>NW_025421397.1:5257441-7886162 GCF_011764305.1 Mustela putorius furo
TCTCACATGCTTTGAAAAAAATGCATTTTAATAAATAGCGCAATACTAATATTTGAATCTTATATAAAGTCAATCATATGTTAAAATATTTCTAATCAGGCCCAGAATAAGAAAAGTTAGCTTCTGCTACTCTGGCAGTCCCTTAAGTAGCAAGTCACATGAAAATGTGTTAATTATCTACCGAGCCCTACACACAGAGTGTGGACAAATTCAGACAACCATCAAAAGGATCCAGGGAATATGTATATGAAAATATAAAATGTACTTTGAATATTTTAACACAAATAATGTGGGTTTTTCTATTGTGAAGCAGTTAGATTTAATAGTAGAGAAAAAATATGATCTTCTTATTCTATAGATATACATCTGTGAATACCTTAAAATCAGAAATGTATGCTTAGATGTTTGATTATAGGTATTTTGCTAGATAAAATGGTGTTGAAGCCATTGTTATATGTAGTTTCACTATTAAGTTTAGAATTTTAGGAAATTCCTTTTAATTATTTTATTTTATCTGTTATAATTTTTGTCCATATACAAATTAAGGTTTTTAATAACTTTATAATTTTTGCTAAATATCCTTTGCTTGAAGGTAATTTTCTGCAAATGCTTTGTAAGTGAATTTCCTGAAATTAATCTAGAGAAGCAGGTCCTAGGAAAGCTGTTAGTAAGATTTAGTGACAGGAACTAATAGCCCTGAATTGGGTTCAAATGTCTGTCCTAGACCAATGAAGTAGCTCTGTGACCTTGGGCAAAAAGTCACTTAATTGATATTTTTCTAATATCTTCACTTTTTATATAAGAGAATGTATCATATATCCAGAGTTCTATCATTTTTAGCACTAAATCATGAATGGGTGTCAAATGCTTAACATCTTTAGAGTGGTAGTTTAAATGTATCACTGTTTCAGCAACAGCTCAATTCCGTCCTGACCAAAAATACATTTGCATTATGTAAAAGTAGTAAGTGAATAAGAAAGGAGGTAATTCCATCTTCCATACACCAGAAAAATGTTTTCCTTCGAGGATAGAGAAATCAGCAATGGATCTCTTTGTCAGGGAAATCAGACATGATTTTTCCATCCAGTTGATGCCTCTTAACCCTTAGAAAAGTTATATTAATATAACTTTAATATACTCTTAAAAGTTATATTCCTTGTTCCTAAGGAATGTACTTATTATACTTATTAATCACCACTGAATTCCACCAAGCAGATATGTCTAAAATATTTTAGACCAACTGGTCTTCTCAGGTTGTACTAAAACATTTCTGCCTTGAGTCTTCTCTGTATATATGGAACAAACTCCCATGAATTTGTCCTGCAGGAACTCCTTTTTAGTTATTCTGACTTGTTACCCATGAAAATAGTGTGATCTGTGTGTTTCCTACCCACAACTAATCTCTCAGTCAACACAACTTTTCCAGTCCCTGTGATGACTGCCAATCCTCAAACACAGCTTCTTTTCCTAGGACTCTAAAATTAGCCAACAGTGGAGGCTTAGAACCTTCAGGTTATTATTTACTCAATGTTAGTCTTCTTAATTGGCTTGTTAACTGAATGAAATAGACTGGCTCTCTTGGTCATACTATTACACCTGAAGGTAATGCAGGTTTTCCGTAAACATTTGCTGAATGAATCAACGAGCAGGAATGGAGAAGTTCCAGTGATAGTCCCTCATGTATGTTCCCTTGAGTGATTCATATACATGGTATTTTGTTCTTGCAGCTTTTACAGATGCTACTAGATGTGAATATTGAGTTGATAAGCTCATTCAGTAAGAAGTGATCATCAAATTATTAAATTGTGATTTAAAGTGGTACAACATGCATTACATACATTAGCTCATTTCAGTCATTATCCCCTTTGATATACTAAAGAATTACTCAGAGATGCCTGGGTGACTCGGCTGAGTTTCCAACTCTTGGTTTTGTCATGATCTCAGGGTTATGAGATGGAACCCTGCATCAGGTCCTGTGCTTAAGTGGGAAGCACTGAGGGAAGTCCACTTGAGATTCTCTCTTTTCTCCCTCCTCCTTTCTCTCTGCCCCTACCCCCAGATGTGCTCTCTCTCTCTCTTTTTCTCAAAATAAATAACTAATGAATCATTGAACACTACATCAAAAACTAATTATGTACTTTACAGTGGCTAACTGAACATAATAATAAAAAATATGCTTTCAAGAGTTAAAAAAATAGAAGTTCTGATATTGGCAAAAATGTGCATTTTTAAATTTAATACTTAAGATATTGAAAATATTTTTAAAAATAGCTACTGAAATCTGTGCATATTTAGTCATGATTACCAATAATCTATGAAAGTGTTAATATATTTATGTTTTCCCACAGTAACATTTTATATTTATAATAAATACCCACAAATATATTTATATTTGATGATTGTTTGCATAGCGCAATTATTTTTCTATAGTTGAAGTTGATAAGAAGTTAATGCATAATTTAGATGAGGGTAAAATATGGGAAATTATGGAAGAATATGAATGATTACATAAGTCAATGCTGCTATTTTAAGAAAAAATGGAGTCCTACCAATTATATAGCCAGATGTTAGAGGAATTGGGAATAAGCCACAGGTATCCAAATAATATATTCTTTCCAATATTCCACAGTCACAGTCTTTTCTAACATGTCCTGTATTGCAAGTTTCTCTGTTCATCTGTGGCAACAGTGTGATGCTACTTCCTATTTTAGTGGGTTAATAATAAAAAAGTCCAAATCTATAACACATGCCAGTATTTTCTGCTGAATCTGTGGAAGAAACAGACTTCTGCTGCCTTAGTAGGGAAGACAGTACATAGGGATCATCATCGGCATGCCCTGAGTTCAAGCATCTGAGGTAATCGTTGTTCTTTGTCCGTGTGCTACTGTGGCCAACATCAGACGCTTGATCCTCAGGGGGCCCAATTAACTGTGCATTGTTTTATAGCTGCTGGTTCTACAGTTCATTTAATTCCTTTTAGGGTGATATCTTTATATAGACATGAAAAAACAGATTTCTCTTATGGTAAGGTTTTGGTTTCAGAAACACATTGTATTTAGAATGAATTGCTTTTATATTAAAGGAGTACTATGGAAATGTTATCTTGCAGTGACTGAAGAATTGAAGTATTTTGGATGCTGAACTGTTCTAATCTGTGAAGTTAGACATGCAGATTTGAGAGGCTTTCTCTCATCTTTTAAGTTGGTGTCATAAACATCTCTGGAACACATGCTGGCCAATGCATCATGAATAAAGAAATTAAAATGGTCACTTTCAACTGTGAACTTCAAGTGGGAATTTTTTATTTATGGAGGCAGAAAATTTTATTCATCAGGAGCAACATATTTTGCGTTTCTGTAGAATAAAATCACCATCTATAATAGGATTTTACATGTGCATTGGCTTGAAAACTTCAACAGAAAAAGGAGCTAAAGCTGTAAATTTGTTATTTAAGAGAAAAACTTGGGGGGAAAATAGAAAGCTTATCAAAACCGTTCTTTCAAAATTATTGTATAGGAGAGAATGACTGTCAGTTTCACCATAATGGACAAATTCTGAACAAATTATAGGCATTATCTTAGAATCCTTTAAATTACTTTTAAAAACCTTATATAAATTTTATATTTTTTTATTAGTATTATGCTAGTAAGTATGGGGGTATTATGGTGGCAGTGTGAGAATCTTATACAATACATTTTGGGTTAAAAAATGGAATGTCTTTGAATTAGGAGAATGTGTAATATATACATTGCTCACATTATGAAGCAGCAAGAGAGTAAGCATTAAGGAGAATGATATACATGTGATTTACAGAGGCACAAAAATCACATTTTAAAAAAGCTATTAATGTCAATCTCCATTAATACAGATATTATATGAAAAAGCAAAAATATTAGTAATCCTATAAGTAGCTCTGTGGAAAATATGTCTTGATTTTATACCTTAAATTTTGCAATTCAAATCATGATTTCTTTTTCATAGACTATGAGAGGATCATAAAAATTAATAGCAACGTTAAACTATCTGTTCTGTATTTCTCAAACAATTAGGGTATTTTTTAAATGTAGTGAAAATACACATTTAAATTCAAACAGCTTTTCTGCACTTCTATTAGCTAATACTTCATGTAGTGAAGTAAAAGTGTCTAATTGCTGTATTCTCTTATAAAGTTAAAAGAGGCCTGTTCTAGAAATTACATGTAATCAATATGAATGCAACTATAAAAGTCACTACATATGGCACCCTGCAATTTAATTCTTTCTTCATAATTATTACTGCTTGCTGCTTTTATATTTAGAATGTACATAAGGAATTAATGCTTTGGTATCAAACAAAAAAATATATTTTCTTATTATGTTAACCCAATAGATAATTTCTCAAATCAACATGTTTCAATAAGTAAGTTTCTTTTGGAGAAAGAATATATTAGAACTTAATTCTGATGTAGGACTTTAAAAAATAGATGTTTCTTCTTTTATAAAGAGAAACTACCAATTTTGCCAGAAGAAACACCATGGCAGTCAGCCAAAAACATTTAAAAATTCAAATTAATGAAGTGTGCAATTCAGAAAAGTATTTGGGGGCAAATGTCTGATTCTCATGAAAGGTAACCAGAACATGCAAACATCATTCACTCATACAGTGTGACTAACCCCAGTTTGAGAGTGGTTAATTCCATTTCACATCAGTGACTTCCCCTGAAGTGACAGGTTGCTTTTTGAATGAGTTTGTGGTAATTTATTTACCATAGTGATACACCTGGTTTTACATATGGTCTAAAGAGCAGTGAGGCAAGGGGAGGAAATTGTGGGGAATTGTTCTAGATACATCTTTATGTTGTTTCTCTTCTGGATAATGCTAAAACAATAAATTATCAGCTCTAAGTGGCAAAAAAAAAAAAAGGGTGCTATTTACTACTTAGTAGTTGAAAGTACCGTTTAGTTTCAGTAAACATTGTTTTCATAAATTAGTTCTGTGACAAATATTTCTGTGAGAAACTAATCATAAAATATAGAACAACCATCTTACGCCAAGCATTGTTGTATTTATGTTGTATACATATGTTCTTAAAAATGTTTTGAACTCATATCCACCTTAAATAAATTCAGATATATTTTGTTCACAGTAGCAAAGTGCAATGCTTTCATAAAAGATAAAAGTATTTAAAAGTCAAGTAGTATTTATTGTGCTCCTATTGTATGTTTAGAAGGAATAATATTTTCTAGGTTTCAATGTAAACATTTCAGTTATAATTGGAGTTTTAAAAGATGTAGTTATATAATTATCAATATGATAGTTAATCATTGATATTTCATAAAATAAATAGTAACATATCAGCATTTTCTTATCATTAAAAAGTTAAGTCTTTAAGACATAAGCAGTTCTTAGGTTTATTTTTATTTGTTCTTATATTTTATTTCTCTTTGGGGAGGGTTTCTCCTTTAAGAATTATTCCTTTTTTAGTCTTATGCCTACATTCTGGTCATTATTTCAGGTTGTCTACTCCACCTTTAAATATCTTCTTAAAAAAATTATATGACCCAGTGGAGCTAACATACTCATTATTTTGTGACCAAGTACTCTTAAAGTCTTTGACTTTTATGTGATAGATGCATCATCTGTAATATTTTAAAATGTGTAATTCTTTCAGAAGTTATTTTTCCCTATTAAAGACTACTTTATTAAAATAGTAGGATTTTATAAATTGAGTAAAATTATCTCAAAAATTTTAATGCAATGTAGATAAAGGAAAAGGGGAAACACAAGTATTAAACTAAATTTTCACTTCATAATTGAGCTTTCTGTTCCACCATTGATCTTCTAACCAATCTTACACAAAAATACCATACTTTCTCTCTTTTTTTTTTTTTAAGATTTTTAATTTATTTATTTGAGAGAGAGAAAAAGCATGAGCAGGGGGAGGGGCAGATGGAAAAGCAAGCTCCCCACTGAGCCGGGAGACCTGATGCTGGGCTCCATCCCAGGACTCTGGGATCACAACCTGAGCCAAGGCACATGTTAAGCTGACTGAGCCACTTAGGTGCGCCAATACTATACTTTCTTAATTATTGTAGATTTATAAGGTTTATAACACTAATAATCTGGTAAGATCTGTCTCCTTTCTAAATACAAAATTGTCTTGGCTATTTTTGACTCTGGCTTTGAGTATCAATTTGCAGATTTTTGTTAGAAATTCATTGAATTTGTAGATTAAATTTGGGGAGAATGGTTTTTATAAAATATTAAATAATATATCCATTTCCATTTCTGCATTTATTTAAATAATATTTTTGATTAAAAAATATATTCCTAATTATCTCCCACCAAAATGTTCTACATCCACCATTTTCCAGTGCAGGGTTCTGGGAATGTGGCCACTGGATTGAACATAACCATAGAGTTCTTTTGAATCTTGTTTCAGCATACTTTACTCATTAAGTTTTGCCCCCATTGATCTTCATGTTAAACCCATTTACCTGTTGCTATTTATGTTTCATTGCTATTGCTTGAAAAGGAACAGTGAAAGTGGGCTTACTGGGGAATTCCTTTCTGACCTTTTCACTGAGGGGGATATAAACAGAGGTCAAAGAAGACAGTTACGACAACAGAAGCAGCACAAAATAGAGGAACTCCTTTATTTCCTTCCAAGTCCTAAAAACAGAGAACAAGAGTTCTAAATCGAAACAAATTTCTCAGGGCACCTGGGTGGCTCAGTGGGTTAATGCCTCTGCCTTCGGCTTGGGTCATGATATCAGAGTCCTGGGATCAAGCCTTCATCGGGTTCTCTGCTAAGCGGGGAGCATGCTTGCCACCTCTCTCTGCCTGCCTCTCTGCCTATTTGTGATATCTCTGTCAACTAAATAAATAAAATCTTAAAAAAAAATAAAGATAAAGATAAAAATAAAAATAAATTCCTCAGTGGAAATTTATCATGGACAACAAATTAAAAACCCAACCTGTGAAAAAATTATATTTTTTTAAGTCTGCCATGACATAAACTAAATATTCAGATTTAAGATGCATTCTAAGATTGATGCCAATTCTTTTCTGAGTTATCTATAATTCACTTATATAAGCATGATAATAATGGTATTTGCGTATTCATTTCACAGTTTTAATTATATTCTCCTCTGTTATCTGATTTGAATCATACATTATTATCATATAAAAATGACAGAATATGAGGTTAAGTGACTTGTTTGATTGGTTAATGACTAAATAATTGAGCTATCTAACTTTAGGCTATGAAATTTGCATGTGATTGAGCCATATTATATTGGTTTTGCAAATTCTTTTGGTAATAAGTAACTTTGGATACAACCCACTTGCATTTTTCAAGTTTGCCTGATATAAGTAATACCATGACAGGTTATTGATTATTCTCAACAGGAAGTGTAACAATCTAATGTACAAAGAATTCAAATGACTTATACTGATATTTGTTTTACATTCCACAGAAGTTAATATAACACTCACAGATTTCATTTTAAGAAAGACAGTGATTCAGAAACACAGGGAAAATATGTCCATTCTTGCATCTACACATTCTTCACATCCTCACATCCCACATTTTGTTGGAAATAAATAAGTCTGTCTTAAAGCATGCATGGACCTCTCTCTAGCTGTTCCCATGGTGTCGGCTTTAAATAACATGTAATTATGCTGAGTTTAGAATGTTCTTTAAAATTATATGATTTTCACCATATAAGAATGATGAATCTCCCAATAGTAAAACCTAATAATGCAATGATCCATGATGTAAAAGAATCATGCATGATGATCTATATGAAAAGTTTGTTATTTCTCATAATTGTTGGTTTAGAGCCCTACATCATTAATATTGATGCAGTTGCTTTATTACACTTCTGTTGGGGATGCTTTGGGAAAATTCTTTCCTTCCTTCCTCCTACCCTCTTTTCCTCCTTCTTTCCTTCCTTTCCTTCCTTCCTTCCGTCTTATTGTGGTGACAAAACACATAAAATGACAACTATCATCTTAAATATTTTTAAGTGTTCAGTTAATATTCATTAACTGTAAGCACAGTGTGGTACAGCAGTGCTCTAGAACTTTTTTATCCTTCATAACTAAAACTTTATGCCCATTGGTCAGCAATTCTCCATTTACCATTCCTTCCTGCCCCTTGGAACCACATTCTACTCTCTGTTTTTATCCATTAACTACTTTAGACACCTCATATGAGTGGAATCATACAGTATTTGTCCTCTGACTGGCTTAGTGTATTAATGTTTCCTTCTATTGGCTCCGTGGTCTGGGAGTGGAAACAGAATATTGAAAAGACTCCTAAATGTTTAAATGTTCAATTGAAAATATTGATCAATACAAAAATTTATTGGAACATAGAATTAGTGATATGGCTTGAACATTATGGAAATTCTTAATGCAACCTTCTTAATTTTTATGTTGTATTTATGTTGAAAATTTTACCAATAGTAGCATGACCCCAAATCCCAAAAGAGGCTTTGAAAATTGCATTGGCAAAGGATATTTACATTATACTTCCTTTTTATTATTTTATTTTATTTATTTTTATTTTTATTCAGTATAATTAACATGCAGTGCTCTATTAGTTTCAGGTGTACAATATTGTGATTCAACAATTCTGTATTACTCAGCCTTGATCAAAATAGGTGAAGATGACTAAGAGTACTGCACTTTTCTTGATGTGCATTCTTCTTCTTTAACATTACTATTTTCTTTTTTTTAGATAGGGATAAATAAACGGATCTAAGTTCAGTTACTTTATTGCTTTGTAAAAACTGACCCTTTTTACTTCCCTTTGCATTTTGGATTTTTATGATGACTTTTACTTTGGATTTTAGGAGACTAATTGTATATGTTCTGCACATGGGTTGTTTAGATTATTGTAAGGTATAGGCTCATGAAAGAAATCTGTTAAATGTGTTATAGCATTTCAATGTGGACTTTATGAATCCTATACTATTAGACATGGACTGATTGATATATAATAATACATGGGTGATTCTTTACAAATCCTATTGAGTATCTTTATATGAAATGAATTTGGCAAAGACAATGTGCAGTTGAAGTTACATTTCTCAGATCTCATTATATAATCAGTGAAGATGCCTAAATTTGAATACTTATTGTTAAACTGTCTAATAATACCATGATAAATCTACTTTTATAGACATCTCTGAAAATGTAGTTTTGTGCAAAAAAATCCCACACTACTTACTTTCCTTATTTTTTCAAAGAAAACTTTTCCCTTCAAATAGAAAAAAGAAGAAGCTATAAACTTTAAATTTTATCTTACCAAATAATTTGATAACAAAATTTAACGCCTGATGTGTTTAAAAGTCCTTTTGAAGAAACAAATTTTTACTGATAAGTTAATACAGTCATTTTATCAACGGACTATTTGTTATATAACTTATCCATAAAAGGATCACAGAATAACAGATAATAAAGTAAATGGTTTTATTGTGATGTTTATTTTAATGATAAAATTAATCTGATTATATAATCTTAATTTCATTAAAATAATTCAGATGCACTACAATTCACTGGATATCATTCATTGTCATTGTATATTTTAGCATGTTGTTCACTATTATTATGAAATAAATATGCAGTAGTCCCCCCTTATCCACAGTTTCATTTCCCAAGGTGATCAGAGCCCAGATATGGACCCACAACTCTGTGGTCAAATAATCTTTGACAAAGCAGGAAAAAATATACAGTGGAAAAAAGACAGTCTCTTCAATAAATGGTGCTGGGAAAATTGGACAGATATGTATAGAAGAATGAAACTCAACCATTCTCTTACTCCACACAAGGATAAACTCAAAATGGTTAAAAGACCTCAATGTGAGGCAGGAATCTATCAAAATCCTAGAGGAGAGAGGCAGTAACCTCTTCAACATCGGCCACAGAAACTTCTTTCAAAATATGTGTCCAAAGACAAAGGAAACAAAAGCGAAAATAAACTTTTGAGGTTTCATCAAGATCAAAAGCTTCTGCACAGCAAAGGAAACAGTCAAAAAAACAAAGAGGCAACCCATGGAATGGAAGAAGATGATTCACAAATGACACTACAGACAAAGGGCTGATATCCAAGATCTATAAAGAACTCCTCAAACTCAACACACACAAAACAGATAATCATGCCAAAAAATGGGCAGAAGACATGAACAGACACTTCTCCAAAGAAGACATACAAATGGCTAACAGACACATGAAAAAATGTTCATCATCATTATCCATCAGGGAGATTCAAATCAAAACCACGTTGAGATATCACTTTGCACCAGTTAGAATGGGCAAAATTAACAAGACAGTAAACAACATGTGTTGGAGAAGATGTGGGGAAAGGGGGGCTCTCTTACACTGTTGGTGGGAATGCAAGTTGGTGCAGCCACTTTGGAAAACAGTGTGGAGATTCCTAACAAAATTAGAAATAGAGCTTCCCTATGATCCTGTAATTGCACTACTGGGTATTTACCCAAAGATACAGATGTAGTGAAAAGAAGGGTCATCTGAACCCCGATGTTCAGAGCAGCAATGGCCACAGTCACCAAACTGGGAAAGAACCAAGATGTCCTTCAACAGACAAATGAATAAAGAATGTAGGACCTTTTCCTCTAGTCTCCACTGCCATTAGTGAGATGAATAATGATGACTGTGTCCATGACAATTGCTTTATTTTCTTAGACCATTTTCCAGTGGGGTAGTTTTAAGGACACAGAATTTCTTTAAGGGTATAACTGTATATACTCCATATGTACAATGGAGTATTGTGCCTCCATTGGAAAGGATGAATATACAACTTTTGTATCAACATGGATGGGACTGGAGGAGATTATACTCTGCAGATTTCTAATTGAGCTACCATAATATAATTGAAGGTATGGTTGGTGGATTAAGTATAACCAATATTTACTATCCATTTCCACAAGATGGAACTGAAAGGTGACTATATCCAACCCTGAAAAATCTTCTTTTTGTAGTTTATTTGATCAGTATATTCTTTATTTTTTTTCCCAGAGTGGAACTTGTTATATATTCATACATTTCTTCTATATCCTGCACTCCTGATCGTCAGTACCCATCTGTGGTGAATATCTGTTTCATTTTTGGTTGTTACAGTGAAGGTCTATGAAGCCACCACATCTAATCTTGCATTCTGCTTAAGCAATAGGCAATCCAAACATTAGTTATTTTATTAAAGGTAGAAATTCTAGCACCATTTTAATAACCAGTATTTAACTGAAGAAATTACAGTGTTTAGGCTTTATCAATATTATGTATTCTAGCTTTTTTTTCTCAGTGTGTCACCAAGCTACTATACACTTTCTGCTTCTAAGTGATATGCAGGTTACATTTTGAGATAAATCATATGTGACCATCTCTGAGTTGTTAATGCAGTTATACACTTTAAGATAAGTATACAGTTCAAGTATTATGTATTAATCATACACCAATAAAGCTTTTGAAGTTATTCCTAAATTCTTCTTTCTTTTTTTTTTCTTTTAAGATTTATTTATTTGACAGACAAAGATCACAAGTAGGCAGAGAGGCAGGCAGAGAGAGAGAGAGAGGAGGAAGTAGGCTCCCTGCTGAGCAGAGAGCCTGATGCAGGGCTCGATCCCAGGATCCTGAGATCATGACCTGAGCCGAAGCAGAGGCTTTAAACCACTGAGCCACCCAGGCGCCCCTAAATTCTTCTTTCTACGAAACCTTACATTTTATAATTTTAAAAACTTGCTAGGAATTAAAATAAATATCATACTGGTTTGTGGTTTATTATAAGATGCAATAAAATAAGACATTTAATACTGATGGACATTGGATCAATGTCCAGCTGTCAGATCATTATTTTTTTAGGAGAAGGATTAACCATTCATGGCATCAGAATATCTTGCAATTATCTCTGGAAGGACTCACTTCCCATTTTGTCTATGGTTGTAATATTCTGGCCCCAAACTATCTGACACAGTTTAACTATAACCATTAGACTGTAAAATTATCATAAATCATGGGGTATATATAAAACTTCAAGGATATGTTTATTCACATGGAAAATAACAATCTTTGTGTTTAACAGCTATTTTGGTAAGTCAGAGTTGTTTTATGTTTATATTTGTTGAGTAAACATATATACCAGAGACATCATTGTTAACATAGAAAATAATCTTCTTATGACTATTAGCTATTTTACAAGATAGAAACTCTTTCGTGTTTATAAGAATATTCACATCCCATGAATGTTTACCCCTAATCCAATCCAATCCAATCCAATCCAATCCAATCCAATCCAAGGAACCTATGCAATGCATCCATCAGCTGTGCAGGACATTTCTTGTTGCCTTGTTTTAGATTTTGATTGTTTCACTGGAGTAGTAGATAAACCGAAACTATCTTTGAAATTAGAGCCTGACTGTTCTCTGCAGGTATATACCTTTGTTCCAAAATGCAAAGATCTGGAAATACTGAATGGAAAAACGTCTACAACTCTGCTTCTCAGAAAGTTTGCATATAAGAATGAACCCAGTGTTGGAGAACTGTCGCCTTCCATACTTACTGTGTCTTCAAGGTTCTTCTTTTTCTTCTAATCTCCACTGCCATTGGTGAGATGAATAATGATGACTGTGTCCATGACAATTGCTTTATTTTCTTAGACCATTTTCCAGTGGTGTAGTTTTAAGGACACAGAATTTCTTTAAGTGTATAACTGCCATAGGCTGTTTTAGCAGGACAGGTATGAATAGGTAATAAATTTCTCCAGATACATAGTAGACTTCTGATTTATTTGCTTCCAGGCCTAAATGCAAGTAACCGTAGCCAAGAAAAAATTAAATAGACAAACTGTTTGAGATCAAGGATTTTTAAACTTCCTAATCCCTGTTAATTTCCCATCTGCACTTCTTTGAAAAATGAGGCCATCTGAAATAATGAGCTTTTGTAGAAAAGCAAAACCCTTAATTCCATCTTTGCCAACAGAGTCATCTTTCAATGCTCCGGCACTGCTAAAGCCTCAGCATTGCTGTCTATCTGTCTATCTGTCTAAATTGGGACAAATAATGCCCACAAAAATTCATTTCTAGGTCGAACCACAGAATGTAAACTTTTTGGAAATAGGGATTTTGCTGATATAAAGAGTTGAGATCATATTAGACTAGGAAAGGTCCTAAATGTAATGACTGGCATCCTTATAGATAGTCCATGTAAAGACACAGACAGAAAAGGAAGAAAGATAGGTGAGAAATGGAGGCAGAGAGAAGATTTGATACAACTACTGGAGTTGTAGGAATGTCACAAATTGCCAGCAATACCTGAAGCTAGCGGAGATTATGGGAGACTCCCCCTAGAGCCTCCAGACAACTTGAATTCAGGCTTCTAGCCTCCCTACCATGAGAGATAAATTTCTGTTGCTTTAAGTCAGCAAGTGTAGTAATTTGTTATAGCAGTCCTAGGAAATGTATTCCCTCTTTCTCTAAATCTATCTACACACACACACACACAAACACATTGCATCTTCTTGCAGAGAGATGTTGCCTTTTTAAACTGCAGGTCTACAAAAAAGAAGGGGTACCTGCCTCTGCTTGTAAATGTGCTTCCCTTTGCTTGAGTCCGTAAACCCTGCTGTAGGACTTTACTGAGAGTAGCATATAGGCATCCCACAGTAATCCTATTCCATTCAATGCTACTACATTGGTCCATATGGATCTCCTTCCACAGCACAGCATGTAATAATCTACCAAAAGTGCTTCACCAATGCAAAATCAAAGTCCAAACAGAGTTTTTTGGGGCTGTTTTTCAACATTTGGATGTTTGTTTACATTACATCTGTACAATTAACAATGGTTCAGCTTCCTCCATCTTGTCACTTTTCCATGCGATTACAGACAGAATATATCCAGGAGGAAGTAGCTGGAAGGAAGGTAGAACAAACACTCCTGAAAAAGATTCTTGAAAGTACTATAAAACTGGCATATCTCATTCTGTAGATTTTAGTCACATGGTCCAACCTAACAGCAAAGAAGACTGTACAGTTTTGCCTTTCAGCTGGGTCCGTTGCTGACCTGAAAAAATAAATGAGCTTCTGTTGCTAAGGAGCACAGAAAGCATGGATACTGCATTAAGCAACTTGCAATCTTCGTGTCACCAATCATTTAGGCATTGTACGAAATAAGAAAAAAAAAACAGTAAATGGATGGAAGCATGTAGATTATCAAATGTAGGTAGCAGAAAAAGGACAAGTTAAGTAGACTTTATTGAGCAGTAGAGAATGCCAGGATTGAATAAACAAAATGCAGGAACTAACTCTAGGTTCATACTACCGTTAACCTCCATGTTGCCAACGCTCAGTCCTCGTCTTGTCAACTGACATCCGTGGATGTCATTGACATCCTCTTCCTAGAAATTTTTTCTTTGAATGGGTCTGGAACACATTCTGTCTTTTTACCTCCTTTCACATTTTCAGTCTATTTTGCTAGATCTCTCTCACCTTCCTGTGGCTGAAAAAGTTCAAGGCGTGGTACTCTAACCTCTTCTATAATAAAACTATTTTGTCTCTGCTTTGACCATGACCCAGGCTTCCTGTCTGTTTACTGTAGAGCAGTCAGGGTGGTATTTTAAGTGAAAAGCCAGATTGGTCTCATCCTTTGTTTAAAATCTCAGATGGCTTCCAATCTCACTTACAACAAAATACAAGTTCTTACGATGTCCTGTGATCTGCCTGTGATCTCTCACTTCCTGGTCTCATTTCATTTCCCTCTCCCTCCACTCTTTTGAGCCATATGGAACTGTTGGTTTTTTTCAAGTATGTGGCTTATATTCCCATTTCAGGACGTTTCAAGTTGTTTTTTTGTTCTGCCTGGAATGTGCTTCCTTCAGAAAGTCTAAGATTGTTTTAGAGACTTCGAATTCTCATTAAGTGTCCTGGATCAGAGAAGCCTTCCCTGTATATCTTACCTCTAACAGTATCCATATACCACTTAGTCCACTTAATTTTTCAACATAATTATCACTCGTGAAATAATAATTTCTGTCTCAGCCCAGAATTTGAGCGACACAGCAGGAAATATTCCTGTTTTGTCTTCTGCGGGGTCAGTGGCAACTAGAGCATCATCTGACATCTACAGGTACACAATTGATATTTCCTGAATAACTAAATGAATAAATATAATTAAAGTCCAGACATAGGGAGAAGGATCTACAAAACTGATTGCAAAGGAGCAACTCTGAATAATAGGTTGTATCTATCAGAGCTCATAGCTGAAAATAGCAACAACCACTTTAACTTGCTTAAGCAGGAAAGGAATTTATTTAATGATATCTGGTAGCTTAATGTATCTCCGGAAAAGGGCAGAAAGTTAGGCTCTGAGTCAGGTCATGAATGACATAACACACTGTAATGGTTTTCCCCTGAAAACTCCCCTGTCACAACTGGGCACAAATGTGACACTGCTTATGCTGGAAATTGAGTACTAGAATCTCTGCTCTGTTGGTCTAGAAAGCCTTACATTGAAAATGGATTCCATGTGGTGCCCACTTCCTCAGACTGCTACGGAATCTAAATCTTTGCATTTACTGATGGACCCAAGTCACAAGTCACAAGTTGGCATCCATGTGCAAGAAAGACAGGAAAGTGAGATCTCTAGCTTCTACACTGGAAATGCAGGCTTTATACGGTGGGAAACCGACAAGATATAAGATGGACACTCAAATAGTGTTTAGAAACCCCTTGAAGGAGTAATGAACACAGTGGAAATAAAAAGTTTAGGCATATAAATGGAGCTTGCATCAAAGCAAACATTAGGAGAAGCATTTCATTTTTTCAGACATTTTGTTGAATGCCTCCTAGCAAGAAAGACCTGGATTCTCTTCTATGGGAGCTGGCAATCTGGTGGGAAAGAGATAACAACTAAACAGAGAATTTTCAGTGAGGAATAAATACACTGCCAAGATAATTATGTGTGCTATAGAATTGACTAACCACGTCTGCAAGGGCCAGAAAACTTCTTAGAGAGAATAATATTTACGCAGATCACTAAAGAATAAATGCTTTTTAAATTCAGATCAAGGAAAGGGGAGGAGAATTGAGGGAGAGGAAGGAGTGGTGAGATTTAATACAGGTTTCAGGTACAGGGGATAATCTGACTAAAGCCTGACAGTGGGTAAAACCATGGAAATTCTGAGTAACTAACAAAACTTCATTTTATCTGAAACGAATCTTTTGGGTTTCGCAACTAAGATGGGTATGATGATGTTTTCCAGAGCAGTGTTAGGGAGTAATCAAGGTGAAATAATCCAATGTTTTTGAAACTACCCATATATTAAGTAGTAATAAATTGATGATGATTTATTTAAAATGCTTGAGTGATGAAGAAAAATGAGACAGGTTCATACTGCATAAGACACAGGTTCAGACTGCTTTTAAAGGATTTTTATATATCAAGAGAAAAGAGCTAGGGTTTCAATTGAAGAAAATTTAGGAAATGAGTGATGAATCCTAAATTCTCATTAAAGTGAAAAGGAACATTACTCCATATTTCTCTCCTACAGTGTAGATGTTTAGTTTGGGAATGGTAATCAGAGTTTCTCTAAGAGCAGTGATTTTTATACTTTGAGGTGTATTGGAAACAACTTGGAAGCTTGTTAAAAATATGAACTTTCTAAATACCAATATTTAAATATCATAAGTAAAGTGTATAGCAACATATTGATTTAGTAGATGGGGATTTTCTAAGCTACTTTTACTTGAAAGTGATTCAGATAAATTAACTACAAGGGAAAGGATTATGGACAACTTATTAAAAACAGACAACAAAACAAAACAAAACTTCACTGTGTCGTGGACAGGAGGCTCCTAGGCAAATAGCCATCCCTGTATGTGCTCTCGTGAAACCCTTACAGCATGCCAAAAGGTTTTCCCTAAAATGTAATGTATTACCTTCTTGCTATCTTTCAAGGGTGCATTTGATTATCTTTCTGAGATATATCCCTGGATAGAATGTTTGTGGTGTTGAGACTGTATAGTGATTTATTGTTTGCCTTATGCCAGTAAACCTCTGTTTTCCCCTATCCACTAATTTTCTTATCCAACCAAAAAAGCCCTCACATATATCTCGTTGATGTATCCTGGCACATAACATTCTCTCTCCTCAGGTTATATTTTAGATTTGTACTCACTTTTTCCCCCCTCCAAATTAATGGCAAACAGCATTAGATGAGGGTAGAATGGAGAGGTGATTTGTAGATTTAACCTCCTGCAATAGCCTAAATTGTTCCTGAATAATGGTCACTTCTAACTTGAGATGTTCATGAATTGATTTTAAAATCACCTTAGTTAAATGAGAAACTGTATGCCAAGCCAAGTGCGTGGCAATGGAAAGCAAAGAATAAGATACCAAGTGTGTATTTAAGAACCATACATGTATGATCTTAGGGGGAAAATTTATAACTTAACATCTAAGAATTTTCAAATGACAGTCAAAATCAGGAGAGAGAATTAGGCTGTCTTGTTGTGACTATTTTTATTTTCTTGCTGTTTAACCTATACTTCTCATTCAATAATACAATAAATTATCATAGTAATTCACTGTACTAGTACTACTAGAATTTGGAGGCATTGACATTTTGCTTAAATGACAATATTTGCATTGAAGAATAAATTTTTTCTAAAATTACCTGTTCAGTCAACTTAATCAAGTTCTAGGAAATGTAATGACATAAAAACGAGGCAAACTATTTAGAAAATATGCATTACTTCGTATTATATTTGAGTAATGTAATTATTATATAAGTATGTATTTTGTTAAATACTATTTTACATAAAATAACCAATTACATGTGTGGGAAGATACTAAGGGATATGTCAAAAGGTTAAGTTGTATTAATGCGCTTTAACTATGATTGTAAAAGTCATATATCTTTTTTTATATGCAGCAGAATACCTTAAGGACTTCTTTTGTCTTTGAGAGCTTTTTTTATCTTAGCTAATAACGTAATGAAATAATAAATAATTATATATATGACATTTATTAATATCATTAACCTTTAAAACTGTACCCAAAATATCACAATTTTCTATGACATATAATTATTTATTCTCTCAATGTTGTCTTCTATCAAAATTATAGTAAAATAATGTTAATTTTTAATACAAATGATGTCATATCATTGATGACTCATAAAACATTTATCAATTTGCAATGCACAGCAGATTTTTTTTATTCAGGAATCTTATCACTATGTGGTTTTTCAGATTAATAAATAGTCTTTTTATCAATACTTTCTCCTTGGAGAATGTGTTCATATCTGTTCCCATTGTTCTCTGGCCTGATTGGTATCTTCTTAGCGCCTGGCTTTAAATATAAAGAAGCAGTAAATAATAATACATATTTCAAAAAATATGTAGTATCTTGAAAACAAATATATGGAGATATATCATTTAGTATTTAAGTAAGTGAAATCCAATGTAGCACTAATGTTTAAATATTGTAATACAATAATATGCATGAATATATGTTGCAGGCCTTGAATTCATTGCAGTGGGAAGAAGGCACATGCAGCTGTTTTCATCGACAGACATCATCTTGGATATTCTGAATGCATTTAGGCCAGAGAGGTGAATGGGATGTAGTTTAAAATAAATGTATAAACAGTTTATTATGTATATCAGTGTTTAAAATAAATATATAAACAATATTAGTAAGTGTTGCATAGTTATATCAGGAAAGGAAAAAATAATTCACAATACCTCTCTCTATCTATCTCTCATATATGTGTGGGTAAGTGTGTGTGTGTGTGTGTATACATATATGTGTGTATATATACATATATATATATATTTTTAATGTGCTCCTCAAAGAACTGATTCAAGAGATGTTTCTGATTCAGGAAATGTTGGAATACTGCTGGTTTATTTTGCCAGTCAGTGAACTTTAAAATATTGTATTCATTTTTAAATGCTTATAAATTTTGTCTCAGGCATTACTTTGCTCCTTACGCCTCCCAATGATTGCTTATATCTCGTAAGAACCTTCTAACAGTCCTCATCTTTCACCTTATTTAAAGAACAGAATATCATTTCCAGTAAACCTCCATTTCTCATCAAAACTCTGCTTTTATGATTTAAATAGGATTGTTGACTATTCTTAGCATCCATTTTCGGTGTATGTGGTAAGCAACTATTCAACACAGAAGGAAGACAACATAAAAGAATGTGTCACTGGCTTCAGGAAACATTGTCCTTTGTATCGATGCTTGTGACATTTAGGGCCTATAGCACAGTGTTCCCCAATACCTGAATCACCAAAACGAAATGAAGTGCAAAACTAGGGTCTTTTGAAGCAGCTACCTGTCCCCAGTAGATAGCACTATTTTTAGTAATTGTAACTTAAGTGGGTTCTTTTAGGATTTTCTCCTCTTCTTCTTAATTTTTACTTTATCTCGGCCTGAAATCCAAATATTTATCACTTTCCTCTTCTATAATGAAGTTTTGCTACACCACTGGGAGCCGAGGCATGGCATTTTTCTCTCCTTCACTAATGCCTCCCATGTTGCCACTATTCTACGACTTCATGATGTCACAGAAAGTATAAAGAAGAAAATTATTCCAGTATGACAGATGGGAAAAATCAAGCTGAAAATGTGACCCTTTGGCTACAGTTGGTAGGTAGAATAGGAACTCAGAACTCAGATTTATTTTCAATCTGTAAATATTAGTACACTAATGAAATTATTTTTTGTTTGTTTTTTTGTGTTTTTGTATTTTTTTTTACAAGTTTCTATTTTAAATGATCTCAAAGTTCACATCTGGCATCCTAGGATAGAAGACTTTCAAATATTTGTTTCATTGCATGAATTTCTAGCTTTCACTTTTGAATGTAATACAGAATATGTCTTGAGGAAGGAAAGAATTTCTGAATCATAATAAGTCTTTGAATCCAAGGCTTTTTATCGCTATCCACCAGTGTTAACTCCACTTTATATCAAATGCTGTCCTGGTGAGCAAATTCTAAAAAGAAAAGAAAACAAAACAAAACAGTCCTAAGACTGTGATCTGCTAGTCTTCTTTATGAAACATCCAGCAAAGGTGGCAGTAGAGCCCTTGGAAACAAAATTCCTGAATCCTTGCTAAATGTACCACAGTGTTTGTTAACATTACTGTTCATTATTATTTTCCTCTAGTCTGTTCAGTAAAATGGCATGGACAGGCATTCTTAAGAATTCGTTATAGTGACAGACACACCAAAAAGGAAGATGACTTTCAGCGAATATCGATCACTGACATCAACATCAGTTTTTAAGTTGAGAACAATACTGTCATACTGTAATCATAATGCACTGGGCCCCTTTTTGAGGGTAGGGCTAGTCGTTAATATTATAATTGAATCTTTTTAGCCCTTTCAACCTTTGGTTGCTGGTGAAGAAATGTAGAAGCTCAAAGAATAAGAGAGATCTGTTCTAGTAGGTGCATGTGATGGTATACTAAAAGGGAAAAAAAATCCATGAAGAGTAGCTCATCTACTTCTTTTTGTTTTTCTTTTAAGATTTTATTTATTTGACACAGAGAAAGAGATCACAAGTAGGCAGAGCAGCAAGCAGAGACAGAGAGCCCAATGCAGGGCTCAATCCCAGGACCCTGAGATCATGACCTGAGCCGAAGGCATAAGCTTTAACCCACTGAGCCACCCAGTGCCCCAGCTCATGCACTTCTTGATCAAACTTATCCTTCGTGACATTGGATTTAATACATTGAAAGTACCT
The DNA here is from genome assembly GCF_011764305.1 of Mustela putorius furo. Lineage (NCBI taxonomy): Eukaryota > Metazoa > Chordata > Mammalia > Carnivora > Mustelidae > Mustela > Mustela putorius. Next base: position 5,278,199 of record NW_025421397.1, read on the forward strand.
TCAGAGATGCTGATTACAATATTATTAGGTTGTCAATTAGTAAATATTAATTAATATATTTAACAATATTATCAAAGATGCTGAATACAGTAATATTACAATATTACTCTGGAGAGCTAGTTGTGGACAAGGAAGACACACCTCTGTCTTTTGCTACAAATTGCTCTGGAATAGTCATAGTGGTTAGCTTAACATGTGTTCTTGCTATTGTCCACTTGACAAAGAGAAGAAAGTGGTATAGCATTGAGAGAACTTCTCGAGAACATGCAAATGAAGTTAATGATGGGGGTGAGACTTGAAATGAAAGGAACCATAGTATACTTTAAATTTTTTAAGAAAACCAGATCACCTGCTTTTTTTTTTTCTTTAAAGAACTCCATGGCTTGATGTATTTTATTTTTTAAAATATTTTATTCATTTATTTGAGAGAGAGAGTACAGAGGGGTGAGGGGCAGAGGGAGAGAGAGAAGCAGGCTCCCTGATGAGCAAGGAGCCCAATGCGGATTCCAGGACCCTGAGATCATGACCTGAGCTGAAGGCAGCCATTTAACCAGCTGAGCCACCCAGATGCTCTGATCATCTGCTTTCTTTAAGCAACACTTAAATTTATTAAGTGATTTGAGTAAAAATAGATTTGGAGGGAAAAATGATCTCAGAGTTCACAGGTGAGACTAACAGTAAAGGTTCTCCAGAAGCTGAAGGAGTAATTAAAGAGCGTGCAGTTAGTTGTCTGCTCAATGAACCTTAATCGTCCCTGGGACTCTGAAGAGGGAGAGGGTCTGAGGGATCAAAAACACTTTAAGGCTTCCCAGAAGTGCCCTGCAGATTCATCTTCTCATTCTTCCTGACTGAGAAAACCAACAAGTCCTGAAAAAATAACCTGGCTGGATATTTACACCTTTCCATCTAAGAGAGAGATGTCTGAGAGAGAGTGGGTACTGAAGCTGGCAGAGAAAATCAAGCAATTCTCACAAAATATTTGTATACACACACACACATACACAGACACACAGAAGTACTGTACATATTATAAAATACAAATTTTTTTGTTTAAAAAGTAAAATTTTATATATAACATTTGTATTATAAATTATACACACACATATATATGTATATATATATAATTTCATTTTTTAGTCACAAAACTTGGTATTTATGAAAGTAACTTTTTTTCCCCCTAAGAGTTTATTTTGTCTGTAATTTAGGTTTCACTTATAGGTCTCAGTATACCAAATATCATGTATATTGATGACTTTTGTTTATGTTTATGTTTTAAATATCACTTTTTTATAAACCTTCTAATAATTATTCTTTTCTTCATTTTCCAGTAATTTTGAATGTTCAGAAGGGTAGTACTCTAGTCTATGAGAAATATAAATTTGGTATTTGTTGAAGAAAGCAAGAGTCTTTTTTTTTTTATCAGTGTAGACAATTAGGCACATTAAGCATCTTGTTTTTTATTACATAGTGATCATTTTAACTCATTATTTATATTTAATACTGCACTGTGTTATATATTTGTTCCCTCATGAGAGACTCAAGTCTCTGTTGAGGAAATCTTCTCCAGTCTTACACTGTCTTACCTTTTTTTTTTTTTTCCTTAGACTGTATTTCAAATTAACTTAATTAGCATTAAATTAAAGTTTATGTTCCTCTTATCACGAAGAGGAAAGAATAAGATATTATGCATACTCTGGAATAAATTCACTACTACCTATTGAGTATATGCTGATAGTAAGAAGAGCACAGTTGTTAATTACTTTTGTAAAATACAGAAAAGAACTCTCATATAAGATCCATAAAATTGAGATTCCCAATGAAGGTGTAGGTGTAGGCCACACATATGTCTCTAAGGTTGTGGATCAGAATGGAATACATATTATTACTAAAAATGCAATAAATAAAGCCTTCTTGTTTTATTCAGGTCTTCAGCTAATAAGATGGGCCCACCCACATTTGCTTTACTCAGTCTACCAGTTCATATCTCAGTCTCATACAGAAACATCGTCACAGACCCACCCAGTTTGACCAAATGTCTGGACACCCCATGGCCCAATCAAGTTGAAAGCTGAAATTAACCATCACACTACCGTGTCACCATCAACCACTCATCCTAGAAAATATGGATTCTCTTTCAAATTCCACACACTCTCTAATTAACATCAACTCTATCATATCTACCTCAACAATAACTATTGAATGGGCCTGCTTATTTGCGTTCCCACTGTTTCTTCTCTATTTATAGTCCCCATAAGCTCCCGCTTCAGCTTTACAGAAATATCTGTGTTTGAAAGGTCTTTCATAAAACCCTTTATTGCTACTAAAGTACTTTAGAAAAAATACTGAAAATCATTTGAAATTAGGTATATATACCTAATTTCAAATGATTTTAGATATATATATATATATATACCTAATTTCAAATGATTTTATGATTTCATTTAAATGATTTATATATAAAATTTAATGATATATATTGCTTATGTAAACATATTATAAGCAGTCTAAGCTCCAATTGATGGTGGACTAGTTGTATATATTCTGATACATTTATATAGTGATATAAAATCACTCGTTATTAGAAAAACTGGCAGACTAACATGGAAACACCAGCTAGGTAAAACAAAACAAGAAAAGAACTCATTACAAAATAGAATTAGAGAAACATCACAGTTTGTTATAAAATGAAACACATTGTTTGTGTTACACATAAATATGTAATACATTTATGCAAAGTCTTGGCATGGTCCTCAACTCAGTTTTTCAACCTCCTCTCTTATCTCATATGTGCATTACATTCCGGCCATTAACGACATTCTCAATCCTTCATTCCTTGAATATGACCTTTATTTAAAAATAATGGATTTTGCCCATACTGGCTGCTCAGTTTCATTATATTTTCACCCCCATTCTGCCTTAGAAACCCTACATATTTTTTCAATGGAAAACTAATATGCGGCCTCTTTGAGGAAGCTTTTCATAATCCCTGTAACAGGGTTTCTTCAAGTTGGAACTATTTATATTTTAAGCCAAGTCATTCCTTATTGTGAAAACTGTTGAGCATTGTAGTATGCTTCTGAGCACCCCATCTACTATCCTTCATATGCCATAGCACTCCACCCCACTCCCAGCTGTGAAAACCAAAAAAATGTCTTCAGACACTGCTAAATGTTCATTATGTGGGAAGGGTGTTTGTGTGCAATATCGCCCTAAGAATCGTGCTCTAGCATAGAATTTCTCTCTTACTCTTTACACTCTGATGGCACTTTATTTGCGCTTCTGTCTTGGTGTGTATCACATTCATGTCACATTTTAGTTGTGCATCTAATGGTCTCTTGTTCTGTGTGAGGAACTATGCTTAATAGATTTTTGTTACACAATATTGTATAAATACCATTTTTCTTGGTAGGTACATTGTTTCCTACATATAATTGAATCCCAATGCCTAGCATCTTCCTAGGCTTAAAGATAAATTTGGATGCATCAGTAATAATGATATAATTTGTTGTTTTTGTTGCAGTTATCTATTAGCTCATGTGGGTCTGTAATATCAGGGCTCTAGAGATTGCTAGATGTTCTCTCATGACTGTATCTTTAATAAACTGCCACTAGATAGATGGTGGTATGATTTTGTGTTAAAAATGGCTCACTTTGTCAGAATGTAGCGGATTAAAACAAAGATAAGCATGTCTTCTAACTTGATTAATAATTCTGTATAACAAATTCACTCCTTTTTAAAACAACTAAGATGTGTATTTAAAGATTAATTCTCAGTTTCAAAGTGGAATTCAAAGTAGATTCTTTCTGTGTCTATCTCTTTATCTAAAAGTGCATAATGAGTACTAGGAGCAAGATTCAGCACATGAAAACAGAAAACATGTTTATTTACTTCATGTTTAATCTGATTAATTTAAATTAAAGATTGCTTAATCTAACTTTTTCATTTTATTTTTTCATTCTGATGTTGAAAATATATCAGTCTTAAACTTAATCTCCCTTCTTGGCTGAAACTTATCATTGCATATGGAAGGTCTCATTCCTCTGACCATAAAGCAACAAATTGCACACTAAAATAAACTCTTGCAACTTACTCCTAATTCCCTCATTCTGCTATAAATATTGAAAGTCAGAGTTTTGTCACTATTTTTTAAAGGAAAAACAAATAATAAATTAGAATGTGTTGGGGATTTTAGAGCCAAGCCTACTGACAGTAGGGAAAATAACCATTTACTGTTGACAGAGTAACTTTGCCAAAGCGGGTAGGAGTTGGATCTCACTATATTTATTAGGACAGTAATATGTTGATCACATTGAATCATTGATTAAAACTTCATGTATGTTCACAATTTTCTGCATAAGAAATCAGAAAAATATATTATATGCTACAGAAATAATTCTGTCCTGAATAATTTTGATGTTTTTAGAAAGTACTCAAAAAAGTATTTTCAGATCATTTAAGATATTTGAAAAACTCCATATATATGGATTCCTCTCCTAATATTATTGGCTAATATATAATGGCTAATTGCAAGATAATAAAAGTAATACAGAAATGTTAGATAGACTCTCTTTGGCTGAGGCCTCAGCCTTCCTTTGTGGAAACAGTCCCATGGGGATGGATGGAACTGCACTAAGGGTGAGAGAGAAAACCCCAGGAATGACATCACCCTCTGTGGTACCGCAGGTGGCCCATTTCTTAAAAAAACAAGTGCCCATGAATCCAGAGTGATACTTCATGTCCGAAATTTTGCTTCCAAGTGTCCTCAGTGCACTTTTTTCTGTCTATTCTGCCATTTATTTATTTATTTATTTATTTACCTACTTTAGTCTACCACACAACTGCTGGTTTGCCAGATATATTTAACTTTCTAAACTGAGGTTCATGATGTTCTTCTATGAGTTTTTCTTGAAGTGTCTTTCTGTATCTGGACTCATCCCAAACATGTGCTAATATGCCCTATAGAAAATAATTGTGGCTACCAGAACCATCTGCTGTTCTCATGCAAATCTCCAAAAATATGGCCAGATATCTGTAAGACATTTCCTCCTCTTGACAGATCTATTTCTGTTAATGTCACAATTCTCCATGCTATCCAAGTTTTGTATCACCCTTGATCCTTTCGTTCCATCAGAATTCTTTCAGATAATTAATTATATCCAATATTCTAACAGCTCTCCTGTTTATTTCTTTGTTTCCCAAGTACTTCTATTTAGGATTTACTTTTGAGACTCTCTTTAATGGACACTGAAGAGCTTGAATAGCTTACTGAATGACTTTGTAACTCTAGACTTCATATTTCTCCCCAAATAGATTCATACAATCTTGACTAATAGCTTTAAAATGATGGATTCTAACTTCCCACAGCATAAAATAAAAATGAAGTCTGGTGTTCAAATTTTCTTTTCACACCCTCACCTTATCAACTTTTCTGTTGATGGAAATCTGAGACTTAAGACTTAAGCCTGATTATCACCTAAAATTTTTATAAATTATGCCTTTGCTCAATTTATTCAGTCACTCTTGTGTACTTTTTTCCCTAAAATAATACTCTGAAACATTTTCTTAGGTATTTTTACAACCTGTGAATAAAATTATATTAATAAATCATGTTGTATATTCTAAAGGAAGAACACAAGTCTAATTTAAAATGATAGCAGTAATAAGAAGAGGCTAAATAGCTTTTTTTTTTTCAGTATCATTTCCTAGTTTTACTTTATAATGCTCAATATTCAGAGAAGTATGTCTGTTATATCTAGTCATTTTTTACCTTCTGTTACTTTGGCCATTCATTAATAATATTCTGTTCATTTGAACAGAGTGGTCCATCTCAATCTTGTGCCCACTTATTCTTCTCTGAACACCTAGAACTTACTTTCTGGTACTAAAAGATAACCTAATAACCCTTGCTCCTTTTTTTTTTTTTTAAATTCTGTGTGTACATACCTGATACACATTGTATGATTCAATACATATCATCTTCTTAAAATTTTTTAAATTATGTTCAGTTAGCCAGCATATAGTATCTCATAAGTTTTTTGCTGTAGTGTTCAATGATTCATTAGTTGCATAGAACACCCAATGCCCTTGTTCCTTTTATTAGAAGATTATATTTAGAAACCGAGTCTGGCCACTTAGTGAACTCCATGCTCTGAAGTGTCATTATCTCTAGGCCTCCCAGGAGACAGACCTAGGTAATAAATACTCTATGTCTACTAACGCATTTATATCTATACAGCTATAATTATTTCTGTATCTATCAACTGTATGTGTATTAAGCTATATGAGTTACTTCTATATTTTAAAAAAGGACATCTGATAGAATGCATTTCTATGAGCCCAACTTTGGGCTTTTAATACATACATTATTTATTTTATATCTCACAACAACCTCGTCAGGTGGATGCTATTCTTATCCCCATCGCACAAAGAAACTGAGATTGGAAAGATCAGATTATAATTATAATGTAATAGTGGTCTCTGCCAGTTAAAGGTAGTTTCCTAGTAAGTTTCAGTAACATTGTAGAGGGGCACAAATATATGCCTAAAAGACAAAGAGGAGAGTTGATTTTTTTTTTTTTAAAGAAGGACATAGTATTATTATTGGACTTTGGGCAGTAGCACTTGACTAGATTGTAAAGAGCCTTACTTGCTGGTAAACTCCTTTTGATTGACAAATACTACATGGATGACTCTGCTGAAAGTAATGACTGGGATCTAGGCAGAATGCTGTGATCAATTAACAATGCCTGCATAGGATACCTGAGGGGCAAGTGGCAGGATGCTATATTTAGTACCTCTATTTTCAGTATTGCCTGCTTTCAATTAATCATATAATTCCCACAACATAGAACTTAGTACACTCAACTACTTTTTTAACTCTTTTATCTGCTTTACCAAACTGTGAATGTTATAAAAAAAAAAAAAAAGTGGTTATGGGGGCGCCTGGGTGGCTCAGTGGGTTAAGCGTCTGCCTTCAGCTCAGGTCATGATCTCAGGGTCTTGAGATAGAGCCCCACATCACGCCCTCAGCAGGGAGCCTGCTTCCCTCCTCTCTCTGCCTGCCTCTCTGCCTACTTGTGATCTCTGTCAAATAAATAAATAAAATCTTTTTTTTTTTTAAGTGGTTATGTCCATCATGGTTTTTGTTTTGTTTTGTTTTGTTGTGGGTTTTTTTGTTGTTTTGTTTTTGTTTTTGTTTTTGTTTTTTGCATCCAGAGTGAATAGTATAGTGCATACTACATACATGAATTACAAACTGTGAAATATGGAAGAATAAAGTGTATAGCTCCCTTTGAACCCACTTGTGAACAAGCAGAACCTTATTATGTAAATAATACCAGCCAAGATGAAATTACTGAGACCTAATAAAATGTTCAGAGGTCATCTGTTAAGCACTAGCATCCTAATAGTCATTTATATTGAGATGCAAAATGATTGGGGAAAGTTTCCGATACCAAATCTTTTAACATCAGCTGTAGCAATAGTCCTATATAACCTCATTATTACTGCAACATTATAAAGTCAATGGCTTGTAAAGTATATGATGTAATGAATATTCATGTTGCACAGATTGTAATGGAAATGCTTCTAGAACTCCACCTCCTTTCTAATGCATTCCTGTCATGTAGCGATCTCTCTGAAATAGGTATTTCACCTTATATTAGTTTATTCTAAAATGTGCAAGCATGGTGATGAATGCTGAAACCTCAAAAGATATCAATTATGGTTACAAAATATTAGAACAGAACTTCCTGTGTTGATTGTGGAATCTTACCTTGTTTTAGGAGTATGCTTCCTCTTTGTGAGAGGCAACAGAAATAACTTTCATTGCACCCAAATGCAGCTTTCTAGTATACACAGTAAATGGTGACAGAAAAAATATAGATTGCATTTCTGTACCTGAAATCTACACATAAAATCACAACTAGTGATATTTGGATTTTTTTTTCTTATATGTCAGCCAAAAGCATTAAGATTAGTATGAATGGATGACTTTCTTTCTTTATGCAGAAACTTGAGATAACATAATTTTTGTTCTGCCACCATATATGATGAAGAAAAATTGTTATGAATGTATTTATTTTTTTCTGATAATTGTATCAAAAAGTCAAAATTACTCACCATTGCTGATACTAACAAAAGAATTTTGTACCTTGGAGTATATTTCCCATCAGTGGTTTTACAATTTATATTCCATTAATACATAAAGAATGTAAGGAATTATGGCTTAGCTAAAAATTAAATGAGTTTGGGGGAAAATACAATACTCCTACAGTATTTTTCCTCTTAAAAAATCTTTTAAATTTTCTGTACTTTAAAATTTTGAGGTAGTATACTACTTTATTTCCCAGAGAAGGTAGGTATCTATAATGAAGTATACTTTTCAAGAATAGTCAACACAATAATTTCTAATTGGCAAAAAAAAAAAAAAGAGAGAGAGAGAGAGAGAGATGGAGATGTGAATTTAATCAGAGAATTTAGGGGACACAAATTTCAAAATTTATTATTATTGGGATGATATAATCTAGTTGTATGGATTTCATTAAGAATTAAAAATGCATAATTGATCTGTTTATGTCTTGCTTTCCTGAGGCATCTAAAAGGGGGTATTAAACATAACGCATCCTCTGATATTACACTGCTATTAGTCAATTGTGTGCCAACTTAAAACAAAAAGATCAGATATAACAGACATCTGGAAATAGACAATTTAATGAGAATTTTTTTTAGAGTTTTTAAAGCATCTCAGATTTTAGTGTAACTTGTTCTTAAAAGCAGGTATGTGGGGTCTTTTTAAAAATATGTGCCAGAAAATTTGTTGCGGTGATTTACTATTGAGAATCTCTTCAGCTTCATTTTTGTGAGCCTGAAGGTCAACATTTGGTTGCAGGAGTTTCAAGTCATTCTTATTATTTTCATTTTTATAACTGGTAGCAGAAAGGAAGGTGTATTCTTCCTCAGCTTGTAAAAGTCAAATGGGTTGCTATGAGAATGCATATTCTCAGCCATAAATTAAAATGTAGGGATGGTTATAGTGTTTCAATTAGAAGATATTTATCCTGTTTCCACCTGGAACTGGTGGGGCATCCCCTTGAAGACTTTTTTACAGCCTCTGTTTGAGTTGTGCAACTGATACACTGCTTAATAATTTGTTGTTGGTGGTGAAGATTTTTATCTTGTTTTATAATGCAACAGTGTCAAAATGTAACCAAAAGGTCACGGACACTACCTTTCTTTCTCCCTGCTGATTGATGACCCAGGTGATTTCAAAATAGCATTTTTTTTTTTTTCTGACAGACAAATTGCAGCTAAAAGGAAACAAAAGCAGCTTTGTAATTACCTTCAGAAATACATAGAGCCATCTACAACATTTCACTCAAATAACCAGTCTACTTTTATACTCAAATAGCACCGTATTTAAAACAAGCAACCCCAAGAATATAAAGCGCTAATATATAATAGCACACTTTCTGCCCCTCCCTTTCAGCTTTCAGTGTTACTCTACAAATATTTCTCCTGAACATCACAGTACTTTTGTGCGGTAGGAATTCCTAATATTATTATTCCCGTTTTGTTCAAGTATGAACTTGAGGTTAAAAGACCTGACCAAATGCCAATTATTTAAACAAAACTGAAATTCAAATCCCATATTTATATTCCAGTGTGAATTCCCAAAAGCGTTGAATATTCAGATAACTCCATTTTTGATGTTTGGCTGGGGACAGCTAGGCCTCACCACTCCTTCCCCTTCTGACCACACAGGCAAGCTAATAAGAAATCCCTGGTGCTCTCTTTGGCGCTGGTGGAGGGACATGCAAATCACAGCTTATCTAAGCCCCCACCTCTTATCACTATAGAACCCAAGCCAAGGATCCCTGGCTGGGTCATTCAGAAGAGCATGTGACTCTTGATGTTGGAGTCATAGGTTCAAACCCCATGTCGCGTGTAGAGATAACTAAAAATTATGTAAATAAGCTTGAACAACAGTAACAACAAAACGCAAGCCAGTCTCCTTTTCCTCCTCTCCCTCAAACCATTTTTGGACCAGCTTCAGGAACTGTCCTTTCTCCTTTAATGAATCAACCTCATTTGGTTAGCAGGAAACCTTTCCATATCTTCTTGGTATATGAGAGGGCATGATCAATATCTAAGTTCAATTACATTTCTGGGGGTGGGGAAAGAGTGAGATAGCTTACCTTTGTAATGTAGCCACAAAACAGAGACGTAACTTTTAATTTACTTTTTTTAGACCGTTCCTTCCAAACTCTACAAATAAAACCTCCTTCCTGCTTGCTTCCCTTGGGCAACGCTTGCCTATATTTGTACTGGCTGTTATTTTCTCTTCAAAATTCCTCCTCCTAAAATTGTATATTTCCAGTAACCCCTTTTCCCACCCTTATCTTATTGTCATTTCTGTGGTCTTCCCATGCCCTGTTTTAGAAAATGTGTGACAATATACATTTATTTGTTTACTTACAGCAAGAAATATTGCTGTGCAAACATATATGAATTTGCATTTTAAGTTAATTATTCTAATAGAGCAAGGGTTAGCAAACTCGGTGAAGTCATAGATTCACCGAATTGTTTGACCAGTTAGTGAATATTGTAGACTCATGGGCCATATCCCCCTGTTGTAATTATTTAGGTCTGCAATAACACAAAAGCTACCGACAGCACATGAATAAGGAGGCATGGCTTTCTTCTGATAACTAAAAATTGAACTACCATATGATCTAGGTATCCTACTCTTGGAAATATACCAAAGGAATTTAAATCAGTATCTTGAAGAAATATCTGTACAGCTATGTTCACTGAAGCAGTGTTCACAGTAGCCAAGGTATGGAAACACCCTAAGTGTCTATCAACAGACATATGAGTAATGAAAATGTGTTGAAGACATCCTTCCATTTGCTACACATGGGTGGACCTTGAGGGTGTTATGCCAAGTGAGATAAGTCAGACAGAGAAAGACGAATACTGTATGATATCACTTCTATGTGAAATCTAAAAATATTGAAGTTGAAAAAAGGATAAAAATAATGAACTTGTGAAAACATAGAGTAGGAGGCTTTCCAAGGGCTGGGTGGGGGTGAGGGGATTAGGGAGATATTGTTTAAGGGTATAAACTTTCAGCTAGTAAGTAAATAAGTTTTGAAGAGCTAGTGCACAATATAGTGATTATAGTCAACAATACTGTATTACATCCTTCAAAATTGCTAAGAGACTAGATCTTCACTGTTTTCAACACACACAAAAAAATGTATCATGTGCCATGATAAAAGGTTTGTTTAGCTAACACTACTACAGTAATCATATTTCAATACATAAATGTATTAAACCAACACTTTGCACACCTCAGCCTTAAACAATGTTATATGTCAATTATATCTCAATAGAAAATGTAGCAAAAAAGAAAATGCACTTAAGGAAAAAGAAAAATAAAACACTCATGTGCAGGCTATACTTGGCCCTTAGCTGCAGTTTACTCACCCCTCTATTTATTCTAGGCAGTTTACCATAAAGAAGGAACAAACCAAGGGGGAAAAAAGTCTCAACTTCTGTCAGCCTATTTTAATTAGTTTAGCCTTTAACTCTTAAGAAAAAAAAAAATGGAGGATAGGCGAGATAATAGTAATATAGATGTTGCAAGCAGGAGCAGTAAAGATTTTTATCCAAAAGTTCCATAGAAGAGACTAGGCATTCAGTTGCTATTTATTAAATAAATGAAATGAAAGTCTATCACACACTATTGAGGACATCACTTCAGTCTTAAAGCTATATAGTTAGTATTTAAAATTAGAAATAAATCAGTGAAGTATTTTCAATGTAAATATTTCAGAATATTATCCACTAAAAATATTAATCAGAGAGTTCAGCTTTCAAGTATATTATAATTATGAACTGATCCATGAAACAAATTAAAATATAAAAAATCTGTCAGCTGATATTCGAAATACTAGATCTAACGACCTAATTTTCTTATTCAAATAAATGCTGTTGTTTCTAATTCTAAACATATATATAGTTTCTAAGAAAAATGCACTCACTATAACAGATTTAAACATCATTTCGTATCTGTAATAACACATTCCATTGAGCAGTTCTGAAATAACTGCATGGCTTTGCTAGTTAAACATGTTTGGCTTTGGTTCATGCCCAATAACACATCCAAAAGATTAAATCTGCAATAAAACAAGCCAAAGGCCTCCAAAGGATATTAAGATAGCTGTCTGCTCTGCTTTAGATTGTTAGTTTCCTAAAATTTCTCATTTGGATCTAAATCTGAACACTGATTTTTTTTTTTAATGTAACTCTCAGGGATTTGATAATCTTTATGAAGAGTTTTGAATCAGGGCCATGCCCTACCTTATCTTTGATCTGAATTCTATTCTCTATTTGGCCACAGGGATAAGCAGTTTTGCTGCAACTCATGGAAATTGTGTCTGCATCTAAAGAAGATGACAGATAAAGGTTTTCTATAATAAATATCCACTTATATTATCCATAAATGTATGTTCTTCCCCAATATCCCTGACATTGGCATCAATAGGGATATAAAGAGTTATGTATAGTTGTAGCTTGCACTGAGTTTTGACTTATTGAGAAATGCAAACAATATATAGGAAATTAAAATATATGGCATAGCATAATATTTTGAGATGCTTGTCATAGACTTTTAAAAATACTCAATTTTTCCTATCTTCCTGTTCAATCATTATCAGCTCTCTTTTCTTTTAGAAAGAAAAGGTGAGAAGAAATAAAACCAAAAAAGCCCTAGTATTTTTTCTGGATTTTCATTTTAAGTGTCTAAAGCCTTCAATGTTTTTGTGGAATAGGTTATAGAAAGATGATTCAGGGTATATGACACGAGTCTGGCAGAAGCAATGTGTGGTCGTGATGCTACTTGCTTCATTTCCAGAAAGTAACTACCCTGAGTAGGAGGGATAAGAGAAAAGTGAAAGAAATGGGACTTTTTTAGACTGCTAGGCAATACTACCTGAAAGATATCAAGGACCTTGAGAGAAAATGGATGTATAAATGTATCTGGGAAGCTTGATCCATGGACAGTTCTTACAGAAGGTTTCTGTTCTCAAGTGAGGCATAGACGAAACAAAGAATAATCACGCACCATGGTTATCACCCAGTGGGCTATTGGACATGTGTTAAGTCTGTGAAAACCTGATTCATTCTGCAAATTCCATGGTAGAATGGAAGTCAGCTCTCCCCAGTGAAATGGACTTAGCTTCAGTGGAAGGAGGGAAGTAGAGACAAGAACAACTTCTACCATCCTGTCTAAAGGAAACTGAAGTTAAAATGTAAATCAAATTGTGAGAGAATTTAAAGGCAAGTATTGGACTATAACACCTGATTTTGTGGTCTGTGATTCATTTTTCCATAACAACTCCAGTGTAAGCTGTATGTCACATATAGCAAAGACATAATTAGTAATTAGGATGATTGTTGTAGTTTAGGAAACTTAAGTTTTGGATTCAACAATTTTATAGATATATATGCAGGGGCTATTCACTTAGGAAAGAAGAGTGAGGAAGATAAAAGTGGAGGGAGGCACTGGCACAAAAACAAATGCATAGATCAATGGAACAGAATAAAATAGAGAGCCCAGAAATAGACCCTCAACTCTATGATTAACTAATCTTTGACAAAGCAGGAAATAATGTCCAATAGAAAAAAGATAGTCTCTTCAACAAATGATGTTGGGGAAATTGGACAGTCACATGCAGAAGAATGAAACTGGATCATTTCCTTACACCACACACAAAAATAGACTCAAAATGGATGAAAGACCTCAATGTAAGACAAGAATCCATCAGAATCCTTGAAGAGAACACAGACAATGATCTCTTTGACCTCAGCTGCAGCAACTTCTTCCTAGAAACATTTCCAAAAGCAAGGGAAAAAAGGGCAAAAATGAACTATTGGGACTTCATAAAGATCAAAAGATTTTGCACAGCAAACAGTCAACAAAACCAAGAGACAACTGAAAGAATGGGAGAAGATATTTGCAAATGACCTATCAGATAAAGGGCTAGTATCTAAAGTCTATAAAAAACTTACCAAACTCAACAGCCAAAGAACAAATAATCCAATCAAGAAATGGGTAGAAGTGGGGCGCCTGGGTGGCTCAGTGGGTTAAGCCGCTGCCTTCGGCTCAGGTCATGATCCCAGGGTCCTGGGATCGAGTCCCGCATCGGGCTCTCTGCTTAGCAGGGAGCCTGCTTCCTCCTCTCTCTCTGCCTGCCTCTCCGTCTACTTGTGATTTCTGCCTGTCAAATAAATAAATAAAATCTTTAAAAAAAAAAAAAAAGAAAGAAATGGGTAGAAGACATGAACAGACATTTCTGCAAAGAAGACACCCAGATGGCCAACAGACACATGGAAAACCGTTCAAATTACTAGGCATCAGGGAAATATAAATCAAAACCATAATGAGATACCACCTCAAACCAGTCAGAATGGCTAAAATTAACAAGTCAGGAAATGACAGATGCTGGCGAGGATGTGGAGAAAGGGGAAACCTCCCAAACTATTGGTGAGAATACAAGCTGGTGCAGCCACTCTGGAAAACAGCATGGAGGTGCCTCAAAAAGTTGAAAATAGAGCTACCCTATGACCCAGCAATTGCACTACTGGGTGTTTACCCTAAAGATACAAATGTAGAGATCTGAAGGGGCACGTGGACCTGAATGTTTATAGCAGCAATGTCCACAATAGCCAAACTATGGAAAGAACCTACATGTCCATCAACAGATGAATGGATAAAGAAGAGGGGGCATATATAAACAATGGAATACTATTTAGTCATCAAAAGAAATGAACTCTTGCCATTTGCAAAGATGTGGATGGAACAAGAGGGGGGTATTATGCTGAGCGAAATAAGTCAATCTAGGAAAGACAATTATCACATGATCTCTCTGATATGAGGAATTTGAGAGGCAGAGTGGCGTTTTGGAGGATAGGGAAGGAAAAAATGAAACAAGATGGGATCAGGAGGGAGACAAACCATAAGAGACTTTTAATCTCACAAAACAAACTCGGGGTTGCTGGGGCTTAGAGAGTTATTGACATTGGGGTGGGTATGTGCTGTGGTAGGTATGTAAACCTGATGATTCACAGGCCTGTACCCCTGAGACAAATAATACATTATATATTAATAAAAATAATTTTATTTTATTCTTTTAAAGATTTGATTTATTTATTAGAGAGATGGATAGAGAGTACAAGCAGGCAGAGCAGCGGGCAGAGGGAAAGGGAGAAGCAGGCTCCTCGCTGAGCAGGGAGGCTGATGCGGGGCTCAATCCTAGGACCCTGGGATCATGACCTGAGTAAAAGGCAGAGGCTTAACCCACTGAGCCACCCAGGTCCCCCAATAAAAATAATTTTTTAAAAAGTGAATAGGAGGCACTATGTGTTTTAGGCAACACTGAGGCAAATGAGTGGATGTGAAACATAGATTTAGAAATTTAGAGGTCTTTGGCACAGAAGTATCAACTGATGTTATGGAATGAAATAACCCAGGGAAACTATGTAACTAAGGAGGGTCGAAGTCATAGTGCAAGAAGCCAAAGAACTTCCATTTCAAAGCCATGAGCACAAGAACAAGAATCCACTAAAGAGATTATGAGTGAACAATAAGAGCCTTTTGGAAGAATTCAGGTTCAAGTTTTATCTCAGTAATTAAAATAAAAGTACATCATAAGAAGAACACTAGGGCTAACAAGGCTAGATGATGCCAAGATATCAAGTAGGATAAAGAAACAAATGTGCTAGATTTATCTAGGAAGTCATTACTGCTGTGGATGTTTTCTGAAAACTCACTCTGCCTTGGCTCACAGGATGATTAAAATAGGAAAGAGGAAAAGAAAGTATAGATAATTTTCTTTAAAATTTTGGGATTTCCAAATGAGTGTTATTTCTATTTTCTAAGTTTTTGGCAAAAAAATGCATAAAATAATTATATATTAAGTACATTTAAAAAATGCTGCTCTGTATGAGATATTGGGGCAGCAAAAGAGGAAGACTTCTATTCTGTTAACTGAGGACAAATGGGAATTTGCTATGTCCTGTATGAAGGGATTTGCTCTTATATCTAGACATTTCTTTGCAACATGTTCAGCACAGGATTTTTTACTATTGTGATTTCACTAATTATAAATTATGAATTTTGTATTTTTTTTCAGTATGTAACTCAGTGGCTTCTTTCTCATGTGCTAGAAAAATCAGTTCTTCCTAGAGCTTATTAAGGCACTGAATACTATGGCCTGTCCCATCCTCTCTGACTCCCTGTATATCCCTTCTTGAGGCAGAGTGGTCTTGCGTTGTTTGAATATGTGAGTCATACCCCCATTCTGAGGCTTTCGAACCTTCTGTTCCCTTTGCCTTAAATGCTCTTCCCAAATATATCAGCATAACTCACTTATATACTTTAAGTTTTGGCTCAAATTTCACCCCATTTATCCTCTCTAAAATAGGCTTTTTATTCTAATTGCTAACTTCTCAACCCCCGTTTTAGAAAGCACTCATCTAACATGCATACATTTAGCCACGTACTTATTGCCTGATTGATCCTACCAGAGTTGAGGATGCCTGTGAGCTAGAACCTTGTCTCTTTTGTTTGAAATCATAATCTCTGTGCCTAAATGCATTCTCTAGTATGACGGCCACTAGACACATGTACCTCTTAAAATTAAAATAATTAAAAATCAATTCAAATAAAAATACTGTTCTTTAGTTGTATCCATCTCATTTCAAGTGCTCAGTAGCCAGACGTGGTTAGTACCTAACAACTGGACAGAGCATTTCCATCGCAGAAAAATATGTTTTTTGGATCAGTTTGGCCTAAAACATGCCTATTATAGAGTTGGTGCATAGTAAACATTTTCTGAACAAATCTTAATTCTTTTTGATAAGTTATATCCAAAGTGATTACAATGTGAGGAAATTAGAATCAACTATTTCAAATGGAAAAACGTCTGCCCATGTCTTGGTAGAGGTTTGGGTGGTAAGAAATGCCACGCCCTTAAAATATGTCCCAGGTCTTTGTGCCACAATCAACTGCAATGTTTTAGTTGTAAAAATTGCCCCAGTTTCTACCAAACATTCATAAGAACAGATAATTGGGACTATGGAATGAAATATGTTTCTTTTACTCCTTTCCTGTTAGTGCACACACACACACACACACACACATACACATACAGGATTTCTTGTTTTAAGGAATCATGAAAATTATGGTAGTAGTGAGAGGTAAAGCTTACAAATAAGTATACAAAGAAATTGTAAAGAATTTTCTAGCAGAAGAAGGAATACTCTAGTTTGGCTTAGTGCATTTCCAGTATGATTTTGAGTCTCACTTCATAAGAGTTTAAAGAAAAACAGCTTTTGCCTGTTTTGAAAATGCCTATATTCTTAGCTACATGAGAACAGACTCAAACAGATGAAGACATTTTTTGCCAATGTTTACATTATCTATAGTTCTGTATATATTCATTTATTTAAATCCTGTCTTATGTGGCAGATCATAATCTCTTCCAAATAAGTTACCAGATAGTTTTACTGTCTTTGCCAATAAGCAGCATCTGCACTGTATTTTCACACCGCAGGTATGTATTCTACCTGTTTGAATTTATAAACAGATCTTAGGGTATTATTAAAAGTTTTCTTTTTTTCTTGCTATTAGCTGGTTTGCAATCATCTAAAATATATGTATATAGATAAAGGAAGAACTATAATAAAGACAGAGAGGAAAAGTGGCTAATGATCTAATATGTTTATTTCTCCCTTTTACTGTGAATATTGTCCTTTATATGAATAAGCCAGGAATTATACCTGTTGTGTGCAGGAAAATCTCTGTTTATGTAATTACTGTTCTGAGTTCTGGGACAATAAAGTCAAGGCAACATAAATCAAATGATGCTAAAATTAAAAGTACTTAGAACATTGCCCAGCATATGCTAGGTACTCAATATACATTGTATTTATTTATTCATTTATTTACTTATTGCTTAAAATAAGTAACTACACCAAACTCCATTTTATGTTGGACATAACACTTATTTCTAATTTTTGAGAATGTTATAATTAACATACTTATTTCTAATGGTGTTAGGGATCCATACCATTTATTTTATACGCAGCCAATTAAATTCTAACATTTGAAACGTGAACATAGTCAGAGTTTTGTTTTCTTTTTTGTTTGTTTTGCTTTTTTTTTTTTTACTTTTTTTATTTGTTTTAATCCCTGAATTTTAAGTAAGGGAGTTCTGATTTCTTTCATAAGATTGTGTTTGAAAGACTTTAAATATATATGTCTTAGTAAGATGTATTTCAAGGCACCTACTCTGTTTTTCTAGTTAAGATTAAACATAGCTGAGGATTTTTAAAGCTAAAATGCCTGCTACCACTAATTTGATGTGGTATAGTTTTACTCCCTGTTTAAAAAGTTGTGCATGGGTTTATAAATGAAGTCCTATACTCTCTTCCTGTAGCAGAAGTATGCTCCATCCTAGGTCTTTCTTTTCTTTTTTTTTTTTTAATATACAATGATGAGAGAATTATAGGAAACAACGTATAGATGGTAATAAGGAATGAAAAGATAATTTAAGACTCTGAAAGTTTTGACCTTCGCATATCCTGAGGTTTTATATGTTTTTTACTACTACTCTTATATGGCTTTCTCCTTGGGAAAATTTATTTTGTCTTATTAAATAAAATGAAATTCAAGTTATTGCAAAGTGGTCCGCTCCAGGAATGTAGACATCTTTATCTATTAAAGAGTTTTCTTGGGGTGGTGCCTGTGGGGCTCAGTGGGTTAAACCTCTGCCTTTGGTTCAGGTCATGATCTCAGGGTCCTGGGATCAAGTCCTGCATCTGGCTCTCTGCTCAGCAGGGAGCCTGCTTCCCCCCCCCCCACCTGCCTCTCTGCCTACTTGTGATCTCTCTCTCGATCTGTGTCAAATAAATAAATAAAATATTTAAAAAAAGTTGTCTTGATGAATTAATGATATATTTTGCTCTTGTAATCTCATTAAAATAAGTGATACTTATTTAAGAACTTACACAAGCAGACTATAAATTTCGGATACTAAAGCACTAAATTTTAGAAACAATCCCATGTTTATTGGGCATAAACAGTTCCAACTTTCATTCAAATGTAACAAAATGAAACACATGAAATGGAGCGCAGTGTTTAAAATTAAGATTTTATTGATTCTAAAATGTTGACAGTGCTTTAAATCAGCCTTATTTCTGGATGACATTAACAACAACAACAATTTGTTAGAGGCAGTGAGAACTTTTGTTCCAAAATTTCACAGAGAAAAGAAACTCAGAAAATGGGCTTGACATTTAGCACTGCTTTTCCATGGAGTCATTGGTCAACTTGAAAGCCATGAAGAAGCTGAACAGAGCATTCCATGGTCTTAGGAGGCTAGATGGCACTGGGAAGCACTCCCGAAAGTAGTAAGGGCAAAAAGAATGACTCTCACAAGGACTAAAAGCTTATCTTCAAGTCAGCCCCAGAGTATTCTCTAGTTATGTGGAATAGAGGTAAAAATAGATAATAAAGCTTATTAGAAACGTTGAAACTAATCAATCCCCTTAAAATATTACCAGATATAATAAGTAACCACAATGGAAATTAGAAAATACTTTTGGATTAAGTGATTGTCAAAATATGGCATATCAAAATCCACGGGATGCTGACAAAGCGGAGCTTGGAGAAAAATATATAGCCTTAAAAACATTAGCAGTCGGCAAGCTTGAAAAAGCAATGACGTAAGTACATCTTAATTTACGTAAGTAAAGAGTTAAACTCGGGGCGTCTGGGTGGCTCAGTTAGTTGGGCATCTGCCCTCAGCTCAGGTCATGATTCAGGGTCCAAATTTGGAGTCCCCCCATCCAGCTCTCTGCTCAGTGGGGAGCCTGCTTCTCCCATTTTCTCTGCTGCTCCCCCTGCTTGTGCCCTCTCTCTCTCTGTCTCTCTCTGTCAAATAAATAAATAAAATCTTAAAAAAAAAAAAAGTTAAGCCCAAGGAAAGAAAAATAAAATCAATAATGATGATAGTAAGAGCCTAAGTTAAAAATTATATTGCAAACACAAAATAGATTCTAAAAAATTAAAATTGGCTCTTAGAAAGGAACTAATAATATGGATAAACTCAAAAAGATCATTAAGAAAAAAAAAAGAAGAGGTAAAAATAACAGATATTAGGAGTGAACAGTAAGCACCACTAAAAACTTTAGCCACTAAAGAGAAAATAGTAGAATAGAATAAAACCTTTTACTAATAAACCTAATAACTTCATAATATTTATAAATTCCTTAAAATACACAAATTCTGAAATACACAAAATCTTTTAAAACTGGTCTTTACTTATTGAAAATTTGAACCTATGACTAAAAACTTCCAACAAATGAAATTCATTCAGGGTAACACTGGGATATCTTGAATATTGAATTATTCTAATAATTTAAGAAAGAGATGTCACCTTCCCTGCACACATTGTTCCAAAGAATACAGATATTTCCCAAATTACTTTATGAACATAAAGTAACAGTGCTATCAAAACCTGACAAGATAGGGGCGCCTGGGTGGGTCAGTGGTTAAAACCTCTGCCTTCGGCTCAGGTCATGATCCCAGGGGCCTGGGATCGAGCCTCACATCGGGCTCTCTGCTCAGCAGAGAGCCTGCCTCCTCCTCCTCTCTCTCTCTGCCTGCCTCTCTGCCTACTTGTGATCTGTCAAATAAATAAAAATCTTAAAAAAAACAAAAAACAAACAAACAAAAAAAAAACCCTGACAAGATACTACTTAAAAAAAGGAAAATTTCTGGCTATTCATTCTCATAAACATAGATGCAAATATACTAAACAAAATATCAACAAATCAAATCCCACAATATAGAAGTATGATACCTCACAACAAATCTGTTTTCATTCCTGGAATGTAGATTTGGATTAACACTTGAAAATCAATGTAGTTCATTGCTTCAACAAAATTTGGAGAAAAGTAAAACATGCATGCTTTTCTTTAAATACAAGAAATAAGCTAATAAAATATAGCACAAATACATGGTTTATCAAAAATAATTTTGCAAACAAGGAACAGAAACTGATAAAGGATGTCTACTTATGTCAAGAGCAAACATCATACATTGTGAAATACTGAAAAGTATATTCCTCAGCTCAGAAAGTGATGTTGACTATGATCTCTTCTATTTAACATTGTACTAGAAAATGTAATTGGTGCAACAGGGTAAGAAAAAAATAAATAAAACATGCAAGTGTACCATTTATTAAGCTACTTTCTCTCAGCCCTAAGCCTCAGCCTATATTTTGTTTTGTGATTCTGGTTTTGAGAATTGGCAAACCCCACTTCTAATGTCACATGTTCTAGGACAAGAAATCAGAACACTCCTATTGGGCATTGTTTAAAGATAAGCAGAAGTCATACTTCATAATTTCCTAATTTGTATTAAAACCAAGTAGTATTAATAATTAACATAACTGGAAACATATTTTCTAAAGCCCTGTTATAAGCTAAAGGCTTAAATGAAAGTTCTGTATGCAACTTTTCTGGGGAAATTTATATATGTGAAATAGGGTATTCTACCTAGGCTATTTTTTAATCTTGCTATTGATTGAAATATGCCAGTATAATATAATTAAGTATTAGTTATTATGAAAGTACTTTCTATAAGCTCTCCTCTACTGACTGGCCACAATTCTACCTAGCTGGAGGTAAATCAAGCTCAGAATAATAGAGTCAGTGTGTATCACCTTAAACCAGTTTAAATGAAACAAAATCTCTTGTGATCACCACATCCTTTCCAGCTATTGCTCTATCGTCTCTAATTTGCTCATCTTCATGTGAAAATATCTTGAAATGTTGCCTAAATTCAATTGTTTTCTGTACTTTATTATCTTTCATTAACTTCTCAAAACTCTAGAATATGAAAACTGAAAGTGCTGTCTTTGAAGGTGGTGCTTTGAACTCATTGTCATCTGTTGGGACAATTTTCAATTTTGTCTTACCTTACTGTAAACAACGTGTGTGATTTTTGACAGCTTAATCCCTCTTTAAACTCTTTCTTTTGGTTTCTATAATACCACCCTTCTCGTTTTTTTTTCTGTTTCCTCATTAGCCTCTGTTTTGCTTTTAAGTGAACTCTTTTATCTATCCCTTTATGATCCTGTTTAGTCAGACACTAAACAGATCTTTTTGACTGTTTAGTATATTCCAAGAACTGGAGATACTTGATAAATAAAGCAGTCATGGGTTCTGCCTTCATGGAGCTTACAGCCTATTGAAGTAGAAAAACAAAAATCAGGAAATAAATAAATATCTAAATAAATATCTAAATACTAATTATGATACAACAGATAAGAATGACATAGTAAGGACAGAGAGAATAATAGAGAACTTATTTAGATGACTAGAAAATATACATAAATATATAACTATAACTATATATATAATAAGGAAGGGCTTGTAAAACTGAGCTGAAAGATCCGGATATGGGTTGGGGTGGGGGAGGAGGGGAGAGAGCATGCCATGGGAAAGAATAGCCTTTGCAAAGGTCCTGAACTGTATTTTTTAAAATATTTATTTATTTATTTATCTATCTATCTATTTTAAAGAAAGAAGGAGAGAGAGAGAGAGAGAGAGCGTGGAGAGGAGCAGAAGGAGAGGAAGAGAGAAAAATCCTCAAGCAAACCCCCTGCTAAGCATAGAGTCCAATGCAGGGCTCAATCCCAGGATTCTGAGATCATGACTAAAATCAAGAGTTGTCCATCCAACTGACTTAGTCACACAGGCGCCCCCTGAACTGTGTTCTTTTTTTTTTTTTTTAAGATTTTATTTATTGATTTGACATAGAGAGAGAGATCACAAGTAGGCAGAGAGGCAGGCAGAGAGAGAGGAGGAAGCAGGCTTCCCACTGTGCAGAGAGCCTGATGCGGGACTCAGTCCCAGGACCATGAGATTGTGACCTGAGCCGAAGGCAGAGGCTTAACCCACTGAGCCACCCAGGCGCCCCCTGAACTGTATTTGTAAACACTCTGGAATATGGTAGAACAGGAAGAGAGTGGTGAGATGGAGCTGGCTGAGATAAGCCAAGGCCAGATGCTACAGATCTAGGTCACCCTTTTACTAACTTATCCTCAATTCCATCTTTTTGTTCATAGCTGTCAAATTCATATAAAGCCAGCCCAGATTTTAAGAAAGACAGATGGTCTAGGAATCATATTGAGAGCTTCAATGTGCTATTTAAAGCCATGAGACTGGGAGAGATCACTAAATAGTGAAAGAATGAGTGTAGAAAGAGGAGAGTCTTGGGATTCTCTAACATTCATTGATCCAAACAGTGAAGAGGAACCAGCAAAAGTCACTGAGAAGAAGAAACAGGTGGATAAGAGGCAAACCAGGAGAGGATGGTGTCCCAGAAGACACATGAAACACGTGCATTAAGGATAAGGAGGTGGACAAACACATGAAATATCGATGAAAGTTTAGTTAAGACAAGGAAATTATTCATTATTTTTAAAGATAAAATAAAGATTATTGACAAGAGAGATCTTGACATGAGATATTTTTCTGTGAGCAAAAGGAAGTATAGTTATATATATATATATATATATATATATATATATATATAATTTAAATTAACTATATATGTGTGTGTTTATATGTATATGTATATATGCATATATATGTAATATAAATCTGTTAAGGCATTTTATTGTAAAGGGTAGCAGAGAACTATGCCAATAGAGATAACGGATAATGAGCTCAATGAACAATACTTTGAACAGAGAAATAACATGTTCATATTCTCATCTGATGATATAGTAGGGAGAGAAAGGCTGATGTAGAGACAGAAGGGACTATTACTTGAGACATATTCTAAATGATGAGATATAGTGTACAAGTATAATATAGTATACAAGTAGAGGGCTAGAAACATGGATATTTCAGGGTTTCTGGGTGGCTCAGTTGGTTAAGCAGCCAAATCTTGATTTTTGGCTCAGGTCATGATTTCAGGGTCCTGGGATCGAGCCCCACATCCAGCTCCACACTCAGCAGGGAGTCAGCTAGAGGATTTTCTCTCTCTCTCTCTCTGCCCCTCCCCTTGTTCAAGCTTATGCTCTCTAAAATAAAAACATAAATCTTAAAGAAATGGATACTTCCCTTAACAAATATAAAGTATTTGAAAAATGGCAAACGGTCTAAAAATGTCACTTTCTATTCCAGTATTATGCTTATTTACTTTCAGAACTAAGATTGAATGAGGCAATGGTCCCTATTTTGTAAAAGAGACAAATAACAGACTATAAAATGTTATTTAGAATAAATGAAACAAGATGGGATTGGGAGGGAGACAAACCATAAGTGACTCTTAATCTCACAAAACAAACTGAGGGTTGCTGGGGGGAGGGGGTTTGGGAGAAGGGGGTGGGATTATGGACATTGGGGAGGGTATGTGCTTTGGTGAGTGCTGTGAAGTGTGTAAACCTGGTGATTCACAGACCTGTACCCCTGGGGATAAAAATATATGTTTATAAAAAAAAAATATTAAATGATGTTATCCAAAAAAAAAAAAAAACATCAGTGGGACTCTACAATAGAGTTCTCTGATCCCCATGTATGTTCAGAATATTTTTAACAATTAATCTGTAAGTAATCTCAGAGCTGTTGTGCACACAAGATCTGTAAACTATGCTATCACAATGCCACAGAAGACACTCATGATCAAGGTAGTTTCAAATGGCTCGCTCTTCACTTTGAACTTGCTCTCTGATTTAGCTAGGCTTGCTGGCATAAGGAAAGGGTGGAGAGAAGTCAAAGTGCAGCATTTTTCCTTAGACTTAGATAAAATTCTTATTTCTAGTTACTGTGAACTAAATAGAAAATTGTAACATTTCCCTGAAGTCCATTGGTATTTAATTGTAATTCTAAGAATAAGGCTTTTTTTTTTTTTATCTCCGAGTATTCTGAAATTAGGGCATGCTGTGAACTTCCAGTTCTTCCAATATCTTTATATTAACCCCACTTTAGTAAAAAAAAAAAAAAATTGAAAGTATTTTCTGAATATTTAGTAGTCTTTTGCACAAGTACAATAAAAGACAAACAAAAAGGAAAACATCTCCTAGACATAGTCATAACACCTGCACCCGTTTTGAATTAATTAGGATGCTTGCATCTAAAAGATGATTTTTTCTTACCTTCAAGAGATAAAATAAAATTCTGTGATCATATGATGTGTTCCTAACTGGGGAGTTATAGAAGAAATTAAAGGAATTCTTCCTGTTTTAATGACTTTAGTATGTAATTGAGATAACAAATTACTTTGTATACAATTATAAAAACTCACAAGTCAGTTTGTAATTAGATTCTAGCATACTAGCTCAGAGGGTTAAGTGCTCTGAGCATTAAGCCACAAAAGAGCCAGAGCAACCACAGAAGTGCTAGCTGGGACCATGGGGCATGATACCCACCTCTTCGATAGAACTAGAGTGGATTTCCACAAGATGAAACATTAAATGAGCTTGTGTCTGTCTGAATCTAAATAAGTGGAAACCATGAGCAAAGTCAAATATATATTTACTTACCCCAGTCCTTTACTGAACAGCATTGGCAAGATATTGTTACAACCAATGTTTGAAGGTGATCCATCTCTGTGAAGATTGCAAATATAAAAAAAAAAATCAATATAAATATTAAGCAATTGAAATATAGAAGTTGATACCTACCACGAATAAAAGATAAACTGACTATAAACATGTAATGGATGTAAAACTGTTCATACCATAAGTTTCCAGAATTAAGATTCATTTTCAAATGGCCTTATTCAAATGTACAGAAGATGCTTCATAATATACTCAGAGATATATCAGTAATGTAAATTAGGGCTTTTAAAATGTTTCAGGTGTGTGATCACTGGACCAAGAATTGGAAAATCTAATTTTTTTTAAAATATTTTATTTATTTATTTGACAGACAAAGATCACAAGTAGACAGAGAGGCAGGCAAAGAAAGAGGGGGAAGCAGGCTCCCTGCTGAGCAGAGAGCCTGATGGGGGGCTCGATCCCAGGACCCTGGGATCATAAAGGCTGAGGCTTTAACCCACTGAGCCACCCGGGCACCCCGGAAAATTTAAATTTTGAGGTAGATTATCTGAGTGAGGATGGCAAAATCACGTAGCCTTTCTGAATCCTTGAGTGGACATTTGTGAATCTTCTGAACTTGAGAGCAAACAGGTAGTGTTCATTGAGCTAGTGTTAATTGTCTCTGTCTTATTCTCACTGAAGACTTTTTCCTTAATTATTATAACTAACCTATATTTGGCATTTAATATGTGTCAGGCAGTTTGAGAATTCCATGTGTGTTATTTTCAGAAGTACTATTAATCATCTATTATTATCCTCACTCTTCCTCTTGCTATTTCTGTTTTATATACAAGAGGACTGGTACATGAAGCCATTAGGTAATTTTCCAAGATTCCAGAGATATGTGTCAGAAGTGGGATATGATCTCAGTTTCTTTGATTTTAAAAGTTGAACCAAAAAATCATTAAGCCGTTGTGCATTCCAGAATTTTGTAACTGTAATATTTATATTTTTTATTGAATTAAACATAAACTCATTTTTTGCAACAGAATTTGATAACATTTAGGTTTAAGTTCTTCAAGAAATTTGTTGAGTAATTTTAATTATTTTATATAAAATTTTTTCAAATAAAAAAAAGAGATAAACTGTATCAATACTTGACAACCTAATAGCAAGATGAATTAAGAATCTAACCAATCTTACCCTACAGGTAACACATGTTTATGGCCTATGTGTATCCTTGCTAAAGCAAACAATCTAACCAATCTATTAAGATGAATTAATAGCAAGATGAATTAAGAATCTAACCAATCTTACCCTACAGGTAACACATGTTTATGGCCTATGTGTATCCTTGCTAAAGCAAACATATGCAACCCATGATACTCATAGATTATTTGTTGTTTCTTGTTTTGTTGCAACACAACCTAATACATATAATCTTCTCTTCACCCAAAGGAGTTATCCTTAAAGAGGTATTCTATTTAGATCTAAATGTATTTTTTTCAGAGCTCTTCATTTAGATTCATAGTTATATAAATATTACTATATTTATATTAATCTGCATAATATTTCTTAATCTATATACATATACACAGTTATATCCAAAATATCATTTCATGCATGTTTTCTTAACAAAGGCAACTTTTTTTTGGCCTTCAGTCATACATTCAACCTTCTCTGTTTTCAAATTGCATTCCAACCCAAAATCTGCATTAGCATTAAGTATAACTTCCTTCCACTTTTAATAATTTTCTTATATGGGTATTTTATATGTATAAATTTGTGTAATACCTTTAAACATGCATAGACATAAACTTTCATATGCATATACACTAATACAAAATGTTATGGTCATTAATTGCCTTCTAAAAATAGAATATTATACATGATTCAAAATTAGTTTTATCTTAGTTCTTCTAACTTTATAATATAGTATGAAAATACCTTGAAGTCAGTCGGACAATTTTGTGCTAATTCTTTTAGAAGTTGCATAGTGCTCCATTAGGTAGATGCACCAAATTTTTTGCAATCATTTCTTCATTGATGAATTTACTGGGATCCCACAGAAACAGTGTTCTAATAAATACATTTTACTTATATCCTTAGTTACTTGCATTTTCTAAAATTATTTGTGATAGATTCCCAGGTGTAAGACGGTTGGGTAGAAGAATAGGTATGTGCATCTTATTTTTAAGAGACGTTGGCTGGTTGCTTTACAGAAATGCCACAACAATTTGCCTATCTATCAGTAAAAAGTGAGAGTTCACTTTGCCGTGACTCTCCAACAGCAATAGGACGTTTTTGCACTTTAAAATTTTTCTAGGTCAGGAATTTTTCTAATATCTGCCAAGTTTTGTGTCTCCTTCTCATCAGTCCCTTCTGGAATTAGTTGAGCACTTTCAACCTGCGGTCACAGGTCTTTTCTTCAGTCCCAGGGCAACTTCTATTATTTGGTAAGTATTTGTCTTTCCTTCATCCATTTCCTTGTCTCCTGATAGAATTGCTCTCATGTGTATGTTAAGCCTTTGGGTTTATCACTTCCCTTTTCAAACCTCATGGTTTTCTGTGACTTCAAATATTTTTACCATTGTTTCTCCAGCTCACTAATTTAAGACGTTTTAGTTTCTATCTTCTTTGCAAGATATGGACAGAATTTTATTCATTTATTTATTTAGAGCTCTAAAAAACTTCTTTAAGTATTTTTCCTTTGTTTGGTCAGGGTATGCCCAGGAGGAGATTTCAGAGATTCTGTTTTCCTAGGTATTTTTCTAATTTTCTGATTCTTCTTTAACTCCCTGGATACAGGATCCTATAATGTTATTATCATTTACTGCATGAAAATGTTCAACTATATTGAAAATATGGGGCTCAATCCCAGGACCCTGGGACCAAGACCTGAGCGCAAGGCAGATGCTTAACGACTAAGCCACCCAGACACCCCTTGATTTTTCCTTTTTAAAAAAACAATTGTGTTATATATAAGTAGTCTGTCATATATACTTATTCCCAGCCTCAACCTCATCTTTTGTGCCAAAGCATGGTAAAAAACACTTCTGCTTTTGTTATTTACCATTTTTATATGTTGTGTTTAATTTTACTCAATAACTACTGATTCATTAATAGAGTAGATCTAGTTTGGCCAATTTTTTAATCATATATATGTGTGTTTGTGTGCATGAGTATGTATATTATAAGTCTATATATTATTATCAATTTGTTATTGGAAGTTAAGTTTTATAGACATTGATGCATAGCACTATGCTTGCAGTAATATCAGCCTTTTCATCAGTCATCACTGTAATATCTTACAAATTTAGACTGCTTCAAGTGTTTTGCTAATACAGATGCATTTTCAATGAACATTTTCTACATGTTTCCTTAGGTGCATCTACAAGAGTTTCTCCAGGCAATTATACCTAAAAGGGAAATTGCTGAATTACAAAATATGCACATTTTCAAGTTTATTAGATATTCCCAGCCAAATTGCACTGTAAAGTAGTTATACCAAATTACACTCTGACCAGCAGCGTGTGAGAATGCATACTGTTCCACCTCGTTGCCAGCCATCTTTACTTCCAGACTAAATTTTGCAAGTCTGATATTTGTGAAATGTTATTGCATATCAATTTCAGTTTGGATTTTCCTGATTACCTGTGAGCTTGATCAAATTTTCCTCTGATTTATGATCATTTGGTTCGTTTTAGGTTTTGCCTCTCTTTAAATTCTTCATGTAATTCAATTTATGTGTGTGTGTTTCAGTTTGCAAAAGTTTATCTATGTTACTCTGAATTTTTCTTTTTTTTTTAAGATTTTTTTAAATTTATTTGACAGAGAGAGAGATCACAAGTAGGCAGAGCAGCATGCAGAGAGAGAGGGGGAAGCAGGCTCCCTGCTGAGCAGAGAGCCCCATGTGGGGCTGGATCCCAGAACCTTGAGATCATGACCTGAGCCAAAGGCAGAGGCCCAACCCACTAAGCCACCCATGCGCCCCATATGTTACTCTAAATTTCATTGGTTAGCATTTTTAACCCTTTACAATGTTTATAATGTTTTGGTCTTATATTTTAGACATGTTCCTTATAATCGATTGTCTATACAATCTGACAATCAATATTTTAACACACTGTGAGTAATTTGGTATCACCCTTAATTATTCAGGTCCTCTAAATGAAGTCCGGGCCAATCTTGCTTCAGATAATTTTCTTATTACTGTGGATTTCACTTCCATTTTTGCTGTCAGCTCCTGATAGTCACACATTTTTTTAAAACCAATTTCACTTATTTAAAATAATGTTCATCATATATTTTTATGTCCATTTTAGTTAGGATTTTGTTTTTCATTTTTAAGTTTTCCATATTACCAGAATCAGGAACCTATTACTTATCAATGTGAGTTCACAGGAGGTCAGGATCACCTGCTAGGAAAACCCAGAAAATAGTCCAGACATATTCTAAGTGGTAATTGTCACGTATTATAGCAGGAAAATGGTCAGTTCTTTATGATGATACCAGAAGACCGTCTCTTTACTTGCTAATCTCTTAAATTTCTTCTCATCTCAGTTTGGGGTGGATTCATGTCCCTTGTTTCAGTCTTTGAGACTCAAGGAGATTTGGCCCACTCAGATATGTTTCTATTTATTTTTCTCTCTTGGATTAGGGATATGTGTGAGCCAAACTCTTTCTAAGATACGTAGTTATAATACCAAGCCCCATGCTGGGCTAGACTCTGTTCTATGTGGAAGGAAGACATCCATCATTCTGGTTAACTCTTTCCATGTCTTGTTTATTTGCTGGACTTCAGGACCACCTGGCTTAGATTAAATGATCATCATCATAGGACTCGTTATAGGATTCATTTTAGTATGAAATATAGGATATGTGAGAATAATTTTACAGATTATGTGAATTGTGGCATAATGTAGTAATTGAATTATTGCTGTCTCAAATATTGTAAAAACACATGTAAAAGTTAGTTATGATATACATGACAGCTGAAATTCACAGTTCTCCAAATAACCATACAAAATATAATAACATGGTAAAAATAATTCTTGTTCTGAGTGATAATTAAGTGATCAGGACCAAGCAAGTACCTAAACATTCTCAACTGGAATTTAATTTAAAGAAAAGAATTCATCTACATAGTTAATTAAGTTCAAGTATAATATATATATATGCAGTGTTGTTGAAAATTCAGCTTAACCCAAATCTGCACAAACACAGGCCTCAATACAGCATTCCTTCTGAAGACTGAGTTTAAATTTGGACTCTGCAACTCATTACTTTGATAACTTAAGAAAATAACATTCTCAAGTCTAGTATACTGTATGTAAAATATAAGTAATAATATTAACCTTACAGAAGGCATTATATATCCTATATAGTAAAATATAAAGCACAATATTTGACTCTGCTAAAAATTCAGTAAATTGTAGCTAACTCAGTCTCGAATCATCAGTAAACATTTAAACTTGCAAGTTATTTTCCAGATGTAAAAAAATCTTTTTATAAAATTGTGATTTGAAAAAAAATATTCTAAAACTGTGATTTAATGCAGCCTAAAATAAATAGATCTTCTTCTCACTTGGGATACTATATCCAAGGGAAAAAGTTGTAAACAAATGTAGTTAGGGTTACTATACATCCAATTATTCTCATGAAACTGAAACTTAACAAATATATGGAGCAGATGATGATAAACTGATCTAGGTATTACTAATAAGCGTTGGCAGATATTCATACATGAAGACTTTTTAAGGAAATTCTAAGAGTTAAAATAATCAAATCAGTACTTTTTCATATTGTCCTCAGCATATCACACAGAGAAGAAAGTCGCTGTTGCAGTGAAAGAGGAATAAGAGAAATGAAATTGTTAACAGTGAGTACTTTAAAAAAAAAAAAAAAAGCTCTCACGAATATTGGCTTCACCTACATTTACTGCATACACTAATTAGTTTTTTTATGTCTGTGTTACAGAGTTTTTGCTATTAAATTAATATGAAACTTTCACTTCATGTGTTCATAAAAACTATTAAAAAACACTATTTCTGTATTACTCACCTTATTATGTTTATTTTATGCAATATGATACATTCCTGAATAGAACTTAATAATATACAGATCGTTTAGCAAACCATCTGGGTTTCAAAAAATTATAACATTTTTGCTGAGTTTTAATGGAAAATAATATCAACTTGTGAAAATGTACCTAGAGAATCCAACCTGTAATAAAAGAGTAAGTAAATAACTGAATGTGGAAAGTTGTGCTTAAAAGGGATTATTAACACTAGCCTTCTCTAAATTTATCTACTTTTCTTCACCTTTCCTTCTTAAAATATAGGTAACCTTTAAACTTTTGCTTAAATAAGAATAACTATTATTCTAATATTAACAACTCATGCTACCTATTTTGACAAATATCCATTTGAAAATGACTATTTTATCATAGTTACAAATGCAATTTTCATTTAAATACTTTTTAAATATTTTATTTTTTTAAGTCATCCCTACACCCAATGTGGGCTCAAACTCACAATCCTGAGATGAAGAGTCGTATGCTCTACTGACTGAGCCAGCCAGGCACCTCAATTTATTTAAGCTTTGAAATCAATGCTGAACATATTTTATAGGAATTACTATCTAATAGTAATAACAGTGCTGGAAACATAGCAGACATTAAGAATAATATATGCAGAAATGATAAAAGTGATTTTTAAAAGTTTGCAAACATATAAGCTGAAATGTTTAAGTAAATAAGGCAAAATGAGAAAAAGATGATGCCAAGCATACATTTTTAGATGTATGAGATAATGAAAGAAATCCTTACCACAAAGAGAAGTTTAAAAATCAAGAAAATATTATGCTAAGTAATAATATTCTCTTTGTGAATATGTATGTTCCTATTTGGTAAGCTCTAATTTTGTCAAATGGTCTCTCCTAGTTGATGACTCATTTTATGATAAAATTATATTTTGAAACACAGCCCCAAGAAGCGTGAATAAGGACTGACTTTTATTCAATGGAGTCATAAATATTTAACATATATTTGCCACTGGCTTCACAAATAAATATTCATTGGTGATTAAATAAAAATACAAGTAAGAAAAGAATAAAGGTAGCACTCATACACTTTCTTGAGCTGAATAGAATAAAATAGAAAATGTAAAAATACTGTGGGACTCCAAACTACTAAACTAAAGCGATTGTATCTTAAATTCCTCCTAAGAATTGTTCTCTCATGAAACTTTTCATCTAAGAAAAATTTGAACTACCTAGAACAGACTGACATTCTAAAAAATTCCAGAAAACTATACAAATAAAGAAAAGAAAAGGAATGAAAAGGGAACAAAAACAAATAGGAGCAATAAAGGTTATAGCAAAACTTTGAAGGAATGAAATTATTGCAAGGTCAATGGATAACAAATGTATAAAGCATCCCAATTTCCTTGATAACATTTGAGTAAGCAAAATTGAGCTTGTTAATAAAGACTTACGTAAAGAGACTGAAACAGAAAAATTATCAGAGTGTTACAAATTGGTCAATCTAAAGTGTCTCAGTTCAAAAAATAGTTGGATATCATCTTATGCTAACAGTGAGAAATACTGTTATGCCAAACTTAAAATAATTAAATATATAAATTAATGGTCTCTTACATATAAAGTTTCTAGGATTTTAGTATGTATCAGGTAACAAAATCTTTAAGAATAAATATATCTTATAAAAATTTTAAATTTAAAAACTCTGTACTTTTTAATTAACTTTAAAAATGTATTACCATTTCATTATTAATGGCAGGGGGTTTGACTGAGATTTCAGAGCACCTGTATTCCAAAAGAATCTACTTTAATAACCATCTATATAAAATTATTATCCTTCAAATCTAAATGTATTAAAATTTTTAGATAACAGATTTTCAACATTTTCTTATAAGTTTGGGAAAGAGTGCCAATAATTAATATAAAAAGATTAATTGTTTCTCAGTCATTTTTAAAAAACTATATTTATTGTTTAGATTATATCCCAAATAGTAGTTCAATGTATCTTTACTGGACCTACAATAAAACTAAGACACATCATGTCAGGCAAGACTAAAGGAAAGAAATTGATTACCCCCCTGTAGAAAAACTGAAATTTTTATATTTTATTTTCTTATAGTCAGTCACTATTATCTCACTCTTCTGTTCCCTTACTTTTGTATTCTAGCCCTTTCTTCTCTTTGTAACACATACAAACATGCATATGAAAATCCTTACCTGTTCATCCACCAAAATATAATTCTCATTTGAAAGCCATTGGGATTCATACAAAGCCACTGAAGTCCATACAACTACCAGAGTAGACTGAGACTTAACCAAGGCTGCATCCCTTCCTTGAGTCAATATCATTCGTGTTTTATTAAGATGAGTAGTCACTGTATTCTCTGAGAGCAGGGGAGAGTTGGGTCCTCACCAGAGAAAGATAAAAGAATCAGTAGCCACTTAGAAGCAGAAATAATGGCATAATCTCACTCATGTGTAGAATTTCAGCAGCAAAGCAAACAAGCAAAGTGGGGTGGGGGGGAGGAGAGAGAGAAAGAGAGGCAAACCAAGAAACAGATTCTTAACTATAGAGAACAAACTGATGGTTACCAGAGGATAGTGTGTGTGTGTGTGTGTAAGAAATAGGTGATGAGGATTTTAAAGAGGGCACTTGTGATGAGCACCGGGTGATATATGGAAGTATTCAATCAGCATATTGTACACTTGAAACTAATATTACACTGTATGTTAACAAACTGGAATTTGAATAAAAACTTTTAAACAATGAAAAAAATCAGAGATAATAGGACAAACTCTTAAAGCAGTCAGAGAAAAAAATTCAACTGAATAATGAGTATATAAACATATTAGGCATACCAAAAAAGATGACATGGTCAAAGTCAGAAAGAGAGAGAAAAAGAAGACAATCACAAATGGTTCAATTATCAGAGTTACATGAAAGAGACTGTAGAATAACAATAGGAAACATATTAGAAGAAATATTCAGTAGTGTGAAAATAGATGACAGTATAAAGAGTTTGATGAGAGAACTGAATCTATTTAAAATCAAATGGAAATTATAGACTTGCAAAACTTGGTGTGCAAAATTAAGAACTTACTATTTTGCTTTGAAAGATCTGGAAAAGCAGAAGACTGTCTAGTGACTCTGAAGAACAGATTCATAGGAAATATCAGAACTGAATAATACAGATAGAAAAGGATAAAAGAAACTAAACAAGAACTTAAGGGACATAAGAAAACTAATGAAAAGATCTAAAACATCTGTGATTCCAGATAATGTAGTTCCAGAGTGGGAGGAAAGAATGAATGGGTCAGGAAAGACAACTGCTGAGAATTTTCCAAAACTGATGAAAGACACTGACCCACAGAATTGAAGCTATTC
Organism: Mustela putorius furo; assembly: GCF_011764305.1. Classification (NCBI taxonomy): domain Eukaryota; kingdom Metazoa; phylum Chordata; class Mammalia; order Carnivora; family Mustelidae; genus Mustela; species Mustela putorius. Next base: position 5,313,249 of record NW_025421397.1, read on the forward strand.
TTGTTGATTTCCAACATGATACATATGAAAAATGACCATGTATTTTTTAATATTATGAAGTTCATAATGACTTTATAAGTACAGAAAGACTAATCAAAATGAGAGACATATGGGAAAAGCTGTTAAAGTGGAGAAAAATAATGTATTATCTTTAAAAGAGCAGCGAGAGAAATTGGCAACTGACTTTTCCAGTCTCCTATAAAATTTATCTTTTTGAGTTACATTTGAATATCTTTCTAGCTATATTAGAATGACAAAAACAGTTAAATGTTGTTGACAATGGGTGCACCTAGGTGACTCAGTCAGTTAAGCCTTTGCATTCTGTTCAGGTCATCGTCCTGGGGTCTGGGATTGAGCCCTGCATTGGGCTCCCTGCTCAGCAGAGAGTCTACTTTTCCCTCTGCCTATGCTCCAACCCTCTGCTCATTCATTCTCTCTCTCTCTCACTCTCTCATGCATGCACTCAAAATAAATAATCTTTAAAGAAAAAAATAATAAAAAAATGTTGACAATGCATTTCTCTTCTGTACTAAGATGATTATAAAACAAAAGATCTACTTTAGTTACAATGAAAATGTATTACAAATCTTTGCTGTTTGCCTTTCCCAGTCAACCACCCACATTTGGTCAACTCTTCTTTTTTATTTATCCAGAATATACCATTGCTCAAAAGATAAACTCTTCTGGTACATTCCATGTTTTCTGTTTTACATATGGTTTTATAATTGAATCTATATTTCTAGTTCTACATATATTTTCCTAATCATTTAAATGAGTATAATTTATAAGTATCATCGGTCAGTTATATTCCATAGGAACTATATATATTTCAGTGATATCAAATAACTTTGTTTAAAAACCCAACCACAATGCATGTATATATGCACACAGACATGCCCAGACACACACAGATGCACTGAATCAAGATTTAGAACAAAGTTCTATTTCACATTCTGCCTCTAAATCCCTGCATGCCATAGGGAAAGAAGGATCTGATTTGCTTTCCTTAAAATTTGTTTCCCTCAAATGTTACAGAAGGAAGAAGGAGTTGGTCTCTGCTGTTCATTTAGTTTTGTTTTCCAATTTAGGTGGACTAATTTTAGCTGACTTCATATTCAAAGGCTAAGATATAATTGGAGTGTTTTGTGTGGAAGTAGATAATATCAGTAATCAACACATGCCTTTCCAGATAAGTTCAGTTTACTTTCTTCTACTTATTGAACTGGAAGAACAAAGGGCAATACACTGTGCATTTCACCTCTTAAAATAAATAAATAAATATGAATGAGGATGAACAGAGATTTCATAAAGACTGTTCTTAATGCAAAGTGCAGTAGATTTAATTCCATCAGGGTTTTAGTTTGACTTTAATCTAAGGTGACATTGAGCTGACCTGATGATCTCATGACTGGAGAAAGCTAGGCTTAGAGACAACCCCAAGGTCATTTCTCTCAAGTTAAGATCTATGTGTTAACACTCTTTTCTGAAGAAAAAGGATGGGCAACTGGGAACTTTTTTGGCATCCACTTTCTAGCACCACAATAAGACACATACTCTGACAATAATAATATAAATATAATTTTTATATATGTTAATAATGATTACCATTTTTCATGCTTTAACCTTGAACTATAAGATATTCCCAACATAATTTTGCTGAGAAATAGGCACATCTATTACAATTTGAGAGTGAGGTTCTAAGCTCTTATATCATTTAATAATAAATTTAAGCCACCTCTGAAATAGTGTTTTCTTATGCAATTTATAACACAGAAAATATATATATATATATAAAATATATATATATATAATTTCTAAATATATATTTAGAAATTATTTAGTATTTGAATTTTACTACTAAAGCCTTGCTTCATCAGTTTGCAGAGTTGACTATGTTTATGTGACATTTGGGTGGCTCCAGAAGACCCCTTCTGCACTCACATATGCCCCCTTATCTGCTTCTTGAATATCTTTCTCTTTATAATTAAGGAAAAATACTGGAATGGATAATGCATTTAAGTCCAGTTATAGAATATAAATTTATCATTATTATGATTGGGGAAGCAATGCTTTGTAAAGTCTATGATCATCAACCAAATATTTTTCTCCAGTATTTAGCTCTTAAGGGAGACTAAGGAAGGAATCTCTCTCTCTCTCTCAATACAAATATATCCCTATTTCTCTATCTCTGTCACCTCTTTGCTTCCTTTTTGTGTATGTCCTTCTCTTCTTTTTCTTATTTTTTTTTATGTATCTTTGTAACCACTCTGTTCCACTTCACTAGTTAGTATCAGATGCACTCATTTTGAATGACCAAATAACAATTTAAAGTCACTATCAATTCCTTCTAGACAAAGGCCACCAGGGATATGTGTAGCTAAACAAGTTGGGTTTAATGATTGTTGCAAGTGAAAAAACACACACCATGGGGTGTCTCAGTGTAAAGGTGTTAGAAAAGAAAACTATTATAGCATGTATTATATTATACATCAGATCAGATGCCTTCAGGAAGCATGGGTAATTGATTCTTTTTTTTTTTTTTTTTTTTAAAAGATTTTATTTATTTATTTGACAGAGAGAAATCACATGTAGATGGAGAGGCAGGCAGAGAGAGAGAGAGGGAAGCAGGCTCTCCGCTGAGCAGAGAGCCCGATGCGGGACTCGATCCCAGGACCCCGAGATCATGACCTGAGCCGAAGGCAGCGGCTTAACCCACTGAGCCACCCAGGCGCCCCGGGTAATTGATTCTTAATCAGTTTCTTCTAAAAGGAAGGAAAACTGGATAGAAACAGAGCTATAATTATTAAAGAAGCAGCAGTCATTTCTATTACCAGGATAGGGGTATGCCTGGTCATTTTTGTGGCTCAGACATTGTTCATGTTTTGTCTGTTCAGATAGGGTTACAAAGTATCATGTTTTGTTGGAAATCATCCTAGTCACAGAGTGATATTATCTGATGTTGCTATTTTGTGAAATTGATGATGTTCAACAGAAGAACATGGTGGTCCATCTGAGAGTACCAGACCAAGTCCTAGATTTCAGGGGATGTTTTTCTCATCATTACCAAGCTATGAATCTCGGGCAGCACAGCGGTTAAAAGCACGTACTCGAATCACATCACTGGGTTTGATTGACTAATAGATCTTTTACTAACCACACTGTAGAATACTTATATAACTTATCTGTACTTTATCCCCTTCATCTGAAAATTGGATATAATACTTAGAATTACCATGATGTTTAAATCACTGGATGTGAAGTGGTTAGAACCATGCTTAGCACACAATGATGCTGTGAAAATGTTAGCTAGTATTTTTTTCATTGATTTTCTTCCTCACAAGTAAGCGCTGGAACTCAAAGGAAATGCTTATATCATAGTGAAATCCTTTGTTCTATCACTATTATCTCTGCTGGTTGTTTGTGCATCTAGTCCCAGATGCTTCAAAGCCCTCAGGTCACCTTCCAGAGCCCGCTGCTTGCCAACTCCTGCAAGTGGCTCTCCTCATTCAGATTCACCACTTGCCCTAACTCAACTATCAGCTTAACACTGGTTCCTCCCTAATTGCCTAACTTTTCCTTTTCCTGACTGAGTGTTGATCCACTAGATAAGGAATTTAGATTATAGAATCTAAACAGTATAGGACTACTCTAAAAGTAAGAAGCAGATATTCATCTTACATTTGTGGCTGGGTAGTTCAGAGGATATGCATTTTTATAACAACTTATGTACTTTTGCTTTGTTTCCTTTTCTTGGGTAGAGAAGTTTTGTAATTTCCTACTTTGGTGGTGTTTGTAAGCTGAGAAGAAGTAACTTTGGGTTAAAAGCTCTTCCCTCTTTTATTAAAAACTAAACTGACTGACTTGATTACATTGGACAGTGGTATTGAAGAAAAGATGAAGAGCATCTCTGATGAACTCCTTAATGGGGGGAATGGTGTCATGAGATGAGAGACAGAAATACTGGTTCATCTTCTAAGAACTGGGAACACACAACTCTATTCTAGGACAATGTACCAAGCAGTTGGCATATACCATTTTGGTAAGGATTCTTGGATCCCATACGCAATATGGAAGAAGTGACCCAATTTTCAGACCTGAAGGGACCAGAACAAAGGACATCTCAGTCATAAGTGCCAGAACTTAAACCATTAAAATAGAAATCCCCTGAGGTGCATGAGGTGAGGCCCTTGACTTTCTTGTTACATGAACACTAAATGCTAAATTCCCAGAATTGCTCTAGTAAATACTAGATAAATGTTTACTTAGTTAATAAATTAATGAATGACTGATTAGAACTCTAGATTTTTGCATAAATTGATGGAGGTAGCACAGAGCACCCTTATAGCCTATCAGGATTTGATTTGTTTCAGGAAAGCAATTTCATTATTTCATGGCTACCTTGGAATGTGGGTTCTGTTTATAAACATGTCCACCACAGACTTGTGGATATAGATATATATATATATATAGCCACTTAGATCACCTTCCCAGAACAATAACAAGATGACACACATATAAAACCACTCCCTGCCTTTAAGTTCCCCCACCCCTCACCAGAAATAACACTAACAACAGCAGCCTTAGTACTGTTGCATAATACTGTTGCAGCAGCATTAGTACAATTTCAACTCTCAGCATATGGAACTACATTTGCATTCTTTGTGATAAGTTCTATAGTCATTAACTCTCTCATGAAGATAAAGCCTATTTCTTTTTTGAAGGCTGTGACAAGTTGACTACTGGCATTTTCCTGATTAGGTCATGCTTTCTCTCACCTCTGGCCTTTGCTCATGCTGCTCCTTAGGTTTAAATGCTTTCTCACCATCTGTACCTGGCTAACCCACTTCACATTCCATACTCCAAGCAGTTTTTCTTAGAAAATAATTTTTAGTGGAAGAGAGAGAACGTGAATGCACTGGTAAATGCCTGAAGCCAGGGGTGAAGAAGGAAAATGAATAGAAAAGAGGGATTAACAACAAATATTAATATGTTTTATTCTTAGTTGTACTTGGACTGATCTATACTCTTATTAAACATTTTTTAAAATTGTATAGTATATCTTAATTGATATGTAAGCATGTAATTAAAATACCTTCATTGATATTATATCTAAATGTTGATGTCCAGATCTTATTTTCTCAGGTAAAACTGTAAAAGATGAGTATTTCTAAGTATTCATTAATAATACCTTGCAAATATGAGTTACAGAAGCAATTGTATATCTATATCTAGTCAGATTATTACATTAAAAATCAAATCAAAATTTTAATTGAGAATAGCACCCAGGAGGATACAGAATTTTAGTATTCTGTGCCATCACTTTATATTTAGTACCCTCTATCTCCTGTTAACAATGGTACTTTGTTCTTCAAAATAATCATACTATCACTAAAATTAAACATTTGATAAATATTTACATGAATAACTTTATATATCTATTTATCCATACCAGTGGTGATATCTTTATGGCAGTAGATATTGTGAACAGTTATTACAGCAGTACTTCACAGCAAAATTATTGCCTTCTTCTTTGAAAGCATTGTCAATCTTTACTTCATTGTGCAGACTATTGTTACCCTCAAGGCAAAATTTATTTAAAACTAGAAATTAGAATTTTCAATATCAGCGTTAAAAGGAAGTTAAAAGTCATCTCATTTTGAAGTCCCCAATAGCCAATCAAGGTCAACCAGTAGATTCTTTAATTATTGTCTATAGGAATGTTCTGTATCACAAGAATTAAAAATTCTGGTTTTACATAATGGTCAGGGGTTGAAGCAATAGGACACAGAATATTAGGCAGAAGAGAGAAGACGAGGGAGCTGTTTATTTTCAAAACCTGATTATCCAAATGGGGCTACAATGATCAAATAATAGAATGTTATTCCTGACCACAAAAGCCTACTAATTTATCATGACATAGTTTAAGCTACATCCTGGGAAACCAACCGGTATAATTATTACTGTGTTTTAAAGGAAACACTCATTTCTTCCCAAAAAGAAACTTTAAAACAAATCTGTAAAAATACAGCCCATTTGCTAATTGGGGATACATGAATAATTCTAGGTTTGTTTAAGGATAATTTCATTTATTTCTTTCAAATTGGAAATTGTACACATTTACCTTAAACTTTCTGCATTTGGAACGAAAGTTGTATACTTTGTTCACATTGATTCCTGATTATATACTCCCCATCAAAGTTTATTAAATACACAACATACTCTATGTTCATGTCAAAACTGTTTGCACTAACTAGAACAAAAGGGAAAAACATAAAGCACTAACTTAAAGTTTAGCAGTTGCTGAACTTGCTGAAAGCAAACATGCATGGAAACATTTATAGAAAATAGAGGTTGGCCCTACATTGTAATTTACTGAGCCCAGGATTTGTAGCCATCAGTCTATACTATTGACAGAAAGTGTTTAGGAATTAGAAATTTTAGAAGCTATTTATTTTTAAAATCAGCTTCTTAAATTCAGGCAGTATATGGGCAAAAGATTTATATGTGCCCGTAGGCTTAATTATGGACACTGTCAGAAATTCTATAATGACTTCATGGTAATCTTATTCATGGTTGACTGGAAATTATTTTAATTGTGACCTGGCATGGTACTACCTAGCTTTTTTTTTTTTTTCCTTCAAATTTATCATCTTGGAAAAAACATTTGAATTAATGTGATATATTGGAAACTATATTAGGGTGCAACTGGAGGCAGAGAAATAAATTAGAATGAAATTGCCTATTGACTCTTTTTCTGGGAGACAGTACAGACTAAAAAGGGCACAAAGAAGTTATGCCTAGTTTAACCCCTAACTCATTTTGTTCCCAGAATTATAATTTTTAAATAAATAAATAAATTAGAGGATTAGGCTAGATTTAGACAATATCCTGTTTCTCTGCATAACTTTTCTCAGTAAACTCTAGGGTATTCTAGGAAAGTTGTCTGGGAAGGAAATATATTGGAAAGCTGTGAAATATATATATTACATGCGTATAATGGGATTGCTTTATTTTTGCTACATTTATCATAAGAATGTTTATTCAAGTGGAACACAGAAGTCTTTCCAAATAGTTCTTGAGACTGCCTGGTAATTGGTTCCCACTAGAAAGGGAAATGAGTGGCAAAAACTCCAGAAAAAGGAGGTTTAAGTGTCTAGAGTATAACTTGATCGCTGGTGTTATTTGTAACTTCTGAACTATGATAATCTTCTACAACTCAACAAAATCCAGTTGAAATTAATGAAGTACCAAGGAAGTGCATGTTCAGCAGCTTAACTAACTTAAAGCAGAAGAACCAAACCGCAAATAAAGAGCAGATGTTCCACTGCACCTAGGGATGAATATATTATAGATACTGAACACTCATCACACCTTCTCTACATGTCTGAGGTCATGTAGATGAAGGTAACTGGAGTATGACAATTGTTTTTATTTTTTTAACCTTTATAAAGGTTAACCTTTAAGATATATATTACAGATACATATTTTCCAAAGTATAATTTTATGCTGGTTTTGATATCATTGTATTTTCCAGTGTATTTTCATAAGACCACTTGCAAACTTATTTTATTACAGGTATTCTGTTATCTACATGATGATTACTAAAACATCTATTATAAAATAAAATAATGGGACAGGCCTTTTATTTTAAAGGATGACCTCTAGGTTTAATAGAATTTGGACTATGCTAATTGAAGTGTCACTTGCCTTCATGTCATGGATTCCTGAATCTAGACTATTTTCTGACTTTTGTGTAAATGTCAGTAATCTAAATTTATAATTCTTTATGAGGTTAACTTGGGTTCTATGGGTCACACAAGCAGAAAAATGCAAATGTGAAGTTGAACTCAAAAGGAAGATTAATTAATCAATCAATTAATCATGCATTATTTAAGAATAATTAAATAATAAAATCATAATATTATTATAATAATTATAATAAATAAATAAATACTTATAATAAATATTATAAGTATTTATTTATTTATTTATTTGAGAGGGAAAGAGAGAGCATGAGTAGGGGCAAAGGCAGAGGGAGAACCTCTCTGTTGAGCGGGGAGCTAGACATAGGCCTTGATCCCAGGACCATAAGAATATGACCTGAGCCTAAGTCGGATGCTCATCTGACCAAACCACCCAGGTGCCTAGAAGATTAATATTTAAAAGCAGTTCCATGTTGTGTCAACATTCTCTGTTCCCCAACTTTGTATAAAACTTACAGTAAGTACATAAATGAAAGGTAATTAATAAACTGCAGTAATACCCATATCATAGTTACATAGTAACTAGTCAAATTATCACTAATATTAGCAATATTCTTTGTATTGTTAGCAAATAACTAACACTGTGCTGAGGTCTTGAGTTAGAGGGATGAATATGGCAGAATCTTGGTGTTGAAAATAATTTTTAAATAACAACAAATAAATACAGAGCAAAAAGAACTCCCATCCATCACTGGTGGGAATGCCAAAGAAAACAGCCACTTTGAAAGACAGTTTGGAAAACTTTATACAGTTCATAATAGACCCATCGATCCCTTCCTGAGATGTTTATTCAAATAAAGTGAAAACTCATGTTCACACAAACAGGTGTTTGTGAATGCTCTAGCAGCTTTATTCAGAATTGCCAAAAATTGGAAGCAACTAAAATGTACATTAACAGAGGAATAGACAAACCATTATTTCTTTACAGTGGAGTATCTCTTTGACGTTAGAGAGAAAAATATATTAAGAAACAAAGACAAAAATAAACAGGGCTACAGCAAACTGACAAGCTTTTGCACAGTGAAGGAAACCATCAACAAAACAAAAAGGCAAACTACGAATGAGAGAATATATTTGAAAATGAAATATTCAATAAGGGGTTAATATCCAAAATATATAAAAAATATATAACTCAAAACCAAAACAAAATTCAACTAAAAATGGGAAGGGAACCTGAATAGACTTTTTCCCAAAAGATGTGCGGATGGCAAACAAACACATGACAAGGTCACTTATCATCAGGAAGATGCAGATCAAAACCCCAGTGAAATATCACCTCACACTAGTCAAAATGGCTATTATAAAAAAGACAAGAAATAATAAGTGTTGGTGAGGATATAGGGGAAAGGAAATCCAAAGTGAACTGTTAGAGGAAATGTACATTGGTACAGCCACTATGGAAAACAGTATGGAGATTCCTCAAAAAATCTAAAAATAGAAGTACTGTATGATCCAGTAATTACATTACAGGGTATTTACCCAAAGAATACAAAAACACTAATTTGAAAAAACATATGCATCCCTATGTTTATTGAAGTATTATTTATAATAACCAAGATATGGGAGTCCCCCAAGTGTCTATCAATAGATGAATGGATAAAGAAGAGGTGATATATATACACAATGTGGTGTATATATACACAACCTAAAAATAATGAAGTCCTGTCACATAAAATAATGAAATCCTGCCATTTCTGACAACATGCATGGACTTAGAGGGTATCATGCTAAATGAAATAAGTCAGACCAAGAAAGGCAAATACCATATTATTTCACTTACATATGGAATCTAAAAAACAAAACTAATTAGCAAACAAAAAAAAAAAAGAAAAAAGAAAAAAAAGAGCAAACTAAATAGAAAACAAACTAGTGGTTGCCAGAAGAAGGGGGATGGAGGAATGGACACAATAGGGGAAAGGGATTAAGGACAAACTTCCAGTCATAAAATAAATATATCAAGGAGATGAAAAGTATAGCATAGGGAATATAATTAATAATATTGTAATAACATTGCATGGGGACAGATGGTGACTACACTTAATTTGGTAAGCATTGAGTAATGCACAGAATTGTCAAATCACTATGTTGTATGCCTGAAACTAATATAACATTGTATGTCAGCTATACTTTAATAATAAAAAAGAAAAATATATCAATAAATACAAAAGCATATTTGAATCTAAATACATTTTGCCCAGTGCAAGAAACTAGAATATAAAAGGCTGTTGATTGTAATGTTCCATTCATATAACATTCCAGAAGGGCCAATCCATAGGAATAGAAAGTCAATGGTAGGTTTTGGAAGCATGGAATGTAGTTTGAGGACAAAAGGGCTATACAAAGGATGATTTAAGGTGCTAGGCATGTACTGTTTGATACTGGGATGCTGGATACATCATTCTATGTAATTGTCCAAATTCAGGAAATGCAGTGTACAAAGTATGAACTTTAATATATGAAAATGTAAAAAGAATAGAAAAGAATCAACCAAAATGTCAAGAACTCTAGTGATGGACTACAACATGTGAAAAGTGAATCTAACTGTGTTACAAATGTATAGCATAACTTTACTGCAGAGCATGGAATGAAAATGGAACTGACCCAAGTACTGTTGGAAAGCAGTATTTTGACTGGAAAAATAAAGGCTAACAATAATAAAGGCTAACAGCAAAAACATGGTAGCCTAATAAATTTATTTCTCACAGATTATAGCTTAGCAGTTTTTAAACTACTTCATATGTGTCTGAGTTTTTAAACTAGGTATTGAATGATAAATAGTAAAAGCCTGCCTTCTTACTGTCAGAAGGTTTCCAAATAGTATCTGTAGATACTCCATATTCTGCGGGTAGAGTACACACACACACACACATTTAGTTTGGAATAAACTTACATGTGCAAAAAGTTACAAAGATAGTACAGAGTGTTTCCATGTATACTTTATTTGATTTCCATTAGTGTTAACGTAACCATGTTCCATTTGTTAAACTAAGAAATTATCATTAGCACATACTCTTGAATTTGCTATTAAGCAAAATAAAGTATATTTTATTTGGATTTCATCAATTTTTCTATGAATATTTTTTTTTCTGTTTCTGGATCCTATCTAGTATGGGATCCCATACTAGATACTATGTTGCGTCTTGACTGTATTTGTCTCCTTAGTTTCTTCTGTAAGTTTCTCAGGATTTGATTTGCATGACTTTGACGGTTTCAAAGAGTACAGGGAAAATATCCTGTAAAGCTTTCCATATTTGGGGGCTTATTTGGTGCTTTTCTCATGATTGGACAGGGATTATGGCTTTGGGGAAGAATGCCAGAGAAGTCAAATATCCTTGTCATCACATCACGTCAGAATACCCGATGTCTACCCACTGCGATTGATGTTATTAACTTCGATCACTTAGTTAACATAGGTGTTCCAAGTTACCCCTGTGTAAAGTTACCTTTTTTTCCCTTTTCACACTTTAGAGGGAGTCACTAAGTCCAGTCCGTATTTTAGGAGGAGAGAAGATTAAGATCCACCCTTACTTGGTAAATTAACATCAGGTACTTCTTACTTAAGCAATAATATCTATATTAATGCCACATTTTTTCTTTTTTATTGAAGTATAATTAACAGCAGTGGTACATTATTTCAGCTGTACAGAGTAATCTTTCAACAATTCTATACATTGCTCAGTGCTCATCACCTTTAAGTGTACTCTTAATTCCCTTCACCCATTCCATGTGTGCTCCTACCCACCTCTGCTCTGGCAACAACCAGTTGACTCTCTATTTAAGAATCTGGTTTTGGGGTGCCTGGGTGGCTCAGTGGGTTACAAGCCTCTGCCTTCAGCTCAGGTCATGATCTCAGGGTCCTGGGTTTGAGCCCCGCATAGGGCTCTCTGCTCAGCGGGGATCCTGCTTCTTCCTCTTTCTCTGCCTGCCTCTCTGACTACTTGTGATCTCTCTGTCTCTGTCAAGTAAATAAATAAAATTAAAAAAAAAAAAGAATCTGGTTTTTATTTGCCTCTTTTTTTCTTTGAATGAAATGTATAACAATACATTGAAGATGCAAAATGTTTCTAAACAAAAATGAAAAAGAATTTGATGATTAAAAATGAGAACTTTGGGGCACCTGGGTGGCTCAGTGGGTTAAGCCGCTGCCTTTGGCTCAGGTCATGATCTCAGGGTCCTGGGATCGAGTCCCGCGTCGGGCTCTCTGCTCGGCAGGGAGCCTGCTTCCTCCTCTCTCTCTGCCTGCCTCTCTGCCTACTTGTGATCTCTCTCTGTCAAATAAATAAATAAAATGTTTAAAAAAAAAAAAAGAAATGAGAACTTTACCAGGACATCTTAATTCTAAAATGTTTAAGATATCCTAGTAAATTTCTTATTTCTAATCATCAAAGTATTTTTCATTTTTGTTTAGGAGCACATTTTACATCTTCAGTGTACTACATATTTCACTCCTTATCATAAGGCAGCTTTCAGAATATGTAACAAACTTAGACATAGCGGGTGCCTAATAAGTGCTGACTGAATCAATTAACACAGGAAGTTCAGTCTTTGTCTCTCTTTAATCACAAGAAGAAAGGACTTTCAAAGTATATGTAATTTCATGTAGAAGTCAAGCATCTTAGAATTTCTTGAATCTCATTTTTTAAAATTTAGTGTCATTTTAAAATTCCATTTTGCAATACATCTTTAAATGCAGTACGTGTGAAGAAATATATCATTTTAATTCAATGAAAGAAAGGTGCCACAGTAGCTTCCTTTAATCTACAGAAGCCTAGGGATTTTTCTTTTTCTGACTCTCCAAATCACTTTCTTTTTTATTTTTTTCCATTCCATTAATTCCGGTGGATTTAAAATATTGTTAGCCTATTTAGTTTCATTTATTTGTACGTGACATTATTTAGATGAAGAAGTTAGAGTAGCTATATTTCAGACTGAAATATATGTTTTAATTCTTAAAGCATTCATTAACTACTAAAATATTTATTGCTAGCATTTAGACATCACACCCTAAAATAAAAAACCCTGTCAAGTGTTCATGTTCTTTGTATAACTAAGGTTCAAATAGATACACTGGAAAGATTAGTTGCTACGAAAATATATTCACTCATAAATGTAGATAATTTAAAACCCTACCTACAAGCTTATCTAGCTTTTTAAAAATCTCTCTGACTGCCTAGGAAAGAATAGAAGAAGGCTTCAAAAATTAGTACACATGTATAATATTTGCCCCCAACATTAGATTGTATATAAATTTCAGAGGAAAATGATTCTTTGAGAGAACGTTTGCTTGGTTATAAAAGTAAACATCTCAGTTGATGGTTTAACATATCTCTTCTGTAAATTCGTAAGTCTGTGTGCCATAGATCATTAAGTTAAGATACTTGATAAAAGGGAAACATTTCACATACAGTGAGTTTAATATCCCTGGGAAAGAAATATGTGACTTAGTGGGGATGGACTTCTTTGCTGGACTTAGGACTGCTGTATAGAAAGGTCAGCGAAAGGTATTTACCCTCCAGTAAAACTAAAATAGGAAGAAAAACAAAAGGAAACATAGCAGTCAAACAAACAAACAAACAAAAAATCCCACCTTGAACTGAGAAAAACCTCCAGTTCTGAAGAGGGGAATTATTTTCCAGAGAACCTGAGGAAACATGATAACATCTTTTTCTTTCTTACTTTCTTTCTTTCTTTCTTTTTTTTTTTTTCTATATATTTATTTGACAGAGAGAGATCACAAGTAGGCAGAAAGGCAGGCAGAGAGAGAGAGAGGGAAGCAGGCTCTCTGCTGAGCAGAGAGCCCAATGCAGGGCTTGATCGCAGGGCTTGATCCCAGGACCCTGACATCATGACCTGAGCCAAAGGCAGAGGCTTAACCCACTGAGCCACCCAGGTGCCCCTGATAGCATCTTTCTAAGAAAACAAATCACAAACTGGGTAGGCCCAAAACACTTTTTGAAGGATCCAGAGAGTTGGAACTTGAAGCACATAAAATGTGAAGAAGAAAATTAAAATAATCAAAAACCCGACAAGAGACAGCCAGCCATTCTGAATAATTTGTATTTTCAAATAATACTTCCTATGCAATATTCCTATATAACTTTTTACAAGATATATTCCTACCATTCATTTCTGTATCCTGCTTTTATTATTATTTATAGCTATTTCTCATTATATATTCCTATAATTTGTATTTTCAAATAATACTTCCTATGCAATATTCCTATGTAACTTTTTACAAGATATATTCCTACCATTCATTTCTGTATCCTGCTTTTATTATTATTTATAACTATTTCTCATTATATATTCCTAAATCTATGTGTTTAATGGAAACCTAACATTATGAATCATTTATCTACTACTGATAATCAAAGGGAGGATGTGGCTTCAGGTAAATTCAGGTAGGTTTATATATGTGTACATTTTTTTAATATCAAGAAGTAGAGAACATCTATATCCTATTGTATCTACTTTCCTTGAGCAAGAAACAAGGGCACCTGCTGAGAATTTCTAAGAATATGGAGACCAGACTGATAGAGCATAGTAAGATTGCTATTCTACTTCTCTAGTAACCATGAATATATGCTGGTGTTAGTTTACCAATTTTTCTACTTGGCAGCCTGCAGTCGCAGCTGCAGCTCTGGACAGACATGAAAAGGGTAGAAGTTTGGGTTCATATAGAATTCTAGTTTTTCTAGAATAGATATTAATAGAACAAGAGATTTGGGGCAATTTTAAGCTGGTTTTTGGAGAAAAAAAGCCTTGGAAACCAGACTGTAGAGGGAGGTAGGAAAATCCAGATGAGAATGTATCTCCAAACAAAGAAAAATTAAGCATGCAGCTCTGTTCACATGATCAAGAGCAGAAACCTAGAGAATTTCCACTCCACTGTAGTAGTATCTTCCCTTCATCACTATGGTAGTGTCAGAATATAATTTACAAATATAGACTGCAAATATAGTAAAGATTTATCTAGCAAGGACATCAGCAGGATAGTAAAGTTGGTTGAAAGGGGTTTTGAGGGAGATTTACGTAGTCAAAGAAGACATGCAATGACAAGTTTGCTAAATTAGAGACAATAGGTTACTATCCCACTGAGTGAAAAACTGAACCTTTGGAGTTATCTCCTCTAATAAACATAATTCATTTTCACTTCTATTGGGAAAAAATATACAAGTAAACATGTAACAGCACAGAGTCTGGGATGTTATCAATGATAAATAGTAAAACAAAAACAAAAACAAAAACTCAGAGTGCTTTCCTTAGATAATTAAATACACTCTGGGTGGTCCTATAAGACAGTGTGTCATTATGATACTGAAAAGACATTTAGTTCATCCTTTTGTCTTCTGTTCGTGTTTGAATATTTTCCTTAAACAAGAAATACATGTTATCTCTTAAAAACCATGGAGTCCATCCAGGCTAAATTCCTACCAGACTTTCCCCCCCCTCCCCGCCCCTTAACCTGACTTGGAGACTATAATAAGTATTAATAAGTATGCTCTCACCTGTTTTCTAACCAATTTTTACCCATCAGTTTTTTTTTTTTTTTTAAGAATTTTCGGTGTTTTCATGGATGTGGAAATTATAAGAGCAAAGAATGGAGGGGTCATGAGTTTGATCCTTTCAGGCTGTCATGAGGTAAAGGCTATAGAGACCAAGCACTGAACTCTCCTGCACACCCAGTTCCATCTTCTTTCTACTTACAGGTCAATCAAATTTCAGTGTTGGTTGTCTATCAGTTCAATTCTTCAGTGTTGTAGAATTCTACCTTGTCTGTGTCTTCATAGGGATTCATGTGTATTATCTCATCACTGAGGGAGTAGAAACTTCACTTTACTCTTCAGAGAGTGTGTGAGCATCCCTCTTCATTCACAGACAAGGAAAAAGCAAAAAAAAAAAACAGTTCAGAGATTATTTTGAGTCTCCCCATATCTGGACCAGTTCTACACAGGCTTCTGATAAATTTTAAGATCTTCCTGTCAGATGAAATGATTAAAAAAAGTATTTGTATTTTCCTATCCTACTCAAAATGTTTACTTATGAAGTAAATTTTGTATATGTTAATATTTTGTCACATACAAGAGAGTTTGGTTTTAATGTGATGATGTTTAAATTTATGTGTAAGCAACTTAACCATAACTTTAAAAAATTACTCTGTTATGCTAATAAAACATCTTTAGAAGAGTTCAATGAACTAAAATCTGAAAAAAATGTGTTGTTAAGCCTGGACAGTTGCTGCTTTTCATAACACATCAATATAGTCACGAATTTTTAATGAATGTTTGTGAATCCATATTTCTAATTATTCATTAAAATTCATTGTTAGATGCTATGAATAAGCATATTCATAATAGCATGAATTTGCATGAATATAAAATGAAAATCAAAACACATAATGTTAAATCTGCAGAAACATTTCTCCAATATGATACTAGAGTTCACAATTATAAATACTTTATAAAGTTTCATATTTTACTGAGAGTTGTAATTCAAAATTAATTGCATATCTTTACACATCAATTATCCAGCGAAAATGCTAAAGTTAATTATTAAGTTAAAAAATTGAAAATATGTTCTTTTATGTCAAAACATACTATTTTATGAATAGTTTCTGAAGTGAATCACCAGAGTTTCAACTATGAAAATTCAAAAACAAAAAAACAAAATAATAATAAAAAAACCCTTCTACTCAACTTAGATATCATGAATCAAAGTCTTCAGTGATAAGGCAGATCATTGCATGAGTGAATTGTTTTAAGCTCTACAGGTAAGTTTCTTGTACATAAATATTGTGGGTTTTTTTTTTTTGGCATTTACAGCAATATATATTGTGAATTTCTGAGCATTTTTTTTTAAGATTACCGTTTTTTTTTTAATTTTTTATTTTTTTTATAAACATGTATTTTTATCCCCAAGGGTACAGGTCTGTGAATCGCCAGGTTTACATACTTCACAGCACTCACCAAAGCACATACCCTACCCAATGTCCATAACCCCACCCCCCTTCTCCCAACTCCCCTCCCCCCAGAAAGCCTCAGTTTGTTTTCTAAGATTAAGAGAGTCACTTATGGTTTGTCTCCCTCCCAATCCCATCTTGTTTCATTGATTCTTCTCCTACCCACTTAAGCCCCCATGTTGCATCACCACTTCCTCATATCAGGGAGATCATATGATAGTTGTCTTTCTCTGCTTGACTTATTTCGCTAAGCATGATACGCTCTAGTTCCATCCATGTTGTCGCAAATGGCAAGATTTCATTTCTTTTGATGGCTGCATAGTATTCCATTGTGTATATATACCACACCTTCTTGATCCATTCATCTGTTGATGGACATCTAGGTTCTTTCCATAGTTTGGCTATTTTGGACATTGCTGCTATAAACATTCAGGTGCACGTGCCCCTTTGGATCACTACGTTTGTATCTTTAGGGTAAATACCCAATAGTGCAATTGCTGGGTCATAGGGCAGTTCTATTTTCAACATTTTGAGGAACCTCCATGCTGTTTTCCAGAGTGGCTGCACCAGCTTGCATTCCCACCAACAGTGTAGGAGGGTTCCCCTTTCTCCGCATGCTCGCCAGCATCTGTCATTTCCTGACTTGATTTTAGCCATTCTGACTGGTGTGAGGTGATATCTCATTGTGGTTTTGATTTGTATTTTCCTGATGCCAAGTGATATGGATCACTTTTTCATGTGTCTGTTGACCATCTGGATGTCTCCTTTGCAGAAATGTCTGTTCATGTCCTCTGCCCATTTCTTGATTGGATTATTTGTTCTTTGGATGTTGAGTTTGCTAAGTTCTATATAGATTCTGGACACTAGTCCTTTATCTGATATGTCGTTTGCAAATATCTTCTCCCATTCTGTCAGTTGTCTTTTGATTTTGTTAACGGTTTCCTTTGCTGTACAAAAGCTTTTGATCTTGATGAAATCCCAATAGTTCATTTTTGCCCTTGCTTCCTTTGACTTTGGCGATGTTCCTAGGAAGATTTTCTGCGGCCGAGGTCGAAGAGGTTGCTGTCTGTGTTCTCCTCAAGGATTTTGATGGATTCCTTTCACACATTGAGGTCCTTCATCCATTTTGAGTCTATTTTCGTGTGTGGTGTAAGGAAATGGTCCAATTTCATTTTTCTGCATGTGGCTGTCCAATTTTCCCAGCACCATTTATTGAAGAGGCTGTCTTTTTTCCATTGGACATTCTTTCCTGCTTTGTCGAAGATTAGTTGACCATAGGGTTGAGGGTCTATTTCTGGGCTCTCTATTCTGTTCCATTGATCTATGTGTCTGTTTTTGTGCCAGTACCATGCTGTCTTGATGATGACAGCTTTGTAATAGAGCTTGACTTCCGGAATTGTGATGCCACCAACTTTGGCTTTCTTTTTCAATATTCCTTTGGCTATTCGAGGTCTTTTCTGGTTCCATAAATATTTTAGAATTATTTGTTCCATTTCTTTGAAAAAGATGGATGGTACTTTGATAGGGATTGCATTAAATGTGTAGATTGCTTTAGGTAGCATAGACATTTTCACAATATTTATTCTTCCAATCCAGGAGCATGGGACATTTTTCCATTTCTTTTTGTCTTCCTCAATTTCTTTCATGAATACTTTATAGTTGTCTGAGTATAAATTCTGTGCCTCTTTGGTTAGGTTTATTCCTAGGTATCTTATGGTTTGGGGTGCAATTGTAAATGGGTTGGACTCCTTAATTTCTCTTTCTTCTGTCTTGCTGTTGGTGTAGAGAAATGCAACTGATTTCTGTGCATTGATTTTATATCCTGACACTTTACTGAATTCCTGTACAAGTTCTAGCAGTTTTGGAGTGGAGTCTTTTGGGTTTTCCACATATAGTATCATATCATCTGTGAAGAGTGATGATTTGACTTCTTCTTTGCCGATTTGGATGTCTTTAATTTCCTTTTGTTGTCTGATTGCTGAGGCTAGGACCTCTAGTACTATGTTGAATAGCAGTGGTGATAATGGACATCCCTGCCGTGTTCCTGACCTTAGCGGAAAAGCTTTCAGTTTTTCTCCATTGAGAATGATATTTGCGGTGGGTTTTTCATAGATGGCGTTGATGATATTGAGGTATGTGCCCTCTATCCCTACACTTTGAAGAGTTTTGATCAGGAAGGGAGGCCGTACTTTGTCAAATGCTTTTTCAGCATCTATTGAGAGTATCATATGGTTCTTGTTCTTTCTTTTATTGATGTGTTGTATCACATTGACTGATTTGCAGATGTTGAACCAACCTTGCAGCCCTGGAATAAATCCCGCTTGGTCGTGGTGAATAATCCTTTTAATGTACTGTTGAATCCTATTGGCTAGTATTTTGGTGAGAATTTTCGCATCTGTGTTCATCAAGGATATTGGTCTATAACTCTCTTTTTTGATGGGATCCTTGTCTGGTTGTGGGATCAAGGTGATGTTGGCCTCATAAAATGAGTTTGGAAGTTTTCCTTCCATTTCTATTTTTTGGAACCGTTTCAGGAGAATGTTTGGTAGAATTCCCCTGGGAAGCCGTCTGGCCCAGGGCTTTTGTTTGTTTGGAGATTTTTAATGACTGTTTCAATCTCCTTACTGGTTATGGGTCTATTCAAGCTTTCTACTTCTTCCTGGTTCAGTTGTGGTAGTTTATATGTTTCTAGGAATGCATCCATTTCTTCCAGATTGTCAAATTTGTTGGCATAGAGTTGCTCATAGTATGTTATTATAATAGTTTGTATTTCTTTGGTGTTAGTTGTGATCTCTCCTCTTTCATTCATGATTTTATTTATTTAGGTCCTTTCTCTTTTCTTTTTGATAAGTCTGGCCAGGAGTTTATCAATTTTATTAATTCTTTCAACGAACCATCTCCTAGTTTCATTGATTTGCTCTATTGTCTTTTGGGTTTATATTTCATTGATTTCTGCTTGATCTTTATGATTTCTCTTCTCCTGCTGGGCTTAGGGTTTCTTTCTTGTTCTTTCTCCAGCTCCTTTAGGTGTAGGGTTAGGTTGTATACCTGAGACCTTTCTTGTTTCTTGAGAAAGGCTTGTACCACTATATATTTTCCTCCAGGACTGCCTTTGTTGTGTCCCACAGATTTTGAACTGTTGTATTTTCATTATCATTTGTTTCCATGATTTTTTTCAATTCTTCTTTAATTTCCTGGTTGACCCATTCATTCTTTAGAAGGATGCTGTTTAGTCTCCATGTATTTGGGTTCTTTCCAAACTTCCTCTTGTGGTTGAGTTCTAGCTTCAGAGCATTGTGGTCTTAAAATATGCAGGGAATGATGCCAATCTTTTGATACCGGTTGAGTCCTGAATTTGGACTGAGGATGTGATCTATTCTGGAGAATGTTCCATGTGCACTAGAGAAGAATGTGTATTCTGTTGCTTTGGGATGAAATGTTCTGAATATATCTGTGATGTCCATCTGGTCCAGTGTGTCGTTTAAGGCCTTTATTTCCTTGCTGATCTTTTGCTTGGATGATCTGTCCATTTCAGTGAGGGGAGTGTTAAAGTCCCCTACTATTATTGTATTATTGTTGATGTGTTACTTTGATTTTGTTATTAAGTGGTTTATATAGTTGGCTGCTCCCACGTTGGGGGCATAGATATTTAAAATTGTTAGATCTTCCTGTTGGACAGACCCTTTGAGTATGATATAGTGTCCCTCTTCATCTCTTATTATAGTCTTTGGCTTAAAATCTAATTGATTTGATATAAGGATTGCCACTCCTGCTTTCTTCTGATATCCATTAGCATGGTAAATTCTTTTCCATCCCCTCACTTTAAATCTGGAGGTGTCTTGGGCTTAAAATGAGTTTCTTGGAGGCAACATATAGATGGGTTTTGTTTTTTTATCCATTCTGATACCCTGTGTCTTTTGATTGGGGCATTTAGCCCATTAACATTCAGGGTAACTATTGAGAGATATGAATTTAGTGCCATTGTATTGCCTGTAAGGTGACTGTTACTGTTTATGATCTCTGTTACTTACTGATCTACCACTTGTAGGCTCTCTGTTTGCTTAGAGGACCCCTTTCAATATTTCCTGTAGAGCTGGTTTGGTGTTTGCAAATTCTTTCAGTTTTTGTTTGTCCTGGAAGCTTTAAATCTCTCCTTCTATTTTCAATGATAGCCTAGCTGGATATAGTATTCTTGGATGCATGTTTTCCTCGTTTAGTGTTCTGAAAATATCATGCCAGCTCTTTCTGGCCTGCCAGGTCTCTGTGGATAAGTCAGCTGCCAATCTAATATTTTTACCATTGTATGTTACAGACCTCTTTTCCCGGGCTGCTTTCAGGATTTTCTCTTTGTCACTGAGACTTGTAAATTTTACTATAAGGTGACGGGGTGTCGGCCTATTCTTATTTGTTTTGAGGGGCGTTCTCTGAACCTACTGAATTTTGATGCTCGTTCCCTTTTCCATATTGGGGAAATTCTCCCCAATAATTCTCTCCAGTATACCTTCTGCTCCCCTCTCTCTTTCTTCTTCTTCTGGAATCCCAATTATTCTAATGTTGTTTCGTCTTATGGTGTCACTTATCTCTTGAATTCTCTCCTCGTGGTCCAGTAGCTGTTTGTCCCTCTTTTGCTCAGCTTCTTTATTCTCTGTCATTTGGTCTTCTATATCACTAATTCTTTCTTCTGCTTCATTTATCCTAGCAGTGAGAGCCTCCATTTTTGATTGCACCTTATTAATACTTTTTTTGATTTCAACTTGGTTAGATTTTAGTTCTTTTATTTCTCCAGAAAGGGCTTTTATATCTCCCAAGGGGGTTTCTCTCATATCTTCCATGCCTTTTTCGAGCCCGGCTAGAACCTTGAGTATTGTCATTCTGAACTCTAGATCTGACATATTACCAATGTCTGTATTGATTAGGTCCCTAGCCTTCGGTACTGCCTCTTGTTCTTTTATTTTTTGTGGTGAATTTTTCCGCCTTGTCATTTTGTCCAGATAAGAGTATATGAAGGAGTAAGTAAAATACTAAAAGTGTGGCAACAGCCCCAAGAAAATATGGTTTAACCAAATCAGAAGAGATCCCAAATCGTGAGGGGGGAGAAAGGGGATAAAAAGAGGTTCAAAAAGAAAGAAAGAAAAAAAAAGAAAAAAGAAAGAAAAAGAAAAGAATTTAAAAAAGGAAAACGAATAAAGAACAATATAAAAAAGAAAAAATATATATATTAGATAAACTAGTTAAAAAACGTTAAAAAAAGAAAAAGGTAAAAGTTAAAAAAAAATTTTAGCAGAAGAAGAGAAAAAAAATGAAAAAGAAAAAAATTAAATTAACTGCAAGACTAAAAAAAAAATCACAGGGAGAACGCCATGAGTTCCGTGCTTTGCTTTCTCCTCCTCTGGAATTCTGCTGCTGTCCTTGGTATTGAAACCGCACTTCTTTGTAGGTGAACTTGGTCTTGGATGGATTTCTTGTTAATCTTCTGGGGGAGGGGCCTGGTGTAGTGATTCTCAAGTGTCTTTGCCCCAGGCGGAATTGCACTGCTCTTACCAGGGGCCGGGCTGAGTAATCCGCTCGGGTTTGCTTTCAGGAGCTTTTGTTCCCTGAGCGCTTTCCGTAGAGTTCCAGAGGACGGGAATACAAATGGCGGCCTCCTGTTCTCTGGCCAGGAGGAACCGAGAGCTCAGGGCCCCACTCCTCAGTGCGCCCTCAGAGAACATAGCCCAGTTACTCCTGTCTGCCTGACCTCCGGCCGCGCTCGGAGCTCACCGAGCCTGCGACCAGTTCAAGGAAACCCCGAGCTGCGAGCTTACTGTCGGCTCTGTCTCTGTAGCCGGCTTTTCTGTTCCAATACGTGCAAGCTCTGCCACATTCAGATACCCCCGATCCTTCTGTGACCCTGCGTGACCTGAGGGCACGCTGATCCCGCGTGGGCTTCACCCTGGTTTAGCCTCTGGAGCAATGTCCCTCAGCAGAACAGACTTTTAAAAGTCCTGATTTTGTGCGCCGTTGCTCCGCCGCTTGCTGGGAGCCGGCCCCTCCCCCCGGGGTCTATCTTCCCGTTGCTTTGGATTCACTTCTCTGCGGGTCCTACCTTTCAGAAAGTGGTTGTTTTTCTGTTTCCAGAATTGCTGTTCTTCTTCTCTTCCATCTGCCAATGGATTTGCAGGTGTTTTCAATCTTTAGATAAGCTATCTAGCTGATCTCCGGCTAGCTGAAGTAGTCTCAACCTGCTACTTCTCCGCCATCTTGACTCCTCCCCCCTGAGCATTTTTTTAAGCAAGTACTTATACACTCAAAAAGGACTAGCTCTTCTTAAGGCATTTCTATAAAAACATATTCATTCATTCAGCAAATACTTACTGGAAAGCCTGCTTTTTTTAAGATTGATAATTCACTAATAAATAAGACAAATAAGGTCCCTCTCTGACAGAGTTCCCATTCTGATGGGGGAGAAAGAACATGTGCAAATACACATCTCTTCATATATACTATCTCAGTGGGTAAAGTCCATCTAGGCAAATGAAGCATGGTAAGGGGGCACAGAGTAAAAGAAAGTAACATTCAAGACAAAATGTTGGGGTAGCTCATCTGCAAGGGACTCTTATTTTCCTGAGATCTAAGTAAATTTGAGAAAAAAAGAACATTAAGTGTAAAGGAACATGAATAGGAGTAGACTTGGAATACTCAACAAACCAGCAAAACAACTAATATTCCTGGAAGCAACTCACATGGGGTAGGGTGGTATGGGTCAAGTTCAGAGATGGGATTAAGGGTCAAATTATGAATGGAGTGATAATGCAAAATAAGGACTTTCAGTTTTGTCCTAAGGAGTAACATAATCTAGATTATCATTTTAAAATTACATTCTGGCTGCTGTATGGAGAAGAAGCTCTAGCCATTGACAGTAGTGAAAGTAATGAAAGAAGACTACATAGTGAGGGCAAACAATAAGCCTGGTAGGATGGTGGTTTAGACTATGGTGATCAAAGTGAGGTCACAGGGGTGGTTACATTGCAAATATATTTATAGAAAAGACTTTTTATTACATCATCTACTCTCTGTAGACATCAAGACCTTGGCAGACAATGCCATTTGAGATCACAGGGTTTTTTTTTTTTTTTTTTTAATCTCATCAACAATATTTGAAGCAAAATTTTAAACATACTTACATTTTTGAGGTTTAAAGAAAATATATGTGTATCAAATATTTTGATAAATAGCTAAATATACAAAAAAGAAAAGACACCAAGAATCCTAACAAGTAGAGATCGCATTATGATGTCAAATCTTAGTGTCATTTTCTTTCTATTGATATATATGTATTTTAATTAAAATGGCACTCTCTATGTGGTTTGGGAATCTGTTTTGACCAATGTAATTTTTCCTTGTGTACATATAACATTAAGGCATTTTAAAAATAACTATAGTCTCAATTCTATTTAGAAATGTATAACATAGATATGTCACAATTTATTCAAGGTATTCTTTTAGTTCTGAGTCTTATAAATATAGGTAACTAAGTGCCTATCATAGAGTTAGTGCCCTGAGCAGTTTGCCAAATATTGGGATTCTCCAGATTTCTATCTTTGATTCTCCTCTTCCCTGACTGTGTGTGCTCCTAAGAATCCTCATTTATTTATTTTTTAAAAGATTTTATTTATTTATCTACTTATTTATTTATTTATTTGACAGAGAGAGATCACAAGTAGGCAGAGAGGCAGGCAGAGAGAGGGAGAAGCAGGCTCTCTGCTCAGCCACTGAGCCACCCAGATGCCCCAAGAATCCTCATTTAGTTGCTTAGTTTAACATCAGTTGAATATACATTTAACTCCCCAGTCTGTCTTCCAAGCTGCAAGTTTCATACCCATGTATGCCTAATGCCTCATGATTGCTTAGACTGTTTCTGCATGTGAGAGGCAGGACCTGAAAGCACAATGTATTGAAAACTAACTAAAATTATCTTTCTATAATTCCTCCAAAACAAAAATCCTTATTAAATTTCCTACATTGACTTTCAACACCATCTATCCAAACCAGAGACCTGCTATGCCTTCTCGGCACATCTCTTTCACTCCACATTGGTAGTCATTTCCATGAGTGACTGGTGAAAAGCTCTTTAAAGTGCCCTCAGTTCACCATCTAAGGTGACACCTCCTTAAGCTCAGTTTCATCTTTCAACTGGACTCTTGACCTAATTTTATAACTTCTTTTACTCCATCTTTATTTTTCCATGAAGTTAATATTGTGGCTATTTTATTTTAGTTTTTATTCTTCAATGATTCCTCATCATCTTTAAAATAATTTTAAACTTCTGGGCACCTGGGTGGCTCAGTGGGTTAAGCCACTGCCTTCAGCTCAGGTCATGATCTCAAGGTCCTGGGATCGAGTCCTGCATTGGGCTCTCTGCTCCGCGGGGAACCTGCTTCCTCCTCTCTCTCTGCCTGCCTCTCTGCCTACTTGTGATCTCTCTCTGTCAAATAAATAAATAAATTCTTTAAAAAAAATAAAATAATTTTAAACTTCTTAAGCTATCTACCTCCAAAATAGACCCAACTCTTCCCTTCCTGGGGCACTACTTCCTGCAATAATGCCAAACAAATTTGCAGTTTGCGTATATGGCACGTTGTTTAAAACTACCCCTTTCCAGAATGCTCTTTCCCTTTCATCTGCTTGAAACTTTATCGATTCACTGAAACTACTAGGATCATAATAAAGAGACTGGATTAAACTGACCATTTACTCTATCTGGGTCTTTGCCTCTTCTGTGGCTCACCCCTTTTCCTCAGGCAGACAGTTAATCACCAACTTCTCTGTAATATTTCTGAATATCATATGTTGTTTAAACACAATATCCATGTATAAATGTGTGCAATCTGCTACAAAATAGCTGTATCTCTCTTCAGACTAGCTTTTTGAGGTAAAGAATCATGCTTTGTTCGCATTTGTAAATGTAGTGCTAAGCAGAATTTAATATTCTTTGTAATTCAATTGCAACAAAGGATGAATGATAACTACTAAACAAGATAGACATCTATTTAAAGATTTGTCCTGAATGTATTGAATAGTCTTTTACCCCAAACTCGTGTTTGATCCTGGTCTGGAACATCTACTTTTGCCATTGTGTTTTGTGTCAACAGTTGATTTCAGAATCTGAGGCCAGTTTGTTAACTAATTTTAGTTAATCCATACCAATTGGGATCCAGATAGGGAAACACATATCATACTAATTATTTTAACTGGGAAATTAATAGAAAAATTTAAACAGTAATTGAATACAGAAAGAGAGGGGAAACAGGTGTAACAAATTATATTTGCAGGAAGTTACTAACATCTCTAGGGTTGGTGAAGAAAGGGCAGAGGTTGGGTTTATTGAACCTAGAATCTTACAGGAGAGCACCTAGAAGGGAGCTTAGACCTCAGGAGATGAGGCTTAATCTATCTGTGACTGGTGTGTCAGAGACCTGGGCCTGGGCTTGTTTGAAGTTGGGACTCCTACCTTTGACTTGGGCCACTGCCCAGATGGTCTCCGAGGGTTACCATGAGGCTGGTTTGGGGATAGTTGAAAAAAATAGTGAAAAGTAGGCAAATTGCTTGGGGTAGGGTGAAGAATCACCATGAAGAGGACATTGATAGGAACATTCAACAGAAGGAGTAAGTCCTTTCTCTTGCCTCTTCCTTCAAGTCTTTCTGTAGGGACCTGTGTTAGCAAAATCCAGTGGGGAATTATCTGCCAAAGGAGAAATATCGTTTGCAAAATCCCAGCCTCCATACTTCAAGAGGGGGATGGAAGCAGGGATATGGAAGCAAAAGAACAGTTGAATAGCCAAAACACAAATCTTATATGAATATTGTCATTAATTTGAAGGCTTGATGTACATATCAAGTCACAGAATAAAGGGACCCATGAATCAGGTCCCCTGAACACAGGCTTCACGCTATGATGTGAGCGATATCTGGAGTTCTGTCAATCTACAGGTAACAAGCAAGACTGAATCATATCCTGGTCGATTATTTATCATTCCCAGATGCAAAGCCTAATTCTTTGGAATATTTTCATTAGTAAACAATCAGTAATATTACCTGATTTTTTCCCTGCAGCCAATGACATGTTTCACTGAATGCTTTAATAGGCTAAACCAATTATGAATGAAATTATGCCCATGCTGATATCACAATTCAGCATGAATTGCGATATTTCAATGGGGACATTGTTGCAGTAGCAAAAAAGCTTCGTGAATGCGTTTGGTACAACTGCACTTTTCGCTGTTGGTGTGCCCTTTGTCCAGCGCAGTGCCAGACATCACATGGGCCCCCAACATATTTTTGTTTGAAGAAATGACATCACATAATTCTTCAGATCTTACCCTGAGACACATTTAACATTTTCATTAACTGGAACACCAGGACACTATACAAAGAGTCAGTGACTTCAAGGTATTAAACTTATTTCCAATGCATTGCTTCTGAGAATCTGCTTTCACAAGACAGAGGCAAATTTTATTTAATGCCTCACATACAATATAAATTCAATATGAATGATTTAATGTTGATTATAAAGCCTTAGTGTTCTTAGGTTCCTACATTTTCATTAAGAGAACTGAAAGAATATACTGCAGGCTGATCTGGTTCTTTCAATTATTCACTGTTTATCTAATTAAAATACATTTTAAAATGTGTTATAAATCACAATGCTCACTGTGGTCAGACAGAGTACAATGTATTAAAGATTTAAAATACTCTTGAGAGCAACTGTATTAAATGTAGCAGTGCAAACAGAAGCACATATAGATATTACATATATTCATATTAGCTTTAAAAACAATGTATTCAAAAAATAAAAACAATACTCAAATAAAATGTTTAATAATTGCTAATACTTATAAAACCTTTATGTGCTTTGGTGAGTGCTGTGAAGTGTGTAAACCTGGTGATTCACAGACCTGTACCCCTGGGGATAAAAATATATGTTTATAAAAAATAAGAAATTATATATAAAAAAATAATAAAATAAAATTAAAAAAAGAAATTTATAAAAAAAATTTAAAAAAAAGATATAACTTCTTTATCATTATACACTAGATATAGTATTATATATTAAAACTTTATTTTTATGTTTACATCATATCACTTCTCAAATATATCTCTATGTAAATATCCATCCATCTATCCCTATCTATCTGATTTGTTAGTATTGTAGCTGGTGGTTAATTCTATATGTCAACATTGAGGCATGGATGCTCACATTAAACATTGTAGATTGTGCTCTCCAAAGTGATTAGACATCCCCCAAACCAGTGAAGGCCTGAATAGAATAATAGGCAGAGGAAAGAGAAGTTCATCCCGATTTTCTTGCCTCACTGATATAGCAAGGACATCTCATTTAGTCTTCTGTCACTCTCCATCAGCTCCCATGGTTCGCAGGCCTTTTGACTGAGACTGAATCTCCTGGGACTCCAGTTTGCATACAGCAGATTGTGGGAATTCTCAACCTCCATCAGCACATGAATCAATTCCTCATAATGATGCTTTATCTATATATATTCTATTGGCTCTATTTCTCTAAAGAACCCTGGCTAATACCATAGCCAGTCAAGAACTATTGTATTCTACCCATGGCGTAATACATAGTGACCATGAAGAGAAATAAGATCATCTTTATCCTCAAGGAACTCGCAGTTTTTTAATTTTTTTAAAGTTATTGTCATCTCAATTTTTTGCAACAGGTTATAAATATTTTGGAATGGTGATAGTGTCAATAGCAATAATAAATATTTGAGGCAATAACAATAATACTTTGATATTTCATAAGACTATATTTTAATGCTTTTGCATCCATTTCCTGATTTCTTATTTGGATCTACTAACTAATGTAAGATGTAGAAAGATTGGATATGACTTTCTTTTACATATGACAAAACTGAAGTCAGTGATAGTTCATAAATAATATTTTTCATATATTTTAATCATTTTATGTTTACTTAAGCTTAAAGGTTAGGTTAAAACCTCTTTGCTACAATTAAATTGCATTGTCCCCATACTATGAAAACCTATGGTTTTCTGGAATTTGAAATAAAAGTGTGGTTTTCCTTTTGCCTATGAGATGTAAATTGAGGTTTCTAAGCATAAAAGCCAATGTGAAACATTGTTTATTCTTCTACATTCCTTCAAAGATCTAATTTATGTGTTTCTTTCTGCGATTCTCTATTCCCAAAGCAGAATGTATTGCTTTCTCATCTCTGCAACAGTGGCAAAATTCTTCATTCTGCTGTAGAAAATGTATCCCACAGAAACACTTCCCAGATCTTCTCAGACATATGTGGAACTTATTTGGACACTCAAAGAATAGAGACTCTGAAATGTTTATGCATGCGAAGACCCTAAGGTTATACTTGTCTGTGTCTATATAAACTCACTCACATATGTTCGGAATTCAGGATAGCACTGGGGATCCTGGGCCCCGTTATGTGGGTCCCGCTATGAAGGAGCAATGGCGAAAGAGGAAAAAGAAATGCGTTTATTGACCTAGCCAAGCATGTGACAAGCTCTGAATGTAGGCCTCTTCTAGTAAACTCAGATGATGGTCAGGCAGAACACCTGGAAAGAGCACCCAGAATTAAAGCTTCTGCTTCCTCCGTTCACACCCACAGCTTCAACCTAAGAGTACAAGGAAATGCCAATTCCAAGTATGCCTAAGCGAGCAATGGGAAAGCCATGAAAGGAAGGCAACATTAGGCCAAAGGAAATCAGACTCAATGTGTATTTGTGAAACCATAGCTATGCAAAGCCTTATTCTATGCCAAGCTTTAGAAGGTAGACCGACTGGCCAGGGGAAAGAGAGTGAGACAAAGTGAAAGTTATGTGAAACTTTATTCTATGCCAAGCATTAGAAGTCAGACTGACTGGCCAGGGCCACCTCCAGAGAGAGCAACTCCCCCTTGGTCTTACAGGTTAGTTTTATAGGGCGCAAATGCAGACCTCTACGTATGTGGCTTTGGCTGATTGGATGTCTCCTACCTGTGTGTTTTGGTAATGGTTACCCGGAACTGATACTAGTAACTGCTGAGGCATTTATTAAACAACAAAATGGCTACCTAGGCAACAATGGAGTCACTATGGATAAGTAGGCCTAGGCAGGCCCTAGGGGTTTAACAGGTTTTTGCGTGGAATCGGCCCCAACGGTTTAAGCTGAAGGAGTCTGAGAAAATGGCAAAAGCAGGAAGGCCCCTCTGGTGTCCCTCCACACTTGCCCTTCTTCCCTGAAAGCAGGAGAGAAATCGTCAATATGAAAAGCATCTTCCCTGCGCCAAGAGAAAGGAAGAAATTCTTATTTCTAGAGACAAGGAATTCGGGACAGAGAATCCATATAAATAAACCTTGTTAAACTAACCATACCTTCTTAGTTACTTCCTCACTCTTTAGGATCCCTGATCCAACCTGTTTGTCTTGTCAGTTCTTCCCAAATTGATTTTTTCTTTGTCTAAAAGATATAAAACCTTCCTGCTCTGATCACGTCTTCAGGTTTTCATTCCCTTGTGAAAACTACCATGTAATGTAAAAATTCCATCAAATCTGTATGCTTTTCTCTTATAAATCAGTCTGTGTTCATGTGACATTCAAACCCAGCCAGGGACCCTCAGGGAGATGAGGAAAACTTTTTTTTTTCTCTCCTCCAGAGTCAGTGACTATGGGCAGAGCCCTGGAAGGAGGTGTAACCTTGGGGAGACATTTCTCTGTGGCCAGGGACAAGTTGCAGGGAGGGGCTCAGGTGTGAATATTCAGCTGCTGATATTTTTAGCAGCAAGTGAAATTGATGCGTTGGCCCTGAAGGGGGCATCCAGGCAGATCATCACATTATTCATGACAATCATATCTCAAAGGTTAAATGTTTCCCATTAATACTAAGTTTATTTATAGACATGTTAAGTCTCCTGTCACTGTTACTAATACAAATATTTCTTCCATGATGTTTCCTAAAAGATGTTCTAATAGAGGAAAACTATTGAATTTTGCCTAACAGTTATGTAACTTACCCCTTTATTGAATTCCTTTTTTAATTTTATCATCTTGGGTTCCACAAGTATATGATTATCCATATGTGCATCTAATCTACCCCTGACTTAAAATAGCAATTTGTTCCTGGAAAAACACATCTAGGTCAATTACCATCTTTAGAACATTAAGTATAAGTGACATTATGGGTATACAATTTCTTCAGTAGTTAACAAACAAATCACGTGACAGTCCATGTAATTGAAATTTTTATGCAAAAAAATACAAAAGAAGCCACAAAATAAATCAATATTAGCAAAGCAAATGATGCATGAAATTGCAACTACTCTCCACTGACAAAACTAGAGGAGGCTGGAGAAGACCTGAATGCCATGGTGTCAGCTACTCACCTGAGAAGGTAACTGCCTGACTGATCTCCTTTCTGTGCTCAGCTGCTCCCAAGCCATTGGAAATCTGAATGAGCTCAATCTTAGAAAGAAATGCCTCCCAGCAGTAAAAGAAAATATGGAAAGTAATCCTCTATGATGTCAAATTCTTGTAAGTCAAATGGGCAGATTATATCTGTTGTGATAGATTATATCTGTTGTGATCATGTTTTTCATGCTTCCCTTTTTTTTATAATATTATCAATAGAGTCAGAGAATTGGCTGACACTTCTATAATGTTGGATAATAATAAAGTCATCACCTTGTCCTGTTCCTTCTGCTACTGAGAGACTTATGTGTTTCAATATTAATTATGATCACAGATTTTTCTCTCTCACACTTGTATTATTTCTCTTTTGATGCATGAATATACAGATGAAATAGAGAGTACAGTATATACATATATATATACCATATATGTATATATGTACTGTATATATGTACATATGTATGTATGGACCATGTATATATGTATATACTGTATTCTCTATTTCATCTGTATATTCATGCATCAAAAGAGAAATAATATATATGTGTGTATCTATATATATATATATACATATACATACATACAGTTACAGAAAAGTTATATTAGAGTATCCAATTTCTCACTGTGTTCCAAACTAATTGGTATGCTTAGAATTTTGTGTTTTTTTTTTCTTTCTGTACTGATTACTACAGATGCCATTATTTATTGTACTATTTCTTTTTGTTGTCTCATTGTTTCTCCTGATAAATTTTCTCAAGAACCGATGAGTACATCTAATTCATTGTTTTGCATATTCGAACATATCTTCTGTTACTTTTCACGTTGGATGGGATTTTCACTGGAAATAAAAATCTGTGTGATTTTTCTCCTCCTGAGATTCAAAAAATTTGCTCCACTAAGTTCTGTCACTGACTGCTGACCTGGAGAAATCTCAATCTAGCCTGATCTTTCCCTTTTCAAGTGTTTCCCCATCTCTGTGTATTTTCTGGTCTGGTTGCTCAGAGAATTCTTTATTGATGATTTCTAGCAAATTAAAAAAAAAAATCTATGCTCATATTAATCTACTGGAATCATGTTTCCCAGGAGTCAGTCTCTCCTTTCAATCCATATATTCAAGTCTTTCTTCATTCAAATCATGTTTCCTTTAACGATAATTTTTCTTTTTCTGTGTATATGTTTAACTTTTATTGGTTCTGTTCTGTTCTTCAAAATAGCAGTAATGCCAATGCAAAATCAATTTCTCCTTTCATATTTATTGCTCATGTTCTAATTTTCACTTCTCTATCTTTTTTATCTGAGTTTTTTTTCCACTTTTCTCTGCCACTGCAACATATTTCTTTTTTTTTTTTTAAGATTTTATTTATTTTATTTGACAGAGAGAGGGAGATCACAAGTAGGCAGAGAGGCAGGAAGAGACAGAGGGGGAAGCAGGCTCCCTGCTGAGCAGAGAGCCCAATGCAGGGCACGATCCCAGGACACTGAGATGGTGACCTGAGCCAAAGGCAGTGGCTCAATCCATTGAGCCACCCAGGCGCCCCACTGCAACATATTTCTGATTGGATTATCAGTGAAGTGCTTTCATTTTCTTTTTTATTTATTTTTTCATGATAGTACCATCCTCAGTTCCAGATAATTTTTCTTTTTTCTTTTTCTTTTCTTTACTCTCTCTTTTCTTTGCTCTTCTTTTCTTCTCCTTCCTTCCTTTCTTCCTCTTTCTCTCTCTCTCTCCTTCTTTTCTACCTTCCTTCCTCTTTATTTGGTATTCATTTCTTAAGCTGTAGAAGCTTAAAATTGATCTCTTACTGATTTTATATCATTTCTTCCTGGAGCAGATCTGTTCTGAGGCCTTTAAATACTGAGGTCATACTGCATTTAGATTCTCAAGTTTCATAAGCAATATTTTTTTTCTTGAAAGTTTTCACATTTTTAACAGTGCCATCTTACTGGTTTGGGATTATTTCTGTGAAAACCATTATCACACTCCTTTTTGCCCTTTAAGGGTGCAGTACTTTTATTTGATTTTCAAAGTAGGTCTTTCTTTATCACTACACATAATTGAATGGGGAAACCTCATCCTGGACCAGCCATTTTCCAGGAATATGTGATGGAGTAAAATCAGAACACAGATAAAGGACTCCAGGCACCTAGAGCAGAGGAAGTTGGTGTCACATTCTACTATTAGAGAATTCTCTTTGGCAACTTTACTTTTAGGCATTACTGTGTGCAGTGTAACAGTATTGACCTTGAATCACTAGAAACACTCAGCAGCATATCATGGAAAAATTTGAGTATTTGTAGCATTTTATTTTTCGTACATCCTTAGGTGACAAAGGCACCTACAGATGTTTTTCCACTTACATTTTTCCTCTGTCTTGGGTTACAAAGATGTGCCATCTTTGCACATCTGAGATTTTTTTTTCTTTTTTTAAATCCTCAGTTCCTCAGTTCCTTCCTTATTTCCTCTCTGGGATATCAAACCAAGAAGGCAGATTGAATTTCACATTCAGACCACACATACCAATTTGATTGTTCCAAACACAGCATTATTTCTTTTTCCCTTCATGAAGTCCCATCTGGTTGGTGGAACCTTGTGCTTTGCCCGCCAAAGAGAAAGAGAAGGAGAAGAAAGAGAGAGAGACTTTTTTGAAATTATATATAGAATATCAATATCAGACTGAAGTATTTTCCAGAGGAGAAGTTAATTTTGAGAAAACTAAAAGTTCAACTGGAGTCAGAAGGGGAAAAAGGATAATAACCATTGAGAAAGAGGTGGTGAACTTTTGTTCTGTTTTGTCTTGTTTTGAATTTATTATCAGATTTGGGACTAAAAATCTTTCAGCTGAAAGTTTTAGTAAATAAACTGAATTAAGTACTATAAGCACCCATATTGAGCACATTCTTACTGGATATATTAAAAATAAGACAACATGGGAGAAAAATCTTCCATATTTCATTCTAAGAGGCAAAGCATATGAAAAAAAGATCATGGTTTCCCTTATTTATTTATTTATTTTATTAATTTTTTATTTTTTATAAACATATATTTTTATCCCCAGGGGTACAGGTCTGTGAATCACCAGGTTTACACACTTCACAGCACTCTTGATTGCTGAAATGCTTGAAAAGAATTGTGGTGGGCATTGAGGCACCGAGGTGGTTCAGTCCGTTACGAGTTCAGCTCTTGATTTTGGCTCAGGTCATGATCTCAGGATCATGTGATCAAGCCCCACATCAGGCTCCACACTGAGAGTAGAGGCTGCTTAAGATTCTCTCTCTCCCTCTCTCTGCCCCTCATCACCCACAACAATTTTGCTCTCTCACTCTCTCTCAAAAAAAAAAAAAAAAAAGTAGTGAGCAATAAGTAAAAAGATAGATGTTAAAAGAAAAATTTTAAAGACTTATTTACAAAGGCAAATATTTTTAAATTACATGAATCTTAACTTAAGCTTACATTATATACTAGTACATATTCTAGAAAAATCCCCAAATGAATCTCTTTGAGTTGAGAATATCTGTGGGACAGTTCTAGGTTTTAATTACTTTTTGATCACTTCATTTTGACTTAGATGTTAAAGAATTATAAAAAGCAAGCATTGCACTTCTGTATTTTCTAAGTTTATTTTGTTGGTTAATTCTAAGATTTTATAATTTACCAAAAGTTTATTTAAGTCATCAGTGGTGGGGGAAGGAGGGCAGAGGCAAACAAAAGCAGAAACTTTGAGGCCAAACTTTATCATACCTATAGGGTAAACATGATAGGGATGAGAGCGTTTTGGAGGTGAACCCATAAAAGGTGGAAGAAAATTCCATCCAAGATATTAGAATATTTTACTAAGAGTCATGATTCAGTGCAATGATTAAGATGCTTTAGTACAGATTATGAGGTTGATACCCATTCTCTTTCACTTTCTAGCTGTGAGATCAGCAAGATACATGCTCTTTGCTTTGATTTCCCCATCTATAAATAGCTGATGATAGCAGTAACTACTGCAAAAGTCAAGTAGGACTCTTAAAAGAAATAATTCTTGAAATTATTTAAAATAATGTCTGGTACATTATTACTATTTACATATGTTTGTCATTCTTGATATTATTGTTATTGCAATTATTAATCATGGCACATTATACTTTAAAACAAAATAATAAGGAAGGAAAAATAAAGGAAAGATAGCAGGAAGTTTGGAAGAATGTGGTATCAGGGAATCATGAAGAAAGTGGCATATAAAAACTCACTTAGGCATGTGGTATCACCTTGCTAAACTTCAAAGTATTGGGCTTAGAATTACAAGATAGGGATTTGGGAGAAGATAGCAACAGTTACTAGAAGATTAACCAAAGAAGAACCTACGTCCCAGAGCTGAAAAAAATGTAGTGTTTTTCGAGTGACTAATTCAGGGAATTCTGCATCAAGAATAGTGTTTGAATCTCAATTAATCAAAAAAGGGTTTAAGTCACAGGACATATACAAAAATGAATTCCTGGGGCAAAACATTAGTAAAGATTAAAAGAAAGTCTTATTTGAGACTGTGAGACCTAACATTTTGCCTAAAACTTCCAAAATATCTGACATCAAATTGAAGATAAAGCTGGAATTTGCAAAGAAAATTGCTTCTGTGTGAATTAATCTGTCTAACCTGGCAGATCTGTCCTTCTCAAATATTTACCAGGAGCTTAAACCTGTGGCAACACCTTCCAGGCTCTCTGGCTTCTGGTTGGGGTCCACAAAAGGGATATATTAGAAGAACACTAGAGGCAAGGATCCAATTGGTCAGATTATTTATTCCTTTATGTCTCTCCCCGTGGCAGTGGCCCGAGATGCCTGCTTCCCTTTGGATGGTTTGGTCAAGTCCTTCCATGCTAGGGATTGTTACAGAACCCCACTCTCACTGACCTTGTGTATTGTACTACGCCTTCCAGGTTTCTACACAATTCTTATCCTGTTGTCATCAGTCTCTTCATGTAACCTCAGTGTTCCATCTGATTCCTGAGAGATTCAAAGCATTCTTTCTATGTCCGTAAGTATACATATTTGTCACAGGTTATCTTCATAAATAACAGGTCAAGCTCATTATTTTTCCTTTCTTCCTTCTTCCCTTCCTCTCCCTTCTCTTCCTTCTTTTTCCCCTTTCTCCCCACCCCCCACCATTTTCCCTTTCTTTCTCCTCCTCCCCTCCTTTTTTCGTTCATGCTTTCCTCCCTCCCTCTCTTCTATTCCACTCAAAAGCATTTATACAGCAATGACTCGATGCTATATATTGTTCCTAGGGATAGCAAGAGGGTAGTAAACACCATTTCTGCTGCCATGGATTTTACATTTGGGGGCAGAAAATAACCATGTAATTGTTTAGCATATTAGACAATGGTACCTACTTTGGAAGAAAAAGAAACAGGGAGGTAATATAATAGGCAATGTTCAGGGTGCAGGGTGGGTTAGGCTATTTCATAAAGTCGTCAGAAAAAACTACTCTGGAAAAGTCACAAGGGAGTATGGGAGGAATGGTGTGAAGCTAAGTGAGGAGTTTGAAGTCATGCAGATTTCCCGAGACAAGAGCATGCCAGGCAAAGGCAAAAGCAAGAGAGAAATCCCTGACTGTTGGTCAAAGAGTAGGTGATTCACTTTATTGTCTCAATTTATAGCCAAGGTAGATGAACTTTGTATGAATCTGATGAAATGCAGAAATCAGAATTTTTCTAGAAAGAAATAAGATAAAACTATTCAGTAAAATATTTGCTGTTTTATTCTCTAGAGCATTTATTTTCTAACTATACTGATCCACATAAAACTACATGGAAATACTTATATGACAGTGGGAATTTATTTTGTGGTTCAAACTTATTTGGACTTTTTTCAGTTTAACCTTATTTAAAGTTTTCAATTTTGAAATATTTAGATTCTCTCCTGGCTAGCTGTAAAAAAAAAAAAAAATCAATCTTAATGTCATTAAAAGTCAAATAAGTAGTCTTAAGAACATTTTCTAATTTAATCACATATTTAGAAATGTCAGTGGCATAGGTATCTGTACATGTTATAATATTTTACAACAATCTCTTCCCTAAATTATAGCAGTCCACTAGAAATTTGAGAGTATTCAAATAAGTGTAGTAATTTATTCCATGTTTAATCATTTAGATTGATATATCTTATACAAATATACATAAAATTATATAAGCTTTATTATTCAGCTTTCCAGAATTTAGTTACTTCAATTGCCCGAGGCACCTCTACCAAAATGTTTTCTATTCATTCTTTGAAAAAATTTCCCAACTATGTGATACCTGTCAAATAAGAATATAAACAGGTAAGTTTATATTTCCATATTGAAAATGTAATTATGACATTTATTAACATTAGAATTGAAATTTTTAACATGAAGAACTTTCATCCAACTTAACTGCCATCACAAGAGATGTGCTAACTTTAGACCAAATTGACTTCGGATCCAGATGAAGTCAAATTGATACACAGAATCACTCTGAACTCCTCTGAGAGCATCTTTAATAGTGTGGGCGAGCTTCCATATAGTTTAAACATGCTGTACTGAAAGGATAATTCCCTTTAGATATAAGGGTAATAGATACAATCTGTTATATTCTACAACTTTAAGGACATTTGCTGAAAAAATTTCATTTCTAAATTGTACACAATTCCTCAGTTGAGACTTCAATATTTCTCATGAAAGACAATTGCTATAGAGAATATCACCACTAATAGTATCTATCATTCAATTTCAATTCTTTTATTAAATTGAAATATATTATTTTGCTATTTTAAGGGAAATTAATGATTCATAAAGTTAAGAAAAAGAGAAGGTAAAAGGAATTTTTGATCATACTACTTTATAGAGTGTTTTTGAACTGCTAGTTATTAAAAGTATGGAATTAGCATTTTTATGTTATAACAAATGTTACAATATAACTAATAAAGAAATGCTACATGGGGTATGCTGAGATAATTTTGATAAGATACCTAGTATAGCACTATTCAGTTTTAATAAAGAATAAATTTGAATAACAGTATCTTAACTAATAAGAAAATCATTGGGAACGGGGCACCTGGGTGGCTCAGTGGGTTAAGCCGCTGCCTTCGGCTCGGGTCATGATCTCAGGGTCCTGGGATCGAGTCCCGTGTCGGGCTCTCTGCTTGGCAGGGAGCCTGCTTCCCTCCCTCTCTCTCTCTGCCTGCCTCTCCATCTACTTGTGATTTCTCTCTGTCAAATAAATAAATAAAATCTTTAAAAAAAGAAAAAAAGAAAATCATTGGGAAATCATGTTGGTTATTTTTGTATCCTTTTTTTCTTTTTTACCTGGGACCCAATTTGACAAAGTGAGTATAAGGGGCCATGTATCTCTCAAAGTGGACTGTTCAGTGTATCTACCAATCTCTGCACACCTCACAAACCACAGCCTCATCCATGTTTACCTACCACTGCATCATAATTTTAAATTAATACTCACTGAGGAGACACAGAAATCTGCAATTTTTAAGAACAGATTTCTAAGAGGGCACCTGGGTGGCTCAGTTGGTTAAGCTTCCAATTCTTGATTTCCACTCAGGTCATGATCTCAAGGTCCTGGGATGGGGCCCCTCATCCAGCCCTTGTTTAGCAGAGAGTCTACTTGAGGCTTCCCTCCCTGCCCCCTACATCACCCCCAACTCACACTCACTCTCTTTTACTCTCTCCTTTCTCTAAATAAATAAATCTTTTGGATTGCCTGGGTGGCTCAGTTGGTTAAGTGTCTGCCTTAGGCTTAGGTCATGGTCCCAGGGTCCTGGGATCAAGCCTTGCATCATGCTCTCTGCTAAGTGGGGAGCCTGCTTCTCCCTCTCCTTCTCCCTCTGTCTACCACTCTGCCTACTTGTGCGCTCTCTCTCTGTCAAATAAATAAATAAAATTTAAAAAAAATATTTAAAAAAAAATAATAGATTTTTGGGGTGCCTGGGTGGCGCAGTAGGTTAAGACTCTGCCTTCAGCTCAGGTCATGATCTCAGGGTCTTGGGTTTGAGCCCCACATCGGGTTCTCTGTTCAGCAGGGAGCCTACTTCTCCCTCTCTCTCTGCCTGCCTCTCTGTCTACTTAGGATCTCTCTCTCCTTGTCAAATAAACAAATAAAATCTTAAAAAAAAGAATGGATTTATAAGTTAATAATTTCTCAGTGTAGTTGTGAACATATTCTACTTTTATTACAAATGTTGTTATTTTCTAATGTTTTCTATATGTACTTACATTAAGGCTATAAACTACTGGGGTATTAGAATCCTGTTAGTCTAAATAATGTTTTCTTAACATTGACCTTAGTATCCTAACATCTATCACTAGAGAAATGTCAATTAATTTGGCATTGTGAAAGTAATTTTTTGTTGTTGTTGTTTTGGTGGTGAGAGTTGTCATTGTTTTATGTATATGGTTTTATGTTGTTTTTATCACATAAGAGTTCATGTGTTTAACAATGGAAAATTGTTTAATTAAAAAATTTTTATTACTAGCTTTATTGAGATATATTTATTTTTCTTCTTTCTTTGTGCCTTTTATTACTGCTCCTCAGAGACAACTGCTTTTAATTTTGTCTCTTAATATTTTCTGGAAGAAATCTTTATATATTTATAAATTATTGTCTGAGATTATTTAAGTTTTTTATCTTAATTTGTTTTTTAAGATTTTATTTATTTATTTTACAGAGAGAGAGAGATCACAGGCAGAGAGGCAGGTGGGGGTTGGGGAGAAGCAGGCTCCCTGCTGAGCAAAGAGCCTGATGTGGGCCTCAGTCCCAGGACCCTGAGATCATGACCTGAGCAGAAGACAGAGGCTTAACCCACTGAGCCACCCAGGCACCCTAAGTTTTTTATTTTAATGCTAATTAGTTAACATAGAGTCTTATATTAGTCTGAGGTATACAATATAGAGATTCAACAATTCCACACACCACTTGCTACTCATCATGACAAGTGCACCCAATTCCCTTCTGGTAACTACCAGTTTATTCTCTATAGTTAAGAATCTGTTTCTTGGGGCTCCTGGGTGGCTCAGTCCGTTGAGCATCTGACTATTGATTTCCACTCAGATCGTGATCTCAGGGTCCTAGGATGCAGCTCTGTGTCAGGCTCCCTGCTCAGTGGAGAGTCTGCTTCTCCCTCTCCCTTTACCCCTCCTGCTCCAACTTGAGTGCTCTCTCGCTCTCAAGTAAATAAATAAAACCTTTTTTTTTTTTGACAGAGACAAAGGGCAGTTTATTATTCTTAACAATAACAGATTCCAGAGTATCAGCTTTTTTTTTTCTTTTTGTTTTATTTTATTTCTTTTCGGTGTTCCAAAATTCATTATTTATATCCCGCACCTAGTGCTCCATGAAATATAAGCCCTCCATAATACCTACCACCAGGCTCACCCAGCCCTTCACACCCTTCCCCTCCAAAACCCTCAGTTTGTTTCTCAAAGTCCAGTCTCTCATGGTTTGTCTCCACCTCCGATTTCCCCCAACTCACTTCTCTCCATCTCCCAACATCCTCCATGTTACTCCTTATGTAGCACAAGTAAGGGAAACCATATGATAATTTTCTCTCTGATTGACTTATTTCACTCAGTATAATCTCTTCCAGTCTCTTCCATGTTGATACAAAAGTTGGGTATTCATCCTTTCTGATGGAGGCACAATATTCCATTGTATATATGGACCATATCTTCTTATCCATTTCTCTGTGGAAGGGCGTCTTGGCTCTTTCCACAGTTTGGCAACTGTGGCCATTGCTTTTATGAACAATGAGGTACAGATGGCCCTTCTTTTCACTACATCTGTATGTTTGGGGTAAATATCCTGTAGTGCAATTGCAGGGTCATAGGGTAGCTCTATTTTTAATTTTTTGAGGAATCTGCACACCATTTTCAAAGTGGCTGCACCAACTTGCATTCCCACCAACAGTGTAAGAGGGTTCCCCTTTCTCCACATCCTCTCCAACACATGTGTTTTATTGTCTTGTTAATTTTAGGCATTCTAACTGGTGTAAGGTGGTATCTTAATGTGGTTTTGATTTGAATCTCCCTGATGGCTAATGATGATGAACATTTTTTCATGTGTCTGTTAGCCATTTGTATGTCTTCTCTGGAGAAGTGTCTGTTCATGTCTTCTGCCTATTTTTAGACATGATTTTCTGTTTTTTGTGTGTTGAGTTTGAGGAGTTCTTTATTGATCTTGGATATCAGCCCTTTCTCTGTAGTGTGATTTGTGAATATCTTCTTCCATTCCGTGGGTTGCCTCTTTGTTTTGTTGACTGTTTCCTTTGCTGTGCAGAAGCTTTTGATCTTGATGAAGTCCGAAAAGTTCATTTTTGCTTTTGTTTCCTTTATATTTGGAGACATATCTTGAAAGAAGTTGTTGAAGTGCTTGCTGCCTATGTTCTCCTCTAGGATTTTGATAGATTCCTGCCTCATGTTGAGGTCTTTTATCCATTTTGAGTTTGTCTTTGTGTATGGTGTAAGAGAATTGTCAAGTTTCATTCTTCTACACATAGCTGTCCAATTTTTCCAGCAACATTTATTGAAGAGACTGTCTTTTCTCTACTGTGTATTTTTTCCTGTTTAGTCGAAGATTATTTGACCATAGAGCTGAGGGTGCATATCTGGGCTCTCTACTCTGTTCCATTGGTCTATGTGTCTGTTTTTGTGCCAGTACCATGCTGTCTTGGTAATCACAGCTTTGTAGTAAAGCTTGAAGTCAGGCAATGTGATGCTTTTTGCTTTTTTTTTTTCAACATTTCCTTAGCAACTCGGGGTCTCTTCTAGTTCCATATAAATTTTAGGATTGTTTTTTCCAGCTCTTTGAAAAATGCTGGTGGAATTTTGATTGGGATGACATTGAAAGTATAGATTGCTCTAGATTGTATTAAAAGTTTAACAATGTTTATTTTTCTGATCCATGAGCATGGAATGCTCTTCCATCTTTTTGTGTCTTCTTCAGTTTCTTTCCTGACTGTTCTGTAGTTCCTCAAGTACCTCTTTGGTTAGGTTTATTCCCAGGTATCTTATGGTTTTTGGTGCCATAGTAAATGGAACCGATTCTCTAATTTCCCTTTCTGTGTTTTCATTGTTAGTGTGTAAGAAAGCAATTAAGTTCTGTATATTGATTTTATATCTTGCCACATTACTGAATTGCTGTATGAGTTCTAGTAGCTTTGGGGTGGAGTCTTTTGGGTTTTCCGTATAAAGGATCATGTCATCTGCAAAGAGAGAGAGTTTGACTTCTTCATTGCCAATTTGAATACTTTTATTTCTTTTTCTGTTGTCTGATACCTGTTGCTAGGACTCCTAATACAATGTTGAACAACAGTGGCCAGAGTGTTCCTGATCTCAAAGGGAA
This sequence comes from Mustela putorius furo, assembly GCF_011764305.1. Classification (NCBI taxonomy): domain Eukaryota; kingdom Metazoa; phylum Chordata; class Mammalia; order Carnivora; family Mustelidae; genus Mustela; species Mustela putorius. The sequence continues at coordinate 5,355,738 of NW_025421397.1, forward strand.
GGATGTCAGCTTTTCTCCATTAAAGATGATCTCAAAGGAGAGGGTAGGTATTATGGAGGGCTCATATTGCATGGAATACTAGGTGTGGGGTATAAACAATGAATTTTGGAACACTGAAAAGAAATAAAATAAAACAAAAAGAAAAAAAAGCTGATACTCTGGAATCTGTTATTGTTAAGAATAATAAACTGCTCTTTGTCTCTGTCAAAAAAAAAATAGGGTTTTATTTATTTACTTGAGAGAGAGAGAGCACTCACACAAGTTGGGGCAGGAGGGGTAAAGGGGGAGGGAGAAGCAGACTCTCCACTGAGCAGGGAGCCTGACACAGAGCTGCATCCTAGGACCCTGAGATCACGATCTGAGTGGAAATCAATAGTCAGATGCTCAACGGACTGAGCCACCCAGGAGCCCCAAGAAACAGATTCTTAACTATAGAGAATAAACTGGTAGTTACCAGAGGGGAATTGGGTGCACTTGTCATGATGAGTAGCAAGTGGTGTGTGGAATTGTTGAATCTCTATATTGTATACTTCAGACTAATATAAGACTCTATGTTAACTAATTAGCATTAAAATAAAAAACTTAGGGTGCCTGGGTGGCTCAGTGGGTTAAGCCTCTGTCTTCTGCTCAGGTCATGATCTCAGGGTCCTGGGACTGAGGCCCACATCAGGCTCTTTGCTCAGCAGGGAGCCTGCTTCTCCCCAACCCCCACCTGCCTCTCTGCCTGTGATCTCTCTCTCTCTGTAAAATAAATAAATAAAATCTTAAAATAAAATAAAATACTTAAATAAATAATTTCATTGTGTTCATGTTCATGTGTTCATGTCTTCTGCCTATTTTTTAATTAAACTATTTGGTTTTGGAGTATTGAACTTTCTAAGTTCTTTTCTATATTTTGGATAGTAACCCTTTATCAGATATGTAATTTGCAAATATCTTCTCATATTCTCTAGGTTGTCTTTTAGTTTGTTGATCCTTTGCTGTGCAGAAGCTTTTTATTCTGATGAAGTACCAATAGTTTATTTTTGCTTTGGTTTCCCTTGCCTTGGGAGACTTATCTAAAAAAAAGTTGCTATAGCCCATATCAGGGAAGGTACTGCGTGTGTTCTCCTCTAGGATTTTTACAGTTCAGGTCTCACATTTTGGTCTTAATCCATTGTGGATTTATTTTTTGTGTATGGTGTAAGAAAGTGGTCCAGTTTCATTCTTTTCATGTAGCTGTTTGGTTTTCCTACACCATTTGTTGAAGAGACTTTTTCTCATTGGATATTCTTTCCTGCTTTGTTGAATATTAGTTAACCATGTAATTGTGTTGTTTTTTTTTTCTGGGTTTTCTATTCTGTTCTATTAATCTGTGTGTCTGTTTTTAATGCCAGTACCGTATAGTTTTGATTACTACAGCCTTATAATATAACTTGAAGTTCAGGATTATGATTTCTCTAGGTTTGCTTTTCTTTTTCAAGATTACTTGGGCTATTTGGGATCTTTCATGAATCCATACAAATTTTAGAATTGTTTGTTCTAGTTTTGTGAAAAATGTTGTTGGTGTTTTGGTAGGAACTGCATTTAATGTGTAGATTGCTTTGGGTAGTATAGAGATATTTTAATAATATTTGTTCTTCAGTCTGTGAACATGGAATGTCTTTTAATTTCTTTGTGTTATATTTCATTGGTGTTTTATAGTTTTCAGAGTATAGGTCTTTCATCTCTTTGTTAGATTTGTTCCTAGTTATCTTATTATTTTTGGTGCAATTGTAAATGGGATTGATTTCTTAATTTCTCTTTCTGCTGCTTCATTATTGGTGTATAGAAATGTAACAGATTGCTATACACTGATTTTGTATCCTACAACTCTATTGAATTTGTTTATCAGTTCTAGCAGTTTTTTGATGGAGTCTTTTGGGTTTTCTATATGTAGTATGTCATGTGCAAATAGTGAAAGTTTTACGTCTTCCTTGATAATGTGGATGCTTTTTTTGTTGTTGTTGTTGTTGTTGTTTGATTACTGTGACCAGTACTTTTAGTACTATGTTGAATGAAAGTGTGTGAGTGGACAACCCTGTCTTGTTCCTGACCTTAGGGGAAAGGATCTCCATTTTCCCCCATTAAGGATGTTGTTAGCTATGGGTTCTTCTTTATTATGTTGAGATGTGTTCCTTCTAATCCTACCTTTTCTGAGGATTTTTATCATAAATGCATGTTGTACTTTGTCAAATGTTTTTTCTCTGTCTATTGAGATGATCATATAATTCTTATCCTTTATCTTATTAATGTGGTGTGTTATGCTGATTGATTTGCAAATATTGAAGCTCCCTTGCAACCCAGGAATAAATTCCACCTGATTGTGGTGATTTTTTTAATGTATTATTGAATTCATATTCAGTTTATATTCAGTATTTTGCTGACTTTTTTTTCATCTATAGTCATCAGATATATTGGCCTATAGTTCCCTTTTTTGTGTGGTGTCTTTATCTGGTTTTGGTATCAGGATAATGCTGGCCTCACAGAATGAATTTGAAAGTTTTCCTTCCTTTTCTATTTTTTGGAATAGTTTGAGAAGAATAAGTATTAATCTTTAAATAAACGGTAGAATTCACCTGTGCAGCCATCTGGTATTGGACTTTTGTTTGCTAGGAGTTTTTTGATTACTGATTCAATTTTTTTTCTGGTAATTGGTCTGGTCAAATTTCTATTTCTTCTTTTTCAGTTTTGGTAGTTTATATGTTTCTAGGAATTTATCCATTTCTTCTAGGTTGTACAATTTGTTGGCACATAGTTTTTCATAATATTCTCTTATTATTATTTCTCCTCTCTAATTTGTGATTTTATTTATTTGAGTCCTATCTCTTTTTTTCTTCATAAGTCTAGCTAGAGGTTTATCAATTTTATTAATTTTTTTTCAAAGATCCAACTCTTGGTTTCATTAATCTGTTCTATTGCTTTTTTAGTTTCTATATCATTTATTTCTGCTCTAATCTTTATTATTTCCTTCCTTCTGTTACTTTGGGATTTTGTTTGTTGCTGTTTTTCTGGCTTCTTGAGGTGAAATGTTAGGTTGCATCTTTGTTTCTTGCTTCTTAAGTTAGGCCTGTATTGCTATAAACTTCCCTCTTAGAAACACTTTTGCTACATCCAAAGACTTTGGACCATTGTGTTTTCATTTTCATTCATTTCCATGTACTTTTTTATTCCTACTTTTATATACTTAAGCATGTTCTTTAACATTCATGTATTTGTGTTTTTTCTAGATTGTTTTTTCTTCTGATTGACAAGTTTCATAGTTTTGAGGTCAGAATAGATGCATGATATGACTTTGATCTTTGGAATTTTTTTTAAAAGATTTTATTTATTTATTTGACAGAGATCACAAGTAGGCAGAGATGCAGACAGAGAGAGAGGAAGGGAAGCAGGCTTCCTGCTGAGCAGAGAGTGCGATGTGGGGCTCGATCCCAGGACCCTGGGATCATGACCTGAGCCAAAGGCAGAGGCTTTAACCCACTGAGCCACCCAGGCACCCCGATCTTTGGAATTTTTGAGATTTGTTTTATGACTTGTTTTATGATCTATTCTGGAGAATGTTCCATGTGCCCTGGAAAAGAATATGTATTCTGCTGTGTTAGGATAGAATGTTCTGAATATATTTGTTAAATCCATCTGGTCCAGGGTGTCATTGAAACCCATTGTTTACTTGTTGATTTTCTGTTGAAATGCTCAGTTGATATAAGTGGGCTGTTTCAGTCCCCTACTATTATTGTATCATTATTGATTAGTTCCTTTATGTATATTACTAATGGTTTTGTGTAATTGAGCCTCTCATGTTGGACGCATAAATATTTACAATTTTTATGTCTTTTTGGATTGTCCCCTTTATTATTATTAGTGTCCTTCTTTGTCTCTAGTTACAGTCTTTGTCTTAAAGTTTATTTTGTTTGATATAAGTAGTGCTACTCCAGCTTTTTTTTTTTTTTTTTGGCACCCATTTACATGATAGGTGTTTCTCCAGCTACTCACTTTTCAATCTGCAGGTGTCTTTAGCTTTAAAATAAGTTTCTTTAGCATATAGATGAATAAATGGCATATAGATGAATTTTGTTTCTTTACCCATTCTATCACCCTGAGTCTTTTGATTAGCCTGTTTAGTACATTTACATTTAAAGTAATTACTGATAAATGTATATTTGTTACCATTTTATTACCTGTTTTGTGGTTGTTTCTGAAGATTTTTTCTGATTCCCCCTTGTCTGTCTTTCACGTTTTTTTTTTTTTTTTGCTTTCTTTAGTGATATATTTGGATTTCTTTCTCTTTATTCTTTGCATATTTATTAGTGATTTTTGACTTGTGGATACCATTTACTTTGTATATAACATCTTCTGCATATAGCAGTCCATATTAAGTTGACAGCCATCAAAGCTTGAACCCATTCTTTACTCCTTTTCTCCCCACAATTTAGCATATGGCATCATATGTTTCATACTTTTGCGAGTTTCCTGACTGATATTTCTACTCAAGGAGTCTTCTTTACAGGCCCCTGGGTGGTGCAGTCAGTGAGCATCTATCTCTTGGTTTCAGCTTAGGTCATAATCTCAAGGTTGTGAAATTCAGCCCCACATCTAGCTCCATACTCAGTGCAGAGTCTGCTTGGGATTCTTTCTCCCTCTGTCCCTCCCTCCACTTACACACTCTCTTAACATAGATAGATAATTTTTTTTTTTTTAAGAAGAGTCTCCTTTAATATTTCTTAGAAGGGGGCATCTGGGTGGCTCAGTGGGTTGAAGCCTCTGCTTTCAGCTCAGGTCATGGTCCTGGGTCCTGGGATGGAGCCCCACATCGGCTCAGCAGGGAGCCTGCTTCCTCCTCTCTCTCTGCCTGCTTCTCTGCCTACTTGTGATCTCTGTCTGTCAAATAAATAAAATCATTAAAAAATATATTTCTTGGAGGACTAGGTTAATGGTCATGAACTCATTCAGTTTTTATTTGTCTGGGAAATTATTTATATCTCCTTCTATTCTGAATGATAACCTTGCTGGATAGAATATTCTTGACTGCAGACTTTTAGGAATTTGAGTATATCATGGCACTGCTTTCTGGCTTGGAAAGTTTCTGCTGAATATCCACTGATAGCCTTAGTGAGTTCCGCTCATAGGTAACTGGCTTCTTTTGTCTTGCTCCTGCTGCTCCTCCTCCTCCTCCTCCTCTTCTTCTTCTTTTAATCACTTATATTTTTCCATTTTAATCATAATGTGCTTCGGTGTGGGTTTGCTTTTGTTGATTTTTTGGGGGGATTCTGTGGACTTCCTGAATCTGGATATTTGTTTCCTTACCAGATTTTTAGCTATTATCTCTTAAAATAAAATTTCTGTCCCCTTTTCTCTGTCTTCTTGTGGGACTCTTATAATGAAAATGTTATTATGTCTGATGAAGTCACTAAGTTCCCTAAGTCTATTCTCATTGTGCATAATTCTGTTTTCTCTCTTCAGCTTGATTACTTTCCATTACTGTGTCTTCTAGGTCATTAATTTGTTCCTCTCCTTCTTCCAGCCTTCTATTCATTCCATCAGTCTTGTTTTTCAGTTTGTTTATTCAGCCCTTTATCTCTTCTGTGTTATTCCTTATCTCTGTGTTAAGGTCTTACTCGTGTCTTCAAGTCCAGTGAGTATCTTTATGATCATTATTTTAAGTTCTCTATTATGCATGTTACTTATATCTGTTTCACTTAAATCTCTGGCCATAGCCTTATCCTGTTCTTTCATTTGGGATAAATCCCTCTTTCTCCTTTTGTCTAAGACTCTGTGCCTACTTCTGTGTGTTAGGAAAGTCAGTTATGTCTCCTTTTCTTGAGGGTAACAGCTTTATGAAGTAGAGGTCCTGTAGTGCCCTGGGGTATACCCTTCCCTGTTCTTCAGAGCCTGGTGCTTCGGGGACTGTTTCCAATGTGTACTGCATGCACACTACTGTTGTGTTCTGGCCTCTTTATCCTTCAGGCCAGTCTTCTATAGAGACTCACTTGCTGTGGGCAGTGTTTGGTCCCTGGTCTGAATGTGGTGAGTTTAAACTAAGTGTGCTCTGGTCTGCTTATAAAACAAGACCTGTCACCACCACCACTGGAAGAAAGGGGCTGCAAAACTTCCAGATTGGGAGAAGTATGGACAGGGGTTTAGGGCAATCTTCTAGGTGGGGGATTGCTTCACTGAAACTGCAAATGTGTGACTGAGAAGGGTGAGTCCACCAGAGCATCGGGCAGGGGTGGGGGTAAGGGGGGACTTGTGTAAGCAAGTTGGGTAGTAAGTATTGGTACTGTCCTGGTTTCTGCAGGTGGCACTGTGCTTATGCGGAAGGGTGGGAGATGCAGATGGTGCTAGCCAGCAAGTTTGTTCCTGGAGAGGGTCTCTCCATGAATGCTGCCTCTTTGAGATATGCTTCAAGATGAGCAAGTAACCTTCTCACTGTGTGCCCCAGGTGCTCTTCAGATCACTGTTTCCGCATTGTATGTCCAAGGACTATTTGCCCTTCTTTCTGTCTAAGAACAGCCCCAATGCTTCCAGGCTCTATCAAGTCAAGCCCACTTACCTTTTAAATTCTAGGCTTTAAACCCCTCTGGTTGCAAGAACTCATGAAATTAGTTCCTTCTCACTTTCTAAGCTAGTGGTTACAGGGATTAGTTTTTCTGATGTGCTCCTCTATATCTCACTCTCTGTTACCTCTATCTCTCACCCTTCTCTGTTACCATGGCTCCCTCCCCAGCTCAGTGAACAAGATCTGTTTCTATCCCAGATTGTGTCCCTTCATTTCCTATCTTCTTTTATGTGACCTCTTCTCCACCTTTAGTGTAGAGTTTGTTCTGCCTGTCTTGAGGTTGATTTCTGGGGTATGTAGGATGGTTTGATAGCTATCTCATTGTATTTGTGGGACAATGCAAGCCTATGATCCTCCTACTTTCTCACCATCTTCCAGACTCTAAGATTATTATTTCTTGCTTAATCAAGTTCACTCATTAACCACTGACCTAATATTAATGATATTGATGGAGACCTAATTGATTTACACCTCCCATGCTTATAAGCCCCTCCTTTCTGATAATTCCTAATTTTTATTATCTTAACTGGTAACTTTTAAGCTTTAAACAGTAAACTTAAATCTGAATATCTTGCTTTATGAATATAAAACAGTGTCTATTGATTCTTCTCTTCCAAGTAAAAAGAGATTATCTAAATTTTCACTCATCTTTTCTGCCTCTCCTCCTCCATATATCCCCTCCTACATTACTTCAAATCTACATTTATTTGCAATTGGTTACTAAAATTTGTTTGTATTTATTTAAAGATAATTAAATTTTCTGTGCTTGGTACTTTTTATCTAAAAATCGAGTATGGATAAATAACATTTAATATGAAGTGTGTATGCAAATATTGTTTACTGCAGATCCAATTGCTAAGATCTGATGGATTGCATCTTCCTCTCTGGCTATCAATGCTAATGCCCTGTGCCACTCAAAGGAGAAAGTTCCTGGGAGCAAGGTCAAGTAGATTTGCTTTTTAAACTCCATGAGTTGCTCAATATATGTTGCATGTTAGTTCCATTCATAGTTAAATAAAGACATTGTTGTACAGGATTTTTGTTTTGTTTTCATTCCTAGGTCTTCTGGTTGCCTTTCCAATTTCTCTTTGTAATTTGGAAAATATTTCTCCTTTGTCATTTCCAAAACCTCTTTTGGTGTTCAGAATTCATTGTAGTCTTTAAAGTGAACATAACTTTGCTCATGAATTTTGCTCTACTTTTGCCAATTTACTTTTCAGGCCTGCTGTTTTCCTTAATTTTTTTTTTTTTCACTGAACTAATGGATAAGCTGTGTAATTTTTCAAATACTATACAGTCTTTATTTTTGCACCCCACCCTCTAGTCATTTTCTTTGAATGAGTTTGTGGAATATAAAATTTCTTCATCTTAACAGATCTATAAATGATTTAATTCTCATATTTGATTAATATTATTTGGCTGAGTTATGGGATTGAAGTTAAAAATCATGTTTCTTTTACAATTTTTAAAATATTGGGGCACCCAGTTGACTTGGTCAGTTAAGCGGCCAACTCTTGATTTCAGCTCATGTCGTGATCTCAGGAGCTTGGAATTGAGCCCCATGCTGGGCTCTATGATCAACAGGAGTCTTCTTGAGAAATCTCATTCTTTCCCCAGCTCATGCTTTCTCTCTCTCTCTCTTTCTCTTTCAGATAAGTAAATAAATCTTTAGAATTTTAAAAGTATTACTTCAATTTTCTAGCGTTGATTGTTGTGGGTGCCTAACAGGATCCAATGTCAAGGGTGAGTAGAGCTGAGGAAGGGAGACTCCAGAAGAAAAGCCAAGTTGATGTGGGCTGTCTAGGGTGAGGGGGCAGCAAGGTTAAGCATGGTGGAATATCTTTGAAGTGGTTTAACAATGCCCTGTCACATGAGACAATTTAGTTTTAGTTACTCTGTGAGTACATTGAATTTTCAACTGATTCCTGAGTATAATCTCCTCAACAAGGAGAAAGACCTTCTAATTGACATAAATGAAAGACAAGATGTATAGAATAGTACAGATGAGAAGATAGAAAGACTTGTCAACTTAAGCAATAATTGTTTTTTAATTTTAGCTTGAAATTTCCAAGTCTATTCAAAAATTGACATAATATTTATGATGTTTAGTTTTATGTGTCAGTTTGACTGGATTATAGTGCCTGTTATTTAATTAAACACTAATATAGATCTTACTATGATGGTATTTTGTAGACATGTATTAACATTTGTATCAGCTGACTTTAAGTAAAAGACATTATCCTCAGTAATGTGGTTGGGTCTCCTCCAATCAGTTGAAAGTCCTCAAGGGCAAAAAACTGAGCTTTCTGGGAAGACAAAATCTTCATTCAGACTGCAAAACCAGCTCCTGCTCAAAAGTTTCCATCCTGCCTTTCATATATCATTGCCTTCATGATCACACAAACCAGTTCTTTGAAACAAAACTTCCTCTCTATATATACATATGCATATATGTATAATATGTGTGTATACACATATGCAAATATACATATATGTATACATATGCACATATATGTTCAATGAAAAGTTGAAAGAGAGGAAGAGGAAAGGAGAGAAATAAAAAAAACAAAACAAACTTAAAGCAGTAATTTGCAGAAAGATCTTAAATAGGCCAAAATATAATATTATCTAATAAGGAGATTATAATCTTGAGTAAATGAAATAAATCAATGGTATCTACCCAGGATAAAGTGTAAAATTAGAAAGAATAGAATTTTCTTATCAAGAAGTGCGAGTAGGGGCACCTGGGTGGCTCAGTGGGTTAAAGCCTCTGCCTTCAGCTCAGGTCATGATCCCAGGGTCCTGGGATTGGGCCCCACATCAGGCTCTCTGCTCAGCAGGGAGCCTGCTTCCTCCTCTCTCTCTCTGCCTGCCTCTCTACCTATTTGTGATCTCTGTCTGTCAAATAAATAAATACATCTAAAAAAAAAAGTGCGAGTAATGAAGGATTCTATTTTTGTTTATTACATTTATAGTTTACTTCTACATCTATTTTACTAAAGCTCAAAGCCTATGTGAAATGAACAAAGTTTTAAATGGACTAGAGGAAAAACGTGTCACTTAAAATGGTCTCTAGAAGTAATGGGATGCCCTGTGACAATGGGACCTGAGAGCAAAACTATTCCTGCTGATACTAAACAGAATTGAAAGGTTGTTCAAATCAGAGACTGCTTTTATAAAAAGCCTACTCTCCAAAAATCAGAGCTAAAAAGAAAGAAAGTAAGAAAGAGGACAAAAAAAAAAAAAAAAGAAAGAAAGAAACCAACAACAACAAAAAAAACCAAACAATAACAACAAAAAAAACTTTAAGGTAAATAAAAACTACTATAAATAGATTAAGCTATGATTATTTGACAGCATAACAAGATACATTTATATTTCTACAAATTTACCTCTATGCTTCATCTCTTTTTGCATTTAAATCATAGCACTATGAAAGATGACATGTGTTACTAGATGGATTATTAAGCTATTCTTGATATTCTTATTGGAAAATCTTACTTTCATTCACAGTAGTTTTTTGGACCACGATGATGTTCACTTGTTTCTTAGTTGTCTGTGATTTCTTTCATGCTACAGAACAGATTGAGTAGTTGAGACAGACACTGTAGACCCACAATGCTGAAAGCATTTGTCATGTGGCCCTTGCACAGAAAAATTTGCCGACCTCGGTTTCACCCTGTAGTGCACTGGGGAGGAGATACCATTACTGTCCAGGCCTATTGTTTTGAAAGGGATTGAAGCAGCATAAAGACTCAAATATTTTGAGTGCCCTCATACATATTTCTGTTCTTTTACCTTAAATAAAAGTGAAATAAGACTATAATGAGGTTCTTTCTAGTGTCTTACACACAATCTCCCATTTAAGAAAGCCAGCCGTACCATAGAGGATAAATGTTTTACTGAATAAATGCATCAGGAACTAATGAACATTTTGCATGCTGAATGGGATTCTCATGGCTCTAATGATTTTTTCAAGCTTATTTCGGGCTATGCTAATTGACAAATTTAAATCATAGTTTGCAGCCATAGCCCATTTCCTTTAATGTGAACATTTCTCTTGTCTTCCAAGTAGCCTTTATTTAGGGATCCATGGTTCTTTTATTCAATGCAAATGATCAACGATTAAGTTAGGCCAGTTGGAGTCAGTATGTTGGAACCATATACCAGTAAAGATTTTTTCTCTTTTCTTTTCTAGGACCTCAAATTCTGAAAACAATGAAAGGTGGCCTATGTAACAATATTCCCCATATACATATTTAGTTGTGTTCAGTAGGGGACAATGAGCCCCACACTCAGAAGTACTCAGAGTAGGAAAAAAAAAAACAAAAAAAGGAAGAGAGGGGCACCTGGGTGGCTCAGTGGGTTAAAACCTCTGCCTTAGGCTCAGGTCCTGATCCCAGGATCCTGGGATAGAGCCCTGAAGGCTCTTTGCTCAGCAGGGAGTCTGCTTCCTCCTCTCTCTGCCTGCCTCTCTGCCTACTTATGATCTCTCTCCATCAAATAAATAAATAAAAGCTTAAAGAAATGGAAGAGAAAACTAATAGCATTGTTAAATGGCTGGTATAGGAAATGGCTGAAACAGGCAAATTTCTGGGTGTCTAAGTTATGTGAGACCAATTAATTCTCTTTTCTTCTTAAGGTAGTCTTGTAATTTGGGTTTGTGATTCTTTTTTTTTTTTTTAATGATTTATAAGTTGAGAGAGAACATGAGCAGGGGGAAGGGATAAAAGGAGACTCCTTGCTAGTAGGGAGTCCAACACAGGGCTCAATCCCAGGACCCTGGGATCATGACCTGAGCCAAAGGTATAAGCTTAACTGATTGAGCCACCCAGACACCCCTAGGTTTGTGATTCTTGTAAAAAAAAAAAAAAAAAAATCCTTGCTAAAAAAGTTAAATTCTAAATTTAAATTTATTCCTTTAGGATTTTTCCCCCTTTCACAATTTTCTGGAATAAAAATATACCCTTTAAAGTATTTTTTTAATCTTTATTTTTAAGCAGAAAAAATTCCTCCTATCTGTTCCTCAAATCTGTTCCAAAATGCAATATCCTACTTTAATAATGGATAGAATTCACATGAAATTTTCTCTTAATTTCTTTCATCCCTATTTATAATATAAAAAAGGATTTGAACTTGTTTCTAAAATTTTTAAATTTAAAATTTTAATTCAACTTTAATTTAATTTAAATGTGAACCTCCAATCAGAAAATCAGTGTGGACACATTTAGAAAATAGACCAATCCAAGGGTTGCATTGGTTTACAGAAGTGGCAATTCTTTTGTCCCTACTTGGTTATTTATTCTGCTTTGTATTGTTTCTTGATTTGGAAGGATATTTAAAGATAATGTTGGATTGATTAACAATGAGAGAAGACGTATCACAAAAAAAAAATAATAACATGTCAGAAACTTGATTTCATAATTTCTGTGACTTGTGATGGAAATTTATTTGAAATATAAGTATATTATAAGTAAAAACATAGGTAGCCTATTGGTGATCAAATCAAAGAAGAACAAAGATCATGGGGAAAAAAAGTTTGAAGTTAATTTGACAGTATAATGTATCCTTTTTCAGTAACGATCTGCTTATCAAAGTAGTTTATGGAAACTCATAATTCGCAAAGGAAACATAATAAGAAAGCTTGAATTTATTACCTTTTCAGAATGCTAAACATCTTTATTTCACTAACTCCAGTTTTAAAATGAGAAATAACATGCCATGAATGATCAGTCAAGGTCAATTTTACAATGTATACTTGTGAATTTATTTTCTGGGAAATAGGAAAATTGGGAGCTCAGTTTCCTTGCATACATTTTTCACAAAAATACAATAATACACTATTTCATGTAGCTTAAATCTTCAGGAAGCTTCAATCATATACAAAATAGAATCAAAGTAAAATAATTTGAATGTATGAAATAACTTAGTGGCTAAATCCCCATAAAATTCAGTGATCAGTTTTCAAATCACTTCTCAGACCAACCGGAATTGGAAATACAGAATGTAGAGTAAATTATTTGTATAGTTCATTTAGCTAACACACACAGAACCACACACACACAGGCTAAAAATGATTAAAGACAATTTAGGTGATACAAACCAGTGTTTATGTAATGCTTCATGAAGCAGACAGTCTCTCCCCAGAGCCTAGAGAACCACAAAATGGGGTAGGAGACAGGAAGCTTGTACAGGATAAAGGATAATGAGCAAGGGAGAGAAAAATAGAAAATATCTGATTGGCTGGGGTCACCTTGTTTGGAGTGAGAAGAGGTACGTATAGACTCCAGAGTTGGGTTGGCATTTGGAGACCAGTTGCTTAAATAGACTGTATTTCTGGTAAAGTGGAACATTTACAGGGAAATGAAATCTATCTAAGTTTCAGTTCGTTGAGGTGGTGCCCACGCAGATGGAGCTCCGTCGGAGGCCTAGAAAGTAATTTCGACACATAATATATGTATACACACATGTATTCACACAAGCCTCCTCTTGAAGAAGTCAAAGAGCAAGTACTAGTTAAGTACTAGTGTTAAGGAAGCATTAGTTAAGTACTAGTGATAGACACTTAGAAAAAATATTTTTGCTTTTTGTATTACATGAACCAGGCTATATATTGGGAAAATATAAATATCGAAGATTTATTTCTATATATGTAAATTTAGAATAGTCATTTCAATATTGTTAGTTAAAATATGGCAGTCTGATCTGATAACGTGCAACCTATGTATTGCATCGGCAGTGATAATCTAAAGCATATGACAAGTGGGTATAGAGAAAGATAAATGGAATTTGAAATAGCATATGTAAGTATTTATGTAAGGGAAAGAAACAGGAAAGTACGGAGTGGCAAGAACTGACACCTGACTTTTTTTCTTGGTGGCACAATATATGACAGAAAGTTAAAATAATTTGTTTTCTTTTGTTTTGTTTTTTAAGATTTTATTTGGCAGAGACAGACACAGGGAGAGAGGGAACCGAAGCAGAGGAAGTGGGAGAGGGAAAAGCAGGCTTCCGGCTGAGCAGGGAGCCCCATTCTGGGCTTAATCACAGGACCCCCGGATCATGACCAGAGCAGAAGGCAAAAGCTTAAGGACTGAGCCACCCAGGTACCCCAGTGTTTTTTTTTTGTTTGTTTGATTGTTTTGTTTTGTTTTTTCAATTTAAGTTTTGGCTGATCCTTAAAAAATCAAGGACAGTTTAAAAATGCAAAGTATGGAGTGCCTGGTTGGCTCAGTCCTTAAGCATCTGCCTTCTACTCAGGTCATGATCCCAGTGTCCTGGGATTGAGCTCTGCATCAGACTTCCTGCTGTGCAGAGGGTAGCCTGCTTCTCCCTCTCCCACCCCCCCTACTTGTGCTTCCGTTCTCACTGTGTCTCTCTCTGTCAAATGAAATAATAATAATAAATAAAAATGCAAAGTATCCTCAGGTCCTAAACTAAACAAGGGATCCACCTATTAAAGGATATTTAATTGTAAAATGGGTTCTGCCACCTCTGGTATGAGTTAGAAATTGAAAATTCTGCTTGAGAGAGAGTATTTCAGATTTTTGGCTTTAGTCCTCTTTTATAGAAATGGAGAAGGGTGCTTCCCTTTTTTTTTTTTTTTTCTTTTTTTCTTTCTTTCTTTCTTTCTTTCTTTCTTTCTTTCTTTCTTTTTTTTAATTGCTTCCCTCTTTTTAAAACAAATGTAGGGAGCCGCCTAGGTGGCTCAATCAGTTAACTGGCTGCCTTTAACTCTGGTCATGATCCCGGGGTTCAGGATCCAGTCCTGCATCAAGCTTCCTGCTCAGTGGAGAGCCTGCTTCTTCCTCTCTTTCTCGCTGCGCCTCTGCCTACTTGTACTCTCTCCATACTGTGTATATATTTTTTTTCTGATTCATTCACTAACTCTCCTTATTTCTGCTTCTTATTACTCTGCTTAGCCATTTTACTTTATAAACATAGGTATGATTTCCTCCTTTTCTCTCTTTAAATGCTCTTAGTGATCTAAGAGCCAAATAATAAATAAAATCTTAAAATTAAAAAAAAAAATGTAGGGAAGTATTAATGGAACCCCTTGACAGCTTGCTATGTGTTTCCTAAAGTTTAAGGGACATAGATATTATTTGACTCCATCAAGAAGTCTTGTTTTGTCTTTTTACTTTTCTTTTTTGTTTCCTTTTCTTTTTTGTTTTCTTTCTCTGTTCTTTTCTTTCTTTCTTTCTTTCTTTTTAGAAATCAGTATAAAGTTGCAGATGAGGATGTCATTTTCTGGCAATGGAGTAAAGAAAGAGTGTAGGGAGGTTATGTCTGCATAGCATAATAAGTACATTTCTTATGGCCTAAATAGAATCAACAAGGGAATCTATCTGACATCAGCCTAAGGGATATCTCACCTCACAAGTACTTCCTGGTGGAGAAAGAGAGACAGACTTTTCAAAGTCTGAGGACTGAGGACATAGCAGAAGGTTGCCAGATACAGGAAACATTGTAAATATCAAGAAGACTATAATTCGATCAGTATCTGAAAAGCAACATCTACCAGATATACTTTTGCCTTTAAGATGGTACCAACACCAAAAGACCTCTCAACTGGTCTGTAAGAACCATTCAGCACATTCTTGTCCCCTCCTGCCCATCCCCCCATTTGTTTCAATCCAGAGGAGCCCAGAGAGAGAAGCAGGTGTAGAGTTGGTTAGGAAAAGGAGGAAAGCAGGAAAAAGGAACAGCCTTTCTCAATTGCAAGCTTTGTGGCCTGAGGCAGAACTGAGGAAGAAACTTTAAACTGAATTTATAAATAAAGTTTTAATATTAAATTAAAAAGGGTATTTAATTGCTGAAATGACATCCCGCTTATGATTGATACGGACTAGAAAAGCAATGAGACCTGCACAAAATTTCACTCACCCTGATCCCCTCCAAAAATACTCTAGAGCATGGCTTTAAAAGTCTTTGAAAAAATAAAATTAATGCCTGCTCACCCTTAGCTAAGTCCCACTTACTCAATGTGGTTACAAATGTAATGCCTAGGGTGTCACACGAAACAGCTAAGTGAGATTCTAGGGACCTTCTGGGCATGAAACTGGGTATTAGGAGGCAATTAGAAGAACAATACATATATATTCACAATACATTATGCTAATTCCCAAATTTTAAATAGGGATAGTCTTCAGTAAGTGTTCAAGTTCTTTCTCTCCATTAGAAGAAGGAATGTAAAAACTGTATCTCTATACTTGTAGACTCTTGAGCTATTCATTTCCTATGTTTTCTGCTCTGAAACATATAACAAAGACCCTTAAATATTATCATAGAATGTTCTCCTCTCTGTTCTGTACTATCAGCAACCATATGCTTCATGCTGTTCTCCAAACTGTGTATATTTTTTTCTGATTCATTCACTAACTCTCCTTATTTCTCCTTCTTATTACTCTGCTTTTACTCTATAAACATAGGTATGATTTCCTCCTTTTCTCTCTTTAAATGCTCTTAGTGATCTAGTAGTGATCTAGTGATCTCTTGGCTTCAACTCCATATACAATGGACTACCATGCTGGGAAAGATTAGATAGATAGAAAATAGATACATAAATACATACATACATAGGTAGACAGATAGATAGACAACCTCTGAATCTTTTTAACAACTTCATTATATTTACTTTCTGGAGAACAACCGGAGCATGGTTGAAGCAGAAGGAAAATTTGTATTGCTAAATTAAAAGATTTTAGAGAGTGCTTTTTTCCCATTTATTTATTTAAAAAGTATTATTGACACCTTGTGCTAGGCATAGGGGCTACATGTATAATGATTTCAGTGAAGAAAGCGCCTCTATTAATGGTGATATAGACAAGAAGGAGAACCCAAACAACTCTCGTAAAACAATTAAACACACACACACACACACACAAAGTACAGTTGTGATAATGGCTAAAAATGAACATAATAGTGCTAAAAGACAGGATAGCCAGAAGGCCCAGGTGGGAAGTCTCTCTGAAGAAGGACTATTTGAAGTGTATGTAGGAATGAGAAAGGTGAAAAGAAATAGCATCCCAAGAGAATTGATTGTGAGTGTGAAAGCTCTTAAAGAAAGGAATTAGGAGCTTTAAAAAAATTGTGAGGAAATTATGGATGAAGCAAGCATAGAAGGGGTAGAGTTAAGTGATACCAAATGATGGCAGATAGAAAGGTAAGAAAGGGCCAAATCATTAAGGGTTTTGTGGGTCAAGATAAAGACTAAAAAATTTATGCTAAGTGCAGTGGATGACAACTATTGAAGGGTTTTAAACGGGTAAGTAAAATGATCAATCAGTGTTACATTTACTGATTTTACCTTAATAATATCTCTCAAAAAGGTTCTATATTCTCTGTGCTTGTGGCCATTACTTCCAGAGTTCTAATAAATCCACAAATCCCGGTCCTTATTACACCTGCCCTGAATTATTATAGGAGACTTTTTAAAGACCTCTCAAATTTAGATTCCTGTTGAAGTACAACTTTGGTCCTCTCTCCTTCCTATTCAGTGACTCCTCATTAGCTAACGGCTATTACCCCGTTTCTTAGCTGACATTCAAAACTCCCTATTCTTTGTCCCCTAACTTTGTATTAAAACTTAGCAATCAACTTGAACTCCTCCACATTTCTTACACATAGTTGCAACTAAACCTTCTCATTATTTTCCCAAACCCAATTACTATGCCTTTATGCTCTTTATGTTCAAATTCTCTCAAAGCTTGAAAATGTAACCCTAATGCCCCTTCTAATGCCTACAAATCTTCTTTGACCAACTCAAACCAGATGTGTGTCCTTCCCTCTCTCATATTATAACTTAATTAATTAAGCAAAAATAGTTGTGATACAGAAGGCACACTGCTAGGCACTGTGTTGTTTGTTTGCCTGTTTGTTCTTCTTAAGATAAATACAAGTTTTCTATTAGAAACAAATATGCCTTTTCACCCAAATAAAAGATGTATCATGCAGTGTTATAATTTGATAAGTCCTGTATTAGGGGTCTACAGTATCAATGTGAGCTCAAATGGCAAGCACTAATATTTCCTTAAGGGGTCAGAAGAGGCATGCCTAACTAGATCTTGAAGACAATTTTTTTTTAGATCAAGTGAGGTCAAGGGCATTCCAGAGAGGAGGAATGTCTGTTCATGTCTTACTACTTTTGGAGTGTACACACTGCTTTGGGATCTGGATCTACCTCTTCATATATTCAGCAGCCAGCAGTGTTCTACCTTGCACAGAGCAAACAATAATCTATCTCTTTCCTGTCCATCCTCTTCAACTGCAGGTCCTGAGGATAAGAAAGTACACAGAGTCTTCCCTGTAAAGAAAGTCCGATCATGTATCCTTAGCAGTTTTTACCATCATGGTTCAAAACCAAGTTCATCACTGTCCTTGTGCAAACACCCATCACCCTCTCTGCCCAAACAGACAAGTTATTGAGGGAACTCTTGATCTCCACCCTTGATATATATTTTTTTTTAATTTTTTTTTTTCCCATGAGCAGGGCCACTCATTAACATTGTAGCTCTGGCCCCTGTTGGTTACCTCCTTTACTCATGGGATGGGAAGAGAGAATTTATTGAAGTTGAATTGAGGAAAAGAAGCCAGACAAGGATGACTCTGCCTTTCCATCTTTCCTTTTTCTGAGGAATTTAGCTAAGTGAGAAAACATTCATTTTCCTCTATTTCTGTGTATCAAAGGAAACTGTGATGATCATACAACAGCCCTAGAAATCTGCATCTTATTAGGTGAGAAACTGTTCAGTTCTGGGGCTCTGTATTAAGGAGACTGCTTTTTGATTTTTTTTCCCCTCCATTCGTTCCTTCCTTCCTTCCCTCCTTCCTTCCTTTCTTCCCCCCTTTCTTTTCACCAAATGTAAATAATATACTCCAAAAGTAAAAAAAAAAAAAAAAAAAAAGTTTTATTTTGTTTTTAATGTGTCCTTCAACCCTCACTAATATACACAGTGGCTGTCTTAATTGAAATGAGTAACTACTCCCTGTGCAACAAATTTTAGTTAGATGGTGTCCCCTAGCACCAGCTGCAGCAAGTTCCAGCCCCTCATTGAGCTCTCTGCTCAGCAGGGAGCCTGCTTCCTCCTCTCTCTCTCTCTGCCTGCCTCTCTGCCTGCTTGTGATCTCTGTCTGTCAAATAAAATTTAAAAATCTTTAAAAAAATAAAATGAAATGAGTTAGTGTCAATGTCTAACGAAACACAATTTAATGATTAACAATTCACAAAATTGCACGCAAAGATTCAAAATACACACATAGTTTAATGTTATGATACCTGTATTATCATATACAATGCATTTTTTATTTTAGATTTGTTATAAAACAATGAAGTTCCACTGAAATATTCACATTGTGACATCCACTAAGTGAACTGTCCCCACTTCAGACTCAGAAGTAGTAGTATGAGGACAATCTGAAGGACAGCATCTGATGAAAATGTATTCCTATTTATTCTTTTATTAGTTGAGATGAGTGTTTCTATTTTACATAAGCATTCATGTTAAAAACAAGATTCCAACTTCTGTAATTCTGAGACAGAAATTCTAAAACTGTACCATGTCTTCAACAAAATCAGTTCTGCTTAAGCCTGGAGTCATTTTTTTTTAAGTTAAATTTAAGAAAATCAATTTTTAAAAACTCAATTTAAAAATAAATTTTTAAAAACTCAAACCATGCAAAATTAAAACATAATAAATTTATCCTGAAGCCTTATAAATAATCCTATTTCTTTGGTGTAATAAAGTTAACCATTTTATCTTTAACTTCCCTCTTTCATCTTTCTTTTAAAAAAAATAATAATTATTTATTTCAGAGAGAGAGAGAACATGAGTGAAGGTAGGAGCAAAAGAAGAGAATCTCAAGCAGACTCCCAGCAGAGCACAGAGCCCAGTGAGGCTGGATCTCCAGACCCATGAGATCTGATCTGAGTAAAATGATGAGTAGAATGCTTACCCAACTGAGCCACCCAGGCTTTTATGTTTCTATATAACTTTTATATTTCTATAAATGTTCTACATGTGTACAATTATATGTACATAAGATATATGTACCTAATGTTATTTACCTAAAGATATTTCCATATTAATAGTAAATGTATAATTTTACTAGGGCTTATTTCTTATGGGCCTCATTGAAACAATTTTCTCTACAGGTAGAGTGAAATATTATATAGACACTTTAGAAAATCATATATTTTCTTTTGCATGTTTTCTTAAATAATAAAAATAGCTATAGCTTATTGCTGGAAATTGAAACACTTGCTTAGAAAAGTCTTGTAAAATTTTAAATTTAGTTTTTAAAAATCTTGACTCTCGAATTTCAAATTATAAAACAAAATAAAAATTTTAAAGCAAAAGAGAGTGAAAATAATTTAATCATCAATAACACTGTGATATAATGTAATACATTCCTGTATTTAAAATCAGGACCAGCGACATCTGTTTGAAACATAAGAATAAGTAAATTATTTTATTTTATCTAGATACATGGACACTGTATATACAACTTCTCCTGATTAGATGATTAGAAGGTCGTTAAGCTCAATTTTGATCACTCAAGAGATGTGAGACAGAGCTGGCAAGAAGGAAATATTGGAGAGAATAGCACATGTTCTGTCTATAACATGAACACTACCTAAGACAACAAATGGGGACAAGTTCTATTTTTCAACAGATTCAAGATCCTTTGCACTTTATCCAGATTTAGAACTAGAAAAATTTGAAAATTTTAATTAGACATAATCATTTCAAATAACACATCTTTCTTCTAAGATTTTGGCATTTTCTCTTAATTTCTTTGTTATGCCCCAATAATGGGTCCGTGATTAAAGGATCGAGACTGATTGATACAAAGCGAAGGTCAAGCAAAGCTTTATTTCGCACCAAGCATCAAGAATCTTACCGAACCTTTGGGGCCGCACCTGTTACAAGAGAGGGCGACCCTTCTCTATTGCACAGACTAGCTTTTAAGGGCAAAGGCCATGCGGTCAGGCCCGGCCACGCACAGGTGGCCAATGAGATTGTAACACACACAGGAAACTCCACAGTGATGCTAGGTGACCAGTTGAGTTACAATTTACCCTAGTAGACATTTGAACCAGCCTATTACACCTTGATTGGGATTGGCGCCAAAAAGGCTCCCAGAGGGCAGGGCTCATACTCCTTGGTAACCAGGGAGACAGTATGCATCCCCCTCAACTGATCTATGTCTCCACTTGGCCTGACCCACCTTTGTATCTGGGCTTTGTTACCTGAAGCTGGTTTCCAGGACTTGTCTCCAAGTAAATCCTCTGGGGGAAGGGGAGCAGGGACAGTTTCTAAATGGGTCTTTACATTCTTGTTACTTGGAGTTTAATTAGTATGCTCATACTAGTTTTTAAAACATTGAACAAAACCTTTTTATACCCAAGAACTGAAACCCTTTTTCCTAGAACAGAAATCCAGGTATCAGTATTCACCTCCCCCATTCTCTTGACATGCTGATTTTCAGTCTTCTGGAATCCTTTTATAGCTTACTAAAAACACACCCAAAATAAGACAGTGAACACGTTCAATATTATTTGGCAAATCACTGGAAAGACTAAGTTTCAGACTTAATAAACATATCTTACATTAAGATAAGTTGCTCCTATTACTTTTTTTTTTTTTTTTTTACAAGCGTGACACCTTGCAACCTCTGCCCTCCCCCCACTCCTAGGTGGGACAGGTGTGACATTCTTCCAGGAGTCTCCCAACTATCTTAATGTCAGTGCCTTGCCAGAGGAAAAGCAACCTTAACTTGACAATGGCAAGGCCTTGGGTATCTTGTGGGCCCTCTTTAGCATATGAAAGTTCTTTTGAACTCTCCCTTTTTCCACATCTCCCCCAAACCCAAATCCACAGTGTATTATCAGCCTTGCCTCACAACCCTGGGGCAGCAGCTCTTTCTGCCCAAGGGTCCTTCCCTGTGCTTTAATACACTACAATCTTGCACCAAATAAATAATAAATAAAGGTATTATTAATTATTATTATTAATATTATAAGGGCCTACTTAGCCAGAGCGATTCCATCTCTTGGATTAAACAGCCATTGGGTTGTTTATGCAGTAAAATATGGTCTACCAGTGTCTGATAACAGAGCCCAAATACAAGGGTGGGTCAGGTCAGGTAGAGGTAATAGAGCCCAGATGCCTGGATGAGTGGGGCGTGCATACTGTCTTCTTCGCTACCAAGAAGTGTGGGCCCCGCATTTTGGGCACCTTTTGGGCACCAATTCTGACCAAGGTGATAGGCTAGTTCAAATAGCTACTATGGGATGATTTGTAATTCAATTGGCCACCCGTGTGTGACCTAGCATGACTGTGCAGCTTTCTCTGTGTGTTGCAATCTCATGGGCCACCTGTGTGTGGCCTTTGCTCTATAAAAGTTAGTCTGTAAGGCAAGGAGGGGTCACCCTCTCTGTAAGAGGCAGCCCTGATCAGTCGGTTTGATTCTTGATGCTTGGTGTGAAATAAAGCTTTGCTTGACCTTCACTTTGTATCAGTCTCACTCCTTTGATCACAGACATATCATTGGGGGACCTTTCAATATTATCTGTATTTTATGATTAGAAAACAGGTGAACCGTTGACTAGGTAGTCTGTGGAGAGTCACTTAGTAAGTTCCAGCACTGAGATGTGGAGCCAGGTTGTCTCCTCCATTGTCTTGGCCCTTGAAGTTTCACTGAAATTTTCACCAAAAATGGTCAAACTGTTTAGCGATAATTAAGGTTTCATTGAAATATTTTTAGAAGAAAATATTTCATTGTTATCAAGTACGGAAGGGACACCTGGGAGACTCAGTTGGTTAGGTGTCTGGCTTTGACTCAGGTCACGATCTTGGGGTCTTGGGATTAGCCCCATGTCGGGCTCCCTGCTCAGCAGGAGCCTGATTGTCCCTCTCCTCCCAGTTTGAGCTCTCTCTCGCTGTCTCCATTTCTTTCTCAAATAAATAAATAAAATTATTTTAAAAATCAAATACTGAAAATAAGAATATTGGCTGTTTAATGTGTGAATATGTTATAAATCACATAGCAGAGACAAACAATAAAATGTTTAAAGGTTATTTATCACTTCTGAATAAAGTTTCTTTTTAATTTCCTTAGCTTAGAAATATTATTGTCATATGGGGTATAAAATATTTCATGCATTATTTATACAATATGTTATAATTTTTGGTGAGGTACAGATGAAAACGTGATTACAAAAGAGAGTTAAGAAAAAACGTTGTGTGTCAGGGCACCTGGGTGGCTCAGTCCTTAAGCGTCTGCCTTCTGCTTGGGTCATGATCCCAGGATCCTGGGATCGAGCCCCACATTGGGCTTCCTGCTCTGTGGGAAGCTTGCTTCTCCCTCTCCCACTCCCCCACCTTGTGTTCCCTCTCTCACTGTCTCTCTCTCTCTGTCAAATAAATAAATAAATCTTAAAAAAAAAATAAAGAAAAGAAAAAAGAAAAAACGTTGTGTGTTTGAGCAAACGTCTTGAATATTCCCATATCTAATGTCTTAAACATTACTAAATGATAGACTTCTGCTAAAGAGGGCGGAAATCATATAAATTATACTCTGATTCTCTGTAAATGTATCAAACACTTATGCATTTTTTTAAGGTGTCTATATTGGTTCATTAGGCATCCAGCTTGCCCAGGGCTTCCCTGTTTTAGTACAGGAAGTCCTGTGACCCTGGAGCCATCTTAGTTAGGCAACTGGAATAGTTGGTTACCCTTTTCATTTAATAAATTAGAACATAGAACTGTGGGAAAACAGCCCACAACTCAAGAGTAGTTTTCACATAGAAATCAAATGAGTTACCTTCATGTCAATACTCACTTTGGTCAGTATGTGGAAAGATCCTAACTATATATATACTGTAACCATTGGTTTATTTCAATAATTGCTCACTATATCAGACTGTATGTCAGACAATTGAGTATAAAAATAAATAGGGGCACCTGGGTGGCTCAGTGGGTTAAGCCTCTGCCTTCGGCTCAGGTCGTGATCCCGGGTCCTGGGATCGAGCCCCGCATTGGGCTCTCTGCTCAGTAGGGAGCCTGCTTCCCTCTCTCTCTCTCTCTCTGCCTGCCTCTTTGCCTACTTGGGATCTATCTCTCTGTCAAATAAATAAATAAAATCTTTAAAATAAATAAATAAATAAATAAATAAATAAATTGCATCCTCTACTCAGAAAAGAAAAAAAAAAAGAATCATTACTCAGCTGGGTTGTTATGACAAAACACCAGCCTTTATATGCATGTGATAAGAGTTCAAAAAAAGGAGTAATGCTATTTGGTCATGTTGAGCATACTAAGAGAATGAATTCCCAGGTGACCAATACACATAAAATAGAATACAGTCACTGGGAATGAACCAGATGGAGAAAATTATATTAGTAACATACAAAACAGTATGATAAGCCGCTTTGAAAATGGGATGGGCAAAAGTACAAAGGATAACAAGCCACAAAGGGAAATAATTCTGGATAACAAGAAAAGTATAAATACTAAAACACTTACCAAGTTCTTATGCTTTCTCAGGACTGTTTTCTCTGCTTTACCTGAATAGTCCATTTCTGTTCACAACACCATTCTGGGCCAAGTTTATATCCACGTTTATTTCCTAATAAGAACCAGTTGAGGCATAGAATCAAATGATCTAATCTTTAAAGTTACACCCCAACTACTTAAAAAACACAGAATTTGGATACAATTATTTTTAACCTATCAATATATCATTAAATACATTTAAAATGAAGCTTAAGGGTTCATATCAAGACACTCTTATGTAAAGTAGCTAATTTCACTAATTCCAAATTTAATTAGAAGTCTTCCTATATATAGACTTTAATTTTTTTTTTAATTTCAGTATAGTTATCACAATGTTACATTAATTTCAGGTGTCCAATATAGTGATTCAACAACTCAGTACATTATGCTATGCTCACCACTAATGTAGTTACCATCCGTGACCATACAACACTATCACAATATAATTGATTATATTCCATGCATTACACCTTTTGTTCTAGTGATTTACTCATTCCCAAACTGGAAGCCTATATCTCCCACTCCCCTTCACCCATTTTGTCCAACTGTCCACACCCTTCCCTCTGTCAACCACCAGTTTGTCCTCTATGTTTATAGGTCTGATTCTACTTTTTGTTTGTTTTATTTTCTTTGGATTTCATATATGAGTGAAATCTAATGGTATTTGCCTTTCTCTGTCTGACTTATTTCACTTAGCATAATATCTTCTAGGTCCATCCATGTTGTCACAAATGGCAAAATTTCATCCTTTTTTAATCCATTGTATATATACCACATCTTTATTAATGTGTGTTGGCTATTGTAAATGATGTTGCAATAAGCGTAGGGGTGCATATATCTTTTCAAATTAGTGTTTCGATTTTTTTGGGGTAAATACCTAGTAGTGGAATTATTGGTTTATGTAATACTTCTATTTTTAATTTTTGAGGAAACTGCACTGTTTTCCACATTGTACAAATTTTCCTTTCCACCAATAGTGCACAAGGAATCCTTTTTCTCCACACTTTCTCTAGCAATTGTTATTATTATTATTATTTTAATTTTAGCCATTCTGACAGGTATAAGGTGATATCTTCTTGTACAATTTGAATTTCCATGATGGTTAGTGATGTTGAGCATCTTTTCGTAGATTTTTTGGTCATTTGTATATAAACTTATTTTTAGAGAGATCAAACACTTAAAAGAAATTTCTGCCATAAAAAAATCTTCATAGAGGGACGCCTGGGTGGCTCAGTTGGTTAAGCAGCTGCCTTCGGCTCAGGTCATGATCCCAGCGTCCTGGGATCGAGTCCCACATCAGGCTCCTTGCTCAGCAGGGAGCCTGCTTCTCCCTCTGCCTCTGCCTGCCATTCTGTCTGCCTGTGCTTGCTCGCTCTCCCTCTCTCTCTCACTGATAAATAAATAAAATCTTTAAAAAAAAAAAAAATCTTCATAGAGTCCCAGGCACTTCATAGAGTCCTAGTCCCTATGTAGTTTTCCTGCACCATGCAGCCAAAAACACGTGTGCCTCTTAGATATAAGGTAGATATGAGGGATCTCAAAGCTCAGCCCAAATTTTCTATGAATAAGCAAATATACACATTGGACCTGAGAGGAAACAATTTGTCTCATCTTATCTATGAACTCAGTTTAAGTTTGCAGAAAGCATTCAGTAAGCACATTTAGAATAAATCCTAATTCTCATTTGGTTTAACCACAGAATACCAACAGAGATAAGAGAAGTAAATTTACAGTATTAATTAATTGAACTAAATTCACTGCTTAAGTTGTTTCACGTTTATTGCCGAAGCCTTTGAAAGTACATCAAAAGCAATAGGTGAAATACTCTGGGTGATACCTGAAAGCAACAAATATTCTGGAGAGAGAGGGAAGGGGGAGGAGAAGGGAGGGAGAAAGAACAAGAGACAGAAATCCTGTTGGAAACTTCAGATAAATCAGAGATCATCAAAAAAAAGGGTGTAAATAGGAAAAAATTCAATCTTTCCAATGTAATTTGTCATAAATGCTTCTTGTCAAATTGGTAAATTATTTTTTAAGAGTGAATTAGATACATTAACATGAAAACACTCGACATACTTTAAGATGCCAGATGTATTTAATAATTTATTTTATAGTCTCATATCTGCTCATATCTGTTCCCTTGAAAAACAGTATCGCTGCCTTATGAAAAGCATAAATTGACTAGGTAATTTTGACAGAGTGTGAAAAGACTTTCTCTCCTAAGATTTATGCTATCTAATTAATCAAGAGCGTTGTCTAGTAGTGATTACCACAAAATGCTGATACAAAGTCATGAAAGTACAAATAGGGTTTGAGGTATACCTTGCAGGTAAACTCATACAATGTAATTAAAAAACAAAACAAAACAAAACCTTACTATTCAATGGTAGAATACTACTGTAATGAGAACTTCACAAAGAAAATCTTCTCTATCCTTCCTGAGGGACAGGTTTTGAATGGACTATATTGAACAGTAAAGAAAATTATTTCTCTCTCTACCACCTTAAAGGGAAATGATTGACATTACTAAATTCAAATTAAACGTTAAGAACTGTGGAAGGCAAGGCACCTGAGTGCCTCAGTTGGTTAAGCATCTGCCTTTGGTTCAGGTCACGATCCCACGGACTTGGGATTGAACCCCACATTGAGCTCCCTGCTCAGTAGGGAGCCTGCTTCTCCCTCTCCCTCTGCCTACTACTCCCAGTCATTGTGTTCTCTTTCTCTGTCAAATAAATAACTAGAATATTAAAAACAAAAACAAAAAAAAAGAACTGTGGAAGGCAAAGTTTTAGGCCGAAGCCCAATAGACGCACAATCCCAAGTTCTAAATGAATTTATCACAACATTTTGTTCAGATTTCTCTCTCACACACATATGCATACCCGACAGGCACAAACAAATACGTATACTGTATAGATGCTAAAGTACATCCAGAGGACTCAATCATGCTGATAGTTTTCACTGTGCTATCTCTCTGAAACATGCTATTTGTCGATAGTATAAGTAATGTTTAACAACCACTATTTCCCATAAAAACAATATATTTTCCATAGGAGTTTTTAAGTTCAGTGTCTCTTAGTCTCAAGCCTAAAGATTATCTCCTGACTGTCAACTTTTGAACTGCTCAATCCAAATTAAAATCTTTTGGCATTATGTATCCTAATACCTTATGTAATTATCTTTACATTTAGTACCCCATGAAATTATTTCAAATTTTAAAAATTTATTTGTTGTCTTTCTCTTTTCCTTTACTTTGTAACCTGCATGAGAAAGCAGGGTTCACCTATAATTTTTAGTACTATATTTCTAGCATCTAGAGTAATCCTTAGAACATAATAAGAGTTATTTTTGGTGAATGAATAAAAATACTGTAACCACTTTTCTGTTTGGGGCAGGGAAGGATCAGGGAATGATAATACGGTAAAGTCAACAGACTTGAATTATGCCTATTACATATTTTTTTTTTTTCCAAAATTGGTTCAGGCATTACAAGTTTTCTTCATGTTAGGGAACACTACATTCTTGTTGTATTCTGCAAAAAACAAGTTCCAGACAGTTAAAAAATAATAGTGTTTCAAAAACATATTTGAAATATTAAAACATTTTGCAGTTATAAATACTTGAATTACACCAAACACTATTCAAGTGTAAAATATATGGTAAGAATCTGTAAGTGGCCACATATCATTGGGTAAGTTGCACACTGTTCAGCATGCAAGGTGGTACTATTTACAACATAGACATGGATTTTATACTTATTAAAACATATTTCCAGGAGATCATGTCTTAACTAATAAAAATCAGTTTATTACATCTGTTGACTATCTATCAACAGTTAAGAGAAAAGAGCATTGAGGAAAGATCAGCTTTTTCTCACTCACACAGAGGTACCATAAAAACTAGGGCAGCCTTGAGGATCTACAGCAAGAAGATGTCATGTATAAGGAAACTTACTAAGTCTCTGAACTCATCACTAAATATATTAATTAAAAATAGTCTTGTAGTATCCAGTATAATGCATTTATTTAATTATATAACATTTTACCACCATTAAGTGACTCATCTTTGACAAGACTGAGAATTTCGGCAAACATGTTTTTAGTTCTGAGGCTTTGTTTATCTACTTTAATAAGTAATCTCACAAAAAAGGAAGTGGCCACCTATGATCCTGTTCATAGTCAATAGCCTTGCCTCTACTGTCCGTAGTTAATTTGATCCAAGATAGAAACCCAGGCCCAGGGAAGTGGGGGATTGGAGAACCAGTTCGTAGAGTGAGATAAGACACTGAGCTTCTTTGTTGTTGTTCTTTACCTTCAATAATGTAAAATTAGGATTATTAAAACAGGATTAGATATTAGGTGGTGTTAGGAAAATGGTATGGAGACATTTTCCCCTATGCCTAGAAAAAACAAAGAAAGCTAATCTGCAGAAAGAAATATGAATGAAGCAGTACTGAAAGAGGAGTATGTGGTGAGAGAGGGAGGGTTGGAAATTACCATGGAAATTAGATTTCCAATTCTAGTCCATCAAGCCTGGAAGTTCTACCTGTCCTTCAGTTCACATATTCATTGAATAAATTATTGGATTTTTTTCCCTTATACCAATGAACATATATTTCTGTTATTTATAACCAAAGATAGACTGACTTTACTTCATTTCTTTGTATTCCACTCATTTCAAGTATCTCTTGTTTCAATCAGAGCGTTTGTTTTTTGTTTTTTTTTTTGTTTGTTTGCTTTTTGGGTTTTTTTTTGGGTTTGTTTTTAATCAGAGCATTTGTGCTGCAGTTCTAATTACTAAGTGCCAAGTTTAAAATGAGAGTATGTTTTTCTTTGTATGGGGAGATAATAATCTATAATATGTCTACATAAAAATATCCCAAATTTTGAAAATAGAGTAAGGAATTCATTGACTATCAATAATTCTATAATTTTTTTTTCTGTAAAAGAGAGAAAGTGTTAGCAGGGAGAGAGGCAACTAGAAAGGGAGAGAGGGAGTCTTAAAAAGACTCCATGCCATGATTGATTGGAGCACAATGCAGGGCTCAGTCTCACAACCTTGAGATCATGAGCCGAGTTAAAATCAAGAGTTGGATGCTTAACTGACTGAGCCACCCAGGCACCCAACTGTATACCATTTTCAATAAAGCAAGAAGAAGCAACCTTTAAAAAGGAAGAAAAAAAGCATTCAATCTTTTAAATAAGTTATATTAAGCTCCTTCCATTGGGGATAAAATGAGTAATGTATAATTCATATTGGTTAATATACTAAAAAAGTTGTGAGTGCATTGGTGGATGGATGCAATTTTGTTTCATAGATGATCTGTCTGAGGAAGGCTAATGAGGCCTGAGAATACACATGAGAGAACAAAAAACCTGACCTGATATTTTTGTAAGAATTTATTGAAAAATCAGTGCTTAAACTGAATTAGTAACTAAAGGTAAATGGGGTAAGGAAGTATATAAAATTAATAATAATAGCAGAAACATCGCTAGTAGTTACAGGTAGTAGTGAGGCAAGATTGTTTAAAATGAAGTTCCAGGGTCAAGCTAAGATAATGGGAGTAGGGTAGCAGCTGACAAGGTGAATCTCTCAGTGGAAACTGTGAGTCAGAGAAAGCAATATGAATGTGGGGACAAATGGGGGACTAGAAAAGAGTATCATAAACAGAGACACTGGAGTCTCTCAGAAATCACAACGTAAAGCAACAGATCACAATATAAGTTTGGGGCCAAGACCTGGTTATGGTTTACAAAACATAATAGGTGCTTCCCACAGTTCAAGACATAATTTAACATAGACATTTTAAAAATACAAGGTATGTAAATCATACTGCATTAAAAAAAATGTAGCTAGCAAAATTAATCAGCGATCTCATGAATATCATTCCTTAGAAAGAGAGTAAGGAAGGTATTGTGGCAGATCCTGAATTAGGTATATATCCTCCCATTAGTCTTTTCAAAACTTCCATAACTGAATCTTCCACTATAACTGTTTGGTACCAATTATATGCAATTAATAAGACTTCAAGGGACATCTGGGTGGCTTTGTCAGTTGAGTGTCTGACTCTTGGTTTTGGCCCAGATCATGATCTCAGGGTCTTAGGATGAAGCCCCCTGTTGGGATCAGCGCTCTGCTGGAGAGTAAGTTGGCTTGAGATTTTCTCTCTTTGCCCCTCCCCTCACTCATGTTCTCCCCCCCTCTCTCTTTTTCTCTAAAATAAATGAATAAGTAAAATCTTTTAAAAAGTAATTCAAATTCTTAGGTTTTCAATAAAATTTTAAAATGTTACTTCTATAAGATAAGTATTTAGAGTACAGAAGGTGTATAAGTATACAAAGTATAAACTGATATTAGAATAAAATATGATACTTTCCTCTCCTCTGTCTCCTACTCTTGAAATCAAATTAGTGATTAATTTTTAAATAGATAAATATTTAAGTACTATTATTGTTGATTGTGAAAAAAAATATGCCATATATTTGTGTTGTGTTTCTTGATGAAACTAACACCTAGAACTATGTCTGGGGCACTCAATAGGTATTTTCTGAACATAAGAATATGATTAGATAGGCTTATATGACTAGGCTTAAAAAGAAAACAAAATAAACCCCAAAAGGCACAATTATCTTTTAAAATTATAGATTTTTAAGCTTGAAATGAAAAAGGATCTCACTAATATAATGAAAACAATTTTAAAATTTTAAATTTAGGCTTAATGACTTGGTAAGAAAGTGAACTGGATCTGATTACAGATTCTGGATCAGAACCATCCAATCTGTAACATCAATTTAAAGCACAACAAATAAACTAGTTAAATTAATTGGACTGTTAGAGCAAGGTGGAAGATTTCTGCAGGCCTGAAAAATGTGTAGTTTTACAGGGAAAGACATTGTAAAAGTTAAGGTAGTTATTTTATAATATTTAATTGCAAATGTCACAGCTTTGAGCTAATTCTCAGGGTCTCCATTAAACCTGCTTCAAAACAAATAGTGAATATTAGCAATCTTGGAACCAAAAAAGCAATATCATTTACATCTTCATTTTAGAATTAGAGATTTGTTCAGGAAATGTAAATTATCCAGAATAACGCAAATTCAGAACAATTTGTTGCAAACAGACAAACTCTGATTATCTCTATTCTACTAACCTTTCCAGTCCATCAAATACAGGATAAATTATAGGATAAATTTAGCTTTGTCAAACTAGAAGAACCATACGCATGAAGAAAATCTTTTAAAATTTGTCAATGTCTTCATAACAAATAATATGGAATAGAAATAATATACTGCAATAAACTGAACCATTTAGAGCTGTTTATATAGACACACCGTTGCTTTGCATGGAAAATATAGTGATGATTGTGGTGCTTAACTTTGGAGATACACATAAGAAGTGTTATATACTTAAAATGAAGCTCCTAAACATTTTAAATGCATTAGAAGAGATTTCCAGAATTTTTTTTAATCAGATTTTTTTTTAAATCACCTAGTGACTAATAAATGTTAGTTTTACACTGATATTTATTAATAATGTGGGCAATGTTTTATTTTACAAAGTTTTACTTTATTTTAAATTTTATTTATTAATCGAAAGAGAATGAGAGGGAGAGAAAGAATGAGAAAGGGAGCGGCGGAGGGAGAGAATCTTAAGCAGGCTCCATGCCAAGCGTGAAGCCCCACACAGGGCTCCAGCTCACCGTCCAAAGATCATGACCTGGGCTGAAATCAAAAGTCAGATGCTTAACTGACTGAGACACCCAGGTGCCCCTGTTCTGAGTATTTTAAATTCATAAGAACTCAAAGTCTTTTTCCTTTTCAAGAACCCCACGTCTTTATGACACCTTCAAGATATAAGGAACTTTTCATGATTGATTGTAGATCTGCAGATTAGCAGTTCTCACTTATGTATTAGACCTTTTTTGACAATGATCAGATCTCACATAGAATCCTGCTTTTAGCTAACATCATAATGAACATTGGAATTCTCATAGTGATGTAGAACAACATCCTTCTCTTCTAGTCAAATAGTACTGTGGTTCTGATTTTTTAAACAGTTCCATTGTTCTCACAAGAAATTTCTATTTCTAATTTCTTTTTTCTATTTCTATTTTTACATTGTTGTAAATTTAAATAATTCTATTTTGCTATCTTTAATTGAATAATATGTCTTGTTTTATGTATACTTTGAAATATTGACTAGAATTGAAGTCTTTGGTAACTAAAAGAAATACCCCCAAATAAGTGTAGTTTAAGAAAACTGAAACTTTATCACTCCCTGATAATAGGAATCTACAGGTGGAAGGTATAGGGCTATAAAGGAACTCTCCTGCCAGTGGTCCTGACTACTCCCTGAATACGAAGAGATTAGGGGAAAGAAAAAACTGGAATGATTATGAAGTTTATCTCAGGCAAATGAGTGAAATAAATATTAATTATTAAGTAAAAGAGTAAAGAAATAATGGGTTAATTCTTGGATGTTACAGATGTAATGAATTTAAACTCTTTATCTAGATCTCAGAAGACTGTTTTTGTCTGAAATGCTGTATTTGTGAGTCATCCACATGCCAGTAGTAGTTTCATTTGCTTTGTTTTGCTTTTCAGCTATTGATTCAATTTTGTCTTGCATTAAATATCTGGATAGAAAAATAAGTAGCAAAAAAAGTATTAATAGTACAATACCCATGAGAGAAGGAAATGCTTCTAGAGACGAATTTATATTTTCTGTGACATAACCTGTAAAATTGTTCTAACAAAAAGGATAAACTAGATGACCGTAGAGGAATTCTTATCCTCTAGAGCTCGAGGAATTCTTAATTTTTTCTTTGATGTCTAACTGCATAGCCCATAGTTTTCAGAATATATAGTTAGATAATATGGGTGACCAACAGCCACAAATGACTCATCTCTTGCTTCATTCTAATACATGAGACTTTGTTACTAATACATGAGACTTATGTCCCCAGATGGCAATAATTCTGGCATTTAGTTCCTTCTTTCTTTTCATTAATGTCAGACAAAAGAAAAATGTTGTTGTTGCCAGTCTGCAAATATCTAAAGCAGCAAAACCAAAACAAAACAAAACACTAGATTTATCCTGATTCCAATGGGTAAAATATCCCAATTTGTTTTTCCTTTGAAAGAACGTGTTTGTTCCATGCTTCTATTTAAGAATTTTTTTTTGTTTTTATTTTATTTCTTTTTAGTTCTCCAGGGCTGCCATAAGGAAGTACCACAAACTGGGGGGCAGAGAACAAGATATATTTATTATTTCATGGTTATGGAGGCTGGAAGTCCAGAATACAGGCATTAGCAAAGCCATACTTTTTCCTAAGCCTCCACGTGATGTCTCTTCCAGCTTCTGTCTGATGGCGTTAAGCATTCCTTGGCCTGTAGCAGGATCACTTCAGCCTCTGTCTCCATTTTCACAGACCATCTTTCTTCTCTCTTGTGTGTCTCTGTATCTTTACATGGCCTTCTCTTCCCCGTGTGTGTGTGTGTGTGTGTGTGTGTGTGTGTGTTTCTCTTATAAGGACACCAGTCATATTGGAATAGGGCTCATCACTTAACTTGATTTTTATCTGCAAACACCCTATTCCCAAAATTTTCACATTGATGAGTACTGGAAGTTAGGACTTCAACTTACAATAGAAATAATAATAATAATAATTATCATTAATTATATTATTATCATAATAATGATAATTATTATTCTTATTTTTTCTGAAGTATAGTTGTCAATATTATGTTAGTTTTTGAAGTATAACATACTGCTTTGACAATTCTATATGTTACTCAATGCCATTATTACAATATTATTGATTATATTCCCTATGCTATACTTTTTATCTCTGTGACTTATTTATTGGGTAACTAGAACTTTGTACCTCTTGATCTCCTTTACCTATCTTGCCCATCCCCCCCCTTCTCCCCACCCATCTCTGCTCTAGCAACCACCAGTTCATTTTGTGTATTTAAGAGTCTGTTTTGTGTGTGTTTGGCTTGTGTTTGTTTTGTTTTTTAGGTTCCACATATAAGCGATATCACATATTCAACAATGCATTAAAAAGATCATTCGCCAAGATTAAGTGGGGATTTATTCCCAGGATGCAAAGGTAGTTCCATATTAACAAATCAATCAACACGACATTTACAAGAGAAAGGATAAAAACCTTATGACCAACATATCCTTCTGAGAAACTCAATTTAACCATAACAATTTCCCATTCATTACTTAAGATTTTGCAAAATATATTCCTCCCTTCAAAAACCCAAGACTTATGATTTTGCAATATATATTCTTTTTTTTTTTAAGATTTTGTTTATTTATTTGACAGACCAAGATCACAAGTAGGCATAGAGGCAGGCAGAGAGAGAGGAAGGGAAGTAGGCTCCCTATTGAGCAGAGACCTTGATGCCAGGATGCTGAGATCATGACCTGAGCTGAAGGCAGAGGCTTTAACCCACTGAGCCACCCAGGCACCCCTGAAATATGTATTCTTGTCTCCTATTTCTGAAACATCCCCAAACTGTTTTGGGAATGCTCTTTTGAACTGAGGTCCAGCTAGGTGACTGAGCACTGGTTTAGGAAATGATAAAAGGATTGACTACCAACCCCAGTGCTGGCTGTGGAGATTTTATTTTATTTTATTTAGATTTTATTTATTTATTTTAGAGAGAGAGTGTGTGTGTACGAGGGGAAGAGCAGGGGGAGAGGCAGAGAGAGAATCTCAAACATACCCCACAAAAAGCTAGAGCCTGATACAGGGCTCAATCTCACAAACCTGAGATCATGACCTAAGCCAGAATCAAGAGTTAGGATCTTAACCGAGTGAGCCATCCAAGTGCCCCTGGCTGTGAAGATTTTAGAGACCACATTTAAATATATGATTTCCATACAATGGAATTCATTTTGGTCACTGAATCACATTTAAGAGATAGCCTCCATGAATCTTAACGTTGGAATTTGCACACATAAGAAATAAACTTATTATTGAGCTAGTGAGATGCAGATAGACTACTTTGACTAACATGCACATATATTATAAGATTTTACTCTCAAATGTACAGCATTAAATTGTTTTACATAGTATCTAAAATAAAAGACATAAAACTCTCTCAATTCCACACTTTAGTTTTTGCTATATTAATACAGCTAACTTTTTGTCAAAAGTTAGTGTACATTCTTTATCCTAATTAACAATAATTTTTAAAATGAAAAGAGGGACACCTAGGAGGTTCAGTCGATTAAGTGTCTGTCTTTAGCTCAGGTTGTGATCCCAGAGTCCTGAGATGGAGCCCTACGTTGGTGGGCCCTTGCTCAGTGGGGAATCTGCTTCTCCCTCTTCCTCTGCCCCTCCTCCCACTCATGCGCTCTCTCTCTCTCTCTCTCCAAATAAATAAATAAAAATCATTTTAAAGAATGTAAAGAAGGGTGCCTGGGTGGCTCAGTTGGTTGAGTGACTGCTTTCAACTAGGTCATGATCCTGGAGTCCTGGGATCAAGTCCCACATCAGGCTCCCTGCTCAGCAGGGGATCTGCTTCTCCCTCTGACCTTCCCCCTCTCATGCTCGCTCACTCTCATTCTCTCTCTCTCAAATAAATAAATAAAATCTCTAAAAAAATTTGAAAAGAAAACTTGTGGTTAATAATTATGTCCTGAAGTAGTTTCAATGCATTGTGAAAGCGACCTAATTTGCATGTTTATTACCATAAATGATATTTAAATATCTAAAAAGCAAAAGTATTACCAGACATCATTTCTGGCATGGTCAATTATTGTTCTCCATCTTTTTGTTAGAAACTCTTATATATGTATGTCATAGAAACATGTTTAGACTAGTGTATCTTTATTCACGTGTTCACTTATGTATTTACACAATGATTTTATGGATATTGTGGGGGCCTGTTATGTTTAATACTCTCTGCTTGGAGTTAGGTATAGTGTAATGAAACAAACAGACAAGTTCAAGCTTGCTCTAAGTTTACAGATCGTAGGAGAGATGGGAAATTAAAAAAAAAAAAAAAGGATGTTACAGGTGTATAATTACACACTGCAAAAGTGTTATGAATGAAACACAGGGGGAGATGTGAAAGCATCAGAAGGGGATGTGAGCTAGCCTGGGTTGATCAGAAAATGTTTTCGTGAGAAAGTGATGTCTTTCACTGAGCTTCTAACGATGAGTAAGAATTAACTGAACCAGTAAGTGAGTGGTGGAAAGTGCTTTATGTGGAGGAAAGAGGCAGTCCAAAGCCCTTGGGAGAAACAAAAACAGAAACTAAAAGCAAGATTAATTCCAGGGTGTAGAGAGCTTTCAAGAAAATGTGTAAAGAAAAAAAGTAGGGGCCAGAAGAAGCAGGAAGCTGCAGACCATGTCAGGGATTCTGTTCCATGTGCTAAGAGAGATAAATAATATAGTCATACTTGCAGTTTGTGAATAGAGCCCCACCTACAATTGAGAAAGGGAAGAATTGCTTCAGAGAAATAATTCAGGAGACAAGTGAAGTATTAATTCAGGTAAGAGATATTTGCAGCTTGGACTAGAGATTTGGAAATGGAGAGAAATAAATGGATTTGACAAATATCTAAGATGTATAGCATGCATACACTAAGATATAAATGTGAAAAGACCATTTAACTATTTCCTATACTGTGTATTGCCTTTCCTTAGAACACCATTCCTGTTTCATGCTTATGCATACTCCTATACAGATATTAGGGGGAGCAAGAAATGATATGAATTAGGGATAAGATAAAAATTGCCAATGAATATTTGTTCAGTGTACGTTGGTGTCACTTCTAAATTATCCTTGGGATATTCAGTCAATTCAATGTTCAAATCCTAATAAGTGCTATTTCCTCTCTGTCAAGTATGTATTTTCTTCCTGTAGTCCCTCTGCATTTGAAATGAGAGGTCTGGATACACACTCTCCGGTTGAGGGAGGATCATTTGTGTGCTTTACTGTCTTCTCTATGCCTTCAACAAGTTGTCCTTCACTTAGCCTAGTCACTGAGGTCCCAAGACTGAAATGAAGTCTGTACTATGGGGAAATAAAACATTTGTCAGTAGTCTTGGATTATCTCAGATCTATCTAGATGATTTTCCTTCTGATCTCCCTGAGGTTTAGATTGTAAATAGGAAGCCAGAACACTTTTTCAGTACTCCTACGTTTTTGTTTCTTTACATCACTTGCCCATCTCTCTCCCCCAATTCACACCAACTCTCAGTATCTAAATAGTCTATCCTGTTTCTTCTAAGAAAGGATTTTGCCTACATTATATCATGCATTGCCATATCATACATCCTTCCTGCAAAAGGCTTTATCAGAATGAAATTTGTATTTTGTTCCTCCAAGTATACTTTATATTCCCCAAGCTTTATTCCTGGAATGTAAATATAAACTTTTGGAATTAGAAGGCCTTTGCTGCTATCTATAATGCCTGGATTTCAAGATTAACATTTCACCACACACGCAAAATAAATTCTAATATGAAAGTCAAAGTTAAGCAGAGAACTATTTATTCTTGACTATATCTGCCCTACACAGTATGCAAAGATCCAAAGCTAGAAAATGTGGGAGTTCATAATGGAATTATATCTACATGTAATAAAAAAAATGAAATATGTTTAGTATCTTGGCATCTGTGTCTGGTTACATCTTTTCCTCTCCAAGAATATCATTCTCTTCACAAGATGGCATCTGAGTACTTAGTAATGTTTAGATATTTTCAAGTAGATGGGGGAGAAAATCCATGGTTCATATGTTACAATTAAGTGCTGGCTAGTTTAATGTTCTTTGCTCCAACACCATTGTGAACATGAGTCAACTAATATGTAAATGATCCAGTGTAGTAGTCTTTGTCATCATCTTCTTCTTGTTGTTGTCTTGTGTGTGTGTGTGTGTGTGTGTGTCCAGTAGGCACTGACCATGCACATTGCCATTATTTGTGAGCACATCTTGATGTTCATACTTTGTTCCCTTCTTGATTCTGCTCCACTCTCTTCTCAACATTTCAAATTTTATATATATACTCTGCTAAGAATTTTGTCATTATACAAAGCTACCATGATTGAAGGAGAGAGAAAATTCAGGGAAAGACATAAGGAGACACATAGAAAATATTTTGCCAGTCTGAATATATTGCTCAAGTAAGTCTGGTATTAAGAACATTCTAGATCCTCTAAATAGATGCAGAAAAAGCATTTGACAAAATACAGCATCTTTCTTAATAAAAACCCTCAAGAAAGTAGGGATAGAAAGAACATATCTCAACGTCACAAAGGCCATATATGAAAGACCCACAGCTAATATCATCCCCAATGGGGACATTCTGAAAGCTTTTCCCCTAAGGTCAGAAATATGACAGGGTGTCCACTCTCACCACTGTTGTTCAACATAGTACTGAAAGTCCTAGCCTAAGAAGTCAGACAACAAAAAGAAATAAAAGGCATCCAAATCGTCAAGGAAGAAGTCAAACATTTATACCTCACAGGTGACATGATACTTTATGTAGAAAACCTGAAAGACTCCACTAAAATCTTGCTAGAATTGATACATGAATTCAGCAAAGTCACCGGATGTAAAATAAATGTACATAAATCTGTTGCATTTCTGTAGAGCAAAAATGAAATAGCAGAAAGAGAAACCAAGAAATCAATCCCATTTACAATTGCACCCAAAACTATAAGATAGCTAGGGATATACCTAGTCAAAGAGGTGAAAGATCTGTACACTGAAAACTATAGAACACGTATGAAAGAAATGGAAGAAGACACAAAGAAATGGAAAAACATGCCATGCTCATGGATTGGAAGAACAAATATTGTTAAAATATCTAAACTACACAAAGTAATCTACACATTTCAGTGCAATCCTGATCAAAATAACATCAGCATTTTTCACGGAACTAGAACAATCCCAAAATCTGCACAGAATCAGAAAAGACACTGAATAGCCAAAGTAATGTTGGAAAAAAAAAACAAAGTAGGAGGTGTCACAATCCCAGAT
Organism: Mustela putorius furo; assembly: GCF_011764305.1. Classification (NCBI taxonomy): domain Eukaryota; kingdom Metazoa; phylum Chordata; class Mammalia; order Carnivora; family Mustelidae; genus Mustela; species Mustela putorius. Next base: position 5,394,878 of record NW_025421397.1, read on the forward strand.
TTCAAGCTTTATTACAAAACTGTAATAATCAAAACAGTATGGTACTGGCACAAAAACACACACATAGTTCAATGGAACAGAATAGAAAACCCAGGAATGAACCCACAACTAAATGGTCAAGTAATCTTTGACAGAGAAGGAAAGAATCTCCAGTGGAAAAGAATCTCTTCAACAAATGTTATTGGGAAAATTGGACAGCCACATGAAGAAGAATAAACTGGGTCACTTTCTTATGACATACACAAAAATAAATTCAAAAGGGATGAAAGACCTAAATGTGAGATAGGAAAGTGTCAAAATCCTAGAGGAGAAAACAGACAGAAACCTCTTTGACTTTGGTCACAGCAACTTCTTACTAGACACATTTCTGGAGGTAAGGGAAACAAAAGCAAAAATGAACTATTGGGATCTCATCTAGGAAAGAAAAAAAAAAAAAAAACTCCCGCACAGAGAAGGAAACAATTAAAAAAAAAAAGTCACCTTTACAATGGGAGAAGATAGTTGCAAATGGCAAATCAGATAAAGGACTAGTATCAGGAATCCATAAAGAACTCATCGAGATCAACACCCAACAAATAAATGATCTGGTTAGGAAATGAACAGAAGACATGACAGACATTTCTCTGAAGAAGACATACAAATATTTGACAGACATGTGAATAAAATGCTGAACATCACTCATCATCAGGGAACTACAAATCAAAACCACAATGAGATACCACTCACACCTGTTAGAATGGCTAAGATTAACAACTCAGTAAACAGTAGATGTTTGTTGGCAAGGATGCAGAGAAAGGGGAACACTTGCGATGCTGGTGGGAATGCAGATTGATGCAGCTGTTCAGGACACAGGGTAGAGGTTCCTCAAAAGTTACAAATAGAACTGCCCTACTATCCAGCAACTGCACTACTAGATATTTATCCAAAGGATACAAAAATGCTGATTTGAATGGGCACATGCACCCCAGTGTTTATACCAGCAATATCTAAAATAGCCAAATACAGAAAAAGCCTGTGTCCATCAACTGATGAATGGATAAAGAAGATGTGATATATATATACAATAGAAAGTTACTCAGCCATCAGAAAGAATGATATCTTGCCATTTGCAACAATGATAGAACTAAAGGGTATTATGCTAAACGAAATAAGTTGGAGAAAGACAAATACCATATGATCACTGATATATTGGAATTTAAGAAACAAAACAGATGAACACAGGAGAAGGGAAGGAAAAATAAAATAAGATTAAAACAGAGAGAGAGAGTCACCATAAGAGACTCTTAACTATAGAGAATAAACAGAGTTGCTGGAGGGAAGGAGTGTGGAGAGATGTGCTTAATAGATTTGTGCTTAACGGGCATTAGGGAAGGCTTACTATGATGTGTTTAAAGGACATTAAGGAGGGTACTTATTGGGATGAGATTGGGTGTTACAGGTAAATGATGAATCACTAAGTTTTACTCCTGGAATCAGTACTATACTATATGTTAACTAATTTGAATTAAAAAAATTCTAAATGTATTTTAAATATCCAACACACATAGACACATTTAATGTATTCGCTTATCATGTAAAAGACCACATATGAATATAGATTTTCTCAGGTAAAGGAGTTTGAAAACATTAAGTCTATCAGTTAAATTTATTCCACTATCTTATTTTAGATACATTGACTAAAAGGGATATTCATCTTGCATATATATCCACAGAGGAAACAGTATTAGAAGGAAAAACTTGAGTGTATCCAAAAGAGAAACATTGCACATTTCGTATATTCGTGAATCTGTACTGCACACACATACAGTTACACACACAGAGTAAATTACAAACACTGATTTTGGGTTTTTTTTTTTACTCTAATAATTTATAATCCAAATATGATAACATTTTAACACTATTAACAATACACGGATCCTTCAAGTAAAACTTTATTTTGAAAATCACCAATATGTTTTAAATTAATAACTGTGATAAATGACCATTATATTGGCATATTTAATGTATTAGACTTTCTGAAACATAATGCACTGATTGGGGAAAGAAAGTAATCCAGACAGGCCTAAGAACTCTTTTTTGGGGCCATAGCTATCATTTTAAGGCAGTATTCCATACACAAATGCCCTCGATATCTGAAAGAAGTAAATGGACAAAAGATTTTTAGGGCATTGGGAAAGAGAATTTCAATATTAGAATATAGAAACAATATTTACCAGAGTGAATTTTTACAACAAGGAAAACTATGCCACTTGGTAACACTTGTTATAGTGAATAAATGTTAGCTCTTTGAGTTATGAATTTCTATCTGAATCAATAGGTCTAAATCTTTGAAATTTACTACTGTGATTCTTGCTTTTTTTATATTTATATTCAGGTCAATACAGATTAAATGGGCCCATAAATCTTAATGTTACTTCTAAAGTAAGGTGTTTATTCTCCCTACCACCACCTCTTACCCTCTCTTCCTTAGTATAAACACAGCTTTCGAGTTTTTGTTTTTTTGTGTTTTTGTTTTTGTTTTTTGTTTTTTTCCTTCGATAGAGTCAAGTGAAGGAAGCAAATGAATTAAATTGTAGAAGACAGTTATGGAGCACTAATGTTCAGAGAGAACAGTGGGTATGAACATCATTTAGCTACCCAACAGCTAAAAAGAATCTCGGTAAAGTGGACCCCAACTGTGTTATTTCAGATGCTTATTTTTTACTTACTAACCATTAGAACGGGCAACAAAGCAATTAATGGATCTCTGAAATGAAAGAAAAAGCCGCCAGGTAGATCAAGCTTTAAATGTCTAAATTTGTAAAATGATCCAAGCAAAAATATGATAAAAGGCAATTTCTCAATTAATGTTAACCTTTTATAAACATTCTTCAATACTAACTTGCCTCTAGCCTAATTTATATCTAATTTGATAAAATACAATCAAAGTATCTTAATGTAGGAAAGAGTGTCAGGGACTGCTAGCTCACCCCAGTACCACACATCCTCCTAAATCAAGAATTCTATCTACAATGGTATAAACATGTAACAATTTAGCCTCTGGTTGGATAACTGAAAACCCAAACTCACTACTTCATAAAAAAATGTTTCATTATTTGGCAGTATTTCTTTTTAATAAGTTATTCTCATTAATGGCTTAAAAAGTGTACTCTTTAAATTCCTCCACAAAATTTTAAATTGCTCTGTGAGGCAAAGTAAAGATCCTATTTATTTTCACATGAGAGGCCTCCAGTGCCTGTCTGGGTTGGGGGAGATGACATAGGTATTTCTCTTTTTCATCTGTTTTCTAATACCAATATTCCCAATACTTTTAAAAATTCCTTGTGTGAAATGAATATAATAGAAATCATGCTCATAAATTTTAACATTCATATACATCTATTAGTTTATTTCTAGAATACAAAGCTAATTTATTATGACTATTTACATGGGTAATTCCCCATAGTCTTGTCCATGATATTTAATAATTACGACTGGATTAAAGAACATTATCAACATTTTACCATGATTGGAAATATTCATAAGAAGAGTTTGCTCTTGACCTCATTGATTAAAGAACAGCTGGTAATACTCTCACTTAAATGACATACTTAATAGGATATAGATATCCTACCTTGAATAATTTTTGTCCCCTTGGGTCATAACTATTTTGAAAGTTGAGGCATATATAATTGATGGAAAGAGTTAGATGACATAAAGGAGAAGATAAATCATCAAATTATATGAATTGGATTTTTTTCTAATTTCAGTTTTCAATCTTAAATTTGCTCAATAGGTAAGTAGGTAGATAAATGATATAAATAAAAAGAGATTGTATATATTAATTAGCATACGTTAATGTAATGTTAGAAATACATGAATAATTAATTGAATCAATAGATCAGATTTGAGTGCTCTGTCTATATTTTCTCCTACCATGAATCAGAAAGAACACATGTATAGACATTTCTTTTATGCTATAAGAAAATTATCTATGAAGATATAGATGTATAGACACATAGATATATCTATATAACATGTATCTTTGTATTTTTGTATGCACATGTATTACTGTGCTTATAAAGTATCATAAACAGGAAATAAACTTTGAGAAATGCTCAAAAGGCAGAAAGAGGCTGAGCTTACAATGGCCAGAGACAACCAGATCTTAACACTTGGTAGAAGTGTTTAATTGTGGGGTTTTTATTAGTGGGGAGGAGGACTTCTAGGTATGCTTCAAGCATAAATCCAGAGAGGTCCTTCATGTAATTATCAGGTTTACTAATCATGAACTTGCACTAATAGAACCAGAAGATTTGCCCCCTCCCTCTTCTCTTTACACCACATGTCCTCAGCTAAAGTAGCCATATTTGTACCTTGTCTCCATTCACCCCCACACTCCTTCTCAAGAGTGGGGTTTAGGAGTAAATGAGGTAGGGCAAATATTCCAATAATGAGTAATGTCTAAGAAGAATGTAGATCCCTGAAATTCAGAAGTCATCTGCACACCATAAAAAGCAGCATATGCCACGCTACCCCACATCTTTGGAGGTATTTCTGGAACCAGTTTCTGCAACTGGTTGACAAGGGAGACAAACAGGGATTCTTACACCAAAGAAATATCATTTGGTATCTGAGCATGCAACCAAACACCACCAAACATTTCAGAAAAATTAAAATCAGCTAAAAGACAAAATCTCAAGGAATTTTTAAGGATACAAGATCATAAAAAGTAGTAAACCAAGATAATTAAATCCAAATCTTAAAAAATGTGGATCTTAGGGGGTGCCTGGGTGGCTCAGTGGGTTAAGCCTCTGCCTTCGGCTCAGGTCATGATCTCAGGGTCCTGGGATCGAGTCCCGCATCGGGCTCTCTGCTCAGCGGAGAACCTGCTTCCTCCTCTCTCTCTGCCTGCCTCTCTGCCTACATGTGATTTCTATGTGTGTCAAATAAATAAATAAAATCTTTTTAAAAAAATGGATCTTAGGAATATAAAATATGAGCATCGATATTTAGAACTTGAAATGGTATGAATCTTGCTTAAGTGCCAATTCAATTAAAAAAAAAATTCAACTCAACTGGCAACCCTGGTTGATTTGAATACTCATTGCATATGTGATACTATTATTTATTTTTTTTGCTTGATAATGGTATTCAGTTTATTTTTTTTACTGAAATATAATTGACAGATAGTATTATACTAGTTTCAAGTGTATGACATAATGATTTGATATTTGTATAAATCGTGAAGTGATCACCATAATAGGTTTAGTTTACACCCATCACCACACATAGTTATAACTTTTTCCTGTGATGAGAACTTTTAGGATTTATTCTCCTAGCCACTTTAAAATATGCAATACAATATTATTAATATAGTTGTTATGCTGTACATTACAGTCCCAGGACTTAGTTATTTTACAACTGGAATTTTGTACGTTTTGACTCCCTTCACTCATTTTGCCCATCCCCCAACATCCTGTCTCTGGCAACCACCAATCCATTATATCTATGAGCTTTGTGCTGTTTTTTGTTTTGGGTTTTTTTTTTTTTTTTTTGCTTTTTTTTCATTTAGATTCCACATTTGAGTGAGATCTTATGATGTTTGTATTTCTCTGACTTACTTATTTCAGTTCCTAATGTTTCCAAGTTCCATCCATATTGTCATAAATGGCAAGATTTCATTCTTCTTTGTAGCTGAATAATATTCCATTGTAAATATATACCACAATTTCTTTATCCACTCATCCATCAATGGCCACAGGTTTTTTCTCTTATCTTAGTTATTGTAAAGAATGCTGCATTGAACATCAGGGGGCATATATCTTTTTGAATTAGTGTTTTCTTTTTGTTTGGATAAATATTGAGAAGCACTGGATCATATGATAGTTCTATTCCGTGGTGTGTTCAGAAGATATGAGCCACCCAGCCGCCCCAAGGGTTCCTTTTATTTTCACATTCTCACCAACACTTATTATTTTTTGTCTTTTTCATAATAACCATTCCAACAGGTGTGAGGTGATATCTCATTATAGTTTTAATTTGCATTTCCCTGATGATTAGTGATGTTGAGCATCTTTTCATGTACTTGTTGGCCATCTGTATGTCTTCTTTGAAATAATGTCTATTCAGATCTGTCCACTTTTAAATCGGATTGTTTGGGGGTTTTGCTCTTAAGTTGTATGAATTCTTTATATATTTTAGATATTAACTCTTTTTCAGACATAGATTTGCAAACATTTTCTCCCATTCAATGTGTTGCCTTTAAATTTGTTGATAGTTTCCTTTGCTGTGCAGAAACATTTTGGTTTATTAGTTCCACTTGTTTGTTTTTACATTTGGTGTCAGGCCATTTTGGCTCAGGTGGTGATATCACGGACACGATCTCATGGTTCTGATCTCTGGCTTGTGAGCTCAAGCCCCACACAGGGCTCTGCGCTGAGTACGGAATCTGCTTGGATTCTCTTTCCTTCTCTTCCCACCCCAAGAAATAAACCTTTAAAAAAAAAAGTCATTGCCAACACCATTGTCAAGGAGTTTACTGATTATGTTTTCTTTTAAGAGTTTTATAGCTTCAGGTGTATTCACTTCTTACATTAAAAAATATATATATTTTTCTTTAGATATATATTTATATATATTTGTACATGAAATAATGTAATGTCTGGGATTTCTTTCAAAATAATGCACAGGAGGGGCACCTCGGTGGCTCAGTGGGTTAAGCCTCTGCCTTCCGCTCAGGTCATGATCTCAGGGTCCTGGGATCGAGCCCCGCATTGGGCTCTTTGCTCGGCGAGGAGCTTGCTTCCCAATCTCTCTCTGCCTGCCTCTCTGCCTACTTGTGATCTCACTCTCTCTCTCTCTCTGTAAAATAAATAAATAAAATCTTTAAAAAAAAATAATGCACAGGAAAGTAGGTGAATAATATAAATGTAAATAGAGATGAAAAAAATCCATGAATAGGAAAATGAAATTCATGTGATGGGTACATGAGGCTTTATTATACCAGTGTCCCTATTTTTGCGTATGCTTTCAGTTGACAGGAAAGCAGAGGATACAAAGATAGGGAACAATTTAATGAGTTAGATAATTTGAAAAAAAAAAAGGGTAATTGGTCAGTATATGTTCTAAAAGTTGAGCTGTGAATGAAACACCCATAATTTATAACTGACTAATTGACATTCTAAGAGGAGGGAATAAGATATATATGAAAAAAATACAACATTGTGCTGAAGAAAAACTCATATCTTCTGAACACACCACGGAATTGAAATGAAATGAATGCAAAAAGAAACCAAAAAACAAAGAACACCAAAAGCTCTATTTAGGTACATTGTCCAAGAATTTAACATCCCAGAGGAGATAAATAAGAAATTCAAAACAATTTTAAGTGAAATGAAATAGATTATCAGCTTTGCAAGCAAAAAACATGTGTGCGCCTACAAACATCTAAGCTTCTTTTATTAGCAATCCCAGTGCATGCTGAAGGCATAGTACAAGAACTTAAGAGAACTTTGTGTAACAGCTAGACCACATTAGTGGAGGAAGGTAGAGGGCAGTGATACAACTGAGCCCAACAATGGTAGAAGGGAAAGAAAAAAAAGACTGAAAGAGATGGGTGAGGCTTGGGGAAAGGCAGATTCTAAGGTAGAGGGGAATTAGAACAAAAACAAACAAAAGCAAAAACAAAACAAAACAAACGCAACCCCTAGAAGACAGAATGTTGCAGAGATTTGTTATCAGTAGGGATAACAGCTTATTGAGTCATCCACTTGTTTATTCTTCTACCCCATTTATTGTTGCTCTCACATGCCAAGCACATGCCTTGGAGGGTTTTTACTTGCCTTTTTTCTGCCCTGATGACTATTTCCCTGGTAACTGTGAGCCTCCCTCCCCCCCTCCGACCTCTTTATTCAGGCCTCTTCTCAAATGTCATTTGATCAGAGACTTTCTCTAACCATATTATCTAAAATAATTGTTGCAGCTCCCCCAGCTTCCTCTGGTTCGCCACTTACTTCATTTTTCTACATAATAATTAAATCCCCATGACATTGTTGACTTATTTATTTGCTTGTTTGTCTTTTCCCACTAGGATGTAACCTCCACTAAAGCATCTAGAATGGGGTTTGACACTAGTATGAAACAGAAAACATTATAAATTATTTAAGGTCTTGGAAAGGAAAGAGCTGAGACCCCCCACCAATGCTTCTTTGGGAAATGATGGTTTCTTGCTAATGTACAAAAGCAGAAAATTATACAGGAAAAATACATTATTTATATCTTTTTTAAGTGCTAAGGAAAGAATAGGAACAAAAATGACATATGAAATTCAACAACAAAGGCTTTTCACTGGATTTAACATTGTGTCTCTAAATATATTTCTTACAAACTAAATTAATGAAGTAAATTCAATTCTATTTGTATTTTATCAAAGAAAATCTTATTTTCAAAATGCCTACCTTTGCTCTTTAACATACTCAGATGACATTTCAGCAATTTGACTGCAAATTGCACATAAGCAAAATTATATATTCTTTAAATATTGTGATCTTAAATAAATACAAGAATTCAACAAAATGGGATCCTTGGTGAAAGCCTTAGGCACTGACTTAAATATTTATTATGAGAATGATTTTCTATGTGCTAATAACTGCTTTCTCCTGAGGTTTCTCCTTTTGATATGTGTTCCCCATTATTTAGTGATGAATTCTTATTGTTTAAGCACAATATATTTGGAATCTTTGTTACCCAGATGATTGCCATTTGGGTCCCTCAGACTGACTATGGGACTATTACCTGTCAGTGGTATCTTTAGAGCTCCTCTAGTCGGGGAGAGTGACAGTGTTTGAGCCTTTACCATCTGGCCACTAACCTCAAAGTGATCCCTTGATGCAGGTCATATAAGGTGAATATGGGTAATATTAAAATTTGGTAATATTTTCAATAGTAAATGAAACTTTGCACATTCTTCACAATCACTTTCAAGATTCACTCTGGTAGGTATGATCAATGAACAAAATTTTTGATAACACAAACCTTATCACACTTCACCATTAATTAATGTAATCACCTGCTATTGAAAACTTTATTGTTAAGTGCATGATTATTCTTTAAAGTCAACTTCAAAATATCCATTTTTTCCTTATAACTTATGGACATTAATACATTACCTTAATATTTAAACAGTGGTATTTTCCATCTATAATATCTGATTTTCTTAATTTACTCATTAACTAAGAGTTTCATACTTTATATATTAAATAGTAGTGCATTTATGGTGAACACCTCAACTGAGAAAAAGGGTATGGAAAGACAGAGATTAATATTTGTTGAGTATCTTCTATATGCTGGGACTTGTAATAAAAGATATAATTTAATTTATTTTCCTCCAAATCATTTTCCAGATTAGGAAACAGAGTCTCTGAGAGGTTTTGAAACAATGTCAGGTTGACGCAATTAATAAGTGCCAGTCTGAATTCAAAACCAAGTCTGGTTGCTCCAAGAGTAAGCTCTATCTGTGTCACTTTACTTTTTTGATCATGCTCCTCTCATATAGTGAATATTGAAGATGCATCAATATATCTCTCCTCTTGAGGTCTTCTCTTGTTATTTTGTTATCTGTTTCTACTTTCAGCAAATTGATTCTTTTCAATATACTATTTTCAAAAAGTCCCAAATCATACATATCACAGTTTTACAAAAATGTGCAGATATTTTGTTTTTCATTCTACACATTTTTAAAAAATGCCATTTTTGATTTATGGAGAGTTTCTACTTTTTATGAATCCCCCCCCCTTTTTTTTTTTTTTTTTTTTGCTCCAAGCTAATATTTATGTAGATCATACAAAAGAAAGTAGATAGAAAGTAGATAATGGACAACATTCAATGTTTTATTAAGTTAATTTTGGGGAATTCTTGTGTATTTACAATCATGTTTTATTCAGAACTGTGTAGCTTTCTGAAGTTAAATCATAGGATAAAATGGATTAATTATACTTAATGTTTGAAAAATCACAAACTTAGTGCTCAGGGAGTGCAAATTGCAGATGAAATGCAGAATACTAGATGAGCAGAGGACAATAAGAGTGAGTTAATCTTCAAAGTACTTGGAACTAGACTGGTGAAAGAGAAGAATTATAGAGATCACCCAGATACAGTTTCTGGAGTATATGCCAACAGACCCTCTACGCTGAGAACGTAAGTTCAACATCTGTAGATTTACCTGGGTTTGTTCGTTACCAATATTTCACCTCAATATTTTCAGGAAGGGATTAGTGTGCTATGGCAATTTCAAAAGATCTATATCTGAATTCTGAAAAATGCTAGAGACCAATACAAATTTGTACAGGTTACATCATAGTTTTAACCTTTAGGTTAATAATCTAAAAAAGTGCTAGGAACCTCTCCTGTGTTTCAAAACTGCTTCTTCCCACAATATCCCTTCAATTCAGTTAAGATGCTAAGCAGTCTCCTCACCCAAACACCCAGGATGTTTGCATCTAATGTTTCTTTTTCTTCTTGCTTTCTCTGTGGTTTGCTTTCCCTCGTCCATCAGATCTCAGCTTTACTGTCAGAATGTAGAGCCGCGTTTTCTTCTTGAAAACTAGCATGGTGTTTATAAAGTGAGAAAACATGTGAAAGTGTTTTAAAAAAAATACAAACCCCAGCACTGTCATTACATCACTTTGGAAGATGACAAAATTCCTGAATTAAATTAAGATGGCACTACTCCATGAAAGCAAGTTTAATACTGCCCAGTTTTTTTTTTTTATTATTTCCAAAATTTATTACTGAATGATCCTTGTGGACATTATTGAGTCTTTCTGTTGGGGAAGAAAATATTCCTCAGTGATCTATCTTGTTCTTTTGATTTTTGCATTTTTCCAATCTAATCAAGGTAATTAAAAAAATCTTAAATTATACATTATCTCCCTGCTTAAAAGCCTTCAATAACTTTCCACTATAGGTACAATTCAAGTTGAAACTCTATACTATGAATTTCATCATCCCTTGACCTCTCTTCCTCACGCATACTCACTGACGGTGGCCTTTATGTTCCTCCAAGACCCACTGCATTTTGCTGCTGAAGTGACTTCCTGCAACCATTCTCTCTCTCATTTGCTTTTTCCCCTGCCCTTATATCAGTTTTCCTCTATTTCTGCATTCTGTCTCTTTTCTGTCTCTTCATCCATGTGCTAAGTATATCTCTTCTATTCTTTGGGTGGGTTCTAATGTCAAATTTGTGGGGAACACTTGTTTAAGAATTTCTGTGTAATGCCATTTGGTATCTCACAATGTTGATCACCTCATAACACTTAAAATGTTTAGTTTTGGTTTTAGTTTATTTAGTTGTTTATACCTCTTCTCCACAAATAAATTATAAGCTCTGTGTGGACAATGAGAAACCCCCTTCACAATGCACTTTACAGGCACATAGCAAGTGCTTAATAAACATTTGTTCCATAATTGAATAGATTCCAGTAATTAAATAACACTAAGTCAAATATCTAATCATTTCTACCTAACAGTCTAAGTTATTATTAGAAATTAAATTATTTCAATATTGGACGGTCTAACTAAATGACATATTAGTTAAATTGCTTGTTTTATTGAAGATCATGAGTAGGTCTTTTCTTACTGTTGAGTTCCTTTATTTATTATAATTGTGACATCATTGAAATTATTATGTCATTGAAATTTCCTTCTCCTTGTCTTCTGTTCGAATACTATATTGAAAGATTAGAGGTTGTATGTCAGTGACACCCCCCAAAATGCCCCACCATCAATAGCACTAAAAAAATAACAACAATGTAAAAAATTGCATCTGTGTGAAATTCAGCGACTTCTGTAAGTTGGCTCCACTTAAAGTTTTGACACTATGTTTTAACTTCTAATAAATGTTGTTTACCCCATAATCTAACTGCTCTCTGTCAAAAAGAAATAAATGTCCAACTGTTCATTTTCACTTTAATGTCATTGACTATATTTTTCTCTACGACTTGAATCCCTTTCGTACCCTCTGTGTTTTCACGCAGGCATACACACACACACAAATATGCATGTGCTATGTGTTTGAATAGGAAATGATTAATTCACACTGCAATAACTGCTTTCTTCTATGGCTTTTTTAGAAAACACTACCCATAGGAAAGGAAAAGACATTTTAAAAGGGGTTCGCACAATCTAATGCAAAGGAAGTGGGCAACTTTAGGAATTATGTTGCATATGAAAATTAAAATTTTACAACTCTATAACCTATAAAAGTCTCTCTCGTTAACCAAAGGAATAGACTCAGGCATGGCTTACTAGGAGTCTGGGTAATTGTGTGATTGCTAACTTGGCTTCTCTATGCTTCCTTTTCGCATGTTTGGAAAACAGGCATGTGAAATAATTGTGAAAAAGTAGTGGCAAAACATGTGTGTATATATAAGAATTTGAAAAATGTTTAAAACATCTTATGTTGTGGGATAGTCATAATTTAAAATCTTCCTTCCTAAAATCTTTCCTCCTGTTCATGTTTTCTAAGATAAGTTCTTATACCCTTCACTGCACAGGGCTAAGTACACAGCCAATTCTCAATACTAATTGATTGATTGATTGAAATATCCTGTGGCTTCAATTAGTCTGCTTGGCTAGACATTTTTGTGAGTGTCAGAAATCCATAGTCTGGATTTTCAGTGCTTATACAGAAGTATAGATTTGTAGCAGTAGATGAGAGATAATGAATGAGTCTTCTGGTAAGCTTGTTCTGTTGGATGTAAGTGTCAATCTTCGACTCCTCAGGCAAAATTTAGAAAGAGGAAATGTGAATTGTAAGGTAAATTGTTCTAGTAGTCTATTCTATTCATGCAGGCAGTTTTGGTAAGTGAAGGGACATTCATTTATTGAAAATTTGTTTCTGCAAAGCAAATTAAGTTTTTAAAAATTGTTTGATGAAGTAGGGTTAACATCCCTATGCAAAACCAGCAGTTTGACTAGCACACATACATTCTTCATTTGACTAGAATTTTTCTACAAATAAAAACAAAATGATGTCTCATAATGCATCAAATCTGGCTAATATATGTAAATCCCATGTACACAATTCAATAAATATTAAAGGACAAGTTTCATAACTGGCAAAATATCTTCTAATTTCCTTAGTAAAATTATAATTTCACCTACATTATCAGAAATTTATTTAGTGCACCAGGACTTTTCTTAATTCCTTACAGTTCAATGCCAATAATAGTTTTTTTAATCTCTAAATTATTTTATTTATTCATTAACTTCTCATTACCCTTCCCACTCACATGAGAAAGTAAAATTAACTTAAGTGTTTTATCAACTGAAACAAGGATTTTTTAATATATTTCTCCAACTTGAAATGATTTTAGAATATATCTTATATAAGAGCATTTATGAATCCTGGCCATTCCTGCAATAAAACTATATAAAAGATCAATTGTCAATTTTTTTAAAGATTTTATTTATTTATTTGACAGACAGAGATCACAAGTAGGCAGAGAGGCAGGCAGAGAGAGAGGAGGAAGCAGGTTCTCCTCTGAGCAGAGAGCCTGACGAGGGGCTGGATCCCAGGACCGAGGGATCATGACCTGAACCACCCATGCGCCCCCAGTTGTCAGTTTTTGTCATTCGCTTGCAAAGCTCCTAGGTCACCAGAAGAGCAGGGCTGTGATTAATCAGAAATCGTATATTTTAAATACTCAAATGTATAGTAAGTTGTATTTTTTATAAAAAATGTTTGCAAAAGTTGCAAGACCAACAACTAAAAGCTTTATTTCCAAAACTCTGCCTACATCAAGATGAGGTTAATTAAATATATAAATAATTGAGTTTCAAGTATAAGTAGCTTGTCAAAACACCAAGGAAGGGGCAGCTAGGTGGCTCAGTGGGTTAAAGCCTCTGCCTTCTGCTCAGGTCATGATCTCAGGGTCCTGGAATCTAGCCCCACATCAGACTCTCTGCTCAGCAGGGAGCCTGATTCCCCCTCTCTCTCTGCCTGTCTCTCTGACTACTTGTGATCTCTCCCTAGGAATGCTCCACTTAGCCATACTACTGGTGCAAGCTTACATCATCTGTTTTTTTTTAAATTTTTTCAATTTATTTATTTTCAGAAAAACAGTATTCATTATTTTTTCAACACACCCAGTGCTCCATGCAATCTGTGCCCTCTATAATACCCACCACCTGGTACCCCAACCTTCCACTCCCCCCCCCCGCCGCCATATCATTTCTTACCTACTCTACTGCCACAGCCTCCTAGGGTTTGTTTTTTTTTTTTTTTTACCCTGCTTTCTTCTGTTTGTTTATTCTTAACACGTTGCCCAGACTTTCTTAGAATATATGTCAGATGTCATCACACCAGTGTTTCACGTCCTCCAATGACTTCCCATCTTATTTGAATGAAAACGAACTCTTCCTGGACTGACCTATAAGCTTTAATGGGGAACCTGGTGCTACTGCCTCCCTGAGCTCACCAGCTCTGGCCCCCTTTACTGACCCAGCTCCAGGCTGTCTGGCCCCTGAAATATTCCAAAATTGATAATAACTTGGGACCTTTGCTTTTCTGTTCCTTCTGCCTGGGACAATATCCCATATACTTGAACAGTGTACACTTCCATTTCCTTCTGGACCCGGCTGAAGTGCCACCTTATCACTGGAGCTTGATCATGCAGACTACTTAAATATCAACTCCCTTCCCTTCGAAATTCCCTTCCTTCCTGATCTTTATCTCCTTAGATGTCTTTATCATCTGATATACTCATTTACTTGTTAAATGTTAATTTCTATCCCTCATTTTAAAAATGTAAGCTCAAAGTAGACATGGATCTGGTTTACCTTTTTCCTTTTTCTTTCTTTCTTTTTTTTGACACCTAATTCTCACTTCGAACAAGGCTTGGCACATAATAGGTGCTCAGTAAAACAACAACATATAGATAGAAACAGGTATGTATACGTATGTATGTATGTTTGAGTATATAAAGGGATAAAGGGATAGATGGATGATGGATGGATGGAATATTATTTATTTATTTACTGGAACTTTTATTTTTAAAGTAACTAAAATTTATGAATTTAAATGTGAAGACTTTAAAACTAAATTTTAACAAATACAATGAAAAATATTTTTAACTGATGGAGCCACCCAGGTGTCCCAATGAAAAATATTTTTAAATATGTTGCACATGTCATTGCCTTTTTCTTAAAATGTGTATCCAAAATATATGCTATTTTTAGTATTTTAGAGTCCCCTTTAGTAATAAAAATGAAAGTACTAAAATAGTCTAGAAACCACTGTTTTATAATTCCATTTGCCCTTATACTAAATAACAACAGACTCAGTTTTTTTATGTTGCTTTTGTTTAAATATATATTTGTTGCTCTATCCTTCATTATAATGTGTCATCCCCTGCACTGAACTGGTCATTATTATTAATTCAAAAGTGTTTATTCATTTCCCATGTCATGATGGCCAATGTGTTAGGCACTGCTAATTCAGTATTAAATAGGACATTATTCTTTTCCCTCTAGCACTATCCTAACCTTGAAAGATAATCTCCATTTTTTCAAAAATTACTGCTCTAAAGAAAAAAAATCATTAATTTGATTTCAAGTCTAGGCACACACACACACACACACACACACACACACTCACACACAAATACACACTACCGTAATATTAGAAAGCTCACTTTTGAGAGTGCTAAAGTTTCTCTTCTATTAGAGGAGGGCAAATTTATTACTAGTTACCAGCCTTTAAACTTTGAACCATATAATTCAGGAAAGGATATAGAGACCACCAACCCATGATGAGAGTATTTTTTAAAAAACTTTATTCTTGTACATAATAGGAGAAAAAACATAGCTGTGGAAGTGTATCTAAGATAGATAACAAAAAAGGAGATATCTGTAACAAGTGGTTTTAAATTTATTTTTCCTATATTAAGCGTCTTTTATAATATGTACCTAATAAGACTTTTGGAAGGATTAAATTAAATAGCTAGCTGGCATACAGTGGGATGCTGCAAAATTATAACCCTCATCTGAGTTTCCCAGTTGATTATTTAAGAAGAAAATAATAACATTAAAAATTCTATATCTAATCTAACTATTGGAGAAAATATTCTATATTTGATCTGAGAGTCTATGTAGTATGAATAGATTTAAAGAATCTAATATAATCTGTGAATTCATCTTTTATTTTCCCACTCTCATCTTCTTTTATAATTTGTCCTAGAATTATACATTAAAATTTAAGTAAACTATAATCACAGAAACTCTATGTAGTATTATGATCTTCAGATTTATTTATCCTAATAGTTTTCAGATTCAGTGTGCCTATATTCCATACATGTCACATTTCCTCTGCTTTCCCCCCTCAAAAAAGTGACAGTTTCCATCTTTCATGATGGTTACCTAGAGAACTAGAGAAATACAGCAAGAGAGAGGTCACTGTAGGTGCAGAAGATGGTGTCAAGGACAAAGGATCCCTTGGTTAGCTTTTCCCAAGACAGAGAAGTAATATTCTTTTAGACTGTGGACTGAACAATAATTTGACTGGTAGTAAGAGTCATGAAAAGATATTAAATACCTTCAGTTCTGATATGCAAATTAGAAATTAGAGGCTTATTTACTTATAGTAACAACATTCACAAGGAATTTGATTTCTCAGAATAAACTCCTTGAAGATCTATGAATATATAATTTAGTTGAAATAAAAATCACAGTACTATTTCTAAAGCAGTGTGTATAAAATGTTCTCAGCTGTTATAAGTTCCCATATTACTTACACATGAACATCTGGAAAAAAGAGCATTGATAAACTATGTATAATTTATTTTATATCCCTAATCAGAATTATATATATTATATTATATATACATATATTTATAATTATATATATATATATATATATATATATTTGGCAAAATGGGGTTTTAGCTGCCTAAGCCAGTTTCCCCCCCACCCCCAGCAGATTTTTAAAAGATCTGATAATAATGCAGATGAAATGAAACCAGGTCTAACGTTTGGCAGATGCATCTCGAGATGGAAAGAAAGATGAAAGTGTAGAAAACTGGCATGTGTCCAAATGAGACATGCGACCATAAAATATCATCCACTAAGTTCCATTTAGGTAGGTTTAAAAGAAGAGGGTATCTTCAGATCTCCTAAGCAGGAAAAAAAGAAACCATATTGAGACTAATATTTTAAATTTCAGTTATTTTTATCCATGTTTATATAGACATCATATACATTTTCTTAAAACTTCCAAATCTGTATTTTATACATTACAATCTTACTATTTTATTTTGATAGTAATGGTTAAAATTTCAAGGGGCACACATTATCTCAAAATGATCCTGGAAAATTTAAATAAAATAGGTAAAGTAATGAAATTACTTTATACCATGGAAATCATAACACTTGGGAAAATATAAAGTATTAATTAAGCAGTTTTCTCTTTAAAAGATTGCTATATTGTACAAAATAAGTAATATAATTCCCCCAAATGTTTTCTATAGTAGAAAGTATTCTTCAGGGGGCGCCTGGGTGGCTCAGTCAGTTAAGCATATGCTTTAACTCAGGTTAGGATCTCAAGGTCCTGGAATTGGGATTGAGCCCTGGTTCTGGCTCCGTGTTCAGCAAGAGGCCTGCTTCTCCCTTGCTCTCTACCCCTCCCCACAACTTGTGTGCTTGCTCTCTCTCAAATAAAGAAAATCAAATTAAAAAATTACTCTTGAAAAATAATTATATTAAATATATCAATATCTATATTAAATATGCTCATATAAAAATCTATATTTATATACTTGTGGAAATATTTTCATTAAAGACATAAGGCTTCCCTTAATTGTATCATATTGCCCTGAGCAGTGTGATTAACCAAACAGGACCTAGTACAAAAGTCAAAATAATGAATTTTCCCAAACCACCTTAGACATTCTGCATATGATTTCGGGAAATGAAAAGATACTTAACAAAAACCTGAGTCATCATAAATATGAGTGCATTATTTTAGTGCCATTTTGTATTCCTACATTCATGCAATTAACTCAGCGATTTACATATAAGAATTTCTCAAGTATATACATTTATTGCTTGATTCAAATCAAAAGTTCAAATAAACCAAAGAGGTAGAGTGAATTAAAATGGCCCCTGAGGCTCAATTAACACCTACAAAGGATGTTTATTAAGGAGTCACTCAATTGCTACTTAACCAAACTATACTTACACTGTAATGAAGATTAATAGACTTTGAACAGGTTATGTTTGTTTTAAGGAACAGTGGGAGTCCTTGCTATTGTACATAAGATTACTAAATACTAATGTATATGCTATTGTGTTTCATTCATTTTTGGAAAGAAAATGTCATTAGAAAAAGATCTTCATTTAATTTCCACATCCACAATGTTGTACACTCATTTTGAATGATATACACTTGTTTTAAGTGATATTTTCTAGTGATGTGCATAATATGTTATTAAAATAAAACAAAGATAAACAAAAATAAAAACACAGGCACCATCATAAGGCATGATCATTCAATTGGATCGTAATTAATCATTTAAATGCTTTCGTTGAGTGCTACAATGTAGAGGTGACTTATTTGACATTCTAGAGGGGCCGTCAAAAGGAAGAGAATCAGAATTTACTTTTCCTAGATAAGCGCACCTCTAATTCTGTTAGAAAACAATTACTAAAAGGGAAAAGTCCTCCACTCAGAAAATGCTTGTGTCTAAATCCAATTTTGTTTATTGTTTAAATGTTTGAGTTATAGGAACTTTCACTGTGGCATATTTAATATCCATGTTGGATTTAATAACTATGTAAAGAGTTTTGTACATGTGTATAGTTATAAATGCTTGAGCACCCTCCAGATGTTTAGCATGCTGATTGATGTCTTTTGCTAAGGTTGTGTCAGGGAATTATGGCCATAATATGAACACTCATTTGAAAGATTCTGAGGACTAAAATTACAGTTCAGGTTAATTAAATAGGATGAGAATAATTGAATTGATTTAGTCTTTAAAAAAATGTAATGTGATTATTAAGATTCTTTTAAAAAGTGATCTTTATTATGTCAGTGTCCTCTTCCTTATAAACTTGGTTATCTTAACCCTTAATTTAATTGACTTTCAAGTCAATTATTTATTATGACTGGCTAAACAAATCTTTTTTGTTAGCTCTTCCAGCCAGTTGCAAGGAACCTGATTCTTACATATATGCTAATACTTGTCATCGGACCCAGTATGTAGTAAGTGTTCAGTTAATTTTTAAAAATTTTTGAATAGTGGATAAATAAATTAATGAGTGCTGCATTTCAAAAACCATAATTTTTCAAGGATTTTTTTTCTAATATGTAAAGCCAAGTCATGATGTCTTAGAAAATTGATTCTTTACTTTCCTTCTTTCTCTTCTTTTCTTCCTGCTTCCTTTTTTTCTTCCTCTCCCTTTCTTCTTTGTTTTCTTTCTCTTTCTTTTTCTTTCTTTTCTTTTCTTTTCCTTTCCTTCTTTCTTTTCTTCCTTGCTTCCTTCTTTTTTCTTTCTTCCTCTATCTTTTCCTTTCCTTTCTCCTTCCTTTGTTACTTCATTTTTTTCTTCCCCCTTCCCTCCTTCTTTCTTACCAATAGTATAATAATAAAAAATAATAAATAAATACTAAATTTTAAGAATATAATCAAGCATTTTCTTCAGTCATTTCATATTATTTCAGGCATACTCTATTTTCTAAGTGCTGTATATTTTACTTGGAAAAGTAAATGAATTATGTTTAAACATGTTCCTCAGCAAAAGTGATTATTGTATACAGATTGATAAATATAGAAAAGTGGTATTTTAAATAATAGCTTGCAACAGTGTTTTCAGATCACAAAATAGTACTATAAGACTACCAAAGACTAAGAAAAAGTACTAAATATCACTACCTGACAAACTATATTAGTCATCATTTGCTAAATATGCTTTAATATTTTAATTCAGTTTCCTTTATAACAAAACTCAAAATTATGATATTATGATCTCTTTTGGATCATATAAATTACTGACCTTTAAATAGATAACTTTTAAGCTCTATAGTATTGCAGAGTAAAAGGGTAATACAAAATGGAATTTCAGAATACCAAAAAAATGAATTTTATATTACAGTTTTTGAATGGTTACAAATATTAATTAATGGAGAATATATACAGGGGAGCCTGAGTGGCTCAGTGGGTTAAGCCTCTGCCTTCAGCTCAGGTCATGATCTCAGGGGCTCGGTCATGATCTTAGGGTCCTGCAATAGAGCCCTGCATCAGGCTCTCTTCTCAGCAGGGAGCCTGCTTCCCCCTCTCTCTCTGCCTGCCTCTCTGCCTACTTGTGATCTCTGTCAAATAAATAAATAAAATCTTTTTAAAAAAGAATATATACATATAACAAATGTATATTATTTCTGTTATTTTGTTATATTAATTAAATTTAAAATTATATCAAGTTAGAAAATTGTGAAGCACCAATTTCTATAGAAATCATTTAATTATGTGCATCTGAAATTCCTACATTAGCCCTCACAGAAAGTTTTCTCTGTCCTGTTTGTGATGTGTAATTTCATACACTGTTTCCTTCCCTGAGGGAAATACTTGACTCAGTTCTTGGATAAAAATGATCTGTCACCATTGTTTGCTTTAAAGGGTTTTTTTCTTTTTCTTTCCTTCCTTCCTTCTTTCTTTTTTTTTTAAACACTGAATACTGAAAGAAAAATCAAGGCACTGGGGATTGCAGCCCAGCTGTTGTGGCATAAATCAATATTTAAAATGCACAACAGTGATTTTTCTTCCCTTGAAAGTGGGGGGGGGGCATGTGCTTAATTTCTTGTTTTATTAAATGTCCAACTTTGTCTAAGAAGAATCTCATATTTAGCTTTGGTTTCTATTTAAGTTTATTACTCAACTACAGGGTAACAGAACAGTAATAGAACTGCCCTTTAATATTTGATTTGTTATGAACACATATATGCTGAAGCTGTGAATTTCATGAATGGACAAGAACCACATTCCTGGTGGACTTGGGGACCTTGCTGCTTCTCCGACCCCCTTTTTCTTTCAGCAAAGGTGACTGGGTTCTATTTTAGTGGCTCATTAATGGAAAAGATGAAAATTTCTGAGTCGTCATAGTTAGAAGGCCATCACAATCCTCATCATTCTAAATATAGGTATAAAGCAAACACATCTTCCTCTCTTCAAACAGGAGATTTTTGCAGGACAGTCGTAGCCGTTGGATACATTTGTTCATTGCCTAAACTCTTCTATGCATTCAGTATCATGATTTATGCACTGGAAGGTTATACCTTAAAATTCTCTTTTATCATTTTATTCCACTGCTTGGTTTACACCGACAACAACTTTCATTCTAAGGCTACACACCAAATGCACTGATTTTGCAAAAGTCATCCCCTGTGCTCAGATGCCCATCTTCCAATTTCTACTGTATGCCTCTGGCCCCCAGGGTGAAGCACTGCCCGAGTGTATTAATGGCAGAATCACAATGTAAGTGTCAGAATGGTGGCATTATCACACTTTGACGCCAGCATCACTGTTTCTTCTGTGTCTCACTACAGGGAAACTAAGGCGAAAGGTTAAAGGATGCGGTTTATTAAATAATTCAAGCCATTAACCTGCAACCTGCAAACCGATGGCAGCCTATTAAGTTTACGCTGCCATGATTCATGTTTGGTGTTTACTAATGCTAAAACATAATGCCTGTTTGCTTTACTTTTATTGCTATACTGTAATGTAGTGAGGAAAGGGGATGAAAAAAGGTGACAGGACCTAGCAAGGGGACAATAAGAGCGGCAGACTCACTTGCATAAAGAAGATTGAAGCCTTCCCTCCCTCCCTCCATCTCTCCGTATAGGCCCCAGTGCACATCTGCGTCACTTGCAGGGGAGGAGGAGGCGCTGAGGCAGAGAGAAAATTGTACTGTGAGGACCTTGACAGCTTCACGGGCGGGCTTTTCCTTCTGCCTCCCTATATTTTCTGGAATATCTGTTCTTCTCTTTTATAAACTGACTATATAAAACCACCCCTTCTCGCCTTGCAGAAGGCATCTGACTTTCTCAAAGAAACAAGACAAGCTCTCAGAGCATCCTCGGAGAGGCCAGGGACAGGGGCGCAGGTGCACGGGAGAAGACTAAGGGGTGCGCTTCTTCGCGACTTGGGGCTCTTTCTCTCTCTGCGCTCTCCAGGCACTGAACTCTGAGCTGCAAGGACAGGAGAGCCGACCCTTCCCGACAGAGGCTGTGTCACCGGTGCATCCCAGGGAGGTGTATCCAGCTGCCGCCGCCTCCCGGGCTTCGGAGCGCGCAGACCTCCTATCTTCGCGCACCTCCATCACCCGGGTCGTCCCTCCCTGCCGTAACCACGGGGCACCCGCGCGCGGATCGAGGAATCTCTGCCCTCTGCGTTCGGCTCCTGCCTCTGTTCACGGCCGGTGGGCTCCCCACGCGCGGGTCCTTCCGGACCTGACCGCCGCTGAGCCGCGCGGCTGTGCGGTCCGCGCTCTGGTGGTTGCCTAGCAAGGCGCGCATCCCGCCTCGCAGCGTGTGCTCCGGGGGTGCAGAGGGAGCAGTCCTCCTCCTCCTCCTCCTTCCCGACCCCTGGCTCTGCTGGCCTCCCCCACCAGCTGGCCCGTCTACTACCGCGCCCGGCGAGATCTCTCTGCCTTCTTGCGTCAAGCATGTCAGGCTCTGGGCGGAAAGACTTCGATGTGAAGCACATCCTGCGACTCCGCTGGAAACTCTTCAGCCACCCGTCGCCGGCCCCCGGCGGCCCGGCGGGGGGCGGTTGCTTGCAACAGGACGGCAGCGGCAGCTTCGAGCACTGGGGACCCAGCCAGAGCCGCCTGCTCAAAAGCCAAGAGAAGAGCAGCGTGAGCACTTTCTGGAAGAAGCCTTCCTCTTCCTCCTCTTCTTCGTCGTCCTCCCCGTCCTCTTCCTCCTCTTCCTTTAACCCATTGAATGGCACCTTGCTGCCAGTGGCCACAAGGCTGCAGCAAGGGGCGCCCGGGCAAGGCACCCAACAGCCAGCCAGGACTCTCTTCTACGTGGAGTCTCTAGAGGAGGAGGAGGTGCCAGGCATGGACTTTCCTGGACCACACGATAAAGGGCTGGTCCTGCAAGAGCTCAAAGTGGAGCCGGCCAACTCAAGCCAGGCAACAGGTGAAGGATGTGGACACAGGTACAGTCAGTCCCCATGGGGCATCTAGCATCTCCCAATTTCCACTCGCCCCCCCCCCGCCCCCCGCGGTGTGCTTTGGTAGTTACTAAGCTTAAAATTTTTCAGTTTGAAAATTCTGATTGAGAGAAGACAGCTTGTTTTTTTATTACCCAAGTTGTAATCTCACTAGAAGTTTGCTAATTCATTTTTACTGGCTTATCCATCTATTTTTTTTTCTTTTTGCAAGTTTTCAGAGTTGTAATCACAAATTGAATATATATCCATTTGGGTAAATCTCTAAGTGGAGAGCTTCTCATACGTCTGAGATGAGGGTATTCTTCTGTCATCTTTTGTCATTATATCACATCGGTCTTCCAGTTATCTGATGCAAGGTGGAAACTTGCTTTCAACACCATCCAGAAGGATCTCCTGAATGGGCCTAGAAACTGACTTAGTGTGTTATTCAGAATCCCTGTGTCTTGAATCTATATTCCAGGACTGAGGAATTGGACAAATGAGGCCACTGGACAGCAATAGTTTCTCTTTTTTTCTTCCCTGATATAGAGTGTCGTTATTCTCTCTCCTAACTTCCCTTTTTTATCCTATTTCATGTTCACTTTTGCCTTGTTTGAAGTCTCAGAATTAAACTGTTGCTGAGCCCCTCTGCATGTTGGCTAAATGTGGGATTGTGTATCTTTAGGAACCAGGTGAACATTTGTATTTTGTGTATTTCTACCGTTACATTCTTTGAGTAGAGTTCTACTTTCAAGACTTACAGAAAACCTTCAGACACATAAAACTTCTGAGTTTTACATTTTTAGAGAATTGACTCATTATTCTGCACTAGATCATTACTACTTTTGGCAGATAGTGAGGATATGAAAAGATTTGCATTTAAATTCGTATGATATCAGAATACATTACTGAAGAAACATAGGAACCAGAGGAAAATGATAATGGATATGTTAATAGAATTCGGTTACCTCTCAATAACAAATTAGAAGCAGAAACAACTTTTTAAACTTCTGGTTGGTTGAATCAGCTTCTTATAAAGTTCATTAAGTCACAAAAGGAATGCAGAGAGCAAAATAATACTACAGGTGCTCTTTAATTATGTTGACAAATGTGAAGTGAAAGACATAAAAAATTGTCCTTAAAATATTCAATTATGTGGATTATATGGATTTGAATTTGAATTTAAGGAGCCTTGAACATAATCTAATATACGAAGACATTTCAAATAATGTAAAACTATTTTTTTTAGATTTTTATTTATTTATTTGACAGACAGAGGTCACAAGTAGGCAGAGAGGCAGGCAGATAGAGAGAGAGGAAGGGAAGCAGGCTCCCTGGTGAGCAGAGAGCCCGATGTGGGACTCGATCCCAGGACCCTGGGATCATGACCTGAGCCAAAGGCAGAGGCTTTAACCCACTGAGCGACCCAGGCGCCCCTAATGTAACTATTAAAGAAGGAGAAGTTTAGCTTAAAATTTTCAAGTATGATGAAGTTTTTTTCCATGTACAGCAGACCTAAATAAAAGTTTATCTATTATTCAATTAAGATATTTTACCAAAATGGTTACAACTTTAGGTACCATTAATACCATAAAGTAATTTTATTTATGTATTCATTATATATTATAGTTTTAGATCTTATTTCAATAAAATATGTTGACCTTTACCTCTTTTAATGTAGAAAATATAAAACCTCTTTTTTTCCAGTTTTCAGAAATAAGCACTTAGCAATTCAGCTTATACATTTAAAAGAAGTAAGTTTAAGTTAAATATATACTAATTACTGTATTGAAACTAAAATTTTTGTGACTCAAACAGTTCATAAAAATCATTTTTTTTCAATTTTGTGAAGTCTTCAAATCAGCTTACAATATGTAATCTGAAATATTAATGTTTGATAATTTTTAAAAATTTGTTTTATAGCAAATACATTTAAGTAAATGAGATATATTTGTCATGAGTAATTTCTGAAGATTTTCATGTGAGTTGAAGAATTTGAAAATGCTAATGCAATATTGCTTTGCTAAATTACAATAAATAAAAAAATAAAACTAATAACTAATAATAGCTCAATTAGGGACAAAACACCCATCAAATGTAACTTCTGACCCTCACTTTTGAATGTATACCAGTGATTTAATTTACAAAGAGTCATAAGTAAAAAGAATTCTGAAAATAAGAAAGTATCACCAAAACCATCTTTACTGTTTGAATGAGGGTGTCCGATGAGTTCTTACATATAAAATACTGAAAATCAGGTCTTATTTAATTTTAAAATTCTTATTAAGACTTAAATCCTTTAGATAAATTTAACGTTCTCAATGGACAAATCAGCACTGATAATGTGGATTTCATGAGTTCCTAAACCTTCATAAAGCATTGGTTCTATGCTCATGATGGATCAAAACCATGCTACTAAACTTGATAGTCACTATATATAGATATTACATATATATTATGATTATATATGTATAAATTTTAATATGTGGTAAGAATAAGGTTGACCTTTCAGAAGAGAAAGCATTTTCAAAGTTAAGTACTGAATGAAGAATATCATGTATAATAGTCAGTAGTGTGGATTTACTTTTGTGTCTATCACATCACATGCAGGGAATCTACATAGTGTTTATAATGATCAATGTGTGCATAAATTACATAAACCCTGCATGATAATTTTAATTACATGGGTCATTATTATATCACCCTACTGTGATGTCACATTTGATATTTAGCATTTTGTTTTATGAGTTCTGACTTATATGCAAAATTAATCTTCTTGTCTAAAATAAGAGTTGGCCCCTTTTCTCTTCATTTTCTGATCTTCTTTTTATTCATCTGGTCCCATGCTAGTTAGGAATATTGTTTTAGGCAAGTATAAGTGGCTTGGTTGGTTTTACTTATTGTTCAAAAGCTGCTGGAGGATGCTCAGGGAAAAATTACCCATAATCTTAGAAATTCTGGAAAGGTCAAACTCTAATGGAGTTTAAGCATAAAGATAGCAAGAAGACACTGGTAAACTAATTGACTGTCTAAACCCAGTCTTTATCTTATCCCACCCTACTAGGCATACGTAAACAGATCTCAGTATTCTAATACCTTGACCATTATACTGTTAAGAATTCTAACGTATAGTAATAGGCTCCTGACCCATGTTATTAAGTCATTTATTTTCTCTACTTAGTTCTGAACTTTTGTTGGAAAGTGTGTAATTTCCTAGCTATTCAGATTATCATGCATTTGTGGTGTGGATAATTTTAATCCAAAATTCTATAGGTAATGAACTAAGAACCAGAGAGAAATATTTATATATTCTTGCAGTTTGTAGTAAGGTAGGTGGAAGAGGAGATGCCATGTTCAACTGTTCATTTTTCTGGTTAGTTTTCTTAGTTTTCACACAATGCAGTCATCACATTCCAAGGTTTCAGTTGCTGTCCATAAACTGTATTTCTAAATTTGCATCTCAAAATCTGGACCGCCCCTCCTGCCCTCCCCTCCCTCAACCTCTGGTCTCACACACCTACCTCTCTGCTTGACACAATATACTGTGTGGATATTGCAGACACAATATAAATACAACATGTACAAAACTGAGCTCATAATCTCCTCCTCTCTCATGCTCAGTTTCCTTCTTTATCTCAGAGAATAGCTCTCCATGCATTAGGTTGTGCAAGCCAAAAATCCAGGATCATATTTGTTAACATCCTTTTCCCCATCATTTTCAATATTCCATCAAACCTTGATACTTTCATTTAAAAAATTTCCCTCCTCGGAGTGCCTGGTTGGTCCAGTGGATTAAGCGTCTAATGCTTGATTTTCGCTCAGGTCATGATCTCAGGATCCTGGGATTGAGCCCCGTGTTGGGCTCCAGGATCAGCAGGGAGTCTGTGGGGATTTTCTCTCTCTCCATCTCTGTCTGCCCCTCCCCACTCTGTCAGTCTCTTAAGTAAGTAAAATAAATCTTAAAAAAAAAAAAAGTTCCCTCCTCTTTCTGTCCAGTATCCCTCCATCTCTCCATTATCTGTACATAATTCTATGATATGTCCCCTTTCAACTGAACTTCTATCACTGCTATCTGCATCATTTTCCCTCATTAATTTGGCCACCTCTAATCCAGTCTCCATAGTGGAGTGAATGAAAATTATAGAATAAAAATATGAAATAGTTTACCACATCTCTGGATCTCCTTTTCTATTTTTCCTTAAAAAAGAAAAAAAAAAAAAGCATTTCCACCCCAGTCTGACCACAATCCGTATTGTGCACAGGTAGGTTCTGGTTGATTTGTCCTTTGTCTATTATCTAGGTCTTTCACTCACCAGCCTCCCCAACACCCTCTGTCTTCCAGACTCAGTGTCCTCCCTTAACATTTTCCTCTAGCTTTGGGCCTTACAAACTTATTTTGTACCCTTGTATAGTCTCCTTCCCTCAATGCACCCTTTTCTGAGTTCATTCTTATCTATCATTTAGATGTCTTAAGTAAGAGCTTTGTACCTTTCTCAAAGAGGCATTCATTAATCCCCAAGACAAATTAATTTAAAAATTTTTAAATTTATTACATCTGCTTATTTTAAGGTCTTAGAGTAAATGCTCTCTACTTTTTCTTCAATTTCTCCTTGTAACCATATATTAATATCTATGTTGTTTTTATTGTTTGTCTCTAGCAAAAATTGCCCAGGGGACAGAGTATATCTATTTTCCTCATCATTTTGTCCCTATAACAGAGCAATTAGTTACTCAATAAATACTGTTAAGTAAGTAAATATTTGTCAAAATCATAATGAGTGACATTGAATAAGAACTTCCTATTTGCCAAATAGCATGTTGAATATTTATACTGTACAACTTAGTATTCAGAACTGTCCTCTTATTCTGGCACAATTATATATCCCTTAGGTATAATGATTGCATAGATGAGAAGACTGAGATATAGACAGGTAATTAATTTTTCCAGAATCACAGGCTTCTTTTTTTTTTTTTAAGATTTTATTTATTTATTTGACAGAGATCACAAGTAGGCAGGGAGGCAGGCAGAGAGAGAGAAGGGGAAGCAGGCTCCCTGCTGAGCAGAGAGCCTGATGCAGGGCTTCATCCTAAGACCCTGTACTTCTACGCAGTACAGCTGCACTTTTGATCCTTCCTATCTAAATCCAGACATCATGTTCAAGGAGACTTTGCCAATTCTTCTTTCCCTCTGCTTAAACAAACAAACAGAGCAGAAGAAAAGAGGCTATAGCTAAGGTTATGCTGAAGCAGTTTTCTTATTCTCCTAGTTGTAATGAGGCTGTGTTTGAATATTTAAATAGACTTCTTAAAATAATAGTGATGGACAATGTCTGATAAGACTGAAAGTGGACTTTTTTAGCCTGTTAGAAGACACTGAATTTTTTCCTGAAGTATGGATCATTCCATGTATTTTACTTTACAATTAAATACTATGAGGAAATAACTTAGGGAAAACTAATTTAATTTTGGAATCTGAAAGAGAGCTTTATGACAGAAAATCTGCTTCTGGGGTGCCCGGGTGGCTCAGTCAGTAAAGCGTCTAACTCTTGATTTTAGCTTGGGCCATGATCTCATGCTTCCTGTGATTGAGGTCCATGTGAGACTCCATGCTCAGTGGGGAGTCTGCTTTAAGATTCTCTCTGCCTCCCTCCCTAGTCATGTATGTGTGTGCTCTCTCTCTCTCAAATAAATAAATAAATCTATAAAAAAAAAAGAAAGAAAGAAAAAAGAAAATCTGCTTCTGAAAATCAAAAAACTGATAAAGAAAGTTGTCACCAGAAGAAAGCATACATAAATCATTAAAATGTCATGGGCACTGGTGAGAAACTGAGCCATGTATTTGTTGGGAATGAAAAGGAATCAGCTTTGCCTCAGTCAAAAAGGAAAAGAAAATTTAAAAATGGTTAGAGACTATCTCTATGCTTCTGTGGAACACTAAAATAAAATCATGTTCATATTTTCCCTATCAACCCAGTTTTTAGTGGACAAGAGTATTGAATGATTTTACTCAATTTTATATCTTCTTGGCTTATTCATCTCAGGCTGAATATTATAGAGTCTACTACTTTTTAAACTGGAACTAGCAACAGATGATACCTTATTTGGCGAGAGTGTCTTTTACTTATTTTAGGATGGCTTTATTAGTATTATGAACTATTTTCTAAAGAAGCCCGCAATTTCCAGGTGCCCTCCCCTATAAGCTAGTTTGCTTCAGAAAACTAAGGAGATCATAAGGGAGAAAGAAATGAGACCATTTGCTTGGATTTATACGTACCCCAAAGTCCAGAGCCATCTAAGAGAAAGATGTGAATGTAAGTGCAGAATGAGACAAATGCAACTTTTAATAATAACAAACAAAAAATCCATGCTAATTGAAGAATGATTTTCTTCTTTTCATTAGTGAATTTCTACTGACTGCTTTGTAAACTACATTATTAACCTCTTTAAGGTACAAGTTTAAATAATCTAAAAATAACAAGATTTTTTAAAAATCTAAAAATAATCCCTGTCCAGTCAAATGAGCATGTGGTTTATATGGAATATAATATTGATCAGATATTTGTTATGTGGGTTATTTTTTTCTAAGGCTCAAAAGATAATTTGTGTATTTGGGGGATAACATGCTTCTGATAACTAATTAGATGATGGTGTTTCTAAGTCAAATTTCATTGTTTTTGACCAGGAACTCTTATGAAATTTACCAAAAACTGAGATCTGAAGTATATTTTAGAGTTTCAAGTTTCTGGACATGAAATGTGCAGCATTTTAAACAGAGTCTCTAAGTAACAAGACTCTACTGATTTTATTTTACCATCTAAAATAACTGCAGATATTTTTGTAGTAGTTGTAAAACAAATGCTCTAGAATTTACATACTAGTTTGGACCAAATAATAATTAATTACCTTTCCACATTTAAAGTATTATTACCTAAACTTTGAAGAAAATTTCTGATACAGACACATGAAATCTGAGCAGAATTAAAAAGATCTGAAGATTTTGTAAGTCAAGAATAGGAAAATAACAACAAAAAGCTGTTGCTGTATATGAGTTTGAGGCTGAGTACTTTGCTGACTTTTCTGGCCAGAATTTGAAAACAGATTGATGCTTATGAAAGCTTAACATAGTTTTTCATGACCAGAGAGCATGTGTGCTATAATTTAGGATCCCAAGAAAAATCTGTTTTGAACGCAAAGCCTACGAGGTAGATCATTTTGACGAAGATCATGTCACAGAAATGTTGCTTTTTGAAAATGATCTGAAAGTTTCCAATAATAATAAAGTAGAATCAGTTGATGTTATCTCTAAATCTGGCCTTTCCCATTAGTTTGGTGGCCTTAGTCTAATTTAGATAGCTGATTCTCATAGGAAATCTTCCAGTTTGAGAACTTATCATAATTGTTTGTGACACTGTGTCCTGGTAGGTTATCCAGGCACCTTTTTCCTTAGTGGTATTCATTGGTATTTGCTCATGTAAATCAACACTTTCTTTCTTGACTGAATTTTGGTGGAACACCTTAAATTATGATATCAGAGAATTGGGAAAGGAAGAATTCAACAATTTCATAGTTTTTCAAGAGATGAATGCCATAAACCTCTTTGTATCAACAATAAAGTATACAATTTGTTTTGTTTCTTTAGTAGATTCTAATATTACTAAAATATCTAAGATGTGTCTTTAGGTTAATATTTGAAGGTACCAGAGCTCCAGAGAAAATGGAAAAATAGCTTTTGGAAGGAAAAATATTTTTAAAATCTATTATTATTAAATTTATGAATACCAAACATCCTGAATTTCTAACTCTGAGATTCAACCATCAACTCTACTATTTTGAAAATAAATTTGGAGTTGTTTATGTCATTTGTAATAAAATTTCAAAACAATCCCCACTTTTTCAGTTATCTTACATTTGATATACTCATATGTAATTTTAGTAGAAAAGTTTGTACAAATTAATACCTAGATATTTGGCACTTGGTGATCCCCTGATGATTTAAGCAGTTATTTGTTTATTTTTAAATACACACTTATGGGGCGCCTAGGTGGCTCAGTGGATTAAATACACACTTATTTTTGTATTAAACACTTATTTGTGTATTTTTTTTTCTTAAAAGGCATAACATTTTTGTATTATAATTAGTTTATGATTCTGGTTTTGGATAGATCAGTAAACTGTTATTAGCTGGGAAATATGTCCCTATCATCTGTATATAATTTACAGACTGTGGAAAAGCAATTAAGACCAAAAAAAATCCTAGACCAAAAAATATTCTAATCATTTTATTAAAGTTATCATGAAAGAGCTGTAACACTTGCCTCTGGCTGAGACAGAATAACATGGACTGGACCTACCCTCTTACCTGAAACAGCAACAAAGAATGAAAGAAGGAAGGAAAAGAAAGAAGACAAATGAAGAAAGAAAGGGTAAAAAAGGGGGGGAAGGAAGGAAGAAGATATACAAAACATTTTTCAAGATGCTGGATATCAGGTACTGAAAGAGAGTGATTCTTGAGATGTGAAAAGCAACTGAAATGACCCTGTAATTGTTCCAGCTCACTGCCCTGAAAGAGATTCCAGTTACTGATATAGGCCAGGAGAAACCAGGAAAAATGGGATAACTACTCTGAATTGAAGAGATGGAGCTGTGTCCAAAGAGCCCAAGGCAGGGAGATCTCACAAGACAAGAAAACTCCAAAATCTGTGGAGGCTCCCATTGAGTATTCCGCAGATCAGTATTCAGTAGAATAATGACAGATATGTATTTATGAAAAAACCCAAGTCTTGGGAAAGAACTATACCAGAATTAGAGGGAATAACACCTGTTCCTAACAATCAGAATGGCATGATTCATGGAATTAGATAAAGTATTTGGAGGATTATTACACTAGTAATAGGAAATGACTAGCCCTAGAATAAACAGTGTCATGGTTTCACTTAACAAATCTTAACAGCAAGATCCAAAATTATCAAACTGTTTTCAAATAATGTCAACTGAACCTTGGAACAAAGTTGAAGAATAATTCAAGTATTCAGAAGCATTTCACACAAAACAAGGTAAATTTTGCAATGTCTGACATCCAACTGAAGATAACTAGTCAACAAAAAAGTAGGAAACCGTGGACCATAATGAGGAGCAAAATCAATCAAAACTGACTCAAAACTGTAGCAGAAAAGGTATTTAATGCAGTTAAACCATATTCTGTATATTCATGTAGTTAAATAGGGTCATGATAGACAGGAAGAGATCAGTGTCAAACTGTTAGACCAAAACAAAGTATAATGCCTGAGATAAATAAATAAATAAATAAATATATATATATATATGTATAAATTAATGACAGAGCACAGACTGCAGAAAGACAGGGCACTAGCTGGTGCAAGGAATGGAAACCACCAGAAGTTATAACTACATGGGTAAAGAACTAAGATTAAGATTATTTTTTAATTATTTAAATCTGGAACATTTGAAAGATATATGATGGTGAAACAAACAAATAAAACTACTATAATGAAAGTACAGTACTACAAGATTATTATACTGGTGTGAAATGGTATATCATTTGAAGGTGGTCTCAGAAGTATATTATAAATCCCAAAGCAACAACCAAAATAACAAAACAATGATAAGCAGCTAATAATCCAACAAAGAAAATAAAGTGTTCTCATAAAAATTATTTAATTAATCCAATAAAAAGAGGAAATGAGAACAAAGATGGGACCAATAGAAAACACACAGCACAATTATACAGCATGATTATAGTGTTCAACCTAACTGTATCAGTAATTACATTAAAAGGAATCGCTCTATGCATCCCTACTTAAAAGGCAGAGATTATCAGGTTGTATAAAAAGCCATATCTAAGTTTATTCTGCTAGCAAGAAATACACTTTTAAAATAAACACAGATATTTGTTAAAAGGAAAAGAGTAGAAAAGATATAGCATGCTAAAACTAATCAAAAGGAAGCTGACATGAATATATTCATAATAGATAAAATATAACCTGGAACAAAGAATATAAGAAATGGGGCACCTGTGTGGCTCAGTGGGTTAACCCACTGCCTTCATTTTAAGTCATGGTCTCAGGGTCCTGGGATCGAGCCCCACATCAGGCTCTCTGCTCAACAAGGAGCCTGCTTCCTCCTCTCCCTCTCTGCCTGCCTCTCTGCCTACTTGTGATCTCGCTCTATCAAATAAATAAATAAAATCTTTAAAAAAAAAAGAAAAAATTTATGGAATCTACAAAGCAGATAATGTTTTTTTTTAAGGAAGCAGGATATAGAATGAGCATACAAAAATCAATGATATTTCTATACAATATCAAAGAAGAATGGAAACTTAAAATATAAAAATAATAAATTTCATATTAACATCAATAAAGTCTGAAATACTTAATAATAAATACGACCAAAAGCTTCTGAAAGACTCATACACTAGAAACAATAAAACTACTCTGATAGAACTCAAAGACCTAAATAATGGACAGATATACTATATTCATGGATTTGAAAAAGTTACTATTATTTTAGATATCAATTCTTTCCCAGTTCATCTATAGATTATACACATCCTCTGAGAAAATCTCTGCATTATTTTGGTTCAAAGTGAGGGACTTATTCTAAAATCCTCTGAAAATTTAAAGGCTATAGAATAAACAAAACAACTTTGAGAAGAATGAACAAATTTGAAGACTAACACTTCCTGGTTTCCAGACTTGTATGAAACTACAATAATTAAGACAATGTGGTATCAAGATAACATCACATAAGTAGATTAATGGGGAATATATAAATAATTCTGGTAATAGCCTTATTATGAAATACATTATGCTATTAAAAAAATAAACAACCAATCCTCAAACACCATGGTTAAATGAGAAAATATTATGAGCCAAAAAGCTCACTGTGTGGTGTATTTTGTCCTTAAATTTATCTATTATAAGCAAGATAAACTTATTCATTTATTGATAATTCATACTTTGAATAGAAATTTGATTCTAACTTGCTTTGAATCATTTATTGGAGTCAAATACCTCTTGAGTTTGATATATGGCCTAAGAAGTTATCCACTAACACCTTGCAGAAATTAATAATAAAATATTCACACTGAATTTTTTGCTGCCTTCCTCATGGCAGCAGATGAGAAAGAAAAGAAGGCTAAATAGTTTTAGAGTAAGTATTTCTGCAAAGAAAGTTCAGAAGGTCTTGCCATATGACCACCAAGGGACTTTTTCTTGAGGCAACAGAAGCATCTCCTTTGACAGAACTTGAGGAGCCATAATACTGCCCATGAGCTTTACCTTGATACAGAAAAGAATAAGCTATGTCCTCTTTTCTGACTCCTCTTTGTTTTTAACCAGATGACTTGAAAGTACCATAAACTATTTTTCCACAGAGAAAAAAGGGGCTTCTTTTTCACTCCTTTTGTTGTCCTAATAGATATAAAATTTTTACATGTAATTATTCTCCCTAACAATAGATGGTGACTTTTAAATAGAATTCTTACCAAATACTTTTTCAATTGTAAAATTAAATTTGTATTAGAGCCTTTCAAAGACACAATTTAAAAATATTTTCTGAATGGAATTTTTTTTCTTTCCCCAGATTGATACACCTGTTTGAAATCTTGACTAGTTAAAGATGCCTTTTATCTGTTCTCAGTCTTAGGTTCTGTCTTTGCCTCATACAAAATTTTTTCTAAGTATGGTAAATATTTTAATATTTCTTCTTCAATAGACTCCAGAAAAATCTTTTGTTTTTATAATATCACAACTGAAAATATGCATGGTCTATAAATATTGATAATTTTGCATACATGTGTTACTATAAGTTAATATTGTTTGCCATCAAATATATCAGCCTCCACAGTTGCATACTACAATAGAAAGAAGACTGGATTTGGCATTAGAAAACCTTAGTTTCAGAGTCAACTCTGCCTGTTTAGGAAAATGTCACCATGGCCACTTAAATTGCTTTTATCTTATTTTGCCATTAGAATATGACAGGAAAGGGCAAGAAATACATCATATGTAAAGTCCTCTAGCCTTGCCACCATAAAAGAAAATAGTGAATCTTTACCTATAGTTGATTCAGCTTGACTCCTAGTATAGCAGCATGAATTAGGCTGCACTTTAACGACTTAAGATATGAAGTAAGCTCTATTTTGAACACTCAAGGTATATTCTAAGCCAGATGTACCCCAAGGAAAACACTAAATGTTCCTTCACTTAACAAAAAACATTTTAAATCAGTTATTCATTTCCAGACAATACGCCAGCTTTCTGAGATATGAAGAAGCATAGAAAACTCTCTTTTTTTCAGAGTTAAAAAAAAAAAAACTAGTAATAAACATAAACAGATGAGTAATTTAGAGATTTAACTTGTGCTATACTAAATATATATTAAAAGGACTTTTTAAAATACAGAAAAGGAGAGTTTCAAAAAGCTCTTAATAAAATTCAGACCAGCATCAACATGTGCAATTGCTAATTAGAAGGACAACTAGCAAGTGAATAAGCATGGCTATTCACTATTCACTTAACGTAAAACATTAAGGGATCTGACTGGGGCGACAGATCATAGTCAGACAACAAGGGGCTTTCAACATCATGTTAAAAACTTTGGATTTTGTGTATGGTGACTGTGGATGAATCCAGCTGATGAGATTCAAACTTCAGAAAATTTCCCTGTTACAGTATGTGAAATGGTCTAGAGAAAAGATGGGGAAAGATGGAAGTGGAGAGTCCCGTTCAAAGGATCAAACAACAGTCCTGGTGAGGAATCACTACTAAGAAAGAGGACAAAAGGAAAGAAAGCATTTAGAAAATAAAATGCCACAATTGCCAATTCGTTGAGGTTTCATTGTGTGTGTGTGTGAGAGAGAGAGAGAGAGAAGAATATCTACAATTCTGGACTAGAAAAAGAATGGACTTTCTTGTTGTGCCACAAAGTGGACCATGTAAGAGTCTGGAGGGAAGAGAGGAATCGGAGTTCAGTTAAGGTGTTGATGTATATACTTTGATTTTTGCTTCAGTCCTTGTGCAGTAGTTGTATTGGGGTAAAAAACAATATGAAGAAATTAAAATTTAGGAAAATGTTGTTAGGGAATAGGTAGAGACTTAAGATTTCACATGAAGAATAGACCTGGATAGTGACAGCTATTTGACTGTGTGGCTGTGAGAATGAGTTAAAGGTGTGGAATTCAAGGAACTGGCAGAAGGGGCTGCATTGTTTGAGAAGTCTTCTATAGATGATTGGATATACTCAGGAATATAGTTGGATTTGAGGGGCTTCAATGTTTTTAGTGATTAGAAGACACAAAACCAGAAATATGAGGTATATTAATTCAAACAAGTCATTTGAGTCTTCAAAAGAGGAAGGACTTTGTTGCTTGAGGACGAAAGGCCCATGGGTGCGCAAATAAAATGCTACACATTTCCAGACTCTACCTCCAGGTGCCATAAATGTGAGGACGATGAATAGCCTACAAATTAGAGAGTTGCAAGGGAAGTAAAGCATATAAAAAGCACTTTTGAAAGGAGTAGTGCAAGTTTCAGGCTGAAAATCTCAAAAAATTAGCTTAGGCAAAATTCACATCTTTATGTGTATAAGACTATGAAAGAACAGAATGAGTAAGGGTTAGGTCAAGGATGCAATGGTCAAGGATGGTAAGGGTTAGGAGCATTAGTGAGATTAATTGGATATTGTTCCATATATACCCATGATGAAATATTGGTGGATGTGAGTCTATTCTTTAGGTACTTTGAGAGAAGTTATGACAGGTTACCTGTCTCATCAAGCATTTGAGAGATTTTTTCCATGGGTAAGAGAGTGGGGTTGGGTGCTGTCATTATGAACAGTCCCAGGACAGATTGTGTCATCTGTGGGGCCCAAAGCAAAATGAAAATATTAATTATTAATAATTAAACAATTATCAATTTTGAAAAATTACTAGGAATTTAAAGACCAAGATGATAAGGCGTAAAACCAAGGGCCTTTCTGAACATACATCTCTGTATGACTATGCACGTCCACATACATGAAGCTGGCCCTGAATTGGAATGTGACCACAGAATGTAAAATGTTGGGAGTGCCTGGGTGGTGTAGTTAGTAAGCGAATGACTCTGGGTTTCAGGTCAGATGGTGATCTCAGGAACTTGAGATCAAGCCCTTGTCTAGCTCTGCATTTAACTGCTTGGAAATCTCTTTCCCTCTCCCTCTGCCACTCTGCTTGTGCTTGCTTTCCCTCTCTAAAATAGATTAATCTTTAAAAAAAGAATATAAAGAGTTGAAATAATCTGTAAAGTGACCTCTTTTACACAATGCTAGGAATAAGATGCATTTTGGAAAGCCAAGAAATGGAAAATCACTTACAGCTTAAACAGCTACACCTTCATCTTCAGAGTTTCACCAAATAAAACTTATAAATGGTCATATGTAATTACAAAACTCACAGAATACCTTCTAAAATGCTCTTTAAATTTACTCATTTGAGGTGATAAGTAACTTCCCCAAACAATACAATACTTCTAAAATAGCCAACATACTATTATACTTGAAAGGAAGGCTATTGGAAGCAAGAAATTAGTGTCAAAAGCCTGAGCCTCAGGGTACTTAAAAGTATGTATCCTTAGCTCTACTTCAAAATAGTTTTTCCATGTTCACACACATGCCTGTAATCTCTCATGTTGAGTTTTACATATTAATAAAGTTGATTCCTACATTAATTTTTTTAGAAAAAATTAGTTTATGAGTAGCTTTATATTTCATTCAGCTTTATCCAGTTGTACTCTACGTTGAAGAATTGCATTGTTCCAGGAGCGAGTCAACGATAAGCATATCAATGTGAGCCAATGCAATATCATCACTGTCTACATGGACATCAAAATAGTATATTCAATTCTCAAAAATCAGTATTGCCATTATCTCAGGAAACTCCCTTCTTATTTCTTATTGATCACAATTATACTATGAGGTTAAGTATAACTTTCCTTTTAAAAAATATTATATTAAAAATAAATAAAATAAAAAGTATTATATTTTATTTAAATTTGTAGTAAATTTAACTGGAGATATAAAAGTAAATTGGCAATTGTTTTTGACTTTACGTTCTTCAGAGAGAGAAAAACTGTGGTAGTTAAAAATTGGAAGAAAGGATGACACACTTGAAATTACAAATGTAGGATTCCTTAAAATAATTATGAAAGTTTTATGATGGAAAAGGTTAATTTCTCTTAAATAGCAAACATAACTAAAACAGAAATTATATCATGATACTCACATTTCCATTAAGTAAATGGCTTAAATTTATGTAGTTATAATATATAGGGTTAGAGATAATTAGGAAATATTTCATTGCTGGTAGGAATAATTTACTATAGTGTAGGGGTGTGGAGAGAGCAATGGGACAATAGCTAATAGTATAAAAGAATATAAAAGGCTTTAAATTCAGGAACACAAATTTTGAGAACATATCTTTCAGAAATAAAAACACTAGACATTAAGGAACAGCCATGCTCCATGCTTATTCATCAATAGAATTACAAAAAAAATCACTTTATATTCGTCATGTAAAGAATCATATAAAACATATGATATAAAATATATCCTGTAAATCTGTAGAGGTAGGAAAAATATAATCAAATGTAAAACATCTTAGATAATGCTAGTGTTCAATGCATAAAGCAATTTGAGATATGTGTGTAAAAATAATGCGTGAAATATGACTACAGTATAGTTAAAATTAAAACCAAAAAATCACCACATGCATATTTATATGTGTAAATTCCTTTGTAAGATCAGAGAATAGTATAGTTGAGTCAAACAATACATTTTTACATTTCTTACCTAAAGATTATCAGATGGTTTTCTATGTTCTTGATGTGTTACACTGAACTTTATTGCTATTTTGTAATTAATAAGCTAAGGAAAGGTTGCAAAAAAGTTCATTTATAAAACTTTGGGCATGATGCATATAATGAGCGCCAAATTTTGGTAAATGCCTATTGGAGGTGTTCAGAAAGAGTAATGTTGCCATCTATTGGTCATTTATTCACATGGACAATACATGGTCCCTTAAAAACAATGTGAGAGATGATTGAGCAGTTAAAACTATGTATAATACACCAGATAAATAAGGGTGTCAAAATATCCTAATATACTAATGAATTGCTGTGAAATATTTTCTTCTTATTCTTTATATTCAATTTTCACTACACTCTCAAGGAAATGATGGCCTTGTAAAATGAGTTTGGGAGTGTTCCCTTTTCTTTAATTTTTTGATGGTTTCTAAACCTTTGTTGAATTTCTCATTTTACTCAGGCATTGTTTTCCCAATTTCACTTAGTTGTCTATGCGTTCTTCTAGTTTACTAATCTCCTTTAAAAGGATTAATCTGAATTATTTGTCAGTTCACAGATCTCCACTTCTTTAGGACAAGTTATTGGAACTTTATTAGTTTCCTTGGTGGAGTTGTGTTCACCTGATTTTTTGTGATCCTTGTATCCTTGTGTTGGCATCTGCGTTTGAGTAAGTGATCTCCTCTTACGCAATTTTCAGGTTCACTTTTGAAGGAAAGCCTTCACCAGTCTGCTCAGCTTGAGATATTAGATAGATAGGCAGATATTGCCCACAGGCAGGCAGGGCTTACTATAAAGTTTCTTAATTGGGTGAGGCCTCTGCCCACCTTCTGAGGTTTGTAGTGGGGGGGCGGTGAGTGAGGGGGTAGTGGTCACTGACTGAGCTCCATGACTGGGTTAGCCTGCTGGTTAGGCTTATATTTGAGTGGGGCTTCTGGGTAATCTCCCTGGTTGGGCAGGACTCCTGATATGCTCTGTGGTCAGGTGGGGTCACTAGCTGGATTCTGTGATCATCTCTGGGCAGGTGGGCTCACATACTGTGTTCTCTGGCAGGGCAGTGCTACTAGTGAGACTCTGTGGTGCACAGGGCTCCAGGCGGGACTCCATAATTGCTCCTGGTTAGGTGGGACATCAGGCTGTACTCCTTGACCAGATAGTGCCACTGGCTGTGTACACCCCAGGGCCACAGTGTGGGCTTCACAGGCTGCCCAACTTTACTGTTCAGGCTCCCTGGCTATGCAGAACCAGGAGATATGCTAAACATCCAGGAGGGCTGCTGCCTTGGATCCTAGCCAGAGCAGACAGGTCTGTAGGATGGATTCTATGACTGGCTGGATTCTATGACCAGGCTTCCTGGTGGAGAGGGACTAGAGGCCATGCTTAGCAGTTGGGTGGGGCTGCAGATTTGTTTTCCTACTCTTGCTATATTTAGTAATACTAAATAGTATATTTAGTAGTTAGGTTGAGCTTTTAAAGTGCTTCCCTGTCCAGTGGGGACATAGAATGGACTTCATGGACAGTATAGGCTGTTGGCTGGGAACTTAAACAGTCAGAATGGCCAACTGAGCTCCCTGGCCAGATGGAATCACCAGCTTAGCTCTGCAGATGGGCAGAACCACTGGATAGGATTTTTGTTTGGGTGCTGCTGTTAAGCAGGAGCTCAGTCCACCAAGATCTGAGCACTCTTTGCTATAAGCCCCATCCTCTTCTATCTCTCTATCTGATTCCCAAGTGATTGAGCTCACACAGATTTCCCCTCATGATCCCTGAGCACTGAGACCTGGGTGTCCACATGAGCCTCACTTTTCCCAGGAGAAACCCTGGGGTGGCTTCTTGTTGAGGTGCTATGCTGGACTGGGACAGGAGAGATGTGGTCAAAGTGAAACTAGTGAGGTCCTTTGCAAATTGTCTGTGGCCCAGGAAGGGTCTATGGCTTCAATCCCAGATTCTGGAATTT
Source organism: Mustela putorius furo (assembly GCF_011764305.1). Lineage (NCBI taxonomy): Eukaryota > Metazoa > Chordata > Mammalia > Carnivora > Mustelidae > Mustela > Mustela putorius. Next base: position 5,435,875 of record NW_025421397.1, read on the forward strand.
TTACAATAATGTCTTATCTGGATAGTTGCTAGTCAGTCTTGTGAGGGGGAGTGAAGTCAGGAGCAACCTATGTCTACATTTTCACAATGTTACTCTCCCCAATTTTTTTAATCTCAAATTTTACTTAATTTTTTTTCCAATATTGAGAGAGAATTAAGCCTGTCTACCTCATAAAATTCAATAATTTCTTTTTTTTAAGATGTTATTTATTTATTTGACAGAGTGAGACACAGGGAGAGAGGGAACAAAAGCAGGGGGAGTGGGAGAGGGAGAAGCAGGACTCCTGTTGAGCAGCGAGCCTGATGCGGGACTCAATCCCAGGATCCTAGGATTATGACCTGAGCCTAAGGCAGTTGCTTAAGACTGAGCCACCCAGGTGCCCATAAATTACATATAAGTATAATGTATAATGTAGTGTTAAAAGAGTACTACCTATAATTCTAATGAAATTTTGTATTTTAAAAAGCACACATTCAAATCATGCAAAGCAAACTTATGGAGTCTTGATTCAAAGGAAAAATTAGCCTGCTAATCTTAGGCCTGTGTCTTGTTGAATTACATGAGGTTCCAACTCTGCCTTACCACCTCACATGCAGATTTGTTGAGTGAATTATGGCAGAGTATCTGAGAGCACGTGGAGACCAACACATTGCCCCATAACGGTTGAGCTGGCAATGTTGGGAGTATGGTCCATATACCCAGAGTTAATGAAGCTAGATTGAAAATGTTGGCATTATGTCACTTTCCCCCGTCAGACCAGAGCTTTTATAGGCTTTATTATTGCCATGTGAAATTTGCTAGAGCATTTTTATATAGAACTTGCTAAATAAAGCATGTAACCTTTCAACCAGTATTACATACTAACCTGACAACGTCTCCACAGTGGTCCGTGGGGTACTATAAGGAAAATAAAGAAATAAAAAGAAATCTGAAAACAAGGCAAACAAGAGTCAAACACTGGGCACTCTTTAAAGTAATTCTCTGAAAGTTTCTCGGATTTCTAAAATACAGTATCAAGACAACATTTCAAAGTCTTTATAGCAACAGCACGCTTTAATTCAAACTCTAGGTAAATTCCTCAGAATATCATTTTTCCCTGAAGCTAGTAATTACAACTAGAGCATTCTCATTTAGCTAATTGTTGCCTTAATATTTCAAATTAAGTTTTGTCCTCACTCAGACTAGATAATCCGACAACTGATTCCCCTTTTTATTCTACTTCCTTCAAAAGAGACTGTATATTGATAATTCCCTAATCATATCCCTCTCCAACCTAGAATGCGTGGTCAAGTTATAATACACAGAGCAAAGAACTTTGCCCCTGCTTTGAGGTTTGCTTCTATTTTTGTTTGTTTGTTTTGTTTTGTTTTGTTTTTAAGTCTATTTTACCACAGAAAATATGTTTCAGAACTTTAACAATTGGAGAGCTTTTCCTGTTAAGTACAAACCCTGGTCAGTTACTCAAATGGAGTTGTTCTGAAAAGTCACTTTGAGTTTTCTCCTTAGGATATTGTTTGAAAATTCTCAAAAGCCTAGTAGTGTATGTAAATTATACTAGAATTGAATCATATTCTCGAGAATGCCATTAAAATTCTAATTTGACGATTACAAAAGAAAATTTTCCCCCCGATAATTTACATGGCATGGGAATAGGGACCCATTTTACACAGCATGTGAAACAGGATCTAATCCAGTTCCAAATCCCTATTGGTCTTTTGTGACCTATGGAATTTAGATCAAACTCTTCCCATCCTTCCAGGAGCATTTAATTGATTACTGTTCCCTCCCAATCTTGCTACTGTCTTTTGATTAGAAGATTTCCCTCATCCTTAACTTATAATAAGAGATAGCAAGCCATGTTGTAATTACTCACCTTCGAGCCTATCCTAAAATAATCACAAAATAGTAATGTATTTTTAAGGGATACTACCGCTGGCAACAAAAAGAAAAGAGAAATGACATAGAAAGAAAATTACAAATTGGTACAATGTCTCAAGAAAAACCTAGCCAGGGTCGCCTGGTTGGCTCAGTGGGTTAAGCCGCTGCCTTCAGCTTAGGTCATGATCTCAGGGTCCTGGGATCGAGTCCCACATCGGGCTCTCTGCTCAGCAGGGAGCCTGCTTCCCTCTCTCTCTCTCTCTGCCTGCCTCTCCATCTACTTGTGATTTCTCTCTGTCAAATAAATAAATAAAATCTTAAAAAAAAACCAAAAAAAAAAAAACAAAAAAACAACCTAGCCATATTTGAGACAGCACAAATTTCATGGACATGCAATCTGCCAGTGTCTCAGGGCCCATGCTTAGGAGGGTCCTAAATTTGGTTTAATGTTCTACTCTCTCTTTCTTGAAACTCCTAATAATGTTGAATGTTTTCCTGCACTTGCATTTTTCACTAAGTCCCACAATTATTTCATCAGTTCTTGGTGATTCTGAGAATATAAGTAGAGCAAGACTTTCCCTTTCCTGTGTCTTAAACATCTTTAACCTTCCTCTTGAAACTTCTGCCAATCATTGCAAAATTTTTATTTTGAAAGTATAGCAATAAGCTCTCTCATAAAGAGTCCCAACATCTCAGGACTATTCCAGATTTCACTTAGATCCTATAACTGATACTATGTTGAAGAGATCAATGACTGAAACAATACTTATTATTTGGAACAGTAATTAGGCTTTTGATCACTCTTAAGATTGCATACATCAACACTATCTCAGAGTCTAGGTATATGCAGAAAGGAAAGACTAGTTTTGGTAGCATTGGAAACTAGGTATAGGACATGAGATTTATTCAACTCCTTTCCCACTTCTCTTGTGATCAGTTCTCTTGGCTAGCTCAGCATTTAAGTGAGTTGAGAAACAGGAATAATTATTTTGTATATTGGGGTGGTATGAGAAGAAAACCAGATAGGCATTTAGAAAAGAGTTTCGCAGAGGAAGGAATGATGGAGATCAAAAGGATGTCCTAAACTCACTTAAGTAGCTAAGGAAGACATTCAAGTTACCATGTAAAAATGGCAGTCTCCAGTTTTCTCCCAAAGAAATCAAAGTACACTCACAGTAAAATGGCTCCTTCTGCTTTAGATGGATAACTGAAATGTGGTGTCTCACAGCTTAATTCTAAACCTTTTTAAACACAATCTACCCAACAGCTTTCTGACAATGTGAATTTTCTATTTTAGTCTACATGAGTCTAATAATGTTACCAGGTGAACTTTTGCCATTATTCCAAGCAGACCTGTTTTCCCAAATTCAATCCAGTCAGCAATAAGTGAGTCCATATTGTCTTATATCAAAAAATTTTAGAGGATTGCATTGTATTTCTTTAACATAAATTTTAGACAAATTTCTAGAATCTTTAAGATGACCTCTCTGCCTCATATAAGAGGGCTCATTTCTACATAATATCCTGGTTAAAGAATCCAATTTTCTCATATTAGAAAGAACTACTGGTAATTTAAAACAAAATTAGTTCCCATGATTGGTAAAATTAAACATAGCCTTTTACCATGTTTTAGTAAAATGTGTAATTCCACAATCAGATATGCATATTATCCTCAAAAATGTTATTATAGAAATTCTTATTATTTAATTATTCAAGCATATTAACTAACCTTAGTTGGTTAAAATATCTTGATAAAATATATATAACAATCCATAGTATGAACTGCAGTTCTAATTGTCACATAGCTTTTATATCTTTGCCTTCATACTCCACCATTTAACACCCCCCTCAAGTCTGAATCAATCCATTTGTGGAAAAGCTGTTTGAGTATGATATAATTGGTTCAAAATACCACAAGAAAATAGAATCATAAAATACTCTGTCAAAGCTGACCGATGTCAAATACAAACTTAAATTTGGAAATAAAAAATTATTTTAAAATCTAATTAATTAAGTAACACCTCCACACAAACACTTCCTATGCCCAACGTTTTTATGAATTTTTTTTTCTTTTTTTACAATGGGGCAGATTTTTCAGGACCCTAAGAGAAAAAGTTGAAAAAAAAAAAAAAGACATTGCTGCTCCTTCAAAGAATATTTTTTGAAAACTTATAATGCCTAGAAATACTTAGATTTTTTTTTCCTCCCTATTCCATTATCTACCTGAAGGTAAGAGTCTGCATTATTTAAATGATCTAAGCCTTCAGTACCAGTCCATTTCATTTGGTCTTTGGAGGTACTGTGATAGAGGACGTGTGCACTATACCTCAATAACAAAGCCACTATCACCCACGTGCTTAAGGATAGCATCCACAATTAGCATAAGAATATGAGCATAGCTAAGATGTCAAGAAATAGTTCTGGTCACAAAGTTCAAGGCAAGACAGAATGTAATAACATCAAGCAGCCAGGATTCAGGAGATAGATTATAGCAGTGCCATGAAGCAGTGCTCCTCAGTACTCCCATTTCCTCCCTTTTTGAGCAGGTATGTGTATAGCTGTTATCCTGTGTTTGTTCTACTGTCATATATAGGGACTGTTTAGGGTAGATACTTTGTCTCTACTTTCACAGATCTACAAATGAAGAAGAATACTGGAGTAGTAGCTGTACTAAGTGAACAACATACAGGATTCTCATCTGATTTAAATGATGGGATTTGGAGCCTTTGAGTTGACACTGTAACAGGTGGAGGCTCTTGAGAGAGAAGTAAATGCATTTTGCATGTAGAAGGAGCATGCATCATTGGGGGTCAGAGGGTGGATTGTCACAAATAGACCTTAGGAAATGGCTGTCAAGTCCACATCCTGTATAATCCCTTTGCTTGAGTGCAATGTAACCAGCTTCTAACAAACAGACTATGGCAAAAATCTTGGTATTCAACTCCCATGATTAGCTTACATTATATTGCAAAGGAAATAGGATGATAGATATAGATATAGATAGTTGTAGATATAGATAGATAGAAATATAGACATAGATGATAGAGATAGATAGAGATATAGATACAACTACACTGCAGCATATACAGTATAGATTCTCTTTCCTTGCTGGCTTAGAGGAAGTCTGATGCCATGTTATGAGGGACCTATGGAGAGATCCACATGTCATGGATCTGCTGATAGACACTAAGCAGCAAGGAACAGAATTTGATTAATCAGCAGAATAAGCTTGGAAGCAGATTCTTAGCCACTCGAGCCTCCACATGAAAAATCAGACCAGATTACACTTTGATTGCAACCTTGTGAGTCCTCCATCTTGACCTAAGAAAACCAGGAGGTAATAAATGTGTATAGTTTTAAACTGGTAATTTGTGGTGATGTGTTATATGGCAATAGAAAATGAATATACCAACTGTGCCAGTTACCCAGAAGTGAAGTGTTCCCCAGGATGTGGAACTTTCAGTTTTAACTCTGAGATATCCCTGAGCAAACAGGGATATATTTGTTGTTCTAAACCTCCCTTACTTTTTTGTTGCCTCTGATGTGAATTTTAAAGGATTGTAGGTAAAATTCTTCAGGATTTTTACCTAGTTTTTAAATGATATTTACTTTATAATATTTTTGGAAAATGAAGAATATTTATAATATTTATAATATTATAAATTTTAAAAGAATATAGACATTGAATTAAAGGAATATAGACATCCAACATCCCTAAGAATAATATTAAAAGAGACAATGATCTTTCAAAATAGTTAAACACTTAACAAATGAGCAAATAATGGTTGAACAAAATTAATTTAAAGCAGTTGAATTTCTGTGTACCAGGAGCAATCTGAAACTGAAATTTAAAAATAGTGTAATTTACAATGGCATCAAAAATCATCAAGCACTTAGGAATACATCCAATTAAAGATGTGCAAGTCATCCACAATGAAACATACAAAATTTTTTTTTAATATTTTATTTATTTGACAGATAGAGATCACAAGTAGGCAGAGAGGCAGAGAGAGAGAGGAGGAAGTAGGCTCCCTGCTGAGCAGAGAGCCTGATGTGGGGCTCGATCCCAGGACCCTGGAATCATGACCCGAGCTGAAGGCAGAGGCTTTATCCCACAGAGCTACCCAGGCACCCATACAAAATATTTTTGAGAGAAGTTCAATAAGATCTAAAGAAATCAAGAGACATACCCTTTTTATAGATTGGAAGACCTACTACTGTCAGTATGTCCTTTCTACTAAAACTTATCTATAGACTTAAAATGCAGTTGGAATCCAAAAGCCAGATACTTTTGTTGACAAAATTGATAAGCTGATTTTAAAATCTCTGTGGAAAATGTAAAGGATATAGAATAACCATAACAATTTTGAAAAATAACAATTTCAGGGCCTACACTTCCTGATTTCAAAGTTTAATATAAAACTATAGTAATGGGGATAGTATAAGGTACAAAATAGAGCAAATGGATCAAATAGGATAAAGAATCAAGACATACACCTCACACATTTATGTTCAATCAATATCCAATCAAATCTCTGATTCAATTCAATGAGGAAAGAAAAGTTTTTGTTTTGTTTTGTTTTGTTTTGTTTTAACAAAGTGTGCTTAAAATAAGCAAAAATTTGTATTGGGCAAAAACCAAACCTCAACTTCTACTGTGCTCCCTACACAGAATTTAATTTCACATGGATCACAGACCTACCTGTAAAAGCTAGAACCATAAATCTTCTAGGAGACAGTGTATAAAATATTTTTATAACATGAATGGAGGCAAATATATTTTATACGGAATAAAAAGCATTAAACATGGAAGAAGAAGAAAAGTGATAAATTGGATTTAATCAAAAGTTAAAATGTCTGCTAATCAAAAGATACTATTAGGAAATGAATATATAAGCCACAAGAGTGGGAAGAAATTATTTTCAAGGAAATATTTTGGATAATAAAAATGGTCTATATTTTATACTGGAGTATGAGTTACACTGGTATATATAAATGTCAAAAGAAAGAAAATTACAAGTGGGTGATATAATATTTAGGCACAAAATCCAAAAGTAAGAAGATAGAATATTTAACTAAATGAAATATAAAACCTTTAATGACCAAAAATATCCAACTAAAAGTCAACTTAAAACAATGATCTATAAAAGTCACTTTAGATGCTGATGACTGAAGGAAAATGGACATGTAATATATGGGCATATAATAATAGGGAAATTAAAATAGTGATCAAATATAATAATTTTATTCAAATTTGGTAATAATTTATGAAAACAAGAGATCTCATTCATACCCATCAACCTAGCAAAAAAAAAAACTTAAAGGAACTGACACATGTATTAGGATTAGAAATTTTAAACAGGTAACAAAAAGTACTCTTTAATGTTTTGGGCAGAATTTTGAAAGTTACAACACTGTAGGAACATTTTGAAGACAGTTTAAATATTCACAGTTACAGGGATGCCTGGATGGCTCAGTCAGTTAAGAGTCTGACTCTTGATTTTGGCTCAGACCATGACCTCAGGATGCTGGGATCAAGCCCCAGGTCAGGCTCAGGGCTCAGCGGGGAGTCGACATGAGGATTCTCTCTCAGCAGCCCCTGCCCCAGACTCTCTCTCCTATATAAATAAATAAATAAATAAATAAATCTTTAAAAATTTTTAACAGTGCAGATATTCTTTAACTGAGACATTCTCACCTTGATTCAGTTGATCTGACAAGATCATCATGGTGGGGTCTGTCCTATGCATCGTAGGATATTTAGAACATCCCAGTGTGACTGCCTAAAATGTCTCTGGACATTGCTCAGTGTCCTTGGGGGGACTCTGTTGCCCCTAGTAGGAAACAGAGTTTTAATTCACTATATGTCAAATAATTGGAATTTAAATAAAAACTTAAAAAATGATAAACACAGTTTTAATTTAACCTCTCAAAATATTTTTGTTGCTTTGGTATATTAGCAGTTTGGTAAAGAATATGAAAGACAGCCAAAAGTACAAATGACACCATGAAATAGTATTCAGATATTAAATATTGAATCAACATTATACTATACTGATTAATTAGAGGGATGTTCATAAGATGCTACTGAGTGGAAAGAAAAGAGAAAATCAAGCTGGAAAATATGATCATCCTAAAACATAAAGAACACTTGTGATTTTCATAGGCCTCTATCCTTACATTTGAATTAAAGTGTGTCCATATGTATGTGTACATAACAAAAATAAATAAGATGGTTGAACATTAAAAAACTGAACTGTAACATGACTGTGGTTGACCAATATATCAGTCTGCCAGCATATTTGTACAACTAATGTGAGCCAGAGTGAGAAGAGGAGATACAGCAAAGTGAAGAGGCAACATTAACCTCTAGGTTTATCTGGTGGATACAGAATGACTTTGTTTTAAAAATATGCTGTAAATGATTTAATTTTAAAGCTCTTTTCTCCAATTATCGTACCTCTTTCTGCTTTTATGATTTTCTTTTGGGAAGTATAAATGATCCCGTGGTCACTTAACGGCTGCACTCCCTGAGCCCTCGCCAAATGTTGACAGGTGTCTGAAATTAGAGCCAAGCCACGTTGGCACGCACCTCAGATTCATTCCCTGGTCCAATCAGACAGCACTGAGACTAGCAGACACACAAAGGCAGTCTGAGACCCAAGCCAACAAGCATCCTTTCAGACTCTGCCAAACTCTTACACCAGGCGGCATGCTGACTAAGGAACACCATGCCTTATTAGTGGCAGTAACCGCCCAGTGATTGAATCAAGAATTATCGGATACACAGTCGTATCCTGGTAGAAACCTACCCTGGCGATCTGCTGTGGGATTATTCTAAAACCATTCTAGAAGAGTAAAATAAATTGGGTACCTGGGTGGCTCAGTGGGTTAAGCATCAGGCTCTTGATTTCGGCTTAGGCAGGGCGTGATCTTAGTGTAGTAAGACTGAACCCTACATCAGGCTCTGCACTGGGCGTGGAGCCTGCTTAAGATTCTCTCTTTCCCTGTTAAAAAACAGTTCAGTTTTTTAATGTTCAGCCATCTTATTTATTTTTGTTATGTACACATACATATGGACACACTTTAATTCAAATGTAAGGATAGAGGCCTATGAAAATCACAAGTGTTCTTTATGTTTTAGGATGATCATATTTTCCAGCTTGATTTTCTCTTTTCTTTCCACTTTATTTATTTATTATAGTACCATATAGTACCCTGAGTTCAAATAACAGGTCTAACACTTACCTAAAGGTGTGACCATGGTGAAATTAGTCTCTCTAAGCCTCTATTCCTCATTTGCAAAATGAGGGTAGTATTACCTACTTTGTTGGGTTGTTGTAAAGAGTCGATCTTCTTAAAACCACTTAGAACAACATCCAGCACATTATAACCATTACATAAATGTTTGTATTATTACTATTATTCCACCTTTGAAAATGTTGAGACTATAATGTATGTGAGTAGTCTTAAAATATATCACTCTGTTCTTGTACAGAAGAAACTAGGATAGAAGACACCCTATTTTTTTTTAAAGATTTTATTTATTTATTTGACAGAGATCACAAGTAGGCAGAGAGGCAGGCAGAGAGAGGGGGTGGAGCAGGCTTACCACTGAGCAAGGAGCCTGATGCGGGGCTTGATCTCAGGACCCTGAGATCATGACCTGAGCTGAAGGCAGAGGCCTTACCTCACTGAGCCATCCAGGCGCCCCAGAAGACACCCTATTTTGGATTAGATGGGACATTACCAAACAAATATTTCTTTTAGACATGATGAAACAAAGTGAATAGCATAGGTTCCATAAACCTCATGAACAGAGTTAGAAAATTATGCACCCTGATACTTTACTAGGTATCTACCATGGCATCTATGCCACAGACTAGAGACTTTAACGTACAGGGGAAATTACCTGGGAGTCTCTGAGCAGTAATTTTTGATTAGCCCCATCCTTGCAGATTTGGGTTTGGTAAATGTGGTATGGACTCTGGGAATAGGAATTGTTAAGAAGCTTATTACAGGAAACAACCTGAGGGCTGCTGCTGGGGAGGGGAGTGGGGAGATGGGGTAACTGGGTGATGGACATTAAGCAGGGCATGTGATGTAATAAGCACTGGGTATTGGATAAGACTGATGGATCACGGACCTGTACCTCTGGAACCAATAATACATTACATGTTAATTAATTTAATTTAAATTTTTAAAAAGTAAAATCTTAAAAGAAAGAACGAAAAAGGAAGGAAGGGAGGGAGGAAGGAAGAAGAAGGGAACTTGGGTGGCTTAGTGGGTTAAGCTGCTGCCTTCGGCTCAGGTCATGATCTCAGGGTCCTGGGATCAAGTCCTGCATCGGGCTCTCTGCTCAGCAGGGAGCCTGCTTCCTCCTCTCTCTCTCTGCCTGCCTCTCTGCCTACTTGTGATCTCTCTCTGTCAAATAAATAAATAAAATCTTTTAAAAAAATAAAATAAAATAAAAAAGAAGGAAGGAGAAGAAAGAAAAGCTTGTATGTGACTGTCAGGGTCAAGCTGGTCTGGCTATCACTGATAGGAACAAATTTGCTGAAATTACTGACCCTGCCTTGATCCAAGTCTACATTCCAGGAAGTCTTAGAGAGTCTATGTCAACTGTCATATGTATGACATGCTTGATAATTGTCTAGCTTGCATTTCTGTCAAATACTCTGGAACATTCTGTCTTTAATTACTTGGGTTGAATATCTTAAAACTGTTCCATTCCTCTGCTGGCCATCAAACTGCACAGCTTGTCAAATGGAAGAACTGATAATTTGAGCTAATGAGAAAACCAATGTGTGTATTTTGAGATAGATCATTTTAAGAGCATTGGTTGTTTAAATTGATTCCTTGCAACATAAATGCTTTCATTTCATGTTTTTTATAAATATTTAATCAACCATATTAAGTTCCTTATTTGCATACTTACATATTTTATTTTTGGTGAAAGAATTCTAGTTATAAATGCATTTCTAATAATAAAAATATGTTTATACCAGTGCACCGAACGGAGTGGTGATATTAAAAGAACAGTCAAGCTGGCAGTGATCTCCATTAGCTGGAATCATTCTTATTTTATAGAAGAGAAGGCAAGGAGAGTAAAGCTCTCAAATGTTAATTGACCTTTACAAGGTCCCAGATCTCATTAGCAGTTTCCTGAATTCTAGAAAATTGTTTGTCTGACTACAAAGCCAATATCCTTCACTAAGCTCCCTGGCCTTCCAATAACTGTGAGTTTGTAAAAAAAATTTTTGTTGTTTTTTATTGCATATTTATGAATAATTTGAAGAAAAATTTCAAAGTTACACAAATGGAAGTTTTCTATGATTAAATTTGTCATTAAAAACCTAATGGAGTATTTAAATAACTCTTTGAACATCATTAATTTGCTAATCCCAAATACTCTTTTTGTGTGTGAATGAGGAGCCTATTTAATATGACCTTTTAAATATAAGCAGATGAAATTGAATCTACTTTCCTCACTGTGGATGTTGTAGTAAGAAGATTGTTGGCTGGTGCTTAAGTGGTCCAAGAATCTCCTGCAATATATCTTTTCCTCTTTTGCCCAGAGTGAGTTAATTCCCTTCATTAGAGAATGCCAGGCACACAGAGAGCTGAGCCATGCCAGTAAATCCTCCCTATCTCTGCTTAGACCAAGCAGAACAGATGCGGAGACTCTGCTGCTAGGTAAAGAATGCCCTCTGGAAGGGCACCTGTAAAGAACAGGTTAATAGGATATTTTCCAGTACAGGATTTTTTAAAAGAATAATAAATATGGACTGAATTCTACTTGACCTTTTATTTAATGAGAAGAAGGTCTTTGAAAACACACACACACACACGCAAAACCTAACACAGTAAATATCACAGAAAGGGCACAGAGCATATGCAGAGAGATTTTGCATGGCTTCTATCTCATTGGAGAAGACATTATTTTTCCATAACTTTCTGTGCTTATTAACTAATTCCTAATATTTATAGCCCGATATCAATTTTAAAATAATAGAATCTATTTTAGAGTGGCTTAAGTTTATGGGAAAATTGAGCAAAAAATATAGTTCCCATAAACTTTTCACTGCCCCCCCAACCAAGTTTCACCCATCATTAACATCTTGAATACATGTGGTTCATTTGGTACAACTGATGAGTCAATATTGATACATTATTTTTAACTAAAGTCCATGGTTTATATTGGGGTATATACTCTTTGTGTCGTATGGGCCTATGAATTTTGCCAAAAGCATGAAGTCATGTACCAAACATTGTATGGTACAAAAGAGTTTCACTGCCCTAAAAATCCCGTGCTCCACATACTCATTCCCCTCACCAAGACTTGCCGTTAATTTTTTTTTTTTTTTTTACAGTCTGAACAGTTTTCCCTTTTCTAGAATGTCATATAACTGGAATCATATGATATGCAGCATTTTCAGATTGGTTTTGTTCACTAAGTAGTATGCATCTAAGGTTTTTTCATGTCTTTTTGTGACTTAATAGCTCATTTTTTAATCACTGAATTTTATTTTATGGATTATTATTTATTTTATGCTTGTTTACGCAGTCATCTTTTGAAGGACATCTTGGTTGCCTCCAGTTTTTGGCAATTACAAATAAAGTTGCTATAAACATTTGCAGGCAGGCTTTTCTGTAAACATAAGTTTTCAGTACATTTGAGTAAATATCTATGAGCACAATTTCTGTATCATATGGTAAGAGTATATTTAGCTTTTTAAGAAATTGCTGAATTGTCAGGGACAACTGGGTGGCTCAGTCAGTTAAGCAACTGTCTTCAGCTCAGATCATAATCCTGGAGTCCTGGGATTGAGTCCCACATCAGGCTTCCAGCTCCATGGGGAGTCTGCTTCTCCCTCTGACCTCCCCTCTCATGCTGTCTCACTCTGTCTCTCTCCTAACTAAGTAAATAAAATCTTTAAAAGAAAAAATAAGAAATTGTTGAACTGTCTCCCAAAATGGTTTCACCATTTTGCCCTCCTGCAAACAATGAATGATAATACCTTTTGATCCATATCTTCACCAGCATTCAGCATTGCAAGTATTTTGGATTTTAGCAATTCTTACAGCTGTATAGTGTTATGTCATTGTTATTTGAATTGCAGTTCCCTAATGACATATGATATTGAACAACTTTTTCTATGCTTATTTGGATCTGTATTTGTGTGTGTGTGTGTGTGTGTGTGTGTGTGTGTGTGTGGTGTCTGTTCAAGCCTTTTGCTTACTTTTAAAATTCTTTTTTCCCTATTGTTGATTTTTGAGAGCTCTTGTGTATTTTGGATATAGTTGTTTTGTTAGATATGTATTTTGCAAATATTTTCTCCCAGTATTTCGTTTATTTTTTCATTCTCTTAAGAAAATCTTTTGCAGAGCATAAGTGTTTAATTTTAATGAAGTCCAACTTCTCAATGTTTTTCTTTCATGGATCAGGCTTTTAGTGTTGTGTCTAAAAATGCATTGCCAATCCTAAAGTCACATAGATTTTTTTTCTCTGTTATCTTCTGGAAGATTTATAATTTCATATTTTACTTCAGATGTATGATCTATTTTGGTTAATTTTTGTGCAAGTGTAAAGTCAATATCTAGATACATTTTTGATACTTTTTTTTTTTTTTGGCATGTGACTGTCCAGTTGTTCCACCACTTTTAAAAAGACTATCTTTTCTTCATTGGATTGCTTCTGCACCTTTGTTAAAGACTCATTGATTAAATTTGTGTGGTTGTATTTCTACATTCTTTATTCTGCTTCTTTGATCTATATGTCTGTTCTTTCTCTAACACTACACTATAGCAAATCTTGAAGTAAGCAGTGTTAGTCCAACTTTGTTCTTCCTCAATATTGCATTGGCTATTCTGGGTCTTCTGCCTTTCTATATAATTAGTCAATTTCCACAAAGTAACTTGCTGAGATTCTGATTGGAAGTACATGGAATCTATAGATCAAATTGAGAAGAACTGACATTTTAATGATGCTGAGTCTTCCTATCCATGAAAGTAGATACATTCTCCATTTATTCAGAGCTTCAATTTATTTTATCAGTTTTATAGTTTCCCTCATATATATTTTGTTTGATTTTTGTATGTTACTGTAAATAGAGTTGTGTTTTAAATTTCAAATTCCAGTTGTTCATTACTGGTATATGGGAAAGCAATTAACTTTGTTAACCATGTAGTATATCATGCTGTATATCATTGTTGTATATTATCATACTGCTTAGTAGCTACAGGAGTTGTTTTGTTGATTTGGAAAGGGGATTTTCTACATAGACAATCCTGCAAAATGAGACAGATTTATTTATTCCTTTTCAATATGTATGCCTTTTGTTTTAGTTTTACTAGTAGAACTTCTAGTATGAGGTTGCTTAAGAAAAGCAGCATCCTTTCCTTGTTCTTGATCTTTGGGGGAAAGCATCTAGTTTTTCACCATTATTGCTATGCTGATAGCTGCAGTTTTTTTGTAAATGTACTTTATCAAGTTGGGTTTTTTCTTTTTTCCTAGTTTGCTGAAAGCCGTTATTGTAAATGGTTGTTATACTTTGTCAAATGCTTTTTCTGCGTCTATTTGATATGATCATATGATTTTTCTTTTTCAGGTTGTTGATTTGATGTATTCCATTAATTGATTTCTTTTTTTTTTTAAGCTGCCAGAGAGAGATCACAAGTAGGCAGAGCAGCCAACAGAGAGAAAAGGGGAGGCAGGCTCCCTGCTGAGCAGAGAGCCTGATGAGGGGCTGCATCCCAGGACCCTGAGATCATGGCCCGAGTGGAAGGCAGAGGCTTAACCCACTGAGCCACCCAGGCACCCCCATTAATTGATTTCTGAATGTTGATCCAGCCTTGCATAACTGGTATAAATTCCACTTGGTAATGGTAATAATTATCTGTATACTTTGCTCTATTTTACTTGTTAATATGGGGATTTTTGCATATTCAGGAGCTATACCAGTTTATGGTTCCCCTTACAGTCTTTGGGCTTCATTTTAGTGGAATGCCTCACAGTATAAGTTACAAAATATGGCTCCTGCTTCTATATCTGGAACAGATTTCAGGAAGCCTGCATCATTTATTCTTTAAATGATTGATAGTTGATAGAATTCATTAGTGAAAACATCTGGTCATCGTGCTTTCTGTTTTGGGTTGTTATTTATTTGATTCAGTTTCTTAAAGGCTATTCAGATTATCTGTTTCTCTGCTTCTGTGAGTTCTGGCAGATTGTGTCTTTCAACAAATTGATCAATTTCATCTAAATTACCAGACTTGTGAGCATACAGTTGTTCATAATATTCCTTAATTATGTAAATGTCCATGGATTCGGTACTAGAGCCTTCTTTTTTGATATTAGTAATTTGTGTTGTCTTTCTTTTTTTGTTAGTTAGCCCAGGTAGGCGTTTATCAATCTTATTGATCTTTTCTAAGAATGAGATTTTGATTTCTTTGAAATTCTCTATTGTTTCCTTAATTTCAATTATATTGATTTCTATTCTGATTTTTATTATTTCTGCTTTATTCTTCTGCTTACTTTGGATTTAATTTTCTTTTATTTTCCTAGTTTCCAAAGGTAGAAATATAGACTATTGATTTTAGATCTTCTCTTCAAGTATATGCTTTCAATGTTAAGTTTCACTCTAGTGGTTTTGATATATCCCACATACATTGATAGGTTGTGTTTTCATTTTCACTTAGTTAAAAATATTTTTAGATTTTTCTTGAAAACTTCTAATTGATCTGTATTTTATTGTGAAGTCTCAAAATCTCCTAATATTTTGGGATTTTTTTCTAGTTATCTTTAGGTTATTGATTTCTAGTTTAATTCCACTTTGGTCTGAGAGCATACTTTGTATAATGTCTATTCTTTTAAATTTGTTAAGGTGAGTTTCAGAATGTCATCTATCTTGTGAATGTGAGCTGGAGAAGAATGTATATTCTGCTGTTGTTTGATGAAGTATTCTATAAATGTCAATTGAATCCAGTTGATTGATGGCCCTGTTCAGTTCAATTACATCCTTACTGATTTTCTGCCTACTGTACCTGTCGACCACTGATAGGGGAGTGCTGAACTGTCCTAGTATAGTAGTGGATTCATCTATTTCTCTTTGCAGTTCAGTTGCCTCACATATTTTGACACTGTGTTATAGGCACATAGATATTAAGGATAGTTATGTTATCTTGGATAATTGACCCTTTTATCTTATGTAATGCTGATCCTTATAATTTTTATTGGTCTGAATTATGCTCTGTCTGAAACTAAACCAAGTTTTCTTTTGAGTAATGTCAGCCTGGAATCACTTTTTCCATCCCTTTATTTATAATTTATTTATATCTTTATATTTAAAGTAGATTTCTTGTAGATTATATATAGATGTGTCTTTGTTTGTTTGAGTTTTTTTTTTTCCCACTACTATCAGATTCTCTTTTTTTTTTTGTTTTATTTAGACCATTCACATTTAAAATAATTAATAGATGCATTTCTTACTATTTGTATCTACTATATTAAATGTCTTCTATATGTTGTCATTGTTCTTTGCTTTTCTTTTGTTTTCTACTTTTTCTACCTCTTTAGTTTTAATTAAGAATTTTATATGAGGGGCACCTGGATGGCTCAGTGGGTTAAAGCCTTTGCCTTCAGCTCAGGTCATGGTCCCAGGGTCCTGGGATCAAGCCCCGCATTGGGCTGTCTGCTCAGCGGGGAGCCTGCTTCCTCCCCACTTCTCTTGGCCTGCCTCTCTGCCTGCTTGTGATCTCTGTCTGTCAAATGAATAAATAAAATCTTTAAAAAAGAATTTTATAAGATTTCAATTTTCTCCTCCCTTAGATTATCAACTATACTTCTTTAAAAAACAATTAGTGGTTGCTTTAGAGTTTGAAATACATAATTATGAGTAATGTAAATACCATTCCAAATAGCATTATAGCTTCACAGATACTGCAGGCACCTTATCAGAGAGATTGCCCAATTCTTCCCTCTGTTTACTTATAACATCCTACCATTTATTTCATTTATTCACAAGTTTATTAACCACCAAATACACTACTGTTTTTATTTTGAACAAATTACTAAATCAATTAAAAATAAGAGAAAACTAAATTTTATATATTACCTTCACTTATTCCTTCTCCACTATTTTTCCTTTTTTATGTAAATGCAAGTTTCTGAACTATAACATTTTCCTTCTCCTAGTATAACTTCTTTTAACATTTCTCATAAGGCAGGCTCACTGATGATAAATTCTATTTTTGTTTCTCTGAGATTATCTTTATTTATCCTTCATGTTTGAAGAATAATTTCACTGGAAACAAAATTTTGTGGGGATTTTTATTTTGTTTTTCTTTCAATCTTTTAAACATTTTACTTGCTCTTTCTTCCTTACACAGAAGAGACGTTTCTAAAGAGAGTTTGATATAACTCTTATCTTGCTTCACTATGAGCATCTTGTTTCCACCTTCCTTCTGGTTTCCTTCAAAATTTTTTGTCTTTCATTTTCTGCAGTTTAAATACAATATGCTTAGATACAGAATTTTTGGTTTTTATCCTACTTAATGTTCTCTGAGCTTTTTGGATCTGTGGCTTGGTGTCCATCATTAGTTTTGGAAAATTCTCAGCCATTATTAATTTAACTATTTCTTCTGTTCTTTTCGCTAATTCCTTTCCTTCTGGTATGCTACCCTTTTTGTAATTGTCCTAAAGTTCTTGGATATTATGGTTCATAGTTTTTTTTTTTTCTCTTTGCATTTCAGTTTTGAAAGTTACTATTATCCTATCTTTAAACTCAAGGATTATTTCACTAACTATGCCTGGTCTTTTTGTCAATCCACCAAATGCATTCTTCATTTCTGTTACAATGTTTTTGAATTCTAGGATTTCTTTCTTTTTTTTTTTTTCTTTGAGTTTCCACCATTTTGCTTATATTACCTATCCATTCGTGCATGTTGTCTACTTTTCCCAATAGAATCTTTGGCATGATATATGTAGCACATTACTGTTCCCATTACAGTCAGCATAGTTATTTTAAATTGCCAGTTTGGTAATTTCAAAATTTCTTCTATATCTGAGTCTGGATTTGATGCTTGATCTGTTTCTTTGGATTGTATTTTTTTTTTTTTGTCTTTTTAAACCTGACTTATAGTTTTTGTTGTTGTTGTTGTTAAAAGTTGTATATGATGTGTCAGGTAAAAGGAATTGAGGTTTTATGGTTGTCTGGCTACATGTTAGGCTATGTTTACTAAAGCTGTGGTATCAGAGGTTAAAATTTCCTCTGGTGCTCTTATTTTTGTCTCCCTTGTTTTCATTGTGTATCCCTAGAGACTCTTTAAAAAGAATCTAAGACTTGCAGTTCTTTTAGCTATAAGCTCCTTTTACTTTACTGGAATATTATTGATGTAGTGGTAGAGTGTGGGGTTGTGGAAGTCCTATGATTAGTTCTTAGGCTTTTAGTGAGCCCGAAGTGAGTTTTTCACTGGGTTAAGTTTCAATAAAATCCCAATAGGTTTGATACTGATACAATAGTTTAATACTTTCCCTTATGATCAGGCCTTTAAGGGAAACAGAGAACTCTTTAGGCATTTCTAAAGAATTACTTTTTTTTTCCCTTGCCCTGCTGGAAGCAAGAGGGGATTTTTCTCAGTTTCTCAGTTTGTTTCTCAGAGTTCATTGTGTCTCATGGTTCATCTCCCCACCTGATTTCTCCCCTTCACTTTTCCCTTCCTTCTCCTAATGTCTCCATGCTATTTCTTATGTTCCACAAATAAATGAAACTGATAATTGACTTTCTCTTCTTGACTTATTTCCCTTAGCATAGTCTCCCCCACTCCCATCCATGTTGATGCAAAAGTTGGGTATTCTTCCTTTCTGATGGCTGAGTAATATTCCATTATATACATGGACCACATCTTTTTTATCCATTTGCCTATTGAAGGGCAGCATCTTGTCTCTTTCCACATTTGGCTATTGTGAACTTTGCTACTATGAACATTAGGGTTCATGTGGCCCTTCTTTTCACTACATCTGTATATTTGGGGTAAATACCCTAGTATTTTTAACTGAATGTTAGTTATTTTTATGTGAAGGTGGAAAAAAGGATAGCATTAGCAAACAAATCAATCTTTCAATTATTTACATGAATTTATTAACAAATTTCTCTATCATAATTTACATAAAGCCATAAGCTCTTTAGTTATTTCTTAGATGAGCTCACACATCTCTATTTCCACTCACAAAATAGGTACATTTTAAAAGACTAGATCATATACATAACCAGTGCATATAATGACCCTGAATACAGTATTGGAATTTCCTTGTAGGTGAGACGACATATGTGAAACTTAACTTGAGGTCCAAAACTCAAATGTGTGCCACTGTAAAAAAGATAAAGAATTGAAAAACAATCAGCTACACCCAATACAATATATCTTATTCTAGAAGACCTTAATGACTTTAAAATCATAATAATTTGCTGAATCATGTCATGAAAAATATTATTTTCACATATACTATTTGATAGTTCTAATGGTCAAAACTTGAGTGAATAACATATGGTTTCTCCTGGTCAATGAAAAGTTTGCAAAGGAACAGCACATTCTGTTGAAAGTATAACTCTGTGACAGATACTGAATTTATAAATATAAAGCATATAAAAAACTTGTTATTTTATGCATTGTGTTAAGTTTAGAAGAGTTGATACATGTTTCTGCTAGTTTTAAAACAAATTCTAAAATGAATTGAAATAATTAATATTAAGTAAAAAATAATTAGGAATATATGCAGTTCTCAGAGATCATAAGTAACAAAATATCAGTGGCATGATTTAAAATGAATATTTTAGCCAGACAGACGGACAAACACTGCATGGTGTTGCTTATATGAAGAGTCTAAAAAAAAGTCAAACGCACAGAAACAGAGAATTGAAAAGTGGTTGTTACAGACTGGCAGGTGAGGAAAATGGGGAGAGATTGGTAAAGGAGTAGAAACTTCCAGCTGTAAAATGAATAAGATCTTAGTATCTAATGCAAACCATGGTGACTGTAGTTGGTAACACTATATTATATAATTGATATTTGCAAAGAAAGTCGACCTTAAATGTTCTTACAAAAAGCAAAAAATATAAATATGTGAGATGATGGATGTGTTAATTAACTAGATTAGGAGAATTGTTTCAGAGTGTATACATAAACCAAATCATCACAACATAGAGTTCAAACATCTTATAATTTTGTGTTTATACCATAATAAACCTGAAAAAAATTAAGAAGAGAAAAAGGTAACATGTAAAAGCCATTTGGAAAAAAAATAAAGCTGGATCCATATATCAGAAAAGTTAAATTAAAATTGATTTAAAATTAGCTTGGTTTTCATATGATAATTGGGTGTGTGCATGTACACTGACTTATCCCTAGGAAAACAAACCCAAACATTTTTATTTACATTAAGAATAGCCTTCAGAGTTAACAGAACAATTGAATGTGCCACACACTCCTCCATAAAGGTGGCTGGGAATGATGATCTATGTATCTGACATTGTTGGTAATGTCTGGACTAGTCTGGACTATTTACTGTGCAGGCCTGTCTGTTTCCAGAGTCTTCCTTCTTACCAGAGTTTTGGGGGGTAGCAACTGTACCTTCTACTATTTCTTCTGTACCTCCTTTTCATTTGGGGTAAAATTCTGTTCCAATGGTGGGTGGGATTACCTGAGGTTAGCAATGGTTATGGTCGAGATAATAAGGAAGGATGGTGGCTCTTCTATGGCTCCAAAGGAAATTCTGGATTCCACAGTTCTTGGAAAGTGCCATTGCTTGGGGATTTCAGCCTGTTTCCAAGAACTGTGGCACCAAGGACCTCTCTAAGAAGATTTTGTGTAGGAACCTGTCATCCCAACTCCCCTCTCTGTTATTGCATGTCCTCTTTCTATTCTGTAGGAAGAAATTCTACTTGAATGATCTGCTCATGTTGGACCACAACTTGGGAAGCAGGTGATCTGGATGACAGTTTACCACTAGTTCCTCACTGGCTCTCCCCAGACAGGGTTCAGACCCTGGGTAACCACTCAGTGGCTATGTAACATTTGACAAGTCTCTCACCTTCTCATAAACCTAACATTCTCTGAATAAAATGGAAAGGAAATTGAGATAAATATAGGAAGAGGAAAAAAAATGATACCTATGTCACAGGGTGTTTTGGAAGAAGTAAAACAGATAATGCTATTAGTTCAATGCATTACATAGAATAAACACGGACTATGGGGTATGTTTTACATATTGCCTTTTTTTTTTTTTTTAACGTATAAGGTGAAAATGCTGAGACACGTTTCCCCAGGTTGGATTAGTATGTTTTTTAGGTACATTCTGAACATTTGTTTAGACACTGTTTGGATGGTCATGCCATGACAGTTTCATCCAGTTGAACTTGATTATAAAACTGAATCTTATGAAAACTAGAATGTGAGAACCATGGGACAGAAATGGGGTTTTATTCTTTCTTTATCCCCAATGCTCTGGTTAGTGCCTAGAAAGTGTTCATTAAATATGACTTTGTAAATTGGATGCTGAAAGCTATGCTTTGGGAGTCCTAAAGAAAATATGAGACTCTGAACAAGGGGAAACGTGCCTAGGGAGGTGAATAGATAGATTAGCATTTAAGAGTTGTCATATAAAATGATTGTTTTTCATTCTGTTAAAATGCAATCTTTCCACTTCAGCAGAAGTGTAGCATAAACATATTGTGGTTACAAATAGGAATCCAAGAATTTACCCAGGCCATACTGTGCCATGCAAATTATCTTATATAATTTCAGCCCTGACAGTGCCAAAGACTCTTGCAACATGCCTTGCGAGTACTGTCCCTAATGACAAAGAGAAGCAGATAAAATAGAACATCCTTTTCATTATCAGGCTCTGGGATAAACCTTTCTCATGACCCAGGAAGAATCATGGATCTGAGGCCAAAACAGAGGTAATATATGGCATTTCTGATTCCCAAACCTGTTTTTAATGTTCCCTTAAGGAAGAATTCAGCTCATTTTCTTGATTTACTAAGTCAGTAACCTGGAGTTTAATTATTCTTCAGAATTTTGTATCATGTCTCTATGTTTTATTCTTGCACACCCTAAATATCTTCTTTAAATCTATATCCTCAGACTTCTCACAGTTCCTGGCATACAGTAGGTGCCGAATAAAAGCTTAGCAAACTTGTTTCACAAAGATTTTTTCCAATAAATCTTTCATTGTCAGATGACTTAGACTGACTGAATTAGTAATTTTATCTGTACTTAATGTTTCTAAAACGTGCTTCAAATTCTACCACCTCTTGAGAACTCAAAGCTTGAGTGTAAATTCACAGTGCAGACAGTAAAAAGCACAGCTGGTAAACCACAGGGCAAATTTGCAAACCCTTGTGTTGCTTGATTTAGTTCAGTTAATTACTGTTTATTTTGAATAATTATGCTATAGTCTGTAGTTTAAAAAACATTTTTGTCTGAGCAAATTGATAGAAATATTTATCAATGTCTTTAGTTAATGCTTTAATTTCCCCCAGATAATCACTGTGGAATGCAAAATTTAGCTTACTAGTCTCCATAATAAGAGTTGATATATGCTTAGCCTTCTCTTTTAAATATTTTTTGCTTTATCTTGGTTTTGATGAAGCAATGAATGTTAGTGGTAAACCTGGGAATTCTGACTACCATCTGTCTGATCCACCTGCTAAGCCCTTACGTCAACGGATGCTCAGGTGTCATTGAACAAAGGCAATGCTTCTGGCTTTAAAGTGAATCTGTGAAGTTCTGACTATAATTGCACACTTTATTTCCCCCCAAACGCAGAGATTTAAAGAACAAAATCCAGGGGGAAATGTTATATTCCCTAAAACTTTCCATTATTAACATTCTATTTTAAAAGTAATTAATGATGCAGGTGTATTTCTTTTCCTATGTTAGTGAACAATAAAATTAAATAAAAGAATGACTGCTTTCTTGTTACCGATTGTTATAAAAACAGGCAAGCTCTGGGTCTTTCAGCCTTCCATTCTTAATTATCTGCTTCCCACCCCTTCCCAATGTACTGTCCTTTCCCTACTATGGCTCAAAGTGTAGGGAGGATTCACTAGCATAGCCATAGTCTAGAGAGATTTGACCTTGAAGCTGGAGCTGATGGTGTTGCTAAGACCATTTCCTATAAGTGAGGTGGCTTGGCCTGAATCACTCAAGGACATGAAATTTTGCATAAAAATTCCACCAGATTTTAGTCACTTGGGTAGTATTTAATTTATCCTTTACCTCTATATGTACCCATAGTTAAGAATATTGCTATAAACACAAAGGAATCACTGAAAGAAGAAATGCTGGTAGATCTGTATTCAAATATCACTGTTCCTGATGGCTTTAGTCTATAAACAGCATTGTAATATCAAGTCACCATCAGTTAATCATGACCTGTATGGTTGTCAGAATTACCCTCTCCATTCTTTTGAAACATGGTTCATCTTTTCCAAATGGACTTTTCCTGTTATTAAATAACAGCTATGTTTTATTTAACAATATCCATGTTGCTAGAATATAAAATATCCTAAAGGTAGAAAACATGTGGTATTTTGTTGGTTGTAGAAAAGCCTATCTCAGACTTTGGGTATGTTTTCAAACAATATTAAATAAGTTTATGGTAATTTTAAGTTTTTTTTTTAACAGACTTTATTTATTTATTTGACAGACAGAGATTACAAGTAGGCAGAGAGGCAGGCAGAGAGGGAGTTGGGGGGAGCAGGCTCCCCGCCGAGCAGAGAGCCCGATGCGGGGCTCGATCCCAGGACCCTGAGATCATGACCTGAGCTGAAGGCAGAGCCCTAACCCACTGAGCCACCCAGGTGCCCCAGTTTATCATAATTTTAAAGGAATATCAGAAGTGAAGCAACAAAGAAGGTAGCAGTCAATGTTTATTTCCTCCTTCCCTTCCCTGATATGTTTCCTTCTTTCCTCTCATAACATACTTGTGTTAAGGAGTGACTCTGGTTCAGAAGGAAGAACGAATGTGGGGGGAATTGAAGTTGGGCCAGGAACTGACAATTGAACAGTTCAGTAAACATGGCCTCAAGCCAATCTATGATGTGCTTTAGAACAAAGAAGCAAATGGGGTCAAAACTGTTCATTTTTGTTCTGTCTTTGAGAAGGGAAATTATGAACTATTTCCCCTACTCTGTGTGCATGTAGGCACATATAAAACATGTTTCAGAGATTCAGAAACACCAGGGATACCATAGGTTTGATAATTTGGTGGTCAGAAGTCCAAGAAGTAGAGACAAGAATCAAGAAGGTAAGAACTTTATTCAAAATAGCCCAAATCTGGAAATAATCTAACAAGAAAATAAATACATATATTTTAAATTACAATATATTAATAAAATGAAACTAAGCAATTTTTTTAAAGTTGAATCTCAAGAACATGCTGACCAAAAGAGAGTTAGATATAAAGAGTACATACTATGTAACCCTATTCATATGAAGTACTATGAACCAAATTTATTTCCTATGAAGGCCAAATTTATTTATGGTGATAGAAATTAGATGTCTTTGCCTGATCAAAGGGTTTGAGTGGGTATTTGACTGTCAAGGGATACAACAAAGCTTTTCTGGATTAGGGAAATAAAATGTAATTCAGAAGGGATAGTTTCACACGTGTACACATTAGTCAAAATTGGGCAAACTGTATACTTTATATGTGTGCATTTTAATGCATTAAAATTATATCTCAAGATTAATTAAAAGAAAGTAAATAATCAATAGACCTTAAGAGCTTCAAGCTGCAGGTAACAATGTTGAGGAAACAGTGTTTAGGACTCCGTTTCCCTCTCCCAGCCTTAGACCTAAGTCAAAGTTAGCTGCAGGAGTCTGTTATGCATGAACATGGACAGGTGGCCAAGTTAGCAGTATATTATAACTCCTCATTTATCCAAGATATATTCACTGTACCAGACACTGTTAGTCATTAGAGATACATTGGTAGGCAATGTTACTTACCTTTTGAAGCTTACATTAAGTGAATACTAATCAAACAATTGAAAACATGAAACATTACAACCCTAGTGAGAGCTATCACAGCAGATGTGTGAATGACAAGTTAGAACAACGCAGCAGCTTCTGAATGACAAGTTAGAACAACCTTGTACATGTTAACGTTGAACCTACTATGGCATTCCCATGTATTTAATGTTCACATCTGAATATTTAACTCAGAATAATTAATTCTAATGAGGCTGACCATCTCAGATCACCCTTAATTTTCCAAAGGTCTGGTGAGGTGAGCACACAAACACTTTTCTTGATTACTTTGTTCTTGTTTATATTTATGACATGAGACATTAAAAAAAAAATGGTATGGTTTTTGCTTATGCTATGCTTCAAACAGATATTGAATTTGAGGGCAAGCACTACCTTCTTTTTGTCCAAGAAAACTAGCAAAAATTTGTTGCCAACTGGCCAAAATAAATATTGTTGCTTTGTCCCTTCTCTTTATATGCTGGTTAACTAGTCCCCATAAATCACTGTTGCTTTGTTCTGTGTGTCTCATGACCTTTAATTAGTCCTCTTAAGTTTGATAGTCAGTTTTCGGGATAACTAATTTTTATAACCATGTTATTACCTCAGTATTTTGATGAATATTTTTTTGAAAAAAAAAACAGAATTTCACAGTTTTGGTGTTTCGGGTTGTTTTGAGTTAACCCTGCTGAGTTTAAGAATGACTCAGACCCTAGGAAGAAAAAGAAAACATCCAGTTGCATAGGCAAGCCTACAAATATAATCTAAGTCAAAAGTATTGGTATTTGCAAAATTTATTTTCCAAGGCATTGCATCTCACATACAGCAAAGCAAGGCACTCATGCAACATAGTTAGTTGTGAGCTAGTTTTGAAAGATGTGTTATTAGCAACACAGTACTAAGTATTTTCATTTTTTTAAAAACTAGAATGAATTCAAAATTATCTCAGTGGTTTTCCTCTTTCTCTTTTGGATTTCTTCAAAGTAAAAAGGTGAAATTATAACATTATATAAAATCAGGAATTTTACAAAGCCAAATTTCAATTTTATTTTCATTGAAGGTTCTGATAAAGTGTGGTGGAAAGTGGGTGGAATTTGAGAATTATCATCATGGTTGTTAGATTGTGAATTTGCATTTCCTTTTTATTTCTCATTTATATTTTTTTACTTAAGTTTTACCGACAGATACATTTTTTTTAATTTTTTATTTTTTATAAACATATATTTTTATCCCCAGGGGTACAGGTCTGTGAATCGCCGGGTTTACACACTTCACGAAGTGGTGATGCAACATGGGGGCTTAAGTGGGTAGGAGAAGAACAGATAGATACGTTTTTAATTCAGATTTATTTATTTATTTTAGAGAGAGGTCATGCATGTGTGGGGGGGAGGTAGGAGAGAATCTCCAAGCAAACTCCCTGCTGAGCATGGAACCCAATAAGGGGCTCAATGTCATGACCCTAAGATCATGACTTAGACTAAAATCAAGAGTCAGAGGCTTAACCTGCTGAGCTACCCAGGCACCCCACCAAGAGATTAATTTTTAATGACAAAATGACCTGGGGAAATGAAAGTACGAGTAAAAGTGATGATATGAACATTGTATATAACATTTCATTAGTTATAATAATCAAATCAGAAGCCATGTGATGATACCAGTGAAGGTTTAGTAAATGAATTACATGTTAAAATCAGTAAAAGCAGTGGTGGTGGTTTTTAAAATGATCTTAAAATTTATCCTACTTAGAGGTAAAAATTGTACACTTATTGATGCTGTCTATGGAGTGGCTGCCTGGGGGAAAGAAAGACAAAACAAAACAAAATATCCCACAACTATAACTCCTGGAAAAATTTATTGGAATATAGAAAATACTTGTACCTCCCAAGGACCTTATATATCCCACCTAAAACAGTCTACTTAAAGAGAAGCAATCAGAAAGAGACCTGGAGGCTTAGTTTTAGGCAAAGGTTTGGAATCATTGATGACTTAAAACTGAGCTGTGTTCAGAGAAAACTTAATTGCCATTAGGAAAGATCAGAACCTGTAGCCAAATTTAACAGTACTATGTATCTCCAGGAAGCAAGCATGATGTGACTTGGAAAGCTAAAATGATAAAAAGGAACTTTAGAAGAGAAAGTAAAATTCTTTATTAATTTAAGGTAAAAAGAAGATCAGAGGTAAAACACACGCACACATCTCTGAACAGGAGAAAAAATTGATGACTAAAAAGTCAAATACATTTAGTTTTTTAAGTTCTTTTTCTTTTGTAACAAACTTTAACCTTGTCCAAAAAACCAGAATAGAATTCTGTTACATAAATGTATATTGGAATGAAACTATTGAAACTGAAAAAAAAATAGTATGCTTGTCCACAAAGGCAAGTTTAAAACATTAAAAATAATAATAAATTCAACAAAGAAGGTTAAGATATAAAATGGGCATGGATGGATATTTACTTATTCATCAATCAACTTATTTATACCAAATTTAGAAAGTATCCATTGTTATCTTGAACTGATTAAAGGTCAACCAGTGCAGTTTTACCTAGACTAGAAGAAAAGAAAAAGTTGTGTATCTTATATTTGGAAATTTTGATCTATATTTCTAGTTCAATATGTTTATGTACCCTAAATAATTTACTTAGGTTACATGTAACAGAGATATACTTTAAAAACACACATTCTGCCTTCACATTTCTATCAGTTGAGTGGTTAATAATAAACTGGCAAATTTGGGTGAATAAATCTCAAATTTAAAATATTCATGTATACTTCAAAATTTCACCTGAGTTCAAGTTAGTTCTATATGGATTTTCTGCTGCCCTTCAAATTTATTATGTGTTGAAGAATGTAAGATATATGCCTCGGTGTCACTATGTCACAGAAGTTGGAATCAGATACACCTCCAGCTGAGAATGAAAAAATGTGTATTAAAAGTAAACAAGCACACAAACAAAACCAGAAACCAAGACAGCAAGGATTTGGAGATGCAACATCCTGGAGTATAGGGAATGGAATTGAGATGAGCTCTACGTTTGCAGCTACATTTTATCCTCAAATCCTTTGCCAATTCACAGGGCATGTAATGGATACTATGCAAAAAGCCATGAATTGGAGATTGTTGCAGCCTCACTATGCAGTGAGAAAAATGACTTTGGGCTACCAAGTCAACAAAGATTTGAGGGTCAAAGTTCCCAGATATAGGAAAACAAAGGGGAGTGAGCCTAATATCCTGTCCACATCTTGTCCTCTTAAGGCAGCTGCTGGTTAATACACGGCTGAAGTTTTGGAAGGGATGCCAACAAACCAAGAAGTAAATGGCTATTAGAGCTAAACACTAAACAAAAATATAAGATTCTCATGTAACTGTTTTGTCTCAGACAAAAACTGGAATTCAGGCCTGCCAAAAAGGAGGGACTAAGAAAAACTCTCCAGGTGTCTTGTTGTGATCCCCAAGTGGGCTATATCCCAGGGGTAGCTACAAATTAGAATTTGACTTTCCTTACCTATCAAAAGATGATCTGTCCATACTTTATCATTTTACCAAAAGAAAATGTAATCACCTTAGAGGAAGATAATGTGAAGAATCTCTGTAATATTTCATATATAATATCTGGTCTCAAATAAAAAGAATCAGGCATCTCAAAAAAATCAGAATCAAATGACCAAAATCAAATAACTTCCTTCCCTAAAAAACTTAATCTGCAGATAAATATTTGAATGACTTTGGTGAAATTGTTAGGTGCAAGATCACTATCTAAAGTCACTTTATGGGACGCCTGGGTGGCTCAGTTGGTTAAGCAGCTGCCTTCAGCTCAGGTCATGATCCCAGCATCCTGGGATCGAGTCCCACATCGGGCTCCTTGCTCAGCAGGGAGCCTGCTTCTCCCTCTGACTCTGCCTTCCACTCTGTCTGCCTGTGCTCGATCTCGCTCGCTTTCTCTCTGACAAATAAATAAATAAAATCTTTAAAAAAAAAATAAAATAAAGTCACTTTATCACCTCTAAATTAGAATGAGCTATCTAAACCAAATGTGTGGAAGATGATTTTTACAAGAACTTGAAAAATTTAATCACATTACAAATAATAAATCTAATTAAACATATACAAAAATTCTATAATGAAAACTGTGAATATTACTAAGATGAATTTTTTAAACTAAGTGATTAGACAGATTTAGCATATTCAAGAGTGAAAAGATTCAAAAGTATAAAAATACTAGTCCCAAATTATGTATAGATTAAGTTATATCCCAATTAGAATTCCATTTCTTTTTGATAGAAGTTGTTAAGATTGACTATAATTTTAAGAAATTTTTACGGATCAAAAGCAGTTTAAGCAATCTTAAAGAGTTACTCTTCAAAATACCAAAACTTATTATAAAGCTAAAGAAAATAAAAATATTGTGTTATTGGTGCTAGGATAGTTGGTCATCATTGCAATGCAGGGCAGAAATATGGTGTTTTTAATAAACAATGCTGGGTCAGCTGTGTATCTGAAAAGAAGTTTAATATTTTGATATCTTTCACACTATATAAAAATCAATAATAAATTTATCATAAACAAAATATAAATAGAACAATAAAACATA
The DNA here is from genome assembly GCF_011764305.1 of Mustela putorius furo. Classification (NCBI taxonomy): domain Eukaryota; kingdom Metazoa; phylum Chordata; class Mammalia; order Carnivora; family Mustelidae; genus Mustela; species Mustela putorius. The sequence goes on from NW_025421397.1 coordinate 5,465,378, forward strand.
TAGACAAAATATGAAAAAATACCTTCTTACATTGTGAAAATCAAATATTCACAAAGCAGAAAGATTAATAAATTGGACTTTATATTGGAATTCAAAACTTCTGTTTATCAGAGCACACCATTATGAGAATGAAAAGGCAAGCCAAAGAGTAGATGTTCATGATATATTGTTCCAAAAATATATATATAGGACTTCTAACAGACAAGGTTGATATAAAGAACCAACTTTTCGAAAATAACAAACTTAAACAGGCCACTTTTCAAAAGGTGACATCCAAATGGTTATCAATGCAATAAAATCAAAACGTGATGAAGTATAACTAAGTACTCATTAAAATGGGTAAACTTTAAAAAAAAAAGAAATATTTAATATCCAGTATTTTCACGATGCAGTACAACCACTGGCTTGAGTGTAAATTTGTCTACGAGTATGAAGACCGTTTGGCAGTGTGTGCTAAAGATGAGCGCACACACACTTGATGGACCACCAGTTCTGCTTGAAAAGATGGACACCTTCAAAATAATCACATATGTGAACTCAGACATAAGTGAAAGAAGTTCATAACAACATTAGTTTTAATGACTCAAACTGGAAACAACCTCATATCTGTTCTTAATGGAATGGAAAGGGGGTATCTGGGTAGCTCAGTTGATTAAGTGTCCAGCTCTTGATTTTGGTCTTGATCTGGTCTTGATCTCAGGGTCCTAAGGTGAGCCCCACATCTAGCTCCTTGCTGAGCCAAGAGTCTCTGCCTTCTTCCTCTGCCCCTCCCCACTCCTGCTCTTACACAGGCATGAGTTCTCTCTCTCTCTAACAAACAAACAAAAGCAATGGAATGGATAAAGTGTGCATCTTCATACACTAGACTATTTTTTTTTTTTATTTGTTTTATTTATTTTTTTATTTTTTATAAACATATATTTTTACATACACTAGACTATTTTAAAGCAATAAGAATTGATTCACAGCTACACACAACCCAGTGAATCTCACAGACATAACTTTAAGAAAATTCCAGACACAAAATAGTACTTACTGTACACATACATGAAACGAAACTTCAAAATAAACATGGGTTTATTTAATTTGTAAAATTACACTTTTACCAGTTAAAATTATGCCATGATATGCAGTTGGCTTTTCCTGACATGCTTGTTCTTCAGTGAAAGATGAAGACGATGTCTGTTTCATTACTTCCTCATGGAAAGCAAATGGGATGAAGTGTATAGCGTACCTAACACAGCATGTGGCACAGAGTAAATAAATGTCAATGAAAGCTCTTTTCCATCTGATCCTATTCAGAACCTGTTCATTTCTCCAGATATTCTGTATTTCAGAATAGAAACCTTGAAAGCATCTTTCTTCAGTTTTTCTCTTTTGTCTCCCATACTAAGTCAGCCCTCAAGCCTTTTTATCTCTCAAATATGTCGCCAGTCTTTTTTTTTTCTTTTCTCCTTTGCTTCTGTTTCAAGTAGACTTTCACAACTGTATCATAATTAATTTCCTGTATTTAACCTATTTACCTTGACAAAATCCTCTGAATTAAATTTATCTTTAAAAATGTATCTTGTTTTCACTTTTCACAAAGGTCTCAGTGTCTCCCATGGCTTATACCATAAAGAATAAAATTCTTGGCGCTGCACAGAATGCACTCATCTCTCTTTCACTTCCTATATTACCCATTGGATATTTAAGGCTCTGCCATTCTGGAAAACTCTTATAGTTAAATATCCTAGAAAAGTCTTGTAGTTAAATATCTCTTTCTATGTTTTATTCATAGAACCTGCTATACTCTTTAAACTTTTGATTTCATATCATACTTTTTAAAAATGCTATGTTTTCTTTCTTTCTTCAAAACTACAACCAAATTTCACCATTTACATATAATTTTCTATCTTCTTCTCAAAGTTAATAGTCTATTTCTTTGTCTGCTCATAACAGTTCATTTAGTGTGTGTGTATATATATATATATATTAAAGATTTTATTTATTTATTTGACAGACAGAGAGCACAAGTAGGCAGAGAGGCAGGCAGAGAGAGAGGAAGGGAAGTAGGCTCCCTGATGAGCAGAGAGCCCAATGCGGGGCTCAATCCCAGGACCCTGGGATCATGACCTGAGCCAAAGGCAGAGGCTTTAACCCACTAAGCCACCCAGGTGCCCTTCATTTAGTATATTTATTGTAATAATCATTTTTGCCTTATATATGTTTCTGTTAATCAGGTACTTATTTATTTTGCCCACTTCAGCCTATTTTCATGCAGATCAAGTAACATGTGTAATTCATATTTTTATTTCTCCATATTCGAGAACAGCACTTAGCACTTGATTGATTCCTCCCTCAGCTCCCACCCATGATTTTGCACCGAATTTAATATATGTGGGAAAGAAAGGAGGAGAGCCTATTTCAGTGGAAACAAACAAAAATCCAAGTTAGATTTTGTTTTCATTTCTAAAGGTAAGTTAAAAAGAACTGTTGTTAGGTCTTTAATAATAAATCACTTTGAGTAGTTAATATTGCTAAATCTTGGCACTCAAAATACACTGCAGAATAACTAATATTAAAATGTGTTATGGTATGTCTAGGACCTTTACCATGTTTAGCAAAAACATTTTATTAAATTCAAATTTTACTTTGTAAAAGTAATAGCTTCAAATACGGGAAAACCTCAGTTTGATAGTGCCTTCTAAATTTGGAAGATAAAAGATATGGATATTGAGGTTTTTTCCTTACAGTTTAGCTGCTATCACAAAAGAAGTCTCTTCTTTTAGAATACAGCTACTCAAAAACACTCCTCAGAAATACTGAAGAAGTGTGAAAAATAAATGTTCTTCAGGATTGTGCCTTAACTTTCTCTCAAGTTCTCATAGGTAAGAATATTGATTTTTTTTTGCCTTTATGTTCCATGGTTAAAGGCATTATAGCCTTATACGAGTGACACCAAATATACTACATTAAAAAGAGACATAACTCTTATTTTATTATGGATTCATTAACTTTGTATTTCACTGCTGTTTGAGCAAACACATTTTCAGTGCATCGGAATTTTTGCTAGTTATTGGAAATTTGGATTCCAGTGTGAACTGAATTCGAAATCAGTGCCCACTACAACTGCTAAGAAAACAGAGACCAATGATAAAGAATATGAAATCCAGGTGTCTGAAATATTGGAAATATTTGTCACATATAAGAATAGAAGTTAATATTTAGGGTAAATACCCAATAGTGCAATTGCTGGGTCATAGGGCAGTTCTATTTTCAACATTTTGAGGAACCTCCATGCTGTTTTCCAGAGTGGCCTCACCAGCTTGCATTCCCACCAACAGTGTAGGAGGGTTCCCCTTTCTCCACATCCTCACCAGCATCTGTCATTTCCTGACTTGTTTATTTTAGCCATTCTGACTGGTGTGAGGTGATATCTCATTGTGGCACGTGCACCGGAATGTTTATAGCAGCAATGTCCACAATAGCCAAACTATGGAAAGAACCTAGATGTCCATCAACAGATGAATGGATCAAGAAGATGTGGTATATATACACAATGGAATACTATGCAGCCATCAAAAGAAATGAAATCTTGCCATTTGCGACAACATGGATGGAACTAGAGTGTATCATGCTTAGCGAAATAAGTCAAGCAGAGAAAGACAACTATCATATGATCTCCCTGATATGAGGAAGTGGTGATGCAACATGGGGGCTTAAGTGGGTAGGAGAAGAATCAATGAAACAAGATGGGATTGGGAGGGAGACAAACCATAAGTGACTCTTAATCTCACAAAACAAACTGAGGGTTGCTGGGGGTAGGGGGTTTGGGAGAAGGGGGTGGGATTATGGACATTGGGGAGGGTATGTGCTTTGGTGAGTGCTGTGAAGTGTGTAAACCTGGTGATTCACAGACTTGTACCCCTGGGGATAAAAATATATGTTTATAAAAAATAAAAAATTAAAAAAAATAATAGAAGTTAATCTATAAAAGTATAGCTTAATAGAGTTTGACAAATAAAAATAACTTTGTAAAAGCAAAAATGGAAAAATAATTTTTATTTCCATTTCTTTAAGTTAGGATTTTTATTTTGGAGCCCATAATCAATCAATGAATCAATGAATCAGATGTAGACTTCCTTAGTGATTTACCATTATCTATGAAAAGTTAATAGGACATATTGGCAGAGTCCATAATGTCAACAAGGGTAGACAGAATCATAAATCATAGGTGGGAAAGGCCCCTAAAATCAGTGAGGCATCCACTCATCTAGTCCAGGAAACTCTTTTAACATGTTTGTCATGTGCCCCATTATCATAAATTTAAACAATTCAATTAATGTGTAATTCATTACCTCCTTTAGACAATCTCAATGCTGGAATTATCCTTTTTTTTTTTTTTGAGTTAAATTTGATTCATGGAATGTCTTCATAAAAAACTTGCCCCTTAATAGGGAACATCCATTGGAGTTCTTTCTGGTGAATATCAACTACCTGCTGCATTGGTTTGCTCAAAGTAAATAGTAATGGCTAAGAATATCATATAGTAAGAGCTCTAGGATAACACTAATATTTTCTGTAATCAAAAGTAAAGTCTGATGAGCTGAAGGCAACTATCAGTAAATTCATTTTCACTTGATAAGTAGAGGCAGAAGAAATGTCTTCAAATGGTCATCTTGTGACATTTTGGTTTTAGGAAAAGCAGTATTGTTAATTAGGATTAAATAAAATGCTATGAAATCTATATATGACATAGTTAGGCAACAGTAAGAATTACTTATCAGATCCCAAATTCTTACATGGGAAAACATATTATTGATGATTTTATAAACCACCCTAACTCCCCATTCCCTATATCTATTTTGATAGAAATCTGTGATCTAAACATATCTGTCTTTCCCAGTGACATATGTTATATTCCAAATAAACTTGGCTTGGTAATGTGACTAACTTCTTCATATTCTCCAGTATTGATTTCTACCTAAAATTCTTTTAAAAGTATGACATTAGACAATGACTCACTCATCTGCTACAGCTAGCTATGGAGAATATGTTGTTCAACTTTTTTAGGGATGATAATTATTATCACAAAATTTGTTGGTGCATATAAAAACTTTCAAAATAGTAAAATGCCACACAGATATTGATGATAATACTTTAAAGACTATTGTGAAATGCTCTCATAAAAATGTTATATTTAGGGCTTGATAGTTAACAGCTACCAAGTTAAAATTTGTCTTTTACCATAATTAAAAATATTTTTTACATTGTTTCATAGGCTAGAGAAGTGGAGCTTGCATCACCATAATTAAACCTAGATATAAAAAAAAATAATTCAAATCAGCATAGTAACTGGCCAGATTAATATTTATTTTAACTTGAGTCGCAGTACCCCAGTTATGACACATGAAAAGGGGAATCAGTCAATCACCAAGGCCCTTTAGGGAATTTCTGAAGTGCACTGTATTTTTACTTATGCTCTTCATAGAGAAAAGAGTAAGAATTTAAAAAAAGAAAAAAGAAAAGACTCAGCTCACTTTCTCTGAGTGAACATATCAGAACTTCAACCTTTATTTTAATATTTTACAGTCCTGAACCTTATAAAATTTTAACTCTCTAGATAAAAGTTTCTTTTTTTTTTAATATTTTATTTATTTATTTGACAGAGAGAAATCACAAGTAGATGGAGAGGCAGGCAGAGAGAGAGAGAGGGAAGCAGGCTCTCCGCTGAGCAGAGAGCCCGATGCGGGACTCGATCCCAGGACTCTGAGATCATGACCTGAGCCGAAGGCAGCGGCTTAACCCACTGAGCCACCCAGGCGCCCTAGATAAAAGTTTCATACAGAGGTGGATGCTGGCTTCTGTTTACGGAAAGGTTTCTTAAGAAGAAGGGTCCAGAATGATGTGTGAATATTTCATGTAACACAAGTCAGTTTCCATCAAATGGCTCCTTTTGATGACATACAGAGCATCAAAATTGACTTTCAAATTTTGGATAGATTTTATTACTAAGATTAAAGTGATAACATTAGTTGTTATTTCTTTTTTATAGTTTGACCTAATCAATTTAAATGATCAATTATAGGCAGTGTTTTCACAGTAAAACGTTAAAGCAGTAAATTGACTATTTACAGTTTTTATTTTATATTTCACATTATGGAAAAAATATTTGTTAAATTATCACTTCTAAATAAATTATCTATTAGTCTGACTCATTCTTCATGTTTTCCTCCCATTTTAATGTTTTGCAATTTTAAGTAACGGCTTATTGTCAGTACTAATGTTCTGTCAAAGGACAGCAAGTAGGGTAATTTGGTTTTTTGTCAGGGTAAGCCAAAACAAATTTGAACAGTACTAAATTTGTATTCCTAACTCCATGTCCTGGGGACACCACATCATTTATGTGGGCTTCATTTTCCTCAATATAAAATGAGGACAAAAACACTTTCTTTCTCACTTTTAAGTTCTGTACTCACATTGTTCTATACTTAAAAGCACACCATAAATCATAAAATCGGGTACAAGTAAACTATGAAAAGCTGACAGAGCTTTGTGTGGTGTCATTTTTTGCCATGTCATAGATTATCCATGCTGATGTTTATGGCAATGATGATTACATTCTCTGCAGATGGTGGGAGCACAAGCGAAATAGCTGCAGGTCAATTGTGTGAGGATTTAGGGGCTCATTGATGTTTTTATTAGTAATTCAGATCAAGGTCAAGTAGTGATTGCTGGAACTCTGAGAAGTTGTTAGATGAAGTATTTTAAAATGTAAGTAGAAAATTTTAAAAAGGAAAAGTGTCCTTTATCAAGAACTAACGATATTTCTCCAATTTGATTTAGAGAAAAAAATAAAAGAATTGGTGGGATGCCTCGGTGGCTCAGTCCATTAAGTGGCTGCCTTTAGTTCAGGTCATGATCCCAGCATCCTGGGATCCAGTCCCATATCGGGCTCCTTGCTCTGCGGGGAGCCTGCTTCTCCCTCTGCTTCTGCCTGCCACTCTGCCTGCCTGTACTTTCTCTATCTCTGTGACAAATAAATAAATAAATAAATATCTTTTTTAAAAAATAAATAAAAAATATAACTGGAGTTAGGGACAAAAAAAAAATTTAAAAGTTGGGTTCTATTGTCACGTAGAAGCTCCATGATGAATACTCATCTAAACCCGCTTGGCCTCAATTTTCTGTATCGCTAAAACAGGGTGTAATAGACCCCTTTTGGGAAAAAAAAAGTCACAGGAGATATAATATTAAGTAATGAATAAGAAAGGACTTTCTAGGGGCACCTGGGTGGCTTAGTGGGTTAAGCCTCGGGTCATGGTTTCAGGTTCCTGGGATTGAGTCCCTCATCGAGCTCTCTGCTCGGTGTGGAGCCTGCTTCCCCTCTCTCTGCCTGCCTCTCTGCCTACTTGTGATCTCTCTCTCTCTGTCAAAAAATAAATAACATTAAAAAAAAAAGAAAGGACTTTCTAAACTATAAATTGCTAATGAAACATGTATTATCAGTACTAAGATATTGCATCCAATTTGTGCATCTGAGCTGTGACAAATTAATTTTTCTTTAAGAGGAAGTATACTTACACCAATAATGGAGACCATATTAAAGCAAAATAAAAGTGGATAAAATGACTCTTGTAACCTTACCATTTTAACTGGCTTAATTTTTCCTGTATTGGCCCCTTTTTTATTTTTTCCTTAGGTTTCAGAATCTTTCTAATAGACTGCCCTACCAGATAAAGTTATTTAATAACCTCCTCACTTACCAAAGACTATGATTGAACCAATCTGTCTTTTCCTCAGATATGCTTAAAGGTAAAGCTAGAGCTAATCACAAAAGCAAAACTGAATCTTAAATTATATTCCAAAATATACACAAAATTTTGGTAGTTATACATTCTAAGTATCACCAACATTTTTGGTAAGTGGATAATCACTCACCATCAAGTTCTGACTTCTCAGAATGTCCATTTCTTGTCAAGCCAGTTTGGCTTAGTGAAGCTCTAGGGAACATATATTTGAATTATATTCTTGGAAAACATAATTTGTGTAATAGTGTCATGTTTCTTTTTCTACGATTTTCCTTGAGATAGCGTGCCAAGTTGTGGGGTGATGTATGCCAGTGATAAAGAGCTGAAGTCTTCCCCCAAAATGAAATGAAATCTTGTTGTTTCAGACTTTGAAGTGATCTCATCAATAATTTATTTGAACATTTCCATTATGATATAAAGGATCTAAGGTCCAGAGATACAAAGAGCCACATCCAAGGTTTTAAATCTGACCACTGAAAGCACCAAGACCAGCCTCTGGCTTTAAATGAGGCACTTTATCTATGCTATCTTTGAATATTGTTCTGTTTATGCCTCGAAATCCAGAAGTAGCCAGAAAAATAAGATGTAGTTACAAGCATCCATGGAAGAAGGAAAGCTACATTTTGAAGTTAAGAATTTAAGTTTTGGAGTGCGTGAGTGACTCAGTGGGTTAAGCCTCTCCCTTTGGCTGCAGTCATGATCTCAGGGTCCTGGAATCAAACCCCACAAAGGGCTTTCTGCTCAGCCGGGAACCTGCTTCCCCCACCCAGTCCTGCCCTCTGCCTGCTGCTTTGCCTACTTATGATCTCTCTCTCTCTCTGTCAAATAAATAAATAAAATCTTAAAAATAAAATATTTTTTTCCAATACAATGTTTCAATTCACATGTTTAGCTATATATTTTTTTTAATTTTATATTTGTTTTACTAAATGGAAATCCCTAGAATGTGACACACATACTACTGCTTAGAGGTTAGAAGAATCTTTCTTTTCAATAAGACCAGAGTTTTATACTTAATGAATGATTTTCCTAAATGATTATTGAGAAATAGTGAATGGGTGAAGTAATGTGTCTCTAAAGAACGTGGCCTTCATAATAATTACTATACGGAAGCAAATTATTCCTATATGATTATTATGTATATCAATAAACTAATTTCCTTTTTAAGCTAATTGGGGTAATATGGATATTTTTGCACAATGAACTGATTTCTAATTTGGAATATAATCTCTTTCCTGATCTTGTTTTTAATCTGTTAAAATCAAACTGTCCAAGCTAAATTTTTATATTTTTTTATGTGTTATATCTATGACATTGTGTTTTTATGAAAAAAAAAAAATAGTGTTGTGTAAACATTCCAGACTCAGCTATTCCTGTAATTTGCACTGGTTCACATCAGTACTATTACGTATATGTTAGGATGCATTAGGGTGACTCCGTGCAGGCTTCACAAGGGAATAGGCATCTTATTGACAGAACTCTTCATAATCTCTAACACAGGATAAATCTTGGTAAAGAAGTTTATTAAAACCGATCAATGTACCCTAAGTTTAAAACTATAAAGCGAAGATGTAAATCCTTAGAACAATAACTGCCTTAATACTCTGGATGAGATGGGAAGAGAATCCAGGGTTGTAGCTTCAGTGCTTGGCGTGGTAATCTACGAACACATAAGCTGTGAAGTCAGATGAAGCTGGGCGCAGGCCTAGAACCCGTCACCCTGTGCTGATGGGATCTGAGTGTGTTATTTTATCTGAGCAGAATGTTTTTCTTTTGTAAGATGGGGACAATTATCCATACTTTCCGGAGACTTTGTGGGAAATAAATGTGATCATTAATGTAAAAGTCTCTAACGATGTCTGCCACTGTGGTCCTCCTTACGGTATTTACCATCTTCCTCTTTGTGACCTATTATCTCATACTCAAGCCCCAGTGACAAACACAAGAAACATTCTCAGTTCTTTGCATGTCTTTTTACCAGCTCTATCCTCTTGGTAGAATGTTTCACTCTGCTGGCTTCTTGGCCTAATTGAATCTTCTTTCTATAGTGAGTTTGCCCTGTACTAAAAAGAATTCAACATTATGCCCTCTTTGCCTTTTAAAGAAAGGAACAGAAAAAGAAAATAGAAAAGAATGGCTTAACTAAAAAGTATTTCCTTAAAAAGGTCAGTTGAGTGTTTGATTGAAGGAAAGATAGCTTTTACTGGAATGAGAAAGTTTTCAGGCATAGGGTTTAAATGTGATTAAAAGTTTTGACAAAATTGGGAGAGGAAAGTCTCTCTGCTAATCTGGAAACTAAACATTACCTCTTGTTCTTATTAATAAGTAGAATTAGGGAGGTGTTCCCGGACTCGAAAGAACTAATGTGAAACATTTGATTTTGTCAGTTAAGGAGATGGATGTTATGGGGATGCCCATTTGTCATTTAAATTTTTTTTTCCTTTATGTTATGTTTACTTATAAGAGTAAACCCAGCAATGTTTTAACATTTAAACATATATTGCACTGAACTTTAGATGTTAGAAGGGAATTTGTTGTGCTTTGTGTTCTTTTTTTTATGGAGCTCAAATTGTTATATTCGTTTATTAGCTCTTTCCCTATTCTGCTTCTTGCCAAGTGTAAGACACTTATCTCTGTATCTCCCACTTTTTGCAATTTAACTAACAGATGGTAAATTTCATATAAATATGTGAAGAATTAATAATGGTTTTGTTTTTAGAACACAATAGGAAAAATATTTCTAGACTATGTTTTCTAAACAGTTAGGAGAATGCTTGCAATTGAGGAATTGTACTAACAAAAAGTAAAACTTTAAAGATCAAGATAAAAAGAAAAATTGGCTTGATTTATTGGATTTATCATAGATTCCCTTGCTCCTGACTGCAGTATGGTTGACTTAATAATTTTGAAAAGTAGCGCTATTTTCCTCTTGGAAAGATCATCTTAGAGAAAGAACTCACAGCCTTTTGGATGATTTGGATGATGGTTATATGAATCAAGGCTGCATTCTTTGTGTTGTGTGTTAACTTTGGTGCTACAGTTCAAATAACAATTTGTGTTGTGTGTGTGTAAAGACCCTAAGAATAACTTCAAATATGAATTAGTGCATATAACACCCATGAGAGTTAAGTGTTTCCTTTTTATACCAACAAAACTCCATCACAGAAGGTTAAATGACTTTCCCAAGGTTACTCAGTGGGTCATAATCAAAACTGGAAATAGAGCCCTGGAGTCCAGTTCAGTTCTGTGACTCCTGTATGCTGACTATTTAAAAACTGACAGATTTGCTTCTGGGAAGATGGAGTAGATGGAATCTTTCCTATTCCTCTTGATAAGTAAGCTAAAACCATGACACACACACACACATACACTCACACTCACACATATATATATTCAGATATGTATGTATATAAGTATGCATGTAAAAATATATATGAATGTAAATTATATGTATAAATAGGTAAATAATACACATATCACACACATATAAGTAACACATGTATATATAAGTAACACACACATGTATATAGATATATAGTAGATATCTATTTGAATAAATATATGTCAGTAAGTAACACATAAGAAGGTAGAATATAAAAAGAAGACAGACTGGTAAAGTACCTGGGGAGCAAGAAATGACATAGTGATGAATTCTCCAGTTTTTTTCCTGCTTTATATACCCCAGATTGAATAATGGAGAAGTCAGCAAACTGGAAATACAAATAGGCAGAGAAAAAAGTCCCAAGAAAATCTGTTCTCTCTAACCAAATACTAGGAATGGGCAGCCTAGCAAAACAAAAAAGTTCCAAACCAGAAAATTTTAGGTAATCAATAATCTTTATAGCCAGAAACATGAGGAGAAATCAATAGCTTCATCTTCATTCCCACCAACAAATGCTGAGTGAGGAAACTAGGTACCCACCTTTGTTAGGAGATAAGGAGGTCCCATGATTGTGGTCTCAGGGAAAGCTAAGTGGGATATCTGGTGCTCCCTGCCCACCCCACATGGTAATAACAAGACCCCTTCTCAGTGTCTCTCCTTTACCCCATCAGTGAAGACCATATGGGGAGTCTGGATTTCTAGCCTCACTAAGGGATAATAAGACACTTCTTCCCCTCTCCCCCCACTAGGATGGGGTCAGAGAAGTACTAGTAGAGAGTACTCATCCCTCATTATTATTAAGGCCACCACTCTATGGTGCCAGTGAAAACCATGTGGGAAGTAATAGTAACTTGTCCCTACCCATCCCAGTCAGAGTAGTATCACAGAGACCTAATGGAGAGCCTGACCTCTCACTTTATCTCTATCCCAAAGTAAAAAATAGCACCTTACACCCCCTACTTTTCCATTATGCTGTCCACAGGATGGAAATACTGTGGTGGTGCCCCCCTTCACCCAGCAGAGCAGTGCCAGAGAAGATTTGCTAAAGCACAAGATTTAAACAAGATCCAGAGTATTACAATATAAAATCCAAAATGCCCAGTTACAATTTACAATCACTCATTATACTGCTAATGGGTCTCAAACAGAGTAACAAAAGCCAACACTGAAATAACACAGGTGTTAAATTATTTCACTAGGATTTAAGGCAGCCAACATAAAGATATTTCAAGTACTATTATAAACATACTTTATACAATAGTTGATACAAACTTGAGAAATTGTTTCAGAAAAATGCACAGAAAATATGACAAAGAATCACATGAAAATTACAGAACTAAAAAAAATACAACAATGAAAATAAAACTCAACTGATTGGTTCAAAAGCAAATGTCAGAAAAATGAATTCTTTAACTTAATAGATCAGTAGAAATTGCCTAATTTGAACAACAGAATGAAAAGAGATTGAAAAAAAAAATGAACATAGCCTCAGGGACCTGTGGACTACTATAATCAAACCTTTGTGTCATTTGAGTTCCATAAGGGGAGGAAGAGATGACACTTAAAGATTATTCATGTAAGTAATGGCTGAAAACTCTAAATTTGATACACACAACAAAATTTAAAAATGACAATACCAAGCATGTTTCTACAGAGTCCAGAAGGTGAATGAACTCAAATGAGAATAAACCACAAACATTCCATATCTTGACACATCATAATAAAATTTCTGAAAACTAAAAACAAATACAAATTCTTGAAAGCAGCCATAGAAAAACAAAGCATTGCCTATAAGGGGAAAACAATTCGGATGACAGTAAATTGCTCATCAGAAATCAGAGGTCAGAACAAAGTGGCACAATAGTTTTCAAGTACTAAAAGAAAAGAGCTGTCAACATAGAATTCTATGTTGAATGAAAACATCATTCAGAAATGAAGGGGAAACCAAGACATTGTCAGATGAAGGAAAGCAAATGAATTTGTCATCAGTAAACCTACTCTAAAAAAGTGACTTTAGGGTGTCCCTGGGGAGATCAGTTGTTAAGTGTCTGCCTTTGGCTCTGTCCATGGCTCCCGCACTGAGTCCTGCATCAAGCTCCCTGCTCAGCTAGAAGCCTGCTTCCCCCTCTCCCACTCCCCCTGCATGTGTTTCCTCTCTCACCATCTCTTTTTCTGTCAAATAAATAAAATCTTTGAAGATAAACTAATGTAAAAAGTGCCTAAAGATGTTCTTTAAATATCAAAGAAATGATAAAAGAAGAAACTTTTAAAGGTCAGGAAGAAAGAAAAGAATAAAATTATTGGTAAACACAACATACATTGCTTCTTGAGTTTTCTTAATTATAATTAATGGTGAAAGCAGAAATTATAACACTGTCTAATGTTACCAATGTGTGTAGATAAATAGAGGAAAGCAAAAGAGTATGGGGGAGGTAAGGTTTTAACACTTCAATGTAACTGGCAAAATGTTGACACATAAAATTTACTGTTATTTGGGTGTAATGGAATACTTAACAGCAACCACTAAAAATGTTATAAAAAAAGATACACTAAAAGATACTAAAGATAAATCAAATTGTAATTTTAAAAATGTAATTTTAAAAAACAGTAAGAAGAAAATAGAGAAATGAAAATCAGAGAGAAAAAATATAATACATAAATAAAATTAAATTAAAAACACTCACTCTTTGAAAGGCCCTATTTAAAAAAAATAAAAATAAAATGAGCTACATATGGAATAAAATCTTTACTAACCACATATCTTCCAAAAGACAAATATCTAGAATATATAAACAATTCTTAAAACTCAACCACCAAAAAAAAAAAAAAAGAATCCTCAAATAATCCAATTAGAAAAACCGTGGAAAGAACCAAGATGCCCTTCAATGGATGAATGGATAAGGAAGATGTGGTCCATATACACTATGGAGTATTATGCCTCTGTCAGAAAGGATGAATACCCAACTTTTGTATCAACATGTATGGGACTGGAAGAGATTATACTGAGTGAAATAAGTCAAGCAGAGAGAGTCAATTATCATATGGTTTCACTTATTTGTGGAGCGTAACAAATAACATAGAGGACATAGGTAGATGGAGAGGACAAGGGAGTGAGGGAAATTGGAAGGGGAGATGAACCATGAGAGACTATGGACTCTGAAAAACAATCAGAGGGGTTTGAAGGGGCGGGGGGGGGAGATTATGGGGTATTATGGAGGGCACGTATTGCATGGAGCACTGGGTGTGGTGCATAAACAATGAATCCTGTTACACTGAAAAGAAAAAGAAAGAAAGAAAGCAAGCAATCCAATTAGAAAATATGCAAAGGACATGAAGTAATATTTCACATGAGAGCCAGTCACTTTGAGAAGATGTTCAACATCACAACCAATTAGGGAAATTGAAATTAAGACTATGATGAGATATGAGATACATTTCTATTAAAACAAGCAATATAAATACAATGATAGTATCAAATACTAGTAAGGATGTAGAAAAACTGGACATCTCTTATTATTGCTGTTAGAAATGTAAAGTGGTACAACCATTGTGGAAAATAATTTTGCAGTTTCTTTAAAAAACACACACACACACACACACACACACACACACATTGAATATGACCCAGAAATTATACTATTGGGCATTTACTTTAGAAAAATATGAATATTTATTTCTGTACAAAAATCTATACATGATATTTCATTATCATGTACATGCAACATTATGACCCCAAACAGAAAAAAGTCCAGATATCTTTCAACAGATGAGTGGTGAGAAGATATTTGCAGATGACAGCACAAAGGGCTGATATCCAATCTATAAAGAGCTCCTCAAACTCAACACACAAAAAACAGATAATCACATCAAAAAATGGCCAGAAGACATAAACAGACTTCTCCAAAGAAGACATGCAAATGTGTGACAGACACATGAAAAAATGTTCATCATCATTAGCCATCAGGGAGATTCAAATCAAAACCACATTAAAATACCACCATACACCAGATAGAATGGTCAAAATTAACAAGACAGTAAGCAACATGTGTTGGAGAGGGTGTGGAAAATGGGAACCCTCTTATGTTGTTGGTAGGAATGCAAGTTGGTGCAGCCACTTTGTAAAACAGTGTGGAGGTTCCTTAAGAAATTAAAAATAGAGCCTCCCTATGACCCTGCAATTGTACTACTGGGTATTTAGCCCAAAGATACAGATGTAATGAAAAGAAGGGCCATATGTACCCCAATATTTATAGCAGCAATGGCTGCAGTCATCAAACTGTGAAAAGAACTAAAATGCCCTTCGAAAGAAATGGATAACAAAGGTATGGTCCATATATACAATGGAGTATTATAACTCCCTCAGAAAGGATGAATACCAACTTTTGTATCAACATGAATGAGACTGGAAGAGATTATGCTGAGTGAAAGAAGTCAAGTCATTGAGAAATGACTCAATTATCATACAGTTTTGCTTATTTGTGGAGCATAAGGAATAACATGGAGGACATGGGGAGATGGAAAGGAGAAGGGAGTTGGGGGAAATTGGAGAGGGAGATGAACCATGAGAGACTTTGGACTTTGAGAAACAAACTGAGGGTTTTGGAGGGGAAGGGTGTGAAGCATTGGGTGAGCCTGGTGGTGGGTATTAAGGAGGGCATGTATTGCATGGAGCACTGGGTGTGGTACATAAACAATGAATTCTGGAACACTGAAAAGAGAGAAAAAAATAAATTAAAACTAAACAAACAAAACAAAACACCCAGATGAATGGTTAAACAGACTGTGGACTATCCATACCATAAAACACTACTCAGCAATAAAAAGGAAGAAACTGTTGATAGACACACAGCATGGCTGAAGCATAATGGTGAGAACAACAAAAACAACTTTTATTTACTGTATGGTTAAATTTATGTAATGTTCTCAAAATGGTGTAGTTATAAAGAGAGAAAACAGATTAATGTTTGTCAGGGGTATAGTGAAAAGTCAGAGAAAGATAGATGTGACAATAAATATGTAGCACAAGGTAGCTCTCTGAAATAAAATAAAAATACCTGTTACTCACAGGTAACAATTATTAAAGTGATCAGGATGAAATATATAAAATGTACATACAAAATATCTATAGAAATAAAAAGGAATTATATAAAAATATAATGAAAAGCCCATCAAAAAAAAAAAAACCAAAGGTCATACATATTGACCACAAAAAAATAGAAAAACTACTATTTGATTTTTTTAAATTAACATATAATGCATTATTTGCTTCAGGGGTACAGGTCTGTGAATTATCAGTCTTACACAATTCACAGCACTCACCACAGCACATACCCTCCCCAATGTCCATAACCCAGCCACCCCATCCCTCTTACACCATCCCCCAGCAACCCTCATTTTGTTTCCTGAGATTAAGAATCTCTTAGGGTTTGGCTCCCTCCTGATCTGATCTTGTTTCATTTTTTCTCTCCCTACCCACCATGACCCCCCACTCTGCCTCTCAAATTCATCATATCAGATAAAGCATATGATCATTATCTTTCTCTGATTGACTTATTTCACTTAGCATAATACCTTCTGGTTGCATCCACATCATTGCAATTGATGGGTGATAGGATAGCACTATTTTCAACTTTTTGATTAACCTCCCTACTGTTTTCCAGAGTGGCTGCACCAGCTTGCATTCCCACCAACAGTGTAGGAGGATTCCCCTTTCTCTGCATCCTTGCCAACATTTGTCATTTCCTGATTTTAATTTTAGCCATTCGACTGGTGTGAGGTGGTAACTCATTGTGGTTTTGATTTGTATTTCCCTGATGCCTAGTAATGTTGAGCACTTTTTCATGTGTCTGTTGGCCATTTGGATGTCTTTTTTTTTTTTTTTTGAAGAAATGTCTGTTCATGTCTTCTGCCCATTTCTTAATTGGATTATTTGTTCTTTGGCTGTTGAGTTTGCTAAGTTCTTTATAGATTTTGGGTATTAGCCCCTTATCCGATATGTCATTTGCAAATATCTTCTCCCATTCTGTCAGTTGTCTTTTGGTTTTATTGACTATTTCCTTTGCTGTGTAAAAGCTTTTGATCTTAATGAAGTGCCAATAGTTTATTTTTGCCTTTGCTTCCCTTGCCTTTGGCAATATTTCTAGGAAGAATTTGGTGCAGCTGAGGTGGAAGAGATTGCTGCTTCTGTTCTCAAGGATTCTGATGGATTCCTTTCTCACATCGAGGTCTTTCATCCATTTTGAGTCTATTTTTGTGTGTGGTGTAAGGAAATGGTCCAGATTCATTCTTCTGCATGTGGCTATCCAATTTTTCCAACACCATTTATTGAAGGGACTATCTTTTTTTCATTGGACATTCTTTCCTGCTTTGTCAAAGATTAATTGACCATAGTGTTAAGGGTCTATTTTTGAGTTTTTATTCTGTTCCATTTATCTATGTGTCTGTTTTTGTGCCAGTACCATACTGTCTTGATGATTACAGCTTTGTAATAGAGCTTGAAGTCTGGAATTGTAACGCTGCCAACTCTGGCTTTCTTTTTCAACATCTCTCTGGCTATTCGGGTTCTTTTCTGGTTCTATATAAATTTTAGAATTATTTGTTGCATTTACTTGAAAAAAGTTGATGGTAATTTGATAGGGATTGCATTAAATGTGTAGATTTCTTTCGGTATCATAGACATTTTTACATTAATGGTTCTTCCAATCCATGAGCATAGGATATTTTTCCATTTCTTTGTCTCTTCCTCAACTTCTTTCATGAATACTTTATAGTTTTCTGAGTACAGATTCTTTGCCTCTTTGATTAGGCCTCTTTCCTATCTTATGGTTTTGGGTGCGATTATAAATGGGATCAACTCTTTAATTTCTCTTTCTTCTGTCTTGCTGTTGGTGTATAGAAATGCAACTGATTTCTGTGCCTTGATTTTATATCATGACACTTTACTGAATTCTTGTATGAGTTCTAGCAGTATTAGAGTGGAGGCCTTTGGATGTTCCACATAAAGTATCATATCATCTGCAAAGAGTAAGTTTAACTTCTTCTTTGCTGATTCGGATGCCTTTTATTTCTTTTTGTTTTCTGATTGCTGAGGCTAGGACTTCTATTACTATGTTGAATAGCAGTGGTGATAGCGGACATCCCTGCCGTGTTCCTGACCTTAGAGGAAAAGCTCTGAGGTTTTCCCCATTGAGACTGATACTCACTGTGGGTTTTTCATAGATGGCTTTTATGATATTGAGGTATTTACCCTGTATCTCTATACTGTGAAGAGTTTTGATCAGGAAGGGATGCTGTACTTTGTCAAATGCATTTTCAGCATCTATTGAGAGAATCACATGGTGCTTATTCTTTCTTTTATTAATGTATTGTATTACATTGATTGATTTGCGGATGTTGAACCAACTTTCGAGCCCAGGAATAAATCCCACTTGGTCGTGGTGAATAATCCTTTTAATGTACTGTTGGATCCTATTGGCTAGTATTTTGGTGAGAATTTTTGCATCTGTGTTCAAGGATATTGGTCTGCAATTTTCCTTTTTGATGGGGTCTTTGTCTGGTTTGGGGACCAGAGTAATTCAGGCCTCATAGAATGAGTTTAGAAGTTATCCTTCCATTTCTATTTTTTGAAACAGTTTCAGGAGAATAGGTATGAATTCTTCTTTAAATGTTTGGTGGAATTAAGTGAAGAAGCCTTCTTGTACTAAACTCTTATTTTTTCAGAGATTTTTGATTAGTGCTTCAATCTTCTTACTAGTTATGATAACGTTTCTATTTCTTCCTGGTTCAGATTTCTATTTCTTCCTGGTTTAGTTTTGGTAGTTTATATGTCTCTAGGAATCCACCCATTTCTTCCAGATGGTCAAGTTTGCTTGGGTATAGTTGTTCATAATGTGTTATTATAAATGATTGTATTACTTTGGTGTTGGTTGTGACCTCCCCTCTTTCATTCATGATTTTATTAATTTGGGTCCTTTCTCTTATCTTTTTTCTAAATCTGGCCAGGGGTTTATCAATCTTATTAATTCTTTCAAAGAACCAGCTCCTAGTTTCCTTGATCTGTTCTCCTATTCTTTTGGTTTCTATTTCATTAATTTCTGATCTGATCTTTGTTATTTCTTTTCTCCTGCTGGGTTTAAGCTTTCTTTGCTGTTCTTTCTCCTACTCCTTTAGGTGTAGGATTAGGTTTGTACTTGGACCCCTCTTTTTTCTTGAGAAAGCTTGTATTGCTATAGACTTTCCTCTCAGGACCACCTTTTCTGTGTCCCAAAGATTGTAAACAGTTGTGTTTTCATTTTCATTTGTTTCTATTATTTTTTTAAATTCTTCTTTAATTTCCTGGTTGATCCATTCATTCTTTAGAAGAACACTCTTTAGCCTCCATGTATTTGAGTTCTTTCTAAATTTCCTCTTGTATTTGAGTTCTAGCTTCAGAGCATTGTGGTCTGAAAATATTAAGGGAATGATCCCAATCTTTTGGTACTGGTTGAAACCTCTTTGTGACCCAGGATGTGATCTTTTCTGGAGAATGTTCCATGTGCAATAGAGAAGAATGTGTATTCTGTTGCTTTGGGATGGAATGTTCTGAATATATCTGTGTTGTCCATCTGATCCAGTGTGCTATTTAAAGCCTTTATTTCCTTGTTGATCTTCTGCCTACATGATATGCCCATTGCAGTTAAAGTCCCCTACTATTATTGTATTATTGTCAATGTGTTTCTTTGATTTTGTTATTAATTGGTTTCTATAATTGGCTGCTCTCATGTTACGGGCATAGATATTTAAAAGTGTTAGACATTCTTATTGGACAGACACTTTAAGTATGATATAATGCCCTTCCTCATCTCTTATTACAGTCTCTGGCTAAAATCTAATTTATCTGATATAAGGATTGCCACCCCAGCCTTTTTTTTTTTTTAATGTCCATTAACATGGTAAATTGTTTTTCATCCCCTCACTTTAAATCTGGAGGTGTCTTTGGGTCTAAAATGAGTTTGTTGCAGGGGCACCTGGGTGGCTCAGTGGGTTAAGCCTCTGCCTTCAGCTCAGGTCATGATCTCAAGATCCTGGGATCGAGCCCCACATCAGGCTCTTTGCTCTGCAAGGAGCCTGCTTCCCCCTCTCTCTCTGCCTGCCTCTCTGCCTACTTGTGATCTCTCTCTGTCAAATAAATAAATAAGATCTTTAAAAAAAAATAAAATGAGTTTGTTGCAGACAGCATATTGGTGGGTCTTGGTTTTTTATCCAGTCTGATACCCTGAGTCTTTTGATTGTGGGCACTTAGCCCATTTACATTCAGGGTAACTTTTGAAAGATATGAATTTAGTGCCATTGTATTGCCTGTAAGGTGACTGTTACCTTATACTGTGTGTCTTCCTTTCTGGCCTGTTACTTTTAGGCTCTCTCTTTGCTTAGAGGATCCCTTTCAATATTTCCTATAGGGCTGATTTGGTATTTGAAAATTCTTTTGTCTTTGTCCTGGAGGTTTTTTATCTCTCCCACTATTTTCAGTGACAGTCTAGCTAGATATAGTATTCTTGGCTGCATATTTTTCCTGTTTAGTGCTCTGAATATATCATTCCAGTCCTTTCTGACTTGCCAGGTCTCTGTGAAAAGGTCTGCTGCCAATCTAATATTTCTACCATTGTATGTTACAGACCTCTTGTCCCAAGCTGCTTTCAGGATTTTCTCTTTGTCACTAAGACTTGTAAGTTTTACTAATAGATGACAGGATGTTGGCCTATTTTTATTGATTTTAAGGGCAATTATCTGTGCCTCCTGGATTTTGGATACTTGTTCTTTTCACCAAATTAGGGATATTCTCTGCTTTAATTTGCTCCAATATACCTTCTGCCCCTCTTTCTCTTTCTTCTTCTTCTTCTTCTGGGATCCCTATTATTCTAATATTGTTTGATCTTATGGTTTCACTTATCTCTCGAAATCTCCACTTGTGGTCCAATAGTTGTTTATATCTCTTTTTCTCAGCTTCTTTATTCTCCATCATTGATCTTCTGTATCATGAATTCCCTCTTCTGCCTTATTTATCCTAGCAGTAAGAGCCTCCATTTTTTATTGCACCTCATTAATAGTTTTTTTTTTTTTTCCAACTTGGTTAGATTTTAGTTCTTTTATTTCTCCAGAAAGGGATTTTATTTCTTCAGAAAGGGATTCTTTAGTCTCTTCCATGCTTTTTTTGAGCCCAGCTAGCACCTTGATAATTGTTATTCTGAAATCTAGTTCTGACATATTACCAGTGTCTGTATTGGTTGGGTCCCTAGCCATTGATACTGTCTCTTGTTCTTTTTCTGGAGGTGAGTTTTTCCACCTTGTCATTTGTCATTTTATCATGGTAAGAACAGATGAATGAGAGAACAAAATACTAAAAGTGTATCAACAACCCCAGAAAAATATACCCTAGCCAAATTGGAAGAGACCTGAAACTGGGGGAGAATAAAGGAGGAAAAAAAATTACACACACACACACACACACACACACAAAATCAGGTGTGTATTTTGGTCTGTTAGAAGAAACTGTATCCAAAAATTTTTAAAGAAAGAAAAACATATATATATACAAAGTTAAGTACAAACATGATGAAGGGATAGAATATGACTGTTATGATGAAAATTACAAAAGATTCTAAAAAATTGATAAGATAATAAGTTGTTTAAAAAAAAGAAAAAAAGAAGAAAGAATGTGATCAGGCTGAAGACTAGAACAAAGTCATATGCTAGATTTAGAGTATATTTTGATCTGTTAGAAGAAACTGTATCCCACAATTTAAAAAAATATGTATACAAAAAATAAGGTTAAATACATATAGAATATGACTATAACAATGAAAACTTAAAAATATTTTAAAGAAGGTATTGATAGGATAAAATAGTTAAAAACCATTAAAATAGGAAAGGGGAAAAATTTTTTAAATAGAGCAAGAAAAAATAAAATTTTAAAAATGTAACTTTGAAAGACTAAAGAATCATGGGGGGGAAAATCATGAATCCTATGTGTTGCTTTTCCCTAGCTTTGGAGTTCCACAGTTCTCACTATCAGTGAACTTGGTCTTGGCTTCATGTTCTTGCTAATTTGGGGGGTGAGGGGCCTGTTGCCGTGAGTCTCAAATGTCTTTGCCTGAGGCAAAATTGCACCACCCTTGCCAAGTGCAGGCTAAGTAATCTGCTCAGGTTTACTCTTGGTAACTTTTGTTCCCTGAAGGCTTTCCGTACAGCTTTGGAGGATGGGAATAAAAATGGCAGCCTCCAAATCTCTAGCCCTGTAGGAGCTGAGAGCTCGGGGCCCTTCCTCAGTGCACCCTCAGAGAAAAGCAGTCACTCACTCCCATCTCCCTGGTCTATGGCCACACTCTGTGCTCACCCAACCTGTGACCAAGCATTTCTATCTCCGGTGTATGGTCCTGTTTGGATTCTCCAAACCCAGAAGATTCCTACAGTGTGCTCCCATGCTGCTCCTCCCAGAGGAAGGACGCAGTCTCCCCGGATCTGTCATTTGTGTCATCCCTGCTCGAAGAGCAGCAGCCCAACCTTGGATCATGGTTTTAGGTAACCCTGAGCTGAGAACCCCACTCCTTGGCACTTTCTTTGCATCTGGGTTCCCCACTCTGAAACCTGGGAGTTCTGCCACACTCAGACAGCCCTGGTCTTTTTGTGACCTGATGGGTCCTGAGACCACATTGTCCCAGTGAGGACTCCATGCCCCCACCCCAACCCCTACTTAGCCTCTGGAGCAACATCCATCCATGGAGCAGAGTTCTAAAAGTTCTGATTTTGTGCTCTGCTGTTCTCACTTAGGAGAAGCCAGCCCCTCCCCCCGTGGCTTATCTTCTACAGGAAGATATTGCCTCTGATTTACTTCTCCACACACCCTACCTTGCAGAGAGTAGTCACTTTTTTGTTCCTAGAATTGCTGCTCTTCTTCTCTTCAAATCACCTGTTGAGTTTGTAGGTGTTCAGAATGGTTTGATAACTACATAGCTGAACCCCTGGGACCCAATGATATTGGGTCCATCTTTCCAATACTAACTGAATTTAAGAAACCCAATTAATCTGTTAAAGCATTTAGTACTGGAGGGAAAATTCGTGAACTGGAAATAGTTATGAACCTCCTACATGAAACAGAGCTTAGGAAGACAGAGAAAGATGATAAATGCTAAAGAAAAGCTAAGAAATACTGAGGATAGAGAGAGAAGTGCCCCCCCCCAACAGGGGGAGTTCTAACATATATAATTGGAATATTAGAAAGAAAATAAGGAAGTGATACAAAGATATGAAGGTAGAGAATTATTTAGAAATAATAAAAGACATATTCTTAGATTTTAGACTATGATTACAAAGAATATAAATAATGAGAAACTCACATTGAAACAAAACATAGTTATATGGCAGAACAAAGACCCTAAACTCAACCAGATTTTCCCTACAGAATTGCAAAACTAACTCTAAATTGTCAACAGAAATGGTAAAATCCAAAACACTGTAATTGCATCTTCAAGGTGCTTATATGATGAAAGTTAAATAAGTCTGGGATATATCTAGTGACACTATCTTTCAAGAAAAATGACAAAACCATCTTCACAAAATTCCTATATCTACCTATATAAAACTGATATTTAGTTAGTTCAGTACATTATTCTCAGATAAAATAAAATTATGAAAACAAAATACATAACTGTTGTAACTATTTCAAAAACATAACTATTATTTCCAAATGTAAAATCCTTTGTAATCA
Source organism: Mustela putorius furo (assembly GCF_011764305.1). NCBI lineage: Eukaryota > Metazoa > Chordata > Mammalia > Carnivora > Mustelidae > Mustela > Mustela putorius. The sequence continues at coordinate 5,489,295 of NW_025421397.1, forward strand.
CTGGAATTATTCAATGCATTGATCTTTATCATTGAAATATTTGTTTTGAAGCATTAGTAAATGATATTCCATTGCTATAGTTGCTAAAGCACTTGCATTATAAAGTTAAATACTTTCTCAGTCTTTATTTTTTTAAAAGATTTGATTTATTTATTTGAGAGAGAGGGAGAGAGCAGTGTGCACAAGTGAGGGGGAGGGCCAAAGGGAAAGGGAGAGGGAGAAGTAGACTCACGGCTGAGCAGGGAGCCTCATGCAGGACTCAATCCCAGGACCCCTAGATAATGATCTGAGCCAAAGTCAGACACTTAACTTGATCCACCCAGGTGTCCTTATCGATCTTTCCTTTTGATCTATTCTTTTCTGTATTTGTAACTATAGACTAAAAAAGCTCCTAATTAATATGTTAGACACATCCATTCCTTTAGCAGTATACCATACTTAATTCCATGTCAGTCCTGATCAAGTTCTCATCACCTCATTTGATTCCCCCAAAATGAAGATTTAATATCAAAGATTTTTCCCTGGGGCACCTGGGTGGCTCAGTGGGTTAAAGCCTCTGCCTTCAGCTCAGGTCATGATCCCAGGGTCTTGGGATCGAGCCTTGCATCAGGCTCTCTGCTCAGCGGGGAGCCTCCTTCCTCCTCTCTCTCTGCCTGCCTCTCTGCCTACTTGTGATCAGTCTGTCAAATAAATAAATAAAATCTTAAAAAAAAAAAAAAGATTTTGCCCTTTTATCATCAAACTCAGGCTCACATGCTCCTGCTTTCTACTTTCCCCAAACTCTACCAGCTTCATTTCCCTAATTTCTAAATCTCCGCCTTGTTTTAGAGTGAAACAGTGGTTCAGCCTGGGTCTCTAAATCTCTATAAACAGTCCTGCTAGTAAACAGAAGACTCTTCCTTAATATTTCCCAAGACTGATTTTCTTTGAAGACCTATTGATAAAAGTGATTTTTATTTTTTTTATTTAATGAGTAATGTTAAATGTCAAATTATTTCATTTAGTCACTATGCCATTTTAAAGAGTATGCTTCATTATTCTATAAATACCACTAAATATTAGTGTTTATAACTATACACAACACTTGAATTAAATAGCATAATAAATTTTATGAAGAAAAAACCTCTTCATTATAATTCTATGACTTTCTTATAACATTTATTTTAAAATACACATAGCAATATTGATCAGTATATTTTAGTTTTTGGCTACTTTTATAATCTGATTCAATTTCATAAGTCAGTTAAGGTGTAAAATATATTGATCTTATTCTAAACTATATGTAGTTGCTTAATGAAATTCAAATACTTGTATGTGTCTCAAGAAAAAAAATAAATATGGCTTATAATTTCCTAAATGAATGTTAGTTGCCTTTCCCAAAAACACAGACACACATACACAAACAGATACACACACAAAGACAAACATATGCACCCACATTTTTATTTTTTCCTGGAAAAGATGACTGCAGAATTTTACTTCCTGATGTTTTCTGATTCTAACAAGGGAACTTTTTTTCTCAGTCCTTCTCCTGATCCTGTACAAGCAGTGATGCATAGAAATGCAGTTGTCATGACAACTGTTCCACAAATTTAAGGCAAACCCATATCATACTAATGCTGAGACCCTGATCAGCAGACAGATGAAGATCCCAGGTTCATATTCTTTTTTCTGACTCTTCTGACCTGAAGAATCCATTTCAGCATGGAGAAGAGTTTGGTTTCTTTAATCAAAGTTGATAGTTAATACTTTCTGTATTCAAATCCTTAGTTTCTGTATTCAATCCTTAGTCTCTTACATGTGAAAGATTTTGTAGTAAAGCATTTATTCAAACATTCAATAAAATAGCAACAACAATTCATTTAGAATCTGTGTCTAATCACAGACTTTCAGAGCAGAACAGTAATATTGTGCATGGTTTAAAAGTTAATGATATGTAAGTTCTGGAAAGATTTTTTTTAAACATTTAAGGCTGCATGTATTATATCACTTGAAGTAATTCTTAATACTTAAATAACTGAAACACTGTCACTTTTTCTCTCTATTTTAGGGAAGTGCTTAGTTGTAGGTTGCATCTGAGTAAGGAAAGAGTATACCCAAGGCATTTGTTTAGCCTCTTATAAGGATTCACGTTTGGATTTTCATCAAGAACACTTATTAGAGTCTTAAGGGCTGCCCTGATTATGGGGTTTAAGAATAGTTGAGAGAAAAATAAACCAGGCTTTACTTAGATAAAGGAAAGTAAAATTTTTTCTTCTAATACATGTCAGTGAAACACAAAGCTATTCAAGGAATACATAAAAAAAAAAAAGAAATGAGCAGTTCAGAAGGGAAATATTTGAGGAAAAATAAAGGTAATTAAAATATATCTAAGTGCACATTTTTATACATATCAGCTTACCAAATTATGTTTGTAGATTCAGATGAAATACTAAGTCAGAAAGCAACCTCACTGGATTGTGAAGGGAATCTATGCTCAAAAATGAAAAGCTTCAAATGATATTTAAGGAAGTTGAAAAGTATTATTGTATGAAATAGTTGAAAAGTATTTAATGATCATAAAAATATTCTAGTTATCTGAAAAAGTCTAAAATTTTAGTCATTATATTTAAGATGCAATATATTTTAGTCATTATTTTGAACAGAATTCAAATCAACAGATAAATATTTTTCATACACATATTTAATATATATATAAAAATGCATAAAAACCCATTTAATCTTTTTAAGAACTTTTGGAAACTATACATTTTTTAAAATGAATACTTTCAAGTACTTAATGGTCTTGGAACTTTAAGTTTTTGTTTTGTTTTGTTTTGTTTTGCCAAAGTAATATATGAGAATAAAATATAAGCTTGCTTGGCAAAGACACACACAAACATTGTAGAACATTATACTTGTTCCACGTTTATGAAATTGGTGTGCTCTACAATCTTTTACTCCAGTTGCCCTGTCATTGCATTTTCTACCAAGTTTTTCCATGAAATAAGATGTAGTTTATTATTGGAATCTCCTGGTTGATATTTAAGCACATTGTTTTCAAATCTCTCCTCTGGTAATAAAAGAACTGCCTACCCTACCCAAGCTTTGAAGCTTTGGGAATCATTTACATTTACATTTCAAAAGTAATCATGGTAGTTATTACTTTCTCCCTTCAACCTTCTCTTACCTTCCTGTTCCACTCCAATACTCCATAATCATAGCAGTATTCGTGTGTTTTGCCTTAGACATATTGATATATCTTAAAATGTCCATGATAAACCTTTAAGGGAAACATGCTATCCATATTTTACCAACTTTGATCCTGAAATTCATACCGGTTAAATAGAAATGCCCAAGTCTTTATATATTCAGGTATCAAACTCTACTCTTACATATTCTAAATCTTGTCCTCTTTCTTCTCTATGCCATATATTTCCATCCTTTCAAATCCTGCCATATTTTGACTCTGTTTTACGTATATTTTTCCTTCTTATTATTTTCATGCTTATATTTTATTAATCCATTCTAGATGGTAATGAATTATTATTTTTATTTTTTCATTGCCTATTTTTCATTTCCTATAGGATAGTATATCATCACTGCAGCACAACTGGGGAAACTACCACATCCAAACTAATCACTTCTTACAACTTTCTTTCTGGCCAACAAAAGAAAAAAAGAAAAGAAAGATAAAGAAAAAGAAAAAGGACAGCGATTAGGTAAATTGGTATTCAGAGGAGCCAGCTCATTTCTAGCTCAGGATCTTGACTGATCATCCAACACCAATTTGCAAAGATTGCAGAGGTTGGCAACCTGTCCACAGCTGATATTTGGGAACCAATATGTTAGATCTCATTTAGTCTTTTGCAGTGTCTTAGACCACGCCTAAGGGAAAGAGGAAAAATATATTTTTTTTGTAGGCACTTTTCTCTCTGACTTCATCTACTCCCCATAGTACCTTATTCAATGTGGTTCATAAAATACAATTTGCTTTACTTTCTTCTAGGAATTTCTTTAGCCGAGCCATTATGTATATGTTCTGCCTCTCATATATTCTATACAGTAGGTTTACCAAATATTTTGCCAGTGCATAACATGGCCACTTTATTCCCTGAAACAGATTCCTGACTGATCTCTGAAAACAGATTCTTCGCTGTCCACCACTTGGCTCTGAAACCTATTCCAAATATTTAGGGTTATCTTTAGTCAGCGGTTGCAGTGATAGAGAAACTTTTTATACTGTGTGTTTTGAAAGTGTCCCCTATTAGGTGACATTCAAGGACATTTGAGAGGACAGTAACTGTCATGGTAGAATTGCAATATTGTTTTTGGTACAGTTTTTGCCTTTCCTGCTCTATGAAATGTGATCACTTTGGACTGCTACAGTAGGGAACTTATATTTGTATTCATATCTTGTCTTGGTTTTGTGACTGCAAAGTTCTGTCCTGAAGAAATGTGGGCTTTGTTGGGAGCCATAAGAGAAGAGAAAAGAGCAGAATTTACTTTGAACTGATTCTAAAAGGGATTTAGGCTACTATCATTCTCCTTAGGCATTGTTTTGTACAAAAGCACTCACTGTAGATCTGTGCTTACTTTGTTTGTCTTTCCAGATCAGCATTCAGAAATACAAAGTTTGTAAATGAGAAGTAATGTTATTTTTCTACCTTTTAAAAATGTTACATTTTTAAAAACAGGCAAAAATGCTAGAATAGTCTTTTTAAATAGAAACATCCTATACTGCGTGGTTCTCTTTCTCCATTTACTCTTTCAAGGTCACTCTTGTATTTGAGAATATTTCTTCATTACAATTACTTTAAACTGCCAACTTTATTCTCATAATGATACAAAGATACAACTCAAATAGCGTCTCCTTCTCTCTCTCTCTCACCCACACACACACAGTATATTTCTGATCCCTTAAAACCAAATTTCTGAAAAATGTCTTATCTTCTCTATTGAACTCTGCACAATACTATTTGCTGTTCAAATATTTATGTCTTAAGAACCATCCACACAATTCTATCAATTTTATATCATACAAGGCCTTTTGTTTTTAGTTTCAGTTATACATTTCTCTCATGATATGTTGGAAAATCAGTTATTTGTTGACTATTTTTAATTTTTATGTGTAACTTCCTTTGGTGCTATCAAATATTCATTTATCTAGATTGTTTATTTACCACTGATTCTGTTATGCCTTAACAAAGGAGCTCTTTTAACTTTAAAAAAACCTAGCAGCCAAAAGGATTTCCTCCTCTCCTTTAACTGCAGGATGTTCCTGCAGTGAGCAAGGCATTTTGCATGACCTCCAGAGGAAGGCTGATGTGAGGAGACAGGGCCTGCGCTGCCTTTCCTGAACCTTCAAAACATTTCACCTGAGTCAGTGCTTTTGGGACCTGTGCTTTATTAGCTTTAGAGCTTCCACTGAGAGTGTTCTGTCTCTGTTATTTGAGCAGAGTAGGCAGTGTAAGGCTAGCATAAAGATGATCAGAGTTAGTTTACATATGTAAGGCAACTGAGTGCCCCCAAATTCTTTCAATTGGAAAAAGTGAAAAAAAAATCATAAAATTAGTTTGGGAAGGTGACATGTTTGCAAATTGGGGTGATGTCCTAAACCTAAAGGCCATCTTTCTTATTTAGCTTTTCTTAACTTATATACATACAAGACTTGGATCTTCTGACTCTAGGATGGGCTGTTTTTTCAAGTAATATGACCCCAAAACGTACTACTTAAATATTTCATGCATGTTCTTGTCCAGATGCTCTGTTCAGTAGTAAGAGCATGAATAAGGAACAGAATACTAAACCCCATACATAGCGTGTACCAAAATTCTTAAGGATAAATAAAGAAATGAAATATCAAACTGAGCACCTATATTGACTCATAAAATAATCCCACCTCACAATTAACTAAAGAAGATAACCATTTAGAGATACAATATATACTTATTTAAATAAAGAACTTGATCCTCATTAACACATCAAACTCACAGATTAACTTTAAAATATCCATGGAAACCCCTTGTTTACAATTGTATAAAATTCTGGACCTCATTTTGGAAAATTAGTCAAAAGGACTTGACTACAGTTTACGGGTGAGCAGCAACTTTGAAAAATGGAAAGATGGAGGTTTTGTAGTCTCCTGACCTGGTTAAATTCCTGCAGGGTCACATGAAATTCATGTGTATGCAAATCTCAGATTTTACATTAGAAATATAATACTTTCTTCATTGGACTCTTGCGAAGCTTATAAATAAAATATTTAAGGGGCCTGACCTATATTAGAAACTCATGAACTATTAGCTTTAAAAATGTGATTATTTTTAGACCAGAGATTTCAACACTGGAGTATACGTACCTTTCAGAGCTATAAGGATTGGACTGTAGTCAAGGAAATTGATTTGCATATCCTCAACTTTCATAAATACCCCCTTCCTAATTTGATTTATGTAAGAATGCATCTGTGCTGTGCAAATTCTTCTTTCCAACTCCTTTTCATAATTATCATTCTCCTAAGTTGAAGCAAGAAAGGAAGAAAGGAAGGAAGGAAGGGAGGAAGAAGGAAGGAAGAGAAAGAGAAAAAAGGAAGAGAGAGAGAAAGAGAGGAAGGGAGGATTGAAGGGAGGAAAAAAGAAAAGGAGGAAAGGAGGGAAAAAAAGAAAGTTTTCTACTCACTTAAGCCCCCATGTTGCATCACCACTTCCTCATATCAGGAGGGTTGCTGGGGGGAGGGGGTTTGGGAGAAGGGGGTGGGGTTATGGACATTGGGGAGGGTATGTGCTTTGGTGAGTGCTGTGAAGTGTGTAAACCTGGTGATTCACAGACCTGTACCCCTGGGGATAAAAATATATGTTTATAAAAAATAAAAAATTAAAAAAAAAGAAAGTTTTCTCCCTATCCAAATCTTGAAATGGATCATTGGGTGCTAAAAATTCCTGGACACTACATAAAGAGACAATTGTAGAATATATTTTTGTTAAGGAAGTTCCCCTGAAAAGCAGAGAAAAGACTTCAGTAAGAAAAAAGACAAAGATACTCTTTATCTCCTCTTCGTGAAAACATCATGGCAAGCCTCCCTGTTTCTCTCTCTCTCTCTCCCTTTCCTCACTTTTCATATCCCTGTCTATCCATGAATTTAGAAATCATATGGCTATCATGGGAATATAAATAATCATGTTTTTTCACATTATAATGTTGTCATACTTCTGTAGTTAATATTAACTCTCATTTAGCTGGGTTATTTGCCAATTCAGTTTAATAAGAAATATTTTCCATAAATTAAATGAACTAAGTTACTGGTACAAGGTTTTGAAAAAAATATGTATTTAAAGCCCATATTAGCCAAGGTTCTCTGGAGACACAGGATACACACACACACACACACACACACACATGTATACATATAAAATGTGTACACACACACACACACTCACACACACATTTTTTATGAGGAATTTGCTCATGTGAGTTTGGAAGCTGAGAAGTCTTATGACCTGCCATTTGTACACTGGAAACCTAGGAGAACTGGTGATATATTTCAGACCAAGTCCAAAGGCCTGAGAACCAGAGAAGCCAGTGGTGTAAATACCTGTGTAAAGGTGGGAAAAGATGAAAAGAAATGTCCCAGCTCAGGAGTGAGGCAGGAGAAAGGGACACATTCTTCCTTCCTTTGCCATTACTCCATTCAAACCCTCATCTGATTAGATGATGCCCACCCACATTGCTGGTGATGGGGAGTGATGCAGCCTACCTTCCTGTGTCTACCAATTCAAATGCTAATCTCATCCAGAAACACCCTCACAGACACTCAGAAATAATGTTTAATCTTAGCATTCTGTGGCCAGTCATGTTGACACATAAAATTAAGCATTATGAAACATATCAATAATGTCTAAAAATTCTAGGTCATATCCACTTGGCAACAAATTGATCTTATGACAAACATTTCTGACATCAAAATAAAATGTGTGAGGAGGGTAATTACAAAAGAAAAATAAGTACTTCTATAATGGAGGTATCTGGTAATCACCCCCGAAGCAGGTTATCAAATTTAGTAAAACAAAGAAAAGACAACTTGACATATGGAATCTGATCAATGGAAAGCATGACCTACACTTGCCACAAATGTTTAACTTTCAAATAAATTTTCAATTACTAGAAATACAAAAGGTACACAAACAAGACAACTTAGACAAAACAATAAGAAAGTGATTAAAATAATAATGTGAGATTTGCTATGGAGAATTGCCCTGGTTGTTGTAACAAAGTTAATGTCATGGAAAAAAAGAAGAAATGAAAGTTTGGAGGATGTAAAGTGGCTCTAGGTTAAAGGTGTTCAAACAGATACAACAAACAAATGCAATCTGTGAAGTTGGTTAGATCCTAAATTAAAAAATAATAAAAAATAAAAGATATTTAGGACAATTAGGGAAAAACTGATATAAACTGAGATGATGTTATGGGATTATTGCTAATTTTCTAGGTGATGAAAATTGTAATGAGTTTATACTGCAAAATGTCTTTATTATTTAGAAATTCATACTGAAGCATTTGGGAGTGAAATAGTTTGATATACTGAGGATATCAAGTGTTTCAGGGAACAGCAAGTATATATATATATATGTTGGGGAGGAAGGCATATAAGCACATATGTGTATGGAGAGCTTTAGAGCATTAAATCACATGGGAAAAATTTTTAACACTAAATCTGGTGAAGGGTATCTGAGTAAAACATTCTTTTAACTTCTTAATAGGATAAGTCTGATAGGTTTGAACATTTTCTAAGTAAAAAGTTAGTATAAATGTTATATGTAACCCCTCAGAAATATATGAAAGAACATATATTTTTCTAATATTTGAAAGGTATAGTGAGCAAAGGAATGTGAACAAAAACAATGAAGAACTCTCCTTAAACAGAGGGACTCCTTAAGAGGACATAGATATATTATCCATCTGGAAAATATAATCCAAACTTCAATATAAATAAACCATGTTGTAGTTCTGGGCTTTGTGATGTAGTTTTACTCAGTACAGATTTTATCTTACTTGAGAACTCTTAATACAGTTACAGTTTGCCAGATTGCTTACTTTATAAACTATGCATCAAGGAAAGCATGAAATTAAGGCATAAAAAGGCTTAAGCTTCAACATATGCTTAGAGAATAACTTCACATCTGTCCATTTCATATGGTAGCATATAAAACAACTAGCTCTGTGTTTTGTTAAATTCACCTAACCTCATAGAGTAGTCCACTAATTTGCATACATTAAAAAATCAAGAATTTTTGCTTATACTCATTAGCAGTATTAAATCTTAAAGTTATATAAATAGTAATATTGGGATGAATCTAAATAAACACACTTTTATCTGTTCTTTATATGAATATTTTCATAATATGCCTATTTGTTTACCATATTTTATTACAGATATATTACTTATCATTTCTTAACTTAAGCAGTAGAGTATAATAAAGACAATGACACAGAATATTTTGATGCATTCTGTTTATAAAACTCTGACCCCATTCCAATAAACAGGTCAGTGTCATTAGTAACAGTGGTGACAAGGAAAAAAAAATGGAAATCAGATCAATGAAACAGAATAGAGAGTCCAGAAATAGACCTACTTAGATATAGTCAGCTTGAGAAAGGAATAGAGACAATACATGCAGAAAAGATAGTCTTTTCAACAAATGATGAAACAATGAGATAGCTATATGTCAAAAATTTAATCAGACACAACCTTACACCTTTCACAAAAATTAACTCAAAATGAATCACAAACTTAAATGTAAAATGCAAAACTGTAAAACTCCTGGCAGGGGAGGGAACTTAGAAGAAAATCTAGGAGATCTTGTAAATGGAAATGACTTTTTAGAGACAGAGCACCAAAGGCATCATCCATGAAGGAAAGAATTGATAAGCTGGAATTCATTGAAATTAAACATTCTTTATACATTCATCAGTTGATGGACACTTGGACTGTTTCATAATTTAGCTAGTGTAGATAATGCTGCTAAACATTGGGGTGCATGTATCCCTTTGAAACAGCATTTTTGTATTCTTTGAATAAAGACAGAGGAGTGCAGGTCCTGGATCACAGAGTAGTTCTCTTTTTAACTTTTTGAGGAAAGTCCATACTGTTTTCCAGAGTGGCTACACCAGAAGATGTGACATATACATACACAATGAGATATTACTTAGTCATAGAAAAGCATGAAGTCTTGCCATTTGCAATGATGTGGATGGAGCTAGAGAGTATTATGCTAAGCAAAGTAAGTCCTTCAAAGACAAATACCATATGCTTTCACTCATTTAATAAATTTTAAAAACAAAACAAATGAGCAAAGGGGAAAAATAAAAGAGGGGGGTGCAAACCAAGAAACAGACTCTTAACTCTAGAGATCAAACTAATGGTTACCAGAGGGGAGATGGATGGAGTATGAATTAAATCAGTGATGGGGATTAAAGAGTGCACTTGTGATGAGTACCCAGTGTTGTATGGAAGTGTTGAATCACTATATTGTACAGCTGAAACTAATATTACACTGTATTTTAACCAAATAGAATTTAAATAAAAACTCAAAAAATATCCAAACAGAACATTCCTGTTCTTCTAAAGACTTAAAAGAGATTGAAGGGACACCTGGGTGGCTCAGTTGGTTAAGCAGCTGCCTTCGGCTCAGGTCATGATCCCAGCATCCTGGGATCGAGTCCCACATCGGGCTCCTTGCTCAGCAGGGAGCCTGCTTCTCCCTCTGCCTCTGCCTGCCATTCTGTCTGCCTGTGCTCGCTCCCCCCCCCCTCTCTCTGATAAATAAATAAAATCTTAAAAAAAAAAAAAAAAAGAAAAAGAGACTGAAAAGACAAGCCACATACTGGGAGAAAACATTTGCAAGTAGCTTATCTGATAAAAGATTATTATCTAAAATATACAAAGAACTTTTAAAATACAACAATAAGAAACCAAACAACTCAATTATAAAATAGGACAGGGACCTTAACAGATACCTCACCAAAGAGAATTTATAATGGCAAATAAGCATATGAAAAGATTCATCACCTTAAATTTTTATTAGAGAGATGCAAATCCAAACAATGAGATGCCACTGTACACCTAGTAAAATGGCTAAAATCTGGAACACTGACAGTACGAAATGCCTCTGAGGATATGTAACAACAGAAACTCTGATTCATCTTTGATAAGAATGCAAAATGATACAGCTATTGAAGATAGTTTGTTAGCATCTTATAAAACTAAACATACTCTTAGTATCTGATCCAACAGTTGTGCTCATTGGTACTCACCCAAAGGAGTTTTAAAAAATGTTTTTCCACTCAAAAATATGTACATGGATGTTTTACAGTGTCTTTATTCATAATTTCCAGGAGTAGGAAATAACTGAGATGTTCTTAGTAGGTGCTACTCTTCAGTAGATGAATAGATAAATAAACTCATGGCACGTGCAGACCATGGGCTGTCATTCAGCACTAGAAGAAATGAACTATCAAGACTTGAAAAGACATGGAGGAAACATAAATGAACATTACGAAGGGAAAGAAGCCACTCGGAAAAGGCTACATACTGTATGATTCCAAGTATATCCGTTCTGGAAAAGGCAAAACTATGGGAAGAGTAGAAAGATCAGTGATTGCCAAAAGTTGGGGAGAGGGAGGGATGAATAGGTAGAGTGCAAAGGATCTTTAGGTAATTGAAACTACTCCACAGATTACTATGATGGTGGATATATGTTATACATTTGTTCAAACTGATTGAATGAACAGCACCCAGAGTGAACCTTAATGTAAACAGTGGACTTGGGAGGCTAATGATGTATCAACATAGGTCCGTCCATTAATTATGACAAATGTACCACTTTAGTGGGGCGTGTTGATAGTAGGCTATGCATGTGTAGGGCAGGGAGTATATGGGAAATCTTTGTACCTTCTGCTCAATTTTGCTGTGAACCTGAAACTGTTAAAAAAAAGTCTACTAATATATGTAGATCCAGAGAGAGAGAGATGAATTGGTTTAATCCATTGTCAGGGTAAAACAATAATGCAATATAAAAATAAAGCATGTAAACTAATACTTTATTGATGTACTGGAATTTTTATATATTGCATATATAAAAAATAACTACCATTAATAAAGTCAGCCGACTTGTGTTGAGTGACTTTCTGCAACTTGATTAGCTATGTGCTACGATTTAGAGATAAAAGGTACAGCTCCTGCTCTCCAGGTTGTCTCAGGATATAGAGCGAGACAGTCAAATTAGCCAAAGATGAGAACACAGGTAAGTGTGATAAATCTACAACCATGATGCTGCATACTGAGAAATATGCTTAACCTATATTTTAAGGGCAAGGACAAGGGGATTATAAAAGTCTTTTTAAAGAAGTGTGATTCTGTGAGCCTTGAAGGACTAATGTGAAAGAGGTGGAGGAAGAAGGTCAGAAGAAAACTGGGATACTTCTTTAGACCATTGTAGCTAGTGAACCATTCTGGAGAAATCATACCTTCTTGCATACTGGTGCCATTATGGCTCCTTTTTTTTTTTTTAATCCTCTCACCTGTTTGCTTTAGTGGCACTAATCTCTTCCATTTCTCTCCTGTCTTTTTGGCTCCAGTACTATTTTTATCTATTTAATATTGGTGTAATTAAAGTCCTTTTATTTTTCTCACTGTACCAAATGTCCTGAAGTGACCTCATTCGAACCATTGGTTTCAGCTTATACCTAAGTACTATTGAGTTTCAAGTATCTTTTCCTACCCAGGCCTCTCTTTAAATCTTAGGACCCTTTATTCTGTTTGGATTAATTACATGTACGTCCAATAATGCAACTGAACTAAGTGTTTTATTTCCAACCTACTCCTTTTCTTTGCTCCCAGTCTCAGTGATGTCACAGTCATCCCACAAGTCACCTAAACTCTAAACTTCAAAATCACTCAGTAATTTGACTAGTGTGATAATGCTGCTATCAACTTTGGGGTGCATGTATCCCTCTGAATTAATATTTCTGTATTCTTTGGGTAAATACTTAGTAGTTCAACTGCTGGATCCTAGGTGTAGTTCTATTTTTAATTTTTTGAGGAATCACCATACTGATTTCCACAGTGACTAGACTGGTTTGCATTCTCAGAAATAGTGCAAGAGTGTTCCCCTTTCTCTACATCCTCACTAACCCCTGTTATTTCTTGTGTTCTTGATGTTGGCCATTCTGACCAGTGTGAGGTAATATTTCATTGTAGTTTTGGTTTGTATTTGCCTGATGATGAGTGATGTTGAGCATCTTTGCATGTGTGTCTTGGCCATTTTATGTCCTCCTTGGAGAAATGTCTACTCATGTCTTCTGCCCATCTTTTTTTTTTTTTTTTTTAAGATTTTATCTATTTATTTGACAGAGAGAGAAATCATGGCCTGAGCCAAAGGCAGAGGCTTAACCTACTGAGCCACCCATGCACCCCTCTTCTGCCCATTTTTAATTGGATTTTTCATTTTGAGGGTGTTGAATTTTTTAAGTTCTTTATTTTAGATACTAACCCTTTATCAGATATATAATTTGCAAATATCTTCTCCCATTCCATAGGTTGGCTTTTAGTTTGTTGATTGTTTCCTTAACTATGCAGAAGCTTTTTCACTTTAATGAAGTGTCATTAATTTATTTTTGCTTTTGTTTCCCTTGCCTCAGAAGCTCTATCTAGAAACAAATTGCCAAGTCCAATGTCAGAGGTACTGCCTGTGTTCTTGTCTATGATTTTAATGATTTCCTGCTTCATATTTAGATCTTTAATCCATTTAGAATTTGTTTTTCTGTGTGGTGTGAGAAAGTCCAGTTTCATTCTTTGCATGTTGCTGTTCTGCTTTCTCAATATCATTTGTTGAAGAAATCATCTTTTTCCCATTGAATATTCTTTCCTGCTTTGCTGAAGATTAATTTGCCATATAGCTGTGGGTTCATTTCATGGTTTTCTATTCTATTCTATTCTGTTCCAGTGATCTATGTGTCTGTTTTGATTTCAGTACCACACTATTTTTTATCTCTACTGCCATGTAATATAACTTGCATTCCAGAATTGTGATGCCTTCAGCTTTGCTCTTCTTTTTCAAGAATACTTTAGCTACTTGGGTTCTTTTGTGGTTCCATATCAATTTTAGGATTGTTTGTTCTAGCTCTGTGATAAATGTTATTGTATTTTGATAGGGATTGCGTTAAATGTGTAGATTGCTTTGGATAGTAGAGATATTTTTAAAAATGTTTGCTCTTCCAAACCATGAGCACAGAATGTCTTTCCATTTCTTTGTGTCATCTTCAATTTTTTTCATCAGTTTTCATAGTTTTCAGAGTACTGGAATCTTACCTCTTTGGTTAGGCTTGTCCCTAGGTATCTTATGGCTTTTAGTATAGCTGAAATGGGATTGGTTCCTTAATTTCTCTTTCTGCTGCTTCATTTTGGTGTATAGAAATGCAAAAGGTTGCTGTGCACTAATTTTGTATCCTGTGGCTTTACTGAATTTGTGTATCAGTTCTAGCAATTTTTGATGAAGGCTTTCAGGTTTTCTATATAAAGTTTCATGTCATCAGCAAATAGTGAAAGTTTTACTAGAAAATATCTCCATCACTCCCTGCAATCAAACACTAATCCCAATAGATTTCACCTCTCAATTTGAATAGATGAGGTCCTCATTACTTTTGGTTGTACTGTTATAACAGCTAGTTAATTAGACTTGAGGAATAAGCAGCAGGGTGGGAAAGGGGGCAATCTCTAAATCCCTATTTTCTGTGTTCAATTCTCAGCTCTGGCACTTTATAGCTGTATGACAATGGATAATACTTTGTCTCCATTTTTCAACTTCTATAAATCTATAGATCTATTTAACCTATAAATAGATCAATATATAGATCTATTCAATCTATAAAATGGGGATAACCATAATACCTATATCATAAGCCTTTTATAATAACTACAGTAACATAATAAAAAATCCTGTCTAATGTATGCATTATTAGGTTTAGTTGCTATTCTAGCTCCCCTTAAAATGTTCACCTATAGATTACAAGATAAATTATAAACGTTTTTTTCCTTTTCACATAAAATACGTTGTGATTTTACCCCCACTCCTAACTTGTTATAGTTATCTCTTTCCTTTTTCCAGAAAGCATCTAAGATTCAGTCACAACATTATACTTGAGCCCTACATTATGTTTTACATTTGTATTTGCTTTTTATTTCCAGGCCATCAATTCTGTTTCCTTTGCTTTTTTTAACACCAGGATTTTGTAGTCATAATTGTGTGTGTTTGTGTGTGTGAGCATATGTGCATATCTGTGTGTGTTTTTTGTTGTCATAGATGGCTAAGTTAACCACAGAGACCTACTGGAGAATTTTCTGGGGTGAAGTGGTAAAAAATCTTTAGAGGACAGAGAGGACACCTCCATTATCGAGTGTGTTCTTCCTTGTACACAAAGGTCAGTGCATTCTTTTAGAAAAGGTTTGAGTTCTGAAACTGATATTTTCAAAAAAGCATGCAAGACATCATTGAACCTTCCTGTACATTATTTTTTATTCCTCTCTAAATAAAAAGTATTAAAAACATAGGGTCTACCACACAAAGATGACATATACATACTCTACTACTTCCAGTTTAATGATGAATTCTGAACATGTTTATGAATCATTTCTCATTAATATAAACTACTTTAAAGTTTTTGTTATAATTTTTATCTTGCCTTATTTCTTTCATAATACAATATGCATTGTAATACTGCAATACAATATTCTGTGAAACAATACAGCCTTCTAGAAACCTACTCCAATTAAAGGGGAAAATGAACTAACACACCCTGTTTACCAGCACATTTTTTCTCACCAAAGCAAATGTGTTTTGACTGTTTCTGTTTCTTCATTTGTTTTAGCTCTCTTATATTTCAGCCCCAGAAGCTCAGTGAAAATTCATAAACATCTAACATTATCAGTATCATCATTCATACACTCCATTTTTATAAGACTTCACAATGCTTCACATTGATATTATATAAAGGTCCCATAGCAATTGGAATAACATTCTGAATCTTAGAGATTCTCATTATATATGCATGGATGATAGTATGAGAAGTATGAAAAACACCCAGACTTTATTTTGTGCTTCCTTATCTTCTTCACTAGCTTTCAATTTGACAGACTCAGTGATGATTTTCTTAGCTGTCACAGTCAAAGTAAGATTTCTATACTTTTCTCCTTTACTTTCTATCACATGATAAATGCTATTGGAATTCTTATTATGGACTGCAGCAGAGTATTCTGACATTCTTCAAACAAAAACAATGAATTTTATAGCCACATAAAATGATTGATTTTTGATAAAGTTGTGCATTCATTTTAGCCTCAGAATTCATTTTATGTTTTCCTTACAAAGTTTATTAATTTTGGTTATTATGAAACTGGAATATATCCAATTATTTAAGCACTAAATTGATAGGAACATTGGAAATATCAAAACCATTTCAGCTCATTTTTTGTCTCAGTTCTTCAGGAAAAAAATATTTTCTTTTTCTCATTCAAATGCATTAATCTATGTAAGCACCTGAAAAATGAAGATACAGTTATTATTTTATATTCTGTATTGATATTTTTATTAGTATTCTATTTCGTGGGATATACGTCCTGAGAAACAACATGAGTTTGAATATATTATTTTCTCCTTGAATGTGTTTCCCAGCACTCCTTGTATTAGCCACCATGCAAATGCAAAGTATTATGCAAATAATTGTGTGAATTTTTTTAATTATAAAAATTAGAGTATATGCCATAAATTCATCTTAAATCACTGCTTATTTATAAAATGTAGTGATAAAATAACTTGCTTTATTAAATCTGGATTTTGTCTTATACCAAAAACCTGTATTTTATGGGTATGGAATTTTTCTATATTATAGCTTAAACTGAATCATAGGCATCTGTGATATGATAAGCTTCTACCCTAGCAGAATAACAGAATATATTCTAGAAATTTGTCTTTTTAACAGCTTTCAAATATTTTATAATAGTTTGAATGCAAATATCATACTGAATCCCTATTAGGAAACTCTAAGTATCATGAGTCATTTAATGCACCAACTCAGAATAAAGCCAAGCTATTAGAAATAAATAAACAACAGCAACAATGATGAAAAGCAGTTATAGCCTATTAAAATACACAGAGCAGTGCTTCAACTTTATGAGGTAACTTTCACTCTGATAAAATTAATGTAGAAAAATTTAAAAAATTAGAAATTAGAAAATTAATATAGAAATACTCCACTACTGTTATATCACCATTTGGCATTTTCTCTAAGTTGCCCACAAGGAAAGAAATCTGTGGGAGAAGACTGAAACTTTTCTTACTGTCCAGACAACTTATAAGAGTCATGAAAAACTCCTCTAGTGTAAGGCAAAGTACCAATGTAATACATAATCACAACTGGCATTTGCTGATGGGTTCTACCATTTCCTTTTTTGTCTTTTCGTGAGAATTTTTCAAATATAATTTTAAAATCTAGAGTTGCCTTCAGTGTTGTATTTTGAAATGATATTGTGTCTTCCATAATGTTCTTGACTACATTTATTTTTCACAATGTGAATTTTTCTTCATGTTCTTTCAACATAAGAGGGCAGTAGAATTTGGTATACTTGTTCTTCATTTCCTAATATCTTTATTTTTTTTTAAATTCTTACTATTTTTCAAAGTTTTATTTAAATTCCAGTTAGTTAACATACAGTGTAATACTAGTTTCAGATGTACAATACAGTGATCCAACAGCTCCATACAACACCCAGTGCTCATCAAGACAGCTGTACTCATCAATTCTCACCACCTATTTCATCCATCCCCATCCCTTCTCCTTTTGTAACCATCAGTTTGTTCTCTAGTTAAGAGTCTGTTTCTTGGTTTGCCTCCCTCTCTTTGCTCTCCTTTGCTTATTTGTTTTGTTTCTTAAAGTCCACATATGAGTGAAATCGTGTGGTATTTTTCTTTCTGTAACTGACTTATTTTGATTATCATAATACTCTCTAGCTCTATCCATGGCATTGCAAACATGGCAAGATTTCATTATTTTTAATGGCTGAGTAATATTCCATTACTTATATATGTGATGTGAGATATACAGATATCTCACATCCTTATTCATTCATCAGTCAAGGGACACTTGGACCGTTTCCATAATTTGACTACTGTGAATAATGCTACTATAAATAATAAATAATTTGGCTATTGTAAGTAATGCTCTGGGGTGCTTGTATAGCTTTGTAATATTTCTGAATTGTTTGGGTAAATATGTAGTAGGGGAATTACTGAATCATAGGGAAGTTCTATTTTTAATTTTTTGAGGAACCTCTATACTGTTTTCGAGAGTGGCTGCACCAGTTTGCATTCCCACTAACAATGCAAATAATTGCTGTCTATGCCTAGAAAAACATAAACAGCCTTTGGAGAATGTTTTGGAGAAACAAAATGAATTATAAAAAACTACATAACTTAATTAAAAATTACCTGAATAGAGTAATAAATACTTTCAAGAGGAAAACATGAATTCTAAGCCTAAACTTTTCTGAGAAGTGAATTTTCTTACCTGCAAATATTTATCTGACATTATCTATCTGGTCCTGTGTCTCAACCGGGGATATACACCCATAAAAATAACATCAGACAGTGATGTTCAGAGCAAAACTCTCAAAATAGGGATGAATTCGGGTCTTGGAACCAGTAGCCAATGTTGATGGCTGATAGAGAAGACCTAACTCCTGAATTCACTCTTTCTTTCTTTCTTTCTTTCTTCCTTCCTTTCTTTCTTTCTTTCTTTCTCTCTTTCTTTCTTTCTTCTCTGTCAAAAGAGATGTTCTTCAAAATGGAAAGGGCAGAAAAGATATCGGCTAAAGCAAATAAAATATCAGCAAAGAAAGAAAGAAAGAGTGTAAATAACTACTCAAAATCAAAATAAGCTTCATATCCAGTCTACATATACTATAATGAAGACTCTCTCCATATTTTTTGAAACACACTGGCAATCCAGAATGAATCCATAAGGTTAGAGGAAAGTAACCTTTTTGGGCTGCTTTCCAAAAAAAAGGGGGAAAGGAGGTTTTTAGATTATAGTCCGATGAACCTGATATTAATGGTTTGTACTAGAGAATTTTCAGATTTTGTAAACCCTAAAAGAGAGATCAGTGATTATTATTCATGATTTGCTAGATTAATTTGGACAAATGTCATGGACAAGAGATATTTTTTAAAAGATTTTATTTATTTATTTGACAGAGAGAGATCATAAGTAGGCAGAGAGGCAGGCGGGGGGGGGGGGGAGCAAGCTCCCTGCTGATAAGAAAGCATGATGCAGGCTCAATCCCAGAACCCGGAGATCATGACCTGAGCCAAAGACAGAGACTTAACCCACTGAGCCACCCACAGACCCCAACAGAGGATAGTTTTACTTCAGGAAGGTATTTGATTTTCTCCCAGCAGATAAAATAAAGCAGTAGGGGCATATGAAAGATTATTTGTTCTTAGTTGAACAATTCTATAAAAAAAAAAAAAAAAAAAAAACTGGTGAAGAATAAAATGATGGGAAGTTTGCCACTGTTCTTTCTATGAGTTTAATTATTCAATAGTTACATGTTACTTTGCCAAAAGTTAGAAAACACACTCCTTGAATTTATGTGATTGCAAGCTGGAAAATACTGCAGGCTTGTATATGACACAGTCCAAAAGAATGCTGGCAGTTTGAATCAATCAAGATACTGTTTAATGGGGCGCCTGGGTGGCTCAGTGGGTTAAGCCGCTGCCTTCGGCTCATGTCATGATCTCAGGGTCCTGGGATCGAGTCCCACATCGGGCTCTCTGCTCAGCGGGGAGCCTGCTTCCTTCTCTCTCTCTCTCTCTCTCTGCCTGCCTCTCAGTGTACTTGTAATTTCTCTGTCAAATAAATAAATAAAATCTTTTAAAAAAAAGATACTGTTTAATAAACATGTAAGATCTGCATTAGTTCTGAAAATAAATGAATACAGAATATGTAAGATGTACCTTAGTAGTGCTGTATGTCAGACATGATTCAAAGTTTTAGTCGGCAGTGGTATTCCTGTCTTCTTTTTTCTTGTCGTTATCCAAAAAACAAACGTGAATTCATTCTGCAAGGAGTGTAGTTGAAGATGGCACAGCTAAGAGAACAATCAATTATTACTTATCTAAATGGAAAAGCAAAGAACATGATTTCAAAGTGCATTGTCCAGTTCAGTGGTTTCCTTGAGATATGTGTATTAGAAGCTAAGAAAAACATTTGACTCTCAACAGACAAGAGTATTTTATAAATCATCTGGTTCCATTGCATGTAAGTGGCATCCAAGATATTATTTCAACTAATTGGACAAAAATAATAAGTAAATTATTTGGTACTCCAAATTTGACTTATAAGAGTTATACAAAATTATAAGAGTTATACAAAATTAACTCTTAGTTTAATTTTGTAATAGTTATACAAAATTAACTCTTAGAAAATTAACTCTTAGCTGTATTCTAGGTAGCATTTGGATTATATTCACTTTCTATGCATATCAAAAATGATACCTTATAATAAATACACAACCAAATTATCAATTCAGAGAGACAGAAACAAAAATGAACCTCTTTATTTTCTAGTTATTCCTCCACATTTTCTTCAAAGAATACATCCAATTAAAAAAATAGAAATAACTTTGGGATTAGAAAACTTCTTGATTTTAATTTCATGAGTGCTATATTTTGGCTGGACCCTAGAGGGAAGTAAGATAGTTATTCTAACTTCTGAAAAGGAAATAACTGTTAGAATGTGAAAAATTAACAGAAAGTGAAGAATCTTTGTATTTCCAAAATAAAATTTCCAATATTTTGGCCCACAAAATTGTTTAAATTACAGGAAAGTAATGATATTATAAAGTCTACAATTTGACTTATTTCTGTCTTTACCTTTGAATTTTTCTGTAGGCCGAGTATAAAAAACCCAGAAGCCTTCCTTTTCTTTTGTAAGGTCTCCTTTGCAACTCTGCTTACAATTCCATTACAATTGTTGTTGTTGTTGTTGCTGTTCTTATTGTTGTTTGGTATTACATTATGGAGCCTATATTAGCCAGTGAAGGCATTATGACAGACCTTAGATAGACAAGTAGAGCAGTCAGACATTGCTCAAAGGAATATATCTTAATTAATAAAATAAATGCTATGGTGATAAGAAACATTGAAAAAGCCAACATAAAAAGAAGAATTTAGAATTATTTGAGAAGTCATAACTTTTACCACTTGAAAGTACATGATTTTGTCCATGCACATGTCCTTAGGAAGTCAGTGACAGAAAATAAAAGAGAAAATGACAAAAAAAGTTTGACTAGAACTCACCATTAGGAGTTTGCCTGGAGTTTTTCTATTTGTTTGTTTAATGCATATAATCCAATATATTGCCAGATTCTATAGCAGTCTCCCCATATTTATCCTAATAGACCTATTATTAAACCACTTACCCCCACATACTTTCTCTATCTGTCCTTCGAGACACCAATACCTCTTGATTTGCTCTATTTCTCACTAGAAAATTCTCCTTAGTTTCATTTACTGGTTGTTCTCAGGACTCTGTTCTTGGTCATTTTACCTTTACTACATGTCACAAATATGTGATCTGACCCAGTGGCATGATTTAAATACTTCCTATTAAAAAATAAAGTAGCAAGGGGCACTTGGGTAGCTCAATCAGTGACGTGTCAGACTCTGATTTTAGCCTGGGTCATGATCTCATGGTTGTAGGATCAAACCCAGTATCAGGCTCTGCACTGAGCACAAATTCTGCTTCAGATTCTCTCCCCGCCTCCTTCCCACTTGTGCTCTCTCTCTTTCAAATATATAAATTTTTTTAAAGATTATTTATTTATTTGTTTGACAGAGAGAGAGAGCAAGAAAGAGCAGAAGCAGGCAGAGAAGCAGGCAGAGGGAGAATGAGAAACAGAAAGCCTAATGCGGAACTTGATCCCAGGATCCTGGGATCATGAGCTGAGCCAAAGGGAGACCAACTGAGCCACTCAGGGACCCCAACAAATCAAATCTTATAAAAAAAATATATATATAAGGCAACCAAATTTATTATTCAGATTCTTAACTTGTCCCTGAACTCAAGAATATATGTCCAAAAGGCTAACTGACCAGTCTTCACTTGCCCCTGAGTTCTTCTATATTTTTCTATATTCACATTTCATTCCTCTTCTCCATCTCAGTATGTCAAAATCATCTCCAAGTTGCTGACACCAGAGGCCTTTAAATAATTCTATATTCCCCTTTTTACCTCATCTTTTATTACTTCATACCTAATCCAACCACACATTCCCTCAACAGTACCTTTGGAAAATATCCCAAACACATCTTCTCACTTCTTTGCTACTGTCTGTGTTCAAACCACCTTCATTACTTACAGTCGTCTCTTGCAATAGGCTTCTAATTGTTCTCCCTGATTTCACCTTTGTCCAAATAATCTATTCTATACACAGAAGCTAGTAATTCTTCTAAAGCATAATCTTTTAATAGTTTTTCATTTTACACAGAATAAAATGCAAAGCTCTTACCTAGTCCCACAAGGCCTTAAAGAATCAAGTTTCTTGCTATCTTGTACATTTTCCCTTATTCTTCCACTCCAGAAACACTGGCTCCCTTACTATTTCTAAACCATTGGAAATTCTCTGACATATTTTTTTTTTCTTTTGGGGAAGCAGTCTCCCTAAATATATACATTCCCTATTTATTTACTAATTTCCTTAGGTTACTTGTAACTTGTCACCTTATCAGAAAGTGGTAATTTCCTCTTTTCCAGTTTTATTCTATTACTTAACATTTTCCCCACCCTGGCTAGTCTGCCTTTCAACTCAAAGGTAAGGTATGTGAGAAAAGGAAATTTGCCTCTCTTGTTTACTGCTATGACCCTAGATTTCAGAGTAAGGCTTAACATGTAATAGCTCTTAATAGGTGTCTGTTGAGTAAATGAATGTATATACTGATGAATAAACAACAATGTAATATACATATTGATCTCATGTTACAGAAGAGAAAATTGAAGCTTACATGAAGAGAGGTTTTACTTGACCACATTTACACAGTCTGTAAGTAGGAGAGTCCATATTTCAACCTCAGTTACTTTTCTCCAATTTTGTCTCACTACTCAAGTATGTGAAGCAGCCCACCATCAAGTTACTCAAAGATAGTAGAATTTAGGACCTTATTTCAATATTCTGAGTACTTCTTCCCTCCTTTCTATTAGAAAACCCACTTTTTAAAGTCATAGTGAATTACTTCTAGTTCCCCCAATACTTCATGTAATTTTTTGAGCCTTTAAACATGCTCTTCTTGTTGAGAAGCCTATATCAATCCCCCACTCTTTACCCATGCAACTCTTCAGGATTTCTTGAAATTCACTTTTCCCCTCTACAAAGTCTTGGTAGATACTCCCCAATCCTCAGTTCCAGAGATTGAATCGAATTAAATTCCACCCTCTGATCTCACTGCACATTGTGTATTCCTCATTCAAAGCACTGTGACCCATGTTGCCCTTGATTTATTTGTCTGTCTTCCCATAAAGCTTCTTAATGGCAGAAACTGTGACTTGTGCATAGTTTTAAATTTTTTCCTCAGTATGTAATAATTCACATGCTTATGGTTTAAATAAATATGATTTTTCAAAATACACTAAATTTAAGAAATACAGTGAATGTTATAATCTTATTCTTATTTTTTTGTTTGTTTGTTTATTTTAGATAAAGGATCCTATAATCCTGAACATTAATGACAAGTTTAAAATCTAGGAGGGAGAATGAAGTACATTGTATTGTGAGAAGGATTATTATAGTATTGATCCACTTAAGTGGGTTGTTTTCTATTGTAAGTACACAATTTTCTAAATCAATGAAAACTAATTAATTTGATTACATCAAAATGGCACATTCATGCTGATGAATAATTAACTTGATATCACTTTTGGTGTATATATTCAGCACAATTCAAATGCTTGATAGAGTTTTGTCTTCAAGTCACTAAAAAAAGATAAGCAATCAATTGTTTTTAGCAGCATCTGGTAAAAGAAAAGAGAAAAGTAGTTTCAGAAGAAAAACTGTGAATCTAAAATGAGAATCACATAATTATGGGTGAGAAACCCATGGAAAATATAGAGGATATATTGAGATAAATGGCCAATTTTGCTGTCCCCAGTAGACTTTTAATGTATATATCATATGGTTACTTAAGTGCTTACTTGAGTGCACTGTCAGGTGCACATGAATGTATCCAAAATAGGAGGCCAAATCCCCAGACACAATAAATAGATATGCACACAATTTTGTATCTGCAGGATGATAAAGATCTTTATAACTCTGAAATGATAGTACTAGAGACATGAAAGCTACCTGAGACACATGTGCATGTCCTTAACTAAATTAATCAACTAGAAGTTTTTCCATAACCTTTATTCTTAAGAGAATGAAGATTCCTTCTATGAGTTATAGAAGCCCCAAAATATTTACTTTTGAATAAATATTCAAAATGAAACATATAAATATAATTATATTTTCAGCCTGATTTTCAATGCAAAAATTTTTGAATATGGTTGTGTAATAGACACTTCAGAAAATGATACTATACTATAAAATAAAATAATAAACAAATACTTATATAAATATAAATAAATATAAAATAATATAAATAAATATAAAATAAATACTTCCAAATATTTGGAAATTGGAAAGGTTAAAGCTACAACTCTTAGAAGAAGAGTCTACTAAGACACTCAGGAAAACAGAACAAAGGCCACCAAGTCAGAATACACCATTATCTGTTAATGCCAAATTACATTCATTTTCAACATGAAATCATAAATACTACATAAAGTTTAAGTATGAGCATGTTGTTGAGAAAAGTACTTATCCAATTTTGGATAGTATTTCCATCTAACAAAAATACCAGTTTTTTTATTATGCCATATTTATTACCAGGATCATCATATATTTATTACCAGGATAATATAAGTAAATAAAAGCTTTTGTAGTAAAAATTAGTTTTGACTTCTAGACAATGCTATTTATTAAATTATATAAGATGGGAAAATGTGATGGGCAATGTAGGAGCTAAACATCATATCTTATTACAAAAGGTAACATTTCTGTGGTTTGTTAAAATTTTGTTTTAGTGAATTAGTGAAGAAAGTTGCAACTTGTGTGGGGGTAAGTTTGAAACTTAATTAGTGATGGAAACAATAAGTACTGTATTCTTTCAAATATGTTTCAACACCTCTTAGGAAAGCATCACCCTGGAGATGAGCTGGCTTTTTCTCAATTAGTCCAAAACCATCTGATTTTCTTTCAGAAAAAGTGTTTAGCTCTTTTTGATTTTGTGGGTCTGTGTTCAAACCAGATTATTTACCTAATCTATATTTAAGGGTCAGGTAGCACAAAACATATGTATCTCGTCTACAAAATTACCCTATGTGCAATATCCTTTCACTGAGAGAAACTTATAGAATAGAGACCAGTGATGGGGCCAGGATGTTACACCTTCCAACTCCTGCTCAATACTTGAACATACACTCTGTGAGTGGGATGTCACACCTGCTTGTTTTCAAATTTTATTTATTTTTCATCTATCATACTTTTTACTTTTGCAGCTCATCATTTGAATTGCCACATGTTTAGGGTACAGACTTCCTTTTTTATGGCTAGAAATACATTCTTATAGTATGTAAGAAGCAGCTGAATGAGCAAATGAGATGTTGCAGTATATATAGTAGTAGAAAAATAAATTTTAAAAAGCAAACCAAAAGTCTTTCCACAGTCTCAAAATCCTCATTGTGAGTGTAAACCTCTGTATCTGTTTGTATTTGTTTTCTTGTTCTGTGTTTCAGTGAATGGTTATGGCCTGTGAATATTTGCTTCTTTAAAATATCTCAATATGTGAAGTTAGAAAGTAGGCAAGTTGAGACTCTGCTATTTAATGGCCTACCAACAAATTAAAAAGATTTCAGTAAAGGTAGATCCTATAACCACCCTAGCTGTATTATTAAAAAATGCAAATACCTATTTTGGTATTGTTCTTTATATTAGTGAAAAGTACATCAGCCCAAGTGCCATCATTATCTATTCTAGGCTATACTGTTTTTAAAGTAGATATTTTCCATATATATGTCAGACACTCAAAATGTAAGATTCACTTAAATAATGAATATATCCACACATAAATATATAAAGGTATATGTGCTTATTTGTGTGAATGGTTTTTGGGAAAATTTATTTTTGAGCAGAATAGAATTTTTGGAAAAACTTATAATGAAGTCTAACTTCTATAATTTTATTATGAATCTTAGAAGTACATATTTTTCAAAATCAAATGCATGTGCTTGATTTATTTCAATATTTAAATATAATTTTTCCATTCTAATTATTATCACTGGGTGTTGCTGATAATTTCTCAAATTATTTTCAGATTACATCACCAGCAGCCTTTCCCTTACTATCTTTGAAATGGAAGCCAACACTGGAAAAGATGCTTAACATCATTCATCATCAGGGAAATATAAATCAAAGCCATGATGATATTCCTCCACACACTAGTCATAAATGGCTAAAATCAATAATGCAAGAAATAACAGGGGTTAGCAGTAAAGGACGTGGAGAAGAGGGAAGCATTTTGCCCTTTTGGTGGAAAAGCAAACTGGTGCTGACACTGGAAAATAGTATAGTGGTTCCCCAGAAGGTTAAAAATAGAACCTATAGAATTACATACATACATACATACATACATAGAACTACTCTATGATCCAGCAATTGTCCTACTAGGTACTTACCAAAAGGATACAAAAATACAGATCTAGAGGGGTACAAGTACTTTGGTGTTTTTAGCAGCATTATCAACCACAGCCAACCATAGTGAAAAGAAGGACCATCTTTTACCCCAGTGTTCAGAGTAGCATTGACCACAGTAGCCAAACTATGGAAAGAGCCAAGATGCCCTTCAGCAGAGGAATGGATAAAGAAGATGTGGTCCATATATATAATGGAATATTACTCAGCCATCTGAAAGGATGAATACCCAGCTTTTGTATCAATATGGATGGGACTAGAGGAGATTATGCTGAGTGAAATATGTCAAGCAGAGAAAGTCAATTATCATATGGTTTCACTTCCTTGTGGAGCATAAGGAATAACGTGGAGAACATTAGGAGAAGGAAAAGAAAAGTGAAAGGGGGGAAATGGGAGGAGGAGATAAACCATGAGAGAATGGACTCCAAGAAACAAACTGAGGGTTTGTGTGTGTGTGTGTGTGTGTATACTCAGCGACCAAAAGGAATAAAATCTTGCCATTTGTGATAAAGTGAATGAAGCTAGAGTATATTATATGCAAAGAGAAGTAAGTCAGGCATAGAAAGACAAATACCATATGATTTCATTCAATGGGTGATGCAAGGATAGCACTGTTGTGATGAACACTGGGTGTTACACAAAAGTAATGAGTCACTAAATTCTATTCCTGAAAATAATATCACACTATATGTTAACTGACTAGTATTTAAGAATTTGAAAAAAACAAAAAGGAAGAGAAAAACTGGATTCATAATTGCAATCATGTTGTTTTCTTAAAACCTACATTGTAATAGCTTCATAGATGTTATGGTTATCATCCATATGACATCAATTTTTATTAAGTATAATCAAATGTAGTGGCAATGTATTTTGATTTAAAAAACAAAAAGAAATATTGTCAACAATGGACATAATGATAGAATAAAAATTTCAACAGTAGAAGTAATAATGGCAATAAAAAATAAGTTATCTTTAGGGACACCTGGGTGGCTCAGTGGGTTAAAGCCTCTGCCTTTGGCTCAGGTTATGGTCTCAGGGTCCTGGAATCAAGCCCTACATCAGGCTCTCTGCTTAACAAGGAGCCTGCTTCCCTTCCTCTCTCTCTGTCTGCCTCTCTGCCTACTTGTGATCTCTGTCTGTCAGATAAATAAATAAATAAATAAACAAATAGATAAATAAATAAATAAATCGATCTTTTTAAAAAAAGAGAGTTATCTTTAAAACAAAAGAGAAATTTGTGCATATATAAGATTAACTTGGAAACCTCTTAATGGTTGTTCATATAATTCTAATTATGAAATTTAAATGATCAGCAATTATTGCTTATAGTTCTAGATTTTATGATCATGAAAAATACTTTTCTTCTAACAAATCTTTCATGGAAGTAACTTAGTATTATTCACACACCTTTTTTTGTGACAATTTTTTAATTTTTATTCTAATTAAAAAGAAACACATTCATGTAAATTATTGCAGGATCCTCAATATGAACTTCATTCAATGTTAGAATTCTCAGAGACCGATATCCTCCTCTTTCCAAAAGTTTGAGTTAACACCACTTCACTTGTAGAAAATACCCACATTAGTAGAGTAATGGCTTTCCTTGTAAAAAATGAAAGCAGGGAGATACTCTTTGCTGTCATTTTAGCTTACACAAGGTTTCATAGGTGGGCTCTATCCTCAGCAGGAGTGGGGAAGAGACTCTATTTAGTTTGGTTTTTAAATGAAGATTGAGAGAGCATTAAATCCTCCAATAACTCCACTTCATCCACAAAATGGCAGTAAAGGTAAGCAATTTTTTTCATGATCTGAACTCTGCTTTGCTCTCAGATCTTAGCACTTGTTGTTTTCTATGTCAATAAATTACAATTTCTCTTTCAAAACTTCATGATATTAATGTGTCCCTGTTGCTGCTTATGCTACCTCTATCCGCAATAGCCTTTATCTTATCCCTTCTGTCATACACACTTGCACAACTTTTGAACCTTAGTTCAAGGCTCACCATTTTCTTGAAGATTATCTTGAATCCCCAAGGCATTATGGACCACAGCTTAGATATTTCCACAAGACTCTGTATAGATATGTATTATTGAACTTTATTTTACTTATACATTTTTAAAAAATATAGGTCTCTGAAAGTTTAATTCTTACTTACTTTGGGTATAGTTTTTGTTAAGGCTCACTCTCAAATATCATGTTTTTATCTCAAAATATTGTTCTGTTTTTCTAACTTTTAATGTAAGCAATATATTGGCTCTAGTACCTAGTGGCAGATAGCTGTATGGATATTTGAAGTTGCACAATTAGAATTACATTTAAGACTGGAAATTATCCACATTCATCTTTGCTTCTCCACAGAATTTTGATATAAAAAATTCAGTGGAGACCAATAAATCTTGATAATTCACAAGAGTGAGTGGAGGGAGCCATTTAAGAAGTTATTAATGTGTATATAAGTGATTTAATTTGATTTAATGTTTAACCTTGAAGAATGTTAGTACATAAATAAATTCTTATTTATCCAGGTTAAAATTGCATTTAAAGTCTAATGGAAAATAATGTACATCTTGAAGATGATTATACATAATGCTTGAAGGAATATTTATGCCTATTAAGTAAATGAAAGTAAAATTTATTATAGCCATGAAATCAAAGCTGCTTTAGGATTAACTGCCAACAATAATTTCCTGTTATGTACTTAAAATTAATCTTTATCCTTGTCAACAGTTTTCCATTTTGGTCCTCAAGTTTTCTTCAAATAAGATAAACACTTACTAAATAAGATGAAAATATTTATTTTAACTGCATATTAACTGATCCAGTCCATTATATCAAATAAATCTAAGATATTTATTTTATAACTAGTGCTTTTAACAAATATTTATTTTTAAAATTCCTTGAAAATTTTTTGCCATTCTCAGGGATGAACTCATTTTTAACCAAGAAAAATACATTTAGTCATTGAGGGAATATTTACCAGCAAAATGTATAATGCTGGGAAACCTGGGTGGCCCACTCAGTTAAGCTACTGACTCTTGATTTTGGTTCAGATCATGATCTCAGGGTTCTGACGTTGAGCTGCCCTCTCACACTTCTCCCCCTTAAGGGGCTCTGCTCTCAACAGGGAGTCTGCTTGAGATTCTCTCCCTTGTCCCCTCACCCCCATTGTTCACACTGATATCTATGTCTATATATAGATATATACATACATATATATATGCATATATATATATCAACCAGCGTGAAGAATGTCGTGTTGTCTTTGTAAGTAATCAAGGTACACTGATCATGAAACATTCATCACTTTCAATGACCACTTTGATTTAATGAATACAGTAGGACTCTTTGCCATGTAACCCTTTGAAGTTTGAAACTCTCCTCTGTTGTTAGTCTTATCTTCTGTCAATGTACAGTGGTATTTTCAAGTAGGTGCTCTCTCTGCCCCTTAGCTCACCCTAAAAAATCCCCAATTGCCTGCCATTGACCAGGGAAAGGGACTCTTTCCCTCCTTATATCAATTATTTTTTCTGGACACTGAACTGAATATGTGCATACAATCTTGAAAAGTGATTAAACCAATTCTCTTCAAAGTCTGTAGTAGTGAATCTAAACCATACATGTTGGATGAGTAGGTCTGATAATCCTATGACCATTATTTTTTGTTTGTTTTTTAACTTAACACTTACTGTCAACTTAGGTTGTTAGTCCATGGAGGTTTGTTTGATAGCCTGGATGACAGTGCCATGAGTACCTCTCCTTTCTTCTCGTTCTTCCCTTTACTCACAATGGCCCCTAAAGAACCCTTGTTTTAAGAACTTCCTTCTCCTGAAATCCCTGTCTCTCTTGTTTCTCTTACTCCAGTACCCTTCCTTCAAATTTAGCAAGTCTAAGTCTCATCATGTGTCTTATCATTATTGAACCTACTGTTCCTCCCTGCTTCTGGGAAGAGAAGAAAGGACTTGGACTGAAGTACAAAAAAAAAAAATAGGGATATCATGGGATTATTATTATTATTATTTTGCATTTTAAGTTTATTACTATTTATTTATTTATTTATTGGTCTTTCTTCTGATCCTAAGTTAGTTATTTCTTTCACATAGTTGGAGGCTAAAGAAGGAAAAGCAAACAAATATCTTTCTCCTTGCCCTTAAAAGGAAGAGGAAAGATTCTAGAAAAATTGCCAAGGTTATGGCTTGGTGAGTGGAGGTCAAGGAGTTTAAAGAATAGTGTCTTGGGATAAATGATTAGAAGCATTATAACAAAGATAAAGAAGATAAATTGAAGTGAGACACATTCTCAAAGACTAAAGAATGTCTCTAAGTGGATATGCTTAAAAGTTGGATTGTGAAATTATATCCTTCATTTTTTAAAATTTTTTATTGTGTTATGTTAGTCACCATACAATAAATCATTAGTTTTTGATGTAGTGTTTCAAGGTTCATTGTTTATGTATAACACCTGGTACTCCATGCAATACATGCCCTCTTTAATACCCATCACCAGGCTCACCCATCCTGCCAATCTCCTCCCTTCTAAAACCCTCAGTTTTTTCTCAGAGTCCACAATCTCTCATGGTTTTTCTCCTCCTCCCATTTCCCCTTTTCCTTTTCCTTTCCTTCTCCTAATGTCCTCCATGTTATTTCTTATGCTCCACAAGGAAATGAAACAATATGATAATTGACTTTCTTTGCTTGACTTATTTCACTCAGCATAATCTCCTCCAGTTCTGCCTATGTTGATGCAAAAGTTGGGTATTATCCTTTCTGATGGCTGAGTAATATTCCATTATATATATGGACCACATCTTCTTCATCCATTCGTCTGTTAAAGGGCATCTTGGCTCTTTCCACAGTTTGGCTATTGTGGACATTGCTGCTCTGAACACTGGGGTAAAAGATGGTCCTTCTTTTCACTACATCTGATCTTTAGGCTAAATACCCAGTAGGAAAATTGCTGGGTCATAGGATAGCTCAATATTTTAATTTTTTGAGGAATGCAACTTAGCTTACTAAAAGTCCTACTATCCCAAAGTCTTTACAACCTCTCTTCTTTTTAAAATAAAATTTGGATATATTAAACTAATTCTTGAGAGAAGAACTATGGAGCATTCCCATTCTCCTAAAGTTTTGCACATTTCATTTCATTTGCTTCATTTGAGCTATTGAAGGGGGTAAACAGGCATATAAATAGAATAGTGCCTTATTCACAATAGTGACCTGAAGGCTGGAAGTAAAGAGATCCACTTCCAGAGGACATTTGTAAAGCTAAAGGGATAATAATGGAAATAGTCATGCCTTGCTTCCCCTTTCTCCAACAAGAAGAAAAACAGATTTTGTAGTAAAATGGTAGTTTTGATTTTGGTATATACCTAGATTTGTGAATATAAGCGCAATTGCTAACCAAAATAAAAATTAAACCATCCGGGAGAAATAAAAAGTAACTTTACAATCAAGTAATCTGACAAATGCTACCTTAGTCAGATGGCCCAAGTTGACATCAATAGTAATGTCATATCATCAGTATGTATTCTTTATATATGTTACTTTACCTCTGTGATCTTCTCCCCAAATCTGATAACCCCAGTCTGTCCATGAGCAAAGGATCAATCTGATTCCAATTAGGGCATCTTACAAAATACGTGAGAAGTACTCCTCAAAACTGTTAAGGTTGTTAAAAACAGGAAAAGTCTAAAACTCTGTCATGACCAACAGGAGACTGAAGACACATACTGACTTAATGTGATGTGGTATTCTGAATAGGATCCTGGGACAGAAAAAGACATTAGGTAAAAACTAATAAAGTATGGACTTTAGAATAATGCATCACTATTGGCTCATTAATTATAATTAATGTAGCATAATAATGAGTTATTAACAATAGGGAGAACTGGGTGTGGGATATATGAGAATTCTTTCACAATTATCTTCATAAAAATTTTCAACATAGAAGGTTTGATTTTAAACTTGCTGTTTTAACTTTCAAATATAACTATAATGTACATGTCAAAGAAACAATGGTTAACATACACCTGCCACAATTCTTTGAACTGCTTTCTCTTTTTTATATAATTGTGAAATATTACAGTTTCTTTCAGTTTCTTTAATTCATGCTGTTCTTAAAGGTAACAACATCAATTTTTGCTTTGAAAACAGTCCAGTTAATGTTCTACAATTGCTTAAAATCTTGCCCAGGATCTATCAATGCATAGCAATTCTCTTCCTCTTTGTGTTTTCAGCTGAAGAAAATTTCCCAAAACCTAAATTGTTGATGTACTTTTCTCAATTTTCTTGTGTGCTTCTTTTCTTTAAGTTTAACTCATAAAGTTCTATTACCAAGTTTAAGAAAAAATCTATTACCATATAAAATGTAAGATGCATACTTTTCTTTATGTCTTTCAGTGACTAGCCGTCTTTAAGAAATTTAATACATAATCTTTCCGTTTCCCAGTTTTCTTTCTTTTAAAAGATTTTATTTACTTATTTGAGAGAGAGAGAATACAAGATAGAGTTGGGTGGGGAGGAGCAAAGGGAGAGGGAGAAGCAGATTCCCTTTTGAGCAGAGAACATGACTGAGGGCTCAATCCCAGGACTCTGGGATCATGACCTGAGCCAAAGGCAGATGCTTATGTGACTGAGGCAGCCAGGCACCCCTACCCAATTTTCTAATATATTAGCTATTATGGCATATACTTATGGGCTTCTGTTATTTTTAACTAACCTATATCAATACTATATTGATCTAATTAGAATGACTTAAGAGTATTTTCCGATACCAATAAGGCAATGTCCCTTTAACTATTCTTTTGTATTATTTTTGTTGTTAGTTTTAGGTATCTGTTTTTTTATTAAGTATATATTTTTTTAATTTTATTTATTTATTTGACAGAAAGAGAGATCACAAGTAGACAGAGAAGCAGGCAGAGAGAGAGAGAGGGAAGCAGGCTCCCTGCTGAGCAGAGAGCCCGATGTGGGGCTCGATCCCAGGACCCTGAGATCATGACCTGAGCCGAAGGCAGTGGCTTAACCCACTGAGCCACCCAGGTGCCCGGTATCTGTTTTTTTAATGTAAAATTTAAAATACTTTAATCAAGTTAAAATAAGCAAACTATGTGGTTTTAGTCACTAAAACATATAAATTGTTTTTGTTTTGCTATACTGGATGTAATAAACATACCTAAAATGAATTGTTTTTAAGCATATTTTAAAGAAACATGTTAAATTAATAAATTTATTTAGTAAATTTAGTTATTAAGTTAATAAATTTAACTGTAGTTAAACAATCTTTGGGTTTTTTAAACTATTGATTATGAAAATTCTCTAATTCTCAAATTCTCTTTGAATTGAGCAAAATATTTTGGTTATTTATTTTGGAAATAAATTTTGTTTTTGCTCTAAGTCTGTTAAGTAACTACCTAGTTTAAATTGATATATATGATGAGTGTATGCTTATATACTTGTTTTAAAACACAACTTTTTTTACAATTAAAATCGACTCTTTAACAACATGGGCATGAACTGCACAAGTCTGTATTTATATATTTTATAAATACAGTATAGTACTAACTCTTCACTTCCTTGTGATTTTCTTAATAACATTTTCTTTTATCTAGATTACTTTACTATAAGACTACAAGACGTAATACATGTGAGATGCAAAGTATATGTTAAATGGTTATGTTACCATTAAGTCTTCTGGCAAATAGTAGGCTATTAGCAGTTAAGTTTTTGTGAAGTTGAAAGTTATATGCACCCTATTTTCTACTGCATGCGGACAGGGATGGGTAGTGGTGGTCTGCCTCCTTAGTCCAATGTTGTTCAAATGCCAACTGTATATTTCTTTGTATGTACATTAGCATTTTGCATTATTCTGGAATAAGCATGTACATTTTTTCATAAAATAACATAGACAATGTTTTCTTTGTCATTCCTGGAAAAAAAAGGAGCTCAAATGAATTTTTAGCTTTGGTTACTCAGTAAATTTGTGTGTAAAAATAATGTTTCTGAATTTATTTTCGTAAAAAACATGGTAAATATACAGAGAGCTTTAAATTGTGCATTTATGCATCTAATAATGCATAAAATAATCATTTATGCATCTGATTAGTTGAGCAACTTGTTAAAGAAGATATATTGCAGGTATATAAAGGCATAGCTATGCCTCTTAATTTAAAGGGCTTTTGCAATCACATTATCACTCTAAAAACCTGCACAAACAGGAAATTATTTTCTAAATAAGACATTGAGTTAACTGGATTTTCCTACTTAATTGAAAATAGTTGGCGTCTTTATGGAGGTACATATATCTCTACAAAAGTAATAAAGTGTACTTGTAGCAAATTTTAATTGTAAGTATAATTATCTAAGTGATTATACCAATTTAGTGGTTCTTTTGTTTTGTTTTGTTTTTAGCTAGTGGGTTCTTTTTGCTAGTACAGTAACTTTGGTTTTGTTTTCCCAGCATAACATTTTATTTTATATAATCAAATTATTTGAGGGTAAAAAAGTGGGAAAACAATAACATTTTAACCAAAGCACATTTAATGCTAAGACATTTGGTCTTTAAAAACCATAAGCGCCTGGGTGGCTCAGTGGGTTGAAGTCTCTGTCTTCAGCTCAGGTCATGATCTCAGTATCTTGGGATCAAGCCCCTCATTGGGTTCTCTGCTCAGGGGGGGAGCCTGCTTCCCCATCTCTCTCTGCCTGCCTCTCTGCCTACTTGTGATCTGTCAAATAAATAAAACTTTAAAAAAAAAAAGAACCATGAGATAATTTTTGAATGTCATGTAAGGTTTTGGTGCAGAAAGAAATGTGATACAGGAATAGATTGAGAATTTTAAAGTTATTAATTGCATTAAGCCACCAGGAAAGAGAATAATATGAAGAAGGAAAAGTGAACTGGTTAATGGGGATGGTGGGATAAAAAGCAAGCATTTGTAATACTCAAATGAGAACACAATTACTAGATAGCCAAGACGTAGCCCTCAATGAGCTTTTCTATGACCAAAGAAAAAGTCAGGACAAAACTAAAAGCAACGTAATTTTGGATGGTCTTATCTGGTCCAGGTTTGTATCATCTCTCTTGATTACTACAATAGTCTCCCAATACATATTTTGTCTGTAATCTTTCCTTCTTATAATCCATGTATTTAGTTATTTCACTCTACCATTTTAAAATGGTTAAATGCTTAAAACAGCTTTTTCCTTGGGGTGCCTGGGTGGCTCAGTGGGTTAAAACCCCTGCCTTCGGCTCGAGTTGTGATCCCAGGGTCCTGGGATCGAGCCCCGCATCAGTCTCTCTGCTCAGTGGGGAACCTGCTTCATCCTCTCTCTCTGTCTGCCTCTCTGCCTACTTGTGATCTCTATCTGTCAAATAAGTAAGTAAGTAAGTAAATAAATAAATAAATAAATAAAATCTTTAAACAAACAAACATCTTTTTCCAAAGTATTCTGTGGTGCACAAGTTCCATGAGATATTAATAGGGATTTTCCTCTTGTGTCACTCTCCTCCTTGAGAAATAAACAAATGTAATAAAACAGTATGTATTGTTTTAATACTTCATTATTAATTAATATAATTAGTAATTAATTAATTGATAATTAATAAATTAATAAAGATAAATTTATTTGGGAAAACAAAGCTAAATAAAATTAAGTTCATTTTATTTCTTTCTATATCCTTTGTTATCTTCATGTGTAACAGGAATCTCTTAAGTGAGGCAATAAATGTGGCATTTTTCAAAATGATCATCTCTATTTAGATCCCGTGATAAAAGTATTACATGAAATACACCTCATTAGATGCAGCTTAAAAGATAAATTCTAATCTCTTTAATATTTCATTCATAGCATTTTCAGCCTTTACTCTCAATATACCTCTGTAGGCATCTCGGTGTCTTTAATTGCTTCCTCATATCTGAACATTGCATCCACTTTTCTCTGACTCTTATTTTTTCCCTTGAAATTTTATTAGTCCCCTTAGTCATTAAAAAATATTCTTATCAGGCACCTGGGTGGCCCAGTGGTTTATGCCTCTGCCTTTGGCTCAGGTCATAATCTCAGGATCCTGGGATTGAGGCCCACATGGGGCTCTCTGCTCAGCAGGAAGCCTGCTTCCCCCTCTCCCTCTGCCTGCCTCTCTGCTACTTGTGATTTTTTTCTGTGTGTCAAATAAAAAAAATCTTTAAAAAAAGAAATATTCTTATCATGATTCCAGACAAAGCTTGCATATTACTTGTCAGTACCTTTAAATGTTTCCAGTATTGTGGACAAAAATATTTATACATAATTTGTATGTTCATAATTACTATTTCAGTTTCATCTTATTTTAATATAATTATTTTCCATTTATGCTTTGTTTTTCTTTTAAATCAAATGAAAATATGTTTTGTCTATTTTTGTTTATCTTTTTTTAATTATTTTTTTTAAAGTGCTTTGAAAATCCAGGTACTAATCCCTTGTTTGTTATATAAGCTAAATAGTTTCTTAGAGTGTGTGTCTAGTACTTAAATGTTTATGATATTTTTCTCATAAAGATAATTAAAATACTTCTGTTGTCCTTTTTCCTTTAAGAAATATGGAATTTATGACTTGAATAAGAATGCACCCCACTCAAATCATACAGCAGTCTGCCCCCTCCACTAATTTTTCTTCCAAATGTTAATAGATTTGCCATGTATACTTAGCATTTTAACATATCTGAAGTTTATGATATCATGTAGTAACCTAAGTTATTTTTAATGGAAAGCAAGTTGTCCCAAGGTCATTTGTTAAATAACCTATCCTTTTGTCATTGGTTTGGGGTTTATTTAGTATTTATCCTACTTTGAGTGCACTGTGATTTTTGGGGTTGTAGACTGAAGTATTCATTAATGTGGAAATATTTGTCTTCTTTTAAAAAGTGTTGAATTTTGTTTGTCAAGCTGTCACTTGACTAGTAGTCTGTTTTGATATCACTTAATGATTTTATGCTTTGTTGGGGGTGGTGTAGAGTAGCTCTTATTCTGTTGTGTGGTCCTTACTCTTAATATATTATGTTTTTGACACCTCAGAAGATGTGTGTATTGATCAAATTTACTTTATTTTTTAAATGGGATGAAAGAGAGCTAAGTCCTTTATTTGTTAAAATGTTGTGCATACTATATCCATTTTAGTGATTTTAGCATTTCACCACCATTTTTAATTTTTCCTTTCAACTTGTAAGATAAGATAGTAGTTTTAGCCTAATTTTTCTTTTACCACCCAAATTCAATTTCTAAGACTCCCAAGGGATAATATTGGGTACTCTTTATTTTAAAATGTACATGAGGGGCACCTGAGTGGCTTAGTTAAGTGTCCAACTCTTGATTTTTGGCTCAGGTCATGATCTCAAGCTTGTGAAGTTGAGCCATGTCGGGCTCTGCACTGAGCATGGAGCCTCCTTAAGATTCATTCTCTCTCTCTCCCTCTCTCTCTCTCTCCCTCTGTCCTTACCCCCCAGTCCATGCTCTCTCTTTCAGAATTTTTTAAATTAAAAAAGTTTTAAAAATGCACATTATGATTCAGCTATATTGTTCCAATTATGCATTTTATTGGCATTTTGATGATTATTTCTTATCTATTTTATAATCTAGATTGTTTAAAATTTTGCTTGAGTTTACCTTATAGTAATACTTTCAGAGTGAGTCTGTCATAGAGTTTTTGCAGACTTTCACATCTAATTCCTTATAAAAGTTATTTAAGTTCTCCTGGCATTAGTTTTCAAACCTGTAAGATGGGCACGAAGCAGTTGTAGATCGAATATGAGATCAAGTAGAAGAGCACCTGCCACGTTATATGTCCTTAATAGAAGTTAGCTGTTATTATCATGTTATGTTATGTCACAATTTTAAGTTTATTATATTATCATCCTAAATATAGTCAGAAGCATGATAACTGAAGGAAATTTTTTTATTTGGAAATCTTTATCACTTAGAAAAAGAATAAATTGTAGGCTAAAATACCAACAATAACTTTTGTATTTTAGGAACATCTTTTTCTAAATCCTACATATTTAAGGCATGTTAAGTGATGACTAAAGTTTTAACTGTTTCCTTTTTTAAAAAAAAAAATTGTTTCATTTTATTTTTCTAAAAGAAGTTTCTCTTGTGGACTTCATGCCATCACAAATAACACTGATCAGTAATTTTGCATTTAGCTTATTTTATGTTTTGATGTTTAATGAAAACAGAAACAGAATTTGTTTTCTAGTTTATTAATGATAAAATATTAATCTCTTCAGGAGGAATCAATATCTTACCAAATCTTTAATATATCATATCATATTATCATGATATCCATACAAGGAAAATGAAAGAAGGTGAATTTTGTGGCTGGTGAGTGACCTAGGTTATTAATCCCAACTTCTTTAGTTCCCCAACAGTTTCATATACATCTTGTCCTCTGACAATACCAATTTTATCAACATTATTTACCTGGTGGAGTAAGCTAAACTTTGTTCCTGAAGGTGCTGAGTCCTTACTGCTCCTCCTATATTGAATGGAGTGCCCACACTGATCTTTAACACTGGATATAGGATTGCTAAGTGGCATTACAGTCAGTCTTCAGGTTTCCAGACATATTTCTCATTAACCACATTTTACAACCAGCACAATTTCCTTCCTTAGTAATTGGGACTAATCACCCTACTGACAGAGTAACCTCTTGCCTCCCTATTGATAACCCTCTTGCCTCCCCAGTATCATGGGGAGCCTAAAGCTGGTCAGGAGAAAATTTACACTTGAAAATAGATTGCCAAAACTTTAGTGTTCAGTGTTAGTAATTGTAAGCAAGAAGTCCATGTATTATCAGAGTGATAATTTTCTTTAAAATATTTTATTTATTTATTTGACAGATAGAGATCACAAGTAGGCAGATAGGCAGGCAGAGAGAGAGGAGGAAGCAGGCTCCCTGCTGAGCAGAGAGTGCCAAGCAGAGCTCGATCCCCGAACCCTGAGATCATGACCTGAGCCAAAGGCAGAGGCTTAACCCACTGAGCCACCCAGGTGCCCCAGAGTGATAATTTTTTTAAAGACCACTTAAATCAGGACCATCTATAAAGCATATCATAATTTCACCATCCCTGATAATGGATCATGGTCTCTTTGCAAGGTCTGTGGTATTCATGAAAAATGATCCCTGCTTTCTGGAATTCATAGTCTTAAATGACTCTCTCTGCTTGAGTACAAGAAGGACCTGAGACTTGAGTCTTCGTGATAGAATATGG
The DNA here is from genome assembly GCF_011764305.1 of Mustela putorius furo. Classification (NCBI taxonomy): domain Eukaryota; kingdom Metazoa; phylum Chordata; class Mammalia; order Carnivora; family Mustelidae; genus Mustela; species Mustela putorius. The sequence continues at coordinate 5,529,403 of NW_025421397.1, forward strand.
CAAAATTATGCAATATTTCTCTTATGATTATGTTATGTAAAATGCCATCTTGCATTAAGATTCTCTCTAGAGATCCTCTGGGCTGACTTGATGAAGAAAGCAGCCCTAGTGAGGAGACATGTGTGGAAGAGAATTATAGATGGCTGCTAGAAATTGTGGGTGGCCGTTAAGAGTTGCAGGTGTCCTCCAAGACCTAAAAATGACCTCTAGGAAAAGCATCATCTAGATGAAAGTCAGCAAGTAGGGTGCCTGGGTGGCTCAGTCATTAAGCTTCTGCCTTTAGCTCAGGTCATGAGCCCAGGGTCCTGGGATTCTGCCCCGCACTGGGGACTCCCTGCTCTGCGGGAAGCCTACTTCTCCCTCTCCCACACCCACTCCCATTGTTTGTGTTCCCTCTCTCTGTGTGTCTCTCTTTCTCAACTAAATAAATAAATTCTTCAAAAAAGAAAGAAGAAAGAAAGAAAGTCAGTCAGCAAGAAGCCTGGTCCTTAGTTCTACAGATACAAGTAAATGAATTTTGCCAACACCCTGAGTGAACTTGAATGCAGATTCTTCCCCAGTTGAGCCTCAAGTCAATAGCTCATCCTGGCCAACACCTTTACTGTAGCCTTCTGATACCCTGATTGGAGGTCCAAAACCATGTCTTGACTCCTGACACACATGAACAGGATTGTTTAAAGCTGTTACTTTTGTGGTCATTAGTTACAATCAATAGAAAACTAATATAAGGCCCTAGGTACTGGTTGAAGTAGAAGTGTTAATAGAGCAGAAATAGATTCCAGGGAGTCTAGCCACATATTCATGCAATTTACTTCTGGAGCTCCTAAAGCCCATTCTCATATATAACATTTCCATATGAAGATAGAATGCTAATGCGCACATTCTTTTCAATTATTTCGTAAACCATAATGGGCTAGTCAGTTCACAGTTGCCTCCTGGCCAGAATCCAGTCTTTCCCAAGACCCAGTGGTAAACCAGGAGATGATTCTCAAATTGAGAATGTTTATTGGAAGAACTATGATTTTGTTCATGAAGTCTTTCCTGGATGATAATTCTCTAATAGGCCCCAGGGCTCCTTTAACATACCTGGCAGCCATAGACACTTCTCCTAATGTTTATTCTTCTGGATCATTGGGTTCCAGGAGCAGAACTGATTGTTCAACAGCTCAATCCTACAGGAGAGAGCTCTCTTGTTCTGGGCCTCTTGTTCTGAGCTCTCTTGTTCTTGGTCATAGCTGATAGATTCACGAGTTTACTGGCAAACTGAGGGGTATAGAATACCTAAATTTTGCACGCTATGTCTCCAACAAAAAAGCCCATCAAACCTGTGTCTTTTTCTTAGTGGCAGGTATCATAAGGTAAATCACTTAAGGTATTTCACTTTAAAGGCAGTTTTTTTAACATATTCAAACTGCTATACCCCTAGAACTTTCACCAATGTGATAGGCACTTTAAATTCTGCAAGATTTTTCTCGCACTTCCTGGCAAGGAAGACATCTAGCATACCTGCTATTTCCTCCCCACAAGATCCAATAACCATAACGTCGCAGATGTCATGGAAACGTGTAATGTTTTATGGATATCATGGTGATAAAAGTTCTTACACATTGTAAGGAGAAGAATAGTTGTCATTTCCCTGTGGTAAGACATTGAAATGATGCTCCCATTAGAAATTAAATAAATTCTTATTTCCTTAATAATGATGATTGAAAGAAAAAGTGTTCTGTCAGGTTGACAGCTGCATACGAACTGCCAGGGTTGTGTTGATTTTTCTTTCTAAAAATATCACATCTGGAATATATTCTATAATTATCATCACTCTCTCATTATGTTTGTGATAATCTAGTCATTATTCAAGATCCATCTGGAATTTGTACCTACCAAATGAACAAATTAAGGTGGGCTATAATAGAATCTCTACTCTTTCATGTTTTAATTTTTTAAGATTTATTTATTTGATATATATAGAGAGAGCTTGCTAACAGGGGGAGAGGGAAAGAGAGGTAGAGGGAGAAAAAGAGAAAGAGGCTCCTCTGCTGAGGCCTGAGCTCAACACTGGGCTTGATCCTGAGATCATGACCTGAGCTGAAATCAAGAGTCCAGAAATTAATCCATTGAGCCACTCAGGTGCCCCTTTCATATTTTACATTTTTTAATGTGCGCTGATACCTGCAAATTCCTTATGAATACAGTATAGCTTTGAATTTACTACTATTGTAGATGTGTGGTGGTAGTTCAGTTGACACATTTGTGAGTCAGGAAACCTATAAAAGAATTGTGACAGTTTCTGAATGCATTTTTTTCCAACTATGCATTCTGAGACCAGGAAAATAACTGCAGGTTGAATCCATCAGCCCAATGAGTGCACCAGAGTATGGACTCCGGCAAATACCAACTCTGTTGCTTAGCTTTCTTTTTTTTTTTTTTTTTTTTTTTTTTTTAATTTTTTATTTTTTATAAACATATATTTTTATCCCCAGGGGTACAGGTCTGTGAATCACCAGGTTTACACACTTCACAGCACTCACCAAATCACATACCCTCCCCAATGTCCATAATCCCACCCCCTTCTCCCAAACCCCCTCCCGCCCGGCAACCCTCAGTTTGTTTTGTGAGATTAAGAGTCACTTATGGTTTGTCTCCCTCCCAATCCCATCTTGTTTCATTTATTCTTCTACCCACTTAAGCCTCCATGTTGCATCACCACTTCCTCATATCAGGGAGATCATATGATAGTTGTCTTTCTCTGCTTGACTTATTTCGCTAAGCATGATACGCTCTAGTTCCATCCATGTTGTTGCAAATGGCAAGATTTCATTTCTTTTGATGGCTGCATAGTATTCCATTGTGTATATATACCACATCTTCTTGATCCATTCATCTGTTGATGGACATCTAGGTTCTTTCCATAGTTTGGCTATTGTGGACATTGCTGCTATAAACATTCGGGTGCATGTGTCCCTTTGGATCACTACATTTGTATCTTTAGGGTAAATACCCAATAGTGCAATTGCTGGGTCATAGGGCAGTTCTATTTTCAACATTTTGAGGAACCTCCATGCTGTTTTCCAGAGTGGCTGCACCAGCTTGCATTCCCACCAACAGTATAGGAGGGTTCCCCTTTCTCCGCATCCTCGCCAGCATCTGTCATTTCCTGACTTGTTGATTTTAGCCATTCTGACTGGTGTGAGGTGATATCTCATTGTGGTTTTGATTTGTATTTCCCTGATGCCGAGTGATATGGAGCACTTTTTCATGTGTCTGTTCGCCATCTGGATGTCTTCTTTGCAGAAATGTCTGTTCATGTCTTCTGCCCATTTCTTGATTGGATTATTTGTTCTTTGGGTATTGAGTTTGCTAAGTTCTTTATAGATTCTGGACACTAGTCCTTTATCTGATATGTCGTTTGCAAATATCTTCTCCCATTCTGTCAGTTGTCTTTTGATTTTGTTAACTGTTTCCTTTGCTGTGCAAAAGCTTTTGATCTTGATGAAATCCCAGTAGTTCATTTTTTCCCTTGCTTCCCTTGCCTTTTGCGTTGTTCCTAGGAAGATGTTGCTGCGGCAGAGGTCGAAGAGGTTGCTGCCCGTGTTCTCCTCAAGGATTTTGATGGATTCCTTTCGTACATTGAGGTCCTTCATCCATTTTGAGTCTATTTTTGTGTGTGGTGTAAGGAAATGCTCCAATTTCATTTTTCTGCATGTGGCTGTCCAATTTTCCCAGCACCATTTATTGAAAAGGCTGTCTTTTTTCCATTGGACATTCTTTCCTGCTTTGTCGAAGATTAGTTGACCATAGATTTGAGGGTCTATTTCTGGGCTCTCTATTCTGTTCCATTGATCTATGTGTCTGTTTTTGTGCCAGTACCATGCTGTCTTGATGATGACAGCTTTGTAATAGAGCTTGAAGTCCGGAATTGTGATGCCACCAACGTTGGCTTTCTTTTTCAATATCCCTTTGGCTATTCGAGGTCTTTTCTGGTTCCATATAAATTTTAGAATTATTTGTTCCATTTCTTTGAAAAAGATGGATGGTACTTTGATAGGAATTGCATTAAATGTGTAGATTGCTTTAGGTAGCATAGACATTTTCACAATATTTATTCTTCCAATCCAGGAGCATGGAACATTTTTCCATTTCTTTGTGTCTTCCTCAATTTCTTTCATGAGTACTTTATAGTTTTCTGAGTATAGATTCTGTGTCTCTTTGGTTAGGTTTATTCCTAGGTATCTTATGGTTTTGGATGCAATTGTAAATGGGATTGACTCCTTAATATCTCTTTCTTCTGTCTTGCTGTTGGTGTAGAGAAATGCAACTGATTTCTGTGCATTGATTTTATATCCTGACACTTTACTGAATTCCTGTATAAGTTCTAGCAGTTTTGGAGTGGAGTCTTTTGGGTTTTCCACATATAGTATCATATCATCTGCGAAGAGTGATAATTTGACTTCTTCTTTGCCGATTTGGATGCCTTTAATTTCCTTTTGTTGTCTGATTGCTGAGGCTAGGACCTCTAGTACTATGTTGAATAGCAGTGGTGATAATGGACATCCCTGCCGTGTTCCTGACCTTAGCGGAAAAGCTTTCAGTTTTTCTCCATTGAGAATGATATTTGCGGTGGGTTTTTCATAGATGGCTTTGATGATATTGAGGTATGTGCCCTCTATCCCTACACTTTGAAGAGTTTTGATCAGGAAGGGATGTTGTACTTTGTCAAATGCTTTTTCAGCATCTATTGAGAGTATCATATGGTTCTTGTTCTTTCTTTTATTGATGTGTTGTATCACATTGACTGATTTGCGGATGTTGAACCAACCTTGCAGCCCTGGAATAAATCCCACCTGGTCGTGGTGAATAATCTTTTTAATGTACTGTTGAATCCTATTGGCTAGTATTTTGTTGAGTATTTTCGCATCTGTGTTCATCAAGGATATCGGTCTATAGCTCTCTTTTTTGGTGGGATCCTTGTCTGGTTTTGGGATCAAGGTGATGCTGGCCTCATAAAATGAGTTTGGAAGTTTTCCTTCCATTTCTATTTTTTTGGAACAGTTTCAGGAGAATAGGAATTAGTTCTTCTTTAAATGTTTGGTAGAATTCCCCCGGGAAGCCGTCTGGCCCTGGGCTTTTGTTTGTTTGGAGATTTTTAATGACTGTTTCTATCTCCTTACTGGTTATGGGTCTGTTCAGGCTTTCTATTTCTTCCTGGTTCAGTTGTGGTAGTTTATATGTTTCTAGGAATGCATCCATTTCTTCCAGATTGTCAAATTTATTGCCGTAGAGTTGCTCATAGTATGTTCTTATAATAGTTTGTATTTCTTTGGTGTTAGTTGTGATCTCTCCTCTTTCATTCATGATTTTATTTATTTGGGTCCTTTCTCTTCTCTTTTTGATAAGTCGGGCCAGGGGTTTATCAATCTTATTAATTCTTTCAAAGAACCAGCTCCTAGTTTCGTTGATTTGTTCTATTGTTTTTTTTGGTTTCTATTTCATTGATTTCTGCTCTGATCTTTATGATTTCTCTTCTCCTGCTGGGCTTAGGGTTTCTTTCTTGTTCTTTCTCCAGCTCCTTTAGGTGTAGGGTTAGGTTGTGTACCTGAGACCTTTCTTGTTTCTTGAGAAAGGCTTGTACCGCTATATATTTTCCTCTCAGGACTGCCTTTGTTGTGTCCCACAGATTTTGAACCGTTGTATTTTCATTATCATTTGTTTCCATGATTTTTTTTCAATTCTTCTTTAATTTCCCGGTTGACCCATTCATTCTTTAGAAGGATACTGTTTAGTCTCCATGTATTTGGGTTCTTTCCAAACTTCCTTTTGTGGTTGAGTTCTAGCTTTAGAGCATTGTGGTCTGAAAATATGCAGGGAATGATCCCAATCTTTTGATACCGGTTGAGTCCTGATTTAGGACCGAGGATGTGATCTATTCTGGAGAATGTTCCATGTGCACTAGAGAAGAATGTGTATTCTGTTGCTTTGGGATGAAATATTCTGAATATATCTGTGATGTCCATCTGGTCCAGTGTGTCGTTTAAGGCCTTTATTTCCTTGCTGATCTTTTGCTTGGATGACCTGTCCATTTCAGTGAGGGGAGTGTTAAAGTCCCCTACTATCATTGTATTATTGTTGATGTGTTTCTTTGATTTTGTTATTAATTGGTTTATATAGTTGGCTGCTCCCACATTGGGGGCATAGATATTTAAAATTGTTAAATCTTCTTGTTGGACAGACCCTTTGAGTATGATATAGTGTCCTTCCTCATCTCTTATTATAGTCTTTGGCTTAAAATCTAATTGATCTGATATAAGGATTGCCACTCCTGCTTTCTTCTGATGTCCATTAGCATGGTAAAATTCTTTTCCACCCCCTCACTTTAAATCTGGAGGTGTCTTCGGGCTTAAAATGTGTTTCTTGGAGGCAACATATAGATGGGTTTTGTTTTTTTATCCATTCTGATACCCTGTGTCTTTTGACAGGGGCATTTAGCCCATTCACATTCAGGGTAACTATTGAGAGATATGAATTTAGTGCCATTGTATTGCCTGTAAGGTGACTGTTACTGTATATGGTCTCTGTTCCTTTCTGATCTACCACTTGTAGGCTCTCTCTTTGCTTAGAGGACCCCTTTCAATATTTCCTGTAGAGCTGGTTTGGTATTTGCAAATTCTTTCAGTTGTTGTTTGTCCTGGAAGCTTTTAATCTCTCCTTCTATTTTCAATGATAGCCTAGCTGGATATAGTATTCTTGGCTGCATGTTTTTCTCGTTTAGTGCTCTGAAAATATCATGCCAGCTCTTTCTGGCCTGCCAGGTCTCTGTGGATAAGTCAGCTGCCAATCTAATATTTTTACCATTGTATGTTACAGACTTCTTTTCCCGGGCTGCTTTCAGGATTTTCTCTTTGTCATTGAGACTTGTAAATTTTACTATTAGGTGACGGGGTGTGGTCCTATTCTTATTGATTTTGAGGGGCATTCTCTGAACCTCCTGAATTGTTGCTTAGCTTTCATGGGCTTCCTCCCTATCTTGTGGATGTGGTGGCAGTTTAAATTTGCAAGTCACTTGCTTTAATTCAGGGATAATATTTAATTACTACTAAAATGTTTGGGTATTTTAAATTTTATAGTGTCTAGGAACTGATGTCTGGGGAAAACATGGATAAATATTCCCATTACAGAAATGTGGCAGTTTTTCAGCATTCACTCTTCAAAGTCTTTTAATCCATGAAGAAACTCTGAATCTCTGAGCTAATTTAGATAAAATAGCATAAAGAGAAAGTATAAAGTGATGACTCAATTCAGATTGCTACACAAAAGACCTGTACTTTTTCTCATTAAAAGACTAAGTAATAGGGGCACCTGGGTGGCTCAGTGGGTTAAAGCCGCTGCCTTCAGCTCAGGTCATGATCCCAGGGTTCTGGAATCGAGCCCCGCATCGGGCTCTCTGATCAGTGGGGTGCCTGCTTCCTCCTCTCTCTCTGCCTGCCTCTCTGCCTACTTGTGATCTCTGTCTGTCAAATAAATAAATAAAAATCTTTAAAAAAAAAAAAAGACTAAGTAATAACTTAGTGGACTATCCATTTCATGCAGGCACTTCATAATAAAGTTGTATTTTCCAGCAATATATATTATCAGTAACTAAAATCTACCAAACACCATCCCATTTCTATGATCATACTAAAGACCAGCAATTTTCTTTTCTTTTTTCTTTTTCTTTTTTTTTTTTTTAAACAAAGGATCAGATAGTAAATATTTTTGGCTTTGGAGAGCATATGGTCTTTCTCACAACTACTGGACTTCCATGTTGTGGCAAGAAAGCAACCACGAATAGTACATAAACAAATGGGTGTGTCTATATCCCAGTAAAACTTTATTTACTGAAACTGATGGCAAGTTTGATTGGACACTGACAGTAGTCTTTGGTGACAGTAGAGTTCACATTGTCTTTAATACTAAAGCTTTATCATCTAGTACAATAATGCCATTGACATTGGAGAGCTCAATTCAATTGTGTCATCAGCACCTATAGTACTTACCAGGGAGCTTCAAAGGTATGCTGTTCTTCTCCTTGACAGTAAATTTCATGATGGTAAAAAGAATGTTCCCTAGGCCATCTACCAATTATAGTTACACAGGTTGGCTATGATAGATCTGCTCTATCATGCCCATATACATAAGCATTTTTAATTCTTCTACAATATGACTAGGAAATGTTAGCATTACAGATTCTAGGATCGCTTTTAATTCAGGCTTCTATTAGCTCAATAGCTATTAGAGCCACTTCTCTGAATTCTGATTGAGTAGAAATACAGCATTTATTTTGCCTTAATCTGATATCCTTTGAATCTTTCTCTACAGATGCTTCTCAGGTATTTACTATCCAAGTTCACAGATTATTATAAGTCCTTTGTTCTGTGGTACATCTTCTCAGAGCAGAATTTGCATTAATTAATCATTCATATATCAATTTCCAACTGCATTTCATATTAGTAACACTTTCAGATTTTATAGCATTTCCCATTCCCTCTGAGTAGTTGCTTCTCTTCCCAGATTTAGCATTTTTTCTTGTTGAGAACTTTCAGATTCTAAATATAATTTATTTGTCAGCTGTTTTCATCATGTCCTCAATCATAATTTTCTTTATTTTTTTAAAGATTTTATTTTATTTTTAAAGATTTTATTTATTTATTTGAGAGAGAGACTGTGAGAGAGAACATGAGCGAGGAGAAGGTCAGAGAGAGATGCAAACTCCCCATGAGTTGGGAGCCCAATGCAGGACTTGATCCCGGGACTCCGGGATCATGACCTGAGCTGAAGACAGTCATCCAATCTACTGAGCCACCCAGGCATCCCTTTAAAGATTTTATTTATTTATTTGACAGACAGACATCACAAGTAGGCAGAGAGGCAGGCAGAGACAGAGAAGGAAGCAGGCTTCCTGCTGAGCAGAGAGCCTGATGCGGGGCTGGATCTGAGAACCCTGGGATCATGACCTGAGCTGAAGGCAGAGGCTTAACCCACTGAGCCACCCTGGTTTCCCCATAATTTTCTTTATTATGAATTTAAAGTCCTTGAAAATATTTCAGATATTTCAATTTTTTTAAAATTTCAAATATTTAAAAATACTTTTAATTTAAATAGGTATATCTATAGATTATACATTTTAAAGTTTAGAAGAGGAAAACAACAAATTATTATTTATGTTTTACATGATTATTTATTATTAAAGGTAGATTTAATTTTTCAAGCAACATATTGCACCATACTGATACACATCTAATTCAAAAAAGTACTCTTTTTATTTTAAAAATATTGTTGGTTAATTTTCTTTTTTTAAGATTTTATTTATTTATTTGACAGAGAGAGTCACAGTGAGAGCAGGAACACAAGCAGGGGGAGTGAGAGAGGTAGAAGGAGACCTCCCAGCGAGGAGGGAGCTGGATGTGGGACTTGATCCCATGACCCAGGGATCATGACCTGAGTCGAAGGCAGATGCTTAATGACTGAGCCACCAAGCTACCCTTATTGATTTCATTTTTTATGTCTGGTATTTTATTGGAAATATATTTAGTGCTTTCAAATACATATTTTAGTTCTTTCCACAAACATCCTATAAGTAGGTTTTTTTTTATTTTATTTTATTTTTTAATGTTTTACTTTTCTTTCCTTTTTTTTTTTTTTTAAGATTTTATTTATTTATTTGACAGATCACAAGTAGGCAGAGAGGCAGGCAGAGAGAGAGAGAGGGAAGCAGGCTCCCTGCAGAGCAGAGAGCCCGATACGGGGCTCGATCCCAGGACCCTGAGATCATGATCTGAGCCGAAGGCAGCGGCCCAACCCACTGAGCCACCCAGGCGCCCCCTATAAGTAGGTTTTAATGATTCTCTATTTTTTTTTTAAGATTTTATTTATTTATTTGACAGAGAGAGACCACAAGTAGGCAGAGAGGCAGGCAGAGAGAGAGAGAGGGAAGCAGGCTCCCGGCTGAGCAGAGAGCCTGATGCGGGATTCGATCCCAGGACCCTGAGATCATGACCTGAGCCAAAGGCAGCGGCTTAACCCACTGAGCCACCCAGGCACCCAATGATACTCTATTTTATAGGTAAATTAATTGAGATTCAAAGTGTAGTAACTAATGGAGCTTAGAATATATATAGTTTTTCTCTAACTCATGAATTCTTCTTTTTTTAAATTATTTTGTCTTACCAGTGTGTGTGCATGTGTGTTTCAATACTTCTGATAAAAAGCCACACTTAAAATTCCAATTATCTTTTAAGACAAAATTGTACCCAGAAGCAACTTTAATGACTATATTCATTTTTCTTGTTTCTAAGTAGTAGCACCTGGTGCTTGAACTCTATCCTTTCTTATATTTCCTGTATCTAAACCTCTCTCTTGGAGGTTATTAAAGGATTTGAAATTAGTGTGTTTGTATAACTAGACATTCATTCTGAACACCAGTTTACTCTGCCATGCCAATATATGATGATGATGTTTCATTTGCTAGTATTCTAATAATGCAAAGTTGATTCTTTAAATTTATTTAAAAATGTTTCCCTTTTCTTTTCTTTCTTTTTTGTTTTAAATTATGAAATATTAACTTTAGATGTAGAAGTTTCAAGTTTAAATAGGTATGCAATAATGTGTTTTCTTGTCTGAGAATGTTTGCTTATTTCTTTATCTTTGATATTTTTTACATAATAATTTGTAAAAATGGCTGTATGGATTTAAAATTGAAATGACATGTGCTTCATATAAAATATTTAAGCAAAAGGAAGGAATAAAATAGAAAATTTTTGACCAGAAATATTTTTACAAGTTACAATAAATATTTTGCTAATGGAAACTTAATATGAAGAGAAGTCTGCAGTGTACACTAAATTGTATGGCGAAAACAAATAGTTATTTTTCACTTAAATAACAGCATCTTTCACTACGTTCAGGTCTTGCCCAAGAATTATGTATCGGTAATTTCTTTATCTGGTATTATAGAAATTTTTTTTGATTATTCCCTCAAAACAAAAGCTAACATTCAAGAGAAAAAAGAAAACTGCTTGCAAATTTATTTTTTCATTTTAATTCTACTCTTACATAGTGACATTAAAGATATAATAATAAGGCATGCCTGGGTGGCTCAGTCACTTAAGTGTCCACCTCTTGCTTCCAGCTCTCAATCATAATCTCAAGGTCCTAGGATCAAGCCCTCCACCCCCCGCCCCACCCCTGCCAACCAGGGCTCTGCACTTAGTGGGAAGTTACCAGGGTCCTAGGATAAAGACCCACACCAGGCTCCCTGCTCAGTGGAGAGTCTCCTTTTCCCTCTCCCTCTGCTGCTCCCCCTGCTTGTGCTCTCTCTCAAATAGAAATAAAATCTTGAAGAAAAAAAGAATTCTAAGTATTCTGACGTGGAAACCCTTTTTTAAATCCTGAGTCAAAGTTCAAGGTCAAAGAGTTCTACTCAAGCCTGGTTTCAGGAAATGATTTATGAGAAAATGTGAAAGCACTATGATAATAACTTTATAGGAAGGAAATCAAGTCAAACCAATTTAACCAATTTTTCTGGCAGAAAAAAAAAAAAAACAACCTTCAAGAAAAAATATTTAAAATTCTCTTAAAAAAAAAAGAAAAAAGAAAAAATAACTAGTTTTCAGATGTAATAGGGAGAAATTCAAAGAATTAGCACATTTAAGGGAAAAGCTAGGAGTGAATAACAATTCTGGAAAAAAAATAGTTTGGATCCTAGTTTCTAGCTCTCTGTTCTTTTGATTTATCCTTTTAGATTACTTTCAAGTTCTTTAGAAGAGGCCCACCTCTGTATTATAGTCAAGATTTGTTAGTATACCTTTGATTAGTATACCTTGATTATGGAGAATAATTATCTCTAAATAAATCTTGTCAAATTCTATGCCCTGTTTGATTCACTGTCTGTGGTCTCACTAAACTCTAAAACTATATTACTATACGTCTTTCATTATTTTCTCTAATATCATGTCCACCCCAACTTGAGTGACTTGATGATAAACTACTACACTAAATTATTTTCCTGATAACATATCCCAGTCTATGAAAATCTTAGTGAGGTATAAAACTTTCTGCCCTAAGTATGTTATTTGACTTGTAGGAAATTAAAATAAGGATCTGAATGTAGTCTTTATCCCCAATCCCCTTTAAGCCTATCTGGAGTTATTCTGCAGGACTGTTTCTAGTATCTTGATGTCAGGACACTATTCATGCAGTCTTGTACCAGACCAGAAACATAAGGATATCAATGGGGCAGTTTTTTGTTTTTTGTTTGTTTTTTTTTTTTAATTTTTTATTTTTTATAAACATATATTTTTATCCCCAGGGGTACAAGTCTGTGAATCACCAGGTTTACACTCACCAAAGCACATACCTCCCCAATGTCCATAATCCCACCCCCTTCTCCCAAACCCCCTCCCCCCAGCAACCCTCAGTTTGTTTTGTGAGATTAAGAGTCACTTATGGTTTGTCTCCCTCCCAATCCCATCTTGTTTCATTTATTCTTCTCCTACCCACTTAAGCCCCCATGTTGCATCACCACTTCCTTATATCAGGGAGATCATATGATAGTTGTCTTTCTCTGCTTGACTTATTTCGCTAAACAAGATACGCTCTATTCCATCCATGTTGTCGCAAAAGGAAAGATTTCATTTCTTTTGATGGCTGCATGGTATTCCATTGTGTATATATACCACATCTTCTTGATCCATTCATCTGTTGATGGACATCTAGGTTCTTTCCATAGTTTGGCTATTGTGGACATTGCTGCTATAAACATTCGCCTCAATGTGCGAAAGGAGTCCATCAAAATCCTTGAGGAGAACACAGGCAGCAACCTCTTTGACCTCAGCCGCAGCAACATCTTCCTAGGAACAACGCCAAAGGCAAGGGAAGCAAGGGCAAAAATGAACTATCGGGATTTCATCAAGATCAAAAGCTTTTGCACAGCAAAGGAAACAGTTAACAAAATCAAAAGACAACTGACAGAATGGGAGAAGACATTTGCAAACGACATATCAGATAAAGGACTAGTGTCCAGAATCTATAAAGAACTTAGCAAACTCAACACCCAAAGAACAAATAATCCAATCAAGAAATGGGCAGAGGACATGAACAGACATTTCTGCAAAGAAGACATCCAGATGGCCAACAGACACATGAAAAAGTGCTCCATATCACTGGGCATCAGGGAAATACAAATCAAAACCACAATGCGATATCACCTCACACCAGTCAGAATGGCTAAAATCAACAAGTCAGGAAATGACAGATGCTGGTGAGGATGCGGAGAAAGGGGAACCCTCCTACACTGTTGGTGGGAATGCAAGCTGGTGCAGCCAATCTGGAAAACAGCATGGAGGTTCCTCAAAATGTTGAAAATAGAACTGCCCTATGACCCAGCAATTGCACTATTGGATATTTACCCTAAAGATACAAACGTAGTGATCCAAAGGGGCATGTGCACTCAATGGGGCAGTTTTGATCTACTTGGTAACCTGCGCTCCTGACTTTATTCTCCATAACTTCCTCTAACCCAATAATGAAAAATTCATTCTAGATTTAAAAGTCCATCCTACAGGGAATTTTGTGACTTTTCTATTCAATGTGTTTGTCAATGTGTAGAAGGATGTTCTTGCCACATATTCCTGAGTCCGAATTCCTAAAATGTACTCTGGGAAATGACTGTATTCTGGAGTTGTAATTTGCAAACGTGTGAAAGGCAAACGTGGTACAGCAAAATTTCTATTAGTTTTAAATATTTAAAGGAAATGGGTAAAGTCTGATGGAAATAACCATATTGTGTAGACAAATATTGTAGGTAAGAGAAAACACACATAATTTTAGTGGATTTAGATTTGTAAACTTGTCTGCAGTTCTTTTGGATTTTCTGTGTGCACAAACGTCTTCTGGAAATAATAGCAATTATATATGTACTTGCTGGTCTAACTCTAATGGGCTTTATTTCTTCTTTCCTTTTTACATTACATGGTAAAGACCCTCTAGAAAAATGTTGAATAGAGATAGTAGTAACAAATTTCATTTTCAGTCTCAAGAAAGGAAGGTTTCCATTAAATATGGTTGCTATATGAATGAATTAGGTGGTTATATGATTGAAATGTGTTCCTTAATTAAGTACAACTTACTTGTGATTCATTATACACTGTACATTTGATATACTTCTTTTTTATATACTTTTTTTTTTCTTTTCTTTTCTTTTCTTTTTTTTTTTTTTTTAAAGAGAACTAGGGGAGCAGAAGAGGCAGAGGGAAGGAGAAATAATCTTAAACAGACTCCACACCTAGTGTGGAGCCCAATGCAGGCCTCAATCTCATGACCCTAAGATCATGACCTAAACAAAAATCAGGAATCCAACACCTAACCAACTGAGCCCCCTAGAAGCCACATATATACATTTATTTTTTACATACAGTTTGTCCTTAGTTGCTAGTGTTTTGCTTAGGATTTTTGCAAATATGTTTAGAAGAGAGAATGGCCATTAATTTTCTTTCCTTGTAACATCCTTTCCAAGTTTTGTTCCCATGGTATATTTGCTTCATTAAATGAGTTGGAGGAAGGGTTTTTTTTTTAATTAATTAATTTATTTTCAGAAAAACATTATTCATTATATTTTCACCACACGCAGTGCTCCATGCAATCCGTGCCCTCTATAATACCCACCACCTGGTACCCCAACCTCCCCACCCCCCCGCCACTTCAAACCCCTCAGGTTGTTTTTCAGAGTCCATAGTCTCATGATTCACCTCCCCTTCCAATTTACCCCAACTCCCTTCTCCTCTCTAACACCCCTTGTCCTCCATGCTATTGGTTCTTTTTAACTGGGAACTTTTAAGAACTTGTTTTACTGTTGATGGATACTGAATCTTTAATTTTTGTCTTGATGTCTTTAACACATTTTTGAAAACTCTTGGCCATTATGTCTTCAGATGGCTTTTGCCCTATCATGCCTCTCCCTGTTTTTAAGACTACAATTATATGAATATTGTAATTTCTTACCATGTTTCATTTGTTTCAGAAACTGTTTATCTTTTTATCTCAACAATTCAGTTTCAATATTTTCTATTTATTTTTCAGCTTATGTTTTTCTCACCTGCATGCATTCTGCAAGTTCAGTTCCTCTCTCAAAATCTTGAGTTCAATTATTATATGTCCACTTGATTTTTTTATATCACTTAATGTTCTTGATATTTTCCAGTTTGCCATCTATATTAAAATATAAAATATTTTATCATTAAGTTCTAATAAATAATACTTTAAATATATCAATATTAATATTAATCAAATATATTTAATGTAAAATATAGAATATATTTAATATAAAATATAAAAATATAAATATATTTAATTAAATATTAATATATTTATTTTATTTTTTAAAGAAATAAATTTTATTTTTAAATATTTTGTTATTAAAGTACTATATTAAAATATAGTAATGATGGTTATTTTCACATCCATAACTAATTGTGATCTTTCTATTCAGAGATATATCTGTAGCACCTTGGAGCCTGTTTCTATTGTCTTGTTTTTCTACCTAGGTCTAGTTTATTTATAGACCTGCTTTTATTTTTTACCTTAATGTCAAGCACTACATACATACACAAGAAATCAGAGTTTCTATGAGGTTATCTTTTTCTAAAGGGTTTTATTTTGACTGTTTGCTGACATTTAGATTAGATCACATTAATGCACTCAGAGACTTCATTGATTCAGATCTAAGTTTCTATCTTTATCTGTCAATTTCCATTTCCCTTGACTCTTAGGATAGAACCCTTAAGGGAGTTCAGCTGAGAGCCTGTGTATTTACGAGGGCCAGTCATCTTTCCTGGTCCTTGAATTCAAATTTTTATCTTTCAAGCTCTATTTAACTTTTCAATCTCCAATAAACCATTTTCTGCTTGCCTGGTGGTGCTTAAGAATCACAAATATCTCTGAGGAAAGTGTGCACAGTGACAGCCTTCCCAAACTTTCCTCCTTTATGGTCCCTCATTTTCTCTCAAGTTCTGGCTACCTTTGGAACCCATAATTCCAATATCTGTCTTTTCATCCAAACCCCATGATACTATTGACCTTGGCATTATGCTGAGTTTCTCAGATTCTCACCTTGCGCTGCTTATAATTAGTAAATATCTTTAGAGGGAAAGAAGAAGCAGTGTAGAATTTTGAGCTGACTTCCATGATTTTTTCTTTATTCTAAGATCTTGGTCTTTCAAGTCCTGGTTGTCTTAGTAGCTATTATTAAATTCATTTAGTTATTTTGATAGCATATGTAACATTTTTTTCTGGTGTTCTCAGTGAAGGGCTTAGTCAGCTACAAGTTACTGCCCTGTGATTAGAAGAGGATTTCTCCATACTTTCTGTCTTAAAATAAGCTACTTCACTATTATTGTTATATATCTAATTCATTTTAATTTTTAAAGTTATAAGGATTTAATTAGCATGGCATCAGAATACTTGATTCATTCTTCTGGCCTATCATGCATATATTTAGAGTATCTCCTTAATATACAGTATAGTATTTTAAAGCCTTCATTGTGAAACAGTCTATGATAGTAATGGATTTAATAGTCAAACTTAAGTATCATGAATGTTTCAAAATTTAAAAATTTATCGCATATACATTCATATATATGGTTAAAATATTTGTTAGTACTGAGCTACTATGTTTTACATATTTTTTAAATTAGTTGGGTATGGAATATGAAACTCAATAATTTACTTTTTAATTTGTTGCCAATCTTTTTTACAAACCATGTCTCATAATTTCGTATCATGAAAGTCACCTACTTCTGTAAAGGAACATTTATATAACCTCACAGGAATCATAATTTAGAATAGTATAATTAGATGATCTACCTCAATTTCAAATGGATTAAATTAACTTTTTATTAGTAATCAATTTTAGAAGAGGCATGTTAGTAATTTATTATTTCTGTTACTTTCTCAAGTTTTTAAACTTAATATCCTACTAAATATAGATAACCCATCTTTTAAATCATTTTTAAACTAGAAAAAAAGATAATTAATAATTCATTTGTTGCTTCCTAGAGCAAATTATTTCACCCAAAATAGATTTTTCTGACTTACATTAATAATGATTAACATAAGAAGACATGCACTGATTTTCCCCATAAAATTCTAAAATTCTGTATTGTTTTGGACAATTCCTAGCACTTTATAAACACCATCTTTTTTGTGTGTGATTTGTAGGCTGACAGCAACTGGCCACTCATTGACCCCTCAAAGTGATATGGACTCCAGTAGCTCTGAAGAATTCTATCAGGCTGTTCACCATGCTGAGCAAACCTTCAGAAAAATGGAAAGTTACTTGAAACAACAACAACTCTGTGATGTTATCCTGATTGTCGGGAACCGAAAAATACCTGCACACAGGTACAGTAACCTGTCTTAATTGGATAAATGGATATGTTTAGAAGTGATGGTCTGGTATATAGAGTGTAAAACCTTCTATGATTAGAGAATTAATAATCCATTTTTTGTGGCACAATAAAACTTTACATTTTTAAAAGATTTTATATAACACAGAAAGAGGCAGCAAGAGAGGGAATACAAGCCAGGAGAGTGGGAGAGGGAGTAGCAGTGTCCCTGCTGAGCAGGGAGCCAGGTGCACGGCTCAATCCCAGAATCCTGGGACCATGACCTGAGCCCAAGGCAGACACTTAACAACTGAGCCACATAGGCACCCCAAAATAAAACTTTATTAATGGGCACTGGGATTTGAATTTCATATACTTTTCACATGTCATGGAATATATTCATCCTTTAATTTTTCCCACCATTAGAAATGTAAAATCTGTTCTTAGATTGTGGGTTATGCAATAGGCCACAGGCCAGATTTGGTCTATAGGCCATAATTTGCTGATCCCTATGTTAAAGGACTCAAAATTTCAGGCCTTTGATTCATAGAAGAAAGAAGGGGGTTCAAATGAAATTTGAAATATTTTGACTTTGATATTTTGTTATGAATTTCCAGGTAATTTATCATATAATAAATATGATATACATGATACTTTATTATAAAAATATTGTGTCTGTGTGTTCCTATGTGTTTATTCATTAAGTGATTATTATGCTCTCAAATGTTGTCAGGCTCAGAGATTATTAGATGATCAAAAAATCTCTGAGAATCAAAGCTAAGATTTTCCAATAAGAACATCAAGAACAACTTGCTATTCCATCTATTAACACATGCCATTTTTCATAATGCTATTATTTAAATGCAAAGAATAATGAAGCATACAGGTAAATTGGCAGAATTCTAAATCACAAATGTATCCTACTAAGTTTTGTCAAATGATCATAGCTACATTTATTTATAGTAGTTGAGAATCTATATTTTTAAGGGAGCTTGAATTATTTTTCTTTTACTCCTTATTTCTTTTTTGGGTTCTTTCCAAACTTCCTTTTGTGGTTGAGTTCTAGCTTTAGAGCATTGTGGTCTGAAAATATGCAGGGAATGATCCCAATCTTTTGATACCGGTTGAGTCCTGATTTAGGACCAAGGATGTGATCTATTCTGGAGAATGTTCCATGTGCACTAGAGAAGAATGTGTATTCTGTTGCTTTGGGATGAAATATTCTGAATATATCTGTGATGTCCATCTGGTCCAGTGTGTCATTTAAGGCCTTTATTACAGTGCCATTTTAAGTAATCTCTTTTAATAAATAAAGCAAATATAAATACCTCAAAAATGAAACTTCCTCTACCTAGTTTTGATAAATAGTCCATTTAATGTGAATCATAATTACACTAAGTGGAAATCCATTTTAACCAAGGAGAATGTACTTAAGATCTGAAATGAGATATATGTTTCTGCCACAATTAAAAAAAATTTGGTTTTCTTGAGTATATATTATTTGTTTCAACTAGGAAATTTAAAGTATTTCATGTTGGGGCGCCTGGGTGGCTCAGTGGCTAAGCCTGCCTTTGGCTCAGGTCCTGATGCTGGAGTCCCAACATCCAGCCCTTTGACAGGCTCCCTGCTCAGCAGGGAGTCTCCTCCCTCTGCCCCATACCCTTCTCCTGTGTTTTCTCTCTCTCTTCAATAAATAAGTTAAAAAAAGTATTTCATGTTGACATCTTTATTTTGCATTTATTAATTTAAAAAAAATTATAACATACTAATATGATTCTTATGGTCCAATATATTTGAAAAATAATATGCTTTTAAACATCCCTTATGTATTTATGATTTATAATTCTAGGTTACAAGAACTAAACATCCAATTATTTTGTGCATTAATTTCTTACTACTTCACTTATGAAAATTCATTAAATTTGATATTTCTTACTTGTTTTTCTATTTTTTATTTTGAAATTACAATTGAGAAAATAATTTAATTTTGATACTTATTATTTTATTATTTTAAATAGTTGAATATATAGGCAAATATCTTTAGACTACCCTGATGTATGTTATTATTATTAATGCTAGTGAATTGGTAGAAAGTGTAAGTTATCAACATATAAAAAAATATTTTCAATGTACTCCTCTTTCCTATATTTTTAATTTAAATTTTATTATTTAGGTAGTGTATTTACATCTAAGTGCTAACTATTAAAAACATTCCTGAAGAATTAAGCTATATTTCTGCTATGATAGCAATATTAAAATGTGAAAGTGAATTTGATACACAAGAAATGCATAGGAGGGAACACTTAACATTGAAAAACTAATGTAGGTCTAGTAGGGTTCAAAATATCAGTTAACTATGGCAACAATTCTAATAATATACTATCCACCTGCATTTTCAAATATTTCTATGACAGTGCATTATTATCAGCAGAAAGCCATTAACAAATAGTCATTATTATTTAGATATTCAATGTTGTAATATTTGTGGCAAATATGCAAATTATCCTGAAATCTCATCTTAATAGCACCTAGTTAAAAATTCTATTGTAAAAGATATTCTTAATTTGAGAGTGTAAATAAATTTACCTCATTTAACTTATAAATTGGTTAAATAATTATATGTGTGTGTGTGTGTGTGTGTAAAAAGACAGAGGGACTCAATCAATTCAAAAGTATATTAGCACATCAAATGCTCATTAATATTTTAAAAGAGCAGTGTTTCATGTAATTTGCATAAACTTATTTTATAGCCTTATATTGGTAGTAATTTAATATTTCTCATTTGAAGTATTTTTAATCAGTATACTGAACAATTCTCTCATGTTAATTATATTCTACATTGTTTTCTTTGTTATTCTTTTTATCTAGATTTTTAATATTATTTTCTAAATAACTTAATTATACAAATTATTTTATAATAATCAAGATGACTAAGAAATAAAAGTGCTTGTTACTTTAGATTATCCTAAAATGTCTGGGTAATTGTTACTTTTACACATATAAATTTGAACGTTTAAATATTTTATGTAGTTAGCAGACATTACAGCGAGTAATTATTGTCAACATCTATACTTTCCTTAAATGTGATAAGAAAAATTTTAGCCTAAGGCTATCTGCTAAATTCATGCAAATAAGAATTTATATTTTCTTTACATCATGACTTAAGACTTTAGTACTATTTTATAAGTAATTTATGTACTTATGATTCTAAGTTAAACATACATTAACTAATATGTGGGAAAATATTTATGGGGCATGGGGAAAAGGCAAGTGCTGTTTTTAGTAATCACAGTTACATTGTATGTCCTTATTTACACTTTTGCACAGTAAAATGCTGATAATTAATGCAAAATCAGTTCTTTGCTATAAATAAATGATCATCTTAGCAACAGTAACAAACAAATGGGTTTTACTTATTTTGTTATATTTTGATTAGCACAGATGAGTATTGCCTTTGGGCAAAATATATATGATGTTATAATCATTAGCACTGGAACATGGGGCTATTATAATAATTTCAAATAATGAAAAAAAGAAGCAATTTACATTAAGATCTACTGCTCCTTTAGGAAAGACACTGAAAGCTAATCTTATAAGCACTCACTAAATATTCATTCATAAAGTAATGTATATTTAATTTCTTATTATTATCTCATCATTCAAACCTTTCAAATCAATCCCTACTTAAGTTAATAGATTATGACTATTAAAGGGCTCTCCATAAAACCCTTTGTTTTTGTTCTGGTTATATTGTATATATGTTTTTAACCTGATATAAGTCATACCTATCAATGTATTTATGAAATGTAATGTTTATATAGATACATTCAATTACTGCTAAGCATATATTTAAGTAAGTTAGTTCTAAAAAGCTAGTAATACTTAAGATGACATGTTAATACATTTTTGTCATGGAAAATAATCAAAATTCTAAATTTATCTGTGCTTTATGTTTTCAGAGAAATTGTAAAATAAATATAAACTTCCCATAAATGGCCCAGAATAATTGATCAGCAACAAGTGTACCAAAAAAACTGAATATAAATCCCTGAGTATTAAATATAGGGAATTTTTGTTAGGTAGTCTACCTGTAATCAGGGATGTCAGATGCTAAAAATTAGACTGACAGGATCAATTTTAATCATTGGACAGGCAATTTTCTTTTCATTTCTTCTTTTTTAAGATTTTATTTATTTATTTATTCATTTGTCAGAGAGAGAGCACAGGCAGGGGAGCAGCAGGCAGAACAAGGAGCTGGATGCAGGACTTGATCCCAGGACCCTGTGATTATGACCTGAGCCGAAGGCAGACTACTTTAACCAACTGAGCCACCCAGGCATCCCTGGACCGCCAAATTTTCAATGCTAGGAGAATTAAAGGGTTTTCAGGGCCTACTTCGTTAAAATGTACAGGTAGAGAATGAAATACCATTTAGTCTGTGAAAGTTGTTTCCCTCTCTAGCCATTATTAGGAGTAAGTGCATTACACAGAAGTAAACGAGAAAATCTTAAACCGCTAACATCTTCTGAGTTGGAAATAGTATTATTTATAATTTTATGTGCATAGAAATACACATATATATAGATATGTGTATATATATGATACATATATATGATTTAGTATTTTTTACAGAGCATTAGTATCATGAAAATAGTTGAAGCTAAAAGTGGCAATTGAAATGATTATTTAGAAACACTTAGGGGAACCTGAGTAGCTCAGTCAGTTGTGTTTGTCTTCAGCTCAGGTCATGATCTCAGGGTCTTGGGATCAAGCCCCACATCAGGCTCCCTGTTCAGCAGAGTTTGCTTCTCCCTCTCCCTCTGCCCCTTTGCCTACTTGTGCATTCTCTCTCTCTCCCTTTCTCAAATAAATAAATAAAACCTATTTTTAAATAAACAGTTAAAACATATTAAATGCAGTAAAAAATTACTTTCATTAGTAATTTTGATATTAATATTCAGAAGTAGACAAGTAGTACTATATCTGTACTGATGGAAAGTTTATTTACATAGATTTTCTGTGATGACAGAAGAGTAGCTCATCTCTTCTATTTTATTAAATCCAACATCCACCTAAATCTCTCAGTCAGCCTGATAGGGTGACTTGGTGGCTTAGTTGGTTAAGCAGCTGCCTTAGGCTCAGTCATGATGATAGGGTCTTGGGATCGAGCCCCACACAGGGCTCCATGCTCTGTGGGGGAGCCTGCTTCTCCCTCTCCGTCTGCCTGCCACCCCCTGCTTATGTTTTCTCTGTCAAAAAAAAAAATCTTTTTTTTTTTTTTTTTAAATCAGCTTTATAGTTAATAAGGCTCTGAAAAACTTCAGGATTAAAAAAAAAAAAAAGTTCTCAGTGCCTTCTGGCTTCAGTGGCCCCATGTAATAGTCACAGTTCCAGGCAGTACCCATGGTAGCCAGCTTCCAGAGGGCTTCTATGAATGCATAGACAATGCATTCATAGAATACTTCCTTGAAGGCATAGACAATAATGCAAAGCTGCAAGGATCATGAGCTAAGAAAATGTGTCACCACTAGACATGCCTTAGAAGAAATGCTGAAAGTTGCTCTTCAAGCTGAAATGAATGGACTTGAATTAGTAACATGAAACCTTGAAAGTATAAACTATACTTGTAAAGCCAAATATACAGTCAAATTCAGAATATTTAAGGGGTGCCTGGGTGGCTCAGTGGGTTAAAGCCTCTGCCTTCGGCTCAGGTTATGATCCCAGGGTCCTGGGATCGAGCCCACATCCGGCCCTCTGCTCAGCAGGGAGACTGCTTTCCCCCTCTCACTCTGCCTGCCTCTCTGCCTGTCAAATAAATAAAATCTAAAAAAAAAAATTTTAAACTGTAATGTCATAATGTGTTAATCATTTAACTTTAATATAGAGATTAGAAGACAAAAAAAAAGAAGACAAAAATTTTAAAGATAATTATTGCAATCATCATGAGATAATGGATGTACAGTATACAAAGAGGTAAATTGTGACATCAAACAAAATATGTGTGGAGTAAAAAAAAAAGTAGTTTTTGTATGTGATTGAGATTAAGTTACTATCAGCTTAAAATAGACTTTTATATTTATATTTATACTTATAGGTTGTTTTGTGAGGGAACTGCAAAGCAGCCAGAAAACAATTAGGTGGCATTGGACATCCTTACCTATCAATAATTATTCTAAATATAACTGGATTAAATTATCCAATCAAAAGGTATAGTGTGAATGAATGGATTATAAAATAAGACCCAACTCTATGCTGCTTACAAGACACTCACTTAGGCTTTCAGAGCACACATAGTCTCCAAAAGAAAAGAATGGAGAAAAATATTCCAAGGAGGAGGGAGAGTCAAGATGGCGGAGAAGTAGCAGGCTGAGACTACTTCAGCTAGCCAGAGATCAGCTAGATAGCTTATCTAAAGATTGCAAACACCTGAAAATCCATCGGCAGATCGAAGAGAAGAAGAACAGCAATTCTGGAAAAAGAAAAACAACCACTTTCTAAAGGGTAGGACCGGCGGAGAAGTGAATCCAAAGCGATGGGAAGATAGACCCCAGGGGGAGGGGCCGGCTCCCGGCAAGCAGCGGAGCAACGGCGCACAAAAACAGAACTTTTAAAAGTCTGTGCCACTGAGGGACATCGCTCCAGAGGCTAAACCGGGGCGAAGCCCATGAGGGGTCAGCGTGGCCTCAGGTCCTGCAGGGTCACAGAAGGATCGGGAGTGTCTGAGTGTCGCAGAGCTTGCAGGTATTGGAACAGGAAAGCCGGCTACAGAGACAGAGCCGACAGTAAGCTCACAGCTCGGTGTTACCTTGAACCGGTCACAGGCTTGGTGAGCTCGGAGCACGGCCAGAGGTCAGGCAGACGGGAGTTACTGGGCGCTGTTCTCTGAGGGCACACTGAGGAGTGGGGCCCTGGGCTCTCGGCTCCTCCGGGCCTGAGACCAGGAGGCGGCCATTTGTATACCCGTCCTCCAGAACTATACAGAAAGCGCTCAGGGAACAAAAGCTCCTGAAAGCAAACCCAAGCAGATTACTCTCCCTGGCCCCTGGTAAGGGCGGTGCAATTCCGCCTGGGGCAAAGACACTTGAGAATCACTACAACAGGCCCCTCCCCCAGAAGATCAACAAGAAATCCAGCCGAGACCAAGTTCAACTAACAAGGAGTGCGGTTTCAATACCAAGGAGAGCAGCAGAATTCCAGAGGAGGAGAAAGCAAAGCACGGAACTCATGGCTTTTTCCCTGTGATATTTTTTTTCAGTCTTGCAGTTAATTTAATTTTTTTCTTTTTCATTTTTGTTTTTTTTCTCGCCTTCAGGTAAAATTTTTTTTTTAACTTTGACCTTTTTCTTTTTTAACGTTTTTTAACCAGTTTATCTAATATATATATTTTCTCTATTTTATATTTTTCTTATTTGTTTTATTTTTTTTAATTCTTTTCTTTTTTTTTCTTTTTTCTTTTTTAATTTTTGAACCTCTTTTTATCCCCTTTCTCCCCCCTCACAATTTGGGATCTCTTCTAATTTGGTTAAAGCATATTTTCCTGGGGTTGTTGCCACCCTTTTAATATTTTACTTGCTCCTTCATATACTCTTATCTGGACAAAATGACAAGACGGAAAAATTCAACACAAAAAAAAGAACAAGAGGCAGTACAGAAGGCTAGGGACCTAATCAATACAGACATTGGTAATATGTCAGATCTAGAGTTCAGAATGACAATTCTCAAAGTTCTAGCCGGGCTCAAAAAAGGCATGGAAGATATTAGAGAAACCCTCTCGAGAGATATAAAAGCCCTTTCTGGAGAAATAAAAGAACTAAAATCTAACCAAGTTGAAATAAAAAAAGCTATTAATGAGGTACAATAAAAAATGGAGGCTCTCACTGCTAGGATAAATGAGGCAGAAGAAAGAATTAGTGATATAGAAGACCAAATGACAGAGAATAAAGAGGCTGAGCAAAAGAGGGACAAATAGCTACTGGACCACGAGGGGAGAATTCGAGAGATAGGTGACACCATAAGACGAAACAACATTAGAATAATTGGGATTCCAGAAGAAGAAGAAAGAGAGAGGGGAGCAGAAGGTATACTAGAGAGAATTATTGGGGAGAATTTCCCCAATATGGCAAAGGGAACGAGCATCAAAATTCAGGAGGTTCAGAGAACGCCCCTCAAAATCAATAAGAATAGGCCCACACCCCGTCACCTAATAGTAAAATTTACAAGTCTCAGTGACAAAGAGAAAATCTTGAAAGCATCCCAGGAAAAGAAGTCTGTAACATACAATGGTAAAAATATTAGATTGGCAGCTGACTTATCCACAGAGACCTGACAGGCCAGAAAGAGCTGGCATGATATTTTCAGAGCACTAAACAAGAAAAACATGCAACCAAGAATACTATATCCAGCTAGGCTATCATTGAAAATAGAAGGAGAGATTAAAAGCTGCCAGGACAAACAAAAACTGAAAGAATTTGCAAACACCAAACCAGCTCTACAGGAAATATTGAAAGGGGTCCTCTAAGCAAAGAGAGAGCCTACAAGTGGTAGATCAGAAAGGAACAGAGACCATATACAGTAACAGTCACCTTACAGGCAATACAATGGCCCTAAATTCATATCTCTCAATAGTTACCCAGAATGTTAATGGGCTCAATTCCCCTGTCGAAAGACACAGGGTATCAGTATGGATAAAAAAACAAAACCCATCTATATGTTGCCTCCAAGAAACTCATTTTAAGCCCAAAGACACCTCCAGATTTAAAGTGAGGGGGTGGAAAAGAATTTACCATGCTAATGGACATCAGAAGAAAGCAGGAGTGGCAATCCTTATATCAGATCAAATAGATATTAAGCCAAAGACTAGAATAAGAGATGAGGAAGGACACTATATCATACTCAAAGGGTCTGTCCAACAAGAAGATCTAACAATTTTAAATATTTATGCCCCCGACGTGGGAGCAGCCAACTATATAAACCAATTAATAACAAAATCAAAGAAACACATAAACAATAATACAATAATAGTAGGGGACATTAACACTCCCCTCACTGAAATGGACAGATCATCCAAGCAAAAGATCAGCAAGGAAATAAAGGCCTTAAACGACACACTGGACCAGATGGACATCACAGATATATTCAGAACATTTCATCCCAAAGCAACAGAATACACATTCTTCTCTAGTGCACATGGAACATTCTCCAGAATAGTTCACATCCTCGGTCCTAAATCAGGACTCAACCGGATCAAAAGATTGGGATCATTCCCTGCATATTTTCAGACCACAATGCTCTAAAGCTAGAACTCAACCACAAAAGGAAGTTTGAAAAGAACCCAAATACATGGAGACTAAACAGCATCCTTCTAAAGAATGAATGGGTCAACCGGGAAATTAAAGAAAAATTGAAAAAAATCATGGAAACAAATGATAATGAAAATACAACGGTTCAAAATCTGTTGGACACAACAAAGGCAGTCCTGAGAGGAAAATATATAGCGGTACAAGCCTTTCTCAAGAAACAAGAAAGGTCTCAGGTACACAACCTAACCCTACACCTAAAGGAGCTGGAGAAAGAACAAGAAAGAAACCCTAAGCCCAGCAGGAGAAGAGAAATCATAAAGATCAGAGCAGAAATCAATGAAATAGACCAAAAAACAATAGAACAAATCAACGAAAGTAGGAGCTGGTTCTTTGAAAGAATTAATAAAATTGATAAACCCCTGGCCAGACTTATCAAAAAGAAAAGAGAAAGGACCCAAATAAATAAAATCATGAATGAAAGAGGAGAGATCACAACTAACACCAAAGAAATACAAACTATTATAATAACATACTATGAGCAACTCTACGCTAATAAATTTGACAATCTGGAAGAAATGGATGCATTCCTAGAAACATATAAACTACCACAACTGAACCAGGAAGAAATAGAAAGCCAGAACAGACCCATAACCAGTAAGGAGATTGAAACAGTCATTAAAAATCTCCAAACAAACAAAAGCCCAGGGCCAGATGGCTTCCCAGGGGAATTCTACCAAACATTTAAAGAAGAACTAATTCCTATTCTCCTGAAACGGTTCCAACAATAGAAATGGAAGGAAAACTTCCAAGCTCATTTTATGTGGCCAGCATCACCTTGATCCCAAAACCAGACAAGGATCCCATCAAAAAAGAGAGCTATAGACCAATATCCTTGATGAACACAGATGCAAAAATACTCAACAAAATAGTAGCCAATAGGATTCAACAGTACATTAAAGGATTATTCACCACGACCAAGCGGGATTTATTCCAGGGCTGCAAGGTTGGTTCAACATCTGCAAATCAGTCAATGTGATACAACACATCAATAAAAGAAAGAACAAGAACCATATGATACTCTCCATAGATGCTGAAAAAGCATTTGACAAAGTACAGCATCCATTCCTGATCAAAACTCTTCAAAGTTTAGGGATAGAGGGCACATACCTCAATATCATCAAGCCATCTATGAAAAACCCACCGCAAATATCATTCTCAATGGAGAAAAACTGAAAGCTTTTCCGCTAAGTTCAGGAACACGGCAGGGATGTCCATTATCACCACTGCTATTCAACATAGTACTAGAGGTCCTAGCCTCAGCAATCAGACAACAAAAGGAAATTAAAGGCATCCAAATTGGCAAAGAAGAAGTCAAATTATCACTCTTCGTAGATGATATGATACTATATGTGGAAAACCCAAAAGACTCCACTCCAAAACTCCTAGAACTTATACAGGAATTCAGTAAAGTGTCAGGATATAAAATCAATGCACAGAAATCAGTTGCCTTTCTCTACACCAACAGCAAGACAGAAGAAATAGAAATTAAGGAGCCAATCCCATTTACAATTGCACCCAAAACCATAAGATACCTAGGAATAAACCTATCCAAAGAGGCACAGAATCTATACTCAGAAAACTATAAAGTACTCATGAAAGAAATTGAGGACGACACAAAGAAATGGAAAAATGTTCCATGCTCCTGGATTGGAAGAATAAATATTGTGAAAATGTCTATGCTACCTAAAGCAATCTACACATTTAATGCAATTCCTATCAAAGTACCATCCATCTTTTTCAAAGAAATGGAACAAATAATTCTAAAATTTATATGGAATGAGAAAAGACCTCGAATAGCCAAAGGGATATTGAAAAAGAAAGCCAACGTTGGTGGCATCACAATTCCAGACTTCAAGCTCTATTACAAAGCTGTCATCATCAAGACAGCATGGTACTGGCACAAAAACAGACACATAGATCAATGGAACAGAATAGAGAGCCCAGAAATAGACCCTCAACTCTATAGTCAACTAATCTTCGACAAAGCAGGAAAGAATGTCCAATGGAAAAAAAAAACATCCTCTTCAATAAATGGTGCTGGGAAAACTGAACAGCCACATGCAGAAAAATGAAATTGGACCATTCCCTTACACCACACACAAGAATAGACTCAAAATGGATGAAGGACCTCAATGTGCGAAAGGAATCCATCAAAATCCTTGAGGAGAACACAGGTAGCAACCTCTTCGACTTCAGCCACAGCAACATCTTCCTAGGAACAACGCCAAAGGCAAGGGAAGCAAGGGCAAAAATGAACTATTGGGATTTCATCAAGATCAAAAGCTTTTGCACAGCAAAGGAAACAGTTAACAAAATCAAAAGACAACTGACAGAATGGGAGAAGATATTTGCAAACGACATATCAGATAAAGGACTAGTGTCCAGAATCTATAAAGAACTTAGCAAACTCAACATCCAAAGAACAAATAATCCAATCAAGAAAAGGGCAGAGGACATGAACAGACATTTCTGCAAAGAAGACATCCAGATGGCCAACAGACACATGAAAAAGTGCTCCATATCACTCGGCATCAGGGAAATACAAATCAAAACCATAATGAGATATCACCTCACACCAGTCAGAATGGCTAAAATCAACAAGTCAGGAAATGACAGATGCTGGTGAGGATGCGGAGAAAGGGGAACCCTCCTACACTGTTGGTGGGAATGCAAGCTGGTGCAGCCACTCTGGAAAACAGCATGGAGGTTCCTCAAAATGTTGAAAATAGAACTGCCCTATGACCCAGCAATTGCACTATTGGGTATTTACCCTAAAGATACAAACGTAGTGATCCAAAGGGGCACGTGCACCCGAATGTGTATAGCAGCAATGTCCACAATAGCCAAACTATGGAAAGAACCTAGATGTCCATCAACAGATGAATGGATCAAGAATATGTGGTATATATACACAATGGAATACTATGCAGCCATCAAAAGAAATGAAATCTTGCCTTTTGCGACAACATGGATGGAACTAGAGCATATCATGCTTAGTGAAATAAGTCAAGCAGAGAAAGACAACTATCATATGATCTCCCTGATATGAGGAAGTGGTGATGCAACATGGGGGCTTAAGTGAGTTGGAGAAGAATAAATGAAACTAGATGGGATTGGGAGGGAGACAAACCATAAGTGACTCTTAATCTCACAAAACAAACTGAGGGTTGCTGCCGGGAGGGGGTTTGGGAGAAGGTGGTGGGATTATGGACATTGGGGAGGGTATGTGCTTTGGTGAGTGCTGTGAAGTGTGTAAACCTGGTGATTCACAGACCTGTACCCCTGTTTATAAAAAATAAAAAATTTAAAAAGTATATTCCAAGGAAATGGAAACAAAAAGAGACCAAGTGTAGTAATACTTTTATCGACAAGGTAGACTTTAAGGCATAATGGTAACAAGAAACAAAGGTGGTCATTATATAATGATAAAGGAATCAATTTGCCAAAATGTTACAATTATAAATACATTGTGATAATCATTTTCAACATGTATATGCATCAAATCATCACATTTCATACCTTAAATAAATGATATGTTTTAATATCTCAATAAAACTGGGAGAGGGAGAGATAAGAGAAGCTGAAAAACTTTTGTTTCACTTGTTTTCCCATCATTAAAGTATCATTTTAATGTCCTCCTTTATACCTACCACTGGTATTCAGCAGTACATGAAGCCTCTTTCCTTGCATAAAACAAATGCACATTAAATATGTATGTCTTAGTCTACTCCTTGTTGTTGATGCAAAAAGATTATAAAACATAACACCATTCCACATGTGCTATTTCAGATAGTGAAAATAATATGGAAAAATAGAGAGTAAAGAATTTGTGAAACTTCTGAGGTACTGGCTTACTTAAAGTGGAGTCATTTGTATTGGAAATCCTGGAAAACTAAGCCAAAAAAATTGGGACAAAATGATTATGACAGATTTTGAAAACCAGTAGAGAAACTTGGATGTGAAATCATGTGCATAATTAGAAGTTCATGTAGATTTCTATATGAGTATCATAATTAAGAAGGGAGTATCATAATTAAGTCAATAATAATAATAATGGTCCTAATGCTAGTTAACATTCACTATGTTGGTTATGTGCAGGCCCTGCTAGACATTCTTTGAATTTACTTAGCAATTGTGTCCTAGGAGAGAAGGGAATTCTTGTTTTCCTCAACTTTTTCTTACAGAGTAAAAACTGGAGATATAGAAAAATTAAGACATTCACCCAAGTTAGTAAGAGGTAGTACTACTACCTACTGTCACCTGTGAATGCACTCTGCATTTATTATCCATTGTCATTGGGCCCACTCACAGGTGACAGTAGGAGGAGGTTGTGCAGGTCAGAGATGAGCTAAGAGGAGCAGAACACATAAACTCCCAGGGAGGCAGCTCCTATTGGGCCAAGTGTGATTCTAGAGAAGGGATAGATGGGAACAGTTAGATGATATCACTAGCACTAGGGACCTAGTTGTGCCTCATAAAGGGGGTCTGACCACGGTTAACACAAATTCCAGTACAAAAGAAAAGATGGATTTTGTGTCTTATTTGATATAGACAATGAAAGAGAAGGCGACATAAATAGTGACTTCTTAATATCTACTGTAAAAGTTCAATATGTTGGTGGTGCACCAGTTAGTAACAGAGAGGTTAAAATGAAAAAATAATCTCAGAGGGAAGACTCGGAAGTTAGTTTAGAGCATCCTGAAATACTGCTGGGCTATCTAGTGAGCAGTTTCTATAGGCGTTCAAGATACATGGCAAGATTTAAAACCACCATAATGGTAATACTTAAGACCATGCTCCAGGATGATTCTGAAACAGTGAGTGTTAAAGCAAAAATTTAGAGGTCTGAGAAAAAACCTAGGTTAATGAAAGAGTCAAGAAATAAGAATAGAGGGACGCCTGGGTGGCTCAGTTGGTTAAGCAGCTGCCTTCGGCTCAGGTCATGATCCCAGCGTCCTGGGATCGAGTCCCACATCAGGCTCCTTGCTCAGCAGGGAGCCTGCTTCTCCCTCTGCCTCTGCCTACCATTCTGTCTGCCTGTGCTTGCTCTCTCCCCCACTCTCTCTCTCTGATAAATAAATTAAATCTTTAAAAAAAAAAAAAGAAAAAAAAAGAAATAAGAGTAGAGAGAGAAGTCAATGAATCAGAGGTAAGCTGAGATAAGAGAGTCTCTACTGCCTTAGCTAAAAAAGGGATTTAAAGAAGAGGAGGAGGTCAACAATGTCAAACCCTGCCAATAAATTGGAGTACAGCTAGAAAAGTTGAATAGATTTGACAGAAAATAAATTTGTGATGACCTCAAGGAGAGATTTTCCAGAATGGCTGCATGATTCACATATTTATGCATTTTCGGCTCTTGCTTTCCTTGCATTAATAGAATTTATATACATACATATAAAGATACTTCTTTCTGTTATGCATTAAATCCCTCCTCCAAAATCTAATTTCCATCTCATGTGTCACTTAATCTAAATGCAGTATTAACTTGTTTGCACTTCTGTTAGTGAATGAAAGAATATAACATGTTTTGTATGTTATACTTAATTGAAAAAATTTCATGTAATTAAGATTTAATTCTACAAGTCACATATTTTTCTCTATGTGGATGTGTCCCTGTTATGAATAAAGCCTTTCTGTATGTAAGATTAAACTGGTTAACTTTATATCAGTATACTTGTTGTGCTCTAGGAATAATATATATCTCTCTGGTTTATGACAGCTTATTTTCATAGCATATAATATCATATTTAGTTCTTTTGATAAAACTGATTTGACACTGATCTATCTAATTGGTATGTAGTAAATATTTGAAGACACCTGGGTCCGCAAAATTTTGTCAGATTTTGAGAATATAAAGATATAACAGGTTTAGTTACTAATGGCTCAATTAAATGTGTAACCAATTGATAACTTTAAGTATTTTCAACATGTTTTCACCCTAGGCATTAATATTAATAGGGTAGCTAAAATCATGGATCCCATAAAGTACTCTTTACATACATAAAGTATATATTGAAGGATTTTTTTTTTCAGTTAAAAGAAGAAATGTTTCTTTTTTTTTTTTTTAAGAAGGAATGTTTCTCTTTGTTGAAGTTAACTTTTGCTATGCCCTTCATCTATATAGAAATAAGATTACCTATGTAGAAATCTATATAGGTAGAAATCTTAGAAATCTATAGATTACCTATATAGAAATAAGATTATTACAAAATAAGTAATTGAAAAAGAATATCTCCAGATTTGAAAACTATGAAAGCTTTTAGATAACAATGCCCTGTGTTGACCTTTATTCCTTTCTTTTCCCTTACAATGTTCTTAGAAAGAAGTGCATCTGTGGCACCTGGGTGATATAGTTGGCTAGGCATCTGACTCTTGGTTCAGCTCAGGTCCTAAACTCAGGGTTGTGAGATCATACCCTAAATCAGGCTCTGCACTCAGTGTGGAGTCTGCTTGAGACATTATCTCCTTCTCCTTTCCCCTCACCCCCCACTCTCTCTTTTGCTGTCTAAAATAAATAAATTTAAATCTTAAAGCAACAACAACAACAACAACAACAAAGTGGGTCCACAGTTTACTGTTGTTTAGCTTACAGATGTAAACATCACATTTGGTTCTTTTGATATATCCCCTATCACTTTGTAACATTTCCTCGCTTTCAAGAACAGAAGATGTTCTAGGCTCATCTTGTGTTTTCCATATTTCAGCCCTGTAGTCTATTTTTTTCCCAAAGATTCCTTAATGTACATACACATGCACCAACAGTATTTCTATTTTTTAATTTTTTAATTATTTTTTAAGATTTTATTTATTTATTTGACAGAGAGAGAGATCACAAGCAGGCAGAGAGGCAGGCAGAGAAAGCGAGGGAAGCAAGCTCCCTGCCAAGCAGAAAGCCCCATACAGGGCTCGATCCCAGGACCCTGAGATCACGACCCAAGCTGAATCTATTTTGCTTTTAAATTTAGAACTGTAATTTTACACTTATATGTCTGATTTTAGTCCAGAGTCATAGGATTTATTTTAGTCTCCATTTACATATTTGTAACACCATTTTCCATCAATGAGTAACCTTTTCTGATTGTCTTTAAGAATGTACTAATTTAATCTATTCTATGCAGAAAGAAGTTTCAGAATTTATAATTTAAACAACTATGAAAAAGATACCTCTTAACCACAATGCATTTTTTTTTTTTACAGTTCTTATTTTTTGGAATCAGAATATATTGTCAAAACTTTTACTCAATTTTTTTGAAATTTATATTTCCACTTAGGATTTTAAAGATAGATTTATTTATTTATTTATTCATTTTAGAGTGAGTGAAAGTGTACGCATGGGGTGGGTGGAAGGGAGAGGGAGACGCAGACTCAGCACTGAGCATGAAGACTGGAGTATGACTGATCCCATGACCCAAAATCAGTACCTGAGCTGAAATTGAGTTGGACACCCAAGACACTGAGCCACCTAGGCACCCCTCCACTTAGGAAAAAATACATAAAAAATCTTCACTCCCCTAAAATGACAAAAAATCATCAAAAAGTGAAATATTTATATCTTTTCTTTAAAGCTATCAGAAACCTGTGGCATAAACAAGAGAAGAAATATAAATAAGCAAAGAGGAGAATGACATTCCTTTCTTAGTCTCAACTTTTTTTTTTAAAGGCTATTATACAACTGAAAATTGCAATACAGTGGGAAAAACAGAAGAATGTAATTCATTGTTAAGAGTAAAATCAGTAAGTGGAAACCAACCTAGAGATGATCCAGTTGTTAAAATTTTCAGTAAAGGCCTAAAGCAACTATGAAAAGTAATTTAAAATATCTACAGGAAAAAATAAATATAATGAATAAAGCAGTGGGAATATTGGAAATATTTGGAAAAATTCAAGTCACTAAAATTCATCTACAGTAAAACACAGAGTAGAAGAAAAATTGAGAGAAGATGAACTAAGACTGAACAATCTGTGAGGCACTGTCAGTTACTGAAACATATATGTAATTAGAGTCCTAGAAAGAGAACGTGAAGTCTAAATTTGGATTTCAATCAAAAAATGTCCATTCATGGCTCTAGAAAGTTTAGAAAACCATAGTGAGAATAAATATGAAGTAACCACACCTAGGCATATCAAATTGTTAAAATCCTAAGATAAAGAGGGAAAAAAAGTAACAACAGTTAGATATAAAGGACATAGTAAATCAGGAAAACAATTATACAAAAACAGCTGATTTTCTATTAGAAACATTGGAGCCTAGTTCATAATAGAATGTTATTTACCTAGTCCCCAAAGCTAGAATTCTATATCAAGTGAAAATAAGTTTTTAAGATATTTCCAATGCAGCTAAATAAAGACCTTTATAGGTAAATGAAAATTGGGAGAATTTATTATTATCACACCTGCAGTACAATACTAAAAAATTTCTTCCAGTTTAAGGTTATTGATACTAGATAGAAGTATACTTCTTCAGAAATGAATAGCGCCCCAGAAAAAGTGAAGAAGGGGATAAATATAAAATAAATTTTTACTTTTACATATATGTTCTTCTTTTAAGAAATTCTTGGTTGACCAGGATTGGGTAAACAGAATTATGCTGTTGTAAGGCTCTTATAATATTCATGGTAGTATAATTTTATTTGATGATACTGCTATTAGTTAAAGATCAATATTATAATCTCTGGACAAAGTCAGCAAACTTCTGTTCAGGGGTGAAATCGGTATGTAGCTTATTTTGCATAGATCATGAGCTAAAAGTTATTTTTCTAATTTTAGTCAACTGAAAATTATTTTTTGAAAAAGAACTGTGTGATGGACTATATATATGACTCTAAGTGCCTAAAATGTGTAATATCGGCATTTTTACAGAAAAAAAAAATTTGGATCCCTACTCAAGAACAACTAATTTAAAAAAAACAAACAAAAAATTTCATCAATATGCAAAAAGGATGTAGTTAAAATGTTAATGAGTGAGATTTTTTTTAAAAAGACAATAAAAAAATTCACCCAAATGAACAGAGAATATATATGTAGAATTAAAGCCACATGTAATGTTACATACATTACTATACACCAATAAATTTTAGAACCAAGATAAAATGTGTAAATCTTTAAAAATGTGAAATGTAAGAGTGGATAATGAAGACACAGAGCACAAAAATAATCCTTTTAGTTTATTAAGTAATTAAAATGAGATCATGTCACCTTTTCTCAAAATAGTCAAATCAAGATATTTTTTCAGGTAAGTTATACAACAACTTAAGGGAAAAATTAATTGCTTTCTTCTATAAATCATTATCCAAAATTAAAAAGAGTTGAAGTTGCCACCTCATTTTATGAGGCTATGTAATATTAACTCAAAAGTCTGATCAGAAATTACTACAAGAGAAAATTATAGATTTATCTCTCTTGTGACTATAAATAGAAAATCCTAAAGATAATTTTGATTAAGATAAAAGGCCTTTTGTGAATTTTAACACCCATATATTTTAACAGTGGTTAATAAAGCTAGAAATTGAAGGGGACTTTCTGACATGGTAAATTTACATAGTAATACACTCAGCAAGTATCTTACTAAAAGGAAAATCTTTAGATTTGTGCCTTTGAAGACAGAGAAAAACAGAAATTTTCTCCCCCTGGCACAGTGACTTTTCAACACACCACTGGAAGACTAGAGGTCCTGGATGAGGTTTTAAGAAAATCAACAGAAAAAAAGTTATAGAAAACAAACAAGAATAATGTAAAATGGGATTATTTGCAAGTGATATAAATATCTACCGAGAACGAAAAATAGCAGAGTCAAAAGAACTAGTAAGATAATTCAGTAAATGTGCCAGATAAAAGATATATTTATGAAAGATTCAACTAATTAATTTTAAACCAACAAAAACCAAGACAAGAAGAATTTTTTAAAAAGTTAATACACATAATGCCAACAACACTTTAAAGTATGAAAAAAATCAACCAAGAATATATAAGGCAATTTTAGGGAAAACTTTAAAATTTGAATAGAAAGCAGCAGGATATAATGAATACATGGAGAGATATTTTATACTTCTGTGCTGGATGACTTTATATTATAAATGATACCAAAAATCACCAAAATCAGAAATTCTATACATTTTTAATTAAAATTCCATTTAACTTATTCAAAGAATTTAACAAACTTAAAGATTTAAAGAATAAAACTTCACTAATAGATAAAAATAAGATGGAGGACTTGTCTCATATGATTATAAAGACATATTTAGGATCATATCATTGAAAAGAATATTATATTGTCACAAGAGCAGGCAAATAAGCAAAAACAATAGAAATCTCAGAGATAGATAAGTTTACAGTCAGGACTCAAATTCTCAATATAGAAGCACCATTAATTCAGTGGGAAATAATCAGAGTCTTTAGTAGATAGTGTGGTTAAAAAGTGAGTATATAGACAGAAATAATTGGATTCTCATCCAAAAGGATGGAAAACTAAATATGACAGAAAGAATGTGTACTGAAATGAGAGAAGAAAACTAAATGGGGGGGTGTATTTAAAATGATAGAAGGATGTTCTGTGATCAAAGGTGGTACAAAATTTCCCAACTCAGTTTTGAGAAGTAAAATCTATAAAGCAATAAATAGATTGATAGATGATAGATAGCTACAGAGATACATAGATGGTAGGTAGGTAGATAGAGTACCTTTGTACTGCATTTTTTAAAAGATTTATTTATTTATTTTAGAGAGAAAGAGTGAGCGGGGTGGGAGGGGCAGAGAGAATCTTAAGAAGACTGTACACTGAGTGTGGAGCCTGACAAAGGGCTCCATCTCAGGACCCAGAGGTCATGAGCTGAGCTGATACCAAAAGTCAGTTGCTTCGCTGACTGAACCACGCAGGTGCCCTGTACTACATTCTTATTGACACTTAGCATCTGCTGCTTTACATTCATGACCTAAACTGGACCCTATGATTCTTTCAGGCTTGTTCTGAGCTCAGTCTCCGACTATTTTGCTGCCATGTTTACCAGTGATGTTTGTGAGGCCAAGCAAGAGGAAATCAAGATGGAAGGCATAGACCCCAATGCCCTCTGGGACCTTGTGCAGTTTGCATATACAGGTACAGTAAAAGAATTATAGCTTCATGTTGCTGTCTTGTAAATTTGAGAATTTGAGAATTTAAAGGTTAAAATGTGCTTAGTTTGTATCTTTCTCTTTTTCAGTTAAAAGGTTATCAGGGAAAAATCAGACTACCTTTTCATTTGTCATGGACTCACATATGTATATATGTATACATGTACCCTATTCCCATCTACAAAGGTCTTAATAAGCTTATAAAAATAAATAGTCAATAGAGTGAGCTTGGGAGTGGAGCAAAGAGGTTATTAATTATTAAATAAGAATTTTTAAATGTCCATCATGAGAGCATCAGGAAGAGAAATATATTATCATTGGAAAGTATGGTTGAAATAACTCTTTTCTCCTTAAAATTTATTATTTTAATATTAAAATCTTCATAGAACATTTAAGGTGGAATTGACAAACTTAGCTGAAAAGGACAATGAAGATACTTAGAGTTATGGAAATGACTACATTTTGAGGTTTTTTCTTCCTGATCTACTATGTGGACATTTTCTAATGGCCTTTGCATTATGTTATATTTAGTATATTCAAATAAGTTTGCTAATTTAGCAAACATTTGTTGAACGTTTCTCAGTGTGCAAGTATCAGCTGTGTCTCTGGAGAATAAACTAATGAATAAGATGTCTTCATCTTCCAGAAGCTCATAGTCTGAGAGGAGAAGAATTAGATGTGGGAATAAATATTGATATAATGT
This sequence comes from Mustela putorius furo, assembly GCF_011764305.1. NCBI lineage: Eukaryota > Metazoa > Chordata > Mammalia > Carnivora > Mustelidae > Mustela > Mustela putorius. The sequence continues at coordinate 5,567,982 of NW_025421397.1, forward strand.
GACACCTGAAGAGTTAGAAGGCATAAACCCTGCTGTTCGAAGCATTATCAGGGCTCATATTAATTTAAAACATTTTAATAATTTTCAAGATGATTGTGGTAAGGGGAGTCATTATAATAAGGTATTGTGATACAAGCCAAGGTAGATAGTATGAACTGAAGTTGTCTATATACATATATATATATATATATATATATATATATGTATATATATAATTTGAAATGCCATGTGGCTTATTTTGCATGAACTCTCAATCATACTATGAAACAAGAAAAACTGTAGACTAGGGCTTGATAATCAAAGCAGCAGGACCCTAGTTTAAGGAGCTGTGTTTTTGTAGCGTATTTGGTTATGGGAAACAAGAGGTTGGCATTGCAAAGATCAGCTGCTAGGACCAAAATGCTGTGGGACTAGTGGGAATCTGTCTTCCTGAAGGAGGATTTGGCTTCTCATAGAGGGGAGTTTGCTACTATAACACTTAATCAGTAAATGAAGACTCTTTGAAAAGAAAAATGCTCATGCTCTGGGTGCTTTATCTCAAAGTAGCAATGTGATGGACAGACACACATTTTCCAGCCTCAGTTCTTTTTATTTATTTTCATTTTTAAATAGATTTATTTATTTATTTTGAAGAGAAAGAGAAAGAGAGAGTGCGAGCACATGCACACACAGAGTGAGTTACCATGCAGGGTGGAAGGGCAGGGGGAGAGGGAGAGAGAACTTCAAGCTGACTGAGCATAGAGCCATACAGAGCTGGATCTCACAACCCTGAGGTCATGACCTAAGCCAAAATCAAGAATTGGGCACTTAACTGACTGAGCTACTCAGCACCTGACCACAATTATTTTTAAATTATATTTTGCCCAAGCAAATATTGCACTGGACAAAGGTAAGCGAGTGGAAAAGTATGTATTCAAGGCTGTTGCAAAAGGAGAGAAAAACAAAGTTCAGTCTTTAATTCTGCTGAAACAAAGAGAGGGAGAGGTTTTTAAGTGTTAGGATGAGAGTACACAGACCATCTGTGTTTACTGTTTGGCTTTACTTAAAGGAAAAGTAAACATTTTCCTATCTTTGGGATATAATGTAGTTTTACAACTCAGAGCAAGACATTCACTCAAATTATACGTCTATTTCCCACAAAAACTGAAAGATAGGGGTACTACTATCATCCTTGAAGCTGACATTTCAAAGAGAATGCTTCTGGGGCCTTAAGAACAAGATTCCTGGGTTGTAAAACTGGCAAAAAGGCTTTAAAATTTACTTACATCTCAGAGGGGTAGAGAAAGAACTTAACAAGTACAAGTTCTCTGAAGTAAATTATCTGAGAAAAGGGAGACCAAAGATCTGAAGTTCAGAAAGTAGCCAGTTTACAGCTCAGTCAAGCTGAAGGCCATTAAAACCATCTAGTCTTCAATCTACATACAACCTGAAATAGTAACATAAAGGATCTTTGGCCTCCCAACCAAGAGAATAAACATAACCACACTGTTTCCTTGAAAGGGAAGAATTATGAAACTTACATTTCAGGGTTCTTTCTAGGAACAAAAAGACATAAATCCAATCCTTACAGTCTCCATGGCCTGGCAATCTTGCATTTCTCTTATTCAAAACTAGGTCAAAAGACACTCATCATCATGCAGAACAAAGTTGGAAGGTGTTTCAAAGCTCCCTGCTGAATGTAGTGACCCAGATTTGCTCAGCTTTATGGAAGGCAGAAAAGATATAAAGTAGCCTTTCAGTTGCCACTGCTCCTTTGGTCTTTGATGCAATATCCATAGCTCCCTGGTCATTGATAAATTTCTTATTGTTGGTTTATAGAGATAGATGAGCAAATAATTTACAAGCTAATACTGGGAGAATTTGGGGCATAAGATAAAGTACCTTATCTTTTTATAGGTTTTTTCAAACAAATTACAACAATAGAAGAGATGTAGTGAGCAATGACAGAAAGGTAATAATAGGATGAATCTGTATATGTGTCCATTTAGGTAGTGTGCTAGCTAGTCTCTGAGACTTTTCTTGGTAGTAGGTTAAAAAGAATGCATCACAGAAGAGGGAAAAAATGAATGAGCAGTAAAGACACTTAAAAGGTCAGCTATTTGATAATATTTTCTTAAATTTTTAGGTTTGAGAGGCTTTGGAGAAATTAAGGAAGATCAACTCTGTAAAGCATTGATAGTTAACTATTAGCTGTAGAAGTAAAGTATTCAGTAGAGATCCATAAGATTGCTTTAAAATAATTTAAACAGATTAAAATTTCCATGAGATCTGGAAAGTCTGGAAGGTTTGAAAGAACCATATGTAGCTAATTTATTCATTAATGTAGAAATTAAGGGGGGAAAATGAAAGCGTAAAGTAGCTTGCAATAAATTCTTGACTAAGATAAGCTTCAGTGATTATAGGGTTTAATAATCGTTGATTTGAAGAATGAGGAATTATCCCTTAAAGAATTTCAGGTAGTAAAATTTGCACATGGTAAGTCATGGGAGACATCTTCCCTGTCTACAGCTCTTTCCTCCTACTCTAGCAAATTTGAATAAAGTGGGACCAGGGGCCTGATAGAGCTTCAGTAAGAATGAAGGCAAGTAGCTACAGATTTATTTTTCTGGTAGCTAGGAAGACGGACCTAGGTACAAAGGAGGTGACTGCGGTGATGGTAATAGCTCAAGGGTAATATGAATATTTTTAAAGGAAACATATAACAATAAAAAAGTTAATACTAGCGCTATATAAAATAGGATAAAAAAAACAGTAAGGTTTTCATGTTGACAAAATTAAACCGTTCTAGTGGCATAAAGGATTAAAATACAGCAATAAAAATGATGTCTAATTATTACAGTATCAAAATTAGCTCCTTTAGGTCATTTTTTTTCACACATTGTCATAGTTCAGGAATGGAAAAGAAATGAAAATTTACACTAATGTTAGAAATAATTGTATATCTAATATGAGGTTCATATCAATTTCCTAAGTTCTTACTTAGCTGTTTAAATGGTTTCAAAATTTCTTTTTAAAACTTTCTATTGGATTTTTTAATGGTTTTCAACCAAGAAATCTGAGTATGATCTTAACTATTCATAGAGAGCAAAAAGGGCAAAATCAATAGTGCCTGTCATAAAATCATCTCCTTTTATAACTGGTGACTTACATTTAAAGTTTGAATTCTTAGTTATAATCCAAAAGATACATAATTACAATATTGTGTATCAGTTTTCAAAATGAAACCATAATCCAGCTAACAATATTTAAACATACTGCATGAAAAGAGTCACACTAGGGACTAGAAGATAAAATACAAATTAAGACTGGATGGATACAGGTTAATATAACATAAACCTTTAAACGAATTTGATAATGAATGAAATTATTAGAACAGGGCATAGTGAAAAAGCTCTTTACTTCTGTTTTCAAAAGCAGTAAGATCTGTGTACCACTTTTCACTTTATGACTTTCTCAGTTATTATAGTGCAAATACTTAAAAACAGCTTTTTGGGTATTTTCCTACATGTAATGGAGCTTCTGTTCTGTAATTTTACAGAATTTCTATTCTAATTTCTAGAAAAGAAACCTGAGATAGTAATTGTTGAATCTGTAATAAAGCCTGTGATTTGAACTATGAAGTCAAGGCTGTTCTGGAGTGATTCCACAGAACATATTTACAAGCACAGAATCAAAGAAGAAAATTTAAAAAATATATATGTTTATAGTTTATCTCATTCTACTTTCATATTATATAGAAACTTAGAGATGTATAGAACTATAGAAATTCCATCCCTTACATTATAAATTTTATTGATGAACATTTTTTTCATGGCTAAGTATGTGAGGCAAAGCAGAGGCACCAAAACTGTCTTTTGTAAGAAGTGCATATTTGGTATTTCAAATAAGCATTGAAAAATCTTCTAAGACAAATCAGAACTTTGTTGGTCTCTTTTGAATTAATGTGAGGGGACAGATTTTTTTCCAGCTTTAAGAACCTCTGAAGTTCTTCAGGCAGTCCATCAATGAAATAAAGTAACCTGACAAAGATCAATAGTAAGACACTGAATCTAATACTAGAATGAAACATCAGAACACACATTTAATGGCATTTTCTCTACTGAATCAATGTCCTTTGTAAAGTTATCAGTTATGCTGGAGTTCCTTGGAGCAGCTTGTGACCAAAATAGTTTGGGTAGCTTAAATTGACAACCACATTACTGTACAGTGGCTTACTGCAGCTTTGGATCATGTTTCTTCCCAGTCTTACTGCTAGTTCCCTGCACAAGGCAATAGTACCTATCAACTTAAGCACATTAATGCCTAATAGTCCTTGTCCTGTAAATGCACTGAACAACTTTCAAGTGTTACTAGATGCCTACTATGTGCTGTGCCCGATAGTCTTTGGAAGACAATTTACTTAATTACACACATTTTCTGTCTTTATGGGACTTTCAAGTTTAGGGTATAAAATAACTAGCTTTTGCTGTATTCTTTTCATATAAACATATATTTGATAGACAGTCTAATATTTCTTCCTTACAGAATGGTATAAAGCAAATGTTGAAGGCCATTACATTGGTTGTGTGTGTGTATTTAAATGAATACATATATGTAGATATACATAAACATACCACACACACACACATACACATATATTTTACATGTATAATATTTATACATATTTCAATATTTGCATTCTGGCCCCAAACTGATGATCCTATAGTGAAAATAAAAGAGGAAATTTAATATATTTGAAAAGGATGCTCTGGAGTTCACTATATTTTAGCATTCTTTCAGGTTGATTGAAATTTCCTTCTGGTTTCTCTTTTATATAGTCCCTACTATCCAGACATACTTGAAAATATACTGTGTTCATTGATGCGTAAGGAAATAGAGTTCTAACAAATGTGGGAGATGGGACTGCAGGGTTACTAGCAAAGTGTCAGGTCCTGTAGAGAACTGATAAGGACACAGTTTAAATAAAGGAAGCTGTCCATCTAGCAGTGGTATTAAGAAGAAAGGTAGAAAATTAAACTGCCAAATGGCAAACATTTAATCATACTGAAGAGTTAACTTCCTTATTAAAAAAAGAAAGGTTTATGTGCCACTGAAGTTAATTAAAATCTTAGTACATGCTAACAAATGTTAAGATAGCTTCTGCTTACTGCCAAACATTTGAACAAAATAAATACACACATACAGGAGACGAGATGTTTAATGTTCTGCTTTGATATTAAAAAAGCATACATCAATATAGTCAGCCTGGACTGAATATTCTAAACTCCCCTCAGAATTTTTTATTGTAATTAAACGTAAATTATTGTTTCATTTTTATTACTGGTTTAATTCAAGTGGCATGAATTATGCAAGCACATTAGCAGAATATTAGTTTTAAAGTTAGAACTTTCACTAGTTGGAAAATTTCTATTCTCAATTTAAGAAATTGTGACTTTAAAGACTGGCTTTATCTATTATTATTTTATGCATTAATTTAAAATATTGATTTAGTAATTTCCATAGGATGCTGACATAATCTATTCAGGAAGAAAAAAAGTAAAAATAATAAAAATAAATCAGTTATATATTATCATCCTATTTCTGCCTTTTCATTATCCCAAGAACCTTTATTTGCTTGTGTGTGTGTGTGTGTGTGTGTGTGTGTGATGAATGATACAAGCTAATTTGGAGAAATTTTTGTATCAAAATAGATAATAAAAATTATGTACATTTTCTGAATATTTTATAACATTTTGTTGTTACTAAACTGCATCTTGGCTTCATGCTATGGAATTTCATAAACAGATTGAGAAAGAAATTGGTATATGAAACTTAATATTTACTAGCGATAGTGGAAAAGTTATGTCTCTTCTGCTCTGTAATTCACATTTACTTTCTGGGTCACCAAGTAAGGAAAATCTCCCAGATCTCATCTTATAATCAACTTTGTTTTCTTAAAAAATCTGCTTGGATTTTATTTTATTGTTACTCACAATCTTGTAATTGTTGACATTTTTCCTTTGGGTACTAGGAATTGTATAGAGAAACTGTTTGCATGTCCTTTTTGTCCTACGTTTTGCTTTGGATCCTCGGAAGGCAGGTACTGACTCCTGTGTCACCATGCATGTGTGCAGAATACACGCTGTGTATTTTTTGCATTAATCTCCTTTTGACTATATTTTTCGGGGTCACTTCACCTTCACTCTAATCCCAAAATATCAGCACACTTGTTCCTGTTGTACTTGCGGGGTAGTATGTAGAATTCAACATCTGAGACCTGTGGGGTTTTTCTTGGCCTTCACCAGGACTAACATTCAACCAAAACTCACTGAGATGATTCAGCCCAGTATTCGTTCAGACTGTTGGGCATTTATTCTAATTGGCATGTTCTTACTTCTTACTTCTCAAGTATTTTAACTATATCCTTTGAGCTCCCCCAGTTTTACTTAGAGGTCTTGGTCAACTTACTTAACTTTATAGAGTCTTCATATTACTCAACTCTAAGAAAGGAAAATAATAATGTCTAAGTACATGAGCTAATAAAATTATGTGGGTTTAGCATACTGCTTAGAATGTTATAAACACTCAATTGTGATGATTATTTGTAATGGGTGTTTTTACAAGTTCCATCAAATCCTTTGTAGAATCCATATAAAAAATGAAACTGGAGATAAAACTGGGGAGTGAATCATCACTTTGTCGACCGTTATTAATTTTAAATCTGATTTATTATTTGTGCTAGTATTATAGTATGAACTCTCATCTATATATAATTTGGTATACATTTTTAGTGATTTTTACTGCCTTATATATTTTAATTATTTTTATCACCTATTGTCTTCATTATTTTAGCATATCTTATCTCATTCCACCCAGTAACAAGATGAGATGAGCAAGTAGTCAACTCTTACTGTCAGTTACAAAAATGAAAATACCTTGCTATAGAGGACAACAAAATTCCATGGACGTGGGAGCATAGTCCAGTTTTCCCACAGGCATTCCAATGTCTTTTCTGCTAGATCTGAAGGTATTCAATGTTCTGTCTGATTAACAAGAGAGGGAATGCTGCCTATATGTATTTATGTTACTACTTCCATTTTATTGCTTTCCATTTTACTAGTTCCAATTTCCTAGTACCAACTGCCATCAAATATAATTTCTTCTTACAATTAATTTCCTTTTCCACAAAATCATGAATAAACTGAAGAAAGTATGTAGATGCTACAAATGGAGAATTGTGATTGATCCTAGCAGTATACCACTGATCATCCTAAGGCTGGGACATTCACAATTTCATAACTTTGCAAATGTAAGTCTGATTTTGTTTTGTTATTATTATGTAAATAAGAAGAATGATTAAAAAACCCTACATGTTTAACATGTAACATTTTCAGGATGTTTTACACACATCTGTATTACTTCTCATAACTTTCATGCAGTTGGGAACAATGCAGCAACAACCCCACATAGGTTTCTGAACAATACATATCCTTAAAAATATACTTGAGTTGTGTTTTGATTATTCTCAATACTTTGCATTTGAAATTGGATAGTGGGGATTCTTTCTGCAGAAGTATGTGGTGGAAAAAAAACAACTAAAAACAATAAACAAGCAAAAACAAGCAAATAAAACAACTCCAGTCACCCCCTTTAAAGACTTCCAGGAATCATCATTTTGTCTGGTTATCACCTTCATTCAGGCGAGACTTCCCCTTCATGTGGAGACATGAAATTCATAAAAAGAACTCTTAAGAATTTTGTTTTTAAATGCTTTGTCTACCTCCCATAAAGGACACTAAGGGTTACCCAACAGGGAAAACATTTCAGCCAGAAGTGAATGGTATGCTGAAAACACATCAGAAGGGAATACCTTGATCTCTTGACTCATTTAGATTGTGTGCTTGAGCTTTCTTAGACACATTATAGCCCTGTTGTAGTCCTCTTGAACTCCTTTTGCCAGAGAAAATATTCCACTAAATGACATTCGTGCAAGTCTGATGCTTGTGTCTGCCAGGTCTTTTCTTCTTCTCTGGAGATGTTGTTTAGGAACATGTGTGTGTGTGTGTGTGTGTGTGTGTGTGCGTGTGTGTGCACAGTGGGGAGTGGGGGGTGAGGTACTGCAGAATAAAATATCTATAAAAAATCTAGACTAGTAATGGAAGTTCAGTCTTGTGAGAAGAATTATCAAAATCACTTTAATATATAACATGTTTATTTCTGATTCATTCATGTCAAAATGTAAACAATACTTTGAATTATATGTCATTAATTATTTTCATGTGTTTTCCCGGACCATATAGTGTACTTTCTGATAAATGGGTATTTTAATAGGGCATTTTAAAATTTTTTGACAAATTATTATTTTACTTATCAAGTCGAAGAAAATATATGTAGGAACTCAAGCACAAGCCTCATTTTTCATATGTATTTTATTTAAATTTGCCATGTCACAAACTGGCTCAAAATGGCTCCAAAGTAAAATATATTCAGGAGGGAAATAAGTGGTCAATAATGTATAGGGTAGTTTTTTGACATGTATTAGAGAGTTAACTATATATTCCTCCAATAACACTTTGTAACTATTTTGAGGCTAAGAAATACTGATTATGATTAGGTGCTGTTAGATGTGAGGATTTCAAGAAAAATATGAATGCTTATAATCAGAAAATGAAAGTGGTTAATCTCTGAAAATGATCTAAATGACGGCAGAAAAAGAATAAGATAACATATTAAGCATATTTTGAAAGCCAGGATACTGCTCCAAAGAAAATTATCTGTTAAACAAACAAACATAAAAACATCTGGCAACTCAGAAGCCTGGCAGAACGGAGGAAATTGGGAATATGGCCTCCTGCACAGGTAGAATGCTAGAACTCTTGATCTGGGCAGATTGCCAGATGATAACATATCAAAACTGTAGCCTTTATTTCCACGTCACAGCCAGCCAAGTTAGTGCATAAAATCTTTAAGCATCCTAAGACGGAGCAACTTTGTAGATAACTTCAATTCAACCTAGTTCTATAAGAACATTCTTTTCCATAATGTTACTGTAACATCTGTCCAGTGAGAAGGTGTATTTTCTTATACTTACCTTTCAATCTCCCCTCTGTTTTACCCACCGAAGTAGAAAAATAAAGGAAGAGCAAATCTAAAAAGTCATTTACAGAAGCCACAAGACTGATTTGGTCTTAATTTTGTGGCTCAGAATCTGTGATGTATGTATAAGGCTTTGAAATTCAAAGAAAAAAGACCTGAAATAAGCATTCATATGCAAATCAACAACACCCCTGGTATGATTTATACGCTAAGAGTCGTAAGAGTCTTAAGATTCTGTTTGTAGTCATAGAAATTACATACTAATTTGTTTTAGCTTCTCAGGCACCAAGGTAGAGAAAGAAGCATAATCAGTTATAAATAAAAACAAGGATTTTCCTCAACATACATAGGTTTCTAATAGTGAAATCTGAGAAGAATATTTTTGAATATTTGGATATTTATAAAACTCTGTATTATGTACTTCAGACACCTTCACTAATATGCCAAAAGTGGATATAGTAATGAATTATAAAACTGTTTCTTCTGTTGGCTGATTCGGGTTCAAATGATACTGCCCAGACACAGAGATTACTAATCATTTCATACATCAAACAGGAAGATATTAAAATCCAGGGATAAATCTCAGTTAGGTTGAAGGTACTTTTAATTTAAAGAGATTAATACTGGGGCACCTGGATGGCTCAGTCAGTTAAGTGCCAGACTCTTGATTTTGACTCAGGTCATGATCTCAGGGTCATGAGGTTGGCGTCTGCATGGTGGGTGGAGCCTGCTTAAGATTCTCTGTGTGTCTTTGCCTCTCCACCCATCCCCACCTCCACTCTCTCTCTCCTTCTCTCTTAGAGAGAGCGATTGTTGTTACTGATGCTGAACTCAAAAGAATGTGTTTCACCTAAAGATATTCTAAAATATTAAATTCTGTAATGGCCAAATGAGCATATGTGTAGTATGTTTGATTCATCGGTTGACCAATTATGTTACTTACAGTAGAAGTTTGGATAACTTGTGTAACTATGAGTTGATGCTTATTTTTTTCCCCTCACAATCAAAATTTCCTTGAGTATTGAGTGGTAGCCTGGGTTACACTAAACACTATAGCAAGTAGTGCAAGTATAGCAAGTAGAAAAAAGTCTATGTAGTTTATTAAGGACAGAGTTATAAGCTATGATATACTGAAAATAAGGGGTCCACTTGATGGTTAAAGTCAAGTAAATTGAATGCCTATGTATGGATGTGGGTCAAGGGATTATTCAGAAAAAGTCAAGACTATTTCGTGTTCTTTTCCAAATGATAGATATGTGAGAATACTAGATTTAAAACAATTTAGGTAAATGAGAACTACTGAAATTTTTAGTTCTAACCTGCTACCCACTGGGCTTTTTAAAGAAAAAGGTGTGCAGGTAGAATTAGAAAAATCATGGGTTTTATGATCACAACTACCTTTTCACTGGCCCTTGCATAGGTATTTCCCTGACTTTTCTAAAAGTGAGCCCTTAAACTCTGAGATATATTTAGTGCTTGAAAAACACAAAGCATGTTTTTCTTATAGCTGGAATCCATAAAAGACATTGTTTATTAATAAGCTCTAAGTTGATAGGATTTTCCAGGCATAGCCTGTCATTCTGTTTTCTAAAGCTAGTTTGCAACCAGGATTTTCTTCCAGATGAGAGGTGGAGAGAGAGACAAGGAAGTCAATAATGTGGTGCATACTAGAATAAGGAATAATTTAATGATAGCAAAAGTCCAAAGTGCAGTAAAAATCACTTTCTTTTGGTAACTGTTAAAAAGACATGTAAGCCTACTAAAAATAATGAAATGATGTAAACCAAAACTTTCTTAACTCTCCTGCCTTTTTCAAAACACTCAAAAAATGCAGGAATTTGTTGCTATAAATAAATTATTAAGTAAAGAAATAAAGGGGAAAATACAAGCCTCTTATGAAGAACTTCACATCATTTATGTAATTAATTTTTCCTCAAGGAAATAGAGCATGATGGCCCATTCGTTAAGTGTCGTTATGCATAGCGTCCTCCTCCCAGAAATCATAGTAAGGAAACGGAGACAAAAGGATCATTTTACAGTGGAAAAACCTGACAAACACTACCTCTACTGTTGGGTGACCTGATTGTGTGGAGGCCAGAGGCACAGGTGGTGAAAGAATTCACCCAACACAGAACAAAAGAGATAGACATTTACTAAATAATAATAATAATAATTTATTTTTTTTAAAGAAGAAGTTTACTGAATATACTGTAAGGGAGCAGCAGGCAGAATTGCAAGGAAGTTGCAAGGAAGCAACTTTCTGCCTGGAGGCAGTGGTTGGGATTGTAGTTAAAAAAGGAAAGGTGAAGAGGTATGGGAACATATGGAAATTTCCTTTTTGGTATCTGTGTCTGGGTATAAGTTATTCATTGTTCATGTAGGACTTATAGATGTTTTGAGGTGGTTACCTAATAGGCCTGCCTGTATTCAACCTGAGGTCACTGTGGACCCTTTAACTAACTCAATTTTCATTTTTCAAGTTGGTTGCCTAAAAGACGCCTCTAGTGATCAAAGTTAACATCACCAATGATAAGCATGTTGAGTGTATGTGATGCAGGAAAGATGTTAGTTTTGGAAGTTGATGACCAAGAAAGAATTCTTGAGACATCTTAGGTGCAAAAAGGTGATTTTATTAAAGCTCAGGGACAGGACCTGTGGGCAGAAAGAGCTGCCTGGGGTCATGAGGAGTGGCCCATTACATACTTTCAAGTTGGGCTGGGGTTAGGGATAGCATAAGTCTCAAAGCAATTTCAGAAGCAAGGATTTCAGGACCTTGAGGGGGCTAGCTATTGTTGGGAAAGGGTCATTTATTACCATCTAATAAAACCTTAGTCACCAGACCCTTCAGATGTATATCGGTGGGCCATATGGTTCGGGGATGATTGCCAACATGTATCTTGGGAGTAGAGATAACTGAAGTTTCCAAAAAAAATTGTATATGTTAAAGTAGACTATAGGATCCTAGGGTGGGGATGAGAGGTCTGGCTAGGATTGCCTTTTGCCCTAAGCAGTCTGTCAACATCAAGTCATCTGAGTCCCTAGAGAAATGTCACTCTGCCTATTTCAAGGACTTGTCAATGGGCTGTAGGTAGTAAGGAAATTTAATAATTTTTCTTCTGCTTTTGTTTCCCACATGAGTATGTACTCTTGATATGATGTGATGAGACCAAAACCCATATTCCAGTGTAATCATAATTAGATTAATCTCAATTGAGGGATATCCTACAAAATACTTAACCAGAGGTGCCTGGGTGGCTCAGTGGTTAAGCCTCTGCCTTCGCCTCAGGTCATGATCTCAGGGTCTTGGGATGGAGCCCCGAATATGGCTCTCTCCTCAACAGGGAGCCTGCTTCCCCCTCTCTCTCTGCCTGCCTCTCTGCCTGCCTCTCTGCCTACTTGTGAGCTCTGCCTGTTAAATAAATAAATTCTTAAAAAAACAAAAACAAAAACAAAATACTTAATCATAACTCCTCAGAACTGTCAGTCATCAAAAACAAGAAAAGTCTGAGAAATTATCCAATGAAGAGGACCCTAAGAAGACAAAGACTAAATGAAATATAGTATCCTGCATGAGATCCTGAAACAAAAAAAGGGGAATAGATAAAAAAATAAATAAATCAGTAAATGAGAGTAAAGTATGGATTTAATTAATAATAATATGTTCATTAATTTAACATTTGTATCATACTAATGTAAAATGTTAATAACTAGGGAAATGGGTTTTATATATATATACATATATATATATACAAGAAGCCTCAGTACTATCTATTCAAGTTTTCTACAAATCTAAAATATTTTTAAAGAAGTTTATTTTTAAAAATTCTATGTACTTAAATATTAATTTTTAATATTATTTCAATTCTAGTGGGGTAATGATATTATTTCTCTTTCTTTCCATTGAAGGTAGAGATAAATAGATGATAGATGGATAGATAGATATATAGATAGATAATTTGATTTACTTTATGGATTTTATAGGCAATGCTTATAATTATCTAGTAAAATGCATTTTTAAATGTGATTTTAATAGTAAAATATAGTTATACAGTACAGTTGGTAATAGGATACCACTTTTCCATTAAAATTACAACATAAATTCACATTCTTCTATTATCTTCACTTTTTCCTCCGCATCCTATTTTCATTTCAATACAGTGTAAATTTAAGCATAGCTTCTATAAAATCACTTCAAGTCTACTACATATTTGGAATACTCAGTAGCATTAGCATTTACTTACAGTGGGACTGTACACACATGTAGCATGTACTTGGAAGTACCATATTCAAAAGGCATTCCCTTTCAATTCCCAAAGTTGAGTCTAATTCTATCTAATTCTATCAATCTAATTCATATAGGGTCAAATCCATTATTGGGGTTTTAGCCCATTGGTAACTATTGAGTATGATACAGTTTTTTGTCAAAGCAACATAGAAGAAATATTTCTGAGAAACTTTAGTAAAGATTTCTTCACTGATTCAAGGGAGACATGGAGGAAGGAATAGTTTCTCTTTCAGTGATGTTTTCCTGTCTGAATGCGAAGCTTGAAATTATGGCAGCTATGAGGGAAACGATAAGGCATTTGAGAAGATGGTTGCTTTCTGATGATGTGTTGAGTCTTTCAATTTTTTTTTTTTTTTCTGGAGACAACTATCTTCTGCACTTGTCAAAAGAGGGTATACCTATAGCTATTTCCTTATTATTTAAGAAAATATTCTCAGGGCTTTCAGTTATTCTAGTCACAGGCTCCTTAGCTATCTGAAGTTTCATGTAGGTATCTCATATGTTTAAGCTAATTTTCTATGGAATCCAAAGTAAAAATATGTAGACTTACTCTGCTCATACATCTAACATTTGTGAATATTATGCCTTAAAAGTTAACTTTGAATGAATGTGTATAAATATTTTTTTCTTTAAGAGTATTCATGTTTTCTTTTTAGGTTCAATTTTTTTTTTCTAATATAATTTTTATTTTTTATAAACATATATTTTTATCCCCAGGGGTACAGGTCTGTGAATCACCAGGTTTACACACTTCACAGCACTCACAAAAACACATACCCTCCCCAATGTCCATAATACCACCCCTTTCTCCCAAACCCCCTCCCCCCAGCAACCCTCAATTTGTTTTGTGAGATTAAGAGTCACTTATGGTTTGTCTCCCTCCCAATCCCATCTTCTTTCATTTATTCTTCTCGTACCCACTTAAGCCCCCATGTTGCATCACCACTTCCTCATATCAGGGAGATCATATGATAGTTGTCTTTCTCCGCTTGACTTATTTCGCTAAGCATGATACGCTCTAGTTCCATCCATGTTGTCGCAAATGGCAAGATTTCATTTCTTTAGGTTCAATTTTAAATCAAATGTTTGGTAGATTTTTGCCTTTTTACCATAAAAGACTGTCAAAGAAATAGCCAGGTTCTATATACATAGAAAAAAATTATATATATATATATATATATATATAAAATATGTTATTATATATATATATATAAAGAAAAATATCATCATGATGTATCTCAGTTTGTATGAACTCAAGCTTAACACTCACTAATATGCCTTCTGACTTTTTACAAAGGGTCTTTTCATTGAATATATTCCAAGTTGAAAAAAATAGAGTATTTTAACTCTGAAACAAACAAGGCTTGTATCTTCCAGATTGGCATCCAGAGTTACCATAGGTAACTTGAAAAAATTAGTCTATAGATATCCTGTGAAAATTCAAAAATTTTCTCCATTTCCAAGAGGAAGTGCCTGCTAAAATATGATCTAAATTATTATGATGTATAATGCTAGATTCAGTATTTGAACTTGGACCCTTTGTTTTTACAGACAAATAACTTGCATATCCTCTGGCTTATTACCCAGATCTAACATCTCTGAATCACTTTCCAAGTGTTGATCTGGAAAGATAAATGTACTAGCATGCACACATACCCACAAACCATTTTACATGTTACGTTTACATTTATAAGATTATTTTGACAATATGTTGTCAAGCATTTTAAGCGGTAGCATTTGAAATATAGGGCATATATGAAATTTCATAGCATATATGAACTTGCCATAACTATAATATGTTCTATATATTGTTAATTGTAAAAAAAAAAAAAAGCACACAATTTCCTTAAGTTATAATGTACTATCTTTGTGATTTTTCTAGTAAAGTTTTAATTAAAGCCTTCGGAAAATAAAGGTACTAGTCCACCCAACTCATCTTTGCTGACATTTAAGTATTCTTTTTAAAAGCTTTATTGATGAATAATTGATATACAATAAACTGCATATATATAAGGTGTACACTTTGACTTTTTGACATATGTATACATTCATAAAATCCTTGCCATAATCAGAATAATGAATGTATATTCATCACCCACTTTCTGATCCATCTCGTTTATCCTTGCTTTTACTCCATACTCAGGTACTGATGATGTGATTTATGCCATAATAGTGTAAACGTTTAAGAATTTTAATTAAGCTGCGTCATAAGGTTTATTTATTTAGTTAGTTTTTTTTTTTTTTTTTTTGGTTTGGTTTGTTTCACTTAGCCTAAGTATTTTGCACTCAGCATACGTAACCATAATGTTGCATATATCAACAGTTCTTTCCTTTGTATAGGTAGTATTTCATTGTAGCCCTCGTTATTTCCAGTTTTGTTTTCAACAGTTTCAGCTATCCAAGCCAGATGATCCCCCTTCTGACATGATGTCAGAAGACCAGCAATAAGGTCATGTTAGGTCACAAACCTGCCTTATTCACCTCACTTCATCTCATCACACAGGCATTTATTATCTTACATCATCAGTAAAAGAACGGTGTGTACAGCACAATAAGTTATTTTAAGAGAGAGACTGTTGGGGTTGATTCCATGTTAAAACATGTTAACCCCCTAGGGCCTGCCTGGGCCTACTTAGCCATAGTGACTCTGTGTTGCCCAGGTAGACATTTTGTTGTTTAATAAATGCCTCAATAGTTACTAGTATGGGTTTCAGGTAACCGTTACTAAAACACACAGATAGGAGACATCCAATCAGCCAAAGCCACGTATGCAGATGTCTGTGATTGTGCCCTATAAAAACTAGCCTGTAAGACCAAGGGTCGTCACTCTCTTTGGAGGTGGCCCTGGCTGGTCAGTCTGACTTCTAATGCTTGGCATAGAATAAAGCTTTAGATAATTTTCACTTTGTCTCAGCCTCATTTACCTGGCTGGTCAGTCTAATGTCTAACGCTTGGCATAAAATAAGGCTTTGCATAACCTTGTCTCAGTCTCATTCCTTTGATAATGGACCCAACAAGACCACATTCACACCATCTTTATTACAGTATATGGTTATAACTGTTCGATTGTGTTATTGGTTATTTTGTTAATCTCTTACTGTACCTAGTTTATACATTAAACTTTATCATAGTTATGTATGTATAGGAAAAACAGTGTGTAGAGGGTTAAGTACTATCCATGGTTTCAGGCATCCCCTGGAGGTCTTGGAAAATATCCCCCACAGATAAAGGGAATTACTGTACTAGAGTTTGTTCATCTATTCACTTGTTAATGAACATTTGGGTTGTTTCCAGTGTTTGACTATTACAAAATTAATCTACTATAAACATTCATATACAAGGCTTTATATCAACATATTGTTTTATTTTTCTTGAGTTAATACTTAGGAATGAAATGGCTGTGTCATTTGAGAGGTGAAATTGTAAACCTGTTTCCCAAAATGGATATACAATTTCACATTTCCACCAGCAGTGCTAATGCAGGTGTAGTGGTATTTCATTGTGCTTTTAGTTTCCATCCACCTGAACATTAATAATGTTGAGCACTTTTCATCCATGTATCTTCTTTTATGGACCATCTGTTTAGATCATTTGCCCATTACATTTTTTTTTTCTTGATATTGAGTTTGAGACTTCTTTATGTATTCTGAATGCAGGTACTTTATCAGACATGATTTTGCAAACATTTTTTTTTTCCTGGTCTGTGGTATATCTTTTTGTCCCTTTAATATTGTCCTTTGCAGTGATTTTTATGAAGTCTAATTTAACAATCTTTTTCTTATGGATTATGTTTCTGATGTCTTCTTTAGGAAATCTTTAACTTAAGGTCACAAAATTTTTTCTATTTTCTTATAGAAGATTAATAGTTTTAGTTTTTATATTTTTACATTTAGAACTATGATCCATCCTGAGTCATTTTTTTCTCCCATTAGCCCATCACATTTATTGTTTTGTATTCTATAAGTTAGCTTCTGTGGATAACAGTTGCTTGTCCCCCAAATTTTTGCCCCAAGGCTAATGTCCTAAAACAATGATTTTTTTGTTTATAGGTTTGTGGCTTATCCGTGGGCTGGACTTGGCTGAGAATTTTTTCTGCTATTTTAGAACAAAGCTCAATCATGTGTTGGTGCTCAGTTGTCTGTCAGCAATATAACTATCTACCAACAAGGAGTCAGGTTGATGAAACAGGCTTGCCCTGGCTTAATGACATGATGGTCTCAAATAGAGCTCACACACAACGGGGGGCATGCCTCTCATGACCCTGTTTTCCTCATGTTTTCCACTTTTCCTTTCTCCATGGTATTTCCCATGGCCGTAGTATATAAGAGTATTTCTGAAGGACAAATGTATAAAGAAAAGCATGATTTATGGCCGTACACGCCTTTTATCCTGCCTGCTCTATCTTACATGAAAGTCCTCTTGTGTACCCACTGCCCTCAATTTGAACACAAATTTATTCCTCTGGAAGGGCATCTAAGTCTGCTTTCCAGAACTTGACTCAGGTTCGGACCGACAAGGATATTAATCTTCGATCATGCTTACCTGTCCAAATAGTAATCATGTGTAATGCTAAATGTGAAGGAACATATGATTTGCCATATTTGCTATACAACATTTCAAACTGATAAAAGTTACTGATCATATTTTAATGGGAAGCTGGGCATCTTTCTTCTCACCTAAGAAATAAAATATGAATAAAATTAAAACTCTGTCATGATGGATGCATTTCTCCCTTATGAAGAGATATGATCACTACACTGATTTGGGGATTTATTATTACCATACATATTTCTACCTACACAAAATTGCTCTGTCACTATGTGTGTGTGTGTGTGTATATATGGAGTAATTTTCATATATATATGAAATATATATAATTTTCATATATTTATGAAAATTACTCCATGTATATTTGTACAAGTCTCTTTTTTCCCTAAACTTCATTGTTGTTGGATTAATCCATATTGATAATGTAGATCTGGTGCACTGATCACTAGATGATTGATGTTGTATTCTATTTGATTTATGAATATACTATGCTTTATGGGATGCTCTGTGGATGGATACTATTGTGCAGTGTGATTATACATAGTGTACATCTGTAATTATAAAAATGAATAGTTTTTTAAAGAACTATTTTTAGTTTTTTAAAAAAATGAATAGTTTTTCACTTGCTGAATTAATTAGAACTAGATAATCTGCTATTGTTAATGTATTAGTCATCACACTTTCAAATAAAATCTATCTCCTATATAAACATAGATTACAATAATGAGATGAGTAGATATCTAGAAACTCATTGTAAAACCCAAGGTCACACTGATTACCTCCAGATATTTTATAGTTTTACATTTTGCATTAAAGTTTACTATTCACTTTGAATTACTTTTTGTATAAGGTGTGAGGCAGGGTCCAAATTAAACAGTTTGTGTTCAGAAAGCCAATTGCTCCACTACCAGTATTTAAAGAGGTTTAAGTTTCTTCACTGAATTACCATTTCTGAGTAAACTTCATAAAATGTGTGGGGTATGGATTAAAATACAAGTTTCTGCCTGTGGGTATCTGATTGTACCAGCACCATTTTTCCAAAGACTATCCTTTCTCGTTTAAATTGTCTAGTGCCTTTGCAAAAGCTAGTTATTAACATATGGGAGGTTCTAATTCTGGAGTCTATTTTTTCCATTGTGCATATATTCAGACAAGTCCCAGTTTTAATTATTATAGCTTTGTAATAAGTCTTAAAATCTGGTAGCATTATTACTTTGTTCTTTTTCAAAATTGTTTTGGTTATTCTAGGCCATCGCATTTGCACATGAATTTTAGAATCATTTCTGTAATTTCTACAAAATGTCTGCTGGGATTTTGAATATGATTATAATAAATCTATTATTATTTGGTTAATTTGGGGTGAACTGAAATGTTAACAATGTTACATTTTCCAGCCCAAAGGCACAGTGTATCTCCAACTTCACCTACTACTCCAGCAATTCTAATTAGAATGCTGTGGTGGGATATCTCAAAACTATCTCCCCAAGTTCAGTGATTTAGTAGGATGGCTCACAGGACTCAGCACATAGTCATACCAACGGTTATGATTTATTATGGAAAAGGATTCAGTGCAGAGTCAGGGAAGGGAAATGGGTGAAGCCCCATAGAAACAAGGCACAAACCTCCAAAAGCTCCATTCCAAGTGCAATCACACTGGGCACACTTCATGTCCTCTTCAATGAGATGTGACAAAGCATGTGAATTATTGCCAACCAGGGAGATTTATTAGAGACTCAGTGTCCTGGGTTTTTATGGAGGTCTGATCACATAGGAAGCGTCTGCTTAGCATGTGCCAAAATTCAAGAATCCCAGAAGGAAAGCAGGTGTTTAGCATAGGCCATATTGTTTACACAAACACTTTAGGTAGAATGAACCATTTGTATTAGTTAATGGTGAGAACCTCTTTGAAATCTAAGTTTTTAGACACCAGTCAAGGCCAAATCTTACAAGCAGGCCTTTTCAAAAATAGAAGGTCAGGGCTACTGTGTTAATTTTTTTTTTCTGCATAATTGCTATCGAAAACAATTAGTTAATTGGGGCACCTGGGTGGCTCAGTCACTTAAGCATCTGCTTTAAGCGCAGGTCATGGTCCCAGAGTCCTGGGATCCAGTCCTGCATCAGGTATCAGGCTCCCCGCTGAGCAGGGAGCCTGTTTCTCCGTCTCCGTCTGCCCCTCCCCCCTGCTCACTCTCTCTCTTTCAAATAAATAAATAAATACATAAATACATACATACATACATCTTTAAAAAACAGAAAACAATTAGTTAAAATTAAAGGAAGTTATTCTCCCAATGTCCTGAAATCAAAACAAAATGGAATCTATAAAAGCTATACCATCTGTATTTATCTCTTTTATCTGATTTTCACAAGACCCATGCTAGGAAGCATGTAACCATCTTCTTGGCAGTCTTACTGGAAGTTTTAGGTAAAATTCCTCTGAGGGTTTGAAATCATGACAATATTTTAAAAGATATAAATATTATCAAAAGTTGTTATGCATATGATCAATTATAAATAACAAATTTTAATGTGTTCATGTTATCTCCTTTATATTTCATATTTTTATTCTTATAAGTTTAGGTGCACATTTCATAAATCATATAAAATACAGGTTTCTGTAACCTGTAGAATACTTCATTCTGGTGCCTACTATAATATTCATAAACCTTAAAATATAGATCAATAACTGCACTGACATAATTTATCTTAAAATCATCCAAGCTTGTGTGAATCTTTCAACTTCAGATGAATATTTTATTTGACATTATTATTGAATGATAATGTGAAATATAAACACCTCCAAGAATTGCACTGGCAAATGTCTCCTCTGCTGAGTTGACCTATGTTACTCAATGTTCTACTAGTTGATAATAACCAAATAATAGGATCTTTGTGCATTTATCAAAATCTTGTAAGCTCAAAAGCAACTATTTTAACTTTTATTATTGATAATGTCCCACTTTTATATTAAAACTAAACTTTAGGTAGCTAATTTAAGTGGAAATTAGTATATAATAAAAAAGTATTTAATTTTGTTCTACTACACTGTTCCTTTTAATTTATTGTTTCCACTTTACCTGCTTTTTTCTTCATTAAATCCCTACCTACACTTGGAAGCATGCTTTAGTTTCCTTTGCTGTCTTATTCTATCAGTGACACTTATAAATAAAATATAATACACTTTAACTACTAAACATGTTAAGTTTTAGGTGAAATGTCATGTTTGAAAGCAAAGTTATCCCCCACCCAACAGATTACTAATTATAAAGGAAAAAAAAAATCTTTAAAATGAAGAAGTCTAGTAGACATTGCCTTAAATAGGGTACCAAACTTAACACCATTAACCATGAGATCTACTCACATCATGAACCTCCCTGTATAAGCCACTGAAAAGGGTACCATATCACCTATATGGTGTCCCTGCCAAAAAAGGTCCCAGCTAAATGTAATCATGGGGAAGTAATATGACTAATCCAACCTGGGGAATTCTACAAAATAACTAATCTGGATTCTTCACTAATATAAATGTCATGAATGACAAAATGGCTGGAAAACGGTTATAAATTAAAGGAGACCAAAGGGACATAAGAAGCAAATATAATGTGAATCTTGATTAGATCCTGAATTTAAAAATAAAACCTATAAAGCACATTATTTGGACATTTGGGGAGATTTTACATCATAGCAAATACTATTATATTAGTTTTGTAAGTGTAAAAATTACATAGCAGCTATGTAGGAGAACACTTTTGTTCTTAGAGGCACATGCTGAAGAATTAGTGGTGAAATATAATGGTTGGAATAATAGAATAATTCAGCAGCTATAGTGTAAACACACATGTGCAGAAAAATATGTCAAAATGATAACACTTGGTGAAATTAGGTAAAAGAGTAAATGGGTATTTATGGAACTGTTCTTGCAAATTACTGTAGGTTAAAAAAATCCAGAATAAAAACTTTGGCATGGAAAAAAAAATAAAGGCATTCTATTTATAAAGTTCTTTCTTCATAAATATTCTGTCCTTGAAAGATGAACTTTTGAAAGTAGACAACTTTCCTAACATGCTATAGAAATACTACTGATGAAAAAGGTAGAAATCAAAAAAAAATTGTAGTAACATTTTAAAGTTATAAAATACCTTCCAACTAGCAAGGATACACTCTTAAATTTCAATTAGGTGATAGCATATTAATAATTGAAGTTGATTAATTATTTTTCCTATACTTTTACATTTGATTTTCAAATTTGTGTAGCCTGTCTTCCAAATACACCAATGAATTAAAATATCCCTTTTATATAGAGACTGATGACCATTATTGAATATTAGAGACTGTAGTGTAGGAAAATAAAACACTATTATCTCAGAAAGATATCCGAAGTTCTCAAAATTTTGCTATTAATGGAGAACACAGATACTTATTTTGGGGTAATAATAAAACAATGTGGTGGGGGCACTTCAGTGGTTCAGTCAGTTAGCCATCTGCCTTGCACTCAGGTCATGATCCCAGTATCCTGGGATGGAGCCCCAGGTCAGGTTCCCTGCTAATCTCCCTCTCCCTGCTCATATTCTCTCTCTCTTTCTCTCTCAAATAAATAGAGAAAATCTTAAAAAAAAAAAAACTAAATGTGGTAAAGTTACATAAAGACAGAAGAGTAGAAATAAAATGAATCCATGATCAAAGAAAAAGAATGACATTATTAAAACTCAGGAATAAAAATTTATGTTTATGAATTAATTAAAAATTCTGTAAAATGAATAATTCCCATTGGTAGAACTTTTACTATTAAAACTTATTTAAAATTTTAGTAAGTCAAGGTTAAAAAGTATATAATAAAAAGCAAAAATAAATCTATGAGTTTAAAGGTAAATATGAAAATATTATAAATTTCAACACAAATA
The DNA here is from genome assembly GCF_011764305.1 of Mustela putorius furo. Lineage (NCBI taxonomy): Eukaryota > Metazoa > Chordata > Mammalia > Carnivora > Mustelidae > Mustela > Mustela putorius. The sequence goes on from NW_025421397.1 coordinate 5,590,791, forward strand.
ATTCTTATGGGGAGAACTTCTAGAAGTAAAAATAAAATATTTCTAAAATTTAACATATCAACTTTAAACAAAATATAAAATACACTGGAGAGAGAATGCATAAAGAAATTATAGATAGGGAGGAGAGAATGATTTGATCCAATACATAGCACTTGATAATAGTCTCTAAGAGAAATGAAGAAGCAAAGGTAAGGAGAAAGAACCATTTCCATAAAAATAGGCAATACTTTTCCAGAATTTTCATATTTAGCAAAGTCAATAATTTATGAGCAAAATTAACAAAAATAAATTTTCTAAAAATCTGTCCATTACTATTACTCTATATTATGCATTAATAAGACTCAAAAAAGTTGATTCTCTGAAATGAGTAACAATCCACTGAAAAATAGGTTAATTTAACAAAATAAGGATGACAGAAGGCAAAAATAAAAAAACATGGTATGAAAATTTCCAATAACTTTATATACACACTAAAATAAAATTAAAACTGTACAATTTAGAGTAAATTGGACTGCAAAAATAAATAAAACCAATAAAACAATAAAAGTAAAAATATATTTGAGTATTGGAGTTTATTATTTAAGTATTAGTAGCTTAAGTATTGAGTATCATTATTTGAAACTAGTAGCTCTTGGTTTAGAGCTCAGGTACCGAGGTTCCTTGCTCTTTGTGCATCCACCACCCACCAGGGGTTTATGTTGTCTTTACTTTGCTGGTAGAAGAGAAAGAGAGCTTGGATGAAGGACACTCATGTCACAGATGCCTTGGTGTGGTAGTAACACACATCCCTCTACTCATAGTCCACAGACCTATATCATGATGTTAACATATGGCCTGACCCTGTGTCCAGGAAAACCAGTAAAGCTATTTCTAGTGAAGAGTAGCAGTCTGTGCCACAAAAACTAAGATGAAAAAAGCCATCTATATGAATTAGAAATACTCAATACTGAGTGACACATAGAAAGTCTGAGTGGTGAATAAACCTATTAAAGATGTGTTGAATTGCTAAATAAAACCTAACCCCAAATAGTTAATCCCAGAAGTCTTCACAGGAATGTTTTACAAATATACAGAAATAGCCCTTTCATTAATAAATTATTCCAGTAGTTAGATAAAAGAGGAAGCACTAAAAGAACTCTTTTTTCAAGTTAACTGAGAATTAAGAAAGAAAGAAAAAAAAAAGAAAAATTACAGAAAATTATAATCATGGGTACAATGAGTTAAATACAATATTAGCAATCTACAATACATGTATTATATATGTATATATAAGTATCTTCATACATTTATTCATTATCCACACATAGGTGTTTTGTATTAATATAGACATGAATGTATTGTCAGAAACTTCATGTACCTTTGCTCTCCGAAGCTTGTAAACATGCTTTGTGAAACTTACTTGTTACTCTTTTATTTTCCTTAATTCACAACCAAAAGTACAATCATAGTTCCTACTGAAGTGGACATAGATATTTCATACATACTACGTGATTTTGAACATTACATGAAGTAAGAAATGCAAGATGCTTAAAACAGTTGTTGGCCTTTAGTAAGTTATATTTATCTTGGTTATGGGTCTAGGTTCAGGTCATTTCTAGCAGATTGACCTAATGTTTTAAATAATACAGTGGTACATGGTTGTTGTTTTGTTGTTGTTGTTGTTGTTGCTGCTGCTGTTTTGTTTTGGTTTTTTTGTTTGTTTGTTTGTTTTTTGTTTTTTATTGGGTTTTTTTGGTACATGGTTTAAACAGTTTCGTAATTCTCTTCGCTCACTGTTTAGGTTGCTTGGAATTAAAGGAAGACACCATTGAAAACCTTCTTGCTGCAGCGTGCCTTCTTCAGCTTCCTCAAGTAGTGGAAGTGTGCTGCCATTTCCTCATGAAGCTGTTGCACCCATCCAACTGTTTGGGGATCCGAGCCTTCGCAGATGCTCAAGGGTGCATTGAGTTAATGAAAGTAGCCCACAGCTACACAATGGTAAGGAGATTTAATATTTTAATCATAGAGGCAGAGCTGTATTATCAGAGGTTAAAACAATGACTGCCATTGCATCGAATGACTTCTTTCTGTTTAAAATGAGTTCTACAAGCTTGGCACATTTCTATTATGGGGCACAATGTGGTACGTAGTATTTTATAATAGCAAAGTTAAAAAAAAAAAAAAAAGCCTGGTCGTATGGACTTTATATCTGCATTGCCTATAAATTGTAAGCAAAGCCATAAAGCAATTATAGACTGTTTTAGATTTTAGAACTTATTTAAATGAATCCTTCTTATTGCTTCCAACAAATCTCTCTTTTTATATCTACTTCCACAGCTGCCATTTTTTTTTTCCTTTTCTTTCTAGTAAAGAGTTACCAGTCTGTTCCACAAAAAAACCTCTCTTTTCCCTTTTTTATCTTACAAACTTTTTACTATGGAATAAGTTCTATCGACCAAAATTCAGTGTTGAAGTTTCACCCACAATGTATTAGTATGTGGAGATGGGGGCTTTTGGTTGCAATTAGGTTTAGATGACGTCTTGAGGGTGGGTTCCTCACGATGAGATTAGTGCCCTTATACAGAGAGACACCAGAGAGTTTGTGTCTCTCTCTCCACCTTGTGAGGACACAGTGAGAAGGTGGCGATCTGCAAGCCAGCAAGAGAGCCTTCACCAGGGACCCCAATCAGTCTACCCCTTCATCCTAGATTTCCCAATCTCCTGAATATTGAAAAGGAATTTCTGTTCCTTAAGCTACCCAGGCAGTAGTATTTTGTTATAGCAGCCCGGGCTCACTGATACATTTTCATCATAGCACATTATATTTGGTATAGCTTTGCCTATATGATTTGTGGAAGAAAAAATCATACTTACAGTATATATTATAAATTATTTTATTGGTAGAGTAAATATTTGATTTTAGAATTTCTGGAAACTTCTACAGTAAGTGAAAATATTTAGATATATAAACCAAAGGATCTACATTTTTTTTTTAATAACTAACTTTTTGTACCATTTTAATGACAGGCTTAAATGGAGTGAATGCACTCAGTAAATACTCCAAAAATAATTTAAACCTGTTTATATTTGTCTCTGATTTTTTCTACATATAAATAAGTATTTTAACAGCTTTATAGAGATACCAAAAATCATTTGAATTGCATACTTTAAATGTGTGAATTTTGTGGTGTGGGATTTTTTTCATGTTATCTCCTTTCTAGAGTAGAATAATGAGTAATAACAATTCATACAATATTTTATACCCTAGAAATAATCATTATAAAAACACTTAATTTAGTTTCTGACATATAGTAAACCCTATATAAAATGTTACCCATTTTTCTTATTTTTGTTAATAACATTATTAATGATTTGATTGTTATTATTGAAACAAACAATTGTAAAATATAAAACTTTCCCTTTCCAACTCACAGCAAGAATTTATATAAGATAAATCTCATTAAGTTTTATACTTGCTACTTATTAAAAAGCTCTTATTTTAAGATTTTACATCTTTTCAAGTCACTAATGATTGTCAGCCATATAAATCTTCTAATTGTTATTCTTATACAGAATTTCAATATTATTTTTTCTTCTTTAATCTTTTAAGCTGATTAGTAAATTAAATAAAAATATACCAATAAAAAAGAGGTAGATAACATGCTTTGTAATTCTACTGTCATTTTTTTCTTTTGAAATATTCCATGACAGGGCATAGTACTGCTACTGAAATTAAATGAACCATATAAAATCAATGTAAACAAATACTTCATCAACCAAAATATCAAAGTCCAACTGCAGTCATTTAATTATGCACATTTAATTGCAATTAGGAGTTCCTGGTTTAGCTAAGTCAAAGAACAATATGCCTCCATATCCAGAGGGATAATGGTCCCTTCTGGTCTAGTTTGAAATTATTAATTTAGTAATAAAGATGTTTTTCTTGCAGCTGCTTGGACTGGACTGTAATTTATCACACAGTAATAGCAATAGTTTTTCCTTACACATTTTAAAATATATATTCTGTAGTAAAGTATATTTAAAATCAAAATATAAAGAATTCTAGTTAATACACTTAATATTCTAAACAACTCTATTTTAATTTATTTTTGAGAGTATGAATGGATTATGTGTTTTGTCATGTCTCTTGAAATTTAAATGATTTCAAATTCTTTTGGAAACAAGACACTTCAATATTTTCCAGATGCTCATGGGTCACCATTTTAGTGAAGAAAATTTACTGACCAGTTATCTTCCCACTTGACTATTTTCTCTCAATTCTAACACTTTAAAATGAGTGTTTTGCATCTGGTATTATAATTTCTCACCACATCTTTGCTTCTGACCCTTGTTTAATCACACATGTGTCCTCATCTAATCTATTCAATCTACGCTTTGAGAACAAACCTATTATCAGGTTTTTTTTTTTTTTCTTTTTAACTGCTTTAATATAGCTTCCTGGTACATCTGGGACTAAATTCTTTATTGGCTCTTATTATTTATTTTTTTTTTATAAATAACATTTTTAATCTAATTTTTAAATTTCCTTGCTAAAATTATTTAGATATGAACTTGACCTTGAATGGTCAGGTCTTGCCTTGCTGGCTACCTGCCTTTACTATTTATATCCTTTGCTAACTTTCCTTTGGAAATTTCACCCAGTTATTTGGCTTCAGCTATTGATTTTGTGTGGATGATTCCAAAATCTATTTAGGAAGGTGACCCAATTTGGCAGTGGTTCATGTGCAAAACACTGGAAAATTTTGAATGCAAGCTCAGTATTAGGCAGAAGTGTGAAACTAATTCTAAAACATTAATTTGGACTTTGGCTTCATGAATATGAAGACAGAAACAAAATAATTGAAGGAAATAGTCCCCCTCTACTATTAGTCAGAGTTCATTATGAGATCTGTGCTTAATTTTTGACATCATATTTTAAAAGCATTGGAGAGTGACAAATAAAAACATAAGAATGATGACAATAGTAAATATTTTATAATCATATCATATGAAGGGATGCTGTGAGACATTTGGATGCCCGTAGATGAATATTATTATGAGATGAAAATAGCCATTTTGCATATTTGTTAGAATAGACATTTCTAAAACAGGGTTGTATAAATGTTTCATTCTGTTTTTCATCTTAGTAGTAATCTGTTCAAATTAAATGTTATATGAAAGAATAATTTTAAGGTTGATTTGCTTTTTGTGAGGATGAATGGAAAGTCCGGAAGTCTACTTTAGTCACCTGATCTTTCTTTCTCTGCTGGGTTGTCTATTTCCACTAATCGTCACTGCCACTTCCCTCCAAGGTCATCTGGCCTTTTGAGGAAATTCCTAGAACTGCATTTTCTAGAAATACTCTCTCCATTTGGTTCTAGGTTAGAGTTTACCAATAACAAGCATCCATGTAGAGGTTGGGAGGTGGGAGAGCCAGGTACAACTTCTGTTGAGAGCAGGAAAATGGACAAATGGAAAATTGAAATACCTTCTTTGTAAGCCTTTGAAAGAGGTGTACTTCACTGCTGGAGACTGCGACCTTCTGGAGATTCTTGAGGAATAGAGTGCCTTTGCTGAGTGCTTTTGAGAACAATTTACATAGAACTAAAGGTTGAGACCATTAACATAAATTTCCTGACCTTCACTTGTACCACCCGTCAATTCACTATCTACAACCTTTCTTACATTGAACATAGAGTGGCTTGTTTTCCTAATCCAACACTTACCTCAAAAAAGCAGATTCACACTCCAAATTTGGATGTGCATAGTCCTCCATGCCTAACTTCTAAACCACCCCCTGGGCATTTTCCATCAAAAATAAATGGAATTGACTTCACTCCTCCTAAACATGCTGTGAATTCCTTTCACTTATACGTTACTCATATTTCTCTTGCCTGGAATCTCTGGGATCTAATTCGAAATAACCCCTCAGTTTCCAGTTTTCATTCTTCCATGCCTACAAAATGTCTTAAAACTTTTCATAGCATTCTTTCTCTCCTTTGAAATCTTAGTATTCCTTTATTTAGGATTATGTGATATCATCATAAATTTCCTTATACAAATCATTACCTATTTATAACTTTGTGATTGGTCTTCACAACTGTATTACAGAATCCTTTCTGACAGAGTATTTTTTGTGGAAATGTATTTTTCCCTGACAAAGTACCTAGTACATTATAATATAATAACATCTTTCCTTTGGATAGTCTTTCAGGATTGTGACTCTCAGCACTCATGAATTCAGTGACTCAAGAAGACCACACATGGTTTTCCTTTCTTTTCAATCCATTTCTGACCATTATTTTCCCTAGTCACACAGTTCTAGCCACACCCATCGTACTGCTTTTTGACTACAATAAGCATCTCACCTAACGACTTTTGTGTTTGCTCTTCCTTCACTCTGCTAGAATCACTCCCCTGCCAAACACTTATATCCTTTAATCCTCTGCTTCATTCAGATGTCTGCTCAAATATCACTTCCACAAAGTCCTCAACTCTGAATAAAGATTTATTTATTTGTTTTAGAGACAGAGAGAGGGAGGGAGAGAGAGAGAGAGAGAGAGAGCGTAGGGAGAGAGGCAGATGAAGAGAGAGGGAGAGAGAGAATCTCAGCAGACTCCTTTCTGAGCATAGAGCCCAGTGAAGGCCTTGACCGTATGACCCTAAGATCATGACCTGAGCCAAAATCAAGAGTAAGACGCTTAATACCCTGAGCCATTCAGGCACTCCTCATTTCTGAATAGTCTATATAATGTGTCACTGCCTTCAAAACCCTCTTTACCTTTACACCATTTCATATCCTCTAAAGTACTTATGAGTATCTGGCTTTATATTTTTTTTATTTTGTCATTGTTTTGTAGCTTTCTTCTCTACCATTACTATGGTAGCTTCTTGGTAACTTTTTTTTTAACTTTTTACCTTAAGTGCATAGCATTTATTGTTGAGTGAAAGAGTGAATGACTATTGAATACTCTGTATCAGGAACTATAGTAGGTGGCCCTGGAGATATAAGGGTGACTAAAACAGACATAGATTGCCCTTAGCATAAAGATGAATATGTTGAATGCAAATAAATTATTACTATAAATGACAATTATATATATACATAAATATCACATATATGTATTTATATGGTAACTATTAGAAAGGACAGTAAGATGCTGTGGAAGAGTTAAAACAGCCTTATACTGAGTTATAAAGGATTAGGCAGAATTCAACAGGGGAAGAACATTCATAGAACATTCTTGATGAGGCGATGACCTGAGGTGGGAAGGAGCTTATTCTATTTAAGGAAATTCAAGTGTGATGGGTTGGTGGGGCAGAAAGGAAGAGAGGTGGATGTTATCATGATGGAAATTATTATATATATATATATATATATAACATCCATGATGTTATCATGCTGGAAATTTAGGCAGAGTCAATTTTCCAAAGTTAATGAGAATTTGTTAAGGATTCAGATTTTTATATTGAATATTAAAGTATATCATTGAAAGATTTTGAGCAAGTAAAAGCCAAGATTTAATTGAAAGACTAGTTGTCGGACTGCCATGAGGAGGAACAAGAAGAGACCAAGAATAAAGGTTGGCACTTTACTAGAGACTATATGTATGTTGGCTGTGTGAGAAAGAAAAGGAGAAACTAAGGTGACTAACTTCTGCCATTGTGTTTGATAGCAATGCTTTTCACTACTGGTGCTGACAGTATACAAGTTAAGTGTATATAGTATGTATCAGGCATTCTTCCAGGTGTTACACATACTTAATTTAATCCTTTCAAAACCCCTGCAAGGTATGTGTAATACCCATTCCAAAAATGATAAAACTAAGATTCAGGAATGTTCAATAATTTAGAAGAATAATATCAAGAACATGGTAGAGTGGGGATTTAAGCCTAGGGCTGTCTTACTACAAATTAGATATTCTATTTAATATGTTAATGATTACACAGTGATTATATTTTATGCATTATATCAAATCAGATTTCTGATGTCCAGAACACCTCAAAACATGGATGAGTTCAGACAAATGGGCTTTAGAAATCTAAAACGTAGGTAAGAGCCCAGAACTTCATGAATATTCTGTTCCTCAGTTTTTGTTTTTGTTTGGTTTTCATTTCCCTGTTCAGTGCCCTCTCCCTTTCATCCCAGTGTTACCAGCCTGGCATGTAGCATCTTATCATGTTTATGCTAGAGGCAGAGGCGTGGCAGTGGGACTTAGCAAGAGGCTACCATATTCAAACAATAGCTTTGAAAGGTGGAAGTCTCAGAACTGGAACATAAAGCCTCCCCGAGTCAGTGTGAGAGTAGCTGCCCTGTCAGCCTGGTACTCTAAAAATCCTGTATGTCATTCATTGATCCTTCAGAGCCATTAGAGCAATACTAGAGAATGCTGTAATGAAAGCAGTGCTTTCTGTTCGTGATTTTGGAATATCTGGCATTTATTACAGTTCCTAGCTAGCAGCCTGCTCTTTTTTATCTTTACCAATAACCCTTCCAATAACCCATAAATTAGAGTTTGCATTGGGAAAATACATGGAACTTAATTTTAAATTGCTTTGTGTTTCTAAGTCATTAAAGCAAAAAACTATCATTGTTAGTTTTCTCAGGACAATTATGTGATAAATTAGTAATAAAATTTGTGTTGAATGTTATCTTGTTTTATTATTACTCATTACTTCACATTACTACTTTTCATTATCTTATATACATAGCTGGTTTGAGTAGAGTTTAAGTGAATATACAATTGTCAAGCTTAAAAAAGGCAAAGTTTGACTTTCAGCATTTCTTTGTAAATTGAAGTAATGAAGGTTCAATACAATGAGGGGCTTGGATGACGACTGCCATCAGAGCTAGATGATCACAAGCAGTAAGGAAGCATGTGGAAGCTTCCCTAGAAAGGAGCTTCCTTTGTTTTTCTTTACTTCCTCTGTCCCTAAATTAAGCTTGCACCTCTTTACAGGAAGTCATCTGCTAACTCACAGTCTTTGGTACAATTCTAGTCTACTGGTTAAAATGAAGTCGATTTGAGTGGACTTTTTAAAAAACTGACTTTTGTGTTTAGTGTCATTGTGCAAACAGGATATTCACAATTCACTGAATAAACTGATAGAGATGTATAATAAATAGTAATATTATAACACATAACTATTCACTCATGTGATTGCAGTTTGACTACACAGAACTTTGTAATTGTTAGGGCTCATAAAATAACTACAATTTAAATATACATTTATGACAATTTCAAAGACTAATTAAACATAATCACAGAGTATGCCATGAAAATTATAAGCTTTTAAGGGTCCACTTTAGATACAGTTCATTTCTTCTATTCAGATGCTCTTCAAATATGTTTCCTTTTTAGGTTTTTATAGCCAAACTGAAGATCATTCTATTTTAAGAAACTTGTCCTTCCACTTTCTTGATGTTGATGATGTTGAAGATAATGATAATATTCATCTACTTGAAAAGTATTTTATTCATTTAAAGATGGTGTCATTTGCATATTTTAATTTTATTTTTATTTCTCCTACAGAGCTATTTCTAAAACAAAGATGTAGCACATAGCTGTATAAAAGCACAACACACACACACACACCCCACACACGTGAAATCTATTAAAAATGTATTGCATTTTCTTTATTGTCCAACAGATATAAATGTTTGTATAGCTACTGTTGTCCCGAGTTGATGCTATAGCAACAGAAGTAATGAAGTATCAAGAAGGAATTATTGTTGCAAAATATCCTATAGGATATAAAAGATTTTCATGTAATTTGTGAGTAGTCCCCAAGTGTTTAATTATTTCAATCACTTAACTATAGAATTCCCTTCTGTAACAAGTAATATTACTATATTATTAAAATAATCTTGAAAGGGCTTCTTATGTAATGTCAGGAGAAAGGAAAGCCAGAAATTTTTGGCTACAATGCCCTTTTCAGTTTGCAAAGCACAATTTCTTCAACAAATGAAATCAGTAACATGTTTTTGATCAAGTGAAAAAAAATTCTGATTATTTATGCTATGAAAGTTTCATTTTATTATAAGAATTTGCACCTCTAGGGGTATCTGTGTGGCTCAGTAGGTTAAGAGTCTGGCTTCCATTCAGGTCATGATCTCTGCGTCCCTTGGATTAATCACTGCGTGGGGCTCCCCAGGCAGCAGGGAGCCTGCTTCTCTCTCTCCCTCTGCTCCACTCCCTGCTTGTGCTCTCTCTCTCAATCATATAAATAAATAAAATCTTCAAAAAAATAATTTGCATGTCATGAAATAAAGTGAAATATTTATATTTATATTTTCTGCTGAGGTGAAATGAATCACATATAATGAAACTAATTTTTTTTGCTTCTCTTTAAGATTTTTTTTATTGTCAGTGTTCAGTAAAAAACTACACTTGTGCTTAAAGATCACTAAAAGTATTTTTTTTAAGAGGAATAAAGGTAGAGAGATGGATTGTAGTTCATGAGAAACATGATACATCCATCTTTGCTTGAAGGGAAACTCAGTCTGCCCTTTGTAGGTAGGACATAGTTGAGGTGGGGCAGATCATTTCCTTAAAAGAATGCTTTTAGAAATTTACTGTACAGACAAAATTTAAGGAAAAAATAACTTTGTATAGATTACCAGGCATCTCCCCCCAGACTCCAAGTTACTCTAAATATGTAATACTATGCACAGACCTCGGGGTGTCGGAGTGGTTCAGTCAGTGAAGCTTCTGCCCCTCCTCCACAGAAACCTACTTCTCCCTCTCCCACTGCTGCTCCCCCTGCTTCTCTCTCTCTTTCACACACAAATATAAATAAATAAATCCTCAAAAAATACTATGTACAGAGCTAGATTACATGTTCCACAAGGTAATAAACTGCATCTTACTTGTTCACTTCTGTATTCTTAGTTCTTAATATATAACACCTTTCTCATTTTATTTATTTTTATTTTTTGAAGATTTTATTTTTAAGCAATATCTATATCCAACATGGAGCTTGAAATTGCAGCCCCAAGATCAAGACTTGCATGCTCTACCAACTGAGCCAACCAGGTACTTCACACCTTTCTCATTTTAGGTACATGAATATGATATTTGAAAGAACATATAAGTGAAAAAACAATTTCAAACATTAATAATTTGGGGTATTAAGGAGGACATGTATTGCATGGAGCACTGGGTGAGGTGCATAAACAATGAATTGTGGAATGCACACAAAAAATTTAATTTTATTTAAAAATGCTATTATAAATTTTATCTGCTTAAATGAAATCTAATGAATATTAATAATTTGTAGTGAAATATATTATCTATATTCTGCAATAATTAAAAATATTTATATTGTTCCCAATTTTACTTTTCATACATCTTTATTAAAATATATTTGTAAATACATACATACATACAGAATGCATCCCTGATCTTTAAAGTTCTTTAGCTTTTTTTAAAATCAGTTATTTCAAAACTTTTCAGCAGGTAACATATATCCCATATATGATGTGTAAATATTTTTAAGTTTTTAGTGGATTCATTTCATAATCAAGACCTATATTTAGGGGCGCCTGGGTGGCTCAGTGGGTTAAGCCGCTGGCTTCGGCTCAGGTCATGATCTCAGGGTCCTGGGATCGAGTCCTGCATCGGGCTCTCTGCTCGGCAGGGAGCCTGCTTCCCTCTCTCTCTCTCTCTGCCTACCTCTCCATCTACTTGTGAATTCTCTCTGTCAAATAAATAAATAAAATCTTTAAAAAAATAAAGACCTATATTTAATATTTTTAGTATTTCTTTTTTTTATTTTTAAAAGCAAGAGCATGCAAGCAAGGGGGCATCCTGAAGGAGAGGTAGAGAGAGAATACTCAAGTAGATCCCCCACCGAGATCCCCACTTGGAGCTCCATCTCACGACCTTGAGATCATGACCTGAGTTAAAACCAAGAGTCTGATGTTCAACCGACTGAGCCACCCAGTCATGCTAATATTTTTGACTATTTCAGATGAAATTTATTATTTAAAATCAGTTTTGGGGCACCTGGGTGGCTCAGTTGGTTAAGCATTTAAGTCTTGATTTTAGCTCAGGTCATGGTCTCAGGTTCATAAGACTGAGTTCTGCATCATGCCATGCCCTGAGTCTGAAGTCCGCTTAAGAGTCTCTCTCTCCCCCTCTCCATATGCTCCTCCCCCTTGCTCACAATCTCTCAAGAAATAATAAATAAATAAATAAAGTGAAATTGGTTTTTACTGAAGGTTACTATACTAACAAGGAATAAATATGAAAAATACATACAATACAATGGCACATACAAAATATTAATAGGGCAAATGTATCCTATTTTAATATATGATTGCCGATTATATAAAACAGCATATCATAATTAAAAGTCGCTGGATAATAATAAGCAGAAATCAGAAAAGTCTGAAGAATGGGATTCAAATCCTGACTTTGCTAAGTAAATTCAATAAACAATACACTTTAGTGGGTGGGCTTTATCCCCAAAACCACTAATAACTATTCTTTGCTCTTTCTATGTAAGGTGATATTTATTTGAGCAACATAAAAATATTTTAATGATATTAGAATTATATAGTTTATAATCAGTGAAAAGGTTTTCTTCAAAATAATGAAGAGTAGACTTACAAAGCAAAATGAACTATTTCATCAATACCAAATCTAAGCAGATTTACTGAAGACTGAATAAAGTTTCCAACTAGATATTATACTATTCTAAGCAATTGTTAAAGAAAAGTTGTATTTTAGTTGGCTCTAAAGCTAAAAGAACGTGAAGAGATTTCCAAATATATAGATAGAGATGGAATTCAGTTTCTTCTCCAGTTTTTTATTTGAAAGGAAAATAAGCTGATTATCAATTATAAAGTAGTGTTTCTATTTTTACTTCTGGTAATGGATAGGAATAAAGGAAGATAACTAAATGATGAGGATACAGAGAATAACATAAAAGGTAGAAGATGCTTTTCAAATAAATATATTGCAATTGAACTAGAAGAAAATTAATGAAGTTAAAATTAGGTTTTATTATATAGAGTTGCTGATTAAGACATATATGCATAAATTTACATGCACAAATAGACATCTATATGAACACTGACTGCATATATTAATCCAGAGAAAGGTTATTTTTTTAGTAGTAAACTCTATAACCCTAGTTTACATTGTTTTAAAAATCTACCTTTTCCACAGATCACATACATGTATACTTACATTATGATCATCATTATCATATTAAATTTTACATTTTAAACATATAAATTGACACAAAGCTAGAAAAAGCATAAATAAAATATAGACAACAATTAGGATATCATCTTCATTAGTAAAGTTTGTTTTGTCGTATTTCTGATGGATACCACTGTAGGATACAGTAATATACTTTTCTCCTCATTGGCAAGTGCATTTTTCTTGATTATTCAGAAGGATTATGGGGAAGGATATTATTAAATACTGAAAACTTGAAATCCCAACTTTTCTCAAAGACTCTAAAGCTTGGTTTTTAAGTAACTAATGCTGCCGTGTGTGTTTGAATGGCGCGCTTCCAAATGTAAGAAGCCTTTAGTGATTTGTGATGGGTTAGTAGTCAGCCAATGGAAACATCTTTGACTTAAGAAAGAATATTATTTTACTAGGTCATTTAAATCAAACGTGAACAGTTGGAGGAACTTATTTGAAATTCATCATAGTAAATTGACATTCTTTTCTTTTACTTTTGAAGTCATAAAATGCCCCAAGGATTATTGCTTTACTTTATTTCAAGAAGCCAGAAATATGAGTGATATATTCTAGCTTAGTACAAATAAAACTTGGTAATAACCATAACTTAAGATAAACAAAATCAAGATCTATAAACTTCTCTTCACAAATATGTCTTTCGGCAGCCTGGACAGCAGAAATAGGAATCAATGGAGCCTCAGGTTCCAGGCCAAAATAAAAGGAATTTTCCAATAGATCAATAGATGAAAAACTTACCAACTCCATGAATCAGCTTGGGTGAACAGAATAACATAAGGCAACCATCAACTCTTCATTCAATGGTATTCTCCAATATCAAAATAGCTTTATTATATTGACCAAAGAACAAAAAATTTTATCATAATCTACAGTACACTTTACCTTATTTTTAAAAGCCAATATAATGTATATCAAAATTAGATTTTGAAAGGTACCTAATGTCCTCCAAATATTATTTTTGTTGCTATTATTGTTTTAATCTGAACTATGAGTAATAATAAAATTTTATACAAATATGATATTAGCATATATTAACATTAAATGTTGTAACCTAAAATTTTAATTAATAATAACTTAGAATTTTTTACATTCTTTGAAGCTCATTTTTTTCCTTAAAGCTCATTTTTAAATTAATTTATGAAAGCACAGAACATCACTGAGATTTAAGGGAAAAAATGGTCCAAATCTTGACAAAGATATTTCAAATAATTCCAGTTAGATAGATATACTAAACTAGATAATTTCTTGGGACATTTGGGTGGCTCAGTTGGTTAAGAGGCTGGCTGATTTCAGCTCAGGTCATTATCTTAAGGTCCTGGAATCGAGCCCCATTTTGGGCTTCAAAATTATCAGGGAACCTGCTTTGGGATTCTCTCTCTTTCCCCTGTCTCCCTCCCCTCCTCCCACTTCACAGACTCTCTACATAATAAATAAATTAGTCTTTTTTTTTTTTTTTTTTTTTTTTTTTTTTTGACAGAGAGAGACCCAGCAAGAGAGGTAACACAAGCAGGGGGAATAGGTGAAGGAGAAGCAGGCTTCCCACCCAGCAGGGAGCTTGATGCGGATCTGTATTCCAAGTCCCTATCCTGGGATCATAACCTGAGCAGAAGGCAGATGCTTAATGACTGAGTCACCCAGGCCCCCCTATAATAAATCAGTTTTAAAGAAAGAAACTAAATAATTTCTCTTGTCTCTCTTTAAAACATGGGATAAGAATCTAGACTGCATTCTTTCATTTATTTATTTGTTTTTTTTATATTTTGTCCAGAATATATTCCCACCAGTGCTGCTTTGATTTTAGCCAACAATCTCATTTTTTAACTAGTTTTTTTCCAACTATATCCTAATTGTTGAAGGTGTGTGAGATTTCAACCCTTTTGAACAAAACGGAGGATAACATTTAAGAATAAAATTGCAGAAGGTATGTGCTATGGGAGCGCTGTGAAGTGTAAACCTTGGAATTCACAGACCTGTACCCCTGGGGCTGGTAATACATTATATGTTAATAAAAAAATGAAAATGTTTTTAAAAAGAATAAAATTGCACTGAAAATTTTAAGATTCAGCTTTTTAACTGTTTAATAAAACTGTGTGTCTTTGAACAATTCACTTGAGATCTGTCTCATTAACTGTAAGATGATGTGGTTTATTTTAAATCATTCTGGTCCCATGTGGTCCCTTGCAGCCTTATGATTTTCCAAATATCTTGTTAAATCTGAAATTCCATGAAATGTAAATGCATTTCTAGGTAAGGTGGATAAGTGCCATTTTGTCATTAAGTAATAAAACCTTAGTGTCACTACAAGTAGAACATTATCTGGTAACAGTAGAGGCTCAACAAATAATAGTGCAAGAATGAGTAAACCTTTTCCTGCCTCCAAATATTTTATGTTTTATAAAAACATTATTGAGGTAATAATTCACCAACCATACAATTCACCAATTTGAAGTGTACAACTCAAAAAAAAATAATAAAGTGTACAACTCAGTGCTTTTTACTATATTCACAGAATTGTACCTCCATCACCATAATCATTTTCAAACATTTCCATCACTTTATAAAGAAACTTCGTATCTATAAATAATCACCCTCCCCCATTGAAATCATGCAGTATGTGGGCTTTTGAGATTGGCTTCTTTTGCTTGGTATAACGTTTTTAAGATTCATTCCTGTTGTAGTATGTGTTAGTACTTCATTTAGTTTTATTACCAAATAATGTTATGTCACATGGTTAGAACCCCATTTTATGTATCTATTCATGAGCTGTTGGGCATTTAAGTTATTTACACTTTGGGGCCATTGTGAATAATCCTGCTATGAACATTTGTATACAAGTTTTTGTGTGGACAAAATATTTTCTTCTTCTCCTCTCCTTCTCCTTCTCCTTCCTCTTCCTCTTCCTCTTCCTCTTCCTCTTCCTCTTCCTCTTCTTCTTCTTCTTCTTCTTCTTCTTCTTCTTCTTCTTCTCTCTCTCTCTCTCTTTCTCTCTCTCTCCCTCTTTCCCTCTCTCTCTCTCTTTTATTTCCCCTGGCTATGTAACCAGGAATGAAATTGTTACATAGTAATTCTAAGTTAAAGATTCTGAAGACCTACCAGATTGTTTTTCGATGTAGCTGCACCATTTCACATTCCAAACGAGTGTCTAAGGTTTGAATCTCTCTATATCTTTGCGAATTTTTTTTTATTGACTTTCTTCTTGATTATAGCCACCTCATTCATGTGAAGTAATATATTATGGTTTTGATTTGTATGTCCCTAATCTTAATTAAATTCAGCATCTTTTCATGTGCTTAATGGATATTTTTATATCTTATTTGGAGAAATATCTCCTCTGCTCTTTTGCCCATTTTTAATTTTTAATTTGTTTTTTATTGTTGAGCTATAAAAGTTCTTCATATATTGAAGACTTTCTCTGGGCTTAGCATAAAACCTTTATGTGAAAAACACCCCCATGAGATAGGTAAAACTATTGTCCTCATTTTATAGATGAGAAAACAAAGATAGAAGATTAAACGTCTTGCCACAAAAGCCACCCAGCTAGTGAATTGTAGATACTGAATTTTAATATTAAAGCACAAATATTAACCACTATGTATTACTGCTTTGGGTTTTACTTATAAGATTACAATGATTGAATTGCTTTATTGAAAATAATATATTATCCAAAGAAGAAGGTAACTTTTCAAAAGTGATTTTTAAAAACACGACTGGAGAAGGTACATGTTTTGGCCTGAGCTTAAGTAAAATAATGTGGGATAATGCAATCAACATCAAACATGGACCATATATGTAAAGTATTTTAAGAAGCATAAAGAGCAAGGCTAATGAAAGGCATCATTATATTTTTATCAACACACTACGTTTACTTTTAATCTTAGAAGAGCAGGTATTATTCCCAACTATCTAATTCTTCCACTTCTTGATCTCAGCCATCCTCTATTATTATTATTATTATTAGATTTTTTTTTCTGTTAAATACCTTCTTTTGTAAATTGTCCTCTTGGTTTTGCACTGATACAATTTAAACAAAATGTTTTTCTCTCTCTTCACTTCTCCATCACCATCCACTCTGCAGTATAATCTTAAATTTCCTGTAATAATTAATTATGAGAAGGAGATGACTCAGCTTAGTTGGCACTGAGTCCTTTAAATAATGATGGACTATCAAGTTTGATTGGAAATTACACTTTGAGGGTTTTTCAGGGTACTTGGGAATTAAGGAACATTTGTTTATCTTCTATCTACCTGTTCCTCATTCTTTCTCTCCACTATACACCCATAACTCAAGGCATACTGTCTAATAGAGCATAGAAAGTCTACAAAATAAATCCAGAAAGGAATTTACTAGGCTTGTTTGATCTGGGTTTCATCTGGTATCATCATTCAAAAATAACTTATCTGGAGAAAGAAAGAAGACTTGCTGCATGCCCGTACTAAACAAATTCATAGTGATAAGGTTTCTTTTGATCAAGACAGAAAGAAATGGGACCTCTGTATCTTTCAAAAGACAAAGAGCAGAGCAGGCTATAGAAAGATGCTAAAGCTTTAGGGGATGTTCAGTGCCCCAGGCCTTTATATTTTGGAACAAAATACAGAAGCAATGGTTACCTGAGTAATTTGGACAGTTTGACTGTTCCTAAGATGTAAGAAATGAGGTCCCTAAATATTTTAATCATATTTCCATATCCAGATGAGGATTGCCTCCTTTCAACATCACTAAATTTCTTATTGAACCTTATTTTATACTGGCTTACTACTACTACTACTATTACTGTACAAGATGGGAAAGTAGGTAAAAGTGTATTATAAACAAACACTTTCTAACGTTAAAACATAATGCTAATACAAGCAAAAAATCATGAGAGCAAATCATGAGTCACACAAATATATATTAAGCACATGCCATATAATTTTTCCTATGAATGGGAGTATCAGGAGGGTGGTAAACTAGTATAAAGAGACCAAAGTCACTCAGAATTAGAATGCTGAAACAAACTTGCAAAGTTAAAGACAAAGCCAATTAATGTCCTACATGGCATTAAACTTGAAACATTATTGTTTCTCTTTTCCACAGGCAGAAATTATTTGCAACTATCATTATTCTTCAAGTTAATATGTAATTTCACAGAGCTTAAGCTGTAATCAATAGAAATGGTGAATCAAATGAACATATATTCTCCTGGAAAATTAAATAATTCTTCAATGGTGACTTTCATGTACCAATATGACATTAAGATGATATACAATCATCCATGTATCTTATTTACAAGTGTTGCATAATATTTCTTAGCTACCTAGCAAGCAGAAAGGACAAGCAATTTTAATTTCTTCACAATTATACCAAAATAGTATTACTAATTGGAATAGATTACTATAAATCAAAAAATATTCTTATTATATATTAACTACTCTAATCCTAACAATGCTATGAGATGGGTAGTATCTTTACAGTCAAAGAAATTGAGGCAAAGAAAAGTTCATTAACTCACTGAACTATATTCGTTCATGAGTATATGGAAGCAGAATTCAGATCAGGGGAATTAGCTTATAAGTCTATAACTATAACCATTGCCCTATATTGCCTCTCACTAATTCTCCTTCTTATATCCTGATTCCTCCTCAACTATTTTAGTGCCAAAAGATCATCTCCGTTCCCATCAACACTTCCTAAAATGACCTCAAAGAGCAATATAATATCATTAATGACGATGATGATTGTTCAAATATTGACATTTTGAAAAGTAATGTAAGTGTAAATAAAAGCATCTTAACAATGTAACTTTTTGATCTCTAGTTGATACTTAAAAATTTCAAATTTTCTTATAATCACAATACCAACATAAGAACCCCAGCACCTGCTCTCCAAACCAGAATACCATCCCTAAGCAACTCCAAAGTAGAAATCTTGAACCCCCATTGCTGTATGGATTCAGTCTGCACTAAGGCATAGAAAAGATATGACCAAATTGACCAATGACCCCCACAGTTTGAAAATCCAGTTGTACTTTTCTGCTCCAATTTTCTGCAGTGTTAGACCCTAATGAACACTTTCTTCTTCAGAGTGCCTCTAACCTTGAATTTTGGGGCAGCCTTCAGTCCTGTTTTCCTTTCTCTCTTACCATTGACTGAACCTGACTTCTTTTCTTTTGCCTAGAGTTCCTCTGTTAAATCTCTCATCTGTTCTTACCTGAGATGTTGAATTAGCTTCTATTTATTTTTCTCCCCATCTAATTCATTTAAAAATATTTTATAATGTAATATTTGAAATTCATTTGTATTATTTTAAAATATTTTGTTTGTAACTGTTCATTCATTTTAAGCAGTTTGTTTTATAAATTTTGAATCTTAGAATATATATTAATGTTACCAGGATAATACTTAATTAACTTTCTATTATCATGGCACCTAACTTAAAAAAAATCAAACTTCTTAACTACAATTCTACCTGTGCACTCCATGAAATACTTTCTATCTGTTGTTCCCTCAGTGGTAAACATTATTCTTGGAGGATAGTAAGAATTTCGTGTTTTAACCACATGTATTTATAACTTATTTACTATACATGCATGTACCCCTAAATATATATTGTTTAGTCATGCTTGTTAGCCACCTAACTTAAGAAAAGTAAATAATAAAGTGCTATTTTTACTCCATTGAAAAATATGGCAATACAATTTTTATAAAGCCTGACAACAGGGCACCATGGCTCAGTTGGTTAGGAATCTGCCTTCAGCTGAGGTCATGATTTCTGGGTCCTGGGATGGAGCCCTGCATCTGGCTCCCTGCTCAGAGGAGAGTCTCATTCTCCCTCTTTCTTTGCCCCTCCCCCTGCACATATTAATTTCCTTAAATCCAAATGTGATTAAATCTATTGGCAGCTAGACATTCTTTAGTGTTTCCCCAGTAATAAGTATAAACTGTTAGCAGACAGTGATTTTGCAATCTGGTGCCTACCTACTTTTCCAGTTATGTTACCAGATTTCCCTGGACCTCTGCTACCCTGCAATATTCAATACTTATAGCTCCACACCATTCCGTGATATTTCATCCCTCTGTATCCTCACACACTATTCTCCATCTACTTAAGCCTTTTTCTGGGGTGCCTGCGTGGCTTGGTGGGTTAAAGCATCTGCCTTCGCCTCAGGCCATGATCTCAGGGTCCTGGGATCAAGTCCTGCATAGGGCTCTCTGCTCTGCAGGGAGCCTGCTTCCCTTCCTCTCTCTCTGCCTGTCTCTTTGCCTACTTGTGATCTCTGTCTGTCAAATGAATAAATAAAATCTTCAAAAAAAAAAAAAAGAAGCCTTTTGCTTTTCCTTCTATATGTTATCAAAATTACAACTTAATTTTCAACCTTAAAATATAACTTAAACTAAATGTTCACTTGCATATCTCCTAGCCACCTGAACACTTTTTCTATACTTTCATGTAATCTTGTCCTTTTATCTGTTGTAGAACTTATTATACTTTATGTGTATTATTTATTCCTCATCTCCATGAGACATTAGTTTTTCTAAAAGTTAGAAGTTACTGGTCTACCTCACCTTGGTCAGTAAAGTCATCACCTACAACTTGAAAAAAAAAATGTATTGTTTTGATTGAATGATAAGGCAAGTGAACAAATCATAGAATAAGTTTATGAATGAGAGAAAAAGGGGATTAAAATCCCACACAATATTTGAGAAAAGGAAAAAATAAGAACAGGGCTAGGATTTGGAGGCAGTCTTCACACTGATTTTGAAATGACCAAGATTCATCAAATAGGGAGGACAGAACTTTTGAGATCTGTTGCATAGATTTGGAATACTATGAAATAACTTCAGAAAGAACTATAAACCTGGATTAATTTAACTATACCAACTCTCAGTCCATATACTATAACATTTATGTAGCCAATGCTCATTTGAAACACCTAAGATATTGCTGTGCAAGATTGAGATCTGCTGAAGAGAACCATATTATTGCACTCACATTGATGAATGGGGATTATAGGATTATATACGCATCAGTAGATGTCCTACAAGACACATGCTTTATAAATCATGTTGCTGACAATGAGAGTGACTTGATCTGCAGTGTAACTTTATTTTATCAGATTTCTAGTAAGGTGTTTGATAATGTTTCTTTTTACTGAAGAAAGAGGTTTCTAATTTATTCCAAAGAAAAATATTGTCATTGCAACCCTGTTCTAGTTTTTTACTGGCTATATTTTCTTATGGAAAAGAAATATATGTCCCCTGTTACTTGGTCAGTAAAATCATTTACATTTTCACATACTGAAGTCTCATTATTAGCCAAGTTGGTGCTGAAACAGCATTAGGCATTAATTGTTATGCAGAAATGGACTTATGAATATGCTAAAATGGGATGGGGTTAACATTTATGACTGCTTATGTATTTGTATATTTAATGTTCCTGTTTATTTCATGTGGAACCTTTACTTTATGAGTGCATACAGAGGAGAATTTATGTTTGTGAGGGGTTTTGTGTCAGAGATAATATGTGAACAAACAGTTATGTTTGCTGACCTCCATCTTTTCCCCCTAAGAACATTAGTGAATGAAAAATTCAGTGGACAAGATTTTTTTTTCATTCACTGTTACTCTGTTCTGTGATTATGTTTGGTATAAAGGGGCATATCTGTATACTCAAGACAGAAATTTATGTAAAATCTAGTATTTTCTAATATGTCAAAACAAATACAAATACCCAAGAAAACCCATTTATGCCTTACTAGATTACTCATGAGGTTCTTAAATTTTTTCAACCAAAAGATATTTTTGCAGAAAATTTTTTACCCCCTTTTTACTTTCTTGTATGTGTGAAGTAATGTTGCCTAATCCTTCATGGTGACATTTCTTTAAGAATGTCACTTTCATTATACCATTTCATTGTGTTCTGTCTGAATATCTGTTAAGTAATACTGTAAACTACAAATGGACTAATGATTTATGTCTTTAAACATTTATTTACTTTCTTAACTTTCTGTTACAATGTGGTTAACCAAGGATTCACTTATTGTCTTCCAGTGTTTAGAGAGAGACAAGCTTGCATATGTTTTAAATGAGTGGGAATTCTAGTAAAGAGAGTAAGCACTGTTTTCATATCTCCTTTCACAAAACTCTCCAAAATGAATGAAAAAAAAAACACACAGAATAAAGAGGAAAGTTCATCTGCATTTGAGCTAGTGAATTATAATAACTCAATAACTCTAAAAAACTCTTAAAAAAAAACAATAACCTGCCAAATCAAGTAAAAATTAGACCCAATGTAAACACCAATTTGACATATATCATCTTTAGTACCAGCAGGCAGATTGTGTAAGAAAGTGAATTCTACTTTGGAGGTGTGAAAGGACATCATTAGGCCATCAAAAAAATGAGGGCACCCCATTTTTTTCCATCAGCTAAGTAGTTAAAGTAATGGAAGAAGCAGAACTGAAAGAAACATATTCAACCTTTTTTGGGGGGTGGGGGCCAATTTTAACCTAAACTTGAAGATGAGGCAGGGCCAAATAGAGAACAGAAATATCTGAGTACATTGTTTTGGACAGTGGGCTCTGAATATTGCTTCAGGCTTCCCCGGTTTGCTTACCCAGATGGGTTGAAGTCTCAGGACATTTCCCTGAACTTACTATTAGACCCTCCTGCAGATCTGGCCTTGGCTGTGTGATGGGAGAGTCTATCTATTTGCAGAGAAAATTGGTGTCACTAATGTACCCAGTATGCATTTTCCTGCCATCTGTCTTATTTATCTTTTCCACTCAAGTAACTTGACCACTGAACAAAAAATGACAAATCAACAACCTATGCAATCAGTTTAAAGTTCATAGTTAGAATTCAATCTATGTCAGGTAAAAAAAAGAAGAATCAGTACTTGCTTGGACAGCACACATACTAAAATTGGAGTGATACAGAGAAGATTAACTTGACCCCTGTGCAAGGATGGCATGCAAATTTGTGAATCATTCCATATTAAAAAAAAAAAAAAAGGAATCAGTTATGGAAAATTGGCAATATCTGTTCTGGACATAAATCAGTCCCAGATACCAGATAAAAATGTTTCCATCTGATAGTAATTATCATCATCACCACCACCATCATCATCATCATCCTCGTCTGCAACAAGCACAAACCATACAAATAATGAAAGACATAAATATTGCATATAAGATATGTAGATGCTTTGAAAGAATATTCTACTTATATAGAAAAAGGAGTAGAATTTCCAGAAACTCTTTTCTTTTCTTCTTTTTTCTTTTCTTTCTTTTTTCAGAGCTCTTTTCATTGAGTGTAACACTGAAATACAGACTAGCCAAACCTCAGGTACTTGCTACCCCTGGGGCAAAATGCCAACTTAGCCCATGATGGTGCAAGACAAGTGGCCATTTCTTCCAGTTTTATAGTTCAGATACATACTACGAAGACACAGAAGTTGTATTTCCAAAAGTTCATAGAGGTACAAAATATTTCCCAGAATTGTAAATAGTTTGTATGTTTGATTATGGAGTATGTGAGAAATAATATTGAGTTAAGAGCTGGTAAACTAGTAGACAATTATCTCTGAAGGGATTCTGTTATCATAATAAATAACATGAATATTGCTCCTATAATTGAACGATGACCTTAAAAGATTTTAGGTCTGATAATTCTACAAACTGTGTCTTACAGAGATGAGAGAGAGGAGAATGTAGTTAATCGATTTGCGATTTGTGGGAGGGAACCCTAGAAGGGAAAATTGCTGTAGGCCACCACAGTAATCTCTTTAGGATGTGGCTGCCTTTCGACTCTTAGGAAGGAGGATTTTGGAAATGTTAGAGAGGCAAAAAGCACCAGAAGAGATTAGACACTAAGTCCAGTTGAGCCTGACCTTTAATTATATTGTATTATTGTGGTTGACTCTAAACTGTTTTAGGTTTGTGGTTTCATGAAAGGAGTCCAGTTATCCAGAACATCTGCAATTAACTAACATCAAGTGACTATATAAATCTTTTGTGAAGTGCTAGCAAAGGAAGAAAAGTAAACAAATAAATAAAAAAATTATTTACTTTGTTTCTCATGCAACATTCAATTTTATGGGAAGTCAAAAATAAACAATGTATATAAAAGTTCATGCTGTAATGAGACAAAATGCAAATAGCATTTTGGGAGAAAATATTTAAAAATTTTAATGAAAAAAGATTACATGTGGGGCGCCTGGGTGGCTCAGTGGGTTAAGCCGCTGCCTTCGGCTCAGGTCATGATCTCGGGGTACTGGGATCGAGTCCCGCATCGGGCTCTCTGCTCAGCAGGGAGCCTGCTTCCCTTCCTCTCTCTCTGCCTGCCTCTCTGCCTACTTGTGATCTCTCTCTGTCAAATAAATAAATAAATAAAATCTTTAAAAAAAAAAAAAAAAAGATTACATGTAATAACATGAAACAGATTTACAAGTTATTTTTTAAAATTAGTCAATGAATTAAAAAATGTGGCAAAACATAAAAACCAAGGAAACCAATGTACTAAAATTTAGTGCCAATTAAATAAACAAAAATTAGAGCAAATATGCTATTTTACTTTCCTCCTACAATGTTATCACAAATAAATCAATAAAATTTAAGTCCAATAGCAGTCATTGGGAAGGTGAAGTTAAATATAGTATTTCAAGAATTGTTGTTAAGAATGTAAGTTCTGGAAGCAATTTAGTCTTACATACTGATCAATACAGCAAGTGTGGGGTACCCCACAAAAATCAATCCCAATTTTAGGAATCAGTGCTATAGAAATACACATATAAGTACAGATGTATAGACAATAAAGTACACTTCAGATATGTTAGTAAAGTACATCACTGAAATGACTATGTAAACTATCTAAAAGCCTCACATGTGAAGTAAAATATAGTGCTATGCTGCTACCACAATGTGACAGTAGGATAATTTACTGCCATAGAAAGATATGAGACATAATGTCATACCAAAGGAAACATTAAAAAAAAAAAGTTTGCAGAAAACAATAGATAGCAGAAAAATGGTTTTGTGTCTATTTGTGTTTGTGTATATACATGTATTTGTATGCCTGAGTGTAGGTGTGTGAGTGAATAGATACTTACACAGAAAGGGAAGGAGAGAGCATGACAAAAATTAATTACCCTCCAAACTTTGTAGTTTCCTCATGTTTGTTATTAACTATAGTTCTTTTATGTTTGTTTAACTTTAGTTTTTTTATGTTTGTTTTATATTTGAGTTGGGCACATAAATATTTACAATTATTTTATCTTCTTATTGGATTATCCATTTTATTATTATATAATGTTGTCCTTTGTCTCTTATTACAGTTTCTGTTTTAAAGTCCATTTTGCCTTATGTAAGTATTACTACTTCAGCTTTCTTTTGATGTCCATTCGTGTGATAGATGTTTCTCCATCCTCTGACCTCCAATCTACAGATGTCAGTAGATCTAAGATGAGTCTCTTATAGGCAGAATGTAGATGGGTCCTGTTTTTTGTTTTTTATCCATTCTGTCACCCTAGGTATTTTTTTAATTTATTTTTTTATTTTCAGCATAACAGTATTCATTGTTTTTGCACCACACCCAATGCTCCATGCAATCCGTGCCCTCTATAATACCCACCACCTGGTACCCCAGCCTCCCACCCCCCGCCCCTTCAAAACACTCAGATTGTTTTTTGGAGTCCATAGTCTCTCATGGTTCACCTCCCCTTCTAATTTCCCCCAACTCCCTTCTCCTCTCTAACTCCTCATGTCCTCCATGCTATTTGTTATGCTCCACAAATAAGTGAGACCATATGATAATTGACTCTCTCTGCTTGACTTATTTCACTCAGCATACTCTCTCCCAGTCCCGTCCATGTTGCTCACCCTAGGTCTTTTGATTGGAGTATATAGTCCACTTACATTCACAGTAATTATTGCTAGATACATTTTTATTGCCATTTTATTACCTGTTTTGGGGTAGTTTTTGAAGATTTTCTTTGATCCTTTCTTGTCTTTCTCTCTTTTGTGTTTTGCTGGTTTTCTTCAGTGATATATTTGGATTCCTTTCTCTTTAGTTTTTGCATATTTATTGGCAGGTTTTGATTTGTGGTTAGCATTAGGTTTGTATATAATATGTTCTGCATATAGCGATCTATATTAAGTTGATGGTCACTTAGGTTTGAAACCATTGTTTATTCTCTTTCTCCTCACATTTTAGGTATATGGTGTCATATTTTACATCCTTTTATTTTGGGAGTTCCTTGTCTGATATTTTACAAAAATATTCATTTCTTCACAGCTTTGTGTTTTCTACCTTCATACTGTCACCTTTGGTCTTTCCTTTCCATTGAGTCCCCTTTAATACTTCTTGCAGAGCTGGTTTAGTGGTCATGAACTCCTTTAGTTTTTGTTGGTCTGGAAAACTCTTTATCTCTCATTCTATTGCTAGATAGAGTATGTAACTGCAGATTTTTCCCATTCAGCAATTTAAATATACCCTGGCACTCTCTTCTGGCTTTGAAAGTTTCTGCTAAAAACCTCCTGGTAGCCTTCTGGGGGGTTCCCTTCTAGGTAACTGTCTTCTCTCAGTGCTTTTAAGTTTTCTTTCTTTATCATTATATTTTGCCTTTTTAATTATAATATGTCTTGGTGTGGATCTGCTTTTGTTGATTCTGTTGGAGGTTCTCTGGGCCTCCTGGGTCTAATCTGGGGAAGGATGCCTGTATCCTTCCCCAGATTAGGGATATTCTCAGCTATTACCTTTTCAAACAAATTTTCTGCCCCCATTTTCTCTCTTCTTCTTCCTAGAGTTCTATAATGTGAATGTTATTACATTTGATGGAGTCCCTGATTTCTCTAAGGCTATTCTCATTTTGCATAATTCTTTTGTCTCTTCTTTGTCCAGCTTGATTACTTTCTGTTACTCTGTCTTCTAGATCATTATTTTGTTCCTCTGCTTCTTCCAGTCTACTATTCATTCTATCTATCTTGTTTCTCGTTTTGTTTATTGAGCCCATTATCTCTGCTGTTATTACTTATCTCTGTGTTAATTATTTCACTCATGACTTCCACTCTTTTCTCAAGTCCAGTAAATATCTTATCATCATTACTTTAAATTCTCTATCATGGATGTTACTTATATCTGTTTCACTTAAATATCTGGCAAGAGCTTTGTCCTGTTGTTTCCTTTGGAACAAATTCTCTGTCTTTCCATTTTATCTAAGTCTTTGTGCCCGCTTCGGTGTGTTAGGGAAATATGTCTCCTGTTCTTGAGAGTAGTGGCCTTATGAAAAAGAGGTCCTATAGTAGCCTGAAGTATAATGTCCCCTGTTCCCCAGAGCCTGATACTTCAGGGAGTGTCTCCACTGTATGCTGTTTGTGCTCTGCTACTGTGTTCTGTCTGCTTTATCTGTCTCACTTTTCCTGTTGTGGGCAGTGTTTGGTCCCTTACCTGAATATGGCACATTTTAACTATGTGTGCTCTGGTATGCTTGTGAAATGAGACCTGTCACTGCTGCTTCCAGAACCAAGGCCCTATAAAACTCTGGTTGGAAGACATAGTAGGAGTAGAGATTTGGGCTGGTCCTCAGGTGGAGGAGTCCCTGCCTTGCTGGGACTGAGTTATGACTAGGAAGGGCAATTCTTCCAGGTCATGTGGAGGGCTTGATGTAGGCAAGTTAGGTTCCTTGAGGTGGTGCTGAGTTTATGCTGGGCAGCAGGGGAGGAAATGGCACCTGCCAATTGCTTTGCTCCCAGAGGAGTCTGTGAATGCTGCTTTTCTGGGACATGTTTCAAGATAAGCAAACAACATCCCTATTGTGTGCCCTAGGCCCTCTTTAGATCACTGTTTCCATGCTATATGTCTACAGACTCTTTGCTCTGCCTTCTATCCAGAAGCAGCCCCAATACCTCTGTCTGGGCTCTACCTGAGCCAAGCCCACTGACCTTTAGACCTCTAGACTTTAAGCCCCACAGTTGCAAGAACTCATGAAATTTGGCTCCTCTTTCTTTCCAACACAACTGCTATGGGGAAAACAAATCCCCATAGCAGTTGTGTTGGAAAGAAAGAGGAGCCAAATTTCATGAGTTCTTGCAACTGTGGGGCTAATTTTAATCTCACCCTTTTCCACAACCTAGGCTCCCTCCCCACCACAGCAGCCACTATCCATTTCTCTTCTAAACTTGCATTTTTTACCTTCTTCATTGTGGCCTCTTTCCTACCTTTAATTGTGGAGTTTGTTTTTCCAGGCTTCAAGTCAATTTCTGAAGTGTTTTGGATGATTTGATAGTTTCCTAGTTGTGTTGTGGATGAGGTCTTCCTACTCTACCACCATATTACCCTCTGAGAGATGTTTAATATATGTTTTAACTTAGTATTAAATTCTTTGTGGTATATTGGCCATTTACTATGTGGTTCGCAAACACTGGAAATTTATGAAACATTGTTAAATTTCGGAGGCCAAGGTAATCCAGTAAATGTACTTTAAGAGCTTCCAGGCATCTTTGTTAGAGATGGTAGGCAATGTTAAATATGACAATATTTTTTCTAGGAGGAAAGTTTTTAGTGCAGTGGGATTGGCCAGACTACTTGGAGACCATAAAGGAGGGGACTCTTGACTAAAGAACTTACGAAAGATTTCATAGTTGATTTAAAGCCTCATAGGAAGCTTGGGGAAAAGGAAAGAAAATAAAAGAAAAGAAAGGAAGAATAACAATGGATAGAAAGAATGTAGTAACATTAATTACTGATAATTTCTGGATTTAATGCATTGTTCTTACTAGCTTTATAAAATGGCTTTCACAAACTCAGAGGGTTTTATAATGAAATTCTATATTTTATCCTCATTATATAGTTGTACATTAAAATATAGAGACTTTTATTCCATTAAAAAATGCTAAAATTATTTCCAAGTCACCCACTGTCATTCGTGTAATGAATAGGAACATTTTTATGATCTATATAAATGATATTTGGTAAACTATTTGGAAAATATTTTGACTGTAGTGAGAAAATATCTGGATTTCAAGATAAGGTGTGTTTTTGTTTTTTTTTTAAAACTCTCTCCAACAATAATGACTACAAAGTCTGAATATGTTCTGTTTTAATAATGGTGTCATTTTGTGTATATTTTGTAACCTTTCTTTTCTTTACTGGAGGTATTTGCTATTAACCTCCCTTAAACTGTAATTTTGAAAGAAAATTCTTTGGAATAATATTAGACAAGATATTTTACAACTGGATTATTTATTCACTCCAGAAACATTATTTATGTGGACATAGATCCATTTTGAATAAATTCTCTGTGCATCTCAAGGTGTGCTTATTCTGCATAAATTCTGCCATAAATTAAAGGCAGTTAAGATTTTCTCTGGGGTAAAATATGATCAGTAAGCATTGAACTTGCAGTTTTAGTCCTCCTTTCTTTTCTTTTCCTTCTCTCTCTCTCTGTTTTGAACATCCAATGAGCTATTCCGCCTTTTAATATATTATTTTATTATACTATTATATACTACTACTTATATATAATGAAAGTAAATAATTAGTTGTCATAATTCAGTTGAAGCCATACTTAGGAGCCAGGATTTACCTTAAATAGAATGAGTATTTTTAGCTATATGTATCATGTAAATACATTAATATTTAAGATTATTTTAAGTGATATTTTGAATGTAGAAAGGAAACCTAGTCTAAAAAGGGACAAATATCTATTTTAACACTGTAAAATGATTGGCAAAATACTGTAATCAACTCTATATTATTTGTTCAATTTGGAAGAAACATTGATAAATAGGAATTCACTTATTATATTCTTCAGCCTTTATTTGCAAATGGAAACAAAGATAATAGAAACCAACATCCCCTAAATCAGCTAGTGTAATGAATATTCATTTCTTTTGGCCCTTGTGTAATTAAACAAGTTATACTTGTTGAAAAGATACAATAGCTCATAAATTGTATATATTATATATTTCATTTTATTTGTCAAAAAGTTTTTTTTTTTTATTTTAGTGAAAGTTTTTTCACATTTTTTTTTTCAAATTCTTCCCATACTAAATTTAGGGAATAAATTAACTATATAATTTTTATACTTCCTGGTTTATACATTTGACTGAAATGTTGAATCAGATCACAGAAAAAAAGGTAACTTCCCAAGGAACAAATTCTAATGCCATCTCTTCTCATACACCATTTCCCCACCATGTTCAGACTTAAATGACAATACTAATAATTGATAATTACAGTTTAATCTGCAACTTCTTCTCATGAATCTCTGAAAATGTTTCCCAATATTTTTCCTTGGCTACTCTCACCATCCCCTGCCCTTCACTCCTAGAGTTTTGTTCTTTTTATCTTCTCCTAACTATCTATATTCATTCAGTACTTCCATGGCCTATGGCTTCAGTAATTATTCACAGACCACAACTCAAACTAAGACCTCACTTCACAAAATTTTCCCCATCTCTATTTTGCTTTATTATGATCTATCTTGCATCCTGCTAATATAATCTTCCTATGTATAAAGCTAAGAATTCTATGAATTGGTTTTCCATTCTCTGCAGTATAAAGCTTTAACTCCTTTCAAGGTCCCTGAACACTCTTTAACAGTCTCTATTTCATAAAATTAGCATGTTTTTGGTTAATTCCAGTTTTCTTCAGAGAATCTGTATTATCTACATTGCAACTTTATTGCAACATTGTGCACAATGAAGACTTGTCCATTTCACCCATAAATTTCAAATATCTAGTCAAGCATTAATGTAAGTGAATCAACTATTCAGAAATATTTGAAAGTAAGAGCAAAATTTACATATAAACACAAAATATTTTTAGCATTTTATATGAATTAAATATTTCCAGGTTTTTATTTTTTGAAGAATACAATTATGATGTAAATAGAAGAAATAAGGGAAATATCTTCTGTTCAGAACATTATCATAACTGTTTGCCATTTTGAAAACTTACAACCCCACCGTCAACACTTCTATGGTATTTTAATTGCCAGTAAAGTGGACTCACTTGTAGTTTTGGGAGTCTTCATGAATCTATGTAAAATAACACACTTATTTAAGACTTATAAAAAGGTCAAATTTTTTTTAAAAAGAAGAGTAGTCAGGTAAATATTCAAAATTGTGTTATTGATCTGTGTCTACAAATGTTAGCCATCAATGGGCCTACACTGCCAACCAGTCAACTGTTCTGTTTGTTTTTTTTGTTTGCTTAATGAGGCAAAGATTACATCAGAGCTTTATGAAGAAATACATGTTAGAATTTGCAAAAATAATTTATACTTCTGAGATTTAAGGGAAAGTTTAAAAATCACCATTAGTAGGGGCACCTGGGTGGCTCAGTGGGTTAAGTGTCTGCCTTTGACTTAGGTCATGATCCCAGCATCCTGGGATGGAGCCCCACACCAGTAAGCTCCCTGCTGAGTAGGAAGCCAGCTTCTCCCTCTCCTTCTACCTGCCACTCCCCATGTTTGTGCTCTCTCTCTGTGTCAAATAAATAAGTAAAATCATTAAAAATAAATAGATAAATAAATAAATATCATTGGTAATATTATGAATGTGAAAATAAATGTTTAGATCAGAACAATAAACCCATTTCTTTTGGGGACAGATGATTTAAAAATGTGGCAATATGGTAATATTCTTACCAACTTAGCTTGCTAATATAACTAAAATCTAAGTGAAATATATATATATGTGTATATATATATTTTTTTTTAATCCATCATGAGTTATATTATTTTAGGTAGACTTGAAAAGATGGAGCAAGATGTCCAAAGTATATGTAACAACTACTATCAAGTGAATTTTCATTACAACTGAAGAAAGTATTACGTATGATAATCAGGATAGAAATTTTACCTCTTTGGGGCACCTGGGTGGCTCAGTGGGTTGAGCCTCTGCCTTCGGCCTAGGTCTTGATCTCAGGGTCCTGGGATTGAGCCCCACATTGGGATCTCTGTTGAGCAGGGAGCCTGCTTCCCCTCTCTCTTTGCCTGCCTCTATGCCTACTTGTGATCTCTCTCTCTCTCTCTCTGTCAAATAAATAAATAAAATCTTTAAAAAAAAAGAAAAAGAAATTTTACCTCCTTTGTTTATTCAATTTCAGTACCAAAGAGAATGAATGAATAAGAACAAAACCATATTTAAAAGGACTTTTTATTCAAGATAAAATAAAGGCCAGAACATTATAGTTGGAAAATTATAATTTTTTCTCATTAAAAAATACTAATTCCAGAAAATTTAGAAATTGTAAAACTAAGCAAAAATTAAAAAATTAAAATAAACCACTCAAAATATCATCACTATAAGCTGATTAATTTTAAATGTTTCATTGTAGCCCTATTTTCCTGCATATTAATTTGCTTAATTAAATTGATCATACATTGATCAATTTTGTCTTGAAGGGGCAATAAGAACATGGAGATTTTTCTCACAAATATTCCTGTCAATACATTTTGCAAGTCCCCTATTCCTTGACCCACTGAATAAAATAAAAACGGGCACTATGGATTTTCTGATGATTTTTAGTTAATAAAAGTTCCCCCCAGGAATCCTGAGTCACAGAAATAGCCTCATTTCTGTAATTAAAATGTCCAACCTTGTCAAATACTCATTAGGTGAGTCCTGTGGGACCCTGGTGACTGCTTAATAAGTGGCAGTTCTCATGGGATGTTAAGAAAGAAAGAAAACACGTAGTGTATTTACCTATTAAAAATTCACCATGTGAGAACAGTTTGCT
Source organism: Mustela putorius furo (assembly GCF_011764305.1). NCBI lineage: Eukaryota > Metazoa > Chordata > Mammalia > Carnivora > Mustelidae > Mustela > Mustela putorius. The sequence continues at coordinate 5,623,709 of NW_025421397.1, forward strand.
GATCAAGATTCTTATGCCAGTTATTTTAGTTCCTTGGGAGACTTTGGTACACAGGGTTAATCTGGGGACATCAATTAATTAGTGTGGCAATAATGTTAAATGATCTTCTGGGTTGCTGTGATAGTGTATATTTGTAAAACTTTGATTTAACTTATTCCAGTGTTCCACTCCCAACCATTTATCAGTGATTATTTTGGCAAGGAGCTAGCTAGCATTTGATTAAGAACATGCATGGACTTTGCAAAACCACACTGCCTGGATTTTTTGTCATTGTTGTTAAAGATTCTATCTATCTATCTATCTATCTATCTATCTACTTATTTAATTTATTTATTTGAGAGAGAGAGAGATTGCCAGCACAGGAGGAGAGCAGATTAGGAGGAAGGGTAGACAGAGAATCTCAAGCAGACTCCAAATAGAGTGCTGAGCTCCATATGGAGCTTGATCCCATGACTCTGGTTTCATGACCTGAACTGAAACTGAGCTGGAGCTGAACTGACTGAGCCACCCAGAAGCCCCAGATTTTTTTTTTAAGATTTTATTTATTTATTTCACACAGAGATCACAAGTAGACAGAGAGTAAGGCAGAGAGAGAGGAGGAAGCAGGCTCCCCACTGAGCAGAGACCCCAATGCAGGGGCTCAATCCCAGGACCCTGAGATCATGACCTGTGCTGAAGGCAGAGGCTTAACCCACTGAGTCACCCAGGTGCCCCACAGATTTTTAATATAAGCACTTTAGAAACTGTTTAAGGCCAGAAATCTTATTTTGACTCACTTTTCTCACCTATTAAAGGGAGTAATCACTATCCATCTCACCAACTTGAGTATTAAATAATATATTCAATATCTTAAAAATAGGAAGTAGAAAATCCCACGTTCATCATAGTTGCAACCATCTCAAATGACAGTTAATCGGCAGGAATCCGAGACTTTTTTTGGTGTGGTCTAAGCCAATTGAAATCAAGGGCTCATTACTTTTTAACAGAAAGTCCTGTCACAGAGTGAATCATCAATAAGTGCTTTTAGATAAATGATAGAAAGAAGTCACCATATTCAATTTTCAATATTAATAACTACAATTGATATCCAACCAGCTCTAGCATTTGACCAATTTAGAAAATAAACCGAAGAAAGATCATCCCTACATTACAGTGCATGGTGCTCTCCCCCACAGGCAAATTTATTTTATTTTATTTTTAAAGATTTTATTTATTTATTTGTTAGAGAGAGTGAGCGAGCACGAGCACAGGCAGACAAAGTGGTAGACAGAGGCAGAGGGAGAAGCAGGGACAAGCAGACTCCCCGCCGAGCAAAGAGCCCGATGTGAGACTAGATCCCCGGATGCTGGGATCATGACCTGAGCTGAAGGCAGCCGTTTAACCCACTGAGCCACCCAGGCATCCCCCCCCCCCCGACAGACCATTCTAAAAACTGAGTTAAAAATTAAAGGATAGTGATTAAAATTTATGAAACTCAAACAGCACTGCCGTAGAATCAGCGTTGTTACTAATAGTAAACACATGATCTGCACACCACACTTGAAAAATCAGCCTCTAGATTATATTCACATTTTGTGGCATTAGACAAGATTTTTGCTTGAAGACTTCTCATGAACATTATACAAACCTGAAACTGAACCAATCCAGATAATTATTTTAAATGTGTTTTATGTGGGTTAGAGGTAGGAAACAAATTGAATTTACCCAACATAGGAAGAATGGAAGAAAAGTAATTTTAACTGTTCTCTCAATTTCTTTTTCTGAATAACCATGAGATAGTTTTCTTTTTTTCTAGTTGTTTTAGTAAGACATTCCACTATGACAGAAATTGTACGATAGCTACAGGAGCTATTACAGAAAACAGGTTAAATATGAACTATTGGTGGTAAATTTCCTCCCCAAATTAAAGAAATTGTATTATGATAATCAATACAAATTCAAAATATTTCAGCAGCATTTTATTTAAGCCATACTGAGAGACAACATGACTTAGTAGTGATTAGTATGAATGTTGGAGCCAGAATGAAAACCTGTGAAGCCCTTCTCAACTACAAGCTGTGTAAATTTAGAATATTTTACTCCTCTTGCTGGGGTGTCCCCAAAAGGCAAACATGGAAAGTCAAAGAGGTTTCTACTTTTTAGAGCCATTGTGAGAATAATATGTGTAAACTGTGAGTCACTTAATTATCCTATGGAGTACTGTCCTCAGATGGTACCAGGACCTTTAGGAATAAGATGCATGGAAAATGATCTGAATTCAGTTTAGAGATTTTTGTAATAGTCGGTGTCAGCTCCTTCAACTGCTACAAATTCCTTTTGATTGGAGGGATGAAGAACTTTGGAGACTTACCAGGATATCAAAGAAAGGTTTGCACAATAGGAATCTAGCTGAAATGTATGTATATTTCTTCTAATATTCAAATTCTATTACTCTCAAGGTGAGAATTTTCATAATGATCATTTCAGCTCTCCCTATTAATACCCTGGTCGAGACTCATAAAATTTAAACAAGATAACTTTGTAAGGGATTCTTCTACTTTCATATTTCTCAACTTCAGCAAAGTTTCAAACTCTAACCTTAATGAATTTTTCTCATGAAATAATGCATACAAAATTATTTTCATAAATCCTTTATAGAGTCTTTTTTATTTATTTATTTATTTTAATTTTTTATTTTTTATAAACATATATTTTTATCCCCAGGGGTACAGGTCTGTGAATCACCAGGTTTACACACTTCACAGCACTCACCAAAGCACATACCCTCCCCAATGTCCATAATCCCACCACCTTCTCCCAAACCCCATCCCCCCAGCAACCCTCAGTTTGTTTTGTGAGATTAAGAGTCATTTATGGTTTGTCTCCCTCCCAATCCCATCTTGTTTCATTTATTCTTCTCCTACCCACTTAAACCCCCATGTTGCATCACCACTTCCTCATATCAGGGAGATCATATAATAGTTGTCTTTCTCTGCTTGACTTATTTCACTAAGCATGATAAGCTCTATTTCCATCCACTTTGTCGCAAATGGCAAGATTTCATTTCTTTTGATGGCTGCATAGTATTCCATTGTGTATATATACCACACCTTCTTGATCCATTCATCTGTTGATGGACATCTAGGTTCTTTCCATAGTTTGGCTATTGTGGACATTGCTGCTATAAACATTCGGGTGCACGTGCCCCTTTGGATCACTACGTTTGTATCTTTAGGGTAAATACCCAATAGTGCAATTGCTGGGTCATAGGGCAGTTCTATTTTCAACATTTTGAGGAACCTCCATGCTGTTTTCCAGAGTGGCTGCACCAGCTTGCATTCCCACCAACAGTGTAGGAGGGTTCCCCTTTCTCTGCATCCTCGCCAGCATCTGTCATTTTCTGACTTGTTGATTTTAGCCATTCTGACTGGTGTGAGGTGATATCGCATTGTGGTTTGATTTGTATTTCCCTGATGCCGAGTGATATGGAGCACTTTTTCATGTGTCTGTTGGCCATCTGGATGTCTTCTTTGCAGAAATGTCTGTTCATGTCCTCTGCCCATTTCTTGATTGGGTTATTTGTTCTTTGGGTGTTGAGTTTGCTAAGTTCTTTATAGATTCTGGACACTAGTCCTTTATCTGATATGTCGTTTGCAAATATCTTCTCCCATTCTGTCAGTTGTCTTTTGATTTTGTTAACTGTTTCCTTTGCTGTGCAAAAGATTTTGATCTTGATGAAATCCCAATAGTTCATTTTTGCCCTTGCTTCCCTTGCCTTTGGTGTTGTTCCTAGGAAGATGTTGCTGCGGCAGAGGTCGAAGAGGTTGCTGTCTGTGTTCTCCTCAAGGATTTTGATGGATTCCTTTCACATTTTGAGGTCCTTCATCCATTTTGAGTCTATTTTTGTGTGTGGTGTAAGGAAATGGTCCAATTTCATTTAGTGGCTGTCCAATTTTCCCAGCACCATTTATTGAAGAGGCTGTCTTTGTTCCATTGTACATTCTTTCCTGATTTGTCAAAGATTAGTTGACCATAGAGTTGAGGGTCTATTTCTGGGCTCTCTATTCTGTTCCATTGATCTATGTGTCTGTTTTTGTGCCAATACCATGCTGTCTTGATGATGACAGCTTTGTAATAGAGCTTGAAGTCGGGAATTGTGATGCCACCAACGTTGGCTTTCTTTTTCAATATCCCTTTGGCTATTCGAGGTCTTTTCTGGTTCCATATAAATTTTAGAATTATTTGTTCCATTTCTTTGAAAAAGATGGATGGTACTTTGATAGGAATTGCATTAAATGTGTAGATTGCTTTAGGTAGCATAGACATTTTCACAATATTTATTCTTCCAATCCAGGAGCATAGAACATTTTTCCATTTCTTTGTGTCTTCCTCAATTTCTTTCATGAGTACTTTATAGTTTTCTGAGTATAGATTCTGTGACTCTTTGGTTAGGTTTATTCCTAGGTATCTTATGGTTTTGGGTGCAATTGTAAATGGGATGGACTCCTTAATTTCTCTTTCTTTTGTCTTGCTGTTGGTGTAGAGAAATGCAACTGATCTCTGCGCATTGATTTTATATCCTGACACTTTACTGAATTCCTGTATAAGCTCTAGCACTTTTGGAGTGGAGTCTTTTGGGTTTTCCACATATAGTATCATATCATCTGCGAAGAGTGATAATTTGACTTCTTCTTTGCCAATTTGGATGCCTTTAATTTCCTTTTGTTGTCTGATTGCTGAGGCTAGGACCTCTAGTACTATGTTGAATAGCAGTGGTGATAATGGGCATCCCTGCCGTTTTCCTGACCTTAGCGGAAAAGCTTTCAGTTTTTCTCCATTGAGAATGATATTTGCGGTGGGTTTTTCATAGATGGCTTTGATAATATTGAGGTATGTGCCCTCTATCCCTACACTTTGAAGAGTTTTGATCAGGAAGGGATGCTGTACTTTGTCAAATACTTTTTCAGCATCTATTGAGAGTATCATATGGTTCTTGTTCTTTCTTTTATTGATGTGTTGTATCACATTGACTGATTTGCGGATGTTGAACCAACCTTGCAGCCCTGGAATAAATCCCACTTGGTCGTGGTGAATAATCCTTTTAATGTACTGTAGAATCCTATTGGCTAGTATTTTGTTGAGTATTTTCACATCTGTGTTCATCAAGGATATTGGTCTATAGCTTTCTTTTTTGATGGGATCCTTGTCTGGTTTTGGGATCAAGGTGATGCTGGCCTCATAAAATGAGTTTGGAAGTTTTCCTTCCATTTCTATTTTTTGGAACAGTTTCAGGAGAATAGGCATTAGTTCTTCTTTAAATGCTTGGTAGAATTCCCCTGGGAAGCCATCTGGCCCTAGGCTTTTGTTTGTTTGGAGATTTTTAATGACTGTTTCAATCTCCTTACTGGTTATGGGTCTGTTCTGGCTTTCTATTTCTTCCTGGTTCAGTTGTGGTAGTTTATATGTTTCTAGGAATGCATCCATTTCTTCCAGATTGTCAAATTTATTGGTGTAGAGTTGCTCATAGTATGTTCTTATAATAGTTTGTATTTCTTTGGTGTTAGTTGTGATCTCTCCTCTTTCATTCATGATTTTATTTATTTGGGTCTTTTCTCTTTTCTTTTTGATAAGTCAGGCCAGGGGTTTATCAATTTTATTAATTCTTTCAAAGAACCAGCTCCTAGTTTTGTTGATTTGCTCTATTGTTTTTTTTGGTTTCTATTTCATTGATTTCTGCTCTGATCATTATGATTTCTCTTCTCCTGCTGGGCTTAGGATTTCTCTCTTGTTCTTTCTCCAGCTCCTTTAGGTGTAGGGTTAGGTTGTGTACCTGAGATCTTTCTTGTTTCTTGAGAAAGGCTTGTACCGCTATATATTTTCCTCTCAGGACTGCCTTTGTTGTGTCCCACAGATTTTGAACCGTTGTATTTTCATTATCATTTGTTTCCATGATTTTTTTCAATTCTTCTTTAATTTCCCGGTTGACCCATTCATTCTTTAGAAGGATGCTGTTTAGTCTCCATGTATTTGGGTTCTTTTCAAACTTCCTTTTGTGGTTGATTTCTAGCTTTAGAGCATTGTGGTCTGAAAATATGCAGGGAATGATCGCAATCTTTTGATACCGGTTGAGTCCTGATTTAGGACCGAGGATGTGATCTATTCTGGAGAATGTTCCATGTGCACTAGAGACGAATGTGTATTCTGTTGCTTTGGGATGAAATGTTCTGAATATATCTGTGATGTCCATCTGGTCCAGTGTGTCGTTTAAGGCCTTTATTTCCTTGCTGATCTTTTCCTTGGATGATCTGTCCATTTCTGTGAGGGGAGTGTTAAAGTCCTACTATGATTGTATTATTGTTGATGTGTTTCTTTGATTTTGTTATTAATTGGTTTATATAGTTGGCTGCTCCCACGTTGGGGGCATAGATATTTAAAATTGTAAATCTTCTTGTTGGACAGACCCTTTGAGTATGATATAGTGTCCTTCCTCATCTCTTATTATAGTCTTTGGCTTAATATCTAATTGATCTGGTATAAAGATTGCCACTTCTGCTTTCTTCTGATGTCCATTAGCATGGTAAATTCTTTTCCACCCCCTCACTTTAAATCTGGAGATGTCTTCGGGCTTAAAGTGAGTTTCTTGGAGGCAACATATAGATGGGTTTTGTTTTTTTATCCATTCTGATAGCCTGTGTCTTTTGACAGGGGCATTTAGCCCATTAACATTCAGGGTAACTATTGAGAGATATGAATTTAGTGCCATTGTATTGCCTGTAAGGTGACTGTTACTGTATATGGTCTCTGTTCCTTTCTGATCTACCACTTGTAGGTTCTCTCGTTGCTTAGAGGACCCCTTTCAATATTTCCTGTAGAGCTGGTTTGGTGTTTGCAAATTCTTTCAGTTTTTGTTTGTCCTGGCAGCTTTTAATCTCTCCTTCTATTTTCAATGATAGCCTAGCTGGATATAATATTCTTGGCTGCATGTTTTTCTCGTTTAGTGCTCTGAAAATATCATGCCAGTTCTTTCTGGCCTGCCAGGTCTCTGTGGATAAGTCAGCTTCCAATCTAATATTTTTACCATTGTATGTTACAGACTTCTTTTCCCGGGCTGCTTTCAGGATTTTCTCTTTGTCACTGAGACTTGTAAATTTTACTATTAGGTGACGGGGTGTGGGCCTATTCTTATTGATTTTGAGGGGCGTTCTCTGAACCTCCTGAATTTTGATGCTCGTTCCCTTTGCCATATTGGGGAAATTCTCCCCAATAATTCTCTCCAGTATACCTTCTGCTCCCCTCTCTCTTTCTTCTTCTTCTGGAATCCCAATTATTCTAATGTTGTTTCGTCTTATCGTGTCACTTATCTCTCAAATTCTCCCCTCATGGTCCAGTAGCTGTTTGTCCCTCTTTTGCTCAGCTTCTTTATTCTCTGTCATTTGGTCTTCTATATCACTAATTCTTTCTTCTGCCTCATTTATCCTAGCAGTGAGAGCCTCCATTTTTGATTGCACCTCATTAATAACTTTTTTGATTTCAACTTGGTTAGATTTTAGTTCTTTTATTTCTCCAGAAAGGGCTTTTATATCTCCTGAGACGGTTTCTCTAATATCTTCCATGCCTTTTTCGAGCCCGGCTAGAACCTTGAGAATTGTCATTCTGAACTCTAGATCTGACATATTACCAATGTCTGTATTGATTAGGTCCCTAGCCTTCGGTACTGCCTCTTGTTCTTTTTTTTGTGTTGAATTTTTCCACCTTGTCATTTTGTCCAGATAAGAGTATATGAAGGAGCAAGAAAAATACTAAAAGGGTGGCAACAACCCCAGGAAAATATGCTTTAACCAAATTAGAAGAGATCCCAAATCGTGAGGGGGGAGAAAGGGGATAAAAAGAGGTTCAAAAAGGAAGAAAGAAAAAAAAAGAAAAAAGAAAAAAAAAGAAAAGAATAGAATTTAAAAAAAGAAAACAAATAAGAAAAATATAAAAAAGAAAAAATATATATATTGGAAAAACTAGTTAAAAAACGTTAAAAGAGAAAAAGGTAAAAGTTAAAAAAAATTTATCAGAAGGCGAGAAAAAAAACAAAAAAATGAAAAAGAAAAAAAAATTAAATTAACTGCAAGACTAAAAAAAATCACAGGGAAAAAGCCATGAGTTCCGTGCTTTGCTTTCTCCTCCTCTGGAATTCTGCTGCTCTCTTTGGTATTGAAACCCCACTCCTTGGTAGGTGAACTTGGTCTCGGCTGGATTTCTTGTTAATCTTCTGGAGGAGGGGCCTGTTGTAGTGATTCTCAAGTGTCTTTGCCCCAGGCGGAATTGCACTGCCCTTATCAGGGGCCCGGGTGAGTAATCCGCTCGGGTTTGCTTTCAGGAGCTTTTGTTCCCTGAGCGCTTTCCGTACCGTAGAGTTCTGGAGTATGGGAATACAAATGGCGGCCTCCTGGTCTCCGGCCCGGAGGAGCCGAGAGCCCAGGGCTCCACTCCTCAGTGCGCCCTCAGAGAACAGCGCCCCGTTACTCCCGTCTGCCTGACCTCTGGCCGCGCTCTGAGCTCACCGAGCCTGCGACCGGTTCAAGGTCACCCCGAGCTGTGAGCTTACTGTCAGCTCTGTCTCTGTAGCCGGCTTTCCCGTTCCAATACCCACGAGCTCTGCGACACTCAGACACCCCCGATCCTTCTGTGACCCTGCGGGACCTGAGGCCACGCTGACCCTGGGTGGGCTTCGTCCCAGTTTAGCTTCTGGAGCGATGTCCCTCAGGGGAACAGACTTTTAAAAGTCTTGATTTTGTGCGCCGTTGCTCCGCCGCTTGCCGAGAGCCAGCCTCTCCCCTCGGGGTCTATCTTCCCGTCGCTTTGGATTCACTTCTCCGCCAGTCCTACCTTTCAGAAAGTGGTTGTTTTTCTGTTTCCAGAATTGCTGTTCTTCTTCTCTTCGATCTGCAGATGGATTTTCAGGTGTTTGCAATCTTTAGATAAGCTATCTAGCTGATCTCCGGCTAGCTGAAGTAGTCTCAGCCTGCTACTTCCCCGCCATCTTGACTCCTCCTATAGAATCTTTTTTTCTAGTATTCACCTTAATTCCAAAAAAATTCTTTCTGTTTTACATATCAATATGCGACCATAGCACAGTTACATTTCTTTTATAAAAACTAAATAAAACACGGTATTTCCTGATAATTTCCAGCATGTCTTTTTAAATATATAGGGCACGTGGTAAGCTCTCTAATTTTTTTTCAAGTTTTTATTTAAATTCCAGTTAGTTAACATACAGTGTACTATAGTTTCAGGAGTACAATATAGTGATTCAGCACTTCCATACGATGCTGGTTCTATCAGAGGAAGTAGTAAGCATTCCTTTAAATATGCGTGAAAATTGTAAGAAATAATATCATGATCTTTGATACAAGCCCACCAGGGTTCAGTTGAATATTTTAATCTGTTTTTCTTTAATACTGTGTTTTTGGATCATAGGTGTCTTTACATTTCATTGCTCTGTTGGTCAGTGTACTTTCCATTTTTATTTACTCTCCATTTTTTGGAATTCTGTAGGTGTCCAGTAATAAAATCTCAGAACTAACAACCAAAAATTCATTTTATTCACTTATTTATTTATTTATTTATTTATTTATTTATATTTATTAGAGAGAAAGAGAGAATGTGTGTGTACAATTGCAGGCAGGGAAAGGGACAAACAGTGCTGTTTCGAGTGCGGAACCCCCTATGAGTCCAATCCCACAACTCTAAGACCATGACCCTAGCCAAAATCAGGAGCCAGATGTGCAACCAACTGAACCACCCAGGTGCTCCCAAAGATTCATTTTAATATTGACAAGTTTGCTTTTTGAAGTTTTGATTAAAATCATTATTATCACTCTTACATGATTTTTCATTCTTTTCTTTTTCTTTTACTTTTTTTTTTGGTGATCTCCTTTACTTCTGTTTTCTTCTTACTCTTATTTGAGGTCTTTTCTTATGATTGTATTCAGTTTCTCTTCAGCAGTTACTTCTCCCTACATTGTAAGAGGTTCAAACAAGTATTTATTCTAAAACAAACAAACAAACAAAAATGTTAAACACCAAGTTGTCCAAGGTTTGAGATATTTATCAAGGATTTAGTCAAGTAGATGAGTGTTATCTTAAAAAAAAAAATGTGTATTGTAAAACCAAGGTATTGAATTCTCTCTTTCTAGAGCTGTAGTTCTCTCCAAATAATGTTGTTTCTGCTAGCACTAAATTTACTATCAGGCCTTTAAATTCTTTTTTTTTTTAAGATTATATTTATTTATTTGACACAGAGAGAGAGATCACAAGTAGGCAGAGCAGCAGGCAGAGAGAGAGGGGGATGCAGGCTCCCCACTGAGCAGAGAGCCCAAATGCAGGACTCGATCCCAGGACCCTGGGATCATGACCTGAGCCAAAGGCAGAGGCTTTAACCCATTGAGCCACCCAGGTGCTCACTATCAGGCCTTTAAATTCTTACCATGAAGCTTCTACACCCACTGCTTTGCTGGAAAGTGCTCTTTAAGGACACTAATGGCAAATCTATGGATTTTGTTCTGCTTTCTTTCTTTTTTTCTTAAGATTTTATTTATTTGAGATAGGGCAAGAGCAAGAAAGAGCATGAGCAGGGGGGAGGGGCAGAGGGAGAACGAGAAGCAAGCTCTCTGCTTAAGCAGGGAGCTGGACACTAAGCTCAATCCCAGGATCCAATAATCATGACTGGAGCCATAGGCAGACACTTAACCAACTGATCTACCTTGACACCCCAGGTTTGTTCTGTTTGTACTCTCCTTCAACTTTCAATATTTTTCAGTTGTGTTAATTCAACTGTTGAAATTTTATTTTGCTTCCTTTCTCTGTTTTTTTTTTCTTTAAGATTTTATTTATTTGTCAGAGAGAGAGAGAGAGAGGACAGGGAGAACAACAGGCAGTGGAAAAGCAGGCTCCCTACTAGGCAGAGAGCCCAGTGAGGGACTCAATCCCAGGACCTTGAGATCATGACCTGAGCTGAAGGCCGCTGCTTAAACTGACTAATCCATCCAGGTGTCCCCCTTTCCCTGTTTCATGAATCTCTCTTTTCCTTCCCTTTTCCTTAAATAAGCCATGTTGGCCAAACTAGGACACCAGGTCCTTTCTGCCCCAAACTTCCCTTTTCATGAACTCCTATTTCCAGCTTCCTGTTAAGTAGTCCCCATATATTATGCCTAGTTACTTCAAAAGCAATGCGTCTTATAAAAACCTTTTGTATTTTTAACAGATGTGAAGTCTCAACATCTTTGTTTCTGCCAAAAGTAGCATTGATGTATTTGGCAAACACACTGCAAACTGTGTCCAGATTTAGGCCGGCATTCAGCCTCTTACACCTGATTCCACTCTGCTCACTCTACGTTGTTCGTTTGCTCTCCTCAAATAGGTCATCTGTTTATCCTTGACAAAGACTGTCATTGTCCCCCAAGCATATCATATACATTTCTGTCTTTCAAATTTTTTGTAACTTTTCGATAACTTTCCATTACATGTTTTATTTATCAGCCAGCTCATTCATGGGAATTTATCTGTCTACCCTAGTCCTTGATAATATAATCCCATCCCAAACAAAGTTAAGTACAAAGAGGAATGGTTTAAAGATACGTGATTCTAGGTTTAAATTAACCACTAATCTAGGTATGTGTCCTTGGATAAGTCTCTTAATCTCTATGAGCCTCATTACTTATGCAAAGAAAGGATACCAAATAAGATATAGGAGTAAAGTGCCTGTCACAGTAAAATCAATATTAGGTACATTAATATTATTTGTATGCCCCTGACAACTTTCAAATGGTGCATTTTTTCATTTATTTCTGTCTTCACAATTAGGCATTCAAATACAAGACCAAAAACATTATAATATAAAATATTTTAAGCAGTTTCCCTATATAATAATACTCTGCAAGTGTTATTTCCATTCTAGTCACCTGTTTGCATACACAGTGTCTTGAAACAGCACTGCAGCTGGTCTTACATACTTCTTACTGGCTAACTTAAGGCCCTTGATCTGTAACAGAACTAATTTACTTTCTTTGAGATTTACAGTTCACTGGCCTTGGGGAATAAAGGATCAGAATGCTCCCAGGCCACAGAGGCCAGCAAGTCTGCTGGAAGCCCCCTTAGCTTGCTGATTGGCCCAGCAATCTTTTAGCAAAATGTTTTTCTTTTTTAAGGTCACATGAATGACCTTACTGACTTTCCTTTGCACATCTGTACACCTTGCCTCTCTTTGCAGAAAGAACAGAGCTCTCTTGCACAACAACTGGGTACCAAGGAACAGATCTTTTTGCATAACCACCCCCACCCCTGCCCCAGTCACCAAGGAACTAGGAACTACTTGCACAACCTCCAAACACTGAAATAACCCTGTAGCTGACATCATTGAGTCTACACGTAATCAAAAAATATCACAAACCATTGGAACGTCTGGGTGGCTCCGTGGGTTAAACCTCTGCCTTAGGCTCAGGTCATGATCTCAGAGTCCTAGGATCTAGGCCTGCCTCAGCTCTCTGTTAAGCAGTGAGCCTGCTTCTCTACCTACCTGTGATTTCTCTCTCTGCCAAATAAGTAAATAAAAAATCTTTAAAAAAAGAAAAAAGAAAAGAAATGTCACAGACCACTGCACTCCTTTACCTGATTAAAGGCCTTTAAAAATCTCTGGGCCAAGCAGAAACCTGAGAGTTGGCCTTTGGCCAAGAAACTGCCTTCTCCTCAGGTGGCCAGCCTCCTGAATAAATTTCATATTCCTTTCCAATCATAACCTATCTCCTGAGTATTGGCCTTTCCAGCAATTGGCAGCTGAACTTGGGTTTCTGTAACTGTCTGACAAACGTAAACATTCTGTGAGTTTCTGGTTTGTGTTTATGGTGCTATTTAGATTACTGCTTAATTACTTCATTTCAAAGAGGAAGGATCTTTGTTCTCCCTAGAAAACAGAATCCAAACAAAATCCAAACAAAATGAATGGGTCAAGGTTTTATTGGGATATACAACCTCAGGGTTGCAAAATTGAGGAGAAAAGGGAAAGGAGGCTAGGAAGGAGAGAAAGCAAATACCAGTTAGTACATTTGTGAACTATTCACAGCTTAACAAGCACAACTGGTAGTTTAGTAATGAGAAATGTCTTCCAAACAGACCAGGTGGAACCCCACTGTGGCTCAGATCTGCCCATCAAGGGGATAAATGGGAAAAAATTATCTGCCAATACATACTCTGTTTTCAGAAGTCAAATTTTGTCTCACTGTGCATTATTTCTCTCTCTTTCTTCAAAATTGTGTTAACCAGCTCTACTTAGCCAGTCAGTAATCCCACACTTCAGTTCAGGGAAACTCTTACCATGTCTACTCAGAGGGCAGAGGTGCCCCTCCACTAGGACCCAGGATCTCTTGCCTAATAAACCTAAAGTTGTAGAGAAGCAAAATACACATTCACAAGTGAGGTACTGGGGGTAACAGTGAGACTAATCCCAAATCTTTTTTTATCCTCCTAACCCATTAATTCTAACAACTGGGGATGCAGAATTAAATATCAGCATTGCTTTAATGCATATACTATATCTTGGGGTACCATGTCCCAACCATGTGTGATGTTATGTCCAAAGCTGGTGCTTCATTCAAATCTTGGACATGCTCTTCTACCATTCTTCATGCCAGATGTTTAGGGGTCGTGTGGTAAGACCAATGAATCTCATGTTCAGGAGGCCATGGTTGTATCGCCTGTTCTGTAAAATAGGTTCCTTTTTCTAAGGAAACTTTGTCAGTCATAATTTTGTCAATCATACTATATAATTGGATCAGGAATTCTCCAAGACATAGGATGGTGCTGAGGATCCAAAGATGTAAACCTATGTCCAGAATATGTATGAATTCCAGAAAATATGAATGTCTGCTTCCTGCAACGTAGAAGTGGATCTATAATGCACTTTCCCACTGGCTAGTCTTTAAAGGATTGTGCCATATATAATTTCTATCTTTGCTATCATGGTCATTTTTTTTGGGCCCATTGTAATACTAAGATAGCTAAGGAAAGAAGATAACTCATGTGCATGGCATAAATTACATTGAGAGCCTCCTCTGTAATGGATGCTGCCTGTCAAACATTCACAAAAGATTCTTACTTTATAATCACTCCAGGGGACTTACTGATGTAAGTTGTCCCACTTCTCCTTGCCACTGATTTTTTCCTTTCAGGCTTCTCACCAAACTGTCAGTATGTATCAGTATCAGTGTCAGCACTATGTATCAGTATGTATCAGTATCAGTATCAGCACTATGTATCAGTGCTCAGAAGTCCATGTATGACTTCAGACCATCTTTCTCTCCTCATACAAAGTAGGTACCTAAGTTTACTTTCCACAGCTTTGCCTATGAAAACATTTCCTTTCATCGCTAGCCTGACTAGCACTGGTATTCCATGCCAACCTTTCCTAAACTAGGACTGAATTCTTTCCTTTTCCATAAATTTATTATAAGTTACCCCTGAGGCCATCCATGTGAACTGAGGAATAGGCACGCACTTGCTAGAGATTTTTAGACCTTACTCATGCCTGGTTTAAGTGCAATGCTTCCTTTGGAAAATTGCACTCACCAATGGATGGTTTCTATGATTACTTCTCATTACCACCCAGTAAATTTAATAACACCAAAATAATTTTCATAATCCTTGAATGTTCCTTGGTTAAATGCTTGGTCATCACTTGACCCTAATAGTGTTCCAAGACTTTTTTTTTTTTTTTTTCCAAAAAGAGAACAATTCTTGATTGCACTGGGTAGTCTTGCTACAGAACTTTAGAAGTTGGAACTATGATTTTATCACTGAAACTTGACAGACTCTCTTCACAACATTCTTATTGACCATGGCTACTTCCAGAACTAACTGAATGTCAAGTGAGATGGTACAAATGGAGAGAAGCTTACACAGTAACTGGGATTTGCGTACTCTAGCTCCATTAGAAACATATAGCCATTTTTGGCTTTGTTTGTTTCCTTTGCCTTTGGAAACAAAAGCTAAAATGAACTTTTGGGACTTCATCAAGATCTGCACAGCAAAGGAAACAGTCAACAAAACAAAGAGGCAACCCATGGAATGGGAAAAGATATTCGCAAATGACAGCACAGACAAAGAGCTGATATCCAAAATCTATAAAGAGCTCCTCAAACTCAACACACACAAAACAGATAATCATGTCAAAAAAATGGGCAGAAGACATGAACAGACACTTCTCTAAAGAAGACATACAAATGGCTAGCAGACACATGAAAAAATGTTCATCATCACTAGCCATCAGGGAAGTTCAAAGAAAAACCATATTGAGATACCACCTTTCACCAGTTAGAATGAACAAAATTAACAAGAGAGTAAACAACATGTGTTTGAGAGGATGTCGCAAAAGGGGAACCCTCTTACACTGTTGGTGGGAATGCAAGTTGGTGCAGCCACTTTGGAAAACAGTGTGGAGATTCCTTAAGAAATTAAAAATAGCTACCCTATGACCCTGCAATTGCACTACGGGGTATTTACCCCAAAGATACAGATGTAGTGAAAAGAAGGGCCATCTGTACCAATGTTCATAGCAGCAATGGCCACAGTCATCTTGGAAAGAACCAAGACGCCCTTCAATGGATGAATGGGTAAAGAAGATATGGTCCATATATACAATGAAATATTATGCCTCCATCAGAAAGGATGAATACCCAACTTTTGTATCAACATGGACGGGACTAGAAGAGATTATGCTGAATGAAATAAGTTAAGCAGAGAGTCTCAATTATCATATGGTTTCACTTATTTGTGGAGCATAAGGAATAACACAGAGGATATGGGGAGATGGAGAGGAGAAGTGAGTTGAGGGAAATTGGAGGGGGAGATGAACCGTGAGAGACTGTGGACTCTGAGAAACTGAGAGTTTGTGAGGAGATGGGTGTAGGGAGTTGGGTGAGCCTGATGGTGGATATTGTGGAGTGCATGTATTGCATGGAGCACTGGGTGTGGTGCATAAACAATAAATTCTGGAACACTGAAAGAAATTTTTAAAAATAATTTTTTAAAAAAAAGAAAACATATAGCCAACCAACCCATAGACTTGAATCATATTCACATGACCTTTAAAAAGTTCAGAGGAACCTAATAAATGCTGTGCCTCATTTTCACTGGTTCCATATATGAAGGACAATGACTTGCTATCTAGAGAAGTTCTCCTGCTATACTCCAGACTATAAGATTATTGAAAAGTCCACAGATGCAGCAGATCCTTGTAAACTCATGGGATTTAGCCCTTGCCTTCTGGCATACAGGAGTCTTGCTAGGTCATCAAAAATATTTGCCACTTCCTAATCACTGAATCAGATTAGTATGATGATATCAACAGGGCGGCTACCTGTAATGCTCTGTGGAATGTCAGGATAGTCAAGGCTTTTGTAGACCCTATTATGGCAGAAAATAGTTATAACCAGAGTTCTGTGATTATAACAATGTACTGCCACCTTTGTGGTATAGAGAGAAACTTTTTTTGTTCTTTCTTGATAATGAGAATTGTGAAGAAAGCTTTTCTCCAGTCGGTAGCCAGATAATAATGCCCCTGGGCAACTAGGAGGGTTGTCCCATACCTGAGAGCACGACCTAGGTCAGGCTCCATGCCTGAGGGGATGCACTCTTCCTCTTTCCAATCCTTCCTGAGTTTAGTTTCTGTTTATTTCTTCCTGCCAACTCCTGAAATTCTTCAGGCCAACTCCTAACACTCTCCAGAGATGAGGGACAAAGTACAAATCTTGTAATTTTCTTGATTCCTCATATGACTTCAGTTCTCTGCTAATGGCATTTAAAACTAACATTGTTCAATGTAAAGATGGGATAGTAAAATTCATGCTAGTAGTTTAAAATTTTATTTTTTTTAGCAACTAAAAAGCAAATAGCAAGTAAAAAGCACCAAAGACAAATAAAAAGTGAGACAGTAGAAAAAAAGAAAAGCTTTGTATGTATCTTTAATAGCATTTTTTTCATGCTCCTTTAAAAAGAGGCTCTGCATTCACTTTGCATTGTGCCTCACAAATCATGTAGCCGGGCCTGCCTCCAGGAGATTCTGATACATTCAATAACTCAAGAACCACTGTTCTAACACATCAGGGAATTAATGAGAGAGCTCTGCCAGATGTTAGCATATCTTAATTACGCATTTATATCTCAGCAGATAATCACAGAGAAGGTCTACAGAACCATTGTACCCACAGTGAGACAAAACTTCATTTTCATGCAGCTTCTATAGGCCCCACTATACCCCAAAAGCCATTATGACATTTCAATGTCACCACAAACCTCTTATCAAACAGTCCTCAAAGGTATCTAGTTTCCCTTTCTCAGTGCTCATCAATCCTAGCAAAGGCTGCAGATACACGGGGGAAGGATCAGAGGGAAATTTATTGTATATACTTGTGGTGGTATACTTCTCAAGGGCTCGCATTCTGAAGTTAGTAGATTCTGACTCTGTGAAGCTATATTGATCTAGAGAGTGTACAGACTAGAATTAGTCATTTCAGTAGCTAATATCCAGTATCTTATCCCCAGCTATCACGTTTTCTTCCTCTTCAAAGGAAGCAATAGCGTTGGTGGTATAGTGGTGAGCATAGCTGCCTTCCAAAGGAAGCAATACCCTGAGGAAAAGCCCGCCACTCTAACCCCAACATACCTAAAGATCAATTCCATAGATTCTCAGGGATCTAGGAAATCTATATGACAGGCAGAGCACCCTGCTCTTTATTTTTATTATATGCATCTTGCTTCTGATGATTAACTGCTCCCATCTTGACTCTTCCATTCTGGAATATCAATATTTCCAGTGATATTAAACTCCAGGAAGAAGATAGCCCTTCTAACTCTGGCTTCTTAATAAAATGGTGCCCCCTTCAGCATCAGTTTTCAGGCCCTTCCAAGAAGCATAAAATGAAGGGATATTTAGCTCTTTAAAATAATCCCCTTTATTTTATATTTTAAAAGTATCTATTTATTTATTTTTATGAGAGAAAGAGAACAAGCATGTGGGAGCAGCAGAAGGAGAGGGAGAAGCAGGCTCCCTGATGAGCAAGAAGTCCAAAGCAGGACTCAATCCCCGGGCCCTGGGATCATGACCTGAGCTGAAGGCAGACACTTAACCGACTGAGCTACACAGGTGCCCCTAAATAACCCATTTAAATATTTCCACCTCCTCTGACTTCTGTTGTCTTCCTCAATAATACGCTAATAAAGTTCTAACATCACCAGCTCATATACAGTAGGGCATAATCCTAGTAAAATCAACTCTTAGCCAGTATACTGAATTCCAGATAATGAGTGACTGGCCAACATAAATAAATTTTCTTCATTCCTACATTCCTTCACCCTGACCATTAGTTTTTTACTTATTATTTAGTGTCTTTATTTTGTTTTGGTTCCCTCTAGTTGCCAGGTAGTAGGACACAAGCCTTAAATACAACTCTTAATCCTATGGCTACTCTTGAATAAGTCTTATAATATCATCCCAAGACAAGGGGAAGGGGAAAAGTGAGGTAAGGGGCTTGGTGGGAGTGGGATCAGGTAGGCCCTTAGGAGGGTGTTAAGTTCTTAGTGTTAAGTTCTCCACACATGATCCCACAAGATCCCACGTGCCCTTCTTCGACAAAGACTACATTAAAGTGTCTTGTTAAAATTATATATATATATATATATATATATATATATATATATATATGTATGTAATACAATTTATATAAAAAGTTTAAAGTTTTCTATCAAGCATTTTTAGATAAAAGACCACATGATTTTATCCACTTGATATACCCTAAGGATCTTAATACACAATGGTAAATTTATATCTTTTCTGTAACTTTCCTGTTATCACAAATTTAAAAATGTTTGCAACATGATTGGTTATATTACAAGTTTGGAACTAGGTACAATGCTTTTGGTTGAATTACCATCTATCCATATTATCACTGATGTTCTAGTAGTTTTTATGGGATTCCACTAAATTTCAGGGTGGTGAATGTAGGAATGAAGAAAATTTATTTATGTTGGCCACTCACTCATTATCTGGGATTCATGGCAGTTCTTGACTCTTTTTACTATATTTTATTTATAAAATATAACAATATTCCATGGAATTATGTTTGGCACCAACTTTCATATTTAATGCATTGTATTTAAACATACATGTAATGTAGCTAATGGTTCCTTTATTTTCAGAGAGAAAATGGCATGCACTAAATTATTTGGCAAACTGGAGGAAAATTTATTATACATTTATATAACTACTAAGGGGATTATCCTCTTGATTCCAGTTATTTTACATAATGTATACTCTTTCATTCATTTCCATTTTACAGTTTTCATGGGAGAATTTTTATAGCTTGCTTTTCATTTTTATTTGACTTTTTTCGGACAGCAATTACAATTATGTTTGCTGTTTAAAAATTTTAAAATAGGTTAAATATAAGAGAATATACTGTGCTGTAATTTTTAACGTTGGTTGTAAGCAGCTAGTAAATTAGTCCACCCCAGGAGGAAAATAGTTTAAATCCTTTTATTAAGCAATAAATGAATGCAAAATTATAATTAAAAATGTACATGCTTCTAGAGACCATTTAGACCTTAAGATCGCAAAATTGCAATGTATTCTTTGTTGCAGAATGCTAGTGCTGCTTTTAACTGCAAACTAATCAATGTGGTTATATAAGCAACTTCCATACTCACCCTTTCCTTTTCTTCTGCACATACTTTTTGCCCCAACTTTCTGGCTATTTTAGATTATGCATATAACAGGTTTTCCTGATGAATCATTTATGCTTATAAACATAAGAACAAAAGACTGTATAAATACAGGTTGACAAAACAATACTTTTTGGTCTTGAAAAAATTTATTTTCTGTTATGATAAGGGATAAGCTTTCTTTCCATTTTCTGTAAGCACAGAATGAGCACTACCATATACATTTTATGCACCAAATAAGATTCTTTTAGTCAATTTTCTGAAAGATGTCCTTGCAAGGAAAACAGAATATTTATTTATTATCTTGTGTTAAAATTCTGTTTTCTTGCAAAGTTGTAGAGGATCATTATTTTTATGTTTTTATGAGGCATTGTAATTCCTTTAAGAAAAAGTTTATGTGATCAGGTAGGTGTCCTGGACACTTGGCTGCAGTGAAAAGAAACAGTTCTGAAGTCTTAGGTATGTTGTTGCCTCCTGATTTAATTGGCAATGATACCATTTCTCCCTGGGCTGGCACAAATATGTGCCTCTCATAAAGACTGTGCAGAGATTTTCACATTCCTCCTAACTTTTCTGTCTGCTGCTATTCTCTATGGTATCTATAAGACACTGAAAAGAAACTAGGCAAATACTGATGTAGAGCAATTTATGAAGAAGTTTGGGGGGTGGGGATCAGGTAGGTTTGGACTCTATAAAGGAGTAAATTTGCCTAATATTAAATTATAAAAATCAATACTACTACTCTAATAATTTATGCATGCATAGTATTACACAGTGTGCAAAGCATTAGGTTTGGGAATGGTTAGTTACTTGTCTGTTAAACCAAAAAAAATGGAAGTAGAACTGTTTAGCCGACTGGCCTGTTTTTTTGGTAGTCAAGTTTATAAATGATTTGTACGTGCTCCCCTTTTTCCTCTTCTATGTATTAGCAGACAATATATATTGTATATTTATGTTTTTGAACAGTATATTTCCAGTATCAAAAGTAGACCAACTTATTACAACTGTTGAAGAATCCAGTGGAAATAATTGTTTAGTTTGCATAACATTGTAAACTTAGGGATTATTTCCTTCTAAGTTCAATGTGCTCAAAAGCAAATCAGAAAGGTTTACAGAGTAGGTGTTATTACAAAACCCACTTTCAAAGTGAGGAGATGATATTTTGGAATAATTAAATGCCTTTGTCTGGGAAACCCTGACCAGAGAGTATTAGAATGGGATCTTTCTCCAGTCCTTCTTACTGAAGAATTATTGCTCTTCCCACTATAATTTCTAAGTTATCTTACCCCTTTAGCAACATTTTGTCGGAAAAGATGATGTCAAAATGTATGAGTCACAGACTCATATTTTCTAAGGAACTTAAAATAACAAAATTAGTTTTTGTTCCATATGATAATTTTGAAAGATGACCATCAGAAATAATTTCTGATACTGGACACATTTTTGGAATTGTTATATAATGTTTCATTTTAACATTGATACTCTAATATTTTTTTGGGGAAAAGTTGCTACCACTGAAGTAACCACACTTAATAAATGGAAAAGTCTTAGTAATGAAATTGGTAACTGCTCACTTTAGTCTGGCAGATTTGGATGTCGGTCATTTTCCTATAGCTAAAGAAAACTCAAAATAATATATATATATATATATATATATATATATATATAAACACAAAATATATGTGGCCATTAAAATATACTGTTATTAAGAAAGGCTCTGATTTATAATTCAAATAAGAATTATATTCCATAGTCATTTCCTAAGCACTGACAAAACTGACAAGAAAAATACTGTTATATACATTGATAACTCTTTGAACATTTTTTCCTCATTTTATTAACTAAATAGTAGTAATTATATATGTGTGCATATATACACACCTATATAAACCATATATGATTGAAATTAGATTTTTATACAGTGATTGCTTAAAATTTTTTCCTGCATTTATTTGGAAAATGTCCTTGGGAAAGGTTAAAAAGTTGTATCTAAATAAACAACAGAGTCTGTAAGAATGTTTTTTATTTTTGTTTTATTTGTTCTCATTGTTGAAGGAAAAAGAAAAGAATCCATGTATTTCAGGGGAAATTCAGCAAAAATTTTATCTTTTACTGTAGCATCATTTTCTGGTTTTGAAGATTAAGATCATTTAGAGAGATTAAAGAATGATAGTTCTTTAACTTTTAAAAGGCATAAGAGAAGACAGAAAAAATAAAATCTTCAATATTTGAATAGCTGATCAACAGAATTAAAAATTGGAGTTAATGTAAGAAAATTTTAAGGCAGATTTTACTTCAAAATGAGGCAATTTTCTGACAAAGCTATTCCACCTTGATATGGCCTTTCTTATAGGATAATGGGTCTCCCATCTTTGAAAATACTCCCGTCATTGAAAATATACAGAAAAGTATATGGAGCATACATTAAACTAAGTAACCTCAAAGATTGTTTCCAATTTGAGATTATATGAGGCCATGGCAATTCTCGTTTTTAAACCTGGTATCCAATGATATGAGAATTATACCATACGCCAGCAACATTTCTTTGGTGCTCTGTGGACTACGAATCCATGAGAAATATTTCTTTGTTTGGGGAATTGCTATTCCAGAGAGGAAAGCGGTATATATCCTAATTCAAACTCCCCCTGGGCCTCCTTTATTCACCTTTCATTCTTATTCCTTTGACTTCATTAAATCCCCCATTTTTTTCTCTCCTCCTCATAAAATGTGTATATTTCTCTTTTAACATTGTAATTTCCTTCTCATTAGAAAGTATGTTTCTTAGGAGTCAGAACCTTCTTTTTCAGTCGCAGTGTTTTTTAGTATTATGAACATACTGGATAGTGAAAAAAATACTCAATGAAGTTTTGTTGACTAAATGATCAGTAAAGAAAATAGGGAAGACAGAGCAATGTGAATGTAGACAACACATCTAACAATATAAGGCTAAGTAAAGGGTAGGCTCAGAGGCAGAGTAGTATTGCCTCTGTCACACTTGCTGAGTATCCAATCCTTTAAGAACAGTAAATTAATTTAATCTTCACATTTAATCCTCACAACAGTGCTTTACAGTGGATACTATTTTTATCCCATTTACAAAGAATCCAACTTCTTCATCACACCACCAGTGGGTAGCAGGGTTGGGATCTAATTCCTGACCAACTCTCCAAGTCAGTAGTAATATGTTGATTCTCCATAATCACCATGCAACATCATGGAACTCAGATATACCAAGAAAGAGGTGGAAACAGGTTCAAGGGAACACTTAAGAATCAGGGTGCATACATGTGCCATAGATCAAAGTAAGACAGTAAATCTAAACTAGATGAACAAAGGAGAACAAGAAGGGGAGCCTAACCAAAGGAGATAGTCTAGGTAATGTAATAGGACAAGAGACTGAATTCCTCATCCCAGACTTACTGTGACTATGTATGAGCTCCCCCCACCTCTACATTTTCATCTATAAAATAACAAGATGTGACTCTCTCCTAATGAGTCTCTGTTCCGTTTGAACTCTAAAGTAGTATTCAAGAGTTCAGGCAGCAACTTTAACACAGATATTAAAACTTAAAAATTCAGGGGCGCCTGGGTGGCTCAGTGGGTTAAGCCTCTGCCTTCAGCTCAGGTCATGACCCTGATCTCAGGGTCCTGGATCAAGCCCCACATCAGGCTCTCTGCTCAGTGGGAAGCCTGCTTCTCCCTCCCCCTTTCTCTGCCTGCCTCTCTGCCTACATGTTATCTCTCTCTCTCTCTGGAAAATAAATAAATAAAATCCTTTAAAAAAATAAAAATTCAGACAAGGCAAATAATCAAAAGCCTGGGAAAAGGTTAGTCTTGACACCAATATATCAATATAGCAACTTTAAGGTAGCTGATACAAGAAGCCCTTGATAACTGGAAGAGGTATCTCTTCCCACCCTACACTTTTAAAAAATTTAAATTCTAAAGTCATAGGAATATAGATGATAGATGATATATATGTATATCATTGATCAGTCAATCCAGATCTTAACAGTAGCCCAAGACTCCTTTGGATAATTGGAAATGTAATATTTCTTAAAGGCATCATTCTCTAAAATAAAGAGCTTAGAAATTATAATTTAAAAGATTGGGACTAGGAGTGCCTGGGTGGCTCAGTCAGTTAAGCATCTAACTTAAACTCAGGTCATGATCCTATAATCCTGGAATAGAGCTCCATGTTGGGCTCCCAGCTCAGCAGGGAACTTGCTTCTCCCTCTCTTTCTAGCTTGTGCTTTCTCTCCATATCTCCGTCTCTGTCTCTGTCTCTCTCTCTCTCAAATAAGTAAATAAGATCTTTAGAAAAAATAAGACATAGGGACTAATTATCATACTTTCTTAGGCTTATATTAGAGTTTTTAACATAACTATTTTTTTTTAATTTCTCTTATGATACTTATTATGTTTTCTGGGGCTGCAATAACAAAGTTATTAAAAACTAAGGTAGCTTAAAACAACAGAAATTTATTCTCTTATAGTTCTAGAGTCTA
Organism: Mustela putorius furo; assembly: GCF_011764305.1. NCBI lineage: Eukaryota > Metazoa > Chordata > Mammalia > Carnivora > Mustelidae > Mustela > Mustela putorius. The sequence continues at coordinate 5,647,954 of NW_025421397.1, forward strand.
AAATTCTGAAATCAAGATGTGAGCAGAGCCACGTTCTCTCTGATGGTTCTAGGGAAGAACCCTTCCTTGCCTTTTCCAACTTCTGGTGGTTCTTAACAATCCTCATCATTCCTTGGCTGGTGGCACCATGAGTTTTATCTTTATTTTCACAAGGACTTCTTCCCTTTGTCACCTCTGTCTTCACATGGTATTCTCATCATAGTGTCCCTGTTTCTGTCTTTTAGCACACCAGTAATTAGATTAGGGCCCACTCTAATCCAGAATGGTCTTAACTGAGCTTAACTAATTACATCTGCAATAATCCTGTTTCCAAATAAGGTCACATTATGAAGTTCCAAGTGGATGTGAAGTTTTGGGAGACACTACTCAATCTGGTACATGATGTGACTTCTGCTTCAGAAGTTAAGGTACACATTTTTCAGTCTTGTCCTTGACAATAGTAGAATCATGCCTATACCAGAAATTCTCAAAAAAATTTCCTTGCAAAGGATGCAAGGAATTATAGTTTTATAATTCAGACTTTAAACCCAAACTTTACATTTTCATACTTATAAAATGAGCCTCAATCAGAGGATGTATGGCAATTCTCGGGATTACCTTTTAGTTTTCCATTTATTTGATAGTATGAGCCTCCTAAGAATATATCTTTCTAACCAATAACTTTAAAGGGGCAATTAAATGAATCTCATAGCCTCTGGTGATTTGGAATCAAGCCAGAGATTCTGTGGTAGTCTGGCAAAGAATTAACATTCCCAACATAATATTGAAAGCAGTGATGAGGAGGTTTTTCTCCTCCTTCTCTTTCTCCTTCTCCTTCTTGTTGGAGGTTCTTCTAACTGACCTCTGGTCACAAAGTGCAACATGGTAAAACAGATTTTAATTCAGTAGACATTCATAGCAAAGTAGTTTCTTTGTTTCAACCATAATGGTGTGTATAATGTATGCTATTTGTAGTAACTATTAATGAAGTAAACACTGTAAAGCTTATGCTGAAGTTATTTGAACATTAATGAAATATTTTACTATAATTACAAACCAAAATATCCACATTTTAAATTGAATCAATAACTAAAATCTGATCATTGAAAGGATTCACTTATATCCTGCTTGACCAATATGACCACGAATTGCTAGCTAACTTTCAAAATGACATAGAAAAATGAGCTTCTATTGGAATTTCAAATTATTGATATATTACCAATAATAAGATAAGAGGAAGACAACAATACAATTGTAAAATTTTTTAGATAGCAGAATTTTTTAAAGTATTATGAAGTAGAAAAAATAGATAGTAGAATTGAATCTTGTTGTAATTAATAAAGATTGTCTGTGTCTTAGGTAGTGGCAAATTAAATTCGATGCTAAAATTTTCCTTTGTAATAAATATTTCAATCTATGTATAAAAGATATATGTATAGATATATTCCCATTTAATGGAAAGACTGTCAAAGTTTTAGAATAAATTTATTCCATTATATGGTCTAAATCACCCTGTCAATATTATTTCTCACAATTTTTCTGTGCTCATTCTTAATCAAACTGACATACCAAATATGGCACTTTATACTATATTACCTGTTATTATGTCTTTGCTTATATGCTTTTCCCTAGTTGTAATACTATATCTTTCCATTTCCTGTTTTCTAATTTACTCTCCTACCTAATATTCTAGGTCCATTTGAAAAACTGGCTTTTCTAGACTTGACAAGTCATTTTCTAAGCACTGCACATTTTATAGGTGTCCTATGTATGGTAAGCTTTTGATGCAAATCCATTTTGTTCTCCTCACTACAATTATCCAGGCCCATATGTTAGGTGTTCGGGAAATCTATATAGAATGAGTTATTGAATAAATTTAAAGTTATTGTACAAAAGGTAATAGGCCAAGGAATTTTGATGCCTCTCCCTACTTGTTCTCACACAAAGAGTTCTCTGAGGTGCACAAGCAGGGTTAAGGAAACTCATGTGAATTTATATTTTTTCTTTAGTGAATCAAACATAATGAAATTAAAACAATTTCCAGAAGCTAGGTTGCAGAAAATGGGAAAATGTTAGGCAGGGTATCATGAAAAGGAGAACTGATGGAGAAAACAAAAAAGAGCAAAGAGAACTTTAGAACTCTAAAGTACATACAGAAAAAATAATAAACAACATAATATGTGAAACAGTATGAGAGATTCAATAATATCTGATATTAGCTCGTAATGTCCAGTTTATTTATAGCCATTTTTCCAAACCATGTGACTTATTCCCAAAAATGTAGTATGGCTAGCAAAGATATAAAATTATAAGAATACATCCTAAATCAGATGCAAGGATAAAAGAAAAATATATAATCTGCTGTAGTGATATTAAATGAAACTATTATTGGAGGTTTCTGAAAAAGAAATGAAACTATAAAAGACTATAGCCTTCCTAACAGATAGATTTCAATTCAATGTTAAGTTTTCTAGAGGCCAAATAAAAAGAGATATCTGATCAATTTCATAATTTACAACATCCATGATAAATGCAAACCAATTTACTCAGGAGAAGTGCAATTATTCTTGCTACTAAAACCTGCAAGAAATTTCTCCCAAGGGTCATCATAAAGAGGCAACTGTAAAATATAATGAAATATGCCTTAAACAATATCTTTGATAGACACCACTAAGAGTTTCATAGACCTGATTTTTTTTATGGTACCCCGTACTATGCTTTAGCTCTTCAATTCTGTGTGTGCTTTAATAGAGGCATAGATTTTTCAGTAACTGGAAAACCGGATAGGCAAGAAATCTTTCAAAGATTCTTGAGAAACATCTTTGTCTTACTAGAGTCTTTTAGACAAACTTGGTGGCGCCACATCTCAGAACACTCAATCGGTTAATTCGCTAAATAGATATTGGACAACTATAATGTGCATAGTACTTGTATTAGGCACAGAGGAAACACAAGGGATAAAAATTTCCAGGAAATCAGCTATTCTAGGATGTCAATCAAATGTAATTAAATAGAACAAAGGACCATAACAAAAGTAAAAGTAGACATTCTTTTGTGACAGCTGAAAGCACCTCAAGCCTTGGGTTCAGTTCCAAGGATATACTCAAAAGGTGGGTTAGGTCTCTTTTAGAAAATAGGTTTGGATCTGCTCTGACATAGAGATTAACAGCCACTGGCTGATTCTTCTACCCAGGGTTAGCTTAGTAGCGTAGTCATCATGCCTTCTGGGAAAAAAATCTAGTCCCATCTGTTTCAGGTTTTTTCCTACAATAGGCCTGTATTGGGATTTCTACCACAACTGTGCCTTTAAATCAATGATCTGAGAAACCTTACCTCTGTCTTCCTTGGAAATGAGACCTGGGAGGAGGTGGAATAAAAGAGGCAGCCAGTCAGATCACTGTCTTCTCTAACCACTTAGAGGCAGTATCTGCCACCAAAGCCTCTCTGCTAGCATGTAAGAAGGTCTTTGAGAAGGTCTTTGACAAGTCATTTTAAAATTCTGTTTGAAAAATGCTTCCCTGTTGTGTACTATTTCTAAAATTTTATTTTTCTCCTCAAAGATCACCAACACATCTATTCAATAAATACGTACTGTTCACCTGCTATGTGCCAGGATCTAGATATGCAAGGTTAATTGTCAAGGTGAATTTGTATCAAGAAGCTTAAAGTTGGTGATAACACCCCTAAGGTGCTGAAGATGAGGCCACAGTTTGGTAACTGCTGTCTCAGAGATACTAAGTACCATGCACTGTGCACACATGGTGGGTGGCATAGCCAGATCCAACATGACTGAACAGGACTCAAGAGTTCCATCTGTAACAAGTAGCTTTTGAATTGAATCTTGGAAAATGGCAGAAATTAGGAAAACAAAGTGCATAAAAGTCATTTTTGGGGCACCTGGGTGGCTCAGTTGTTAAGTGTCTTCCTTCGGCTGGGGTCATGATCCCATGGTCCTGGAATTGAGCCCCACATTGGGCTCCCTGCTCAGTAGGAAACCTGCTTCTCCCTCTCTCACCAGCAGTGCCCACCTCCCCGCTGCTTGTGTTCCCTCTCTCTCTGTCTCCCTCTCTGTCAAATAAATAAATAAAATCTTTTTTTAAAAAAAGTTATTTTAAGCAACAGATGAGTGAGGGGGTACATGTTAAACAGGATGGCAAACTGAAAAAGTAATGGTGACAAGAACACAAGAAAAGTTAAGAACTGTGGTCTTCAACTAAGGAAGAGGTCAGATCATGATGAATTAGTGTACTTAACCAAGAGATCTGAACCAAAAGACAAAAGGAGACCAAACCAAACCAAGCAAAAACTTCAGAGGAATGCCCTGAAATTTATTTGTAGAACTATCATTTCACCATGATTACAGAGAATATAGTAAACAGGCTAAGAATAGAGTCAGGCAGAGTAATTAGAAGGTTATGGCAGCAATCTGGAAGAAAATAAGTGGGGATCTAAATTAAGCCAGAGAAATTGTCATGAGAGGAGGGACGTATGAGAGGTAATAAAAGGGTGGAACATATATGCTTTTGGGACTTCTAAGATCTATCTGTCCTGTTGTTTTCCCTTCTAAATAAACAATGGTGCATCTTATAGTGTTACTTACTCCCTATGTAATTTCGTTCCTACTTTCTTGTAGGATTCATGTATATGTAGTCTAGCTTTAAAAATTTTGAAATTCTATTCTCTTCACAGTCACCAAATCTTACATAGCAGTCCACTTGAAACTTGAACATTTAATCACTGAGTACATTCTGCCTGCATCATAAAGCTCAACGTTATAATCCTCCAGTTATTACAAGATCTGTGCTGTCTCTGATACATTTACACTTCAATTACAATTACAATGCTTTCATTTTAACAGCTTCTGGTTTCTGAAGGATTAAGTCTCAAGGATTATGTTCTAATGAGAACAAAGGTTATTGACGACTTTTCTCATTTCTTTCTGAGATGCTTTCCCAGCTAAATCAAAGTGAAGCCAAATTTATGCCAAGATGTTTTCTCCCTGCAGGAAAACATAATGGAAGTTATGAGAAATCAAGAGTTTTTACTGCTTCCAGCTGAGGAGCTCCATAAACTCCTGGCCAGCGATGATGTAAATGTTCCTGATGAAGAAACTATCTTCCATGCATTAATGATGTGGGTCAAGTATGATATGCAGAGGCGATGCAATGACTTGAGTATGCTTCTTGCCTTTATAAGACTGCCACTGCTTCCACCACAGGTAATTGCATGGGATGCTGTGTTAACAGCTACTCTGTATTGAAAAATCCTATATTAAAAGTAACATCAAAATGTAAATAAAACTAACAACAATTTAAAATAAAAATAATAATACCCATAAAGCATTTGGTAAAATAGTAACATTCAATTGATACATATTATGGTATACACACATGCACAGGCACACTGACTTGAAAGTAGAAAGTCCCTAAGTTTTATGCCTCTCTGTTACCATTTTCTTATAATTGTTTAATTCTTTATAAAAAAGTGGTATCATAAGCCATTTATTTTTCCTTTTCACATTTTTGGTTTTTCTTCTAATCCAATACTCTTTTTAGGAAAATTTGGTGATGGAAAATGATGGGTGATGGGTCTGAAGCTCATCTCTGCCATATATTGACTCATGCTCATATGACTATGCGAATGCCACTGAATTTCTCTGATATCCGATTTCCTCATCCATAAAATGAAATTGTACTACCACACAAAACTTTTGTGAGGATCAGATGAGACAATACATGCTAAGTACTTAATCTCATTACAGTATCTAGAAGATTTTTAAAACATTATAATTAATTCCCTGCTTCCCCATTTTGGAGATCAATGGATTTATCATCTATCTATCTATCATTTATCTATCTATCATAATCTGTTTATCTATTTATCCCTCCATTTCTACCTTTATATCTTATGATGCAATAATACAATCATTCTCTGATGAAAACACATCCTTGGTTTACATTTTAACACTCAATACATAGGATTTCTACCCTCAATAAACAGATAACACATATTACTGAATCATACACAGTTATGGAGTTAAAGCATTTAGCAGTTGGAATTATGGAATCTTTAATAACTGAAGCTAAGGAGAATCCAGACACCAAGTGTACCAACCCCCTCATTTTACTGATGAATTATGTAGGACAGGTGAACTGGTAAGAACAAGTTCATTCAGCTTGTAAGAATAAGAGTAACTATTTTTCTCTGATTCATTATGTCTGTAAGTTGTGATGTTGCAAAATTGTCTATGCACAGCAATGTTAATCTGGGGTTTCTGCCTTCTAAGATCATCTAGAAATAAGCCTGAAGGCTATTCCTACCTCAGAAATGGTAGGTAAAATTGTATATACACTTTGTCTGGGGGATGTGAGGGACCTCTAGTATTCACCTGATTCATCATTTGGCTCCGTACTTCCATCAACACTTTCACTAATCCATATATTACTAAGAGTGTTAGATAGAGAATTATGACATTGGGAAAGAATGACAGACAAGGGCACGTTAATAAGTGAAGTGAAAATTATGGTCATATATTAAGATTGGAAAGTAAAAAAAACAAAAAAACAACTACCAAAATTGGGAAAACAAATGAAGTTTTATAAATAAAGGAATAATTCTGTTTCACTTGGCTGCTGAAATGAATAAAGTAGTAAAAACAGAGGAGAAAATTTTATGGAACTCCTGCTTAAGCAAATTATATGAGCTTATCTTAACACTAGGATCTTAAAAAGAAGGAGAAATGCATTTAGGTAACGAAACAAAGAATAAATTGTGAATCTAAGCCCTGAATTTTTCCAAATCTTCCATCCCAGGTTTTAATGCCAGGTATCCTTTCTCTAAGGATATCCTGGGGATTTTCTATCCTGGGGATTTTCTCCCAGGATAGAAATGGCCAGTGAACACTATTAGCTAATAACAGGTAGAAAGCCATTAACCACTCATAGATGCTGTGGCAATTGGTACCTTAGACTACTGCCTACCCACTCCAACTGTTTGTTGAAACGTGGGGAGCTTTTAGGTTTTCCACAGAAAGTACTATGTCATCTGCAGAGAGTAAGAGTTTGACTTCTTTGACAAACTGAATGCCTTTTATTTCTTTTTGTTGTCTGATTGCTGAGGCTAGGACTTCACCCCACAATTTCTAGAACTCATGCAACAATTCAGCAATGTGGCAGTATAGAAAATCAATGCACAGAAGTCAGTTGCATTTCTGTACACTAACAATGCACTAACAACATGACTGAAGAAAGAGAAATTAAGGAATCAATCCCATTCACAATTGCACCAAAAACCATAAGATACCTAGGAATAAACCTAATCAAAGAGGTAAAGGATCTGTACTCTAGAAACAACAGAACACTTATGAAAAATTGAAGAAGACACAAAGAGTTGGAAAAACATTCCATGCTCATGGATTGGAAGAATAAACATTGTTAAAAATATGCATTCTGGGCACCGGGCTGGCTCAGTTGTTGGGCATCTGCCTTCAGCTCAGGTCATGTTCCCAGGGTCCTGGGATCAAGCCCTGAATTGGGCTTCCTGTTCAGCGAAGAGGCCTGCTTCTACCTCTCTCACTCCCTCTGCTTGTGTTCCCTCTCTCGCTGTGTCTCTGTCTGTCAAATAAATAAATAAATAAGTTTTTAAAAAATAAAATAAATAAAAAACAAACGCAATGTGTATAGTGCCTAAAGAAATCTACCTATTCAATGCAATCCCTATCAAAATAACATCAACATTTTTCAGAGTTGGAACAAACAATCCTAAAATTTGTATGGAACCAGAAAAGATCCCAAAAAGCCAGGGGAAGTCACAAAGCCTGACTTCAAGCTATATTAAAAAGCTATGATCATCAAGATAGTATGGTACTAGCACAAAAACAGACACATAGTCCAATGGAAAAGAACAGAGACTTCAGAAATGGACCCTCAACTCTATGATCAACTAAAATTTGACAAAGCAGGAAAGTCTATCCAATGGAAAGAAAGATGGTCTCTTCAATAAATGGTGCTGGGAAAATTGGACAGCCATATGCAGAAGACTGAAACTGGACCATTCTCCTACACCATACATAAAGATAAATTCAAAATGGATGAAAGACCTCAATGTGAGACAGGAATCCATCAAAATCCTAGAGGACAACACAGGCAGTAACCTCTTCAACCTTGGCCTCAGCAACTTCTTGCAGGACACATCTCTAAAGGCAAGGGAAACATGAGAAGAAATGAACTATTGTGACTTCATCAAGATAAAAATCTTCTCATGGCAAAGGAAACAGTCAATAAAACTAAGAGGAAACCTACAGAATGGGAGAAGATACTTGCAAATGACAAATGACAAACAGATAAAGGGCTGCTATTCAAGATCTATAAAGGACTTATCAGACTCAACACACAATAACAGATATTCCAGTTAAGAAATGGGGTAACAGGTGGTAGTTAGTATAGGGGGAATGGATTGCATGGAGCACTGGGTGTGGTGAAAAAAATAATGAATACTGTGATGCTGAAGATAAATTAAAAAAAAAAAAAAGAAATGGGCAGACTTGAACAGACACTTCTCAAAAAAAGACATACGAATGGCCAACAGACACATGAAAAACACTCCACATCACTAACCATCAGGGAAATACAAGTCAAAACCACAATGAGATACCACCTTACACCAATTAGAATGGCTAAAATTGACAAGACAGGAAAGAATGAATGATGATAAGGATGTGGAGAAAGGGGAACCTTCTTACACTGTTGGTGGGAATGTAAGCTGGTATGGCTGTTCTTGAAAACAGTGTGGATATTCCTCAAGAAGATAAAAATAGAGCTACCCTACAACCTAGTGACTGGACTACTAGGTATTTACCCCAAAGATACAGATGCAGTAAAAAGAAGGGACACATGCACCCCAATGTTCATAACAGCAATGTCAATGATAGACAGCTGTGGGGGGAGCTCAGATGTCCTTCAACAGATGAATGGATAAAGAAAACATGGTCTGTATATACAATGGAATATTAGCCATCAGAAAGGATGACTATCTACCATTTATGTCAACATGGATGGAAGTGGAGGGTATTATGCTAAGTGAGGCGAACGTGATAACCACTACACTACGGAAACGAAGCTATTATGCTAAGTGAAATAAGTCAGTCAAAGAAAGACAATTATCATACGGTTTCACTCTTATGTGAATTGTGAGAAATAGCTCAAAGACTCATAGGGGAAGGGAGGGAAAACTGAATGGGAAGAAATCAGTGCGGGAGATAAATCATGAGAGACTCTTGACTCCGGGAAACAAACTGAGGATTGTGGAAAGGGAGGTGGGTGGGGAAATGGGGTCACTGGGTGATGGGAATTAAGGAGGGCATGTGATGTGATGAACACTGGCTATTATAAGCAACTAATGAATCACTGAACACTATACCAAAAGCTAATGATGTATTATGTATTGGTTAATTGAATTTAAACAAAAAGAAAAGTGGGGAGCTTTAAGCTAAACCAGTAGTCAAAAATCATCATGGGGAAAAAAAAAATCATGAATGATTGCTAGGAGACATAACTGAAGAGGCCAAGAATGTGACCAGGGTTCAATCTTTTCATGCTATGCCTTTCCTTCATACACTCTTCCCCCACTCTTCTGTCACCAAAAATGGGAGATGCTTTTACCACTACATCCATCTATGCTATTCCATCACAACAGACATGTGCATCCTATTAACTTGTTACTAAGGCTACACATTACAAATGGAGTTTTAATTCTTATTGACTCAGCTGCTTCATCTTACTTAGTGAAACAATATTCATTAACTTTAGGAAAATAAGATATAATTTTTTGGTGTAACTAACTAGCAAAAGACTCTTTTGTTAATTCTTATTACAGCATGTAATAGTCATAAGTACAGCATATGTCTATTCTCTATTTCTTATTTCTCAATTTAGGGGTATTAAAATATAACTTTATACTTTCAAATTAAACATGCAGGGAAGAAAGAGTAAAATACATTTTCTTTTCATAAAATATTCTGTATATAAGAGCGGTTATCACTTTCTTAACTAGTACTAATGAATTACATGTTATTATAAGCATTTTCCACATATTTCTACCCAGATTTTGAAACTTCCAGTAAAAAAAAAAAAGACATAGTAAGAATAGGGCAATAGGAAATATTTTTTTATTTCTTTCTTTAGATACCAAGCATACTTTATTTCATTTAATTTCTATATTCTTATGTAGTAAATATTATTATTTTCAATTGGACAAATGAATAAATTGAGAATCGGCACAGTAGCCATCTTCCTATTAAGTTGTAGCGCTCAGATTGCACTCTTGATGTATCTAACATTAATGTGGTTCTTATTCCACTGAAGGGCAATGAGAGCAGTCTCTTCTTCAGATTTAACTCAATGTCCCACCAGAGCTAAAAAAGAGTTTAATCAAATCTAAGATTCTCCAGCTTTTTATGTGAACTTTCAAAGTGGCTAAGCATCTTCTATTCCTTAAGAAAAGCTATTATGAGGATCAGGAAACACTTTTTTCTTAACCCTGGAGCCATTATATATAGGTTTGACCCTAATATATATTGCTTGTGTGCATGCATTCGCTCTCCCTCTCTCTTTCTTTACATAATGTTTACATGTTTATATCCTTAATATTTAATAATTATATAAAATGTGATATTATATTTTAAAGTACTAACAATATTTAAAAGGAGAAGAGTCTTCATTTTTCTAGTGAGGTAAGAATTTATTTTCAAAAGGAAAGAGTACATAGGCTAATTTTTGAAGGACACTTGAGAGAATTTGGCTTGTGTTTTTGTAAGATAATTCCTGTAGAAGTAAATGATGGGTTTCGGGTTAAGTGACAGAACAATATCTGGAAGACCTTTTGTGAGCAGCTTATAATGTTGTCAAGCAAAACCTAACAAGTACTGACCAGAACAAGAGTAAAAACGATGAGATTTAGAGATGCTTAAAACAATAAATTAAAAAATACAGAAAAAAAATGCTTCTAGGATAGAGTTAAATTAAATAACTGTAAGTAGTTTTACAGCTGTGAGCTTCTAGTTTCTATTTAGTAAATGCATAGAACAATTTCCAGAGCTTAAAAAAAGTAAAAATAAATACAATGATGGAGATTTCATCAACAAAGAAAACATGTTAAAAAAGTAATTATTGTCAAAGAATAAATCTAGATTACAGTAACAGTCTTATACTCACGGCCAGTTGACCAACTTGACTTAAGTGGATTTCAGTTAATCATTTATTATAATCTGCATTCTCATATCTGGTTTTTTTTTTCATTACTAGACCCATCATGTGTATCTGTGTTTAGTTATTTCTTAAATTTACAAGAAAAAAAATCCATTCTGATACTCTTTATTATTTACTATTTATATATTTTCCTATATATTTATTATTTATATTAAATAAACTATATATTATATATAAATTATAGATAAAATATATATTGTATATAATATGTATATTATATATAATATTTTATCATTTATATATTGTTTATTATATCATATATTATTTATATAATGATGTATGTTATTATAATGTATACATCGTGGGAATTTGGTGCAGAAAAATATGAGGATATAAATTTTGGTGGACAGTATGGATTTCAGTTGAGACAAGTGGTAGACAAAATGAGCTTCAGAAAAGAATAAAAGAAGAGACATAAAGTGACTCAGAAGTGAAATGTCTATTTTATCTTGTATTGAAATATAACAGCTAATGATGAAATAAATTCAGTTGGCTTTGCTGCAGAAAAGACCAGAGGAAAAAGCAAAATGAAAGAAATATATAATTGAGTTATAGTCTAAGAAATAGTGAATGACTTCTATTATCTTTTTAAATTAGTGAGGAATAGGATTTTTCATAATAGTTTCTGTGTTTTTTCTTGAATACCAGAGGTTTAAAAATTTCAACAGAACTGGAAAAAATTATGGAAATTTCATTTTAGAGAGTGAGTGATTATATAAACACACACACACACAAGTAAGTTAACCAATCTGATATACTCATTTTTCTCTATTTTCTCTTACAAAGATGCAACAAAAGAATATGTGGGTATGCAATAAACATGTAAACATATAAACATATAAATAAACATTATGTAACTATCATTTCCACTGGTTTTAACTAGTTTACAAGATGTATCCTTGTAATATGTACATAAATATATATTTATTATACACATATTTTAAAAGGACACATGACCACCTAACTTTTGGTAGGTTCTTTTCTAATGATTGTTTTGGAAAGTTGAAGCATGCTATTCAAAAAATCAAGGGAATGCAATTCTATATCTAGTCAAGCCAAAAGGTCTTTAGGAAAATACAGTTTTATCATAGAGATTATTTAGAATGTTAGAGATATACAAATAAACTTTGCTTCCTATCTTGAAATTGGTATCATCTCTTTTGAGATGACAAGGATAAAGATTTCTCAGATCTTGCAAACCAGAATGCCTACTGACTCTTAAAAGCAATATGTAACGGTGTGTGTGTTTATGTGCATAAACATTTATTATCTGTATCAAAATGTAAAAGGAAAAAATTTGCAATTGAATAACAAATTATTTCCTAAGCTTAGAGGCATATAGTTTAATAATAAAAAATAATAAAATAACAAGGAAACTCAATATTTTAACTTAAGGGAACAGATACTACCTCTAGTTTAGAAGCATAAATTATTTTTATGTAAAGCTGTAATTTATCCCAAAATTTTTTTTTTAAGATTTTGTTTATTTATTTGACAAAGAGAGAGATCACAAGTAGGCAGAGAGAGAGAGGAGGCAGCAGGCTCCCTTTTGAGTAGAAAGCCCGATGCAGGACTCGATCCCAGGACCCCGAGATAATGACCGAATGAGCCGAAGGCAGAAGCTTAACCCATTGAGCCACCCAGGCGCCCCAAAAGATTCTTTATGTAATAACAGCAACACGAGAAGAGAGATGTTATCAACATTTTTTACTCCATTGAAAATGTGATAGTTGATCAGATACCAGTGACATAGACTCTTCTGTCCATAAAAACTATAGTCACAACTAAAAACACTAATGAAAAGCAACCAAAATGACAGAGAACAAATCAATATAAAAAGAGCATTCATAAATCACACTGTAAAATCTACAAAGTAGATTATACTCCTGAGTAATTTATGTTTTGTTTGGTTTTACTTCTCCAAGTATCGGCAAGCATCGGTAAATTGTATAATTTTCCATGTTTGTCAGTATTAATGTTCACTATTTAGTGTATTATAAATCTTATTTTTAAAACCTTTCAACTCTTACAACTGAGTAAGGCAAATATTAATCAAACACTAACACAGTCTATTAGTGGTCTTTGTTACTTTTTAATTTGTTTTTGTCCTTTTTCTTCCTCTCTGATCTGCTTGCTGTCTGATTAATTAATGTTGACACCAGGCATCATCAAAGAAACAGCCTTCTTCACAAAACTAGACTATAATAGCTTTTAAAAGTGTGTAATAATGTTATTCTTCTCTAAAAAAAAACTTGAGAAACAGTGTCTTTAAAACAGAAATGCACAGATAATACATGTTTCTAAACTCTTACAGATTTATCTTTAATACAATTTAGTTTCATGATCACTTAAATTATGATGACATTCACAGTTCAAGTTACATTAAGAAAATATAAAAGCTTTTTACTTCAACAGTTATTGTCAGTGAGGTATAATGTGAAAAATGACACACACAAGCACAAACTCATACATACATACATACAAAAACATTACTGTCTTCGGTAAAGAGAGCAGAGAAGTTGGAACCTAATCTGAAAGCCTTTACTTTTTGCCACAGTGCTATAATATCTCTGCTTTTGTCAAGGGCTGAGCCCACTGCTTGTGGTTTGTATCCCATCAGTCTTGTCACTGGAATTTCTCTACATTGGTGACCCTTCTATGTATTATATTACCAATTTGTTCCATATTGGATCGTTCTAATTAACTTGCAAAGATTTATTGTTCCAAACATAGTAAAACAAAACTCATATTCCTACCAACCGTTCCAATTCTGTTTCCGTTTCTAGCAAAACATGTAGCTATTATTTACAGTTAATAAATATATTTAATAATCATCATCACTCTCATCAGTGCACTGTAATCAGTCGTTGGAACTCTTCAAAATCACCCAAAACCTCCATGCTGTCACTTCTTCCCATCTTTCCCCATCTCATTTGTTTTCATCTTACTTGGCTTCCCAGCAGCTTTGACAAAATTGATCTGGCCACTCTTACTCAATTGTCATTACTAATTTTTTCTACTCGGATATATATTGCAGTGCCCTAGGACACCATATTTCCTCCATAAAGAATAACATTCTTCTATACTTTTAAATACTATATAGCCAATTATAACTTCTAAATTTATAGCTTTAGCTAACCTCTTCTTGAGAGATAGATGCACATGCCCAGTTAACAGTTTGACACCTCTAATTAGATATCCAATGGTCATTCAAAACTTCACATGGTCAAAATGAAAGATTTCAAAGTCCCAAGACTTCCTCCATAACCCCCATTCTTCATAAATAACACGATGAACCATCTAGTTGTTCATACCTAAATTCTAAAATCACTTTTAATTCTCTACATTGCACTGCATTTAATATTCAATTTCTGAGGAAGTTCTTTTTGCTGTATTCTAAACTAGATCTTAAATCTGTTCTTCTTTTTTTTTTTCCCCTTTCTTTCTTTTTCCTCAGCCTTTCTACAGCCCCATCCTAAAATAACCCACCACCGGGGGCACCTGGGTGGCTCAGTAGGTTAAAGCCTCTGCCTTCAGATCAGTTCATGATCCCAGGGTCCTGGAATCGAGCCCCACATCGGGCTCTCTGCTCAGCAGGGAGCCAGCTTCCCCCTCTCTCTTTGCCTGCCTCTCTGCCTACTTGTGATCTGTCAAATAAATAAATAAAATCTTAAAAAAAATAATAATAACCTACCACCATCTCTCTTCTGCACTATTGGAATAGCCTCCTACCTGTTATATTAACTTTTATATTTAACTATAGCAATAATTTCTAACTAGCAATGAGATGGAACTTTTGAAGTATGAATGAATTAATTTCAAACTTAAGAGTTATACCCTAAGAAAAAATCCTATATCCCTGTCCTACAAGGTGTGTATCAGAAACTGATGACTATTTCCCTGACCTAATTGCCTCCCAGCACTTAGTATTCTCTAGGTGCGGTGATATTCTTTCTGTTTCTTGCACAAGTTAGGTTTATTTCTTCTATAGCATATTTGAACTAGCCAGTTCTGGGCGCTAGAATCATGGCCTGCCAGTGGAAGAGGATGGTGGTGACAGGAATAGCCTTCTCAGGTATAAGCAATGGAAGGGAGGTGTTGTTTATAGATAATTAAAGACAATAATAAAATGGCTGAAGGTTGTCTTTCTCTGCTTGACTTATTTCGCTAAGCATGATACGCTCTAGTTCCATCCATGTTGTCGCAAATGGCAAGATTTCATTTCTTTTGATGGCTGCATAGTATTCCATTGTGTATCATATGATTTCCCTGATATGAGGAAATGGTGATGCAACATGGGGGCTTAAGTGGGTAGGAGAAGAATAAATGAAACAAGATGGGATTGGGAGGGACACAAACCATAAGTGACTCTTAATCTCACAAAACAAACTGAGGGTTGCTGGGGGGAGGGGGTTTGGGAGAAGGGGGTGGGATTATGGACATTGGGGAGGGTATGTGCTTTGGTGAGTGTTGTGAAGTGTGTAAACCTGGTGATTCACAGACCTGTACCCCTGGGGATAAAAATATATGTTTATAAAAAATAAAAGATTAAAAAAAATGGCTGAAGGTCAGTCTGCTTTTAATATTATTATACCTTGACGATTCTGTAGAATGCCATTGATAACACATTCCTACCTGCTCGGATGAACTGTCCACCATATGCTTTCTCTGGTCCTCTACTGCCTAGAATATGTTCACCTTTATCATGGCATGGCTTATTCTTTCTACTTAATCATATGCCACATCCAATAGGTCCTGTTCTTAACATTCACCTACTATTTTCTTGTTTGGTTTTAGTCTGTTTCTATTCTATATATTTTCAGAAAACCAGACTTGAAGTCCTTGTCCACAAAGTTCTTGGTATAATTGATAGTCAAAAAGTACTTGTCAAATCAACAAATGAAAGGTTTATTCTAGGTCTTAGGAATTTGAGCTTCATTTTACCACCTGCTGATATATGATTTACCTGGAATGAGAGAGAAACCTACAATAGTGTGTTATGATGGAGCTAACAGTGGTTACTAGGAACACAGTAATAAAGAGCACATTGATTTGGACTTTACTAAAATTCCTTATCAAATGGACAATGGAAAGGCAAAGTAAACAGGATATACTGTCTCATCTCTTTGCTTTACTAGGTATATTCATAGAACATAAATTCATCAGAATTCCTCTAATTCAATGAAATGTTTAAAAAATAACTTAGCTACAAGAAAAAAAAGTTCCATTTTCACTGTTAGCATAATAAATAAGAAAACAAAGTCCATTTCATGAAAAAAAAAAACCCTGAACTTAAGTTAGTTCATAAGCATTTTTGCACATATTAAATAATATACATAACATTTACCAAGAGGCCACACAGTGCAGAAACAATTATTTTTCTCAATTAAACATTAAAGAAGAATTTCATTTTTTATTCATGCCTATTTTATATAACAATGATAAAATTAAAGGATATAATAATTTGTAAGAGGACTAACAAAAGTTGTGGAATGTTTGTAATGAAGTAAAAGCTACTTAAATCATTGAACCATTTCCAGTGATTTTAATTTAGGATTTAGGGAACTCAATTAACTCATAAAGCTACTTTAATATTTTAGTAACTGAAGTTTATAGAGATGAAATCTAGAGATTAAAGTAGAATCCTTAGACTGCAGAATACTCTTAATCTTTGGGCATATCTCATAGGTAAAGCTATAGTAGAGGAAATTTATCTTGATCCAATAATAAAGTTATTTTGATATATTATTTACTTAGGATATAGATCAAATATGTAAGTTCCTACATCCCTTATCAACACTGCTATTTTTATAAAATATTTTTCCTTGTTATTCTTTGAGGAAAAGTAGGGAAGTCTGTGTGGGTGAAGCAGAATGATCCAGGGGGTAAGTTGTTGGAAAAATTTAGAGAAGGTGAGGATATAAACCATTGAATGGCTTGTAAGCAATTTTAATGACTTTGGTACTTCCTCGGAGTGTAATGGAAGCCATTGCAGAGTTTTGAGCAGAGGAGAGCTTGATCTGATGTACACAATTAAATGGAATCTCTAGTTGCTGTGTTGAGAGTATACTGCAGGGTAACAAGACTAGAAAATGGAAATCAGTTAGAAGATGATAGCAGTAGCAGAGGTGAGATATTTGAGAAATCAAATAACAGTAATATGGTAGTAACAATAAAGACACTGAGAAGTGTTTCCATTCTAATTATATTTTAAAGTACAGTCATACGAGATAAGAGGGGAATCAGAGATGATTCCAGGTTTTTTGGCTTGAGTCCCAGTTGAGGAAGGATACTATGGAACATTGACTTAAAGATTTCTTTGAAGTCTTTAAGTGGAGAGGTTGGGTGGGCAGTTGAATGCATCATTCAGGTGTCGTGGAGGTATGGCAGGAGATATAAATTAGGAAACTGTTGACATATAGATATAATTTAAAGCCATGATGTGATATGGTATCACCAAAGAAGTCAGTATACACAAATACAGAAAGAGAATGAAGAAGAATGATGTTCTGGGCATTGAAACCTTATCAAATTAGAGATAAAAAGAAAGAACCTAGAACTGAAATCAAGACACAGCCAAAAAGAATAAAAGCCAAGAGAGCTTGCTGTACAGAGATTTCAGGGAGTAAACCATCAGAGAGGACTTACTGATCAGCTGTATCAAATGCTGCTGAGAGGTCAAATAGAATGATGCCCGATAATTGACTTTTGAATTTAAGAATAAGAAAGTCATTGCTAACTTTGATAAAATAAGTTTCTGTAGAATAGAGCTAAGCAAATATGGGGAGAATGAAATTTAAATACATAGAATCTTTAAAACTGCAAAACTGAACAAAAACAACGAAAAAAAAAAAATTGCCAGTAGGTGACTGGGTTTATCAGCCAGAAGCCAATGAAGAGAAACAAAAACACAAGTGAAATTTTAAAAATGGAAAGTTTGTATAAAGAATCAATAACTATAAGAAGGTTTTGGAGTAAGGAATAATTAGAACGTATGAAGTTAAAAAAAAACTCCAAAAAATATAGAAATAGCAGGTTTCCAAGGCATACCTCAAAAATATTGTGATTTTTGTTCCAGACCATCTCAATAAGGTAAAGATCAACTAATAAAGTAAGTCCAGTGAATTTTTTGATTTCCCAGTGCATATAAAAGTTGTTTACTTTGCACTGTAGTCCACTAAGTGTGCAATAACATTATGTCTTTAAAAAAAAGTATGTACCTTTTTTTAAAGATTTTATTTATTTATTTGACAGACAGAGATCTCGAGTAGGCAGAGAGATAGGCAGAGGGGGGGGCGGAGCAGGCTCCCTGCTGAGCAGAGAACCTGATGTGGGGCTCAATCCCAGGACCCTGGGATCATGACTGGAGCCAAAGAAAGAGGCTTTAACCCACTGAGCTACCCAGGTGCCCCCAAAAGTATGTACCTTAATTTAAAAATACTTTTTTTGCTAAAAAATGCTAACCTTCATCTGAACTTACAGTGAATCAAGATCTTTTTTTTTTTTTTAAAGATTTTATTTATTTATTTGACAGAGAGAAATCACAAGTAGATGGAGAGGCAGGCAGAGAGAGAGAGGGAAGCAGGCTCCCTGCTGAGCAGAGAGCCTGATGCGGGACTCGATCCCAGGACCCTGAGATCATGACCTGAGCCGAAGGCAGCGGCAAAACCCACTGAGCCACCCAGGCTTCCCGAATCAAGATCTTTTTGATGGTGGAGTGTCTTGCTTCTATGTTGATGGCTGCTGACTGATCAGTGTGGTAGTTGTTGAAGGCTGGGGGGGCTATGGCAATTCCTCAAAAAAAGACAGCAATGAAGTTTATTGTATTGACTGACTTTTGTTTTCACTAATAATTTCTTTGTAGCAAGCAATGCTGCAATGCTGTCTGATAGCATTTTACCGACAGTAGAACTTTCTTCAACATTTACATCAATCCTCACAAACCCTGCTACTGCTTCATCAATGAAGTTCATAAATTAATATTCTAAATTCTTTGTTTTAACAGTATTCACCAGTAGATTTCATCTCAATAAATCACTTTCTTTGCTCATCTGTAAGAAGCAACACATCACCCATTCAAATTTTATCCTGAGGTTTCAGAAATACAGTCACATCTTCATTCTCTATTTCTAATTCTAGTTCTCTTTCTGTTTCTCCCATATCCTCAGTTACTTCCTCCAGTGAAGTCCTAAATCTTTAATTTGTAACAAACGCAATATACACAAAGTATAATAAAGCAAAGTATGCCTGTATAAGGAGCAACTGCTTACTATCTTAAGGCTGAGTTAGAGCACCCAAGGACACACCCCACCTGAGATCCAGAACTCCTTAAAAAGGATGCAGCCATGGCTGACTGGATGGCAGTGAAATCACTGTGTGGCAGCTGTGGCAAAAATTTCTAGAAAACTGTCCTTTAGAAATCTACCCTCCAGGTGTCCCAAAAGAGATATCCTCCTACAATATCACCTGAGGGACCTTCTGGCAGAATCTTTTAAGTTCTCCTGGCCACCATGCTCTGCAGGAGGCAAACATGGGGCAAACCATTCATTGCAGGAATCTGGTAAATAGGCACACTCAAACCAGGGAGCAAAATCTCTCATCCTAAGGTCTCTCCAGTGTCCTCTACTGACAAAGTCCATCATAATGTTAACTGGCAAAGAAAAAAAATATTTGAAGGGGCCATTTTAACATCCATTTTCACAAAATAGTTGAAAAAGATAGTTTTGGAGCTGGGGATCAATAAACTGATAACCAAAACAAAACAAAAATAAATTGATAAACACCAAACTGGGGTGGGGGAGGGGAGAGATCAAGCATGTTTACATACTCACAGTTGTGATTCCGAAGAGAAGCAATTTGATGATATAAGACAGGGAAGAACTTTTGGAATATTTTCTTTGAATGTGCTAGAGTAGGGTAGGATTTCATGAACAAATGGATAGATTGGTTTTAGAAAAGAGGATTGAAAAATTATCTATAAGAACAGGTGAAAAGCAAAAACGCATGTACAGACCTTGGTAGGTGAGCAGATGCAATGGTATAAATGAGTGTTTATTGGGGTCCTATTTTTGATTCTGATATTAATTCGGTGTTTGATCATGGAAAGTTTGTTTAATTTCACTGGGCCTCAGTTTTCATATCAGAACAAGAAAATGGAAATATTCTTTCTGTCAGTAACATTGCATGAATGAAAATGGGTTTTCATTTCCTAAGAACTGATGCCAACTCAATAAATAATTGACATAAATAATTCTATAGCGAATTAAGATATGTATGCTTCCCCATCTAAAAAAAAATAATTTTGACAATGTCTTAAACCTCTCAAGGAACTTCATTCAGTAGACAATGAAAAAATCTTGAACTTTTTGCTCACCAAATAAATGGTCTTTAGTGAAACATAAATTCCTTCCATTGTAGTCATTTTCTTCCCTAGTAATCATCATTCAGGACGTTTAAATGACAAAAATCTTATGACTTAAAAAATAGATAAACTGTTTTCAAATTACTTTGCAAACTTGTATAATTTAAATCATTCCTAAGAGGAAAGCAAGCCAACTATAAGCTGTGTGAAGGAATCACAAGCGAATTGAATTTTATCACACGTGTATTAAAATGACAACTACTATAACTTTAATTTCTAGGAGTATCAAATAAATAAAAGTTTATTATTATAATGACTCTGAAAATGGAAAAACTACCTCCCAGAGAAGAACAATTTAATGTTAATGACTATCCAGAGAATCAGACAAATGCATTGATTTCCTTTCTAATTAAATGGCAAATACCTGTAGGTATAAAAGTCATTACTTTATAATATTCAAAAAAAATAGTACACTGCTAATAGTAAAAAATGATAAATACTTGTATGTTATTTTGCATAACTACTCAAATTTATTGGAGTTTTTTTTCTTAAATATAAAGGTAAATTATCTTAGAATAATGTTATTGGTGCTAAGTCTCATGAAATTTCATATTTTATTAAGAAAATGGAGTACATGTTAATTAAGTATTTCCCACAAATACATCAAATATTCCTGATAAATTGAAGAAAATTTTCAATTTTAACTTAAAGAAAATAATTCTGAGTTTGTTATTATCAGAAATTCTTAGTCTTCTATAATTAAGCTTCATCAAATAGAATTCATTGAGTGGGCATATTACTTTTTCTTTTAATCCAAACAATAATTTATGTTGTTCAGGAAAATTTTTTCTTTGAATTACAATGAAATTAGGCTTTGTGATAAATTACCTAACTTTCCACCTGAGATATAATATGAAAAATTGAAATGTTCAGTCTCCATTGTCTTTTCTACCTTAGGTGTCATGATGACAGTTAACCACTCACCGAATTCAAATCACTAGTGTGATATTTTTAAACTTTGTTAATTTGAAGTTACGTTTACTACAGTATTTTCAAATCACTGTTGACTTCATTATCAGAGCAGTTCAGAGCAGCTTAGAATTTATTTTTCCATAATCACCAGGGGAAATATGTGAATGATCACCTGACACCCTACTAAAATGTGTATCTACCTTACTGTCACATTTTTATTGCAGAAAAGACCTTCAAAACTAGCTCCCTAATATTTTGCAGGGAGAAACTGAGGCTCTGAGAATTAAAGCAAACTATATTAGATAATATTTTAAATTTAAAAACTCACTGATGCATATATAATAGAATTTAGGAATTCTAACTCTCAAAACAGATTTTTTTCCACCTATGAGAGTAAGCTATCAAACAGACAAACAAAAAATATCTTCACTCTTACATCTGAACCTGTAGCACCTGGTGAGTGGTTAACTGTCATCATGACACCTAAAATAGAAAAGACAATGGAGACTCTGAACATTTCAATTTTTCATATTATATCTCAGGTGGAAAGTTAGATAATTTATCACAAAGCCTAATTTAATTGTAATTCAAAGAAAAATTTTTCCTGAACAAATTAGTAACATATAGTTATATTTCAGGTATGGAGCACCTAGTTGGCTAAGTTAATAGAATGTGTGACTCTTGATATAAGGGTCATAGGCTCTAGCCCCACCTTGTCTGTAGAGGTTACTTTAAAAAGAAAAAAAAATCTGGGACGCCTGGGTGGCTCAGTTGGTTGGACGACTGCCTTCGGCTCAGGTCACGATCCCAGAGTCACGGGATCGAGTCCCACATCAGGCTTCAAGCTGCATGGGGAGTCTGCTTCTCTGTCTAACCTTCTCCTCGCTCATGCTCTCTCTCAATGTCTCTCTCTCTCAAATAAATAAATAAAATCTTAAAAAAAATCTTTAAAAAACATAAATAAATAAATAAATAAATAAACAAACAAACAAAATATTTCAAGTATGCTTCTGAGGACCTGTTTCTCCACTAGAGTAACTCTATCGGGCATGGAATAATTATTTAATAAATAGATGTTTTTCTTTTTTCTTTTTTATTTTTTATAAACATATATTTTTATCCCCAGGGGTACAGGTCTGTGAATCGCCAGGTTAACACACTTCACAGCACTCACCAAAGCACATACCCTCCCCAATGTCCATAACCCCACCCCCCTTCTCTCAACCCCCTCCCCCTAGCAATCCTCAGTTTGTTTTGTGAGATTAAGAGTCACTTATGGTTTGTCTCCCTCCCAATCCCATCTTGTTTCATTTATTCTTCCACCCACGTAAGCCCCCATGTTGCATCACCACTTCCTCATGTCAGGGAGATCATATGATAGTTGTCTTTCTCCGCTTGACTTATTTCGCTAAGCGTGATATGCTCTAGTTCCATCCATGTTGTCACAAATGGCAAGATTTCATTTCTTTTAATGGCTGCATAGTATTCCATTGTGTATATATACCACATCTTCTTGATCCATTCATCTGTTGATGGACATCTAGGTTCTTTCCATAGTTTGGCTATTGTGGACATTGCTGCTATAAACATTCAGGTGCACGTGCCCCTTCAGATCATTACGTTTGTATCTTTAGGGTAAATACCCAGTAGTGCAATTGCTGGGTCATAGGGCAGTTCTATTTTCAACCTTTTGAGGAACCTCCATTCTGTTTTCCAGAGTAGTTGCACCAGCTTGCATTCCCACCAACAGTGTAGGAGGGTTCTCTTTCTCCACATCCTCGCCAGCATCTGTCATTTCCTGACTTGTTGATTTTAGCCATTCTGACTGGTGTGAGGTGGTATGTCATTGTGCTTTTGATTTGTATTTCCCTGATCCCGAATGATATGGAGCACTTTTTCATGTGTCTGTTGGCCATCTGGATGTCTTCTTTGAAGAAATGTCTGTTCATGTCCTCTGCCCATTTCTTGATTGGATTATTTGTTCTTTGGGTGTTGAGTTTGCTAAATTCTTTATAGATTTTGGACACTAGTCCTTTATTTGATATGTCGTTTTCAAATATCTTCTCCCATTCTGTCAGTTATCTTTTGATTTTCTTAACTGTTTCCTTTGCTGTGCAAAAGCTTTTGATCTTGATGAAATCCCAATAGTTCATTTTTGCCCTTGCTTCCCTTGCCTTTGGTGATGTTCCTAGGAAGATGTTGCTGTGGCTGAGGTCGAAGAGGTTGCTGCCTGTGTTCTCCTCAAGGATTTTGATGGATTCCCTTCTCACATTGAGGTCCTTCATTCAATTTGAGTCTATTTTTGTGTGTGGTATAAGGAAAGGGTCCAATGTCATTTTTGTGCATGTGGCTGTCCAATTTTCCCAACACCATTTATTGAAGAGGCTTTTTTCCATTGTACATTCTTTCCTGATTTGTCAAAGATTAGTTGACCATAGAGTTGAGGGTCTATTTCTGGGCTCTCTATTCTGTTCCATTGATCTATGTGTCTGTTTTTGTGCCAGTACCATGCTGTCTTGATAATGACAGCTTTGTAATAGAGCTTGAAGTCCGGAATTATGATGCCACCAACGTTGGCTTTCTTTTTCAATATGCTTTTGGCTATTCGAGGTCTTTTCTGGTTCCACATAAATTTTAGAATTATTTGTTCCATTTCTTGGAAAAAGATGGATGGTACTTTGATAGGAATTGCATTAAATGTGTAGATTGCTTTAGGTAGCATAGACATTTTCACAATATTTATTCTTCCAATCCAGGAGCATGGAACATTTTTCCATTCCTTTGTGTCGTCCTCAATTTCTTTCATGAGTAATTTATAGCTTTCTGAGTATAGATTCTGTGCTTCTTTGTTTAGGTTTATTCCTAGGTATCTTATGGTTTTGGGTGCAATTGTAAATGGGATTGACTCCTTAATTTCTCTTTCTTCTGTCTTGTTATTGGTTGTGAAAAATGCAACTGATTTCTGTGCATTGATTTTATATCCTGACACTTTACTGAATTCCTGTATAAGTTCTAGCAGTTTTGGAGTGGAGTCTTCTGGGTTTTCCACATATAGTATCATATCATCTGCGAAGAGTGATAATTTGACTTCTTCTTTGCCGATTTGGATGCCTTTAATTTCCTTTTGTTGTCTGATTGCTGAGGCTAGGACTTCTAGTACTATGTTGAATAGCAGTGGTGATAATGGACATCCCTGCCGTGTTCCTGACCTTAGCAAAAAAGCTTTCAGTTTTTCTCCATTGAGAATGATATTTGCGGTGGGTTTTTCATAGATGGCTTTGATGATATTGAGGTATGTGCCCTCTATCCCTACACTGTGAAGAGTTTTGATCAGGAAGGGATGCTGTACTTTGTCAAATGCATTTTTAGCAACTATTGAGAGTATCATATGGTTCTTGTTCTTTCTTTTATTGATGTGTTGTATCACATTGACTGATTTGCAGATGTTGAACCAACCTTGCAGCCCTGGAATAAATCCCACTTGGTCGTGGTGAATAATCCTTTTAATGTACTGTAGAATCCTATTGGCTAGTATTTTGTTGAGTATTTTCGCATCTGTGTTCATCAAGGATATTGGTCTATGGCTCTCTTTTTTGGTGGGATCCTTGTCTGGTTTTGGGATCAAGGTGATGCTGGCCTCATAAAATGAGTTTGGAAGTTTTCCTTCCATTTCTATTTTTTGGAACAGTTTCAGGAGAATAGGAATTAGTTCTTCTTTAAATGTTTGGTAGAAATGCCCCGGGAAGATGTCTGGCCCTGGGCTTTTGTTTGTTTGGAGATTTTTAAAGACTGTTTCAATCTCCTTACTGGTTATGGGTCTGTTCAGGCTTTCTATTTCTTCCTAGTTTGGTTGTGGTAGTTTATATGTTTCTAGGAATGCATCCATTTCTTCCAGATTGTCAAATTTGTTTGCGTAGAGTTGCTCATAGTATGTTCTTATAATAGTTTGTATTTCTTTGGTGTTAGTTGTGATCTCTCCTCTTTTATTCATGATTTTATTTATTTGGGTCCTTTCTCTTTTCTTTTTGATAAGTCTGGCCACGGGTTAACAATTTTATTAATTCTTTCAAAGAACCAGCTCCTAGTTTCGTTGATTTGCTCTATTGTTTTTTGGGTTTCTATTTCATTGATTTCTGCTCTCATCTTTATGATTTTTCTTCTCCTGCTCTGCTTAGGGTTTCTTTCTTGTTCTTTCTCCAGCTCCTTTAGGTGTAGGATTAGGTTGTATACCTGAGACCTTTCTTGTTTCTTGAGAAAGGCTTGTACCACTATATATTTTCCTCTCAGGACTGCCTTTGTTGTGTCCCACAGATTTTGAACCATTGTATTTTCATTATCATTTGTTTCCATGATTTTTTTCAATTCTTCTTTAATTTCCCGGTTGACCCATTCATTCTTTAGAAGGATGCTGTTTAGTCTTCATGTATTTGGGTTCTTCCCAAACTTCCTCTTGTGGTTGAATTCTAGCTTCAGAGAATTGTGGTCTGAAAATATGCAGGGAATGATCGCAATCTTTTGATACCGGTTGAGTCCTGATTTAGGACCGAGGATGTGATCTATTCTGGAGAATGTTCCATGTGCACTAGAGAAGAATGTGTATTCTGTTGCTTTGGGATGAAATGTTCTGAATATATCTGTGATGTCCATCTGGTCCAGTGTGTCGTTTAAGGCCTTTATTTCCTTGTTGATCTTTTGCTTGGATGATCTGTCCATTTCAGTGAGGGGAGTGTTAAATTCCCCTACTATGATTGTATTATTGTTGATGTGTTTCCTTGATTTTGTTATTAATTGGTTTATATAGTTGGCTGCTCCCACGTTGGGGGCATAGATATTTAAAATTGTTAGATCTTCTTGTTGGACAGACCCTTTGAGTATGATATAATGTCCTTCCTCATCTTTATTATACTCTTTGGCTTAAAATCTAATTGATCTGATATAAGGATTGCCACTCCTGCTTTCTTCTGATGTCCATTAGCATGGTAAATTCTTTTCCATCCCCTCACTTTAAATCTGGAGGTGTCTTCGGGCTTAAAATGAGTTTCTTGGAGGCAACATAAAGATGGGTTTTGGGTTTTTTTTGTTTGTTTGTTTGTTTTTTAAAGATTTTATTTATTTATTTGACAGAGAGAAATCACAAGTAGATGGAGAGGCAGGTAGAGAGAGAGAGGGAAGCAGGCTCCCCGCCGAGCAGAGAGTCCGATGCGGGACCCGATCCCAGGACCCTGAGATCATGACCTGAGCCAAAGGCAGCGGCCTAAACCACTGAGCCACCCAGGCGCCCCAAGATGGATTTTGTTTTTTTATCCATTCTGATACCCTGTGTCTTTGACTCGGGCATTTAGCCCATTAACATTCAGGGTAACTATTGAGAGATATGAATTTAGTGCCATTGTATTGCCTATAAGGTGACTGTTACTGTATATGGTCTCTGTTCCTTACTGATCTACCACTTGTAGGCTCTCCCTTGCTTACAGGACCCCTTTCAATATTTCCTGTAGAGCTGGTTTGGTGTTTGCAAATTCTTTCAGTTTTTGTTTGTCCTGGCAGCTTTTAATCTCTCCTTCTATTTTCAATGATAGCCTAGCTGGATATAGTATTCTTGGCTGCATGTTTTTCTCGTTTAGTGCTTTGAAAATATCATGCCAGCTCTTTCTGGCCTGCCAGCTCTCTAGATAAGTCAGCTGCCAATCTAATGTTTTTACCATTGTACGTTACAGACTTCTTTTCCTGGGCTGCTTTCAGGATTTTCTCTTTGTCACTAAGACTTATAAATTTTACTATTAGGTGATGGGGTGTGGGCCTATTCTTACTGATTTTGAGGGGTGTTCTCTGAACCTACTGAATTTTGATGCTCGTTCCCTTTGCCATATTGGGGAAATTCTCCCCAATAATTCTCTCCCGTATACCTTCTGCTCCCCTCTCTCTTTCTTCTTCTTCTGGAATCCCAATTATTCTAATGTTGTTTCATCTTATGGTATCACTTATCTCTCGAATTCTCCGCTCGCGGTTCAGTAGCTGTCCCTCTTTTGCTCAGCTTCTTTATTCTCTGTCATTTGGTCTTCTATATCACTAATTCTTTCTTCTGCCTCATTTATCCTAGTAGTGAGAGCCTCCATTTTTGATTGCACCTCATTAATAGCTTTTTTGATTTCAACTTGGTTAGATTTTTAGTTCTTTTATTTCTCCAGAAAGGACTTTTATATCTCCCGAGAGGTTTTCTCTAATATCTTCCATGCCTTTTTCGAGCCTGGCTAGAACCTTGAGAATTGTCATTCTGAACTCTAGATCTGACATATTACCAATGTCTGTCTGTATTGATTAGGTCCCTAGCCTTCAGTACTGCCTCTTGTTCTTTTTTTTGTGGTGAATTTTTCCGCCTTGTCATTTTGTCCAGATAATAGTATATGAAGGAGCAAGTAAAATACTAAAAGGGTGGCAACAACCCCAGGAAAATATGCTTTAACCAAATCAGAAGAGATCCCAAATCATGAGAGGGGGGAAAGGGGATAAAAAGAGGTTCAAAAAGAAAGAAAGAATAAAAAAAGAATTAAAAAAAGAAAATGAATAAAGAAAAGTATAAAAAAAGAAAAAAAATATATGTATTAGATAAACTAGTTAAAAAACGTTAAAAAAGAAAATGGTAAAAGTTACAAAAAATTTTAGCAGAAGAAGAGAAAAAAATGAAAAAGAAAAAAATTAAATTAACTGCAAGACTGAAAAATCACAGGGAGAAAGCCATGAGTTCCATGCTTTGCTTTCTCCTCCTCTGGAATTCTTCTGCTCTCTTTGGTAATGAAACTACACTCCTTGGTAGGTGAACTTGGTCTTGGCTTGTTTCTTGTTGATCATTTTGGGGAGGCGCCTGGTGTAGTGATTCTCAAGTGTCTCAAGTGTCTTTGCCCCTTATCAGTGGCCGGGCTGAGTAATCCACTCGGGTTTGCTTTCAGGAGCTTTTTTTCCCTGAGTGCTTTCCATAGATTTCCGGAGGACAGGAATACAAGTGGCGGCCTCCTGGTCTCCGGCCCGGAGAAGCCAAAAGCCCGGGGCCCCACTCCTCAGTGTGCCCTCAGAGAACAGGGCCCAGTTACTCCCGTCTGCCTGACCTCTGGCCACGCTCCGAGCTCACCGAGCCTGCGACCGGTTCAAGGTAACACCGAGCTGTGAGCTTACTGTCGGCTCTGTCTCTGTAGCCGGCTTTCCCATTCCAGTACCCGCAAGCTCTGCAACACTCAGACACCCCCGATCCTTCTGTGACCCTGCGGGACCTGAGGCCACGTTGACCTCGGGTGGGCTTCGTCCCAGTTTAGCCTCTGGAGAGATGTCCCTCAGTGGAAAAGACTTTTAAAAGTCCTGATTTTGTGCTCCATTTCTCTGCTGCTTGCTGGGAGCCGGCTCCTCCCCCTAGATAGACTGGGTCTATCTTCCGTCGCTTTGGATTCACTTCTCCACCAGTCCTACCTTTCAGAAAGTGGTTGTTTTTCTGTTTCTAGAATTACGGTTCTTCTTTTCGATCTGCCAATGGATTTGCAGATGTTTGCACTCTTTAGATAAGCTATATAGCTGATCTCCTGCTAGCTAGCTGAAGTAGTCTCAGCCTGCTACTTCTCTGCCATCTTGACTCCTCCCCCTAATAAATAGATGTATAAAGATCAAATTTAATTACTAAATTTAAAGCAAAAAATATACTTTTATTTTTTTTTATTGTTCTTTGTAACTTTTTTCTTTTTTTTTTAATTTTTTATTTTTTTATTTTATTTATTTATTTTTTTTTTTTAAATTTTTTATTTTTTATAAACATATATTTTTATCCCCAGCAGTACAGGTCTGTGAATTGCCAGGTTTACACACTTCACAGCACTCACCAAAGCACATACCCTCCCCAATGTCCATAATCCCACCCCCTTCTCCCAAAACCCCTCCCCCCAGCAACCCTCAGTTTGTTTTGTGAGATTAAGAGTCACTTATGGTTTGTCTCCCTCCCAATCCCATCTTGTTTCATTGATTCTTCTCCTACAATATACTTTTATTTTGAAGAACATTTAAAAAGTAAGAATTATGTCAATTGAAAAATAGCTTTTAAAAATATATATATTATAGGGGCTCATGGGTGGCTCAGTGGGTTAAGCATCAGAGTTGATTTGGGCTCAGGTCATGTTCCCAGGGTGGTAAGATGCAGTCCCAAGTCAGGCTCTGAGCTGAGCTGAGCTGGCCTGTTTGAGATTCTCTCTTTCCCTTTACCCTTCCTTACATATATATAATGTGAGTCATATTCTATTATTCTATTCTTTTCTGGTATCATTTACATACATATTTCTCATGTTCATTGTAAGACAAAGAGCTGCAATAATTAGCTTAAGCAAATCAGGATTGTGGGTGGTGGAGATTTCATCAGTGACAACCAGAAATTAGAAATAGAAAAGAAGAAAGATTAAAAGGCAATACCTTCATTATCTATTTTTAAATTTTCATGCATTATACTATGGAATTCATGACCAGTAACTCTGTATTTAAAGGTTTATGTCATTTTCCTTAAAAATGTAGAAAATATTATTTCATTTAAAAATTATCCAAAAAGGGCACCTGGGTGGCTCAGTGGGTTAAGCCGCTGCCTTCGGCTCAGGTCATGATCTCAGGGTCCTGGGATCGAGTCCCACATTGGGCTCTCTGCTCAGCAGGGGGCCTGCTTCCCTTCCTCTCTCTCTGTGATCTCTTCCCTTCCTCTCTCCTACTGTGATTTCTCTCTGTCAAATAAATAAATAAAATCTTTAAAAAAAATTATCCAAAAAAATTATTTGATAGACTATCTTTTTAAAGATTTATTTATTTTTGAAGAGTGACAGAGTATAAGGATAAAATATGTGCTCTTTAAGCCAAAATATCCCATGTTTCCCACAGAATAAAGGGGCAAATTTTGATGTTAAAATTATAAATTACTAAAACAAAAGCAAAACATGCGCTCTGTTTGAATTATTAGGCTTTCTCATTAGAACTACATTTGGTCTCTGAAATAGATTTGCTGTAAACTAGCATTTTCTAACACTTTAACCATGGACAAATAGTATTTAAAAGTATTCATCCCAAAGTGTATCATAAAAAAGAAGTTTATGAACCCATCTTGCAGGGCACCTGGGTGACTCAGCTGGTTTAGCATCCTCTCCCTCTACCTGCCTGCTCCCCCTGATTGTGGTCTCTCTCACTCTCTATGTCAAATAAATCAAATCTAAAAAAAAAAAAGTAAAATAAACCCATTTGCTATAACCCCTCCTTTTAAATTTTGTAATACAGATTGTTATAATAATCTCTTAATAAAGAAACTAACTTAAATTCATGGCTTTTCTGAAGAAAAACTTATTTTAAGTAATGACTCTTAAAGTCTCATGGAAAGAATGATCTACAGAACACATTAGGGAAGCATGGTTCTGGGTTATTATTTTTTAAAGTTTTGGAACTCTTCATGAAAAAGGTTAATAAACAATAGATTTTCATTTAGAGTAAATTATCCTAAATTAAAGGCACTCTAGATGTGTTTATACTTAAAGAAATAGGCTCTCTTCCATTTCCATTGCTATGAGTCTATCTACCATTAAGTAGCCTGCAAAATTGGCTTTGCTGAGCTGGAAAAGCAGCATATTCAGTGAATTCAATAAGCTGACCTATAAAGACCTGGAAATAGAGTCATAAATAATAATGAGTGTGTTATTCTCAATTCAGTCAGCTGTGGGGGTTTTCCAAACCATTAAACAACTTCCCAATTTGCTACAAATCAGCATAACTGTTGTACTCTTTTCAAAAGGAAGCTAGAATAAGAGATGGTAAGTATATGGTAAGATTTAGAGAGTAATGAATATTTAATTATAAGGAACACCTAAAACCTGGTTACAGTGAGCAGTCACTCATAACATTCATCTATTATAAAAATAAATGATGGGATTTTATCTTGACCGACCATTACATTTCACCTCATGCTAATGCTCATTATTTCCTGTATATGCTTATATATATATATATATATATATATATATATTGGGCTTAAATAAGATAAACGAGTCCTGCTTGAAATATAAAGATCAATTTGAATGGTAAATGCCTATTTCATCTGATTGGTCACTTTTTTAGAAAACTGGAATGGCATCTTGTCGTGATGTAATCTCCAGAAGCAATGACTAGATATGTGTTATCTCTTTAAATAAAGTCCTTATTGACAACTATTGTCTTACTCCATATGCCACCAAGCTTTTTTCTTTTTCTTTTTTTTTTGTAAATGTGATGTTTTAAAATGTTCTAAATCTCTCTTTCCATGTATATTATTAATACCTTTAGATTTGAACTTATCATTATTTTTTTTTTTTGCAATGAACTCAATGGTAATCATCCAACTGTAGCGACCTCTTTCTCCACCTATATCCATTCTTCATAATGCCTCAGGAATGAATTTTTTAAAACATAAGTTCACTTTATAGATATTGATTAAAAGGCAAATCATACATACGTACAACAGGGAAAACAATAAAAATTCAAGATGCTACTATTAATAATACCAGAATCAGTCATTAGGTGAAAATTAGTCTAGAAATCTCTTCATTTATTAATTCACTCACTCACTCACTCATTTCATAAAGACTTTCTAAGAGCCACCTATATGCTGGGAGTATGCTCTTTGTGCTTAGCATTGCACATTAGAGTAAAGACCATTCTTTACTCTAACGCAGCTCACATTTTAGCAGGAAGGGGAGGATAGGGTGAGGGAGGCAACAGGCATCAAAAAAACCATCCACTCATTATAACTCAGATAGTGAAAATAATTATGAATTAAAGAAAATAAGTCAAGGTGAGAGAGTGTTTAGGGGTTACCAACTTAGGTAGGCTGTCCATGGAAGTCCTTTATGAAAAAGTGACTGTGAGCAGAAACAGAAGAAATGAGGGAAAAATCAAATAGATATGAGGCAAAAGAGTGTTCCAGGAAGAAGGAACTGCAAAGAAGTCAAGGTAGAGTTCTTTGGGCAGGGTGGCAGGGGTGTGGACGAGGAAGTCAGAAGTGTTCAGGAGATAGATAATGTAAGGCTTAGATGCTCATAGGGAGTTTAGTTTTTATGCTAACTATGGAAAGCCACTGCAGGATTTTGAGCAGAGAAAACATGTACTCTGGGTTTTTTTTAATTTTTTATTATGGAAATATTCAAATGTATTCAAAAGTAGAGAGTAATTCTATTTTAAAAGGAGTATTCTAGCTGGTGTCTGAAAAATAAACTATATAATAGTGCAATAGCTAAGATCCCAGCAGGAGATCAAATTTACCCAAAATGCTTCATATGAAGAGATGTTAATGAAGGCACTACTTACAGAGGTGTGGCCAGTGTTCAGGAAATGAACAAAGGATGTTGAGGACTCAGGGAACCTGAACCAAGGTGATGATGGAGGAAATCTTACTACATAGTTCAGAAAGATCAGAGGTATGGCAGAGTGGCTGCCCTACTTGAGCTGTAGTCATAAAGAGACACCACTACAGCCACATCATGCAGAGAGTAGGGAAGAAATATACTTATATTCATTTTCACCACCTGACTTTCTGGTTATAAGTCCCATTGGCTGGAGCTAGCCAAAAGCAAATCAGCAAGGGAAGCAGGTGATGCTGTTCCAGAAGGTTCAGCTTCACAAGGAATGGAACTGGACAGAGAATAGTGCAAACTGAATGACAAGGAAGCAAATGAAAATAACCAGCACTAAAAGGGCAGACTACAAGCACATATACTAGTCAGGAGGTTTTATAATTGTCCAGGTGAGGATGTTAGCTTGTCCCAGGGTTGTAAGAGTAAATATATTCTAGACATATCTTGAAGGTTACATACTACAAGTATGTCCAGTGGATCTGACATGTTGAATGAAGGTAAAAGATGATTCATAAGAATATTAGAGATATATGATTAGAAGGCGGGCTTCATATATAAGGATGGAAGTTTGGATGGATGGATGGATGAATGAAGATTGAAATAAATACAGGGATAAGAGATAAATATTTTATTAAGAATAGACACTCCCTGAACAGTGTATTTTGAATAAATGTCATTAGTTTGGATTCTACTTGACTTCCTTTCATTCCTCTGTACCTATGAACTTTTTTCTTGAAATAGCCTTTATTATTTTCCATGCCTGGAAAATAGGCACTTATTTTATTGATTTGGTTTAAAGAAGGCACCCTGTTGTACGTATTTCTTTAATATGTAGCACATGGTTAAGCATATCTTCTTATTTCCTAGAGTACTTTGTCCATGTTTCTTGTACCTTTTGACTACCTTCACCCATTTCTCCCACCACCTTCCCCCACCTCTGGCAACCACTTATCTGTCCTTTGTATCTATGAGTTTGGTTTTTGTTTGGTTGGTTTTTTATATGTGTGTGTTTAAGACCCCACATATTAGTGAAATCATAAAGTATTCGTCTTTGTCTTTGTGACTCATTTCACTTAGCATAATGGGCTCAAGGTCCATCTATGTCATCAAAAATGGCAGGATTTCCTTCTTTCAAAGAGATGAATATATTCCTACATATATACATATAACATCCTCTTTATCCATTCATCTCTCAATGGACACTTAGGTTGTTTCAATGTCTCCACTATTATAAGTAATGTTAATGCTGCAATGACTATGAGGGTGCAGATACTCCCTCAAGTTAGTTAGTTTTTGTTTTCTTTGGATAAGGACCCAGAAGTGGAATTGCTGAATATGGTGAATACCACTTTAAACAGTTATCTTCCTGTACATCTACACATTAACTGATTAATGCTGCTTCATGAAATGACTTTCAACTGCTATGCAAGTCTAGGAGGGTTATATGTAAGGAAAAGAAGAAGAGTGAATGGATTAATGATTCCTGTTTTGAAAAAGTCAACTAACTGAAAACTGGGATGTTGGATACAGATATAACAAGCTTCTCAGCACAACATTATATACGTTTGCTTAGCTGTGAGTACTAGAAAATCATAACCATATGCTCCACTACATTATAAATTATATTACATATTACTCCATTATAATATAAATTATATTGTGAATTATCAAAGTTTAGGAATAGATACATTATTTTTTTTGCATACTCCAAAGTGTCTGACATGGGGTTTGACACATTTCAATTATTTTAATACCCTTAATATTAATATTCATGTTTATATTTTCCCTTATCCTTGAAGTTTGTTCAATAAAATGTTTGAACAACTCATTTCATACCTAAATTTTAGAAACTCCACAGGCAGAGTGTATGCCCAGTGGAATTAGCTTTACTTGGGAGAATTATTTTAATCCCTTATTGACTTGCAAGATGCATCCACCCTGATGTTTTCACAGGAACGTATCGCACTGATGATGATCAAAAGAGGTATGTTGGACTTTGATCAGAGTAAATCTAAAGAAAGCTGAAATCTGCAAATACGCAGTGATTATAATTCTTTCTCCATCTTCTTTTAGTGGAAGAAGGGAAGTGAAATACTGACTCATACCTTATAATTAGTGTGAGAGAAATGGAAAGTTTTTTATTTAAGAAAATTGAGACAGTGCTAAAGCAAAATAAAAATTTAATACTGTGCACGTTATTATAATAGAAATCAGGAGATCTAGTTTTGCAGAGTAAACTAAACGTGGTCCCTTTGATTGCTTTCCTGCAGATATGTGTCAAAGAACTTCCAGAAGCATCATTTGCTTCTTACCATCAGCATTAACTACTCTGAGACAGAACAGAGAGAAGCAGAAGAATTTTCAATCTTTCTGGTAACACCAGATGCTCTTTATAGGCTTAAGACATTTACTTCTTTTTGGTTATTGTGTGTAGGCCACTTGCAGATTTATCCCTCTCAATGGAAGTATACTTTAGAATGACCTTTACACTTAATGCTTTGTGCTTGTTAACTATGGTTAGTCAGGGGACATTGTGTCATCAACTAACTTCTTAAAAAATAGGATGACAAATAACAGAATTTTAGAAAGAGAGATTTTACCTTTAAAATTCAAGTAAATGTAGTTAATATTTAAGAATGAGACAGCCACCTATCAAACCATAAAAACGAGATAAAAACAGTATATTTTGCTCCTGGTATTTACTAAGTATAAGCAATAGAATACTAAGTAATGAATTAAGGAAATTACAGATCAAGTCTAAGTCCTGCTTCTCCCTCTCACACTCCCCCTGCTTGTGTTCCCTCTTCCATTGTCTCTCTGTGTCAAATAAATAAATAAAATCTTCAAAAAAATGTTTGATCTTTCTAAAAAATTCAGAAAAGAGTTAATATCTTCTGTCAAAGTGGCTTTTGGAAGGAGAAGGGAATAGTGAATGGAAGGATCTTAGGCAGTATTATAATAATAATATCTGATGACTCTTTGTAATGGGCTTGACTAAGAACATAAACTTTTCTAAGTAGAATTACCAGTGGATTAAGTCTTGAGTGAGTTATCAAGGGGTCTCAGTAAGAAAGACACATTTTAAGAATATTTACTTATTCACACCCTACAGTGTGAAGCCTTTGCCTTCAGCTCAGGTCATGTTCCCAGGGTCCTGGGATCGAGACTCAGTCGGGCTCTCTGCTCAGCAAGGAGCCTGCTTCCTCCTCTCTCTCTCTCTCTCTCTGCTTGCCTCTCTGCCTTCTTGTAATCTCTGTCAGATAAATAAATAAAACCTTTAAAAAATATATTCTTATATTCTCACACTGTATTTTCCAACATTTTGAATCTAAATAGAAGTAGCTTAAAACAGAAGTACAGGTAAAGAAATACCGTAATCCATCAACAAAAATCAGAAGGCATAAGTCAATATAAGAAGAAGAATGGCAATGCTAAAAATAAGTTCGGATTTAAGTGTGTAGTTTCAATTGCCAGTGCAACATCCAGGCTCAGTGCTTCTTGGTTGGAAATCAAATACTTGGTTACGAGTCAAATCACCTTACAGTAATGTCCAAGAGCCCAAATTATTTGTGTAATAGAGTTTTGCTATTGACTATGACTGGAAATAAGCATGCCATCAGCTGAATCTGGGATAAATTATTTAGAAACATAGATGTTTTGTTGGCTGTTAAGCAAAGATGTTTTTGAACGACCATAAATATGTATGAAGATGATTAATTTACGCATGTAATTTGAGATGTGATATTGAATATATTTCTGCCTATACATTATACACTTTTAAGCCTCAATACTAGATGTGTTGTTTAAAATAAATTAATAGATACTCTAATTAGAGTAAGTGATTGATCACTTAAATAGTTATCGAGCAGTTCCTAGGAGCCTGTAAACTTGTTAGTGGAATTCAACAAGGGGTGGCAGATATTTTTTTCTGGTTTCCTACAAATTTATGACTAGCATGCATATGAAGCCCTTAAGTAACCACACAGATGTGAACTCATTAAAGTCTGACACGACTGAGAAAAGCACATTGTGTCGATTGTGGCCTGAACATGAGGGAAATCCTCCTGGAAGTAATAGAATGTACACTGGACTCTGAAGATTGGGTCATATTTTGATAGAAGCCCCAGAGGGAAAAAGCATTACCAATATTACTTTGAAAAAGGGCAGGATCCTTTAGGACCAGAGGAAAGAGGTCTGAAAAGCTAAAAGATGAAATACAGAAAAGATACATGAGGTATCTTGGAGAGTGTCTCAATAGCTAAAATGGGTTTTATTTTTGGCCTGCTAGTCTGAAGATATGATATAATGTCCTGGAAGCAATACTAAACTAATGCAAGCTTTAGAATATAGCTAGACATGGGTAAATTAACACAAGTGTTCTAAGAGGTGGGGAGGAGGATATGCTTGAGTAGGACTGATTAGTGGTGAGAGAGATCGCAGGTATCTAGGAGCTATTACAACACCTGGCACAAAATTGGTGCTGACTACATATTTGCTAAGTGAATGAATGAATGATTGAATGTGTACAAGATCCAGAACCTGCCTAGGATGCAATGAAATTTTTCTGGGGGAAGATGATGTTCATACAGGGCATGTTATCACTTATTTCAGTTTTAGAAATTTTGAGCTTTCAAACTACATTTAGAATAGCCAATTTATGTTAAATAACTAAAAGTTAATTATAAATTAGCAGTATTAAACCCCATCTCATTTGTCACTAATAACTACCATCATTTTAGTTAATTTTATGATCTCTACTCATTGTGATTATGTTATTATTCTTCTTTATTTGTACTGTCAGTTCAGCCAAATATTTTTCATCTCAAGGAATCAAATATTCAGAATTCAAAATATTATGTATTCAGAATAAAATTAATGAACCTCATCTTTATTTTGCAGGTGCTTTCTTTTTGTTCCTCAAATATCTGAGCAGGAATTATTCAAATGTATCTGATGGTAGCATGAACATGTCAGTAATTTGTATTTTCATTTTGAAATGACAGTACAGGAGGAGACTTGAAAAGCTACACTGTATCTGCTTTCTCATTTATTTAAAAATATAAATAATATGTTCAAGGAGTTTAGTCAGAACAGTGATTGTGCCAATAGAAAGAATGAAAAGATATTTCTGTCTCTTAATATGTCATGATGCTATCCTTTGCCAAAATTCCTTTCAATGGATATAAATGGGATTTTAAATGTACTTTAAGGACCTATCTACTTGTGTCAATGAGTTTCTTTCAGGCTGCAGATTGATATCCTGGCTAGAGCTGAGTTAGTTCCTCTTGTGGAAGGTTCGGCTGTTCCATTCCTCGCATATACTCAAACAGCTGCCGTCAAGGTGTTGTTAGCATTGGTGCACCAACTAACTTATATTCTTAGTTGTCAAAGGAGTTGTCCCGTTTCTTCCATCTATGTCTCTGAAAATCTATCTGAGAGAGAGAAGAAATATACAGAAAACCTCTCTAGGCATGAGGCAGTTTATATCTTGCCTTGCAATGCAGAACAACTCTACCTGGGAGCTCCTCGTTTATTACGCTGCTACAGAGTTCTCTGATAACTTAACTCTCTCCATTCACTGGCACCGTATACCGACAATTCAACAGGCTCTGGGCTTAGGTAGCACTGCGAGTGCTCATTAAATCACTGTTTCTCTTCTGAGAAACCGTTTAATAAAAATACCTGAAAATTTATTGTCTCAGACCCAATTATAAGATATTGAAGTAGAAAATCATTTTTTCTTGAAGCTTATGGCATATGATAATATTTTATCATTCATCCTCTTCATTCTGTCAAGCAGAGAACTTGAAAGACTATGTATGAAACTGTCACTTGTTCTTTAAGGACTGTCACTTCTAATAGGAATCAATTTTGTTTTATGGATTCAGATTCTGTGAGTAGATTTTTTTTAGCACAACACCCAGTAGCAAAACAAAAGTTTGAAATATTATGAAATAATGTGTAGTGTATGAAATTTTGTCACACTGTTATGAATGTGAGACTGTTTTCATAACCTTGATAGCCCAAGGATATAGTGTTAGAAGAGTTAATACTTCCTTTGGTCCACAGTAAGTCTAAATTTTTCTTACTTTAGGTGTTTTTCCATTATTGCACTCCATTTTCCAATGAACTCCCTGACCAGAGGAAAGGTACAGATGTGTTTGCTATGCTTTGTGCAGGTCCTGTTAGTCACCTTGCCTTTCAAATTACGTCTCCATTCATGCAGTATTACTATTCCTTAAGAAACATCTTAGAACATAGATATTTTTCTTGTTTCCAGTCATTAACATGACAGGAGTATAACGCTATAATTTCTACCTCCTAAACAGAACTATTTTATGATATTTTTTAAAGTCTGTGGAGATTCTTTAAGAAATTAAAAATAGATCTACCCTATGACCCTGCAGTTGCTCTACTGGGTATTTACCCCAATGATACAGATGTAATGAAAAGAAGGGCCATCTATACCCCAATGTTCATAGCAGCAATGGCCACAGTCACCAAACTGTGGAAAGAGCCAAGATGCCATTCAACAGATGAATGGATCAAGAAGAAATGGTCCTTATATACAATGGAATATTATGCCTCCGTCAGAAAGGATGAATATCCAACTTTTGTATCAGGATGGACAGGACTGGAGGAGATTATGCTGAGTGAAATAAGTCAAGCAGAGAGATTCAATTATCATATGGTTTCATTTACTTGTGAAGCATAAGGAATAACATGGAGGACATTGGGAGGTGGACAGGAGAAGTGAGTTGGGGGAAATCGGAGGGGGAGATGAACCAGGATAGACTGTAGACTCTGAGAAACAAACTTAGGGGAGGAGAGTGGGGGTGTGGGGGGTTCGGTGAGCCTGGTGGTAGATATTAAGGAGGGCACATACTGCATAGAGCATTGGGTGTGGTGCATAAGCAATGAATCTTGGAACACTGAGAAAAAATTAAATTAAATTAAATTAAAAAAAATAAAATAAGATAGAAATCACCCAGAAAAAAGTCTGTGATGCAAATTATTATAATATAAATATTTTGATTTTTGCTATAAAATTAGAATACTACACCCTTTATGCAATAAGAATAGGTCATGCATCCCTTTGGATCACTACATTTGTATCTTTAGGGTAAATACCCAATAGTGCAATTGCTGGGTCATAGGGCAGTTCTATTTTCAACATTTTGAGGAACCTCCATGAAAAGAATAGGTCATGCAGCTCAAACAAATTCATGCATTTGATTTTCTTTGCTTGTGATATAAGAAAGTTATTTACAATGTTAGAGAAGTATCTATACATGCAAGTTAGTGCAGAGAATCATGACAAAGATTCTAACCAACAGAGTATCTTCTTTGACATATTAAGGAAAAATATAAAGATAGGAGACTATTTTCTGAATTACATGACAATTTATTCTATTATCTTATTGGAAGGTTGGGGAAACAATGCAAACTCTAGATACTTGAATAATGCATTCCATTTTCATGAAGCAATACTTTTTTAGAGTCATAATTTCCAATGTATTGCAAGGATTTGAAGTAAATTCATATAAATATTCTTGGAAAACTGCAGTTTGATGAGTATCTATGTGTAACTATATGGGATTAAATCATTTATCAGTATTTTCATGTTCATAAGTGTGGCTATTTTAGGCACGTGGTTGAATTTCTCAAGACATCATCAACCAAATTATTGGTATTTTAATGACAAATGTAATGGCCACTTTTAAGAAATAGTGTTTTAATAATTGAATTTCTTTTTTATTCCCCCAAAGTGTAGTTAGAAATAAAGCCAATGGAACTTTACAAAGAGTATGCAAAAAGACAATAGCAATGTTTTTACACACAAAATTACAAAGAACATATCTAATCAAAATTCATGACGTTGCTGGCAACTGGAAGGCGCTCTAACAAAGTTATGATGGAGAATTCTAGGTATAAATGGATAAATAATTCTTATTTTTCATATTAGTCAATTCTGAATATCATACACGTTTCTTGACCATGTTCTATTCTAAAGGTTTACCCTTTAACTTGCAGATCATTATTTAGTCCCAAGGAAAACCTGCCAAGGTGAGATAGGGAGTCAGGACATACTTGCAAAGTGACTGCCTCACTGACATAGATCAACCCGTTAGAATTTTATGTAATGTTGTTAATAAACCCTATGCTGTCCTTCTTATTGAGTCTCAGGACATTTTGATTTTTTTTTCAAGATTTACTCATTTATTCATTTGACAGACAGAGATCACAAGCAGGCAGAGAGAGGAAGGGAAGCAGTCTCCCCACTGAGCAGAAATTCCCCATGCAGGGCTCCATCCCAGAACCCCAGGACCATGACCTGAGCTGAAGGCAGAGGCTTTAACCCACTGAGCCACCCAGGCGCCCCAATATTTTGATTTCTGATATATCTTCTGGTTATCAAAATATTTTGAATATTATTATTGGGAGAGATTAGTATCTTTCCTTGAGGTTTAATACACAATTTATGATATAGTCAATGATTATTCTAAGAACATACTAAAAGCGAAGACATTATGAAACATCCATGAATTTTTTTAATTGTAAAATAAATTATATTATGATTATTATTGATTGGAGGGGTATTGGTTGGTAGTATCCTGGATAAAATATCTAATTTGCAGACAACTGTTGTATAAATTCTTATGTGTAAACATGAATATGTTTCTAAGTAGTATATAATTTTTGAAACCTATTGATATATTTTCCAAATTTGAGTGGCAAAGGAGCTGTCACAATAGCTTAGATTTCATTAAAATTGAAGAATATAAAAAAAGTATTTTCCTTTGATAAGGAAGAGCAATAATTGTGTGAATCTTAGATTTCTGCAGGAAATCTAATGATAGCTCAAATTTAAAAGATAGCTTAACCATTTTATTTTTCTGAATTTGTGTCTTAATTTGGGCTGTAATGGTAATGCTAAAAAGTGTTGTCAGAGGAGATGAAATATAGACACAGTCATACTATCTATAAGGAATAATAATAATTTGAAAATACATAAAAATAAGTAAAAGCAATTAGGAAAAATTTAATTTCTTTCAAGATTCAAAAATAAAATTTAAAAACTCTCAAATGATTAGGGGTATGCTAAAATTAAGAAGTTTTATACAATGTTATGTTACTTAAAGGAAAAAGTATTTAAGTACAGAATAGCTTGGTTATTTTATAGAATTCAATTATAAATTTTACTTTTATTTTATATATCTTCCTTGTCATACTTTGAAATAATTTATAATATTTTCACTATGCATACATCTATGAACATTGAGCAATTAATTTCCCTTTAAAAAGAACTATTTGAAAGTATTATAAATAAAAGTACTTATTATTAATATAATTATTAATATATTTATTAATACATAAGATTATAAACAATAATATAAATAAGGTTGACTGTCCTCTGATACTGTATTTTGGCAAAGTTCCTTAAATTTTCTTTTACAATTACCTATTTTTAATGAAAAATTAGAAAGAATCCTTATATATCTCTGCATTATGCGTTTAGAAACATACAGATATTTAGCCATTCAATAAGTAATACAATTATGTTTTTAAGGTTGGCTTTATCATGTTGCACATTCTTTAATCTATGTCCATTTTATATATATATATAAAATAAGGAACCAGGAAAAGTTAGAAATATTTCAGAGACTAATGTGACTTTTCTTAGAAATCAAAACTGTATTTAAAAACTAATCTTTTAAAATTAATTTAATATTAGTCTATTGTCTTAAGGTTTTCTGAAGAAATAAAAACTATAATGTAAGCCAACATCAGTGACCTTTTTGATATACAGGACTACAAGAATTCACAAGACTGAACCTTTATAAAAGATACAACTTAGTAAACAATTTTATATTTTGGTAATCCTAAACTGTTTATTAAAAATAATAATTTCAAACCCATACAACTAATGTGCAAATTTTTTAAACTTTAAAATATAAAAATTAACCCAAGTCTTGTATTTATTTAAATATTATACTAACCTTATTTTTAACATGGTGAAAAAATATAAAAGAAGCCATAGAGGTATTTTTACGTTAAAACAAATCCACTCTAATTAGTTCAAAGAGTCATCTACATATTATGACTACTATATGAACTCCTTTTTTTTTTTTTATATAATTTTTTATTTTTTATTTTTTTATTTTTATTTTTTTTTTAAGTTTAATTCTGAAATTTTTTTTTTTTTACATTGAAATTTTTTTTTTAATTTTTTATTTTTTATAAACATATATTTTTATCCCCAGGGGTACAGGTCTGTGAATCACCAGGTTTACACACTTCACAGCACTCACCAAATCACATACCCTCCCCAATGTCCATAATCCCACCCCCTTCTCCCAAACCCCCTCCCCCTGGCAACCCTCAGTTTG
Organism: Mustela putorius furo; assembly: GCF_011764305.1. Classification (NCBI taxonomy): domain Eukaryota; kingdom Metazoa; phylum Chordata; class Mammalia; order Carnivora; family Mustelidae; genus Mustela; species Mustela putorius. Next base: position 5,691,308 of record NW_025421397.1, read on the forward strand.
TTTTGTGAGATTAAGAGTCACTTATGGTTTGTCTCCCTCCCAATCCCATCTTGTTTCATTTATTCTTCTACCCACCTAAGCCTCCATGTTGCATCACCACTTCCTCATATCAGGGAGATCATATGATAGTTGTCTTTCTCTGCTTGACTTATTTCACTAAGCATGATACGCTCTAGTTCCATCCATGTTGTTGCAAATGGCAAGATTTCATTTCTTTTGATGGCTGCATAGTATTCCATTGTGTATATATACCACATCTTCTTGATCCATTCATCTGTTGATGGACATCTAGGTTCTTTCCATAGTTTGGCTATTGTGGACATTGCTGCTATAAACATTCGGGTGCATGTGTCCCTTTGGATCACTACATTTGTATCTTTAGGGTAAATACCCAATAGTGCAATTGCTGGGTCATAGGGCAGTTCTATTTTCAACATTTTGAGGAAATGTAAGTGACACTATGTACCCATAGGTCAAACTTTTAAAATATTTACATCTATGCCATGAATCTATATATCTAAAGCCTAAACCCTAATGCAAACTTCCATTTGAACTCATTATGAGTTATAGTTTTCCAAGAAAAAAAATACAAAAATGAAGCACATATCTTTTGAATTTTTTCTTTTTTTCTCCATTTTTTTTTCTTTTCTTACCCCTTTCATTTTTTTTTATTTAACTGTTTATCTGGATAAGATACTCCTAGAGTGTGCTGCTAATAAAAGAATAGTTTCTTATGATCAACCAATCCCAAGTTTCTCGAAAAAGGTGGAAAAGGGAGAGAAGAAGAGAAAAATGATGGGAGCCAAGTTCAGCCATATATTTACATTTATCACCAGAAAACCTAATTGTTTTCCTTTTAAGGAGAGGAAAAGGTTTATATATAGAACAAATATACTTTAATACCCAGATGACCAAAAGTCATATTAAAATACTTTTTTTCTTTTACTTTATAAAGATCACTAGGATCTTATTGGAAATAGATATTCTCTTTGACAGTTATTTATTTATTTATTTATTTATAGTTACTAAAAGAGTAAAATAGTAGTCCTTAAAAAAAAAAAGTCCATTAGATATCTCCCATTCTACTCCATACCATTAAAAAAAAAAATTTTTTTTCTTGTTTAGTGTTTAGAATGAACGTGGGTAGGAAGGCAACTAAGATTTCAGTATGTAAAAACGCAATGAAGCCAAGAATTTAGTTGAACATCTTCCCTTCTATATTTCAAAGTATTTTGGTAGCTCTAATACATTACATTCCTATTCAGCCTCAGAGGTATTGTTCTTTCTCACATGTTACATTCATTATTTTATGTGTTTTTATGTTCTTGTCGACTCCAACAATGTATGCATCAAATTGGCTGAATAAATTTACTTAATTAAGGTTAAAATGTGAAATCTAATTATTTAGTTATATGCTGCTATCATATATTAACTTATTCATTCAATACATATTTGTGTCCAGATGTGGTAAAGTTTCTTATCAATGTGGATGAAAAGGTCAGTGTATTAATATTAAATTTTCAGCTTCTTAATTTTCTAAATTTATGTGACAGATTTAACTGTCACTTGAAATGAAATATTCATTCATTAAGGAAGAAAGTGATCCTGAAAGAATCCAGAGAAAAAGAGAGTCTAAAGAAAAACAGAAGAGGAGGAAAAGAAAAGATGTTTTGTATGTGCTCAAAGAAATGTACACAAAAGAATCTGGGGGGATGAAACCCTGGTGTAGCAAAAGAGACACATACTACAGCTTCAAACAGCTGATCTCACTCTATTCCTCCCTCAGGTGCTGGATTTTTGGTATAAAAGTTCTTAATTTCACTATTGGAAACTTTACCTTCTCTACTATACTACTTTCCATCTGTTTGCATCCTTAAAGAGATAAGAATAATTGTTTTCATTTTTATTGATTTTTTAATTTAAAAAGGGTTTAAATTATACCTGGAATATCTTTTTTTTATTTTTTATTTTTTATAAACATATATTTTTATCCCCAGGGCTACAGGTCTGTGAATCACCAGTATACCTGGAATATCTTAAAATAAATAAATGAAATTTACGAAGGTTGTTACCATGAATTTGTTAAAGGTTTTTTTTAATTTCCTTTGCTGGACAGGTTTATGGCCAACATAGCCAACTATATACAATTTATAAACAGGTTTCATAAGAGGAAAGGGAATAGAAAAAATGATTTCTGGAAGTTCCTTTAAACTCTGTGTCATAAAATGACAATAAATAGTATTGAATAGAAAATAAAATCCATTCTGCTTCTCATGAAAGGTCTTCTGTTATACTCATTTATTTTTATTTATCAGTGTAATTAGTTGTTATTACATTCTTCATCCCTCTCAATATATGAGTAATATCACAGGCATTAAGCTTCTAATTTTAACTACTGATGTCATATACTCAGTCCTATAAAAACATTATTGACAGTGATTATGTATTATTCACAGATACTGGCTGACCTAGAAAACCATGCATTATTTAAGAATGATTTGGAATGTCAGAAGTTGATTCTGGAAGCAATGAAGTATCATCTATTGCCAGAAAGAAGAACTTTAATGCAAAGTCCAAGAACTAAACCTAGAAAATCTACTGTTGGAACTCTGTATGCAGTAGGAGGAATGGATAACAACAAAGGTATACAATTCTTCATCTCTATATAATATACACCCTGTATCATACCATGGCATGATCTTAATACTGTAATCTGTATAATACCAACAAAACTCACATGTTTTCTACATTAAGATTTAATATTAAGGGAAAAATCCAAATAACACTTCTTATTTTCAGTCTGTGTTTGCTGCTTCTGTCTATTCATCTTTAAATCCTTTATCTCTTGTGCATTATGGGCCAGACAGACTTCATATGAAATGAAAAGGGGATTTAAAGCACTTACAAAACACAGGCCAAATAATGTGTTGGATATATTGACAACTGTATTTCAATTCCAAGCAAAGAAAATGTAATGTGCCAGTCACATGCTGGCTGAGAGCAATATCATGAAGAACAGAGTTTCTTTTGAGGCATTTAGAATCTCATATGTAAGCCCAACAAATAAATAGCTATACATAGTGGCAGTTATACTTTAGAAACTTAATGGTGATTACCAATTAGGCCCTTCAGAAGGAAGTGAATGATTCATTTAAAAGTTGAACACATACATTTGAAGGTTTCATTCTTACTTTTCTGTAGTTTGTGGAAAATATTCCATGAATATTTGTCTTCAGCTTGTCTTATGTGATACACAAGACAAATACAACTGCCATACATTTGTGTCTGGTAAGTGATATAATTATCTGCTATATATGAATATATATATGTGTATATATATATATATATATATATATATAGTTTTCTTTTTTAATTTGAGAGAGAGAGAGAGCATGAGCTGGGGGCAGGTGGAGGGTGGAGTGGGACAGGGACAAAGAGAGACTGTCTGCTGAGCAGGGAGCTAGATTGGAAGTGGGGTCCAACCCAGGACCCTGAGCCAAAGGCAGACTCTTAACTGACTGAGCCACCCAGGTGCCCTAATCCACAATATACATAGTTGACAACAAGAGACTATACATACATGTTTGATCCCTATTGAAGAACTTTGTTATTAAAGAAATAGAAGGAAACAACAAGGGATGCCTGGGGGGCTCAGTTATTTAAGTCTTCAACTCCTGGTTTTGACTCGGGTCATGATCTCAGGGTTCTGGGATCAAGTCCCACCTTCAGGTCTATGCTCAGCGGAGTCTGCTTGTCTCTCTCCCTCTGCCCCTCCCATACTCTCTGTGTGTCTCTCTCTCAAATAAATAAAATCTAAAAAAATAAAAATTAAAAAAAGGAAGCAACTAAACTTCCTTCACCATTGTTAAATGAAATCCCAATATAGCAGCTAAAAGAAAACACTTTAAGTATTAATCAGGAAAGACATATAATTCCATATTTTTGTCTGTCATGAATATATTTTGTGGCCATTATGTGGTTTTCACTAGTCTAATTTTTTGAGAAGTTTACTTTCTGTTTACTGGGACATTGATTTTTAGTAATAATCGCATTAAATGAGCACTAGAGAATTTCTATTTCCATTTACATATATTTTGTACATATGATATCTATGTTGTATATTATGTATATACAAAACTGTCAGTTAAAGGGAGTAAATAATTTGTTGCTTTAGGAAGTGGTGAAATGGCTTCATCTCTCTTTCCCTCATTCTCTCCCTTCATTTTTTGCTGATCCTGTAATATATGTCATTACATAAAAGAACATGTCAGACATTTTCAAAAAGTGTGGTTCAAATCCCTTTTTTTAAAGCGGTGAAATAGAAAATATCAGATACAAATCTGATAAAAATCATTAGAACTTATACTAAAATTCTGAAGAAATTTTTCAAGCTAAGAAAACAAATCTAGTAACCTATACTCGCGTTGTCCTTATGACAGTAATAAATATCAAATGACATACACCACATGACATAGTCATCTCTTATAGCAGAAGAATGCAAACTTTATTTTAACCTTATAATATGTTCATTGTATCTGTAAAAATAAATACCCTGATTTCCACGGCTTTCAATAAACATACACAAGTCTCAGGTTTTATAAAAGGTAGTGGTTTAATAATAGTTACCAAATTTTAAAGTCAAATGAGTGAAATTCATTTTGAAAGAAACTATTCTACAGGAAGAATGCCCATACAAGATCAATTCCACTTGTAAATCTGCACATAATATTTTTTTTTTCTAAAGAAAAAAAAAAAGAAAGGCAAGAAGAGAAGAAAAAGGGGAAAGGAGTAGGAGGGGTAAGAAGAGGAAGAGAAGGAGAAGGTAGAGGAAGAACATTTATTGAATCTGGCTTGCCTTTAATTAGTAGTGAATAATAAGCATAAATTAAAATGGACAAAATTACTATGCCATTAGAGAACCAAAGAACATGACTAAATTTGAATTTTTAAATCTGGTGACTTCAAATTGTTTTAGCACGAAAGAATATGAGACTAGGAAGTCTACTGGGTTAACCTGTTGCCAGCGTTTGAATTTCTCAATGCAGGTTTTTTTTTTTTTTTTTTTTTTTTTATCTTAGGGATTCCAAGTCTCACTCTAGATTTGAGTAATACCAACAATTTATTTATTGTTGCACATATTCAATAAGTTAGAGGCTTAAAAGAATGTGATAATATAGGAGGTCTGAACAGATATTCCAGTTTAAATCAGCAATACAATGGACAAAATTATTTGAAGGAACATTTAAGAAATTTCACCATATCCTTAGTCCTATGGGAATGAGATATTACTATCCCATAAACTTAGCTAAAAATCTAATACTTAATATCAAACCTCAGAGAACCCATTTTTCCTAATGAAGCAAAAATTTATAAAAGCCCAGTGTTTCAAGGGATTTAAAGAGCAAACAGAACATTTTCACAGTAATCCCTCCTATTTGTATCATGCTTTTACTGCTTTAATAGTGCTTTCTATACCTTATTAGCTTTTATCTTTAAATAGGCATTAAGATTTTATCTTAAAATTGTGTTTTCTTAGAAGGTAATGAGGAAAAGGGAATAAAATGTGAAAAAGAGAGAGAGAGAGAAAGAGAATAACCCAAAGAAAAACAGCAAAAAATTGAAACTTACTTGGCAAGATTAATTTGAAAATGAATACAATACATAACACTTGTTGTTTTTTTCAATTATAGACATATTCATATTGTGCCTTATAAAGGGCTGCAGAAACATTTTGTTGGAATTCCTCTTTAGCTAGATAATTACTGAGATTCAGATGATATCAAATGAGGTAGATAAACTATAGACACAATCTTCCACAGACATGAAAATTCAAAGCACTGGCCTCTCCTCTCTCCCTTCTTATAATCATATTTATAGGCATTCAGTGCTGATGCGAATCTTTTGCACATCTATTTTGTGCCAGGTTCTGCATTAAGAACCTGTGTACCATGGTGAACATTATGAATATAACCCGTACCTTGCAGAGCTACCAAGTTAATCTGGGAAAACAAATAATAAACAAAATATTTACAAAATGAATGTTACAAGAAGGGAATGGCAAGTAGAATGAGTATAATGCCCTTGGAGCAACCCTGGTCTAATCTAGGAAAGTTGGAATGGAAGCATGGTCTTGGTGGTAAATTCCAGACTCTAGGTATATCAAATGTGAAGGTTTCTAATTGAGAAAAGTGACATCTTCAAAAGAAAAAAAAAAAAATGGAAAGAAATCCCTATGACTGAATTATGGCCAGTAGGGAAATGAAAGCCTGGTGGTTAATGGAGGAGAGACACAGTGGGCTTCAGTGAGAGACTTTACAGGATCAATTCTGACTTGAAACTATAGAGGTTTTAGAAGGCTGATGATGTTCCTAGTGGAGAGAGCAGTCTTTGAAATCAGAGAGATGCCCATTCAAATCCAGGGGTTTCACTTAAAATCTCTAGTATAGAGATGGGTGGCTTAGTGGGTTAAGCCTCTGCCTTCGGCTCAGGTCATAATTTCAGGGTTCTGGAATCGAGCCCCACATCAGGCTCTCTGCTCAGCAGGGAGCCTGCTTCCCCCTCTCTCTCTGCCTGCCTCTCTGCCTACTTGTGATCTCCCTCAAGTAAATAAATAAAATCTTTTTTAAAAAAACACATTATTATAAGAATTAGTATTTGTTCTACTATGAATTGAGAAATGAGGAGACATAAAACTAAATATGATTTTTAAGAAGCAATATATACAAGCTGTTTTTATAAGGAGAACGATTTTCTTTAAATGTTGTCATCTGAAATCAAATGTGGATTTAAATCAATGCAGTACACTATACTGATCAATTTGTTGCTTTTTTGGTAAGACTTTTGTTACAAATCACACTAATCATAAATATTTTAGAAGGTTGATTTAAAGGTAAAACTAGGGATGTCTGGGTGGCTCAGTTCGTTTAGCGGCTGCCTTCGGCTCAGGTCATGATCCGAGGGTCCTGGGATCGAGTCCCACATCAGCTCCTTGCTCTGCAGGGAGCCTGCTTCTCCTTCTGCCTCTAGGCTGCCACTCTGTCTGCCTGTGCTTGCTCTCTGTATCTCTCTCTCTCTCTCTCTCTCTAACAAATAAATAAAATCTTTAAAAAATAAAAATTAAAAAAAAATAAAGGTAAAACTGATCACTTTCAAGTGCTTAGATTGACTTAACACTTATGTGTGCTTCGTGTAAACTATGAAATAAAATTTGGTGGTAGTGATTAATAGAAAATATTTGCATCAAAATATTGTTATTGGATTCCTGTTCTGATATTGACTGTTTATTAGACAATTCCTTAGAAAAAGGAATAGTTTGGTTTTGTTTTGATCCAAACAGTACTTTCTTGGAGATAACTTCATTCTACTAAAGCATGAATTGAAAATCTGATAAATATATAATAGTATAGATAAGAAAAATCGGCTTATAACCTAAGTACAATCATTGTTAACAGAGTGACATATTTCTTTTCTCAAATTTCAATGTACATGTGTGTGAGTGTGTACAGCCCTAACTATATATCTACATTTATATAGAGACATACCTATTAACATTTGTCTTCATAAAATCTCTGTGATTGTCTAGATAGGTATAACATATAAGTATATGTGAATTTATTAACCTTCTTAAAATTGTTATTCTTGTTGCTTTTACTCATTATTTATATGTGTAAATTTATATTTTATTAACATTTTAAAATACATCATATCAAGAATCTTACTAATTCTTATTCACATGGAAATCCCAGTTTTTTTGAGCTTAAGCTTAGTATTAAACTGTTGGTGGAATTCAATGCTTTTTTTCTGTAAATAATGCCATCATCAGCATCCGCATGCATCAGGAGTTCTTCCTAACCTTTGAGTGTTCTTTATAAAGATTACAAAATGAAAAATTATTGGGTGGGAAGGTAAAGCTGTTGTGACATATGAGCTAATATCTTTCCAGAAAGTTTATAAGAATTTATAGTACCACTAAATTATAGAGTAGTACCAGTTTAAGTGTCTTCTCAACCAGTTCTTTGCCTTAAAAAAACTTATAAAAATTTTCAAACATAACAATAGTAGAAAAAATTATACAATGAAAATTACCATTTCTTGCCTCTTCATTTATAACCCTCTTAATAGCGAAAGTGAGTTTTTGTATAATGAATTTTTATGTATAAAATCATTTGTAGAATGATATAGAAGGACATATTCCTCTTTTCTAATTATTATAAATTTTATTTCAGTATTTTGAGCTAATTGCCTTTACTATATAGTAGAAAGTCCAGTTTACAGTGTGAAACTTTAATTTTCTTTAAGAAGAAGAATGCTAATATTTTACAAATTTGCTATAACAAGTAATACAGCATTACTTAGGAATTTCTGGAGGAATGACTCCTCTTGTATATTAAAATATATGCAGATTGTGGATAACATTAAGTTGTCTCTCAAAGAGAATTTATGTTCCTTTTGGCAGACACTTCTGAGTAAAAGGAAAACCCTTCCTCCAATTCAGGATTTGATGATTTGAGACTATGATGTAATATTTGTGAGAGCTGCTTTATTCCTGGTTTCTTTCCAGTCTGTATTTAAAAGCCATTCTTCCATGGTGGGCCCTAAATACCCTTTTATTTTCAGAAGGATGAGCTCTAACTCATTTTTAGCATTCAGGTTCCTCTTCTGCCTGGATTTCAGGTATGTCTTAGGGCTCAGCAAATGCACAGAGAAAACAAGCAACAATGCTCTGTCATGCTCTTTTTTGAGTCTAAGATTGTAAGGGCCTTGGTTGTCTAGAACTGCAATTAGGGTCTTCCCACTCCAGGAGATTCCCAAGAAGCCTGAACCCATGAGTATTGCCATGGCCCTCAGCCTCAAGGGGCTTGTGAATCAACATCGTAGTTAAAACTAGAGGCTCCTGTGGATTTGTAATTTCAACAATTCCCATTTCTGAAAGTCTCCTCTTTTGCTTGAGACTTATAAAATAATTTTTTATATTCTCATCTTATTAATGTTTTATTTTCACTGATTAGTTACTTAAATGTTTTACATATTTAACTTATATCCTGTAATGAGTAATTTCAACATCTAAAGTTTGAGTGTCTAAGCCTGTTGTCTGTTGTTTCTGAGAAGTCTCATTTTTGTTAGTTTGGTTCTTTTTTGTTGGTTAATATTATTTTGAAGTTATAGTTAATTTCATCTGCTTTGGGGACCTGTGGGGGACCTAATTTGGGTATGCTTTTGTCTAGTGAGGATGAGTTAGCTTCAGCCAAGAACCAGGGGCACCACTGACATGGGGCAAGTCAGCCCTCTTCAAAGCTCCAGACTTCATGTAAAGTCTCTGGTTATCTTCTGCTTCATTTTAGGTCCCAGGCAAGTGACGTTGATCCTTTCACAAGCATAGACATCTGCCCCAGGGAAGTGCTGACTTCTGTACTCCATTAGCTCTCTCCCAGGTTTTACTTCACTGTTCTTTCAGCTACTTGGTTGTGCCCTTGTAGTTTTTTCTCACTCTCATTTAAATCCAGAAATGCAAAAAAAAAAAAAATTATGTTATTGTTGTAATTTGCCCAGGTTGTATTGGTGTTATGATTAGAGGGCACAATAGCATGTCTTCTGTTCTCCAATAAAGAGAAGGCACCTTTCTGTTTTCAATTTAGATTTTTTTCCATAGATTATTTCACTTGTTTTATGTCCTATCCTTTATGGAATATATTTTATTTAGAATTCAACTATTGGCAACCTGACTTTTTCCTCCCTTTCACGTATTTATAAAGTTGATCATCAACATATCCGTGGTTAAATAATTCTTGAGTATTCACAAATTTGGCAATACTATTGAAATATAACTTTAAAATCTCTAAAATAGAGATTATAATTCTAACTCGAAGTATTAAATTAGATCCTGTAATAAATTAGAAGAGCTCTGATACAATGTAGATGGTGACTCACTAATAATTTGATCAAATCCCCCCACATTCTTCTAATAGAAAATGTAACTAAAATTCATACCAGAGCTTAATTAGATATTGATACATGTCTTGGTTCTGAAGGATCATTAGCAAATATTCAGAGCTACAAGTTTAAATTTAAATTCATAAGTTTATCTGTTCTAATATATTAACTCCCTTTCCTGGTTTATAAGCAAACTGGAGAAAGGAATTTCTGGTGGTTTTTGTTTTGTTTTGTTTTGTTTTGTTTGTTTGTTTGTTTTTAGAGAGTGGGGAGAGGTGTGGAGGGGCAGAAGGAGATAGAGAGAATATTAAGCAGGCTCCGCACACAGCATGGAACCCAACAAGGGGCTTGATCTCACTACTTGATATCATGACCTGAGCCAAAATCAAGGGTCTGATGCTTAATGGACTAAGCCATCCAGGTACTCCCAGAACTTTACATTTCTAACTTCAGGTACATTGTTATTTCTAGTGTGCTTTCAGCAAATATTTGCCATATTTAAATTACAACTTATTTAACTGATCTTAATAGATATCCAAAATGATCAAATCTCATACGTACATACATATGAAGCATTAAGTTTTAAGTGTAACATTGATCAATATAATCTTTGTATTGATATGAAATTCTCCTTTATTCATAATCATTTGAGGATCTGAAAAACAGACTATAAGCAGAAGATTGCTATTGCAATCTTGAAACAGAAGACAGTATTATGAATCTCTGTCTCCAGTAACTGAACATTTAGGAATGATAAAATCACTTCATCAATGATGTATTTTCAATACCTAATTCTAAGAACCACCATATATAAATTTCACTTACTTTGTACAACAAACTTGTTGACAATATATTCCTGATCATTTGATTTTAACAAAAGTTCAGAAATATTTTTAATTTCTACCTTTCACTAAGTATGTTTAGGTAGAATTTAAATGCAGAGATCTGTGTAATTCTGAAATCTGTGTTATGTCTTCTACCTTTTGCCCACATTTAACCTATTAATGATGAGTTGTGCTGAAAGTGACTTTTTTAAATGCCAGTATAAAAGCCTGACATACTTTTAATTCTTAGTATGTGATGTTTCATTAGGATTTTACTGAATGTTAGGACTAGTTCTCTGGAGAACACATTAGGAATATAAGAAAGCATGCAATTGAAAATATAAAATATTCTCTATTTATTTCTCTTTCATGTTTTGTAAATTAGTTTTGATGCACACAGAATTATAAATATTTTAACTATTTCCCCTTAATTTAAAATTCTCTATTTGATCAATTTCTCATAAGCTTTATATTTCAATAACATATCTTCAAAATGTAATACAGACGTTTAATAAGAATTCTGACTGTATTTTAAATTTTATTCTAAGGATAGGTATGGAGAACTATTAAACTTGTATTTTTAAATAACAAAAACATGCATTTGCTTTATCTCCAGAAAACCTATATACATGAAAACAAATCTATAAGGTTCACATTTCATATATTGTGATTAAGATTTATTTATTTGACAGAGAGAGAGAGCTCACAAGCAGGGGGAGCAATAGAGGGAGAGGGAGAAGCAGGCTCTCCACTGAGCAGAAAGCCTGATGCAGGATTTGATCCCTGGACCCTGAGATCATGACCTAAGCAGAAGGCAGGCACTTAACTAACTGAGCCACCCAGGTGCCCTTCGTATATTGTTTTTAAAATAAAAATTTCTTATTATAAGTGTTTCAAATTATTCTTTTTTATTTAACTTTTAGGTCTATATTATTTCTTCAAAGAATAAGTTATCCATGTGAATAGAGCAACTTCCAGATATGAAAAGTAAAATTCCTACTTTTCTGTGACTTTGTAACACATGGTATAATTATTAAACAAAAGCTCTATGATTCAGACAAGGTGATTATATTTCCTACTATAAAAAAAATCATTAATATCCTGTCTAGAATACATCCTGTCAGCAATATTTCCATCTAATGTGGCTTCAAATGTCTGTCATCAGAATTGCTCTGCCTTCCATAGCTAATCAGTTATCAGAGCCTGTCTGATTTACATCAGCATTTCCACTACATTGGTTGAAGCTTTATCGCCTTATGCTTGCAGATCTGGGGTAACACATGTGCTTCTCAAATGAAGTATTTTTTTCTTACAACGTATAAATGAGCTACATAAAGATCTTCCTACTTCCGGTCTCTCTCCAGCTCACTACGGGCAAATCAATTAATCCTGACTTCTAGCATAATCACTAAAATGCAAAATGATGATGATGATGATGATGATGATAAATAAAAATAAAAATAAAAATCTCCATTAGTCCCCATCCTCCAGGTAGAGCCCATTCCTTATCAGTGCATTTATTCTTCACTGTCTACCATTTCAGATTTAACCAACAGGTTTTTCCTATTTTATCTCCATCAAAAATGTCTTGATAGAATACCTCTAATCTTTATCAAATTTCACAACTCATTTCCTCAGTGTTGAAGCTTTACACTAGTTGCAGTATGGTCCATACATAAACATTGCCTTTTGTTTCAGTGTCTTACTCTTTCATCACCCCTTCCTTCATTTGTCTAACCGTACTTCACTATCTGCCCACCCCTTAGCTGCATATTGTCCATCTTTTGAAATGTTGCAGCATTACGTGCTTACCATTTTTATTACACCAATCCAGCTACATTGAAAACATGTTTTTAATTATTTTATTTTTCCCCAAATTTTATAAGATTTTTGAGCACACAAAAGTTAAAAGAATCATAAAGTGAGCATCTATATACTCAGCCAATTTTACAGTTAATTGTAAGCTCATCCATCAAAGTAGTTTTAGACATAGATACACTTTATCCTAAAAACACTGGCATACTCAGTATTAACTAGATTTCAATATATTTTAGAGCTTTTAGGTAAAATCAACATATACTAAAATGCATAAATCTTGTGTATCCCTCAATGGGTTTTGCCAAATATATGTATCTATATAATTCAAACCCCTAACAAGATTTAGAACATTACCATTACCCCCAGACAGTTCCCTCATACCCCTTTTAATTAGGCCCCAGCTTCTACATCTCCAGAAAGAACCACTCCTTAAAATTTTTTTCACCTTAAATTAGTTTGGCCTATTCTTGAACTTCATATGAATGGAATCACACATTTCATACTCTTTAAGGTTTCTATGAAACAATATAATATTTTGATGATTCATCCAGGAGGTTGGATATACCAATAGTTCTTTCTTTTTAATTATTTAATAATAACTGTTTATCCATTTTCCTACTGATGAGCATCTGGGATCTTCTCAGTGATAGCTATTACAAATAAGTCTGCTGTCAACAACCATGTACAATATTTTTGCAGCCACTGCACATTTACGTTTGAGATACATAAACTGATATTATGACTCAAGATTTGCAAAAAAAAGTATGTAAAACATCTCTGAAAATGTTTCCTTCTTGAAAACTACATAAATATGTGACTAAATAAATCACAAAAAGTGCTGTTTTCATAAACTACATAAATATGTGACTAAATAAATCACAAAAAGTGCTGTTTTCATTATGCCGAAACCTATTTGCTTTTTCATGGTTTGTCTTCTACTAATAATAACATTTCACATGTGCAACCTGGGCTTTTTGACATTTTTTTATGAATATGAAAGATTACTTGATATACCAGAATTACAGGATGTAATTCTACTTAATGTCAAAGCTTTTGAAGAAGTTTATGTTAGTTCTGTTTTGTACTCAGGTAGTCTTGATGTATGATTTTGATGAATTCTTTTAAGACCATACAGCATTAATGTGGTTTAGAAATACAAATGCACATTTGTAGATAATGGTCTATACACATAATGATATATCCACCAAGAGGTGATTTAATAGCAAGAGTAAAATGCATGAATAAACACCAAAGGGGATAGGCACATTTAACTGATACTATTACAAAGGAGTCATATTAACTATACATATTACTCAAGGAATCCAACCATACCTGCTGAGAGAGGGAGATAATAATTTCAATGATGAGAGTATTGTCAATTTCAATTTCTGTCGAGTAAGCATGAGATGGGAAAAGTGAAGGTTGATACCTCAGAAATCCCCAATATCTGTGTCATGTGGGAGTATAGTTGTACAGCTAATTAACTACTTTTTTTAACTATTAAAGAAAATTATAAACAAAAAATTGAATATTCCATTTTCTATCAAAAACAAAATACCAAACCAAAAATAAGTTTCCATAATAGTATTAAACTTTTGAAAATATAATTATATATTTTTGTAAGTACATACTACACATATGCATGTGCACATATTCATGGGAGCCCATATTAATGTACATTTACTAGAAATGTAAGGGGTTTTCAAAAAAACCAATTTTAATTATTTTAACACTTGCGGCTTACCTACAGACTTCAAGACCTCACTCCTCACCAACAACTCCAAATACCTTTTGGTACATGACATTTACTAATTTTGGTAAAACTGAAACAGAGCTGTGTGAGCTTTATGATCTTTAATAAGATAAGTAAGTATTCCAAATATTGGTGTCCCTACATATAGAGAGTGAGAATTATTTTACATATTTATGAGACACTGTGAGAAATATCAACAGGAACACATGCAAAAAACAATTGATTCAATAAGTGATGGTGGGAGTAGTATTTTGAAGTGTTATATTTATTCATTGACGGTAAATTTTTGTTCATAATTAAACCACTGGTGTTGAGGCATTTAAGGTTCATGGAACAAACCCAACCCTAAGTAGTTAACTAAGTAACATCATAGTAGTAAGCTTCTGACTTCTAGACTAAGCTTCTTTTAAAAGGAAGTTTATATGAAAAACATGAGTTCACTTATAAAAGCATATAGCTATGCTTTTGAATCAAAACTTGAATGTCAGTATTAATTTAATCTTTATCCAGATAAGAGTTTAAAAACTGATTTATTCTTTACTATAAGGATAGTAAAATTAAGTATATTTTATAGCAATTATACACATGAATTATTTTCACATATTATACTATTTTTAAGCTTTACTTGATCTATTGTTATAAGATTCCAGTTAAAGATATTTTTGTTGTACATATTCCAATTTCCCTTTAAGTTTCTTGTTTACAAGAATCTCTATAGGCAGTCATTGCCAATGTCTACCTCTGAAGCATGGACATGAATAAATAACAGTTTCATATATTTGGCGGTCTAATTATAACTTTTATATAGGTGTTTACATTTTGGAAAAAATATGTGATTTTTCTGATAATTCTGCTCATATTGATTTTTCTCCTACATAAGGAAAAAACAGATTTAGTTTTTTTTAATCTTTGCCTCAATTATTGGAAAGTATTAATTATGAAATTAGACTGGAATTGTCTCCCTTCTATAGCTGGTTCTTCAGCATTTCTTAGGTTCTCAATGACCAACTCACTCTTTTTGAATTATCTAATTCTGCTACAAGTATTCATATTAACTTTTTTTTAAAAAAGATTTTATTTATTTATTTGACAGAGATCACAAGTAGGCAGAGAGGCAGGCAGAAAGAGAGAGGGGAGGAAGCAGGCTCCCTGCTGAGCAGAAAGCCCAATGCGGGACTTGATCCCAGGACCCTGAGATCATGACCTGAGCCAAAGGCAGCGGCTTAACCCACTGAGCCACCCAGGTGCCCTTCATATTAACTTCTAATCACTGTTTTTAGTGCTGGTAAACTAAATAGTAAAGGTCTCTGGCCTGTTGTAGCTCAAATTATGTTCAGGAGGCAATAAACAAGCATACATGTTAGTATAAAATCACTCATATGATGACTAGTTATGGAGAAATATAAAGTGAAGAAAGCAGGATAAGGAGTATAGGCTGAAGGACCATGTTGCCATTTTATGATGACTGGCTGAGGGAGGCAGGCCACTCTAATGAGTTAGATCTGACACACACATTACTATATGGTAATTTTTTTTTCCTTTAAAAAAATGTTTATTTGATTTATTATAACCAACAAACATTTGCCAAGGGCCATTTTCTCCAAATATTTCTATTATATTGGCATTCTAAGATCAAAGGTTGGCAAAAACTAAGGCCCACAGGCCAAATTTAGCCCTCTATCTGTTTTGTATGGCTTTGGTGTTTACATTATAAGCATTGAAAAGAATAATATTTAGTGATGCATTTAGTGAATATTTGCATTTTGTGAAATTCATATTTCAGTAGCTATAAAGTTTTATTGAGCCTCTCTCATTTGTTTGCCTATTGTTTATAGCTGCTTTCATTCTATAATAACCATATGGTTACAACAAAGAGACCCATAAGGAGACCCACCGACTACATTTTTTACTGTCTGGCCCTTTATAGAAAAAGCTTTCCAACCCCACCTACAGAAGAAAATAAACCTCTCTACAGTATCTGTAGGAAACTTGTAGTGCCAAATGCCACATTCCCTTGACCCACCTTTAAGGTATTGGCAGGTCGAATGGACAGTTTCTGTGCATGTTTACAAGGTTCCACCACAGGTGACCTCCTTGTCTCCCTGCTTATCTACCTAAGAGAGTTCTTTGTGGTATTGAGACCAAGCTCAGATTGCCTGGCCCTTGCACAGGCAGCCCAGTACTGAAAAAAGTATAGGATGGGGATAGAGCTCCAGAGGCAATCCACAACCAACAGGATATGAAAGTCTGTGATTCTACTATAATTTCACTTTATGCTCCACTCATATCTTTCTTAGGCAATTCTCTCTTCAATTATCCTTTTTCCCCCCTTTTAAATGACCGTGAGTTTATCACTAGGAGACAAAAAGGTGACACAACAGCCTGTGCATGAACTTGATAACAGAAATGCAATGAACAATCACTTGGCAAACTTGGAGATAAGAGACGTGATTGGTCACTGATCCTGATATATATCTGTTATTTAAGTAGTGATTTGTGCACTAAAGAGCTAGAAGCAAAGTTTGTGTTTTACGTAATTACTCACTATTAACATATTGCGGTATCTGAAATCTGTTGGGGGATTAGTGTTATTTAACTAAACCATGGTAACTAAAATTCATGCATATCAGAACCATGCAAAGCAAAGACTGTATTTGAAGAGATATTGTAGAATCATGCTGCTCGATACAGAGAAATAGGACTTAAATGTTGGGGTGTGAGGTTGATGGCCACTGCAAGGTTGTTCTTGTAGGCATTAGTCTATGAAGTAGCAGTCCTCTTTAGCTTTGGCTGAAGGGGAATTAAGATTTTTGATAGGCACTGCTCTCTTCTTGACACAAAGCAATCACAGTGTGCTTTCCTATTTACAAGAACATAGCCGGTGAGCAGAGGTCCCTCTGACTTAGAGGAAGCCATGTATAAGAGACAACAGCTGACCCTGGAAAGATGGCAGAGTTGGGGCACTGACCCCTGCACAGTTGAAAATTCATAGATAACTCTTGACTTCCCCAAAACTGAATTACTAATAGCCCAGTGTTGACCAGAAGCCTTACCAATAACATAAACAGTCAATTTACATGAATTTTGTATGTGCATTATATTCTGTATTCTTATAATAAAGTAAGCTGGAGAAAAGAGAATGTTATTAAGAAAATCATGAGAGAGAAAATACAATTGCAGTCCTGTACTGTGTCAAATAAAAAGGAAAATCCACCTGTAGGTGGACCCACATAGTTCAACCCAGTGTTGTTCAAGGGTCAATTATTTTAGTTCCAAAGAAAGAGTGAGCAGAGGGATGCCTGGGTGGCTCAGTTGGTTTAGCATCTGCCTTCGGCTCAGGTCATGATCCCAGGGTCCTGGGATCGAGTCCCACATCGGGCTCCTTGCTCAGCGGGGAGCCTGCTTTCCCTCCCTCTCTGCCTGCCTCTCTGCCCACTTGTGATCTCTGTCTGTGAAATAAATAAAATCTTAAAAAAAAAAAAAAAGAGTGAGCAGAAAGTTAAAAGCTAAGAATTTTCCAAATGGATATACTTTGGAGGTAAAAGAGAGAAAATAATAATAAAATTGAAGTATTATATATTCTGTTTATCATCTCACGCATGACAGCTGTGAATGATAAATGGAGACTAAAGGTAAGCAAATACACTGGTGACAAGATCACAGGAGCAGTGATTCTTCTCTTAGATCACGATAGACTGAGTGTAGTCTTTTATTTCAACATGTTTTCATTGCCTCCTTGTTGACGGCCTAGCTGCAGCCCCATGTCAATTATTGATTTTCATTAACAGCCAGGTGTCTGATCGATCAGACAGCCCTCCTTACATCTTTCATGTGAACAGAAAGAAAATTTTCTTAATGAAACTAATAAGAAGAATGTTGATTTAAAAAAACCTTAAAGGAGGAAAAATTATAGTTATAGTTAATTCTTAACTATAAAATAAAAACCTTAATTTCCTTAAGATTTTTTATTGAATCATTTGATTATAGAGTACATATTATTATGGCATTTAAATATTTAATGTGTCCCTTGGATTTTCATATATTTTTTTAAAAATTAAACTATCTAACTTTAGGGATAAGCTCCTGATATTTGTCTTTTTTATCCAAAGGACTAGAATAAAATTATTGAATAAAATTATTCAAAGAACTTGACCAGGTTATTTTATACTGAATTTGTCTCATCACACTGCATCATTATAAGCATTATTAAAAAGAAAAAAAAGAAAATGAAATTGGTAGAATTAACTATCTTGACCTGATTTTTACTTCCTTGGCTTGAGATGGACAAGCTTCACTATCAAGAGCTTTAAAATGAACAGCTTTTAAATACTGCAATTCTACAACTGGATAATTTTTAAAGCATTTAACTCAATAGTAATCATCAATGATTCACTTATAATTCTGTGTCAGAGAAACCTGAGCATTTGCAGTTAGGTGGGTGAAGTAACTTTAAAATACTGTATGACTTTTTCTGAAGAAAAGCCATAAAATGGGAGAAAGCTTATTCTTTCATTTTTGTCCTCTGAGTACAGCCCTACTTGATCTCTGCCTCAGTAACTTCATTCAGTCACTTTGGTTCTACTTCGGTACGTTTTCTTTGAACCTGAAGTATACCATTAGAGGTTTACTAATTCAAGGTCATCAGTCTGCACAAAATTATAGAAACAACTCAAAACTATGGATAACGTCATGTTAGCCTCAGCCTAGTTTGTTTTTCAGATACAAAGAATTGTCTTCTGGCACAGGTGTCTACTTAGTGGGCTGCTAGCAGATATTTAAGGGAAGAACCATACTTGCCCGAGGGTCTTGGGGAAAGAACAAAGTAAAGTCAAGGCATCAGCTTCCTTAACATTCTTTAAATTCAGAGATGCTTATGTGTTAGGTTAAATTCTGGTTGTTTATATCATTCTCAAGGAGCCTATGGACAAGGACTTTCAGCCCTGGAAGTACTGCTTTTTTGTTTGTTTGTTTGTTTTGTTACATTTCTATTTTAATTCCAGTTCGTTAACATACAGTGTTATATTAGCTTCAGCTGCACAGTATAGTGATTCAACACTGTTCCCACCACAAGAGCACTCCATAATGTCCATAACCTGTTTAACCCCCATCTCCCCACTTCCCCCCTGCCCTGATGACCATCTGTTTGTTCTCTAGAATTAAGAGTGTGTGGAAGCCGTGTTCTTTATTGAAAAGTGAAAGAAGGCTCTTTCTGGTGAAAAGTGAATCACTAGTCAGTAAAGTCTCCTTTGAGAGCCCCATACTCAGAAAGAAAGCTTAGTGTTTAATATGTTATGTTCTTCTGGTTTCTTGGTTGTAACTTTTTTGGTCTATCCTCTGAGGATAAACCAGGATTAAAATTGTAAATCAAATTCTTCAAAATTTAGTCTGTTTATAACTTTATTTCTCCTTTTAGTAGTCATAGAACTTGAGCCACATCACTGTACATTTACAGATCTTTCTCTGAATGTGGATTGAATAATAAATTAGGGTGTTATGGTAAAATGCCTACCATAAACATAACCATAAATTCTGGGGCACTCAGTACATTCTTTTTTTATCACTTTTCCTGTGAATATATAGCAAATGATAATAAATACATCTGTCTTCTAAATGTAGTCTCCTTTTTGCAGATCCAAGGGGAGTAAGTTTGTGTGTGTTTGTACAGATGTTTCATACAAACCAAATCTTAATTCTCCAATGTGTGGCTCTTTCCTGGCAAAGAAGGGCTCCTCAGGGCTACTTTAAGTTACTTCTATGATAGAGATTTACAGAGAGTGAAAAGTGAGAGATTATTTATTTATTTACTTATTTACTTATTTTGAGAAGTAAAAGATTTAAAGATAAGTAGAAGTTGCTACACTTTCACTTAATGTGGTACTAATATAAGGCTTTACTTTAAATGAGCAAATATTAGGAGATCACAGAGAGTCTTCAATTAATACATCTTTTTAAAGTGGGTACTCATTTACGTAAAAGGCAAAAATACATTTCCCAAGGGTGCATAGTTTAGGTGGAGATCAAGAAAACCTCATGTTATTTTACTATACTTATGAAAAGGCATTTCAGTGACTGGTGTTTTTATTATACAGTCAATAATAGACTAGAATCCAATTGTCATGACATTCATTTTTCCTTTCATTCATTGATACCCACATTTTCAACAAAGGTTAGAAAAATTCTTATAGATATTTTATGGGAAGTATTAATTACGTCATGGGGTACTTGATAATCTAAATAGCAAGGATTTGGTTCATTTTGGCAAATGTTAGTTGTGAAAATAAATATTCAATTTGAAAATGTTAAACAAATGAGTTTATGTTTAATGAGTATTTATTAAAAAATGAAAAAACTATACTTGTAATAATGCTTTATATATATGTTATTTTGCTATAAGGTTATTTTAAAATATGAGCTCTGTGCTGTAAAAAGATAGCTAAGTAATAGTGATAGAAATAATAACTACAATTTTGGATTATCTTTTTAAGTCTCTTTCCTATGTCATTGTTAGCAACAGCAAAAGCTGCTTTCATTTTATTTTTTAAGATTTTATTTATTTATTTGAGAGAAAGAACAAGAGAGAGAAAGCACAAAGAATGGAGGGTCAGAGGGAGAGGTAGGCTTACCACTGAGCAGGCACCCCTGATGTGGGACTCGACCCCTGGACCCCAGGATCATGAACTGAGCAGGAAGCAGTTGCTCAATGAACCGACCCACCCAGGCACCCTCATCAAAATCTTCTTTTAAAAAGAAATTAGGGGCACCTGGGAAACTCAGTGGGTTGAACCTCTGCCTTCTGTCATGGTGTCAGGGTCCTGGGATCAATCCCCACTTGAGGCTTTCTGCTCTCTGCTCAGTGGGGAGCCTGCTTCCCCTCTCTTTGCCTGCCTCTCTGCCTACTTGTGATCTCTCTCTCTGTCAAAGATTTTAGAGATTTTAAAATCTGTTTAAAGATTTTAAAATCTTTAAAAAAAATTAAAAAAGAATATTTCAGTTACAGAGCTAAGACATATTTATGAAAAAATATTTAAAGTAGGAAGTTACAAATAAAAATTCAACTCTCCCCGTTTCCTAAATTTATAATATATTTTATTATACACACTCAGAACACACACACACTCACACCCTCTGCATCAATTTAATGTCAACCAGATGGTTTTGATGTCAATGTCAAAATTATTCATTTTCTAAATCTGCTATAAATCTAATAAGGTTATTTATTAGAAGCTTAACTAAATCTTCTGATATTTATATGTTACTCATATCACTTTCCCATTAATCGCCTACTAATATCATTATCATATCACTATTTTTTTTAAGATTTTATTTATTTATTCAACAGAGAGAGATCATGAGTATACAGAGAGGCAGGCAGAGAGAGAGAGGGAAGCAGGCTCCCTGCTGAGCAGAAAGCCCAATGCGGGACTCGATCCCAGGACCCTGAGATCATGACCTGAGCCAAAGGCAGCGGCTTAACCCACTGAGCCACCCAGGTGCCCTATCATATCACTATTTTAATGTGTCTAATTTACTTCTTAATCTCTAAAGCCTTTTTATTTATCAAGGAAATTCACCCTTTGCTAGATTCATAAAAAGTTTTTGTTAATGTTCTCAGTCTTTTTGTTTTGTTTTGTTTCTTTTTTTTTTTCGACTTGATGTAACTATTTTTTTATTCAGATGATTGGTAATCATATATATATATATATACATTAATACTTAATTTTAACTTCTGGGTCATAGGGTTTTACCTCATGGATCTGAAGTCCACATAGAAGTAAAAATAAATCACCTATTTTTTTAATTATTTTTTTATTATTATGTTTAATTAGCCAACATATAGTGCATCATTAGTTTTTGATGTAGTGTTCAATGATTCATTAGTTGTGTATTACACCCAGTGCTCATCATCTGCTTTTTTATCATCTGGGTTATTTAAGGTTTTATTAAAGTGTAATCCAGGACAATCTGCTTAAAATCTCCCTGTCTCTGTTAATGTGTGTGGAATCTTGAGAAAAGAACCATTTGATGGGTTCTGTGGCTTTGTGTCCTGGGCTTTAGTCACTGGTTCATCCCAAGTGCATTCCTGTATGAAGAGTAAGGCAGGAATCCAAGTTTGTTTATTTTTCTATAAAGGATAACTAATTATCTTAAAAAACTTTTTATTTATTTTTTAAAAGACTTTATTTATTTATTTGACAGATAGATCATAAGTACGTAGAGAGGCAGGCAGAGAAAGAGAGGGGGAAGCAGGCTCCCCACCTAGCAGAGAGCCCAATGCAGGGCCCAATCCCAGGACCCTGGGATCATGACCTGAGCTGAGAGGAGAGGCTTTAACCCTCTCCTGAGCTGAGAGGAGAGGTTTTAACTGAGTCACCCAGGTGCCCCTTTAAAACCTTTTTAAATAATAAAATGTTTTCCATTGATTAAGACAGATTTTTTATTATATTATAAATATCAAGTGCATTAGGGTTATTTCTGGCTTTCACTTCCAATTCAGGAATACAGCTTTTTTCCTTTGTCATAAAGCACTTTGTCAGGTCATGATCCTCGAGTCCCGCATCAGGATCCCTGCTCAACGGGGAGTCTGCTGCTCCCTCTGACTTCTCGACCCTCTCCTCATGCTCTCTCTTTTTCAAATAAATAAATAAAATATTTAAAAAGTGCATTTTTAATATTTACATTTGAATTTGCAGTGATACAAGCAAAAGTTCATAAATACCTTGTACAAAATATCATATTGTGATCATAGAAGATAATAATTCATATTTCTGCAAACAAGCCATCTGTTTAAATTAGTATGATTCTTTCTACTGATTCATATTAACATCTTTCTTTTTTTTTAATTTTTTTAATTTCTTTTCAGTGTAATAGTATTCATTATTTTTGCACCACACCCAGTGCTCCATGCAATCCGTGCCCTCCCTAATATCCACCACCTGGTGCCCCAAACTCTGACCCCTCCCCCGCCCCTTCAAAACCCTCAGATTGTTTTTCAGAGTCAATAGTCTTTCATGGTTCACCTCCTCTTCCAATTTCCCTCAACTCCCTTCTCCTCTCCATCTCCCCTTGTCCTCCATGCTATTTGTTATGCTCCACAAATAAGTGAAATCATAGGATAATTGACTCTCTCTGCTTGACTTATTTCACTCAGCATAATCTCTTCCAGTCCCGTCCATGTTGCTACAAAAGTTGGGTATTCATCCTTTCTGATGGAGGCATAATACTCCATAGTGTATATGGACCACATCTTCCTTATCCATTTGTCCCTTGAAGGGCATCTTGGTTCTTTCCACAGTTTGGGGACTGTGGCCATTGCTGCTATAAACATTGGGATACAGATGGCCCTTCTTTTCACTACATCTGTATCTTTGGGGTAAATACCAAGTAGTGCAATTGCAGGGTCATAAGGAAGCTCTATTTTTAATTCCTTGAGGAATCTCTACACTGTTCTCTAAAGTGGCTGCACCAACTTGCATTCCCACCAACAGTGTAAGAGGGTTCCCCTTTCTCCACATCCTCTCCAAAACATGTTGTTTCCTGTCTTGCTACAAATTAACATCTTTCAATAAAGTTTTAATTCTTTTCTTTAAGTCTGGAATCTGTCTGGCTGATTTTTAGATAACTCACTTTTAGTGGTGTTATTTTAAATAGGTTCTTTACACAATCTAGGTGAATATAATTTTTTTCTAAAGAAATTACACTGATTTTTGCATTTTGCTTATCTGACTTGCCAACTTCTAAAAAAACTTAATTTTTTTTCTAAGATTTTAATGGTGATAATTTTTAGTTATTATAGTGATTATTATGAATATTACATAAAATACAAAGAATAAAAATTATCTTCCATACTTTTGTTTCTCTTGGCTATGAATAAAACAGTTGGCATCCTTTGGAATTCTTGAACTGATTGAAATTAGTTTAAATTAAACATAATGCTAGATTTTTGAAATTTATATATCTACCTCAAAATCTAGCATTAAGCTTAATGAAAAATATTTACATTTTTATCTCTATTCATAGCTATGTATCAGGCTTATAATAAATTAAAAAGGGACAAATGAGGAATTTTGTTGGTTTATTTGGCACATATGAAATTATTTTGATGATTAGGAAATGTTTACAATCCCATCCTTGTAAAACATAACAAACTACCTAAAAAGGAATGACCTATTTGCCTTTTAAAATTATTTTCCCTGCAGTGATATCTTTTATATGTGTAAGAATGTTATCCCAAAGCTATATTTTTCATAAGCATCTCGACACATGAAAGTCAATGAAAAGCTTATTCCATGAAAAATTCAAGAAATAAGTCATTCCTTATACTGCTATTTTCTTTAAAGCTTGAAGTTTTATATTGAAGTATCCTTAAAAAAAAAAAAAAAACTCTTTGCTTGAAAATTTTTCCAATATGCTTCTCCATATTTATTGCTTCCTTAAAAAGAATACATCTGACATAATTTAACCTTTTCTGAATGATTTGATGGCATCAAGATCACTATCAGTGTTGGTACCAAAGTCTTTAGGCGAAAAAAAAATGTGTTTTTTGTTTAATAGCTGTGAATGAGTGTTCTATTTCGGTTAAAACATAATTTGTTCTGGTTTCTCCCTCACTGTCAGTTTTTGCTGCTTTCAATTGCTCCAGCTCACTCTCATTTGAGGTTTGTAAAAATTCTTGTGAGTCGGGTAACTGAGCTTATTAATATGGCATTAGAATTATAGTACAAAGGTTTTCTGAGAAGACCTGAGGGCGTTTCTGTTGAGTTGAATAAAGCAGCTTTATCTTCTTTCTAGGAGCTTTTTTGTGACATTATTTGTCAGTTTAGAGAACTATTATCATTTTATTCTGTGCTGTGCTCAAGGTATTTGAATTATAGACTTTGGAATAAGTCCTGCTATCAGTCATGCCAAAGTGGAAGGTACAAATATTAATTCCTGTTGTTCCCAATTTAATCACATATGACTGTATAATGAACAACTCTAAAGAGACCCAGTAATATCTTGAGCACTTTTTCTCAGTTGATATTTTGAGACAGGAGCCTGCTGTTTGTTTTGTCATGAGGAAAATACTTTTGTATTTACATTATATCTAATATAATGTTATGTTTATTCAATTTGGAAAACAAATACTTAATAAATTTTTAAAAATTCAAATTAAAACAAAGTATACTTTATTGCTGCTGTAACAAATTACCACAAACAGTAGTTTAAAACAACCCTCATTCTTTTAGCTCATGTCCTGTAAATCATAAATCTAGGATGGCATGTCTAGATTATATGCTCAAGGTCTCAAAAGGCTAAAATCAAAGTATTGGCTAGATTGTGCTCTCATCCAGTGCTGGAGGCCATTTTCCAAGCTCATTCAGATTGCTGACAGAATTTGTTTCCTGTGGTAGAACTGAGGCACTTCTTCCTTGCTGGCTGTCATGTGAGGGAAACTCTGGTCACCTAGAGGTTACCTCTATTCCTTCCATCTTCAAACCAGCTGCTGAAGTCCTGCTCATGCTTCAAATCTCTTTGACTTCCCTTTCTGCAACTAGCCAGAGAAATATCTCGCATTTTCAAGGGTTCATGTGACCAGGTTATCTTCCTAGATTAAGGTGAACTGTGACAGCATAACAATCCAATGGAGTGATTTCTTATCACATTACCAGGTTCTGGGAAATAGGTCATTCAATCTCAGGAAAAGGCATTTATAAAACTCTTCCTTCAGCATATATTAAGTGCAATTAATTTGTCCTGTAACCAGGTCAAGTGGTAAAAAGATGTGTTTATCAGAGTGGGTTCTAGAGCCAGGTTAATACTGTGGGTCCACTAGTTATTATCTGAGACACACTGAGCACTTTACTAAAGCTTTTGCTGATTCATCTTTTCTATAAATTTGGCATAATAATAATAATACCTGTGTCATCAATTTTTAATAAAAATTAAATATACTTCTCATATGGTTTCACTTACTTGTGGAGCATAAGGAATAACTTGGAGGACATTAGGAGAAGGAAAGGAAAAGTGAATTGGGGTAAATCAGAGGGGGAAATGAACCATGAGAGACTGTGGACTCCAAGAAACAAACTAAGGGTTTTGGAGCACGGGAGATGAGTGAACCTGGTGGTGGGTATTAAGAAGGGCTCCTGTATTGCATGGAGCACAGGGTGTGGTGCATAAACAATGAATCTTGGAACACTGAAAAAATAAAATTAAATTAAAAAATTAAATGTATTAATACATGTAAATCTCTTAGAGCATAAGAAGTACTCACTAAATACTATCTTAATGTTACTATCTTATTTTTAAGTCTACTCAAAACCCTTTACTCAATATGGACTTAACAACCATATTTCAATAAGACATGCATAATATGTTAGTAATCCTAAATAATATGTGCCATTATTTCCCTTGATGTTATGACTACTTTTTGCAGAAAATGATATTTCAGGAGTTATTTCAAATAAAGCAACATCAAAACTTTATATTATTTTAAAGGCCAGGCACCTTGCCCTTACCTAATACAGAGTATATGTTAAGTAAATTATAAAGTATCTAAAAATATACAGAAATATATGTAGTTTAATACCATAAATATAGTCTCAAAAATAGCTGTCATTTTATTTCATATTATTATATATGCCAAGAATGAGATTTATCTTTGAATTATGTAACTTCATTTAGTTAGGAAATTTTACAAATTGCTTTATATTCTATAGTTTTAGCTAAAACTAATTAGCTGACTTTAAGCAGGCTATTCTACATTAAATAGGAATAGTCTGCATTAACTCAGATTATATATGGGTGAGCCCAATGTAACCATAAGAATCAATGTCTGAGATGCAATGTTGCTGGCTTTGGAGATGGAAGAAAAGGTCATAAGGAATACAGATAACCTGTGGAAGACAAGAAAGGAAATTCACATCTTCCCTAAAGCCCCTGTGAACTCTTTGATTTTAGCACAGTAGGACCTATTTTTAACTTCTGACCTCCAGAGCTATAAGATAATAAATGAGTGCATTTTTTAACCTACTAAGTTTGAGGTAATTTTTCATAGCAACCATAGGAAATTAAAACAGTAATCTGAAAAATGAAGACAAGGGTATATTCTATTTCTGACGTAACAACTTTAGGATAAAGTGAGTAGCTTACCTTTGAAGACTCAGTTAGAGGGAAAACACTATAAAACTAAAAATCCTGCTGTATGTTGTGATTTAAGTCATATCTAGCTTTTTGGATATGATTTTGAAACTCAGATCAAATATTCACTTCCCTTTTGAATAACACTTTTTTGGTTGCTTAGAAGCCATTAATTTCACACATTACCAACTATTTTCTCTTAGAAGGATAAATAGACCTCAAATTACCTGCAAAGATTTTGACCAAGGTTTGGGACATTATGAAAAGTGCAGTTGTACAAATACATACTTTCTTGCCTACCTATACCTCCAAAATATGGGTCTCATGGAACTGGGCTCATTAGGATTAGGTTATACTATTTCCTCTACTATCACTTGTCAAGATTAGTCATAAGAGAGAGGTACTTCCATATAACTTAATTTTTAATTAGGCATTCATGAAATCCCAATGTTATCAAGCTTTGAGAATTTAGATGACTTTGAAATTATTCAACAAATTAGTTCACCTTGGAATTTTGATTTGTTCATCATTGAATAAAACATTAAATATAAAATATAGTAAATACACTTAGGCCTAAAATAAACACTTATTTAAATAATTTTTCCTATGTAACTAAATAGTATAAATAGCTTTTATGAACATTACAATTTATTTTTATTCCAATAATAATAATTTAATAATTTTCATATTTAGTTATTTGGAAATTAGCTCACTTTTAATATGATTAAAAACAGATTTAATGCATCTAACCTAATATCTAAATTATTACTTCTTTGTTACTTTGAATAAAAAGGGAGCATATATTGTGTCATTTTTACTTCAGTTAGCAAAACTTCTACCATGCTGTTCATATTTGTTTAGTTCAGTGCCGGTTACTCTCTAAACAGTAAATGAGTCCCCCTGATGAATGCTTTCCCTAGTTTGTAAAATTTTATTATATTACAAGTAAAAGAGATCCTTATTGAATAAGTGAAAGTACACAAGTATGTTGACTCCCTTTGTAAGGAAATCTAAAAACTTTGGTGAACATAAATCTGAACATTAAGAACAAACACTGAACAGCATGATTAGTGTTTGTTAGCTATATCTTGTCATATAAACATTTGTGAATTTGTTTAGGTCAGACATTTTTAATTGAAATGTGTAAAGGAATCCATGAAAACATATCTAATCAGCAAGTTAACTTATTTCTTCTTTCAATTTCTATATTGCTATCAGATTTATTTCATTTCTCAAATTTATGTATAAAAATCTTTTATGAAAGATAAGCTATTTTATTTAGAGACTATAACATGTTTGATAAGGATAGAAAATCATTGTATGCCTCTAGATTCTATTAAGCTATTCCCCAGATGCAAAAAAAAAAAAGACTTTAAAAAGCAAAGCTGACATTTGTTTACATAACTTTAAATTTACTTTTAAATGTTTTCTTATTTTGGAGCACCTGAGTGGCTCATTCAGTTAAGCATCTGCCTGTGGCTCAGCTCATGATTTCAGGGTCCTGGGATCAAGCCACACACTCGGTGTCCCTGCTCAGTAGGGAACCTCTTTCACCCACTCCCATGGCCCCTCTCCCTGCTTGTGCATGCTCTCTCTCAAATAAATAAATAAAATCTTTAAAATAAAATAAAACAAAAGGTTTTGTTATTTTAAGTCATAAAGTAAATTTTAAAAGAAACATAAAGAATTTATTCATTTATCTTCACTTTCAGAAATTATACAGGAATAATATAGAAATTATACTAATATATTTTTTTAATAGCAAACAGTGATAGAAAGAATTTGTAAAATCTATGGACAGAACTGTGGCATGACCAACAATTATTCTATTGAATCAATAGTTTACCATGAGACAATCATGTAATTCAAACAAATTATAGATGTGTCTATTTTGATCATTAGTGCTTGCCAAGAAGAGAAAATAATGTAAATTACTATTCCCTTTGGTTTTCTGCCACATTTTCTCTAAGAAAAATAATTGTGACAAGAATGTTTTCACATCTTCATTTGTACATTGCCGTGGGCAGGTTATATGGTGAATTAGTAGTAAATGGTGACTATTTGATTTTGTGTTTTATCAGGAGCTACAACCATAGAGAAATATGACCTCAGGACAAATTTGTGGATCCAGGCAGGGATGATGAACGGCAGGAGATTGCAGTTTGGTGTGGCTGTGATTGATGACAAACTCTTTGTAATTGGAGGTCGAGATGGCTTAAAGACATTGAACACTGTTGAATGTTACAATCCCAAAACCAAGACCTGGACTGTCTTACCACCAATGTCAACACATAGACATGGTCTAGGTAAGATCTCTTACTTTATTGATATCATTTTTAGAACATTTATTGATAGTGAAAATGTATGTTAAAATATAGCATTACCATCATTAATTATCATTAACTTTAGGTAAATCATGGGCTTATTTGGAGCATTTTTAAGTTTATGACATTTTACTGTGTTGATCAGTGTGTGTTAAAATATAGAGAAAGATGTTAAAGATACCAGAATAAGTAAATCTCAAGCTATCATCAAAATTTTCACAATCTGACATTCATACACTATGTAAAGTTGAATAAGGGGGAAAAAAAAAAGAGGTAGAACTATCAAAGAGAGGCAAAAGTAATGAAGCCCAGAGGTAGAAATAGTTAAAGTGCATTGAGAAAAAGTTAAAATTGAGATAGCTCACCCCCATATTGCTGGATAGACAAGCCTACCCATACTTTTGCATGTAATTAATTCCACCTTGAAAACTCAATTGGAGAAGGGTTTAGAGAAAGGGTAACATCTATTTGGCACCAGCAGTCAATAATACAGGATTCAACTGATTTATAGTATGGAATAACCTGGTGATGGGGAGAACCATACTGGGATTCGGAAGATCTGGGTGTGCATCTTGAAAATACCATATTGACATGATTTAAGGGCAGCACTTAACTAAGAGCCCTCAGTTTCCTGATTTGCCACCAATTCAAAGTTATTAAATAGATAAAAATCTAGTGATGATAAGGAATATGAAATCACTGTGTAAATTGTAAAGTCCTATACATAGTTTTGAAAAAGAGGGATGTAATAATGAATAACAGCTTCTGAATTTGTATTTTGTATCATGGGGATAATAAAGAGAAGGGCAAATTGGTTTTTTTGAAGACCTGAAATATGTCAGGTAGTCAAATAAGTATCTTTCGTATATTTAGAATATACACATTAGAGAGGTATCAGGGTTTAATTGAAAATCCACTGATTTAGACATTCATTGGCAAGGAAAATTATAGATCATTTAAAAAAACATATTAATGATAGTTCAACTTTGAGGTGTTCAGCACTGTGTTTCCCATTCTTATCTACTCTACCACTGATCTATGCAAAATTTAAAAAAAAATAAGTAAAAGAGCTCTGACCTAGAGCAACTTACCTTTCTGATCTTCTAGTTTACTTCCCTTTTCTTCACATGAGTCATTATTAAATTAAGGAATAGTAATAGTCATGTGAGACCATTTCAAGTTTTAAAATTCTGTGCTTTAAATTAAAACCATATAATTTATTTAAACCACATGGAACCCAATCATAATATGGAAAATGTGAACAGGCATATGATTCTTTCCAGGTAATATTCATGAGTATGAAAGTTTTCTTATACGATTTTTTTCAAATATATTGGAGGATATTTGTTTTTATATCCATGTGAAAGCTCTATGTGTTGTTTTTATTATCTCACTATCTAATTATCTATTTCTATTGGAGTGAAATACAGAAAATAAGCACTCTGGATTGGAATTTTTGGAATTTAATGTCTTCTCCCTTTTTGTTTTAGACAATTCAATTCTTTTCTACTAAGGTATATTGAAGTTCAATTATGCAGGTTATTTGCATGCCAAGAGAACATACCTCAAAATGTTTCACCAAGAATACATCTTATGTGGTGTTAATTTCAAGTGCTTAAAGCGTGTAAGATGATGGTTTTGCCTCAAAATACTATCATACAGATTCTGGTCTTTTTGGTATCAAGGCGGGGCAAAGTAGCAACCTTGGATATTGTTTTTTAGTTTGTCTTATGTGCTGAAGAGTTTGTTTTAAAGGTCCGTGTGGAAGTAAGGCTGCATAACAAATCATATGAATTTAATAACTATCACAAATGTCTGAAATGTAATACAGCATTTCTCATAAGTTTTAGTGACCCAAAGCAACTGTAGTCAGTATTTTCATGCCTCAGCCTCTATTGTTTTGTGTTTTTTGTTCTGCTTCACTTCCATTATCAAGTGGATCACCTCTCCTCCATATCTCATGCCACTGGTTTCCTCTCTGTTTTACTTCCAAGTGGTTATTGCTTCCTGTCAGTTTTGTAAAAGCTCTCTACAATACTCTTCAAGATCTGACCTTGTTGAGTTAGTGATAGACATCATGTCTGGACATAATTCTCATCTCAATGTGCCTCATAGATTGCTAGCACTGCCCAGTACACAGAAAACTACCTTCAACTTGGATGCCAACCCAAAATCCAATCAGTTGAAGCCAGATTGATTGACACACAAGATACATGTGTTCTCTGATGAAGCTGAATGTTTTCTTTAATATTAATCACATTCCTTATCATCAGTTGAATCTCAGGAAGTTCATCATTCTGTGTCATACTCAAATGCAGTGAAACTCCTTGGCCCAAGATTCTTGTTCCTTCAATATAACCTATCAAGCTTTGATTTAGCTTCTTTCATCCAAGGACTGCCATTACACTGATATTGGTATTTCTTATTTAATCCATCATATCTTTCAAGTTTAATTTTATATGTTTCCCTTTATCGCTTCCTGATGATCAATTTTACCATTTAGTGCTCCAAATTGTTCCTAATCTGTGTGCATTATGGTACCTCTCCCATGTATTGATGTCTTGATCTTTATTGACTTTGTTTTTTACATATTCATTATTCCTATTTGATAATTCACTATAATTGCTTTCTTCTCCATGACCTTAATATCCTTCCTTATCTCTGTGAGACTATTTATTATGCCTATTTCAAATTCCTATCTGCCACTTTAATTAATTTTTTATTTATATGTGATCATCTTCCTTCTATAAGCTCTCTCTCTTTTACTCTTTTACTCTCTCTTTCTCCTGTTAGTCCTTTGTCTCCTCCTTCTGTTTCTCCTCTTCTCCCTTTTCCTCTTCTTCTTCCTCATACCTATTTTTTTCTTCCGCCTTTTCATTGTCCTTCTCTTTAAATTCTATTTAATAGTAGTTGAACCCACTGAAATATGTAATATTTAACTCTATTTTCAACTGTAATTTTTAAGTCATATGGATATATCAGATACTTTGGCTAAAGCATATGCCATTCTTTGTGTCTTCCCAAAACATTCAGGAGTGGATGTGAGAATTATGCCAGGGTGTGGAGCCCTGAGCCTGCAAAGTGACTCTGGTCAACCTATCTGCTGTTATTCCTATCACATAACCCTCTGGGACACATCTATTACTTTCATTTGCACACAAATATCCTTGAGCCTTTCTTCATCTGTAATGCCCTAACTATAGGATTGGGAGCATGGATAGGAAGAGAAAATTCTGAACCAGCAAGAGCTCTTAACAGTTCCTCATCTAAGCTGGGCTCTGAGGACTTCCTGACATCATCCAGCCAATTATTTCAAGCTCTTCATAGGTGCTACTCTGTCACTGTCATGCAGTGTATAAGATGCAGTAGCTCTTCTTTTAGCTACATCAAAAGAGCACAGATCAAATTTTCCCTCCAAGATATTCCCCCAGGGAAGTGCCATGAATTTTTGTCTCACTAGTAAGTCACAGCTGTTGTTCTGTTTCTCTAATTATTTTTCACAGTCCTGATGTCTGCTTTTCAAAAACACCGTAACTCTCACTTTCATGCAATCCCCAGGATTGGGTCTGAGTGTAGATCAACAGTCTTCTGTGCTAGTTTTTTTTTTTTTTTTAATTTGTTCAGAAGAAATTAGAATGTCCCATCTTACTTGCTGTAGAGTTAATCAGTACCTATTCTGTGGTATACCTATTTGACTATGTAATTCCATATTAAACTTTCAAGTGGCTAGAAGTAAAGGCTAAAGTAAAATTTTAAAAATATATATATAAAATAAAAATTCAAGACTTTTGACCTAGATAGCTTTTTTCCTCCCTTGATTTATATAGGAAAAACAAAACTTGCATTATTTTTTGAGAACATGAGTTCTTTGGTTGTTAAAGATGATTATATGACCAAAAATTGTCTATCAATAAATAGTTAGCTATCAATAAATTTATTTCTATCAATAGAAAGTTAGCTATCAATAAATGAAGAAATCTCCTTCTGCTGAATAAAATAGCATAGAAAAATTATATGCATATCAAGTCTGGATGTCAAGGGAGCAATGCTTCTGCCTAGAGAATTAAACTAATTAAGACCACAGTTCTCTCAATACGCTAAGAGGTTTTATTTTGACATTTATGTCTTTGAAGCACATAATTCTAGATATCGTGCTTTTTCTCCACCACATATATATTTTAAAGATTTTATTTATTTATTTGACAGAGAGAAATCACAAGTAGATGGAGAGGCAGGCAGAGAGAGAGAGAGGGAAGCAGGCTCCCTGCTGAGCAGAGAGCCCGATGCGGGACTGGATCCCAGGACCCTGAGATCATAACCTGAGCTGAAGGCAGCGGCTTAACCCACTGAGCCACCCAGGCACCCACACCACATTTTATATTATATAAAACTGAATAAGGGGTGCGTGAGTGGTTCAGTCTTTAGATGTCTGCCTTCAGTTCCAGTCATGATCCTATGGTCCTGGGATCGAGCCCCACATTGGGCTACCTGCTCAGCAAGAAGCCTACTTCCCCCTTTCCACTCCCCCTGCTTATATTCATCCCTCTCTCACTGTGTCTCTCTCTGTCAAATAAAAAATGAAATTAAAAAAAAAAAACTCTGAGTAAAACATTACTGCTATACGTTGTTTGCAATTATGTCTTTTCAAGAGAAATTGATAAAGAGTAAAAGCTATGTTTTATTATGGATTTTCTATATGCTAGGCACCATGTTGTATATTAAATATATGGTAGAAGTTGCTTTAGTTGTTTTTGTGTTTAGTTGATTTAGTTGTCAATTGAGGCAAAATTCACACACCATAAAGATAAGCTTTATTTTATTTTTATTGAAAGATTTTATTTATTTGATAGGAAGAGAGAGCGAGATCAAGGGGGAAAGGCAGAGGAAGAAGCTAGCTCCCGCTGAATAGGGAGCCAAATGCAAGGCTCCATCCCAACCCCTGGGATCACAATCTGAGCTGAAGGCAACCATTTAACTGACTGAGCCACCCACATGCCCCTAAAGTTAAGGTTTAGAGTACAGAATTGAGTGCCTTTGAGTACATTCGTAGTTGCGCAGCTATCACCCTCTCCAATCCCAAAATATTTGTGTTATTGTAAAAAGAAATTCTCCACCCAATAGCACTTGTTCTTCATTGTCCCATTCTTCTAGCCTCTAGCAATAATTAATCTACTTTTTGTCTCTATGGATTTGCCTATTCTGGGCATTTCATATAAATGAACTCATACAATTTGTAGCCTTTTGTTTATGGCTACTTTTACATCGACTGCACAGTTTCAAGGTTCATTCATGTTGTAGTGTATATCAGTTCTTCATTCCTTTTATGGATGATAATTTCATTGTTAGAATTTACTACATACATTATGTTTATATATCTTAAACAAAAAAAAATTGGATGGTTTCCACTTTTGGTCTATTATGAATAAAATAAAACTGTTGTGACCACTCATGCATAGATTTTTTTCTATACTGTGTATTTTCACTTCTCTTAGGTATATATATAGGAGTAGAACTGTTGAGTCATATAGCAACTCTATATTTTACTTTTAGGGGAAGTGCAAATTGGTTTTCAGAATGGTTGTGCCATTTTCTATTCCCTCAGTAATGTATGAGGGTGCAAATTTCTCCACATCTTTGCTAGCACTTATTATCCTTTCCTTTTATATTGTAATTATTCTAGTATATATGAAATGGTATCTCACTGTGGTTTTATATGCAATTCTCTAGTGAATAATTTTGAGATTCTTTATATGTGCTTATTGCCATTCATTTCTTTGGAGAAATCTCTATTCAAATATTTTGTCCATTTTTTGTTTGAATTATTTTTTTATGGTCGAGTTTAAGTCATTCTTTATCTATTCTGAACATATCCTCTGTCAGGTATAGGATTTTCAGATATTTTCTCCCATCCTATACATTCTATTCTGTCTTCATAGTGTCCTTTGAAGCACAAAATTACTAACTTGGTGAAATCCAACTTATTTTTTTTTTCTTTTATTTCTAATATTTTTGGTGACATATCCAAGAAGCTATTTTCAAATCTATGGTCATGAAAATGTATGCTAATGTTTTCTTTTAGAAGTATTGTGTTTGGGGGACATCTGGGTGGCTCAGTGGGTTAAGCCTTTGCCTAAGCCTCAGGTCATGATCTCCTGGTCCTGAGATGGAGCCCCACATTGGGCTCTCTGCTTAGCAGAGACCCTGCTTCCCCCTCTCCCTCTGCCTGCCATTCTGCCTACTTGCAATCTCTCTCTCTGTGTCAAATAAATAAATAAAATCTAAAAAAAAAAAAACCTCAAGTATTGTGTTTTTAATTCTTACATGTAGGAATATAACTCATTTTTAGTTTTTGTAAATGATGTATAGAAGCTTTTTGACTTCATTCTTTTGCATGTTGTCCCAGAACCATTTGTTAGAAATAGTATAAAACACAAGCTTTCTTTCCCACTGAATTGTCTTTTTTAAAATTTAATTTTATATTTATTTATGTTTTTAATTCAAGTAAAATTAACATACAATGTTATATTAGTTCAGGTGTACAATATAGTGGTTCAACAATTCCATACATTACTCAGTGCTCATCATGATAAGTATATTCTTCTTCTATTTCCCCCATCCCCTTACCCATCTCCCCTCTGGCAACCACCAGTTTGTTCTCTATATATAAGAGATTGTTTTTTTGTTTGTCTCTTTTTTTTTCTTTGTTCATTTGTTTCATCTCTTAAATTCCACAAATGAATGAAACAATACAGTATTTGTTTAAAGGAAACCATCTACAAAACAAAAAGACAACTAAGTGGGGGGAAGATATTTGCAAATGATATATCCAATAAGGTTTAATATCCAAAATATATAAAGAACACATACAACTCAACACCAAAACCCAAAATAATCCAATTTGAAAATGGGCAGAAGACATGAACAGACATTTCTCAGAAGAAGACACACAGAGGGCTAACAGACATAGAAAAAGATGTTTAACATCACTCATCATCAGGGAAATGCAAATCAAACACAATGAGATATCACCTCACACCTGCCAGGAGGGCTATTATCAACCACACAAGAAACAACAGGTGTTGGTCAGGATGTGGAGAAAAAGGAACCCTCATGCACTGTTAGTGGGAGTGCAAAGTGTTAGAGTCACTCTGGAAAACAGTATGGTGGTTCCTCAAATAATTAAAAATAGAATTATCATATGACCCATTGAATTGTCTTGGTACCCTTGTCAAAAATCAATTGACCTTAAATGTGAGGATTTATTTACAGAACCTCAAATCTATTCCATTGATCTCTATTTCTGTCCTTATGCCAGTGCCACACTGTCTTTATTGCTGCCACTTTCTAGTGATTGAAATTTTGAGAGTGGGTAGTATGAGACCTCTGACTTTGTTGTTCTTTTTCAAGACTTTTTTGGCTATTTGGATTCTCTTGCATTTCATACAGATTTTTGAATTAGTTTCTCACGTAAGCGATTCAGATACTGATTGCATTAAATCTGTAGATCAGTTTGTAAGCATTGCCACCTTAACAATACTAAGTTTTCCAATCAATGGACATTGGATATCATTCTGTTTATGTAAGTCTATTTGTACTTTTTGCTAAATTTATTACTAAATAGCTTATTATTTTTGATGTTATTATAAGTGCAATTGTTTCCCTATGTTCATTTTCAGATATTTCATTACTAGTATATGGGCACAATTTATACTTGCACATTGAACATGTATCTTGAAAATTCTCTGAACATTTTTATTAGTAGTATTCTTATGAGCTTCTTAGAACTTTATATATATATATATATATAAAATATACAACATACAAAATGTATGTATTATACATGTATCATCTAATAACATCATAACATCTAGTATATATATGATTATATACATATAGTCATGTTATTTGCAAAGAGAAATACTTTTACTTCCTTTTTAAAAGTCATATGGTCCTTTAAAAAAATTTTTTTAAATTTCTTTTCAGTGTTCCAGAATTCATTGTTTATGCATCACACTCAGTGCTCCATGCAATACATGCACTCCCTAATATCCACCACCAGGCTCACCCAACCTCCCACCCCCCACCCCTTCAAAACCCTCAGATTGCTTTTCAGAGTCCACAGCTCTCATGGTTCATCTCCCCCTCCAATTTCCCCCAACTCCTTTCTCCTCCATCTTCCCATGTCCTCCGTGTTATTTCTTATGCTCCACAAATAAGTGAAATCATAGGATAATTGACTCTCTCTGCTTGACTTATTTCACTCAGCATAATCTCTTCCAGTCCCGTCCATGTTGCTACAAAAGTTGGGTATTCATCCTTTCTGATGGAGGCATAATACTCCATAGTGTATATGGACTACATCTTCCTTATCTGTTCATCTGCTGAAGGGCATCTTGGTTCTTTCCATAGTTTGGCAACTGTGGCCACTGCTGCTGTTAATATTGGGTACAGATGGCCCTTCTTTTCATTACATCTATATCTTTGGGGTAAATGCCCAGTAGTGCAATTGCAGTGTCATAGGGAAGCTCTATTTTTAATTTCTTAAGGAATCTCCACACTGTTTTCCAAAGTGGCTGCACCAACTTGTATTCCAACCAACAGTGTAAGAGGGTTCCCTTTTCTCCCTATTGGCTATAGCTGGAATCTCCAGCACAGTATTCATAGGAAATAGCAAGAGGGGACATTTTTGCCTTGTTCTTAAACTAAGGGGATGAGGTTTCAGTCATTCACCATTAAACATGATGTTATCCATTATATGTGTGTGTGTGTGTGTGTGTATGCTCTTTATCAGGTTAAGAAAAGTCCCTTATATTCCTAGTCAGTTGAATGTTTTATCATAAAAGATACTGGATTTTGTCAAATGCTTCTCCTGTATCTATTAGAATGACCATGTGATTTTTTCCCTTTTATTCTTTTTTTTTAATATTTTATTTATTTTTTTGACAGACAGAGATCACAAGTAGGCAGAGAGGCAGGCAGAGAGAGAGAGAAGAGGAAGCAGGCTTCCCACTGAGCAGAGACCTGGATGTGGGGCTCGATCCCAGAACCCTGAGATCATGACCTGAGCCGAAGGCAGAGGCTTTAACCCACTGAGCCATCCAGGCGCCCCTCCCCTTTATTCTAATAATAGAGTGTGGTACACTGATTGATTTTCAGATGTTAACCAACCTTATTTTTTTCAAAAATATCTCACTTGCTCATGGTTTATAATTCTTTTCATATGTTGCTGTATTTACTTTGCTAGTGTTTGGTGAAAGATTTTTCATCTATATTCATAAAGAATACTGGTCTGTAGTTTTCTTATGATATCTTTGTCTGACTTGAGCATCAAGGTAATGCTTCTTTCATTAAATTAGTTGGGAAATGTTCATTCATCTTCTATTTTATGGAATAGTTTGTGAATGATTACTGTTAGTTCTTGAAACATTTAGTGGAATTCATCAGTATAACCAAGTTTTTGAATTACAAATCAATCCCTTTACTCTAATGATATGTGCATATTTTCTATTTCTTTTTGAGACAGTCTCTGGTTGGTGGCTTTCTAGGAATTTGCCCATCTCTTTACATTATCTAAATTGTTGACATACAATTCTTTCTAGTATCATCTTATAATCCGTTTAGTTTCTGTAAGGTAGGAACTAATGTTCCCTATTTTATTACTGATTTTAGTATTTGACACTTGGCTCTTCTTCTCTTGTTCAAGCTACTTAAGGATTTGTCAATTGTATTGATATTTTCAAAGACCCAGCTGACATTTTTTTTAAATTGTTCTACTACTCTCTATTTATTTTCTTCCTATTTTTGGTTTATATTTCCTTCTTTCTGTTTGCATTTTGTTTGTTCTTTTTTCTTTATTTCTTAATGGTAAAAGTAGATTATTGATCTGAGATCTCTTTAATTTTTTACAGCTACACATTTCCATGCTTTAGGTGCACTCCATTAAGTTTTGGTGCTTTGCATCTTTGTTTTCATTCCTCTCAAAGTATTCTTATTAATTTTTAAAATTTTCTTTCTTTCTTTAAAATTTCTTTGATCCATTGATTATTTAGACTGTGTCTAATTTCTACATATTTAATATTATTGTGATATAAACTACATGTTTATACATTATATATTCATCAACACAGTTTTAAAATTATTGTTGTTATCTTTTAAATACAGCAGGAGAAAATAAAGTTGTAAACAAAAAATACATTTATATTTTTTAAAAATATTTACCTTACTAGTAGTCTTTCTTCTTCATGTGGATTTGTGTTACTGTCTAAAAATGTTTGCATTTTGACCTGAAGTACTCCTTTAGTATTTCCTGTAGGGCAGGTTTGCTGGCAATAAATTCCCTCAATTTGTTAATTTTTTAACCTGGATTTATGATATCATTTATATATAACCTGGATTATGATATCATTTCTCCTTTATTTTTGAAGATTATAAAATTCTTAGCAGCCTTTTTCTTTGAATATGCCATTCCACTAACTTCTGGCCTCCTTGGCATCTGATGAGGATAGTCTTGTTAATTGTAATGAGAATCCCCTGTATGTGATAAGTTGCTACTCTTTTGCTATTTTCAAGATTTGGTGTTTGACCATTTGTGATGTGCCAGGTGTGCATTTCTTCGAGTTTATCCTACTTGTGGCCCATTACACTCAGCAATCTCTCTCACAGCTTAGTTGAGCTCCTAACAAGGCAGAGTTGTAAACTGCCTATTAAAGTGTTAAAGGATTATGTCCAACATGCACACTGACCCCCAGCAAAAGCAAGTTTTCCTCCTCCTTCCCCATAAGAAGACTTTGGCAGAGGTGCCTGAAGAAGACCCTCTCCTAAGATCTAAGACAAAAAGCCCTGGGAATAAAGGTGCCTTTGTTAGGAATGCAAATATGTGAAGGTATAACCACCCAGAGGTGTCTACCATTCCTGCTGATGTAACTATGTAGGAATTGTTTTTACTGGGTACAATAAACAGAAATAGGTTGATTGGTGAACAAAAGGAGTCTACTGAAACGTAACGCTTATCTTAGAAAACTGATTGAAGGTCAAGTGCATGTTCAGAGCTGTGCACATGCTCAGGTAAAATCTGGAACCTGGCTAAAACCAAGAGAAACTTGGTAATCAATCCAAGACCAAAATTACATCCTTGTGAAAGTCTGATGAAGCTAAAGATGTTTCCATAAAAGACACTGGATGCCCCAGCTGGCATCTGATTCTAACTATTCTAGATCTGCAAAGTAGCTGAGTCACATTACCCATGAAACTAGATGTTACTGCAATCTTTGCCAATGCAAAAACAGAACAAAACAAAAGTATTACTTTCCTTCTTTGCTTTTTTCATTTTAGTTTTAAAGTCCCTGTCAGGAGCACCTTAGTTTATAGGTACAGGGTTCAGTTTTTCAGAATCAAGAAAAAGAAGTAACTCAATTAGTTGGCAATGATAGTGGAAGACAAGGCCTGCTTCCTATGAATATTTATATGTGTGAATATTCACAAAATAAAAGCGATGTTGGGGAATGAAGGAAAAAAGGTCAATGTCTACTATTCATTTATTAACATATTAAATACAGCCACCCTATAATTCAATGATTCTTTTTGCCATTTTAAAGATTAAAAAATTGTGCACAAAATAATCAGTTTACTTCTTAATATCACATTATCTTACAAAAAATATTTGTGATTTTAGTTTAAACTTGTTTGACTCCAAAATAATATTTGTTTTAATACAATGTGATGTTACCAATATAAGTTAAGTGGTAATATATATTCTATCTGTTGGTAATAAATATGTAAATATATTCTATTTACTATATTTTCACTTCCACTTATCAATTAATATTCACCTATCACCTTATCTGTACAAAATAAGACATCTACACAAAAATATGAATTCAGTGTCTGGGTGTTTAACATGACTGATCAATTGTGAAGATTCCTGTAGGATGATTTGGAGGAATGAGTCAACCAAAATATTTTAGATTTGAAGTACAGATGTATAGATATATATTTAGATATAGATGACAAACATATAAATACATAAGTAGGTAGATTAATGATAGATGATGGGTAGATGACAGATGGATGGATGGATGGATAGATAGATGAATAATAATGGATGGATATATTCTGTGCTATTTTAGTATTCATGTATATTCTTATGTTTAGGATTATGTTAAGAGTGGAAAAAGGGAAAATACTGGTAGAATCGATTATTATTTTCATATCAGTGATTTTGATGCCATTGGAATGATACAGTTTGGAACTAATAAATCAGAAAAAAAAACTGTGTTCTAGCACTTCAGGATTACCCTCTTATAGGGTGGTCTACCATCTAGCCTTCCTAACAGAACTCTTGTAGGCACGTGTAGGAACTTATTACCTCATTTTTAAGATGTACAAACTATCAAGATTCTTAGGCTATTTTGGAAATAAGAAAAGGGTAAAGATATATGTACATGCAACATTCTCTGAAAAACCAAATAAGTTCATTTTCAATAAAAAAGAGCATAAAACATAAAGATAACACAAATTCATTAGTATCCTCTAATATAAACTGTAAAATATTAACTCTTGAAACAAATAATTATAAAGAGAGAGAGAAAAAAAGGAAATATAAGAAATGTGTCTTTAAATTTAAAATGTTTGCTGAAATTAAGTGCAAATAAAAGTTATAGAAAAAAAAATAAGTCAATGTCCTCTCAAAGTCAATGAGAGGAAATATATTAAAATTATGGGAAAATAGATGAGATAAAAACCAGTAGTAAGAAAGCATAATATTCTACCCCTGGTAGTTTCAAAACTGTAACAAGAAAGTGGAAGAGAAAATAAGAAATTGTGTGAGTGTTTCTCTGAAGACAGTACATGGCCTCAAAAATGAGTAGCTCAGAGAGCAACCAGAAAAATGAGAAAGAGCAAATTCATTCTATCTGAGTCAAACTTCAGAATATTAAGGATAAAGAGATGATTATAATATCTTCCAAAGAGGGAAAAAGTGAACCTGAGCTAACAAGAATAACCCTGAACGACCAGCAATGAAATAGCAGTGAGACTCCCGAGTCAACTACAAAGGAAGGATAATCAGACTGGATTCAGGCTTTTCAGTATCAATCTTAGATGCTAG
The DNA here is from genome assembly GCF_011764305.1 of Mustela putorius furo. Taxonomy (NCBI): domain Eukaryota; kingdom Metazoa; phylum Chordata; class Mammalia; order Carnivora; family Mustelidae; genus Mustela; species Mustela putorius. The sequence continues at coordinate 5,734,181 of NW_025421397.1, forward strand.
ATAATAAAGAAAGCATACTTCAAACCCCCAAAGGGCAGAACTTTTCATCTCACTTATGTCAAGTCAAACTATTACTCAGGTATGAAGGGAGGGAAAAAAAAAATCTTCAGATATTATTATTTCTGCTAATCTCTGTAAGGACCTGAACCTCAAGATCCATTCTCACAGACTTGTCATTGGAAAAGGACTGTCTCTAGGAGAACAAATGTTCTAGTGTTAAGATTCAAAGATCCCCTTCACTGTCAGAAAACGTATGGGATAAACGTTCTGTATGCAAAGAATTCTCATCCTCATGGAAGAAAGAAGCCATGAGGTGATCTCTTTGTGAAAAGCAAACATAGGACTGTTTCCCAAATGTCAAGATTTGGGCAGTCCTAATGTGTCACTGAACTGCCCTCCTTCTTGTAGCTTCAAAGAAGTCTGCTTCCACTTCTGGCTTGTTATCCTTGACTGGAGGGAGGTTATTAAAGCAATATGAGGATGATCTGCCCCTAACCTGGGACCAGATGGGAGGATGGAGGGAACTGCTTATCTGCATCTAGAAACACTCAGCCTGGAGAAAAAAAAAAAAATTCAGGTTTCATAAAATGCATGGGAGAATGTGATGTTAAAAAATAAAATATTAAAGAATATTTTCCAAACAGTATGAAGTATTTGAATGTGACATTTATTATCAGTTTTTTTTTCCCTTGGCTTTTGGAAACTATGCTTATAACAAGTAGTAATGAGTGGACTGAAAAAAAAACAAGAGCATAATAAAACCTTGCATTTATTTGCGATATAACCCGTTAGACTAGAAAAATGTCATTTTAAGCTGTCACTTCTCATTGCCTTGAAAGGAATACTTGCTTCAGCTCAACCTTTGTTTCTTAAATTATATCAGTATATGTTTGTCCTCTTCATGTCTTTTTTACTTAAAAAATAGCATTTCTCACAAGACTGGAGGGCCTACGTTTCTTTAAAACTATTCTCTCTTCAAAGTTTTGCAGATTTTTACAAGGAAACAAAATTCAAAAGTGTCCACTCAATTTTAGGCACCAGATATAAAGAATAATATTGTGAAAAATATTTATACTGGTGTAAGTTAGGATTACAAACAAAATATTTAGTTCTTTTGATAATGTATTCTCTTGTATGCATACTCAAACATATAAACAAATGTATATACAGACCCACAATTTTCAGTACTTATGAATGTCAGATTGATAAGATAGTGAAATTTCTGAATAGGATATGGGACATAAAAACAAGTTTTTGGAGCTGATAACTTTGCCATTTACTTTTGAAACTTTAACTGAGTAGCAGAAAAATCATAATAAATCACCTTTCTTATTATTTATGCAGATGTAATATCGATACATACATGTGTGTAAAATTTCTAATAATATTTTAGGACTTTTATACCTATTTCTCTAGTTTTATCAGTTCCTCTTAGAAATATCATAGACACACCATTAGTAACCCTAGCAACAAAGAAAGAAAAAAAAGGAAGGAAAGAAGGAAAAAGAAAAGAAACATCAGGAAACTAAAGACTTTTCTCAACAGAATGTTATTTTATATACTGATTAATAAATTTCAAGTACCAGAAAAATCTTCATTATAATTTTAGTCTTCTGTGGTCCTGTTACCTATTGAATTCTAAGGTTACATATTCCCTGATGTCTTTCCACTGAGTTATGTTCTTGTTCAAATAAAGATTTATTAAATTCTTTTGGTGCTAAAAATTCCCTCAGATGCTGGGTCAAAAAAAGGAGATGAATGAAGGAATATCTGCTTTCAATATTTTACACACTAGTCACATAGTTACAGATAAAATTTATTTATTCAGCCACAGAGAATGTGTGCCATTTGTTGTGTAATAATTTTTTACTTAATTACTCATTTCCAGAAGCAAAATTTTGTATTACAAAATGTTTCACTTGTCCTCAATATACTCCTCTGAGATTAGTGGATACCACTTCTCTTAGCCAAGAATTATATTAGTCAATGTAGTATTTACAAAAAAGTACAGAACACTGAATTCTGCAATGGTGTTAAGGATTTGTGGACTGACTAGGCAGAATTCTTTTTACTATACTGTGCTTTGATAAAATGATAAAGAACCACCGATCTTCTAGAACACTGGCCCTGGAAACTAAGATCTGATTCTGAATACTAAGAGTTTCCTCTTTATGAGACAACCTAAGAAATTTAACTGTTTGATCTGAGTCACAGTATTAATTTTCTCTTCCTGAGCAACTGGTCAGATTTTATCCCCAAAAGATCATAAGTGATGTAACTAACTAGATTTTCCCTTGAGTATTAAATGTTATAAAGTCTAGAATTAAATTTGCTGTCTAGAAGTAACAAATATGCATACCATTTTTGTAGCAATCTGACACTTGGCTCTATTTTATATTTCTTTGCTTATTTTGCTATCTTCTTTCATATGTAGTTTTAATCAAATATATCATCTCTTTTTTATCTATTTTGGGAATCATCTTCATTTTTTAATAGTAAGATGAGGTATTAAGTTAAAGATAAGTCTAGAAGAATTAGTCTAATTAAATCTTAGGATGGTTTGTACAAGAATGTTCATTGATTCAATCATTCCATACTTCAACTAGCAATAAACCTATACCTCCACATGCTGGAATATTCATGTTAGAATTAAAAAATAAATAAGGTATTTTACTCAAGGATCTTATAAATGAGGAGGAAGACCAGAAAAGTTAACAGACAATTAAAAATAAAGTGTTTTAAGTACAATAAGTGAATGTTATGATCATACTCTGTTATGGCAGAATGGATAATTAGGAAAAGTATATAAAGAGAGGTAATTCCTAAACTTAACCATAAAGGATTAATAGGCAAAGTGAAGAAGAAAAATACATTTCATACAACAAAGCAAAATCTAAGGTTTTTAAGATTTAATTAATTAATTAATTGATTGATTAGACTTTAAAACTAGTCTCTACACCCAATGTGGGCCTGAACTCATGACCCTGAGATCAAGAGTAGCATGCACTTCCAACTGACCAGACAGGTGCCCCAACAAAGTGAAATCTGTAATAAGACAAAAGTGAAAAGAAAGCATAGAATATCTGGATAGTAAATCATAAGGTTATTAGAAAACAAATTAGTTTCAATGATATTTAGTATCTTTTATTTTTTTAAGACTCCATTAATTTATTGATAGAGATCACAAGTAGGTAGAGGCAGGCAGAGAGAGGGAGGGGGAAGAAGGCTACTCGCCGAGCAGAGAGCTGGATGTGGGGCTTGATCCCAGGACCCCAAGATCATGACCTGAGCTGAAGGCAGAGGCTTAACCCACTGAGCCACCCAGGTGCCCCTGATATTTAGTATCTTAATAATATATTTTAAAATATAACAAATGACCTATTTCATGTTTAATCTTCAGTACAAGAGATATGGGAGAAGAGATAACAGGACCTCTATAATTCCATTCTATGATAATATTTCAATTGAAATTTGAAACTGAATAACAAGATATTTATTTTGAGGTAATTTATTGTCCCTAACTGGCCTTATCCTTGAATTCAACCCAAATTTCAAAAAATAAAGTTATACATTCATGGGATATCTTTTCCATATTAAACAGAAAACAAATGAGATTCAGTTTTCAGAAAACCTGAGGCAAATCTAGTTGCTCAGGTGAATCCCACAGAAAGAGCTATTAATAGAGAAAGAAAAATATTAAATCAACTACAGTAAGCTCAGAACTTTGGTTCCTTTCTGGTTTTGACTGCTTTTATTCCTTGCTTTTTCTTTTGTAGATTTATCTGGGGAGATAATTTTAGTCTACATTTTAACTTTTTTCATTGATGTTTTCAGCCTGAATGACCATGGAAATCTAAGGCTCCGTGTAAGATGCATGTTAAAATAATGATTAACAGAAAATTTCTTTCAGCCCTAATGGTTTCAATGTGCAGGTGGTAATGAGATGCGAAAGCAAATGAAACGAAAAATTATGTGAACTAACAAGTACTTAAACTTGGAGAGGATGTAAGAAGATATGTACTGCAAAATCTTAATTTTACAAATAAAAAAAAAATGGAGGACCAAAGAGATTAGATAGCTTGAAGTTCATATGATTCCTTAGTGGCAAAACTTGGTTTGGAATTCATCAGAGATTTGTGTTTTATTTTGCTTTGCTTTTTGCACAGATTATCTACTTCATCCTGATTATTTGTGTATTACTATTTCTAGAATATATCAAGTTTATTTTATAGAATAAATATGGTGAGCCTGGAGCAGAACCAGGTGTGGTGGGACTTAATGATGACACTGTCCTTAAGAAAGAGAAATGCAACTGTCATCTGAACACATCCTTAGGGCCCCTTCCAGGGCCCCATAAGGAACCTGATTAGGGAGGGGCACTGATTTTTCAGCTTCATCAGCTCATAGAAAATCCCTTCTCAGTGAGCACAGTTTGAAGCATTTACTGTAAGACCATATTTGGTAGACTCAATACATTATGTAATTTGATATGTTTCTTTTTATGGGGATTACTGATGGAATTATATTCCATAGAAATTCATATCACAATCAAGAGTATATTCACTTTCTTAAAAATTGGTTTCTTTTTTCATATAGTAGAAAAACTATAAGCATCGTGACATACGTCCTGGCTATACATTTAATAAGATGTAAAATATTTAAAATGAATATGTAAATATCCAACTGAAATTCTATGGATATGCATGCTTATGAGGTTTATTTGAGTGGCTGATTTGATAAAATGGTTCTAAAACATTAGAATGATTGTTCATATAAATCTTGAAATTTCTGAATTACTTACACCTGCTATGAGATAAACTATTTATAAACACTTTTGTCATGACTGATGTTATGATGCTATAAAAATGTTATTTGCCATTTTATTAATGGACTAGTATGAACTTTTGTTCTGTAGTTCTTTTTTTTAATTTAATTTAATTTAGTTTTTTTTCAGTGTTCCAAAATTAAACAATGAATTTTGGAACACTGAAAAAAAACTAAATTAAATTAAATTTTAAAAAAAGAACTAAAAAAAAAAAAAAAAGAAAAAAAAAGAACTACAGAACAAAGCACCTCACCCAGTGCTCCATGTCCTATAACTCTTAAATTTATTTGTTTATTTATTTCAGAGAGAGCAAGCAAGTGGGGAGGAAGGTTGGAGGGGAAGGAGAAGAGGGAAAGGGAGAGAGAAATTCAAGCAGACTCTATGTTGAGTGCAGAGGCTGAGGCAGGGCTCAATCTCACAACCTTGAGAGCAGAGCTGATCTGAAATCAAGAGCTGGATGCTTTAGCCAACTGTGCTACCTGCCCTTATCCTATAATTCTTTAGGCATCCAGAAAAAAAACACAATGCATGGAAATTACCCAAGAAATATCTTCTTATGAAAATAAAGACAATGTTTTTTATTTCTAGGTGAAATCAAATCAACCTTTTTCATATCTTTATTCAGATCACCTCACTAGAATGTAAGTCCCAAGAGGACATTGTTCTTGGTTATTGTGGTCTGTGGTCAAGCACCTGACCCAATGCATATAGGAAACCAAATATTTTTAAGTGAACTAGTATTTTTAATTACATGTGTACCCTATAAGGTTGAAGGTATCAATACGTAGAGTTACTAATAGTTTATGTATCACTGTAATGTTTATTTTTATTTGTCATGTATAATGCAAATCTTTACATTCCAACTTTTGAATCACTTGTACCTCTTATGACAATTGGGCAACAATGTCACTTCACTCTGCCTCTTTAGATGTCATTGGTGTAATGTAACAAACATTCCAAGACACCAAATACTGAAGCTTGATTGCATCAGCAATGCCATGCATAGAAGCTACTCCTGCCTTTAATAGTGATTTATCTATTAATTTCATTAAATGATTTCATCATTCAGCACTCAGAGGAAAAGATTTAAATAAAAATGCATTGCATTTTTTTCCTTTGCCCTGATAAGGGCATTAGATTCTCAGATTTAATATAGACAAAAGTTCTTTCCAAAAACATTTCACATTTTCATAAGACATGAAACTTCTGCTCAAAAAATAATAAAGATGAAAAATGACATCTTAGCAACATTTATTTCATGGTCATTTCAGTTAAAAAAATAGTTTTAAATGCAGGAGTTCAAATAGAATTCAGAAGGTGCTTCAATGATAATCCTCTTGCTACAATGAAAGAGAGTTCATGGGTCCTCAGTAAAATGATTTCTGAAAGTAGTAGGTTCTAAGAAGCTAATACACAAGAAAATATTATAGCATTCATATATTATAATCAAACAGAATGATATAGGCTATTTATGCTTTGTTTAACCAGTTAGATTCACACTGCATTTTAAACTTGGGATAAAAGGAATGAGCAATGCAAACATTAACCCACACTACATTTTATGCTTGGGAGGAGGGAAGAAAAAAAGCACAAATCATTTTGATTATTTTGCCAGACTGTACTATTTAACTTTCTTAAAGGATGGTAAAATGCAGAATCATTAATATTGTTATAAGGTAATATACAAAACCCACAATATATTAAATTTTAAGAAGTGGAAATAGATCACAATATTTATATATTTATACATATACTTGTGTAACTATATATTTGAATTCTCATGTCAAAATCTCATTAAAGCCTTTTTTGAATTAGACATTTTTAAGATTTTATTTTTTCACTCGAAAGACAGAGATCACAAGTAGGCAGAGAGGCAGGCAGAGAGAGAGAGGAAGCAGGCTCCCTGCTGAGCTGAGAGTCCTATGCAGGGTTCCATCCCAGCACCCTGAAATCATGACCTGAGCTGAAGGCAGATACTTTAACCCACTGAGCACCCAGACACCCCTGAATTAGACATTTTAATGCTTCCTACAAATACATATATATATATGTATATATATATATATATATCTGTGAGTTTATATATTTTTATGAAAAATAGTATATTATGATTAATCCTTATCTTTAGTCTGAAAGACCTAATTATTAGAAGGACTCCAAGCATGTTAAAAAGAGGAATTCTGGCTCTGACTCTTTTAAGGCTGTTTTGAAATAGAACTATTTACCTCACTTATGTTGTTAGAAAATAATTAGCTATTAATTAGTGAGTCTGGGCGTGCCTGGGTGCCTCAGTGGGTTAAGTCTCTGACCTTCGGCTGAGGTCATGATCTCAGGGTCCTGGGATCAAGTCCTACATGGGCTATCTGCTCAGCAGGGAGCCTGCTTCCCCCTCTTCCTCTGCCTGCCTCTCTGCCTACTTATCATCTATCTCTATATATCAAATAAATAAATAAAATATTTTTTTAAAAAAATAGTGAGTTTATAAGGCATTTACAGATAATTTAAGTTCAACTTGATATTTTATTATATTAGATTGAAAATTTCAGACTAAATTTTATTAATTCAACATAGTTATTGCCAAGAATTTCTCTGGGTGCCAGAGAGAAAACTGTGAGCAAAAATGACCCAACTCTTGGGGAGCCTGGGTGACTCAGTTGGTTAAATGTTTGACATTGGCTTAGGTCATGATCTCAGGGTCTTAGGATGGAGCTCTTTAGAAAGCTCTGTCCTCAGTGGGGAGTCAGCTTCTCCCTCTCCCTCTCCCCCTGCCCCCCACCCTTTTAAAAACAATTTTTTTTAACTTAAAAAAAAATGACCCTGCTCTCTTATTGCTTCAGGCTTAGTGAGGTAACAAAAACCTCATTTATTTAGTATTTGTTGATCTTTGAATCTAGGAAAATTTCTTTTGGGGGTTACTTAAAAAAATACTACACTTATAAACAAAATGTGTACATTATTATAATAGGTACATCACACTATTAAAGTTTTCAAAACTTTTCTATAAGAAAGCTTATTATTATGCTCTCAAATTTAAAAAGTAAATTTTTTAAGAAGTGGAAATAGATCACAATATTTAATTTAAATATTTAAATTTAAAAATTAAAAAGAATTAAAAATTTAATAATTAAATTTAAATAATTAAATTAAATTTAAAAATTAAAAAAATACTACACTTATAAACAAAATGTATACATTATTATAATAGATACATCACACTATTAAAGTTTTCAAAACTTTTCTATAAGAAAGCATATTATTATGCTCTCAAATTTAAAAAGTAACAGTAGATTTACCTTGATACAAAACGGTGTTGCATAAAATGTCTACTTGCTAATGGGACAAAATAATGAGAGCCTCTGAGAAAATACAAATTAATTTTATATATATTTATAACTATAATATGTAATATAAATGTATAAATAAATATATAATAAAACATATGTAAATGTATGTAATATATAATATAAATGCATATAAAAGTACTCTTACTTTGAAATAAAAGTATCAGAGTTTCTTTGGAAGATATTCATAGCCTTCAGTAGCTGTAGGTAGTTGTGGAATATAATTATTTTCCCCACAACCTTACTGTCTGTGTCAATGAAAAATAAAGTGTTCAAATCTGATACATATAAACTTATTTGCAAATGAAGCAGAAAGAAGCAAGCCTAGACTCACTAATTGATTTTAGGCTAAATAAAGGACAGTATTTTGTAGTGAAATACAGCTAAAATTGTGGTTTAAATTAGGCAATAGAATCTTTATATTTGGCTATAATTGAATACATCCTTGAAATTGACCGGGTGACTGAACAACCTATTATAATCTTATAACCTTATTCTTGAGTCATTTAAACTATTGATATGAGGGCAGGGTGCTTATAAAATATCCCTCCTTAGCCCACATATCTTAAAGGCTACTAGCTTAACCAAAGGACAGAAAAGGTCTATGAAATATCTTTAAATAAATCATTAGAAGATTAAAATAGGTGATGGTCATGTAATAGTCCACACCTGAATCTAAGCTTCTGATTAGAGGGTTTAAAAGCTAGCAAACCAAACCAAAAAAAAAAATTTAAATTAAAAAAAAAAAAAAGCTAACAAACCACTCTTTTTTGAGCAGCTACTTTCCCACTTGCTACTTTATATAAGGATAATTCAGATATTAATTAATGGGTCTTTCAATAGAGGCTAAAGTAAAAAAAAAAGAGAGAGAGGGAAACACATTGTACTCTAGTTGCTAACATATTCTAACACAGAGACAGTGAGGAATTAAAACTTTTGGATTTTTTTAATGAATAAAGCAACTTTAAATTGTTCCTAGTACATTATTTCATGTTGAATGTATAAATTCTCACACTATTTGTTAATAAAGAGACAAACACTCTAATCTATAATTTGGGTTTTTTTTTCTTTAGGTTTTTATTTTTTTTTAAACAATAGTCCCATTAGTTTTTTTCCTAAAATGCAGCTTATCATTTTACCTCTATTATTAACTATTTATATTTCATTAAGACCATGTTAATTATAGATAACACAATCAAAATAAATGTTGAGGTTTATTTTTCCTTTCAACCATGACAAATATAAATTAGCTGCATATTCCATAAATCAGTATGAACAAAAACATATTGATCATTCAACATCCTCAAGCAGTAACTTGATGCTGAGTCTCAATAGCTGCTAAACATTAGAGATACTAAGTGTAAAATGTCAATATTATAGGTAGAATTGATAATTAAGAAGAATAAGGGGGAAAATTATAAGAAAAAATGGTGCAAGAATCAATTGGACTCATGTGAATCCAGACAATTTCTTTATTCCTTCCTAGACAGAGATTTGACCTTGACCTTATATTTGACTGGCAGTACATAAAATCACATTAAACCAAGTCACTTTTTTAAAAACAAAGAAAAATCTAAGTGCTAAAATCCCTCCCAAGCACTTTAAGTACATTTCCCATTTAATTCTCACAATAGCTCCTTGAGGTTAAGTACTACATTATCACTATTTTATAGATTGGAAAACAAGCTCAAAGAGTTGAAGCAATTGACTTACTGACATAAGGATACTCAAAACTTTTCACAGCCAACTCCCTGCTTTAAGAGATATTTTTTATTAATACTTTGCTAAGGCTCTAGCTTAGAAAACACTTCCATGCCAAACAGTTACTCTCAGGCAATGGGCAAATCCTTTAGATTTTGTAATGGAATGATGTGTATGCAACCAGAATTGGGGGTGGCGGCGATTCAACAAGAAATGACATCACAGGGACTTGTGAGCAGTTATTTTCAACTTTTACAACTGTTTATTTTGTTTATGTTTATTTTCATTTGTTTCCTTTTAATTGAATATAGCTATGTAGGTATAGAAGAATAGGGAATAGTAAATAAATCAACATGCTTTTCTCTGTTGCTTCTTAAAATAGCATATCCTAGTGTCAGCTGTGAACGATACAAATCCAGGACAATAAAATGATGGATTCCTGGGATCCCAGCCTTAATGCAGTTATATTACCTTATTTAAACATTTGTTTATAAGTTTTACAAGACTGACAGGGATGCAAATCATAAAAATAGTTTAATGGAATTTGCTGTCTTGAAATTATATCTACACATTTTGATTCACATGTTTCCATATTGCAATCATTTGGTTAAGGAATAAAAGAAACATGTCATAGCATTATCATTGTTAAAGAGAATACCACTCAAAATAATTTTATAGCATATAATCCTTCAAGTTAACATTTAGGAAACACTGAGATCTAAAGTTATGCACCCAAATTCTTTCGCTAGTGGTCCCTTTTGGCAAAGAAAGTATATCTGGTTCTCATTTTAGACTTTTACAACTGTTTTGACTAGAAGCAGCTAACATCAATCTGTAATAACAAAGGTCAATCGCTGATACAGTGTAAGCAAGCGTGAAATGATAGACAAGGGCAGTGTCTCCCTTTGGCTCTAGTCTGGTCCCATGGTCCTGGGATCAAGTCCCACATCATCAGGCTCCCTGCTCCGCGGGAGGCCTGCTTCTCCCTCTGCCTCTGCCTGCCACTCCCCTGCTTGTGCTCTCTTCTCAATCTCTCTCTGGCAAATAAATTAATAAAACTTAAAAAAAAAAAAAAAGGAAACTGAGGCAGTGGATTCTTATTGTTTTAAACAATTTTGACGATAATGAATTAAAAATGTTGTCATAAGATATAGAAGATAAAAAGCCTGCTTTTTTAAATTTTTTTATCTGAGGAAGTTGCTAAAAGCACACAATGTCAAATAGCTGAGACACAGAACAAGCTAGAATAACCAAACAGAACAGGACTCTTCAAGGTGTAGAAGAGGTAGAAGAGTAAGATCCATGTGCAGGCAGTGTTGATTAATTGCAGGGACTCTGATGTGGAGACTTATGGGGCAGAGAGGAAGAGGTTGGTTAGAGCCAGAAGCATCTGGTGCCGCTGATTAGCACTGTCTTGATGACCAGACATTCTAGCAGTGAGATCAGTCAATCGCAGCTTCCCCCAAAATGCCCTGAAGATTATATACTTGCTTTACATTTACTTATGCCATATGTACTTATATAAATAAAAAAGTTAGGGTGCTTGGGGGCTCAGTTGGTTAAGTGACTGCCTTCGGCTCAGGTCCTCATCCCAGGGTCCCAGGATCAAGTCCTGCGTGGGGCTCCTTACGCATCAGGGAGCCTGCTTCTCCCTCTCCCTCAACCTGCTACTATACCTGCTTATGTGCTTGTTCTCTCTCTCTCTCTCTCTCTCTCTGTCAAATAAATAAATAAGCTTAGTCTAGGATAAATAAGATGATAATGATCTTGTATGTCATTCTGTTGTGAAGGAGAAATACCTATATTAGTCTGCCTTTCAATTAATTCTCCCTAATTCCAATGTTAACTTCCCAAAATACAAACCAAAAGCAAAACCAAAACAAACAAAAAAATATGAATCTTATTGTTTATTCCCTTGTGTAGAAAGAACAAGCTCCTTAACATGACATTCACTGCTCTCCAATATTTAGCATTTGCCTCATGCTGCCTTAAATCCTACTACCCTCTGCTACCATACCCGGAGATTTATCACACTCACTAAATGAAATAACAAGGTGGAAATTCAAAAACCTGCTTTACTTTGTGCAAAGCTACTTTGCACAAACTGTTTTCTCTACCTGGGCTGATCCTCTCTTCCTTGACTAAAGAATTCTTATTCATCCCTCAACAGATCGGTCTAATGCCATTTCTTAGGTCAAGTCTTCCTTTACTCATCTTTGCGAAGCTATTATCCTCTCTCATGGCTCCAGGTACATAGTGGATGTATTATAGCACCCATGACTGCAGACCATGATTATTTAATTATGCATTTTTCCACATTTAGTCTCTTAGCTTTTAGAATAAGGCTATGTCATAATTCATTTTTATTTAACTGTCCACAAGCACCTGAAACACTGTTAACTCATATTAGAAATAAAATAAAACACATACACAAAACATTTTTTAAAATAAAGTACATTCGATTATCCAACTTTTAGATGTAAATGCATTTGCAATTTTTTTTTCAAAACTGGCAGTCTACTATAGAAACAGGTTAAGAAACATGATTAAAGAAAGTAAAATGTTGAAAAAATATTGAATAAAAAAGAACTCTTTAAAATGAATTTAAAATACTGTTATAGGTTACAGAGAATTATTAATAAAAACTTTTTAAAAAGTCAGTTCTCTGTTATAATGAGAACCATATACCTGGTCAGTTTCTATATGTGCCTGAAGTTCAAACATTTTTTTTTTCTTTTAGTCAATAAACCTACAAGAAACTCAGGAATATCTCAGTTCAATCAAGGAATACTTAATAATTAACCAAAGTATAAATAGGATCTTCACATAGTTGTTAATAATTATGAGGCTTTTATATGACCTGAAGGTCAATGTATAATAGAAACAAACTATGCTCAATTCTGGGAAAAATTAATCTCTAAGACTGAGTCAGATGGAAAATGTTTTTTAGCACTGAAATGTTTGATGTCTGGAAATCACCTGAATACCTTAGTCTTGACTTTATACTTCATAAAATATCACCTTTAAACCTTTAGACACTTGTTTTAGCCAAGATACTAATGCAGGTGTTTTTTATCTGCTTTTCTGGTAGAAAGTTTAAAAAAAAAAGAAAACTATGTAATCCTCTGCTTTTAAAAACTTCTATAAAAATAATTCAGGAAAAAACCCCATGATTCAAGTATAACTCAAAATATGTTGACTTGGAAAAGTTGATATCTTGATTAATTTTTGATTTATAATGCAAAAATTAATTACTCCTTTACTCTGATAATTAGTTATATTACTTTATATAAAATCATGGAGAAAAACATTTTTCAGTTCTAAAAATAATATTGTTTCATCTTACTATTCATAGTAAGTACAGTGTTTTAAATAAGACACTGAATTTCTTTTTTATTGAAGTATAATTGACATTCAATGTTATATTAGTTTTAGGTGTAGAACATATTGATTTGACAATTCTATACATTACTCAGTGCTTACTACTACAATAAATAGAGTCACCATCTGTCACCATCTGTTATTATAGTATTGTTGATTATATTCTCTATGCTGTACTTTTTATCTCCATGACTTTTTTTTTGTTTTGTTTTATAACTGGGAATTTATACTTCTTAATCCCCTTTATCTATTTTTGCCCCCCCCATCAGTCTCCTCTTTGGCAACCACGAGTTTGTTCTCTGTATTTAAGACCCTATATTCTTATTTGTAGTGCTTTTACTTACTAATTTGGAAATTTATTCTATGAGCATCTATTAAATAATTAATATTAATTCAACATTATGCTCTACCTTAACAATTAAATATGAGCAAGAATCAGTATAATTTTCTCATAGAGGAAAATTTCTTATACTTTTATCTTCTAATTTTCTTTCAAACTACTCCACAACCCTTTCCATACTTCTAGGGAATCTGGAACATCATATGCTTCATTTCAAACCAATGAAGAAGATTAATTTGTTATTCTGAGCTTCAGTTCACTTAATTAATCAATTTTTTCATTCTTTCTATTTCGTCCATGGTTCATCCACTCATGCCTTTGGTGAACACCCATTTATTGTGTCCACTAAGCTTAACTCATGGTTGCAGGGGCTTTGTGAGGTATAATAATTTATCCAAAACAAAACAAAACCTACTTTTACAAAGACTGAAATTTCCTAGGAGATACAGACTGCATTTCCTTAATATAATCTACAAAAATACAACTTCATTTTTAAAAAAATTATTAAACCAGCTTGTATTCTTTGTTGCTTGGTAAGAAAAAATTTTATCTCTGAAGACTTGAGCAGAGATTTGAATGATGGGTAGAATTCTGATATGTTACCATAGGGGAAGATCTTTTGCAGTATAGAATACAAATATAGAAAATATCATGAAAGAGAAGACACACAGAAGAGAGATGAAACACCAAGTACTGGGTTTCACTGATTTAAAAACTTACGGATATAACTAGTGGTAGATACAATTACAAAACGTGAAGGCCAGATACTGATCAATCTGTTATATTACATGATGAAGTTTCTCTTTAAGTTTTTTTTTCAATAGCAGAAAATCTTTGAAGCTTTTGAACAGGAATAGTCTGTGCTACTGGAAGTTTAGTCTCAATCTTAGGGAAGCATCAGAAGTCAATTGGAGGATATAGGTACACTGCAGTAAATGCAGTTAGTTACTACAACATATGTCAGATTTGAAAAAGATTTAAATGATGGAGAAAACAAAAGGAAAGAACATGTAGAAGATATTTTATAAATCGAATCTCCCATTAAAATCATTAGTATGGAGCATCTGGGTGGCTCAGTCGGTTAAGTATCCGTTTTCAGCTCAGTGCATGATCCCAGAGTCCTGGGCTCAAGTCCTGCATCAGGCTCCCTGTTCAGTGAGGAATCTGCTTCTCCCTCTGTCTCTCACCCCACTCTCATGCTCTCTCGCTCTCTTTCTCAAATTTAAAAAAAATCTTAAAAAAAGGGTATTGTTAGTATGTAAATGATTAATCTATTAAAATTCTGTGAAATTGACTTCAACATAAAGATTAATGACAGTAATTACATTAGTGTAGATTGATATTTCTTAAAAATGTGTAAGACAGGTTGCTGAAGCAGTTTTAATTTGTAAATGTGTAAAATTTGAGTGTAAATCATGTATAACCTGTTTTTCCTCACTATCCTGCTGGTACACAAAATTATCTACATGTTAAAGAAAAAAGAATCCAGATTATGAATTAGTTAGAAAAGTTTCTGCTTCAAGCAAATAACTCTAGGTTAAGCCTGAAACATAAAACAAACAGAATAATGGATAACATACTTGATTTCATTTCCAAAATTACCTCTTAAAATAATTTTGTCATTAATCAATGTAGCAATAACTAACTAAAACTAGATATAGGCATACCTATTCTATTTCCTGTTTCTTTTCTGAAAGTTGGAGAAAAACCTGACAATAATATCATTGTCCCTTTCATATGAATGGTATATAGCAGAGAAACAACATTTTCCATTGTCAATTGTCAACCTAAACACATAACCAAAATGGCAATAGTGTTCGGCTGATTTTTCAAAAAATTAATATAAACTAACATTGTTACTATTGCATCACTTGGTGACAGCTTGTTTGCGGGAAAGGTGTGGATCGATTTGTGTAAGTACTTCAGGGTCCTTTTGAAGAATAGGATGGAGATCTTCCAGGTCCAAGGTAAATGTAAACTGTTGATTATTTTCAACAAGGAATTTCTATTCAAAGTCCAAGGCAGGGAAAAGTCCTGAAGCCCCAGCTTAAAACTCCCTGAGAGACCAAGGTAAACTTGATGATGGAACAGCTGAAGCAAAATGCCTAAGGTTTTAGAGGGGGGGAATGCCTTGTGACTCCTTCATTCTATTTTGTGTATATATATATAATTGTATCTTTTGCATTAAGTGCTATCAAACCATGTATGATTAGCAGCTTTTCTTTTCTGACTTAATGTGGGCAAGTGTAAGTGCATAAAGAATGGCCTCTTCCTTTAAGTATATCATTTAAATTTTAAATCTTTAATTTCACCATACTACCTCAGTCGGCTCAGGCTGCCAAAACAAAATACCATTTTCTTGGAGGTTTGAAAAACACAAATGTGGGACGCCTGGGTGGCTCAGTGGGTTAAAGCCTCTGCCTTCGGCTCAGGTCAAGATCTCAGGGTCCTGGGACCAAGCCCTCAATCAGGCTCTCTGCTCAGCAGGGAGCCTGCTTCCTCCTCTCTCTCTGCCTGCTTCTCTGCCTACTTGTGATCTCTATCAAATAAACAAATAGATAAATCTTAAAAAAAAAAAAAAAAGAAAAGAAAAACAGAAATGTATTTCTCACAGTTCAAGAAATTGGGAGTCTGAAGTGAGCGTGCCTGCATGGTCGGGTTCAGCTGCCGGCTCGCCATCTTCCTGGCTTGCAAGATGGCTGCCTTCTTGCTGTTGTCTCCCCATGACTTAGAGACAGCTGTTCTCTCCTTTCTTCTTGAGAGTCACCAGTCTCATCGTAACCACCTTGCCCTCATGGCAGCATCTTACTCTGATCATCTCCCAAAGTCTTCATCTCCAAATACCAATACCATTGGGGGTGATGAATGCATCTGTGATAATGTCTTCTTCCTCATGCCTAATCTAGGTAATTTTTGCTATCCCAATTTTTAAAATCAGGTACACAAATATCAAAATATTTGAGCAATCTGTTCAAAGACAAAGCATTGGAACCTAACTATAATACTTAACATTGGTTTGTTTTCTCTTTCATTAATTCCAACTATTTTATTTTTATTAATGATGTCTCCCTAGTGGAATCTGTTTAGCTTTTTAACTTGAAAATATATTAAATTTTACTTTTTATCTCCGAAAGTTGTATATTTTCCACTTAAATAAGCTATACTTTATACTAATCAATTAAACCAAGTTAATTTGTTCAGTTCTTCAAACATTGTTGTATTTTTTACTATATCCTTCTAAGACTAAGAGATACATATTTAAATCTCACACTATAATTGTATTTTTTCTCATTTCTGTCATTACTAATAGATTTTACATTATGAATTTAGTTATGTCTTTTGATCCAAAAGGGTTTTCCTTGTGGGAACTTTGAAATCAATTCTGTATAAGTTGTATATAAATTTAGCCATATCATATTTCCCCATGTATCCTTGTGTGAAATTAATGTTAATACAAATTTTTGTTCACATTTGCCCATTCTTTCTTTTTTTTTCTTTTTTTTGCTAATCAATTTGTTTTCCATTTTCATCACTTTATATATGTGCTTATTGGAAATATCATGTGACTGATTTTTGTTAGCCTAATCTGAAAATCTCTTTTTTATTTCAAAATTTTATTTTATTTCACAATTGTATTTTATTTCAAAAAACAAGTCCTTTCGTGGTTGGTATTGAGGCTAAGATCAAGGCGAAGACTGACCTTCTTTCTCCTTCTCCTCCTCCTCCTCTTGCTTCCCCTCCTTCCCCTCTCAGCCTCCTCCTCCTTCTTCTTGTCTTAGTATGTTCCCTCTCACCCATCCTGTATTTCCATTGATTTAGAAGATGTTATTTAGAAGATGCTCTCTACTCTTGTTAATTGGAGGTTTTAATTTATTATTAAATGTTCTTTTAATCAGAAGTATTTGACTCCCGGGAGCCTGGGTGGTTCAGTGGGTTAAGCCTCTGCCTTCGGCTCAGGTCATGATCTCAGGGTCCTGGGATCGAGTCCCGCATCGGGCTCTCTGCTCAGCAGGGAGCCTGCTTCCCTTCCTCTCTCTCTACCTGCCTCTCCGTCTACTTGTGATTTCTCTCTGTCAAATAAATAAATAAAATCTTTAAAAAAAAAAAAAGTATGTGACTCCCATGTTTTAGATCAAATATTTTTTAGCAAGACAACTTTTTCTAAATAAAATACTTTATTGCTCCTGTAATTCCTCACCCAATTCCAACAAAGTAAAATATTTAGAAGCTCAGGAGTTTTACAAAGATATGTTCAAGTGTGAATTTTTGTTTTCTCATTAATCCTATCTGGAACTCAAGAATGTTTCAATCTATGTATCAAGATTTTTTTCTTCAGTTCTGGAAATTTTTCTTCTAGCATATGAAAAATTATAACACTTACATGTCCCCTTTTATTTCAAGGGACTGCTATTATTCACATATTTATCCTTCTGGATATTTTTTTCTAGTCTATTTTATTTCAGGTCCCCATCTATTTATATATTTGTTCTATGCCTTAAGCTATTTCTTCCTCAATATTTCTCAAGGCCACTCATTTGGATCTCAATATAATTCTGCCCAAATACATTTCCATAACTGTTTAGTAGTATTTTAAACATGTATATTATACATATATATAACATATATATTATTTATACATATATAAATATATAATATATATATTTTAAAACACTTTTTAAAATCACCATTAATTTTCTTTTCTGGTTGCAAATTAATTCCCTTAGAGTTTCCTTTCTTTTAAACAATTTGGCAGTTCTTCTGCAATTCTATTTAGATTAGAAGGTTTATAGATTAGTCTAGTTTTCCTCTCTGACAGTTGGGCTAGAGTTGGTGTCTTTTTTCCCTTGTGGCAACAATTCTCAGTGCTGGCTTCATATTCAAATTATCTTGGCAGCTTTTAAATTATGGATGCTGGGCCTCAACTCAAGCAAATTTTACCACAACCCTTCTAGGTAGAGCTTATGCAAATACATATATAGATAGATAATATATGTTATATATTAATATATATTAATATATAATTATAATTTCAACATATTATGTATCTTTAAAATACATATTTATATATATTTTTTAACTTTTCCTTGATTAATCTAAGAACTACTATTTATAAGGTCATTGTGTCTCAGGTTTAGGTGACTGGAGTGCCCTAATTGATGGAATTCTTACAGACCGTGAGAAAGGCAACTTGCATTCAAACCCCATGGGGTCTGTTGTGAAGAAGCAGTGAAACCATCAGTTCTCTGTAATGGCTTCTGGACAGGCAGAGGGTCCCTGTTCTGCAGTCTTCATACTGTCCCAACTTCAGAAGACTGAAGCCATCTGTTCTACACATTTTTGGCTTCTTAGGAAGCCAAAGTCAAGGAAATCCAAAAAGTCATTTAAAACAAATGTCAGCCTTCTCTTTAGGGATCAATGTCTACGATGCCAACTATTTTGCTGGATTTGCTCTTTGATGATTCTTTTTATTTTTTTTATTTATTTATTTTTTTTTTTGCTCTTTGATGATTCTTACCAGTGGACTCTAGTGTGTCTCCCAGAAACTTATCCAGCCCACATTGTGGAAGCTCAACAATCTTACAGCCTTACTTCTACCCTGTAGCCTGAGCATCTCATCACCTATTTACCTCCCAGAAGCAAAAACTTAGAGTTGGAAGTAAAGAAGAGAATTTTGTTAAGTAACCATAGTCCAAAAACATTTCCCTTTACAAAATTAACTTCCAAATAAGGCTTGACTTAGATACAAATATATTTAGGCTAGCATTGGTGAAATATTTCACCTTGATTTGTTTTTTATACTTCCACATTATACCTAGAATCTCCTGAAAATTGATATTCTCTACCAGGACTATCACTTTGACAGTAGACTTCAACATTTAAAACACAGGTACAAAATACAAAAATAATAACTCAGCTCTGAAATGTTTGCCATCTATACTATGAGATTTAAAATAAAATGCTAATTATTGCTTAGAACAATCCAAAGAGAAGAGCTCATATCCCTAATTTAAAGATTAACAAAGTGAGAGTCAAAGAGGTTAAAGGATTTTCACAAAATCACAGAGCTAATAAATGATTAAGCTTAATACAAACAACCTTCAAAATGTATGATCTTTCTTCTACCAACATGCTTCATTGTCATTTAACATGAAAGCAGAGTCATTTTCCCCAACTTTATTTAATTTATCAGTTGTTGAAACATAATCAATGAGGTATAATCAATAGGCTATACATAAAAGTGAGACAAGATAATCCCAATGAAAGAATTGCATGAAATGATTTAGGAAATTAATTATTTCCACAGTGCTGTTCTTTTACATTACTCTTCAAAGCAATACAAATATAGAACATCTTTACTAATTGGCATCCATCATATTTTAAGTACATAATAGTAGAATATAATTAAAATAGGAAATGCATATAATGGTACTTCATAAGTAATCTGGATATTATGTATTTATAAGATATTTAGTATACATATTGTGTCTCAGAACGAGGATTTAAATAAAGTTTAGCAGAATCATGGGTAAAGGAGGGACAGAATCTTACTAAAAGCATGGGAAATCTTACAGAACGCTTCCTATTTGCATTAGATCTGAAAGGAACAGAATTTCATCCGACGAGCTGAGGTACAGAATGTTAAAGTTCGGGAAACATATGGGTATGATAATACATCAAATGATAAGGGATTTGGGAATGCAATGAAATTAAGCCTGGACTGGTGGAATGAGGCCAGGCGATGGAGAGTCACTGTGCAACAGCAGAGTCCATAAGACAAGTGTATTAGCAAGAAAGCGCCTGAGCATGTTGGTGTTAGCATGATTTTTCAGGGGGGCACTGTGAAGAAGACAAGACTGCAATATGAAAGGCTGCTGGTGCACACTGGCAGTGTTATATTAGGTGCTCTGGGGAGCACATGTATAAAACACAGACCCTGTTGTTAGAGAGTTTACAGTCCATTTGGGAATGCAAGACATTAACATTCAGAAAGTAGACAACAGTGGAAATTTTCATAGTACACCAAATTTGTGAATTCGTTCATTTGCCAAAATGTTTTGAACTTTAAGTATGTGTTAGGTGTTAACACATAACCAGGCAGGTGTTAGGTTAAGCCTGTATATTAAGCCTGGGTATGTCCCTGTCCCTTGTCAAATTATAAACAAATGAGGAAAGAAGTATATTGGCACTTTATGTAATTTGGATTATACATATTTGTTTTTATGTTCATTACTAACATCCTGTGTGTCACTGTATATCTTTGAGAATAGTTACAAGCACCCTGGGAGAAACTGGTTGTCCTGAAAATTACATCGAGTCTCATTTATTTTTTAATCATCCTATCATTGGTTAAAGAAGAGCAGCTAAAGGGTATCATCCCGGAACATTTATTTTTTAGTATTTCTACGTCATTAAGGAAAGTGAGCTTGAAACCTCAAGATGCTGATATTGTCATACACAATAAAATGTATTGTGTGTGTTTCGGTCGACCCTGGCTGTGATGCAGTAGAGAGCAATATTTGAGTCGGACAATTGCTCAGATATTAACATCACCAACTGAATTTATGATCTCTTTGCCAAGGGTCGGATAGGATATCTTAAATTCTCAGATTCTGTTGTGAAAAATTTCAACAAATATTCTTATTTGCCGAATGGATGGCTCTTGATTTGTCTGCCATATTGAACAATAAAATCTACCCCTGGCTCTTTCAATACTTCCTTCATGATGTGTGTCCCATCTCTCTGGTTTTGTATCAACGGCCATATTTACACATTGGCATCTTCCTTACATTTATCTAGATAGTGGGAAAGATATTTTTAATGGCATTATCACTTGTCTCTGCACATAGTCCCTACAATGATCTAAAAACTGGGGTTAGAGTAATCTAATTAGAATATAATTCTAATGATGCCACTCTTCTGTATAAAAGCCCTCCTCAGAGCCTCACATAAAATCAATACTTTTTAAACTGCCTACTATATCCTGCTTGCCCCCATCCCACATTTTTTTTCAATCTATCTACAACTTTTTTTCTTTTAACAACAGCATTAGTTTGGGTTCACTAAGCATCAGATGTCAATAATGCATGGGATTGGCCGTTCAAGAGGTTTATTGGAGAAAATAGCCTTGAAAAATCCAGAGGGTGAAACAGATTTCAGACCATCATGTTTGACCTATCTTCTGTGAAGGAAATAGGGGAGGAAGGAGTATGGGAATTGGGTAGAAAGAGCCTCAGACTGCAACCCTATTCCAAAAAGAGTTTGGCCAGCCCCAGAGAGACTCCCACAGGCAGATCTTTGATACAGAGAGCCCCATGTGTTGCGGGAATGGGCCCGTGTTAGCACCTTCACCATGCACAATCCCTGTCTGGGAATGGTTGGAAAGAAATGTGGCCTCTGTGGATGCGGTCAATCGTCAATTATAGGTGGGCACATTTTTATGGTTGACTTAACAACTGATTAAAGTTGCCATTCAGAGCCTGCTTTTTACTTCTGTGTTATGCTCAAGTGACTCCCTTCTCTTACAATGTCTTGCATCTGTGTTTGTGAAAATTATAGCTAACTTTAAACCACAGTTCATTTGCCTCATCTTCTGTGATATCGTCTCTAATCACCCCGTTACAACCTACTGCCTCTATAACACTTTCCTGTATTACCTCAATTGTAATTTTTGCCTTAAAAGCCAACAGTGCCTCGCTACAAGGGAAGCTGGCATTTAGAAGGATAGCACTTCAAAATCTATTGTGATTGCCTATTTTTGGGTGTGTACGACATTGCTACTTTCGACAATGACAAAGTATTACATGAAATCATCCCAATGATTTTCATAAGAGGAAACATATATTCGTTGAGAAAATATTTAGAGAGGGTACTTTTTGTGAAAGGTTTTCAATCAGTATTTTAAACGGCCTACAAGGAAACAAACATAGATGGAGTTCTCAGTAATAGTAACAAGGTAGAATAGTGGAGTCTATTTAAGACTTTAACTGATTTCTTCACAAGCCTTCTCCACATCCCCACTGTGATATTATAGACTAATATTTGATGAGAAGACTTAGGGTCTTGATACATTGCTACCATATTCTTCATCATACTGAATGCTTACATAAGGCTAACTATTTACCATATACTTTTCTGAGTGCTTTGCATGTATTATTCCATTCAGTCCTTGAAGCAACCCTGTGGGTTAGGTACCATCTCATACCAATGTGATGTGATGTACCATCACATTGTACAAATCAGGAAACTGAGGTACAAGAGGCTAAGTAACATTTCTAAATCACATGACTGGGATGTATTTTCATTTCATTTCATTTCTTTTTCTTTTTCTTTCTTTATCTCTCCCCACCCCACCCCGAACAGACAGAATGTGTTGATGGAATGGATGAAGAATTGATATTAGGAAAAGGATCCAATCAATACATCTTCATTTGAAAATATTTCCTGAGTCTTTCATTTTTTTCTTCTATTAACTGCTACCACATCAGTATAAGACTCTCATCTGTCACATACATTATTGTGGACTCATCCATGCTCATTTCTCCATACCATATCTTATAGGGAATTTTTTGAAACATAAATGCAGTTTCATCATGTCTCTGCTTAAAAAATTCAGTAGTTTCACATGGCTCTTAGGATTAAGAAAAAAAAAAAAAGAATTCTTATTGGTGCATAGGGCCCCACATTGTGTGGTACTTTAACTCTTCAGGCTTACAGTACACCACATTGCCTGTCCCTTAACTCTCCAGTTTTCTTGCTACACAGGCCCTCTTGCAGCTCTTCAGACATACTCCTACTACCAGGTACACCTGCATACCAATGTTCCTTCTGCCTAGAATTCCTTAACCCCCAAATGAATCCTAATATTTTACTGGGTTTTAGCTCAGTCATCACTTTTTCACTCTGGAAAAGAAGCATTCCTTTCATCCTATGGACAGGTACTAAAGGAACACCTGTTTGCAGGCTTCATTGATTTATACCTCCCCCCCCCCCAGTGCACTCTGTGAGGAAATGAACTGGTAGGAGTTATACCATAAATATTGGAGATGAATGATGAAAGAATCCAAGAAATGAAAATAGCATAGTAGTAAAAGTGGATGTTGGCCGACTACTAAACTTCCATGACAACCTTGATTCTGTATGAACCCCTCACCCCCAACACACAAGCACACCACACAACATGAATGAAAGATGCTAGCAACTTATAAGGTAGGCAGATTACTGGTTGGAGACTTTCTGCCTAATGGTTCTAGTACTAGTTCATTTTATACTGTGGCAGTCATTATCCATCATGACTGAGGATTCAGTCAAGTTTTCAACCTACAAAACTTGGAAATGTCTCTTTGGTTAGGCATCCTCTCAGCCCAATCATATAAGAATCTCTCTAATTCAGACATTAGTATTTTTTCAAAAGTTTCCAGATTATTTCAGTGGACAGCCAAGACTGACAATCACAGTCTCAGATAAGGAAAGAATGGATACAATACACCAGTACAAAGTGTGTTTTCTTGGCAGATCAAGGAAAAATAAAAATGTATCTTAAGCCTACAGGATTTTGTAGGATTGCACGAAAAATATCCCTATACAACATAGTCCATTTTGCCCTGCCTATGATCAACATTTAAAAATCATATATTAGCCTGTTAGTATTTTACATCATAATTATATAAGAAAGCATTTGTATATACTTTATATTATATTATATGCATATATAATATTGGGTAAATTCTCACAAAGACTATATATATATCCACACATACATATATCGTACATATACATAAATATGTATATGCATTTATATTTAATATCACTGAGAAAATTTTGTAATGTATATAAAATATTTATAATTTTATTTCCCTATTTCTCCATTTCCAGTTATGTATGTTGTTTTCATTTAATTTTTTGCACAGAACAAAAATCCCTAAATGAACTATTATTTAAGGATTCATTGTTTCTTAAGTAAAACTATTTGATAATACTAGAATTAAATCACCCTAATCGTTAGTTATAAGTATTTACTAGGTGCTACTATATCCTTGATGGTGATTTTTAAAAACAGCTTAGAAAAGAATATTAAAACAATAATAATTAGTAATATTATAGTAATTTATTTGACACAATTATTACACCAAAAGAAATTTAAATGTATTATTATTCACTTAAAATAAATATTCTCTATATAGACAAAAGGAAATCTCATTTTTTACAAGCGAATGCTTTTCCAGTTATGTAATTAATGGTAAAAATGCAATAATAAAGCAATATTAAGAACTAGCTTTATGTTATCACAATTTTTAATTAAAATGTAGTATCTTTAATTTGGAAAAATTTAGAGCTTCAGATAAATTTAATAATACTTTAAATGGATGATATTAATAGGTGTAGAGAAGAGTAATAATTTCTTTTTCAGGAGAACAAATTAAGTGTCTGGTTGTATTGATAGAGAAGTAGTAAAATAAATATTTTGAGGTAAATTATGTGAGTAAAATTAAATTTTTCTTTTATTTTATTCTTAAAATACTCATTTATTTATTTTTAGAGAGAGATAGAGTGATTATGAATGGGGGAGGGGTAGAAAGAGAAGGACAAGGAGACTTCGCACTGAGCACAGAACCTAATACCAGGCTGTATCCTAGACCCTTGATCATGACCTGAGACAAAAAAAAAAAAAAACATTTAACTTTTTTAGATGCTTAACTGATTGAGCCAGCCAGGTAACCTATATGGGAGAATTTTAATAAATATTATACAGCAGAAGTCTTAAAGGGAATAATATGTGCAATACCTATAGTGTAAAATATATAAATAATTATGCATTTTGAAAAAGTACAATTTGGTAATATAAAGCATTAAGAAGACATTTTGAAATCTTTTATCAGAAGTAATCATGCAATTACAAAGCTTGAGATGTTCAAAAAATATTTCAATTAAATTACTATTTTTTTTAGTGCAGGCTTAATAGTTTTATTGAACAAAGCACAGAAAAAATATTTTTACACTATTAACATTGCTTTACTGAATCTGTAAGATATTTTTGGCAAATAAACATAAGGAAGAAATTGAATATATCACTCCAATTTTGAAATTATTCTGGTCTACTCTTCATCAAATCTGCAAAAAATATGCAAATTACATTGTAAGGCATCCAGAGTTCATAAATCTGTGGCATTTTATATATGTTACACTGTAGGACTGAAACATATTCATAAAGTCAAATAATCTCAAATAGTAAAAAAAAAAATCATAGATCAATGAGTTTTGTAGGCTATTTGATTAAGTAGTTATCAGGTTATATTACAACTTGTAATACTCCAGAACGTATTTTGAAAGTGAACAATAAACTCCATCTTTCCAAATCCAATAGAAATTTATTTGTATTTGGTCAGAAATATGCAAGTGGATGATTACCCCATTCCCCCTATAAATACTCTCCACTCTTAGATTTCAGATACTGAAAGTTTCTGGGTTTCCTTCCACCTGTCTGGTCATTTCTTCTCTCTTTCATCCTCTTTTCTTTTAATTGATTTTGAAGCTACTCAGGGCTAGATTCTGGTCTCTGTTACCTTCTCTCGTAATACTATTTACTTAACTGACCTTTATCTGATTCTATGCTTTTAAATGCCATGTCATTGCTGGTATGTCCAAAAGTTAAACATGTATACTTGAACTGAGTTGAACTCTTGACATGTATATTAAGCAGCCTTTTTAAATGCTCCACCTAGATGTCTGATAGTCTCCTCAAACATGGTATCTTCAAAATATAGTTCTCAGATTTTTCAATCAATTTATCTATCTGTGAATTGTCCTTTTTACTCATTACTCAGATCCAATCCATTAGCATGTTCTAGCAATAAATCTCCAGAGCCATAATAAATCTCTACTATAATAAATTTCTACTTCTCTGTATTTACTCTTTGACCTACTAGTTAAAGCCACCATCTTCTCCTTTTTAGATAATTGCAATTTCCTCCTAATAATCTCTCTACTGCCACCTAAACTGACTCCAATTCATTTGCTACAACACAACCAAAATAAAAATCATGGTGATCATATACCTCACAGATAAACACTTCAGTGATTTCCCTCTGTCCTTAGAATAAAATTCAAATTCATTAGATTTGTGATAATCATCTGGCCCTTTCTGATAGATATATCTTTAAAAACTTTATTGATGTTTAAAGTTTATCTTGATATAATTAATTATTATTGAGACACGTGAATGATTACACATATGTCTACAAAAAGTCCATAAGATATATCCATATCCTTTGGAAATTGCCCCCAAATATTTAACACTTATTCATCCTTCCTGAGCCCTCTTACTTTGAGCTATCTAGAGAAAAATCAACATCCAAAGTCTATGCCCTTCGATTTTGGCAATCACTAAGTCAGAACCCTATACTTCACATGGATAGCATCCCTAAGTTAAATATATGTATCTGAGCCATTTGATATTCTAATACAGTATCCTCTATTAAATTATAAAATATGTATGAAGGACTTGCTTACTGTGAATAATGTACTTAGTCTATTTTAGTTACGTATTCGTTGACCAGTACATATAAACTCAGCACAGGAATGGATTTTGTTTCCCTTGTTAACCTCTGTGTTTTTGGCCCCGTGTGGTACTAAGAACAATTCCTGACACATGACAGACATTCAAAACAATGAGTAAATGGATGAATGAACACGGGGTCATTTATTTTCAGGTTTGTGTTGAAAGACAATTCTCCATGGGTCTCTAACATTTTTGCACAACTTTCAAGCAAGGCACCAACTGCCCAAAAGGATGTTAATATGATAGAGTTCCTCTTTCCTAAGTGA
Organism: Mustela putorius furo; assembly: GCF_011764305.1. Classification (NCBI taxonomy): domain Eukaryota; kingdom Metazoa; phylum Chordata; class Mammalia; order Carnivora; family Mustelidae; genus Mustela; species Mustela putorius. Next base: position 5,761,590 of record NW_025421397.1, read on the forward strand.
AAGGCAAGCATGCTTAAACATGTGAAGATAATGTCTCCTTCTGTAGTAATAGGCATGTACATTTATTGCTCATTGAAAATTATTTCCTTTCTCGTAATACAATCCACTTCATGTTCAAGTTCCAACTGACCCTTGTCAAGCAAAAAATGCATTAGACAAATTTAACAAGCCAGGAAGACTATTCAAGGCTATTGCAACATGGAAGAGAGGCCAGAACTGCGGCTGAACTCAACCTCACCAAAACAAAATGGGAGTTTTTCTTAAGAGCTCTGGTAGGCACAGGGGATTATAGACAATCTGTGTTTGCTAATTGGCCTTATCCAAAGGTAAGGCAAATTTTCTATCTTCCTGACAAGTTTTACAACCTGAACCAAGGTACCGACTGAAGTTAGGCTCTCAATATCTTTCTTGATGCTTACATTTCAAAGAAATAATTCCCAGGTCCTTGAGGAAAAAGTCCTGGGTTGTAACATGAGCAGGAGGCATTTTTAAAAGATTTCCATCTAGAAAGGACAGAGAAATAACGTGCAATTACACATTTTCTAAAATAAATGCTCTAAGGAAAATGAGGTCGGGGCCCTAGAAGCAAGAAGAATCCTGTCTAAATTTTGGTCAAGCTGAGGAAATGTTAGGGTCGTTTTGGTCATCCTCTTTGGGTCACCCTATTGGAATCAGGGCTTGATGAGCAAGCGAAAAAAAAAAAAAAAAAAGGAAAAAGAAAAAAAGATGATACTATTGCAGGTGGTACAAGTAATGAACTACCTTTCCCCTCTGACCCAGAGTCTCATGTTTTCTACCAATATCCATAAATTTATGGCAGTCTAACTCTGCAGCTGGCAAGTAAGGTAAAATCTCAGACTCTTCAAAGCCCTTGACAATCAGACTTTGAACTTGGGAGGAAATTTCATCAGAATTTCTCTATATATAATGAAATCATTTCAGCCAATATTAACATGATACTTAAATATTTAGCAAATGTTAGCATTTAAGAAAATTCATCTGTAAAGAAGTGGGTATACTGGAAAAGCAATATATATGAGTGTGTGTGTGTGTATAATCATGTATAATCGCTTCTATTGATGACTCGATATTAATTTAATTACCTATGTTTAGTGATCTCAGTTTATAAAATGAAATGCATCATAACCTTTAGTTAACTTTATCATGAAGTTACTAAGAAGCCAAAACACAGAAAATCCTACCCTGAATTTCAAATTGATAATACTACATTGCTTTAATGTAACATTGCTTAAAGTAATAAACTACTTTAAACTGGAGTGTAGAAATGCTCTTCAAAAGTAGAGGCACAATATGTGTCATCTCTGATTTTTAGAATTTACTTCTTCTTATGGACATAAATAAGGAAAATCATTTTTTTTTATAAAGCATCTAGATCATATTAATTTTTGGTTCTAAATTTTTGCCACTTTAACAAATGGTATGATTAATAGTAAATAGTTTCTACCCCACTGCTATTGGGTGATGGCTAGAGCTTACTCTGAATTGCACCACAGTTTTTGCTATTAATCTGATTTTTTAAATCTCACTGAGAAACAGTCAATCCATTCAGTTTCCATTTCTCCTGTTTTAGGTGTAACAGTACTTGAAGGTCCTATTTATGCTGTGGGAGGCCATGATGGCTGGAGTTATCTGAATACAGTGGAGAGGTGGGACCCCCAGAGTCAGCAATGGACATTTGTAGCCAGTATGTCCATTGCCCGAAGCACAGTTGGTGTGGCAGCATTGAATGGCAAGTGAGTAGATTTTTCTTCTTTTATCTGAGTAAGTATCCTTTTTAAAATAAATTTTAGTAAGCTCACTCAATAAAAAGCTCTTCTATATTTTAAGATTGCCATTTTTTTCTTTAATTCAGTCTTCATGGATAACTGATGAATCAAGACTGCGTATTTTTCTGGTTGTTTCACCATGTAAAAGAGAAACTAAAACTCCCCATTAATTGCCAGTTAAAGCAGCATCGAATATATTTCATGAAAATTATTTCCACTGGAGATCTGCATGTTTACATACTTTATGGTAAAATTATCTGAGGAGCATTCAAAATGCTACTAAATGTTTGGTGCCTAGTATGTATTTTTTGTGTGATTATACTAGTGTGTCCACTTTCCACCATTTCCATTTCTATCATCCTAAATCAAGAATTTTTCATTTTAATACTGTTGGAATTTGGAGCCAAATAATCCTTTACTGGAGGTGAGGCTCTGTCCTGTGCACGGCAGGATGTTCAGCAGAATTCTGGGCTTCTAGCCACTAGATACCATCTCTGTCTCTATTCCAGTATGACAGACAGACATTGAGTCATATCCTATAGGGATGACAAAATACGCTCCGTCTTACTCCCATGAGAACCTCCTCCCCTAAACAAAGTTAGTAACACATCGGTCCTGAACAACTGCCAATGTTTCCACTCTGGTTTCCCTACTTCTCTTTCTCCTACCATCCATTTGCTAAAGCAGTCAGAACAATTGTTTTACAAATATAGATCAAAGGTCATTTCTCTTCAAGGTCTTCTCTTTGCAAACCAAATAGAGAGCCTATCTTCACCAAAAGAGATCCACTGGATCTTGCCCGCGCCTGCTCCACTTTTTTCTTTCCTCTCTGCATCAGCCTCAAATATGGCAAGTTCTACCCCCTCAGTCCCTTTGCATTTGCAGTTGGCATTGAAACCATCCATTTTGGCAGTTTTATTGAGACCTCTCAGAAACCATCAGCACCAGCAGACTGGCCCCTTCTCCCGAGACCTCAGGGTTCTAGTGTAAGGTCCCTCTTTCATGTCACAGAAACCAACTCTTGCTAAACAGTGGCCCAGTAGCAGAGGTATGGGCTTCAACAACACAAGTTCCTCCTCCAAACTTCAAAATCTTAATTATTATAATCTGTTCTTTTTGTTCCTCAGTACTTGGGGTGGGAGTTATTTCCTTTAGTTGATATATTTATGATATAGGATTGGTAGGAACACTATCCAAGACAAAGAAAAACTGCTAGATGGATGATCTCAATGCCAACTGAGTGGTTTCAATAAGGCTCATTTTTGTAAGTGTTAAAAACCACCAAGTGGATACAAAAAGAAAGGATGAGGTGATTCTCTTAGGAACATGAAAAAAAACATAAAGGAGCAAGACTCTTCTCCTAGGGGAGACCTAGCCCATAGTCTTTTCATTCCTTTCTTGCATGAATTACTGCCAAAATGGAACCAGGTGACAAATCAGAAAAATGGCTTGCAGAATTGCAAGCCCAACATCGAAAAGTACAGCATAGAAGAGATAATGTGAAAGAATGTGTGGACAGATTAATAACTGAAATATACATCATGAAATTCAAAATGTTGTTCACCTGGGTGGTTCAGTTGGTTAAGCGTCTGCCTTCAACTCAGGTCATGATCCCAGGACCCTGGGATTCAGCCTCACATCAGGTTCCCTGCTCAGTGGGGGGTCTGCTTCTCTCTCTCCCTCTGCCTGCCACTCCCCCTGCTTGTATTCTCTTTCTCTCTCAATCTGTCAAATAAATAAAATCTTTTAAAAAATTTCAAAATGTATGCTTTTTGAAATGTATGCTTAAAAAAAAAAAAGAAATTCAAGAAAATGCTTACCAGGGTACAATCTGATGGCTACTTTTCTTTAACTTAATACTTGGAGATTCATTTTAATAAACTTAACTAGGTCTTTCATTTACTTAGGAAAGTTTTTATGTATTGAGAATTTTTAAAAAATTGTTCCCCTTCCCATTAGTATGCGTTCATGTTGGTGATTCTGTGTGTGTTCCACAGTCATAAATTCCTTTTCTCTCTAGTAATTTTCTTTACCACTTAACCTGGGATTTTTTTTTTCTATATCGCAAATCCAATCATTGCCATTTTGTTTATGGACTTTATTATCTCCAATGCAGACTTAAGTTTTTTGTATTTTAAATTTCCTTATCTGATAACCCTGACACCTTTCTTTCCTATCTACTTCATATCCATCTACTTCAATTGAGTGTGCTGTCTTATCATCTTATCTTTAAAAATTCTTGTATCATGAAGTGTAATATTTTCTTAAATTGTTTTTGGAACACAATTTACGTAGTTTTCCTAGAAATCACAAGTCATAAAATACACATTTTTTTAAAAAGTATCAATTGCTTAAGTAGTAAGATGATCTTATGTTATGAAAAGACTCTTCTTACCTGTGCTCTGTTGTTCTTTGTTTTGTTTTCTATGTACTCCTTGTGATTTGTCCTGTGACGAGCCATTAAGTCTTAATTTCTCTCATGGTCAGTATGTTTAATTGTTCTCAAAATCCTACTCTCAAATATTTTGTTTGAACTTTAATTAACATCCATAGCCACTAACGTTTCATATTAGATGAGAAAGGAAAGATGGAGCCGAATCATGGAAAGGCAAAGCAAATTGCTACCTGTCAATTCAGTTTCTTTCTTTTTTTCTTTTTTTTTTTTGGTAAGCTACATTTCTGTAGCATAGTTATATGTATCAAACTTTCTAAATCTCTACTAGTATTGTCTTCAGTATCAAATAATATCTATACACATTCCTGTTGGATTCTTTTTGGGTACAGTTAAGAAAAATCGAGAGTCCTACTATCACTGATGCTTTGGAAAACCATTGTGTAGGAGAGTGAAAAGAGTTAAAATTATATGCATCTCTTCAATGCACAGTGGTAGAGTGCTATGTAAAAAGTGGTCAGAGGTGCTCTTCAATAGCTTCCTAGTTATATGGAAATTTGTCAGAAGAGGAAATTGAAGCTTAGCTCCTCCTTCCATCTCATCTCATTTGAAAATTATCTAAAGGAAATTTCTTATAATTGTTTCTATGTGAATTAGATACATCCCATTCCCCACTCCTCTCAACAGATTCTTAAAAATTCTGTTACAAAAATATATATATATAAATATATAATATTTAATTGCTATTAAAAGGTATAACAGAATTTTATATGTATATAAATATATATAACATATATAAATATATATAAAATATATTTAAATAATTTATTATTTATATAAATTATATTATTTATATATATAAATAATTATATATAATTTATATAAATAAATGTATAATTTAGATAAATAATTATATTTAACTTATATAAATTAAATTATAATTTATATAAATAAATATATAAATATATATAATATATTTATATACATATAAAATTCTGTTACACCTTTTAATAGCAGTCATAGGAGATGTTTTTTCATTTGTGTTAATATGGTCATTTTACTCAATAGAGAATATGTATTATTAATATCATTTTCTTGGGGCGCCTGGGTGGCTCAGTGGGTTAAAGCCTCTGCCTTCGGCTCAGGTCATGATCCCAGGGTGCTGGGATCCAGCTCCACATCCGGCTCTCTGCTCAGCAGGGAGCCTGTTTCCTCCTGTCTCTCTACCTGCCTCTCTGCCTACTTGTGATCTCTGTCTGTGAAATAAATAAATAAAATCTTTAAAAAAATCATTTTCTCCTATATTTACCATTTCTTTTAAAAGAACTATTTTTCTTTAAGCATTACAATATTTTTACTTAAAAAGCACTTATTTTGGAAAGAGTAAAATTTCACATTACTCAACATTAAGTATTTTTTTAAAAAATCTTTCTTGCAAGCAAATCTATTCACAAATAGTAAAACTTACCATAATGAAATGAATATTTTTCTTGGATGCTAATGTTCATAATTCCTGTGTGAGAAAGCATAGGTCTTTTTTGCCTTTTTGCTTTTCCTGATATTTATTTATGAGAAATAGTCCATTAGTTTATTAGTGACTTTTCCTTACCACTTATATTTGATGCTAATGGATTCATTCCTTGCATTCTTTAGAAAATATATATCTCATTGATAGAGCAAATCTGTTCAACAGGGATGACAAATATCTACTCCTTTATTATCTTATTCATTTGCTGCATTATTCTGTTATGTATTCTGTAACATACATGCACCTCTCTCTATTAAAGTTTTAATACATTGCTTATCTTATTCTAGATCCCTAATAATTACCTTACATTATAGCTTTGTGAACTTTCCTAATACTTTACTTTGAAATATCTTAATATATGTGTATTTTGTTACAAATCTTCTCCAAACTCAATCAGAAAAGGGTGGGATAAAAATCTAGCAAATCAAATATTAAATGGACAGTTTTATACACATATACACATTATAACATAGTTGTTATAACTAAATTATCTTTCCACTTTCTTCTAATGCACCCTTCAAGTTGGTTTTTAAATTAGCTATCCACGGAATTCATTATTTGGATTGTTTTTCTTGTCCTTGTATTTTCTGGTCAGCTAGGTTATGTAATATCTTAAGAAATCCTCTTTTACTCTAATACCATTATTCATAACCAATATCACAGTGGGATAGCATTTAATCTTAGTTTTTATTCTCGAAATTGTCACAATTTAATTGAGTACATTTTTTTCCAAATTTAAGCCTATTCTATAAAAACGTTTTAAATGATTTAAGTTTCAAACAGTCTTTTTCCTTTAAAATCAAAATAGTATAGCTCTCTTTTGAATATCTCTTTTTTTCTCCTGTGTGTGATTTAATGACCTCAAAATTCTGTGGTTTGATGACTATCTATTAATGTCTAGTTGCTTTTCCTGTTTTACTCAGAGAGAAACATAATTACTAGAAAGTGACCTTTCACGTTCAGACCCGTAGCAGAAAATTGTTTCAACATCACCTTCTGACAGTTGTTTATCTTTTTCTCATCTCTACTGACAGGATTTTTTCCTCTTGTTTGCTTTCACATCTCACTAATGTGTCATGGTAACCTGACTGTTGCCTCTCTAAAGATTGTTTTGAATAATTCTCCCAATTAAGACAAATAAAAGGCAGTGAACAGCCCTCTTAAGTTTAGATTCTTTATGACACCATTTGTTATAGAAAAATAAGAAATTGGTTCCTGAGTCACCTGAGTGGCTCAGTGGATTGAGTCTGCCTTTGGCTCAGGTCATGATCCCAAGGTCCTGGGATGGAAGCCCTGCCTCAAGCTCTCTGCTCAGTGGGGAGCCTGTTTCTCCCTTTCCCTCTGCCTCTTCCCTCCCTCATGCTCTCTCTCTCTCCAATAAATAAGTAAAATCTTGGGGCGCCTGGGTGGCTCAGTGGGTTAAGCCGCTGCCTTCGGCTCAGGTCATGATCTCTGGGTCCTGGGATCGAGTCCCGCATCGGGCTCTCTGCTCAGTGGGGAGCCTGCTTCCTCCTCTCTCTCTCTCTCTGCCTGCCTCTATGCCTACTTGTGATCTTTCTCTGTCAAATAAATAATGGAATCTTAAAAAAAAAAATAAGTAAAATCTTAAAAAAAAGAAAATAAATTGGTTCTTGGCTTAAAATTTATGAGTCTATTCTGATAAATTCAAGGGCAAAAATTGTATCAATTTCATGAAACATTTTGGTTTAGTCTCGCAATAAGACAGAGTAAGGTAAGTGGTAGATACGTCATCTTACGGCAGCACAGCCAACAGACTTACTTGATAAATGGAAAAAACACAACGAAACAATGGGTAGACATTGTGCTGTGGTGATTGGCCATACAAAACCTTAGAATCCCCAGCTCTCTGTACCAGTGATTCTTTCTGCTTTTTCTTTGCTTTCTGCTTGGTTCTTTCAAACTTTGTAGCTAATAGGTCATTCTGTGTGCTTCTCTTTATTTCCTGAGTTAGTTCAAAAAGCAGATACTGATACTGCCTAAGCACATCCATAAATTGGCTTGAATTTTAATAAATGTATGTGACAGACTCTTGAGAACCTCCAAAACAGACAAAAACAGCAGGGTTTGCTTCGTGATTCACCATGGCTAAACTGAGTCCGCTTATGCATTCAAAACCTCATGTTAATAATACTCATGGGGCAGTTGCAATTTCTGTGCAGCCTGAAGCTTATACAGCTTGAAGAATCATAAGAGGAATCAATGTCTGTTGTTTTCTCCAGTATGTCCCAGTATCTGGCACAGTAATTTAAGCCTTAGGGCCTGTCATTTGCAAGGTGCCTTTCAAGAAAGAGCTTATTTTTTTATTCAAACTTTGATATTCTTTTTCTTAAAGATGGAAACCCAAATTGTATAACCTTTTTTATGAAAAGCAATTTGTATTAAAATTGTATTATCTTAGAGTCATGCATAAGGAAAAAACAAACAAACAAACAAACGCGTGTTTGCTGAGTCCCACTTGGGACTAGTAATATACTCTGGAAGTTCATCATTTTTCTCCTGGGGTAGGGGATATATATATGTGTGTGTGTGTGTGTGTGTGTATGTATATATATGTGTATATGTATATATATGTGTGTGTGTGTGTATATGTTTATACATATGTATATATATGTGTATATGTATATATATGTGTGTGTGTATATGTTTATACACACACACACACACACACACACACACACATATACATATAGGACTTACTTGATTGATTTAACAGATTTCCAGAAAGTGGAGGAGCAATGTATTGAAAAGCAACAATTTGTGTCAAGTCTCCAAGTGTGAAAAGCAAAGGAGGAAAAGTTAAGTTTGACTGTAACATGAGAGACAGTGGCCCCAAGGACTGGATAGAAAGGCCCCGGAATATACAACAATTTAGCTAAGGTAAAGATGTTAAAAAAAGTCAGAAAGGACAGTGATGTGGTTGTATTTTAATTTTATAAGGATCACTCTGGCTGAAGAATAATTGATAACTTTTTGAGGAAACGATAAAATTATTGGAGTCTTCTCACACTAGTAGACTGGATATAATGTATCCAGAGAGTTCAACAGGGCTATTTGATAAACCATGCCTCCAAACTAGAATGCAGAGCAACAGCAGACAATTCATTTGGGCTCCCTATTGAGCATGGCCACTGCCAGATTCTCCTCAGTCTGGAATTCAGTATCTTTTAGGATTGAGACTTTCTCCAGTCTCTGCTCTTCCCAACTGCCTTAGAGTCATCCTATGTCCCAGTCATACTGAATCGCTCAGATCACTGGAACACGGTAACATGGTCCAAACGATTGTTTCCTTTCACAGACTGATCTCTCTACTTCCATTTCTTTTTCATTGTTATTTTCCCAATAAATTGTAGCTATGCATTGCTCACTGTCCACTTAAATTCTCTCCTCAGATTTGCACCTGATCTGTGGATACCTCTGAAATCTTTCCAAAGTGACACAACTTCAGTCTAACACAACTCTGGTTCTCTATGAGCATTAAATGCCATCTGGAAAGGGCAATACTAAAAGGATTCATTTTATTACACTTGAGAACAGTAATGTCAGGAAGTATTAAAAATACATTAAGATTTTCTTTTACCTAAATAAAATGTAAATGATACTGTTATATATTATTTTCCACTATCTGAAGCCTAGTTTAATTTGTACCATTCCATCAACCATTTTTTTTAACTTCACCCATTTAAAATTAATCTTTCCTTCTTTTGTGACACCAAGACACATGATTAATACATTTCTCTGCCTTTCGTCAAAATTTTAATTCAGAGGGTGCCTGGGTGGCTCAGTTGGTTAAAGCCTCTGCCTTGGCTCAGGTCATGATGTCATGATCCTGGGGTCCTGGGATTGGGCCCCCATCAGGCTCTCTGCTCAGCAGGGAGCCTGCTTTTCCCTCTCTCTCTCTGCCTGCCTCTCTGCCTACTTGTGATCTCTGTCTGTCAAATAAATAAATAAAATATTTAAAAAAAATTTATTTCAGGGGAACATAGATGCTTTTTCTTTGAGATAGTCCATAGATGAATCACCCTTTTTAAAGAATTGGAAACCAATACTTGATTCATTAAAAATAAACACACACACACACACACACACACAAACAAACTAAATATGTACAAACATGTACTGGCCACTGTGATATATTAAAAAAAAAAAAAAAAAGATAAAGCAAATCTGCCCTCAGAGAGCTTACATTATATTAGAGGAAAACTGGAAACATCAAAGGAAGGAAATGCAGACTTGTAATAGGTATAGTGTGGGAGCTGGCAAGGAAACATGGGGATGGAGGGATTGAAGGTAGTAGAGACCATTTCTACCAGGTGTTAGGTTAGTGAATTCAACCAAGTTTTGGAGTGTGTTAAACGACCTAACTCAATATGCATGTTTACAAGTAGAGGTTTCTTTAGAAAGAATAAGCACATTCTAATAAATAAAAGTACGTATTTGCTATCAGATTTCCCCACGCAACCTTGCTTACGAGCCATGTTACAACGTCAGCAACTCTCAGACTGCATTTGCCACATTTCACAGCGAACAGGAACAAGAACAGTCATATAACCCGTGGTAAGCTTACTGAAATTATTTTTTCTTAGATTTTATTTATTTATTTATTTGAGAGAGAGAAAGTGAGCAAGTGAGAGAGAGACAGCACAAGCAGGGGGAGAAGCAGACTCCCCACTGAGCAGGGAGCCCAACACCTGGGCTTGAGCCCAGGACCCTGGGATCATGACCTGAGCCAAAGGCAGATGCTTAACCCACTGAGCCACCCAGACGGCCCTTAAGCTTACTGAAATTCTGCTCACCGTACAGTCAGATACCCTAACAAGAACCTCTCAAGAAAAAGTTCACTGAAGGACAGATGCTGTAGTATTCTGATAGCAGCACGCTCTCGGAATCAGACTAAAGAGTTCTCCTGTCAATTAAGAAACACAGAATCAAACTGAGTTCTGGATCCAGGGAATTGCTTCAAAGGTTTTATCTAGTAAGGGTTGTGGAATTCTTATATTTTTATTACACAAGGGAAAGGATATCTGAACATATTTTTGGAGTAACAATATATTGAGTGAAAATTGTATTTAATTCCAAAGACTTCAAATATGGAGGCAATGGTCTACGAAGCAATTTCTATAGCCAGGAAACTGGTAACCAAGTGGTTAACAGAACTCCTCTCAATTGCATATTATTAAGAGCAGCTATAATATTTTACCCAGACTTTCTGCCTTTAAATTTCCTTAACATCCTTCAGAAGGGTAGTTTTGAGACTTGCCCTCCTGTCTCCTTGTTTGGCTGCCTCTAGAATAAAGCCTTGCTTTGCTGCATATGCCATGTCTTGGTGACTACTGCATACCTGGCAGAAGAACTTGGGTTCAGTTACAATCTTGGTAAGCCAGGCAGGAGCTCTTTGCTGTGGTTTGTAAGTCCCCAGCCACTAACAGGAGTCTGGTGTTAAGTCTCAAAAGCAGCCTAGACCCTTTGTCCTATGGACCATCCTGGGGTGGGGGTAGGGGTGGGGATGTGCCATCTCTACTGTGGCAAGGATGTGGTTTGGGTTTCAGTTTGGACAGACATCCCTTGGTGAGTATTTCCCGTGCAACCAGAGGTGAGTTCACTTCTTTCTCCTGTTTAGTTTGGCTTCGATTCTTTCACTTATTTGGTTGCCTCCAAATACAGGGCTTTGGTTCTCTTGGCCTCCTTTTCTTGCTTAAGAAAAGGCTATCTAGGAAACCATTTGGTTCAGCAGGCGAAGTTCTGACTTTTAGGGAGGAACCAGTGCTCACGGAGGTGCTGGGTTTCATTTGGTTTATTTACTGCTGTGGCTTATGAAAAAAACAGCCTTGTTCTCACTGGAGAATGGGGAATGACCTCTTGATTCCCTCATGCAGCTCTCTGTCCAAAACTAGAAAATCTTTTTTTTTTGTTTTGTTTTGTTTTCAATGCTGGCCACAATATTTATTAGACTCCAGAGAAAAAATGGCCAATGAATAGATCCATAAATTGTAATTAGATTTGTGTGATAAAAGGGAGATATTGAAAAGTGGACCTTTAAAACGTTGTTTGCATCTTGTTTGTATACTTGTATGTGTTTCCATGCATATCGTAAATGTGAGGTATCTTTTCTATCTCTGGATGGCCTTTCTAAAGTTAATTTGTAAAAGAGCTCTACTTAGTCAATTCAAAGGTAAGCACTTTTAAAAATGGGGCATTCTAAAACTCAAAGATTGAAACTTGTTTTGCAAGTTCACATGATCTCGGAAGATATTTAGTATTAAAGCTAAATTAAGGTTGTTTTAATTAAAATGGACATGTCTTTAGAATTATCATTACATATGAAATTTTTACTGCCTCTGTTTACTGAAAGTCAAGTAAGTTCATGTTATCTCCATTGCAAAATCTGTCAGAAAAGAAAAAAAAATGAGGTTTGTCTAATGTCTCATGAAGTTGTATGAGTAATCTAAGAATAAACAGATGTAAGTAATTTTTATAAATGTAACTGAAAACTGGAAATACTAAGGGAAACAGCCATTTAGGCAAGGGAAATGAGACTGGTTATTTAAAGATGGTAAACTTGGGACAAAATCTGTCCTAATATAAAAAGGAGAGCTGTAGAAGGTTTGTGAGAAGGGACTCTTTGGAAAGGAATTTTATATGCAGTACAGACTGACTAAGATTATGTAAATCAGTTTATTAGGGAAGAGAAGGAAGTGTAAGAGAGCAAGATGGGGCAGAAGTTGAGCAGTGACACAGTATCAACAGAAGCCTAACTAGTTCTCTAAGGAGCTCCAAAAGTTGGATTACCCTTCAGAACGCTCCTAAATTCAGGCAAAAGGGCTGGGATTTTATAACAGTCCAAGCATGTGACCACCTGTGCAGAGAGTATGCCCTTGGCAAGGCAGCTGTCTTCAGTCCAGGCGATCCCTGATGGCCTCTGAGAGTTGAGGACTATTGGCAGCATTCTTACAACTGAGAGTCCTTCATTCCTGACAGAGATTCTGGTCAGCACATCAGAGCATCTATGGAAGAACTCAAATCCATGCAGTGCCCTGGATATCCTTGTCTCAATAAGTATATATCAACATGGGAGATGACAGGAAGGAATAAAGAAGGGACAGCATACATTTAAAAAACAAATTCCTCTTGATGGAATAAAGGAGTTTTAATATCATAAATACACTAGTATAAAACTGGAATTTGGTTTTCCTATTAAATTGAGTTTCCTTATATTATTGGTCTAAACTGTAAACAAAGGTTTTTCTTTAATCTGCCTAGAAAATGTGTTTCTATATTTCTGTCTTTATTAAGCCATTGGTTATTTAAAGTTGAATCTTTTCAATATTAAAAGAGCTAAGTTTTTTGCTTTTTGTTTTTAACAACTATGTAACCCTCTGCATTTGTCTTTAGAATCTCTTTCTGCCACCTTGGCTAAATAGATCATCATTAAGTTCTGTGATGATCTGTAATCTAATTTAAGCACGTGCTTTAAAACCTCATGATATTTCACAAACTTCCCAAAATTCAACTTCTAAATGAAGTATTTTGTACTAAGCTTATTTTGGGGGGACATCAAATTACATGGGAAGCACTGCCAAATAAGTGATGATAATCCTTCTTAAGTTTTATTTTATGGTTGAATGCTGTAACTCTTCTAGAAATTATACAGAATCCCTAAGGTTTTAAAAGATTCTGGTATAACTATTATCACTTGCAATTTTAACTATTAAAGTGTTGTAAGCTACAGAATTCCACTGTAATGACAAATACAGGTCTCTGTTACCTTTAAGATCACAAAACTAAAGTAAGAATTTCTAGAACTAAAGGAAAATCTGTATTCACAGAGACTCTTGTTTAGAACATTGCTGGTTCTCTACTGTTTGCTCTTCCAGATTTAAGGCTATCTATGACTTACAGATATTTGGAAAATATTTCTTTGTAAATAAATATAAAACGTTTATCTTTTTCATCCTATGATTCTTCCAAAATTAAAAAAAATTCTCAGTGTGTATTCTTATATTTTCATGACAATGTATTTATTCATGTAAGTTCAATAAGTCCGATCTCCTTATGACAGGACACAATTGAAAATACTAGTTATTTTAACAAGGTTTTGAGTCATCAGTCATGTTTTAGGGAGATGTTCATAGACTCAGATATGACCAGATAGTTTTAAGGAGCTAAGGCTGACTTTATGGAACCAATGAAGCCCCTTAGAAAAATTGTCCTGGTACTTGTTTATAGGACTCTGAGCAGCCTTACCAGGAGAGTAAAGAAGGTTCCTTCCTGGCTTATACAGGAACCTCAGGATATTTTGGGAACTTATAGAAGAGAGGAATTCCCCTAAATATATAGGTATTATCGGTAAAACCTGATGGCAAGTATTTGGCTTGGCTTCTTAGCCTTGAGAGACTGTTATAAGTTCATGAGGAAATTCCTTATGAGCATTTCCAGTAAAGCAGACAAAAGAAAACAAAACAAAACAAAACAAAGGAAAAAAAAAAAAACCTATATGGCCAATCACTATTCTTATTGTGCTTATGTAAATAATGAAGCCAAATTTGTTAAAATTGGGCTTATTTTACAAACAAATTAGTTTTAATTTGGCTATCTTTGGAAATGAGGGTGATTTTAGAGAGAAATTATGTTTCAGTAACATGCCTTTGTGGATATGAGATTCTAGCTCTGATTAGCTGTCTTAGAGTGTTTGTTGTTTGCCTAAAAAATGACTGGATCCTGAATTCTTCTGGTTTTCTCAAATATCTGACAAGACTCTCCATACCGATGTTTCCATTTTTTTCCTCCATTCTCTTGACTTGAAATTACCAAGAACTAAAATTGCTCTATTTTTCCTGAAGCCCTGGAAACTGAACCTAACAACTTGAGGTAAACTTTAGAGAAAAATTTCTACATGGCCCATGTTAAATGATCTTCATGCCTATTGCTGTCTAGCCACTCAGAAAGATCACCAGAGACCCACAGATAATTGAGTAAGTTTATTGCAGCCATCCTAATTAGATGGATCTACCATTGGAAAATCCAGACACTGAAATATTTATGGATGGAACAGCTTTATGGATCAAAGACAATGAAGATCTGAATGCAAAAGTGACCCAACAGCTGTTGTCCATTGTTGAGGACACCAGAAATTATACCGTTCAATTGCCCAACAGAACATTTAGGCAGATCAAGCTGCCAAGCTGGCAGTCAATACAAAAAGCCCAAAGCTCTCTGTAATGATTTTAGTACCAGACATAGATGTAACTAAATAACCACCTCAGTTTTCCTTGGTGGACCTCAGAAAAGCTAAGAAATGGGGTTTGGACACCATTTTGGCATTAAAACCAGCTGGAAATACATTGATTCCTTATCACAGAACATCTTACAGAAGAAATGATAAACCCTATTCACCAAAAGCATCCATTATGAGTATGATGCTATTCTTCAATGGATCTGGAATTATATTGCAGGTCCCAGTCTTCAGAGAACTGTTCCAAAAACGTGACCCTGCAGTAAAAACAATCCTAAGACTGGGCTTTCACCA
This sequence comes from Mustela putorius furo, assembly GCF_011764305.1. Lineage (NCBI taxonomy): Eukaryota > Metazoa > Chordata > Mammalia > Carnivora > Mustelidae > Mustela > Mustela putorius. The sequence continues at coordinate 5,776,841 of NW_025421397.1, forward strand.
GCTCTAAAATGTATACAAGTTATGTTGGGGTCCGTTATCAAAGGAACGAGACTGAGACAAAGTGAAAGTTATGCAAAGCTTTATTCTATGCCAAGCATTAGAAGTCAGACTGACCAGCCAGGGCTGCCTCCAAAGAGAGCAACCCTGTCCCGATCTCACAGGCTCATTTTATAGGGCATAACCACAAACCCAAGGTATGTGGCTTCTACTGTTAAGGCGTTTGCTCTCGGAATCGATACCTGGAACCGATACCAGGATCTACTGGGGTGTTTATTCCCAGAATGAAGTCCGTGGATGTAAACAACAATATGGCTACTTAGGCAATATGGAGTCGCTCTGGCTAAGCAGGCCCGAATAGTTAAACAGGTTTTAACATTAAATCAGCCCTAACGCTTAGAGGCACTGAACCTGGAGAAAGGTGGCAGGTAGATTTTATCATGATGCCATAAACAACAGGTGATTTTTAGTATTTGCTAATATTTGTAGATCCCTATGCAAGCTGGTTTGAAACCTTACCATGACCTTCAAAAAAGGCCTCCTAAACTGTCAAAACAGTCTTAAGCAAAATTATTCCTAGAATTGGATTGCTGTTAATAATTCAGAGCAACAATGGAGCAGCCTTTGTGGCAGAGTCACACAGGCAGGGTCCCATGCCTTGGGCATTCAATGGAAATCACACATTTTCTGGAGAGTCTACCCAACTGGGGGAAAAAAAAAATGAACTTTTGGCAAAGATATGCCAAGAAAGCAACTGAACTTAGGAAAAAGCTTCTTGGGTAAGAGTGGCCCCTAGAAGCAGGCTTGAATTAAGTTTCTATGAAATGTTATATGGAAGGCTCTTTTTACACTCATTTGTTACTTAGAAGTCCCCATTAGGGAACTGGATACTATGAGTTACACTCAGTATAGCAGGATGATGTACCTCAGAGATGGGCCCTTACACCTCCTGAATCTTGGAGACTTGGGGTTATTAAAGATCTGGAAGAGCAAGCACCCAGAATACCAGCTCCAACCTTGTTGGACAGGACCCTATGAGGCGCTACTAACCCTACTTTCTTCAGTGAAACTACAGGGAATTAAGCCATGGATTCATCACACTAAAAGGACAAGAATCCATAGGTTTGCTATACTCAATCAGCAAAGAAAACGTTGAAAAGAATGCTGCTTTTTCCAGCAATATTCTGATGGACCTAAAACTACTATTTAGGAGAGGTGGTCTGAAGATATCAATAAGTACAACAAGCTTCTTGGTTATAGCAAACTTCCCCTGAGGTCCTAGAAAAAAAACAGTGATAACCAAAGTACAAACCCTTTGGTAATATAGAATGTTGAGTTTCAACCTGGAACTAAATGTCCCATTCTTCTAACCCCAATGTTCCCTCCATTTCAGCAGAAAGTGTTCATCATCCCAATTCCCTCAAGAATGAGGAATGACCAAAAGACAGTGGGGATTAAAACTAGAAAATAAAGAGTTAATGGGACAAATCTCAGGTGCAATTTTTAACCAGATCTTTTTCATCTGCCTTTAAATTTCCCTTACTCTACTTCTCAGAAGGGCAGACTTGAGGCTTACCCTCATGTCGCCTCATTTGGTTGCCTCTAGAATAAACCTTTCCTTGCTGCATACTCCATGTTTCAGCGATGGTCTTTGCCATGGCATCAGGCAGAGGGACTTGAGTTTGATTACAGTCATCCCAAAGTATGCACTATTGATAAGGTATGACAAATATTAAATAACTTTACCTAGGATAGAGATTACAAACAATGTTAATTTTCTGGGAAAAAGAAAAAGTGGGACCAGAAAAAAACTTTCTAGTAGAGATACACCTGAATTGATTGAGAGATGAATGAGAGGTATCTAGCCTATGCAGGAAAAAGGTATCTAGGTAGAATGCACAGTGGCAAAATAGGGCTAGAGAAGACCTAGTTCTGTGTCAGAAACTTCTAATTGTCTCCTAATACTTATTCACTCCTTTGTCTATGAAATATAAATACTCACTGGTTAACTAAGCATATGGCCACCTAAAATAAAAATAACATATTGTAGCACCTTATCAATTACTTGTTGCCATTAACTAAGTTTGGTCAGTGGTATAACAAAAGTGAGATATGCAACTTTTTAAAAGATGATTTACTTAATTTTATTTTGAGTGTAGTTTATATACATTGCTACATTAGTTTTCAGAATAAAAGGTAATTATTTAATTTCTCTGTTATTTAATGCTCACCACAATTACAGTATCATTGACTATATATCTTATGCTGTAACTTTTATTCTCATGACTTATTCCATAATTGGAAGCTTGTGTCTCCCATTCCCCTTCACAAATTTTGCCTCCACCCCCTTTCCTTCTGGCAACCCTTAGTTCGTTATTTGTATTTATAGGTTTGATTTCTGCTTTTTGTTTATTAATTTGTGGAATCTTAAAAAAAAAATTCTTAAAGGGAGAGAGTGCACGCCTTCCACTTTTCCTTTGTCCTGTTGTTTGAACTGTAGTGGTGACAGGTAGGGCTACCTTCAGCCTTCAGGACAAGAGTGTTTGTGGAGAATTCTACAATGGGATTTTAGCATTTATGTACATTTTCCAAGTAAGAAGTGCTGCCAACTTTTTCACACTGCCTGCAAGGATATTTGTAAATCAAACTTCTAGGAAGGTAGAGACTGTGTCTTTCTTTGGGGCAGAGAACAGATTTGTCCCTTGACCAGAATAATAAAGATAACATCTCCCTTCAGAGCAAAACTTGGGCAGCTTTGTTGACAGGTTTCTTTAAAGAATTAGCATTTCTTCAACTCAGTGTTCTTCAGATGTGAGAAAGGCCAAGGCGCACTGCACGTGCAATATTTACTTGAGCCTCTATTGTCCTATTGGGCTTTGAGGTAGAGGGTGGACAACAAGAATCAATGTGAACTTGAAGATCATGGTGCTTAGTTTGCTGTGAATAATAGCAATTGTTCTCTGTCTTTCTCTAACATCTACAAAACTATGATGGACTAATTTCTTAGATTTTAAGTAGTAAAGTATTCATATTTCTCACAATTCTTGACAAAGGGTCATATTCTACAGATGATATGTTTTAAAGTGAAGACAGCCTGGGTCTCATGCTAGCCCTTTTAAATACATTTGAACCCATATCCTAACTAGTACAGGATTTGTTTCCTGAAATTGCTATATTTTATTTTCTAGAATATGACATGTGTGACACTCATTTAGATGGGCACATGGCAAATAGGTCTCAAAACACCGAGACCAGGTCACTAAACTCGAGGTAAAATTCATCTGAGTGTTGAATAAATACACAAGTCAGGGAAAGTAGTGGGGAAGACTGATTCTTGCCCTTCTCAGCAAAATTCAGAGGAGTTCACTTAAATCAGGGATCTTACCGATCTCATATTATCCACAGCAAACTGAACTATGTACCTGATGATTCCTAAGAATGTTATTTCTCTGTCCTTTTCTCACCACCTCAGAATGAAATCGCAGCTCTGCAGCATGGCATCAATGCCTGTGTTCTCAGCCTAGTCTTTTCATCTACCAGCTGCATCTCTCCTTACCCCTCTTCCATAACCCCCCTTCCATCAGTATGACATACCTGTCACTCTTTATTTATCACCTGCTATGACCTTTCTTGCCTCTTGTCTTTATACATAATGTCTTCCCTGTTTGTGATGCTTTCCCCCATTTCTTCATCTTACAAATTTCCACTCATCTTTCAACTCTAAAATGTCACGTTTCCTTTCTTGCTGTGAAATTGTCAGCTGCCACTTCCTATCTTGTCAGTGCATTCACATCTCACATCAGACTCTTCTCTGCTCCTCAGGTTCTCAACATCTAATTTGTCATTGTAGTGAAGCAAAGCAGGGAATCAAGCGAAGTCATGATTAAACAGCTTATGAAGGGAGATCTGAGAAAATAATTGTACATGAAGTTATATGCATACATTCTAGCATTTATTCTAACTGCTTGGGAGTATATTGTTTCTATCTTTTGGTTATTTTTAGAACTTTAACTATAATTATAGTAATAGTTATTATTCATTTTTTCATTATAATTCTTAGTCACTTAGCAAATTTATGTTTCAGAATAAGTGGATTAGAGATAATGTTAGCTGATACCATATTATTTGTAGAGTACATAATTTTCAGAATCTTTTTCAAGTATTAAGATACATCTCTTAGTTTTAACAGTGGATTCATAGAGCAGTCCAAGAGGACACTACTATATTTTACAAAAATTACATTTTTATCATTTGTTTTTTGAAGCTCATTTTTGAGGAAAAATCCAGTGCATTTACTCTTGTCAAGTAATTCTGCCTTAATATTAATCACTATGTTAATTGCTTTAGTTGCAACTGCATTGTTCCTCTGGAGCCTATATAATACTATATAGTCTATATAGAAAGACATTAAAAGGGACATGTACCAAATGAAAGAACCTACAGATAACATAGCCTAGGCTTTCATAAGTAATTTATAAAATAAGAGCTACCATACATCAAATATTTATGTTACAAAAGGGATTGTCAAATATTATGTCATTTTTATCAAGGCATTATATAAATTTCTTTTTTGTATAATCCCTGTGTTACTGGATTTTATTAATGGAGTGTTCACACAGAAGAAAGAGATTTATTGAATAGTGGTTTGTAACAGACATAATTATATTGAAGAAGTCATTGATGTTGTAACTTGTGAACTTTACAGGAATATTTAATTTCCAAATAAAAGGCTATACTAATAGGCTTAATATTTGACTTCTAAAATGTAAGCAATAGGCTTAATTATCATTAGTTTCTATGTACATTTAGCTATATATTTGTATATTAGCATTTTAAACGATTTTGGGGAAAGAAAATATGGGATATATTATTGCACAGAAATACTCCATTAGCAATGCTGGGTTCAGATAAATCAACACTGTACTTTATAAATGTAAGAAGTCAACAATTCCCTTAAAATGATAGAAGAAAGAAGGATACTTTTTTTATATATAAATTATGTACCAGGAACTGTGCAAGATGCCTTGTGTGAAGAGACTTACTCAATAAGTAAGATTTCTGCAAAAAAATATTTAAATTTTAATAATACTTCATGATTATAGCATACTTCTTCTGAGTTAGATCATCACAGAAATAAATGAAGCTCAGATTTCATGAAGTGTTTAGGATGACAAAAACTTCTCCGTTTCATTTCTGGGTGCTTCTGTGAGTTAAACTGTCCAATACATGTTCTTTAAAATGTTCCTCTTGGGGCGCCTGGGTGGCTCAGTGGGTTAAGGCCTCTGCCTTCGTCTCAGGTCATGATCTCACATCGGGCTCTCTGCTCAGCAGGGACCTGCTTCTCCGTCTCTCTCTGCCTTCTTCTCTGCCTACTTGTGATCTCGCTGTCAAATAAATAAATAAATAAATAAATCTTCAATAAATAAATAAATAAAATGTTCCTCTTGATTAATTTCAACTTACTGAAGATTGAGATTTGGCAGATAACTGTGAGTAACCAAGCAAAGAGGCGTTACAACCATAAAGCACATACTTGGGCGGTCAGAAACATTTTATCATGGCAGGCTTTCAGAGAAAGAAACATAAACAGCTTTTTAAAAAGTCTCTAGGATTTGAAATTAGTTTAAACATCATATTTTAGTTACTAAATTATATTAGAGCATGCATTTGCAAATCTAAGACCTGCATGGCTTTATATACTAAATAATAATATCTTCCTATGCATTTACTTCAACTTAATACTATACGTTTCAGTTTTTATTTACCAATATATTAATCGTAATGTCCACTGATAAAGCAAAATTTCCACATCTAATCTTATTAACACACATGTGAGACTCATATAGTGATAGAAAATTTATTTTTAAAAGACTTCTTTTCTACATTTTTGTCATTCAGACTATAGTATTAAATCCTATTTTTCTGATTGTGTTTTTAGGTTATATTCAGTTGGAGGTCGTGATGGAAGTTCCTGTTTGAGTTCAATGGAATATTATGACCCTCATACAAATAAGTGGAACATGTGCGCTCCAATGTGTAAGCGGAGAGGGGGTGTTGGAGTGGCCACCTGCGATGGGTTTCTCTATGCGGTAGGAGGTCATGATGCTCCTGCTTCAAATCATTGTTCCCGGTTACTAGATTATGTAGAAAGGTAAGATCCAAGGTCCCAGTTATACTGAGAGAAATAATGTAAATTATACTGATGCCTAATTCAAGTGACTATAAAAACTGCATAATTTAAGAAGGGTAAATTCTGCTTTTTAAATCTTTTTATCCCACTTTATCTTTATCCCACTCCCCCGCCCTCATACACACACATGCACACTTTCATTCTTCTTCTTCTTTTTTTTTTAATTTTAATTCCAGCATAGTTAACATGCAATGTCATATTAGTTTCAGGTATGATACAGTGATTCAACAATTCTGTATATTACTCACTGCTCATCAAGATAAGTGTACTCTTAAGACACCTGGGTGGCTCAATCTTTTAAGCCTCTGCCTTTGTCTCAGGTCATGATCCTAGGGTCCTGGGATCCAGCCCCACATCGGGCTCCCTGCTCAGCGGGGATCCTGCTTCTCCCTCTCCCTCTGCTGTTTCCCCTGCTTGTGCTATCTAGCTCACTCTCTCTCAGATAAATAATAAATAAAAATCTTTAAAAAAAAATAAGTATAGTCTTTTTTTTTTTTCTTTTAGAGAAAGGGAGGAGAGATAGACAGAGGGAGAAAGAGACTCTTAAGCAGGCTCCACACCCAGCTTGGAGCCTAACATGGAGCTCAATCTCTCACCCTTGAGCTGATGACTTGAGCCAAAGTTAGGAGTGGGCTGCTTAACCAATTGAGCCACTGAGGTGCCCCAGGATAAGTGTACTCTTAATCCTCTTCACTTATTTCACCCATTCCCCATTCGCCTCCCCCTGATAACCATCTATCTGTTCCCTATAGTTGAGTTTTTTCTTTTTTTTAATTTGCCTTTTTCCCCCATTTTTTTTGTTTCTTAAATTCCACATATAAGTGAAATCATATGGTTATCTTTCTCTGATTGGCTTACATAGCTTAGCATTATACTCTCTAGCTCCATCCATGTTACTGCAAATGGTAAAATTTTGTTCTTTTTATGGCTGAATAATATTCCATTATATATGTGTGTGTGTATCATATATATCATATCATATATATATCATATCTATGTATCATATCTTCTTTATTCATTTATCTGTTGATGGACACTTTAGCTTCTTGCATAATTTAGTTATTGTAAATAATGCTACAATAAACATAGGGATGCATACATTCTTCCAAATTACTGTTTTTGTATTCTTTGGGTAAATACCCACTAGTGTGGTTATTGGAGCATATAGTAGTTCTGTTTTTCTCCACATCTTTGCCAACATTTATTGTTTCTTGTGTTTGATTTTAGCCACTCTGATAGGTGATATCTCATATATGAGGTATATCTCACTGTGGTTTTGATTTATATTTTCCCAAGGATGAGTGAATGATGTTGAACATCTTCTCATGTCTGTTGTCCATTTGTATGTCTTCTTTGGAGAAATGTCTGTTCAGGTCTTCTTACCACTTTTTAATTGGAATTTTATTTTATTTATTTATTTATTTATTTATTTATTTTTTGGTATTGAGTATTATAAGGTCTGTATATATTTTGGATACTAACCCTTTATCAGATCTGTCATTTGCAAACATTTTCTCCCATTCAGTAAGTTTAGGTCTTTTAGTTTTGTTGATGGTTTTCTTTGCTATGCAGAAGCTTTTTATTTTTATGTAGTCCCAATAGTTTATTTTTGCTTTTGTTTCCTCCACCTCAAGAGTAATAACTAAAAAAATGTTGCTACAATCAATGTCAGAACAATTACTGCCCATGTTCTCTTCCACGATTTTTTATGGTTCAGGTCTCACACTTAGGTCCTTAATCCATTTTGAGTTTATTTTTATGTATGGTGTAAGAAAGTGGTCCAGTTTCATTCTTTTGCATGTTGCTGTCTGGATTTCTCAATACCAGTTGTGGAAGACACAGTCCTTTTCCCAATGCACATTCTTGCCTCTTCGTCAAAGATTAACTGACCATATAATTTTGGGTTTATTTCTGGCCTTACTTTCGTTCTTGTTTTTTCCATGCTTTCTCCTTCCTACTCTCTTTCTTATGTCCCTCCTTTTTTCCTTCAACTAATATTTAAAACCTTGTTAGTTTTTTCACAAGAATTTAAAGTAAGATTTTAAAAGATCCTTTAAAACAGTTTTAAGTAATCTATTTATAAATACTTGTTATTTCACTTTATAAAGATTAAATATTTCATTGTTCTATTCATCCTATCTTGTTCTACTACTCCCTTGAAACTCTCAAAGGTGAATTATGGACTGTGTTTTGTGTCATAATAGAAGACAGACTTATTACATGTCTATTTTCTGTAATCCTGGTCCTCTTTTAATTATTCCTAAAAATGCCCAAGTTCACAAAGGTCTGGAATGGAAAGTCACCTTGGCTTTAGGCTTGGTCCAACAACCCAAACACTTCCTGGCATAGTTATAGCTAAATTCTCTCTAAGAGCTGTACATCACTTAAAACTATTACATTGTGTGCAGTAAGGATTAGAGAATTAGTGAATCCTAGGATGATATTTCTTATTACATAAAGATGCATGCTGATATGTAGGGAAGTGAGAGTAGGGAATAATCAGGTCAACTGTTTTATCAGTTGGGATAGAATAAATAATTCTACTGTAATAAATAACTTCAAAATTCTCTGTGACTTAATACCATAATTTTTTCTTACTGATGTTACATGTCCATGACAGATCCATGATATCATTGCTCTGTTACTCAGATTGGCATATAAGCTACAATATAAGCACTGCTGGTATCAAAAGGGAAATGTATACATTGTTCACAGATTCCTAAAGATTCCACATGCCAGTAATATAATTCTCTTTTCTTCATCCTTTGGCAAACCAGTTACATGGCCACAGAAAACCCCATGAGGATAGGATAACTTCTATATGGGAGAAGAACAAGAGATATGTGGCAGATTGCAGTGATGAGCATAACAATTTTCCTCTTAACATTAAGAAACCACATCCGTCATATTCATGTTTACAAGTTGTACAGTCAATGGCAGAAAGGTGCTCTATCTTTTTTATTGTCCTAAGGATAGGTGATGGTTTTTGCTGAGAATAAGGCCATTGGCAAGAGAAAGCTTTTAGTAAACAGACTCTGTTCAAACTTAAACCACTATTTAATGTTATTGCTACTATGTGAAATGGACTGTAGATATATAGCTATTTAAGCACAGGAGGAAAGCATTACACTCAATACAGTTTCACTTCAACATTCTCTTGTCCAGTGAAATTAGGAACCACAGGTGTTATAGTGTGGACAGTGGTCAGAGTCCAAATAATGTAAGATGTATACTTTTATATACACAAACATGAAATAATTCACTTAAAAAATACTGCTAATAGACTGACAGCCCATTCACATTTTCCTCTGCTACATTCTTGGAAAAATAGCAAGAAAGATTAATATGATGTGGCTCCTATTTTTACTATATATCTTATATAAATGTTACAAATGAAATGATATTTCATTTATTCCCTTTTAACTATATTGTATAATGTATTGCAATGTTGTTTGTGAACAGAGGCATAAATAATTCAGTCTAGGAGTACATTTATGATGCAAAATTAGAGTTAAATAAGCATAGCTATTTTAAGTTATAGGAGTAGTGAGTAAGCGCAGCTTAAGTAATGCAGAAGCACACAGCCTTATCATGATTCTTATACCAGCTCACATTATGTGTCAGATTAATAGCATTTTTTAGCTTTCTGTAACATACATTATATATTGATGATTTCACATGTAAATCATCAATAAATCAAGGTACATAATAGTACTCTGTTGAATTATTTTACACATGTAATGTAAAGACTATTTTTCAGTATATAACCATAGGAAAACAAACTATTAGGAATAACAAGTAGTATAAAATGGTATCTATTATAGATTGATAGAATAAATTTCATTGTAGGACAATGACTTCTCATGGAAACATAAAGGTATTATATAAGAGCGCTGTTAAAAGTACAGTTATATAAGACATCAAAAGTTATAAAGTGTCAGGCTGTCTTGAACACAAAAAATACTGGCTCCTCAAATCAGAGCAGGAAAGATGGCAAGACCTCAATAAAGTTAAGGAGTTTAGAATAGTTGATGGAATGGTGAATAGTAGTTTTGCAGCCAAGCCTCACTCTAATAAGAGCATCTTAGTGGACAAAATCAGTGTCCAAAAGATGCAGTAAGTTCTAGCAGAATTGCCCAGAGGGTGCAATCCATTAGACAAAACATTTATCTATTTTACTTACTCTACAAATATTATTTTGCATATATTTTTCACTATGCTAACTTGAACTTAAAACTTACTAGGAAAAAAGAGACAGATAAATAATTAGAATTTCAAGCTCACAAATAAAACAGATAACCAGGCAATGGATGAGAAAATATGTTCAAAGGCATCAGTACCACTGCTGGCTAATAATAGATCAAGACCACCTTTGACCTCAAATTTGCATCCCAGGAATAAGGCCTGCAGGAGAGGGATATCCAGATAATAAGAGCCTTCTAAATCTGCTTTTGTAATATCCACTTTTGCTTCCTCCAATTTATTCTCCATATAGTAGCCAGAGAGATCTTTTCATAATGCAGATTTGACCGGAAAGTGCAATGGAGTTTTTCTTTGTACCAATTATCAATATTATTATGAAACATTATTTAAAATTTTTCAAGACAGTCAGGATTAATGTGCTGGTGATGATCTAGATTAGTTTATTCACAGTTCTACTCCTCCAGTTGGCATAATTCTTGGTGCAAAGTAAGTCCTCATCAAGCACTTAGTAAATCAGGTAGAAAAACAGATCTCAAATTTCTCACAGGCGAAGGCATCTGGAGATACACTGTACATAGGAAGTTATACAGATTAACAGAGAGATGGACAGATAGAAAGAAAGGGAAAGAAAGAAAAAGAGGATTCATGAAAGGATGGAAGAATAAGAATGGATGGGTGAATGGACTGATGAAAAGACATAGATTTTTTTTTTATTTTTCTATTTGCATGTGAATGCCCATTTCCATCATTATAGATGGAGTATCATTGATTCACATACATACATTTTAAGCATTTATTGGGTAGGCACAATTTTTGACAAGGCCTAAAATATTAAGCAACTTTTCAGACATAAATTAAAAATTATCTTTATATCTAATCCAAACACTATTAACAAATAACCACCTGTGAAAATTTTTTTTTTTTTAGATTTTGTATTTATTTATTTGACAGAGGGAGAGAGATCACAGGTAGGCAGAGCAGCAGGCAGAGAGAGAGGGGGAAACAGGCTCCCTGCCAAGCAGAGAGCCCAATAGGGGCCTCGATCCCAAGGCCCTGAGATCACGACCCAAGCCAAAGGAAGAGGCTTAACCCACTGAGCCACCCAGGCACCCTGAATTTTTTATGTTACTTAAATATAAAGCTTTTGTTCAAAGTTTACCAAAATTCACACACTGGTCATATCAGAAAAAGTCATCTAAAATAAAAATATCTAATTTTCTGTCAAGATATGGTTCAATATTTTGTTTAAGATTTTTATTTATTTATTTGACAGACAGAGATCACAAGTAGGCAGAGAGGCAGGCAAAGAGAGATAGGGGGATGCAGGCTCCCTGCCCAGCAGAGAGCCCAATGTGGGGCTTGATCCCAGCACCCTGGGATCATGACCTGAGCTGAAGGCAGAGGTTTTATCCCACTGAGCCACCCAGGTGCCCCATGGCTCAATATTTTTATCTTCTTTAGATCTTGATTAAAATTAATAAAAGTTAGGATTTTCTGTCAGACATACTGCAATAATATTAATTTAACTAAACAGTTTTTTAAAGTTACCATAAAGATTAATACATAAGGTAAGAATAGAATTTTGGATTTTTTCATTTGTCTTCTTAGTTCATCTTTTTGGTTTTGAAAAAACCAAGAGTTGTAGCAATTCTAAATAGTGAAAACAGATGACCAAGGAGAGACTTTTTATTTAAATTACGGGCCCTTATCCTAGGCCTTATATAGCATAATAATACATTCACTCTTATTTTGATATATGTGAGATCCTAAATTTTCTACAAGACAGTAATTACTTGAACTGTTTAAAGTTAAAACATTAGATAGGGCCTTCTGAACTTTTTAGTAAGATACTTTCTTCTCCTTCCTAAGATTTTACTGTTAGCAGTAGCCAAATGAGTATAGCATGCAAAGACTGACTAGTTTGCTGTTAATGTTATTTTTCTATTATTGCGCACATAGGATCTTTGCTATTTCTTTGATAGCAAATTATATTCAAATTTCTTTTAGACACATATACAAGAAATGGAAAGCACAGCAGCCTCTGTATGTAGGGGCCCTGCTTTACAAGTGGATGCAAAAGCTATTAACTAGCACCGCAGCTAAACTAATTTAGATGTGTGATCAGGTATTTGCTTTAATGGCTTAGGAGGCTTATGGAGTATCTCTGAAGTGGTCAACCAGAGTGTGGGAATATCAGAATAATCTGCTGTCCTTGTCCTGCCTGGAAGGATGGCATCGTGGCCATTCATCTGCATGCTTTGCAGGAAGGAGAAGAACAAGTCTATGGAAAGGTAGATGTGCATGAGTAGATGAAACATTATGTCCTGTATAGCTGGAAGGATTTCAACTCTGCTGGTCAAACTGCAGAAGTCACTTTCATGTTGTGAGAGGCTATTTAATACATAATTTGGACTCATACGGTTGATAGTAGTTTCTGTTATATTAGTGGAGGAAATGACTATATAATTGATTATTCCTTACTTCTGAACTGTTAAAAGCTATTTATTTTTTAAAATGAGTTTTAACTAGCATTCAGGCCTCCTGGGTATGCTCCATGTTCTATTGATTGACAATAATTTAAGTAATTTTTGAAGCTCTGCTGAGGAAACTGCATCTGAGGAGTCTAAGAGCTGTGCGGCTTATCATGACTTTCCCTGGGTCTGTCAGCGATTTATTTCTCCTCTCCTCAACCTTGAAGACAGGAGGCAATAAGTATGATCTAAGTCAAGGTAGGATTTTTCACATGCTTTCATAGAGAAATTAAACTAAACTGAAATCAAATTAACTTTTTAAAACATTTTTGTATATATACACAAGGGATATTGGAAAGGGGTGCAGAAATCAAGTTACCCCATCCTCTTTCCCAGTGTTTCTGTGACCATTATATATTTAAGAGAAGTATTAAGGAAGATTGGGAGAATATCAATAAATACATTTTAAAAATCTATCTTAAAAGTGAAGATGAAGCTCATAATCAGTGTAAGAATCACAAACACCCAAACAATATTGAAAATGATTTTTTTTTACCCCCTAACAGTGCACCGACTTTCCCCCTCCATCACAGGATTGAAATTGATAGTCAACTCAAAACCATTTCACTTGTCTTGTGATCCTAACTCACACAACCGCCGCAACTAAATCAAAACAGGGGACGTGTCCTTACAGAACATGTGGAACATCCTGTGAGAGGAATCTATACTGATCAGAAAAATTTTTATGTTGAGACTGAATCTGAACTAAGAAGTCCTGTCTTGGATGATTGCAGCCTGATAGTAAATTATTTTGAAGTTTTCTTTTTCTTTTCTTTTTTTTTTCCTGAAGATTTATTTATTAGAGAGAGAGAGAGTGAGAGTGCATACATGCACAGAAGTGGGAGAGGGACAGACTGAAAGGGAGAGGGAAAGAATCTCAAGCAAACTCCCCATAGAGCATGAAGCCCAACACTGCACTTGATCCTAAGACCCTGAGATCAGGACCTGAGCCAAAATCAAGAGTTGAATGCTTAACTGACTAATCACCCAGGCACCCCCATAAAGGTTTCTTTTCTTTTTAACGTAGAAGTAGTGTTTGTTGATGTCATATAAAGGAGAAAAACATCATTAAAAAAAAGTGATTTCATCAGTAACTGAAGTTCATTTGTGTAAACAGATGTCTACATTTGATTATTTTTCAATGTTTTAAAATACATTTACTAGTAAAGGTTAAATTACAGAAAAAAAATCAGTCTATTTCTTTGTTCCTTTTTCTAATGGTACATTCAGTTTCTATATGTCAGGAGTAGAGCATATAATGAATAGTTAAACACACTGTCTAAATAAATCAATGGACGGATTAATGTACATAGTTTGATAGATTGTGGCTTCTGATCTTAAATTCTACCAGGACTTGTGGCTTTCTTTCTTTCTTTTTTTTTTTTTTTCTTTTTTGGACACAGGTTTGAATCAACAAGACTCAAACAGGTATTTCATTTATTTTTATAAACTTTAGATATAGTTGTTACTAACCATATGTAAGTCATATAGTTAATACAGATTTATAAATATGTTTCAATGTTTTCTTTAAATGCAGCTATTTTTATATTTCTTTTAAGGCAGATAATAAACTTCATGAAATTATTGTTACTGTTTATATTATTTCTAACAATTCTAAAATCTTAGCGGGTTAAAATAACTATCATTGTTTCTTTTATGATTGAAATCTTTCATGATTATATGTTGACTGGGTACAGTTTGGGCTACTTTTCTCCTCCACATAATATTGGCTGATGCTACCATATCACCTGGGTCTGGACAGGCTTAAACCCTTTTCTGGAAGAGCTAACGATTGGGGCTGCCTCTCATCTGAGAGTTCAGCTGATGCTTCAGGCAGAGAACCATGGTTCCCCTTGCACTGGAATTTCCACCATATAGAAGCTGGGATTCCAAGACAAAAAAGTCCAAGAGAAGTGGGGTCAAGAGGGCAAATATTCAATATGATGAACCATCATGCCTCTGCTTGCATCACTTGTTAAAGTCACACTGGCCAATGTTGGTCACAGCAAGGTGAGAGTGTAATACTCAAAGGTATGACACTAAGAAGTGTGATATATCAAGGGCCCCTAAAGTAACAATGAGCACAACTGTGCTTACATTTTAAAAGTAGTTTTCCATCCTGAACTCATGTATATATGTGTATAAACATACATATTTTATTCTCATATTATAGCATTTATACACACACACACACACATACCACACACACATACATGTATTTTATTTTCATCTTATAGCTTTACTTGTTATCAGTTAAATCTTTTTTCTTTAAAGATTTTATTTATTTATTTGACACAGAGAGAGGGATCACAAGTAGGCAGAGAGGCAGGCAGAGGGAGAGGGGGAAGCAGGCTCCCCACTGGGCAGAGAGCCAAATGTGATCCCAGGACCCTGGGATCATGATCTGAGCCAAAGACAGAGGCTTAACCCACTAAGCCACCCAGATGGCCCTTTATTATTTTTTTTTTCTTTTTAAAGATTTTAGTTATTTATTTGACACAGAGAGAGACAGCAAGAAAGGGAGCACAAGCAGGGAGAGTGAAAGAGGGAGAAGCAGGCTTCCCACCGAGCAGGGAGCCTGATGTGGGGCTTGATCCCAGTGTCCTGGGATCATGACCTGAGCTGAAGGCAGACACTTAATGCCTGAGCCACCCAAGTGACCCTCAATTAACTCTTTAATCTGTTTAGTAAATCACTTGGCAAATATTATAAAATGCTCATCTCCTTTTACTCTTTTCTTTGGGACAGTTACTGAGGTCATGTAAGCTGACTCCTTTCCCTGCCTTTAGGGGAACCAGTCCTGCAGGTGTGCACTGCACCCATCTCCCTTTCTTAAAAGGCACTGCCATTGTGGGACCCTTGGTAGGTGGAAAACAGAAGCACCAAAAGCCACCAGTGCCTACACATCACAGTAAAGAATAAATAATTTCTAGGGCCTCTCTGGTTAGGCCCCTAGAAGCAGATAAGTCATGCAGATCTGTGGTGGGGCAAAAACTGAGCCCATGCCTGAAGCAAGTTATTAGGAAAATGACTGATTTCCTTCTATGTATGTTTTATTAAGCCGACTCGCATCTATAAGAATTCCTAGAATTAGATTGTTTCAAATGGAGATATTCTCTCTCCATGTTCTAGTTTATTACACACAACTTTCTGAAAAATATCTAAATAATTGTGGTGATGTAGTGATTATCTTTATAAGTAATAATTGTAGTAAGACATGAAATATTTAGCAAAATTTACTGTTTTCTGGGTCATAAAATAAACCTCAACAATTTTCAAAAGCTTGAAATCTCATAGGGTATGTTCTCTGTACAACATGGAATTAAACTGGAAATAAATAACAGAAAAGATAAATTTTTACATGCTCAGCTGTTTGCTTTGTGGTTTTGTTTTAAGGTAAGCTCTATGCCCAGTGTGGGGCTTGAACTCACCACCCCAAGATCAAGAGTTTCTTAGTCTACCAAGTGAGCCAGCCAGGTGTCCCATCTCCAACTGTTTGAAATTTAGGTGATATACTTTGAAACAAGATGTGATTCAAATCAGAAAATAATTTGAACTGAATGCAATGAAAATACATATCAAATTTTGTGGGATGTAGCTACACTAAATGCTCACACTAAACTTGGTGTTTCCAGTCTCATTGCAAGTCTATAGGAAAGAAAAAAAGATACAGATTCATACTGTTGCTAAAAGATGTCTCCCAATGTTCCTAGATTCTTTTCAAGATTTTAGTAGGAATGTACATCTTTAAACTTTGTTTATACTGCACAATGCAAACTGTTAAGGAGCCATGCAATTACACAAGACTGTTTGAATTACTGGGAAAGCTCAGATTAAGATACTACTGTATGTATCAAAGGTCACCAAGCCACTCATGTGACATGTAAAATGGCGTATGAAGTTTCAGCATTTCTAAAGAAATTCATAAAGAGAAATATAGACTTAAGCACAGGCACTTAACAACTTAAAAGAGCTAAAATGCTAAAATTTAAGTTTCAATCTCAAGTTATAAAAATTAGACCAAAAAACCTGCCAAAACAGAAGTGAAATAATGATAGAAATATATTAATTAAATATAAGACAAACATGAAATAGGATTAAAAAGAAGTCTAATTTGTTTCTCTAAATATAATTGCAATAAAATTTATAAGCTAGATGCCAGATTGTCAAGGAAAAAGAGAAAATTACCTACCTAAAGGAAAAAAAAAATCAGAAATGTAAGTGGACATCACCATGTAACAATAAAAAGAGAATGTTTGAGTATATATGCCATTATTTGAATTTTAGATGAAATGAACAAATTTATAGGAAAATAAAACCTTATATATATATTATGCAGGAAAAAACAAGAGAAACAAAAGAAGCAGTTAAACTTATGAGCATAGATACAAATATCCAAAAGAAGTATTAGCAAATCAAACCTAGATATAAATGAAAATGATAAAGTATCTCAACCACTTTGTGTTTATTTCAGAAATACAAGTTTGGTTTAGGATAGAACAATTAATCAGTGTAATTCAATATAGTCATAAAATAAATAAACATCTAAATAAATGCAAAGATGATAAAATCTAACACCCACCATAATAAAAACCTCTCACCAAACTTGGAAGAGAAATTAATAGAAAGATAGCCAAATATTGAAACCTGTTGTTTTGAGATTTTCACTAGAGAAAAAAGTGACTGCTAATGCCACTTTTACTCAACATTTTAAAAGAATACCTAACCAGTGATAAAGCAATAAAGGGAAAGAAAACTCATAATTAGAAAGGAATAAATAAAACTGTCAGTATTCAAGGTTACATAATAAATATCCAATGATAATCTAACCACAGTGTAATTAGAAACTATTTGATTTAAAAAGTGAATTAATGAGGTTGCTATATATAGTCAGTCAATATATGAAATTAATTATATTTCTACATGCAAGCAATAATAACAAAATGTGGGGCGCCTGGGTGGCTCAGTGGGTTAAAGCCTCTGCCTTCGGCTCAGGTCATGATCCCAGGATCCTGGGATCGAGTCCCACATTGGGCTCTCAGCTCAGCAGGGAGCCTGCTTCCTCCCCTCTCTCTGCCTCACTCTGCCTACTTGTGATTTCTGTCAAATAAATAAAATCTTTAAAAAAAAATAATAACAAAATGTATAAAAGTTGTCATTAAAAAGGAAAAGAAAATACCTGGCAATCAATCTCACAAAATATATGTACTACCTCTAAATAGAAAATAAAACTTTGAGAAAAGCTTGAAAAAGTCTTAAGTAAATCGATGGGAATGCCATGTTCATGGAAGAGAAGACTAAACATTATAAAAATATGAATTGTACTCTAAAGTGATTTATGGGTTCACTGCAGTCCCTACTGAATTGTAAATTCTTGTCCAGTGGACACCTGGGTGGCTCAGTTGGTTAAGCAATTGCCTTCTGCTCAGGTCATGACCCTGCAGTCCCAGGATCAAGTCCAGCATCAGGCTCCCAGCTCCACAGGGAGTCCGCCTCTTCCTTTGATCTTCTCCCTTCTCATGCTCTCTCTCACTCTCTCTCTCACTCTTAAATAAAATCTTTGAAAAAAAAAAAAATTCTGTCCAGTGGGGACTGTGGATGTAAAGTTGAAAAGTTGATCCTGTAATTTAAATAAAAATGAAAAGGGCCCCAAATCCCAAGAAAACTTTGAAGAAGTAGTAGATATTACAAACAGTTGTAAAGTTACTTTAAGGTACTGTGGCATTGGCCAAGTATAAACAAGTAGACAAAATAGATTGGTGTTCAGAAATAGGATCACACATACAAGGAATCCTGACTTATGGTAAAGGCAAAAAAGTGTATTACATATGGAAAAAGATTAGTTTTAGCTCTTCTCTCTTATCACACCAAAAATCAATTCAAGTTGGATCTTAGAGGTAAATATGAAACAAAGCTTTTAGAATATAAGAGGGAGCTATCTTCACAATTATAAGAATGTGAAAGATTACTTAAACTGGATCTGGAAAGAGTCATTCAGATAGAGAAATATTACTGTTAAAATGCCTTTCCTCAGGGGTGCCTGACTGGCTCAGTTGGCAGAGCATGCAACTCTTGTCTCCAGGTTGTGAGTTCGAGCCCCATGTTGTATGTAGAGAGTACTTTAAAAATAAATAAATATTTCAGGGTGCCCGGGTAGCTCAGTGGGTTAAAGCCTCTGCCTTTGGCTCAGGTCATGATTCCAGGGTCCTGGGATCAAGCCCCACATCGGGCTTTCTGCTCAGCAGGGAGTCTGCTTCTGCCTCTATCTCTGCGTGCCTCTCTGCCTACTTGTGATCTCTCTCCCTCTGTCAAAGGAATAAATAAAATCTTAAAAACAACAACAACAACAAAACAAAAACAAAAACAGAAGTTCAGGGGAGATGGCCTTTTAAAAAAAATAAAAAGATAAATAAAATAAAATAAAATAAAATAAAATAAAAATAAATAAATATTATAACAGCATTTTTCAAAGAGCCAGAACAAACAATCCTAAAAATTGTATGGAATCAGAAGAGACCCCAAGTTGCTAAATAAATGTTGAAAAAGAAAAACAAAACTGGGGGCATCACATTGCCTGATTTCAAGCTTTATTACAAAGCTGTGATCACTGAGACAGCATGGTACTGGCACAAAAACAGACACATACACCAGTGGAACAGAGTAGAAAGCCCAGATATGGACCTGCAACTCTATGGTCAAATAATCTTTGACAAAGCAGGAAAAAAGACAGTCTCTTCAATTAATGGTGCTGGGGAAATTGGACAGCTATGTGTAAAGGATGAAACTTGACCATTGTCTTACACCATACACAAAGATAAACTCAAAATGGATAAAAGACCTCAATGTGAGGCAGGAATCTATCAAAATCCTAGAGAAGAATAGAGGCAGTAACCTATTTGACATCAGCCACAGCAACTTCTTTCAAATTATGTCTCCAAAGGCAAAGGAAACAAAAGCTAAATTGAACTTTTGGGACTTAATCAAGATCAAAAGCTTTTGCACAGCAAAGGAAACATTCAACAAAACAGACAACCCATGGAATAGAAGAAGATATTTGCAAATGACACTACAGACAAAGGGCTGATACCCAAGATCTATAAAGAACCCCTCAAACTCAACATACACAAAACAGATAATCATGTCAAAAAATAGGCAGAAGATATGAACAGACACTTCTCCAAAGAAGATATACAAATGGCTAATAGATACATGAAAAAATGTTCATCATCATTAGCTATCAGGGAGATTCAAATCAAAACCACATTGAGATACTATTTTACACCAGTTATAATGGCTAAAATTAACAAGACATAAACAACAAGTGTTGGAGAGGATGTGGAAAAAGGGAACCCTCTTACACTCTTGGTGGGAATGTAAGTTGGTGGAGTCACTTTGGAAAACAGTGTGGAGATTCCTTAAGAAATTAAAAATAGAGCTTCCCTATGACCCTGCAATTGCACTACTTGGTATTTACCCCAAAGATACAGATGTAATGAAAAGAAGGGCCATCTGTATCCCAATGTTTATAGCAGCAATGGCCACGGTCCCCAAACTATGGAAAGAACCAAGATGCCCTTCAACGGACAAATGGATAAGGAAGATGTGGCCCATATACACTATGGAGTATTATGCTTCCATCAGAAAGGATGAATACCCAACTTTTGTATCAACATGGACAGGACTGGAGGAGATTATGCTGAGTGAAATAAGTCAAGCAGAGAGAATCAATTATCGTATGGTTTCACTTACTTGTGGAGGATAAGGAATAACGGAGGATGTTGGGAGATGGAAAGGAGAAATGAGTTGGGGGAAACTGGAGGGGGATACAAACCATGAGAGACTGTGGAGTCTGAGAAACAAACTGAGGGTTTTTTTTTGGAGGGGGTTGGGGGAGCCTGGTGGTGGGTATTAAGGAGAGCATATATTGCATAGAGCACTGGGTGTGGTGCATAAACAATGACTCTTGGAACACTGAAAAAAATAAAATAAAATTACCCAAAAAAATTTAAAAATAAAAATAAATAAATAATCTTTCCCAAAAGATAGCATGAAGAGTAAAAATTTATGCCAGAGAGTGGGAAAAATATTTGCAAAGTATATAACCAACAGAAGCTTTGTTTCTAATACATAAATCTAATACATCTTGCATAAGATTTGAACAAGAACTCTTGAAACGATGACTATTGGGGAAAATGCCTGATGTTATTAGGCATCTGAGAAATGAAAATTAAAATCACAATGTCATACCAGGACCTACTAGAAAGACTAAAATGAGAATAGTTAATACCAAATGTTGGAGAAGATACAGAGCAACTGAAACTCTTACTACATTCATGGCAGGAGTGTAAACTGGCCCAAATTCTGTAATACCAATAGGTAGTATTTACTGCATTTCAAAATATGCATTCTCTTTGACCCAGAAATTCTATTCCTAAATACCCATTAGATATGCATATATGAAAATATCTGAACAATGATGTTTATAGGAATAGTTTTACAGTTATTCTGAAGTTTTTCAAAATTCATTTTGTTAGAATTAATTTATTTTCCATTCCCATCACGTAAGCAGTCCTGAAGTCAAGGCATATCTGTTTTGATAATCTCAGGAGACCTGATACATAGATATTGGTTTTCTTTACAGGAAAAACAAAATTTATTTCTGACCAGCATTACTGTTATTCTTAATTGCTTAATTCAAATAATTTATGAAAATTCAAACACAGATTGTATAATTTATTTACTAGAACTCTTAAAGCCACTCTTTCAGAGCTGTTTATCCATTTATACAGCATGGATCTCATCTTATTTCTCTGTTTTTTGTTTTGTTTTGTTTTGTTTTCTTTACTTTATTTTATTTTACAGGCAAACAAACCTGGCTACAAATCACTTCTATGTTGTTCAATTTGCTTTCTGGCTGAATATTGCTGGTACAAATTTAGGAAAATGAGTATGAATTCTATTTGTTCCCAAAGTAATGCCTGCATACTTAAAAACTGCTTCCCTTCAAATATTTTAAGATCAATATTTATCCTTACATAATGGGAAAAAAAGGTGTAAAAAATTAATGGTACCTCAAAAATGGTACTTCAATAGAAATTTTCAATGAGACACTAAGTTTTATTCTGTGACTCTCATATGCCTTCAGCAAGTTTCCATTTTACAGCCAATTTTAGCCAACTACATATTGGTGGTTCTCTTGCCTAAGGGCTATAAACCTTAATACAGTCCCTGATACACAGCTCACCCTCTGCCCAGAAAGGCCAAGTTGAGACATCAGAGAAGCAGACAGTCTAAATACAAAGAGACAGCTACTCTACTTCCCCCCTGCCCCCACTGCCTTGTTCTTTTAAATAAATAAAGAACCAGAGAAAAAAATAATATTTAGGACCAAGTTTTATCAAAAATGTTAACTGACAATGACAGAGTTCACTGTTAATTGTTTGGGAAAGGGTTATACATCTGTGGATCTTCTCCTTATGTTAAAAAAAAAAAAAAGCTGTTAATTTCATTTATGTCAGTCACAACTTTGTATATCTCCAGACTGAGAGGTGAATCCATTGCGTTCTGAATATAGAAAAATCAATTTAGAGTCATTAATGTGAAAACAAGGAAAACCACTAGTAGGTAACTTTGTATTTCTGTAATTATTTCTTCAGTATCTTGGAGAGAGTGTGTGTATGGGTGGGGATGAGGTAGATTGTTTTTGTTTTGGTTTCATATTTTGGGTTGCAACATACACATTTAAATTTAAATTTAAATTTTCACCATTTCCAGATATGAATTAAAAGTTTACTATTATAAGGAAAACACATATTACTTAGATTTGAAGACAGTCACATCTAATTCAAAGATCTGGATTTTTCAGAATGCATTAAATTTTTAAAGTTCTCTTCAGAAATTTTGTAAAATATGTATAAAAAAGAGGTATCTATTTCTAAATGTAAGATATTATTTCTAAATGTGCACCTAAATATAGAACATACTAGTGTTTTCTTATTTTCCCCCGGAATATGAGTATTTGAGAATTGTTCTATATTTGAGTTTCACCTGAAATTTCCTAAGTCTTCAGAAATTCATTTATTACTGCTTCCTGCACTAGTGTTGGCTATTTTCTCAGTTCCCCCACCTTTCTGCAAAGTGATAAAGTTGGCTTTGCAGACAATAGCTGAAAAAACTCTATAGAACCGGATAGCAATTAAATGCAGGATAAAATAAGACTTCAGAAAAAGCTATGTAAGTGAAGTTATTGTGACAAAAGCCAGCCTGGATTTCACTGAAGAATGAATGAAGTGTAAAGAACGTTTGCTTTGCCCTGAAATTAAAGTGCACGATACATTCTTACTGTTAAAGTTATTTTTACCGCAGATCTTTTCTGACAAACAAAAAAGTAAACAATAGAATAAACTTCCCTGTACTCACTACCCAGCTTCAACTAGGATCACCAGTGTGTCATTCATGGTTTACCCATTTCCCTTCTTTCTCTCTCTCCCTCTCTCTCTCTTTTTTGAAGTATTTCAAAGAAGTTCTGAAATGTATCATTTTACCTTAAAATATTTCTGATTTCATCCCAGAAACAACCAACCAAAAATGATCAGGACTTTTTTTTTTTTTCCTTTTATTAACCTAACAATAATCAGAACTAATAAGAACTTCAGTAATTCTCAGGGTATATTAAAATTTTCAAACATCCTTTAAAGGTTGGTCTATTTGAATTGGGATCCAAATAAGATCCACTTATTTTTTTGTTCTGTTTAATCACAATCCGTTTAGAATAACGACTTCTTGCTAATTATCTATTCATTATTACTGGGGGTTTTGCTTGCTTGTTTCACTATTGACTTGTTGGAGAATTCAGTCAGTTATCCTATAAAACATTACACTCTCTGGATTCTCCTGTTTGATTCCTTGAGGTGTCTTCTTTCCTTCTCCTCCTCTTCTGATGCCTCTTCTACCTCGTCCTCTTCTTTCTTTTGTCCTTATTTTAAAAAATCTTTTATATTTCAAAATGTTCATGGTAAGTTGTCTTTTCTTCATGGTAAGTTTAAATAAAAGTCTTAATGGCATAGACTGTGTTTGTGTGTTTCTATACGTGCCTGTGTTCGAGATGTTTTACATTTATTAACTATAGCATGTAAAATTACATTTTTAATTGCTAGACAGCATATGGTTCGTGGTAGCCATTTTACAGGCATTCAACCAATTTCTCATTTCACATAGATTATCTTGGCTGTCACAACCTCTCCCACGGCTCTGTGTAAATGCATGTAACACCTTGGAAAATGTGACTATAGAGAAATATAAATTTCTGATCCTTGGGGTCCTTCCTGGCCATTTCTTTTGTAACAACCTTCTTTATTTTCAATAAACATGTGGTGGCTTTTTGTTTTTGTTTTCTGCTTGTTCGTGTTTGTTTGTTTGTTTTAGGAGTCTGTGGTTTGAAAGTTTCAATTGGTGAAACACAAGATTGGAGTAGAAAAACAAACTAAAAATATATTTATTGTGTCTGTTAAAAAAAAAAAACAACTTTCACCCAGTTTTTTTTTATATTTACTCTGCTGGGCTCTTACTAGCTTTTTCATTTCTGTATCTGACCTTGAAGGTGCAGGTTAAAGGCAAAGAATTGGTTTAATCATTCATTCTTAGCTGAAATAAAGTACATTCACGAAAGTATTTTTCTGGTTTTTGCCACTCAAAATACAAAATATCCGTATGTAAGGCATGGTAGTCAGACTTTCTGGAAATTAAATTATTTTTGGTTTAAGTTCAGTAATAATAATTTTGGCCCCCTGCTTCAATCTCTTGATACACCAATCTCTCCCTTACAGTGAATCCCAAATAATGCCACTAAAGCACAGTTCTGTTCACATCGTAATTATTTTTCCCAAGTTTTTCTATTAGAACACAAAACACCTTCCTACTTATCACATGAACCATAAGCTGATCAGAAACCACCCTTTCAGGCACTCTGCTCCTTCTCTGATCCCTGAATTTAGCCATCCTGCATGCCTGCTTCCCTCAAAACTGGCCATGCATTCTTATTAACACATCAGGGTTTTTTTGCATGAACGTCTCCTTTTCTTTCTAGCAAATTTAGCTACACCTTTAGACCTGACTTAAAGGGGACTTCAATTGTGGAGAATTTCATAATCCTCTCAGATTTTTAACCATTACTTGTGTTTCATTATCATAGCACTTAGCTTATATTTGCTTTACAGAAACTCATCCTGCAGTGGAAAAGAGATATTTACAGATCAGCCTTCCTTGTAGAAAGAAATCATGATGTTTATTCTTATTAAGTATCTGGGCATCCACCTAAGAGTCTAGGTGTATGTTTAAAATACCTTAAAATTTAGAAAGCCAGACATTGTGGATATTTTTTTTTAAGATTTATTTATTTATTTGACAGAGAGAGAGAGAGTGAGAGATCACAAGTAGGCAGAGAGGCAGGCAGAGGGAGAGAGGAAGGGAAGCAGGCTCCCTGCTGAGCAGAGAGCCCGATGTAGGACTCGATTCCAGGACCCTGAGATCATGACCTGAGCCGAAGGCAGCAGTTTAACCCACTGAGCCACCCAGGCGCCCGACATTGTGGATATTAACTCTTAAACATGTGCTCAAATGACTGAGCTTCTAGAAAAAAGGTAGTTTTGTTTCTCACGGTGTGCTTTTGAAAAAGTACTATTCATATAGTAAAAACTGAATGTGATTAGAATGTGCTATGTCCTATTATCCTTACATTTTTAGATATGATCCCAAAACAGACACATGGACCATGGTGGCTCCTTTGAGTATGCCCAGAGATGCTGTTGGAGTCTGTCTCCTTGGTGACAGATTATATGCTGTTGGTGGCTATGATGGGCAGACATACCTTAATACCATGGAATCTTATGATCCACAAACAAATGAGTGGACACAGGTAAGACTGTTGCCAGCATAATTTACTTCAAGTACAAAAACTTACTTCATTTACTTCCTTCTAAATTTCCTTGAACCCAAAGTGATTGATTTAGTTCATTTTCATGTTCATTTTGTAAAAAGTTCACTAACCCACATTTATGTATACTTTTATGTATTCTCTACTTTAATAAAATTCATATTAAAAGGTGATATTCCTGTCTCGATGGGATTTCCACTTTATTATAAGTAATAACAGACAGGAACTGAATTTTAATTAGCTGAAACAAACAGAAAACAAAGAGGAATATATTGATTCACAAAAACCTAACTTTAGAATATCTGGTCTTAGAGATAACTGTAATAAAATGGAAAACTACAGAAATCAACTTTATGCCTCCTATATTTGCTTGACAATCTTTAGGTCCTATCAGGTTCCCTTTTCATCTATCACAGAGAGAATTTTCCACGGAGTGGAGCTGCTGGAATCTCCAAGTAGTAATCCTCACAGCCATAAACAGAAAGCAAAAACAAAACAGCAAAAAGCTCTAAATGATCTGTCATGTAGAAAGAGCTCATTCCCAATCACTTTGGCTGGGAAGATGGAGTAACATATTTAAGCGGGGTGTTATCTCTTGGTATATAGTATACTGTCGTTAGAGACTCGAGATCATGCTTAGAATTAGGCAGCTCCCGTTCTGGTCACACAACTAGATTTGTGTTGCATGTATGGGTGCTGGGGGAAACTAAGTGCAGTACAACTTAATTATAATGGAAAACAGCTTATTCTGTGTAGCTACCGTGACCTTGCTTGTGGTTGTAATGGAGGGAAGGGATATATTCTCAGACTTGTGTCCCTACATTCAATTTCTCCCTATTTTCCTCCTTTCTTTTCCAAGTGTCTCAATATTTCTATTATTCCTCCCCTTTATCAGAAACCTAAAAGCAAGATACCATTCCAGCAAACAAATCATTTCCATTAGTGGGTGCACTGAGATTCCAAAGCCTTATTTAGTTGAAGCAGATTAGGAACCTCATCTCATAATATTCCTCAGTGGATGAACGGTTCTATTTGCTATTGGGGTGGAGGGTGGTCCACAGAAATTGACTAAAGTTTAATCTTTAGAACTTGGACACTGATTGAAGTATATTTCTTTTAAAATATATTGACTTTTAAAGACACAGTAGTTCCTTGATTCTGTAGCTTGATGATGTATGTTCAACCACAATATTGAGATAGGCTGACTCTGAAGTACAAAACTAAATTCCTAATGTCCAGACAAAAGTGCCTGCCTTATGAATCTTACCTTTCTCTAAGAAAAAATCTCTCTGGTTTCAATGTAAATAGATGAATTTGGCTAAAAGGAAAAATGAAGGAAGAATGAACAAGATAAGGAAAAGTATTTGGAGAACTAAATCATGTGATTTTCTATGTTTTACTTTAACTGTAAGAGAAGATGCATTCATCATCCAAAGAGCAGCAGCAAATATAAAAGAAGATTGTAATCATTACACTGAAATTTTAGAAGATATGTTTAACCTCTTATCTTTCTGGGTCCTGAGTATAGACAGAGAAATATGGCATGGATTAATGATCCTTGATTTGCTAATGAAAAGTGCCATTTCAATGATATGTATTTAAAGTGTATCACTTTTACAAATGAACATTAAATAAAGGAAGTTTATGGGCATATCAATGACAGAATATGGTCTTCATTACGTATAATAATGAGACATTATGCTTATCACTCTTCTAAAATTGAAATCAAAATAATGTATGTAGTAATAATAGGTAAAAACTTCCTGAACATGTTCCCTCATTTTACTTTATTGTCCTTTTTTGGATCATATAATATCTTTCAAATAATCAGGTGGTATTTAAAATGTTTTATAACAACTTTGTCTAAGTACTATAAACATTAATTTTAAAGCTCTTAAATTATTTTATAATTTTACGTCCATATATTTTCATTATTTATATTTTGTAGCGTCCATCAGCAGACCCACACAAAATGCCTTTGAAGATTTTCAGGATTCTAGGTCCCGAGGAATAAAAATCCCATATGGCTAGATAATGCCTGTCACTTTCCCTCCATTTACCCCATAAACGGACAAAACCAAAAGGTTATCCTATTTATCACTGGCATCCCCAAATGACCGAACATTAGAATAAATAAACTATATTAAATATCCAAGAATGTATATCTGCAAGACTTCCCAGATCTGGGAGCAATTGCCAGATTCATGTCTTAGACAGTTTTACTGAGAACACATGCATACATGTGTCCATGGGTGTGTATGTATTTTTATAAATAAATTTGCCTTTGACATTTAACACTGGGTTTATTTTTTTCTATTTTATTTGGAAAAAAAAATATCTGCTTCAATACATAAGAAAAGATCTTTATTCTATTCCCCCTGGTCTGGGTAAAACCACCCTTTCATGTGTTTTCTTAGTCCATTGTCACAGTCCTGTCAGGCTGCATCCACTTGCAGTGGTGTGTGATTTACTATCATCTCCCCATAGACTAGCCTCGTTGTTGGCATGGGGTAAGAAAAAAATGTGAATATTTCTTTTTTTTTTTTTTTAAAGATTTATTTATTTGTCAGAGAGCGAGCAAGCGAGAGCGAGCACAGGCAGACACAGTGGAAGGCAGAGTCAGAGGGAGAAGCAGGCTCCCTGCAGAGCAAGGAGCCTGATGTGGGACTCGATCCCAGGACGCCGGGATCATGACCTGAGCCGAAGGCAGCTGCTTAACCAACTGAGCCACCCAGGCGTCCCTGAATATTTCTTAAATAAAGCTGAGAATTACTCTTGCAACTCAGTTTGCGCTGCTGTGCATGGGTTATGCTTATTTGCACGCAATAGGTATATACGGTCATATCCTCTTATCGGCAGTTTTGCTTTCCATGGTTTCAGTTGATAGTGGTCTACTACAGTCTGGAGACAGGTATCCCTCCTTCTGATGTGCTGTCAGGAGGTCAGTAGTAGCCTAATGCTATGTCACAATGCTGACATCATTCATCTCATTTCATCTCATTATGGAAGCATTTCTCATGTCACATCACACAAGAAAAAGGGTTAGTACAGCAGAGTAAGATATTTGGAGAAAGATAGAATGCATTCCCAAAACTTTTATTACAATATATTGTTATAAATATTCTATGTTATTATTAGCTATCATTGTTAATCTCCTATGGTACTTGGTTTGTAAATTAAACTTTACCATAGGGTATGTATGTATATATAGGGAAAAACAGTATATAATGGGTTTGGTATGATCCATGGTTTCAGGGATCCCCTAGGAGTCTTGGAACATGTCCCCCTTCAAGGAGGCGCTACTGTAGAAAATATTGAGAATAAGTTCTAGGGGAGCCTGGTGCAATATCTATATTCTCCGTTTTGTTTGTTTGTTTTATTTTTTTTTTTTTCAATTGGTTCTGTGGCCAACATTTTTAGGGTGTCATTCTAAGGCTGAAGGTATAACTTTGGAGGGACAGCATGGCAGATTTTTTAAAAATATGTATTAAATAAGATTAAGTTAGAACAAGGGGAAGAAGAGGAAAAGCTTTCTTAAATATTTAAAATGTGATTATGTAGAATATATTAAATGCTCAAAATAACATGATAACTTCTGTGATAAGGGAAATACTTAGCACTAGGATAGAAACTAAGTGTGTTGAGTAGAGAAATATTTGCTCAAGGAATGACAAATAGAATGAAGCCTGACAGGTGGGTAATAGTTAACCAGGTGAAAATATGGGGAGTGGTTTAAGAAACAGAAATTGTAAAGAACTGCAGGAAGAACAAGTAGCATGCAAAAAATAAAGAGGTGAGAAAAGAGTTTGGAGACATCAACAGTGTCTATGGGATGCACGGCCTGAAGCCATGTGATGGAATCGTGACTTTACTATAAGGCTGAGTGGAAGTTAGTGAAGCTTTTAAGGAGGGAAAGTAAATAATCAGAATTGCATTTTAAAATGATTGTACTTGATGGGATGTGAAAAATCATTAGGAACAAGCAAGATTAGAGTCAGAGAAATCCGTTAGGAGGATATTTTAACCAACCCACAGTGGAGCTGGAAAACGTTTCCCTTCTCCCTTCTAGGTTATTTGGTTGGCCTAATAATTAAACTGATATAAGACACATTAACAGAAGAAAACTGTAGTTTTGTATGTATGGGAAGCCCATAAAAATAGGAGAGTCAAAAAGCGGGCAAAGCAGGAAGCTTTATAACTTTTAGACAAAATGATAAATTTGTGACAAACTGTCAAACCAAGGATTTGAGCTTATGGTAGTGAATTGCTGACGTAGTAACAAGCTTTATTTATACAGCTTTTTGGCCCTCAATCTCTATCTCTGGTGATAACGATGACTTCTACCCTCCGGGTACAGGGAAGTTACCTTTCACACTGCAGATTTATCTCCTGCTTTCAGTGGGGCCAAGGGACAGAGAGTCCCTCCTGTACCAGACATCTATGAAGTACATTGAATTCAAAATAATCAATATGCCAAATTTGCATATCATGGGGTGGCATACTCTGCAACCCTTCATACTCAAGGTAGAATTGTAATGTGAACCAGGCTGAAGACCACTGGAATGGGTATAATCATGTTGGATGGAGAGAGACTGTAGGACTTGAGTATTCAAATGTGAGGTTGATGAGGCAATACTAAAGGTCATGGATGTATCCAGGTTTCTGTCT
Organism: Mustela putorius furo; assembly: GCF_011764305.1. Classification (NCBI taxonomy): domain Eukaryota; kingdom Metazoa; phylum Chordata; class Mammalia; order Carnivora; family Mustelidae; genus Mustela; species Mustela putorius. The sequence continues at coordinate 5,807,361 of NW_025421397.1, forward strand.
TGAGCAACTGAATAGAGAGTGTGTCATTACCTGACACCAGAAACACAGGAAGAATAGCACATTTTGGGGGAAAAGGACAGAGATTCATTTTTACAAACACACACATGCGTGTTTAGAGATATAGATGTAGATGTAGAAATAAAGTAAAGCTATTCATTCTATACTTTGTCTGGAAACTGTGTATAGGATTTCTCAGTATTAATGAACATCAGAGGGTATTTGGGAATGTTTTAAAAAATACAACTACCGGGGGCGCCTGGGTGGCTCAGTGGGTTAAGCCGCTGCCTTCGGCTCAGGTCATGATGTCAGGGTCCTGGGATCAAGTTCCGCATCAGGCTCTCCGCTCAGCAGGGAGCCTGCTTCCTCCTCTCTCTCTCTGCCTGCCTCTCTGCCTACTTGTAATCTCTCTCTGTCAAATAAATAAATAAAATCTTAAAAAAAAATACAACTACCTGATATTCCTCCCATTTCTATAGTGGTGGGCATTGAGCGCATATATTTTGTAGAAGATCTTTAAGTGACTCTGATGTGAAACAACACTTAAAAATTATTGGAAATGAAAAGAGAGATGATGAAAAATGTATACATTTTGGAGTCACATAACCTCCAGTTTGGGCTCATTGATTTATATATTGTCTCCTGACATTCTGTTCACATACCTGTCCTACAAAGATAACAATACATGATGGGATTAGAAAGGTGATGCGGTGCTCCATAAAAATTATTCTTAACACAAATGAGTAAAAATAGATTATATGGGAAGTTTCTGCTTGTTTTTTTTTTTTTTCACCCTGCAAAAGGATGTCAGTTAACAGTAAGTATGTTTAGAAGAACTGTAGATGATATGGTAATTTTCATATTTAGAGAGTGAGACCATATCCTTTCTTAATCAATAAAATAATGTATGTGATCTGAGGTTATTTTGCTCTTGGCTGTTTTATTTCTTACATTTTATTCACTTTCTTTACAGCTTGGAATAATATCCTGTAATTTCTACCCTACTCTGATATTTTAGGTGCATAAATTATTCTTAGAAAACTGTTATAAAAATCATTCACATCAGAATGCTCAAATTATTAAAATCTTGGCTTATCCTCATGGAATAAATTTTCATTACAAACTGTAAAAATTACTGTTTTAATATATTTCTAGCCAATTTCACATTCACAAATTATTAAAAAATATCAATTCTCATCTTAGAGATTATCATATGGAGGAATTTTTTAAATAAGCACTACAGCAATTGTCAATTATGGTCTATTTATGACAAATATTGAAGTTACTTCATTGTATGGCTCTGTTTAGAATGAATGAATAACACATTTCAGTATAATATCTGAAGAAATAAGTTCAAGATGATTTCAATAAGTGTAATAGCTGTTCCATCCAAAATATACTCCAAGATACCACGATGAAATATCATCACAAATGTGCCCATGTAAGCCCAGAAATAAATCTTTGCTGGAAACTATTCTATAGCACCTTTGTGTCACTAAAAATCATTAAATACTTTACTACTTGTATTAAAAATTCCAAAAATGAATGCAAGTTTTAACAGTTTCAATATGCAAATTATTGCTCTTTTGTAAAATCCATTTTCAATGCTTCCATTTTTATTTTACTACTTGTGACTAAATTGGGAAAATATAAGCACATATACTTGTGATTTTCACACATATGAATGTTTTAAATATATTACGACTGTATGCTTTCCTATGACAGTAAAATTTGTCTTAAATTGTGTTTCATCTTTTTCAACAGATGGCTTCTTTGAATATTGGGAGAGCAGGTGCCTGTGTGGTAGTCATCAAGCAACCTTGACTTATTTTTATTTGGAGAGATTTTATTTGCTGGAGTGGTTATTTTTATATCAGAAGGCAAGAATGAGAACTTCCTGAGGTGAAAATTCTTCAAGAACAAGGATTTCTGTAGATTTACCTACTGATGTCAAAAGAGGTAGAAGATCAAAGAGAATTATAGGAATCGAAATAAACATCAAACTGCTATGGGAAAAATGTCTGGCCGTCTATTAGTTAGTTCAGGAATGGTTATTGGTAATTTGTTTTGTATTGTAGCATACAATAACTAAAGTTACCAAAGGCTTGTTTTTCTTGAGCAATTAAAAGGAGAGATCCATTTGTGACATGGATAATTTCATGACTACAACTCCTTCAATTGTTTTATAGTTTGTGGCAATATCAAAGAGGTCGAAGACATGATATTTCATCTGACAGAATCTGATTAGTTTACTATTTCCTAATCAGATGTGGTCATTTTAGGAGGCAGAATGATGTTTTATTAAAACAAACACGCTTCTTCCTCATTTTCTCAACTATGAGGGCAATTAGAGAAACAGATTCATGCCTGTCTCTTGCATTCAGAAAACAAACTGCTCTGCTAATCAAAGCTGCACATTTCATCAGAGAGGATGGTTGAATTTTATTTCAACCATATTAGCAATCTGAAGCTGGCAAACAGTAAAGATTGTTTTCATTAGGCTTACCACATTGCTTTGCTTTTTGAACACACTGAGCCAAAGAATCAGTACAATTATGGGCTTTTGCCTTATGTTGAGTTCAGTGTAAGCATGGAAGCTAGTTATTCTGAATGTTATATATATCCACTGCATGTTAAAGTCCCTTAGAATTTTGTTCATTAAAAAAAATAATGTTAGAATTTTGAAAGAGAAATCTATGATCTGTTCATTGGGAGTGTTAATGATCATCATTAGAAGGAAGGCAGACTTCAGATTCTCATTTCCCACTCTTCAAACTTGTTACATTGTTATGCACATTATTTTATGCCAAATGTTTGTAATTGTTTAAAGCATAAAGTGAAAACATTACATAATATCCTTAATAGATTCATGTAAATTTTAAATATAATTAATAAATGATAGAACATTTGCTTTTATCACTGTATCATTCTTCAATAAATTTTAATTCAAATCTGAGTACTGAGGTGTACTGCAGATAGGTCATTCTTATTGCTTGACTGTTCCTAAAAATTCAAGGAAATATATCTCCCTCAAAATGTGTATTTCCTCCCAAATATTACACTGGCACTGAATGTAGTCTTTAATTATTGCTTTCTTCTGTAGTCACTCATTTGAGGCAGTTAGCAATAATGCTTACAAAACACACATCCCATAATGAGTGCTTATAATTGTGCAAGAGCTAGAAAAGACAAGAAAATTCCTCTTTGAGTCAATGTAAACCATGGAACTGATTTTTACTAGTTGGGTGGAGAAAAATGTTTGAAATCTAATAACCAAGGAAAATATTGATAGTTTATATCAAGGAAATATTAGGAAATCTAAATTTTCCCAATATATACATGTGATCAAATTTGTTAATCACATTTTATGTCAGAAAAATTATGTCACTAGAAGTATAAGATAGGAAGAAGTACCAATGAATTTAAAAAATTACAGGTAAAAATGCATAACATAAAATTTACCATCTTAACCATTTTTAAGTGTACAGCTTAGCAGTATTAAGTATATTTAATTTCTTCTGCCCACAATGCATAGAGCATACATATAATATTAGCTAACTGGAATAGAAAACTTAATCTTGAAACTCGAAAGAACAGAGAAGATAATGTAGGTACAACTATTATTATTTTTTTTAAATTAATTTTTTATTTTTTATAAACATATATTTTTATCCCCAGGGGTACAGGTCTGTGAATCACCAGGTTTACACACTTCACAGCACTCACCAAAGCACATACCCTCCCCAATGTCCATAATCCCACCCCCTTCTCCCAAAACCCCTCCCCCCAGCAACCCTCAGTTTGTTTTGTGAGATTAAGAGTCACTTATGGTACATCTATTTTTTAATCAGTAAAGTTTTGTGGCGGTCGTATTTAAAATTTGCTAATAAATGTATTGATCGTTTTACAATGCTCTTTCCTGAGAAGGAATTTACCTGAAATGAATTTGCTGCATGCAGCCAACTCTATCTGTAGATCATATTAGCCTATACTACTACTTATATTGCATAGAGTGAGTATATACATCAATTGTCCAAATGATGACACTGAAGAGCACCCTGGACAATGAACTCTAAGCGTATATGAGATGGGGGAATGGATACCATTGTGCCAATTTGCTGAAAAGGAAACTGTCTTCCAAGGTCACACGTTAAATAAGTCCCAGCACTTGCTATATACCTGCCATGACTCCAATCCAGGATTCCTGAAACTTGGTTCTGTCAAAATTTCTGCTAAAAACAGAATTCACTATTTGGCTCTTTAATTAATAAGGAATATTTAAATAAAGAAAGTAGAGAAAATAGCATCAAGGAGGCTAATTTTTCCAAGATACTGTTCAGTATTTTTCTTACATTGATATCCTTGGAGTATAACATATTATTTATAAATAGCACTATGAGGACAACTTATATTTATATATACCACTTTGAAGTCTTAGAATATTCTGCAAATACTTTCAATTTTAATGATGACTATTAATAAGAATAGGAATATAAAATACAGTTCAAAATTATTTATAAAGTATACAATTACATACAAATCTCCAAACACTGCAGTACTGATTTATTTTATGTTGCACATTAAAAGTCAATAAAGCACAATCAATCATACAGTTAAAATAAAATATAAAAGGTGATATTTGTAAGTTTCTCCTGGATACTGAAACAAGAGACTGAATAAGAATAGAAGCATTAGTGCAAAAATATTGGCTACCCAAAGAGTATAAGGAATTTAAATTATTAATCATATTATGTATGGTTTGAAGAAACCAGCCAGTCTATGTATAAAATAAAAAATTGCAACCAAACAGCTAAAACCTGTGATAGTGGTTCTAAAAAAATTAACATTTAAACATAGGCTAAAATACAATATTTAAATATCTATGGTCTTATATCCAGACTTAATCTAGAAGATTAAAATGTTTCTATAAAAAATTTAAGATTTTGCAGCTTTGGGGAATTCTTTTAACCATATCCATGTCACTCCTTAAACCTGTACATAGTGTTTTTAGTATTTCAAAAGAGATGAAAATTAAGTATAAGTAAGGAAATGAGAATTAAAATTAATCTTTTAGGCATGAAGGGGAACAGAATTTGCCACTCCAAAATACCCCTCTTTGGCACAAGTATTATCTTGAGCTGGTTAATTTTTAAGAAACAGCAGACAGGGGAAAAGCTCTTTAAACAGTATAAGAAAACTTTTCCTAAGGGACTTCTACATTTACATGGAAAATCTCCACTTGTAAAAATGTAACTGGAAAAGGAGGATGACTAAAGCTCTAGAAACTCTTAAGACATCAACAACCTAAATCTGCTTAACAATCTTATCCTTGTTTGCTATGCTTTTCTTGATAGTTTCCCCAAACTGGCTCCCACCCCCAACAGTTCCTTTTATCTTTTGCTGGGGAGGGTCTTTAAGGTGGTGCTTTAGGCCACTTTGGAGAGTTAGTCGGTTTTCTTGCGTATCTTCTGTGTACACAGGAGGTGTACAGGTTAGTAAACTTCTGTTTGTTTTGCTCCCATTAATCTTTTTCATTCCAGGGGAGTCTCAGCTCAGAGCCAAGAAGGCTAGAAGGGTAAAGGAAAAAGTATTTCTCCTCCCCTATAGGCAACTATACTAATTTGTTTCCTTTAAAGGTTTAACAGGACCTCTTCCTATAAATAGCCCACTACTACCCTACTAGATAATTTGAAAAGGCCTGGAATTTTATCATCTTTTTTTTTTTTTTTAAGATTTTATTTATCTATTTGACAGAGAGAGAGATCACAAGTAGGCAGAGAGGCAGGCAGAGAGAGAGGGGAAAAAGGCTCCCCAGTGAGGAGAGAACCCGATGTGGGGCTCCATCCCAGGACCCTGAGATCATGACCTGGGCTGAAGGCAGAGGCTTAACCCACTGAGCCACCCAGGCATCCCTAGAATTGTATCATCTTATGGACTATGGTTAGCTCATGGAAAATTAATGTTTTGTCACTGTATAAATCTTATGTATTGTTTTTGTTCTAGGTTTCTATAATTTGATAGTCACAGTAATTAGATACTTAATATATACAGATTTGAATTCAGAAACTCATAAGCATTTATATATTATATACATGAATATAATTGGAACAATTTTAATTCATTGCTTTTAGATCAATTTGTGGCTTTTAGTAATTGAAACTTTACTGACATTTAAATTTCTTATCCTTGGAAATAAATGAAGAGTAACACAAGATACAACACACCAAAATATTTATGTATTCAGAATACCTGAAAAACACAATGTGAAAATGAAATCGCTTATTTTATTCACTTATTATTTCCATGACCAAGTATCAAAATCTACATGCAGCAGGTACTGTGCTCAGTGGACATTACTTGCACTCATGTAGCTCAGACATGAAAGAAGACAAACTAATAAATGCATAGTCATGTCACATTTGTTGAAAAAATCTCTTCCAGAACACTATGGGAAACATGTGAAGGGCATCTAACTTTATTTTGTGGATGTGATGCCTGAATTGTTAAGGATGATGTTAAAAGAATGCTTCTTCCCTACTTCATGAAGAAATACTTTTTTCCCCCCAAGACATTCCTGGTCTTTTATCCCACCTGTATCCCCTCTAAATGATATGGTAGGTAGATGACAGTGTTCAAAAAATAAATTAAACAAGCAAAAATATTCTAAAACCTCCCCACAAAGGTAGTAGGAGGGAAAAAAAAAACAACTTCTTTTCTTGCTGAATTATCATGAAAATGATGAGGGAACAGATGGCTGGCTGATGACAAAGCAAAAGGCTGACACCTTGCAACCTCCCCCAACTCCCACTCTTGTGTGGGACATAGGTGACATTCTTTAGGAATCTCCCACCCATCTTAATGTTAATACCTTGCTAGAGGGCAAAAAGACCTTGGCAATGGCAAGGCTTCTGGTATCAGGTGTCTTATAGGTCCTCATTAGCATATGAAAGTTCTATTGAAACCTCCCTTTTCCTTACTTCCCCAACCCCCATGGTAAGTAACCTGCCATCCCTCACAACCCTGGGAGCAGCAGCTCTTCCTGCCCATTGGTCCTGTTGCAGTGCTTTAATATACCACCATTTTGCACCAAAGATGTCTCAAGAATTCTTTCTTGGTCATTGGCTCTGGACCTCACCCCACCGAACCTCATCTATATTCTAGAACTTCATCAAAACCATGATGTGAGGTCCATCCCAGGCAACCTACAACTATACAGACAGAGAGATACTACACTCTGATATGTGGCCAAACAAACACAATCCATTACCACATATTTTCCTTTTTTTCTTATAATCATTTACTTTTATATTTAGGTGATTGCTTTTTAATCCATCCACAGTATTTTTTTTTATTCCAGTTAGTTAACATACAATGTTATACTAGTTCTAGGTGTACACTATAGTGATCAACACTTCCATGTCACCTGGTGTTCATCAGACAACTGTACTCCCTTAAGTACCCCACCCCCTATTTAACACATTCCCTCACCCACTTCCTGTACTGGTCTACTCCCTCCCCCTCTGGTAACCAACAGTTTGTTTTCTACAATTTAGAGACTGTTTCTTGTTCTTTCTCTTTCTCTCCCCCCCCCCCCACCTTTTCTTGGTTGTTTTGTTTCTTAAATTCTACATATGAGTGAAATCATATGATACTTGTCTTTCTCTATCTGACTTATTTTGCTTAGCATTATACTCTCTAGCTCCATCCTTGTAATTGCAAATGACAAGATTTCATTATGTTTTATGTCTGTAGCATTCCATTATGTGTGTGTGCGTGTGTGTGTGTGTGTGTGTGTGTGTGTACATACCACATCTTTTTATTCATTCATCAATCAATGGACACTGGTCTACTTCTGTAACTTGGCTATTGTAAATAATGCTGCTATAAACATAGTGGTGCAAGCATCCCTTTGAATTAGTGTTTTTGTATTCTTTGGGTAAATACCCAGTAGTGCAATTGCTGAGTCATAAGGCAGTTCTATCTTTATTTTATTTTTAAAGATTATTTATTTATTTATTTGACAGACAGAGATCACAAGTAGGCAGAGAGGCAGGCAGAGAGAGAGGAGAAGCAGGCTCCCTGCTGAGCAGAGAGCCCAATGTGGGACTCCATCCCATGACCCTAGGATCATGACCTGAGCTGAGCAGAGGCTTTAACCCACTGAGCAACCCAGATGCCCCAGGCAGTTCTATTTTTAAATTTCTGAGGAATTTCCGTATTTTTTGTCAGAGTGGCTGCACCAGTTTTTATTCCCACGGACAGTGCAGGAGTGTTCCTTTTTCTCCACATCTCCACCAACACCTGTTGTTTCTTGTGTTGTTGATTTCAGCCATTCTGACAGGTGTGAGGTGATCTCTCATTGTAGTTTTCACTTGTATTTCCTTGATGATGAGTGATGTCAGGCATCTTTTTCTGTGTCTGTTAACCATCTGTAGGTCTTTATAGAGAAATATCTGTTCATGTGTTCTGTCCATTTTTAATCAGACTAATTATTTTTGGGGTGTTGAGTTTTAGAACTTCTTTATATATTTTGGATACCAATCCTTTATTGCATATGCCATTTGTAAATAATCTTCCCCCATTCTGTAGACTGCCTTTTAGTTTTGTTGATTATTTCCTTTGCTGTGCAAAAGCTTTTTATTTTGATGAGGTCCCAATAGTTTATTTTTGCTTTTGCTTCCCTTGTCTCAGTTACCACGTATTTTCAAGATAAAGAGTTCACAAGCAAGAAGACTGGATAGAACCATTTTTCATACATGGTTCATCCTAACTTTACTGGGTGATTGGGATGAGCATCTGCGTTAATTAGCTCTGGGGCGGGGGATGGGGGGTGCATACTTCTCAAACTTTACAACAGCAAGTTATTTTGCAACTTGGAACAAGGACCCCACCAAAGTGAGGCTCCAATCTTCCTTTAGGAAGTAGAGGTACAGCTGCTATCTTCCTTGATGATTACATTTCAAAGAGATGGCCCTCATTGAAGGAGGGCTTAGCTGCCTCCATTTTGATCTCAAACTTTCTAGTTGGGCTCCTCTTTCCAGCTTGTCTCTTGGTTCAGACTAAGACACTGAGGGCAAAGGATCCCCTGATGGGATCTGAAATTATCCTCTCAAAGAAGCTGGCCCTGAGCCAGCAAGACCCTGCCTGTGACTGACTCCAAGACAAAGGCAATTTGACTTTCACTGCCTACCTGCACGTTTCCACCCACTTTTGCCTCACAGTTTCCTTATATAAACCTGGAAGTATTTTCAGCATTTTGGAGACAGTCTTGGAGACGCTGGTCCTCTGTCTTCCTGGTGCTGGCCTCAATGAAATAACTTCCCTTCTTGTTTCACCACCACTCTTTTGTCTGCCTTTGGATTCTGTCAGCAGTGACTCCCTGGATGAAGCTGGTCCCCAGCCACGTGCTCCTGCATCCCTGCCTGCTGATTGTATCAGGTCCTTGAGGAAAGGGTTCTGTTGTCACAAACTTGACAAAGACCTAGTTTTTAAAACTATTTACATATAATTCAAAGAAAGGAGCGAATACTCAGAATTATAAGTTTTCTAGAGTAAATATTCTTGAGAAAGAGAAGGGAAGGAAAAATCTCTTCCCTCATTTTAAACAGAGAAAATTAAATCTCTCCATTTTCATTTGTTATTTGTCCTTAAAATAGATATTAGTGTATTTTTCCTCCAGTTGCTTGTCTAACTTCAGATTTGCACTTTTTCTGTTTTTCTCCTGAGGTTACGGTGAGGCAATGATCTATGTTGGGGTCTATAAACTAGGGGCCACAGGCCAATGATAGAAAATATATATCAGAATAATAATATTTCATGACACATGAAAATTATGTAAAACGCAAATTCCAGTGTCTATAAATTAAGTGTTATTGAAACCCAGCCGTGCCTCCTCTACTGTTTACAGTGGCTTCTTTCTAACTATCCCAGCAGAGTTAGTTGCAAGAGAGACCATATAACCACAAAGTATTTAGTCTCTGCACCTTTACAGAAAAAGTTTGCTGACACCTGGTCTAGGTCCTTACTAATCAGTTAATAGTCCCTTGAAGAAGCAACTTTACTATTACCTAGAGCTTGTTAGAAATGCTAAATTTGGGATCTGTCCAGAGCTGCTAAATGGGATTCTACTTTTTAACAAAGTATCTAATGTGACTTGTGAAAGGTTGAGAAATAGCAATGTAAGTAATTTCTCTGCAAACTCCATATCCTTCTCTGGTTTTCTCAATGAAGGTGTCAAGTAGGGAGTCAGCAATCCTGCTCAGCTCTCATATTTAATCCACATAACTCCAGTATGAATTTTATCAGGAATAACAGTAATGTTTTAGCTTTCATCTACTTTCCCTTTGTCTAATTTTTTAACCGGTTCAGAAACTAGATGAGGAAGGGTGCTACTTATTGGATTACTCCCCAAATCCAGCAGAGAAACAGTAGTGAGCTCTGTGAAATGGGCTATATGCTAAGCAGAGAGTTCCAATTATGAGAAGATGTAATTTTTACAAAGGAAGATACAAGAGAAAGTAGATCACATGTTTGTATTATACCCATTATTTTATAATCTGTTTTCATCTTACGGACACTGGAGAGAATAGGCCGTGGTTTTCTGTAGCCAAATTTCTGGCTTAGAATCAATCAGACTGATTCTTACTGACCTCAGTTCTCTTGAGATGGTAATTTTGGTTTGCTTGGGAACTAAGCCCCAGCTTGCTTAGAGGGGTGGACCTATTCTTCTGCCTACTGAGGAACATGTCAAAACAAGACTTGGAATTCTTACATGGATGATGGAGAAAATCAAACCCACAGCCACAGTTCCTTTTGCATTAAACCGAGAGGTAAAATTTAAAGGTTTGTACTGTTAAAAGGTAAACTGAGGCATGTTAAACATTTTAAGAGTTAACTGAACAAAAATAGATTCCACTGTGGCAGAGCCAAACAAGAAGTGGTTAAAAGCATTCCACCTAAAGGAGTCAAGGGAAAGACTTACATAAAGGTGCAGAACTGAAGGAAATTACTTGATTGGCTAAAGCGTAAAGCTTTGTTGGCTCTTTGAGAGTGGTTGTTCTTAGCACTCTGATTTCATAAACTAGAACCACTTACAGGCTTATATTTTGATTTAGGCCACCTCAGTCTAATGGACTCCTTGTTTGACTGATTTAATAGTTTTTATAGATTTTGATGTGTTAGAAAGTGATCATAATTGACTTAACATCCTCGTAAGTAATATTAAGATTTAGGAAGTAATAATGATTTTAGATTTTAAATTTTATGTGGAAGGGTAAAAGAAAATGTGACAAAGTTTATAAACAGCATTTGGATTTTAAAAATTAAATCATTGAATTTATTACTGTAATACATTTATGAGAAATGACCAATGTTTTTAAAGTTTTCTAAGGATAAATACTTCACAAACTTAAAACACAAGCATTATTATATTTATGAATGTAGATGAAAGTGTCGGAGGAAATTTAAATAAGCTAAAGATAGGGCTAATCATTAAAAATTTAATATGTTTAAATTTATATGAGCACATATTAATCAAGGGCCCCCTTAAAAAGGATTGCTATTATTTTGTAGATTTATAACTAAATTACAAGGCTTTGAAAGTTCAATTTAGAAACTTAAGGAAAATATTGTTTGTTGACATAATTATTTTTAAAAGTTGATATTTATTCTATGAAGAAAACAACCACTAATAGTATTTTTCGAATACAAAGCACACTCACTCAAAAACAAAAATATTGTTCACGTTTATAAAATACTTTCATACATATTATTAATTTGTCATACCCTCAATATTCAAAATAATATTTTCTTCAGAATTATACTCTATCCATCATAGAACTAAGAATAGAATTCCATAGTACAGCTTTAAAAATTCATTTTATTAATAATGCTTAGGAGAAAATAAGTATTTGCTCACATGGGCTCAAATTACCTAACTTATGGATTCTAGATCACTTAAAGTAAAAAATGGACAATGTTTATTCTATATAGATAATAACATACAATGACTATATTTTTGTGTAGCATAAATGTATTTCTATTTTACTACATTTTCCCCATCTTTGAACCAATCACCTTTGTTAGTTAAGATATTTAAACATAAAGTTAAATAAGTCTATTTCTCTTAGTAATAATTCAGAAACTTAAGATATGACTGCATGGACATTCACAATTGTCATATCCTTTATCCTTCATGCCCAAACACAAAATATTGAAGTCCTTTTAAAAATAATGCATATTTAAATGTTTATATTTCCTCAAATGTCCAAAACCTGTTCCTTTTCCTCACTTTTATTTCCAGATATAAATGATGTATAATAATTGGCTGATACAAATGGCATGTTTAGATTTTAACTGGTATAGAAGATGCTTACAGGGACTTTATTTTTAATTCAGATGTTTGAAAAGGGGAATTACATTAAAGCTGGTTTGATGTCAATTAAAAAATTAAGAGAATTCCTAAAGGACTGTAGAAAACTGGCCATCAAGTGTACACATTAGGAGGAATAGCTAAATTGTATGTCCAAACAGTGTCTTGATTGATTTTTACTCTGATCTTCTCACCAAATTACATTTGCGAAAGTAACCATGGAGACTAAAAGCTTAACTACTGAACTGAACTAGCAAAGTAATACCAAAGAGTGTAGTAAAAGAAAGTAAAGGTGTCTTCAGAGTCAAAAAGGTGGCTCATTGTAACATATAATACGCTACATTAACTTTTCTAAATCCTAAGAAATCAAGAGCATCTACTTACTCTCTGGAAAAGTAGGAACAGAGAAGCAGATTAACCAGTCAACAAAATGTTTATGTTTTAATGCCTAGTTTAATATTCCATGCATTTGTTACTTATCTAATGGTTTAGGGTATAGAAGTACATTTCTTTAAAAAATGTATCATATCCCTAGATCTACATTCACAATCAGAATTAATCAGATCTATGGTCATAAAATATATTATTGTAGTGGTTGAAAAACTTTTTTGGACTAAAGCTATTTTTCTAAAGATTTATTTATTTGACAGAGAGAGAGAGAGAGAGATCACAAGTAAGCAGAGAAGCAGAAAGAGGGAGAAGAGGAAGCAGGCTCCCCATTGAGCAGAGAGCCCCAAGCAGGGCTGGATCCCAGGACCAGGAGACCATGACCTGAGCCGAAGGCAGAGACTTAACCCACTGAGCCACCCAGGCATCCCTGAACTAAAGCTATTATCCATATATTCTACTATTAATTTAAACAGAACACCAATCAAAATAATTAAGAATTTTCAGAAAAATCTCAATTCTTCAATTAACTTGAATTATAAAAGGATATGGAAATTACAGATGTAGGTTAAAATGAATAAATGATTTTCTAATTTATAGGGTGAAGGTAAGTTAAAAGTAATATGTTCATAGTGCCATCTATTTATCGGTCAAATATTCACTAAAAACCTTCTACAATGCCAGGAATCCAAAATGGCATTGGTGGCATAATTTCAAACAACAAATATAACCAGCACTGTGAGAAAAAAAAGGCACTTATAAGCAAATAATACTCTGAATAAGTACTATGATAGATTTAAGTACCAGATGTAAAAGAAGTTGATTAGGGAATATCATATTGCTCAGGGAGATGAAGAAAGATTTACTTAAGAAACTCTTATTTGTAAGGATAGAAAATTCAGGAGGAGGGATCTGAAGTAGTCCTGAAGTGCGAGGTAGAAAGCAATTCTGTTCTCTCCCTAACCACTTCCTACTTGTCCCCTGCATACCTAACACTGCTAAATCTAGGTAGGAGGAGGGTATTTCTGCTGGTCTTTTCTTCAGAAGCTCAGAGATCAATCTCACACTGTTTTCTGATGAATCCTTAGGAAATGCAAACTGATTAATCTCCTTGAATTCCTATGTTCACAATGCTAAGTAGCTTTAATTTGGAAAATTTTAGGGTGCCTTTCTCTCTGTGTAAGAAAAAGAAATCATGAAGAAATGATTTAAGAAAAAGAATCATTATATGTATTTATCATTTGACTTTTCTTTCTTTGGAACTATAAATTATGGATAAGAATCCGAATTGTAGAAATTACTGAAGGAACTTCCATTTTACTAGTTTAATTCAGAGACATACTTTTTTGTCTTATATTTGTAGTAAACTCGATAATATACAAAACGTTTCCTTAAACATTTTGGAAGTATTCTTAGTTAAGAGGTTATATGGGTTTAGATCACATGGGCTGTGTTTAGACTCTGTCTTTTTCTAGTTACGTGAGTAGGGCAAATTACCTAACTTCTTTGTTGCTGACCTTCCTCACTGTAGATATATTGACAGGATTGTGAAAATTATTTAAACCACTTAGGCATTGAGCTAAGCACTCTCATGAGGCCTTTTCTGGCTCAGTCTGTGAAGCGTCCACCTCTGGATTTCGGCTCAGGTCATGATCTCAGGATTGGGATATCAAGTTCCCTATTGGGCTCAATGCTAAGCATGGAGCCTGCTTAAGATTCTTTCTCTCCTGATGGCCACTCCATCTCTCTCTCCCTCTCTAAATAAGAAAAAGAAAAAGGTCCCTTGAATTATGCATGGTAAGTGTTTACAGAGAAAATCAAAAGACTGCTTACTACTTGACAACCATTTTAATAGAAGCAATTATATGAATACATTTTTCATAAAGTTCTTTTCTCTAAGAAATGTACACTTATTAACAAAACCCAGGTTAATATTAGCACTAGCTCTGAATCAGAAAGAAATAAAAAAAAAAAAAAGCAACCAACCCCCCCCTTTTTTTTTAAAGATTTTATTTATTCATTTGACAGAGACAGAGATCACAAGTAGGTAGAGAGGCAGGCAGAAAGAGAGAGAGGGGGAAGCAGGCTCCCTGCTTGATCCCATGACTCTGGGATCATGACCTGAGCTGAAGGCAGAGGCTTTAACCCACTGAGCCATCCAGGCACCCCCAAAAACCTTTTAAAAAATATAAAATAAATAACTAGCTCATCGAGTAATTTCATATGTCATGAAAGTAATCCTGTTAGAAGCAGGGTCAGGGAAAAAAGGGAAAACTTACTAATTCAAAGAGAAAAAATAAAATTGTTAAAAATTAAAATACACTTATAAAATATACAAAAATTATCTATTCCTCTCATACTCAAACTCTTCCTAATGTCCGTTTACCACTTTCTATTCACTTTATCAATCAAACTAGTCTCATGAAAGACCAAATTACATTGATGATTTTATTCAGGCTGTTGTAATAGAAGGGATGTTCTTTAATGCAGACATTTTAAAAGACTAGGGAGGTAAAAACGTAAGGTTCATTGTCATGGAAACAAGGGTGTTATGAAGAAGGATGACAGTGAGTCTTACTTGAAGGCTGGAGGTGTTTAATTCTTGGAATATGCGGAAAAGTCATACCTTTGCAGTTAGCCATTTCTCAGGACATGGGAGGGGAGGGGAGGTTTTCTCAACAAGCTTTCCAGGAAGACAGGACTCAGATAAATTCAACATTGTCAGTCCCTTATTTATTCAGTATTAATATTCAATGTTGGACAATTTGGAGATAATCCTAAGCCTCCTGAGTAGAGTGGATTAAAGGTGAACTGGAATAGGTAAATTAAGTGTCCAGAGGCAGGGATGTGGTACCTTTATAGTCAGTAGCAGAAAACCAGAACTCTTACTATACCAGTAGGTGAACACAGGATCATAAGCATCAAACCTCATATATGATCTGTAAGGTATAGTCCACAGGTCTGATAGATATATATTTTTTTTTCAAAGATGGGCATTGTCTTTAAAATATTTTAGGTAATTCACAAAATTTAAACACATAGAGTTTGATCACTGAACGCCCATTTCTAACAGTTTCTTGTTGATTCTGAATTAACAAGCAAATTAAATTCATTCTTTACAGTCTTCCTTCCTATACTGAACTCACAATAAGATTTCCTCTATTCAAATATCTTATTTTAATATAGTAGAGGGAAAAAAAGATGAAAAAGTCAAGATGATTGCTCCAAATTAAATGGGCTCTTCTACTTTAAACTTCAATAGCAGTCTTTTAGAAACACCTATAATGGGGCACCTGGATGGCTCAGTGGGGTAAGCCTCTGTCTTTGGCTCAGGTTATGATCTCAGGGTCCTGGGATCGAGCCTGGCATTGGGTTTCCTGCTCAGTGGGGAGCCTGCTTTCCACTGCCTCTCTGCCTACTTGTGATCTCTCTCTCTCTCTCTCTCTCTGTCAAATAAATAAATAAAATCTTAAAAAAAGAAAAAGAAACAGCTATAATGTTGACAGACTAGATATTGTTTTATTTTCCACATATTCTCTTTTTGCATACCATAGGTCTTCTAAATTTTTTTATTTCTGATGTCATCCTAATGTATCTTAGGGTGCTCTTCAAAAGTGATAGGAAGCTTAAGATCTGTTACAATTGCCATGTTGGTATTTACAGTGGAGCAGGCTGTTACTAATAAGTTCAGTTTGTTAAAATACAAATTAGTTGTATAATGTTTATTAGGAAACTCCGATAACCCTCTCAGATTCCTAAAGTTATTTTAAAAAAGTGTAGTAATTGTCTGTGTGGCTGAAGTGTTTATGCCTGCCAACTTCATAGCTGTATTTGTTTAAAAAAAAAAAAAATCCAATGTTATCTCCCAGTATTCAATATTTACCTAACACTAGCATAAATATAACTTCTGAAGGGGTACAATATGCATTACCCCAAAATATGACACCCTCCCACATTGAATATTTTAAGCTGAAGGAATTTGAGAAAATGGCAGATGGAAGGAAGATCCCTCTGACCTTCTCTCCCAGCCCCTTGTCCTTCTGAACCAAGTCATAAAACCCTCAAGTGAGAGGTGCCTTCCCCATACCCAGAAGAAAGGAATATCCTTATCTTTGAAGACGAAGACCATGATGAAGAATCTCAATAAACAGACTGTACTTGCCAAGTTCAGTCTCATACTCTTCAATCTATCACACTCATTATACTCCTCAACCTATCATTTTCCATCACAGCTGTTTACTCTTCATGAAACCTAGCATAAAAGTACATATGTCGAAGTGTTTCTTCGGATTTTCATTTCCTTAGGAAGACTCCCATGTCATGTAAAACTTGCATATTAAATAAATTTGTCTACTTTTTCTCCTCTTTATCTGTCTTCACCAGTTTAATTTTCAGATCCAGCCAGGGACCCTATAGGATCAAGGGAAAGCTCTTCCTTCTCTACATTTTCATTACTGGTTCTTTAAAATATTTTTTCTTACTACTGTTTTTGGTTTATTATTATTTTTTTATTTACTATTTACTATATAGTTTTGCTTTATTTTCCTTCCTTTTTTTCCCCTATTCTGACATAAGCTTACTCACTTGAGAGCCATATAAAATTTTTTCCTTCAATTTTATTTATTTACCTTAGAGAGAGAGAGAACACAAGCAAGGAGGAGCAGGCTCCCCACTGAGCAGGGAGCCTGATTTGGGCCTTGATCCCAGGACCCTGGGATCATGAGTTGAGCCAAAGGCAGCCAATTAACCAACTGAGCCACCCAGGCACCCCCACTTGAGAGCCATATAAAAATGGAGTAAACTTCTGTCTGTGAAATGGGGTTATAACTCTTTAATATCATTTAATACAATACCTGAAAGAAAGTAAGTCTGTAATAAAGATTAGTCATTACCTGTATTAGGTATATTTAATAATTATAGTTAAATTATTTATTTAATTTTTAATAAAATTTTATTTCTCTTTGCTCCTTTTAAAAATATCTCAAGTACATGGTTCCTGGGTGGTTTGGTTGGTTAAGTGACTGCCTTCGGCTCAGTCATGATTTTGGGGTCATGGGATTTCATCGATATTGGGTTCTTTGCTTGGCAGGGAGTATGCTTCTCCTTCTCCCTCTGCCCCTACCTTCTACTCTTTCTCTCTCTCAAATAAATAAATAAATAAAATCCTTAAAATCTATCTATCTATCTATCATCTCTTTCAAGGACAAAATTTCACTACTGTTTTTGTTTATTTAAGAAACATCACTGTTTTACTTATTTTGAGAATTGTAATTTAATTATTTTTATACCTCTTACTTAAATTTTATTTACCCTCAAGAATTACATTCTCTCCGTATCTGATTGGAAAAGACATCCAGTTCCCCCTAATAACTGAGGCACGGTTTATCTTTAAGTGGCAGTAGGTAATAATAAAGCTGACTTTCTCTCTCTTTCTCTCTCTCTCTTTTTTTTTTTTTTTTTTAATTTTGGTCTATATTGTTCATAGTTGCAGCAAAACCAGAGGCTGGAGTACCTATTAAGTTGTATATTTGATAGACTTTATGAAGCAATCTTCAATATAAAATAAGAAAAAACCAAAACTGCGTAATAAATAAGTGACTAAAATTGAAATGAATCGCATGTTGCCTGGAAAATCACGGAGACAAGGAATAAGAACATTCTGTTGTCTGTAAACCATGCATCACCTGCTTTTCTTTTATTTTTAAAGGCTGCTTGGAGGGGGGATATTATTTTTTATAGATGAATGGTGATTATTATATTTAATTTCCTTTTTTGCTATGGTATGATACAATAATTTAATATATCAACCATTTCCCTACTTTTGTGTGAAATAGAACTAGCACCATACATCTATAGAAGCTAGAGAAAATATGAGTTTTCATTCCTGCTTTTCTCTCCCTCCCTCCTGTCTCTAACTTCCCCCACCCTCCTCTCTCTGTCCTTCAGCTATTACATATCACTTCTTTCAGAAAAGTATTTTACCTTGAACTCTGTCCCTTTGGGTTATTCAAGAACTGCCATTTCTATTGACCTTTTTCTTGGTCAAATATAACTTGTTCAGTGGTAGATATTTCTTCACAATTGGACCTATAATTATAAACTCACATCATGAACTTTGACAATCCCAGGACCAAAGCACAAAACACTCTTACTACTTCTATTAGAGTCTCAGGATTCACACAGATACTTGAAACTCTTCTAGCTAGGTTTTGGAACATGTTTGGCACAGGAAATACAATTCTAGGAGTAGCTAGAGTGGGTTCCTGATTATCGTTCAGAGCCAATAGAAACAGAGAAGACACAGAATGACTTCACCCCTGTTGAACAAGTTTCAGCTCTTCAGATAAAGTCTGTCCTCCATTAGATATTCATTCATGATGGAAATAATAATTACACAGATATGCTTACACATATAAACATAATAAATATTGCCTAAGCAGTCTCTAATTAACTGTGATAAAGATCCCTATAAATTTTTTTCTTGTCTAATCCAGAGGAATACTTTTGTAAAATACAATTAAAAAACATCACATCAATACTAATTGTTCTAGAACTTTCTAAATGTTTATTTTCTATATCTGTACTCAACTTGTTAAAGACTTGTAACAAATAATTTGTAGCATGTTATATTGACCTGAACATCTTTAGTCCCATGAAAAGTCACTGTATCTTTTGGGATTAGATTTTAGTGAAAGCACCAAAATCAAAGTGTCACAAACCAGAGATGATATTTCTATTTTATTTAAAGTCTGAAGGTATGCAAACCAGGTATGGTAGCTCTGTATCATGGAGTCCCCAGATACCCAGCTTCTTCTATTCTACTGTCAATGTACTTGGGCTCTATTGGTTTTCCATTTGGGGAATATGGGGCTTTATCACTTTGTCACCACATCTGAATAAAAGCAGCAGGAGCCAAGAAAAGACAGTTAATGAGAAAGCTCTTGTGGGAGCTATTGGAATTCCAAGTACCTGACATACAGATAGCACTCTGTCTTTAACTTATCAGCCAAGATTTAGTTATAGGGACACACTTAACTACATAAAGTGTTTGAGATGAAGTCTTTATCCTGGAAAGTTTGACTAACTTAAAAGAAATCCAGGATGGGAAAGAAACTGCAAGCTCTAAATCTACTTCAAGCTCACCGCATAGGTACAATTTAGTGTTTAACAGAGTTCCCAGCAATAACACATTTGATTCATTACTTTAAGAAAAATTCTATTTGAAGTTTATTTGCCTTCCAAAACTTTCTGAAATAGAACAGAACTACTTTTTCCCCAAAATTGGAATTACTGGAGCTCAGTTTCTGCTCATATGCTGTCTATTCCAGGAAATAAAATGCATATTTAATTTTAATACAGTTCAATGACCCTCTCTCTTAGATATGAGTGATAAAGTTCATTTCACTGCCTCAGTGACTTTGACATCACTGGACGGTCATATCCTCAACAGTGTCATTTACTAAGGAGACCAAAGGAGGATATATACTATTATCATTTTAA
The DNA here is from genome assembly GCF_011764305.1 of Mustela putorius furo. Lineage (NCBI taxonomy): Eukaryota > Metazoa > Chordata > Mammalia > Carnivora > Mustelidae > Mustela > Mustela putorius. Next base: position 5,827,615 of record NW_025421397.1, read on the forward strand.
CCTGACAAACCCATATCACTTCTGGGATGGATTAAGTACTGGCATGGCAAATTTCATGGTCGCTTTTGGTATTTCAGGATGAACTTTCAAGAAAAGGATATCCTTTCAAGAAAAGGATAGTGCTTAAACACATCTGGAAGACTTATTTCCTAATAAAATTTATGAAATTGCCTGAAGTCATTATCAATGTAATTTGCTAATGTAAGTGAGCCACTGAGAACAAAAGACTCATGTTAATTTTAAGATATATGAAGATTAGATTTCTTTTGGACTTTTGGTAACAAGTCACATAAAAATTTTTGCTTCCCTCCCAAAACTTCTTATTTTCCCCAGTTCCCAGACCAAGAACAAAAAGAAAGTAAGAAAAGAAAGAAAGAAAGAGAGAAAGAAAGAAAGAAAGAAAGAAAGATGGCTTGGATTAGGATATATTAGAGGGTATTATTTAGATTACATTATGAGGATTGGGCATAAGATGGGTAGGTATGTAGGTACTAAAAGAAATGGGAATTTATATCATGTTTATTTTCCTAAGAGTAGCATACGTGCTTTAAATATGCATTTTGTTACATTGTGATCTTAAGGTTTGAGTTCTGTTTGTAGTTTAGACAGATGTAATTCAATAGTTTAGGTAAGAGATGATTATATCTTGCATGAGGTTAGTGATGATGAAGAGGAAATACATGTGAATAAATTGGAGCATCCATCAAAGGGTTTAGTGATGGATTCTATTTGCAGGGGGCAGGTAAAAAGAGTGATGCCTGGCTTTTTAAGCTAGTGAAACATAGTGGATATCAGTATCATTCATTGAGATAGGGAGAACTGAAAGAGAACCATACTTTGAAATCAGTGTTGTGCACAATTTCAGAATGGATTCAACAGAAAGTATTATTATCTCACACAATTACAAAGTACATTCTTAGAGTAGAAAGAAACCTTAGAAGTTATCTGGTCTATCATCTTAAATGATGATAGTTGTACTATTTCTGCTTGAATGTCTCAAGTGATAATATCCTCTTGGCTTTATAAACACACAATAATACTTTTTAAATAGGCATCATTATTTTGATATTCTTCTTATGCTCAGACAACATCTGCCCCTTTGTGGAAGATTAATAACAATTTTGGAAGTAGAGTTTTATAAGGTTTTCCTCTACCTGTTCAAAAAGATCTTGACACTCCTTAATGAAATGTTTATTGCTTAGAATGGCAAACCTGTTCCCCTGCCTACTGAGGAGGTTATATATTCAAAATGAGAAAAAGTTAGAACTGATATACAGATGATGGAGACAATCAAACCCACAACAAAAATACCTTTTTTATTAAACTGAGGTATATGATGAATGGTTTTGTATGGTTAAAAGATACACTGAGGTATATTAAACATTTTATGACTTATTGAGCAAAAATCAATTCCAATGGGGCAATGCCTAACCAGATGTGGTTAGGAATGCTCCACCTACTGGAGACAACTATGGGCTTCCCAAATATGTGGCAAAGTCATTACATATATACATGCTTATGCTCTTTGATATACATGAAAGAGAATATACATAAACATATATATGTTTATGCTTTTTAAAAAATTTAATTTAAATTTCTTTTCAGTGTTCCAAAATTCATTGTTGATGCACCACACCCAGTGCTCCATGCAATATGTGTCCTCCTTAATACCTACCACCAGGCTCACCTATCTGCCCACCTCCATCCCCTCCAAAACCCTCAGTTTGTTTCTCAGAGTCCAGTTTCTCATACTTCATCTCCTCCTCCAATTTCCCCCAATTCACTTTTCCTTTGCTTCTCCTAATGTTCTCCATGGTATTCCTTATGCTTCATAAGTAAGTGAAACCATATGATAATTGACTCTCTCTGCTTGTCTTAATTCACTCAGCATAATCTCCTCCAGTCCCATCCATGTTGATACAAAAGTTGGGTATTCATCCTTTCTGATGAAGGCATAATATTTCATTGCATATGTGGACCATGTCTTCGTTATCCATTCATCTGAGGAAGGGCATCTTGCCTCTTTCCACAGTTTGGCAACTGTGGCCGTTGCTGCTATGAACAATGGAGTACAAATGACCCTTCTTTTCACTACCTCTTGATCTGTGGGGTAAATACCCAGTAGTGCAATTGCAGGATCATAGGGAAGCTCTATTTTTAATTTCTTAAGGAATCTCCACACTGTTTTCCAAAGTGGCTCCACCAACTTGCATTCCCACCAACAGTGTAAGAGGATTCCCCTTCCTCCACATCTTCTCCAGCACTTGTTACTTACTGTCTTATTGATTTTGGCCATTCTAACTGGTGTAAGGTGGTATCTCAATGTGGTTTTGATTTTAATCTCCCTGATGGCTAGTGATGATGAATATTTTTTCATGTGTCTGTTAGCCATTTGTATGTCTTATTTGGAAAAGTGTCTGTTCATGTTTTCTGCCCATTTTTTGACATGATTATCTGTTTTTTGAGTGTTGAGTTTGAGAAGTTTTTTATAGATCTTGGCTATCAGCCCTTTTTTTCTGTAGCGTCATTTGTGAATATCTTCTCCCATTCTGTGGGTTCCCTTTTTGTTTTGTTGATTTTTTTTTTTTTTTCTGTGCAGAAGCTTTTGATCTTGATGAAGTCCCAAAAGTTCATTTTCACTTCAGTTTCATCTTTGGAGATATGTCTTTAAAGAAGTTGCTGTGGCCAATGTCGAAGAGGTTACTGCCTATGTTCTCTGCTAGGATTTTGATAAATTCCTGCCTCACGCTGAGGTCTTTTATCCACTTTGAGTTTATCTTTGTGCATGGTGTAAGAGAATGGTCGAGTTTCATTCTTCTACACATAGCTGTCCAATTTTCCCAGCACCATTAACTGAAGAGACTTTTTTCCATTGGGTATTTTTTTCTTGCTTTGTCAAAGATTATTTGACCATAGAGTTGAAGGTTCATATCTGGGCTCTCTACTCTGTTCCCGTGGTGTATGTGTCTGTTTTTGTGCCAGTATCAAGCTGTCTTGGTGATCACAGCTTTGTTGTAAAGCCTGAAATCAGGCAATGTGATGCCCCCAGGTTTTTTTTTTTTTTTCAACATTTCCTTAGCAATTTGGGGTCTCTTCTGGTTCCATAGAACTTTTAGGATTGTTTATTCGAGCACTTTGAAAAATGCCAGTGTAATTTTGATTTAAAGTAAATTTCTCTAGGCAGTGTAGGCATTTTAACAATGTTTACTCTTCCAATCCATGAACATGGAATGTTCTTCCATCTTTTTGTGTCTTCAATTTCTTTCATGAGTGTTCTGTAGTTCTTCTAGAGTACAGATCCTTTACCTCTTTGATTAGGTTTATTCCCAGTTATCTTATGGTTCTTGGTGCTATAGTAAATGGAATCAATTCTCTAATTTCCTTTTCAATATTTTCATTGTTAGTGTATAAGAAAGCAACTGATTTCTATACATTGATTTTGTATCCTGCCACATTACTGAATTGCTGAGTTCTAGTAGCTTGGGGTGGAGTTCTAGTAGTTCTAGTAGTTTGGGGTGGAGTTTTTTTGGTTTCCTATATAAAGTATGATATCATCTGTGAAGAGAGAGAGTTTGATTTCTTCTTTGCCAATTTGAATACCTTTTATATCTTTTTGTAGTCTGATTGCTGTTGCTAGGACTTCTAGTACTATGTTGAACAACAGTGGTGAGAATGGACATCCTTGTCATTTTCCTGATCTCAAAGGGAAGGTTTTTTTTTGTTTTGTTTTGTTGACTGTTTCTTTTGCTGTGCAGAACTTTTTGATCTTGATGAAGTCTCAAAAGTTCATTCCCCATTCCCCAAAAGTCAGCTTTTCCCCATTGAGGCTGATAGTCGCTGTGGGTTTTTCATAGATTTTATGAAGTTGAGGAATGTTCCCTCTATCCTTATACTTTGAAGGGTTTTAATCAGGAATGGATGCTGTTTCTTGTCAAATGCTTTTTCTGCATCATTTGTGAGGACTGTGTATTTTTTCTCTCTTCTCTTTCTGATTTGTTCTGTCACATTGATTTGTGAATGTTGAACCACCCTTGCTTCCCATGGATAATTCCTACCTGGTAATGGTGGATAATCATTTTAATGTACCGTTAGATCCTATTAGCTAGGATCTTGTTGAGAATCTTGGCATCCATATTCATCAGGGATATTGGTCTGAAATTCTCCTTTCTGGGGGAGTCTTTACCTGGTGTGGGGATCAGGGTAATGCTGGTTTCATCAAAAGAGTTTGGAAGTTTTACTTCTCTATTTTTTGAAACAGCTTCAGGACAATAGCTATTATTTCTTCTTTGAACGTTTGATAGAATTCTCCAGGGAATCCATCAGTTCCTGGGTTCTTGTTTTTTGGGAGGTTTTTGATCACTGCTTCAATCTTGTTACTAGATATTGGTCTATTAAGATTGTCAATTTCTTCCTAATTCAGTTTTGGAAGTTTATAGGTTTCCAGGAAGGCATCCATTTCATCTAGTTTGCTTAACTTATTGGCATATAACTGTTGGTAATGATTTCTGATGATTGTTTCCATTTCCTTAGTGTTAGTCATGATCTCTCCCTTTCATTCATAATTTTATAAATTTATTAATAATTTTATAACATTATTGCTTTATTAAAATTATGAATTTACTAATTAATAATTTTATTGATTATTGATAATAATATTAATTTATGACTTTTGGGATAGTTTGGCCTGTTTATCAATCTTATTGATTCTTTCAAAATCTAGCTTCTAGTTTTGTTGATGTGTTCTACTGTATCCCTAGTTCCTATCTCATTGATCTCTGCTCTAATCTTATTTCCCTCCTTGTGTATGGGGCTGGCTTAATTTGTTGTTGATTCTCCCGTTCTTTAAGGTCTAAAGAGAACTGATGTATTCTGGATTTTTTAATTGTTTTGAGTGAGGCTTGGATGGCTATGTATTTCCACCTTAAGACCACCTTTACCATATCCCATAGGTTTTATGCCAATGTGTCTTCCTTCTCATTGGTTTCCATGAATTGTTTAAGTTCTTTGATTTCATGGTTGATCCAAACATTCTTAAGCAGGGTGGTCTTTAGCTTCAAGTGCTTGAATTCCTTCCATACTTTTTCTTGTGACTGAGTTCCAGTTTCAAAGCATTTTGGTCTGAGAATATGCAGGGAATAATCTCAATCTTTTGGTATCGGTTGAGCCCTGATTTGTGACCAAGTATGTGGTCTATTCTGAAGAAAGTTCCATGTGTGCTCGAGAAGAATGAGTATTCTGTTCTTCAGGGTAGAATGTTCTGTAAATTTCTATGAAGTCCATCTGGTACAATGTGTCATTCAATGCTCTTGTTTCTTTATTGATTTTCTGCTTGGGTGATCTATTACTGAGAGTGGTTTGTTAAGATCCCCTACTATAAATGTATTCATATCAATATGACTCTTTATCTTCATTAACAGTTGTCTTATGCATTGGCTGCTCCTGTATTGGGGGCATAAATATTTACAATTGTTTGATCTTGGTGGGTAGGTCCTTTAAGAATAATGTAGTGTACCTTTTTTTTTTTTTTTAATCTCTGCCTACAGTCTTTAGTTTAAAATCTAATTCATCTGAGAGGAAAAGGCTACCCCAGCTTTCTTTTGAGGCCCACGGGCATGAAAGATGCTTCTCCATCCCTTCACTTTCAGTCTGGATGAATCTTTAGGTTCCAAATGCATCTCTTGTAGACAGCATATGGACAGGTCCTGTTGTTTTATCCAATCTGCAACCCTGTGTTATTTTATGGGACTGTTTAGGCCGTTTACATTAAGAGTAATTATTGAAAGATATGTTTTTATTGACAAAATGTTGCCCGTGAATTCCTTGTTTCTATATATTGTTTCTGTATATTTCTGATCTATGTCACTCTTGGGTTCTTTCTTCTTTTATAGAATCCCCCCTTAATATTTCTTGTAGTGCTGGTTTGGTGGTCACATACTTTTTTAAACCTTGCCAGTCTTGGAAGCTCTATATCTCATCTTGAATGTCAGCCTTGCTGGATAAAGTATTCTTGGCTGCATGTTCTTTTCATTTAGTGCCTTGAACATGTCTTGCCAGCTCTTTCTGGCTTCTGTGGACAGGTCTGATGTTATTCTGATTGGCCTTTCTCTGTACATAGGGAATGTCTTCCCCCTAGTTGCCCTCAGGAGCTCCTGTCTAAAATTATGATTCATCAGTGCCACAATCAAGTGTCTTGAGGTCTTTCTAGATTCTATCTTGCAGGGTGTTTTTTCTGCCTCTAGGTCACGAACATTGGTTCCATTCCCCAGATTGGGAAAATTTTCATTGAGAATTTGTTCAACTATATCTTCTAGCCTTCTTTCTTTATCTTCCCCCTCAGGGATCCTGATAATTCTCATGTTGGAATGTTTCATGGTGTCACTTATTTCCTTAGTTCTATTTTCATGGTTTCCAAGCTATTTCTTCCATAACTCCTCCTAATCCTTTTTCTCTAACAGTTTGTCCTCTAGATCACTAATTCTACCTTCTGCCTCAATTACCCTAGCTTTTAGAGTATTTAGATTAGATTAGATCTCATTGATAGCATTTTTTACTTCTTCCTGGGTGGCTTTCACTTCTGCCCTAATCAATTCCATGTTGTCACCTAAGGTTTTCTCCAACCTAGTCATTACCTGGGTAATTGTTACTCTGAATTCCCTTTCCGACATACAGTTTATGTCTATATCCAATAGTTCTGATGGAAAGGACACAGTCCCTGGATTTTTTCTCTGTTGGATGTTCCTCCTCCTAGTCATTTTGGTGAGAGGTAGTTGAATGGTGAGGGATGTGTAGCTGAATTTATCAACCATGATTCAGGCAAGGTGCACCCTGGAACTCTTTTGAACAATCAGAAATCATCACCAAAAAAAAAAAAAAGGAAAAAAAAAGAAAAGAAAAAAAGAGAGAGAGAAAGAAAGAGAGAGAGAAAAAAAGAGAAGATCCAGCCAGAATGGTCCCCAAAGGTAAGTTTTATACAAACAAAAACGGACAAACAATAAGACCAACGTAAGTAAATGATGAGGAAAAAAATTAAAAAAAAAATAACCAAGGCAAAATGAACTCCAAGGATAAGATTTATATAATACCAGAACAAAAACAAATACACAGAAACACTGACAGAAGAAATGGATGGGAGGATGGTTATAAAACCTTGATGTGGATGAGGAAGGTTATTTTGATTCTTCCTGGGTGTATCTTGATATCTTTGTTAAAGGACTCAACTCTCTAGAGATAAAAGGAAATTAAAACTGCTTTCTATATAGGGGTAGTACTGATTAGGGAAAGAGGATTACCTTGAAGCTCATATCTATATGTATATTAAAAAAATAGAAAAGCAAAAGAAAAACACAGGTATATGTATTTAAAAAGTTCAAGTTAAAGGGTTATTATGGAATATGTTGTATGGAGCCTGTCATTGTAATGGTAAGTAGGTTAAAAAAAATTAAAAAAAAAAAGAATAGTGAGAACGAATTAAAAATATAAGTTGTATTTATAAGGTTTTAGGTAAATACCAGGAGCTTAATATCTGGTTTTCCCCTGATATTGGGGTTTTACAGTTTTATGGGGACCCTGTGGTGGATTTCCTCTTGTTACTTTGGCTGGCTTTCTGGGGGAGGGCTTGCTGCGTTGCTTTTCAGTCAGTCTTGCTTGGGTTGAGTTCTCCTGCCCCCTATCAAGGGGCTGGGTTCTGTGGAAACCAGTTTTCAGGCTTTTGTTCTCTGGAGGTTTTTGTTCTTTGGTTTCTTTTTGCAGCTTTTCAGAGGTTTAGTGGAAAGCAAACTGCACCCAGACTTCCATCTCAGAGAGAAGCCTCAGTCTGCTCCCCTCTGGGTGGTCCAGAGCACATAGATTCCCCCTTTACAAACTCCACTGAGTCATGAATACTCCCACAGGCAGTGCACATCCCCAGCCACCATCCCAGGGGTTGCCCAAAGTGCCCGCTTGTCTCTGCACTCCCATGCCAGTAAAACCATGAGCGATATTGGTCCAGGGAGCCCACTTCCAGTGACTGCGTGGCCAGGACTGCTGTCTGGGGTCCAGACCTCAGGTTTTGCAGGTTGTTGCCTGGTGTTGAGAGATCCCAGCCAGAGATAGCCCACTGAGATTTTCAAGCCTGGGCTTGAGACCATCAGCTAGCATCCAGATGGAGCTCTTTCAGGGGAAGGTGGTGAGCATGATTCAGATCCCAGTCACACAATGCATGCAAAGTGCAAAGGCTGTGGTTCTAGAGAACCTAGTCTAGTGCTGGTACAAGCAGCAGAAAGCCAGCGGCTCAGAGACCACCGCCTGCAGGCTTTGCCACACTCTCTCTGGCCCGGGTGGTCACCGGTGATGGCTGTCCTGGGTCCATGGGCTTAAGACCATGCCTGTGACCACCCAATTTCACCATTTTCCCCTTAAGATATTTGCTCTTTTTGAGTGCTTTTAACCAGAATCCAAGTTAATGCTGGTCCCCAATCACAGGGCACTTTCATATTGGGGTATTATTTTCCAATGGCCCAGTTCTGGTGGGCCCCTCCCCTTTCTGTTTATCCTCTGATATCAGTCTGATTTTTCCCACTCTGCTTTACTTTTCCACTGGTGTCTTCTGCCCTCATAGAGACCCAGAAGTGTATAATCCTACATCCTGATTTCATGGGTGTGCAGAGTGTTCTGGTAGAAAATTAGTTCACTCTAGGGGACTGGTTGAAACAGGGTCTCCTAGTTCTCTGCCATCTTGTCCTTACTGCTGTTCATACTCTTAATTTACAGTTTGTTGATTTTTAAAATATCCATTGATGCTTGGTTGTTTTTTGAACAGTATCATAAACCAAAAACCACAGACACCAATATCTTGAGGGAAAAAAAAATCTAAATACTAAGCATATTATTGAGACCGATGTTATTATTATTATTTTTTTTTTTTTGAGAAACAGGTACTTAACATTTGTTTGTGTAGAATATTTTATGTAATATATGTTATGTCAGAAAGTGTAAAGGGTCTAAGACTTTACCAGACTTGCAAGTAAACAAGTTAGTCTATGGAATTTCATGTATATCCTGACAGAAGTACCAGACTGCAGAGACACAGGCGATGCACTACTCACACCAACACACCAGCCTGCGTGGAATCTTGGTGCCAGTCCTTTGAGCCCCAATCCTCAATGGAACACACAGTGTCACAGTTTGGAGGCTGATAAGTCTAAGATCAAGGTACCAGCAGATTTGTTGTCTGGTGAGTGCCCACTTCCTGGTTCACAGACATCTATCTTCTTGCTGTGTTTTTACATGATCGAAGTGGGGAGGGAGCTCTCTGAGGTGTCTTTATAGAACACTAATCCCATTAATGAAGGTTCTACCCTCATGACCCAATCACCCCCAAAGGCTCCACCTCCTAATACACCTCCCACATTGATCTTAGAATTTCAACAAATGAATTTTGGGGGGAACACAAATGATCAGCCAATAGTCCACAGTGAGAATCAGGTATTATTTGGGTATGCAGTGGATTCATATTATAGGAGAGGTGCTCCAAAATTATAACACGAAGTATTGGACAGCAGCTATATCATCCCTTTAGCCCTATGGGAGAGAAATGCTTTATTTTAATCTAAAATGTCAAAGGGTGTTGTGATCTGAGGAGGGGAATCTCTCTTGGTTTGTTACACTGAAATCAAATCTGATGTCCCTCATGGGATGGTGTGCCTAAGTTTCTTATGACTCTAGAATGTAAGCAAATCTTCAGGAAGATGAGGGCAATTTCTACTATCCTGAAATGTGTCCAGGAGTGAAATGTTCTGTAATTCCTTTCCTAAGAAGACCTGAAATATAAAAGACAAAAGAAAAAGTAAAAAACAACCCAGAGAAATCCAGGAAGAACTATTGTCCGGCATTATGTTTATACTAGAATCAAGTAAGATTCTCATAGGCTCACAGGGTTTCTGAACACAACAATGGCTCCTAATTCTTCTCAAGGTTTCGGTGTGGTAAATCAAGACCCTGTCACTGAGACTATTCTTAGTGAAACTGTCTTGGAGCCTCAGGCTCTTAATGAAGTGGAAGATAAAGAAGAAGAACTATTACCAGCCGGTTAGAAGAAAGTGAGAATGAATTGGTAAGTTTAAACTTTCAGTCAAATAGGAATGCAGACAAGTTTCTCTGCCAACTAAAGGAAGATAATTCTGAGTTAATTAATAAATTGTGGACTCAGCAGAAAATCAGCAGAAAATTGTGACACAGTCACAAATAACAACCCCTCCAGGAACTCCATCATCTGCCCCCTCCATCAATGAAATAAAAAGCTGGCTCTCAATACTACCAATACTGCCAGGAGAATCCACACCAAGCTTCAATCTGAAGAATGTACTGAGACTCTAGACTCAAACTATATTGTGGGACAAGTGTTTTTCACTTAATACACTTAATAAAAGTGTATTTACACTTAAAGTAAAAGGAAAACTGGACTTGCATGCTTTTATCAAGCAGAAGATAATCACTTTAGCAGCTAGTACACCTCCAAAGACTTACCAAATAGCAATAAATCCAGGCTGGGTGCCCTCAAACACATGCTACGTGAAGTGGAACACTAAATGGAAGGATGTGAATGATGGACAGAATGTCAGGTCAAGGGACTACAGAGTAGTCAGTCTTACAGGTTTCATTCTCTCACCAGTGAGCTCCCTCTATTGTCTGGTTTGGTACCATAAAGAATGTGAGCTCCAGCTGCATAAAGTAGAGATAAGGCAGCAACTGGAACAACTGTTAGGTGATCATCGAGAGCTCACTGATGCACTTACAGCAGAAATTCTTCTTAGAGAAGAAAATACTGCTACCCAGGCAAGAGTTTAGCAGTGCATGGTCATAACGGGTGAGCAACTTCTGTCACTCACACATGCCATGAAGAACTGTCCTTTGATAAACAGCAACAAAAAAAAGTCAGGCATCAGAAAGGGAATCCATGAGTAGGATATTTATAGATAAATCAGAGGCCCTGCTATAAATGCTAATGTCTCTGTGCCACTGATCTTCAGAGTGGAAGAAGTGGTTGAGTTCCCAGAGGAAAACTTGTCTGTTAGACTATCTCGAGTACCAACCTCCCCAGATAGTGTGAATCTGGCCAATAATTTTCCAGCACAGATATTTGGGCCTGGCAGCTCAAATAAACCATAAATACAGAAAATCAACTCAGAATTCTCTCCCCTGTAGGATGTATTAAGGAGGACTGTTCAAACTCATCCTGCTTTACAAATCCCTTCATTATGGAAATGATTGAGAAGGAACAAAATTGAGAAAAGAAGACCTTACCTAATGGTGCAGACAATCAGAATTCAAACAAGGAAAGTTATGGCTTCATACTCAGTGGTGGATGGTCTCTTCCATGGGAGGAGATCTGGAGAATGAAGCCCAGTGTCCTTACATTAACCCCTTGAAGCCTCTCTGTAGTTCTTATTCAAACACTCAGCAGGACCAGAACCTCCAGCTTCTTAGAAGAGTCCCCAGTACTGGGAGATGGGCAACAGCTTAGAACAAATGAGGCATCAATACAAAGAAATGACATCATGGCACGAATTGCTGTGTCAACAATGTGGAATTCACCTATCAAGGCACATTGGAAAAATAACACTGGGCCAAGAGAAGAGCAATGGGATGGACTTCAAGAATGAAACAAACGAGGTAAGTCATGCAAGTGACATGAAGGCTACTTTTGTAGCAACATGATCTCTAACACCAAGTAGCATGGAGGAACGGATTACAACAACGAATCAGCAGAGTATGGCTGCTCATGATGAAAAGCTCTTGCAGAGCAGCAGACACTTGCTGGTTTGAATCCCTCCTCTCCACCAACATCACCCATTCTGTCACCTCTCAGAGCACAGACTGAAGGAGGAACGAGGACAACTGAGGTATCTCTTATAGGAACAGAATCCCCTGAAAGTTCAAAATGTAGTGCTATCTCTCTCACTACTGGGATAAATATAATAAGATCTTAAGGGGCTACTAGGTATTCTTGTTCTCCATTAAACACTACCTTAGGAAGTAGGTGATACATACCTCTTCATACAAGAGCAAACATTGAGGAGAAAAATGAAGAAGGTTGGTTTGTTCTGTCTACCCACTTGTCATGAATGAAGTTAGCTGTACTGATTTTGTTCTCATTAATATATCCTTGGGCTTCCACTCCCTTTTCCCTGTCCCTGCTTTTAAATTTTCATGTCCTTCTTTTAGATAAAACCTACACAGATCTTATGACATAGTATTTATGGAGCAAAGTATTTTAATTCTGACCTTTTCAATTGACTTTCCAACAACTAACCAATCTATAATCTCTGGTAAATATAATATTGACTATAGGGGAAAATTATAAACTTAAAAACTTTCCAGGAACATTTTTTGAGGCTCTAAGATTTCTTAATTTTTTTATATTTTTTAATTTATCTATCTACCTACCGACCTATTTATTTTAAGTAGGCTCCTTGCCCAGCATAGAGCCCAGTACAGGGCTTGAACGCATGACTCCAAGATCAAGACCTGAGCTAATACCAAGAGTTGGATACTTAACTGAATGACCTACCCAGGTACCTCTTCATTCATTTATCATTTATTTAAAGTATTATTAAGCTCTAATGATAAAATAAACACAGTCACAATCCAGCTAAAAACAATGTATAATCACACAAGTAGACAGAAAACTGCAACTATGAAAAGAGCTACCAATAGAATTTGACAGTTACAGAGATCAGAGAAGCTTCCCTGAGGCACTGATGCTGCTTAATGAAGAATGATTGTAATTTACCTAGAGGACCAAGGAAGGAAGGAAGGATACTCCAAGGAGAAAGAATGGCATGTGTGATGCCCCATGGAGGAAGCATAGCCTGTTCACAGCCCAGAGCAGAGGGATAAGGGCAGGTGGGATCCTGGTATAAGAAGGTGGTGGTATATAATATGAAATTTGCATTTGTTTAGGGATAACTGGCTTTATTTACTATAATAAATAAAAAGCTATGGAGGTGTTTGTAGGGGGGAAAGAGTATGGTAATTTAATATACGTTTTCAAAAGATAGCTATGGCTGATGTTTATCAAAACAGAAAAAGACCTGCCAATATAAATGTATCTTGCAGTATGAATTCAAGCAAAGTACAGCCCATAGTGAAGTAAAACACTGAGTGCAGACTTCTTATGTAAGTATTTCGTGACTTATGATATCACATATATATTATGATAGGCAGAATTCTGAGATAGCCTTAAGAAGCCTAAATTCTACTGTGGGGCTCTATAGACTACTCTCCTTTTTGAGGAAAGGAATAGTTTGTGAATATGATGCGATAAGACTCCTCTGATTAATTTACTAATCATATGACTTAATCAAAAGGGAGATTACATAAGTAGGCCTGTACTAATCAAGTATGCCCTTTAAAGGGTCTTGTCCTTCTGAATTTAGGGAAGTCTTAAGGTAAGAGCAATGGATGAAGGCACATATCAAGGACCTGAGTGTGCCACCTGGGAGCTAGGAACGGCCCAGATTAGGCAGCCAGCAGGAAAGCGGGGCAGGGGGGGGGGGGGCGGTGATTGCAGTCAGACAAACACAAGGAACTGAATTCTTCTAATCACCTAAATGAGTTTGGAAGACTCTAATCCCAGATGCCAATCTCAGTCCCACCCAATACATTAATTTCAGCCTTGTGAGATCTGAGAAGAGGATCCAGCTAATTTGCCCAAACTCCTGACTCAGAAAAAAAGTGTAAGATAGTATGCGGGTGTTGTTGTAAGCCCCTAAATTTTTGACAACCTGTTATACAGTGTTAGAAAACTCCGTGTGTGTTTCTGTGTGCATGTTCATTCTATAAACAATGAAGACCTTTTTCTTGAATTGCTCTTAACAAACAATTATCGCTGTGCTATTGAATTCCTAACTTCATTGTTAAATTAGGACAAAGTTTTAGTCAAAGTTTTGACAAAGAACATTAGTCATCACTATACAAAAATACACTGGTATGATATAATTGTTGAGTCATTAACATGAAGTTGAAGATACATTGCAATTAAATTAAAAAGCAATTTTTTTTTAAAGATTTAATTTATTTATTTGACAGAGAGAAATCACAAGTAGATGGAGAGGCAGGCAGAGAGAGAGGGAAGCAGGCTCTCCGCTGAGCAGAGAGCCCAATGCGGGACTCGATCCCAGGACTCTGAGATCATGACCTGAGCCGAAGGCAGCGGCTTAACCCACTGAGCCACCCAGGTGCCCTAAAAAGCAATTTTGAAGATGCTTTCTGACCACTTAGATTTGAAGAGGTTCAAATTTGTAGTCTGAATTGGGGGTGGATGCTGTTGTGTAGTCATAGGTAAAATTAATGCTTTCATCCCAACATTGTCCTCTCCAGATTAACCTCATGTCAGCACAGTGCATAACACCTCACCTGAATGGCCGCAGAGAGTGTTAAATATTTTCTAAGCTGAAAATTAAACGATTTGAAAATTCTAGATTCAATATACTGAAACAGAGAAATCATAGTGGTTGGTAGTTAAATGAGTCTGCATGGTCAATCATTTCATTACTAATTGTATTTCTTTTTTAAAGATTTTATTTATTTATTTGATAGAGACACAGCGAGAGAGGGAACACAAGCAGGGGGAGTGGGAAAGGGAGAAGCGGGTTCCCCACCAATCAGGAAGCCTGATGTGGGGCTCAATCCCAGGACTCTGGGATCATGACCTGAGCTGAAGGCAGATGCTTAATGACTGAGCCACCCAGGTGCCCCACTTCTTTACTAGATGTCCATAGATTTTCCCCAAATGCTTAAATATCAAAATGAAGTTTCAACTACTGAATAATACATATAGTATATACTCTATGTTTGTATAAAATAGCATAATTTTGATACTTAAATAAATCTCCATTTATTTTACCAGTATTACATAGAAGAGAAAAAAATAGTCAATATATATCCATATATATCTATCTCCAACATACACATGCATATGTGTTTATATTATAATAATTAATGAAAACAATTACTAAAAATAATTTCCCCAATAATTTTTGTATATTTATACTCAGGACAATTCATGTTTGATAAACCTATATGTATGTATGTATACATATATATGTATAAACTTATATAAACTTATATATATAATCCTATATATAAATGTGTGTATAGATATATATGTATATATAAATACATAGTCATATATTTATATATAAATATATATATATATAGAGAGAGAGAGAGAGAGAGAGAGATAGAGAGAGATACAGACCTATGTGTGGAATACTATCATATATATAACTTGAGTTTATAAACTTGTATATATATATATATATATATATATACACACATTCATGCTGGTTGACTGAATGAAAAATACATTTTGATTATATAACTAAGTAACTATATATCTCTTTGTAATTAAAGATATTTAATAGAAAAATATTTATCTTATAAAATATAATTATATAATTAAAAGTATTCATAGAAATATCAGTATTATTTTTAGAAGAAAAATTTTTTATTCTTATTAAAATTAAACATTAAAATTTTGATGTTTTATGATAATTTTTTTAAAGATTTTATTTATTTGACTGATAGAGATCACAAGTAGGCAGAGAGGCAGGCAGAGAGAGAGAGGAGGAAGCAGGCTCCCTGCTGAGCAGAGAGCTTGATGTGGGACTCGATCCCAGGACCTTGGGTCCATGACCTGAGCCAAAGGCAGAGGCTTTAACCCACTGAGCCACCCAGGCGCCCCTGTTTTATGAGAATTTTAATTTAACTTTAATGTTTTATGTTTTAATGTTAAAACATAAAAATTAACATTAAAATATTATTATTATTTTCAGAGAAAAGAAAATATCCCTAGCTGAGTCTTTTCAGCTTTTATCAAAGGAAAATTAGAAGTTTTCCTATGGATGAACAAAGCAGTAGCATTCTCTCCCTTTTGAGTGACACACTAGGCAAATATCAAACATTTTGTTAGTGCACTGCATAGAGAGATGTATTTTTCAAAGGTCTCAAAGTCTTGACAACTATATGTTTATGTATATATACTTACATATATAACTGTCCTTGGATGAATTATAGCATAAAAACAATTCATGAAAGATATGAAGCAAGATGTGTGAAAATATTAGACTCTTCTGAAATTATAACTTCTAATCATTATAATTACCCAATATTTTAATATATTTCAAAAAGTTATCCAACTTTGTCAGTAGTTTAGTCACCAGTGACACTGTACTAACTGAAAGATATTAAATTAAAAATACACAGCACAAAAACAAGGTTTCTAAAAGTTAACTGTTGATATATCTATATATATATATATTTCTCATTCTGAAAAATTACCTACATCTACCATTTTGACATTGTGTGTTCAATATGTAGATATTGTAAAAACAAATTTAGTTACCTAAATTTTCAAATGAGGATGATATTGAGGTAAGAGAGTTAAAATCAAAACTTTTTCAGTGAATTACCTTAATGACATGACTATACATTGGCTTCTATACTAAGATGCAGAAATGGATGTACAATTAGTGAAGATGTACATTATAACGTGTTGTGTGATAGAAAATATTGGTATAACTTGCTTTTCTTGCTAGTATTTCACCCATCGTATTTTGTAGAAATAACACTTATGATGTGGTAAGTGTCCAATAAGACTAAATGTGTCTTTCAACATATAGATATTTTTCTCTTATGTATGATATATAATTCATATTGAGCTTTCCTCAAAATAATCAAGTCTCCCAATATCAAAACCTTACTCATCTATTTTTCTTCAGGGAGAAAGAGAAAGAGAGAGAGCATGAGAAGGGGTGGGGAGCAGGGAGAGAATTTCTCTCTCTCTGAGAGAGAGAGAGAGAATCCCAAGCAGGCCCCATACCCAACACTGAGCCCAGTACAAGGCTGCATCCCACAATCGGAACATCATAACCTGAGCCAAAATCAAGAGCCTGATACTTAACTGACTGAGCTACCCACGTGCCCCCAAACTTCACTCCTTTAAAAAAAAGAAATAATGCTTAAGTGATTCATGAAGGATTATGATATAACGCTAAAGACAAATAAATTGGTTGGTGTTGTTATTTTATTATATCAATTGTGCTAGTAATAATTTATAATTTAAAAACCCATTTTATTCCAAAATTTATAGAACATGAACCATAGAATAGATGTTTTATCATAAGATCTTATTTAAAAAAAAAGACTCAATTAAATTAGCGTCATCTATTTGTTTGGCCAGTAAAGATTTTAATATTCCCATTTTGGTAAGCAAAACAAAGCTTAAAAAGTAAATATGTTAACCAAGATCATATAGTTAGTAAGCAGCTAAATCTGTTTATATCCAAGACTTAAGTTTTATAATTATCCTACTTATACAGCAGCCCACATAACCAATGAACTTGGACTTTTGACATAGAAGAAAATTATTGATTAAAATATTTTTTTAAAAAAAGTAATCTTCACTGACTTTGAAATCTTTTGTGTGAATGGTTGAAGTAAAATATGTACTTCTAGCTTATTATTTCATTACAATTTTAAATAAAAAAATCAAGTGGAAAAAAAAGTAGGAAAAATGAAGCATTATTTAATTTGTCAATGTACAAAATATTTTCACTAAAGTACCTGCAAAGTCGTTGACAGTATTAGGTCTTCTCTCAGACTAAAATAAAGATTTGACTGACAAAAAAAAATACAGCCTAATTTTTTAAGTGAATTGGATTTTCTGAGTACTTGATGTTTTGTCTCTATAGGATCAATGAGTTGCCTGTTTTTCCTAGATGGAAACAGTTGAATTAGAAAGCGTGCTTCTCTTTGTCAGTCCATTATAAAGCCTAACAGAGTAGCCAGTCAATGTCAATTTGTGTGTAACATTTCCAGTGAGGTTCCCAGGAATCCGAAAAAAGAACAGCATGGGACCTAGGGGCAGGACCTGCTCTTTAAATGGTGTTTCAGAAGAAAGAGTCATGTGCCTGTTACTAGCTCTTCTGAGATACCAAGCAGAGGAGAAGTCTTTAACAAACTGAATTTTAAATGAACGTTGATCTCTTTGTAGAAACAGAAACAGCATTTCTTGAAAAGGAAACAGTCAGGCAATTAATTCTGGGTAACTAATTTGGTATAGAAAGGAAGAAAATCAGGCTAGCTTGTCAGTTTAAAAAGTAAGGATGACAGGAAAATAGTGAGGGAGATGCAAATCATTTCACCCACCTAAAATGTGGATTTGTCAGGATGAGAAAATATCACTATTGAATGTGTCTATATTAAGATTGAAATTTGACATTCTACATGAGGAAAAAAAAACAATATTAATAATATTTTAAAAGTATCCTTTAGCCAATTTGATGAACTTATGTAAACTGAATTGTGCGAATAATTTAGCTTTCCAAAATATATTCACAGGAGCATATATTTCAACTGATTTTTACAGGTGTTGAAAGGTTTCTGTAGGATATTGAGTATAAACATTTAGACTAACAGTTTTATTTTTTTTAAGATTTATTTATTTGAGAGAGAGAGCAAGAGGAAAAAACGTGAGCAACGGGAGTCACAAAGGCAGAGGGGGAAAGAATCTTAAGCAGACTCCTGAGCTCAGAGCCCAATGTTGCTCAATCCCAGAACCCTGAGATCATGACCAGAGTTGAAATGAAGAGTCAGCCACTTAACTGACTGAGCCACGTAGGCACCCCTAGATTAACAGTTTTATTTGATGAAGATATTCTGCTCTCTTTAATATCCTAATATGTACGATAAATCTCTAAGATAGGATAGAGTATTCAGTAGTTCCTCAGTAATTTTCCTTTTTTATCATTCATTCATTCAGCAAAACTGTTTTTCAGATCTCCCAGACACTGTTCCAGGCACTAGGAAATAGCAAGGAATAAAACAGATAAAACTTCCTACCTTCAGTGGTTTTGCATTCTAATTGAACATCTTATGGGTATAATGTTCTCTGTAGTAGTCTGTGAAAAATGCTGACAAAATATATACATATTGTTTCAGAATTTAATAGGATAATAGGTAACACTTGTCTGGTGTAGAGCAATGTGGTTCTGGATATTTTGTTAGCAGAGAACTTGAGACTTTATTTGATGCCACTCTGAGAATACTTATTCAAGGAATGAGCCATTCAACATATACAATTGATAAAATTAGAAGATAAAAAGCCAATAATCATAAATATCACTTGAGAAGTCAGACAAGTTGAATAGTGAACTAGAAAATCATACAATTTCATATTGGGGGCTATCATGGTAAATTAAAAGAAGTGATGCACGGAAAGTTCTAAAATTTTAAGGCACAGGTAGCAAGATTCAGACTATTTCCTAAAAGAATACAGTTTAATGCAAAGTGATATTCTCTGTAGTATAGCCACAGACTACCACACAGCTCTTCTTCTCCTAAGAATTCCACTAGTTGGCATTGTTGAAAAAAAAATTATTAAAAGTGAAACCATTATTCTGTAGTATCATTCAGATTAATGGGAGAGTCACGCTCATACAGTGATACACTCTGGAAGCAACAAGGGTGCCCATCAAATATGATGACTGCCTTTATATGAGGCTGTCTACATTGGATTATCAGTGTCAGTGCCTTTATGCTGTCAGACGGAATCTGATCCGAAAATATGAACCCACATGAAATATAACAGATAGATTTTTTTTTAAATAACTGCTGGATGTGGCTCATGTTCTGTATTTACAAAAAAAAAAAAAAAATTAAGCTCCACTGTAGATGTGAAGCCCAATGCAGGGCTTGAACTCATAACCCTCATATCAAACCCTAGACTGAGGTCAAGGGTCAGATGCTTAACCATTTGAGCCACCCAGGCACCCTTCATGTTCTATACTAAAATGAGAAAAGAACCATCCAAAGTGGCTCACAATGGCTTATAATTATTACTCAATTATTATTCAATTATCATTAGTTGCCATTTGTTGAGTTCTCACATATTCCAGCACTTTGCATATCATCTCATTTAGCCCTTACAACAACTTGGAAAATTAATTACTATTATCCTCATATTGCAGAAGAGGACACAGAGACATATCAAAGTTAAATAACAGATGAAGTTCACACAGTGGCCCTGATTTTTACTATCTCATCTGTAAGAGGCCAAAGACGGCACTGGCTCCACTATTCTCCCAGTTTTAATTCAGGTCTGAGCTCTTTCT
The DNA here is from genome assembly GCF_011764305.1 of Mustela putorius furo. NCBI lineage: Eukaryota > Metazoa > Chordata > Mammalia > Carnivora > Mustelidae > Mustela > Mustela putorius. The sequence continues at coordinate 5,847,768 of NW_025421397.1, forward strand.
TTGATAAACACAGGATCCAAAACACAGCACAGCAGTGCTCAGCACATAGGGATTACTCAATAAATATTTGTGGATAAAATCAGAGATACGTATATAATTAGAACAGTCTTCACTCTCACTTATAATTGAAAAAATTCCATACTAGGAGTAAATTCCATACTAGGATTGAACATAAAGTTGATCGTTAACTTTGATCATTATCTAGCAATAGGAAATGGATGTTTTTTTCATTCCCAACCAACACTGTGTTTAAAATGTGCATTCTATCTTGAGACATCGCTTTTCAAACACATTTTCTCCAATCTACTCCTCGAAAACTTATTTGAATACACAAATTGACTCTTGGATATGCAAATGTACATCACAGTTTAAATTTAATTTAATTTGATTCCATATAAAATAAAACCAATGATTAAACTGGTCTTTTTATTGTATATTTACTTTACTTTTGCTAACAGAATGCACTGCTTAAAGAGAGACACTTCTGGTGTTTGCAAATGTGTCCTGATTTGCATGCCTGGAAAAAATTGCAAACAACTCAGTTCTATTAGTCAATACTTATTGATCACAATCAGAGTTAGTTATTCAGGTATACTGATCATAAATTATAGCCATAACATTTATTTTATAATAATAAATTACAACTTTAATTAGAAACTCTCTTGTGATTTTTTCATTTGTAAGGATCTCTTTATTGTTATTTAGAGCTCTTCTATGTAATCAATACTCTATTAAGGTTTCAAGTTAATAGTCTGTATGAATCAAAAATTTAAAAGCTGTCCTCAATGAAAAAATCATTATCATTATTATCTTGTTGTTTAATATTTATTATGCACCACATTTCTTCACTGAGCTTTGACATTATTTATTTTAGTTTTAAAGGTCTCAGTAAAATACCTATAATAAAAATGAGAAAATTTTGTATTTGCTTGAGCTTGAAAGGCAATTATTTTTAAACTTGGGGTTCTCTGTATTCTGAATTTACTTAAAGTTTTATTTGAAGAAAGGGGGCCAAAACAGTTGAGCTAAAAATTTCAGAGATTTCTAACGTATGAAAAATTCTCTTATATTCTTTTTTGCTTTTTACTTTGATATTATTATAAATCACTTAGTAATCAAAATAATTAGCAACAGATACTGTCCTCCATTCTCCCAGACTAGAGTCTATATGTTGGTTTCACTTTTTAGAATAATATGTTGCAAAGGCAATTACATATTCACAAACCTCCATGTTCTCTGATATATTCCCAAATTCACACAAAAACCATACAACGGAAATTTTGTATAATTTTTAAATACAGATATTACTAAGATATAATTCTTCAAATAAGTATTACTTGAGGGTAAATTATGTGGTAGTTACCGCGTTATCCTCTAAGGGATGTACAAAATGAGACTACCTTTGAATTAAGCCAAGAAAGTGAAACACTTGCATATAAAACATAATAAATAAGACTGTTGCTCTCGACCCGCAAGGACGACAAGAAGCCTGGTTCGGTGTTAATGCTTCATTCCCTTTATTTAATGCTTCATCCCCCTTTTATTTCGTCAACTTCCTTAGCTTATATGCAGCAGGGTGACCAATAAGGGGCCAAGCAATAGGGAGAGCCAATGAGAGTCTTGTTACTATGCTGATTAAATTTGAAACAGCCAATGACTATGTCCTCCTTTAGGCGGGCTTCACCAGAAAGTTTGTTGTTTACTTGCAGCGTATTTTGCTGGCAGTGAGCCAAGCGCCCGTCTTGTAATGGCAGGGACTTTCCTGGCCGGAGGCGGTCCCAACATCACTAGACAGTAAACAAATGTAGGAACATTGAGGTAAAAGGAGCTCTTATTGACAGTTAGGGACGATGGGAACAAGCCCCAAGTGAAAAACATGCACTTGGGCTGGGAGGCCTAGGTGGCTCAGGTCATGATCCCAAGGCTCTGGGATCCAGTTCCACATTGGGCTCTCTGCTCAGCAAAAAGACTGCTTCTCCCTCGCCCACTCCTCCTGCTTGTGTTCCCTCTTTTGCTGTGCCTCTCTCTGACAAATAAATAAATAAAATCTTAAAAAAAAAAAAAAGAAAAAGAAAAAGGAAAAGAAAAACATGCAGTTGGGGCACTTTCTGTTGGCTGTTATTGTTATGCTGATTCTCTGACAGAGCAAACCCAGGATTCAGCCCAATATATACAAGCCAGGCTTAAAACAAACTCCACAAACCTGATGACCACGGCTCCAAGGCACTAGTGAGTTCCCTGAGTTGCCTACCAATATTACTCAATCAGGAGGAGGACCTTCTGTCCAGGCAGGAGGTGGCTTGTCCAACCAATTAGGAGGAGACGTTTTTTTTTTCTTTCCTTATTAGCATATTGGGCCAGCTTGGGAACTTGAGCAGGAACTTTATATAAGCAGGGCCTTCCCCTGTGTGGCAGAGGTCCAACGAACTACTCTGTTAACGCTACGTCTCCCTTCAGTTCCAGATATAGCTCCAACAAAGCCTTGCTTGTGCCTTTGACTTTGGGGTCCAAACTTATTTCTCTTCCTTCTACGGTTATTGCTGGGCCCAAGACCCCAACTCGGGTTCTTGGTTCTCTGACCTTCATGAACACATACAGTTGGTGAAGGCTGGAGAAGCTATTCTGGAATTCATTTGGATTAACTACAGTTCAACAAACAAGCAATAAGCTATGTTATGTTCAGTTGAGAGCAACAGAGAACAAAATACCCCAATGGTTTAAAACACAAAATATTTAGAAGTGTGCAGTTCAGAGCTGATAGGGCACTCTGCCTCACAAACTCCTCACAGACCCAGAATCTCTTCATTACTCTGCGCCCCTAAAGTGCAGCCCCTATCATCTTAGTCCAAAGAATAATCTACATTCCAGACATCAGGATAGAAGAAGAAATTAAAAGAGGACAAAGGTGATATATATTTTTTGTTTTGTTAAAGAATAATCAAGACTGCCTTAATGTTAATTTCAGCTTGATTAAAATTTAAACAGATGTTTTCCTGACTGTAAATCCCTAATCTCTTTTTTGTTAGAACAATTACTTTAGAAACTTCTAATTGCAGATTCTTCCTCTGCTCCTTTGAAATGTATGTAAATCTCCCAGCCTCTAGCCAGTTTTACAATCTAGAAATGTCTTTCTCAGGGACCTGGAGCCATCCTTTTCAAATGTGATCAAGAAAGATAGCGCTCCTATTTCTCAGTTTCTATGGGACTTCTGTAGCCTTACTTTGATGAACACCAGTTAGGAAACACAGATGATCTAAACACAGAGAAAAAACACTTGCAAACTCAGGAATGACTCAATGTGCTCAACACATCCCAAAGGTCAACTGACCCCAAGGAAGTCTGGTTCTCTACTACTTTCTACTACTTTCTCCATTGTTTAAAAACCCTCCTGCCTTTTGTTGTGGTGGATTTGAGTTCATTCTCTCTTCCTTATTGCAACAGTCTTGAATAACATCTCCCTTGCCTGTTTAATTTTCTTCCGTATAATTTGTCTTTGACAAGCAGTTTGCCACAAGTTCCTACATAATACTCCACCTCAACAGATTGACCAGAACTTTGCTGCTAGGCCACTGGGAAATGTAGTCTTTCTTTTGAACAAAAGAAATTTTTTGAATAAAAAATTTTATTATTGTGAAAGAAAAAGGATAATTGACAATGGAGGCAGCTAACAGTCATTCCATGCAATCATTTACTTAGTAACTTATGTGCAAAAATAATAAGAGATGAATATCACTTTTTGGCAGTTCTTAAAATATGCAGTACTATTTTCAAGATTCCTAGTGTTTTATGTCTTTCTTCTCTTATCCACTTACCCTACAAAATTTAGCTTCATAATTAAAAAAAAAATGTTTTCAATTGTTTTTTAATGTTCTTTCTTTTCTTTTCTTTCTTTCTTTCTTTCTTTTTTTTTAAATTTTCATTCCATTGTTCACTAATTGACATTGGACACCGTCTTGTGTTGTGTTGAGTCATGTACATTGCTTCATGACAATTTAGCATATATTTTAGATTTTTAACACTTAAGTTCCTAACACTTTTCCCCAGTGTTAGGAACAAAAGCTTATGGATGGCTCATGTTCAGACTGTCATGTGCTCATCCTTGATCAATTATTGTGGTCAAAGGGATAGAATATGATGATTATTTTGTGTTCACGTGACACATTCACCCCACTAAATGGACTTATTTCATCAAATCCATTTAGGCTTTACTCAAAGAAATTAAGGAAACTTTTACTAAAACAAGGGAAAATGTACTGAAACTGATTTTTAATGATTATGTTTTAGGATTCTTTCTTTTGCTCTTTTGATATCTGTCTCCGTGTCTCCCTCCCTCCCTCCCTCCCCTCAGTTCTTTACAACTGACCTATACTACTGGATTTCTAAAGCTTTAATAAAGTGTTATAATTGGTGTTAAAGGAAGTTTCTTTGGGTTACCTCTCGGTTTCAATGTAGGAATGCAAATAAACCTTACCTGAAATTACTTTAATGCTTTCTTTTTCTTTTTTTTAAGAGTGTTTTTTTTTTCTTTTTAAGATTTTTTTTTTTTTTTTTAATTTATCTGACAGAGAGAGCTAGACAGCAAGACAGGGACCATAAGCAGAGGGAGTGGGAGCCCAACTGCAGGGCTGCATTCCAGGACCTCAGGATCATGACCTGAGCTAAAGGCAGATACCTAATGACTGAGCCACTCAGGTGCCCCACTTTAATGTTTTCTAAACAAATAGACTGTGATCTTTTTGAGATGAAACAATGGATTTTATTTTTCAGTATATGCCTAGCCTTGAAAGCAATGCCAATTTTTGTTTGCTGAATGCTAATCTGGTTTAGGAAAATGAATATAAAATGATATTGACTGTATTACCTTTGAATGCTGAAATTTTATATGGTAATTATTTAATGATAAATATGATCATTACATTCTTTATTAATCACATATTAATTTCTTAATTTTAAGGGTGAGCAATTGTACTACGATTGGTTAACAATGACTCTGGACCAGAATAAACTCTACTAAATACAACAATGCTCAGTGAGCATGGACTTAACCAGAACTACCATGAATTTGCTCTTTTTCCAGTAGCAAATATTCATAGTAAAAATATCTGAGCTAATTAGTCAGGAACTAAAAGAACTTGGATTACAAAATTAGAGTGTACTAGCCTCTCTGGCTCTCCATTTTGAGAGTCTTTACAACTAATTCATCCGTAGATCTTTACAATTTATTTTTACTCCACAATTTATCTCTTGTTGCAATGCTGCCTTGCATATTACTTCTTGGAAAGCAGATTTTAATGTTGTTGTTATATTTTTTGATAGTCTTAAAAACTCATTTCTTATCCCCATTTCTTAACTCGTCAACACTCACTTAACTTGCTTTTAAGTATTATTTATTTATTTAAATTTTCTTTAGCATATATTTTAGATTTTTTTATATACTTACAGTACAATGATTATCATGAATACTGTCTTTATGTGGTAATCCTTTCCCCCCCCCCCCAGGGAAGAAAGAATGCTATGAAAGGCATGATAGAAAGAGAAAAAAATAATGGTGGATATAAAATAGATCTCAATAATGTCAAAAAGCCACTTTGAATTACAAAGATGAAGGATAGTCATTATAAGTCAAGTTTAGCATTTAAAATATAATATTTTAGAATTCCATTTCTGGGGAATATAAGGTCTTTGGTCCTCTTGCAATGGCTAGCTAAACAGAAGTATAAATAAAGAGCTTGTGGTTATTATCAAGATCAAAATCTCAAGAGAAAAGTTGTGTATGATCATCTATATGGATATTGAAGTCATTAATATATAATACAGATTAAAGTTGAAATAATTGTGAGCTCAATTCAGATAGCACATGAGAAGAGAGATAATAAGATTCATTGTTATTAAACCTAAATTGTTTTAGATGAAGGACAAGGCATGATTAGCTTGCGCTGAGATTCCAGGGGGTATAGGTGGAAATTTTAGGAGGAGATAGAGGCTGCAAAACACTGTCAATATGTCAGTTTGTCCTAATTGGCAGTCTAGAAAGAATGCTATTGGGTTGCCCCTCAGGATTCCAAAATTTGGATGAAACTGTCACAGTTGGGCAAACAAACATAGAACCAACTTTCTGAGACCAGATAGTAGCAGGAGAGGATTCTTTGGTTTTATAATCTTCTGGGGGAAAAAAAAAAAGAAAAAAATATATATATAGCGCCTAGGTCATTTGGAGGTCTCATACTTCACAAGTAGAATTAGTCTTTCCAGGCAAAGTTGTTCAGTGCTTCTTTATAATAAGTCATTTGAAGAGATAGCTAAAAAAGAAGAGGTTTCAGTTTACCTTTGCTTACTGCACTGAGTGAGTGAGATTGGAAAACATCAATGTGCTCCCCTCATAAACTCAAAAACACATATTACACATGATGCAATTGAAGGGGCAAAGGCACTAACATTTTTTGATTCACTATATTCTTGGAGTACAGAAAATGCTGATGTTATCTCAATTAGATAATAAATTACTGGTGGCAAATATGGGTCATATATTCACTTTTAATAACATATATGATACACAAAACACTGCTATGTTGGATCACAATTGTCATTAATAAATAAAATTGAGCATTAAATATGTAATGTTGCATTCTTTGCATGAGAAGATAAAACTTCAACCAAATTTGCATTGTCAAGAGTTAAACTTACAGATACACATGATCACAAATACTAATTGCTGCTTTTTTCAGAAGACACATGTTACATTCTGTACCTTCTATTTACTCATTTTTCAGCAGAATTTTCTTTGAATATTTCATTTTTATCTAATTATTTTATTATTTAGGATAAATGCACATTATTTTACCTTTTACTGATAGGCTCAGTTATATACTGCTACTTTCCTAGTTTTTGATTATCTATATGTTTACTTTCTTAGTCTGTCTTAGAATCTATTTTAATACACTACCAACCATGTACAAAACAGCTCAAGGAATAGAAATAAACAATTAATGTAATTGATACTTTAGGATGAGTACTGGAAATTACTTAACATCAAGAACAAGAAGGGGTCTAGAAAAGAAGAGAATGTAGAAAACACTAAGACAGGAGTCAGAAGCTATTATTTAATAAAGAATTTGCAAATGAAAACATAATGAAAATGAATTCTAGATAAGTAATAGCACATAATGGGATCTAAATGCTATATTGTTGTAAGAGTATATAAATTGATTTTCTAGTCGCTATACTGTATTTGTCTGACGAGCCTATTGTTGGAAAGTAAGAAACAAGAGGGCAGGGACTACATGTACCTTGTTGAATGTGGTCTCATATAATCTAGTACAGTGGCAAATTCATAAAACCATTCAAAATGTTTCTGATGACTGTGAAAATACGGACTCCTTAGAACAATATTATCTCTTCATGAATGAGGTATGCAAATTAAAATTTTCAGAGTTTAGAATAATGTAATGCATGTAACGGTTTATATATACATAACATAGCATTTTGAAATTCTGGGTGCTCTTCGGAACATTTGAAAATAAAATGATATGAACACATACCTTTGACCTTAATCTCAAATGTCCAATAATTATTTGCAATGAATATATGAATAAATTATTTCTTCATCCCAGTAGATACAGTGATAATTTTCACAAGTTAGTAAAAAAATATAAAATACAATTGTCTTTTTAAAGGTGGTTCTATCCTCAACATAATATTTTAAGCATTGCAAGGTATGTCATTAGTATAATCAAAAAAGCCTTATTAATTACATAAAATTTTATAGTATTTCAAAAACAAATTAAAAGTCATCATGCATTTCTTTTTACTTGAGTAATTCTGGAATTTTCACTTCATATTACTGTTAATTCTTTCAGTATTTTTATGCAAAATAAAGAACATATTCTTTTAAAAATGTTTCTATTCAAAGTTAGAATTATCTGACATGTATTTGCAACTTTAGGTTTGGATTTAGCAAAGGTGTCTTACTCTATTAGGACTGCTATAACAAAATACCAGCCTGGGCAGCTTATAAATAGATGTGTATAGCTCACATCTCTGGAGGTTGGAAGTTCAACATAAGGGTGCCAACAAGACAGGTGAGAGCCCTCTTCTGGGTCAAAGGCTTCTCATTTTATTCTCATACGGTGGAAGGGGCGAGGGGGTTCCCGACATCTTTTTTATAAGAGTACTAATCCCATTCATGAAGCAGCCACCCTCATGATTAAATCACTTCCCAAGGGCCTCACCATCAACATTGGGATTTAGGATTTCAACAATCTTTTAGAGGACATAAACATTCAGACCTCAGCAACAGATGTTTCAAATTTCTTTTCTGCCACTTGTTGAATAGATGTTATATAATCCTGATCAACTGTGCAAAACTGCAAACTGTACTCCCTCCACTATATATTTATGTGTGTGTGTGCATATATATATGCACACACACCCAGTAATACCATGACAACTCTCAAATAAATGGAGATGCATACTAGAAACCTAGTTATTAACAGTTTCAGAAATTAGATGAAAATTTGAAGACATGATTTGTAGAAAAATGTCAGCAGCACTGACCATATCTTCAAATCTTTCTATATTATTTATGTATTTTTCTTTCAGACATTCAGGTCTTTAATTGCAAAACCATCAAATTACTCAAATATAGGGGCGCCTGGGTGGCTCAGTGGGTTAAAGCCTCTGCCTTCGGCTCAGGTCGTGATCCCAGGGTCCTGGGATGGAGCCCCGCGTCCGGCTCTCTGCTCAGCAGGGAGCCTGCTTCCTCCTCTCTCTCTGCCTGTCTGTCTGCCTACTTGTGATCTCTCTCTGTCAGATAAATAAATAAAATCTTAAAAAATACTCAAATATATATGAAATATACATTATATATGAAAAATGTTATTTATCTATATACAGGGTAATTTAATGGTTATCCTATTTTAACCATATATATCTGATACATATATATATATATATATATCTGGGTGTAGATAGATTAATGCCCCTTAGAAAGAGAAAGAGCAAAAGACAGAGGAGGAGAGAGGGAGGTAGTTTTATTGTGAATATGGCTTTAAAGTATGGGAAATCCAAATGAAAAGCTTGCAAAATAATCACATTTGTTTTGACCTTATACAGAAGTATGTGTATGTTAAAGTTAAGCTCATGTGATTTATTTTTAAAGCACAACTATGTGTATTTTCCATTTTCCTGTGATCCAAAACAATGATGTACTATTGGCTTTATCTCCATGTTATTATTATTTTTTTAGTTTATATAGTATAGGTGAGTTTGGTTTATGTATGTTGTATTATTTAAATTTGTTGTTTCCATAAAGCATTTACAGAGTTGATGTAGACAACTAGTTTAAAAAGTCCAGAAAATGTGAAAGGTGATGTCTTGATTTTGTTTTCCCTTTATTCTGTGATTTTACTAAAATCTCTTAAATGTATGAATGTGTAGAGAATTAATGTTATCAAGGAGTATCAAAGCATTATGACTGTAATATGCAAAGGTTTTAAATGTTTGCACTGTTAACCCCTTTTAGTCCAGTAGCTGAATCTAATGAGTTATTTGAGTTCGAATAATTTCTTTTCAAGTTACTCTTGCTCTCTTCATTCTTTTTTTGTTTTATTATTATTAAGATACAATTGACAGGTAATATTGTGTAATGTCAAGGTGTACAATGTGTGTTTTGTTACATATATTACAATATGATTACCACCAATATAACATTAGCTAATACCCCTATTGAGTCACACAATTATCATTTCTTTTATGTTGTGGAAACAATTAAGATCTAGTCTCTTAGTGACTTTGAAGTATATAATGTATTATTGTTGATTATAATCACTATGCTGTGTATTTCTAGAACGTTTTTTATCTTCTAGTTGCAAGTTTGTAGCCTTAAGCACCTCCTGAATTTCCCCATCCCCAGCCTTGGTAATTACCATTCTCCTTTCCTAGGAGTTCAGCTTTTTTAGATTCCACATATTAATTGATAAGATATAGTACTTGTCTTTCTCTGTAGACGTCTCACTTAGCTTAATGCTCTCAAGGTCCCTCATATTGTTGCAAATTGCAGGATTTCCTTCTTTCTCATAGATGAATAATACCCCATTGTATAAACACTACATCTTCTTTATCGACTCATCCAATGATATACTTGGGTTGTTTCCATATCTTGGCTAATGGAAATAATGCTACAATAAACATGGGTGGCAATTTTTTTTTTTTTTATATGCTGCTTTCATTTCCTTTGGATATGTACCCAGAAGTGGGATTGCTGGATCACATGGCAGTACTATTTTTAATTTTTGGAGGAACTTCCATGCTGTTTTCCCTATTGGTGGAACCAATTTACATCCTCAATGAGAGTGCACGTGTTCCCTTTGTCCACATTCTCACCAATAATTATTGTCTCTTACCTTTTTCTGATAATCATTTAACAGATGTGAAGTGATAACTCACTGTAACTTTAATTTGCATTTCCCTGAAGATCAGAGATGTTGAGCACCTTTTCACATACTTGTTGGCCAGGATGTCTTCTTTGGAAAAAACATCTATTTGGATCCTCTGCCCAATTGTTAATTGGGTTGTTTCTCTGTTAATTAATTGCATGAGCTCTTTACATATTTTGGCTATTAACTTTTTATCTGAGTTATGGTTGTAAATATTTTCTCCCATTCTGTAGGTTGCCTTTTCATTTTGTTGATGGTTTCTTTCATTGTGCAGAAGTTTTTTAGTTTGATACAGTCCTATTTGTTATTTTTTGTTTTTGTTGCCTGTGCTTTTGGTGTCATAGTCCATCCCCTCCAAAAAAAATATATTGCCAAGATCAATGTCAATGAGTTTCTTTTCTGTTACTTCTAGGAGTTTTATGGTATCAGATCTTAAGTTTAAGAATGTAACTCATTGGGGCACCTGGGTGGCTCAGTGGGTTAAAGGCTCTGCCTTCAGCTCAGGGCATGATACCAGGGTCCTGCAATCAAGCCCCACATTGGGCTCTCTGCTCAGCAGGGAGCCTGCTTTCCCCTCTATCTCTCTGCCTGCCTCTCTGCCTACTTGTGATCTCCGTCTGCCAAATAAATAAATAAATAAAATATTAAAAAAAAAAAAAAAGAATGTAACTCACTTTGAGTTAACTTTCCTGAATGGTATAAGATAGTGGTCAATTTCATATTTCTGCATGTGGTTATCCAGTTTTCCCAACACTATTTGTTGAAGAGACTATCTATTCTCCTTACCAAATATTAGCTGTATATTCAGGGAGTTATTTCTGAACTTGCTAGTCTGTTCCATTGGTGTATGAGCCTATATTTATGCCAGTACAATACTATTTTAATTACTACAGTTTTGTAGTTCAGTTTGAAACCAGGAAGAGTGATGCCCCCAGCTTTGATCTTTTTTCATGTGATTATTTTGCTATTTGGGGTCTTATAGACAAACTCAGAACTAATATCATATGAACAGTGAAAATGCTTCAAGCTTTTTCTCTAAAATAAGGAACAAGACAAAGACAAAGGTGCCCATTCTCACCACTCTTATTCAACATAGTACTTAAGGTCTTAACTAGAGGAATTAGGCAATACAAAGAAACAGAAGGCATCACATTAGAAAATGAGAGGCAAAATTGTTATTATTTGCAGATAACATTATCTTACATACATAGAAAACCCTAATGATTCAACCATAAAACTGTTAGAAATAATCAGGGAATTCAGTAAACCTGCAGGATTTAAAAATCAACAGAATCAGTTGCATTTCTAAACACTAACAATGAATATCTGAAAAAGAAATGAAGAAAACTATTTTCTAATAGCATCAAAAACAATAAAATACTTAGGAATAAGTTTAAACAAGGAAATGAAAGATCTATACAATGGGGGACACCTGGGTGGCTCAGTGTAAGGTTAAGCCTCTGCCTTCAGCTCAGGTCATGACCTCAGAGCCTGGGAGGAGTCCCGCATCGGGCTCTCTGCTCAGCGGGGAGCCTGTTTCTCCCTCTCTCTCTCTCTCTGCCTGCCTCTCCGCCTACTTGAGATCTCTGTCTGTCAAATAAATAAAATCTTAAAAAAAAAAAAAAAAAGATAGGTCTATACAATGAAACTACAAGACGCTGGTAAAAGAAATAAAGAAGACACAAACAAATGGAAAGGTATACTATGTCGATGGATTGGAAGAACTAATATTGTTAAAATGTCCAGATTACCCAAAGCCATCTATCTCTATCAGAGTCCCAACAGCATTTTTCCACAGAAATAGAGAAAATAACCCTCAAATTTATATGCAGCCATAAAATATCCCAAATAACCAATGTTCTGTTCATTGTTATGAATTAAAAAAAAAAAAATTAAGATTTATTTATTTATTTATTTGACAGAGAGCGAGATCACAAGTAGAGAGACAGGCAGGGAGGGGTGGGGGGAAGCAGGCTCCCTGCTGAGCAGAGAGCCTGATGCGGGACTCAATCCCAGGACCCTAAGATCATGACCTGAGCCGAAGGCAGTGGCTTAACCCACTGAGCCACCCAGGCACCCAAAAAAACATTTTTTTTTTTTGAAGGAAAAATTTTAAATTGTAAAAATTACGATCAAGCAAGCAAACATTCCTGTTTGTTAAGGATAATAATCAGTATGGCTAACAGCAGCATACAGGGATACTTTTAACTTCCACAGGGCAAAATCCAAGGCTTCCACAATCTTGTAATAATCCCTACAGTCACCAAAGTTAAGGAAGATATATATTTTCATCAATCCTAAAAAAATCTGCTCTGTGTATGTTGACTTTTCATATGGAGAAGGAGATGAAATGAAGGGTGAATTTCCAGTTTCAGTGGAGAATGAAAAGCTGGAAACATAAAACTAATGGTTATATGAGATACAATGTTAAAAATAAATGGTACCTAATACAAATTATATTTTAGCTATACTCTTCATTTGTTTTGTTTGTTTTAAGTAGGCTCTCTGCCCAGTGTGGGGCCCAACATTAGGCTTGAACTTATGACCCTGAGATCAAGACCTGAGCAGAGATGGGGTCAGACACTTAACCAACTGAGACACCCAGGCAACCCTGACTTCTTAAAAATACATTTTATACCACAAAGGATACTGATAAAATATTTAGATATCAACATATATGAATTAAATTTTGCATTGTGTGTCATTTTTAATGACTTTTCACCACCTCTATCCCTTTTGGAAGTAGAGTAAATATAAGAAGACCAGAAATCTGAATTGGTTACATAGATTTTAGACTAATAAATATGTTAACCATTCAACAATGGTGTTTAGATTTTTAAAAATTTCATGGAGAAATAATTTAAGTGTAAAAATATGTGGCTGTTAAAGCATAAGTATATATGAGTATTGTAAAATCATTAACAAAATAGTAATTAATTTGAGTAGTTCTTAATAAACTTCTGAGTCTTATGCATAAACCTTGGCAGGTGTTAGACAACATGATAGACTCTGAAATTCTGCCAGATGCCAATGATAATAACTACTTGACAGTGATAAGTATAAAATGTTAGCAGATAAAATTACTTCAAGTAGATTATTCCTGTCAAGCCTCAGCTGGCTGAAACTCAGAGTGAATATAACAGTTGCTTTGATGTCCCCTAGGGTATGCTCTGGGAGAAAATGTGGGCAGAGAGTGGAAAAATTTCCTCTAATTTCTATGAAATTTGTGTTCTGTTCCGAAGAAAAGAAAATTGAGGACAACATTATACATTATTACATTCCATTACTTTGAAATAATGTGCAGACTGTTAGTGTCTTGTGCTGTTCTTGACTTTAAACAATCCCATAAAATAAGTTCTATATATCCTTCAATGTGAAAGTTTGCTTTAATTCAAATGTTCCCATTTTCATCTTCAAAATTCTAGAAAAGAATAAAGATACATTATGCTAACACCTTTTGGTGTTATCAAAATGAAATCTATGAAAATGAAAAATCTAATAAAATATTTGGAGAAGCTTGTACAGTATATGAAACAGATACATAAATTTATCTAATAGGGTGTTTTCCACATTCTCTTCCTCCACTGCAGCATGTAGGTATCACACATTCATTGGTAACGAAGCAACTATTTTAAACTCAGGTTTACACTAAGATCTGATTTAGGAGGTTAATATTTGGAATTAAATTGTGCCTAACCCAGTGGAAAAAAGAACAAGTCAAATGCTCTATAAATAGGATATAATTGGGGCACCTGGGTGGACTCTTGATTTAGGCTCAGGGCATGATCTCAATGTCCCATGAGTGAGCCCTACGTCAGGCTCCTCCACACGCAGTGGGGTCCACTAGAGGATACTTTCTAGCCCTCGGTCCTTCCCCCTCCTCACTGGTGCATGGGTTCTCTCTCTCTCAAATAAATAAATAAATCTTTAAAAAATAGGATAATTATTCTTTAATTTTAACATACTCTAACGTTACATAGAAGAAAAAATACAACTTGTCTAGTCTCAGTTATCATAGTCTTTGTCCAATTCGCAGGAAACGAAAGGATTATGAAATAGTTTTGGCAATAGTATCTGAAGTCTTCAAGCATTTGTGTTTCTATTATATATCTTAATAGGGCTCTTAATATAGAGTTTGTTTAAAACTAACAATTCTCTCCCACCTAAGAACTAAGATATAAAGGATCTTAGTTCTTTTTCTACTTTTACATTTGTGTAGATAGATACTGAAATTTTATAGATATTAAAACAACAGGCAACACAGTGAGGATCATAAAAACTCAGTAAATTTTGCTCTTCGGCAGTAATTCTCATTTTTTTCCATCAGAGCAGAACAATAAAAATGCTGAGAAAAAAAATCTTAATAGGATATACGGCAATTTCCAGGCCTGAAGGCTGAGTTTTCATCTTTTCTATAAGCTGAACCTGCCATTACTATATTCTTCTGAGTGGCAGAGCTGCTTGTGTGTGTGTCTGTATGTGTGTGTTTGTATCTGTGCGTAAATGCAGGAGGAGATTTGTAGACCTCCAAGACTCTCAGTGAAGTTTTGGCTTTCCTTTTTTAAAATTTTTATAATATAAAAGAATTACAAAAGAATTCACTTGCTGAATACTTAATGTACAAAACAGAAAATGGGGATCCTGATTAATATGTAGTTAATTATTTCATTTATAGCTCAAAGGTAGAAGGAGCTCTCAAAGATTTATTTAGTACATGAAGTATTCAAAACTTAATGAGACAATAAACATTGGTTTTATACGGTGAAATCTGAGTACAATAAAGAGTATTATTCAGGCATTACATCACATAAACTTTTTAGTGTTTAGCCTGGGTGGCTCAGTGGGTTGAGCCGCTGCCTTCGGCTCGGGTCATGATCTCAGGGTCCTGGGATCGAGCCCCGCATCGGACTCTCTGCTCGGCAGGGAGCCTGCTTCCTCCTCTCTCTCTGCCTGCCTCTCTGCCTTCTTGTGATCTCTCTCTCTGTCAAATAAATAAATAAAATCTTTAAAAAAAAAAAAAAGAAATCACTATAACAAAAAGTAAACACTCTTAAGATGCTCCCTTAAAGATTGCATTTGAGGGGCATCGGGGTGCCTCAGTGGGTTAAGCCTCTGCCTTCACCTCAGGTCATGATCTCAGGGTCCTGGGATCGAGCCCTGCATTGGGCTCTCTGCTCAGGGAGGAGCCTGCTTCCCGCCCCCCCACCCCCGTCTGCCTCTCTGCCTACTTGTAATCTCTCTGTCAAATAAATAAACAAAATCTTAAAAAAAAAAAAAAAAAGATTGCATTTGAACTCCTTGTCCAGCATTCCTATCCCTAGTTGCTGGCCACCCCATCTAGTAAACTGATATCTAACTAGATTCTTAGGACTTATCTTGTGGTAGCACTAGTGGATCTGTGTTTGTCACACCAGGTCTCCCTGGAGAGGAGAACTTTACAGATCTTTCCTTTTTGAGCATTCTCTTCTACTTCCTCTGGAGTCACAAAAGCAACATTGTAACAGGGCTTTATGGGTTGTTTCTTTCCATAATCAAAACAGATCTTTCATTGTCCAAAAAAGAAATGACAACAAAATACTTTCTGCATATCATTATCAAATAAATAACTCCTGTGGTCATTACAGCTCTTCATGTTTTATTAATTTGCCATTTCATAAACATTACTGTTAACATTATTTTATACATCCATCTACATATCAGTTTCTCTGATGGACCATTTATAGGTGTCCTCAATATACTAATAGTGAAATAAAATTATTTCAGGAAAAAAATCATTGAAGAATCATAAAAATCTATTTAATTTTTAAGTAACACATGTATTTGTAAATATAACATGTTTGATATAAAGCAAAATGAAAGAAATACTCCTGACCAACCACCTAACCAACCCATAGAAGCTTGCCTATATCTTACTGCATGACCTCTCCATTTCTTCCCTGCCTTTCCCTATGTTACCACTAATGGAAATTTTATTTTTATACCTCATAAGCATATTTATTTATTTATTTAGTGCATGTCTTTTTTTTTTTAACATCTTAATTTTATTTTTTTTTTCAGTGTTCCAAGATTCATTTTTATGTACCACACCCAGTGGTCCAGGCAATACCTGTCCTCCTTAATACCCACCACCAAGCTCACCCAACCTCCCAACACCCCCCTTCAAAACCCTGTTTGTTTCTCAGACTCCACAGTCTCTTATGGTTTGTCTTCCCCTCTGATTTACCCCAATTTACTTTTCCTTTCCTTCTCCTAATATCCTCCATGTTATTCCTTATGTTCCACTTATGTGAAACCATATGATAATTGACTTTCTATGCTTGACCTATTTCACTCAGCATAATCTCCTCCAGTCCTGTCCATGTTGATACAAAAGTTGGGTATTCATCCTTTCTGATGGAGGCATAATACTCCATTGTATATATGGACCATATTTTCTTTATTCATTCATCTGTTGAAGAGCATGTTGTTTCTTTCCACAGTTTGGCAAATGTGCCCATTGCTGCTATGGGAATTGGGGTACATATGGCCCTTGTTTTCACTACGATCTGTATCTTTGGGGAAAATACCTAGTAGCGCAATTGCAGGACTCTATTTTTAATTTTTTGAGGAATCACCACAGTTTTCCAAACTAGCTGCACCAACTTGCATTCCCACCAACAGTGAAAGGAAACAAAAGTGAAAATGAACTTTTGGGACTTCATCAAGATAAAAAGCTTCTGGCAGCAAAGGAAACAGTCAACAAAACATGGAGGCAACCCAGGAAATGAGAGAAGATATTCGCCAATGACACTACAGACAAAGGGCTGATATCTAAGATCGATAAAGAACTCCTCAAACTCGACACCCAAAAAACAGATAATCATGTCAAAAAATGGGCAAAAGACATGAACAGACTTTCTGCAATAGCCATCAGGGAAATTCAAATCAAAACCACATTGAGATACCACCATACACCGGTTAGAATGGTCAAAATTAGCAGGACAGGAAACAACAAGTGTGGGAGAGGATGGGGAGAAAGGAGAACCCTCTGTAAGCATTTTTAAATACTTTAAACTCATATATGTATTATAAATAATATACTGCTATTTTGTGTTTTTTTTGTAAAGCTTTGTAACTAAAAGATTTTACGTGTTATTTTACAATTTTCTTTTTTCACATAATATTGTATTTCTCTAGTCATCCATGTTACTCCCTATAGTTCTTATACACACGATCTTGTAAAATTGAATATATATATAACCTATGTCCCAGCAAATTTATTCTTATGTAGGGGGGAAGAAAAGAAACCTTGCTCATGTTCATTAGTAGATATGTACAGAATTAGGACACCTGGGTGGCTAAGTCGGTAGATACATACAGAATTGTTCACTGCAGCATTAGGCATAACATCAAAAAACAGACTAGAAGGAAGGCAATGCCTAAAAAACTGAGAGAATTTGAAATTGGATAAACTGTGGCATATGTATATCATAACATATTATGCAATGGTAATTTATTTTTGAAATGCAGAAATAATTAGTCCTGAAAACGGTTTTTTTAGCTAGAATAAACTTCTGATAAAATCAGAGTTATATTCAGAGCTATATTCTAAAGGTATCACTTAGAAATTAACAATCTCTGACTGGAATGGAAGTACTCTCGGTTTTTAAAACTGCTTAGTCAAGATCAGTCTTTCCCCAGTCTCTCATCTCCCTTTTATTAGCTACTTTGTTAGAGATCTGAATGATCCTACTTTGATCCAGCACTGCTTTTCCCCAGGTGCTTCTATCTGCAGACAAAAATCTTTCACAGAGTCCATACAGCACTATCAATTATTGATATAATATAGATCCTACAGCTGCTCTACTTTTATAAGTGCTCTAAACTAACAATGAAAATGTCATAAATAAATAAATACCTACCAGGAATTTTCCTAAAGAATCATATGCTGGAGAAAGGAACTCTACGGGTTTTTTTTTTTTTTTTTTTTTTTTTTTTTTTTTTTTTTTTTTTTTTTTTTTGGGCAGTTGAAGTATTTCAGCTTGAGTTAGACATTGTTTCCTATGAGGTTTGGGGATGAATTGCAGAGCAGGTCAGAGTTTTTGCAGGAAAAGGATGTTGTCTATGATAGTGTAAAAGGGTCCTTAAGGGATACAATATGTCTTCAATATGAATGATACACTACATACGTTAGGATGAGGTAACCAAGAAGATCATCTTGAAAATAAAAAGATTAACTGTTATGAGAAATGATTTTTTTACTAAAATAAATTTAATGCTGCTCAACATAATGCTTATAATATAGCATTTCATTGGTCATGCTGGAAATTTGGTGCCAGAGACGAGACTAAAAGGATGGAGAGGAAAGAAGGTAAGGACACAGAAATATGGGACGCTTTGTCATTCTTTATTTTTTCTCTTTTTCTTGGTGTAAAATTTCTTATTATAATTCATCAATTCAGAGAATAATAATTCATGGTGCTTACTGAATAAATACTTATTGTGCTTGGTATTGCAAATGCACAAGAAAATACAGTGGTGAGAAAAACAGAAAAGGTACCATCCCTTATGAAGTATATATGCTACTACTTTTTGTACTTTCCCATTCTGTGAGTGACTAAAGACAGAAATTACTAGATAAATGGTCAAAGATGTTGGTCTTATAGTTAGATTACATTGTTGAAAATTGAATTATGATTTTAGTATAACTATTTTAGCTACACTTATGGTAAACCATGACAAAGAAATTACAGCCAAAACACGGATCAGGAGAATGAGCAGAACTGCAAAAAGTAAATTCATAGTAAAAGGCAAAATCTATCTATTGCTTAATTTATCTGTTGACACACATGCACACATATATATGCACATGCCTACATTCATACATACATACTTCATATTACTGGAAGTCTCAGCCTGGCTTTTTAAATTTTTTTCAAGACATGTACATAATTAGCTTTGCTTAAGTTTGCTTCTTCTGGGAAATCAGGTGTGAGAATGCAAAGGCAGACAAATAAATAGAAGTCAGCAGAGAGTACATTTTTTTATTGCTTGAATTTAGATTCACTGAGTGAACCCTTCCTAGAGTAGAATCTGACATGGCAAAGCAGGAAATCAAAACAACAGCAAAAACAATACCAAAAAGAAAGAAAAAAGTAAAAAGGAAAGAAAACAATGTATTTTTATATATAAAAAAAAACCTGGTAATATAATTAAAAATGTGATTTACTTTGACTTGATTTTTGGGTGTAGCTAGGTAATGTATCAGAAAATATGTGAAGTAATACTTGTGACTATTTGTTGAATATTCCAATTCAAAGAAGAATTACTACATAAATAATATTGACATGGGAATAAATCCTTATAAAAACACCACAATTAATGGAATGGAATACACATTGTAAGTGAATTAGGTTCAATATACTATGGTGAAATCACTGGTGTCTGGAACACATAGAAACAATGATACATCCATCGTATACTCAGAAAACATGACCATGATGCAGCATGGAGAAGAGGCAAACGTAAAGCCATTGAACATTATTAAATCAAATGATTAAGTTTAATTAATCCATTAAATCAATCAATTAATTAATTCAAAAAATCAATTAATCAAATGATTAAGATTTAATTTCAACTGGATTTTCTGGTAACATTTTGCATTGTACTATTTACATTAGTAATTTACATTTAGAAAGGTGATAAACAAGGAGATATCATTGCCTTATCACACATAATGCTTACTGAATTGCTCAAAACAACTGTGTGTGTATATCTATATACACACACACATACATGTATATATAGACATATATGTACATATATGTTATGTATATTTAGCTATAAATAAATGTATTAATTGTATTCTCATATAATATAAATGCATAATGTTAAAAATTGTACAAATATTAAAATGTGTCAGGGATTTCTGTTTTTACTTTTAAATTTTATAACATTTATGTAAGAGATTTTGTGTTTTTCCACATCAATGTTTACTATAGAGAAACTAAGAATTTATTCAACTAAAAATGTAGCTGAATATTTTCTTAATATGAAAGCTATGTTACATTCTTTAATCTTTTTCATGGTAGGAATATTCCCCAAACCAAAGGAGATGAAATATGCTTATAGATAGTAACATAAAAAATAAAGTTCTACCATGTTAATAAATCCAAGAAATTAAACTACAACAACAGGAATAAAAAGAATTGGCTTAGGCTCCAAATTAGCTAAATTAAAAAGAAACAAAAAGATAGTAGTTAATGTTTATAATGCCTTTCTGCATTAAAAGACAGTGAAGCTATAAACTGAAACCTTTTTGGAATTCTCCTTGAAAATATATATCAACAATCTTAAAACTGTTCATACTATGTTATTTTGTTTATTAAAATATATCCCAAGGAATAATCCAAAATCCAGATAAATACCACTTTTGACAAAATTTGAAAAAGTTCAATGTTATTAAAAGATACTTAATATACTGCCACATGAAGTAGAAAAAAATGCAGTAATAATATATTGAATCCTTTCTTTTTTTTTCAATCATCATATTACATAGATGGATAAACACATTTATTTATTTGAGAGACAGACAAAGATAGAGTGGTGGGGAGTGGAAGAAGGAGGAGAAAAAGATTTTTTTTTTTTTCTTTTAAAGGCTTATTTATTCATTTGAGAGAGAGAGAGCAGTGGGAAGGGGCAGAAGAAGAGGTCGAGAGAATCTTAAGCAACTCTGTGCTCAGTGTGGAGCCTGATGTGGGACTCTATCTCAGGACCCCGAGATGATGACCTGAAAGCTTAAACCAAGAGTCTGAAGCTTACCTGACTGTGCTACCCAGGAGATCCATAGCACTTATCTTTAGCAAACTTGAGGAAGTGCCTACACTTCCTCATTCTACTCCTACTCTCTGACCATGCAAGATTGCTCTCCTTTACGGTTTTTTGCTTCTGTCTGTAATTTAAACTGAAGTGTTCCTTCAGACTCAGTGGTATTCTCTTTCTACATATTCTTGCCTATAACATTTAATTTCCTCCTAGTATGATAATAACTTCAACATCATGATTCTACCACAGAACACTTGCCTGAACTCTGAGCCTATTTTTCCCATTACAAATCATCTACCCATATGCCTCAGAGGAAACACAAGGTTAACACCCCAAAACTAAACTTCATCATTTCTCTGAAACCTGCTCTACCCTTGATATCTCTGTTTGGTGAAGAGCACCATATTTTTACAGTTGCAGAAAGGAACTTCACCCTTTCATACCATTCATACCTAGTCATCTTGAGTTCCTGTAGAATATTATTCTTCAGTAATGCCATTATTCAATTATTTTCCCAAGAGGACCCCTTTTTAATTTATTTTAAATTTTATTAATTTTTAAATTTTATTAATTCTTATTTATTATATTCAATCAGCCAATATATAAGACCCATTTTTTTAAAGTGATATGTCTTCATAGGTTAGACCAATACCTAATATAGCATTAAACTAGCTCAATAGATGTTTGCTGAAGGTTAGATGGATGAATGAATGAAATACTTTGAAAATATCTTTATAGATATTTCTATTTAGGTTAGGAAAATTAATGTTTTTAAGTGATTTAAGTTCTGTCAGTAGAATGTTATGATTAAAAATTGACAAACAAACTGAAATGGACTCCTACTTATATAGTTATCAATGAAAATTGATTTTGCTTCCACAGTGATAGATGTTTTTAAAAGAAAAACTTCTCCTTTCTAGAAAAGGAATGTACACCATAAAGGTTCATTAAAAAACTTTGGATACTAAAATTTCCATAATTGCTATTTCTTGTTGACAAAATAATATGAAAAGGCAAACTGTTCTGATAATCTTTGAGGACAAATTCTATTATTAATGAAGCTGATGTGGATGCTTGTTTTTCACTCAAATTCAGATTTAGAAACTAAAGCTTGTCTTGGATCTAAGGATTGCATTATAAAGACAAACAGAAATAATTCTTTGATTTAAAAACACATATGGAAACTTCTATACAGGAAATTCACTTATTTTTCACTGCAATAAATATTTACCGAGAATTAGCATGTGACATCGTTCTTGGTACTAGGATAAATTAATGAAAAATGAAGTTTCTTGCCTACATGCAGCTTACATTTTAGTGATGGGCAATCAACTGAAATAGACAAATATGGTAAGTCATTAAATTTTATTTTATGTTATAGAATATAATATGGAATCAAATTAGACTTTAAAATATCAGATTAATTTAGATATTATCAGAAAGGTGAAGTATGAAAGAGAGGCTCATTTGTCTAGGTTAGGAGCATTCTCTGTGATGCAGACAGCCAATGCCCAAACTGTCAGGTGACAGGAATAGGAGTGTTAGAAAAATAGCAAAGGATAAGGAAAAATATAAGTGTGGGTACAGCAGAGTGAAGTGAGGTGAAGAAAATAAATAATAAATGTACAGTGATTATAGAGAGTTGGTCCTGAAGTTACCTTTAGGGTATATCAGGACTCTGGCTTTTCTTTGTCTAAAATTGGGAGACAGTTCAGGTTTCTGTAGAGGACTGATATGATCTGGCCTAAATTTCAAAGACATCTATGGTTACTTTCAAAATACACATAAGAAAAAAATTTTTTAAAAAGTAACTCTTTTTTTTTTAAATTTTTAATTTTTTATAAACATATATTTTTATCCCCAGGGGTACAAGTCTGTGAATCACCAGGTTTACACACTTCACAGCACTGACCAAAGCACATACCCTCCCCAATGTCCATAATCCCACCCCCTTCTCGCAAACCCCCTCCCCCAAGCAACCCTCAGTTTGTTTTGTGAGATTAAGAGTCACTTATGGTTTGTGTGTGGTGGTTTCTGTTTCCTCAACTAGATCTTATTGGAACATGGTTAGTTAGGTAGAGAATGGCTTCTGAGCAACAGAAGGGGGAGGTGAAAGTGGAGCTAAAGCTTTCATCAGTAAAGACAGGAAAGTCAGTGAGTATTGAAGGATTCAAATTAAATGAATTTTATAATTTTTTATTTATAAAACAAAAGTGGAGATTATAAGTAAACAGTATAAATAAGATGATCAGTAAAAAGTGAGTTCACAACTAGAAATATGAATTTGGAAGTTAATGACAGAGAATTGTGGTAGAAACTTCTAATCATATAACTAAATTCCTTCTTTCCCTCCATTATAATAAAATTTTGCCTGGGACTATGCTATTTTACTAGATATTTTTAAGCTTTCTCATCACCGGTTAAGTTCTGATCACTGGACAGAAGTATGTTAATTACAGATCAGAACTTAAGACAGAAGGCATGTCTCCTGGAAGCAATCTTCCTTCTTCCCAGTGATCGGAATCCAGGTATGGATTTGAACCATAAAAAAAACCCAACATTACAGAAATGTCTGTTCATGTCCTCTGCCCATTTCTTGATTGGATTATTTGTTCTTTGGGTGTTGAGTTTGCTAAGTTCTTTATAGATTCTGGACACTAGTCCTTTATCTGATTCTGCAAAGAAGACTTCCAGATGGCCAACAGACACATGAAAAAGTGCTCCATATCACTCGGCATCAGGGAAATACAAATCAAAACCACAATGAGATATCACCTCACACCAGTCAGAATGGCTAAAATCAACAAGTCAGGAAATGACAGATGCTGGCGAGGATGCGGAGAAAGGGGAACCCTCCTACACTGTTGGTGGGAATGCAAGCTGGTGCAGCCACTCTGGAAAACAGCATGGAGGTTCCTCAAAATGTTGAAAATAGAACTGCCCTATGACCCAGCAATTGCACTATTGGGTATTTACCCTAAAGATACAAACGTAGTGATCCAAAGGGGCACGTGCACCCGAATGTTTATAGCAGCAATGTCCACAATAGCCAAACTATGGAAAGAACCTAGATGTCCATCAACAGATGAATGGATCAAGAAGATGTGGTATATATACACAATGGAATACTATGCAGCCATCAAAAGAAATGAAATCTTGCCATTTGCGACAACATGGATGGAACTAGAGCGTATCATGCTTAGCGAAATAAGTCAAGCAGAGAAAGACAACTATCATATGATCTCCCTGATATGAGGATGTGGTGATGCAACATGGGGGCATAAGTGGGTACGAGAAGAATCAATGAAACAAGATGGGATTGGGAGGGAGACAAACCATAAGTGACTCTTAATCTCACAAAACAAACTGAGGGTTGCTGGGGGGAGGGGGTTTGGGAGAAGGGGGTGGGATTATGGACATTGGGGAGGGTATGTGCTTGGGTGAGTGCTGTGAAGTGTGTAAACCTGGTGATTCACAGACTTGTACCCCTGGGGATAAAAATATATGTTTATAAAAAATAAAAATTAAAAGTAAAAAAAAAAAAACAACATTATAGGGGACTGTGAAGTAATTATCTAAATGACATCCGGGTCTCTGAGGTGCAAAAATGAACCAGTGATTCCAAATTCTAATGAGAGAGAAACATTAAATTTTATATTGTAAAAACCATTATAGTTCAGGGTCTCTTTGACCCAAAAATATAGAGATACTAGAGCCACAGATGTGTAATAAAAGTTATTTAAGGGGCACCTGGGTGGCTCAGTGAGTTGAGTTTCTAACTCTTGACTTTGGCTCAAGTCATGATCTTAGGGTCCTGAGATCCAGCCCCATTAGGTCCCATGCTCAGCAGGGTGTCTGCTTGATTCTCTCCCTCTCCCTCTGCCTCCACCCCCCGATCTCTGTCTCTAAGATAAATAAATAAATCTTAAAAAAAGTTATTTAAAATGATTTCTAACTTTTTGGTTCTGGGTTAATTGTACTTCAAAGAGCTGTAACAACTTGTAAAAAGGGAAAGTGTTCATTCTATTTCAGACAGCTATGAGAAATAACTTCCATCAGAGTCTTGGAATCAAACAACCACATTCTTCCCTCTATTTATATTTTCTTTAACTTCTTGGTCGATTTTTTTCCAGAGCTCTCTTCTGCTAAAATTAGCAAATACTGCAACTCCACTGACCCTTGCAAACTAAAGTAAATTCAATGGAGTAAGTACACAGCTTTCAGTGATCATGATCACAGAATGTAGATCAAATATATAATGAATTTGCTGATTTCAACTTTTATTATATCCTTTTCCCCCCTCATTTCATTATCTGTCATTGATATGAAGGCATTATGGTTCATCAGTGCTTTTTCTTTTTTTTAAAGATTTTATTTATTTATTTGACAGAGACATAGTGAGAAAAGGAACACAAACAGGAGGAGTGGGAGAGGGAGAAAAATGCTTCCTGCTCAGCAGGGAGCCTGATGCTGGGCTCAATCCCAGGACTCTGGGATTGTGACCTGAGCCAAAGGCAGATATTTAATGCCTTAGCCACACAGGCACCCCCATAAGCACTTTTTCATGCATGTTAACTTCCTCTATTTTTTATGCTTTTAAAAAATGCATAACATTATAATAGTACTAGTAGAAAATCATTGAATAGATTTATCTACATATTGACATATTCTCTTTCCCAATCTTAGTCACTTAAAATAAACAGAAGAGCCTTTCAAATATTTCAGGAATTCTGTTGACAAGTATATTTACCACATTCATCCACTCTATACCTATATAGAATACATAAAAATTATGGTATTCTTAATGATGGTCTGAACACTTCATTTCCTAAAAATACATTGTGAATCCTTGTATTGAAGTTAATCATCCCTATATATCAGAAGAAATGGATAGCAGTCACTGGATTGCAATCTTGGGACTGTCATCTCCAAGACATATATTTTAGAAAGAAAACACTACGCCAAGGATTTTCATTCATATCAGAAAGATATTTCTCTAAATATAAAAATATGTACTAACTTGTGCTTTCAGCCATGAAGAAGTAACAAAGAAGGGGTTACCCTCTTTACTCAAGCAAATAAAGACCTAGAGAATATATGAAACAGTGGTTTTCAGACATTAGACAAAAGGCAGCAGTGGACAATGATTCCTGAAGAATGAGAGATTCCAGTCTGCAGCACAGGAAAAGAAAAAGTGAATGGAGCCCAAAGTCAAGTGACTACCATAACAGTCATAACTCACAGGGAAGAGCTCCAGAGAAAAGGGAGTTCTATAGAGAGAAAAAGAGTTCAGAAATTTGCACACAGACCTGTGTCGTAACACTAAGAAGCATCAGAGATTATGCATGAGAAAATGGCCAGAAGCTTTTGAAGGAATACGTGAAAAGGATCAAGTTGAACAGTTCCTGGAGCCCACACAGGGTTAAGTATTATTTTTTTTCCCACCATCCAAAATACAGAACAGTAAAATATGGATCTTAGGGGTTATTGGGTAGAGTATTTAGAAGGACAATATTTGATAGTGGGTCAAAATTACTGGAAAGTAATGCCCTGCCTAATGAAGTGTAAAAGGCAAAACTCCTTCCAAATAATGAAGATGTCTCACGCAACAAAAGTCAAGGATATATATTTTTTTAAGATTTTATTTATTTGAGATAGAGAGAGAATGAGAGAATGACAGAAGAGGATGAGAAGGGGGAAATTCAGAGGGAGAATTAGCAGGGAGTCTGATGTGGGACTTAATCCCAGAACTCCAGGATCATGACCTGAGTCAAAGGCAGTCACCTAACCAACTGAGCCACCCAGGCACCCAAGGATTTATTTTTTTTCAATTTTTATTTTTAAAATTTTGGGGTATACAAAAAACTGTATATGTTTAATGTGTATATTTTGATATGTTTGGACAGATGCATACACCCATGACACCATCACTATAATCAAAGTAACTAAACATATTCATCACCTCCAAAAATTTCTTAGTCTTCTTTTGTGACTTCCTTCCCTTCCTTCCTTTTCCTTCCTTCCTTCCTCTCTCTTTTTTCAGCTTTGTAAGAATACCTAATTGAGATCTCTCTTAATATGTTTTAAATGTACAATACCATATTACTAACTGAAGATACTATGTTGTATAGCAGATCTTTAAAATGTGTTGTGCAAAAATGGGGAACTTTATAACTATATTTGGTATGTTCAAAAAGGGGGAGGAAAATAAAATATTTTTTTAAAGATTTCACTTATTTATTTGAGAGAGTGAGACAGAGAATAAGCTGGGGAAGAGGCAGATGAAGAGGGAGAAGCAAACTCTCTGCTGAGCAGGGGGCCTGACATGGGGCTTGATCGCAGGAATCTGGGATCATGAATCCGAACCAAATGCAGACACTCAACCAACTGAGCCATCCAGGCACCCCAGAAAGCATGAGAACATTCAAGTATTGTTATTAATACTAATTAAAAAGACCCAAATCAAACTTTTGGAGGTGAAATGAATTGTGTCAAGATTTAAAAAAAAAAGGAATTAACAATATATTAGACTCTATTAAAGGAAATCTTTGAACTTGAAATACAACAATAGAAACTAACCATATTAGGGGCACTTGGATGGCTCAATCAATTAGGTGTCTGACTCTTGGTTTCTGCTTAGGTCATGATCTCGGGGTTTTGGGGCTGAGCCCTATATCACATCAGGGTCCACACTCAGCGGGGAGTTTGCTTCCCTTCTCCCTCTGCCCCTCCCCCAGCTTATGCACTCCTTATCTCTAAAATAAACAAAAATAGTAAAACAAACAAACAAAAACAAAATCCTAACCACATGAAACACAAACAGGTTAAAAAGAAAAAAAGACTAAAAACCAAATTCTGATCATAAATGAGATATGGGATAACTTTAGCCAGCCACATAGACATATAATTTAATTCCTGAATCAAAGTAGGAAACAAAAAAGATATTTGAAGAAATAATGGCTGAACATTCTCCAAATTTGATGAAAAACACAAAGCTTTAGAACCAGGAAGCTCAATGAACCTCAAGCACAAAAAGCATGAAGAAAAACTATACCAAGCTATAATCTAATTTCCTATAACCAGTGTTAAATATATATTTTTAATGAAGTCACAGGAAAAAAATTTTTATATACAGAATAACAAATATAAGAATGATCACTTCTCATCAGAAACCATATAATGCAAGCCAAACATTGGTGCAACAACTTTAAAATACAAAATAAAAAAACCTGCCAACCAAAAAAATCTATATATAGTAAAAATATCTTCGAAGAACAAAAATGAAATGAAGATAGATGTGTAAAAGCCAAAATATTCATCACCAATAGACCTGTACTATTACAAAAGTGAATTTTTTCATGCAGAAGGAGAATAAGGTCAAATGGAAATCTGTATCTACACAACAGAGTAGAAAGAACTGAAAAGGGTGAATATGTGAGCAAACATAATTCTTTGAAGATTTTATTTATTTATTTGAGAGAGACAGAGATAGTAAGAGAGAGCATAAGTGAGGAGGAAAGGGAGAAGCAGGCTCCCTGCTGAGCAGGGAGAGGGGCTCAATGATCCCAAGATCCTGGGATCATGGCCTGAGCTGAAGGCAGCAGCTTAACAGACTGAGCCATCCAAGTGATCAAATGTACTTTCTCTTAGCTATCTAAAACAAGACTGTATAAGAGGAAAAGGCGAACAAAGAACACATAAGACAAGTAGCAAAATAACAGCAAAATGGTATATTTAAACCAACCATACCAATAACCAAATAAAATTGGGCTCTAAATATCCCAATTAAATGTGAGAGATCATCACACTGAATTTAAAAAAAAAAAAGTGAAACTCAGCTCAATGCTACTAACAAGAAACCAACTTAAAAAACAACAACAACAACAACAACAAACTACAAACAAATTAAAAGTAAAAGGAAGGAAAATACATACTATTGTGCTAACACTAATCAGGAGAAAATGGCTGGAGTGGACATATTAATATCAGACAAAGTATATTCCAGAGAAAAGAATATTACCAGGTTGAAGCAATCATTTTACAATGATAAAGGGGTCAATTCATCAAGAAGACATAATCTATGATGATAGAAAGTACTTTCATGTTTGCACACAGATGGTTTGGGTAACAAAGGAACACAAAAAATCTACTGTGGGTGACAGACTTCCTTATTTTCTTGATTAGGTGATTATTCCAAGCTGTATATGTGAAAAATTATAAAATTATCCTATTTAAATATGTGTAATTATGTCTTAATTATAACTCAACACAATTGTAAGAAGACATGTGCCCTCTAATGAAACTCAGAAAATAAAAAGTGAGAGGAGATATTCTCACCTCCTTTAAACTTTAGGGGAGGGGAGCCTGGGCAGCTCTGCTGGCTAAGCATCTGGCGCAGGTCATGATCCCAGGGTCCTGGGATCCAGCCCTTAGTAGCGCTCCTTGCTTAGTGGGGATTCTGCTTCTCCCTCAGCCTCTCTCCACTATTAATTCTCTCTCTCATTCTCTCTCTCAAATAATAACATAAAATCTTAAAAAACAAAACAACAACAACAGCAAAAAATCCTTAGGGGAAAGTTATTCAACTTTCAACAGGAAGTATGATGGTAACCATAGGCTTGTCCTAGGTGCTCTTTATCAGTTTATGTTCCTTTCTGTGCCTAGTTTGCTGAAAGCTTTGTACTCAGTAAAGGTTAGATTTTGTAAAATTCCTCTTCTGCATCTATTGAGATAATCATATCATTTTTCTTTTTTATTCTCATTAATATAGTGAATTACATTGCTTAATTTTTAAATTGTAAACCTCTTTCATTTCTAAGATAAACCCTATTTAATCATGATACATTTTTGGATTTTACTAAAACTGTGTTGAGAATTTTTGCATCAGTGCTCATAAAATTATTTTTGTCTTGCCTTTTTCCTGGTTTTCTGCCAGAACATCGCTAGCCTCACACAATGTGTTTGGAAATATGCCTTTATATTAAATTAACTGGAAGTGTTTATATAAAATTGGTATTCTTTCTTTCTCAAATGTCTGGCAGTGCAGCCACCTTGGTCTAAATTTTTTTGATAGAATATATTCAAGTGCAAATTCAATTTGTTTAATAACCATAGAGATATTCCATTTTTGAGTGAGCTTTAGTAGCTTATGTCTTTCAAGAAATTTATCCATTTCATCTATGTTTTGAATGTATGTTCATTAAGTTGTTTATAACATTTTCTTAGTAGTCTTTTACTCTCTGTAGAATTATCAGAGATGTCCCCTTTCTCATTCCTTATTTTGGGGAATATATTCCTTACTATCTTCATTGAGGCAGAATATAAAGCTCATTACAGATTTTTTAAAAAGACTGATCACTTTACTGTCCTATTGATTTTTTTTTTTCCTTGACACAAGGCTACTCTTCAGCCCAGCATGAGAAGACTCTCTAGCAGCTTCTTCATTCCTATTTATCCACACGGATTACATATTGGTTAACTCAAAGTCTATAACGAAGGGATTCAGATGAACTGACAGCAAAAAGGTGCAAACACCTAAAGCCAGGGTCTACTGTTCAGGTTCACCAAGGATCACCCTTCACTTAACACATACAGGTTCCAGTCCAGTAACAGGTGTAAGACCAGGTGTTAGATGTCATCCAAAATGGATAGCTACACTCATTTCAGGTATCTTTTTTTCAACCTGGAACATAGTGATTTTAACAATATCTAGACTACTTTCAGAATGGGAAGTTATTATTTTATATCACATTTTCCAATAATCTAACCCAATAAACAGAGAAGAGGACCCAGGCATTTGCTATAGGTTACCTTAGATTCTAGGTACTATTAACGTCTGCTTCAATGGCTGTTTTCATAAGAGAAAAGACACATTCCACATAGGGAGCCTAAGAAAATGCTTCCACATTTAGGTCAGGGTTATTTGATTGAGTTTAAGGGTCTACATTGTGTATCAGCCTGTCTAGAAAATTAAGATTCATGGAGCATTTAATGTTTCCAAAAATAGTTTCAGAACGGCCAGACTGATTTATCTGTACCTCACTATATCATTCTGTTACTGGATCCAACATTTCCCTGTAATTTACTGCTCTTCCTTCTAACGCTTCAGTTGGACAAACTTTGTGTGTATTACCTAAGGATATCTATGTCCCCCCACAACTTTCTCTCATCTCCCATATGAATATATCTTGGACCAATGTTTTAATACTTTCAAATCTTTGAGTTCTCGTTTCTGGGAGTAAAGTCTAATAGGGTATCCTTTACAAATGAATAAATTCTTCCATATTTTTATCAGAAAAGAAGAGAGAATGTAAGATGAGAATTCTA
Organism: Mustela putorius furo; assembly: GCF_011764305.1. Classification (NCBI taxonomy): domain Eukaryota; kingdom Metazoa; phylum Chordata; class Mammalia; order Carnivora; family Mustelidae; genus Mustela; species Mustela putorius. The sequence goes on from NW_025421397.1 coordinate 5,879,330, forward strand.
GAAAAGTGTATTGTTAGGTGCATTTACAGCCAAATAAACCTTCACATTTTATCTACTACATATTCAAATTATATACACTGATATATATCCTTTAAATTATATCTATGTATAGACAATAAAGCTTTAAGTATGACATTATCAAATTATGATCAAGATGATGTGGTACTGAAGTTGTTTTAACTAATGTGTTCTGTAGCTTTGAAAGAGGAAAGCCAGTTGTTGCTAAAGAGCTTTGTTAAATCAGTATATGATTCATTAAGTGAAATTTATAAAACCTTATGCTAATTTCCCTTTGAATGAATATTTCCAGTGGCAAAACTTGCACATCAACAGTTAAGATATTCATTGTATATTGAACTGTTTACCATGAACTCAAAATGAAGTCATCACAGAGTTATTCATCAAATGAATTTATGACTTTGAAAATAAAAATTTTTTAAAGTGACCAGGGTACAATAAAATTACAGTCAGTCATGGCTAAACAAAAAGAATAAAAGCCAAGAAATTTAAGTGCCTTCTTGTTCTTTGATGTATTTGTTTCAGTGGAAAATTTCCCTTCTGATGACAGCCTTTAACATTTAATTTATATTTATTCACATCAATCTGAGCCCTGTAAAAAGAAATTGCCATGTATTATATACATTCCCTGTATCGTACAAAATACCTAAGGTTTTAGATTAAGAATTGAAGTATAGGTTCATTTAGCACCAATCCAGTGGTTCTAATTGCAGTTCTAATAATCATTGAATCACATTTCCTGCAATGTTGGAGCAAACTTCTAGTACAGAATTCAGAAGTGAAGAAAATTACTCATCTTTCTTAATCAGTGTGAAATGTGGCTTACTATCACTGCATTGGCCTTGCACAGCCATAATACATCAAGCTGTGTATACTGAGGCAAATGAGAAATGAGCAGGAACAATGATACTTCCTAATTTAAAAAGTTTGGCTTCTCACTTAGATAACTGCCATGGACTCCAAACTCTGCCCTCTGCTTTCTTATATACTTTCTTTAGGGGATTATGCCCAAAGCAGAGAGTTTTTCCTAAATAAATCCTAAATCCTCCATAAATTATGTCATGTTATCAATTTGCTTAAAACTTAATATACTTGGTAAAAACTGACATTTCTCACTATTACCTGTAAGGCCCTGGATCTTCTGGACCCTGTAGAGCACTCTACCCTGATCTCTAGCACAATGCTTGAGACACATGGGCTGCTTTCAGAGTCAATATTATCCCAAGCTCGCCGCCATGTAACAGTCTTTGTACAGCATTTTCCTTCTTCCTGGAACTCTCTCTTTCCTGCTGTTTTATCCGAAGATTCCACTAGGGCTTTGAATAAATTTAACTTCTGACAGTTCCTCCCTGAACTCTTCCTCCAGAGGTAGTTTGGATTCTCTAACTCTCTAGTCTTAACCACTGTAATTTCTTTCTTTCTTAATGGCACTTGCTATACCTTTTATTATTACTTGGCTGTCTAACTGTATTTCTGTCTTCCCTTCCATACTGTAAGCTCTTTAATGACAGGAGCTATATTTGTTTGTCTTTAGCCACCCAGCACTCAGCACAATGTTGGTATAAAGAAATATTTTAGCAAATTAATCATTTATATGAAACATCTGGACAAATAATTATTTTTTAAAATATTCCACTTCCTGTAAAATTGATATTTTATTGATAGGAAAAATGTCACTTGGTTTTTCTAATAGCTTTGGTGAATAAGAAAGCAACGTACTCATTTCCTCATGCCTTCTTATTCCTCTTGTGACTAATAGCATTCATTAGCAAGTTGGCTTTTAAGAATCATGAGTACATTTCGAGCTTATATAAGAACCAAATTTATGTCATTAATATCATTCCTCCCAATAGCCCCTTGGTAAGAAACTGTAGAAGGTCACTGTGGAGGGATAGACAAATTTGTGCAAAGCCAAGGGATCTCCTAAGAGTAAAGGAATAGACATCCTTCCTCTTTTTAATGTTATTAAGTGGGATGAAAAAGGCTTATCCCAACTGAGAGATTTTGGGACTCCATCATGGAAATGATCATGAGGAAACAGGAAGCCTGGGCAGGTAATCCAGGTTTAGTGCCAGGGCCAAAGGGAAGTTAGAAAGGGGTGGCTCTGGTACAACATGTGGCTGCTCTGGAACACGTCACTGAGACAATCACTGGCATCGAGAAAACACTTTGCCAATATGGTAATTCACGGAAGTATAAAGTAAACAGCCACCATCTGTCTGGAGAAGACTATCTGGAAGTAACCCAGGAGGTCTGGGTTTATGTTTTATTGAAAGACCACGGAGGCCTGTAAGAAAATCAGCACAGTGGTGAGCAAGGCTCTTCTGAATTGTGGAACCCTAGTTTTCTACAGGAATCATAACAAAAGGAACTGTAGCCAAAGGGCTGGCCTAATAGCAGATTACTCAGTACAGACCAGCTGAGCCCAGGAGTTCTAGGAAATTTGGAGAAAGATCTATAGGTGGATGGTCCATATAATTTGAATGTGAATGAACAACATGTACTTATTTGAATATCTCTAGCAGACATTGTCAGTGATCTATTTCCCATAGGTCCTTAACATTTCCAAGCACAGAAGCTCTAGTTCCAACTGCTGGTCTTTGTGTCCTTGTGCTTAAGGACTGACCAGAGCCTGAGTGCTTAATGCATCAGAAGTGTTGGGGAACAGAAGAACTCTCTGGAAAATAGCATTTAACCGATGGGAATTCTTAGAGAATTACCCCAATTCCAGCATTTTCAAAAGGAATAACTGAGGAATGTATTCTATATGGATGCTCAGAATTCCCAGGTGGGAATAAGTTACAGCAGCTTGGAATTTGATAACATAACCTCTCTTGACTTCCTTCCTCTCCCAGCCTGTATTATTTCCTAGAGCTGCTATAAAAAAAAACAAATAAACTAAGTGACTTAAAACAACAGAAATTTATTTTCTTAGGCTGGAAAACCAAAATCAATGCATAAACAAAACCATGCTTTCTCTGAAGGCTGTGAGGAAGAATTTTTCTTTGCTTCTTCCTCATTCTTGGTGGTTGCCAAAAATCCCTAGTGTTCTTTGTCTTACAGTTGTATCACTTGAACCTTTGCTTCCATCATCACCTGACTTTCTTCACTGTCTCTTCTCTGTGTCTCTACCTCCAAATCACCCTTTCCTTTCCCTTACAAGACACCAGTTATTGTATATGGGGCCCTGCCTTAACCTAGTATGACCTCACTTAATTACATATGCAAGGCTCCAATTCCAAAGGTCATGTTCCAGGTAGACATGAATTTTGGAAGAACACTGGTCAACTGGTATACCATCTCATTTGTTTTTCCCACATGCAGTGTCTCAAGGAAACAACTTGCACCTAAATCTTTGTTTCAAGGATAACTTTTGGGGGAGCTCTCACACCCTGCCTAAAAACCATGCAAAGATCTCACACGAAATAGATTTCTGTTATGACAATACCTTCCTCCATTTTATCTCATTGTTTCTAGATTAATACATCTGACCAAGTTTTGCTATGGATTAATGCAGGAAGTACTGTTTCTGCTGTAGGAGATAAGGGATTATTCATCAAAAAAGTAGGAGAACCTAGCTATTAAAACCCAGAGATCATGACTGGGATGGTGCTAGATCAATGAGGGCTGAACATAAGGATGAATAAAGTTGAGTTTATTAATAATAAGGTTCCTATGATTTCATAATTTATATCTGTCAAAGATATGTAGAGCTAGCCTTATATGTTGATGGATGAGTTCTTTAAAAATCAAAAAAAAAAAAAAAAAAAAAGCTAAGTAATTAACGGAAATTAGGTAGAAATGCCAGAATTGCCTTTTGGTCAGAAGGCTGAGAGCATAGCAAGCTAGAGTAAATTGATTATATAAAATTAAAGAATCCAAAAGCTGGCTCTGCTTTCCAAGGATTATCTCTAAGGATAACTTCCCTAAAGCAATGAGGCAGCACCAGTATTGTTGAGAAGCCAGTGGTGGCTATTCTTTGCAGGCTAGGGATTAATGGTAGAAAGGCTGCTATTCAACTGGATAATATAATGTCAGTGAGGACAGAATTCCAAAATAATGAAGGTCAAGTTTCAGCACTTAACCATCAGAGACAAGTAGCTGAAATTGTGGTATGGTAGAAAGGCTGAAATGACACTTGTGACTCCCAGGAATCTGTGGAGGGCTGACAGACTATGGTGTTCTTAAGGTAAAGGCCCATGAGCAGCCAGTGATTTCTTAACTTTTGTAATGAAGAAATTTATTTATAAATTTATAGATGGTGCCTGGCTGGCTCAGTCAGAAGAGCATGTGACTTCTGATCTTGGGGCATTGGGAGTTCGAGTCCTATGTGTGGTGTAGAGATTACTTAAATAAAGAAAACCTAAAAAAAAGAAAAAAAAAAAAAAAAAAGAAGGACCAGAAGGCTGATGGCAACTGTTACAATGCAAATTATAAACCTGAATCTAATTTCCAGATCTGCAACATTCCTCAAACAGAAGTTTCTCTGACAGAAGCTGAGGCCAGGGCTCTTTGAGAAATAAGTATTTAATGCTACAGCATGAATACATACTAGTAATTATTCCTATATATCTCAAATGACCTATAGTCATTCACCAGAGTAACTGTATAGTGAAGAAAGAGGAATACTCAATTATTTCAAGGATTGGTGAATATACTTTGAGCTGTCATTCATACTAAGGACCCCTAGTTGGAGTGGGGATTTCAAATTTTAGATGTTAAGTGCTCTAAATCCATCTCACAGTATATAAAGTAGATCTTAGCATCCTATTCTGTATCATCAGGAAAAGAGCTACCCTGATGGACATAGTTAATGCCCCATCAATGGCATCCTTATAGTATTCTTCAAGATGAAAAAAAAAAAAAACATACAAGGGCCCAATAGCCAGGATATGCTGACTTATTCTATTATTTGGAATATATGGGTTTGAGATCTAAGGGTTAGAAGTAGAAGGAACCTTTTATCATCATCACCAATGAATCACATGTAGAATTTCTGCTTCGTTTTCTCCATAAATACAGATTCTGCTTGACTAAATTCCCTGGTCCCTAAAGGCACTTTTCTCCCAGGGGACACAGTAAACTAAAACTGTGGTTACTAACTAATCACTTTGAAATCCTTATCCCAGAAGACCAAATGGCAAAAGTCACTACACCAGCAGGAGGAACTGATCATTATACTATATAAAACATAGAGAAAACAATGTCTGAAACCCATGTGATTGGTGTTCCCATGCCTAGTGTCAGAAGTAAATGAGCATTTTATAACAGTTATGGTCTGACATGGAAAGGGTCATTTGGGGGATCAAATCCCACCATGCAAATAACTGAGAACAATAAAACTGTTGGTTGTGGATGTGGGTGAGGGGAAATCTAGAAATGGCATGACAGATATTGTTGCCATTGGACCAATGAAGCAGTAAATATTGGGGGCATCTCAGTAACAGTCTTATTTTTTGTGTTTTGTTTGTTTGTTTGTTTCAAGAAAGTAGACCTGCCAAAATTTTGAAGAACTATGAAAGGGCAGAGTAAAATTGACTCAGCATAGAAGAAGTACATTTCTCATTTTTTTTTTCATTTCCCATTTTTTATTTGCACATTTTCTAAGATAAAAAAATATGGTCTTATAATATTGTAAATAGGATATGAGAAGGAAAAACTAACTATAATTTTGCCATTATTTACTAGAGTTTGGCAGCATATGTAGATATAGAAATTTGTGCCCACATCTTTGAATATTTCTGAAAGCAGAAGGCTTAGTAGAGAAGTTTGCAAACACAATGAATAGGGACTCATAGAATGGTGTTTCCAGGAAAAAGAGAATGAGAAAAATGTTCTCCCATGTTCCCACAGCTTTCAGATTCTTCAGGGAAAAAAAAATGTAGTATTCTAAAAATTTAAGTGGAAAAGGAGGCTAAACATTGATCCCTGTCTCTTCAGAATACCGTTTCAGAGATAGTCATGAGCAATTAAGAGGACCAGGCCAAGTAAGACCTCTACCTGAGCTGTTCTACCATTGATATGTGGTTAGTTTTTAAGAAGATTCCTGTCATGGCCTTTTTTCCTTCCTAGCCCACAACATCAGAGGAGGAAGACCCAGAAGGAGAGAGAAGAGAATACCAGAAAAGGCATAGCTCCAACACACTCATCTCCATTGTAGAGAAAAGACAGAATGAAAGACTAAGTCCTGCCTCCTTCTCACTCCAAATTCCTGGGACTGAAACAACCATCTAGGAAAGATGTAAGACTTGAACTGAATATTAATTGGAAGTTTAATTACAAGGCTATAAGGAAATCAATAATGGAAAGTGTATAGAAGGAGTCATATAATCTTAACACTAAGGAATTTACTAATCATTAGAGACTCAAGAGTCTATGTTATTCAGTGGGGAGATAAATATATATATATATTTTTTTTTAAGTGAAGAAATAAAAAAGGAAACAAAGTCCAAACTCACCCAGTGTATTTGTCTTGTTTAATAAACTAGTTACATATGATGACACCAAAGAGTTCAGAAGACACTACATCCATTACTTTACAAGCAGAAGGACTGATAACTAAGACATATCTAAGCAACCAGTGTGATCTGCATCACTGAGGTTCTCTTTGATAGGGTTCTCTCAAGACAACTAATTTACATGGAAGTAATTTAAGAGCAAATTCCAGTAAATACCTGGAGAGGAGCTGAGTAGTGAAACAGAAAAGGGAAGGAAGTCTATCCTCCTACCTTTCCCCCACTTTTACTTGACATCCAGAGAACTGGGGTCACTTATTTACAACGCTGAGCGCTCTCTCTATTTTATGTTTTCCCCAGTCTTTTTCTTTATAAACAGGTAAGAGAGGTGGTGGAGTTAATGACAGGACTAGTAGAGCCAGTTAGGCTACCTCCTAACAAACTGTTTTTTAATTGTTATTGTGTAACAACCCACTCCACAAATTATTGGTTTGTCATGAGAAGAACCATTCCTTTTGCTTACATATCTGGAATTTGATCAGAGCTTTATGAGGAATTTTGTCTCTGTTCTATGTGGCATCAGCTAGAATGTCTGGACTGGGGCTGGAAGATCCGCTTCCAAAGATGGCTCAATAAACGTGGTTAAAAGGTTGGTGTTGGTGAGCTAGAGCCCTGGCAACAGTTTTGTGGCACATGAGCCTTTCCATGCGGCTGGTTGGGCTCCTCACAACTTGACTCATATTCTGTTTTTCAACCATTTAAATTTATTTGCCCTGATTTAAAAGTGACAAAGCCATTTCATTAGCTGCTTTGGGACTACTTTGAATTTCATTTGTATGTTTTTAATCCCTTACAAATCCTTTTTTGCCCACGTTAGATTCAATGTCTCAAGAAATGAGTAATCTTCAGAAACGTCTTACGTATAGGAAAAATGAAGGAAGTAGACTAGGAAATAGCTTTAAGCTAAGACTTATACATCTCTTTAATAAATCAAAGTAGTGCTTCATGATGTAGCTATCTGCTAAATTGGGCCTATCAATTTGAATTTCTCCGTGCCCTGTTCTCTTTCCCTTGTTTCCACTGTCTTACTGTGTTTTCAAATCAGCACTGATGCCTTCCACCTTCCTGACAGATTCCTTTGTCACTGGTAAGGCTTGAACCTGGCATTGAACATAGGTCTGTCTGACTGGGAGGACACGAAGAGTTTGTTGGCAAGAAAATCACCCTGAAAAAGAGTTTTCTTGCTAGTGTGCTTAAATATATCTGTGAGTCAGATGGTTTTCTTCCCAAACATTTCTTCTTCCTAGGGAGAGAAATGGCCTTGTGGAGGCAAGTCTCTCTGTCTGAATAAAAACAGAATTAACTATAGGGGAAATTATTTCTGTGCTGAAATGAATTCTTCTTTGTGGCTTTATTTTGAACTATATTACCTATATTCCTCACGAATACAAAACTGGACAGCCGAATTTCATATCATTTTGATGGAATGAATAAATTCAGTGGGGACTAACACTGGTGCTGAGGGTCTTCAAGACCGGGAGAGTTTGTGCTTATTTTGAAGAGTTATCAGATAAGAACAAAAGGCAATATAAGCTCCAAACAGGCAGGCTGATTTCATGTTTGCCTCAGGCAAACCAAATGTTCACTGTTGATTTACCATTGAATTGTGAAAGCAAAGGCTATAAAAGTAAAAACAATCTTTGTTCTTTTTTTCCCCACTGTGGTTCCTTGATACTCAAGTAATATGATTTGCTATGGAGGATGTGAAGAAGGGTTGGTTAGACTTAACGGTTCTGGAAACTTTCAACTGTTTTAATATTGCAGACACGAGCATTAAAAAATCAAACCATTTCTGTGACAAAGGTTAGAAATATTGCTACAAAGATAGGGGAATTGAGTTTTAGTGATCTCTTTCCACCTTAGTGTCCCTGTAAAGGCTGTGAGGTGAGGTAAAGCAGTAACGCCACACAATGTGATTTCTACTATAATTGGCATTCCTTTAGAAGGGCACAGGCTTATGAAACATTAGCTCTAAGGACCAGAGAGGTCACTAATATTTAAAGGCTATCTCCTGTGTGAGCAAGAATCTATGTTGTTAGACAATGTGTTGCTGAGCATAAAGAATCATTTCTTCCCTGAGTGATTATACCAATCAATAATGTAAATTGTGATTTTTCCCCACCATCTTAAGGATAAAGTTGCTTACTTTCCTTTCTTCACCAAAAAAAAAAAAAAAAAAAAAAGAGAGAGAGAGAGAGAGAAAAATCATAACATCGTGACACTTTTATAGGAATCTTACTAACCTGATATAACTTATCTTGTCAACAATGTGAGGAGTCAGATGAGGGACTAGAAACTCAAAAAAAAAAAAAATTGCCTAAGTGAGCAGAGTTAAGGAAAAGAGAAGCATGGGACTCAGACTCATACTTTACTGACCTCAAAAATCTCTGGTCAATCCCTTATGAATTACAGCTCCCACTGGCTCTAAAGGTTATTAGGATCATTTACTTCACATTCTCATCATGAGGAAAAAAGGTTTTTTTGTTTTGTTTTGTTTTTATTTTTGAGTAAAAAAATTTTAAAATACATTCCTCCCACTGGTTAAAAAGGAAAAATCCTTAATCATTTTGAGATTATATTAAAAATGTAATACCTAAACTCTGAATCAAATAATATATAAATCTCATCCTTTAAATTGTTTTAGAATTAACAATAGCCATGGATTTCTCTAGAATTTTCACATGTCTTGGGCCACATACTATTTCTGGGGCTGCTGTAATAAGTGCCACAAAATTGGTGGTTTAAAACAGCAGAAATTTATTGTCTGACAGTTCTAGAAGACAGAAGTCTGAAATCAAGAGATCAGCAAGGTTGTTTTTTCCTGAGGAGTCTGATGCAGAATCTGTTCCCTGCCTTTTCTCTAGCTTCTGGTGACAGCTGGAGACCCTTGTCATTCTTTGGCTTATAGACTCATTACTGTAATGCCTGCTTCGATCTCCACATGGCACTCTCCCTGCATGTCTCTTCTCTCCTATGAGGTTAGTGGTCATATTAGATTAAAGGCACACACACTCCAATATGACCTCATCTTAATTTGCATCTTAATTACATCTACAAAGATCACTTCTCCAAATAAAGTCACATGCGCAGGTATTAGGGATGAAGACTTCCACATATCTTTTGGGGAGACACGATTCAATCCATAGCATATAGAAATCATGCAACAGAGATCAGTTAAAAAAACAATCAAGCATCTCTTACAGTTTGTCTCCCTCTCAAACCCATCTTGTTTCATTTTTTCCTTCCCTACCTCCCATGACCCTCCGCCCTGCCTCTCAAATTCCTTATACCAGAGAGATTGCTGGGAGGTGGGAGGGGGAGGGGGAGGGTAGGGATAGGAGGATGGTTGGGTGATGGACATTGGGGAGGGCATGTGCTATGGTGAGTGCTGTGAAGTGTGTAAGCCTAATAATTCACAGACCTGTACCCCTGGGGTAAATAATATATGTTAATAAGAATAATTTAAAAATACTTTAAAAAAGCAATCAAGCATAAAATATAAAGCCTGAATGAGCTGGATAGCTGTGATTATATGTGTGTGTATGTATATACACACACTTATGTATGTGCTAATATATTCAGATTTATGTGTGATGTCGCAATTAATACATTGATTTTAGACCAGTTCCTCTTTTTGATATGAATATGAAGATGTGGAAAGTTAGGAATCTGAACAGATTACTTCAATGATCAGGTATGCAATTCCATCTTCTCTGTCTAGAAACAATTTACCAATGTTAAGATTTCTTAGCTGGAGATTTACCTTCAAGAAATATTTCCGGACTTTGCCTTTGGGACTTGTAAATTTTATTCTCTGAGAAGTTTCTCAGAATTCTCCAATCTTCTAATATAAAAAGAAATCCTGGTTTTAGATGTATAAATTTATTATCTTTTTTCATATAAGTAGGAATTGATCATACTTTCTTCAGGGATTTTTATCATGAATAGTTAAACATACCCTTGGTCCCATATTCTAATTTTCTAGTATTTAGAATTTTTTTCTTTTTTGGGGTAAATATTTATCTAAATAGCTAAAATTATACCTAGCAATGATGAAGTTTCAATGAATATATAGAATATACAATAAAAATCTGAAAGCAGCTTTATAAAACACTGAAGACCATGATTTTACAGTTATATGGTGCAAGAGTTAAGAAGCTATTCATCTGGAAAACCAGAATAAAAATCCTTAGGTCAACATTCACTTAATTTTTTAAAAAAGTGAAACACCTCCATAATATTTTAAAGAGATCCTTTGCCTACTATGCACAAAGCAGAAGTTCATTTGGAGCAAAATATATTGGCTAAGCTGCTGAGAACTCAAGTCTTCCTATTTTCTGTATGCATTTTTATTTATGTGTTCCCCACTTTTTATGGGTCTGATCTATGCTTGCTATAGAGTTTAAAAGCCATTCCAAAACCTAATTGAGTTGCTTTATTTCATTTTCTTTATATGGCTTTTTTTCCCCCCAGTAATGATACTCTCACAGAACACTAATGCTTAGATATCCTAAGAAAGTGTTATTTGCTTTTGGTTTAGAAACTAAATTAGAGTAGCAAAAATACCCATAGTATCTGCCTCTCTTATTTTAAATGTGCTGGCTTTGGCTTTTATGTGACACAGATTCTAGAGGAAGTGTAGTAGAAGACAACAATTATTAATTTTTATTCTCTCCTTCCAGCTCAGAAGGTAGTTACCTAAATGCTATACTAAATTTGGAGAAAAGAATATTACTTCTGTGATCCACGTTCTTCCCCTAATCTACTGAGGTAGGTTTATTGCCCAACAAGCTAATGAAGAGGAAAGCAACCATGGAGCACAGACAGTAAAACACTAAAAAGAAGAGTGAAAACTGTAGTTATCCAGCTCTTCTCCACTCCATCTAGTGGGCGGCAGGGGGAAGATGTGGTGACACGGGAAAGAAAGAACACCAGTTTCCTTGCTTACCCTCTCTTCCTAAGACCCACCAGAAAAACAGAGAAATCTATCTAGTGGGGACAATCCTTTGGCCCCACTTATGTTCACACTGAATGTGAGCACACGCACGTGAAGGTACGTAAGACTGCCCTTCATGGTTTTATCTCCCTGTTCTAGCCAATCTTACTGTTGTTGTTTTTTGTTTTTTTTTTTAACATTTTATTTATTTGATAGAGAGAGAACTCACAAGTAGGCAGAGAGGCAGGCAGAGACAGGGCGTGGGAGGAGGGGACTGTGGGGGAAGGAGGCTCCCTGCTGAGCAGACAGCCTGATTCAGGACTCCATCCCAGGACCCTGAGATCTTGAGCTGAAGGCAGTGGCTTAACCCACTGAGCCAGGCAACCCTAGCCAACCTTCTTTTAATTGGCCATACCGATTCTCTGTTAAAACTCTTACTGTGAGGACGCTCTCTCTCCGTCCATTGTTGGCCATTATGGGTTATAAAATGTGTTTCCTGGTCTGCAGATATGATGGTCCACTGTCCAAACTGGTGCAATATCTTTTGTTCTGGTTCTTTCATAATACTCAGCATTTGCACCCACACTGAGTAGGTGTAGCCCAATGCACAGTCAGTGTCTATTCCTATCGGGACCCATCTGTAGTTCACAGTGCTACCGGCATCAGTCTCACTTGCCAGCTACGATCAAGGTCTTTTTCCACCAGGGGATCTACCACATAGCCATCTGCATCTCCCTCTCTTGGCAGACAAAACAGTTTTTATTGGACTTTTTTTTTTTCTTTTTGCCTCAGAGGGTACAAGAGGGCTATGTTTAGATCAAGCCCATCTCTGCACTGCCACTGTATCACTGAGTTCACTCATTTCATGGACCCTGGTGGCCACCTTAAGTGGGCACTCAGGGATATTTGCTTAATTCCAATCATCTTCTGAAATGGAAAGAAGATTCCTCTAAGGGCATCACCATGTCCACTTTAATACACTACTCAAATTCCCAATGATTTTCATAAGGCTGTGTGTGCCCCATAAGGACATCTTTTAATAGGCCAGGCTTCCATTGCCCTCCTGAAATCATACGACCAGGCCACAAGCACTGCCTGGGAGTCAGTAAAAACCCATACCTTGGAGATTCTACAACTGTTCAATTCTTCCATCACTGTTAGGAAAGCAGCATGCAATTCAGACCACTCAGCTGACTTGTTTTTACCTTCTTCCCTCAGAGTGGTAGCCTTCCATAAGAGTATAGTCCATTCACCTTGGAACTGCCATTTCTTTGTGGGTCCGCTGAGAGCTCTTTATAGGACACTATGTTAATAGAATCCAAGAGCCTCTCATGCACTTCCAGAGTCAGTCTGAGAGGAAAAGAGACTCCCTGCTTGTACGTGCCTCTTCCTTGCATTGCCCAGATGCCATGATCCTGTACAAACCATTTAAATTTTATTGTGGAATTTTGGGGGCACTGACAACTGCATTAAAGTGTTTGTCTAGGGCACCACGCAGACATTTATAGCTACTTCAGATTTTAAGATCACTTTGTCTGCTTCCTAGAGGTAACTTTAGTGAATAACATCCAATCACAATGTAGTAAATGCCCCTCAAATGGAAATTCTTGTAGTCCAAAACCCCAGTAGAGTTTCTAGGTGATGCTCATAAGCCCCAATCTGTGTCCCACTTAGGGCTACCACACAGAGAATTTGTACCTACCAGCACTCCAGCTTGTCTTCCACACTTTGTGGGTTCAGGCAGTCATACTGGATCCCATTTATATGTCCAATTAACATTGCCTGAAGGGCAGACTTACAGGCTTTCTATTTTACAGCACTAGGTAGGGGAAGCATTCCCCAGTGAGATACAATGTCTATTTCTACAATGTATCAGGTAAAAGAGACTTCACATAAAACCCTTTCCAATAAAACCTGTACAAACACACCACTTCTACATATTTCTATCTTAATTCCATCAACTCTTACTCTTACATCAACTCTTCTGTTTTCTAACTGTAGCTTCTATTAAGTCTTCATCCACAGATTTTTGTTTTACAATACTGGACAGGGGAGGTATTCCCCAGCAAGACATATTATTCTTTCTCAAAAAACATTCAGGTTAAGACAACACAACTTGTTTACATAAAGCTTATTCAAACATTCCAATTTTCACAATCTTATCAACCATTACATTTTTATATTCTCTCAATCCAGTTGTAGCCTAAATCAGGGTTTTGCCAATGGGTTGGTACATTTCATGGAACAAAACCAGGAATCCTGGTAACTTCTCTTCTCTACCCCTGCCCAATTTACCTACTCCTGTGCAATAGGCTTTGGGTCCCCAACAAAGAGTAAAGCAGAGAGACCCTTTTGTCAATTTTTTATCTTTATTAGCCTAATCATTGTCCTAAGTGATTGCTGGTCAATTTTCTTTTCTTTTCTCTCTCTCTCTCTTTCTTTTTTAAAAGATTTATCTATATATTGATTTGAGAGTAAGAATGAGAGAGCAAAAGAATGGGGAGGGGAACAGCAGAGGAAGAGAGAGAAGTAGGCTCCCTGTTGAGCAGGGAACCCTGACAACTCGGGGCTCCATCTCAGGACCCTGGGATCATGACCTGAGCCCAAAGCAGACGCTTAACTGACTGAGCCACCCAGGTGCTCTGGTCAAATTTTGCATAGTAATAGCTACATTACAACTTTTTAAATTTTTCCAAGTTGGGGTAAAGAGAATAGATGTTTTTAGGGCTATTTTGTGTTGGAGGATCAACAAGCGATCTCTTTGGCACCCTAAAGCCTTGACAGTGTTGTATTGTAACCTTTGTTTTACTCCAATGTCCATTTTACTCATCCCATTTGTTTATTTTTTTTTTTTTAAGATTTTATTTATTTATTTGAGAAAGAGACAGTGAGAGAGAGCATGAGCGAGGAGAAGGTCAGAGGGAGAAGCAGACTCCCCATGGAGCCGGGAGCCTGATGTGGGACTAGATCCCAGGACTCCAGGATCATGACCCTGAGCTGAAGCCAGTCATCCAACCAACTGAGCCACCCAGGTGCCCCTACTCATCCCATTTCTTAATAACCATCTACAGATTTCCTCCCGGCTGGGATGAGACCTGTAACTCCTCCCCTCCTGTTTCTTCTTTGTTTCGCTCCTGCCAACATTTGCTTTACCCACCTTATTTCTTAAAATTATCTTTTACAGATTTCTATCTAATTGGGAAGAGCCCTTTGACTCTTACCTAGGTCTCTTCTCATTCTCTTGTTAATAAACCTAATTTATTTAATTGTATCTATAATACTCAGGAGGAGAAGCTGAGAGAAAATTCTGTCTCTTGGCTATATGGGGTGCCCACATAAGAAAGGCCCCTTTAATCACAGCATTTATTATGACTAGGTAACTGGCATATTCATTGGGTAAATATCCCTATCATTATAAAGCCAGTCCCATGTAGCCTGCATATGAAGCGTAACAGCTACCACATCTGGGGAATGCCGCATGGCATTTACAGGGGAGATGGACAGCCTCCCTTCTCAAGGTAAACAGACCATACAATGGCTCTTATCCAGTTCATGAGGCTGGCATATAGCCATCTTTGATTGTTCCATAGTGAGCTGTGGGCCCTGTTGTCAACCCAAACATGCTCTTTCATTCTGGAGCATTCAAAACCAAAGATACAGCTCCTACATTAGTTATACTCAACCTGTTTCAGTGAAGGCTCCTCAAGAACTTGATGATATCAATCCACAAAATGAAATCGTTCTTGTATACTATCCTCCCTGGTTTTCTGGTTTGCCCTTTCCCTATGCTGCCGACCTTATTGGTGACCAATTATATAATTCAGGGCCAGCCAGATGGAAGAGAGACATAGGGCAAGGTATGGGGAAAGGGTGTGAGGCTTCCATGCCCTCTTGAGTCCTCCTCAAATATCCACCTGTAGGTCAATCAGGAGAATTTCCAAACCCCACCTTTTTGGGTTTTTATGTAAGTTCCATTATATAGGTATGATGGATGAAATCTTGGGCCATTGGTGGCTGAACTCTATCTCTTGCCCTTTTTCCCCTCTATAGAAATCTGGAGGAAGCCTTGGCTCCACAAGCAACAGGGCCCTCATCTTTAAAAAGTGTTTCCAAAAATGACCTCGTTAACACAACATTGCTCTCATCACAGAAAATTTCAAGAGTTTTAGGGTTTCTGTGCCAGAGACCATATACTTATTTCTTGTTACACATCACAGTATTATGGTACACTTGAAATTTCATAGAAATCTACTTTATTGGAATACATCATGGGACTTAGTTTCTAAATACCTCCTTTTTAAGAAACAATGACCTGTACAAATGCTTCTCATCCTTTTTGACTGTAGAACCAGAATGAAAATGGGATCACTTATGTCAAGGACAAAATGGAGTTGGCCAAAGCAGGTACATTAAAGAAAAATGAAACTCAACCTTACTGAAGTTGCAGGAATTTATAGTTCTCAGAAATCAGCAGAGGATGTCAACCAGTCCCCAACTACCACATTTGTTTATACCATCTTTGGGCTCCCCAGTTCCCCTGACTCAGCAACCCTAATCCAAATAAGGAAGAAGGCCACAAGGCAACCAATCAGCTGAAAAAAAAGAAAAGAAAGAAAAAAAGAAAAAAACTTCAGTCTGTGAGCAACCTGGAAATCATTGCTCCATTAACCTTGAGTTTCCTGGTTTGCAGGTAAGAACTCTTGCAATGAACTCATCTTCCTGATGTACAGAGTTTGGTTTCAGACATGACAGTGACATTGTATTTTTTTTTTTTAATTTCTAATTTTTTTAAAGATTTTATTTATTTATTTGACAGAGAGAGAAAGAGAGATCACAAGTAGGCAGAGAGGTAGGCAGAGAGAGAGGGGGAAGCAGGCTCCCCACTAAGCAGAGAGCCCAATGTGGGGCTTGATCCCAGGACCCTGAAACCACGACCCAAGTCGAAGGCAGAGGCTTAAACCACTGAGCCACCCTGGTGCCCCTACAGTGACATCTTAAAATGCCAAACAAAAAATAATGATTCCATAGGGGATGGTCTCTGGAATTTACTATAATTTGATTGAGAAAATAACTTTTTATAAAGATAAAACCTTCTACCAATGAAGGACTTTTAAGAGGAAACAATTACTTTATGAATTTGAAAAATTAGTAGTTTTTTGAGAATTGGGTACATTAGTTTATAGGATAACACTTTGTACTGAGTCTAAATGAAAATTAAAGCAACTTTATTTTGACATTAAATTTTCTGAAAAAATATAATTGTTTTTTTCTACAAGTAAAAAAGCTTATTTTGAATTAGCTTGAAATAATTACTTTAAATTAAGAATTTATAGCATTCTTTTAAGTAAACCTCTCCATATATGTTTTCACAGCAGTTAAAAATGTGTTATTCCTATTCACACAGTTTTACTGATTTCTCGTTGCCTTTCAAAACTCTTCCTTCATGTCCCTTACATTTTCTAAGAGGTGGGGAGAGGCAAAACTATAATTTACATCAAAGTGAAATTCTCATAATATCTTTGAAGATTTTAGACTTTTAAAACATGGTTTGTCTTTGAAAAATCAAGTATCACAGCTGTTACTAAGAAGCACTGTCTGCCAGAGTTAAATGTGGTAAAAATGTTAAAAACCCATCTCTTTGATGAAGTATTTTATCTTGGTCTTCTAGTTCAGGACATTGATTGGCCGAAGATTCTCTGAGCAGTAAATACTGACATATCAACACCATATAGCTAATTAAGTTTTCTCTTCTCTTCCAACATTTACATTATTCCCTTTCCCACACACTTATTCATGAAAATATTTCTAAACTTACCTATCTCCTGTTATCTCCTCCAGTTGCTTTGCTGTTCTTGGGTCATTACTACTTTTAATTCCTTGGTTCTGTTATTCAGCCATAAATCACACGTTTCTTCCTTGAAAATAAAATAGAGTATTTCCTAGAGGTCGTTCTGTTCTATTTTGTTCTGTGCCCAGCTTCCCCTTAATTTTCTACATTGGAGGTCTACCCTAGGTACACATGCATACCCAGGGATGTTCTTTTTGTTATTAGTTTTACAGAGAATGGCAGAAATGGACAAGTGTTTGTTGCCTTCCCAGCATGTATCCACACTGTCCACTGTGAGCAGCCACACAACTAAGGTGAGTTGACTCTGCTCCCAGCCTTCCAGTTTGCTCTATCACCTCAGCCCCCTTGCCTTAGTGATTTGATTTACACCATGCCTATCTCAGCACAAAGCAAGGTTGGAAATCTGTGGTAGGCTGAATCATAACCTTCCATAGATGTCCATGGCCCAAGCTCCCAAATCTGTGACCATTGCCCTATATAGCAAAAGGGTTTTGGTCTTTGTAATTAAATTAAGGATGTGAGATATAGAGATGATCCTGAATTTTTCCCTTGGGTCCTAAGTGTAATCACATAGGTTTTTACTGGAAGGATTCAGAAGGAGTCAGAAAGCAAGGAGAAGGCTATGTGATAATGGAAGTAGAGATTTGGAGTGGTACATATTGGAGACAGAGAAAGGGACCATAAATCATGGAACACAAACAACAAACACCGGAAGACACCAGTAAACATTGAATATGGCAAAGGGATAGATTGTATTCTCTGAGCTTCCAGAAGGAGCCAGTCTAGCAGATATCTTGACAGTAGCCCCAAGAAACTGATTTCAAACTTCTGAAACTGTAAGAGACTAAATGTGTGTTCTTTTAAACCGCAACATGTGTGTTATTTTGTTGCAGCAGCAATAGAAAACTAATACAGAATTAGGACCCAATTAATGGGCTTTTCTTGTGTAGTTGGTTACAAAAGAAATTTCATTTTTTTCTGTATGGTATATAGAACAGATGTGAAGTAGGAAACTATTAACCATTAACCCATATGATTGAGGACAGCTTGAATGTGAAACTGACAGATGTAGGAGAGTAAAACAAAACAAAACAAAACAAAAAAAGTACAGGAAAGCAGGAGCACAGCCCTAGTCAAAACGTGCTTGAAACCTGCAATGATTCAGGACTGTTACAGTTACATAAGCTTATCGATTATCTTCATTATTGACAAGAATTTTTCAATTACCTGCAATGGAAACCAACTTAGTTGATGCAACAGTTTTGCACAAAACATAAATTTTTAAATACAATAGCTAGTATGCTTTCAAAGCTGGTCTGAACCAGTGTCACAGATTAGTAAGGACTCTGAAAGCAAGCATGGTATTATGGTGCCTGAATTGCTCACCACCATATCCTCTCTCTCTAGCAATGTTACTGAAAGTAAATAGGTGCTTTTTTTTTTTTTAAGATTTTATTTATTTATTTGAGAGAGAGAGAGAGACAGTAAGAGAGAGCATGAGAGAGGAGAAGGTCAGAGGGAGAAGCAGACCCCCACTGGAGCTGGGAGGCTGATGCGGGGCTCAATCCCAGGATTCTGGTATCATGACCTGAGCTGAAGGCAGTCGCTCAACCAACTGAGCCACCCAGGCACCCAACAGGTGCTTAATAAATGTTTTTGAAATGGGTTGATGACTCCAGGGCACCTGGGTGGTTCAGTCAGGTAAGGGCTGGACTTGGTTTTGGCTCAGGTCATTATCTCATGGTTCTGAAATTGAGCCTTGGACCAGGCTTCACTGAGCAGGGAGTTTACTTGAGATTCTCTCCTTCTCCTTGCCCCTCTGCCCCTCCTGCCATGCCATGCCTGTGTGCACGCTCTCTCTCTCTTTCTAAAAAAATCAACTCTTAAAAAAAAAAAAAGAAATGTGTGCATGACTAAATATAAAAAATACAAAGTGAAACTAGAATGCCATTATCAGCTAACCCTGCCTTAAAAATATAAGCGATGAGAGACTGAATATACAAATGCACAAGGGCCAGGCAGTAAAATGAAAATAGAACTCTGACCCACAACCTCTAGAGTAATCAGTCGGGAAGTAAATCACAACCTTGCAAGCAAATAGCCCCAAATGGTCAGAACTTGGTCAGTGACTGAGAGCTTCCCCATCTTTGCCCTATGATTCCAATTCAGGGCTAATCAAAGAAAGCCAACTATGCTCCTCACTCCAATCACATCAGATGCCTAACTTCTCATTAGCCTGCATCTAGCTTCCCCTTGTCAACATCTGATAAGAACATACCTGATGTCATCTCTTTTTCTACTAAGAAGTTTCTCATTGCCAAGTTACAGTGGCTGAGTCCTTTGCTACATCAAACTCGGAATTAATAGCTTCTGTTTCATCTCACTTGGATTGTCTTCATTTATTTGTACAGCTATACAAATGAGACTGACAATAACTTTTCTTCAGGTTATTTCTCGCCTTGGTCATTTATGCATAAGACACAGTTTCTAAGAAAAGCTATCTTTTCAATAAAGTTTCACCAAATAAATGGGTCAAACAAATGTTTTTGAAATGCAAAGTCAGTAGATGGTAATTACGTATTTCTGTCCTGAAATAATCTCCCACTGATCTGGAATTTGCTTAAGGTTTGACCACTGGGGTTTTATTTAATTCATTTATTAATTCTTTTAAAATGTATGCAACAATTAAAACTCTCCATGACTGGCACTAAGTACAAGAGCAGAGTGATGGACAGATAGATTCTGCTCCACACTTCAGGGAGGTTATATTCCAAACGGATAGTGAAGACACTGCACATTTACATAATTACATTTTAAATTATAATCTTAGTAAGGACCAAAGGTAGAAATTCAGGAAGATAAAAGGATATGGTACAAGAGTTCCAGGCTTGACTGGAGACTGAGAAGGTCTTTATAAAGTAGTGGTAGATGATCAATTAATGGGCTTAATGCCCCTCCCCTTAATTATCTTCTAAAATTTTAGAGAGATTCCAAGAAGAGTTTAAAATCCAAATGACTGTAATTAAATTCCTGTCATTCTGGTAGAATGGAGCATAATAAGAGAAGTCATTTTGGCTTATTGGAAAATAAAGTTACGTTTCTTAACATACTAGAGATTTTGGACTCTGATTTTGGAGATTTTGGACTCCGACTATACTTATATGCTAAGGTGTTAAAAATGATTATTTCAGATTCATTTATTTTCGTTTTAGCAATATCTGTGCTTTTATAGTAAACTAGTTATTAAAAAAAAAAAGAAAAAGAAAAAGAAAAAAAGAAAAACTGCGTGAAAACCCTTTGGCTTTTGTTTCCTGGCAAAATATAGGGCAGCCTCCTTAGGAGAGTCTTTAGAAATACTCTTCATCATTTACCCCCAAAACTGTCTTCTTCTACTTTCTTTTTTTTTTTTTTTAAGATTTTTTTTTTTTTATATCTGACAGAGATCACAAGTAGGCAGAGAGGCAAGCAGAGAGAGAAGAGGAAGCAGGCTCCCTGCAGAGCAGAGAGCCCAATGTGGGGCTCGATCCCAGGACCCTGGGATCATGACCTGAGCCAAAGGCAGAGGCTTAACCCACTGAGCCACCCAGGTGCCCCTCTTCTTCTACTTTTCTAGGACTATCCATCACTCCTTTTGAAACCTTTAGTGTTTTCAACCTACCAAGTGTCTTTCCTGTTTTCATGGCTCCATTTTTCTACTCATGGGCTTTAGTCCACTTGAATTGGGTTCTTTGCCTTCTCTCTCTTGTGGCTTCATTACATATCCCCAGGCTAACTATGAGCTCCTCTGTGAGGCTTTTCCCACCCAATCTTCCTCAGATAAGCACTATTAATTTCCTATTTTACCCTTATAATGTAGTACATTTTCTTATCACTAATTTACTTTTCTAAAGTATTAGGGTTAGTATTTGGAGATGAAAACCACAAACTTCAGTTGTGTTCATCAAAAGCATTCACTCTGCCGTTGTTCAAACTTCTATTTGACATTTTTTTAACCTGTATCTAATTTATTATGGAACTAATTTAACTTAAAACAATATAATACTTCATATAACTAAAATGTGGTCTCAAAGATCTAGATTATTTCAACTATATTTACAATTTAGAAAAGCATTTATCCAGAGAAGTTAATGGTGCAGTTATGAGCTGTAATTTATAGTGGTTAAGAGGCGGAGTTCTGAAGCTCTAAAACCAGACTGCCCCAACTTGACTTTCAGGTCTGCTATGTATTTATTAGCTGTGTGACCATGAGCAGATGACTTCAACTGTTTTTGTCTCCATGTTTCCCTTTCTTGATATGTCAAATGGAGACATTTATACTACCTTAAATAGCCTTTGCAGTGAGGTATACATGCAGAAAAAGACATTAGAACAATGTCTGGCACATAGTAACCTCTCAGCATATTTTACGGATAAATTATATCAGTAGTCATGATTGTAGTGGTAGGAAGAGAAGGCAAGGGATTAGTTTTGGTGTTAGTATGCACCAGACAATATGCTAGTTTGGAGTTATAGTCTATCTAGGGGCCAGAAATTGTAAGCAGATCAACACATACCACTGTCACAAGAGGTGAAGGCACACAGAAGATCAGGATCATTGTGGGAGAAGCATTAGAGAAGAAGTAACATCTGGGCTGAGTTATGGAGTCCTAGTAGACGTCAGCAAGAGAGAAACAGAGAAGCAGGGTCCCGCGCACTGTACGGGCACACATGAATGCAGGGAGACTGGGAAAACATGGTACCCAGAGTCCCTCACTGGAGTACAGCATGGTCAACAGAGAAAGACAGATTTTAGATTGGAAAAGAGTTTCTGCTTCATGTGGAGATATCTGGAGTTTCATAAAAGAAATTAGAAAAAAAAATTCAGCACAGAAATTTTACTTTTGGTTGGTTAATTTAAAAACATTATTTGCGGGGCACCTGGGTGGCTCAGTGGGTTAAAGCCTCTGCCTTTTGCTCAGGTCATGATCTTGGGGTCCTGGGATCGAGCTCCGTATCGGGCTGCTTGGCGGGGAGCCTGTTTCCTCCTCTCTCTCTCTCTCTCTCTCTCTCTCCGCCTGCCTCTCTGCCTACCTGTGATCTCTCTGTGTCAAATAAATAAATAAAATCTTTAAAAAAAATTACTTGCATTAGTGTGGATAATGTATCAGGAGACAGTGAGTTAGGAGCAGGTATGCCAGGTAGAAATTTATTGCACTACTTCAAAAATAACCACAAAGCCCTGGATAGAAGTAGGAATGTGTATATGGAGTAGAGAGACACTGCTTGAAAAATATCAAGGGGGTTCAGAAGAATAAAAAAGCTAGAGGTGGAAATGGGAGATTATGAGGTTGGGGCATGGTTGCAAAAATGTAACTATAGTTAAGAAGAAGTTTAAATTGAGGAAAAATGAGGAATATAAAACTGGCTATATGGCATTGAATGTTCACTATGTTCTAGCTTAAAGTAGTTTTTTGATTAGTCAATTTATGTCCTGAACTCGGAAGCCACACTACATAAATAAAATAAGAGCTAAGTAAATATCTGCACTATCGTTATGAGAACACTGAGGATATAACTTATTATAAGCTATAATTTAAATAATTTATTTTGGAAAATGAACTGGAAGGTAAAAATTAATAAATCATGTTACTTGTGTAATTTATGTTAGTTATGTAACTTATGTTACTTATATTGTGTTCCTGGCATTGTGTTGATCATTTTAAGTATACGTTACAACACAAAAGCAAGCTTATGAAATGGGTATCAATATCCCATTTTATATAGAGAAATGTGAAATTAAAAGCATTTAAATAATTTGTTTAAAGTTAGATGAGAAGTGGAAGAGCCAGGATTAAAATCCTAATCAATCAAACTGCATATTTTATTCATCCACAACCACATTATACTCCTAACAAAGTAAAAAATAAAGCAAATAAAAAGACTAGAAATGCAGTAAATCCAGTTTTGCATAGGAAGGGCACATTTCTTCTAAATGAGAGGAAGAAAGTCTCCTCCAATATAAAAAAAAATTAATATTGTACTTCTTACAATGTGCTGATATTGTGACAGGAGTTAGACTTTAAAATAAGAAAAGTAGGGTGGCTCAGTGGGTTAAAGCCTCTACCTTTGGCTCAGGTCATGATCCCAGGGTCCTGGGATCAAGCCCGGCATAGGGCTCTCTGCTCAGCAGGGAGCTTGCTTCTTTCTCTCTCTCTGCCTGCCTCTCTGCCTACTTGTGATCTCTGTCAAATAAACAAATAAAATCTTAAAAAAAAATTAAAAAAAGAAAAGTACTGTTTTTGCATGTAAGAAATGCAAGGCTTGGACTTCAGAAAATATTTGGAGACTGCTACTGAAAGTATAAGAAGGTAGAAAAGTGAGGGTAAAATGGTGAAGCAATACTTAATACAGAGGCACAGTTTTGCATTGTTCAAATTCACTTTCATCTGTATAATGATAAAGAATCTCAGATTTCAGCTTTAGGAGATCTAGATTATTAAGAAGAATTCAGAGAAATCATGATGGCACTCCCACTTGATACTCTTTACAGAATAACTTTTTATCCTCCTCCCCCCCCAAGAACTTTTTCCTTTTATTTCAGAGGGAAGGAAACAAAGTCTGAGACTCTCCCACTCCATCCCCAAAGCTCCCGCCTCACCCAGAACGTGAAAGAGGGACAGGGCCCAGTCTCCCCAAAACCCCACAAAGGAGCAAGATTAGAAAAATTGTAACCATATTGTTCTGCCTCTGGCACTACACAGAGGCCCCACTGTAGCCAAAAAGTAAGTGGGAGAGGCAGATGCGGCAAAGGGAATTCCTTCTTACTACACAGTAAGATGATGCCCGAGCTACTGGGTGATGGAGAGGTGGAGACAAGATCTGGGGCAGGGAGAAAGCCTCCAGACCTTTTCCTTCAACCTCATATACTTCTATATTTACAGCTTTCAAGGAGAGGATGAAGTTTGGAATGACACTAGTTCTGCAAAGGCAGGAAATGAAAACCAAACAGCACCTCTTTGGGCCATAATTTCTTGCCTCCTGGCTCCTAAAATCTTGAGTGGGAAAAAGGGAAACAGAAGCAGGCAGTGTCGGGAGGTAATGTTTGAGGGTCATGAGCCCAAAGCTCACTGCGAGAGAAGGTAAGGCAGCGGATCAGGGGCGGCCGGGTCCTCGGAGAAACATGTAAAAGAAGCAGCCACTCACATCCCGCCTCTCCTCCAGCTCCCCAGGTCTCCAAAGGCCCGGGGCGGCGGCTCCACCAGCCATCTCCAGCAAGAGCGCTCCTCCTCCACCTGCAGCAGGTCAGCCTGCCTCATGGCCTTCAGCACACGCTCTCTGAAGCTGTCCTGGATTTCATCCCCCCATCGAAATCTCATGCCGGAGGAAGCCGGCCTTCTCAAGGTTAAAGCCGAAGTCCATCTCGCACGCGCTGCGGAAGTAGGAGTCCAGCAGCTTCACACCTCGGCGCATCGGCTCCGGCAGGACGAGTGCATCGTCCACGCGCTCCACGGCGCAGCAGTAGAGGCTGGCGTATCTTTTATAGACGGCTTTGAGGTCCTTCTCCTCCGGGAAGCTGCACATCATGGGCTTGCAAGCCGGAACGACCTGCATAAGCTCCGGAGCCGCGGTCCTTCGCGGCGTGTCTGCCGTGGCCAGGGACCGTCTCGGCAGCCACCCCTTCTGACGCCCGCCTATCGGCTGCGTGAGTCGCTTCGCCTCGCCGCAGTCGTCTCCGCGTGTCCCTCTTTGGCCACCGTAGGCCCTAAGTCCTCTTTTAAAATCCTTTCTTCCGGTCCCTCTTGAAGCCTCGCCTGCCTCAGACCGCCTGGAAACTTCTAAGACGCCTGGCTCAAAGCAAGACAGGTCAGAAGGCTCTCTCCTAACTACGAGTACCCTGGGGGCAGACAGGCTTTTGAGCAGACTAACGGCTCCCCTGCCGCTTTATCTAGCGTGCCTAAGTCAGTCTTGCTGGGGGCTTTGACGTTCAGGGATCAGTTTTTGCTGAGGACCGCTGACATTTCTGGTTTTTCCACGGGCTGAACTTTGGTGAACTTGAGACATAGTTTTTATTCTATAGTGAAATTGTTTTATAGATATATAAAATTATATATATATACACACACACACATATATAATTCAAAGCAGAAACAATTTGTTATATATGTAGAATCTTATGAATAAGCAAATACATCTTTTACCCAGTTTTCCAGAACATTTTTAGAACTGGCTTAAGATAGCGGTAATTTAACTTGAATTGGTTCTGGATGCAATATAAAGCCATTCTTTTCCCATGATTGCTTGATTCTAGATTTCAGATTTGTCCTTGTCTAGAATTACAATGTCTTGAATGTTTTTCACTAAGGAAATATTAGGCGGATTTGTAAAGCCCGTATAAAATGTAATTCAGCAATTTACATGATCAGGTATCTATCAAATATCAGTTAATCAGGGTTTTAGTGAACAAGCAGTTCAATGACAACACAAAATCCTGTGTTGTCTCTAGAAGAATGGCAACGCTGTATTAAAACAAAGGTCAGCTAGCATGCCTGGGTTGAAATGCTAGCTCTATGGCTCTATGAGTTATTAGGTGTAGGACTTAAGGAAAGCATTTCCCTTAACCATGCCTCGGTTTCTTCATCAATAAAAAGTGTCCTTAGCTTTGTTGTAGGTGTTAAATGACTTACAGAGGTAGTGGGTCTGAAGCATTTAGCCTGTTACTTGCCATAGTAGTTAGCACTAAATAAGCATTATTATTTATCTATTCCATACCCACAGACAGATATGGGAAGGGGTGAGGCTACATAGTGAGTCGTCTACCTTTATTTTTCCTGTTGCCTAAGATAACTTGATAGGTACAAGTGGGGACTGAAGTTAACTTCTAATGGGAGAACTGACTGGGAAATTTTTAGGAATTTTGGGAGTTGGTTGATGTTGTGTTGGTAGCTTGAAATTGGCTATGATGGGATTATTTAGACCAACTAGTCCCAGAAAACAGTTGCTAAACATTCACCAGGATAATACTGAAGTTAGCTTTGTTATCCAAGACTGTAGTTTTCTCTGGCTCTGATCTACTGGTCACATGTAAAGGATCTTTAGAAAGATACTAGAAAATATTACACTTGTTAAAAAAAAAGGGGGGGGGAGAAATTGGAAATTTGGCAATTTCTTAGATTGTAAAAATTTTACCTACAATATGAGCCAGAAATTCTACTCCAAGGTATTCACCAAAGAGAAAGGAAGAGATAGATCTACAAAGGAATTGTTTAAGAATTTCCTAGCAACGTTATTCATAATAGGCAAAAACAGAGTTCTCACAACAAGAGCATAAAAACAAATTTTCTATTTGTACAAGTGAATACTACATAATAATAAAAAGAAATGAATTGATGATACATGAAGCCAAGGGAAATAATCTCACAGAAGTAGAGCTGATTGAAGGAAGCCAGACAGAGAAAGAGTGTGCAGCATATGACTATTTATACAAAGATTAAGACCAGACAAAAGTGATCTATGGTGAGAGAAATTAGAACAATTTTTGGGGCGCCTGGGTGGCTCAGTGGGTTAAGCCACTGCCTTCGGCTCAGGTCATGATCTCAGGGTCCTGGGATAGAGTCCCGCATCGGGCTCTCTGCTCAGCAGGGAGCCTGCTTCTCTCTCTCTCTCTCTCTGCCTGCCTCTCCATCTACTTGTGATTTCTCTCTGTCAAATAAATAAATAAAATCTTAAAAAAAAAAAAAAAGAACAATTGTTGCCTTTGGGGGGTGAGGGGTTGTGGTGGTGATGGTGGTGTTGATTGGAAAGATGCATGACAGAAATCTTTGCGGTGAGAGAAATGTTCTGTATTTTGAAGGGGCTGTCGGCTACATGGGTATACACATTTTTTTTTAAAGATTATTTATTTATTTATTTGACAGACAGAGATCACAAGTAGGCAGAGAGGCAGGCAGAGAGAGAAGAGGAAGCAGGCTCCCCGCTGAGCAGGGAGCCCGATGCAGGGCTCGATCCCAGGACCCTGGGATCATGACCTGAGCCGAAGGCAGAGGCTTTAACCCACTGAGCCACCCAGGCGCCCCTGGGTATACACATTTATCATATCTTATCAAATCGTGCACTAAAGAGCTTTACATTTTACTTTATATAAATTATGTATCAATAAAGAAAAATAGAGCAATGTATTTTAATCGAAATGCTGCTTAAGAATAGATGGGGTAATGACTAAATTTGGTAATTAGAAAATAAAGTTTGGGGAATATGTACATTTATATGAAGAGAAAAGAAGAGTAGTAATTAGGCATACAATCCATTTATTTCATCTTTCAGTCACTATAATTTTTTGAATTGTGTGACCTTAGATAACTAGCTTGACCTTAAGTATATTCTGGTTTCTGATCTGCTGAAATGGGATTAAATATAAAATTTACCTTAAAAGATGGCTAGCTGGATTAAATGAAATAATCCATCAAAGGAATTTAAAGTGCTTGGCATTTAGTAAATACTTAATAAGTATAAATTCTTTTATAGCTATTTTTATTATTAAAGGATATATATAAAAGAAAATATAAAACTCAAAGAGAATACTTACTGAATTTCCAGCTTCATCTCATGGAAGTGCCAGAAACAATGGAGTAGGTAAATAAGGAATGAGTAGCCTAAATTTCCCCGGAGCTGAGCACCTGGAATCTTCAGAATGAAAGGATCCAGGAAGTACAAAATAAATAAGAAACAAAGCTAATCACTTTTGCGGCAGTTTTAATTTTCAATTAAAAGGAGAAAGCATTCCTCCCAAAGAGGGAAAGTGATATGGTTACTTTTACTAAGCAAGGGGCAAATTGTTATCATCCTTCTAACCAGCAATAATGTATATTCTAGAGAACAATGAATCTGTTCCTTCTAATGCACATGGGAAATAATTTTAAATCCAGACTTAAATGTAGGAATAGAAAAAAAAAAAAATACAGGCATGCAAGTACTCAGAAATTCAATTGTGACATACTTAAGTTTTCTAGTAAAAATAAAATCGTTAGTATTTTCTATTCTGCATTAGTAATCAGTGATAAAGAGAAGAATGGAATTAGCTTTGTGGGCAGAAGAGAGGTTAATTTACTTCATTGTATACTATTTACTTCAAAAAAATGTTTCACTATGGTTACTTGTTACTTTTATAATAATAAATGGTTAACTTAGGTAAGTTAAATGAAAACATCATATATGTATCATTTTTTTTAAGATTTATTTATTTGAGAGAGAGAGAGAGAGAGAGAACACATAGCAGGGGGAGGGGCAGAAGGACAGGGAAAGAATCTGAGGCAGTCTCCGACCCACCATTGAACATGGAGCCTGATGCGAGGCTGAATGTCACTACCCTGAGATCATGACCTGAGCTGAAATTAAGAGTCTGACACTTAACCAACTGAGCCACCCAGGTACCCCCCCTTAGGTTAATATTTTTTTAAAGCTTTATCTATGTTGTTTTTAGTACCAATAGTTTATATTTTTTATAGCTGAGTAGTAATGCATTGTTTGAATATACAGGTTGTTATCCATTTCTTTGTTAAGGAATGTTAAGTGTTTCAAGTTTTTGGCTATTATGAATTAGTGTGGTCTAAAAATCCTCATATGAATGATTTTGAGAACTGTATTTTCAATGTTCTTGGATACATAGTCTAAGAGTGACTTTTCTGGCCCATAAGGTGTACACATGCACACACACACACACACATACACACACACAAACAGAGTATACACACAATGTTTTTATGTAGTAACAGTATGTTATTTTGTTATACTGTTAATGAAAAACAGTTTTCCAAAATAATTGGAGAATATTCTTACCAGCAGTGTGTGAGAGTTCTAGTTGCTCAACAGCTTTACCAACATTCTGGTATACTTTTTAACTTTTCGCATTCTAGCTCATTGTAATTTCAGTTTGCATTATTCTGATGCTCAAAGATGTTGAGAGCTTTTTCATGTGTTTATTAGTCATTCATTGATTTTATGAAGCTTTAGTCCAAATTTTTGCCCATATTTATTGTATTTTTTGCTTTCATTTTCATAGTTGATCTTTAAGATAAAAGACTTTAAGAGTCTTTTTATCTATGGTGAATATATATTCAGATATGTATAAGGCAAATAGATTTTTGGGTTTTTTTCCCCCCTTACTGTGTCTTGTCTCTTCATTTTCTTTTCTTTTTCTCTTCTTTTCTTTCTTTCTCTCTCTCTTTCTTTCTTTTTTTTTTTTTTTTTTTTTTTAGGATTTATTTGTTTATTTTAGAGAGAGAGAAAGATAATATGTACATGATCAAGCGGGGAGAGGAGCAGAGGGAGAGGGAGAGTCAAAATCTCAAGCACACTCCTGGCTGTGCACAGAGCCAGACACAGGGCTTGATCTCTTGACCCTGATATCATGACCTGAGCTGAAACCAAGAGTTGGACACTCAACCTCCTGAGCCACCCAGGCACCCCTGTCCCTTTATTTCTTTTTTTTTTTTTTTTTTTTTTTTTTTTTTTTTAAGATACCTAGGAATAAACCTAACCAAAGAGACACAGAATCTATACTCAGAAAACTATAAAGTACTCATGAAAGAAATTGAGGAAGACACAAAGAAATGGAAAAATGTTCCATGCTCCTGGATTGGAAGAATAAATATTGTGAAAATGTCTATGCTACCTAAAGCAATCTACACATTTAATGCAATTCCTATCAAAGTACCATCCATCTTTTTCAAAGAAATGGAACAAATAATTCTAAAATTTATATGGAACCAGAAAAGACCTCGAATAGCTAAAGGGATATTGAAAAAGAAAGCCAATGTTGGTGGCATCACAATCTGTCCCTTTATTTCTTAATGGTATTCTTTAACTGAAAATTTTAATTTTGACAAAGTTCAATTTTTAAATTTTTTATTTCAGTGCTTTTTTATGACCTGTCTGATAAATCTTTGTCTACCCAGCAAAGGTTTATTTCTTAAACATCAGGTTTTGAGGTGGGAATGTTCTACCACCCTAATTATTCTTTCCTTCCTACTGATTATCCATATCCACCTTTCTATTCAAAGAATGGGATATGACAAATTAAAATAATTAATGAAAGCAACTTCCTGTTAGAGATTACTAAATAAGTCTGGTTGCTCCAAAAGATTATTGAAATTCCAAAGCAACTCCACAGTGTTTAAGTAGATTATGTTTTTGTGGAGGACATTATGTTTAAGCTTTTTCCCTCAGAAGGAGATGAAAAAACATATTTTAAGCCAAATTTTATACAAATTATGTGGATATAAAACCCTAAATACACATCTGGTCTTCTGGGAAACTCTTTCAACTTCACAGACTAATGTTGTAACAAAAGTTACAGAAATTTTAATCTGTAAAGTGTTTTAAGGCAATGATTATTCAAATACAAACTCATGTCTATATTGCAGAATACATACAGTTGCTACAGATAGATCTAAATTTATACCAAAAATATAAAAACACAAACTTTCTTGGCAGTATTTTTTTTCTAGTTATGTATAGACATAAGCATTTTTACAGGAAAACATCTTGCATTTTCAAAGTGGTACTTGATTTTGTAACACAAATAAAACATTTGAATTTTTTTAAAAAGGTTTATTTATTTATTTTAGAGGGAGAGAGAGTGTGCACACCCAAGAGAGAGTGAAAGTGGGTGAGGAGCAGAGGGAGAGGGGCAAGTTGTTTCCTCTCGAGGTTGGAGCCCGTGCAGGGACTTGATCCCCTGACCTTGAGATAGTGATCTTAACCCAAACCAAGAGTCAGATGGTTAATCAACTGAGCCACCCAAGTGCTGCAACATTTGAATTCTTAATAGAAAGTTTCATTGCTCTTTAGCATACCTTTATACTTTCAAATGATGGTCAGATAATACAAAAAATAAGTTTTAAAAGCATAATCAGTGCTCCAAAACTGAAGAAAATCTTTGTCTAAATGTTTACCTTTCTTACAATTTAAAACTCTGTTAGTAAAATACCATTATTTCACTCCTATGTCATATGTACTTTTAGTATGTATAAATACACACTCTGCACATTTGTTTTCTGTACTTAAAGTATATATGGATAGGAGCACCTGCGTGGTTCAGTCGGGTTAGTGTCCGGCTCGTGATTTCTACTCAGGTCACGAGCTCATGGGTGCTGGGATTGAGCCTCTCATTGTCAGGCTCTGTGCTCAGTGGGGAATCTGCTTGAGATTCTCTCTCCCTCTCCCTCTGCCCCTCCCCACACTCACTCACACACACACACTCTCATTTAAAATAAATAAATCTAAAAAATCAAGTAAAGTAAAAATGGGTAAATAAAACACCAATGAACAGTCAAGCTCTATTGTTTTGCTGCAGATTTCTGAAAAGCAACCAAGTAGCATGTCATCCCAAGGTCAAGATCGTTAAAATAATATTTTTTTTTTCCTCAAAATGAACTAGAAACTGCAATTACGGATGTGCCTAAAGTTGTTTCACAGGGATCCCAAGGAGAATGTGTGGTTCCTGATTTCTGTTTTTACTTGATCCTAAAATTTAGGGTTTTAATCTTCTTTTCCCATTTTACTGGTAGTAATTGTTTTATATAATTATTTAATGAAAATTTTTATTCACAACTTCGTGTTTAGAAATCTGCCCAGATTCAAGATCGTATGTATGTTCAGTAAACCATATCAGGCTTTTCAAAGCTGAGGTTATTATTACAGGTTGACCTTGATCAGGGATCCCCTATATTAAATTAAGTCAGGCACTCCAAAAGGAATGTAGAAAATATAAGCAGTTGCTGAAGTGACTCTTTTATTTGTGAGCTGGTTGAAATTATTAAGCTTCTTAATTTCTTATGTTGTTGGCCTGAAAGGGCATATGCCAGGATATGGCACAGAGATCTCACAAAACCTGGTATAGTTTACTTTTGGCTCAGGATATATGAGCTTTCGAATTTTTTTTCCCTTTCACATGAAATGCTCAGTTTTTAAAGTTTTTTTTTTTTTTTCAGAAGGGCAATATTTAACCATTTCTGCACACCACAAAGGAAAAAGGAATAGCAGCAATTGCCTTAAGTTTCAGGTGTGTATACCATGTAAAATAATATATAGATTACTGGGTTAGAATGTTATCATAGTTATGCCAAAAAATAAGGATTTATGCTAGAAACATAGATCAAATATTAACTCCATTTATTAAATAATATAAGAAGAGCAGGATGATATGGCAAGATTTAGTTTTATTTGCCATGTTCAAAAAATATATTCTACATATCTTCCTTTTAGTTACTTATTTCATTACATCCATTCTTTTTCATCTCTTAGATAAAGGAGAACTAGTAAACACTATATAAATTAAACGCACATGCAAGGGAGAAACAAGGAGTGCTAGGGACATTAAGGAAGACTTCAGAGAGCCTTGAGTTATGACCAGAAGGATGGTAGGCTTTTTCCAGATGGACAATGCAGTTCTAATTATTCTTTTTACTCCCCCCTCCAGCTGTTTTATTTGTGATCTTTATTTAAAGTGTTGACTCTTGTATTTATAATACTTTTTTTCCTTCCCACATACTGTGCATCTGGGAAAATAGTTACTGCAACAGTTCTTCATTGGTTGGTCCAGATGTCCAGAGGGTGAAGAATTTGTAGAGGCTTTTCTTTTAGCCATGACACAGGTAGATTTATTCCCACAAGCTTTCTCAAACCTTATTTGGCAAAACACCTCTCTCACTCTTACTACTATTAAATCTCCAGTGAGCTTTTATGATACATACAAGAGTATAAGGAAGTAAGCATCTTTTTTATGTTTGGTCTAGTTAATCTTGTATGTAAGGAAAATAGCTTTTCATATACTTTTTACAACTCTGAGTATATAGGAAAAAAAACATCATAATCATGAAATACCCATTTCATGAATTTTTCCTAAGGCAGAGTAGTAAGTAGCTAAATCACCACTCTTCCACTTACTTTTGTGTACTTCCTTGGCCCCCAGTTTAATCTGAGTTAATTCTTCTTTAGCTTTAATTGCCATCTCTTTTTTCAATGGTTAAGTTATATATTAAAATTTGTGCAATTTCTAATGAACTGCTCATTAAGATAGCTGTTATATGACTCATATTAAGACTGTAGAAAAAATATAACATTTCTTCCTCTTAACATGCAGAAAAAGTACATATTAAATACTTGTTAATGCGTATTAAATATAACCTTCCCATAAGATGTAAGTGACTCCTTTTCAGCAAATCATGTTCATGGAAAAAGTAATATGAGATTCAAAAGATTAAATAGGACTATTAAATTGCAACTCATTTATGTGCTATAATTCATGCCCTTTTTGGGAAGTAGTTTTAATCACAGAACATATAAAATTATTTCTAACCAACTGACAAAGAATCTAAAATTTAAGGTAGAAGAAAGACTTTTTACTTAATAGATTTCCTATTAAGAGTATTATTTCTTGGGGTGCCTGGGTGGCTCAGTGGGTTAAGCCGCTGCCTTCGGCTCAGGTCATGATCTCAGGGTCCTGGGATCGAGCCCCACATCGGGCTCTCTGCTCAGCAGGGAGCCTGCTTCCTCCTCTCTCTGCCTGCCTCTCTGTCTACTTGTGATCTCTCTGTCAAATAAATAAATAAATAAATAAATCTTTAAAAAAAAGAGAGAGTATTATTTCTTAAGGAAGGCATTATGCCTAACTGCCCGATTTACATGCTGATTTTATGGACAAGATGCTTGTGTTTCTGTGTTTGCAACTTGTAGAAGTAAAAGTAAACTAATGAATTTTTCCATTTTTAATCGTATGTTATTTAATAATTGCTTCTGCATTAGTTACATGGAATGCGGTATACTTTCTGAAATATATGACTTAGTTCATGCATCCGATGAATAAGGGTTAAGAGTATATGGCCTAACTACCTCTGAGAATGTTGAATATTACCTGAGCCTTGTGCTTCTGTAAACACCCTTCCTCTTCCCCTCCCCACTTTGTGTTCTAGGAAATGCCCTACTGCATATAATTACCAGCATGTAACTTAGATAAAATATTCATGGATAGCCTTCTTGCTTATGTATTGACAAGGCTAGACATAGACCCTCTAAACTCCTATTCTTCGGCTCATAAATGAATAGTTAAACTATGCTATCTGATTTGACCCAGATTTAGTAAGTTTTTGCTTGGCCACTGAACTTTGGTCCCTCTTTTATGAGTCCCTCCTGATAATCAGTTCACCTCTCAGAAAAAACATTCCTTGAACACACTACCTGTTTACCCCACATTCACACAAGAGTTCTTTCTAGCCTTGTTTACTCATTTCTATAAATAAAATTCATTTCTGCCTGACCTTTGAGAGGTTTATAGATGTTTAAAGTTCAGAGTACTTTTCTCTACTGTCATAGTCTGCTTCCCCCTTATTGCAATAGCCTTTTCTCCTTACCTGAGTCTGGATTTAGTTTTAATTGATAATCCCTTTTTAAATTGTGATTGGTTTCTGACTTAAGTTAAGAAAAATTGTTACAGACAATAATTCATGCAAACCCATCTGTACAAATCAGAAATAGAATTAAGATCCCTCTCAAATTTGAGAGTTTAACTTACATTTTTAGGAAGAAAGAATCAGAATAATTTAGTCTTCATTTTAATGCTGGCCTAGGTTTCAAAACACTCAATTATATCTAATTTACTATTATAACTATCTGAAAAAGCTAATGAAGTATCATAAAATTGAAGTAGAAAATGAAGCAAGCTCAAGACTTTCACTTTGCATGTTAGGGTAAAATTCTGGTTTAAATGTGTATCTTGGGAAAGCTGACATGCTCTACTTGTTGAAAGTTTTAGGTATAATCAAAGGCCCATCTGTATATAGGATGTGGCAAGTCATGGAAGAAGACAGAAAGCCTTTAAATATATGTAAATATATGGAGATACTGGACAATTTATTATATGCCAGGTGCCTAGCCCAACATGTGGGGCATAGTGTATATTGACATAGTATTTATAGAATAAATTTATAGTATCCTTTCTTTATAGTATCTTTTTTTTGACACAGGCAGATTTCATTTTTTTTAAAATTTTAGTTCACTCAAAAACATGTCAATTATTGGAATAAGATTGACGAAAGGGAGGATGTACATATTTATTCATTGAACAGAAGAAAGGGGATGTTAGGAAAATGAGAAAGTGACATGTGCATGTATTTTGATCTCTCATTTTCAAGTTTAATAAGCAACTCTAAATTTTATGCTTAGTCATCTTGAAATGAAATTTTTCATGGCATTGTGTATTTTTGGTCATTTATTTTTTATTTTGAACTTATAAATGATGTTATTATATAATTTTATGAAAGTATAAACTTATGGAATGGTAGTATATTGTGAGTTAATAAATACAAGATTAGGTTCAAAAAATCCAATCTGATATGAATAATAATTTAAAAGTCAGACTCAGAATGAATTTGTTGAGAACTACAATCTTGACCCTGAAAAATTTTTCAAAAAGTGTAATATGATAAAGTCATCGTCAGCTGCAGTTCTGGCCACTCTTGGTGCTCTCTCTGTCTCAATGTATACCCTTCATTTAGATTTGCAGATTTTAGGAAATAGCTTTGATGATGCTATTTATGTAGGGAAATTAATCTAACTGTTATGCACATACTTATGCTACAATGGACCTCTCTCTCCCTCTAATCTATTTCTTATTCCCTCCCACACTATGCTTCAGAATTCATGTCCATTAGGAACCTTAGAAAGTAACCTTCTTTGGAAATAAGGTTTTTGCAAACGTGATCAAGTTAGATGAGATTGCGATGAATTAGGGTAAGCCCTGAGTCCAATACGACTATTGTCCTTATAAGAAGAGGAAGTTTGGACACAGAATCACAGAAAACCAAGGATTGCCATCAGCCACCAGAAGGTAGAAGAGGCAGGAAGGATTCTTGAGATTTAAGGGGGAGCTGAGACTGCTATCTGGATCTCTAGCCTTCAGATCTATGAGAGAATAATGTCTTGTTTTAAGCTACCCAGTTTCTGGTACTGTTATAGTAGCCATAGGAAACTAATATATACCCCAGACCCAAAATAACCCTTTTAGGGATTTTTTTTTTAAAGGTTTTATACACTTATTTGATACAGGGAAAGAGAGGGAAAGAGTACAAGCAGGTGGATTAGCAGAAGGAAAGAGAGAAACAGGCCCTCCACTGAGCAGCGAGCCTGACGTGGGGCTTGATTCTAGGACCTTGGGGTCATGACCTGAGCTGAAGGCAAACGCTTAACTGACTGAGCCACCCAGGAACCCCAGAACCCTTTTGGGTATTTAGGATAGGGATTTTGTAAAAATGAATAAAAAGAACTATAGGAGCTTTCAACACTCACAGAGTGCCATATGTTTCTAAGGGCTGACAGTGAAGTGTTTTTTGTCTCTAAAGGGTGATATCACCGATTCCTTCTCTTAAAAAGGAACAAGGTTTCGTTTCTTTTCTTTCTTTCTTTCTTTCTTTCTTTCTTTCTTTCTTTCTTTCTTTCTTTCTTTCAATAAGATCTGACTTAGGTAAGGTGACAATATATGCTGTAAATATCCAAAATAGTTAGTGACTTGAAATGATGAAAACAACATGACTCACTCATGTAGCTGTCTAAAGCAGATGGTCCTGATTGGAAGCCTATTCTCCTCCAAATGTAGATAGATTCAGGGACCCAGGGTCCTTCTCCTGTTTTGCTCCAACATCCTCAACACTTGGCTTCAAAATCACCATGGAAAGGGAAAGAATGACAGTATGGGAAGATTTTAATGGGTCAGATTTGAAATTGGTACACATTTTTAGTAATTATATTTTATAGCCAAAACTCAGATTATATTGTTACAAACAGGGGTCTAGTAAAAGATCTGGAGAAATTTTATTCATATCTTATAACTAGCAAATATAGAAAGTAGGTTTGGTTACAGGGTCAATTCATTTCAATAAATAATTACCAAGTAATTATGGTGGTCCAAGAATATGTGCTGTCAATCAGTAACTAATGAGTTACTAGGGGATTGTCTATAATTCAGAATTCATAATAATTTAAGCCAAGTTTAAATGGTTTTTTAATATATTGAATATTAAACATAAGGTTGATACATTTTCTATTTTGTTAGTTTTTAGGTTTATTTTTCTAAGATTTTTTTTATTTGAGAGAGAGAAAGTGAGTAAGAGGCAGAGCTTGAGCGCATGAGTTGAGGGGTGCATGGGGAGGCAGAGGGAGAAGACAACTTTCCGCTGAGCAGGAAGCCTAAGGCAGGGCTTGATCTCAGGACCCAGGATCATGACCTGAGCCAAAGTAGCTGCTTAACCAACCCAGACACCCCATTATTTAGGTTTTATATTTTAACTTAGCTTCCCTGGTATAGTATTGATATTTAATTGTCATTCTTTATTCATTTGTAAACATTTTGCAATTTCTTCTATTATAAATGTTCTGAAATTTTTTAAATAAAAATAACTTTGGTACAGATAAAGGAGAGAGATTAAGCAGTATTTGAATATGTGCTCACTTCAAACCCATAATCACACCAGTCATTTTAAACTGATATAAAAATTAGAAAAGTGGGACGCCTGGGTGGCTCAGTTGGTTAAGCAGCTTCCTTCGGCTCAGGTCATGATCCCAGCGTCCTGGGATCGAGTCCCGCATCGGGCTCTTTGCTCCGCAGGGAGCCTGCTTCTCCCTCTGCCTCTGCCTGCCATTCTGTCTGCCTGTGCTTGCTCTCTCGCCCTCTCTCTCTGATAAATAAAATCTTAAAAAAAAAAAAAAAATAGAAAAGCATGGTTAAAGGAAATGGGCAAGTTTGAGTCTCTGACAGACCTAACTTGAATGACCTCAATGTCAGCTGCAGCATTTGAAAGCACGTTTACAAGAGTTAATCTAGAAACCATTACAAGAATGTACCCTTCTGCAGTATCTGGAGATCTTAACATAGTACTGAATAGCATCAGAAGCATCTTAAAAAAAAAAAAAAAAAAAGATACTTTTTGTTCCAGTGATAGGCATTGTATTTGTAGACTAAGTTATCTCTTGGTTTAGGAAAGTGAAATGTTGACAGTGTTCTCAGTAATTTATACCATTCTATTTTAGCTTAGAGGACTTCAGTTAGGTGTCTTCACTCTTCAGTTGAGGCAGGACCAGCAGGTGCTGAGGAGGCAGTCCCTGCAGTATTTGGACATAAAGTTTGGAAAAGGAACTGAACTCAGCAGGGTCTTAATACAGAGTGACACTATTATCATGTCAGTCTCTTGCACTTAAATTAAGAGTTTCATTAAGAGACTACAGAGTTTATTTTCTGGGTGTTTTGATCAATGGATTTTTTTTTAAAAAATTTAAATTTAATTTAATTTTTTCATTGTTCCAAAAGTCATTGTTTATGTACCACATCCAGTGCTCCATGTAATACATGCCCTCCATAATTCCCACCACCAGGCTTATCCAACCCCCCTCCCCTTCTTCCCTCCCAAACCCTCAGTTTGTTTCTCAGAGACCACATCTCTCATGCTTCATCTCTCCTTCCAATTTCGCCCCACTCACTTCTCCTTTCCATCTCCCCATGTCCTCCATGTTATTCCTTATGCTCCACAAGTAAGTGAAACCATATGATAATTGACTCTCTCTGCTTGACTTATTTTACTCAGCATAATCTCCTCCAACAATGGATTTATTTTTGGCTATCCTGGGACAAAAATATCTGGAACAAAATATGTGTTTTTTTCTCTCTCAATCTCTCTCTCATTTTCCTGCTCTGGAAATTGTCTTTGCAGCCCTTTATCTTAGACAAAGTTAAAATACAAATGGAAGTGAAAAGCTAAAGTGTTCATTGTTGTATATTCATAACAAATTTGTATTAGAAAGTAAAACATCTTTTACTAAAACTATAATTGGAGGCTGAGTTAAATTTGTGATTAAAGAGGAAACAACCATGAAGTAAATGGTAGTTAGGCACAATAAATTAAAACAACTACAAACAATGTGTCTAAGAAATACGTAGTTTGGTGGGTAAAAAAGTTACCACTGTCATATTTCAGACTAGTTATTAGCTGTTAGTACTTACCATAAACTGTTGCTGAAATTTATCATATTCCAAACTTGAAATTGCCTAGTAAGAAGTAGTGTGAGAGGCAGTGGGAATCACAATAATCCCAAGTAAGGGAAGTTGCAGTTCTTATTACTAGTTATCAAACACATAAGACAAAAAGCTTATTACACTTTGCAGGAAAGCCATGTATTTAACCTGATTGTACATTATGAGATTTGGTAGGGGATATTCAGGATGTCAGAGTGGTTTGTTAATTTTTCCCCTTCTTATAGATTTGGTAATATCCTGTAATAAAGATATAGATCTGAGTTAAAAACTGACTCATCGGAAGGAAAGTCATACTTTTGCCTCTGGCCAACCTCTGAGAATATAATAACCTGTTTGGATAAAAAAGCTAAATTATTTAACAAAAAGCTTGTTAGTGTTAGCAGAGTTAAGGAAGTCAGAACCAAAATTGGCAATAAGATTGAGTTATGTGAGAAGCCTGATTCCCACAGGCCCTTTCCATGAATCTCCTGTTATATACTACCAGGCAGACACAGGAGACAATTATTTTTATGGCATAAGCGCAGATAGCAGGGAGAAGTGCAGATTAACTGTGCCTCCCCATCCTGAACCATTGTCTCAAATTGTCCAAAGCAGATGCCTCAGTGGAGGTCATTAAATTAAGGGCTAGGGAAGTGAACATATAACTGAGAATTGTTGCTAGGAAACAGATAACTCCAGGTTCCAGCTCTAGAATCAGGAAACATGGCTGAACACAATATCTGACTTTAAGAGAGTTGCTTTCCCAGTGTCTGGGATTAAGAGATGGTGTTTGAGCTTCCACTTAGCAATCAATCTTCTATTCACACACTTGCTCTACTCACACACAAATGAAGATACATTCACATCAACCCTGCAGGAAGTGAGATGATGAAGAAAATCAGCACCCAGAATAGGCATTCTTGCCAATTGCCTTTCAGATGTGGTCATGGATAGCACTAAATAAGGGACTCCTTTAAAGGCGGAAACCAAGAGGCAGGGTGGGGGGTGGGGGTTGAGCAGGGGAGAGATTGGGTATGAGTAATGCACCTAGAAATTTTTTCTAGAAAAATATCTTGGAATCTTCCCACTATCAGGGCAAAAAGTTTATACTGTTCTTGCAAACAGGATATGAAGTATGGAGCAATGACCACTTTGTTTCCAATTAATTTTTTTCTCCAATGATTTTTTTTCTGATGTATTATCTTTATCCTCCATTTTATCTAGAAATATCTAGACTTTGCAGTTATGTGAAATAAAGTATTTACTTAGTTTTCAGTCATGGTAGACTGACTTTTCTTTTAACTGATATTAAAAACCTTAGAATGGCTACATGGACATTCAATTCTCTGATCTTTATGTTTTAGAGAATACATTTATTTTATCTTCTGACTTAATTAAGAGTTTGGTAACATCTTTTAGTCAAAATTATGTTCTTTCTGAATTTTAAAAACATTTATACTTGGTCTGGAAATCCAGAGAGATGTCTGATTGAAATTTAATTATTGTTACAGTGTAGAGAACCTGCTTTCAAAATCTCAAATCCTTTCACATCTATTTTTTTCCTACTTGAACTTCTAGAATAGTTTTCAGTAATGAATTGTTTATGCTCATCTTGCTTGACCTCCTGTGTGCCATTTGAAATTAAAGACCTCTGTCTTCTTTCAGTTAAGAGACACTCTTGATTAATTATTTTTCCTTTTTTTTTTTTTTTCTTTCCCTCCCTGTTTTAGTCTATCTGAGTCATATATTTTAAATTCTGGTTTGATTCCTTCTTGTCTTTTCTTTCTTTTTGACCTTTGTCTTTTCCTTTTTGCAACTCATGCTGGGAGATTTTTTTCCAAATTCATAGTCCAAATCATTCTATCAACTACATTTTTAGGATGGTGATTAAATATTTTTATATTTCTTTAAATTACCTTTTCTGTTCTATCCATATCCCCTGCTGGACAACTCATCTTGTTTCTCTTAGTACAAGATTAAGCCCATGCAATAACCTCTTTATAAAATGCCTCTCTACTTGCATTTATATATTTCCTATGTATTCATCATATTTCAAATAATATATCACATTCTGAGGGAATTCTTTAATTCCAAGGATTTTTTTTTGCTGTTATTAAATCTGTTATTTTTATCTTCATTGCATATATCACTCAGTTTTTATGTTCTTATTAAATGATTTTTCTTCAGTTAATTTTGCACTTCAGAAGAAAAATGATGTGTGATTACAATCCATTGTAGTGTCAGTTTGGAATATTATAAATATGTGTGGTATGAGTGAATTAACAAATTAGGGCATGCAGAAGGAAGTTTCTTTTTCTCTTCAGCTTCTTCTCCAGTTCTTGTTCTGTTCTTAAACCCTCGTTGGGGTGCCTGAGTGGCTCAGGTCATGATCCCAGGATTCTGGGATTGAGTTCCCCATTGGGTTCACTGCTCAGTGGGCAGCCTGCTTCTCCCTCTCCCTCTGCTGCTCTGCCTGCTTGTGCTCTCTTGCTCTCTCCATCAAATAAATAAATAAATAAAATCTTTAAAAACAAACAAACAAAAAGCCCTCCTTAGGGATCTCTGCCATTTTTACAATTAGTGATTAATTTCCTAAGACCTTAGCTCCACAGTCCTCATTAAAGAAGTGTTTGTATTTTTATTTATTTAATGCTGAGATATTTGCCCTAGAACTTACAAGAATCTTACCTGTTTTTTCTTTATATCCCAAACTGTGATCGCAGTATTATCCTTATTATCATGTTTAATTTCTCTCCCTCTCTCTCTCTCTCTCTCCTCTAAGCATGGTATTCCTGACTTTGTCTTCCACCATTGCTACAAGGAATTCTTCATTGAGTATTCTTATTTTAGCTTTATCATCCTACAGTCAAATTTCAATCTGAGAACATTCTCTTGATTATTTGTTGTGACACTTAGAGTAGCACATCTCCTCATTTGTGGAATGTGCAGCTGCCATTTTCACACTTCTGAATTCTGACTGCAGCTTGCAATTATGTGCATTTGTTGATTTCATATATCTTTTGATTTATTATATATCTCATTTAAGTCTATCAGCAAGGAGAAATCTGAAATTCAGAGATTTAAGCACACTTCTCAATAGCTCTCATTAATAAATGACTGAGCTAGCTTATTCACATAAGTCTCTTTAATATGGAAATCTATTTTAAAATCAAAATTTGTCCATGTCCTTCACTTCCCTGCTTAAATTTTTCAATTGCTCCCTGTCACCTAAAAGATTAAATCTCAATCCTTAAGCATGATACATAAGCCCTTCCATGAATTGGCCTCTTTTTATAGATCCTGCTTCATTTCTTGCTCTTTTACACCACAAACTTCATACAAAGTGCTTCACATAATATATCATTTCATAGTTCTATTCTTTTATTCATAGTTTCTTTTGACAGAAGTGCCGGCTCCACATTTTTCTTTAACATTTATAGTTCCTTTTCTTCCAGTCTCGGCTCATTTCTGCTCTTAATGCTTTCTAAGATTATCTAGGTGGTTTAAATGTTCATCTTCTGCTCTTTCAGCACTCTGAATATCTGCCTTCTTACATATATTATACATTATGTAGAAATCAGTGATGTTTTGTCTTTGTTTCCTCCACCAGGATGTAAAGTACTTGAGGAGAGCACCTCTATTTTTACTGACTTATTTAGTTTTAAATTAAGATATAATTGACATATAATACCATTGTAGTTTCAGGTACAACATAGTGACTTCACATCTGTGTACACTGCAAAATGATCACCATGAGTCTAGTTACCATCTGTTGCCTTACAAAGTTAGTACAATGTTATTGACTATATTCCCCATGCTGTATACTACATCCCCATGACTTATTTATTTTATAACTAGAAGTTTGTTTTTCTTAATCCTCTTCAACCATCCCCCTCCATCCCCCCCCATGCTGGCAATCACTAATTTGTTCTCTGTATCTATAAGTCTGGGTTTTGTTTGGTTTGTTTTGTGTTTTAGATTCCACAAATGAGTGAAATCATGCAGTATTTATTTTTCTCTGTCAGACTTATTTCACTTAGCATAATCTCCTTAAGGTCCATCCATGTTGTTGCAAATAGCAAGATTTTATTCTTTTTTTTATGTCTTTGTGAGTATAACACATCCTTTTTATGCATATATCTATTGATGGGCAATTAGATTGTTTCCATAGCTTGGCTAATATAAGTAATGTAACAATGAGCATAGGCATTCATATATCTTTTCAAATTAGTGTTTTCATTTTATTTGGATAGACACCCAGTACTGGAATTCCTGGATCATATGGTAGCCCTTTTTCTTTTCTTTCTTTCTTTTTTTTTTTTTTTAGGAACAACCATACTATTTGTCATAGTGGCTAAACCAATTTACATTCCCAACATCAGTGCACAATGACTCCTTTCTTTCCACATCTTTGCCAACACTTGTTACTTCTTGTATTTTTGATAATAGCCATTCTGACAGGTGTAAGATTGTATCTCATTGTTGTTTTGATTTGCATTTCCTTCATGATTATTATCTTTTCATGTGCTTATTGGCCATTCGTGTGTGTCTTTTTTTGAAAAATGTCCATTCAGATCCTCTGCTCATTTTTCATTGGATCATTTTTTTTTTTTTAATTACTGAGTTGTGTGAATTCTTTTTATGTTCTGGATATTAACCCCTTATTGGATATACAGATATCTTCTCTCCCATTCAGTAGGTTGCATTTTTGTGTTTTTGAGTGTTTTGCTCAGTCTGCGGGAGTGTTTGGATTGATGTAGTCCCAGTTATTGATTTTCACTTTTGTTACCCTTGCCTTTGGAGTCAGATTCAGAATAACAATGCTAAAACTACTGTCAAGGAACTGACCACCCATTTTTACTTCTGGGATTTTTTTTTTTTTTAAAGTAAATTCTAGGTCCAATGTGGAGTTCACACTTATTACCCTGAGATCAAGAGTCACGTGCTTTACTGACTGATCCATCCAGGAGCCCCTCTTCTAGGATTTTTATGGTTTTAGCTCTCTCATTCAAGTCTTTAATCCATTTTGAGTTGGTTTTTGTATATCGTGTAAGATGGTAATCTACTTTTATTCTTTTCCATAGAACTGCCTAGTTTTTCTGGCAACATCCATTGAAGAGACTGTCTATTCCCTATTATATATTCTTGCCTCCTGTGTT
This sequence comes from Mustela putorius furo, assembly GCF_011764305.1. Classification (NCBI taxonomy): domain Eukaryota; kingdom Metazoa; phylum Chordata; class Mammalia; order Carnivora; family Mustelidae; genus Mustela; species Mustela putorius. The sequence continues at coordinate 5,923,839 of NW_025421397.1, forward strand.
GTAATTTACTTGACCATAGATGTATAGGTTTATTTATGGGCTCTCTATTCTGTTAAATTGATCAAGATATATGTTTTTATGCTGATATCATGCTGTTTTGATTATTATAGGTTTATAGTAGAGTTTGAAATCAGAGAGTATGATGCCTCTGACTTTATTCTTCTCTCGCAAGATTGTTTTGGCTATTTGGAATCTTTTGTGTCTCCATATAAATTTTAGAATAATTTGCTATAGTCAGTGAAAAATGTCATTGGAATTTTGATAGGGCTTGCACTGAATCTATAGATTGATTTTGGCAGTATGAACATTTTACAATATGAATCTTTCCAATCCGTGAGCATGCGATGTCTTCCCATATATTTATTTTCCATTTATTTGTGTCTTTTTCAATTTCTTTCATCAGTGTCTTATAGTTTTGAATGTACAGATCTTCACTTCCTTGGGTAAATTTATTTTAAGTATTTTATTCTTTTTGATGTGATTATAGAGGGATTATTTCCTTGATTTCTCTTTTTGGTAGTTCCTTATTAGTATACTGAAATGCAGCAGATTTTTGGATATCAATTTTACATCCTGTGCCTTTATTGAATTCATTTGTCAGTTATAATGGTGTTATGGTAGAATCTTTAGGACATTTTATATAAAGTATTCTGTCATCTGCAACTATTGACAGTTCTACTTTATTTTTAATTTCTATGCTTTTATTTCCTTTTATTGCCTAATTGCTATTGTTAGGACTTTCAATACTATATTGAGTAAAAGTAAAGGTAATGGTCATCTTTGTTTTATTCCTGATCTTAGAGGAAAGGCTTTCAGCTTTAAACTGTTGAATATGATATTAGCTCTGGGTTTGTAATATAACGCCTTTATTATGTTGAGATACATTCTCTCTCAATACGCACTTTATTGAGAAATTTTATCATAAATAGATGTTGAACTTTGGCAGATTATTTTTTTCTGCATCTATGGAGATGATCATATGATTTTTATCTTTTATTTGGTTAATGTGGTGTATCACTTTGATTGATTTGAATTGTTGAACCATCCTTGCATCCCTGGAATAAATCCCACTTGATCATGGTGTATAATCCTTATAATGTGTTGTTTAATTCAGTTTGCTAATATTTTGTTGAGGACTTTTGCATCTATGCTCATCAGGGATATTGGCTTGTAATTTTCTTTTTTTGTGGTGATCTTGTCTGGTTTTAATGCTAGGGCAATATTGGCCTTGTAAAATGAGTTTGGAAGCTTTCCTTTCTCTCCAGCTTCTTGAAAGAGTTAGAGAAGGATAGGTATTACTTTGAATGTTTGATAGAACATTTTCACCTGCAATAAAAAAGGAGTTTGTATTTTATATTACTCTCTTTTCTTTTTCTACCATTAAGCCAAATAAAGTCTAAGAGATATTTAAAAGGAACTGTTTTTGCAATCTATTCTGTAAATAAATAACAAATAAATAAATAAACAAATGAATAAATAAATAAATGGTTTTTCCCTTAAAAGTGAGGAAAAATGCTAAAATTTTTTATGTGACTGACAGAGCTGATGGTATAAATCAAGAATTCTCTTTAAGACTTTTGGAAAGTAGAGAGCTTCATGGTATGAACAGAGTAAAATTCCATTTTTTTCTTTGTATAAGACTAACATCTAGCTCACATTATCAATTACTAAATTATATGGATTCAAGATATAATACATTTTTTAATTTTTTTAATTTAATTTTTTTTAATTTTTAATTTTTTCAGTGTGACAGTATTCATTATTTTTGCACCACAATATCAAGTTAATCTATTTCAGAATTTTTTAAAAAATTACAACATTTTAAAACAAGTAACATGTTTCCAGTGAAAAACCATGTGATGTCCTTATTCCTTGCAGCCTCATCTGTACTTTTAATTTAGTTTCTTTTGGAAGCACATTTTATTATTTATTTATTTATTTGTTTGAGAGTGAGAGAGAGTGTGAGCAGGGTGGGGGAGCAGCAGAGGGAAAGAGACTAGCAGATTCTGCACTGAACATGGATCTTGATGTGGGGCCCAGTCTCATGATGTGGATGTTATGACCTGGACCAAAATCAAGACTCTGTCACTTAACCAACTGAGCTACCCAGGTACCCCAGATTCCAGGTACCCCGGAAGAACATTTTAAAATACTTCTTTCATAAAAGATTTTAAATTTTTTATTAAATTATCAATATTTAATTATTGATCGTGAAGAATAATTAGAAGTTAATATAATTATTTTATATTATCATATTGAAGATATTATTTCATTTATAGTTGGCTTCTGTTCCTACAAAAATATCCACTTTGAGCCAACTTGTTGATTCATTTTGTGAAATTGATCTTTTATTTCCGGGAGATTCTAAGATTTTCTCTTTGTCTATGATATTTTGTAGTTTCAATACCATATATCTAGAAATTGATTTATTTTTTATGTATCCAGGTCAAGATCATCTATATTAAATATTAAATATTAATATTAAATATTAATAATATTAATATTAAATATTAAAGTTGCTACTATATTATTTGGGATACCTGGCTGGCTTAGTCAGTAGAGCATGTGGCTCTTGATCTAGGGTTGAGTTTGAGTCCCATGTTAGGCATAGAGATTACTTTAAAAAATTTACTACAGTATTATTCAAGTGCCCTTTTCCAGTTTTACGCATGTCAGGAGGCGGTTGCATTTGGGCAGTTCTGGTCTCTGTAGCTCCTTGGTTTTGACTTCCTTATCTCTTGATTTCCACCGCGTAGTGTTCTTTTCCTGTAATGTAGTGCTGCACAAGCAGGTGCAACCAAGCCTACTGCTTGTCATCCTGTGTGAAGAGGCTTGGGCAACTTACACAAATGCTGATACTCCACTATTGCTATTGCTGTGAGCAGTAAAGGTCTTTGTTTTTGACCTAGGAGTCCTGTGTCTTCTGCCACTGTTCAAGAAATTGGAAAACTAATTTATCTTTCAAGTATAATAAAATCTCAGACCTTTCACCTTTCCCTAGATATGGATGTGTCTTGATCTCAAAGACAGTAGTGTTGCTACTTGCTTTACATCCTGATTATTTTAAAAAATATATATTTTATTTTGACTTTCATTCTGATTTAATATCTTTTGCCAATTCTATAAATTTCTTATCAAAACATTATTTTCAATATTCCTTTTGTTTCATCTTCTTTATTATTAATTCTTAAAACTTTTTTGTACATATATTGATGCATTTATCTTTCAGATTATTTAAGTTCTCTTAATTATTATCCATTTTTTCAGTTCTTCAGGTTGTATTTTATAAGATTCTCGGTTTTGTCTCCTAATTTATTAATTCTCTCCTTCCCTGCATGTATTTTTAAGTTAACTGGCCCAAGGAGTTTTACATCTAAAGGTCTGCATTTTTCTGTAATAGAAATACAATCTTGGTTCTATTTCACATCTACTTGTACTTTTTCATATTATCTCATTCTTTTTATATTTTTAATCCTTTAATCTTTTAATCATTTTAGATACACCATTTTTTAACATTTTCTTTTATTTATTTATTTATTTTTTGCAATCAGCAAGAGGTTCTTTATTGTTACGCAGGCGCCTGCGGGTGGTCAGCGCGCGCCTGCAGGTGGTCTGCAGCTCCTGCTAGCTGAGCACACCCGGCTGGGGTGGTGCCGGGTTTTTATAGACAGGTACAAACAAGTTTTGGGTGGAGCGCAACTGATTGGTTGACAGTTAGAACTTTTGAAAAAGGCATACGTGGAGTTTGCTAATTGGCTCTAAGGACCCACGCGCGGGAAGAGAGAGGCGGGAAGGGGGAACAAGCTGATTGGTTCTGAGGGCCCGCTTGGGAGGAGAGAGGCAGGGAGGGGGAACAAGAAGGGGGAATAACCGCTTGGCTTATAGAAATAACATTTTCTTTTAGATTATAATATTTTTAGCTTAAGATCTTGGAGTTTCAATCACTTTTATTGTATCTGATTATTATAAATTATGGTTGATTGCTTCCTTACGTATTTTGTAATTTTGAATTGCTCATATTTTAGAAGGTCTGTGTTATCTTTCGCAACCTGAAAGGAGCTTTCTTTTCAAATACTTATGTGGATCCATCTTTTGTCCCTGCATGGCATTCCACTCCAAACCCTAATTTTAAAGACCTAACATCTGTGTCAGCAGCTATATACCATATGCATCCCTTATTAGCCACAACATCACTTGTTGTTTCTAGTGTCTCAAAACGACTTTCAAATTAATTGATTTACTAAAATGACTCAAAGAACTCAGTAGCATATTACAGTAGTAACTAAAATTTATTACATAAGATACAGCGCAAGATCAGTATGAAACAAGCATGCATTGGGAATCTACAAGGGTCAGGTAAAGGCTTCCAAGTCATTATCCTACCAAGTCTCATTGGATACATCCTTCTATCTTGTAGCAAACTACAGTGCAAAATGCCTCAGCACAAGAAGTCCATTTGAATCTCAGGGTACAAATGTTTTTGTGAATAACTGGTAATACAGATATGTTCTATTACACAACCAGCTGTGATAATAGAAGCTCAAGATCCTGACGGTGAAAGCAGGTGTGTCAGTAATCTTAATGTTTACATAAAAATCATCCTCATATGTCCTGAATATATGGTTCAGCACGCCCCGGTTTTCTGGATATATGAAACATAAATAATATAAGAATATGTACATAAGATAATCATATTTTGGGTTTGAACTAGAGTCAGTCTTGGTTCCAAATGACTGTAGAGTCACGCCAGGACTGAGACACCAAATCAGCCATGTTAATCTTTTCTCACATGAGCTTTGGCTTATTTTTTCACTCCCTTCTTGAATTCTGTTCTTTAAGCATTTTGTATAAATACTCAGAATATTGCTTTATTTTATTTAATATTTATAAGTATTTTTAGAATTTTTTTTTACTTTTTCTTATTCTCCATCTTTTCCTGTATATATTTCTTTATGTGATGGACTCTATTTTTTAACTAATGAATTATTTGTGCATATATGTGTGGCTCATCATTTCTCACAGTGGTAATGAAGAGCTGAATGTGTGAAGTTTGTGTACAGAGTATGTACATTGCAAGCATTAATAATCTTTTCATACATCTATTTATATATCCATCCATCCATCCATCCATCCATCTGTCTAATCTTCACTTGTTTAGTAACTGCTACGAAAATGTTATAGTATAGTATAGTATAGAAGGGGAAAAGAATAAGTAAGATATTTTTAAAAAAGCTTTGTATAGTCTTCTACAATTTTATCTTTGCATCACAAATGATTCCAGTTCAAGAGAAAAATATTTCAAAGATATGAACTATCCTACATCATCATAGAGTCAAAAATTCTCCTTTAAATTGATTTCTTTTGAATTTTCAATGAAGATCTTATTCTTTGGAAAAATTTTGTTATAGCTCAATACTACTGTAATACAGCCACTAGCTTTCATATCTCTCACATTTACCTATTTTGCTCAAATGTATTAGTTTCAAACATACTGAATTTTCACTAGTAGTTATTAAGTTGTGTTTTGTACATATTCCACTCTTCAGTTGTAACTGGAGCTCCTCTGGAGTTATTTGCGTAGCTTTCTCCTTATTAGTTAGATCCTTGTTTACTCTGATGTATTGCTTTGTATCAAGTATGACCTTAATAAAATTTAGTAAGTTTTAAGTTATGCTGCCAAATGCATTTCTAAAAATCTATTTGAAATATAAGAAGAACTATGGTATGACATCTGCAGATGAATTACCAGGACTAAGACTGAAAATTTACTTGCTTGCTTATTCATTTTTCATTCAACACATATTATTGGGCAACTATCATGTGATTCCTTTTCTGTCCTAAACACTGGGAATACAGAACAAATAAAATTTGAGGCGTCCATGGAGATTACCCTTGGAGAAATTATCATGCAACACTGGTATCCTCTTTCTATTTAAGAAATTACCACCTCTTGCAAGAACTTATAGATTATTCTCTTCCTTTGATATTCTTTAACCATTGCAATGCCAAAAATTGTCCAAAATATGTTCAAAAATGTTCAAAAATAGGTGTTAATACACATATAAAAGATGGAATGTTAGTCTCATAGAAATTAATTCTTGTCCAAAAATTGGATTTTGCTTCATTCAGATTAGGATGACTTTTCAAGTCAAAACATTAATTTAATTTTTTATTTTTTATAAACATATATTTTTATCCCCAGGGGTACAGGTCTGTGAATCACCAGGTTTACACACTTCACATCACTCACCAAAGCACATACCCTCCCCAATGTCCATAATCCCACCCCCTTCTCCCAACCAAAAATGGTACAATCACCCTTCATCTAGTTCTGATGGTCCTTTTACCTGTGGCAGAGTGTTGGGGGTGGAAGGAGCATTGTTTTGTTGCTTTTCTGCTTGAAATGCTCTTCTTGTTCTAACACAGTGCATTCTTATTCAATTTTTAAGACACAAATCCAATATCAAATTTTATATGCAACATACTGATCCCCTTTACCATCCTGACAGAAGATGTTATAAAGTGCTATTACTATACCTTATGGTTACCTTAAAAATCCATCTAACCTACTATATTACTTGGATTTATTTACTTATTTGTTTATATTTTTACTCCTTTTGATAGATTGGGAATTCCTACAATGTAAAATTTGTTAATTATTTTCCCATTTTTATTTCCTTGAAACATAAGGCCTACCGTTTGCACATATAATAAGACAGTGTTGTGCTAAAAAGATGAATGAATGAATGAGTCTTATGCAAAATGGTAGAAGTCCAAAGACTTTCTAAGCAGTGTTCTTACCCTTCTGGGCTCAAGTGATATTATAACTTGTTTGAATGTTTTATTTCTGATTTACTAAAATATGTTTGTTTCATTAATCTATGGTATTATGATTGCATTCTGTAATGAAAAATGTTTAAGTTTTTTTTTTAATAGGTCTAATTGTCTTGCCAAATGTTGAAATAATGCAATCTTTCCACCAAAAACAACATATGTCTTAGGACTAGGAACTAGAATTGAATAAATATGTCCTAGGTAGATTGTAATAAAGGCTGTTTCTCTTGGCAGACTTTAAGTGTTTAAGTTCTTTATGAGTGACAGGTATTAAAGATAGGATGGGAGGTAAGAAGTGAAGGATCTAGGCTAAGACATTTGTAATTTTTTAACTTGATCTCTTAAGTGAAATATATGTTAGCTGTGGTGCACAAGCTGTTTTTTAAAAACCTGCATTTTGAATGCTTTACATTAGTCGCTTGGTAATGAGTATTATTATTATTCTTTAGTAGAGAATAGTTTTAGTAAAATAATTTTAGTAAAGAATAATTTTAGTAAAGTCAATTTGTAAAATTTTCTCTTCTTTTCAACTCTTCAAGGAAGAAGAAAGGGAAAGGTTTTATCAATGCCTGATTCTCTCTGTATTGTTGGAGTAGTGTTGGCACAGAATAAGAGATCTCCAATGAGACATTCAGGATCTATGGTCAAGGTCATGTGGACTAGAAGCCTCTTCCTATCCAGAGATTCATTTTTCAGGGTGAGTTTAAAGTTTTTGGTGTTTTCTCAATTCAAAAATGTAAAAGCTTTTTAAACTTCTGGTTAAAAGAAGTTTACTCAAATCTTTTCAAAGCTGAGTGTTTGTCTACAAACGTGCAAGGGTATACTTAGTGAGAGGTGCCACTGCTTTAGTGAAAATTGTCAGAACAGATGATTTGCTCACCAAAAATTGAACACATGTCAGTGAGTGGACTGAGAGCCAGAACCGACAAGTTTTGTTTATTGTTGTAAGTGATTATTAGCAGTTTGGGTGAGTAGAACTCACTATAAGAGGCAATAAGGGTTAAATGCAGAAATATTACTAGAATATTATTTTAGAATAATATGTGAGTTTCTAAATGATAGTAATATGTCTAGCAGACATTTTCAAAATAATATTGGGTATGGCTTAGAACTTAGTGAAAACAGACTTAATTTCCTTCATATATATAATCATTCTGTCCTTAAAGATCTGGATTTTTTTTACTGTGTATCGGTGACAGTTTGTGTTTCACAAGAGAGACTTGATTACAGTAGCTTAAGCAAAAAGGATTTATCTCGTGTAAAAATAAATAAATAAATAAATCTACTGGTAGAGCTATAAGCTAAAATTCTGCCTCAATTAATGACAGGAAATGGTCTCCTTCTATCTCTTGGTACATTTTCCTTGGCATTGCTACTCTATTCCCAGTTACCACCAGCATTCTAGAAAAGGAAGAAGGAAAAGCTATCAAAGTAGTACCAGTTGACCTCCTCTTCATTTCACAGTTCAGAAGAGAGTCACATGAACACTTTTTGGCTCAAAGAGGTTTAAAAAAACTGTAGGGATTTTAAAAAAGATTTCTAGCCTCTCTTTTGGAGGCAGGGTAAAAAAAACATTTTCTGTTGAGTTCGCCAACTACAGTATCTGTCATACTTTCTTCTGAAATGTCACTATATTTTTATCATCTCAAACCTATGGTTGACTTTTCTTATTCTATATTTACTGATTTCTCTGCATTATAATTCATGTAAATTCTTTGTAGTTGCAATAGTAATGCATATCACTAAAATTCTTAATGAAATACCCATTGAGTTAGACAAAAACAAAAAGAGTAAATAAACATTGAGATAAATCATAAGATGGTGTTATTTTAGAAAAAAAAATACAAATGGCAGGCCTTGTGATGGTTGAGAAATTCATTTACAACCTATGGAATCTGCCATGTGTGGAGAAAAAGAATTAATGACAATAAAGAAGATAGAAAGAATATGTTATTCATTGTTTTTTCCCTATAATATTGGCTCCTTCGAATGCAGCTTCAATCTTTTGCTGAGTATGACCTAAAACAGCCATTTTTCTTCACCTGCCACTGAGGTCTTATTTTTCTGCATCTATTCATAGGGTACAATAGAGGGAAATGGACTGGGGATAGAGGGAAATGGACAGTGCCAATTCCGTAATGTTATGTATAGTAGTTATTTGTCAAGAAGCATACAGGAAGTGAGGTCAGTATGTTTATAGTGACCAAAAAATGCTGGTGATTTATTATTTTTTTATACTGTGCTAGTAAACAATACAGTAAAATTATCTTCAGGCACTTCCATACCAAGAGAACCTGGCAGCAGAATGATCCAATCCTTTGCTTCAGAACCTGCATTAGATGAATGCCTTCCAGGGTCTGAACATTTCTTAGGGCGTGTTCATACTGCAGTCTAGAAAGTACCACTAAAAAGTGGGTTATATGTATTGCTAAGAACCATCCATACTCTGATTTTATGCTAGACACTGACCTGGAAATGCAGTTTTCAAGTGAAGTTGTATAAAAGATCTGTATGGTTTATATAAGTCATAGTACTAATCTGGAACTAAAAATCCTGAATGCATTAATGGATAGAATGTGAATAGATTGTGAATTCCTCATTTTATTAAGGGAGCAATGAAAGGTTGCTTCTTAAAAAACGTTGTGACAAATAAAGAAGTAAAATTTTAAGTTTTAAGTCTCTATGTCAGAATAGCAGGAGAGAGAAATTAAATTACTTATTTCGCGTCTGCAAGCTTCACATAATAGAGAAATTAAATTACTTGTTTCTCATCTGCAAGCTTCACATCCTTCCTCTGTCTCTGTAACTTTATGAGAGTTTGGTGTCCTAAATGTTTCTCCATTACATTTGGTCAGGGGATTATAAAGAGTTACTTGATTTTGAAAGTCATAAGTTGGTCATAAATTAATAGCCAAGGGTCTTACCTTGCCTTACAGTTACTTTATTTGGCTTATGTAATGTAAAAAAAGCGAGCCAACATTTTGATTTTAAAAGACATGAGATAAAAATACACATTTCTGATTTTTCTTTCAGAATTAGTCGTTTTGGTTATTGTCATTCCACATTTCTGCACAGCAGCATTAGCTACAGTTGAGCAGTCCCACTCTCTTTGGTTTACTGTTTTCATGATATTTTCTTCCTGTCCTTTCACTTTTAACCTGTTCAAATCTCTGTAATCTCTTGGAGATGGCATATTATTTGGGTCATATGTTTTAAGACATCTGTTCTACAAGTCTGACATTGATTAATCGATTTATAGTCAATGTAATTACTAATAAGGTAGGATTAACATCTGAAATGTAGATTTGATTTTCTATATGTCTGATGTCATCTTTGTGCCAAATCCAGGCTGGTGAAGAGAACAACTCGTTATCTAGAGTTTCTTGGCTTTGAGAAATATACAGTAACTGGTGGTCTGTTGGAGTTACTGTTGTTTACATACTTCAGTTTAATTTAAACCAATAGATGAAAGAAAACAAATAAAAGAATTTTGAGACAATATAATATGGTATTAGTGGCCCTTAGTTATTTTTTAAGGTTGCTCAAGTTTGAATACATGTGAAGTAAAATAAGTTTAAAATCAAAATTATAGCATTTTAATGTTATAGATTTTAATTTTCAAATTTCTGTGCATGCTTATAGCATGCAAAGTGGAAAGAATTTCAATTTTGGTCTATTTCTGTATTGGGATAATAATCAGTGGAGGCATAATCAAATCAAACTTTAAAAGAATAGCTTTTTTTTCTACATTCATTATGATGAATTATAAAGCAAGAAAGAAAGGTGCGACTTTAATTCAGCTTTCTCATGGTTGAGCATTTTTTAATCAACATAGCCACAGGGTGTCTAATTTTCTCCTTTCGGTATGATTCTTTTCTGTATTCAGTAACAATTGCAGTTGATAATGGTTATGATAATAGAGGCTACATTTATTGAATTTGTACTCTGATCCAGGCTATAAGCTATTAGTATCACATTCTTGTATGCTTGTATGCTTACTTTTTTTAAACACTGTCTTTCTGGTTCTGATTCTTTCTCTTTCTCTTTCTTATTGTCTCCCTCTCTTTCTCTTTCTAAACTCAGTCTCTTCACTCAAACATAAGACCTGCTGGCTTATAAATGCCCCCCAATCGTTAATAATAATGTGTTTGCAAAACAATGACAAAAAAAGTTGACAGTCATAAAATATTTTGTGCTGGAGTTTGAGATTTATTCAGTATAAGCAAACTGGACTGTGCTCTGCTACCACAGATGGATTAGTGTTCTCTGCACGTGCGTGCGTGTGTGTATGCATATGTATGTGAGTAAATAGATCTGTTTTAAAAAATTGAGTTATGCAATTATGAAGGCTGGCAAGTCCCAAATCTTCAGGGTGGACTGGAAGGCAGGAGACCAGGGCCGAGCTGATGCTGTAGTTTGAAACCTGAGGCAGTCAGGCTGAAGACATGGAGAAGAGCTGATGTTGCAGTTCAAGTCCAATGGCCATCTGCTGGCAGAATTACATCTTTCTCAGGAGAGGTCAGTCTTTTGTTATACTCAAAATTCCAACTGATTACATGACATTTCCTCACATTATGCAGATCAATCTGTTTCACTCAAATTCTATCACATTAAATGTTAATCATCATCTGAGATCCTACAGAATAATGTTTCAACATATATTTGGGCACCACAGCCTAGCATCCTCTGTTCACTTGCAACCCAAATGCCTCTCTTTAAATCATATTTATTCTCCAAATAAAGACAATACCAATGTCATACTTCCCCTAACATGATACAGCTATCCTGCATACAAGAAAAAACACATTCTTTGCCGAGAAGGGGAAGAAAAGTTCTTGAGTGATGTTTACTCTTTTTGATAGCCCATAATTTAAATACTATGATGTAAAGTCCATATATCTTATGTTATAAGATTACATGATATGGGCATAGGAGAGGGAAGAAAACAAAGATAGATATATATGCAACACATACATATCTAACACACACACACACGCAACACATATATATCTAACACACACACACACACACACATATATATAAATATCACACAAACATATAACAAAGTAAAAAAGAAATGTAACAGTTACAGTCCTTAGTTCTACAATTGGTCATGTGATCATAGCTGGTATTTATTATTATCTTCTTCCATGACCATTGCCTTCAGCAAGCACCTCATCTGGTCATGGTTCTTTACCTATTGAGATGACCCAAGCCTTCATTCCTTAAGGGTCTGGGTTATACTTGCTTGGATTGAACTGCTATAGTTTTCCACTGACCTTATCACAGGGCATGGTAATACTAAGAGATGCTCCAGGGTATCTCCTATATTTCAGACATGCTTCTTGTTTTTATTTCTGTTGTAGAGGAGTAGTATCTTTGGTCATTAGGATCATTCACTCCAGCCAATAGCATCACTCCTTTTTTGCTTTTTGATTCAGAGTCATGAAAAGTTAAAAGTGGGGCTTTAACTTCTAGTTCAGTGGAATCATTGTTGTGTCTCCTCATAGAAGTGCTCCTCCTTTTGGAACTACATCTCTAGGTCAGCAGAGTATAAGGTTGCAGGGACAGGGAGCAAACATTTGCCACTGGGTCAGTAGGCATAAAATGAGTGATGCAACTTCCTTCTCCACCCTTTCATTCCTGTATCTGTAAATCCTGGCTATCTGAGAAAACATCATATATTGGACACTGATATAACCTCTTAGAGAATCTTGCCTCAGTCCTGCAAGGTATTGCCATCTAGCTGGAACCATAGCTGAGTCGTTAAAACCTTATTCCACTGACTTACTGTTAACCTTATCTAAAACACCCTCACAGAAACATCTAGAATAAAATTAGACTATATTATCTGGGCTCTGTGGACCATGTTGACCCATAAAATTAATCATCACAATGGACAGGATTCTTTCAGACCTTAACATTGCAGTGTGATCTTCCATCAGTTAAATGACTGTAGTGTCAAGAGGAGAGAGGGTGCTATCCACCACCAAGTGTTGAAAGTGATATTTTAGATATCCATGTCTACTTCCTATCTTAAGAAACTTACTTTGATAGGCCTAAGTCATCGTGACTTGAAGCTGTTTCCTTCTTCAACCAATATATTTAAAACCATGTAATTAACACTAACCCTTAACCTTCCTTGACACCAAGTTTTGAATTGATTATGAGCCTCATCTTGTGAAAACTTCCTTTCTCTTTTGGAAATCAAGCACCATGCATCTATCTCAAGCTATTCTCTAAGAAAACTTGCATTCTGTTTAAGGCCAGTCTCATATCTAACATGTTCTTGAGACATTTTAGTTATATATGGTATTGGCTGCTGTGAGAGCTTATTGATCTGGAATTTCTTCAACTTAATAAATGCTTTTAAATAAAAATTTCTCTCATACCTCCACATTTATTTTCATTAGATAATCACCACTGATTTCTGTATTGAAGTAATTATTTATATTTACAGAAGTGATTATCACAAATCCTAAAGAAGACCAATAATTTTGTTTAATTTTCTCCCAGACATTCCTTCCCAGCTTTGGAATTTTTCTTTCTTGTATAACTTTGCTATTTTAATGATAGTACTTGTATTTCCTTATAGTCATTCTTTTTCTTTTGTGAAGGAATATGACTCAAAGTTTCTAATTCTGTATGACAATGCATTATATTATTGAATAATTACTGAGCACATAGTGTGTTCAAGTACCCTTTAGGAAATTGGGGTTCATCAGTGACCATGATGGGTAAAGATCTTTATCCTCTTGGTGCTCTTTAACTTCCTCCTGCTCTCTTCAGATGAGTTCAGTTGAATATTTTAATATTTTAATCTTATTTTTACTTGGTCACTTTTCTACCATATATGGATCTTTTGAGAACAATGGGAATGTGAAGCCATTTTCACAAAAACAAAGGTTGAAGTTTCATCAATAACATAAGTTCACTTCAGAAAGAGATGAAAATATCACAGAAGAAAGACCTGAAATACTAGAAGGAAGGATGATCATAAACATTAGGAAAAAAAGAGGGAAAAGTAAGAATTATCTGTATTAAAAAAATTAAAAATATGATGATAGTAATATATAATTAATAATAATATATAATTTGAAGGAATAGAAATCTTCAGACCAAAGCACAAGACAAAATTAGCATGTAAATCAACAAGAGGTTGATTGGCAGTAAAATTCTCTAACATATTTACATTAGTAAAGAGTAAAGTTAATTAACACTAGATTCCAAAGTCAAAATAGTAGAATTTCAAAGGTAAACATTGAAAGGAGAAACTAGAAGAAGGAATTAGGAAAGCTATAAGAAGAGAAAATAAAATATCTACTAAAAAGAGAAAATGATTAAAATAAAGCATAAAAATGAAAAAAATAGAACAAAACTAAATATTAAAAAATTAAAACCTCAACAATGAAAACAAATATGAATAGATTAAGCTCACCAGTCCAAATAAAGATTTTTCAGATTGTATTAAAAATCCAGCTGCAAAAACAGATTCGCATGAGTAAGTTGAAAACAGGAGTGGAAAAAAGCCATAGCAATAAGAGATGCCTGGGTGGCTCTCAGTTGGTTAAGCATATGCCTTCAGCTCAAGTCATGATCCTCTGGTCCTGGGTTTGAGTCCTGCATTGGGCTTCTTGCTCAGTGGGGAGCTTGCTTCTCCCTCTATTTGCTGCTCCCTCTACTTGCGTGCTCTCTTTCGCTGACAAATAAATAAATAAAATCTTTTAAAAAAGCCATAGTGGTAAGCCAGTAACTTAAAGGAAGCTAGCATAGCTATAGAAATATGAAACAAAGTAATGCTTAAAAAATAAGAATTAATATTTATGAAATGGGTCACTATATGATATTACAGGTTTAAACTTTGAGGAAAATATAATTAAAAACAAAATGTTCTTCTAATCCAGAAATCCTCTCCACAAAGTCAGTACAGAAATAAAACACTTATTACCCAGCAATTGCACTATTGGGTATTTACCCTAAAAATATCAGATAAGCATTAAACCACAATGTTACGCATTATAGGTAATCCAAAAAAGATATTGCACAGATAGAAAAAAATTTCATCCCTTTATATAGCCACATCAACGCAACCCATTATAGACATGTTCTCAAGATAAACACTAAGTAAGAGGACTTGACAGTACTTTCTGTCACACATAGTTCATCTTACCTTTACCTGATAATTGGGCAACCATCAGTGTTTACTACTTGCCTTTTTTCCAAGGAAAAACTACTGTTGTATCTCTATGACAGGGAGTAGTTTTGCAATTTAGGGGAAGGCATCCCTTGGAATTAGGCTCCAGATCTCCAACAGAAAATAAGAAAAAGGAGTTCTGTTTCCTTTTATGTTTACATTTAAAAAGTGATGTTTCCAAAAGATATTCCTGGATCCTAAATATGACAAAAAGTCTATCTTTTCTTCAAAGAGATGTATAAACATTTGAAAGAGAGGAAAAAGTACTTAGAATTAAAAGTCTCTAAAGTAAATGCTCTGAAAAAGTGGGAAGGGAAATATCTCATTATTTTTATCTTGTTCCTGTCCTTATGATGCTCATCAGGAAATTGCAAAGAAAGAAAGAAAAAGGCAGAAAGAAGGAAAGAAAGAAAGAAAAAGAAAGAAAGAAAGAAAACAAAGTTGTATGTACCTGATAAAATAACCTCACACTATATAAAGCAATAATTGATAAAATTACAGAATATGACTACTATACCACGGCATTAAAATATTCCAGTATACCTCTCTTTAATATTGACAGATAAAGCATATAAAAACAGTAACATTAATCAAAATATATTTTCATACAATATACAAGGTTGATTTAATGGAACACAGAGAAATCTTTCCAACATTAGTAGACTAGATGACTAAGATATTTTTATCCCCTAGGATCTGGTCTATAGAATGGTAAGGATTTTTTTTTTTTTTTCTTTTTGGTGAGGATTTTCTAAAAGCACTCTTAACAAGAAAGTAATGGCCATTTGTGAGATTATACTGTTGTGCCCTGACTAAAGACAAGACAATTAATGATTAAATAAATAAAAGAAAGGAATAAATCTACTACATTGGTGTTTTAGGACAGTCATAATAAAATACAGTATATTGAGGGGCTTAAACAAGAAATTCATTTTCTCATAGTTCTGAATGCTGAAAGTCCCAAATTAAGTCTGGTAGTGTCAGTTTCTGGAGAGGATCTCTTCCTGGTTTGCTAATGACTACTATTTTGCTTTGTCCTCACATGAACTTTCTTGGCATGTGCACATACTAGAGGTGGGGATAAGGAGAGAGGGAGGGTGAAAGAGAGAGAGAGAGATTGAAATTGGCTTCTGGTATCTCTTCTTATAAACACACTAATCCTAAGATCTGGGTCTGACTTTTATGATCTCTTTTAATCTTATTTTTTTTTTTCAGGCTTCATCATCAAATATAGCTAGACTTGGTTGGGGCTTCAACATATGTATTTTAGGGAGACACAAATATTGAGCCTATAACTCTGTCATTATCCTCATTGTATAAAATTTGTTACATAGAAAACAAAATAATCTATAGATACTTTATTATGGTTAATAAGAGATTTTGTAAAAATTGTTAGATAAGGTATCAATGAACCAAAATCAGTTTTACTTTTGTGATCCAGTGGCCAGAGAAAAGTTAATCAATACAAAACACTATTTCCAGTGACAGCAAATATATATGTGATTTATCAAAACTTTAAAAAAATTGAGAAAATTCCATGTTTATTTTAGAAACAAAATTTTAAATATTACTTCACAAAATTATCTATATATTCAATTTCATTCCAACCATAATTTCAAAGGGATTTTGCAAGTAACTTGATAAACTTATGCTACATAGAAAACAAAATGCTTCAAGAAAATCTCAATACATGGGTGCCTGCATGGCTCAGTGGGTTAAGCCTCTGCCTTTGGCTCAGGTCATGATCTCAAGGTCCTGGGATCCAGCCCCACATCAGGCTCTTTGCACCTCAGGGAGCCTGCTTCCCACCGCCCACTGCCTGCCTCTCTGCCTACTTGTGGTCTCCCTCTCTGTTGAATAAATAAATAAAATCTTAAAAAAAAGTCTTTAAAAAAATTTAAAAAAGAAAAAGAAAAAAAAAGATCATCTCGATATATATTCCTTATAAGAAGTAATAGAGTATTTTTATTTTTGGATATCAATATTTGTTACAAAGTTAGTGACTTACAGGACTTTATAAATTAGCAAAAAACAATATACAGACAAGCCAAACAAGAATTCAAATTGAATCTGATGAGCCAGAGCAAGGAGCTTCAAAGCAGCACATAATTAGTGAAACTTGATATATAGCAGAAGTTATTTTGAAAATCACTAAGTAAGGGAAATGTAAGATCAATACATGTGGAAAATGGGGAATAAAAAACAATCTGGCTACTTACCATAACTACCATTCACATTCACAAAAATCAGTTCTTGACAGATTAAGGACAAAAAATAATGACAACGTTAAAAATAAATAATTAAAGAAAATATCACTATAATATTAAAATAGACTGAAAATTAGATTGTATTTAAATGAAAACATTTTGCTTGGTAAAAGAACAAAATAAAATTGAAAAATTTACAGATTAATTCTACACTTTAAAAAATTCTTATAGTCTTTGATGACAGTAAAGTCAACTAGATAAACAAAATCAAACAAAATTTAACAAGGTCCAATATAAAAATAAGGGAAAAGAATATAAGCATTTCATACACAAGGAAACTCAGTTCTAGACGTAAAGTATTAAAAAAAATTCTCAATTTCCTTAGTAATCAATACAATGCAAATTAAGACAACAATGATGTTAGATTTTACATCTAATGAGAGTAATGATAGTTGAAAAGCTTAATAATAGAAATTAGTGAGATTATGGAACAAAAAAATTTACATGTTGGTGGAGGGTAATTTGTTGCAAACACTTTGAAAAATAATTTGGCATTATCTTATAAATACCAACACACACACACACACACCCTTCAATCAAACATATTCTTTTTAAATTTTAAGGAATATTTTCTATTATTTTTATTTATTTACTTTTTATTTTCAGCATAACAGTATTCATTATTTTTGCACCACACCCAGTGCTCCATGCAATCCGTGCCCTCTATAATACCCACCACCTGGTACCCTGACCTCCCACCCCCCGCCCCTTCAAAACCCTCAGATTGTTTTTCAGAATCCATAGTCTCATGGTTCACCTCCCCTTCCAATTTCCCCCAACTCCCTTCTCCTCTCTAACTCCTCATGTCCTCCATGCTATTTGTTATGCTCCACAAATAAGTGAAACCATATGATAATTGACTCTCTCTGCTTAACTTATTTCACTCAGCATAATCTCTTCCAGTCCCGTCCATGTTGCTACAAAAGTTGGGTATTCGTCCTTTCTGATGGAGGCATAATACTCCATAGTGTATATGGATCACATCTTCCTTATCCATTGGTCCATTGAAGGGCATCTTGGTTCTTTCCACAGTTTGGTGACTGTGGCAATTGCTGCTATAAACATTGGGGTACATGGCCCTTCTTTTCACTACATCTGTATCTTTGGGGTAAATACCCAGTAGTGCAATGGCAGGGTCATAGGGAAGCTCTATTTTTAATTTCTTGAGGAATCTCCGCACTGTTCTCCAAAGAGGCTGCACCAACCTGCATTCCCGCCAACAGTGTAAGAGGGTTCCCCTTTCTCCACATCCCTCCAACACATGTTGTTTCCTGTCTTGCTAATTTTGGCCATTCTAATTGGTGTAAGGTGATATCCCAATGTAGTTTTAATTTGAATCTCCCTGACGGCTAGTGATGATGAACATTTTTCATGTGTCTGATAGCCATTTGTATGTCTTTATTGGAGAAGTGTCTGTCCATATCTTCTGCCCATTTTTTGATATAATTGTATGTTTTGTGTGTGTTGAGTTTGAGGAGTTCTTTATAGATCCTGGATATCAACCTTTTGTCTGTACTGTCATTTGCAAATATCTTCTCCCATTCCGTGGGTTGCCTCTTTGTTTTCTTGACTGTTTCCTTGGCTGTGCAGAAGCTTTTGATTTTGATGAAGTCCCAAAAGTTCATTTTCACTTTTGTTTCCTTTGCCTTTGGAGACATATCTTGAAAGAAGTTGCTGTGGCTAATATTGAAGAGATTACTGCCTAAGTTCTCCTCTAGGATTCTGATGGATTCCTGTCTCACATTGACGTCTTTTATCCATTTTGAATTTATCTTTGTGTACACAGTAAGGGAATGGTTGAGTTTCATTCTTCTACATATAGCTGCCCAGTTTTCCCAGCACCATTTATTGAAGAGACTGTCTTTTTTCCACTGTATATTTTTTCCTGTTTTGTCGAAGATTAATTGACCATAGAGTTGAGGGTCCATATCTGGGCTCAATTCTCTGTTCCACTTGTCTATGTGTCTGTTTTTATGCCAGTACCATGCTGTCTTGGTTATCACAGCTTTGTAGTGAAGCTTGAAATCAGGTAACATGATGCCCCAGTTTTATTTTTGTTTTTCAACATTTCCTTAGTGATTCGGGTTCTCTTCTGATTCCATACAAATTTGAGGATTATTTGCTCCAGCTCTTTGAAGAATACCGGTGGAATTTTGATCAGAATAGCATTAAAAGTATAGATTGCTCTAGGCAGTAGGGACATTTTAACAATGTTTATTCTTCTGATGCAAGAGCATGGAATGGTCTTCCATCTTTTTGTGTCTTCTTCAATTTCTTTCATGAGTGTTCTGTAGTTCCTCGAGTACAGATCCTTTACCTCTTTAGTTAGGTTTATTCCCAGGTATCTTATGGTTCTTGGTGCTATAGTAAATGGAATTGATTCTCTAATTTCGCTTTCTGTATTTGCATTGTTAGTGTACAAGAAAGCCACTAATTTCTCTACATTGACTTTGTATCCTGCCACGTTGCTGAATTGTTGTATGAGTTCTAGTAGTTTGGGGGTGGAGTCTTTTGGTTTTTCCATATAAAGAATCATGTCATCTGCAAAGAGAGAGAGTTTGACTTCTTCATTACCAATTTGGATACCTTGTATTTCTCTTTGTTGTCTGATTGCTGTTGCTAGGACTTCTAATATTATGTTGAACAAGAGTGGTGAGAGTGGGCATCCTTTTCGTGTTCCTGATATCAATGGGAAGGACGCAAGCTTTTTCCCATTGAGCATGATATTTGCTGTGGGTCTTTCATAGATAGATTTGATGAAGTTCAGGAATGTTCCCTCTATCCCTATACTTTGAAGCATTTTAATCAAGAACAGATGCTGGATTTTGTCAAATGTTTTTTCTGCATCAATTGAGAGGACCATGTGGTTCTTCTCTCTTCTCTTATTAATTTGTTCTATCACATTGATTGATTTGCGAATGTTGAACTATCCTTGTAGCCCAGGGATGAATCCCACCTGGTCATGGTGGATAATCTTTAGAACCTAAAGATACACCCACACTGAAAGTGAAGGGATGGAGAAGCATCTTTCATGCCAGTGGGCCTCAAAAAAGGCTGGGGGAGTGATTCTCATATTAGACAAATTAGATTTTAAACTAAAGACTGTAGTCAGAGTTACAGAAGGACACTATATCATTCTTAAAGGGACTATCCACCAAGATCATCTAACAATTGTAAATATCTATGCCCCCAATATGGGAGCAGCCAATTACATAAGAAAACTGTTAATCAAAATAAAGAGTCATATTGATATGAATACACTAATTGTTGGAGATCTGAACACACCTCTCTCAGAAATAGACAGATCTTCGAAGCAGAAAATCAATAAAGAAACAAGAGCATTGAATGACACATTGGACCAGATGGACCTCATAGATATATACAGAACATTCCACCCTAAAACAACAGAATACTCATTCTTCTCAAGTGGAACCTTCTTCTCATGGAACCTTCTCAAGAATAGACCACATACTGGGTCACAAATCAGGACTCAACCAATACCAAAAGACTGTGATTATTCCCTGCACATTCTCAGATCACAGTGTTTTGAAACTGGAGCTCAATCACAAGGAAAAGTTCAGAAGGAACTTAAACACCTGGAGGCTAAAGACCACCTTGCTTAAGAATGCTTGGATCAACCAGGAGATCAAGGAAGAACTGAAACAATTCATGGAATCCAATGACAATGAAGATACTTTGATCCCAAACCTATGGGATACAGCAAAGGCAGTCCTAAGGGGGAAATACATAGCCATCCAAGCCTCCCTCAAAAAAAATGAAAAATCCAGAACACAGCAGCTGTCTCTATACCTTAAAGAACTGGAGAATCAAGAACAAATCAAACCAGCTCCACACATAAGAAGGGATAATCAAGATTAGAGCTGAGATCGATGAGGTAGAAACCAGAGATACAGTAGAACGTATCAATGAAACTAGAAGCTGGTTTTTTGAAAGAATCAATAAGATCGATAAACCATTGGCGACACGAATCCAAAGGAAAAGAGAGAAAGCTCAAATACATAAAATTATGAATGAAAAGGGAGAGATCACAATGAACACCAAGGAAGTAAAAACAATCATCAGAAGTTATTATCAACAGTTATATGCCAATAAGCTAAGCAACCTAGATGAAATGGATGTATTCCTGGAAAACTATAAACTCCCAAAATTGAATCAGGAAGATATTGACAATCTGAATAGACCAATATCTAGTAACAAGATTGAAGCAGTGATCAAAAACCTCCCAAAAAACAAGAGCCCAGGACCTAATGGATTCCCTGGGGAATTCTACCAAACTTTCAAAGAAGAAATAACACCTATTCTCCTGAAGCTGTTTCAAAAATTTGAAGCAGAAGGAAAACTTCCTGACTCTTTCTGTGAAGCCAGCATTACCTTGATCCCCAACCAAAAGGATTATTTTCTATTATTATTATTGTATTATAGTTGACATACAATGTTGTATTGGTTTTAGTTGCACAGCATAATGACTCAACAATTGTATACATTATGCAGTACTCACCAATAAGTGTATTAATCAAGCAACTTGATTTCTAGGTATAATACCCACATAAAGTCTTAAACATGGACTTGAAGAAAAATATTCAAGAATGGTCATAAACCAAATTATTCATAATAGAAAAAATCTGGAAATAATGTCCATCAATAAAATAATGCATCAATAAATTGTGCATATTCACAAAATGGAACATTATAAAAGTTGAATGTAATTAATTAGCTTTGTAAGGATAACATGAGTTAATTTTACAGATAAAACTTAGTAAAACAGGTCACAAAATGGTATTTCCAGTGTGATATTTTATAAATCTGTTAAACAAGGAAAATGATTATTAATCAGATATGCATCTACATATCCACACATACTGTGATATATTGAAAGAAAGAAATGACATGCAAGATTTAGGCAAAGGGATGAGGTTGAGACAGTGTACACATAAAATTTTTTTATTTGGCAATGTTTCTTTCTTAAGTGTGCAGTGACTTTAAAGGTGTTCTTTTTATTATCATGTGCCATAACTTACATGTATAATACGTGTATATTTCTGTGGTCCATATATTACATAATTTATTGTCCCATAGAAAAACATTTAAAATACAAGGAAAAGAAGTAGAATTTGAAGGAAGTGATTTTGTGTTGTTTACCCATGTCTGGCACCAAAATGTGACCTAAGAATCTTTTGTAACCTGTACCACCTTTAACACATTTGTGGTCTTAACCCAAGACTGCAGCCTTGGCTGAAAAAGAAAACGAAATAAATAAAAATTGCTCAACCCACCAATATTTATTCTCATAATTTGAAACTGTCATTTTCAAGGGTAGCCTTGTATTGCATTAAAGACTCTTTCTCTGGGGCGCCTGGGTGGCTCAGTGGGTTAAGCCGCTGCCTTCGGTTCGGGTCATGATCTCGGGGTCCTGGGATCGAGCCCCACATCGGGCTCTCTGCTCAGCAGGGAGCCTGCTTCCTCCTCTCTCTCTCTGCCTGCCTCTCTGCCTGCTTGTGATCTCTCTCTGTCAAATAAATAAATAAAATCTTAAAAAAAATAAAAGACTCTTTCTTTGATCATCAAAATGCTGCCTTGTTTAACCTCCATATCTGCAGAACCAGCTGTGGCCAAGTGCTGAGGTTTGTTGGACACAGAGGTCTGCACAATCTGTTCACCCAACCCATGCAGCTTGTATTGCTCAAACCTGCACCTGTGATAAACATTCACCTGCCTGCATACACCTGCTGTGGCTCTGCATCAAGAGGCTGGTTCTCATCATGGAGTATTTTGGTCCCAAAATATGAATCCTCTTGCCAGTTTCTCAAAGTTTCCTTGCCAAGACCTCATGTGTTAGAGTGTAGAGGTAATGATTTTGTATATATTCCTATAATCTACATTTTGAAACAATTAGGAAGCAGATATAGAATGAGATAGAGATAAAAATGTACATGATATGTTGTATTGTTTTGGGTTGTGTTATATGTTATATTATTATAGGAGAAGGCATCTTGTACCTGAGACTAAAATGATCTATTTAAATACTCCCATCACTATCACCCTAGACCTTTGGACCCATCGAACTGGATGATCAGTTTCCCAATCAGTTTTACAGAGGATTACACTCTTCTTTGGGTAGGGTTCTTACAGTGTGGAACAAGGGTGCCTGGGTGGCTCAGTCAGTTAAGTGTCTGCTTTTGGCTAAGGTCATGATCCCAGGGTCTCCATTAAGTCCTCCATTGGGCTCCTTTCTCAGCTGCTTCTCCCTCAGCCTGATACTTCTTCTGCTTGGGAGTGCTTGCTTACTTGCTCTTTCATAAATAAATAAATAAATAATTTTTTTTAAAGTAAAGATATGGAACAAAAGTTGGTCTTATATTTTATTATTGATAGTATAAATTGGTAGAACCATTTGAAAAATTGTCATTATCTTATAAACTTAAATGTGCATACTCCATATATAATGTGAGGAGGTTCATAACAAAATTATATACAAATACACATGCACAAAAAAATATATAAATACTCGTAAGACTCACATGTATACCGCTTCTATAATATAGAGTATGTAATACATATATACAATGATTCCCATAATATCTGTTTATGAGTATATAATATTTATATATACCCCAACATAGATATATATTTTTAATGTGTGTATTTAATGTGTAATTATATGTGTGTGCATGCATCTATAAATATATGTGTGTGTGTATGTATATTTGCATCTATCTAGCTATATAATTATTGGAAGTTCTATGGAGAAGGTTGATAACAATACTCCACAAATTACAGGTTACTTACGGTATGCCCTGGTTTATTATGTAATCATGGATAAAAGTGTAAAAATGATTACATGTATAATATTGTTCATTTTGTCCTGGGAAATATGGTATGTATTATTCTTATTCCATCAACTATATCTTTACAATATTTTATGTGCACTGAAGATTTGCCCAATCTAGATTGGGATCAGTTTACTTTCAGTGTGTACTTTGACTCAAACTCTAAATATTATTTAATGACTTGTAGGTCTCCCACATGTTTGAAGTCTGCATAAATTATTAGAGATATAGATACTCCTTTTGAAGAAACTTAATGAGAAATAAAGGGATAAATAAAAGAAATAAGAAATAAATAATAATAATAAGAAGAAGAAATAAAGAGATGCAATAAAATCTTTTATACATGCTATGGTATAATCTGTATAAGGATATACTAAAGGTAGAAAAGGTGATAGGAACAATTTCTGTTTGAAGGTATTGTTTCAGGGATGACTTTCAAAATATAATATAACTTGAATAGAGACACAAACTAGAAGGTGATTTTCCTGGGCAGATTAACGTGGAAAAATATTTTCCAGGAAGGAAATTAGAGGAATCAAAGAGTCTAAAAATTTAAATAACCAAAAGCCCTTTCAAGGCCATATTTCTGGAAAGACAAAAGTGTTTTATTTTTTACTTTGCAGATATCTTGAGGGAAGGAACAACCAGATGGATAGCCATATACTTCACATTTCTTTGGGAAAATAGCATGAGATAGAAAATTGACTTTATTTGGATTTTACATTAAAAAGATTTTTTAAGTGTTATATCTTAAATATTGACAGGAAGTGCAGATTTATCCATTCACTTTTTCCTAGAAATGTACACTGAGGAATTTCATTACAGCTGAGAGACAAAATCTCATAATTTTGTACTGTTTTACATCAGATATTTTTATTTTTATTTTCTTAAGATTTGTGTTTCTTTTTAAAATTTCGTTATTTAAATTCAATTTAGTTAACCAAATACTGTATTATTTATTTCAGGGGTAGAATTTAGTGATTCAACAGCTGCATATAACACCCAGTGCTTATTACATCAAATGCCCTCCTTAAAGCCCATCACCTAATTACCCCTTCTACTCTTCCACCTCCCCTATAGCAACCTTCAGTTTGTTTCCTAGAGTTCAGCATCTCTTATGGTTTGCCTCACTCTATTCTCACCTTATTTTATTTCCCCTTCCCTTTGTTCATCTGTTTTGTTTCTTAAATTCCACATATGAGTGAAATCATATGGTTTTTATCTCTTTCTGACTGGTTTATTTCACTTAACAATACCCTCTGTTTCTGTCCATGTTTTTGCAGATGGAAAGATTTCATTCTTTTCAATGGCTGAGTAATATTTCACTGTGTGTGTGTGTGTGTATGTGTGTGTGTTTACCACATCTTTATCCATTCATCTGTCAGTGGACATTTGGGTTCTTTTCATACTTTGGCTATTGTGGATATCGGTGCTATTAATAGTGGAGCACATTTACCCCTTCATTGTGTTTATATCTATGGATTAAAAAGTAGTGCAATTACTAGGTTATGGTAGCTCTATTTTTAATTTTTGAGGAACTTCTGGACTATTTTGCAGAGTGGCTTTACCAGTTTGCATTCCCACCAACAGTGTAAGAGAATTCCTCTTTCTCTGCATCCTTGCCAACAACTGTTGTTTCCTGAGTTATTAATTTTAGCCATTCTGACCAGTGTGAACTTGTATCTCATTGTGGTTTTGCTTTGTATTTCCCTGATGCTGAATGATGTGGAACACTTTTTCATGAGTCTTTTGGCCATTTGAATGTCTTCTTTGTAGAAATGTCAGTTTGTTCATATCTTCTGCCCATTTCTTAACTGGATTTTTTGTTTTTTTTGGGTATTGAGTTTGATAAGTTCTTTATGGATTTTGGATAGTAGCCCTTTATCTGATAAAACATTTGCAAATATCTTCTCCCATTCCTTAGACTGGCTTTTAGTTTTGTTGACTGCTTTCTTTGCTCTGCAAAATCTTTTTATCTTGATGATGAAGATTTTTAAGTAATTTTAAACCCAATATGGGGCTCAAACTCAAAATCCCAAGATCAGTAGTTGCATGTTTCACCCACTGAGCCAGACAGGTGCCCTCAGTTTTTATTTAATCTTCAAACCCATTGTGAATTTTTTGCATTACTGTCACCCATTTGTGGGAATTTTTTTTTTTTTTTTTTTTTTTTTTGGTATTAGTCTGTAATATCACCATTGAGGTAGGACTTGGCACTCAATAATGAAACTTTGTTTTTAGCATATCCAGCTATCCCCCAAAGCTAACATGTCATTTTCATGGGAACAAAATAATATTTAAAATGTTAATGTTTTATTACCTCTATGTTAACAGGGTAAAATAGCAATCAATTTATACCTTCAAGATGGTTGTGAGAAAATATATAATTTCATATGCAATAATATTTGACTTTTCATGTAGTGGAGTATTTAACAACTTGAAACACAAAAAACTTAATACAGAGAACCAAAATGTAATCTTTGACCAGAAAGTTAGAATAGGTCTCTTTAAGCCCATCTACTTTATTCTTAAGTGGTTCCTTTTTATCTAGAAGGTTGTGTAATACTTATAAAGCAAGCTGAAGAGGTTTGATTTTATGGCTTCTGTTTGTATCACATGGCTCCTTTCTGGATAAAAGTTAGCAGCTGAGAAGAAGGGTTGGGTTTGTGAGACATTTCAGTAGTGAGAAGTGAATGGCTTTATTGAGAAGAAATATTTACTTTAAACATCTAATGGAACTGTAGTAAAGAAAACCACAAATGTTGCATCAATTATAGCAATCCTAAAGCACAAGAGTACTTGAATTGTCTTAAATATTTTGTGTTTACTAAAGCGACACATTAAAACACTCTGATTCTTAAATTAATTTTTCAATTCCAACAAGAATAATTTCTTCAAAGATGAGGCTTGATTATGCTGCTTTACTGCTGCAAATTTCTTAATAACTTCCCATTACTTCTAGGAGTAAATCTCTCACACTCAGAAACTTTTGCTTTTATTGCTGGAATACTTTGCATCTAATTTTCATGTTGTAATTGTAGCAATCTCACTTCCTCAAGGTTGTGTTCCCTGAACATTTCCAGACTAGGTATTTTTTCCTTATCTAACAATCTCAGAGTATCTCTTTTCCCCTTCTGAAATACTAATTAATTACAGAGACTTATTAGATGACTGTCTTCTTGTTGAGACTGTAAACTCTATGAGGTCAGATACAATGATTATTTTAATCCAACTGTTATTTAATCGATAAATTTGTACCTAAATGATGAGATAAATAATTTTATACATTTGATTTAAAATATCCTCAATCTAAAAAAACTGACATGATGTTAGCAACATGCAAGGCAAAACAAATAAGTGCTATAAAGACCATGATGAAACTTCTACTAAAAAACACCAAGTTAGTGGCTTAAACAACATCAAACTATTATAGTCCTAGAACTCAGAAGTCTAAAATAGGCAGCACCTCCTGGAAGCTTGGTGGAGGGGAGGGGGTCCATTACATTTTTCAATGTGTAGGGACTTAAATTCCTTAAATTTTGTTTACATGTTACTTCAAACTCTGCTTTTGTGGTAACATTTTCTTCTCTGACTCTCAGTCTCTTGCCTCCCTCTTTCCATTTTAAAGACCTTTTGATTACATTGGGTCTTCTTGGACAATCCAAAATAATCTCCCCATTTTAAGATCCTTAATTTAATCACATCAGTTAAATTTTTTTACTGTTGAAGTAACATATTCACAGGTTCTGTGGGTTAAGACGTCGATATCTTTGGGTGGTCATTATTCAGCTGTTTGCAGCAGAATATAGTGTATCTCAGTCATAAGCATCTTCTTTTCTCTGTGTATTTGAAGAATAATGAAGGGAAGGAAAAATTTTCCTCTACTCATTTTAGGTGTCCATAACAAAAGCCATGAGAAAAGCATGCAAATTTAAGTTGTATATGATGGGGGAGCCCTCAAAAGGAAAAGACCCAAGGAAGTGGCAAAATCTAGAGTAACTGGAAATATGGTGATGATAAAGGAACATGATAACTATTTTAATAAGGTCTTTTGAGGCAAGAAATGAAATCTTGCCATTTACGACAACGTGGATGGAACTAGAGGGTATCATGCTTAGCAAAGTAAGTCAAGTGGAGAAAGACAACTATCATATGATCTCCCTGATATGAGCAAGTGGTGATGCAACATGGGGGGTTTGGGAGTAGGAAAAGAATAAATGAAACAAGATGGGATTGGGAGGGAGACAAACCATAAGTGACTCTTAATCTCACAAAACAAACTGAAGGTTGCCGAGGGTCGGTAGGTAGGGAGAGGGTGGTTGGGTTATGGACACTGGGGAGGGTATGTACTAGGGTGAGTGCTGTGAAGTGTGTAAACCTGGTGATTCACAGACCTGTACCCCTGGGGATAAAAATATATGTTTATAAAAATTAAAAAAAATAAGGTCTTTTGAGGAGAATTCTCTTGGTCTCAACTTCTCTTCCTCAAGGAAATGTTACTTTCTTTCTGATATAGGTAGGGAGGGCATCATTCACATGGAATTTCATCTCCTATCTTAAGGAAAAAAGAGGAGATGAGAATGCTTCTTACATTTCCTTTTTTTCCCCAAGTGCCTTTAACACAAAATAACCCTTTGCTGAAGCGGCATATTTTGGGGTGCCATATTCTGCCATCATTTAAATGCTACTCTTGAAAAGCAATGTGCAAGAAATAGAAAACAGTACAGAAAGCATTCTACATTCACATAAGCAGAGATTACAAATCAAAGCACTCTAGGCAAGACTGCAGACAGGACATAGCTGTGCACCAGGGGTGGTAGTCATTTAGGTATAGCATTTATTCAGAGTATCAGAACACAGGGCACCTGGGTGGCTCAATGGTTTAGGCCGCTGCCTTCGGCTCAGGCCATGATCTCAGGGTCCTGGGATCAAGTCCCGCATGGGGCTCTCTGCTCAACAGGGAGCCTGTCACTCTCTCTGACTGCCTCTCTGCTTACTTGTGACGTCTCTGTCAAATAAATAAATAAAATCTAAAAAAAAAAAAAAGAATATCAGAACACAATCTTGTAACTATAGCAGGTTTCCCATTTCAGATGAGCAGAACTGCACTAATAATACAACTACCAAGGCCATAGTAGTTCTTTAATAGTTGTAAGGAATTTCTCTTAGCATTATATACATAAGCGTGTGTGTGTGTGTGTGTGTGTGTGTGTCTACAGGTATATGAATATGTAAGTGTATATTACATATATGCACAAGATGGATCATTGTGTATATATATATACACACACACACACATATATATCTTTTTCTAAAAGATATATATTTTTATATATAGATATCTTTATATATATATATATCTTTTTCTCAAAGATTAAAAAAGTAAAAGTTGAAGCATACAATGGAATTAAATATAGGCCTCCTTCAGTTTGAAGGCCTTATTCTTAGCAAAGCAATCCATCACCAAGATAGCCTAACAGAAATACAGCTATCTACAAAACCACCAACACATGCTGTTCATTATCCTTCTATTTTGTAGCACAGATAGATCCAGAGTTTTGAAAGGAAAAGTTTGTGCTATAATCAAACACTTTTAATCCAAGTAAGTTGACACTTTCATGAATAATGAAAGACAATCTTCAACACAAAATGGGAACTCAACATACAAGTTTGCATGAAACTGACTGAATCATACAACATGAAGTAAGGCATTACTGCAGATTGGTAGAATAAGTTTTGGTTAGAAAAATTTCATTGTCTTAAAATCTTACTGCTCTTGGAATAGTGCCCGAAACTTATCAAAACTGACTACTAAAATCCAGATAGGAGGGTGCTTGGGTGGCTTAGTTGGTCAAGCAACTGCCTTTGTCTCAGGTCATGATCCTGGAGTCCTGGGATTGAGTCCTGCATCAGGTTCCCAGCTCCACGGGGAGTCTGCTTCTCCCTCTGACCTCCTCCCCTCTCATGCTCTCTCTCACTCTCTCTTCTCTTAAATAAATAAAGAAAATCTTAAAATAAAATAAATAAAATAAAATCCAGGAAGGGTAACTTTTTTCTTTTTCCTATAATGATGACAAGGTAGCCCCTTGTTCAATTATCTATTCTTTTTTTTTAATATAATTTTTTATTTTTTATAAACATATATTTTTATCCCCAGGGGTACAGGTCTGTGAATCACCAGGTTTACACACTTCACAGCACTCACCAAAACACATACCCTCCCCAATGTCCATAATACCACCCCTTTCTCCCAAACCCCCTCCCCCCAGCAACCCTCAGTTTGTTTTGTGAGATTAAGAGTCACTTATGGTTTGTCTCCCTCCCAATCCCATCTTCTTTCATTTATTCTTCTCGTACCCACTTAAGCCCCCATGTTGCATCACCACTTCCTCATATCAGGGAGATCATATGATAGTTGTCTTTCTCCGCTTGGCTTATTTCGCTAAGCATGATACGCTCAATTATCTATTCTTATTTCTCCCATGATTATGGCATTATTTCCTTGATCTTTTCACAGTCGTCCATTTTATTAATTTCTTTGCTTACTGTGTTATGTTCTGTTATTAACATATAATTATCATATTATCTTTAATTTATTACTTAAAATTATATTTATCCCTCCATGTTTTGCTAATTTCTGTTTTCAGTAAGACAGAACTACATAGCATTTTTTGGGGCACCTGGGTGGCTCAGTGGTTTAAGGCCTCTGCCTTCGGCGCAGGTCATGATCCCAGGGTACTGGGATCGAGTCCCACACCGGGCTCTCTGCTCAGCAGGGAGCCTGCTTCTCCCTCTCTCTCTGCCTACTTGTGATCTCTGTCTGTCAAATAAATAAATAAATAAACTTAAAAAAAAAAAGAACTACATAGCATTTTTAATTCTTTGTGTTTTAAGCTTATAAAGCTTACAAAAAGTGGAAAATTATAAAATCCTCTAATAATCAACATTGCAATAATTTTCCTGAATAGACTTCTAGAATATAACTTCAGGTATCTTTACTTATCTATATATATGTATCTATACTATACACTCTTATGAAACTTAGTTGTTTACTTATTTTTATGGCAGGCCAGTTATCTTAAGAATATATATTCAATAGTAATTATTTTCTTCACTGACATACCACTTTTATCATATACTAACCAGACTTCTCATATTGGGTAATTTTATGAATTCTACTTATTTCCATTCAGAGGCTTCTTTCTCAAAGCTTCCCTTTTTAAAAATAATTACAGCTTTATAAGAATTTCCAGTAAACGTAGGGTTAAAACTTTCTTAAAGTAGAATTTTATATAATTTTAGTGAAATTATTAACAATACATATAATTTCTAGTTAGTATCTTAACTGGTATTCCATTAAAGATAGATTAATCTAGGAAGAACATTTTTTCCCACAGTGAGTCATTGTTTCTTAGAACTATTTCTTTTGTACTGTTGAATATTTTCGAGTAATTTTTATTTATTCTTGAGATAGGTACAATATACTTCTCTTTTTCTCTTATGTATGCTTTTTTCCCTATTTATATTGATATATTTTCTTCCTGGCACTGTCTGTTTTTAGCCAGTATATATAGAAATTAACACACTTTTATCCCATAATTTTGTAGTTGGTTGTTTTACAGGATAATCTTATTATTTGACTGAATTTTCAAATTATTCTCAGTAATTTTCTAGGTGTACAGTTTTATTAACTAAAAGTTTTGCATTAATTTCTCTAAAGAATTTCAACTAAATAATTGTCTAACTATGTTTCTTAAAATAAGTACCAGAAAAAATTTTCAAATTGACAAAAGTATTACATTTGGTTAGAATAAAAACTTCAAAGATGGTTTTCAATGACCTCTAAATAAATATAGTAGATGATTATAGAATTTTAATTTTCCAGGTTGCCTGGGTGGCTTAGTCAGTTAAGTGTTTGCCTTCAGTTGAGGTCATAATCCCAGGGTTCTGGGATTGAGCCCCACATGGGGCTCTCTGCTCAGTGCAGATCCTATTTCTCCTTTCTCAGCCTGCTCCCCCTGGTTGTGGTCTTTCTCTGTTATATAAATAAATAAAATATTGAAAAAATAATAATTTTAATTTAATTTAATTTTTCAAAGAAAAGGCATTCACTTTATATTTCTTATAAGAGAACATTTTAATAGATGATGAGACTTTGCTAGCACTGGCTTTGCAAAGTAAAACATTTGCATGTATATACTGACATCTGGTGGATATGCAGTTTATGACCAGGAAGATATTCAATTTAGCATTTCTAATGTAAAGTGAAGGAAAATAAATAAAACGTACCATTGGAAGAACAAAGTTCTAGCTAAATTTATAAAGCCAATAAAAACTTATTATTTTGTCTTTATTTTCTTGGGAATCTAAATATCAGAAAAATGGAAAGAGTTTCACTAGACTTTTTTTTTTTTTTTTTTTTTTTTTTCTCCTCATATGATGGAGGTAAAGAAAACAAGTAGGGGGAGCAGCAGAGGGAGAGGGAAAAGCAGGCTTCCCACTGAGGAAGGAGCCCAACCCAGGGCTGGATCCCAGGACCCTAGGACCATGACCTGAGCAAAAGGCAGCCACTCAACTGACTGAGCCACTCAGGCGGCCCTCACTAGACTCTTAATAAACTTACTTTGAACTGTGTTTTGTTTGTAGCATGTGTAGAAATTATTTATGCTATTCTATTCTTGTGCCTAGCATCATGTTTTATATACTGTAGATACGCTATATTGATAGTATTTACACAAAGGTATTCTGTATTTATGGATAGCTTAAGTTGTTACTGGGTCAAACATTTAGATAGAAGAATTAACTGTCAAAGTAGAGGTGCTACATGTTTAGCAGTGTTTTGTAAATTAGAAAAATCTTGAGAGGTGGAGAGAAAATGGAAAATGGAGTTTCAGTAAAATAAAATAATCCAGAAGCAAAGGTATTTTTTTTTTTAAATTTTGAAGAATCTATGTAAAGCAAAGCACTTTGTTTTTAAGTGGCTAGTTCTGTGGTGTGAAGATCTTAGATGGGCTCCAGCACGGCTGATCATAATATTGTTAAAACTGTTGTGTTTGACTTTGGGTACCATGGCATAGGAAGAATGTATTAATCTCAAGTCCGGATCTGATGCTCAGGGTTTAATTACATATTTTTATGATAACAATCCAGGCACTTAAATACTGAATGACCCTTCCTCATCCTACAAAAGAATAATCCTGAAGTTCTGTGCTCCTCCAACCTTGAAGTTCTGTGCTCCTCCAACTGGAAGGTCTGTGGTCTCAGTATTCCTAGAGGTTTCACATTCCCCAGGAATACTGAGACCACAGACCTTCCAGTTCATCCACATTATCTTATTTCTTGATCTTGTGTGTCACATTGTATGTTTTTGAGCTCTGGAGAAAAATCTCAGATTCAAGTTCTGATTCTTGCCTAACTTACATGAACTGCTTTTGTGAACTAGCCTATCTCACATCTGATTCTGAGTATTTAACTTATTAAACTGACTAGGTCCAAGATTTGTTAGTCTGAAAATATAAGCAAATTCAAGAACTGTTTATGTAAACCTGCCTATAAATTTTGCTTCCTTTTATCCTACCTAGGAAGAGTAGAGCCTATATAGGAATTCATATATTCTTAATATCTCTTTTCCAATTGTCAATCCAGATCAGTTCCCTATTCTTTAAAAGTCCTTTAAAGGACATTTTCTTATCCTTCAATGTGCTTTTGAATGTTTCAAATAAATTTTTATCTCTTTTTGTTTTCTTCTTTCCCTCTTATATCATACCTGACTCTATCAGTCTCTGATTTTACACCCTCTCTTCTCCTTCCATTTTACAATGTTGCTGTAAGTGACAAGCAATGAGATTAAGAAAGATGATATCTGACATATTGGCCATTGTTTAGATTTTCAGGTCATTTACTTTAGCTCTGAAACTTACCATAACGTTAGTCTAGTTCTACTTTTTTAAATATATAATTATGAAGAATTTCACACAAAAAGATAAAATATTTGGGCCAAGATCATTTGGAAACTTGCCCACAGAACTAAATTTTTACTTACTTTGTCCCGCAGCCTTTCTCATTTCCAACCATTATTTCCTAGCTATTCCAGCCTTAGCAAAGGCATAATCTAACCATTATATACCTCAGGGAATTATTTTCCTTCATAATTCAAAGGGAAGCTTATCAACCATGCAGTCATCCCATATTTGAATTTTTTTTAGTCTAAATTTACTTTTATCCCTTCTCCTCTTCTTAATCATTCTATCAATTTTGTACACAGGTTGTATGCTATGACCTGGCAGAACAGAGGTAAAGGAAACAGCCCTTCCCCTTAAGAAGCGCACAGTAGAGGGATGCCTGGGTGGCTCAGCTGGTTAAGCCAACTGAGGTTAAGTTTGATTTAAGTTTGGTTAAGCCAAAGATGTCTTTGGCTCAGGTCATGATGCCAGGGTCCTGGGATTGAGTCCCACATTGGGCTTCAGTGGGGAGCCTACTTCTCCCTCTGTTTGCCTCTTCCCCCGCTTATGCACTCTCTCTCTCTCTGACAAATAAATAAATAAAAGTCTTAAAAAAAAAAAAAGAAGAAGAAGAAGTTCTCAGAATTTGGAGGATCTCTGTTCTGTGCAATTTTCCACTCCTTCAGTTTCCTGATGGAGAAAACTCTTTCATTATTCTTTCAGTTTTTCAAGTTCATAGCATCTTTATCACTGTCTCCCTGAATCTCTCTCTTTATCTCTCAAAGCTCTCTTTATTCATCTTAAAATTTGCTTCCTCAAAAACTGCTTTTCTTTCTCCATATACTACCTTTGGGTGATTTCATTGATTTACATTGTTTCAACTACTAATTATATGCCTCTTTTTTCCAAATGTATTTGTCCTCCTAGACCTCTCTTTGCAGTCTAGGATTGATTAATCAAACTGTTTGCTTGCTGTACTAACATAGGCAACACACAGGAGCTTAAAAAATGGCAAAATTGAACAAATATTCTTCCTCTCAGGGCCCATTTCTTCTGTATTTTCTATCTACTGGCAGCACTGTGTTTGATCTATTAACACAACCTAAGACCTAGAAGTCATTCTTGACTATCTCCTCTTGTGATTAATCATTAATTTCCCTGATTTTACTCTCCTTGTATTTTTACAATCAATCCATTTCCTCTGTCCTTACTACTTCTGCCCTCTTTCAGATCCCAATTCTGTCACAACCGAAAAAATAACCGTCGTCTCCTTTCCTTTTCCTTCTTACATCTGCCCTCTCACACATGTCAGGGTGGTGTATTAAATGAAGCTTTAAGTAATTACCTAAAGACTTTAACGATTCCCCATATTTAAGGGATACATCCCAATCTCCTTAATCATACATATGTAATATAGGATATTTTATAAACCAATGCCTTATACTTTACAGTCCAGTAACATTACACTGCATTTAGTATTGTACACATATTTTCCGAATCAGATGTTCATAGCTGGGGTTTCTCTTCTGTAATTTCCTATTACCATCTGTGTATTGTTATATTTGACCTTCCATCATGCATCATAATCAGCTTTTATCTACATCTTCATGCTTCACCCCCAAATCCATTTCTTTTTTTTTTTTTCCCAAATCCATTTCTAATAAACAATAAAATCTGTGAGGTTGGGGTATACAGTATATAGTGCTGTATGCAAGACAGGCTGTCAATTATTGCACAACTAAAAATAAAAATTAAATAAAAATAATATTACATGGGGTGCCAGGGTGGCTCAGTGGGTTAAAGCCTCTGTCTTTGGCTCAGGTTATGATCTTAGGGTCCTGGGATTGAGCCCTGCATCGGGCTCTCTGTTCAGCAGGAAAAGCCTGCTTTTTCCTCTCTCTCTGCCTGCTTCTCTGCCTACTTGTGATCTCTGTCAAATAAATAAATAAAATCTTTAAAAAAACAATATTACCTTATACTTGGCAATGATTTATTATATATATTTAAAATATCAATGTGATCATTCCACTTTCCTGCTTAAAACCCTTCACCAGCTCCTTACTATACATAATTTCTGTGCCTTAAGAATCTCCATTTTTCAAGAACCTTAGTGTTTCTATGCATATAATATTGTTCTCCCAGATCTGAGAGATAGCTCCTCCACTTCTTTTGATTTTATTCCAGTTTTAGCTTATCAAAAGAGACTTTACCAACCTTTGTCACATTCTGCTTTTTTCCTTTTGCTTTATTTTGTTCATTGTTTAATGCAGCCTGACACATATTTGTTAATTTTATTTACTTATGCACACTCCTGAGTTTTTCAGGCTCTATGTTCCATAAAAACTGGGATTTTATGTATTTGGTTTACTGCTATATTCATAACCCCCAGAATATTATGGATTTTTTGTGACTAATGTATGAAATACAACATTCGTCTTTGTTTAGTTGTTTCTCAAGGTTAAAAAAATATATGTATAATTTCTGAAAACTTTATAGAGTTTTATCTTAACACAAAGAATTCACCTTGATGTTAGGATTTAAAATATATACTTAGGGAAGAGTTGCTTGAAACATTTGGGATGTCGGTAATCCCTAAAAATATTTGTATTAATTTGTCTGTGTTCTAGACTTCTACATGGGATTTCTCCTACTTAATAATAAGATTCTGTGGAGCTTTGAGTATAAGACTGAAGCTATTAATAAAACTAAGAGTTATCAAAGTTTCTGTGCATGGAATAAGAAATAGTTTATGTAGTTATATGAATAGAGTGACAGGAAGTATATATGTATAGATGTCAGAAGGGATTTCATATTTACTAGCTACTCCATATATAATTGAAATTTACATATTAGGTATCATTATATTCATTCTAATTTTGAGTATCAAGTCAAGATTCAAAGATACTTGAAAACTTAATTAAGACCCAATGGCTCATACATAGAAAAGCTAGGTCAAAAATGGGACATAACATTACAAAACCGCTGAATGCATTGCTTGGCATATAGGATATTTGAATTTACTTATCTTTTGGAAATTTAGATTAACAACATTAACTTGAAAATACATCATATATTATTATTATTTATATACTAGAGCTACCAAATTATCCCATAAAATCTGGGATTTTATATAATACCTGCAATTCCTTCCTCTCAAAATTACTTTTAATATTCCTCTAGATGGCATTTATAAAATAGTTAAAGAAAATGCATATCAACAGAGATTTAAAGAAAGGCTGAATCCCTATAAAAATAATATTTAGAGAAAAACAACTATAATAGATTAAAATTAGGCTACTAGTATTTATTTGTCATTTGACTTGATTTGTGTGGATAATCAGAAGTAGATTATATCTAGACTAATATCAACATCCATAGAATTAACTAATATGAAATTCCAACATTTATTTAAATTATTTTCCTAGATACTTTTTAAGTATAAAGACTGATTTTATGTCCTAGAACATGTGAAAATAATCTTAATTGGAGCTATTTTTGGATATGATATATATTTGGAAAAAAATATAGAATTATACCTAAAACTTTTTTTGGTCATTAAACACAGTTTGCCATCGGCAAAAATAGGTATAATGCATTCAAGGAAAGATACATTGCTTTTTTACTTGAGGAAAGGGTACTCTCAGACAATTTGTATAGTTTGGAACTTGAAGGCTTTATAGCTGTTTTAATGACCTACATATTTGGATAGCTATTTAGAACATTTGACTATTATTTAAAGATTAATGTCAACATCAGTACAGTCATTCCCAGGTATAGTTTACCAAAGACAATATTTTCCCTGTAATAAGGGTGTTTGGGGCCTACTCCAGTTAAGTTTTCTATCAACACCTTACATTATAGTGGTCATGTGAAGAAAATTTGCTTTAGAATCTCAAGAGTAGTTCCTTTTCCACAGCCTCACATTGAAAATTAAACATTTTTCATGCCCTGAAGCACAGATTCCTGGAATCTCCTTTGTTGAAAGTTTTATTACCTGATTCAGAGTTGATAGTGTTAAAAAACAAAAGCATAGGTGACTCCATTTTGGGCCTGTTGTCTTGTTTTTAATAATAGAGGTGACCTGTTTTGCTATTGATGATGCCTAATTAGAGTGGGACCATTTGAATTATCTCACTCCCTTAGAGTTAGTATTAAAATCAAACTATAGTTGTTATTACTGATGCTGCAAGTACAAGTATGTGAAATTGCAAATGGAAACATTAGGTGATGTGTAGACAAACAGCAGTCATAGAAGATCAATGTAATAGAAAGGCCAAAATGAATGCCTAAAACTTCTTTTGCTATACCCAAGAGGGAGGTTGTTTTGAACAAGTTGGTTTTGCATGCTATGGAATAGGGATATAAATCTAGGGAAACCAGCAGGGTGGGTAGGATATTTACTCTTAGAAAATAGGTTAGGGATATGTGCTATTCTTGATGATTATGGCCACCTAGTTTAGTGAATCACCAAGGAATAGCACTTCAGCATATTTTATTATATCACACTTCACATATGTCTGCATGCTGAGTTAAACTGGAATTCTGCCCCTCTCAGTAACATTATTTTCTTCGTCTTCTCCCCTAATTGATCACTGCTTGAGAAATCTAAATAGATATTATTAGGATTCATGCAGTTCTGGTCTGGTCACTCACCCTTCTCATGTCCACCTGCTTCAGTAGAATTATCAATTTTGTGTGGAAGTTGTATAATCAAAAGAACCAAACTTCAGAGGTTTTTTTAAATTATTATTCTTTGAAATTCTAGTGTAGTTAATTTAATCAATAGCAGGAAAATAAATTGTTAACATGACTCCAAAATCCTAGTTATCCAAGTTGCTATTGATTTGGCTATGTCAATGTGAGATATAAATTTTAGTTTTTTACAGAAAGCTAATGAAAATTAGCTTTCTGTAATATTAATATTGCATTTACACTGAAACAAAAATAGGCTCAATTATCATCTATTATTTATATTATTTTTCAGGGGAGGAAAGTGTAACATAACTTCTAAAACAATTTTTTAGTAAATTAATAATTCATGTGGTTGACAGAGTTATAATAATAGAGGTGTTTCATAACCATATAACAAACTTTGATAACCAATTAAATAAATGTGCTTGTATATAGAGATAAATGAATACACAATTCAGGTATGGAGACTTATCTATATGAGGAATGTATATCTATATCTAAATCTATATCTATATCTATATCTATATCTATATCTATATCTATATCTAAAATTCTATGCCAAACAGTGTAGTCTTTATCTCCTTAAATCATCTCATAACTATTAGGAGGGAAAAGCTTAGATGAGGAATCTGTGGCTTGGAACAAAAATGATGCATTCCTTTTATGAGGAAAAAAAAAATCTGAAGTCGATACCATACTACTCATTAAGATAGTTTCCAATATGATTTATATTTTTATAGAGGATTTGAGAAAAGTAGTATTTCTCTAATGGTGACATTTCTGACATTTTTTTAACTTGCTGGAGATACTCTAAGAAACCTTTCTAAAACATTAGAAAACAGAAAATAGAGTGAACTTTATGCGATCTCCCCTGTTATCTTTCTCATGTACATAATATGAAGTTAACACTCAAAATTCATCTTATTATAGCATCTGATACTAGAGAATCTTGACTCTATTCATTGATCAATGCTTTATGTCATTTTTATGCCAAATTGCTAAGGGCAAAATTCTTAGGGAATTCCTCAAGAAATTTCATTTTATGTCCATATCCAATCATTTAAACCTATTTCTATTTCTTCAACAAACATCTATAGACCTTCATTCTTTTTTTTTTAAAGATTTTATTTATTTATTTGACAGATAGAGGTCACAAGTAGGCAGAGAGGCAGGCAGAGAGACAGAGAGGAGGAAGCAGGCTCCCTGCCGAGCAGAGAGCCCGATGTGGGACTCGATCCCAGGACCCTGAGATCATGACCTGAGCCGAAGGCAGCGGCTTAACCCATTGAGCCACCCAGGCGCCCCAATGGACCTTCATTCTATGTACCAAATACTTTTCTAAATGTAGGAAACAGCAATGGATGCAATAGATATCCTTTGTCTATTTGACATCATTTGTCTATGTACATCTTTTAGTCCCAGTTCTCTCCAAAGACTATGCTAAGGTTCCAGTAGTCAGTGTTGCTTCTACATATATTCTAGAGGTGCTCTCAAGTCCTCTTCTTTTTTTATTCCTGACAAACTTCTCCTTGAGTTTCAAAACTCAGGGCATATTGTTACCATTCCTCAAGAAACCTTCTTTGATTCTCCTAGGTAGAATTCGTTGTTCAAACTTTTGTTTACACTGGCATTCTAAAATGTCAGTTGTTATGGTATTTGTAACTATTTGTTTAACTCATTCAGTTCTTAAACTTTTGGAATCATTGACATTGATGAAAGCTATAAGTAACCACTTTCCCCTAAAAAGTGGAACATATGTACTATATCAAGTTGAGTATAATTTCAAGGGATTTCAAATTTGTTGAGATTTGTTAATGTAATTCAAGGCTGGCCACCATATCATGCATTTATTTTTTATAATAACTTCTTAAAGTTTTATTTAAGTTCCAGTTAGTTCACATACAGTACAATATTAGTTTCAGGTGTACAATATACTGATTCAGCACTTCTGTCCAACACCTGGTGATTTTCACAAGTACACTCCTTAATTCCCTGACCTATTTCACTCATTCCCCCGACCTACCTCCCCTCTGGTAACCATCAGTTTCTTCTCTATAGTGAAGAGTCTGTTTCTTGGTTTGTCTATCTCTCTTGTCTTGTTTTGTTTTGTTTCTTAAATTCATATGAGTGAAATCATAGGGTATATGTCTTTCTCTGACTTACTTTGCTTGGTATAATACTGTCTTCTTCCAACCATGTCATTGCAAATGGCAAGATTTCTTTTTTTTTTTTTTTTGGCTGAGTAGTATTCCATTATATGTCTGTATCTATCCATCTATGTATCTATGTATCTATGTATCTACCTATCATCTCTTCTTTATCCATTCATCAGTCAAGGGCTGCTTCCATAATTTGGCTATTGTAG
This sequence comes from Mustela putorius furo, assembly GCF_011764305.1. NCBI lineage: Eukaryota > Metazoa > Chordata > Mammalia > Carnivora > Mustelidae > Mustela > Mustela putorius. The sequence goes on from NW_025421397.1 coordinate 5,964,980, forward strand.
ATAATGCTTCTGTAAATATTGGGTTCCATGTATTCCTTTGAGCTAACATTTTTGTATTCTTTGTGTAAATGCCTAGTAGGGCAACTGCTGTATTGTAGGGTAGTTCTATTTTTAACTTTTTGAGGAAATTCCATGCTGTTTTCCAGAGTGGATGCACCAGTTTGCAATCTCACCAGCAGTTTAAGAGTGTTCCTTTTTCTCCACATTCTCTCCAACACTTGTTGTTTTTTGCATTTTTTTTTTTTTTTTTTAGTTTAGCCCTTATGACAGATGTGAGGTGGTATATTGCAGTATTGATCTGTATTTTTCTGATCATCAGTGATTTGGAACCTTTCTTCATGTGTCTTGTCTATTTGTATATCTTTATTGGAAAGATGTCTATTCATGTTGTTTGCCCATTTTTTATTGGATTATTCATTTTAGGGGTAGTTTCCTAGGGTCTTTATATATTTTGGATACTAACCCTTTATCAGATATATCATTTACAAATATGCATTTCTTAATAGTACTGAGTATGTTCTATTTATTTTGAACTTATATTTTATGGTGAATGTTTCTTGAAGAAATAGAGTTTATCAGGTAATGGCCACTAGGAATATTGGTCCATTATTACAATATACATTTTTTTTTTTGACAGAGAGAGAGAGATCACAAGTAGGCAGAGAGGCAGGCAGACGGGGGTGGGGGAGGTAGGCTCCCTGCTGAGCAGGGGCTCCTGGGGCTCAATCCCAGGACCCTGAGATCATGACCTGAGCTGAAGGCAGAGTCTTAACCTGCTGAGCCACCCAGGTGCCCCTACAATATACTTTTTAGGAGCAATAATTCCCCCCAAAACTTTTCATGCATGGTTTTCTGAAAGTTTACACAATGAAATCTAATAATTGAAGTAGACTAATAAATATGTGATAGTGACACAAACACACACTTTTTTTTAAATTTTTTATTTTTTATAAACATATATTTTTATCCCCAGGGGTACAGGTCTGTGAATCACCAGGTTTACACACTTCACAGCACTCACCAAAACACATACCCTCCCCAATGTCCATAATCCCACCCCCTTCTCCCAAACCTGCTCCCCCCAGCAACCCTCAGTTTGTTTTGTGAGACTAAGAGTCACTATGGTTTGTCTCCCTCCCAATCCCATCTACAAACACACACTTTTAAAATGATTTTGGTATATTGTTTTGTAAGTTGCATGGTAACCATTTATTGTCTTTGATTTATGAGTATATCTCAGATTTATATTTTTCTTTCAATCAGGTTTGTAAATTTAAAAGGAAAAGTTAACATCTAAAAGGACATTTAATGGAGCTTACACCTTCATCTCTATTTTAAGGTGCATAGGTGAGTCTGCATTTAGAAACTTGCATTCCTGCTCTATAAGCTCAGTCCCTTTTGTGAATGACAGCATTTGCAATTTAAGTCCATCTGGAACACCTCAAGCATTCAATTCATTTATTAACTTATTACCAAGCTTGGCATATGAATCCTCATACTATCAGTGAGGCAGAAAACTTAAATGAAATTAGATAAACAGACTTTAATAGAACAGTATGTGTATTAGAGATATTGAAAAGAGCTTCTTGTTTTTCATTTTTAGGAGTATCCATCTATTTATCTCTGATGTCAGATTAGTATAAATTAGTTTTGCCCAAACTTTGCAGCTGACTTTGAACACTGTGGATAAAAAGAAATGAAATAACCATTTTATCCAGAAGAGGGAGATCTTGTAAAAATATTTGTAGTATAGTTTTAAAAAAATTGTGAAATTTGCACTTAGTGAAAAAAAAAAAGCTTCAGAAGTTAATGCTTTCTGTAATTATATTATTTAATTTTGCAGAATACTTCTTGGGAAAATAGGGCATAGCAAAGTACTTCATCCTAACTTTTAGAGACAGCATTATGTATATTAGTATTTTTTATTAATGATAAAAACCTTAAAATATTAAAAATAAAACAATACTAATAAATACTATTGGTCTTATTTATAAGGGTTTGTTTTTATTTCCTTTAAAGTAATTTATTTTGATTTAAGTATTTTACATAATTAATTCTCTAAAATCATATTTAAAGCTGATACAACTAAAGAAGAGCAATTTTAACATTATTAATCAATAAAAATTAATGAAATACATGAGAGCTTAAACATACACACACAACTATTTGAGCATCTGTTTGGGCTACAATATGCATTCTCTTTCTGTCTCTCTCTGTCTCTATCTCTGTTATACATATGTGTATACATATGTATATGTTATACATATGTGTATACATATATATGTATATACATTTATATTACAGTGTGAAGCTATTCGTTTTTGCCCTTTTTGATGGTGTTAAAGTATATGAAAACTATCACAGATGGGGCGTTGGTTGTACCACCTGGAGGGCTTCACTTGATGAATTTATGACATGATACAAAGAGAAGTTTGTCACTGATTATTATTAATTTTTTCTACAGTCAATTCATATAATTTAAGAATTGTCACTTCTTTTGTTTTCATGCCACCAAAAACACTTGTAAATTTCTGTAGGTACTACCAAAATGTATGCCTCTCTCTTTTGTAGAGGTTACAGTGTGGAAAGTATTGATATTATGACCAAATATAAGTTCAGTTGCCCTATATGAATATGAATACTTTTAGCAAGTTTAATGACACATTTGCCTGAATTATTAGATCCAGCTCTTATTAGCCCTTTATTTCAGAAGCAGCATGCTACATTCCTTTTAATCTCAAATGAATACTTGGAACTTCAGATCAAGACTAACAATACTTGCCATGACCAAACTTCTATATACTCACCCACTAGAGAAAGCTACACGTAATTGTTTGTTTGTTTATAGTATTGGGATCCTTTCAATTCCCACTAGAGGAACATGTTTTCAGCATCTGTAAATGAAATACCGATAGGAGTTTGTGTAGTTCTGGAATTTGTGTGGCCTTGCCTCCTACCTATCAAATCTCAGCTTTCTCTACAGAGAAGGAGTGCATTGAACTCTTCCTCATGGGGCTCTTAGGATTTGACTTTGACTTTTCTTCATACAGTATAATGTAGTCTTCACTGAATCATCCTAAATTACATATCTGTATATCATTTAAACATTTTGTAAACTTCCTCTGAAAATGATTTCTCTATCTCTTAATATTGAATGTAAAGGGATCTCCTTATTTTTAATGCCGTTTGTTTAGTTTTCAAGGTAAGACAATAAGTATTGCTAAAACAAGTATTTATATTTGTAAAAAAATTCACCAGAATACAGAACATAAATATAAATTATAAGAATGATTCTTTTGATATCAAATATGGGTAACCTAACCAAAATCCACTACTCTCTTTGGTGGCTGGAGAGAGAAGTAGCAGGAGCATGCAGTAGGTTGCTATTGTTACAAAGTTACCATATGTAAAATAATTCTCTACATTGGGTTGAGCTAGATATGTATGTAAAGAAAGTATAAAAGCATGAGTGAGATTGATGAGCCACTTAATCAGCATACTAGTCACCTTCCTGGAAAGTAGAGAATTCTAACTCCACTTGGCATTTAATTTTTTAAGCTAGCAGGTGGATACAGAGGTATGTAGAGTGGTTTATATCTTTTGTTCCTTAAATGTTACATAAAAAGTATAATTAAAATGTTAATCTATAATTTCAAGATATTGTCTCTCCTATTTCTTGACATTGTCCTAAATTTGCATGCAAAATTTGCTCTTACATTTTAAAGATCAATTAAAGTGAGTCCCCACTGGAAGAGAATTGTTGCCAGTCTGTAATTTGGGAATAAAATCTTCTTGTCCAGCTTGTTGAGGAAAAGAAGAAAAGATCAATACAAATTATGGCAGAGTAGCAGACTCCATCGTCCACCGTGGAAGAAAAGATGCGATGTTACTTTTTAAAAATGGACTTTCTTTGTCTATGGGCATTTTAAAGCTGTTTATTCAAAAAACTGACTCAATCTCACGGAGCCATCTGTGTTACTACCTCTGTTTAGCAGTGCTAGGATAAAATTAACCACCCTATTGTCCTTAAAAGCGTTGTCTTATCTTTCTCTTTAAAAAAAAAAATAAATTATTGTGGAGATTCCACAAACTTTATTAGAAACCCTGATGATGATTGACTTTTTTTACTTAGGAAATATTCTTTTGAAGCTATATCTGTCAGTCATATTAATTATGATTCCAAAGGAGTGATCTAATTAGCCACACAAGGATAAAGCAACAACATGATATAACACACTTCTTTCCTTATCTCATACATTAGCCAAAAATCAAAACCAGCATTTTTCTAATATAGGACATAATTCCTAGATGGAGAATTAAGGTATGTGATAGTTGTTCTTTAAAAAGAAATGTTATCAGACTCTGTGTGTGTACATGTGAGTGCATGCATGTGTGTGTGTGTGTGTGTCTGTGTGTGTGCCCACGCACTACCCTGGGATTGGCCTATTTGATAACAAGCTAGCTTTTTCTAAAATGAAAGAACAAGAGACTAAATGTATATTGAATGAGAAAGAAGTATAGTTCATTTATAAATTCCCTTCAATAATACTTTGGATCAGAAATGTCTTTTTTTTTTTTTTTTAAGATTTTATTTATTTGACAGAGCAGAGAGAGAGAGAGGGAACACAAGCAGGGGAAATGGGAGAGGGAGAGGGAGAGGCAGACTTCCCACCAAACAGGGAGCCCAATGTGGAGCTTGATCCTAGCACTCTGGGATTATGACCTGAGCCAAAGGTAGATGCTTAACTATTGAGCCAGACACTAGGATCAGTCTTAATAGTTAAGTGTTCACTCTTAGTTTATAGTGAGTTGATTTCAGAGGCAATTTTAAATTCAGCTTTATACATGATTGTTTTATTTCTCACTCATTTTTACAATATGGATTCACTAAAGTTTCAAAATGATTTTTTTCTCAACACTGTATGGTCCTACCAGCTCTAGTTTTACCATTAATCAAATATGCTTATTTCAGTGGAAAAAAAAATTGTCTGAGTGAAAACACGTATGTTTTAGTCCTGATTTACTACCTACTAGTCATCAGAGTTTGAAGGAGTCCATTTAGATCTTTGCCTTTCTGCTGCATGATCAGAACAAGATGGCTCACTTGACCATAGTTACCTATTTCTATTTATTAAATGTCAATGTATTCATGCAAGCCCATCAAAACAGTTAAAAAACTATATACTAGGCATCAGATAGTACAAAACAACATACAGTTTTTTTGAAAAACAACTTTTGAAGCTCTGTTGTAACAGATTCTAACTATAAAGAGATAAGGATGTGAACAATTTATATAACTAGTGTTCCTTTGAATAACTTAAAGCACTGAGGAAAAAGAACAAAAGAAAAAATGGAAACCAATAAAATCCTTAATGAGCATAATAATATTTCTTATCTTTGTGAAGTTAAAGAAAATAGCAAAGTGAATTTGACTCAGGATGATGCTTGTACTAACTCTTCGTTCTCATTAACACTTTATACACTTCTTACTTTCTGTTTTCTCTATTTTTGTGTGATCATTATTTGAGTGGTTTATTTTTTGTACTTAATTTTTGTCAAAACTGCCTCAATGCTCAACATATTATACTGTAGACAATATATAGACAGTGTCATTTTTAACTTGCTCAATTATGTTTTGAAATATTATGTTATTGACATTATAGTTTATTTTAGATTTATAAGTAATATTGGTCACTATAATGTAGTCAGCCATTTGGTATAATGTTACTTATATCCTACCCTCTGCCTTTTTGTGTGCATTTATAAAAGTTTATTGTTAATGACACATTTTAATTTTCTACATTCATTATTTTTAATATGTGTACTAAATTTGGCAGATGGTATTTGTGTGTCTTTGAAAATTATCTATACATTCTTAATTTGAAACTGATATACAATGAAAAGCATTTTAGAGGAAAAACAATATATAACAGAAATGTCAATGACATAATCACTTTTTTTTCACATTTCTTCTCTGTCAGACAGTTTTCTGGTTTGGGATAATGCTGTAATAACTGGAATCATTTAATTACAACATTGTCTATTTAATGTTTTCATGATTAATATCATTTAGTTTCTAGCTATAGGGAAGGGGTAAAATCTAAATTAATGTAAAAAAATTATGACCAGTGTGAAAGATTAATGTAAAATTAAGTTCTTTGCTATTTTGTGTAATGATATTACAGATCTCAATATCCACATTCAAATATATAGCTATAGCTATCCATATCAATCCAGATTTCTTGAGTCTAATATTGGTTGTCATAATAAATCAACTTTAAAGCAAAAACAAAGAAAGATTGATAAAACAATAGTAATTGTTTATTATTATGTAGCATCCAGCATAATCTGTGAGAAAGAACTAACCATGGTACTATTAAAAAAATTCCAGATTTCTTGTGCCCAACAAAGATGTAATGAACCTTCATTCTTTAATTAGTTCTACAGTACTCTTATGTGGGTATTCTAAGACCATACTTCAGGAAGAATACCCACATAAGAGTTCTACAGTACTCTTATGTGGGTATTCTAAGACCATACTTCAGGAAGCAAGACTGTACACATTCACACAAATGGCTTCATTTAAGTCTATAGCAATTCACCTTCAAGATTATTTCCTAATTTTTAGAGATAAGAAAATTGAGAGTACATTTTTTTGAAAATTTGCCTGTAATCACAGACCCAAAAATGGCTGATCTATATTCCCAAATAAAGTAATTTTGACTTCAAATTGGATAGTTTTAAACTATCCAATATATTTTAATATTTCTTTTTCTGCACAGAGACAAATGGAAACAATTCTGTTGAAATAAAAAAAATAATTTAGACTTGTTATTTCAGTGGTAATGTGGTATAACAAGGAGGATAATATCTACTGGAAGAAGTGGACAGATTATTGGAGCTAAATGTACATGTGCATCGTCTTTTATTTTACAGAGAAAAGTTTGGCATAGAAAGAGTATTTAAGCACTTTTAAAAAGAGAGGTAAGGTGATGTGAGTATGACAAGGTCAACAGAATCATAAGAGGAAGAATTTAGACCACACTGCTCCATTGCTATTCATTTATTCATCCTCTGTTAACTATATTGCATCCCCCTCATTGACTGTTCTGAATGATTTTCATTCTTTCAGTTAATTTCCCAAATGAATCTTTAATATAGTGATGATTCTAAGCCAGTGGCCTTTATTTCTGTTTCTTCTTGCTTCATTTTTAAAAATCTTTCTTTGAATAACTATTGTTTCTCTTTACCATTCAATGTGAATTCCTGATGCTATTAATGTTTATTATCCCTTTTTGGGGTATATTATTTGCATTTTTAATTCTCTCTCATGTGCTTTATTTTGATCTAAAACTATATAGTCACTCTCAGGATTAGGATTGCTGCAAATGCACTGACCTCAAAGTAGAAGACTTAGGCCACAATTCTAAATATCAAAGAACACAGACAAACGCACACAAAAATTGTAGTTAGGCAGTCATGACTATTAAAACCACTCTCTCATGTCTGGAACTCAGGCTCCTTCTTTCTTCTTGGTGATCTGTGCATGGCTTCTTTTCCCAAGGTCACATTATCTTCATTATGCTGTTTGAGGTATTGCATCCACATTCCAGCAAGGAAGATGAGATAAGGCATTCCCATCTCTTTAAGATGTCCCAGAGATACAGTCACTCAATAATAGCATCTCATCTGGGATATGTGGGCACAAGGCCACCCCTAGCTAGAGGGTGTTATGTGATACAAGGATTTAGCGAGGATTTGGGTGCTAAGTCTAACATCTATGTTCCTTTACTAAAGAGTAATGGCAGAATAGATATTGAGAAATAAGTTATAAGTGTCTAACCATACATTCTAATTTGTGGTAAGAAAATGCTAACTCGCTTAATTAGCTATAGTCTCAATTCCCGAGTTTTCCAAGTTTGTAAATACTTTCTTCTTTTACTTACTGTGCATACTCTCCTTAACCCCTTGTGATATTTTGTGAAGGAAAGAACTCTCAAAACTATTTAGAAAATAATTTTACAAAGTAATTTAAAACTGATTCATAGTTGTTTATTGAATTTTTCATAACTGAAGGAAGAGTACAGAATGTTAAAAGGGTTATTATTTGAACTAAATAATTTTGGTGAGTTGGTTAGAATTGGAATATTTGTCCAAACATATTGAAATCATTTACTAGTGTTAAAGAATGGTTTCATGTTTCATGACATTTCATGTCATCAAAATCAGCAGTGTGACTTAAGTTACATTAAGTCAGTTAGCTTTTTGCAATGATTACGTTCCTATGAATCTTTTTTTTGTGTGCTTTTAGAATTTGCTTATAGGGTTATAGTGAATTCATGACTTTTAGATTTGTGAATATTCTAGTTTCAAACTTACTACTTCTCACCTCTGAAAGATTGAGAAAATGATAGCAACTCATCCATAATTTGAACCATTAATTAACATTTATATTAGGATAATGTTTAATATTTGGTATAGTTTATAAGTAGAAAATTATAAAAAATCATTTTAACTCTGAAAGATTTATGATGCCAATAGGTTTGTTTTATAACTTTTTAGAAACATCAATAATTAATATATCTTAGGATTTTTTTGTATTTCCTGACTTGATCCAAAATTTCATCATTCATTCCATCAGTTTTAAATGTTATAATTTATGCCAGCTAAATAAATACTTGAAGTTTAATGTACTAAGGTAGTTACCATAGCATTAAGTATTTCACATTGATAGATAGGTGCATATTGTCCACATAACTGAATGCTGTTAAACATAACTATCAGTTTAATTAAATTAATAATTTTGAGCTCAAAAACCCCTGTGCATATGTTTTCAATATTTCTTGAGACTAAAGCGATCTAATTACAGTGGGAAAAGAATAATACAACCAGGAGATCCTGGGTATTCTTCATTTATTTAAGAGGAAACTATTTTACCCTAACTAGTAAATAATGTATGGTAAACTCTTGAATGAATTTTCCTTTGGAATCTAAGATAAGTTTATGCCAATTCTAAAAATCGTAGCAACTAAGTTTATGGCTAAGTATTACATTATTTATGTGTCTTAAAATAATAGAAGTTTTCTTATAAAAGATGGTGAATTAAAATCATTTTTAAAGAATTCCACACCCCATTTTGAAACTTATGAAACAAATAAACAAGAAAACCTTGAAGAATACAGAATACTATTTTTCTCTTATTTCAACATCTCTAACCTGACCACATGTTTCTATGAAAACATTTCTCAATATCACCCTTCTATTTACTTCATTTTTCAAATATGTCCTTCAATATTTATAATGTGCATTTGACTCTAGAACAATTCAGGGGTGAGGGATACCATGTAACTATTAACTTTCCCCAAACTTAACTAATATTAGCCTGCTATTGACCAGGAGCCTTACAGATAACATATACCGTTAACACATATTTTGCACGTTATGTAATTTATATTCTGTATTCTTACAAGAAGGTAAGCTAGAGAAAGGAAAATGTTAATAAGAAAATCATAAGGGTGAGAAAATACATTTATAATACTGTTTGGTAAAAAATCCGCATATAAGTTGGACCTTCAGAGTTCAAACCCATACTGTTCAGGGATCAACTGTATTGTTTCTTATTTCTTCTGTTATTTCTTAATTTTACACTTCTTAATTTTAGAACTTTTGTGCAGTAATCAGATGATGTATCTTGGAAAATCTAATGCTACTTTTGGTTTTGTCATTTGACTTGCATTCATGGTAGATTATTTCCCAGGTTTTTATTTATTTTTCATTTGTATTTGACAAACCATAAGTGACTATTTATTTACTTATTTTGACAGAGATCATAAGTAGGCAGAGAGATAGGCAGAGAGAGAGAGAGGGAAGCAGGCCCCCCGCTGAGCAGAGAGCCCAATGCGGGGCTTGATTCCAGGACCCAGGGTTCATGACCTGAGCCCAAGGCAGAAGCTTAACTCACTGAGCCACCCAGGCGCCCCATTTCTCAGGTTTTAAATCACTTACTGTGAAATCTTCCTTAGTGAAACTTTGTCCATGAGTCTGGATGAAAGAGTTTCCTTCTGGAAAAAGTTTGCTTTTACCCATATAAAATTCCCCCTCAGATGTAGTATTTAGACTAGATTTTTTATGTTATTTATTTTACTGAGGTTTTCTTCATTCCAATGTCACTTCAGATTCATTTATGTTCAAGGCATGTTGTTAGGGTTTGGGTATCTAGTGGTAACTGATTAAGCCTAAATTCAGTGAATCACATTTAACACTTTAATGTTTCTTACTGTTCTTATCAAGGACAGAACTGGAGGGGATTATGCTAAGTAAAAGACGTCAAGCAAAGAAAAACAATTATCATATGGTTTCACTCATCTGTGGAACATAAAGAATAGAGCAGAGGACCACAGGGGGAAGTAGGGAACTGGATGGGAAGGAATCAGAGAGGGGGGCCAACCATGAGATACTCTGGACTCCAGGAAATAAATCGAGGATTACAGAAGGGATGGGGTAAGGGGAGAGGATGGGGTAACCAGGTGGTGGGTGTTAAGGAGGGCACGAGTTATGATGAGCACTGGGTGCTATATACAACTAATAAATCGCTGATCACTACATCAAAATCTAATGATGACTAACATAACATAACAATAAAAAATCCGTGATGTACTCTATGCTGGCTAACTGAACATAACAAAAAACAAGTTAGAATTCAACTGTTTAAAATAAAGATGAAAAGAAAAAATTTATTTGTATTACAGTTACAGAAAATGCTACATATCTTTTTTAATTGGCTGTATTGTGATATTTTATTTACATCTTGCTCGATAAGTAAGAATAAGTTATGGAGGGCTAAGGGATATGGAGGGCTCACATATACCTCAAAAGGTTCAGCACCTTCTTAATTTAATGCTATTCTTTATCCCTGTAAGTAAATTTTTATACTATTTAATAGCAATGTTTGTAGTTGATTACTGTTAATCATGTTAATATTAATAAATGTTGACAACTGAGTTTTCAGAGATATAAAGTGAAGAAGACTACATGCTTTCTGGAAAATGTTTATAAAATCAGATAAGCCCTTTTCCTCATGTTAGATGGGGTAAAGTCATCTTACAACTCCATATCTTCCTCCTAAAGTTGGCTTTGTGGCACAGGGTCTGAAACTGGGAAGACTGTATTCCTCTTTTGTCACTTTATTTCTTGTTAGGCTCTTGCAATAAGGTGTTCTGGAAAGAAGATAGCAAGACTGGAGGAGAGAGGGATAGGTTTCTTTCTGTTCGAATTTTCTTCCTGTTTGTGCTTCCTATTCCTGCCAGTGTCACTAGTCCTGCTCTTTCATCCCCAGACCAGCATTTTGTTACACTTAGCAGTTTACCACTTCTCACAGAAATAGTCTTGTTGTGCCCTCTGAGAAACATCAACACCAGGTGGCTAGGGTCCCTTTCTCTGATGTTTGATCTAACTCCATGGGGCAGTCTTCTCAGCTCAGAGGCAAGTCAAGTCGAGTCTAGCGACACTACTTTCTTAAAAATGTGAGTTTCAACTCCACAGGATCCTTTGTCCAGATCTCTAAATTTTAATAATCAGAAACTCTTCCCTCTGTTTCCCAACCCTAGGAGTAGTAGCTGATTCTTGAATTTGCTACTTTTGTTATATCTCAGTGATCCCCTTTGGGGATCTGTTCTTTTCTGTTCTTCAATATCTGGAATCCTATATAGTAAATTCTCTCTGTTAAACCAACTAATGAACATATCTGGATCTAGATTATCTCCTGAGTTATTTTAGTATTGTATATCTTATAGTAAAAATTTGCTGAACAGTATTTTAATTAGTAAGGCTTGTGTTTTGCACATATATAATTCCTACTTATTATTTTTATCATTAAAGGCATAACACCTGGACCCAATTAAACTTCCTACATTATATTTTAAAGCAAAATATGATCAGTAAAGTGAAATGGAAGAAAGGAAGAAATGAAGAAAGAAGAAAGAAAAGAAAGAATAGAAGGAATAAAGAAGGAAAGAAAGACAGACATGTGTAGTGGGGGTTCAAAAGAGAAGTTTGATGTGGTTGATGTTGATGGGTGAATAGAATTCCTATGAGTAGAGATTCTGGAATGATGGTAAATATATTCAAATGAAAAGCAGAATGAACAAAAAAATACAAAATGAGGTATTTTGGGGAACGTCAATCAGAACATTTTGATTACAGAAAATAGAAACTCAAAAACATGGGATGTGGGTCCCATAAAATAGTAGTGCCTATAAAAGCAGATTAAAACAGTGGGAAATAATTACTGGATAATAAAGTATTAAAGATTTTAAAGCAAATTTATTATTATATATGTATTTCAAAATAACAAATAACATGTAGAAATAGAACTAGAATTAAGGTTAGAAAATGGGTCTGAGATTTTACGTTTTTTTTTTTAAGATATTTATTTATTTATTTATTTACTTATTTACTAGAGAGAGGGAGTGAGAGAGAGAAAGGAGCAGAGAGAGAGGGACAAGCAGATGCAGCGCTGAGCATGAAATCTGATGTGGGGCTTGATCCCTCAGCCCCAGGATCACAACCCATGGCGAAACAAGAGTTGGGCATGCACCAGACTGAATCACCCATGGGCCCGTTAGTTTTGAGGATCATAGGCAAGATGATGTTAGTTACAAATTTTTTTGAGTTTTGTAATGTTGCAATAGAAGAAATTAGGTAAATCGGTATATGTTTTTGCCCCATTGACTTTATGATTGGTCTTATAAATTGTTCAGCTTCTCATGACAACTGAGGATGAAACATACTTATTTGGTTTATATTGTACTCTGGTGCTCATGAAATTTGCCATGGGAAAAATTTACCTAGATAACAGCCAGAGCAGGACGAATATGGGGACATGTAGAGTTGACATGAACCTGACCCCAAAATTGAAGCCAATGACACCTGGTCTCTAGTCTGAAACAGAACTATTCCAGCTCACTTACAAACACTTCATTAAAAAAAAAAAAAAATGCTTATTGTAGACCAGAAACTTCTGGGGTGGTTTGTTATGCAGCAGTAGTTGACTAAAACATGCAATATTTTATGATTTGGAGGTGAACACAAGACAAATAGCTTAACTAAAACTCAGAATGGAAACTTCAACTTTCTTTAACTTAGTTATAGGCAGTAAGGTGTTTCTCCAGACCTCTATACATTTCTCTAATAAAGTGTCATAATAGTTTATTCTTTTATAATTTATCAAAATATATAAAATCAGGTAGCTACAAAAATAAATAAAAGATACCAAAATATCTTTAAAGTAGGATTGTAAACTGTTGTATGTGTACATACTGAAAAGACAGTGTCTGTATAAAAAGAAAAAAAAAAACTTTTTCAAGAAAATGTCAAATTAACTTCCCATTTTAATTGATTCCCAAAATTTAATTCAAATTTTCAGGTTAGTTCAATTAAGAATTCAAAAATTTGGATGCCTGGATGGCTCAGTTGGTTAAGCAACTGCCTTCCGCTTAGGTAGTGATCCTGGAGTCCTGGGATCGAGTCCCACATCAGGCTCCCTGCTCAGCAGGGAGTCTGCTTCTCCTGCTGACCTCTCTTCTCTCATGCTCTCTCTCTTTCATTCTTTCTATCTCTCTCTCAAATAAATAAAATCTTAAAGAAAAACAGAAAGCAAAAACAAAAACAACAAAAAAAATTCAAAAATTTTCTTTATTTTTGTTTTGTTTTCCTTCATGAGGTATTTAGGTGCTTGTGAGATTTCTGGGTACTTTCTTCTGCTTCTGTCTTTCTAAGAATGATGCCTCAAAATTTGAATTAAACCATTGTCAAGTTCCTCATATCTCTCACACTCCAAAAATTCTTCTAAAATTAACCTCAGGGGTGCCTGGGTGCCTCAGTGGGTTAAAGCCTCTGCCTTCAGCTCAGGTCATGATCCCAGGACCCTGGGATCGAGCCCCGCATCAGGCTCTCTGCTCAGCAGGGAGCCTGCTTCCCCCTCTCTCTCTGCCTGCCTCTCTGCCTACTTGTGATCTCTGTCAAATAAGTAAAGTCTTAAAAAAAAAAAAAGATAAAATTAACCGCAATGCAGCGACTATAATACATTTCCAAGAAAAGTGATGATTCAGTATTATCCAGAAGTGGGTATAGATGAAAAGCATAAGAAAGAAGAGAAAAATGATTTAGGCTTTAGCTTTTACAAGAATCCAGTGCATTGTTTATAATTTATGGTCAATTTGGAAAAAATCACTCATCAAAATGTCAGTTATTAACATCTTGCTTAGAGTTGTGCCTCCATACATACCTCCTTTCTCTCTAAGCATTTGAAGTGGTTCTTTTTGTCCAGTTGTGAACTTTTGCAAGGGACATTACGCTTGTCTCCAGCGCTTCCCTGAGGTTCCTGCATTCCTTTTGTTTTCACCTCATGTATTTGCAAACCTGTACTTGGAAATAGCCCTTGAATTCAAGGCACTGCAAAGGCGAAATACATATGAGGATTCTGTAGGGAAATAGACTATATTTAATTCTACCAAGATGCCTACTATGAAACATAAGACCACAGAACTCAAAGCCTCAATGCCCTCATTTACCCACTTTTTTTCTGTGTTTCCTTCTCTGGGAAGATTCTGTGTCATTTTTGTTTTTTTTCTTAATGTTAATGGGTCTGCTGCAGATTCCTAAAGGATAATTCCAGGTCCATAATTCCTGCTTCCGAAGATTATTTTCTTCCTGATCTTATTATTTCTGTATTGCAGAATCACCCTCAATGCTATTCCTAATTAAAACTGCTTGGCTTCAGAAGCTTGAGGAAGCAAATGTCTAATGAGAACCTGTATAGACTGTGCTATAATAGGTACAACAAAATCTTTTCTTTTCCTCAGTATTTTCTTTTATAATTGACAATACTTGATTAATTTGTGCTATTTCAAAGACATCAGAAACTTTCCTATCTATAACATTCTTTCCTGTTGTTATGGGTTAGTTTATGTCTTCTCAAAAGATGTCTAGCCCTAACCCCTAAAACCTGTTCATATAGCATTATTTGGAAATAAGTCCTTTTCAAATGATCAAGGTAAGATGAGGCCATTAGGACGGGCTCTAATACAATATGACTGATGTCCTTATAGAAAGGGGAAATTTGGACACATAGATGGACATGAGTAGAGGGAAGACCATATGTAGACACGGGGAATGTCATCCATAAGCCAAGGAATTGCTCAGGATACTGGAAGATAGAGAGGCACAGAGCAGCTTCTCCCTCACAGTCCTCAGAAGAAACCAATCCTGCTGACACCCTAATTTCAGACTTACAGTAGTCACCAGAAATGTAAGACAATAAATTTGTGTTGTGTAAGCCACTGAGTTTGTAGAACTTTTTTATGGCAGCCACAGGGAACTTTTACACCTGCAAATGAATCTTTTGTGTATTTCACTTACTTTCTATTTCTAATAGTTTCCCATACCTTTCCAGGAGAACCTGGCAAAATTTTTAATGATTACTTGCCTTCCACCTTAGCTCCATTCCTTCTCTGCCTGATGTAGGAAAACACTGCTAATGAAGGATTATCTTTCCCTTCTCTTTTAATTTGTTTTGAATACAGATATTTATTTTGCTAATATAGTCTTCCTGATTCTGTGTCACAAGTCTTCTGGAATAATAAGATATTCAATTTTTGAATTTTGACTGTGAAAAAACATACCCTTCTTTCAAAAAAAAAAAAAAATTCTTGCTTCCCTAAAGAGGATAATTCCACTGAAAAGATCATCAACTACTTGTCCAGAATTCCAAAAGGCTGGATTTAATTTAATGCTTGTTTTGCTTAACTTTATCATCTCATCATACATGAATTCCCACTTAGCATCTGGTGTTCTCTTACAGTAGAAGATTTACTTGGGACACCTGGGTGTCTCAGTGGCTTAAGCATTCAACTCTTGGTTTTCGCTCAGGTCGTGAACTCAAGGTCATGAGATTGAGCCCCACGTCAATGCTCCAGGCTCAGCACAGAGTCTGGTTGAGATTCTCTCTCTCCCTACTCCTCTTCTACTCACTCAAGTAGGTTCTCTCTCTCTCTCTCTCAAATAAATAAATAAATAATATAATTACCTGTTTTCCTACTTAAAAGATTCTGTTTTTCTTTCTTTAGGATTCTAGTTTTTTTAAATCAAGATACTCAACAAATGCTTGAGTTTCATGCTGATATTCTCAAACTTTCTTTCCGAAATGTGTCCAAATGGTACCTAATAAACTAGTGCAATTTTTCCAATAAACAGATAACACTATTAGAGTGTATAATTCTATACTTCTCTGCCTCCCATATTCTTTATGGAAGTCTTCTGATTTTGTTGTTGCTGTTGTTAACATCTTGACTCTTACATATGAAATAATTTTGAATCCTGATCCAGAAAAAAGTATAGCTTCAACTTTCCTAGTTTTGATTTCAAAAGTAGTTAAGTATGGGCACATTATCTTTCTTTTCCCCTATTTTGTAGATTGCTATTTAAGACCTTTATGTTTTTCTAAGCAAATCTCTTTTCCTCTCTTGCTAAACTGACATGCCTTGTTTTTTTTTTTTTTCATTTTCAACATAGTTCCAATTCTGACTAAAAAAATAAACTACTTTTCAAAGTCATTTAATTCTTCACTATGTCTCTGTACAATCTTAAATCCAATTGACAAAGCATTATGAGAACAGTATTGTTAAATTATCACTTAGCCCATGGGTTTATAATAATTACAATGACTTTTTTTTTCTATCTTAGCTTAGTGGCATGATATCTCATGGTATCAAGTCTCCATTCCACGTTTTTTGTTCACTGAACAAATCCATCCTACTATGGTGTTGATTTATCCACAGACAGTGGGTTCCTGAAATCTACAATTGTGATCTGGGTGGATCTTGAAAACAGGGTAGGAGGTGACTATGGGAGCTTCTGGGAATCCCACAGGGATTTTTTTTTTTTTAAAGATTTTATTTGTTTTATTTTGACAGACAGAGATCACAAGTAGGCAGAGAGGCAGGCAGAGAGAGAGAGAGAGGGAAGCAGGCTCCCTGCTGAGCAGAGAGCCTGATGTGGGGCTCGATCCCAGGACCCTGAGATCATGACCTGAGCCGAAGGCAGCGGCTTAACCCACTGAGCCACCCAGGCACCCCTCCCACAGGGATTTAAGAGAGTTCTTTCCTTGGCCTTGAATACTGTTCAAAGATAGAGAGGAAAACTGTGTAACAGGCCCCATGCTCCTGTCAATCAATATTTTAAGCTTTACGTATCTCTAAAGTCATATATTAGTACTCTTTGCTTTTTAAAATTTATTTATTTTTATTTTCAAGTCTCATTTTGCATACCTGAGTGAGAAAAATAAAAACAAAGTTTGCAAAACAACAACAACAACAAACTATTCTACTAAACATCACAGATTCCACCTGTATTTGCTTTTTCTGAGATGAATCTTATCGGGATGAAAATATTTTCATCAATAATGCAGTGGCAGACTTGTCTATGATATCACCTCTGCCACATCAAGATCTTCAGGCTCTTCACACAAAAGTTTGCTTCAAAGTTAATTTCTTTTAAAAGTAATTTACACTCATGGTTCCCGAATGAACCTGGGATAGATAAATGGTTCAGATGGAATATGATGTCCTGATCTTCATTTATTTTCTTTCTTCCCTGTCAGGAGAAAAACAAAGTATAATTTTTTAAAATGGCTTTGCAAACATTTATACCATTTTCCTTCTCTTTTCCCCCCCTGTTGCTACCCCCTGGTTGCAGGATTCTTTGGATTGAGTTGGCCATTGGCCAATCGGAAGACTTATTTTCATTCATTGAATGCCTGCATTTTTAACTCCTCAAATTAAAAGTAGATTTATTCCACTGCATAACTGAAAAAGCAACCTTATGTGAAGCCCCAATTATAAAGTATATAGCAATAAAAGCTTATTTTTCCCACTTTTGGTGTAAGTTGTCTTAGGAAACCTAGCCCCTGACCCCTGAGCCTAGTGTACTTAGCTTAGAATTTGATAGTAGCTTAGCCTACTATTAATGTTGTGGGGACATTATAGTGGTGAGAAAATTGTGGGGACAGAAGAAAATTGTGAAAATATATGCTCACTTATTTAGATCAACAAATATGGAAAAAGGGAACTTGAGGAGCAGTGAGGAATGTTAGCATGTCTTTATGGCACCCTGATTCTACATGCTGTCTTTGCTTCTGAATATAGATAGAATCTTTTGGGTGACAAGGAAGTAAGAGCAGCAGAGTATGGGTAACAATGTTTGTTCCTCCTTACGAGGAGAGGGAACAAAATATATCTAACGACCTTGCTCTCCTAAAAGGTTTTTCTTGCAGACCAAAAAATTATTCATACATTTCAGTGAAACTGATATTGAACGTATTGGTGGAATTCATTGCATACAAGAAAAAAATGAAGGGAAATACCTATATGATTATTTATCAAAAGACACAAAAATATTTTTAATAAAACCCTACATTTATTCTTGATTAAAATATGTTATATAAGTGATATCTGAAGTGTAATAAGAAAATTGCTGACATTCAGAATCTGAAATCATTGTGGTTGTATTCAAGTTAAATAACTTCCAACTCTGTTGCCTCGTGTAAATTGCTGTCTCTGATTCTTAATTTCTTCGTTGGTAAAATGACAATAGTAAAATTACCTGTCTCATAGGTCATCACTAGGATAACCAAAAAAAATAGCTTACTGAAGAATACCTAATACAGGGATGCCTGGTGGCTCAGTTGGTTAAACATCTGCCTCTGGCTCAGGTCATGATTCTGGAGTTCTGGTATCTAGTACCACATTGGGCTCCCGGCTCAGCCAGGAGCCTGCTTCTCCCTCTGCCCACTGCTCTCTCTACCTGTGCTCTCTCTCTCTGGGGGAAAACAAAACAAAACAAAACACACACACACACACAAACCTAGTATAGTGCTTTGTATATATTTAGTGTTCTCTGAATATTATTTACTTCTAAGTAGTGACATATTAAATTCAGAGTAACAATGGAAAAAGTATCCATGATGTATAAAAGCATACTTCAGATCTGTCCACTACTTTGTTGCTGTTGATATATACTTCCATTGTCTTCCCTCCTTCATATTTCTTGACTTTTGTCTCAACGATACCAAAGAAGGTCAGAGGTAGTTTCTTATTTCTAGGCATAGGTAAATACATGATTCCCTCAACATAGCATCTGGTTAGCAAAAGCTAGGAAGAATAATGGTTAGGAGATATGCTGATAAATGGTTATTGTGCCCTAAAAAGCTGGTTTTTAGTGTCTGCCTACTTGCATTGTGCAAATACCCCCATCATGGCTAATATCAAGCTCTAAAAAAATGTTACTGAATGCAGAGTTGGAAACTGATAAACACAGTGAACTCTTACAAGTTGGTACACACAGCTCTAATACACCACTACACGTATTTGAGAATTAAGGTGTAGAGATTCGTATTATATGCTCCTTCTGCATGGCATGATGGACTATCAATTTTTCTTTAGCCGGTGTTCCATAATGTTTCAAATGCCTATAACTTGACAACACTTAATTTCAGCTATACCCTATATTACTTGTTTCTAGGTAGGAGCTTCTTTAAGGCCTCAAGCTGGCATGCCTGTAAGAACTGCTAGTTGTTCCCATATTCATTAACTGGATTGTGAGGGGGTGACATTCCATGGGTCAACTTTGAACAGTGGGCAATGGTTATGATCAGGTAAATGATATTTTTTTTTCCCTACAACAGATGATTTTGAGTTACTCTTTAAATAGATCATTACATGGAAGGTGAAGGGTTGTATGTGCTTCCATCAGGACTAGGCGGTAGTTTTCTATCGTGTTTACTTGTCCCATAATGCAACCTGCACAAAAACATTTTCTCAGGCTCTGCTATCTGGAGAAAATAGCCTAAGACATTCCAAAATCTTCCTGCAACTTGGTTCTTAAAGTCCGTGAGGGTAAACTAAAATGACACAGAGCAGTATTGAGCCAGCTGGCCCTGGTAACTACTAATCCAGTTTCTCTCTCTATGGATATGCCTATTCTGTACATTTCATATAAATGATATCATATAATATGTGGCAATTTATGACTAACTTCTTTCATTTAGCATGTTTTCAAGGATCATCTGTGTTGTAGCATGTTTCAGTATGTGATTTCTCTTTATGGCTGAATAATATTCCATTATATGAATATACTGCATTTCATTTATCCATTTATGGTTAATAGACATTTGGATTGTTTTAATTTTGTGATAATTATGAATACTGCTGCTATGAACATTTGTTTGTGTGTTTTTATGTAGACATGCATTTTCAGTGCTCCTAGATATAAACTAATAGTGAAATTTTTGGTAACTCTCTATTTAACATTTTGAAGAACTTCCAAATTTTTTCCAAAGTGGCTGTACCATTTGCAAGCCAATTATCAATGTATGACATTTTTCAACAACCTTACCAATTCTTGCTATTTTCTATCTTTAAAAAAATAGCCATCCTAGTGGCTGTGAAATGAAATCTCATTGTGATTTTGTTTTCCATTTCCCTAATGATATTGAAGTTTATTTCATGTTTGTATTGCTTATTTGTATATCTTCTTTGAGAAAATTGGATGTTATCTTTTTTTCTTCTTTTTGCTTGTGTGAGTATAAAAAATGCATCTTTTTAAATAATTTTTACTGTAGTAATGGTGAAGAAAGTTCTTTTTTTTTTTTTTTTTTAGTGGGTTTTGCAAAACATTTGGTTATAGCCTTCAGAACAGCAGGAAAGACCTAGCAAGATTATGCAATAATAATAAGATCAATTCTAGCTCTTTATTATTTGAATATGTTTTCCACATTAAGAAGGATGATGGGACAAATTCATTACTGGCTTCTGAGAGCTAATATTCAGGCCCCATGGCTCTGTTCTTTTATAGAGAAGGCAATTAGCTGAAGATATGTGGCTTGCCTAAGATCACCCAGCAAGTTATTGGCATAGTAGGAATGTGAACACATGGACTCTCAGTTTCCCATCTGTTGCCTAGTTCATTTGGCTGCTTTGTTAGGAGTGGGTGTATGTATGTATATTTATGTAGTATTTCAGGAATGAGCAAAGGAAAGTGGGATAGTTTGTGCATTGTTTCAAATAGACACAGGAAAGTAGGATGATAGCAATTTCTTTATGCACTAGCAAATATATTTAAGGTGGTTCCAACACTCTGAGAAATAGGAAGACATTGTAAATTATCATGCCCTACTTTAAGCATTTGGATATGTACTTCTACATTACTTTGAATATATTTAAATAAATTAGCGAATACTGATTTTATGTTCCTAATTTTAATTCTTATGTAGATATTTGGAGGTGAAGACAGATAAACGTGTAGATATTTGAAGGTGAAGACAAATAAACATATGATATTTGAAGGTGAAGATAAACAGTGAACCCAGATCATTCCTACCATGCTAATTTTAATTGTTAGAATTAAAATAATTTAATTATTTGTCTAAGATCAATGCCTCATGAAATGTCAAAATATACATTATATGTTACACATTATTATGAAAATACTAGCTAGATCTACTATAATAGGTAGTATAACAGTGTTCTGTATGGTAGAAAGAGGAAAAATTGTGCCTGTCCTGGATGGGGAGATTGAAAATAAAATCTCTTTAATAAATAACTACAGAAATCCCTGTACTAAACAAAACTGAATATCAAATGAAGAGACAAGTGAAAGTAATGAAATAATAAGGAGGAGTTTCAGTTAAAGAGAAGAAATATATAAAGGATGGTGGAGAATAAACCAAAAGGAGGAGGAGAAAACAGGTGGATAAAAATGAGGGAAAGAGCAATATGTTTGTATATATCTTCATTTCTGCAACATAGAAATGATATTCAGTGTTTCATTGTGTTCTTTTCTTTAACTTCTTTTGGAAAGAAAGCCTTATACGGTGATATAGAATAAGAAGATGAAGTTTTGTGGATATTGATGAATATTGTACCAATGAGAGGATGATCAGCATATGCATATGAATTATTTATATGTTACCTATACCTCCTTAATTTCCACCACCCCCCTTTCAGTACTGAGAACAAGCAGTATTGAGAACAAGCAAATATGGAAGAGAAAGGTTATGGTCATATCCATGCATAATAGTCTCTTACCTCTCCAAGTGAAGAGAAAGGTTATGGTCATATTCATACAGAATAGTCTCTTACCTCTCCAAGTGACATTTCACTCCTCTCAGCATTATGAAGATCACTGGTTGAGGAATGATAATCATTTTGACCATATAGTACAAGTACAGGAGAACACGATCTAAAACATGAGCACTGAAAGGAATATTATAATTGATATATTTTGTTGTTTTTAAGAGAAACCATTATATTCATTCTCTGTTTTGTTTTAGTTTTTATTTAAACTCCAGTTAGTTAACAGACAGTGTAATATTAGTTACAGGTGTACAAATTAGTGATTCAACACATATAATATCTTTCATTATAGTAAAAATATAGTCAATAATGAAGTCAGAATAAACTCAGAATAAAAGACTGATTTGTATAAAATGATGGCACCTATATGCAGTGTTAATTAGTAAGTTCCTCCTAATTTCAAATATCCCAAAGTAAGAAGTTTTAAAGGGTAAAATTCTGACTATCATCGATGTTGATTATTCAGAATATAATGCAATTTTCTATTAGTGTACCAATTTATCTTAAATGTTTTTATTATTTTTTTTACTAGAAGTGCTTTATTTTAGAAGTGAATTGAGAGGAACCTGGGGGGCTCAGTGGGTTAAGCCTCTGCCTTCAGCTCAGGTCATGATCTGAGGGTCCTTCAACAGAGCCCTGCATCAGGCTCTCTGCTCACCAGGGAGCCTACTTATCCTTCTACCTCTCTGCCTACCTGTGATCTCTGTCAAATAAAATCTTAAAAATAAAAAAAGTGAATTGAAAAGGTGAACATTATGTTATAAATCAAGTTGAAGTCCATTGAGAATTTTTAGTTAACTTTCATTTACTAATAGTTACTAATGACTAGATATGAAATCAAAACATCTACATAAATAATTACCAGTTTTTAATATGCAAAAATTAGAGTTGAAGTATTCTCTTGAGAGAAGTACACATCATGCACCATGTCTTGATAGAGGCTCTAGTACTATATCCTTTTCTATAAAAAAAAAAAAAACAGCTTCATAATCACCAGGAAACTGGGTTAGAAAAAAATACTCTATATGATTTTGTAGCCATCATGTGAACCTCCTTGCTTTTTTAATAAAAATCAAAATACATATCATTACATTTTAATCTCTCTAATTACTTGATGAATAAAATGTTGTGCCAATAATCAAAATAAAGTCTTAACTAAACTAATAATGCAATGTGGGGAAATATGGTATAAACAGACCCTACATAGAGAAGTAAGAAAAATTTTACACAGCTGCACAACTCAAAAATTAATATTTGCTATTAGACTTTAAAGGTGTCTTTAAATGTGCTATTATTCTATGTAAAGAACTCTATGCATTTGATTTAGGGACACAGATTAATTTGTTGGAGGTCTTCAGCATGACTCCTTTGTATCTCTGGGCCAACCGTGTCATTGATATGTATCGTCCAGAGAATGCCAGCTACCTAAGGTATTTCTTAACAACCTACTTGTTATATTATGTAGTTTCTATTTTTACAATGTATGTGTCAACTTCAAGGATTTTAAGGTGATTCACAAACTTTAAATTAACAGGCTGAGTATGAATTCCAAAAACATCCCAAAGGGTAGAAACAAATACTTCTGTTGAGTTGCAGCATTGTGCACTAAAGAGTGGCTTGGCAGCAATGACAAGTGACTTAGCATATGACACTTTGACGGCAAACAGCTTCCAGGGACAGTAGGATTTCAGGTTTTTTCCTGCTAGATTGGGGACTATGGTCTCTCAGATAAGTGGCTTTCAAGCCTCAGGCAGCTAAAACTCAAGGAAACAGAAGATAAGTGTGTTTGGTAATAATACCAGATAAAAGAGTACAGTTGGGGTTTCTGGTAGCCTATTTTTATCTATCCACTATCTGCTGCTCTTCCCTAGAGATCTGCTTTCTTTTTCTCTACCATTTTCTATCCAAGAAAGTTAACGGCACACACAACATCAATAACACAACTAATCTGTGAAGTAGACATGAAAAGTCTATCCTAAAGGAGGTCTAGAATTAAAACCTTGTAAAATAGGAATCAAGAGTATAGGTTCCAGTCTCAAGTATTTTTTCCTTGGGAAGGTCACTGAATATCATTTTTTAAAATATAATTTTAATGGGGGATTTGTATTTGATATATGAATACTTTTATCTCTACAACTCCCTTTTTCTTTCTCCTTTCATTTGTCCTAAATTTACGTAGTTCTTCTCATTATATGTGTGCCATTTGTTTCACCCACCTTTGCTGTCAGCTGTTATCTTTACATTAGTTCTTTTAGGTATAACATATCCTCAAATTATACTCTGCATCTGCATATACTGGACTAGACACTTCTTTCCATGTAACATGCCAGATGTTTTTATTAAAGTATATACTCTGACTCTCCAGCTATTTATACATAAAATTCATTCATGTGATATACTTGCAAAGATTACAAATACAAATTTTCCCACAACCACATATAGACTATAGTTCATATCAAATATGAAAACTAATAGTTTTGAAATTTATGGAGAGTTTTTACTGAGTTAACACAAGAAATCTTTATGTGAAAAATCACTACATAACAGCTCATGAAACAAAATGTTTTCCTCAATAAATCCACCTCCCCCTCCTCTAATCCTGACACTCTTATGTCCCCTATACTAAAAGTATTGTAGAATTTTGTGATGAACCTTCCTACTATTCTACCAAATATTAAAAAAAAAAGACCACTACCCATATATTGTGTCAAAATTCCATCCTTTGCTTATCTTTATAGTATAGTTGCTTTTATTTTAAGGAATTTATAAGTGTATTAATTGCTTATATGCTTCTAAATTTGACAGCCAATTATCAGTGATAATTGGTCAATGAAATTTCACATTGTTTTGATGTAATTGTCTTTCTCAATTTGTCTAAAATTATCCTTATACTTCAAAACATTTATTACCATGTGTTACTTAGATTGAAAAATTTAATTTATTTTATTTTATATCTTCATTCTCAATCATATGACACTTTCCTGGGGTCCCTCAGAAAGTTTTCTTTTTCAAAGAAAGACAAGTAATAGTAAAGTAGGATCCAACTATATTATGATACTAATAAATGCAGAGATTTTTAAAAGAATAATTCAGCAATATTATTTAAGGTATATCTCTAAATTTGGAAACATTTTGATATAGACACATTTCTTCACTTGTAAAATACTAAAATTGACAGTCGGAGTAATAGAAAACTTGAAAGTAGGAATAACTGTCATATAAAGGAAGAGGTTAGAAAAAATACTCCTGCAACTCCTAGAATCTCAGTCCTATAGACTTTTACAGGTGAGTTCTACTATACTTTGAGCAAATAAATACTATTTTATAGAAATTTTCAAAAGGGAGTGCCTGGGTGGCTCAGTTGATTAAATGTCTACCTTCCACTCAGTTCATGATCCTGGAGTCTTGGGATTGAGCCCTGCAACAGGCTTCCTGTTCAGTGGAGAGCATGCTTCTCCCTCTGCCCTTCACCCCGCTCATGCTCCCTCACTCTCAATCTCTCTCATAAATAAATAAATCTATCTTTAAAAAAAAAATTTCAAAAGTATAGGAAAAGAGGAGAAAGTACCACAATATATTTTAGCAAAATAAGGTAAAGGCAAACTAAGGAAAGATAGTTATAAGCTAATTTCATGTATTGAAAAAGATGCAAAATATCTAAATTCATCAAGTCCCATGATCTAATGGGAAATTAAACCTAATTAGCTATGATAAAATGAGGCTTCTCTCTAAAAGCACAATTACTTATTATTAAAAATTTTATTAATGTAGAACAAGAGTGGTGAGAGTGGGCATCCTTGTCGTGTTCCTGATCTCAACGGGAAGGCTGCAAGCTTTTTCCCATTGAGGATGACATTTGCTGTGGATCTTTCATAGATAGATTTTTTTTTTAATTTTTTATTTTTTATAAACATATTTTTATCCCAAGGGGTACAGGTCTGTGAATCACCAGGTTTACACACTTCACAGCACTCCCCAAAGCACATACCCTCCCCAATGTCCATAATCACAGCCCCTTCCCCCCAACCCCTCTCCCCCCAGCAACCCTCAGTTTGTTTTGTGAGATTAAGAGTCACTTATGGTTTGTCTCCCTCCCAATTCCATCCTGTTTCATTGATTCTTCTCGTACCCACTTAAGCCCCCATGTTGCATCACCACTTCCTCATATCAGGGAGATCATATGATAGTTGTCTTTCTCTGCTTGACTTATTTCACTAAGCATGATACGCTCTAGTTCCATCCATGTTGTCGCAAAAGGCAAGATTTCATTTCTTTTGATGGCTGCATAGTATTCCATTGTGTACATATACCACATCTTCTTGATCCATTCATCTGTTGATGGACATCTAGGTTCTTTCCATAGTTTGGCTATTGTGGACATTGATGCTATAAACATTCGGGTGCACGTGCCCCTTTGGATCACTACGTTTGTATCTTTAGGGTAAATACCCAATAGTGCAATTGCTGGGTCATAGGGCAGTTCTATTTTCAACATGTTGAGGAACCTCCATGCTGTTTTCCAGAGAGTTTGCACCAGCGTGCATTCCCACCAACAGTGTAGGAGGGTTCCCCTTTCTCCGCATCCTCGCCAGCATCTGTCATTTCCTGACTTGTTGATTTTAGCCATTCTGACTGGTGTGAGGTGATATCGCATTGTGGTTTTGATTTGTATTTCCCTGATGCCGAGTGATATGGAGCACTTTTTCATGTGTCTGTTGGCCATCTGGATGTCTTCTTTGCAGAAATGTCTGTTCATGTCCTCTGCCCATTTCTTGATTGGATTATTTGTTCTTTGGGTGTTGAGTTTGCTAAGTTCTTTATAGATTCTGGACACTAGTCCTTTATCTGATATGTCGTTTGCAAATATCTTCTCCCATTCTGTCAGTTGTCTTTTGATTTTGTTAGCTGTTTCCTTTGCTGTGCAAAAGCTTTTGATCTTGATGAAATCCCAATAGTTCATTTTTGCCCTTGCTTCCCTTGCCTTTGGTGATGTTCCTAGGAAGATGTTGCTGAGGCTGAGGTCGAAGAGGTTGCTGCCTATATTCTCCTCAAGGATTTTGATGGATTCCTTTCGCACATTGAGGTCCTTCACCCATTTTGAGTCTATTTTCATGTGTGGTGTAAGGAAATGGTACAATTTCATTTTTCTGCATTGGCTGTCCAATTTTCCCAGCACTATTTATTGAAGAGGCTGTCTTTTTCCATTGGACATTCTTTCCTGCTTTGTCGAAGATTAGTTGACCATAGAGTTGAGGGTCTATTTCTGGGCTCTCTATTCTGTTCCATTGATCTATGTGTCTGTTTTTGTGCCAGTACCATGCTGTCTTGATGATGACAGCATTGTAATAGAGCTTGACGTCCAGAATTGTGATGCCACCAACGTTGGCTTTCTTTCTCAATATCCCTTTGGCTATTCAAGGTCTTTTCTGGTTCCATATAAATTTTAGAATTATTTGTTCCATTTCTTTGAAAAAGATGGATGGTACTTTGATAGGAATTGCATTAAATGTGTAGATTGCTTTAGGTAGCATAGACATTTTCACAATATTTATTCTTCCAATCCAGGAGCATGGAACATTTTTCCATTTCTTTGTGTCTTCCTCAATTTCTTTCATGAGTACTTTATAGTTTTCTGAGTATAGATTCTGTGCCTCTTTGGTTAGGTTTATTCCTAGGTATCAGAAGATCAACAAGAAATCCAGCCAAGACCAAGTTCACCTACCAAGGAGAGAACGCCATAGATAGATTTTATGAAGTTCAGAAATGTTCCCTCTATCCCTATACTTTGAAGCATTTTAATCAGGAATGGATGCTGGATTTTGTCAAATGCTTTTTCTGCATCAATTGAGAGGACCATGTGGTTCTTCCCTCTTCTCATATTAATTTGTTCTATCACATTGATTGATTTGTGAATGTTGAACCATCATTGCAGCCCAGGAATGAATCCCACCTGGTCATGGTGGATAATCTTTTCAATGTGCTGTTGGATCCTCTTTGCTAGGATCTTTTTGAGAATCTTAGCATCCATATTCATCAGTGATATTGGTCTGAAATTCTCCTTTTTGGTAGGGTCTTTGCCTGGTTTGGGGATCAGGATAATGCTGGCTTCATAGAAAGAGTCTGGATGTTTTCCTTCTGCTTCAATTTTTTGAAACAGCTTCAGGAGAATAGGTGTTATTTCTTCTTTGAAAGTTTGGTAGAATTCCCCAGAGAATCTGTCAGGTCCTGGGCTCTTGTTTTTTGGGAGGTTTTTGATCACTGCTTCAATCTTGTTACTAGATATCACTCTATTCAGGTTGTCAATTTCTTCCTGGTTCAATTTTGGGAGTTTATAGTTTTCCAGGAATGCATCCATTTCATCTAGGTTGCTTAGCTTATTGGCATATAACTATTGATAATAACTTCTGATGATTGTTTCTACTTCCTTGGTGTTCGTTCTGATCTCTCCCTTTTCATTCATAATTTTATGTACTTGAGCTTTCTCTCTTTTCTTTTGGATTAGTGTCGCCAATGGTTTATCTATCTTATTTATTCTTTCAAAAAACCAGCTTCTAGTTTCATTGATACGTTCTACTGTATCTCTGATTTCTTCATCAAAATCAAAAGCTTCTGCACAGCCAAGGAAACAGTCAAGAAAACTAAGAGGCAACCCATGGAATGGGAGAAGATATTTGCAAATGACAGTACAGACAAAAGATTGATATCCAGGATCTATAAAGAACTCCTCAAACTCAACACACACAAAACAGATAATCATATCAAAAAATGGGCAGAAGATATGAACAGAAACTTCTCCAATGAAGACATACAAATGGCTATCAGACACATGAAAAAATGTTCATCATCACTAGCCATCAGGGAGATTCAAATTAAAACCACACTGAGATATCACCTTACACCAGTTAGAATGGCCAAAATTAGCAAGACAGGAAACAGCATGTGTTGGAGGGGATGTGGAGAAAGGGGAACCCTCTTACACTGTTGGTGGGAATGCAAGTTGGAGCAGCCTCTTTGGAGAACAGTGTGGAGATTCCTCAAGAAATTAAAAATAGAGCTTCCCTATGACCCTGCCATTGCACTACTGGGTATTTACCTCAAAGATACAGATGTAGTGAAAAGAAGGGCCATCTCTACCCCAATGTTTATAGCAGCAATGGCCATGGTCGCCAAACTTTGGAAAGAACCAAGATGCCCTTCAACGGACGAATGGATAAGGAAGATGTGGTCCATATACACTATGGAGTATTATGCCTCCATCAGAAAGGACGAATACCCAACTTTTGTAGCAACATGGACGGTACTGGAAGAGATTATGCTGAGTGAAATAAGTCAAGCAGAGAGAGTCAATTATCATATTGTTTCACTTATTTGTAGAGCATAACAAATAACATGGAGGACAAGGGGAGTTAGAGAGGAGAAGGGAGTTGAGGGAAATTGGAAGGGGAGGTGAACCATGAGAGACTATGGACTCTGAAAAACTGAGGGGTTTGAAGCAGTGGGGGGTGGGAGGTTGGGGGAACCAGGTGGTGGGTATTAGAGAGGGCACGGATTGCATGGAGCACTGGGTGTGGTGCAAAAATAATGAATATTGTTATGCTAATAATTAAAAAAATTATTAATGTAGTACAACAAAAATGGACTATATCATGCAAATGAGAGTAAATTGTCAAATAGCACACAAACTGGGCTTGTTTGAGCATCATTTAATGATTTTATTACTTTATATTTCACTTCATAAGCTACTAAATATTTACAAAAACAGAAATAGTAGCAATTGTGTAGTTATTCTTTATTCATTCTACTGTAGAAAACAAGAGTCTATAATGGGGCTGGATCTCATGTTATAGGAGAGAAACTTCAGTCTTTAAGTTATAAGGCATTTACAATACATGTATGAGCAGGAGGAATCAAAGCCTTGGGGTTAACAAAATTTATTGCTTTAAGCATTGGACTGTATTTGTTTTTCTTGATTCTATCAGGAGGGAAAAACAATCTTTATCTGGAGTTTAGCATGCAATGAATGATTGTGAATAAGTTAATACACTATCTTCAATGTAAAGAATTTTTTCTATAAATTTCAATAATTTCTTACTATTATTTTAAAAGTAGAAACAAACAAAAGTAGAATTTATTTTTTAGAGAAATATTAGGTTCACAGCAAAATTTGAGCAGAAGGTATAGAGATTTCCAATATACTTCCTGCCCCTTCATATGAATAACCCTTTCCATTATCAACACCCCCCACCAGAGTGGTGCATTTGTGATAATTAATGAACCTTTACTGACAAATCATAATCACCCAAAGCACATATGGATTCACTCTTGACGCACATTCTATGGATTTTAACAAATGTAAAATGACATGTATCCCCCATTATCATATCGTACAGAGAAGTTCCACTGCCCTAAATATCCTGTGCTCTGCTTGTTCATTCATACCTCCCTACCCCCTAACCCCGGCAATCATATCTACTGTCTCGATAGTTTTTTTTTTTTTAATAGAATTGTCATATAATTAGAATAATAAATGCATAGTATGTAGTCTTTTCAGAATGGCTTCTTTCACTTGAGAATGCAATTAAGGTTCTTCTGTGACTTTCTGTGGTTTGATAGTTCATTTATTTTTAGTGCTAAATAATATTCTATTATTTTAATGTGCCACAGTTTATTTATCCATTTACCTATCAAAAGATATTTTGGTTGCTTTTTTTGGGGCAATGATGAATAAAGCTACTATAAACAACAATGTGCAGGATTTTGCATAGACGTAAGTTTTTAATTCCTTTGAGAAAATCCCAAGAAGCACAAATGCTGAACTGTGTGGTAAGAGTATGTTTAGTTTTGTAAGAAACTGCCAACTGTCTTTCAAAGTGACTATGCCATTTACATCCATACCAGCAATGAATGAGAGTCCCTGTTGCTTCACATTCTTGCCAACATTTGGATGTTATCCATGTTCTAGTTTTGGCAGTCTAATAGGTGTGCAGTAGTATCTTATTGTTTTAATTTGCATATCCCTGATGACAAACGATCACATATGTGGAGTATTTTTTCACATGTTTATTTTAAGTGTTTATATTTTTTGGTGAGGTGTCTATTAAAGTCTGTGGCCATTTTTGATTGTTTTCTCATTGTTATGTTTTAAGAGTTCTTTCTATATTTTGGGTAACAGTCCTGTAGCAGAAATGTCCTTTACAAATACTTCCTCCCAATCTCTGGCTTGTCTTTTTATCTCTTGAAAGTGACTTGCAGGGCAGATATTTTTAATTGTAATCAAGTCTAGCTTATCAATTTTTTTTCATGGACCATACATTTGGTATTGTATCAAAAAAATTATTGTCAAACAAACCCAAGGTCATCTAGGTTTTCTTTCATGTTATCTTCCAGGAGTT
Source organism: Mustela putorius furo (assembly GCF_011764305.1). NCBI lineage: Eukaryota > Metazoa > Chordata > Mammalia > Carnivora > Mustelidae > Mustela > Mustela putorius. The sequence goes on from NW_025421397.1 coordinate 5,996,559, forward strand.
TTATAGTTTTGCATTTTACACTTAAATTTTTGCTTCATTTTGAGTTAATGTTTGTAAAAGTTGTAAGTTGTTTTTTGTTTTTTTTTCCTTTTTTACATGTGAGTATTCAGTTCTCTTCTCTCCCTACCGTTTGTTAGAAAGACTGTCTTTGTTCCATTGTATTGTCTTTGCTCTTCAGTTGACTGTTTCCTGAGTGGTCTATTTGTTAGCTCTCCATTTTGTTCCATTGATCTATTTTACAAGTCTTTGTGTCAGTATCTACAATAAGTGTTGAAGTCCAGTAGTGTCAGTCCTTTGACTTTGTTCTCCTGTGATGTTATTTTTGGGTCTTTTGCTTCTCTCTATAAATTTTAGAATAAACTTGTTGATACCTATATAACTTGGTGAGATTTTTTTTTTATTATTGAGATTTTTTTTTGTTTATTGACAGCATTGATTCTTTCTATCCATAAAAATGGAGTATCTCCCCATTTACTTAGTTCTTTGATTTCTTTCATCAGCTTTGTAGTTTTCTTCATATAGATCCTGTTTTTATTTGTTAGATGTATACAGAAGTATTTTATTTTACAAGGTGCTAGTATAAATGGTAACGTGTTTTTAACTTCATATGTCATTTTTTCATTACTGTTATATACCAAAGCAATTTAACTTTTTTATATTAACCTTGTGTCTCACAACCTTATACAACCTAAATACAATAGTTTAATATTTCCTGGAGATTTTTTGTCAATTCTTTAGGAATTTTTACGGGGATGATCATATTATCTGGGAGCAAAGTTTTTTTTTTTTTTTTTTTTTTTTTAAGATTTTATTTATTTATTTGACAGAGATCACAAGTAGGCAGAGAAGCAGGCAGAGAGAGAGGAGGAAGCCGGCTCCCTGCTAGAGCAGAGAGCCTGATGCGGGGCTCAATCCCAGGACACTGAGATCATGACCTGAGCGGAAGGCAGAGGCTTTAACCCACTGAGCCACCCAGGTGCCCCTGGGAGCAAAGTTTTATTACTTCCTTCCCAATCTACAAACCTTGTATTTCCTTCTCTTGTCTTACTAGTACAGTGCTGAAAATGAGTGGTGAGACGGGACATCTTTGCCTTCCTTGCCTGATCTTAGCAGGACAGCTTCTAGTTTCTCACCATTAAGTATAATGTTAGCTCTAGTCTTTTATGTATAATGTTTGTCATGTTGAAGACATTCCCTTCTATTCTTAGTTTGCTGAGATTTTAATCATAAATAGGTATTAGATTTTGTAAATGCTTTTCCCACATCTATTGGTATGGTCATGTGGTTTTTCTTCTTTAACCTATAACTGTGATGGGTTACCTTAATTTATTTTTGAAACTTGAATTGGCCTTGCATTTTGGGACAAATCCTACTTGGTTATGTTGTATAATACTTTTTATACATTTTTGGATTGAATTTGCTAATATTTTGTTGAAGATTTTTGCACCTGTGTTCATAGGAGTTATTAATCTACACTTTTTTTCTTGTAATATTTTTGCCTCATTTTGGTATTAGGGTAATGCTGGCCTCATAGAATGAGTTAGGATATTTTCCCTCTGCCCTTACCATCTGAAAAAGATTGTAGAGAATTTGGAATAACTTTTTCCTTGTTTGGTAGAATATTCTAATGAGCCCATCTAGGCCTAGTGCTTTCTTTTTTAAAAGGTTATTAATTATTAATTGAATTCCTTATTAGATACAGTCCTATTCAAGTTTTCTATTCATCTTGTATGAATCTTGTAGGTTGTATATTAAAAAGTATAGGTCCATTTCATATAGGTTATCAAATTGGTGGACATGGAGTTTTTTAATAATAGTGTTTTAATTTCCTTTTAATATACATGAAATTTGTTGTGATGGTCTCTCTTTCATTGCTGATATTAGTAATTTGTGTTTTCCTGTTCTTTCTTAATCGGTCTAGTTAGCCCAATAAAATATTGAACACTTTAAAATTATTAAAACTCAGGAAATGAGGATTAGAAAATAACTTTCTTATAATTTAATAAGTGATATTTACAAAATCTGTATTTAATGGATAAATTTTTGATGCTATGTTAGGAAAGTCAGGTATGAGAAAAAATATTCTGTTATACTGTTCTTATTTGACTGGATGTCCTCATTGGTGGCATGTGATTAAAAAAAAATAGAAGTGTAAAAATTGGAAGAGAAGGCGAAATTGGCCTTATGTAGACATGGTATAATAATTTAACATAGAAGCAATTTACAACTATTAGAATTAACACAAAGTTCAGTTAAGCTGCCAAATACAAAATGGATTTTAATGGTATATAGAAATCAGTAATATTTATTTATACTAACAATGACCAACTATAAATGTTAAAAAATATCATTAGGCTAATAATAACAAAAATAATGTCTACAAATTACCCTCACAAAGAATGTATAAGAACTTATTGCTCAAAATGTAAATAATTTATTAATTAAGAAAGAGCAATAGGGAAGAAAATAAACTACTCTTTTTTTTAAGATTTATTTATTTTAGAGAAAGAGAGAGAGAGAAGGCATGAGAGGGAGGGATAGAGAGAGAGGGAAAGAGAATCTGAAGCAGAGATTCTGTGCAGGGCTGGATTTCAAAACCCTGAGATCACAACCTGAGCTGAAACTAAGAGTTGGTCACTTAATCAACTGTACCACCTACCTCTTTCTTATTGAACATGCTAACCATAACTGGTGTTGCTATTTCTTAGTGGAAAGATAATGGAGAAAGATAATGGAAAGTCCTAAACTACATGATATTTTAGCAGTATGTATCTTGTCTCTCAATATGTTTGTTGTAAATAAAGCCAGAATCTAGGGATTATGGGATTTAACACCCTGGAATATATCACATAAATTATGGGAATATAAAAGGAAGATATTTCACAATTGAAATATCTCTCTTTTTGAACGTTGTGTCCTACTTTAATCATTTGAAACCTCATGTGTGAATTCTAAATCATGGTACATCCTGGTATATCAGGAAGGGACCCAGGGAGCTGGAGAATTCGCAGGCATAGCCATCTTTTATCTGTGCTTTGTGTTTGTCTGGACTTCTTAAATTACTGGTAAGAAATCTGTAATTTCTTATAAGAGAAACTATAATTACTGAGTCTGATTTGAGTATTTGACTTTTGGTGTTATATAAAAATCTTACAAAGAGAACTCCAATAAAAGGTAAAACATGTTCATGGATGGGCAAACTTAAACGTGTCAGTTCTGCTTAAATTTATCTATATACTCAATAAAATTCTAACAGATTTCTAGGAGAAACTTTTGAGAAACTACACCTATTCTATAATTTATATACCAAGATAAAGTTAAGGATATCTGTTATAATTGTAAAGTGGAAAGTTAAATATACATACATTATATGCATGTATATGTGTGTGCGTGTTATTAGTAGACATGAAGACACTTAACAAAAATGTAATAGCAAAAAGTGTAGTTTTTGTAAAAGAACTGAAAAATAGGGGAGAGAGAGCCCAGAAACAGATCTGTGAACATGTGGTTATTTCATACTTGATAAGAGATAGTATATTGGCAGCAGGAAAATTACACATTTTTTTAGTAGATGATATATGTTAATTTGACTCAGTGTATGGACTTTAAAAGTTGGATTACAGAGTTGGATAAAAAAATTGATTTACATAGATTCAATACCAAATGTCAAAAGTAAAATTAATGACATAAAATATAGGATACTTTTGTGACCACAGTGTTAGGAACATTTTTTAAAAACAAATCCACATAGTATAAACAATGTGCAAATAATTTTTACTTTGGCTAGGTTAAAGTAAAAGATTTTTAATAAAAAAACTACATTGCAGGCAAAGTTAACTTCTGTATGACACACTGGATTTGATATAGGCAATGGGACACATAAGCAAATGCTTAATGTTTATATTATAAAGGAAAGCATTCAGTTCAACAATCAAAGCAAATATTTGAAAATATGTGCTCAGGACATGAATAATTATATAATAATTACTGTGTGATAGACACTGTGCTAAGCATTTTATACATATTAATTTATTTAACACTTACAGAATTATGGTTATCCTCATTACAGATGAATAGACAGGCCGGGAGAGGTAAATAATGTTTATTTAAAGTTTATTTTTGTCTAAGTAAGTGATAGAGGCAGGATTTGCCCTTAGGCTGTCTTGGTTTAAGATCTGTGCTCTTTGTTAATTTTGTCAATTGCCTTTGAGGAACTATCTGCATAGCTGATATATTCACAGCTTATTCAGTAAATGTAGAAATACATATTAAAATAAAAATCGCATACCCTCTTGCAAGTAACAGATTGGCAAAAATGAAAAGGCAGTACAATGAAATGTAAGAATATGGGGAAATTGGAAACTTTGAGCATTGCTGATGAGAATATAAACTTGTATAAGCATTCTGGAGATGTTAATAACATCTGGTTAAAACACATATGGAAATATCCTATATCTACCAATTAGTCATCCGGTAGAGTGAATACCCCCAAAAATCTTTCCTACAAGTCTACAGAGAGATATTAATAAAGATAGTAATCACAGTGTTGTAGTTTTGGGTAGCACAGAGGCAAATAATAAGTCCATTCAGAGAGGTACATTTTACAACTGTGAGATCTATCTATGTGCTTGTATGATAAATGAATACATCAAATATAATTAATTACATTTATTATAAAAGAGCCTCAAAATAATTTAAATGATTAACATTGAATGGAAAAAGTAAGAGTATAATATAGTTTAGAGGACAGTGCTGTTTATAAAAATGAAAACACATTTCAAAACAAAACTATATAATTTTTAAAGACATTTTTATACTTAATTCAGCATAATTTAGGTGGATCGAAAATATGTACACTAAATATATTAGAAAAGGTGCTGTGGGTGTGTGTGGCAGGGGTAGAGTACGGAAATTTGCATTATGTGAAAAATGCAATTAAAATGCATTTAAAATGAAAGAAATTTTAACTTCTAAACCTGAATGGTTTTGTATTGTTTAGAGCATTCATATTTATATTTGGTTAATTGAAAATAAAATCATGAACACATTTAATATGTAAATATCCTCAAGTCCATTATGTGTTATGATCAAAAGAATCAGTGTCTTTATTTTTTAATTTTTATTTTTTTAAGATTTTATTTATTTATTTGAGAGAGAGAGAGCACAAGTAGACAGAGTGGCAGGCAGAGGGAGAGGGAGAAATAGGCTCTTACTGAGTAGAAAGCCTGGTGTGGAGCTTGATCCCTGAGCCAGGACCCCAGAATCATGACCTGACCTGAGGGCCGATGCTTAACTGACAGAGCCAGATGCCCCAAGACTCAGTATCTCTAAATATGCTTTTATAATCATAATAAAGTCAAAAGCAAATGTTCTTGTAACAATTTAAAATTTATATGGATTTTATAGCTTCATTCTTTAACATACCTCAACTTAATATTTTCCAACCAAAGGCTGTTAAAGCACTGGTCTTCCTTCAGTAAGGACCCTCATGAAGCATACATTTATTTTAATAGGAGCCTAGTGTATTTAATTCGATTAACAATCAAGAAAAAATGTTTTAAAGAAAATGAATTTAAAATAAGGAGCTTTTTCAAATATAAAGATAAAAATATTGTTATATCTAAAGATTTGGCATTTTAATATAAATCACTATGAAAATGAGATATTAAAATATCTATAGTCTTAATACAATTAATTTTTTAACTTATTTTTTATTTTAATGCCAACTGAATGTAAACAGAATGAGAGTATTTAATCCCTAATATTTCCTCTTGAGAATTTTCCTTGATTTTAGATATGATGTGAATACTGGATGACTCATTCAATATGATTCAGTGCCCTTGAGGAAGGTTGAATAGAATAGCTCAAATAGGGAAGATGAATTCCCTATAGTATCTCAGAATGTAGCATTTTTAAAAGCTAGAAATATTTTTCCACACAATTAGCACAAAATCACATTGTCAGGGATTTGCCTTCAGGTCATTAACTAATATGTTCACTAACAATGTGCACAAAGTAGATTGAAAAAAAAAAATTTCTTTCTGAGTCAGAACTGTGACTGATTTGGAATTAAACCGTGCTTACTGGAATTCTATCAATAGACTCCTACATTCAGTATCTCTGTTGTAACCCTGTAATGACATTCAAAAATGTACTTTCTACCTCATCTGTTTCTTCAATACCTAAATATGCTTTAAACAGAATTTATTTAATTCTTTTGTATTTGATCCTTCTCTTACTAGGAAAGAAATGTGTCATTTATTGTAGAGTGGAAAATAATGTTTGCTGTCTTTGTAAAGCTTTAACATGTGTTATGTTATGGCATATGTATTATGTACAGAAGGATCATATTAAATAATAATATTATGACAAAGAGAAAAAAATGAGTCTTTAGGAAGAAATTACCTATAATTCATGATAAATTATGAAAAAAAATGTCCCAATTTTCTTGAAGTTTCAAAAACCAAAACTTTAAGGGTGATTTTGTGTGCTAATATGTCAATTCACTCACTCTGGGTAGCATGAAAAATTCTCTGAAATCAAGTCCTAAAAGGCTTATCAACAGTCCTTGGATTAAGGTAATATATCATTATAGGTAGGACATGGAACAGTTTGGAAAACATCCTTATAAGGGCCCAATCCCTTGGTGCAGAATAGCAACTCAGTTCTTATACATGTCAAGGGATGGAACTTGAGATTTTTACATTTCCGTAAACTAGTATATAATATCTTCCCAGCTCATAGTCTTTTTATTTTTATTTTTATTTTTTATTAACAAATAATGTATTATTGGCCCCAGGGGTACAGGTCTGTGAATCATCAGGCTTACATACTTCACAGCACTCACCATAGCACATACCCTCCCCAATGTCCATAACCCAACCACTCCCCTCCCCCCTCCCCCTGGCAACCCTCAGATTGTTTTGTGGGATTAAGAGTCTCTTATGGTTTGTCTCCCTCCTGATCCAATCGTGTTTCATTTTTTCCTTCCCTACCCCCCCAAACCCCCCACTTTGCCTCTCAAATTCCTCATATCAGGGAGATTGTATGATAATTGTCTTTCTCTGATTGACTCATTTCACTCTGCATAATACTCTCTAGTTCCATACACATTATTGCAAATGGTAAGATTTCATTTCTTTTGATGGCTGCATGGTACTCCATTGTATATATATATGTACCACATCTTCTTTATCCATTCATCTGTTGATGGACATCTGGGTTCTTTCCATAGTTTCTTTCCCAGCTCATAGGGTTTTATGAAAACTAAAAAGAACTAATTTATTAGGAAGGAAAAAGTGATGTAGAGTTGTGATTGTAAAGGATCTGTAAGATCCACTCACTAGCAAAGTAACTTACTTCTGTAATTCAACCTTTCAGTTTAAGAATCAACTGCCATCAACAAGATGGCAGTTTAATTGCTCTGGATAGATAAAAAGCATTATCGCTCAAAGCTGGTTCAGAAACATTCTTCACAGTACTACTGTATCCTAGAGATGTTGCATAGATATTCTGGAATAGGTTGGGATCTTGAATCCCCACTTTGTGCTCTCGTGCTCTCCTTGACATATTCACACAGACCACTGAAAATACTACTGTAGTCATCTGAGGTAGCAGGAAAGAATGGCAAGTGGCTGTAAGTTCCCAGAACTGAGCTAGAGTAACCAATCCCCTGCCAACTTGGACTTCTCCTCTTCTGATGTGTTATCAGCCATCTCGATGATGATGTCAAGAGAACAGTTTAAACCATTGGAACCAGCTGGAAAAGGGAAGTCAGCATCTCAGCTTTCTCTACAGAATGGAATGTGGTGGTTGAGAGAAATCTGTCTTGACCAGAGAAGCTGTTCTTAACTCAGAGATGCTTGGTAGGATTAGATCCAATACACAAGGAGTATACCAAACTCAGACATAATTTTTCAGGAATGGAAATCTAATGTGTTGATTTTTGTTTTGTTTTGTTTTACTTCTCCATTCCATCCTGATTATATTCTTTCTCCAAAGATTGTTGTCTTCTTCATATTAATATTTAGAGTTTTTCTATGGGATGTGTACTGCAACTGTTTTTTCTGACTTTTTGTATAGTCATCCATTTTGCTAATAGTAAATTTTGCTAAGGAGGGTTTTTCTTTGTTTTTTTTTTTTATTTTAACAAATACATAACTCTTCTTTTTTGTATAGACCCTAGATTTTTTCTTTTTTATGATGGTATGCTTTATGTGCTACATTACAATATCCTTTATATTGAAATATATCTGTATTTTATGTATGGTGTTCAGGGCTGAAGTGTATTCTCCTAAATTTTATATGTTGAGTTCCTAACCCCTCAACACTTGGTGATAGGGACTTGAATGAGATAATTAAAATGAAGTCACATGGGTGGGTCATAATAAGAAATATTAAACCACAGACACACAAAGGGAACACCATGTGAAGACACAGAAGATGACCATAAAGAAGCCGAGGAGAGAGACCTCAGAAAGCAATCCTGCCAATATTTTTATCTTAGACTTGTAGACTCCAGAACTATAAAGAGATAAATTAGTTATTTAAGCATCCCAATCTGTGATAATTCATTAGAGCAGTCCTAGCAAACCATTGTATATGGGTACAGATATCAATGTATAGCTATTTCACATACCCGTACAAAAATATATGTTATGCTTTGGTAGTAATGATGGAAAGAAGTGGAGAATGTGCCTAACTTTACTTTATCAGATAATAATCTATGGTGGAAATCACTATTGGCTAAGTCATCTTTTATTCAATGTATTAAATAACACTTACCACTTATTAAATTCCTTTATATACCTGCATCAGATTTTGAACTCACTCACTTTCTGCATTATATAGGAGGCTATATGGAAGTTTGCCTTTGGAAAACCAAATTTTCAGACATGTCATCAGTGAAGGGGACTTGGAAACACAGTGAATTTTGTTGGCTTTAATACCTGACATCTGTGGGATTTAACTTAATTTCAAAGTTTACCTGGTGCTCTACTGCCTACTTTAAGATCGGTTCAGGAATTGTGGGACACATGACTTAATGCTGTTGTAGGAGAAAACTGGCTAGTTATGAAGCTATTCAAAGGATAGATTATCTCTGATTTATTAATAATTGGCTATGTCTACCAGAAAAATAAATGAAGCCAGTCTAGAATAACCCAGTTTTCTAAAATTAAAGATAGTCCTTTATATCATATGATTTCTGTTAACTGAGTATGAAGATAATCTTACAGATTATATGTATCTGAAGTTTTCCTAGGTTGAATACAGATTAGAAGTATGACTTAATAAAAAAAAATAAAAAAAGAAGTATGACTTAGATGTACTTTAAAGCTTTTGCACTTTTTTCTTGTCATATGTAAATAACTAGTTAACACTTGTCATCTTATTTTCAGTTTAAAGTATAATTTGTATGCATTATTCTGAAATTTCATTTACTAATAGCATGATTGTTTATTCTTTCATCTAAATTGAAGAGCTTATTAACATTTTTAGAACATATTATCACTGCTGTTTTCTGTTAACTATGACATTTTCCTAATTTGGTAAAATGTATTTACAAGCCATTAATTTTTGTAAGTGGATTTATTGTTACAAATGTATACAGCAAAACATGTCATTGTTTAACTGAAAATGCCTTAAACTTTTTTAAATATTAAAATTAAAAAAAATAGGGACGCCTGGGTGGCTCAGTGGGTTAAAGCCTCTGCCTTTGGCTCAGGTCATGATCCCAGAGTCCTGGGATCGAGCCCTGCATCAGGCTCTCTGCTCAGCAGGGAGCCTGATTCCTCCTCTCTCTCTGCCTGCCTCTCTGCCTACTTGTGATCTCTGTCAAATAAATAAATAAATAAATCTTAAAATAAAAAGGAATTTAAAAAAATATAAAACAATAGCAGAAGACAAATTTCAGTTTATCAGATGCTTATTGCCTTAATCAAATTTTATAACAAGCCCATCAACATTTTCTAAAATTAATAAGCATTAATCTGGCTCATAGGACTGTGGGTTGATAATTAAGACTTGACTCTTCTGGGCTGTTCCAGCTTGTGATAGACTTATGCACATGTCTGTGCTCAGAAATTTTTTGGCATCCAATGGAATGATGACTGATAGAAATTGAATCTGCTCAAGAAGTCTCCTACCTCAAAGCAAACTAGCGCAGGCGTGCTCTGAGGGTAGTGGTAGAGATCATAGCATTTAAGTAGAAATAGGTAAATGTTTCTTTGATATTCTTTTTGCTTATGTCGTTTGGTCACATCTCCTTAGCTAAAGCAGATCAGGTGGTTTAGCTTAGATTCACTATGGGAAAACAATTGGAGTGAACATAAGGAGTGATGACGTAATAGAACTGCTTTTACGTATTATCACATTTGGGAAATAAAATCCCTAGTGTTCATAGAAAAGATTTCTATAGGTCCTTTTGGTCTCATTTGTTATGGCATTATGTGTTGTAGTGATTCAAAATTTACCTCTAGTTTTCTAATGAGCTTAAATCAGAAAGGTTTTTAAAAAAATTTATCAAAGATACTAAAATTTTCCACTATGCAGTGGTAATAGTGAAAGTCTATAAACTGAATGTTATTAGATATTTTTAGGAGGTGTAAAGTATATAATACATGTAATTTTACTGTTTCAAAGATACATCCAAGGATTTTAGAACTTAAAAATAAAGGTTGGAGCAGAATCACAGATAATACCAAATATCTTTTTTTAATATTGTTGATAAAACTTCTCTCTTTAGTTTTTTTTTTAGAAATAATATAAATATCAAAATTGAGTGAATTGTGATTATTTGTTTCATTTTGTTTTTATTTAGTAAAATAACCCTAAATTTGTTCTCCTTTGGTGAAACAACTGTAGGTCCTTTTCTTTTCTTTTTTTTTTTTTTTAAGATTTTATTTATTTATTTGATGGTTAGAGATGGCCAGAGAGGGTACCCAAGCAGGGGGAGTGAGAGAGGGAGAAGCAGGTGCGGGGCTTGATCACAGAACCCTGGGATCAGGACGTGAGCCAAAGGCAGCCACTTAACAACTGAGCCCCCAGGTACCCCCGGCTTTTCACTATGAATTTAACTTAGTTTATCACACCTTGCTCAGTGCAAAATCTGTAATTTCGGACATCTCTAATATTTTCTTAGCCACCTTCACTACACAATGATTTCCTTTTGGAGACACTCAGTGATACATTTCCTTGGAATTGCTGTCTGGCGTATTATAGTCTCTGAACATAAGGTATAGATAGCATCCTGAACATAAAATAGCTGTTTATCTATTTTCAATTTCTTTTTGAATTTGTGCAATTTTGCAGTTACTTTATGCTTTTCATTCCCTATTACAAAATTAGGTACTAATATTTTTTAAGAATAGTAACTATGATTCTTAACTAGTTATGTAAATATTAAAATATATGCCTTGATAAAAATAATGATAATAATGTTTTAGAGGAAGAAGGTCTTGATCCATTGTTTCAATTATATCCATTTATTTTTCCTGTTTAAAATATGAATCATGGTCAACACAGTGTAGAACATTAATGTCTCATGAAATTTATTTGGAAGATAAATATCTGATGCTATCAATATCTGAAATTAATTGGAGAGTATTGTCTATTTAAAATGCACAAATTCAGGGATTATAAAACATCTAGATTTCATTGTTTTCTTTAAGCAATTTTCAAGTACTTTGACTTTGTATTGGTAAATGTTTATTAGTTTTACGAAAGGAAGGAAGGAAGGAGCAAGGAAGGAAGAGAAAAGAAAAAAGAAAGCCTTACTTTGGAGTATACAAAGTTGAAGATACCAGCGTGACATCATGAATGCCAAGTTGAAAAAAATGTGTACAGTTCTTCCTTTGAGCCAATTATGAACAGTCTCTTTTAGCAAGCTTCAGTATCCCTCAGTCCTTGAATATCTTGTCTATTTTCAGATGATATAACAATAGCTTTGGCTTATTCTTGTAGATCTTTGGTGGGGGCTGGGACTAACTAGGGTACATTACAGGAAACTATAGTGAAATTGAGACTAGTATTCCCTATAAGTAAATACCACTCTACACTGGCCAGAGAATTAGGTCAGAGTCAGTGTACTTGCCAATCATAAAGGTGTTGAGGTATGACAATGAGGTTGGAACTGAGATGATCTGGAGGAAATGTTTTTGAAAATAAGATCCAGGGTGCTCCTGGCTGGCTCAATCAGTTAAGTGCCTTCAGTTCAGGTCATGATCCCAGGGTTCTGGGATTGAGCCCCACAATGGGCTCCCTGCTCAGTGGAGAGTCTGCTTCTCCCTCTCCCCCCTGCCTGTTTTTTTTTTTCTATCTCTCAAATAAATAAATGAAATATTTAAAAAGAGAAAATAAGATCTAAGGTGCTGATTGGCACATTTCTGGACTAATCGTCTACATGCACTATGAAGTCTTACAAAGTAAAAGCAGAAAGCAGGCAGGAAGAGAAATATTGTGAACCAGATTCCAAAAGTTTTAATGTCTGAATGAGACACATGAATATGTAGTATCACATAAGATAGAAGTGGTATCTCATATGTTCTTCACTGAAACAAATTGTTTTGTAGGAAGAAGTAGGGTAATGTTTTTCTAAATAGAGAAATGTGGAAACCTACACTAGCTCCATCTTTACTGGTGCCTGAAAGCTTTCACTTGAAAGGTATACTAAGTGAGGAGTGTCACTGAGGTCTATCTAAGTTAAACAGACAAAAGAACTATCAGGAAAGAGGTAAAAATATTGGAGGTTAGATAAAATGTTCAAGAGAGTAAGAAATGATGTAGAATTGGGATATATTAGAGCTTATATAGAGCATCATGGGATATAAATCAAAGCGAAGAAGGGTCAACTTGGGACCCTGAAACATGTGGTCTTAAATAAATGGACATTAGTATATGGGTTTAGACCTGAGGGTGTCTTAAATTTAAGCAATCTGTCATCTCTAAGATGATATTTGGAGCATTCATGCAAGTGTTCTTTCCTGCAGTTAATAACTACTGGACTGGAGGAAGGGCAGTCCCACTGGGAACACTAGGTATTCAGGTACCATCCCTTCTGGAAATTATGAGGAAAGATCTAGAAATGAACAACAAAGAAAGAAAGTTAATATATGCTTAAGTTCCTGCATTGTGAGTATTAAAATGCCCCCATTTTTCTCTAAAAGTATTTCTACTTTTTAACACACAATTTCCATGAAATTGATATCTAACAAGAAATATGAAAACTTTTTAATGTACATGTAAATGTAATTAGCATCCAACTAATTATGGGAAATATAGTATTTCATAAATATAGTATTTCATAAATATAGTAACTGGAAATTTTAGAAGATGATTTTGGTTAGTTTGTAAGGGTAAAACATCAGACATTATGATAAGTGATATCAACATAAATTGTTTTAACCCATTCCCTACTTATATAATGTTTCACATGTAGAGTGGACTATAAAGATTAATCAAAATTTCTTTGTAGCAGTGCCAATTTTCAGGTTAGCATTTAAATTCAAAGAAGACATATTGAAATTCTGATCAGTATGCACTAAGCTTACAGTTTAACTTGAGTCACTGCTGATTTAACTATGATGCAATAATGACAACTTTCTCACCGAGAGGAGCCCTTGATAACTATTCCCACACCATGGACACTGCTCTTCTGACGTGGTCACCAAACAGTAAAATAATTTATTTCTCCTAAATACTATAGCAGGGAATTTGTAGAGCAAGAGCTCTTTTCTTTGAACAATAAAATATCAAGATTAATGTGTAGGCAATATAGCCACATATTCATAAATCCCTAGAACACCAAGCTGCAGTCTTCTTCCCTATCTTTTGAGGTAGAAACAATGATACAGGCTTTGCATTTCTTCTCTGTCCCAGTTGGACTGCACATCAATCAAGCATACATCTACAAACTTTGCTTTTTAATATTCTCCAAAGCTGATTATTTTATTTAAATGGTAGCTATAATACAAGTTCTAAGAAACAGTGGTCAGCAAATTGTTTTCAGGCATGGTAGTCTTTCTTAAGGAATGAAGTAATAATGTTTTATCTTCTTTTATATTCTGTGGAATCATTAAAATCCTTTTATACCTAAGTGTTAATTCTTGCTTAATAGAGTGCTAATTACAGGTATTCAATAAGTGTATGCTGGTCTTTTGCAGATGCCACAGCACCTAGGAGAGACAATTGTTCTCTTCCTATAGTTTTCTTATTCTCCCATTCCCCAACACCAGACAAGAACCAGAACGAGATATAAACTTCAGTTATGTTCAGTAAAACCCATTAAACACGTATCCTGAATTAAATGTTCAAATTTGCAATGATGAAAAATAAGATATGGCACCAGCCCTCTATGCAGGTTGTACTCTAGCGATCTGTAGCTACGTATGAAACTCTAATAAATCCATCAGTCCATGTGATTCAGTTTTGGCATAATTATTTTTTAAAGAGAATTCAATTAGATCAATTACCAGCATTAACACTTCTGAAAAATCCATTTCTTCCTTCCCTAATTTACATTCATTAAGAACTGCTCCATACATTCTCATTCCAAACTCCAAAACCTCCATTGTAAGTTTGGAGACTTGTTTTCTCAGTCCTTCCTTTCTTTCTTTAACACATTTGTTAGAAGATCCTCCCTCCCTGCAGGCAGAAGTACAAGAGCTGGAAGTAAAAATAAAGAGAAATTGGGGAAGCTGGTAAACACTCAATTGCTATATTATTGACTATTTTAAAAATTCCTCTTATTTGATTGACCTCCTGAACTAGATGACTGAACTAAGCATAAAAGACACAGGATATTCTTCTATAGTACATTTGTTTTACAGTACATATGAAGTATGGAAAACTTTATATTTCACTATATTCATAATTCTAAGACCAAGTTTTGAGACAGATATTTCCACTGTGCTGTTATCTTATAATATTCATCCAATGTCTTTGAAAGTAAAGGGCAGACCCCTTGTGCATCCAGTGTTATGTTTTGAGCAATATATCTTTGCAGATTATTCTGGAATAATACATATCTCCAACAGTAGTGTGATACCTAAGTAAAGCCAAAAGAATAATTTTCCTTTTTTATTTTTTAACTTTTCAGAAATTTATTTAGTTTCCAGGACCAGATACTGAGTGCTGTAAATTTACAGGTTTTTTATTTCAATCCCAACAACAGTATTTCACCTTAAAAAGTTTTAATGATTTTTACTGGAATGTCAATGGTCTTCATGGTTTGCTAGTTATGTCTTCAAGTCACAGTTCTCCTGCTCTGTTTTATTCTTGTGCATTTTTCCAACAAGTGTATTTGTTGTCTTCTCCCTGAAGAATCTTATTCCACTCTTGAAGTACCTTTGCCTCTTCCAGAAGGGCTTTCTCCTCCTCTTGAAGAGCCCCGTTTTCTTCTCTAAGAGCCTTGTTCTCCTCACGAAGTGCCTGTTCCTCCTTCCACAGAGCCTGTTCTTCCATCTCTAGTGCTATTCCTTCTTTCATCAGGGCTTGTTCCTCCATCTTGATTGCTCTCTCCTGGTGTTGCAAGGCCTTTATCTCCTCATGGAGAGACCTTATTTCTTCCTGAAGAGCTTTTGCTTCATTCTGGAAGGCCTTCTCCTGTTCTCTGATAGCCTTGATCTGTGCTTCCAGGGCTCGATTCTGTTGCCAATAAGATTTTCTTTCTATGTTCAAAGCATTGATTTTTTCCCCTGCTGGTTTTTGGCTCTCTAAAACCACATTTTTAAACTTCCATAGAACCTCGTTTTGCTGTCTCAAGGATTGATTTATCTCCCTGATCAACTGGTTGTCCATTCGGAAGGCTTTGTTTTCTCGTTGAAGAGCTTTATTTTCTCCCCAAAGGGACTTGTTTTCTTTTCTGAGAGCCTTGTTTTCATCCCTGGACACCTTATTGTCTCTCTGAAGATTTTTTTCCACCTTATGAGACTCATGTTTGAACGTATTTTGGTCTTGGGTGCAAGAGAAAAAAGAGGAAAATAAGTGCAATATTTTGACTCTGTTTATCCATTTTGATTGACAGACAACCATTATTTCTTAGTGTTTTATCTGAGCAAAATATATACACTCCAAATATTCTGGGTTCAGCCAAAGGTGAACTATTGATATTTACAACAAAAAATAGTCCTAAATTTGTTGCAACTTTGTTCATATAGAATTGGTTGTTGTGTTGACTTGTACAGGTAATATGACAGGGATCTAAACAAGGCTCAGTCAGGCCCACTGCAGGAGAAAAACAATCAAAACATGAAGACAATTCAGTAACTTAACTGTTAGGTTAGTGTAAAAAAGTTTAAACTTGAATACATGTAAGTTGCAAATTAAATAATTCTAGGATATATATTGGATATTGATCAAAGTTAATGTATTGAATTCTTTGTGATAAACTGAGTAAAGCTCTGAGTTAAAGTACTTCTACCAAGCTATTAATCTTCCTCTACACTATTATTTATAATTATATTACTGGTTCTTGATGTGGAAAAATACCACATATTTATATAAACATTTCTGGCTTTGTAAGAATTAGAAAACATTTTTTCAAAGAAGTTATTATACACCATAATTTTACATATATTTACTTAGGTATTAACTAGTGTTGTTAGATATTTAAACAGACATTCATGCTTACATTTCTGTGGTCTCTGAATTCCCAGCGAGGCTGATTCTTTTAGTACTAGAAAATAACTAGGCAACATTTTATGTCATCTATAGTGATGTCATATAGTGTTGACAACTAACAAGATAATGGGAGCTATATATATAATGTTTGGGTGTTTTTTTTGGTGTGTATTTTAGGAAAAAAGGAAATTAAAATGTAAAATTATATTTAATGCTTTTCTGTATTATTAAATGAATATGTATATAGCCCTTACTTTTATTTAAATTATTATAATTAACTTTAAACATTGAGTTTTGTATTAGCAAAGTAATTTTATTTTATACTGTAATTGACAAATACTAGGAACTACTATACAATCAAAGGTGAAAGTATTTTAAATAATTTTAAGATCACTGGTGAATAATAAGTAGTAAATAAATTTGTATGTTATACCGAGTAGTGTTATTTAACACTAGCAACATTTTAATTCTAGCATATATTCACTGCTAGAATATAAAGCAAAAGAGTATAATTTTTTAAATGTAATTTTTTGATTAAATCTTAAAATATTTATATTTATGTACATGTCATGTTTTAACTATTTATACTTACAAACGTATACTTGGTTTAAGGTATAAACTTGAACATTGAATGTATAATAACATGTATAAGAATGTATAAGACAAAACCAAAACCACTCACATCTGATTAAGATTTGTGAATTTATTCCCTGTACCAGATTCCTTAGTAGCTGCTTACATTATATCTGCTTAACAAGGTTGAAGAAAAGTACTTTTTCTTACACATTTTTAACTCTGTATTTAACTTTAAAATAGGAAAATATAATAGCATGGAATGAGAGTTAATGTAAAATTAAGAAAATCCACGTGAAGGTTTTCAGTTTATTTGTTTTTCACTTGATGAGAGTGAAATTTCCCTTTGATCATCTCTATCTATAATTGAATTGAGAGAGTATTTTTTGTGATTGTGTGCCAGCTTATTCTTTATATTAGTGTTTCTGCTTTTTTGCTATTGCTGCCATGGTAGCTAAAGATTCAGAAAGGGTTCCAAAAGACAAAGAGCTCTGGACAGTCTGTTTGGAATGAATAGCTTTTGAGGTTTAAGAGCAAACTAGGAAAGAAGAAAAATAAAAATCTCTGTAGCCCTGATCTATTGAATAAACTGAATTCATAATTTAAAACCTGTCCTCAAATTAACTACAAATGCAGATGGTTTCATTAGTGAATTCTTCCAAATGTTTAAGAAAGAAATACTATTAATATATCCACAAATCTTTTCAGATGATAGGAAAAAATGAACAACTTTTTGTTTGAGAACACATCCCCTTACTTAAAAATCTTACAGGGATCTTAAAAGAAAGAAAAAAAACCAACTATAGCATAAAGTATCTTATAAACACGGTTGCAAAAATCCTAAACAAAAGATAAGCTCACCAAGTCCAATGATACATAAAATAAATTGTATATTATCACCAAACTGGGTTTAATTCATGAATGTAAGATTCAGTTAACACTGAGTAATCAATTCATGTAATTCACTACATTTACAGAACAAAGGAGAAGAGAAAAGTAATGTCAGAAAATTCAGAGAAAAGCATTTGATAAAGCAAAACTCGACACAGTTTTATGATTAAAAACCAAAACCAAGCCAACAATTATCACCAGCAACAATGTTCTCTTAGTGTAATAGGAGTAGAAAAGAACTTAATTCAATTATGAATTTTAAATGAAACAAAACAAAACAAATAAAACCCTGCAGAGGCATACCAGATGATGAAATACCAATAGGTCACAAATATGTAAGGGTGTCCACTGTTGGCACCTTCATTTTTCTTGTTCTGAAGTTTCTTATTGCTGCAAGAAAAAGTGTGTAGGATTGGAGGAAAAAAAGGCTTACAGACAAATTTAAATTAAATTAAAATATGACTTAGTAAGCTTATTAGATATAATATCAATCTAAAAATCAGCTTCATTTAAACATATTTAGCCAAGAAACAATTGGGAAATAAATTTTGTAATTTTATATCATTTACAGCAGCAGGTAAAGCAGAACTCCTAGGAATAAATCTGTGCAAGACCTCTAAATAGAAAAGTACAAAAATTATTGAGAGAAATTATAGAGGTACAAATAAAAGGAAGAACAAACCACATTTTTATTGGAATATTCAATATTGGAAAGATGTAAAATTTCTCAAATTGATTTATATGTTCAGTGGCTTCCCTGGATAAAGAATCCTGGGAGTTTGTGCAGGTACACATATGTAAACTGAAAAATTGATTCTAATTTTTTAATTGAAATATAAAGAACCAGGAAGAGCCATGGCAATCTTAGAAAACAGGATCAATGTTTTAAAAAAAATTATGTAGTAAATTAGGCATAAAAATAGACACACAGATCAGTGGAATAGACCAGAAAACCCAGAAGTAAGCCACAGTAATATGGTCAGTTAATCTTTGACAAAGAAGGAATGAATATGCAATAGGAAAAATTTCTTCAATAAATGGTGTTGGGAAAACTAGACATGTAAAAGAATGGAATGCCCACTTTCTTTCAGCATACATGAAAAGAAACTCAAAATGGATTAAAGAGCTAAAATGTGAGATCTGAAACCATAAAAATCCTTGAAGAGATCACAGGCAGTAATCTCTGACATCAGCAATAGCAACATTTTTCTAGATATGTCTCCTGAGGGACGGGAAATAAAAGCAGAAATAAACTGTTGTGACTACATTAATATAAAGACTTTCTACACTGTGAAGGAAACAATTAACAAAACTAAAAGGCGATCTATTGAATGGGAAAAGATATTTGCAAATAACATATCCAGTAAAGAACTGGTACAACTCAATACCCAAAAAACAAATTTTCCAATTAAAAAATAGACAGAAGACATGAACAGACATTTCTCCAAAGAAGGCATACAGATGTCCAAGATACATGAAAAGATGCTCAGGATCCCTCATCATTGGGGAAATGCAAATCAAAACCCTAATGAGATATCATGTCATGCCTGTTAGAATCACTAAAATCAAAAACATAAGAAACAACCAGTGATGGTGAACATGTGGAAAAAAAGAAATTCTAGCACTGTTGGTGGGAATGGAAACTGATGTAGCCATTGTGGAAACGAGTATGGAGATACCTCAAAAAATTAAAAATAGAACTACCCTTTGATCCAGGTACTGCAATACTTGTATTTGTCCCCAGTAAAACAGCAGCTCATAAGGATACATGCACCCCTATGTTCATTGCAACATTATTTACAATAGCCAGACTATGGAAGGGGCCTGAGTTCATTGATAGATGAATGGATAAAGAACATGTGATACTGACACACACACACACACACATATATATGTATATATATACATAGAGTAGTATATATACATAGAGTATATGTAGTATATGTATATGTAGTATATTTATATGAGTATATGTAGTATATATACCTAGAGTAGTATGTATGTATATATATATATATAATGGAATATTATTCGGCCATAAAAAAGAATTAAATCTTGCCATTTGTGATGACATGGATAGAGCTAGGGATTATAAGGCAAAGTAAAATTAGAGAAAGACAAATTCTATATGATTTACTCATATGTGGAATTTGAGAAAACAAGTGAGCAAAGGAAAAGAAAAGAGAGAGAAATAGGCAAACAAAGGAACAGACTCTTAACTATAGAGAGCAAAGTGATGGTTACCAGAGGGATGTGGGACAGGAGGATGAGGGAAATAGGGCATAGAGATGAAGGAGAATATTTATGATGGAAAAAAGTGACATTAAAAAAAGTCCTATAGTAAAATAAATTGTATATGTTAATTCAACAAAAGATAAGTAAATCAATAGAATAGGAGCTTGGAAACATACCCTCATATTCATGAACATTTTCTCCATGAAACAAAATTGATGAATCTCACAAACAATAAAGCCAAGTAAAATAAATAGTATATAAACTGTGACTTCATTTAAATAAAAACCCAGGAGGCTCCTGGGTGGCTCAGTGGGTTAATGCTTCTGCCTTTGGCTCAGGTCGATTGAGCCCTGCATAGGGCTTTCTGCTCAGTGGGGAGCCTGCTTCCTCCTCTTCTCTGCCGGCCTCTCTGCGTACTTGTGATCGCTGTCTGTCAAATAAATAAATTTTAAAAATAAATAAATAAATAAAAGCCCAAGTCATATAATAATATATTATATGAAAAGGCAAAGTAGAAGTTACTTCTGAGAGTAGGAATGTGATACTGTTGAGGTGATGGTAGTGTTTAATTTTTAGTTATAAGTGGGGATTCCATGAGTTTATTCACTTTTTGATAATTCATAGAGCAGCCCACATGATTTATAAACTTTTCTGTAGGTGTGATTTACTAAAATAAAAATAATGATGTATAGGCAACAGGAGAAAGAATTTAGGTGCAGATTGATCTATCTTGGAATTTGATTATTTTTATAGAAGTCTACCACTTAATAGCAATGTTATCTAGGACTACTTATTGATTCTTTTCTCTCTCCATTTCATCAACTGTCTAGTGGGGAATATCTAATCATTTTCTTATGCAGATTCAATGAATTAAAATACATGTAAAGAACTAGAATTTTGCCTGGCCCGTAATAAGTGTGAATCACCATCGTCATCATCATCATCATCATCATCATTATTCTTTTGTTTTTAATTTGCTTATAGCGAAAATAACTTTCTAGAATGTCTTTACATCTGTATCAAATGACATTCATTGTTTTTCTAGTAGCTTCATTCACAAAATTTACTGCTTCAAAATTTCCCAAAATTTTTGGCCGAATTTATGTGTCCATTCTTGGAAAATTAGTTATTTCAGGTCTCTTCACATAAATCATAATTTTCAAGGTGGTCTTGCCTTTGAGGTGATTTAAATAAATGGGAGAAAGAGGCAAAGAAAATGACTCTTTAGCTGTTTATTAGTAATAGAAGATACAGACTCAGTTAAAGGAAAATAAATGCCATGTTTAATAGCAATGTCATTTTGGAAAGTTTCCAAACTTTCAAACTTTTTCTAAACATGTTTATTGATTTGTAGTTGAATTATCTGGTTTCAGACTTTTAATTTATTTTAACCTGTTGACTAGTGCCATGTTTTAAATAGTAGTATAACAATGTTCATGTAATTGTAGACTGTGGGGTATATCAGAATATAGTAAAGATTCAAAATCATGTCCTCAGGAAGCTTCCCTAAACTGGTCAGAAATCATCCAGCA
This sequence comes from Mustela putorius furo, assembly GCF_011764305.1. Taxonomy (NCBI): domain Eukaryota; kingdom Metazoa; phylum Chordata; class Mammalia; order Carnivora; family Mustelidae; genus Mustela; species Mustela putorius. Next base: position 6,018,407 of record NW_025421397.1, read on the forward strand.
TCATTCTATAATTCATATGATTTATTCTCTGTGTTTTTTCAGTTGAAGGCTTAGCACATTTGATTGCATAAAGATATTTAAAACTACAGCAATCTAGCCCTGGTTCTGTCACTTTCCAGTTCTATGAGCTTATAAATCGTCTCTGACAGTGAGTTGTCTTCTGCTCTAAAAATCAACCGGGATGATTCTTACCTAAAGTAGACTTAGGTCATCTGAAGATGGAAAGCCTCAGAAATGTTCAAGACCATAAGCCCTGAAATACTTGAGATAAAGATGAAGTCCTATAATCTCTTTAATTGTTCTTAAATCTTAAATTTTGTGCTCCACAAGTGATTTGAGCTCCCAAGATTGGGAAACTAGCGGAAAGAAAACAAAGAACAAGCAGGAATGAAGCATGATAAACATGGCTTCATTGAGGTTTTGTGGAACCATTCCCAATTTAGCATTGTTATGGTCTGAATTGTGTTCCCTCCAAATTCATGTTGAAGTCCTAACCTCCAGTACTTCAGGATGTGAATATATTTGGAGATAAGGCTGTAAAGAGGCAATTAAGTTAAAATGAGGCCATTATGTGCGTCCTAATCCAACATGACTGTGTCTTTAAAAGAAAAGGATATTTGTATATAAGAAAGGCAGAGAAGCAAGAGAAAAGACTGCCATGTCCAAGGCTCAGAAGAAATAATCACCTTAATCTGAAGTTCTAGCTTCTAGGTTTGTGAGAAAATAGGTTTTTTGTTTAAGCCACTCAGTCAGTGGTACTTTGTTATGGCAGTTCTAGCAAACTAATAAAGGTTTCCTCTTTTCTGATTAAGTTTTGAAACAGGAAAAAAAAAAATTGAAGACATCAACTGCCAACTGACTGATTTTGGCTCTCCTACATTACCATTTTACACAGCTTTCTTAATTTCTGTTCCCTCTTTGAGTCCCTGGTTTCTGACACCCCATTCTCTATTCATTTTGGTCTCTAGCTAGGACCCCAGTATTTACTCTGCCTTGTGAGTGAGCATTTTGAATCATGCACCACAATGGTTCTTTATTCTGTTGCTTCTTATGGAACTATTTACAGTTAAGAAATCTGTCTCCTAGGGAAGTTTCTTTCTTATGTGAAGTTAACCAATTTAGAACCATCTTGAGTTTCTGTGATTCTTTGCACTGGCTAGACGACTCAGGGTATGCTCTGTTCATAGTTTCCTTCTTGACCAGGAATATTAAAAAAATATTTGGGGCTGCTAATCTAGCTTGACCCATATAGACTTTGCATTTACATTTTAAAGCCAGAACCTCCCTAGTGCTGTAAGTACACACAAACTTTAGCTGGCACATGATGTAAAAGAAGCAAATATTCTGTAAATCAGATTTTAAAATATCTCTAAAAATGTAAGGTTCTCTTGCTTCATCTTTGCCTACTTAGGAAATGCTGAACTTGTGACGTATGCAATGAACATTTGCATACTGAAGCTACAGGAACCAACTACAAATATTGGTTGTTAGCTTACAAGATCACAAGCAATCTAGCCTTTTTTAGAGGGCAGTTATGAAGTTTCCATGTCTTTTGCTTGCTAAACTGCAGCAACAAGCCTTTACTTATCAGAACCTAACCATGGGGTTCTGCTTGCTGTTAAGCCCCCGGAGGTCTGTCTTGAGCAGGGCCGTGCCCCATGTGGTCCTTTGTAAACTTCCTCTGAGGCCCAAGCTACTTTGCCAAGCTTGTAGATGTCCAGCACTTATTCTGAAGTCTAGGCATCTTTTATTGAAGTGATGCCTTTACCCAGGTCCCTGTAATCACCACAGAACTTGCTTGAAGATCCCTCACAGACCTCAGAAATTGAAAAAAACAAACAAAAAAAAACCACCAAAACCAACCAAACAAAAAAAAACTCAAGTGTAAAAAGACCAGCTGGATAAACTTTAGTAATTCTTTTCCAGGTTTAAAATACCTTGCCCACAAAGTAAAACCCAAGGCCTAATGCCATATATATCCTGTACACATGGGTAACCTTAATCACTTTCTTAAATTTCTTTTTTTGTTTTATGGTTCAGAATGTCTAAAGAGTATGTCAAAGTTTAAGGTCTCTGAAATTAACTGCTCAAAACTATAGATATCCCAGGGAGGGATGAAACCTTGTAAAGCTTAAACTTTTTGAGAAATTCTAGGTACCTCCTGTGGGTAAGAAAAGTTATACAAATTTGAGTTAATCAGATGACCTACCCAAGGCAGAATGAGTAAAATGGTGTCGAGGGGTCAGAAAGTACACTGAGAACTTTCCAGTAGATATGAAAAGAAATGTCCCTTCCTACCCCCAAGAAGTAACAAATGAACGGAGAACCACTACTGGGGAAAGCCGCTAATGAAAGGGCATGCAGGAACAGGTATGAGAACCTCCAGTTCTGTAAGAATAGGGGATTAAGGATAAATAATGCCACCCTAAGAAGTTTAGGGCAGTAGTCAGAAAGTCAGGAAACTTGGAAATAGGATTTAAAATTGCCAGACCAGGCAACGACCTTTCATTTTGTTGTATCTGTTTTTAAAGGTCAACATTGACTTTGATTGTGGAGATGAGTTCGGATATGTTCCAATTTAAATATCACTTTCAATCCTTAAATTCCATTATTGCCTTAAAAAAATGATAATCAAAGCCAGTAACAACCAAAAACAACTGTTCAATTTTAACTTGCATTCAAAGAACATTTCCTAAAGTTACGAAAACAAAATAAAATCACCACAATGGTTTGTTTAAGTGACTATCTAATTACTTTATAGAAAATTACCTTTCTTCCTTAAAACACGGTGAGTCTGCCAAATCTACTCCTGTTGTAGTGAGGAGCCGAATGCTATTTGGCTTCTGGGCTCCATCTGCATTTGTCTGCATCTGCTTTCATCCTCCTCAGACTCTTCTCAAAAGGAGCACAGAGAGTCTGCAATTCATGTGAGGGCACCCAGCCAGATTAGAAGCTGCCAAATATCAACATCAGGTTTTGTGAGAAAAATTAAGTTACTTAAGCCTTCTCTCTAGCACAGCAATAATGTTGGATGAAAGGTTATGCAGTTTGAATCTCTATTTCTACCCTGCTGGGAAAAGATAATTTGGAAGTGAAAATGTGAGGTTATGATGTGATTTGGACATTTTATGGTGACCTACCCTTTTCAACTGCTATTCTTACAGTGTCTGGTTATCATGTTAGTGATTTTTTTCTTTTCTTTTTTTTTTAACTGTTTTCCTGCAATTGCCACACTACAACACGGAAGGTAGAATGAGAATAGCTTCACATTTTAGATTTTTAAAAGGTTTGTGGTTCTCTGCAAATCTTTAATAATTCTTTATTCTGAGAAGCAAATGTGCTGATATGTATGCATTTTCATTCTGGTTACTTTCTTCCCAATAAATGATTTGGGGCTGATTTATGATAACAAAATTTAAAATTTGAGAATGAAAGCAGTAAGAAACCTCAAGGGCCAGATATTGAATGGGACATTTGATTAATATTTTAATATTAATTTTGCTCATCAGTAAATGGTAATAATGATAGCATATCCTCAGGTTTACTTTGAGGCTTAAACAAATCAATATATGTAAGAAGTTAATAATAGCTAGTGATAAAAAATAGTTGCAATTATAATATTAATTACATTAATGCATATTTTGACTTCCTAATGAAAATTAAATACTGTTAGTAACACGAGTAGAAGTATTTTAAATATTTGCAATAAAGCTAGGATCAAAATGAAAATTCTAAATTTAAATTTCTATTTATCTATATGTAAAATCTAAAAACAAAATATTTCTATTACTTTCTCAAAGTCACTTGGTTATGTAAAGGCAAAAATGGATTGGGCTACAAATATGTGACTGCTCTGTTATGCATTTTCACAGATCAATAGCAGAATCTTAGAAGTCTTGGGTGAACTTTTTCAGACTGCACTGGGTGAAGCATGATTTTTGCCTTCTTGAATGCTAGATGTAATTAGTTGATACCTCCAAAAATACTTCAACATTGTATATTTGAGTTTACATGTAATTTTTATAAGATGTCTCAGAAAAGAGGACTGATATAGTTTAAGATATAATAAAAGTAGAATAGATATACAAACATGCTGTAAACCAAGTGGCCTACTTGCTGAATAAAAAAATGAAGAAAGGCCTTATTTTATGTATGAGTGTAAGCAATAAATTATTACCACAGGCAGTAAGGGAGTTGATTTGGTAACTTTATCACTCAGGATCTTCCTTAGGCCCTTAACTATGTTTATGTATGTGAATGTATGTGCATTTTCCTTTTTCTTTACATACACTGAAGAACAGTTTTCATGTCTTATTTACTTTCTAAAGAAACTGAATTTTTTGAGAGCTTGACTACAAGATACTTTAATTTATTCAGCTTTCTCTAAAAAATATGTAGTTAAGAGATTTCTAGCAAGTCACATTGTCAATATTAATGTATCATCATTAAATGAGCCTTAGATCATAGATCTTATGGCCCACGAGATTAGAAGATTCTGAAATTATAGAATGGGTGTCTCAAACTCTCAATAAAAAGAGAAAAGAGACAAAAAGATTTTGAGATAAACTATTGCAAATATTTATCCATAGTCTTTCTTTTTTTTCTCTCTCCATATTCTTTCTAAAACATTTCTATCCCACAAATTCTTATGTTGCAAAAGGGAGAACAACAGGTTCATTTTGCAGTCTTGTCCCATGTCTCCACTGATAGATCATAATGGGCAACTGCTCCAGTTTGTCCTACGCTGTGCTTTTAAAAATTTAAGTTTTCATATTTAATTTTAAAGAAATTGTAGCCTAAAAGTGAGATCTACAATATGACTGTTATTCTAAAGTAATTGGTTAGGGTAATTTAAATAATAAAGGTAATTAATTATGTAAATGTCCAGCTATTCTCCCTATTCAGCCTTGATGATCTTTAGCAGAGAATAGGAAAACTTGTGCATCTTTTTCTTTTTCCTTCATACCTATGAGAATATCAACTAGCTCAATGAAACTGATACATTTCTAAAAAGAAATATGCTATAACATATTGTATAGAACAGATAATATGAATCTAACATGTTTATATATAAACACCATAGATATTAAAGGTTGAAAGAATAGAGGTATAATTATAACAATAGAGGAATGGTTTATAACTCAGAGTAATAATAAGTAAGTGCCTTTTTATAGCATCTAGCATAGCTTGAAGGGAATTTAGAGATAATTGAATCCACACTTCAGATAGAGATGCTGATGTGGAGAAAAGGCTAAGCTTCATGCCTAAGGCCATATAACTGGTTAGCAACAGACCCTTTACCAGATTTAAGGTATTTGACATGGAGAATAGATTACCTTTTGGTATGTCGTAGCTAACTTGAATTTGAGTGATAGAATTGTTTTATTTCTTCTTAAATAGTGAAAATTCTTCTAAGAACTTCTATGATTTAAGGACATGTTTTTTTCTGACTCCTGGTTTAAAATGAGCTTGAAAGAGAAAATCCTTCTATAATTTGCTTAAGCAACTCATGAATTCATTTCTCTAAGTGAGGTAGGGTCACAAAGTACTTGCTTGCACTTGTAAGACTCCTGTAAAAATCCTTAGCCATGATTTGCACATTATCATATTTATCTTTGGAAAGTAGAGAAGAAACAAAAGTGGTAGTTTTGAGCAGACCTACGTTTGAGAATTACAGCTACAGGAGATGACAGTAAAGGAGAATGGAGGCAATTTGTTTTGATTTTATTATGTGAGAAAGCCTAATTTTTTTCAGGAACTCAAATTCATATAAGAAATATATATTGTAAGGGTGCCTGGGTGGTTCGGTGGGTTAAGCCTCTGCCTTCAGCTCAGGTCATGATCTCAGGGTCCTGGAATCAAGTCCTGCATCGGGCTCTCTGCTTGGTGGGGAGCCTGCTTCTCCCTCTCTCTCTGCCTGCCTCTATGCCTACTTTTGATCTCTCTCTCTCTCTGTCAAATGAATAAATAAAATCTTAAAAAAATATATATATGTTATGCTTGAATCAGAGGCACCTGGGTGGTTCAGTTGTTAAGCATCTGCCTTCGGCTCAGGTCATGATCCCAGGGTTCTACAGTTGAGCACTGCATCAGTCTCCCTGCTTGGTGGGAGACCTGCCTCTGCTTGTGTTCTCTCTCTCACTGTCTGTCTCTCTGTCAAATAAATAAATTAAATCTTTAAAAAAAAGAAATATATATTTACTTAAATCAAAAGCACATAGAATATTCTTGGGGTGGCTCAGTTGCTTAAGTGTCTGACTTGTGATTTCAGCTCAGGTCATGTTCTTAGAGTCCTGAGTTCAAGCCCTGCATGGGCTTCATGCTTAGTGTGAAGTCTGCATGAGATTCTTTCTCACTCTCCCCCTACCCCTCCTACTGCTCACTCTCTCTCTGAAAAAAAAAAAAAAAATTCATATAGAACTTTTTGAAATGAATCAGATATGATCCCTTTCTTTAAGTTATGAACAATTAATTGAGAGTATCAGAAAAAAACATGATGCAGAACATTAACTGAGAGCACTCTGTAAAAGCACTGATAGAGTACTTGGCACGTAATTAGTGCTGAGCATATCCTCTCAGATACTAAATTGGAATGAGATAAATACTGTAATAATGCTTGTAGGCTAACACAAGGAAAGAGGCATTTATGGTAGGCCTGGAATAAATAGGTAGGATTTTAACTTGACATATATAGGTACTATAGGTACTATAACTTGAAAAAATGAACATGTAATGGAGGAAATGTGAGAAAAATTAGGTGACAAAAAAAGTAGGCATTTCAGTAAGCGAGATTAAATATAATTCTAAAAGATCTCTTCCTTTACACTGATCATAGACATTCATGTAAAGAATATAGGTATGTCATCTCTTCCCTGAAGTGAACAATAAATTGGCCTAAATTCTTTAGTTTGTTTTCATTTCCTCTATAAAATTATTTTCATTTCAGAATTGTGCTTTTTTGATAGTGTAGACCTAACTATATAATAATGGTCTTTTATACATACATGGTCATTGCTTTCCTTTCTCATATTTCTTGTTCTTAAGTATGTTACCAACATTTGCATTGTTTATATTATTAGTGGTAGAGCATGACCTGTAAATTCCTGTTTGCTTTGTGACAGCCTCCTGAATGATAGTAGACTAATTGTAAGCAAAGAAAATGAGGTCTTTCTTACCAAAAGACAGATTGCCTTAAGTAGAAACAGTGATGAAAATTGAAAAAAATAACAGCCTCAACCCAACAGCTGCTGCTGTTTCTGCCAAATATTGCTCTGTCTCTAAGTCCCATTTCTGAAAAAGTGTATAAATTAATCAGCAGAATACAATTTTATTTACAAAATTCATATTGATAATCCCTCTCAGTGTAATTTAAATTCTTAGAAACATCTAATGCAGTTTATCAATGTCTTGAATTCAAAATTATATGTGACGCTGCCTTTTTTAAATTCACTCTGACAGAGAAACATTTTTTTCATTCTTTAATTAGATTGGTTGCAGTATTTTGTAGTGACCATATTGTTGGCAGTGTTGTTGAGTAGACACGAGCTTTTTGACATTGAAGTGTCTCTTTCTGGATGCCTGGGTGGTTCAGTCAGTTAAGTGTCTGCCTTTGGCTCAGGTCATAATCCCAGGGTCCTGGGTCCTGGGATTATGTCCTGCATTGGACTCCATGCTTAGTGAGAGCCTGCTTCTCCTTCTACCTGCCACTCCCCCCTGCTTTGCTCACTCACTCACTTTCTCTGACAAATAAATGAAGTGTCTCTTTCATGAAAAAAGATGTCACAGGCCCTGTGTATACATGCCTTTCCCTTAAAAACTTGTACAAGTTACCTATTCTGTATAGATATAAGTATGGTATAGTTATAGATATAGATTGATATCAATTTATATATATATATATTTGAAAATGTCCCTATATATACATATATATTTATATATATTTGGATATATTTGGTGTAAATTTATGTGCATAATAAGGAGGGCAGTGTGGTGTTCAAAGCACAGTAGGATCACAACCTTAGCAGGAGTCAGGGTGTGGGTCCATTAAGATTTTTGGAAGAGGTCATGTTTTAAATGAGTCCAGAAAAATATGGAACTGGATACTAGGAAGGTCAAAGGAGTCATAAGTAAATTCATGTTGAGAGTCAGCACAAATAAAGTCATATATTAAGGACAGGCTTGAGATAAGGGGGGAAATTAGTTGGGAGGGGAAAGAGATCAAATCATGCCTTATTAGAAAATAGGAGTTTTTCCTTTTAATATTTATGTATTTATTTGAGGCGGGGGAGAAACAGAGGGAAAGAGAGAGAGAGAGAGAATCTCAAGCAGACTCCACCCTATGCATGGAGCCAAGTGTGGGGCTTGATCTCATAACCCCTGAGATCATAATCTGAGCTGAAATCAGAAGTTGGACATTTAAGCAACTGAGTCACTGAGGCATCCCTATAGATTTTTTTAAAATGGAAAATCATTAATGTTTTAACTTTAAGCATGATAAACCCAGCTTTTTAATTAGGTAAGATTTCAGTAACCTGTGTTTTTGAAGACAGTATTTGGAGTATTCCAGTATTTGGAGATATATTGAGAAATAAATCCATAAATAAAGAATTTTTGCTTTTATGAAGCTTAAAGCCTAATAAAGAATACAGATATTAAATAAGCAATTAAAATAAAGCTTCTTCAGTGTAGTTATTAGAAAATCATAGATTTCAATGAAAAATCAAATCCATGAATTTAGTTATAATTTTGAGTTTTGAGGTGCTTATAGGCCATCTAGGAACACATGTGCTTAGTATTTTGGATCTATAAGGCTGCAACTGAAGAAAAAAGTAGGTTCTAAGATAAAAATGCAGTTGTTAAAATGGAATATGAATGAATTGGAGTAAATGAAATAGTCCAGGGCATGTTCAGAACAAGGTCCAAGGCAGGAACTTGGTGCAAAGGAACATATCAAGGATAAGCAGATATAGGTCATTTTCTAAGCAGGACTGAAAAAGCAAGGCCAGAGAAGCATACATATATCTACAGAACAAGGAAAAGAAGTTTAAGAAATATATTATGGTCAAGTTAAGTGAGAATTTGGAAACTTTTTTTTTAATGCTTTTGTTAGTATAATTTCAATGAAATAGTATTGAAAATCATTTTTATACTGGATTTAAAAGTGAATAAAAGTTTAAGAAATTGAAGCAGGAATTGTACAAAATTATTTTGAAAAGTTTAGTATTAGAGAAAAAAGTTACTGGAAGGTGATATTGAGTGAATGAGTTTTTTGTTTTAAATTAAAAATACTTAAAAGTAATTAGTTAATTAATTAAAAATGCTTGTCCATGTGCATGAAGCTATCCTGTTGCAGAGAGGGAGAACCTATAGAATGTGAGTGTGTGTGTGTGTGTGTGTGTGTTTATGCATGTACATATGTGTAATTATATAGAAATATTTAGAAAGGATTCTATGTGACTCATTTTCATTATTTGAATATCTATCTGGAACAACTGTGAACTCTCTATTAATTTTCTGGAACCTGATTTTCCTAAGTGCCCTTTAGTCCGACTAGTTGGACTTCTAAGAGTTTTCTCCATCCTTGTATTGGCCATTGCAGGGATAGAATAAGGCGCAAGCTACAACATCAGTGAAGAAAAGTGCTTAAGAATAAGTGCCCTGCTCCCACCACTTTAATTCAACATAGTACCAGAAGTCGAGTCACAATAATCAAGCAAGAAAAAGAAATAAGACGCATCCATATTGGTAAAGAAGAAGTTAAATTATGATTGTCTGCAGACAATATGATATTATACATAGGAAATCTTAAAGATTGCACACATACACACAACTACTAAAAGAAATGAATTCAATAAAGTGGCAGGATATAATAGTTAATGTCCAGAAATCAGTAGTGTTTCTATACACTAACAATAATGTTGAGGAAAGAGAAATTAAAAACAAAACAAAACAACAGCAACAACAAAAACACCACCATTTACAATTGCACCGAAAATAATAAAATACCCAGGAATAAACTTAACCAAAGAGGCAAAAGACCTATACTCTGAAAACTATAAAACACTGATGAAATATGTGTGTGTGTGCGCACGTGTGTGTGTGTGTAAAATTTTATTTCTTTCAGTGTTCCAAAATTCATTGTTTATACACCACACCCAGTGCTCCATGCAATTCAGGCCTTCCTTAATACCCATCACCAGGCTCACCCAATACCCCATTGCCCTCCCCTTCATAAACCTGTTTGTTTCTCAGACTCTGCAGTCTTTCATGGTTTGTCTTCCCTTCCGATTTTCCCCAACTCACTTCTCTCCATCTCCCAATGTCTTCCATGTTATTCCTTATGCTCCACAAATAATGGAAAACTAATGATAATTGACTCTCTATGCTTGACTTATTTCACTCAGCATAATCTCTATCAGTCCCATCCATGTTGCTACAAAAGCTGGGTTTGAGTTTATCTTTATGTATGGTATAAGGGAATGCTTAAGTTTCAATCTTCTATGCATAGCTGTCCGATTTTCCCAGCACCATTTATTGAAGAGACTGTCTTATTTCCACTGTATATTTTTTTCTGCTTTGTCAAAGATTATTTGACCATAGAGTAGCAGGTCCATATCTGGGCTCTCTGTTCTGTTCCTCTGGTCTATGTGTCTGCTTTTGTGCTAGTACCATGCTGTCTTGGTTATTGCAGCTTTGAAGCTGGAAATCAGGCAACATGATGCCCCCAGTGTTGTTTTTCTTTTTCAACCTTTCCATAGGAATTCGGGGTTCTTCTCGTTCCATACAAATTTTAGGATTGTTTGTTCCAGCTCTTTGAAAAATACTGGTGGAATTTGATCAGGATGGGACTGAAAGTATAGATTGCTCTAGGCAGTATACACATTTTAGGTCGAGTCCTTTAATAAAGACATCAAAATACACCCAGGAAGAATTAAAATAACCTTCTTCACCCATATCGAGGATTTATAACCAACCTCCCATCTTTTTCTTCTGTCAGTGTTTCAGTGTATTTGTTTTTGTTCTGGTGTTATATAAATCTTATCCTTTTATTTCTTATATTTTTATATAAGAAATATATAATATATATATATAAATAATATATATAAATATATAAATATAATATAATATAATATATAATATTATATAATATATAATTATATATATAATTATACTATACTCAATTATATAATTTATATAATATTATATAATATATATATAAATATATATAAAATATTTTTTATATTTCTTATATTTCTTATATATTTATTATATCCTTGGGGTTCATTTTGACTTTTTTTTTCTTGTCATTTCCTTTTGTCAGCCTTTTTATTTGTCCATTTTTGTTTGTGTACCTTATAAATCTTAGTTTTGGGACTCATTCTGGTTAGGTCTTCTTTTTTTTTTCTCTCTCTCTCTTCCTTTCTCTCTTTTTTTCTTTTTCTTTTCTTTTTGGTGGTGACTTCCAATTACTCAGAAGCATTCCACAGTACACCTTGCCTGGATCTCAGTTGATGTATTCAGCTACACATCCCCTCAACCTCCTCTCACCAAAATGACTAGGAGGAGGAACACCCAATAGAGGAAAAATTCAGAGACTGTGCTGTTTCCATCAGAACTATTGGATGTGGACATAAACACTATGTTGGAAAGGGAATTCAAGGTAACAATTATACAGGCAATGGCTAGGTTGGAGAAAACCATTAGTGACAACATAGAATCTCTAAGGCAGAGGTGAAAGCTGACCGGAAAGAAGTTAAAAATGCTATCAGTGAGATCCAATCTAATCTAAATACTCTAACAGCTAGGGTAACTGGAGGCAGAAGATAGAATTAGTGATCTAGAGGACAAACTGATAGAGAAAAAGGATCAGGAGGAGGCATGGAAGAAACAGCTTAGAAGCTATGAAAACAGAATTAGGGAAATAAATGATGCCATGAAATTTTCCAGCATCAGAATTATTGGGATCCTGAGGGGCTGGAGAAAGAGAGAAAACTAGAAGATATAGTTGAACAAATTCTGGATGAAAATTTTCCTAATCTGGGGAATGAAACCAGTGTTCGTGTCCTAGAGGCAGAAAGAACACTGCCCCAAATCAATGAATCTAGAAAGACCTTGAGACACTTGATTGTGAGACTAACACTGATGAAATATATTGAAGTTGACACAAACAAATCAAAAGATACTCCATGCTCATGGATTGAAAAATTGTCAAAATGTCCATATTATCCAAGGCAATCCACAGATTCACTGCACTCCCTATCAAAATAACAACAGCATTTTTTACAAAACCAGAACAAATAATTACTAAAATTGGTATGGAACCACAGAAGACCCTGAATAGCCAGAGCAAACCTAAGAAAGAAGATGATTGGAGTTATCATAATTCTAGATTTCAAGTTATATTATAAAGTTATAGTAATCAAACAGTATGGTACTGACACAACTGCATATACATAGATCAATAAAACAGGATAGAGACCTCAGAAATAAACCCACATTTATATGGTCAATTTATCTATGACAAAGAAGTCAAGAATATATAAGAATTATTTTCAATAAATGGCGCTGGAAAACTGGACAGCTACATGGAAGAGAATGAAAGTGGACTACTTTCTAAAACAATACATAAAAATAAACTCAAAATGAATTAAAGACCTGAATGTGAGACCTGAAGCCATAAAAAACCTGAAAGAGAAGATAAGCAGTAATTTCCCTGACATTGGCCATAGCAACATTTCTCTAGATAGGTCTCCTAAAGCAAAAGAAACAAAACCAAAAATAAACTGTTGGGACTACATCAAAATAAAAAGCTCTGCACAGCAAAGGAAATAATCCACAAAACAAAAGACAACCTACTTACTGCATGAGAGAAGATATTTACAAATGATATATTTGATAAGGGGTTAATATCCAAAATATGTAAAAACTCATACAATACCAAAAAACAGTCTGATTAAAAAAATGGGAAGAGGATCTGAACAGACATTCTTCCAAAGAAGGCATACAGGTGGCTATATGAATAGGAAAAGAAACTCAGCATCACTCATCATTAGGGAAATGCAAATCAAAATCACAATGAGATACCACCTCATGCCTATTAGAATGGCTAAAATCAAGAAGACAAAAAATGAATGTTGGTAAAGATATAGAGAAAAAAGGAAAACTGTTGTGCTATTGGTGGAAATGTAAATTGGCATAGCTACTGTGGAAAATAGTATGGAGGTTCCTCAAAAAGTTAAAAATAGAAATACCAGTAAATCCAATATTGGGTATTTACCCTGTGGGAATGAAAATACTAACTCAAAAAGGTACATGCACCCCTATGTTTATTGGAACATTATTTACAATAGTCAAGACAGGGATGTAACCTAAGTGTCCTACAGTAGTTGAATGGATATGATATATACGCAATAGATTATCACACAACCATAAAAAAGGATGAGATCCTGCCATTTGAGGCAACATGGATGGACCTAGAGGGTATTATGCAAAGTGAAATAAGTGAAATAAGTCAGACTGAGAAAGACAAATACCATATGATTCCACTCATAAATAGAATCTTAAAAAAATGAATGAACGAAAAGTAGAATAAGAGCTATAAATACAGAGAACAAACTAATGGTTGCCAGAGCAGTGTCAGGTGGAGTTTAAGGAAGAGAGAGATAGGGACCTCCAGTTATGAGAAGAGTAAGTCATGGGAATAAAAGGCAAATCATAAGAAATATAGTCAATGATACTGTAATAGCAATGTAATGGAATAGATGATAGCTATACTTGTGGTGAACATACCATAATGTATAAATTTGTCAAACCACTACATTGTATAGGTGAAACTAATGCAATACTGTGTGTCAACTATACTCAAAAAAATGAAAAATTTAAAAAGTAAGTAAAAAAAACCCAAGAAACTAAAAAAATAAAATAGTGCCCTTCTCTGATCCAGAGGAATCAAATTACTTTTGTGTCCTCCCTTATGTGAATGCAAAACAAAATGTAAGGAATTACATAGGAGTGTAAAACAATATATGTATTTTTTTTAATTTCTCAGCAATATTCAGAGATCTTCCAGCATGACCTTGTAAATTTCCTAGGACTCAGTAGCTACAGCAGAAAACTAAGTGGGGACAAAGATGTGAAGAAATGTGGCCACCAAAAGCCATTACCCTTTAAAACTGATTTAGCAAAAAAGCATAGCTATATGTTGGCTAACTAAGTAAAAAAAATAGAAAAATAAAAAAATAAAGAAAAAAGATTTGCTTGTGGAATATGCTTCTACCAAGAATGTCTGAGAACTACAAGAAGCAGTCACTGTAAACTGCTACCATGAGGGGAATGAAAGATTAGTAGTGTTTCTGCATGCAGCCATCATCAGGAGCCATTACTAACAGCAACCATGGGGGAAAAAGTGCTGCCCATGAGGTCTCTCTCCAGGATCAGAAAACTAATGGTTTAAGGAGATATTATTGCTCAGAAATCTCCACACTACTGGCAATAAGGAAAGAATATCTTCTGAAAGAGATGGCTCACATTTTTTTAAACTCCTGTGGCACTTAAATTATTTATTAGTATTATTTTTATTGTTATTATTTTACTATTGTTTTGCTTTATTCTCTTCACAGATAATAAATAAAAACTATTCAGAAAAAAGTGAAAAATTATTTTTCCTTAGGAACCAGATGTTTTGGAGTCTTAAATACATACTGAGTGTTAAAACAATCTGAGACAGGAGGAAAAAAAAAAAGACATAGACTTTGAGGATTGAGTTAATAGACCACACGATCCAAGAAAAGATTTTATGAACTGTGATACAGTGATAGATAATAGCAATTTCATGTTTTTATGTTTGATATGCATGAAAAAGTGCAAATATCAGATTATTTTAATTCAAATGTGTTTTAAGTTTTATATGAAAATGTGTTTTTTAAGCATTAAAATCTTTTCTAGAGGAAATTTTTACTTCTGGTTATGAAGAATAACTTGCAATAGACCAATCCTTCCACTAAGAACAACTGTAGAAGTTAGGTACAATTATTAAAAAAACAAACAAAACAAAAAACCATAGCTTTTTGGAAGCTGTATTAAAACAAACAAAACTGCCAGGATTAAACTAATTTGAGTTTTAATTTCCCCATTTAGAGAACAGGACTAGTAGTTTATACTTTATAGAAAGTGATGATAATGATGCTGATGAATGCTAATATTTATGTAATACATACACTATGTCAAGTATTGGCAGAAGTGTATTGTGTGTGTCCAACAGTACCATGTTACTACCTATTATAATCTCTATTTTTAAAATGGAAAACATTGACTAAGTGTCCAAATCTGGATTTAAATACAATTTTATCTGGCTCTAGGGATTTAATGTTTAATCGGTTTGTCATGTAATCTATCTACATATCAAAATAAAATAGGTAAAGCATCTAATGAATTGTGTGGCTCACAGAAAGTGCTCTATATCTACAACAAGCCTATTCGACCTTATGTACTTAGCTTTTGGTGTTTCCTCTGCTCTTCTGTTGTCCTGTAATGCTCTTTACTCATTGGTTTGCAAGATTTGTTTTCTCAGTGTTAAGTTTCTACATAAATATCACCTCCTCAAAAAGTTCATTCCTGGCTCCAGCAACTAAAATTGCCTCATTGTTATTTCCACCTCCTTACTTACTTTGTTCGCTTACTACACCAGCCATCCCTTAATTTTATTATTATTATATGAAAATATACAAATAAACACTAAATATATGCTGTATTTCCTTCACTCACTGTTAGGTTTATATGGTAGGAGTATTCCTTTTCTGTTTTGTTTAATGTTATATGCTCCATACCTAGCAGAGTTTTTATTTATAAAACATATTCAAAATATGTTTATTAAAATAATAATAACTACTGTCAAAAATCCAGAAATAGAAAAATTAAAACCATGGAGTCAGTAAAAATAGCACTTATTTATTAAGGATTTATTGTGCTTATAAGGACAGTTGATAAACTGGGAGATTTTAGATTCAAAATTTATTTGAAACTCGGGGGTATGATGTTTCAGAATGACTTATGAAGTGAAAAATAAAGAAATTGTTTAACCTTTACAGTGATTGGTTACTATACTGGTGGCTTCCAGATGGCAGGCAATTGGCTAAAAGTGATTATCTTATATTATTTTTAGGAAGATAAATTAAGGTTTTTTGTGGTTTTTTTTTTTTTTGATTATCAGAGGCACTTACAGTGAATAACCTAAATTAGGTCTCATATTCATAAAATAAGCTAGATTCAGTTTTGCTTATGTGGCTTAAATAGTTTTTCTGCTCAGAGAATTTTTAAGCCCAGGCTCTATTTTATATTAACAATATTTTTGTTATTTAAGTTATTGTAAGTTAAATTAAGAACTGATGTGTAAGAATAAATAATGGAAATACTTTAGCACAGAATAAAATGATGGAAATACTATAAAGTATAATGGTTGTATTAGACAAAGTTCTCCAGAGAGCAGAACAGATAGGATATATTAATTATAGGAATTTGCTTATATGATTATGGAAGTAAGAAGTTCCATGATTTACTTACTGTCTATAAACTGGAGAACTGGGAAAGCTGTGGTGTAATTCATTATGAGTCCAAAGGCCGAGAACCAAGAACCAATATCTGAGGGCAGGAGACAATGAATACCTCAATTTTCACAAAGAGAGGAAATTCTCCTTTCCTGTCTTTTTGTTATATTTAAGCCCTCAATGAGCAGATTGAATGATGTCTACCTAAATTTGTGAGGGAGATCTTTACTCAGTCTACTGACTTGGATACCTAATCTCTTCTGGAAACATTCTCACAGACACACCCAGGAATAATGTGTTACCAGCTATCTGGGCATCCCTTAACTCTGTCAAATCAACATAAAATTAACCATCACAATGGTAATGTCATTAAGTGTGAAATTACCGTAATTCAATTTCTGAACACAAATAGAGAAACTGCAGATGTTAAAATAGTCTCCATCCTTTAGAGTTTTGAGTTGTTTTGTTTATTTGTTCGACCCCAAATAAAATAAATGAGTATCATTCTTGTCATTCAATATATCATTTAATTATTGACTATATAATTTATAAATGA
Source organism: Mustela putorius furo (assembly GCF_011764305.1). Taxonomy (NCBI): domain Eukaryota; kingdom Metazoa; phylum Chordata; class Mammalia; order Carnivora; family Mustelidae; genus Mustela; species Mustela putorius. Next base: position 6,035,504 of record NW_025421397.1, read on the forward strand.
GTAACTGGTATTTTAAGTAACTAAATTATTATGTGTACTTTAAAAGGTTTAATCAAAATTAAATTTGTACCCATGTTATGAATTTGAAAATTTCTTTAATTTTGAAAAGTGCTATTAGAAAATACCTTCATACAATAAAAAACACATCCAAGTATTTTGTGACTAAAGCATATATTAAATATATATATATATATATATATATATATTTGTGTGTGTGTGTGCACACACTTTTTTTTATTTTTAGTTTTCTGCCTATTGTGTGTTATTCTATTATATAGTCAAGACATATTGTGTCAATATAGCATTTTCTCTCTCCTGTGGTTACAAAATGTAGTTTGTTTTGAAGGGGACAGGAAACTGGGATCAAGTCACAAAGGCATTTTACCTGTCACAGACTAGGAACATACCACAGAGAGCAAAACTGATGGTACTGTGCATCTGTGCATTCAACATTTCATGGCTCAAAGCCACTAGACTCTTTTCTGCATGACCAACTGACTAATTGCTGTACTTGGCCTTTTCTATTCTCTTCAATTAATGCAATGCACAATTGCACATAGCAACAGAGTCACCCATACAGAACAGAATCTGGGCCAGAATTAGGCTCTAAATCCCAGAAGCACCTGTTACAAATATAAAGCATCCAGATGGTCCAGTCTTTGTGGGGAAGTGTCAAGCATTGACTTATCTGTCTTTCTTACTTTTGGTTTAAGGTCAAAAACATGATCTTTTGGAAGAAGGGAGCCAAATAAAAATCAGAAAAAATACCTAGGATTAGTATAGAAACTTCTCAATTTGTTTATATAAATCTTTATTGCCCAGTGGAGCTCATTGTTATCATTTTCTAGCATACAAATGGGATTAGTCTATGATTACATGGCAGGCTTCAGTATAATTAGATAGATTTATTTAAACACAGCTGTAAATCATAAAAAATGTGAAATATTTGATGATTGTAAATTCAGCAGTTTGTGTATTCAAACTTTAGTCTCAATCAACTTTATTGTTCTGATTTTATTTGAGATTCTAGAAAATGAAAACCATTACCTTAGCTTAACTCAGCTTTTTGTTTTTATTTATTTCAACATACAAAAAAATAATGTTACATTATGATATGTTTCAAGTGAAGAGTAACTCTCTCACTGCTATAGTATTTAAATTGTACCTTTTTGTACTTTTTTTATTTTTAAGATTCTTTATTTATTTGACAGAGAGAGATCACAAGTAGTCAGAGAGGTAGGCAGAGAGAGAGAGGGAAGGAGGCTCTCTGCTGAGCAGAGAGCCCGATGCTGGGTTTGATCCCAGGGCCCTGGGATCATATGCGGGTCTCTATCCCAGGGCCCTGGGATCATGACCTGAGCCGAAGGCAGCGGCTGAGCCACCCAGGCACCCCAACATTTTTGTACTTTTGTCACCTGCATGGTTTTTAGCAATAACAAGACTTTAGTGAACCCATCTAACTATTTTTTAAAATATTTTATTTATTTATTTGACAGAGAGAGATCACAAGTAGGCAGAGGCAGGTGGGGGGGAGCAGGCTCCCCGCTGAGCAGAGAGCCTGATGCGGGACTCAGTCCCAGGACCCTGAGATCATGACCCAAGCCGAAGGCAGAGGCTTAACCCACTGAGCCACCCAGGTTGCCCCCATCTAGCTATTTTGTATTATAAAAAAAGTTAATGTGATACATAAAAATTTTGCTCCTTCTCACTCTTGCATTCTACATGGTTTATCATAAACTTCTCTTATAATTAATATTTTGTGAAATTCATCTGCAAGTAAAGAAAACAAAATTATTTTCTGAAAATAACCACTCTGTTCATATGTTAAAAACTGAGTGATTTGCAAATTCTGAAACCAATAGGAAAAGAGATTTTTGTTTTCCTGTTTATGCCAAAGCTCTAAGGAATTTTGTTGCTAAATGATCACAATAACTGCCTTTCATTTCACAGTTCGAATGGACATGACACATACAGTATATCCTATGCTTTTATTCCAGATAACAATTACCAATGAATATCAATTTAGTTCTTTAACCCCCTTTGATTTTTTTTTTTTCTTATAAAGGAATACATTTTAAACATAGTAAGGTCTGAATCATTCTTTATTTTCTTACAAAGATTAAGAGATGATATTAGTTGTCACTGGATATTCAAATCCCAAATAGTTCCACTTTGTTACCATTTGGAAATGTTACATATTCTGCTGAAGTGTACTATAGTTTTAAGCAGCTGAATTAGAATATCTATGGATATTGAATTTCTTAGATTAATAGATGTTTTTAAAAGATTTATTTATTTTAGAGAGAGTGAGAGAGAGAATGCATTGGGGATGGGGCAGAAGGAGAGAGAAAATCCCACGCAGACCCCCACTGAGTGCAGATCTGGATGCAGAGCTCAATTTCATAACACTGAGATCATTACCTGAGCCAAAATCAAGAGTCAGACACTCAACTGAGGAGCTAACCAGGCTCTAGATTAATAGATTTTTCACTTTATAAAACCATCATGTAATACCTCAAAAGATTAAAAAGTAGTTTACTTAAAAAATATGAAATGTGTACCTATGTGTATATATATGTAGGATAATCTTATAGAAAAAGAAAATAATTATACTGAGAACTTAATAGCGACGTTCCAATTTCTAACCAGCATTTATTTTGGCCACAATACCCTGTTTAATAGTTGATTATAAGATAAATACTATCCTTAAATATGAACATTTAAAGTCACATTAATAGTGAAAGTATTTTAATATTATAGTAAAACTTATGGGACATCTGGATGGCTCAGTCGGTTAAGCCTCTGCCTTCGGCTCAGATCATGATCCCAGGGTCCTGGAATCAAGTTCTCCATCAGGCTCCCTGCTCAGAGTGGGAGAGGGAGAGAAGTGGGAAGCCTGCTTCTCCCTCTGCCATCTGTCCCCCCTGCTTGTGTTCTTGCTCTCTCTTTCTAACAAAAAATAAATAAAATATATAAAAATATTTTATAGCAAAAATTATAGAGCTTCTGCATTGAAAAGTCAGATTGAAATTCCTGCTCAAGTAAAATCAGGAATTTATTTTAATTTTGTTTTGAAGGACAAACTTGCTAACATCATTCTAAAATAGCAGAAATAATGTCTTATGTACATTGCTTGGTGCTTGTCAAAAATGAAAATGGAAAAATAGAAATTTGGCTTCACAAACTACCTACTATCAAAGAAGGAGGGAAACAACCCACTGCCACTTCCAGCAATGACAGTATGTTTTATTCCCAAATATCTGCTGGAAATAAGTAGAAAAGCTACATAAAATGCATTAGGGTATATTTGAAGAAATCAAGGAGGTAGAATTTACTAAGAAGTTAAAGACCAGAATCTTTGAAAGGGACCAGGGACTATGTAGGAGAGTGAGGCATTTAAGACATGTGTCTATTTGTGAAAGCATGGCTGAAAAGATGAAAAGCTGAGCACAACCCTGAATACTTTTGGTTTGGGGAAAAGGCTATACAATGAACTTAAATAAACCAGCCTTTTTAGGGACTGAAGACTAATTTTGATACATCTTAAACCCTCAGTGGATTAAAGTAATCCTGTATTGTTAGTGTCCATAGCCTATTTGTCTGGAATCCAGTGAAATCCTTTCTGGAGAAAGATAACATTACACAGAGCCTCCTCAAATTATCTCTAACATTTGCACAATATCTAGTGTTGACATAAAAAATTATTAGACAAGATTGTATGGTGCAAGACAAGAGGACCAACAGAGAGTAGAAAAAAATACAGAGGCAAATCAGGTTATATCAATATAATTTACAAAATTTAAAAAAAATTTGCTTAATATGATTAAGGAATTAAAAGATAATATCAAGAATTTTGGCAGAAAACTAGTAACCATAAAAAATGAAAATCTAGAATAAAGTATGTAATTATGGGTTTATTGATGAATTAGATAACACTGAATATATACTATCAAACTGGGATATACAGTCAGTTCTCACTATTTGCAGATCTCATATTTGTGAATTCACCTACTTGGTAAAACTTCTTTGTAACCCCCAAAGCAATACTCTTAGTGTTTTCACCATCTTGCATGGATATATGCTTGTGCAAAATGGTAAAAAGACTTTAAATCACCCATGCACACATTCCCAGGTGAGGGCAAACAATACAGCACTATGCTTTCTTGTATTGACTTTCATACTGTAAGCAAGTGTCTTTTTGTGGTCTATTTAGTGCCACATGTCTTGCATTGTTGTGCTTTCCATTGACAATTTCACTGTTTAAAATGGCCCCAAACATAATTTTTAAGTGTTGTCTAGTGTTCTTAAGTGCAAGAAAGCTGTGATATACCATGTGGAGAAAATGCATGTTAGGCTTTATACAGGCACACATTGTAAGACTGTTGGTCATGAAATTATTGTTAAATTTTCAACAGTGTATATTGAATAAGAAGAAATATTAAACATATTTAAATTTTCAAGTGTATATTAAATAAGAAGAAATATTCTGTTAAATATATTAAACAGAAACATGCATAAAACAGGGTTATTTATCAATTAGTTGAGTAAAGTGTTTTCAGGAATCCAGCCCTGCATATCAGTAAGACCAGTGATTCAGTATTCACTAATTCAGTGTCCACAACATCATTATATTGAGGATAACTATCTTGAGTAACAATAATTGACTGTATTAGAGAAGAAAATTTCTAAAATAAGCCCAGAGAGACAAAAAGCTATAGTATTCAGTAAATTGGGATGGCATTAAAGAGGAAGAAGAAGAAGAAGGCTGATGGTAGAGGAGGAATAAAAAAAAGCAAAAAAGGGGAAAAGGGAGGGAGGAAAGAAAAGAGAGAAGAATAAAGGGAGGAAGGGAGGGTGAATGGGTGTGGGAGAGAGAGAGAGAGAAAGTGAAGGGAGAGGGAAGGAAAGGAAAGAAAGGAGAGAGAAAGGGAGGAAGGAAGGAAGAAAGGGAGAGAAGGAGAAAGGAAGGAAAAGAAAAACAGTATGGAGATTCCTCAAAATCTTAAAAATAGTACTACCGTATGATCCAACAATCTTACTTCTGTATATATATCCAAAAGAATTGAAAGATAAGATCTGAAGGAATATTGGCACACTCAACTTCATTGAAACATTATTCACAATAGCCAAGATATTAGAAGCAAACTAAGTGTTCAACAAATGAATAAAGAAAATACTGTATATATACACAATAGAATATTATTTAGCCTCAAAAATGGAGGAAATCCTATCATAAGCTATAACCTGTACAAACCTTGAGGATATTCTATACTAAACTCTTAAAAAGAGAAAGTAGAATGGTGGTTGCCAGGGACTAAGGGGAGGGGGAAAAAGGATTTATTCAGTGGATTTTTTTTTTTTTTTGGCAAGATAAGAAATTTCCAGAGATCTGTTGCACAACAATATACTTGTAGGTCACACCATTGAACTGTATATTTAAAAATAGTTGATGTTATGTATTTTTAAGCACAATGCAAAATTAAGTAAGTAAGTATGCTGGTGATTATTCTATCAAGGAAATTTTATACTTGCTTTACCCTACTCCCATGAAACAATATATTCTTTTTTAATTTAAATTCAATTTAATTATCATATAGTGTATTATTAGCTTCAGAGATAGAATTTAATATTTCATCAGTTGTGTAGAACACCCAGTGGTCATCACATCATGTGCCCTTCTTAATGCCATCACCCAAATACCCCATCCCCCAACCCACCTCCCCTCCAACAACCATTTGTTTTCTATAGTTAAGAGTCTCTTATGGTTTGTCTCCCTCTCTGTTTTATTTTTCCTTTTCTTCCTCTATGTTTACCTGTTTTGTTTCTTAAATTCCACATATGAGTGAAATCACATGATACTTGTCTGTTTCTGACTGATTTATTTCACTTAGAATAGTACCCTTTAGTTCCATCCACATAGTTGTAAATGGCAAGATTTCATGCTTTTCAATGGTTGAGTAATATTCCATCATATGTATGTCACATCTTTATCCATCTACCTGTCTATGTACATCTGTGTTCTTTCCATATTTTGGCTGTTGTGGACATTGCTGCTATAAACATTGGGGTGCAGGTGCCCCTTCAAATCATGACGTTAGTATCCTTTGGATAAATGCCTAGTGATGCAGTTGCTGTGTTGTAGCTGGGTTGCAATTGCAAAGACCTCATTGTTAGTGTAAATAAATGCAACTGACTTCTGTGCATTGGTTTTATATTCTGCAGCTTTGCTATCTTACTGTATCAGTTCTAGCAATTTTAGAGTGGAGTTTTTTGGATTTTCTACAATAGAGTATCATTTCATCTGTGAGGAATGAGAGTTTGACTTCTTTGCTGATTTGGATGCCTTTTAAGTTTTATGTTGTCTGATTGCTGAGTCTAGGACGTCCAGTACTATGTTGAACAACAGTGATCAGACTGGTCATCCCTGTCATGTTTCTGACCTTAGGGGCAAAGCTCTCTGTTTTTCCCCTTTGAGGATAGTGTTTGCTGTAGGTTTCTCATCTATGGTTTTATGATATTGAAGTATGTTCCTTCTATCCCTACACTGCAGAGAGTTTTTATCAAGAAAGGATGTTGTATCTTGTCAAATGATAAATTTATAGAAATTCATCGCCATTTATTTGTTACATAAGGTTGGTATATTTAAAACTCTGTCCATTAAAGGGGCACCTGGGTGGCTTAGCTGTTTAAGCATCTGGCTCAGTTGCTTAAGCATCATAATCTTGGGGTCCTGGGATTGAGCCCATGTTTGGGCTCCATGCTTAATGGGGAGTCTGCTTCTCCCTCTCCCTCTGTCTCTTCCCCTGCTTATGCTCTCTCTCTCTCTCAAATAAATAAATAAAATCTCCTAATAAATCCTATAAATTAAGAAAAATTTAAAAAATCTTTTATAAAGGATCGTTAGATCTGTTTAAAATGTTAAAATACTGAAGTCTAACTTTGAAGAATGAAGTATAAATAAAGTGAAAATAGAAACAAAATGAAGAAATGACTTAAATGGCAAAACAAATATGATATAAAGAAATTAATTTAAGATGCTAAAATTTAAAAAAAGAAACTCCAGTGGATTAAACACTAATTTAAACACTAAAAAGTAATTTAAACACTATTTTAACACTAAAATAAAAGTACATATATATTTCAAATCTTATATTCTCTATTAAACACAAATCCTTAATTTTTTCCTCTTAGGAACTTATCCAATTATGTTTTTTTAAAAAACAATATGACATGCATTTCTGAATAACAATTTCAGGTTTAAAAAAAATGAAAGAACATTCTAAGACCAAATACCTGGATTCTAGTAGCTTATTATTTTCTCTCTCTGCCCAAAGTCATTCAGCCATTTAATACATCTAGTTTCACACTATAGATGATTATAATGGTATATGCTATTTCAGACTATAGTGTGAAACTAGATGTATGACTGAATGTCTATGCAGGTAGACAGGTAGCTCCTGTGGTTAAAAGTAAGAATATCATGTATGGTGCTATATTGATTATGTGCCCAGAAAACCATGTCTCTGTAATATGAAAGGTAAAAGTTAAATGCTAATGATAAAATTTTGTTTATAAAAACACTCAGATTGGTTTATGCTTATATTTATAATTGTGAATTGCAGTTCAAATGATCACCTTAAAGGAAGAGTTAAGTTTTAAATTTAAGTATGAAAACGCATACTCAATGTTGTATGTGCCTAGTCCATTTAAAGCATCTATTTTCTTTTTTTTAGCGCTATATTGTTTTTCCTTTACTATAAAGGAATTTAGTGGCAAGCAAAATGCCCCTTTTATAGGGGACTGTTATAGCTACATAATTCTGATATACCTATTGGAAACTCCTATGGTTAGCACATGACTAACTTTGTGTATATGAATGGTTAATTTAATAGCAATAGCATTTATAGTCACTATGTTTTTTAGCTATCTTTAAACAGTCAACATTATTATCTTTCAAAGTAATGTGTATGGAGGGGAGGGTGTGGGGGTTGGGTGAGCCTGGTGGTGGGTATTAGGGAGGGCACGTATTGCATGGAGCACTGGGTGTGGTACATAAGCAATGAATCTTGGAACACTGAAAAAATTAAATTAAAAAGGAAACAGAAACAAGAAAAATAAAATTTAGAATACTATAGACCAACAATAAAAATGAAAATAATTTATAATGTTTCCACAGAGATTATTTTTGATGCAAAGAATGGTTTTTAAAATAATTCATGTGTGCACCTTGTCTGATTTCATGGAACTTACAATATTGTGGAGGAGGTGGATGTTTAAAAAGATAAAATAATTGGATTTTTTGGAGAAAATCCATGCAGAAAATAAATTAAGTGTGAAGTTAGAATGGAGAGAAGGATCTGTATTTAAATAGAATAATCAAGGAAGAGTTTTCTGTAAAGGTGATGTTCAAGCTCATAAACACATGATGAAAAATTGCCAAACAAACAGAAGGAAGAGTGGAAGAACATTATAGGTTGCAAATGTCCTGTCATATGAAAGATCCTGGCATATTTGAGAGAGTAAATCTAAATGTCAGTGCTGTTGGGCATCGTTAGCAATTAGGAAGGAGGGTTGGAGAAGTAGGAGAGAGATAATGTAATGCATTCAAGGATGTGGTAAAGTTGGATTTTATTTTAGGTGAAACAGAACACCAGTAAAGGATTGTGAGGAAAATACTTAGTAGATTCACAAAGTCAGGCTCAGGTTGACCATGACTGGAACTACAGTGGAAACAGATCTGATATATTTTGAAGGAAATATTGATAGGTTGTGGTAATGCATTGGAATCTGGTAAATAAGTGAGAAGGGAGGTCATAACTTCTAAATTCATCATTTGAGCTAGAAGATGGATGCTAATCCTCTTTAGAGAGAAGAGGAAGACTAGAGTTTGGAAAGAGGCAGATTTTGTGAGAAACAAAGATAAAGAGTCTCATTTTAATTATATCAAGTGTGAAATATCCAAATGCAGGTAAAAAGGGAAAGATTATATATACACATAAAATCAGAGGAAAGATGTGACTTGAACATATAAATGTGAATCACAGTATAAATATAGTCTTCAAATAGAGTGGAATTTAGAGTTCACCTAAGGAGTGTTGAGAAGAAAAGTGGTGAATTTGGTAACATGAAGAAATTCAGTATTTCAGGGGAGGCAGCAATGTAGATAATAACCAGTCTCTTAGTAAGTAAGAAAGAAAGAAAGAAGGAAAGAAATCTGTACAGTAAGCTATGATTTGTTCTAATATTTTTCTAAATTTATTTTTTGTATTTGAAAATATTTGAAAACTGTATAGAGAGGCTTAAGCAATTCACTCATACCAAATGACATATTTATTCTCATATTGTGAATTTATATGATTTACCTCACATTTTTCTTTGCCTATACTTTGGTATATTTTTCAAGTATTTCTCACCAATAAAGGATTACTCAAGATCCTTCTGATTAATTAAGACCAAGTGCATACCTATGACTCATTTCTCTAACACGAAGTACAGCTCCAAAGACTTGGTTAGGAAGATGCAAGCACATATATGTGAATCACTAAATTGTCTAAATGTTAGTCTGTTCAGAGATTCCTTTTTTTTTTTTAAAGATTTTATTTATTTATTTGTCAGAGAGAGTGAGCACAGGTAGACAGAGAGGCAGGCAGAGGCAGAGGGAGAAGCAGGCTCCCTGCTGAGCAAGGAGCCTGACGTGGGACTCGATCCCAGGACGCTGGGATCATGACCTGAGCCGAAGGCAGCCGCTTAACCAACTGAGCCACCCAGGTGTCCCTGTTCAGAGATTCCTAATCTTAAATACATTTTTCTGTATTAAGGAATACTGTTTTCAAAACATGGACAAAACTTCACAAATGGTAGTATTATCCCTTTCCTTCTATCTCTTATTTTACCATTTTAGTATTAAAGTAAAATTCCTTTTAAAATAAAAAAAAATCCTTTAGTTTGCTTTAATAATTACTTTAAAAAAATTCTAAACTTTTTTTTTTCAGACCTGGAGAACTGATATTTATATTCTTCCTGGTCTTTAATGCAGGGAGAGTTGAGGGTGCTATTCATGAAGAAAATGACAATATATATACAGAGGCACATGCTGGCTCTATCTGTGGCCCACTGTAGTTGTGGTTAATTCACTAGATTTGTGATTAAGCTTTCAGGAGTACAATGCCTGAGAAAAAGCAGCTATGATCATTTTTTATGGAAGAGTTTTTCAAGGTAACTCTTTTCATTTTGGAGGCTGATTTGGAGGTGAATGAAGGACATTTGTGTATTGAAGAGATTAACATGAATCTTGAGAGGAATTAAAGCAGACCCCTCAAATGAAGATCAGCCACAGTGTTTTTAAAATTGGATAAACTGCAAAGAAGCAGGCTTATGTAAGTATCTTAAGTTAAAATAACAAAAGAAGACTTGCTGTGCCTTAAATGATCATTTAAATGATCATATAAAATATGGTTTTACGGAAGGTCGATTTTATATGTAACACTGAATGTTTGTTCACTGTTATCAGTTTCTGTTAATGACTGTTTATACTTTCTTGTTGAGCATGCACGCACAAATGGAACAAAAGCTGTTTAGTATGTTTGAGGTAACCATATAATTTGTCAAAATTGGGATACTTTGGAAAACACATTTGGCACTGTTAATAACTATGTTGGGCAACTGGCATAAAATGGAATCATCCTAGGTAAACAAGAATGTATAACCATTTCAACTGTACAATTTCTCAAGTGTTCTGCATAAAGACTAGGCTTTTAAATATTCCTTAATGCAGTAACTTGAATCTTCCTTGTAAGGGGTGTCTGTGTGTGTGTGTGTGTGCATTTAAAAGGCTTTTTTTTTTTAATAGGAAAGATTCGGTTTAATTGAGAATTGATCAAGAAGTTATTCTGCAAATTAGGAAGAACTAATCAATAGCTTCCTTGACTAGCTCAATTGTGAGGGCTATAAAACTGTAAATTGTCTGTAATTGGGCTCTTTTCCCTAAATGCATATTAAAATTTTGCTTATTATTGAATTGAAAATACTGCCATAATGAATTTAATCCTGAGAAAATAACAGATCCATATGGATAAGCATGTATCTATTTTATATCTATTTTTAAATTAAAACATTAGATCCCATATCAGAAATATTTAGAACTCAAGTCATTAATTCAAAAATATGCATTTTTTTAAACCAGAAAACAGCACAGAGATTTGTTGAGGAAGTAAATTAAAATTACAGAAAAGTACAAATGGTTATTAATATCTTCACATTTTATAGGTACCAATTAGTATGATATCAGTCTATGTCATGTTAAAGATAATTCTCTAGGCCATACCAGCCTAGAGGGGAAGTTAGGGCACTAGAGAAGTAGAAGTCTATTTCTTTATAGTTCAGCTCCAGGGACTACTTTGCTAAAAACATAGTTCTGATACAAATCACTTTTTTACTCAAGAATAAGAGGATAGGGCGCCTGGGTGGCTCAGTGGGTTAAGCCGCAGCCTTCAGCTCGGGTCGTGATCTCAAGGTCCTGGGATTGAGGCCCGCATCGGGCTCTCTGCTCAGCAGGGAGCCTGCTTCCCTCTCTCTCTCTCTGCCTGCCTCTCTGTCTACTTGTGATCTCTCTCTGTCAAATAAATAAATAAAAATAAATAAAATCTTAAAAAAAAAAAAAAGAATAAGAGCATAGTGTGATTCCTGAGGTCTTGAAAGAACTGCCATTTCTTGGCCCATATGATTAAAATTTCTCCTACTCTCTAGTCCTCCCTCTGTTTTCATTCAAATCTTGTTCCTTGAGACACCATTGTTAAAGGCCTTCCGTGGCACCATTATTAGAAGCTTTCTCCAGCTGTGCTCTAGGCATTTATATTTACCTGTAAAACGGACAACATTTCTCTCTACTGTGACCATTTTCATAAAAGTTTGGTAATCTTTTCCAAACTTTCTTCTGTCAAAGAAAAATTTGCCCTGGACAATCTTAAACAGTCAAGGAAGATTTTATTCAAATCTATTGCACAGGAGAGAGAGAGACCAGAGGTAGTCTGAGCTTGATTCTTTTGAAACAAAGGATGGGGGAGTTTTTAAGTGCTGGCGTGACTCATGGCTAGTAGAAACTATACAAGAAGGTTACTGGAGAAGTTGCTTAGTGAAATATATTGAACATATTCAGTTTTTCTTGAATTTGCAAATGTTTTTCTTTATGATTAGGCAACCTGTGTTTGCTAATTGGCCTTGTCAATATTAGGCTCCTACCCTCCCTCAGAGACTGAGGGACAGTGGTGCTATCTTCTTTGATGTATTTCATTTCCAATATATGGTTGCAGGTCCTTGAGAAAGATATTACTGGCTTGTAAAATTGATAAGAGGATTTTTAAGTGATTTATATACATCTCAAAGAAGTAGAGAAATAATTTATAATTACAAGTTTGTTTGTTTTAAGTAAATGCTCCTGACATTTTAAGAAATGTCAGGAGCCTGGAGTCAAGAAAAAAACCTGTCTAAAGTCAAGCTGAGGGGAACATTAAGGTTGCTATTTTGGTCACCTTTTTTTTTTTTTTTTAATTTTATGTATTTATTTGACAGTGAGAGAGATCACAAGTAGGTAGAGAGGCAGGCAGAGAGGGAGAGGAGGAAGCAGGCTCCCCACTGAGCAGAGAGCCTGAGGCAGGGCTTGATCCCAGAACCCTGGGATCATGACCTGAGCCGAAGGAAGAGGCTTAACCCACTGAGCCACCCAGGCCCCCCTATTTTGGTCACCTTTATGTTATCACATAGTGAATGCTTTTATCCTGGGAAGTTCAGATCGGCCTATCTTTAGTTTTTCTCTCAATTAGAACAATTTAGTCCTAGTTTTTCTTCTCGGAACCACCAGCTATTTTACCTTATAACTGTCCTCATGCTTTATTGACCTCTTATGAACTTTCTAGTCATAGAAAAGACTATGTTTTGTGACTCCTGTCACAAAACAAAACAAAACAAAATGAAACAAAACAAAACACTATTATCATTTTCATCTACCAGCAAAAACATCTTTCCCCACCTACTAGGTTAATCCAACTAAGTCTTGTACTACTTTTCAAAAATATTGTCATATTTTATCCCAGTCATTAGCAAACACTCTACGGGGTAAAAATATTGTAGAATTTAAATACTTAATTTATAAAAATACATCTTAAAGTACAGTTCAGTATGGTATAATCAATCAACTAAATACATAGAAAATATTTTAAGAATTTAAAAATGTTTTTACTTGATTTTTGGTTTTCTTTAAACTAGTGGTAACCAAAATGTCCATCAACTGATAAATAAAGACAATGTGGGTTTAGAGATTGTATTTATGGTGTGTGTGTGTGTGTGTGTGTGTATAGAATGTAAGAAGAAAGAATGCAATGATGCTGGAAAATCCAAAGGATGCATAATATTGAACAATTGTCATTTATGTTCTAATTCTTCAAAATTTTAACACTACGAATTCCTCTATGGGGTATCTAGTACCTTATGGATACTAATGGAAAGGAGAAATTGTATCTCAAACTTAATTAGTGAAAAGCACTTTCCTAACCCCTCTCTGATAAAGCATTGGCTGATTCATTATTAAACCTAATCAGCCAAAGACTACCCAAACCTGAGATCTCATAAATTCAGATTTGTTGATTCACACCAAAGGTAGATAATCCAGAGCACTGAGGAATGCCCTCAAAAAATGAGAACTTAGATTCTTTTATAAGGTTCACGTTCTTCTTAAAGGACTTTGCAAAGGCCTCAGAGAAGCAGGGATTAGTTCTGAATTGGTTACTTTTCTCAGGATTATGATTGACTAGGGATTAATAATTTAGCAAGTTGAGGTCCCCAGGAATGGATAGGAATAGCAAAATAGATGTAGAACATTATAAGGAAGAGAGTAACAATCAATCAGAGATTATTATGACATTTTATAGCTGCTGTGTGACTTTAGGAAAAATGTTTTCTGTTTATTTTGCTGCTGTTTTGACCTATGTCTATGTGTACTCCTATGCTGATCAATGGCAAGGCTGCATTTTTTTTTTTAATCTAACTAGATTTTCATTTATTTATGACTGGTTTTCATTCCTTCACTGGTCTCTGAAAATTCAGTTAGTCCTCCCTTCTCTCCCTCCCCAATTTTGACTCAGGAACCAGGAGAAGGTCTATGGAAAACCCATTCTTGTGGTAAACCCTAATAGCTATGGTAGTAACATTCATGTGGGAGATGGAGGCTGGCAGAGGCACAATTTGTATCATTTCTCTTTATTATCACTGATAGCAGTTCTCAGAAAAATACTATGATTTTGACTATCAGAGCTGCTTTGGCCTATTCCTAAACTCTTATCTCTGCCCATTTCCCGCTCTGAACATTTGTCCACAATTCTGTGAATTTGCTTTAGTTCTAATACAGTGTTATACTTGCTTCAGCAGCATATATACCAAATTTGGAACAATTCAATGTTGTCCACAAAGATAAGAGAAACAAAAGATGTCACCAGATTTATTTCCTGGTAAATCTGGCTTTAATATGGTCTGAAGCTTAGAGTCCTGTTTCTTAAGTATACACAATACATTTAAATGATCATTTAAGGCACAGCAAGTCTTCTTTTGTTATTTTAACTTAAGATACTGACATAAGCCTCCTCCTTTGCAGTTTATCCAATTTTAAAAACTCTGTGGCTGATCTTCATTTGAGGGGTCTGCTTTAATTCCTCTCAAGATTCATGTTAATCTCTTCAATACACAAATGTCCTTCATTCACCTCCAAATCAGCCTCCAAAATGAAAAGAGTTACCTTGAAAAACTCTTCCATAAAAATGATCATAGCTGCTTTTTCTCAGGCATTGTACTCCTGAAAGCTTAATCACAAATCTAGTGAATTACCCACAACTATAGTGGGCCACAGATAGAGCCAGCATGTGCCTCTGTATATATATTGTCACTTTCTTCATGAATAGCACCCTCATCCCTCCCTGCATTAAAGACCAGGAAGAATATAAATATCAGTTCTCCAGGTCTGAAAAAAAAAATTTTGGAATTTTTTTAAAGTAATTATTAAAGCAAACTAAAGGATTTTTTTTTTATTTTAAAAGTAAAAAATGGGTACATAGTACATAGAACTTACATTTCTAGTTTCAAACATCATAATGCTAAAAAAAATTATTAAGGGGTGCCTGGCTGACTCACTCAGAAAAGCATGCAACACTTGGTCTTAGGGTCCTGAGTTTGAGCCCCAGATAGAGTAAGTATAAAGATTACTTAAATAAGAACTTTAAGCTTTTTTTTGTTGTTGGTTTTTTTTTTAAGATTTTATTTATTTATCAGAGAG
The DNA here is from genome assembly GCF_011764305.1 of Mustela putorius furo. NCBI lineage: Eukaryota > Metazoa > Chordata > Mammalia > Carnivora > Mustelidae > Mustela > Mustela putorius. The sequence continues at coordinate 6,050,820 of NW_025421397.1, forward strand.
AGAGAGGGGGAGAGAGCGAGCACAGGCAGACAGAATGGCAGGTAGAGGCAGAGGGAGAAGCAGGCTCCCTGCTGAGCAAGGAGCCTGATGTGGGACTCAATCCCAGGACCCTGGGATCATGACCTGAGCCGAAGGCAGCTGCTTAACCAACTGAGCCAGTTTTTTTAAAGAGAAAAACTAAAACCTTATTTTTTTTAAAGATTTTATTTATTTTTTTGACAGACAGAGATCACAAGTAGGCAGAGAGGTAGGCAGAGAGAGAGAGAGGAGGAAGCAGGCTTCCAGCTAAGCAGAGAGCCCTATAAAGGGCTCGATCCCAGGACCCTGGGATCACGACCTGAGCCGAAGGCAGAAGCTTTAACCCACTGAGCCACCCAGGCGCCCCTAAAACCTCATTCTTTATCAGTAAGTGAAATTGTGATTTTTTTTCCCCTATGTGGTTAACTAAGTATTTAAGTTACTGAGAAATCACATGGAATATAAATGCTACAAGATAAATTGAGACATGTTATTATTAAATCAAATGATTTTAAAAGTAAAGAAGAAGGGGCACCTGAGTGGCTTAGTCAGTTAAGTGTCTGCCTTCTGCTCAGGTCATGATATCAGGGTGCTGGGGTCCAGCCCACATCCCTCTGGCTGTCTGCTTAGCAGGGAGTCTCCTTCTCCCTGTCCCTCTATGCTCTTGTGCTCTCTCTTGCTCTCACTCTCTCAAATAAATAAATAAAATCTTAAAAAAATAAAAGTAACAAAAGTAAACTACTTTAAAAAAGAATATTTAGAAAAAGTGACTGTTTTACTTATAAGCATGTGTCACTTTCAGCTTAACAGTTCAGATAAAGTGTACTTCCTGGGGTTACATTTCAAAGACTTTATAAATAACTCCTAATTATATCTGATATTATTTTATTTTTTTCAATGACAAAGTATGGTTTACTCCTTGATTACAAACATATTCTTTATAATATTTATCCTTCTGTGAAAATAATTATAATCTTATGCTTTTAAGGAATATTGAAGGACTATTTGTCCAACCACTATATTTTAATAATAATAACAATTAGTAATAAAAACTGACTGTTAATTACTCAGACTCTGCTTGAGTATCTCCACTGGAAAGCAAATCATTATCTGGAAGAGGAAAGTGACTCATTGGCCTGAAAGGAGGAATGCAGACTATTAGAAATCTGTACTTCACATAAAGCTCAAAATCGTTTTTTGGTATGACCCATTCATAACAGATAATATTTATAAAGCTAATTAATCTGTACCACAATAGATCTTGAAACGTTCAAAACTGATATAAATTTTCCTGTTGTAAGGTTTAAATGTTCCTCGTATCTTTAAGAATTCCTTGCACAACACTTCAAAAGTCTCAATATACTCATTGTTCCTCCCTGAATAGGATTTATTTTGCTTTTGTATCTTTTAAGAGATGATATTTATGACTGAAAACAATGCCAAGTTATAAGCAGTGAGTATCCTCTGCTTTAATACAATAAAGGAAATGTTTGATTATAATAAAGAAGGCAAAATATTGCTCTTGTTATTATCTTGGCAATCTCAGACCATCAAGACATGTGAATAGAAAGAATAATTTGGCTGGTATAAAATGACTTTTATATCATTTAAAAGATACACTGTTTAGTTATTGATTCAACATTTACTCATATGAGAGGTTATGTTTTTCATGTGGGAGGATGGAAAGACAAGGCATCTAGAGGTACTGCTCAGCTTCTCCAAAGCTGTCACTAACAATTTATTCATTGCTGGTGGTAATGCAAAATGGTATAATCAATGTCAAAGACAAAATGCATTGGACAATTAAGGGTATGCTTTTACTCAGGTTATTGCAATAGGGATAATGTTCATTAATGAACAATGTCTCAAGGAAAAGAAGGGAGCCTGAGGTTTTAGAGAGGCAAATAAACAAGGGAGTCATCCTTGAGTCTTATGAGAGTTATCAGAGAGGAAAGGAAATAGTTTTCATCTCAGGATACATGAGTTCAAGGTGATCTTTAAACTTAGTCATTCCCCAGGATATAAGAGGTAGGTGGGAATTCTTAACCATTGTTGCCTTCCAGGAGCACAAGTCTCAGGTAAAATTCAATGTTCATACCACCACATGATAAAATGAAAAAGAGAAATATAAATATAAAAAAGCATATAAAAGTAAAGAGCCAGAAGTGCCCTGAGACAGCCATTCCATTGGATTTCAAGAGGTCAGCAGAGGAAAATTATTAAGTTATTCATTATCAAAATTATTAAGTTACTCAGTACTCATTGAATTTATTGAAGCTAGGATATTAATGTTCTGGGGGATGATATCTACATTTTTGGTATAAAGGAATACATATTTTGAACATTTTACCAGAGATGAGACAGTAGTAGTTTGTGTAGGGAGAAATCCAGTCCATGCATAGTCCATTGTGGTGATGAGTCTTTCGAGGTTTACATCAAGTTACCAGGCTTTAGATTGCAGGGCTTCCTCAGAACTTGGAAGAAGTGGTGAGGGGAAAGCAATCTAGAATACTGATGGAGATCTGGGCAGTCAGGATTTAGCTCTCTGTAAGGATGAGTCAGATGAAAATGAGAAAAAATTAGAAACATTTTTCTCTTTTTGGAGAAAATTTGGACCACTGTAGATGGATATTGATGAAAATTGGATAAATTAAAAATTTGGTAAGGATGGAAAACTTAGGCAAGATGACAAGATCTAACTCAACTTATGGGTAGATATAAACGCTACGTTTTTGGTTAGTTCATTTCTTTCCACACAATGGGGGAGGAACTCAATTAAATCTCTATTAGACAAGCCAGAATTTGTGCATTCCTAAGTTACCTGCACTTTATGAAGACCTGCAAAATAGTTGAAAGACAATGAACAAGCAGGATCCAGCCGGATATTATAGCTTTTCATTGATAAATTAAAGTTTCTCTCTACAGTCATTCCCCGACCCTCCCAACTGATTAAAGATAATCTCAAGGAAATATTATTCTTTATCTCACACACAGAAGTCTTCAGACAATATATATAATAATCCTGAGGTCCAATTTACTATGAATATACCAAGCATATGTTTAGAAATGTATTAGGAATGTATTAAAATGTATTAGGAATATCAGTTAAATATGGCTAGTGAACATCTGTATATTAATAAAATCTATAAGTAAATGATGTGAATACCCAAATGAAAACCACTTACTGAGGAGGTATAATTTTTTGCTTTGTTTTGTTTTATTTTATTTTTTCCGTGTTCCAAGATTCATTGTCTATGCACCACATCCAGTGCTCTATGCATTAAGTTCCCTCCTTAATACCCACTGCCAGGCTCACCAAAGGTGAGAAGGTGTAAATTAAAAATAAAGAAGTTGGAACGACTTAACATTTATAAAAGGTAAATGAAATTGTGACTGATAGCAGTATATTGTATATGATTTCAGTCAAAGTGGATCTAAACCCTCATATATAGAAATATACCATAAACCCTCATATATAGAGATATACCATAAACTATGATGGCATTGCTGACTTTCTAGGTATTTCCCAAACATAATACATTTTCTTAATTATTTATACTAATAATGTTTCTCATGCAAATTTAACTTAGAAAATGGTGAGTTTCTCTTTTTGAGAACTCTCTTCATGTGACACATTAATAACACTATATCAAAAAAACCTAATTATTTCTAGTACCTGTCTTTTAACAAGTTAAAGGAACAAACTGTTTGTAATTTTCCAAGTCTCCCTGGGAAATATCAAAGACAATTTTAGGTTTAAAATACCAAAATTAGGATTAAATTTTCAGAAGATAAAATATAAAAAGTCATCAAGAGATTTGAACACTTGATTAATATAGAATCACAAGTCACTAAAAAACAATAATTTATAGCCTGTTTGTCCAAAGTAACAATAAAAGGTTTTAAAAGTAAATAGAAGAACATGATTAATAGAACCTTCATTGTTCCCTAAGTGAGAAACTTTTTTTCTTATGTAAACAAGGACACAATAAAACCAACAATGTAAACATTGGAAGTTTATTCTAGTAAGGGACAATACTTGTTATCTAGTCAGATTAGACAGAAAGTAAAGAGTAATCTTTTAAAACTTTAATAGTAATAAGAAACATTATTTTTAACAGAGAAAATAAAATTCTGGTTTTGCATCAATATAATATTGGATTCTAAGGGTTTTTTGGAAATTTATTTATTTATTTATTTGTTTGTTTATTTAAAGTAGGTTCCATATCCAACATGGGGCTTGAACTCACAACCCTGAGATCAAGAGTTGCATGCTCCACCAACCATCTAGGCAGCCCTATAGAGAGGTTTTAATGGAGATTTGTAGTCTAATTTGGTAGCAGCCTGTCTGGAGATAGGAGAATATTGCACACTTCCAGAAACTTAAATACATAGATTCATATAAAGAGGTCACAACTTCAGTTCTAAATTTTCCACTGAAGACCAATTATACTCACAGAAATACAAAACTCAGTGTTTATATCAAAGAACTGTTCTTTTCCCATTAAGTTCAAATTCTTAATTAATTTCAGCTCAAAATTGGCAAATAGAAACAAAAACCAGATTCTCTGTTGCCTTTCACCTGACAGAGATAAGATCTTTATAAACTATATTTAAAGAGTTCACCAAATCATCACACTATGAAACAAAATAAACTGGCACCAGATACAAAAACAAATTCTTGCCATGTCCTTTTTGTTTCTTGGAGTGCTCAAAAGTATCAAGTCAGCTCCTGATCAGGAGCTCACCATTGTGTTCTCTTGGAGTCAGGAGTGGAGTACAAGACCCAGAGGACTTGTTGACTCAGTGCAATAAGTAGAAGTCTAAAAGTGAGATCCCATCTATCTAAGTCATGGTGCCAAATTCTCAAAGAAAAAATGCACCAGACAATTAGGGTGATGGTTTTATTCAAGCTGTTGCAATAAGGACAGCATTCGTTAATGAGGAATGTCCCAAAGAAAAGGAAGGTGGCCTGGGATTTGTAGAGGCAAGTAAACAACAAAATCATCTGAGAATTTTATGGGAGTCATGAGGAAAAATGAAGAGAATATTTACCTTGGAATATGCAAGGATAAAATGATTCTTTGTGGATGGCTGTTTCTCTGAAACATGAAAGGATGGTGGGGGAGAGTTTAGAAAACAAAAGTGTTGGGTGACCTCTTAACCTATCACTGTTTTCTAGGACCATAGAGCTCAGGCAGTGATTATGACCCCACAGTTACTTTCCCAGATATTAACAGAAGTAGTTAAAATGCTTGTCTACAAAAATACTTGTGTACAAATACTTGTAATTGCTTTGTTTTTAATATCCATCAACATGTGAAACAATTTACAAATTGTGGTATATTCATGTAAGAGAATAAAGGGGACCTCGGAATCAGTTTGTAACAAGATGGATTAACACCCAAACATTTAACAGGGAGAATGGAAATAGAAAAAAAATAGTGTATATTGTATGATTCATTTATATGAATTCATATGAATCTCTAGAACAAACATATCTAATAAATAGTGATAAATAATGATAACAGATGTGTGGTTGCTGAAAAGATTAAATGCAAAAGTCTACAAGGGAATTTTCTGGGGTGATGAAATTTACTAGGTTACTGTATGTATGTGTGTCTATGTATATATAGAGAGAATATTTAATATGTAAATATTTTATTGAATATATATTACTCTCTATATATATGCTGTTGAACTATAGACAAAATATGTGTATTTTTAATGAAAATTTTATCTAACTTATATTGATTTTAAAAACATATTTGAGAAAATTAACATATTTTATTGTATTTTAAAATGCCTGGGGAAAAAAGTTTGCCTTGAACTTAAATACTGACAAAAAATAAATAATTCCTTGTTCATTCTCTTACAAATACCTTCTTTCTTTTCATACAATTTATTTTTCAATAAACATTGATACATATTATAGTGGAATGTAAGGGAGGCCATATGCACAGTGGTAAAGAATAGAGCTTTAGAGTGATTGCCTCCATTCAAATCCTATTTCCACTTCTAACTAGCTTTAAGACCTTGAGCAAATCTCTCAAATTCTCTGTAAATGGCATCTGATAGTAGTAGAATCTATCTTATATTGCTAGGGTTAAATATTTTAATATGTGAAAAGCACTTACTTATATATACTGTTATATTTGTGCTATTTTTCTTGTCTCTTCTCCTTTTATAATTATTGAAATTGGTAAAAAGAAAAAATAAAGCTCTAGCACTGCATTAAATATGTGGGCTATAATATGAAAAGAAAAAAATACAAAGACTTTCTCCATAAGCATGTTGTAAATCCTAGAACAACTATTAGAAAACAAACATAAAAAATGTGGTATAGCCTAAGCTAATAGAGGTAAAAATACTCAATTAATTCAACAGAAGTCATTTGATCCAACAAAATTACACTCATAGGTATTCACCCAAGAGAAATGAAAACATATGTCCACAAAAACATTGGAAGTAAGCCAAATGTCCATCAACAGATTTTTGTATAAACAAATCTTGGCATATGTATATAATCCATTACTAGCCAGCAATAAAACAGGAACAAATTAATGATACTGTCATAACAAAATAATTAATCTCAAAAATCTTCTGCTGGATGAATAAAACCAGAAACAGAATATAAAAATTGTATTATTTCATTTATATGAGGAAGTATTTTCCTTTGGTGGCTACATTTTATATTTTGTTTCATGTATTGGTTATATAGGTACATAAATTTGTTAAAACTCACTGAGCTAAACATGTAATATGTTCATTTCCTTTTATGTTATAATTCAATAGAATTCATTAAATCAGACATACACATTGGAAGACAGAGCTTATAAAAATTAGAATTTTGTTTCACTAGTGTATATAAGAGATGAAAAAGTCAGGATCATGGATGACGTGGCCTATGTTTTACTGTCTAATGAATAGACAATAACTGCATTGATTTTGGCCCCTATGAGACAATGAAGGTATAACATTAAAGAGCAGTCTTTGAACTTCTCCAATGAAGACATACAAATGGCTATCAGACACATGAAAAAATGTTCATCATCACTAGCCATCAGGGAGATTCAAATTAAAACCACATTGAGATACCATCTTAAACCAGTTAGAATGGCCAAAATTAGCAAGACAGGAAACAACATGTGTTGGAGAGGATGTGGAGAAAGGGGAACCCTCTTACACTGTTGGTGGGAATGCAAATTGTTGCAGCCACTTTGGAGAACTGTGTGGAGATACCTCAAGAAATTAAAAATAGAGCTTCCCTATGACCCTGCAATTGTACTACTGGGTATTTACCCCAAAGATACAGATGCAGTGAAAAGAAGGGCCATCTGTACCCCAGTATTTATAGCAGCAATTGCCACGGTCACCAAACTGGAAAGAACCAAGATGCCCTTCAACGGACCAATGGATAAGGAAGATGTGGTCCATATACACTATGAAGTATTACGCCTCTATCAGAAAGGATGAATACCCAACTTTTGTAGCAACATGGACGGGACTGGAAGAGATTATGCTGAGTGAAATAAGTCAAGCAGAGAGAGTCAATTATCATATGGTTTCACTTATTTGTGAAGCATAATAAATAACCTGGAGGACAAGGGGAGATGGAGAGGAGAAGGGAGTTGAGGGAAATTGGAAGGGGAAGTGAACCATGAGAGACTATGGACTCTGAAAAACAATCTGAGGGGTTTGAAGAGGTGGGGGGTGGGAGGTTGGGGGAACCAGGTGTTGGATATTAGAGAGGGCATGGATTGCATGGAGCTCTGGGTGTGGTGCAAAAAAAAATGAATACTGATATGCTAAAAAGAAATAAAAAATTAAAAAAATAAATAAAGAGCAGTCTTTGAACAAGATTCAATAGAAGCAATAGATATTATGGAAAAACCAGGAAAATTGGTGTCAAAATGAAAAAGAAGATAAAATTTTATGAAAAGAGGGTGTTTCATTTTTTACGTATTGCAGAGATGTCTGCATTTATAGTATTGAGCACCTAAATTATTGATTGCTGTGGAGAAGTTAATGTAATGATGGGCCAAGAATTCATATTGTTTGGCTTGATGTATGAATGAAAGGCTTGAACAAGAAGATAGTGAAGACTTCTTTTGAAGAACAAAGAATAGTTCTGTAACAAGAGAGCTTGTTGTGCAACTAGAGAGTTGTAGACAACCGAGTATATTTATATCTCAGTAGAAGGACTCAATAAAATATATGAGGCTAAGGTACAGAGAAAGGCATGAATGAGCATTTGATCTAATGTGTCTAGATCTAAGTAGGAAGAGTTAAAACTGAATCATAGGAGTGACAATTTATTTGATGTGATAAAAAGGAATAAACAAAATTGTGAAGCCAAAATCTTTTCATGTATCTTTATGTATGTAAGATACAGATGGACAAATTTTTTATCTGTGCCTATAAATTTATTTTTACTTCAATAATTTTCATTTTTTTTCATGATGTTAGTCACCATATAGAACATCATTAGCTGTTGATGTAGTGTTCCATGATTCTCTGTTTGCTTTTAACATCCAGTGCTCCATTCAATACATGCCCTCCTTAATAACCAGCATCAGGCTCACCCTTCCCCCAAACCCCCACCCCTCTGAAACTGTAAGTTTGTTTCCAGAGTCCATAGTCTCTCATGGTTCATCCCCTACTCCGATTTCTCCCCCTTCATTTTTCCCTTCCTTCTTCTAATGTCCTCCATGCTTTTCTTTATGTTCCAAATATAAGTGAAATCATATGGTAATTGTCTTTCTCTGCTTGACTTATTTCACTTAGCATAATCCTCTCCAGTTCCATCCAGATGACGGTTATTCATCCTTCCTAATGGCTGAGTAATATTCCATTGTATACATGGACCACATCTTTATCCATTCATCTGTTGAAGGTTGGGGTAAATACCCAGTGCATCAATAATTTCTTCACTGAAAAGCTCAAAGATAAGGGAAAATTTATTTCTTTTGTGTTCACTGAAGGTAATGATTTAACACCATAAACTTTTCATGTAGTTTATTAATCAGAGAATGCATAATTTAATAAATTTCAGTAATTTTGAACATTCTTCATTTTTAAAGATTTTATTTATTTATCTGTCAGAGAGCAAGCGCACAAGCACAGGCAGGGTGAGCAGCAGGCAAAGGAAGAGGAGGGCTCCCTGTTGAGCAAGGCAACCATAGAAGACCTGAGCCACCCAGGATTCCCAGTTTTTAATACTCTTAAAATAGTAACACAGTTGTGGCCTCAAGAAACATTAACCAAGTAATGATCATAAATACAAATATATACTGTGCCAAATTGGGACTAATAACAATAAATAAGAGGAGGTCTGTACCAGTGTAGGAATTGGAAGTTTATCCCCCCCTTTTATTTATTTATTTATTTATTTATTTATTTATTTATTATGATCATAACCTGAGCCAGAAGAATCTGCTTCACTGACTGAGCCACCCAGGATCTCCTGGAAGTTTGTTCCTAATTTGAATTAAAAGAGACTTTATGGAAATAAATTATGTTATTAAAGATATGTAAGATGTTGAAAGGCAGAAGAAATGGGAGAAAGGGAGGGAGGGAGGGATCAATAGTAGTGCAGAGAGAGAATGAATGTCCTTCAAGGTCAACAATATGGAAGCAGAAAACACAGGCATATAAGAATAATAATAGAAAATCAGTGTGTGTGTGTGTGTGTGTGTGTGTGTGTGTGTGTTTAAGACAAAACCTGGTATGAATTCTATCAGTGATATGACTTTGAGCAAATTACCTATCTACCCCTTTTGAAGTTCAAATTTTCTTCTAGAGGAACAGAATAGAAAACCCAGAAATGGACCCACAACTGTGTGATGAATTCATCTTCAACAAAGCAAGAAAGAATTTCCAATGGAAAAAAGACGGTCTCTTCAACAAATGGAGTTGGGAAAACTTGACAGCAACATGCAGAAGAATGAAACTGGACCACCTTCTTACACAATACATAAAAATAAATTCAAAGTAGATGGAAGACCTAAATGTGAGTCAGGCTACCATCAGAATCCTAGAGAAGAACAGAGGGAGCAACTTCTTTGATTTTGGCCACGGCAACTTCATACTGGATACATGTCCAGAGGCAGGAGAAACAAAAGCAAAAATGAACTCTTGAGATTTCTTTAAGATAACAAGCTTCTTAACAGTGAAGAACATAATCAACAAAACTCAAAGGCAACCTCTGTAATGGGAGAAGATATTTGCGAGTGATGTATCTCATGAAGGGTTAGTATCCAAAATCTATAAAGATCTTATCAAACTCAACACCCAAAAAACAAACAATCCAGCTAAGAAATGGACTGAAGACATCCAAATGACTAATAAACATAGGAAAAGATGCTCAGCATCATTCATCATCAGGGAGATACAAATCAATACTACAGTGAGATGCCACCTCAAACCTATCAGAATGGCTAAAATTAATTACCCAAGAAACAACAGATGTTGGCGAAGATGTGGAGAAAGGGGTACCCTCTGACACTGCTGGTGGGAATGCAAACCAATGCAGCCACTATGAAAAACAGAATGGAGTTCCCTTAAAAGTTAAAAATAGAACACTCTATGACCCACCAATTGCACTACTAGCTATTTACCCAAAGGATATAAAAATACTGATTCAAAGGGGCACACGCACTCTGATAGCAACAATCAACAGTAGCCAAATAAAGAGCCCAAATGTCCATTCACAGATGAATGGATAAAGAAGAGGTGGTATAGATACACACAATGGAATATTACTCAGCCATCAAAAAGAATGAAATTGTGCCATTTGTAACAATGTAGATGGAGATACAGAGTATTAAGCTAAGCAAACTAAGTTAATCAGAGAAAGACAAATACCATATGATTTCATATGTATGTGAAATTTAAGAAACAAAACAGGTGAACATAGGGAAAAGGGAAGAAAAGGAAAGAGAAGCAAACCATAAAAGAGACTCTTTTTAACTATAGAGAACAGATTGAGGGTTTTTGGAGGGGAGATGGACTACACAATGGTATAAATGGGGGATGGGTATTAAGAAGGGCGCTTGTTATGATGGGCACTGAGTGTTATATGTAAGTAATGAATCACTAAATTCTACCACTCAAACTAATACTATGTTATATGTTAACTAACTAGAGTCTTTCTTTCTTTCTTCCTTTTTTCCTTCCTTCCTTCCTTCGTCTTTCTTTCTCTTTCTTTCTTTCTTTCTTTCTTTCTTTCTTTCTTTCTTTCTTTCTTTCTTTCTTTCTCTTCCTTCCTTCCTTTCTCTCTCTCTCTTCTTTCTTTCTTTCTTTCTTTCTTTCTTTCTTTCTTTCTTTCTTTCTTTTATTTCACACCCAGATCAGCTCTATTTATTCTTCATACAAATTTTATTCAAACTAACTAGAATTTAAATAAAAACATGTAACATTTAAAAATACACAAAAATAGTAAAACACACAGAAAATAGTAATAAAACACATCCTCATTCAAAAAAATTAATTTGATAAAATATTAAGAAAACTAACAACCTCACTAAAAGAGAGACCAAATGGGGCTCCTGGGTGGCTCAGTTGGTGAAGCAACTGCCTTCAGCTCAGGTCATGATCTTGGAGTCCCAGGATCGAGTCCCACATCGGGCTCCCAGCTCCATAGGGAGTCTCTTTCTCCCTCTGACCTTCTCCCCTCTCATCCTCTCTCTCTCTCTAAAATAAATAAATAAAATCTAAAAAAAGAGAGAGAGAGAGAGAGAAACCAAATACCTTACATCAAAGAAATCTAAATTAAAAACAATGACATACCACTACACACTTATGTTGGAGGCCATGGCACGGTTGGAGTCATGGATCAAACTAGGTCCTGACTTGTGTCTCCTTTAAAGTAGGGATGCCTTGATAAGGGGTTAAGGACAGGAAAGTTAAGTAACACTGAGAAAGGGTCTGTGCTGCGTGTTGTGCACTTACCTACGTGACTTCCCACATGCTTTCCCTACAGAAGGGAACAATGTGGTCAGGATCATGAATTCTTAGTTGGTCCTTGTTGTTCCTGTACTTCCCATAACCCACTCCCTGATTCATTGTCTTGTGTCAATAGTAGCTAATGGCATTAACCATGACTACCTGGCATCATGAGATTTGTTTGTAGTTAATGTAAACTTGTTATAGGAACTTGTGGTTATCTGACTAGATACTGATGTATTACTCCTCCTATTGTGGTCTGCCTTATAAATGATTATAAGATGTGGAATAGAATCGGCACTGTTGGACATCCTCCTCAGTGCTCCTCCTGCCCCATCTCTTTGTCTCTTAATTTCTTTTCACCATCCTCTTACCCTCATGTTCCTGGTCGATTTGTCGAGCCAGCTGAGACACAGTTATTAGAATGGCCAGAATTTAGAATATTAATACCAAAACTGCTAAGGATATGGAGTAACAGGAACCCTCATTCATTGCTGGTTGTCTGAAACTGTTTCATTCATTGCTGGTTGTCTGAAACTGTTTGGCAGTTTCTTATCAAACTAAATATATTTTTACCAAATGATCCAGCAACTGTACTTCATGGTATTTACCCAAAGGAGCTGAAAACATGTCTACACAAAAAACTGCACACAGATATTTATAGCTATTTATAGCAACTTTATTCATCATTACCAAAACTTAGAAGCAACCAAGATGTCCTTCAGTAATGCATAGACAAACTAATACGTCTAGACAAGAAATGCTAAAAAGAAATGAGCTATAAAGCCATGGAAAAGCATGGGGAAAACTTAAATGCATATTCTTAAGTGAAAGAAGACAATCAGACAGGCTATATGCTATATGATTCCAACTCTATTACATTCTAGGAAAGGCAAAACTATGAAAACAGTAAAACTATCTGTGGTTGCCAGGGTTTGACAGAGCAGTGGGTTGGGGGAGGGATGATTGGATATAGCACAAAGGATTTTTAGAGCAGTGAGATTATTCTGATACTGTAATGGCAGATATATGTCATTATACATTTGTCAAAGCCTATGGGATGTACAAAACTAAGAGTGAACCCTAATGTAAACTATGAAATTTGGGTGCTCATTAGCATCTAGATCCATTAGTGTAAGTTCATCAGTCAAAAAATATACCATTCCTGTGGGGAGGCAATGCATGTGTGGGGGCAAGGGATATATAAGAAATCTCTGTACCTTATGCTCAATGTTGCTGTGAACCTAAAACTCTTCGAAAGAACCAATTCTGTTTTTAAAAAGTTTATACATCAGCAGTTAAGAAATACATTATAGAGAACACTTCAAAACACTCAAATTTGCCTTTCTTTTACTTAAGAAGTTTCTAAAAGTATTTTCCATTTCTATGTTTCAGTGGTCAACATTTGCAAAAGGAAAAGTTTTACTGATACTAGACCCCTCACAAAGTTATTTTTGTGGAGGTAAATAAATTTATTTAAAATAAAACTTTTATTTACATTTATACTTTTGCCCAACAGAGAGTAAAATGATAGTTATTCCATGCAGCTCTCTTCCCTAACATAAAGAGTTATATGCCATATTCCATTGTAATTATAAATAGACAGTCAGGATATTGGTCTCTTTCTTTCTTCAAATACATCTGTTAGCCTGTTCCTAACAGCCAGGCATAATTGCTGCAAAAATTGATTTAAACACTTTCTATTTAAATCTTCAGTAAGTTTTTATGAAAATAATATAGAATTAGAATAGTTGTATTAAAATAACTTAAGAATAAATTAACTATTGCAATCAAATAGTCCAAAATCTTCTAAGAACTAGTTAATCTTCACTGTATTGAACATAATAATGATTGAATGACTTATATTCTACATTCTGATACTGTTTCAGTTTGAAATCACTGGTGAAAAATATTTACTCTACAAATGACTGAGGCTGTTTGCCTGTAAGAAAAAACATTGGATTATCTTATGATTTTTATGGGCTTGTAGTTTATCTCTTCAGAATTTATCTTGCTTTATGTATAACTATACTACCTAAAGTGTAATGAAAATGATGTACTTTTGTTGTTGTCATCATGTCAGGGAATCATTATGTGTCTTACTTTAGTATGCCTTAGGGTATTTTATATATTTCTTCTAATACCTCTACAAATGCAGAGGATACATCTGATAACAAACTTCATTTTTGTCAGAGATAGAAAAAATATAAAAGGATTCTCCTTTTCTAGAAAAAGGTGGTTACATTTAAAGCACTTGAATATTACATTTAATATCCTGGAAATGTAAAAAAAAAAACTTTAATATCAATGTTAATAGTCAATGGAAGAATTTACATTACATAAGAAAAAGCAATAGAGCTAGACGTGTGTTCCATCAGATTCTCTGCTGTTTCACCACATATCTCTCTTAAGTTCCCTAACAGTCATCATTGTTGAAATTATGTTTTCTATTGACTCTGTCCTCACATTGCAGACATTTGAAATTTAGCTTTTCAAAACTTACATTCCTCTTGAACAAGAGTCAAAGACTAACACCTTCCTTATAACACTGGATCAAGCAGCCCAACTTTCTCCCACATTCTAGACCCTGTCTGAGTCATGACCAGAATCTAAGAGCATTCTCATAATAAATCCTTATTGATGGACTGATTTGCCTAGCAGCTTAATAGTAAAACAGCAGTACTTTATCATACTTTGTCATTCACCTTTTTAGGTGAATTTAGAATGATGAAAAAATATGGAAACTTACATGTGTACACACACACACTTGTGTGTGAATAAGTAAATATAAATACATTTAGAGATTTTGTATTTATTATATATAATTATATATAAACACATAAGTATATATTCATAATTCATACATCTATAGACTCTGTTTATCTTATATTATGGAAATACACAGGGTCTGTGTGACTTCTTTCATTTGGGTTTTGGTATTACTGATAAAGGGACATGCTAATTTACTTTAATGTTATATTAATTTAATTATTAATATTGGATATTTATGAATTGGTTATTTAAACACCTAATAATTTTTATTGTTCAGATGAGGAAAAACAATATGTAAGCTATTTAGGAAGAAATGACATTCATTAAAATGATATTTTTTAGAGAAAATGCATTTATGATTTCATTTTTATTAGGTCCCCAAGTTTTTACCTTAAATACTTCATAGTTCTCAAAACCTGCCCTGTTGCCTTCCTATAACAAAATCTATAGGAGTTTTTAATAGTGCTTTTATTAAAAGAAAACACTGTTTTTGCTGAGATTGAACAAATCTGTTCATTTAAAATGAATACTAATATAAGCATATTTTTCTAAACCAGTTCAAAATAGATTCAGAGATAGGAGGGTTAAAAATTTCCAGTTTCTCCTCAGGCTGAGAAACAAATGGTACTTCATAGCTGTTGAGAATTTGAGACTAGACTCTGTTCTGTTCTAGTCAGCATTCCACTATAAAATTCCACATTTGGTTTGTCCAAATGTAGTTGACTTCTTTTGCCTGCCCTGTAGTGTTTTCCAACCCTGCCATCTGTGCTGGGATTATTTACATTAAATTAGAACACCTAGCTTTATTCCCTGGCTGTAATCTGGCTCAAACTTCACTTTACATGTTGTCACCATCAATAGATTTCTACTGAGATTTGCTTCCTCCAGTATCACCTGTAAACACGTTAGTTGTACGCTTTCCTCTATCACTGGGATGTCTTTTCCCCTTTTCATATCCCTTCAGCTCTCTTATAATTTGAGTGTTTTGTATTTTGTGTTTGTTTTTTCCCATAATGCCTCTTTTGTGTACAGATACTTCTTGTTTGTTAATACTAAAAACACTCTTGTGGTTGCAGTTATTTCTGCACAGCAATTTCTATCACTAGATATCTGTTCACATAAGTCAAAAATATAGGGTTTTAGACATAGAAAAACAATTCAGCCCACACTTTTAGCCCAGAAAGAATTTTCTAAGGTTTCTAAATCTAGCTGTTCACTTCACAGAAAATTAAAATAAGGAAAAGAAGGAGGAAGCTGGTACAAAGAGAAAACTGACAGCAGCAAGAAAAATTAGCTGACAAAAAGTGATATAAAAGAGTGGCATATTATATAATATTTCCAAATCATATCAAAATGTGGCCACTTGGTATTGTAGAAATAGTCATAGGATATTCAGGAATTTCAAAGAACATCATTGAATTAATGCATAGGAGTTGATGTTCTTAGTAAACAAATTAAAATGTCATAATTTTTTTAAAGTAGGTCCTATGCCCAGCGTGGATCCCAATGTAGGGCCTGAACCCACAACACTAAGATCAAGACCTGAGAACCAAGATCAAGAGTCAGATGCTCAACCAACTGAGTCATCCAGGCATCCCTAAAATGTCACAGTTTTTTAAACTTTCCATTCACTCTTTCAGAATGCAGAATGGAATAAAACATATCAGACAGTTAAAATTCTTTTTAAAATTTCATGCTTAGTGAAGTTTATCTTTGAGTTTGAAGAAAATCTTTTTATCAAAACTGACACATTCTCAAAGTGCAAGTGATCTGTTTACTGGATATAGTTGGTAGTGTATCATCATTAACATGTTTACATTCTTTGTTTTTTTTGGCCATCATTTCTCTAAATATTATCCTCCATTCTTCAAAATCAGGGCTGTATTTTATTAATTTCTACTCTTTCTAGCGTGACCTTCCCTCATAAATACTTTGAAATGATACATGTTACCATACAGAATTTCTAGTTGTTTTCTAAAACTAAAGCAATAAAACAGAAAAGGTTGTAAACATTTTGGCAGTAGTTGAAAAGAGGTAGAATTTGAATTGGGAAAGAGCATTAAGTAAGTTTCTTTTTATAGTTATTATCTTCAAAGGATAGGAAACCAAGAGAATAAAATATGTAAAATAATTTGCATCATGCACTCATTTGTGAATTAAAGTAGTGTAGTGATGGGGTCATCTGGTTATCTTTGTGTTAATATTTTTGTCTGTAATGATTCTTTTTTTTTTCTCACTATCCAGGAAAAATATGTGTGCCTTATATTAGTGATTTTCAATGTTGCATGCATCATTCCACATAAAAGTATATATTGATCAAGCACTTATATCAGCAACTTTTAATGTTCTACATCTATATTAACACTATGAAGAATTAGTCATTGAAAACTAAAAATACATAATCTTATTTCTGGCTTTATGACATTCATTATATTTCTTATATTTAATTTATCAGAGTATATGCTTAAACTGTGCAGACCTAATGGCAAATTAAAGATAATACCGCTAGAAAAATATAATCCCTAGGGAGTAACTTCACATAAATGATGTTTACTGAAATTTTCTCGCACTTGGAAAACAAACAAATGAAACTATCTCTACTGTAAAGTTTGTATTTTTAGAACATTGAAAACACTAAAGTAGTTCTTTTACAGAGTAGGACATAGGCTACTCCAGGCCACTCTCACTTCTTATTTTTAACTCTCTACTGATAGTACTATTTCAATGTCAGAATATTTCAGTAATATCAAAGTAAGTGGTAGGAACAAAAAGCACTATCATTTTATATTGCTTATTTAGGGATAAATAAAAATGAACAAGCAATAGTGGGAAGAAAATGAAAACATTTTTTTGCTGCACTCTTGAGGAATTATTGATAGAACAAATAAGTTTATTCTTTACTTTATTAAATACACAGGGTAAAAGATAGGCTTTTTTTCCTAAAAGAATATAGGCATATGGAAATTTGCTTATGATATGAAATTACTCCTCCTTTTCCTCTTGCCCCATTACTTACTTCTTCCCTCCTACTCATCTACTCCCTCCTCCTCCTCTCTGTCATTGTTTTTCTTGTTCTTCTTCTTCTTCTTTGCTTCCAAATATGGGTATATGCTTTAGTCATTAATTCAGTGTGCCAAATAATAGTGCATATAGTCAATATAGTCAGTAATTCTATATGACAGACACTATGCTAGCCATCAGAAAACAATGGTCTAAGAAATATTGTCACCAGATATCATTCTTAATCAAGAGAATTCTAAAGTACTTAAAAATTGATAAATGATTTGTCTTCTGTTATGAAACTATAGAATAGTAACTATAAGTAAATGAAAGTATAGAATAGTAACTGTAAATGAAAACAGATTTATGAGCCTAATATTTTATTCAAGTGTGTAAAACAACTAGCAGGACACTTGGAGAATATCTTGAGTTTGAATATTAATTTAAAACAAATAATTAGCTTGTGTATTAAAATTTCACCTAAACCATAATGAATTTATTAGATCTTCTTTCATACTGCTTTTGAGATATATAGTAAAGGCCATTAGAATTGCTTATCTACTCTTCTAAATGAATACCCTAATGTAGTAAGGTGGTAGCCAACTATGATAGTGGTTTTGGTCACTGAAGTGTCTTGGAAATACAGTCTGCCAGCAGCTAAGCTTTTATTCACAACAAAACCTGCCAAGAGAAATGACCTTGCTGCATATTTATAATTTTCAAAGGAAATTTCAGAGAACTACTTCCATTTTTATCCAAAGAAATTGGACTAGCCAAACAAGATGAATGAAGTCTTGACTGAATGATTTTGGCAGTGAATAAATCAAAGTTTAGAAGTTGCTGTTAAGTGATTTTTAGCTGCTAAAATGCCTCTAAGGTTTCATACAAGAAGGGCAAGCTGCTATTCAGTCATCCTGCAGTACAACAAGCTATTAAATGTGAACATGCCTCTAGGGTTTGGTAGAGACAAAATCAATGAAACAATGAAATGATCAGAGTCCCATTGTATGCAGGGATCTTATATATACTCAACTAGCTGCATATACATATAAAATATAATTAAATTTATACATGCTATATGTAAAAATATCTGTGTATAAAATTAAAGGAGTTGCAACAGCAGATTCAGATAGTAGCTTAATTGAATTCTGCAAAATATTCAGAAGGGGATATCTTTTGATTATAAATCTTCCTTTTGGAGTGCCTGGCTTGTTCAGTCAGTAGAGTGTGGATTCGATCTTGGTGTTTTAAGTTTGAACCACATGTTGGGTATTGAGATTCCTTAAAAATAAAATACTTAAAAAATAAAAATAAAGAATAATGAAATTCTTTATTTTTGCAATTACCTAACATTTTTGGGATAAAAACTGTACACCAGCAAAACTGTAGCAGCACCAGAAAAAACTGTAAAGAGTTATTCAGAATCCTAGATATTTTCTGGATCTACATTTTTTTTCCTTTGTACTGAAATAGTCTAATATTAATATAATCAAATTGCTCTTCGGTCATTTAAACTGTTGAATTTTCTTCTTGAAATACAGTCCAGAAACTGACAAACATTTGTTGCTCTTCTCTATAGAACTCAGATTTCCTCAGGAGACAGTCCACAGTCACTTGTACCGGGAAATTCTAAGTAGGCCAACCTCTGGCTACCATTCTTCCAAATACTTAACTTTGAGTAACTTTTTAATATTTATCCTGCTTGAATTCTCCCTTAGCTAATTATTTTTTCAGAGAATTCCCTTTGATCTTATCTTTCAGTGCTTTCAAAAATAAAACAATCAACTTTTCATGAGAAATTGCACCATGAGAAAAGCAGTAGCTATAGATAGATCTGGACTAGTACAAATTGTCTTCTTTTTTTTTTTAATTTTTTATTTTTTATAAACATATATTTTTATCCCCAGGGGTACAGGTCTGTGAATCACCAGGTTTACACACTTCACAGCACTCACCAAAGCACATACCCTCCCCAATGTCCATAATCCCACCCCCTTCTCCCAAAGCCCCTCCCCCCCAGCAACCCTCAGTTTGTTTTGTGAGATTAAGAGTCACTTATGGTTTGTCTCCCTCCCAATCCCATCTTCTTTCATTTATTCTTCTCGTACCCACTTAAGCCCCCATGTTGCATCGCCACTTCCTCATATCAGGGAGATCATATGATAGTTGTCTTTCTCTGCTTGACTTATTTCGCTAAGCATGATACGCTCTAGTTCCATCCATTTTGTCGCAAATGGCAAGATTTCATTTCTTTTGATGGCTGCATAGTATTCCATTGTGTATATATACCACATCTTCTTGATCCATTCATCTGTGGATGGACATCTAGGTTCTTTCCATAGTTTGGCTATTGTGGACATTGCTGCTATAAATATTCGGGTGCACATGCCCCTTTGGATCACTACATTTGTATCTTTAGGGTAAATACCCAATAGTGCAATTGCTGGGTCATAGGGCAGTTCTATTTTCAACGTTTTGAGGAACCTCCATGCTGTTTTCCAGAGTGGCTGCACCAGCTTGCATTCCCACCAACAGTGTAGGAGTGTTCCCCTTTCTCCACATCCTCGCCAGCATCTATCATTTCCTGACTTGTTTATTTTAGCCATTCTGATTGGTGTGAGGTGATATCGCATTGTGGTTTTGATTTGTATTTCCCTGATGCCGAGTGATATGGAGCACTTTTTCATGTGTCTGTTGGCCATCTGGATGTCTTCTTTGCAGAAATGTCTGTTCATGTCCTCTGCCCATTTCTTGATTGGATTATTTGTTCTTTGGGTGTTGAGTTTGTTAAGTTCTTTATAGATTCTGGACACTAGTCCTTTATCTGATATGTCGTTTGCAAATATCTTCTCCCATTCTGTCAGTTGTCTTTTGATTTTGTTAGCTGTTTCCTTTCCTGTGCAAAAGCTTTTGATCTTGATGAAATCCCAATAGTTCATTTTTGCCCTTGTTTCCCTTGCCTTTGGCCTTGTTCCTAGGAAGATGTTGCTGCGGCAGAGGTCGAAGAGGTTGCTGCCTGTGTTCTCCTCAAGGATTTTGATGGATTCCTTTCGCACATTGAGGTCCTTCATCCATTTTGAGTCTATTTTTGTGTGTGGTGTAAGGAAATGGTCCAATTTCATTTTTCTGCATGTGGCTGTCCAATTTTCCCAGCACCAAGAGGAGAGATCACAACTAACACCAAAGAAATACAAACTATTATAAGAACATACTATGAGCAACTCTACGGCAATAAATTTGACAATCTGGAAGAAATGGATGCATTCCTAGAAACATATAAACTACCACAACTGAACCAGGAAGAAATAGAAAGCCTGAACAGACCCATAACCAGTAAGGAGATTGAAACAGTCATTAAAAATCTCCAAACAAACAAAAGCCCAGGGCCAGACGGCTTCCCAGGGGAATTCTACCAAACATTTAAAGAAGAACTAATTCCTATTCTCCTGAAACGGTTCCAAAAAATAGAAATGGAAGGAAAACTTCCAAACTCATTTTATGAGGCCAGCATCACCTTGATCCCAAAACCAGAAAAGGATCCCATCAAAAAAGAGAGCTATAGACCAATATCCTTGATGAACACAGATGTGAAAATACTCAACAAAATACTAGCCAATAGGATTCAACAGTACATCAAAAAGATTATTCACCACGACCAAGTGGGATTTATTCCAGGGCTGCAAGGTTGGTTCAACATCCGCAAATCAGTCAATGTGATACAACACATCAATAAAAGAAAGAACAAGAACCATATGATACTCTCAATAGATGCTGAAAAAGCATTTGACAAAGTACAGCATCCCTTCCTGATCAAAACTCTTCAAAGTGTAGGGATAGAGGGCACATACCTCAATATCATCAAAGCCATCTATGAAAAACCCACCGCAAATATCATTCTCAATGGAGAAAAACTGAAAGCTTTTCCGCTAAGGTCAGGAACACGGCAGGGATGTCCATTATCACCACTGCTATTCAACATAGTACTAGAGGTCCTAGCCTCAGCAATCAGACAACAAAAGGAAATTAAAGGCATCCAAATCGGCAAAGAAGAAGTCAAATTATCACTCTTTGCAGATGATATGATACTATATGTGGAAAACCCAAAAGACTCCACTCCAAAACTGCTAGAACTTATACAGGAATTCAGTAAAGTGTCAGGATATAAAATCAATGCACAGAAATCAGTTGCATTTCTCTACACCAATAAGACAGAAGAAAGAGAAATTAAGGAGTCAATCCCATTTACAATTGCACCCAAAACCATAGAATACCTAGGAATAAACCTAACCAAAGAGACACAGAATCTATACTCAGAAAACTATAAAGTACTCATGAAAGAAATTGAGGAAGACACAAAGAAATGGAAGAATGTTCCATGCTCCTGGATTGGAAGAATAAATATTGTGAAAATGTCTATGCTACCTAAAGCAATCTACACATTTAATGCAATTCCTATCAAAGTACCACCCATCTTTTTCAAAGAAATGGAACAAATAATTCTAAAATTTATATGGAACCAGAAAAGACCTTGAATAGCCAAAGGCATATTGAAAAAGAAAGCCAACGTTGGTGGCATCACAATTCCGGGCTTCAAGCTCTATTACAAAGCTGTCATCATCAAGATAGCATGGTACTGGCACAAAAACAGACACATAGATCAATGGAACAGAATAGAGAGCCCAGAAATACAAATTGTCTTCTAATCTTTACACTATACACTCAAATACTTTGCTCTTTAGTATTGTAGGGAGTTTATACTTAACCATGTGAAAGACATTAGCAGAATCTGTATTGTGATTGGTATTGGATTATGGTTTGTAAATGAGAGTCCTACCTACCATATTCATCATAATAACAACCATGTTTTAACTTGGTGTTGCTGTAACGATCCTATCTATAACGATCCTATCTGTAACAGATAGGAAACTGTAATATGTAAATTCAAACACAATTCATCTTGGTTAAAAAAGAGCTCTCTAAAGACTGCTGCTGGTCACCTTTCTTTGCTTATTGTGTGTATCAAATATCTGATTTTAATAAGCACTACAATCATCCATCTCTAGCTTGGTCTAGATGTGTAAATGGAGTTGTCTGAAGAATTTGACTCAAGAAATTACAGATAACAAAAGATAAACTTTTTGAAAATAAATGGATGTATGAACTATGTTAGGAATTATAAGAAAATAAATGGATGTATAAACTATGCTAAGAATTATAGTACCTATTTATTTTGATCAAAAATAATATATACTAGGTTTAGAGATAGTTCTCTACTTTTCCATACTAAATAAGCAGTGAGAAATCTGAACCAGTTAGATTAAGGGAGTATTTGTCAAAAATTCTTCACATTTTATGTGAGAAACAAAGGCTAAACATGTGGCTTTCTTCATAAAGCATATGTTGTAAATCATGGTGCTTTCAATAGCCTCCAAATTGCAGATGTGAATGTTGATCCCCAGGGAGTTATGGCATGTGGTGTTTCCCTGAGACCTAACCATTCTTAGGGGAAAGGCATCAATAATTTACTCTGAAATATGAAATTAGAGGTATATATAATAATAGGTTTACTTATACTCACATATGTATTTGGTAAAAGGCCAATTTTATATTGAGGAAAATCTAATTTTAGTTCAGAGAATGTTTTGTTTCTTTTATTCGTAAATGAGTATTGAATTCTGTTCAGTGATTTGTTTTACATCTACTAGAATTATACTATTTTTTCTTCATTTCAGTGAAAAACAGATTACTCACAGAAAAAAAAATCTCTTGACAAAATTCAACATCTATTCGCGGTTCCTTTTGTATGTCTTTATCTTAGGGTTTTCTGGCCTCTTGAATTTATAAGCTAATGTTCTTTCCCCCCAAATTTATGATATGTTTGCCATTTCTGCCTTGGCCTCCCTCTACTTCCTTCAAAGAGTTCAGTTGTTATGCGGTTTGATAGTGTCCCTCAGGTCACTGCAGCTCCATTCATTTTTCTTCATTTTTTTCCAGTGTTCTTCATTTTGAATAATCTCTATTATCAGTTTTCACGTTCATTAAGAATTTCTTCTATCATCTTCGATTTCCTCTTAAGCTCATACAGGAATTTTTCATTTAAATTATTGAGCTTTTCTGTTCAACTTTGGCCTATTTTATTGTTTTTACTTCTCTGCTGGTTTCTCTTTCTCTTTACTCATTATTTTCTGCTTTAAACAAAATAAACATATTTTCTGCTTTAAACATATTTAAAATAGTTTCTTTAATGTCTTTGCTAAGTTCAAATGGGTACTTGATCATCACTGCTATACTTCAGGGATTTGTCACCCATCCCTTCAACACCCAAGCATTTTTATAGAATAATTCTGCTTAGTCATCATGTGCCTGAACACTCTCAGAAATAAGGGTTAACTACTGCAAGAGAGTACCCATGATAGCCATCCCAGGCAAAGTCTGAGGCACTATGATCTGTACTCATTCTGTACTAATGCTGCTTTTTTCTGGGGTCTGCCCCTATTTGTATCTGATAAGAGTTGACTGTTAGGGCTTTGATGATTCCCTTTCTATGCTATCAGACTGTAATCGTCTTTACCTGGAAGCCTGGGAACATATTACCTTAAAGTTCCTCTTTACCCAGGGTTCTTAGTGGTTTCATGGGGCTAGGAGGGGACATTACAACTTTGCTTATTTAATTAAACATTAACTGTGAGTCTTAAATACCTAAGAAAGGGATTACTCGTTTGGGAAATAAAAAATCTGCTGCAAGTTTCATCTTAAGTAGAAAATTAGTCATGTACTTTTTACCACTCCTTGGTAGCTGATATCTCTCTGTGCATCATTAATCTGACTACTTAGAAATTTAGAAAGGTATTTATACACTCAAGTTGTTAGAAATAGAGTCGTCTTGAAACTACAAATATTCTAATTTACAAAATACAATCAACAAATAATTCCAAGTAGCAGTATTTATGATCCTTACTGCTGGATTATATTATACCTTTAATGAGTAGGCCCATAAAATCTTTATAAGCCATTAAAAAATAATGAATGCAAGTACATATTGCTATCACCTACTTTCTTACTATACTATTTATGGCTTAGAAAAGAGTATTGTTTATAGTAGCCTTATGATCCTTCATATTTCTGCAGTATCAGTTATAATATCTCCCCTTTCATTTCTGATTTCACTTTTTTGAATCTTCTGTTTTTCTTAGTCTTGTTAAAGGTTTGACGATTTTGTTAAAAGAGAGCTCTTACTTTTATTGATACTTTCTATCATCTTTTTAGTCTCCATTTTTATTATGATCTTTGTTATTTCTTTCTGCTAACCTTGCAGTTAGTTTCTTCTTCTATTTCTAATTTTTGAGGTGTAAAGTGAGGTTGTATTTTTTGAGATTTTTTTTTCTGTTACTGTAGGCATTTATCACTATAAAATTATCTGAGAACTGCTTTTTTCAACATCTAATAAGTTTCAGTATGATGTGTTTCCATTTCTTTTGTTTCAAGATTTTTTTTTAATTTCCCCTTTGACCCACTGGTTGTTCAGGAGTGTGTTGTATAGTTTCCACATGTTCATGAATTTTCTAGTTTTCTTCTTGTTACCAATGTCTAGTTTCATTTCCTTATGTGAGAAAGGATACTGGATATGACTTCAACCTTCTCGAATTTGTTAAGACTTGTTTTGTGACCTATCAGATAATGTAACCTAGAGAATGTTCCATATAGTGAATGGAGAATAGTTTTTATTCTTTTTAGGCAGCTAGCAATGTATTTTTCTTCTAAGAATGAAAGCATTTTATATATTGTAAAAATACATTGAACAAAGGGAACTGATCATATTTACACAGATATGCAATAGTGCCCTCTTACCTATGCGGGGTATGTTTCAAGACTCTCAGCGGATGTCTGAAGCTATGGATAGTATTAAATTCTATACAATATTTTTTTCTATATATACATACCTATGATAAAGTTTAATTTATAAATTAGGCACAGTAGGATATTAATAATAACTAAGTAAATTAGAACGATTAAAATAATATTATGTAATAAAAGTTATATGAACGTGATCTCTCTCTCTCTGTCTCTCCAAATACCTTTTTGTATGGTACGCACCCTTGTGATGATGTGAAATGATGAAAAAATGCATATGTAGGGCACCTGGGTGGCTCAGTGGGTTAAGCCTCTGCCTTCAGCTCAGGTCATAATCTCAGAGTCCTGGGATGGAGCCTCACTTCGTGCTCCCTGCTCAGCAGGGAGCCTGCTTCCCTCCCGACCCCACGCTTGTCTCTCTGCCTACTTGTGATCTTGATCTCTCTCTCTGTCAAATAAATAAATAAAATTTAAAAAAAAAAAGAAAAAAATGTGTATGTGATGGGGTGAAGTGCAGTGAAGGACACAGACATTTTGATGTAACACTAGGATACCATTGATCTTCTGACTACATGTCAGAAGGAAAATCATCTGCTCCCACATCATGGTTAACTGTGGGTAACTGGAATTCTAGCAAGTGAAACCACATATAAGGGGGGACACTGTGTGTGTACAAACACATGAATATTTTATGATTGCATTTTAAGATACTATGATGACTTGGTGGGCAACCAGTAATTTAGGATAGGTAGTTAGTGAAACCCTGTCAAAAGAAGTCATACTTGAAGTTAAGTTTTATAAATGCAAAAAAGCAATTCTTAAGAAGAGTACAGAAGAGATTTTTTTTATAAGAGTATACAGTGCAGTCAGTGAAACTAGAAATGGTTTGTTGTGTTATAAGTTACTATGACTAGAGCACAAAAATGTGTGATGTTTTCAATGAGGATATAAGCAAGCAGCAGCTGAAAGCCATATATGTACTATATCATTATTTTGAGAATTGTGTATTTGGGTGGAAATAATTAGAATTTCTTGGTTGCAGAAAGCTTAGTCCTAATGTTTTGGTAAATGTAATGTTTCTGCATATAAAAAGTAAATTTTTACGTATTTCAAAAAAGTTTACATACTTATATATAATGTATTTATGGAACGATATATAAATAAATGAAAATAATCATTCCCCAAACTCAAAATTTCTTTTAATTTAGGATGTTTTAATCACTTAAAAGTGGAACTTAATATTATTATTTCAAGGTATCCAAATATTTTTCTCACTTTCTTTTATCATTTTTGCTTTTGTCAAAAAATTGAAAGTATCCAGTTACCTTGAGATATTTGTATTTTTACTTTATATAACATTCAGTGGTTATTCTCAAATTACAGTATTGTCTCATGGTTTTAAGAAAAAAATCATTTTACCAAAATATCATTCCTGAGAACATTATTGACCAAAATATATGCTAGTATAAGAAATTTCAAGCTTATGTTTATCTACCAACTTCTCTTTACCTGCTCTATACTGAGTAAAAATTATGTAATTCTATTGCCTATAAGGCTAGACCCCATAGAGAGCTCTCATTCTATAAAAATATGTAACTTTCAAAGTTAGTACACATTGCCAAAAACAAGCTCTTTATTATTTAATTATTTAATTATAAATGGAGATGCAGCAATAAAGACAAATTCTAGATAACAATAAGATCAAAGATGTAGTCATGGATGAATTACGGTGGAAATAGGAGAAGTCATGGCCCTAAGAGGACAACTATATGACAATTACCATCTCTCAGGATGATGGCAGGTCTTGGAGTGAATGTACTGACTTATCCTCCAGATGCTAAAATCTTCAATGCATCATGAAGAGTTATTAGGATCGAAAAGGATGTATAGAAAATTATATAAGTATGGTGAGCTATAACATTCTGATAAAACATTCCACTCAAACCATCCAAAAATATTAAGTAAATAATGAAAACAAATATGAGGTAAATAATGAAAAGAAAGCTATGTCTTATTAAACAGGTTTCCCTCTAAAACTTACATTACTTTTGTTGTTAAAGCAATTTTAGCATAATGGGTTACAAATATAGCTTAAAGAAGTTTGAGATTGGTAGTATACCAAAGTGCCAAGCAGAATAATACTAGAATAATCTGAAGGAAAGCACCTTAATTTGGGACCATAAATTATTTCCACAAATAATTTTCAAATGAAAGTGATCAACTCAGTTTAAAAATGAAACAAAATAATCAAATACAGACAGAAAGAATGTATCATGTGCAAGAAGTAACATAAGATGGTTATCAGAAACAGACTAACAAAGGCTTTACTATCAGAGATATCACACACTGACTATAAAACATATGTTCTTATTCTATTGTGTTTATAAAAAGAATAAATTAGAAAATGTCTGGAAAAAACAGTATGAACCTCTAATGTATTTAACAAATAATCAAGTAGAGCTTATTAAGTGAAAAATATAATAATAAAATAATAATAATAAAATAAAATATAAAATAATAAAATAAAAATAATAAAACTTAGAGCATGAATTCAAAGGTGGGTTAGGAAAGGCAGAAGAAACCAATTATAAGTTGGAGGACTGGTAAAACTAAGAAATTTGTAAAATATCTGAGAAGAGTGAGGCAAAATTAAGGTTGGAACATGGAAAATAAGCAGTCCCAATATTATATGTGTCTAATCAGAATTTCAAAATGAAAGGAAAAAATAAAATGGGGTAAAAACTATAGTATATTTTAAGAAATAATAGCTGATTACATTTTCTAGTTGTTTATTATAATCAGCAGTCCACATATTGAAGATGCCCAAGGAATGTCAAGTGAGATAAATAAAAAGATATGGCTAAGAGAAATAAGTCAGACAAGGAAAAAACCATATGCTTTCACTTATATGTAGATCTTAGAACCAGAAATAGAATTAGACTCAAATACAGAGAACTAGTAGTTGCCAGAAAGAGGGAGGGGGGGAGAAAAGTGAAAAAAAGTGAAGAAGATTAAGAACAAACTTCCAGTTATAAAATAAATAAGCCATGAAGATGGAAAGTAAACCATAAGGAAGATAGTCATTAATATTGTAAGAATGTTGTATCATGACAGATGACAGACAAACTACATTTACCATGGGGAGGATTAAGGTGATGACCATTAAGGTTTTTGTTTTGTTTTGTTTTGTTTTTAGAGAGAGTGAGAGAGAGCCTTAGGGAGAGGGACAGGGGGAGAGGAGAAAAAGAATCCCAAACAGGCTCCATGCCCAGTATGGAGCCCAGTGCAGGGCTCAGACCCAAGATGCCAAGATCATGACCTGAGCTGAAATCACGAGTTGGACACTCAACTGAGCCATGCAGGTGCCCTGAGCATTAAGTAATTTATAGAATTGTAGAATCACTATGTTGTACACCTGAAACTAATATAACATTGAATGCCAACTATGCTATAATAATAAAAATACATACATACCTAAAAGACATAGTATAGTATGTAGTTAAGATACACCAAAGGATAAGTGCAGAAATCAACAAAAAGATCTTAAGCACAACATGAGATAAAAAGGCAAATTATTTCAAAAAGTTTTAAATAAATTGAATGCCACAAAATCAATGAGGCAGGGTAAGCAGTAAGAATAAGAGGAGCACCTATGGTGTAATTGATCTGATATAAGGATTGCCACTCCTGCTTTCTTCTGATGTCCATTAGCATGGTAAATTCTTATTCACAGACCTGTACCCCTGGGGATAAAAATATATGTTTATAAAAAATAAAAAATTATATTAAAAAAAAAAGAATAAGAGGAGCACTGATAAAGTAAGTGATATGTTGAAAGAAATTAACTGGCAACCTAAAGTTCCAAGCCAAATAAGAGGTTTTTCTAAAATAAAAATGTAGGGGCGCCTGGGTGGCTCAGTGGGTTAAAGCCTCTGCCTTTGGCTCAGGTCATTATCTCAGGGTCCTGGAATCCAGCCCTGCATTGGGTTCTCTGCTTAGCAGGGAGCCTGCTTCCTCCCTCTCTCTCTGCCTGCCTCTCTGTTTACTTGTCATCTGTCTCTGTCAAATAAATAAGTAAAAATTTTTTAAAATAAAAATGTAATAATAACATTTTAAAACAAACCACAATAGACTTTATATCAACAAATTCGC
This sequence comes from Mustela putorius furo, assembly GCF_011764305.1. NCBI lineage: Eukaryota > Metazoa > Chordata > Mammalia > Carnivora > Mustelidae > Mustela > Mustela putorius. The sequence goes on from NW_025421397.1 coordinate 6,080,559, forward strand.
AACAAAAGTAATTTTAAGGACTACATTTCAGGAAGAAGAAAAGTGTTCCTATATAGAGGTTTGAGATCCAGGAATGATTTTTGCCATGAAATATAGCATATGAAAGGAGGGAGAAGGGCACCTGGGGGGCTCAGTCAGTTAAGCGTCTGCCTTAGGCTCAGGTCATGAAGCCCCATGTTAGGTTCGCTGCTCAGTGGAGTCTTCTCCCTCTTCCTCTCCACTGCCACTTGTGTGTCTGCTCTCTCTCTCTCTCTCATTCTCAAACAAATATATATATTTTTTTTTAAAGGAGGGAGCAAATGACGTTTTAAATTCGAAGAATTATATGGGATGTGCATGAGATTTAATGTAAAACTGATACACTACATATATTATAATATTTATATTCAATATTTGAAGAAAATATTGAGAATGTATAACTTCCAAAAAAAGAGGAAATAACTGAAATGATTTTTAAATAAAGAATTAAGAAGGAAAAGAAAATTTAATATAGAAAATTCAAAATTTCAAAATAAAAAGGCAGATAAAATACCTCTATATACCTAAATACACATACTACACCATGTATTAAATTCAGTTACATTTGTATATAAACATTATATGCAGACACACATACAGAATACATTTGAAAGTGCCCTAGATGAAAAATCTCCAAGACTATTAAACCGAAAGAAATATAAATTAAAATAAATTCATACTTAGGCAAAATTTAGAATATCCTCTGAGAAAGAAGAAAAGAAAATAGCGAAAAGTTTAATATTATACAGAAAAAAATGTACTTCCATCAACGAATAGAAGTTAATCTGATAACCTGACTTTTCAATATAAACAAATGAATTAGAAAAACCTGTAATATCATCTTTGTGGGCAATAATTTCCCATTGGGATTCCAAATCCAACAAAAATATCTTAACAAAAATGAAAGTACTTGTGCCTGGGTGGCCCAGTTGGTTAAGCCTCTGCCTTCTGCTTAGGTCATGGTCTCATTCCTGGGATTGAGCCCCGCATTGGGCTCTCTTCTCAGTAGGAAGCCTGCTTCCCCCCTGTCTCTCTATCTACTTGTGATCTCTGTCTGTCAAATAAATAGGTGAAATCTTTAAAAAAACAAAAGTATAATAATAATTTTAACAAGAGAATTCATCAATAGAAGGCAGTTTCATTTTGTTCTCAAAAATATTTGATACTCTCTCAGATTATTAAGTATCCCTGTAATCTTCCATTTATGTGGGTTATAATAACATTTGTTTCATAAATTAAAACTTAAAATATTTCTTTAATTTGTGAAAAAATAAATCTATTTCAAGTTAATATGAATACTATATTTTAGGAAAAATAATGACATATGTCAATACAAAAACAATTATTGAGAAGACTTGAATTGTTATGTATTTCGGGAAGTATGGTTAATGCCTAACCTTATGAATAACAGTTGGAATCTCATATTTCATTCTTTATTCAATCCGTTATATGTTGTTTTAGTTGATGTGGATGAAGAAAATTCATATTCACATAGATAGTTGATGCTAATTATTATTTTACAATCAAAGGCCAAATATAATGACTTCTTAGAGAAGGTTGATTTCTAATGGATCATTTTAGATGAATATGGCTTTATTACATATTAAAAGTCAAATGATGCTTTCAAAGTAAAAGAGTTTTCTGTGTGTTTTTTTTTTTAACTTTATCAGTAATGTGTACAACAAATATTTTTTTTCTGGTATTTCATTTGCATGGCTGTACTTCCCCATACTATTCATCAACAGCATGACAGCTGTTAAAATTTGATTAATCTTTGATCATCTCTCCATAAAATATGAACAGGTGTAAACCTATGAATTGGAACTATTGGTGAATCACTCATGCTTTGTAAAAGGAGTAACCTATTCAAGAAATATTGTCTATGATTTTAGTTTGATGGCATTTAAATTCAGCAGATCAAAATGTCCAAAGAAAACTTGTCCCATTATAATCAATATATAAATAAAGCAAGAATGGAATATTTAGACCAGCAAGTTTTTAGAAATACTTTTTCATAAAGGTGTTTTGAAATATAAAATACCTCCTAATTAAAGTTATTGTGATATTATGAAAAGCAAAAATATATTTTTGAGAAATTTTGCCATGGTTCTATTTTATTCTACTAATAATTATGTTTTCTCACTTAATCTCACAGTCTTCTTTCAATTATAAGAGGTAATTAAAAGAAACATTCATAACATAATCTCTCCCTATTTAGATGTGGCATTAATGAGCTTGAGACTAAATGTAAATGAGCAATTAAGATTAAAGAGTTTTAAATTTATTGAATTACAACAAATTTAGAAAAAAAATCACCATCCATAAATTATTGTTTCTTTTCACATTTGGAGTGGTTCACTTAATGGAAATAATGATTTCACATTTCCATAATTCTAATTTAGTATTTTCAAAAAGTGAGTGAGACATTTGAGTATATTTGAAAAAGAATTGCAAATATTACACACTATTTGTGTGTCAGTATTAGATCTTTAAGATGCCATTGTGGTTTTGTGTTATGTGGAGGAAAAATCTTTTTCTGAGGAAAAGAACCCTTATATGTTCAAGGATGAGGTATCCCAATAACTTAATGCCTGAAATTTGGTATTTGGCAAAAAAAGAAAAAGGAAAAGTGTATCTCTGTATTCTGTGTGTTTTTGCATGCCTTCACATGTATACATGTATGTGTGAAGGAAGATAATGTGAAAGAGAAAAAAAAAGAAGGAAAGAGCAAGCAAATGCTAACAACTGTGAATAAAAGTAAAAATGTTAAAAAAAATTAGCAAATTGTGTACATGAGGAACATATAATGTAAACTACATTACTCTTACTACTTTTTTGTTGGAATTACAAAATTGAAAATAAAAAGAAAAACATTAATAGGTAATGAAAGAGGAATTGGACAAGATGGCAGGAAAGTAGGAGGAGGCGCCTTTTCAACCTGTACCCTAAAGTGAGCTGATTACCTACCAAAGAACTCCAATCACCTATGAAATCAGCCTGAGATCAGAATTATACACGTCTGGATCTTTACAGAGGCAGAAGATGCCAGTGGGCAGGTAAAGCGGAGTGGGAACAGCAGGTGGGCGGAAGACATGAACAGACACTTCTCCAATGAAGACATATAAATGGCTATCAGTCACATGAAAAAATGTTCATCATCACTAGCCCTCAGGGAGATTCAAATTAAAACCACATTGAGATATCACCTTACACCAGTTAGAATGGCCAAAATTAGCAAGACAGGAAACAACATGTGTTGGAGGGGATGTGGAGAAAGGGAACCCTCTTACACTGTTGGTGGGAATGCAAGTTGGTGCAGCCTCTTTGGAGAACAGTGTAGAGATTCCTCAAGAAATTAAAAATAGAGCTTCCCTATGACCCTGCCATTGCACTACTGGGTATTTACCCCAAAGATACAGATGCAGTGAAAAGAAGGGCCATCTGTACCCCAATGTTTATAGCAGCAATTGCCACAGTCACCAAACTGTGGAAAGAACCAAGATGCCCTTCAATGGACAAATGGATAAGGAAGATGTGGTCTATATACACTATGGAGTATTATGCCTCCATCAGAAAGGATGAATACCCAACTTTTGTAGCAACATGGATGGGACTGGAAGAGATTATGCTGAGTGAAATAAGTCAAGCAGAGAGAGTCAATTATCATATGGTTTCACTTATTTGTGGAGCATAACAAATAGCATGGAGGACATGGGGAGTTAGAGAGGAGAAGGGAGTTGGGGGAAATTGGAAGGGGAGGTGAACCATGAGAGACTATGGACTCTGAAAAACAATCTGAGGGGTTTGAAGTGGTGGGGGGGCGGGAGGTTGGGGTACCAGGTGGGGGGTATTATAGAGGGCATGGATTGCATGGAGCACTGGGTGTAGCACAAAAATAATGAATACTGTTATGCTGAAAATAAATAAAAAATAAATTAAAAATAGGTAATGATAAGGTTTAAAACAAGCAACTTTAAGTTTTAAGAAGTATATAGGCTGCATTTCTTTTAAGGGATGTCATATTTTAGATTGTTGAGGATATTATCAACTCCACAATTAATTTCTAACACAGGCATATATTTGGAGTTTTTCTTAAAATATCACTGTAATCTAATATTTTCACTCACTTATAGAGTAACTGTCTTAAATCAAACATTCTGTAAAATGTGCTCCATGAACCAGCATTATAACCACCCATGTGCAATTGTTAGAAATGTAAATTCTTAAGAACCAGCCTCAGACGTGCTGAATCAGAAATCCTGATAACAAGGCCCTGTGATCTGTGTTTTAACAGGCCATTCATATGACTCTAATTTACATTAAAATTTACATACTACTATCTTAAATTATTGACTTAGTTTTAGATATTTGTATATTTATTCAATCATCCATTCATTCATTTAATAATTTTTTTTTCACTTAGCAAATATTGAAGGAGACTTCGCTATTTTCAAAGTAAATATTGAGCTGAGATGGATAAGGCCAAATCCCTTAATTTAATGATTTCTCAGAGGAGAATTCACCTAAGTTATCCCAACAATTTCATATGCTAAATGCCAAAAAGTTCTGTCAACACAGGAGATCCATTGTAGGATATTAAGGGTCAGGTTCTCAGAGTTCATGATTATGAGTGGATTGATGAAAAGTGTGTGAGAGAGATGGACGATAGATTTTTCCAGTCATTGTTAGCTTTGTGAATAGAGGCACATGGTAGGAAGGAATTTAGATTTAATAATGGAAGAATTATGACTGGTCAAGAGACCAGCAAAAGTTTTGGAAGGAGGCATAATGATAAATTTAAGCTAGATTAAGAAGGAGGAAAGTAAGATGATATGAGAAAAGGGGTGGGTGGGAGGCAATACAAAGTACTAGTTGAAGTACTTGTTGAGTAGAGAGTAGTAATATGAGTGAGGAATTCAGAGAGTTACATAACTGCTGAAAATGGAGTATTGGTGGTATGCAGCCAAACTAGGTAATTATGGCTAAAATGTGGAACATCTTAATCATCTATTATAGTTGCTTCAGGTCTAAGTAAAGAAATACCTAGGATATAGCCATGGAAGTGAGTAATGGAATTAGGCTGGAGATTAATATCAAGAGAGAAGAACACTTTTAGTAACTTAGAAGCTAGGATGCCAGTTACACAGAACATCGAGAGGATTAAATTTTGGGTAGTGACTATGACCCAGAATTTGTATGATCTCTGTGACAAAATGTATAAAAGGCTGATGAAAAAAATAAAAGACTGTTAAACAGAAAGATGTACATTCTGTTAGATATATATACCTAAATAGTAGTTAGATACCCATACCTGAGTATTTTATTTTATTGCCATTACAAACGATATTCTTTCTTATATTTGATATCACATTGTTCATTGCTAGTATACACAAAAAATATTTTTGTACATTGACTTTGTATTCTAAAGTCTTGCCGAACTATTTTTGTAGCTTTATGTAGATTATATGGAATATTCTTTGTAGGTAATAATGGTGTGTGAATACAAGCAGTTTTTTTGATTTTTGTTTTTATTTTAATTTTTTAATTCTTATTTATTTTTTTTAAATTTTTTTATTTTTTATAAACATATTTTTATCCCAAGGGGTACAGGTCTGTGAATCACCAGGTTTACACACTTCACAGCACTCACCAAAGCACATACCCTCCCCCATGTCCATAACCCCACCCCCCTTCTCCCAACCCCCCTCCCCCCAGCAACCTTCAGTTTGTTTTGTGAGATTAAGAGTCACTTATGGTTTGTCTCCCTCCCAATCCCATCTTGTTTCATTGATTCTTCTCCTACCGACTTAAGCCCCCATGTTGCATCACCACTTCCTCATATCAGGGAGATCATACGATAGTTGTCTTTCTCTGCTTGACTTATTTCACTAAGCATGATACGCTCTAGTTCCATCCATGTTGTCGCAAATGGCAAGATTGCATTTCTTTTGATGGCTGCATAGTATTCCGTTGTGTATATATACTACACAATGTGCGAAAGGAATCCATCAAAATCCTTGAGGAGAACACAGGCAGCAACCTCTTCGACCTCAGCCGCAGCAACATCTTCCTAGGAACATCGCCAAAGGCAAGGGAAGCAAGGGCAAAAATGAACTATTGGGATTTCATCAAGATCAAAAGCTTTTGCACAGCAATGCAGGAAGTTTTATTTATTTTTCTCTAATATATATTTTAGTTGTGCATTCATTCATTCATACATACATTCATACATTTCCCTTTTTTCATTGCATAAGATCTCTAGTATATTGTATAGGAATGGTAATTGAGTGTATTCTTGTTTAGTTCCGCTGTTTACTAAGTTTAATTTGTTTGTTTGCTTGTTTGTTTTAATCAAGAATAGATGTTGAAGTTTGTTTGACAAATGGCTTTCCTGAATCCATTGAGATAATCTTATAGTTCCTCTTTTTTAATCTGTTTTTATGGAATTACGTTACTGATTTTCAAATGTTGACTCCACTTTGCACTTATACGATAAACCCCACTTATTTGTTGGGGTTAAGGTATAACATGAAATCATCCCTAATACCTGACTTGCTAAAATGTAACACGGAGGCTTCTGGAACCAAGGGAAGTGTTCAGAGAAGGGCGTGGGCCTTTGGAATGCCAAGGCCTGCATGACAATTCTTCCATAGGCATGCCACAAGGAGTTGCCTTCCCCCCAGCTTTCTTAGCCCAAACTGCCACCCTGTGACCTAAGAGATGTATGCATTGTCCCTTAAGCTTTGTTTAGTAGAACTCATAGAACACACAGTTTAGCATATCATATATTTCCCTTAAACAGATCCTCCTAGTTCCAGTAAGGGCCCTTGTCACATATCACATGCTCAAAAAACAGTGGTAAGGATTTGTGATTATCCCGAAGGACCAAAAAAAGTGGGAGTAAAGAAGAGCAAAGGTCTTCCTATCCGAGCATTGACCTCCTTGCTTTCTCCTCTGTTTCACAGCAAAGTTTGGAGTAATCTTTCATCTGTTGGATAGGGATTACTGGCCATTCCCAGACCTTACTTATTCATGATTTCTATCATTTTTATTAAACTTCTTAAAATTTTATTGATAAGTTTTACATATCTTTTTATGAGTGATGTTAATTTAGAGTTTTCTTATATTTTTCTGGTTTTAGCATGATGGAAACCTGGACTCAAAAAATATAAATTGGAAAGTGTTTCCTCTTCTATTTCTGGGAAGTTTGCTTAGGAATGTTACTTGTTCATCAGATGTTTGTTATAACTTGCCAATGAAGTCGTCTAGGCCTGAAGTTTTCTTTATTGAAGTTTTAAACTGTAAATTCATTATCTTAATAAGAACAGTGTAAGTCATCTACTTCTTTTTGAATAAACTTTGCTAGTTCTTGTCTTTAAAAAATTAATAAGTTTATCAAGGCTGTCAGATTTATCCTTTTTAATGCCTAGATTCTGAGACCATGTTAATTCTTCATTTTGCAACTGATAACTTACCTTAATCTACCTTTTAATTATTTTTAATTTATCTTTTAATCTTTAAAATTTATCTTTTAATCTTAGTTGGTCTGGCTAGAGATTAACACTTTTACTGATTTATTCAGGAACCAGCTTTTGGTTCCATTGAATTTGTCTATTGTTTTTGTTTTCTAATTTATTGCTTTCTGCTTTCAGATATACTTTTTCCCTCCTTGTTTGGGTTAAATTTTCTCTTTGTTTTCGAGTTTCTCAAAGTGGAAGCGTATATAATAATTTGAGATATCTCTTCTAATGTAAGCATTTAATGCCATAAATTTTCTTGTATGAAACATTTAGCAGAATTCCACAAATTTTGCTATTTTGTCCTTCAAATTTTTTTTCCAAATTTAATTATGGTTTTCTCTTTGACCCATGGGTTAAAGGTGTGATCGTTAATTTCCAAATATTTGTAGATTTTCTAGGTACACTTCTATACTAATATCTTCAATTTCATTAAGGTAAGAGAATATGTTCTGTATGACTTAACTTTTTAAAATATGTTTTTATTTTTTATGATATAGGATATGATCTTTTTTGGTGAAAATTCCATGTACACTGCAGAGTTGTTTGGGGAGTATTTTGCAATTATCAGTGAGGTCCACTGATTGGTGGTATGGTACAAGTCTCCTTCATCCTGGCTGAATTTGTCTAATTTTTTAATGACTTAACTCACACAGAAGTGTTGAAGTCTGTAAGTACCACTGTGGATTTATCTATTTTGTCCTTTCCTGTTAGTTTTTGCTTCATGTATTTTGAAGTTCTATATAAAGTGCATGTATATGTACTATTATTTCTTCCTTTGGAATTGATCTGTTTTTCTTATTGCCCACCTTTATTTCTAATGCTGTTCCTTTGTCTGTATATTAATAAGCCTATTTTACTGTTTACTGTATTTATTGTATTTACTGTTACATTACTATAGCCACTGCAGTTTTATTTTGAGGACATTTTTGTGGAATATATATTTCATCCTTTTATTTTTACCTACCATTTTCTTCATCTTAAAAGTGTATTCTAATTGCACATTATTGGGTCTTTATTTTTTGTATAATTGGACAATGTCTGTTTTTATGCTATTTGTTTTTAATCTAATGTTGACATTTAGATTTATGTGTTCCATTTTTTACCTTAGGTGTATCTCCTGTAAGTTTTTCCATTATTTCACTTACGTGATTTCTTTTGTAATATTCTATTTCTATAACTTTTGATTTTCTGTATCTTTTTTATAGATGTATGTTGTATCTATCAATGATTCATCTATTACCTATCCTTCTATCTACTTTTAGTGGTTCCTCTAGGGATATCAGTATGCATGCTTAACTTTGTATAGCATAGTTGGTGTTACTGTATACAACTTCAAGTGAAATGTAGAAACCTTTCAGATTTATAGATCCTTTTGCTTAATATAACATCTTAACAATGCTTACAATTAACATTATAATATTTACTTAAAATGGTCACAATATATTTTAAATAACTTGAGAGTAGGAAAATAATTTTTTGTATTTACCCAGATATTTACTATTTATTTGCTTTTCCTATTCTTTCATCCCTTTGAGTGGTAATCCAAATGTCAGTATTACTTCCCAAGACCTTGCTATACTCCTTTGAATTTGTTACATTAGTTTGTAATACAAGTATTCGTTTGAGAGTTGAGTAGTAGTTTATATCATAATATAATGCTCAAGAGTTTTGCTATGCTGTTTTGGGTCAGCCCTGTGGATGTGCAACAGGTTGAGATAGGGACTTGGACAATTTCACAGAATAACTCACCCCTCTACTGAATCTTTACGTTTTGACTCTTCTTCACAATCGACTTTTTTTTTTTTTTTTTTTTTTTTTAGTATTTTCAAAATTCTTAGGTAGTTGTGTGTTGCTTTTGTCTAGTGTTTTTTAGTTCTTTTCAGCAAGAGAGACAGGTTAAAGTGAGATACTTTTATTTTGGGGGTAATAAAAAAACAGTGACTTAGTAGGGGTATTTTGTTTGTTTGTTTGTTTTTGCTAATCCTTCTAAATTATGCTTGACCATCTTGCTTTATACTGGTGTTCAATTCTAAAAATTAGACTATCCTCAATATTCATTCAATTTTCCTTAAAACTATATGTATTAAATATCACAGATACTCTCATAGTCTGCCTTGCATTTATTTTGCTTTGAAAGTTACCAGTGATGTTCTTTTGGAAAATTTTAATTTTTTAAAAGCTTCCTAAATTGTCAGGAACATTTGCCATCATGGATGATCATGTTCTTCTTAAAACATTTTCCCACTTGTTCCAAAAGCTCTTCTCTCATGACTCTACTCCTGCTTATGTAAATTGCCATCCATCAGCCAAGACTAGATCTAACTCTCTAATATCAGAAAAAAATAGATTAGATTTTATGACTCCTCTTAGAATGTATAGTTTATTGCCTGTCACATGTTGAACAACAACAATGGCAACCATGCATCATTATTTTATCTTTTTCTGTGTTAAATAGCTATATTAGCCCTAGCAATTCTCTGAATTCTTACTTCTAGATATTTTTTTAAGGACTATTTATTTATTTGCGAGAAAGAACAACCAGGGGAGGGGAAGAGGAAGAGAGAAACAAGCAGACTGTGTACTGAACACGGAGCCAGCCGTGGGGCTAAATGTCAGGATCCTGAGCTGAAGTCAAGAGTCAGATGCTCAACCTACTGAGTCCCACAGGAACCCCAGAGATATTTTAATCCTTTCTTAAATATCTAATAGTTGGTCAATGTGTCCCTTGAGGTGTAGCAGGAGCAATAAGTACAGTATATTATCACCACTGAGCAATGATTTTACATCCTCTTTTGTTATTGAATATATTTTGATGGTACATGAATTTAAAATGTCAAATGGATGCCACATATTGATCTTATAGTCAATTTAGACTTCTTTGTTATAATTTGTCATAAAAGCCCCCCCATTCTGTACTAATTAGATTGATTTTTTAAACTGAATATGGCATCTAATATATTTGTGTTACAATTGTAACATATATTTGTGTAACAATTGTGTTACAATAAGGATAGGCTTATTTTCCCACACCATTTTATTTTCTGCATTTATGGTCTTTATAAATTTAATCTTCTAGTTTTCTGTCTTTTTTGAGGATTATGTCATATACATAATTGATATGCATGCCTTTTAGAATGTTTCCATGAACACAAATCAGAACTACTTATAGTGTTAAGCTTAAGATACAAACTCACTTCTTAGGTTACACTGGCCCATTAATCAACAATTTCTGGGTACAGTTATGTTCAGTTAATGACAAATCTCCTGAATATATTTTAGTATGTTGTAGGGGAAAAAAGTTATAAATACAATTTTACTTTCAATTTCTTTGCCATCTATTTAAAGATTTGTTGTAAGGGTCTATCTTTATTCACACATACAGTCTGGTAAAATTTCATTTTTTTGAAAATAAGAAACCTTTCTGTAGGCCAGATGCATAAATGACTTGACAGATGTTGTATTCCTGCTTTAGCTTCCCAGTCACTCTCATAGATGGATTTACTGCTTTTTTGTGCAAGAAGTGCTGGGTTTCAGTAAAGATGCCAATAATTTCATATGCAGTGACCTTGGCATGAAGTAACTATTCCAAAATTGTGAAATAGCAGCTGTGTGAAACTTATTATCTTTTTACACACAATGTTTATAGTTTTTGTTTTTACCTTTTTCCTCATAAATATAATTCAGGAATTTGGTTACCTTGAAGTTGTACATAAAGGAAAATATGTAAGTGCTCATCATAATGAAGAATATTTAACTCATCAGGATTCTAACTGCAAGCATTTACTTTGGAGAAATGTTTAAGCATTCACCGTATAATGGGCAGAATAATCATAAAAGTCCCATTATAGTGTGTTCCCTACATCCTTTTATATTGCCTCAGGGAATAGACAGCAGGTCATTAAAAACGTTGTTTTATTTAAGGCTCTAACAACTTTTGTGTCAGGAAAATCACAGGCATTAGTGCATGCTTTTACAAAATATTCACATAATCATTGCTGAAAATCACCTTCTTAAAAAAAAAAAAAAAGTTCTGTGATATCTTTATAAGTACCCAGAAATTAAAGAGTAAGAAAAAATTCTCCTGTTTTCTTCTTGGTTAATGATATATTTCCTTATTGTAGAATAGGATTCTACTAGTTTTTATTTTATTTGAGTTTTTATATTATTATTTACTTATGGATATTTCTGTAGTTTTCTACTGTCTTTAACAGGTTTAAGTGCAAAGTTTATGTGTCATGAAAAGGTTTTGAAAGTTCTTCTTTTTCCATTTTTTGAGACAATTTGTGTCACTTGGGATTATGTGGATATTAATGATTTAATACGATCTCCCTATAAAGCCATCAGGATTAGTAGTGTAATATTTTAGTTATTTTCTTTTTTTCTGAGAAAATGTGGCTAAGTTTCTTTTTACTAAAACTTTTATTTTCCAAGGAGATTTTACATTTTGTTTTAAAATTTACTTCCATGGGGTTTTGCAAAGTTGGCTTATTTTATAGATTTTTTTTAAGATATTTTAGTCAGAGATTTCACATATTATCATCCTTTATTTTATTGCTTGGTATTAGGGTATTAGGAATCATAGTATATAGCCTGCTCTCTGTTTACACCTTTTCTCAATAGCTTCTCTTATTCCACACACACTCCTCTTTCAAGGAAAAGGAAGTCAGGAGACATAATTTAATCTCCTTATGAAATAAACTTCCAGTTAAATGCACTATTGATATATTCTATAACAAAGATAACTATCTACAGAATAATTCTTAGCTGGATGAATCTGACTAATTTTATATTCTGTGTATGAAAAATTCCATTATATGAAGTTTTGGGGGAGGGTCTTTCCTACTGTTTGGTTCTACTGATCTTCCACTTGATTTGCAATCTCTACTGAGCTATCCATCTCTGTCTTTGTCTCTGCTCCATTTTTTCTCTTTCTCTTTTTTGTTTCTGCGTCCATAGTTTGCAAATTTTATCAGAAATTTAATTTTGATTTAAAGTGCAACTGTCCCATAAGTACATGGGTTTTGTTTGTTTCTTTGTTTGTTTGTTTTTGTTTTGTTTTTTTCCTACCAGGAATCCTCTGATTCTTACCTACTCAGGCGTAATTTAAGGTAATTTTCAAAATTTGGGTTTCCTAGACAACATAAGTAGCATATGGAGACATCTCGATTTAATGCCATCATTCAATTCTTCAAATCAAAATTTCTGCATGACAAGGATTAAGAGTTTATTTTTTATTAGTTACTAATATATTCAAATATATGGAAAAATAAAAAGGAATTTTTCATCACCCCCCACACATTCTACCATTCTGCCACCAAGATTTGACATCTCTTTTACTCTATTTGTTTTATCATCTCTCTATATATATCCATCCATCCACCTTTTATTTTGATTAATTTTAAAATCAGTTTCAGGGGCACCTGGGTGGCTCAGTAGGTTGAGTTGCTGCCTTTGGCTCAGGTCATGATCTCGGGGTTCTGGGATCGAGTCCCTCATTGGGCTCTCTGCTCAGCGGGGAGCCTGCTTCCCTCTCTCTCTCTGCCTGCCTTTCTGCCTACTTGTGATCTCTCTCTCAAATAAATAAATAAAATCTTAAAAAAATAGGTTTCAAACATCATTACACTTCATACACAGACATTTTAGCATGCTAGAGTTAGTTATTATTCCATATTTTTAATGATCATTTTAGGTAAAACTTCCATAAAATGAAATACAGAAATCTTAGTATTTAATTTATCTTGAGAAATGCATACAATTGTAACCCAAAGTACTGTCAAAATGTAGGTAACTTTCATCACCTCAGAAAATTTCTTTATATCTCTTCTTGTCAATTTCTGCCCTCAATCTAAGAAGCAATAGCTGATTTGACTTTTTTCCAGCACCAGTGATTAATTTTGCTTGCTCTGGACTTCACAGCCTTGAATTGTGTATTATGCATTCTTGCATAAGACATTTCATTCAATGTTTTTGATGTTTATATGTATGGTTGCATCATTTTTCATTGTTTTAAAAAGGAAAGAACAATATAAAATATTTGACTTGTTAATGCAAGAGCCCAAGAGATTTCTGAGTAGCACAACTAAAACAGAGCAAAGTGCTTATATAGAAGAATAAATAACCATATTTGGGTGAAACTCATCACCCAACAATTTCAACCTGTTTAACAAACAATTCATGTATTTGTTAGTTTCTTTGTCTATAGTTACTTAGTGCCACCCACATACATTTTATAAATATTACTTTTGTTGATCCTTGACATGCTTTCCAAACACCATTTGGGGTGTCTGAGTGGCTCAGTCGGTTGAGGGTCTGCCTTCAACTCAGGTCATAATTGAGCGCAGCACCAGGCTTCCTGCTCAGTGGTGAGGAGCCAGCTTCTCCCTCTCCCTCTGCCTCCTGCTCTCCCTGCTTATGCTCTCTCTCTCTGTGTCAAATAAATAAACTCAAAAAAATTACCATTCGATTTTAAGATTCTGCTAATTGCATTTGAAATGTAAATTTATTTCACTTTTTATTTAGGTTCGATTAGCCAACATATAGTGCATCATTAGTTTCACATGTAGTATTCAATATTTCATCAGTTGCATATAACACCCAGTGCTCATCACATCATGTGCCCTCCTTAATGCCCATCACCCAATTACCCCATCCCTCCACTTCCCCACCCATCAACCCTCAGTTTGTTTCCTACAGTTTAAGTCTCTCATAGATTTTCTCCTTTTCTGATGACTTCCCATTCAGTTTTCCCTCCCTTCCCCTATGGTCCTCTGCACTGTTTCTTATATTCTACATATGAGTGAAACCATATGATAATTGTCTTTCTCTGGTTGACTTATTTCACTCAGCAAAATATCCTCCAGTTGCATCCTTGTCAGTGTAAATGGCAAGTATTCGAATTTCCTGATGGCTGAGTAATATTCCATTGCATATATAGTACCGCATCTTCTTTATCCATTCTTCAGGATTTTTTCCCTACATGCTTATTTATAATATTGCAGGGGATTTTAAGAATGCATATGTATTTTTTTCCTATAAATACTGCCTAAAACACATTGTAGTGAGATATAAACTTAATAGGAAAATTAGATATTAAAAACCAAGAGATATTCTTTCAAAGAAAATGCTAATTGGGTAGATGTTCTGCAGAATAGATCTGGGTTAGGAAATTAGGGTTGTTTTATTTTCATTCAAATCTTAGCATAAGTAGTTTTCCTTTCCTTAGTTTTCTGCCATTGGGTATATTTCTTCCATACACTTTCTCTGGGAGTTTAGCTGGAGTCTGAATACCCTGCATGAATCTAAGATTCCATGCTCCCCAAAATGTCCATTTAAACCCAAACTTCTTGTTTAATTATATAAGACAAGCATAGTTTTAGCAGTAACTTCCTACTCTGGTTTTTACTATCTCTTACATTTTTATTCTTGTCTATTGCATAATTCCTGTAGTTTTTTCTTATGAACTAAGCTATGTATGTTATGGGATTTTTTCAAACGTACTTTATCAATTGCTTTTAAGTGTGTTAAATCAAAGTTTTTTACCAGGATATTTTCAGTAAGCCAAACTTCAAGAAGATCTTGAAAACTGTATTTTATTTTTTAGTTCTTTTTGAAAACCATATTTTAAAGATTATAGCAGGAGGTTTTAACTTCTTTTGCTTAGTTGGTAATTTTCTGTTTTACTTGGTTTAGTTTATTAGGCATTAGGTGAAAGAGAGTGTGTATTAATTAGAGTTGCATTCTGCTATGTTTACTTCCAATTCTACTCATAGTCTTCTTTTGTTTTTTGTTGTTGTTTTACAATGATTATTATGTTACTTATTTTTTTATTTGCTTTTTAATTTTTTAGCATTTTAATAATGTATTATGTAATTACTAGTACAAATTATTTTCTGAATTTTTGCAGGGCATTGTTAATTTCTGATTGAGTCATTTCATAATTTGATTATCCCAAATATCAGTATAGTAAAATACAGACTATTTTTTCAAACTTCCTTTAACCTATATGAATCACATATTTTTATGAATAAAGCAAGTACTTGTTCTCATGCAGCAATTGAATTTTTAGTTAGATCAGGACTTACCTGTTTTCATCTACAAAAAGACAAGCATCTAGAAAACTCACAAATGGGCCAAATGTACTCAACCTTAGAAGAGAGTTCCATCTGCTCATCTGCTCATATTCTAGCATCCCTGATGTGTAGCACAGTACCTGGTATATAATAAATGCTTGGCATGTTTAATATCTGTACAATGAACTATTGTACTAGCATGATTTTGTGACTTTCTCATGTAACATTCAGTAATTCAGAGAAAGTAGTCAGTATGGTTGCCCACAACTGAAGATTGTCAATACAAGGAAATTAGATAAGGATTACATCTTATTATTAAAATGGCTGGAAACATTGTTTATGATAATTCCTCCTGAACTAACAGATGGAAATTAACAAAAAAAAAAAAAAAGCAAAAGAGTAGACAATATGTAATGACAGGTCATGTTCAAAAAGGATTACTTTGTGAAGAATAAAAGTGTGATTGCTTCATGGGCTTTTCTTCTTCCATGACACACATTTGTATGTGGCAATATCAAAGTTTCTTCTTTAGACTTCATTTAGGAAATTAAGCCCACTAAGGTTCATTGTGTATAACATCTTAGAAAAATTAGGTTCAGTTTTTCAGTATTTACTCTCTTCCATAAAGTTGTGGAATACCATAATTTTTATTTTTCTGCTTTCTTTTAATCTTCTTTTGGTATCTTTTAACATCATCCCTTCCTTTTTCCTGTCATGTGTTCACTACCAGTTTTGACCTTTTTCTTAGCCAGTTACCTTCTCCTTGAGGACTTCATCCATACTTTATTTTCAGTTTCCATTTAGAAATACACTCCAAAACTGTGACTGACACAACATTTCCATTTCCCTGTCTGATATTTCTAGTAGTATGTCTAATACATGAATAAAACTCAGTGTGTCAAGAAACTAAGTCCATCCTTAGTTCCTTTCTTGTTTCCTACTCCTAACTCTTGGCATTAAAAGTTGTACTCTTCCCCTTCCTCTTATAATTAAACAAGAAGCAAGAACCTCTACCAGTTTTGAAAGCTGGAATCCTAGATATCATCCCAGACTTTGCCTTTTCTCTCAGTCCCATATTCCTGTCAAATCCACATTGAACATCTTAATCCATTTCAAATTATTCTTCTTGATGTCATCTTCAGTCACTAATCCCTGACAAGTACAGAGTCTACTTATTATGACCATTATGTCATTTTTCAATTGGGGACACTTTGATCAGGAAAAAGTTGATGTAAATAATTACATAAAGATAACTGACATTAGTAAGAACTGACAAACCAAGAATTATTGTTCTCTCTACTAAAGATCATACCTATCAACACTTGCTCCTACTCCCAACCATTCTCCTCACTGTAGTAAGTTAACTTTTAAAATCCAAACTTGTGAATAACACTTTTATATTGCTCTTAAGAAGAGGACTGCAATTCTTAGCATGGCATATAAGACTTTGCATGATCTGGCCTTTGCCTACATCTTCAAATGTATCCATGCTTCTCTCCATCCTGCTCACTGTGCTTCAGTCATTGGACTTTTTACTGCATTTTCTCAAATGACTGTGTATCCTTGCAATTCAGGATTTTGCATGAGTTGTGGACTCTGAATGATACAATCCTCTTCTCACCCTTTGCCTAGATAATCTCTGCTCATTGAATGCTTAGCTGCAATACAGCCTTCTTAGGTGACTTCCACTGAAACCCTATTCAAGCCATTTCTAAGAAATTCTCAAAGTAGGCTTGACATCTTTTTGAACCTTCTCACATATACTACTTACTTATATAATTTTTAAACTCAGAAACACCCTACTGTAATGTCAGCCATGAATAAAAAAGAGCTCTAAATGCATCATTCATCAGTTTATCCTTAGTGATTTAAAAAGTCCATCATAGACAAAGCTTTTTGCAAAAAAACAGGCTTATAAAAGGCTGAAAGAAGCTACTGTCCTTTTAATGTTTTTCTTTACCTAAGTTCAGTAATTTAAAATAATGAGTAAGAATTCATCCTGGTAAAGATGGGGAAAGATAGGTCAATAGCATAACAAAGAAAATGGGTCATTTTTGTGTTTATGTGGCCGTTTTAGTATCAAATTTCCATCACCTGGCATTTTAACAAAATTGCTGTCTCAAAATGGACTCTTAATTTGAAAATCTGATAGATTACCTTGAATTCTTATCTTTTTTGTCTTCTACAGTACTTGCAACTATCTTTTCTTTTTTTTTCCCAAAATGTTTCTACACCTTGCTTTATCTCCGTCTCTCTGATAACTCCTCCTCTATAATTTTTCGCCTTCCTTTTCTATGTTTAGACATTCAAGGAGGTTCATACACTCATTTAATATATACTTATATATATTATCATTATTCTAGTTAGTCATTCATTCAAATTATATTTATCAAGTGTTTCCAATGCCAAACACTTATCCATGAACAGAAGAATTCAACACTGAATAAAGCAAATAAAATCCCTGATCTTCTGACAGTTTTTAGAGGTACAATAATAAATCACGTAAGCTTTGTGCTATTATAGGGCTTATATTTTAGTTAGTGAGAAGGTGTGAGTAGGGAAAGAAGATAAATCAGTAATAAATAACTATATTTTTATAAGAAATGTCAAGTTTTATTAAGAATATTAGACACATCAAAAGCAATCTTAAAAAAAAATGTGGTCAGAGACAGTCTCAATAGATTTAATTTAGGCTGAGACTTAACTGATGAAAATGGTGATCATGGAGATCATCATAGGACCAATGACCTATCAGGTAAATGGAAATAGCAGACACAGAGGCACTTAGGGGGGGAAAGAGGTGGACTTGCTCAAGTACCAACAATACAGTGGTGATAGAAATTATGGGGAAATAATAATGGTAGAATCACCACTTTACTTTGTTTCTGCTCTTACTCCTTCGTAGATCACAGCCAATACCTGGATTTGGCAGTTGCAAATAGCATGTCTTTCCTGGATTACAATAATTTTGGATTTCTCCTGTTATCATGTTGTTACTATACAGGAAGTAGAATGTCATCTTAGACAATTTTGTTGCCTTCAAGTTTCTTCCTAGTATTTTCCTTAAGTATGTATAATCGATACGACATCACAAAGTTCACAATTATGTAGAAAAATAGATTCATTTTCTATTTGAGCTTCTGGATTCTACTGTTTAGCTCAATAATTTTTGCACTCCATCTTCATATTTTTCCCTGCTTTTGGTATAGGCCTGTAATTGCTTAGATTTCATTTTGTTACATTTTATTTTTTTCTGAGATACAGTTAAGACAAGCTTATTACTGCATTTCATTCATTTTGTTTCTCTCCATTACTTGGAGATAAAGTCATCAAAAAGCTGTACATTTTTAAAACACTAATTATTCCACCAGCCAATTCTAAATGTCTGCACCTCCTCAGCTCTTCATCAACCTACTAATAATTTGCATCACTGTTGATATAACAACAATGCCTATGATTTAGTAGAAAATGCATGTTTGGAATTGAGGAATAAGTTGGATTAGAAGTAGAAATTTGACAGTCATCTCATGGAGCTAGTGAGAAACACAAAGGAAGTAGATAATATTGCAGAAGGGGAGAATGGTACATGTGTCATAAGTACCAAAAGGAAATTTTTTTCCCCAGTTTTACCTTTGAAGGCTCCATCCTTGTTAAATTCTTGCATAGAGTTATTACCTAGCATTTCTCCACTGTCATCATTGTCAGTGTAAATAATCATTTAACTCACCCACTCTTACTATCCTGGCTTCATGGGTGGGTTCTTAGACTTGGAAAATAAAGTAAAGCGTATCTTGAATTACAGTTGTAGTGCATTGTGTCAGGCTGCTATCTCAACTGCTCTTCTTGACCCTTATCACAGAACACATTGAGATTAGTTAGAGGACTAGATGTCAACCACCTGTCTCTTGTTTTTCTTCCACATTGCTTCCTCTAACTTCCTTTAACCATGATCTTGACCGTTGCCTCCATAATCTTCTACCAGAGAGTAAAGCTAAGTATATTTTGAATCAAATTTAATCCCTTTAAAAAAATTAATGCAAGTAACTCCTGAATTTTCAGATTCCATGACTGTACTATAATTGCTTTAAGCAACTATAGTAAAAAATTAATTCTCATTTCTCACTTACCTCCAGTTTTACCCAGGTATGCACTCTTAAAATATCTAACCCGCACTGCATTTTATTTTTATTTTTATTTTTTTTTAATTTTTTATTTTTTATAAACATATGATGCAACATGGAGGCTTAAGTGGGTAGAAGAAGAATAAATGAAACAAGATGGGATTGGGAGGGAGACAAACCATAAGTGACTCTTAATCTCACAAAACAAACTGAGGGTTGCTGAGGGGAGGGGGTTTGGGAGAAGGGGGTGGGATCATGGACATTGGGGAGGGTATGTGATTTGGTGAGTGCTGTGAAGTGTGTAAACCTGGTGATTCACAGACCTGTACCCCTGGTGATAAAAATATATGTTTATAAAACCACTTCCTCATATCAGGGAGATCATATGATAGTTGTCTTTCTCTGCTTGACTTATTTCGCTAAGCATGATACGCTCTAGTTCCATCAACAGATGAATGGATCAAGAAGATGTGGTATATATTTTTATTTTTTTAAGATTTTATTTAAATTCCAGTTAGTCAACATACAATGTAATTTAAGTTTCAGTTAGAGTTTTGTGTTTCACCACTTACATACAACACCTAGTGCCCATCACAACATAACCTGTGCTGCATTTTAAATCTATCCATTCCTTCCCATTCTCACTGCATTATCTTGTTAGTGGGCTGGATTTGCTAACTGCTCTTGCCTCTTCCCCCATCTCCATCTTCATTTATCGCATTGTGAGATTCATTACTTTGAGACAGTTCCAAGTGTGTTTCTTTGATCTCTACACATATAATGAATAACCACCACCAGTTATTTTAGTCAAAATTTCTAATCTTAGAACAGTGATTTTCTACAACATAGTCTCATCCCACATTTTGCTCTCATCTATCATGACCTATATACACATATACCTCTGAACAGTTATTTATTTTTCAACATACTTTATACATATGATCATATTTTGGGTTCATTTTCTAAAAGGCATTTCCTTGTAAAGATTTCCCTATATAAATTATCTTCTTACTTAAGTGCCTGTCTAAACTACCACCTCCCCAAAGAACTTTTTTCATTTCTCAAAATGTTTTTTATTTTTCACTTTGATGTATGAACAGCTATGGTATATTTTACTTTTCCTAAATTTTCATAATCAAGCATATATTCTAGTATAATTTATGCTTATCTATGGATTTGTCTTATCACTGTACTAGATTTTTAAATTCTCCAACATTAAAATAGTGTTGTTTTTTTTTAAGATTTTATTTATTTGTCTGAGAGAGAGAGAGCATAAGCAGGGGGAGTGCTCCAGCAGGCAGAGGGAGAAGCAAGCTCCCCTCTTAGCAAGGAGCCCTATACCTGACTCAGTCCAGGACCATGGGTTCAGGACCTGAGCTGAAGACATTCAATCAACTGAGTCATCCAGGTGTCCCAAGATGTTTTGTTTTATCTGCAGCAGTTAGCATGCTTGTATGCACTGTGTTTTTGGTATTGAGGTCTTTTACAACATATTCTTTCA
This sequence comes from Mustela putorius furo, assembly GCF_011764305.1. Classification (NCBI taxonomy): domain Eukaryota; kingdom Metazoa; phylum Chordata; class Mammalia; order Carnivora; family Mustelidae; genus Mustela; species Mustela putorius. The sequence continues at coordinate 6,101,788 of NW_025421397.1, forward strand.
TGAAAAATTATGGGTTGTGTTGTCCATTAAGAATATTTTTATTGCCATGTGAAGTCCTTAATTAATCTTGAGCCTCAATCTGTCTTCTGTATTTATTTTTACAATGCATGTGGATAAGCAAACTCTATTCAAATATGAGTACATGCCTGTAACTAAATGCTTTATGAATCCACTTCTTTGTTACATTGTATGTCTTATCTTTATTAGCTTCTTGTCATATTTATAGCCAATAAAAACTCTATAGCTACTGTGAAATGAGATGTATGCCTTCGTCAATGGTTTGGAAGTATTTCTAGTTTTTAAAATGCATTTTACAGAAACGTAACCATTTAACGTTTGAATTTTAATGTTTCAGATAACTTATTGTTTTTATCTATTTTTTTCTTTTTGTTATTTTTTAAAAATTTATTTTATTTTTTCAGTGTTCCAAAATTCATTGCTTATGCACCACACCCAGTGCTCCATGAAATATGTGCCCTCCTTAATACCCACCACTAATTTTACCCAACCCCCCACACTCCTCCCTTCCAAAACACTCCGTTTGTTTCTCAGAGTCCACAGTCTGTCATGGTTCATCTCCCCTTCTGATTTCCCCCAATTCGCTCTTCCTTTCCTTTTCCTAATGTCCTCCATGTTATCTTTTTAATGACTAAAAGTAAAGGAGCAATGACTCTTTAAACAATGAATTTATGATGAATATGTTCTTACTTGGCAATATGTACTTGATGTGTAAAATTGTATGTGAGTTAGACTATGATAATTACTTACCAATTTCTCATTACATAATTACTTGTTATAATCACTGTCCAAACAATTTGATCTATTTATTAGGCTATTGAAAATAAGTCATTTATAAGACTTAATTGCTTTATATTTGAAGGAATTATTATGGAATGCTTATAAAACTAAAACATCTGCAGAAATTTTTAAATAATTGAGTTACAAAGGACAATATTGTATAATTGACTTCTAGTTAAAAAAAGTGAACAAACAAAAACAGTGGGGGTACCTCGATGGCTGTCAGTTAAGTGTCTGTCTTTGGCTCAGGTCATGATCCCGGGGTCCTGGGATCAGCCCCGCATCAGGCTCCCTCCTCTAGGGGAAGCCCGCTTCTCCCTCTACTTCCCCCCCTGCTTGTGTTCCCTCTCTCACAGTCTCACTCTGTAAAATAAATAAATAAAAATCTTAAAAAAAAAAAAAAAGCAGTTACAACCTGGAAATCCCTAAGGAAGTAGTGGAGAGAGGACATCAATATATCATAATCCTTCATGAAAATTTCCCCTTCCATGAAAGTATATACAACTTGCATAACTTCAAATTAATTGAAGATGTGACTTAAGTTATAGATGTAAAATTCTCATGTGTCGTATAATCTGTTGTTCACAGATATCACAACCCACTTTAGAAGGAGTTTTGGAAGGGACAATTAATTACATCCTAAGCCATTTAGTAACCTGCATATTAAATGCCAAAGAGGTCAAAGAGTCTTTGAAATATTTTCAGCCTGTTATGTTGTTTTGTTTATTAGTAACTGGACAAGTAAAACATGCAAAATAAAATAACCGTAAAATATTGGATTTCCATTAAATATATTTAAAGCTAAAGAAAATGTGGTGTCTAATTATTTCATGTCTCTATTTCTCCTCTTATTTAAAAACAATGAGATTATAAATAGTATAATTTTAGTTTAATAATAACCTAATGGATTAGGAAACTAGAAATATTTATATTCCATTTTATAGAGGAAAACTGTTCTTCAATACAACTGAACATAGACTTCAAATCTCTAGAATCCTCTACTTCTATTATTTTCCTTTAGATATAGAGAAAAATGGGAGAAGACATTTTGCACAGTAAAGAATATGCATCATTTTTTAAGAATATACATCTTGAATACAAAATGCATCTTGATAAAATTTTATGAGTGATTCCTTTGTGCCAAGCCATCTTCTAAGTGCTTTACTGAACCTAATCTTTAAAATATTCTGATCAGTTGTATTTAGGTATTAACTACAGTTTTTAGAAAATGAAAAACTGTGCTAAGATGTTGATGTTACTAAACTGCATAATTAGCTTTCAGATCTGGCAGTCTGCCACTAAACAGATTTAATCACATCATCACACTGTCTCTTGTAAGTGAAACAGACTTACTTGTTCTTAGACAAACAGGAAGAATTCTCTAATGAAGAGGAGCCGTCTATGAAAAACAAAAACAAACCTGGTACAAACTTTCTTAACAGATACATGCAAAGTATCTAGGGCAAAAATGATCAAGGTATTTGCTAGAAATAGCAAAAATAAAAATGTCTGTGGCTAGAACAGAATGCTAGTGGTATAAACTCAAACAGACTTTGGCCAGTGTTTTGTATTATATCTTATGTGCAATTCATCCTTAAAAGGAAAGATATAAATTTCTCTTTAAAATGCTCACTTGTTCTGTGTTTCAGTTACAACATCTACAACATAAGAATATAGCAGGAACCCTTTTTGTAAGATTTCTTTCAAGGTCAGTTGAATTAATACTATAACAGACTATGATACATATTGAATACTCAATAAATTCTAGCAACTGTACTTAATCGCTAGTCTGGAAAAGTCCCTGAATAGATGCTGTTCCGTTTTTAATTAGAAAAATTGGTGTTTAGGGGTGCCTCGTTGGCTCTGTCAGTATAGCATGTGACTCTTGATCTCAAGGTTGTGAGTTCAACCCCCATGTCAGGCATGGAGCTTATTAATAATTAATTAATTAATTAATTAATTTTTTGTTATGTTATGTTAGTCACCATCCAGTACATCATTAGTTTTTGATGTAGTGTTCCAAGATACATTGTTTACATATAACACTCAGTGCTCCATGCAATATGTGCCTTTCTAATACCCACCCAAGGTTCATCCATCCCCCCATCCTCTCTGCTCTAAAAATCTCAGTTTGTTTTGGAGTCCACAGTCTCTCATTTTTCATCTTTCCCTCCAATTCCCCTCCCTTTACTTTTCCCTTCCTTCTCCTAATATCCTCCATGTTATTCCTTATGTTCCACAAGTAAGTGAAACTATATACTAATTGACTTTCTCTGCTTAACTTATTTCACTCAACATAATTTCCTCTAGTCCCATCCATGTTGATGCAAAGGTTGAATATTCATCCTTTCTGATGGCTGAGTAATATTCCATTGTATATATGGACAACATCTTCTTATCCATTCATCTGTTGAAGGGCATCCCAGCTCTTTCCACAGTTTAGCTATTGTGGATGTTGCTGCTCTGAACATTGAGGTAAACATCGTTCTTCTTTTCACTACGTCTGTATCTTTTGGGTAAATACTCAGTTGTGCAATTGCTGGGTCACAGAGTAGCTCTGTTTTTAATTTTTTGAGAAATCTTCACATTGTTTTCCAAAGTGTTTCTAACTTGCATTCTCACCAACAGTGTTAAGAGGGTTCCCCTTTCTCCACATCCTCTACAACATTTGTTGTTTTTTGCCATGTTGGGCATGGAGCTTATTAAAAAAAAAAAAAAAAGAATAAAGAATAAAGAAAAATGGTGTTTATTTCCATAAAATGAAAGGAAAATAAATGCTGGCAAAATGAAAACAAGAAGTATATATTCCAAATCAGTGGCATATGAAAAGATATAGAAATGCATAAGTTAGTAAATTTTAGAAAAAATAGAGAAAAATGAAATCAAAGCAAATGCTGAAAAAATATCTAAATATAACCAAAAAAGGAATAAGGATAAAGTTAACAAAAATAAATATAAATAAGGAAGAAAAAAATCAAACATGAACAGAGTATATGTGAAGTGACTGAGTCCAAGTGTGTTAAATGAAATTTTAACTGCAATTTGAAATACAAACTCAGTTGTCAAAAATATGTCATTCTGCTAGAAGTGAATCTTTTCTTAGAAATTAAGTAAATATACTGGGTATTTACCCCAAAGATACAGATGTAGTGAAAAGAAAGGCCATCTGTACCCCAATGTTTATAGCAGCAATGGCCACAGTCACCAAACTGTGGAAAGAACCAAGATGCCCTTCAATGGATGAATGGATAAGGAAGATGTGGTCCATATACACTAGGGAGTATTACGCCTCCATCAGAAAGGATAAATACCCAACTTTTGTAGCAACATGGACAGGACTGGAAGAGATTATGCTGAGTGAAATAAGTCAAGCAAAGAGAGTCAATTATCATATGGTTTCACTTATTTGTGGAGCATAACAAATAGCATGGAGGACAAGGGGAGATGAAGAGGAGAAGGGAGTTCAGGGAAATTGGAAGGGGAGGTGAACCATGAGAGACTATGGACTCTGAAAAACAATCTGAGGGTATTGAAGGGGCAGAGGGTGGGAGGTTGGGGGAACCAGATGGTGGGTATTATAGAGGGCATGGATTGCATGGAGCACTGGGTGTGGTACAAAAATAATGAATACTATTACGCTGAAAAAATTTAAAAAAAAAATTAAGTAAACCCAGGGATGCCTGTGTGGCTTTGTGGGTTAAGCCTCTGCCTTCCACAGAGAGACAGAGAGGCAGGCAGAGAGAGGGGGGAAGCAGGCAGAGAGAGGGGGAAGCAGGCTCCCCACCAAGCAGAGAGCCCAATGTGGGGTCCATCCCAGGACCCTGGAATCATGACCCAAGCTGAAGGCAGAGGCTTAACCCCTGAGCGACCCACGCACCCCACATGTTTTTGCTTTGTATGTGAATACTGCTTGAAACCACTTGGAAATAATTAGAAACACAAAGTAACTAAATAATGAATTAGTTACAGATTAACATTTATATTTTGACTTGTACCATTTCTTTAGTACAAGCATAATTTTTGTTTTTATTTAAAATTAAGTAAGAATCCCAGGAAAAGTGTAAGTAGAGAAGTACAGGTTTTTTGGTAGAGCAAATTTCTATGTCTTGAATATGCATGTTTATTAAAATATCATTTTCACAATGTACTACTTAGCTGGAAATAACATTGTTTTAAAAAAAAATAAAATTAAGGGGTACCTGGGTGGTTCAGTCAGTTAAGCTTCTGCCTTTGGCTCTGGTCATGATTCCAGAATCCTCGGATCAAGCCCCATGTCCCCTTGTCAGGCTCCCTTGCTCATAGCGGAGTCTGCTTCTCCCTGTCCTTCCAGCTCCTGTTTTCTCTGGCTATCTCTGTTTCTCTCTCAAATAAGTAAAATCTTTCAAAAAAAAAAAAAGAGAGAGAGAGAGAGAAATTAATCATCGTTTTCATTTCCACCTTGCATGATACTGAGTGGGTAAGCGATGTAAGTTTGTTGGGTAAAATCCAACTTTTTGCAAAGAAAATGTCCAATGGAAAGAACCATTTGAAGAGTGTGTGTATGTTTGCATGCATCGGTGTAGCATAATGCAACAGGCGGGAGAATTAGAAGTATGTTCTTGGAGGTAATTAGAAGATCAAAATGAAAGGAATTTTAGAAAATTAGATATAAAGGTCAATTTAAAGTCATAAGGAATAAAAAAATGTCAAGGTCAGATCTAAGATAGTTTGGTAAGAACCTGGTTGAATAGTATAGTACAAGATAAGAACCCAATTCTTGGATGTTGCTTGGCTATTGGAATTCCCAAATCTTTGTATACATCAGTGCTTTGGTTGGTACATACAATACTTTTTCAGGATTGCTAACTCTTTGGTTTTCACCTTCTGAATTTGTATCCCTGATTTTTTCTAATCTTGAAGTTCCATGTTATCAACTAAGATCAACTCTTTGGCTTAATAACTTGGATTCCTGCTATGCTCTTAACTATATATTTTCCAATAATGTAACGTTCTTTACAGTTATAATTTTCTGGCCTTAATATTAAGGATTTTAGTGACATTTATTCCTTCATCCTTGCTAGTAATAGAATTCTCCCATCCTTATACCATTCCTTCCTTCCTTCCTTCCTTTCTTTCTTCTTTACCTCCATAAAAAATAATTTAATATATACTATGTCAGGAAATGTTATAAGATATAGCAATAAGCACAATGAACTAAGTTCATGCATTCAGAGTGCTGGATGTAGGTGGAGAATAACAGACAATACAAGTAAAAATAACATGTCAATTTGTAACTAAGTTTAAAAATAAAACAAACAAGTGACATGAATAGCCTTAAAACAAGCTATTTGGATCATTTGTAGTTAGACCATGCCATTACTAAATAGCCCAAATAAGCCTCTTTATATTTTAAAGTTGATATAACTTTAAAAAATCAGCATTCCACTTTTAAGTACAAAATTACCAGTTCAGAAACAATTACATTAATCAAACATATTCCTGACTAGTTAATTAAAGAAAGGAAATTAATTTTAAATTACCCTTCATTTAGTTAAAGAAATAATGCTGATTAAGATGTTAGTTTTTAATCTTCAATTATATTTTTCTTACTCTAAAATTCATAGTTTTAATTCATTAGTATTACTTTTATATATTGGAGAAAATTGTCTATTTTTATATTTGAAGATAAATGGATTTGTGATTAGGCCAATTATAACTTGAAAGGTTTGTTTTCTACATAGTTTGTGCTAATTTCAACTTTGATGAAAACAAATAGCAATGTGTAATAGTTTTAAAAATTATACATTTAACTCTACTTTTTCAACTGCAACACAAAACTGATTCAATAACAAATATTCTTAAATGGAAAATTAAAATCAGTGTTTAATTCTTTCATTCTGTATTGGAATCCTTAATGAGAGTGAAAATTTTCTCTTTTTTCTATCACAGACTTAACACATAGTAGACATTTTTATTAAAACAGCATTTTATTAATCAAATGATTACATTATAAAAGTAAATTCCTCTAAAATAAGAAAGATAACTGAGAAGAGGATAAGAATGGATTACAAATGGCAATAGTTAATTTATATTTTAAGAACTTTTTAGAAAAGAAATATTACTGCTATAGCATATGATTCACTTCAGTATAGTTTGTTTCCCCAAAAGTTAAAATATATGTAGTTAACAGTTTTCTAGTCAGCACAGAAGGTAAAAGACTCCAACTTTGAAAAAACTGTGTATAAAAATTAAGTATGCATAGATTCTAAAATATTTTCCATTCCATAACATAAAAGCAATTTGAGGAAAAAGAATTTGAGGAAACTAAAATGACAAAATTAATAACTGTGTTATAGATATATGCTATCTGTAATTGAGAGCCATAATTATATATCTGTAATTATGGCGAAGGATATTTTACTACAACTACATCAAGCTTCATTTAGTTTTATTTTGTAGTATTTATCAGCTGGTATTTCAAATACATATGTGTATGTTTCACAGTGAACATAGTTACTACCTATAAATGTACTATTTGGCACTAATATATTTGTACTTATATATTATATATAATATACATATAAATTCATATATATACAACATATTGTGCATATATGTTGTGTATATATATTGAACATATACAAATATACTGTGTATATATATGAATTTATATGTATCACACAGATATCAATATATAATAACACAATATATAATACATAACACAGATAATGATATATATAGTGTGTGCATATATATATACATATATATATACACACACATGAATTTATATGCATAACACAGAATACCATTCAGCCATAAAAAACAAGATACTCCCATTTGTAACAACAACATGTACTTGGGGGATATTATGCTAAGTGAAATAAGCCAGACAGAGAAAGACAAGTACTGTATGATTTCACCTATATATGGAATCTAAAAAATAGAATGAATGAGCAAACAAACAAAAAACAATCAAAACCAAACTAAAAGATTCAGAGAAAAACATAGTTGCCAGAGGAGAAGGGGTTTGTAGGTGGATGAAATGGGTGACGAGGATCAAGGAGTACAAAATTACAGTTATAAAATAAGTCAAAGGAATGTAATGTACAGCAAAGGGGATTATAGATGATAATGTTGTATTAACTTTGTATAGTGACAGATGGTAACTAGACTTATGGTGATCATTTTCAGTGTATATAAATGTCAAGGCACAATGTACACATGAAACTAATATAATATTGTATGTCTATTATTTCAATAAAAATAAATACTAATCAGGCAGATAACATATGTGATAGTAATTATGGTTTTAGGGCATGCTCTACATAAGTATTAGATGTGTAGTTATTTCTTACAGCTGTTAGAGAATAATTGGTATCAATTTAGAATAATATAAGAAAATTGTCCTAAAATAGAAATTTTCTAATTCAATCTAGTGTTCAAAATGTCTATGTTAGTAATTTTTTTTTAAAGTTTTAACCTTTCTAAGGAATCAGTATTGGGAAAGTTATATATTAAATTAATACAACCATTTACTATGTTTAATGAGTAGCCACCTTTGTCCTACTTATCATTTCTCTAGCATCTTGAGACTATGCTATTTACCTTTTATAGCTAGAATATGGCTAAATATGCCTATTGAATGAAATGAATGCCCATGAATATCAATTCAATGATATTCATTGAAATGAAATGAATGAAATTAATAATGCAATGAAAACAAAACTTACAAAATAAACTAGAATGTCTGCTTTCAAACATAACGTAGTTGCTATTGTCCATTGCACAAAAAGTAGAATAATAAAAAGAAAAAAAAATGCCAAATCCATGTTTGTAAAGAATTTGGAAAGTGTGACATAAATATAACTAAATGAATTAAAATTCCATAGTAGTAAAACTCCTATGATAGGTTGTTTTAGCAATGACCTCTAATTTGGTCACTCTTAACTTTATCCAAAAATTATATTACTTTTAAGGGAAGTTACAAAACAATGAAATATAATTTTAAATTGCTGTTATTAGTAACTTCCAACTTAGAAATTTATACTTAGGAATTCTTTAAAACACAAATTGAAATAAACATATTTTCATATGAATAGACTTTAATTGTTACATTTGTGCCAAAACGACTATTCAAAAAAAAAAAAAAACACTTGAAGTACAAGGCAAATATTTGTATATGGAGATACAGAAAGTATCTGAAAGGAAATAAGCCATGGTCAGGTCAAAGAAGAAATGTACATGACTTAAATGAATGTTGACCTACTGCTACAATGGTATTATTATTATATTATATAATATTATTAATAATGATAATGATGATATCTTCTGAAGCTTAAAATTTACACAGAATTTAAATATATAGCAGTAATATCTTTAAAAATAGGGAAGAAGTGGGGCACTCCACAGGTCTGTGGAGTAAAGCCTCTGCCTTCCACCCAGGTCCTGATCCCAGGGTCCTGGGATCAAGCCCCGCATCAGGCTCTCTGCAGAGAGCTTCCTCCTCTCTCTCCCTGCCTGCCTCTCTGACTACTTGTGATCTCTGTCTGTCAAATAAATAAATAAAATATTTTTTAAAAAATAGGGAAGAAGAAAAAGGAGCTAAAATATATATGGTGTTTCAGTGTTTGAGGATCAGAAAATAAGTAATGTGTTAAAGAACCATAGGATACCTGGGAATAAACCTAACCAAAGAGGTGAAGGATATGTACTCGAGGAACTACTGAACACTCATGAAAGAAATTGAAGACACAAAAAGATGGAAAAGCATTCCATGCTCATGAATTGGAAGAATAAACATTATTAAAATGTCTATACTGCCCAGAATGATCTATATTTTCAATGCCATCCCAATCAAAATTCCAGCGGCACTTTTCGAAGCGCTGGAACAAATAATCCTAAAATTTGTACGGAAGAAGAAAAGATCCCGAACTTCTAAGGAAATGTTGGAAAGGAAAAATAAAACTGAGGGCATTACCTGATTTCAAGCTTTACTACAAAGCTATGATCACCAAGACAGCATGGTCTGGCACAAAAACAGACACATAGACCAGCAGAGAGTACCTCTGTTGTCAAATAATCTTCGACAAGGCAGAAAAATATATACAGCGGAAAAAAGTCTCTTCAATAAATGATGCTGGGAAAATTGGACAGATATGTATAGAAGAATGAAACACGGCCATTCTCTTAGACTATACACAAAGATAAACTTGAAGCAAATAAAAGACCTCAACGTGAGGCAGGAATCTATTAAGATCCTAGAGGAGAACAAAGGCAGTAACCTCTTTGATATTGGCCACAGCAACTTCTTTCAAGACAGGTCTCCAAAGGCAAAGGAAATAAAAAGAAAAATGAACTTTTGGGATTTCATCAACATTAAAAGCTTCTGCACAGCAAAGGAAGCAGTCAACAAAACAAAGTGGCAATCCACAGAATGGGAGAAGATATTCGCAAATGACACTACAGACAAAAGGCTGATATCCAAGATCTATAAAGAACTCCTTAAACTCAACACTCAAAAAACAGATAATCACACCCAAAAAAGGGCAGAAGACATGAACAGATGTTTCTCCAAAGAAGATATACATATGGCTAACAGACACATGAAAAAATGTTCATTGTCATCAGCCATCAGGGAGATTCAAATCAAAACCACATTGAGATATCAGCTTACACCAATCAGAATGGCCAAAATTGACAAACAGTAAACATCAAGTGTTGGAGAGGATGTGGGGAAAGGGGAAGGCTTTTACACTGTTGGTGGAAATGTAAGTTGGTGCAGTCACTTTGGAAAACAGTGTGGAGATTCCTCAAAAAATTAAAAATAGAGCTACTCTATGACCCTCCAATTGCACTACTGAGTATTTGCCACAAAGATACATATGTAGTGAAAAGAAGGATCATCTGTACCCCAATGTTCATAGCAGCAATGGCCACAGTCACCGAACTGTGGAAAGAGCCAAGATGCCCATCTACAGACGAACAGATAAAGAAGATATGGTCCATATATACAATGGAATAGTATGCCTTCATCAGGAAGGATGAATATCCAACTTTTGTATCAACATGGACGGGACTGGAGGAGATTATGCTGAGTGAAATAAGTCAAGCAGAGAGAGTCAATTATCATATAGTTTCACTTACATGTGGAGCATAAGGAATAACATGGAGAACATTAGAAGAAGGAAAAGAAAAGTGAATTAGGGGAAATTGGAGGGGGAGATGAAGCAGGAGAGACTGTGGACTCTGAGAAACAAATTGAGGGTTTTGGAGGGGGTGTGGGGATAGGTGATCCTGGTGGTGGGTATTAAGGAGGGCACGTATTGCATGGAGCACTGGGTGTGATGCATAAACAATTAATCTTAGAACACTGAAAAAACAAAATTAAATTTTAAAAATAAGTAATGCATTAAGAAATAAGACTCATTGGATTTCAGTGATGTCAAGATTCTTCTCAAAGTCCTAGTAAAAAGCTGGAAATTGTACTTAAAAGCATTGATCAAGTAAAAAGTCAAAGAATTTCACAAGCCCAAGTATTGGACCTTTAAGAAAATTTTTAAATGACAAACATGGACTGATCAATGAAAAAACATATGTTATCTATACCAGAAATGAAGTAAGTCATCACTGTAGATCTTACATATATTAAAGAGATAATAGAAGGATAGTATGCATTTTTCATAAGTTTGAAAATTTAGATGAAATGGAAAAATTTCTTGGAAATCATGATTTATTACAACCAATACAAAAGAGATGTAAAATATTTGCATTGCCCTATAGTTTTTTTAAAAGATTTTTTTTTTATTTATTTGAAAGAGAGAAAGAGATCACAAGTAGGCGAGAGGCAGGCAGGGAGAGGGGGGAAGCAGGCTCCCTGCTGAGCAGAGAGCCCAATGTGGGGCTTGATCCCAGGACCCTGAGATCATGACCTGAGCCAAAGGCAGAGGCTTAACCCACTGAGCCACCCAGGCACCCAACCCTATAGTTTTTTAAATAGTTGAATCCATGATTAAGGACTGTTTCACTAAGATAGTTCTAAACTCCTATAGGGTTTTTTGTAAAACATTTTAATTTACATTTTATTTAATTTATAAAGTGTGTAATATTGATTTCAAGAGTTGAATTTAGTGATTCATCACTTACATATGACACCAAGTGGTCATCACAAATGCCCTACTTAATACCCATCTCCCATTCTGCAACCCTCAGTTGGTTCTCTATAATTAAGAGTCTCATAAGAATCTCTAGAGTCTCTTTTTTCACCCTTTGATGTTCATCTGTTTTGTTTCTTAAGTTATACATATGAGTGAAATCATATAGCATTTGTCTCTCTCCAATGGACTTATTTTGCTTGTCATAATACATTCTATCTCCATTCATGTTCTTGTAAATGGCAAGATTTCATTCTTTTTGATGGCTGTAAACTCAGATGACTTTATTTGTTAATTTTTAAACATTTAAGGAAGGAATATTACTAATATTACACCAAGTTTTCAGAAAGATATTAATGAAAGATCACTTCTCAACTCATTTTATGAGCCCAGAATAACTTCAAAATCAAAATTATCTAAGAAAATGACAAGAAAGTTTAAATAATAATTGAATTGATATTTGAAAAACAGTGCACACCATATTAGCAGGCAAAAGGAGAAAATAAAAATTGATAATCTCAGTTGATAGAAAAAATATAGAATTTTATATTAACTGACAATGAAAATTCTAACTAAATGAAATGTAATAGAATTTCCTTAATTTTATAATTAGTATTTCAACAAAAGTAAAAGTAGTTTTTGTACAACATCATATTTGTACCATATTTTGTACAACACCATATTTGTTCAACACCAAAATATTGAATGTTTTTCCTCTAGTTTTGGCAACAAAATAAAAAAAGGTTACTATGTGCTGTTCGGTCGTGGTTGCTAGGATCTTGTTGAGAATCTTAGCATCCATATTCATCAGTGATATTGGTCTGAAAATCTCCTTTTTGATAGGGTCTTTGCCTGGTGTGGGGATCAGGGTAATGCTGGCTTCATAGAAAGAGTCAGGAAGTTTTCCTTCTGCTTCATTTTTGAAACAGCTTCAGGAGAATAGGTGTTATTTCTTCTTTGAAAGTTTGGTAGAATTCCCCAGGGAATCCATCAGGTCCTGGGCTCTTGTTTTTTGGGAGGTTTTTGATCACCACTTCAATCTCGTTACTAGATATTGGTCTATTCAGGTTGTCAATTTCTTCCTGGTTCAATTTTGGGAGTTTATAGTTTTCCAGGAATGCATCCATTTCATCTAGGTTACTTAGCTTATTGGCATATAACTGTTGATAATAACTTCTGATGATTGTTTCTACTTCCTTGGTGTTCGTTCTGATCTCTCCCTTTTCATTCATAATTTTATGTATTTGAGCTTTTTCTCTTTTCTTTTGGATTAGTGTTGCCAATGGTTTATCGATCTTATTGATTCTTTCAAAAAAACAGCTTCTAGTTTCATTGATACATTCTACTGTATCTCTGGTTTCTACCTCATCGATATCAGCTCTAATCTTGATTATTTCCCTTCTTATGTGTGGAGTTGGTTTGATTTGTTGTTGATTCTCCAGTTCTTTAAGGTGTAGAGACAGCTGCTGTGTTCTGGATTTTTCAATTTTTTTGAGGGAGGCTTGGATGGCTATGTATTTCCCCCTTAGGACCAACTTTGCTGTATCCCATAGGTTTTGGATCGAAGTGTCCTCATTGTAATTGGTTTCCATGAATTGTTTCAGTTCTTCCTTGATCTCCTGGTTGATCCAAGCGTTCTTAAGCAAGGTGGTCTTTAGCTTCCAGCTGTTTGAGTTCCTTCTGAACTTTTCCTTGTGATTGAGCTCCAGTTTCAAAGCATTGTGATCTGAGAATGTGCAGGGAATAATCTCAGTCTTTTGTTATCAGTTGAGTCCTGATTCGTGACCCAGTATGTGGTCTATTCTTGAGAAGGTTCCATGTGCACTTGAGAAGAATGAGTATTTTGTTGTTTTAGGGTGGAATGTTCTGTATATATCTATGAGGTCCATCTGGTTCAATGTGTCATTCAATGCTCTTGTTTCTTTATTGATTTTCTGCTTCGATGATCTATCTGTTTCTGAGAGAGGCATGTTAAGGTCTCCAACGATTAGTGTATTCATATAAATATGAGTCTTTATCTTGATTAACAATTTTCTTATGTAATTGGCTGCTCCCATATTGGGGGCATAGATATTTACAATTGTTAGATCATCTTGGTGGATAGTCCCTTTAAAAATGATATAGTGTCCTTCTGTAACTCTGACTACAGTCTTTAGTTTAAAATCTAATTTGTCTAATATGAGAATCACTCCCCCAGCCTTTTTTGAGGCCCACTGGCATGAAAGATGCTTCTCCATCCCTTCACTTTCAGTGTGGGTGTATCTTTAGGTTCTAAAGATTATCCACCATGACCAGGTGGGATTCATCCCTGGGCTACAAAGATAGTTCAACATTCGCAAATCAATCAATGTGATCGAACAAATTAATAAGAGAAGAGAGAAGAACCACATGGTCCTCTCAATTGATGCAGAAAAAACATTTGACAAAATCCAGCGTCTGTTCTTGATTAAAATGCTTCAAAGTATAGGGATAGAGAGAACATTCCTGAACTTCATCAAATCTATCTATGAAAGACCCACAGCAAATATCATGCTCAATGGGAAAAAGCTTGCGTCCTTCCCATTGAGATCAGGAACACGAAAAGGATGCCCACTCTCACCACTCTTGTTCAACATAATATTAGAAGTCCTAGCAACAGCAATCAGACAACAAAGAGAAATACAAGGTATCCAAATTGGTAATGAAGAAGCCAAACTCTCTCTTTTTGCAGATGACATGATTCTTTATATGGAAAACCCAAAAGACTCTACCCCCAAACTACTAGAACTCATACAACAGTTCAGCAACGTGGCAGGATACAAAGTCAATGTACAGAAATAAGTGGCTTTCTTATACACTAATAATGAAAATACAGAAAGGGAAATTAGAGAATCGATTCCATTTACTATAGCACCAAGAACCATAAGATACCTGGGAATAAACCTAACCAAAGAGGTAAAGGATCCTGTACTCGAGGAACTACAGAGCACTCATGAAAGGAATTGAAGAAGACACAAAAAGATGGAAGACCATTCCATGCTCTTGGATCAGAAGAATAAACATTGTTAAAATGTCTATACTGCCTAGAGCAATCTATAATTTTAATGCTAATCCAATCAAAATTCCACCAGTATTCTTCAAAGAGCTGGAGCAAATAATCCTCAAATTTGTATGGAATCAGAAGAGACCCCGAATCGCTAAGGAAATGTTGAAAAACAAAAATAAAACGGGGCATCATGTTACCTGATTTCAAGCTTTACTACAAAGCTGTGATCACCAAGACAGCATGGTACTAGCATTAAAAACAGACACATAGACCAGTGAAACAGAGTAGAGAGCCCAGATATGGACCCCCAACTCTATGGTCAAATAATCTTAGACAAAACAGGAAAAAATATACAGTGGAAAAAAGACAGTCTCTTCAATAAATGGTGCTGGGAAAACTGGGCAGTTATATGTAGAAGAATGAAACTCAACCATTCTCTTACACCGTACACAAAGATAAACTCAAAATGGATAAAAGACCTCAGTGTGAGACAAGAATCCATCAGAATCCTAGAGGAGTACCTAGGCAGTAATCTCTTGGATATCAGCCACAGCAACTTCTTTCAAGATATGTCTCCAAATGCAAAGGAAACAAAAGCAAAGATGAACTTTTGGGACTTCATCAAAATCAAAAGCTTCTGCACAGCCAAGGAAACAGTCAAGAAAACTAAGAGGCAACCCATGGAATGGGAGAAGATATTTGCAAATGACAGTACAGACAAAAGGTTGATCTCCAGGATCTATAAAGAACTCCTCAAACTCAACACACACAAAACAGACAATCATATCAAAAAATGGGCAGAACATATGGACAGACACTTCTCCAATAAAGACTTACAAATGGCTATCAGACACATGAAAAAAATGTTCGTCATCACTAGCCATCAGGGAGATTCAAATTAAAACCACACTGAGATATCACCTTACACCAGTTAGAATGGCCAAAATTAGCAAGACAGGAAACAACATGTGTTGGAGAGGTTGTGGAGAAAGGGGAACCCTCTTACACTGTTGGTGGGAATGCAAGTTGGTGCAGCCACTTTGGAAAACAGTGTGGAGATTCCTCAAGAAATTAAAAATAGAGCTTCCCTATGACCCTGCCATTGCACTACTGGGTATTTACCCCAAAGATACAGATGTAGTGAAAAGAAGGGCCATCTGTACCCCAATGTTTATAGCAGCAATGTCCACAGTCACCAAACTGTGGAAAGAACCAAGATGCCCTTCAACGGATAAGGAAGATGTGGTCCATATACACTATGGAGTATTATGCCTCCATCAGAAAGGACGAATACCCAACTTTTATAGCAACATGGACGGTACTTGAAGAGATTATGCTGAGTGAAATAAGTCAAGCAGAGAGAGTCAATTATCATATAGTTTCACTTACATGTGGAGCATAAGGAATAACATGGAGAACATTAGAAGAAGGAAAAGAAAAGTGAATTAGGGGAAATTGGAGGGGGAGATGAAGCAGGAGAGACTGTGGACTCTGAGAAACAAATTGAGGGTTTTGGAGGGGGTGTGGGGATAGGTGATCCTGGTGGTGGGTATTAAGGAGGGCACGTATTGCATGGAGCACTGGGTGTGATGCATAAACAATTAATCTTAGAACACTGAAAAAACAAAATTAAATTTTAAAAATAAGTAATGCATTAAGAAATAAGACTCATTGGATTTCAGTGATGTCAAGATTCTTCTCAAAGTCCTAGTAAAAAGCTGGAAATTGTACTTAAAAGCATTGATCAAGTAAAAAGTCAAAGAATTTCACAAGCCCAAGTATTGGACCTTTAAGAAAATTTTTAAATGACAAACATGGACTGATCAATGAAAAAACATATGTTATCTATACCAGAAATGAAGTAAGTCATCACTGTAGATCTTACATATATTAAAGAGATAATAGAAGGATAGTATGCATTTTTCATAAGTTTGAAAATTTAGATGAAATGGAAAAATTTCTTGGAAATCATGATTTATTACAACCAATACAAAAGAGATGTAAAATATTTGCATTGCCCTATAGTTTTTTTAAAAGATTTTTTTTTTATTTATTTGAAAGAGAGAAAGAGATCACAAGTAGGCGAGAGGCAGGCAGGGAGAGGGGGGAAGCAGGCTCCCTGCTGAGCAGAGAGCCCAATGTGGGGCTTGATCCCAGGACCCTGAGATCATGACCTGAGCCAAAGGCAGAGGCTTAACCCACTGAGCCACCCAGGCACCCAACCCTATAGTTTTTTAAATAGTTGAATCCATGATTAAGGACTGTTTCACTAAGATAGTTCTAAACTCCTATAGGGTTTTTTGTAAAACATTTTAATTTACATTTTATTTAATTTATAAAGTGTGTAATATTGATTTCAAGAGTTGAATTTAGTGATTCATCACTTACATATGACACCAAGTGGTCATCACAAATGCCCTACTTAATACCCATCTCCCATTCTGCAACCCTCAGTTGGTTCTCTATAATTAAGAGTCTCATAAGAATCTCTAGAGTCTCTTTTTTCACCCTTTGATGTTCATCTGTTTTGTTTCTTAAGTTATACATATGAGTGAAATCATATAGCATTTGTCTCTCTCCAATGGACTTATTTTGCTTGTCATAATACATTCTATCTCCATTCATGTTCTTGTAAATGGCAAGATTTCATTCTTTTTGATGGCTGTAAACTCAGATGACTTTATTTGTTAATTTTAAACATTTAAGGAAGGAATATTACTAATATTACACCAAGTTTTCAGAAAGATATTAATGAAAGATCACTTCTCAACTCATTTTATGAGCCCAGAATAACTTCAAAATCAAAATTATCTAAGAAAATGACAAGAAAGTTTAAATAATAATTGAATTGATATTTGAAAAACAGTGCACACCATATTAGCAGGCAAAAGGAGAAAATAAAAATTGATAATCTCAGTTGATAGAAAAAATATAGAATTTTATATTAACTGACAATGAAAATTCTAACTAAATGAAATGTAATAGAATTTCCTTAATTTTATAATTAGTATTTCAACAAAAGTAAAAGTAGTTTTTGTACAACATCATATTTGTACCATATTTTGTACAACACCATATTTGTTCAACACCAAAATATTGAATGTTTTTCCTCTAGTTTTGGCAACAAAATAAAAAAAGGTTACTATGTGCTGTTCGGTCGTGGTTGCTAGGATCTTGTTGAGAATCTTAGCATCCATATTCATCAGTGATATTGGTCTGAAAATCTCCTTTTTGATAGGGTCTTTGCCTGGTGTGGGGATCAGGGTAATGCTGGCTTCATAGAAAGAGTCAGGAAGTTTTCCTTCTGCTTCATTTTTGAAACAGCTTCAGGAGAATAGGTGTTATTTCTTCTTTGAAAGTTTGGTAGAATTCCCCAGGGAATCCATCAGGTCCTGGGCTCTTGTTTTTTGGGAGGTTTTTGATCACCACTTCAATCTCGTTACTAGATATTGGTCTATTCAGGTTGTCAATTTCTTCCTGGTTCAATTTTGGGAGTTTATAGTTTTCCAGGAATGCATCCATTTCATCTAGGTTACTTAGCTTATTGGCATATAACTGTTGATAATAACTTCTGATGATTGTTTCTACTTCCTTGGTGTTCGTTCTGATCTCTCCCTTTTCATTCATAATTTTATGTATTTGAGCTTTTTCTCTTTTCTTTTGGATTAGTGTTGCCAATGGTTTATCGATCTTATTGATTCTTTCAAAAAAACAGCTTCTAGTTTCATTGATACATTCTACTGTATCTCTGGTTTCTACCTCATCGATCTCAGCTCTAATCTTGATTATTTCCCTTCTTATGTGTGGAGTTGGTTTGATTTGTTGTTGATTCTCCAGTTCTTTAAGGTGTAGAGACAGCTGCTGTGTTCTGGATTTTTCAATTTTTTTGAGGGAGGCTTGGATGGCTATGTATTTCCCCCTTAGGACCAACTTTGCTGTATCCCATAGGTTTTGGATCGAAGTGTCCTCATTGTCATTGGTTTCCATGAATTGTTTCAGTTCTTCCTTGATCTCCTGGTTGATCCAAGCGTTCTTAAGCAAGGTGGTCTTTAGCTTCCAGCTGTTTGAGTTCCTTCTGAACTTTTCCTTGTGATTGAGCTCCAGTTTCAAAGCATTGTGATCTGAGAATGTGCAGGGAATAATCTCAGTCTTTTTTGTTATCAGTTGAGTCCTGATTCGTGACCCAGTATGTGGTCTATTCTTGAGAAGGTTCCATGTGCACTTGAGAAGAATGAGTATTTTGTTGTTTTAGGGTGGAATGTTCTGTATATATCTATGAGGTCCATCTGGTTCAATGTGTCATTCAATGCTCTTGTTTCTTTATTGATTTTCTGCTTCGATGATCTATCTGTTTCTGAGAGAGGCATGTTAAGGTCTCCAACGATTAGTGTATTCATATAAATATGAGTCTTTATCTTGATTAACAATTTTCTTATGTAATTGGCTGCTCCCATATTGGGGGCATAGATATTTACAATTGTTAGATCATCTTGGTGGATAGTCCCTTTAAAAATGATATAGTGTCCTTCTGTAACTCTGACTACAGTCTTTAGTTTAAAATCTAATTTGTCTAATATGAGAATCACTCCCCCAGCCTTTTTTGAGGCCCACTGGCATGAAAGATGCTTCTCCATCCCTTCACTTTCAGTGTGGGTGTATCTTTAGGTTCTAAAGATTATCCACCATGACCAGGTGGGATTCATCCCTGGGCTACAAAGATAGTTCAACATTCGCAAATCAATCAATGTGATCGAACAAATTAATAAGAGAAGAGAGAAGAACCACATGGTCCTCTCAATTGATGCAGAAAAAACATTTGACAAAATCCAGCGTCCAGCGTCTGTTCTTGATTAAAATGCTTCAAAGTATAGGGATAGAGAGAACATTCCTGAACTTCATCAAATCTATCTATGAAAGACCCACAGCAAATATCATGCTCAATGGGAAAAAGCTTGCGTCCTTCCCATTGAGATCAGGAACACGAAAAGGATGCCCACTCTCACCACTCTTGTTCAACATAATATTAGAAGTCCTAGCAACAGCAATCAGACAACAAAGAGAAATACAAGGTATCCAAATTGGTAATGAAGAAGCCAAACTCTCTCTTTTTGCAGATGACATGATTCTTTATATGGAAAACCCAAAAAGACTCTACCCCCAAACTACTAGAACTCATACAACAGTTCAGCAACGTGGCAGGATACAAAGTCAATGTACAGAAATAAGTGGCTTTCTTATACACTAATAATGAAAATACAGAAAGGGAAATTAGAGAATCGATTCCATTTACTATAGCACCAAGAACCATAAGATACCTGGGAATAAACCTAACCAAAGAGGTAAAGGATCCTGTACTCGAGGAACTACAGAGCACTCATGAAAGGAATTGAAGAAGACACAAAAAGATGGAAGACCATTCCATGCTCTTGGATCAGAAGAATAAACATTGTTAAAATGTCTATACTGCCTAGAGCAATCTATAATTTTAATGCTAATCCAATCAAAATTCCACCAGTATTCTTCAAAGAGCTGGAGCAAATAATCCTCAAATTTGTATGGAATCAGAAGAGACCCCGAATCGCTAAGGAAATGTTGAAAAACAAAAATAAAACGGGGCATCATGTTACCTGATTTCAAGCTTTACTACAAAGCTGTGATCACCAAGACAGCATGGTACTAGCATTAAAAACAGACACATAGACCAGTGAAACAGAGTAGAGAGCCCAGATATGGACCCCCAACTCTATGGTCAAATAATCTTAGACAAAACAGGAAAAAATATACAGTGGAAAAAAGACAGTCTCTTCAATAAATGGTGCTGGGAAAACTGGGCAGTTATATGTAGAAGAATGAAACTCAACCATTCTCTTACACCGTACACAAAGATAAACTCAAAATGGATAAAAGACCTCAGTGTGAGACAAGAATCCATCAGAATCCTAGAGGAGTACCTAGGCAGTAATCTCTTGGATATCAGCCACAGCAACTTCTTTCAAGATATGTCTCCAAATGCAAAGGAAACAAAAGCAAAGATGAACTTTTGGGACTTCATCAAAATCAAAAGCTTCTGCACAGCCAAGGAAACAGTCAAGAAAACTAAGAGGCAACCCATGGAATGGGAGAAGATATTTGCAAATGACAGTACAGACAAAAGGTTGATCTCCAGGATCTATAAAGAACTCCTCAAACTCAACACACACAAAACAGACAATCATATCAAAAAATGGGCAGAACATATGGACAGACACTTCTCCAATAAAGACTTACAAATGGCTATCAGACACATGAAAAAAATGTTCGTCATCACTAGCCATCAGGGAGATTCAAATTAAAACCACACTGAGATATCACTTTACACCAGTTAGAATGGCCAAAATTAGCAAGACAGGAAACAACATGTGTTGGAGAGGTTGTGGAGAAAGGGGAACCCTCTTACACTGTTGGTGGGAATGCAAGTTGGTGCAGCCACTTTGGAAAACAGTGTGGAGATTCCTCAAGAAATTAAAAATAGAGCTTCCCTATGACCCTGCCATTGCACTACTGGGTATTTACCCCAAAGATACAGATGTAGTGAAAAGAAGGGCCATCTGTACCCCAATGTTTATAGTAGCAATGTCCACAGTCACCAAACTGTGGAAAGAACCAAGATGCCCTTCAACGGATAAGGAAGATGTGGTCCATATACACTATGGAGTATTATGCCTCCATCAGAAAGGACGAATACCCAACTTTTATAGCAACATGGACGGTACTTGAAGAGATTATGCTGAGTGAAATAAGTCAGGCAGAGAGAGTCAATTATTATATGGTTTCACTTATTTGTGGAGCATATCAAATAGCATGGAGGACATGGGGACTTAGAGAGGAGAAGGGAGTTGGGGAGAAATTGGAAGGGGAGGTGAACCATGAGAGACTATGGACTCTGAAAAACAATCTGATGGTTTTGAGGGGGCGGGGGGTGGGAGGTCGGGGTACCAGGTGGTGGGTATTATAGAGGGCATGGATTGCATGGATCACTGGGTGTGGTGCAAAAATAATGAATACTGTTATGCTGAAAATAAAAAATAAATTAAAAAAAAAGGTTACTATGGCCACTTCTTTTTTAAAAATTAAAAAAAAATTTAAATAAACATATAATGTATTAGCCCCATGGGTACAGGTCTGTGAATCGCCAGGTTTACACACTTCACAGCATTCACCATAGCACATACCCTCCCCAGTGTCCATAACCCAGCCACCCTCTCCCTACCCCCCTCCGCCGGACCCCGTCAGTTTGTTTTGTGACATTAAGAGTCTCTTATGGTTTGTCTCCGTCCCAACCTCATCTTGTTTCATTTATTCTTTTCCTACCCCCCAAACCCCCCACGTTGCATCCACACTTTCTCATATCAGGGAGATCATATGATAGTTGTCTTTCTCCAATTGACTTATTTTGCTAAGCATAATACCCTCTAGTTCCATCCATGTCATCACAAACGGCAAGATTTCATTTCTTTTGATGGCTGCATAGTATTCCATTGTGTGTGTGTTTGTGTGTGTGTGTGTATGTGTGTGTGTGTGTGTGTACACCACATCTTCTTTATCCATTCATCTGTTGATGGACATCTAGGTTCTTTCCATAGTTTGGCTATTGTGGACTTTGCCTCTATAAACATTTGGGTAAACATAGTGATCTGAAGGGGCACATGAACCTGAATGCTTATAGCAGCAATGTCCAATATAGCCGCTTCTGTTGAACATTGTACTACATGCCTTTGCCAATGGAAAAATGTACATATTATAGAGAAATAAATTGTACAAAGATTGGTACAGGACATACAAAAGTATCATCACAGATAACATGACTTTGGAAGATGAAAATCCAAAAGGATATACAATTAGAATTAATAAATAAGTAAAGCAAGATCACTGGTACAAATAAATATACACATATTAATTGTCTCTCTATATATCACCAACAATAAATTAAAAAACAAATGTCACTTACAACAATATTGTAAAACATCAATATTATGCCAAGAAGTCTCACTATATATGTGAAAACTCACACTTTGAATTTTAAACCACTGTAGAGATTAATTGATCTAAACAGATAGAAGGTTATATCATATTTATGAATGAAAGACAGTATTGTTTAAATATCAATCTCCAATCTTGATTAGAAATTTAGTGCAGTTTCAGTTAAAATGTAAGGATCACAGAATCTCCCTTTCTCTCTTTTTTTCCTCTTTTTCTCCTTTCTTTCTTCCTTTCCTTTCCTTTCCTTTCCTTTCCTTTCCTTTCCTTCCCTTCCCTTCCCTTCCCTTTCCCCTTCCCCTTCCCCTCTTCCTTCCTTCCTTCCTTCCATTTGGGGAGACTGAGAAGATTATTCTAAAATGTATGTAGAATTGCAAAGAACACCAAAGAGCCAAAATAATCCTGAAGAAAACAAAGCTGGAGCTTCACTGTGAATTCACAATAATAAAAGGAATATGGTGTTGGTGTAAGGATGGAAATACAGGTTAATGGAAATAGTAGTAAATATGGTCATCTAAACTACAATAACAAATGTGCTGCAGCAAAATAGCGTAATGGAAATAGTAGTAAATATGGTCATCTAAACTACAATAACAAATGTGCTGCAGCAAAATAGCGACAGAAAAAAAGATGTTCTTTTGAATATCTGGTGCTTTATTGATAGGGTAATTATCTTGAAAAAAAATGTATGTTGGCCCTTACATCATAGCTCACACAAAATTTAACGTGAGAGGAAACATTGAGCTAATCCAAAGAGTTGCATTTTCTTTTTTTTTTTTTCATTTTTTAAATTAGTATTTTCTTTTTTTTTTATTTTAATTTTTTATTTTTTATAAACATATATTTTTATCCCCAGGGGTACTAGAGAGTTGCATTTTCAATTTAGACTAATGCAAATAAGAGATCTTACTCAGGATATACTTACTAATAATCGAAAGAAAGAAAGAAAGAAAGAAAGAAAGAAAGAAAGAAAAAGAAACAAGAGACACAGAGGAAGTATGGACATTGATATCCAGGTCTGGATGTTGAGGACAACCTCCAAGGTACTTTTTTCTTAGATAAGACATGCATTCTCTCGGATTCAGAGTAAATGGTGCATCAGACTGTGGTCCTTAGATTATTATCTCTTAATAGAGAGCATATAGTTTATAAAATATCTCCATTTAATACCCCCAAATACATGATATTTTAAAAATCCTGGCTCATGAGTCCATACCTCCCTTCTGTATTAATTTACTAAAACCAGCCTATAACCAGGAATGCCTAATGGCATTCCAAAGAAAGGGACCTTCCTCTATTAAATATCATAATATCATAATTTCATTTATGTAAGGGTTACAGTTGTATACTAAGTGTTTGTGTTTCCCTGAAATTCATATGTTGAAACCTAATGCCAAATGTGTTAATATTTGTCAGTGAGGCCTTTGGGAAGGTATTAGGTCATGAGGGTGGAGCCCCCCATGAAGGGGATCGGTGTGCTTATAAAAGAGACTCCAGAAAGCTTCCTAGCCTCTTCCACCCTGTAAGGACATCATGAGAGGATATTTGTTAATGAACAAAGAAATGGGTTCTCACCAGACACTGATACTGTTAGCACCTTAATCTTGGATTTGGCAGCCTTCAGAACTGTGAGAAATAAATGTTTGTTGTTTAGGCCACTACGCCTATAGTACATTTATTATAGTTACCCAAACAAAGATAATTAGTTATCCTGTTCAGTGTGATTGGACCAGATCACTTTGTTTCTTATGTTTCTTCTGGGATATTCACTTGGTAATTCTAAGAAAAAATAAATCACAGTCCAATTACTTTAACTTCTTTTTACTCCAGCGTAAACTCAGTAAAAGATAAAATAAGGCATAGGTAAAAGAATATTTTTTTTAAATTTGGCATAAACAGACTTCTTTTAAAGAGGGCATAAAAAACTGCTAAAGATATAAACATATAAATTAAAATTTTATATATTGGACTTCATGAGCATTAGGAAATTTACTTCTTCAAAAGATACCTCAAGAAAGTGAATAGGCAAGACACTGTCTGAAAAAGATATCTGCAATATATTTACTCTTCAGTTTATCTATCTACCTACCTACCTATCTAGATTTTTTAAATTAGTAAGAAGAAAGTATAACAAAAATGCTATATTGTCATATATATAGTGTTATATAATAATGTTGTCAACAGGAACTTTCTGCATCAGTTATTATACTTAGTGATAAATATTGAAAGCTTTCTCCTAAGACAAAAAGAAAACAACTCTGCCCAGTACCATCACTGAGATGAATTGTTAACCTGTGCAAAAGATATGAGAAAGGAAGGAAGAGAGAGATGGAAAATAAAGAAAGGGAGGGTGACTCAGTCCATTAAGTGTCTGCCTTCAGCTCAGGTCATGCCCCACATCAGGTTCCCTGCTCAATGGGGAGTCCACTTCTCCCTATCCCTATGCCTCTCCCCTTGCTCCTGCTCTCTCTCTCTCTCAAATAAATAAATAAAATATTTTTAAAAATAGAGATGACAAGGAGTGAAGGAAGAATGGAGGGAAGAAAATAGGGAGGAATGGAGAGAGGAAGGAATAAGGGAGAAAGGAAGGAAAGAAGATTTGGAAGGAAGGAATTGGGGAAAAAAAGAAGGATTGGAAATAAAGAAAGGATTGGAAAGAAACAAATCTCACTATCATGGGGTCATGATTGTGTATTTTGAAAACCCAAAAGAAAAAAGTAAATTTATGAATGAATACAGGAAGATGACAAAATACAGTTACTATTTATGTTTCTAAATATTAGCAAAAAAATAGGTAAATTTGAAAAATTGTATTATTTAAAATGGCACAAAATATTACAGTATTAAGAATAAGACTACAAAATGATGTACACAACTGCTCAACAGAGAACTAGAAGATTTTACTGAGAGAAATTTAAGTCCATATATTTTGGGGAAAGTACAAAATTGGTCAAAATTCAGTAATGTAGAACAGAATCCATTCCATCAAGTTTTAAATCAGGATACATTTTATTACAATGAATTAAATAATTTATAAGGTCCCTGGTTGGACAGACGTGGATTCCAATGAATTTCAAGCCGTATTTTATGGTCAGGACTAATAGACGCACTACGTCTTCAACAATCAGGAAGACGCAGGCTCCAAAACCACAGCACTGATCAAAAAAGTTGCTATTAAGAGACTTTGAGGTCAGAAATCTGTCATGAATAGAAAACTCTCATTTTTGCTTAATTTTAAACTTCTGCTATATATATGGACAATGTAATATTATTCAGTCTTAAATAAGGAAAGCCGAGCTGCCATTAAAAACATTGCCTAGGTGGCCCAGTTGGTCTTGATCTCAGGTGGCCCTTAGGTCATGATCTCAGGATCCTGGGATTGAACCTGGTGTCTGTCTCCCCGCTCTTGGGGAGCCTGCTTGTCCTTCTTCCTCTGGCCCTCCCCCTGCTCACTCTTTCTCTCAAATAACTAAATTTTAAAAATCTTTAAGAAGAGAAAAAGAACTACATTGATGAATCTGGAGGACCTTATGGTAAGTGAAATAAGCCAGACACAGAAAGACAAATATTGTCTGATCGCACATATGTGTCAAATCTTTTTAAAAATTTGTTGAAATTTGAACTGATAGTAACATTGATAAGGATGGTAGTTACAATAGGCTGGAATAGAGGGACAAAAAGGTTTTGATCAAAGAGTATAAACTATCAGTTATAAATGAAGAGATTATAGTGATCTAATGTACATCATAGTGACTATAGTTAATAATAATGGGTTATATTCTTGAAATTTGCTAAGAAAGTAGATCTCAAGTGCTTTCACCACACACACAAAGGTAACTATGTGAGGTTATGAATGTAATAATTATGTTGCATGATGTAATCATTTCACAATGTATATGTACATCAAAGTATCATGTTAGTAGCTGGAATCCTGCTTTAATGCTTTAAAGCATCAGCTTCCATTCACAATCAGGACAAGAACTTATCATCACTATTATTTAACCTTGTTTTAACATTGTTATGACATAACACACTTAGAAAGAAATTTGATAAATATTACAATATTATCAACTCTGATTTTTACCTCAAAACACATTTATAAACAATAAGATAAGTCAGTATGGTTTCTAGATAGAGATTAACAGAAAGATTTGAATCTCAAAGAGGCAGAAAAAGAAATTACAATTATAAGTTTTCTAAGGTAAATTTACTAAGGAAAGGGAAGCCGGAAGCCTAGGATGAGGAGGAAGTGTTAAGTTTAGTCAAGCTGAGGGGAAAGTGAATACCTTCTTGGTTACCTGTTTAGGCAGGGAATAATTTTTTTTCAGAGAATTAAGTGGTCCAAAGAAACATGGGAGGGTTGAAGCAACTAGACTTTTAGTTTGGACATGTAGAATGACTTCAAACTATACTGTATGATGGTTCTAGAATCATTTTGCAACTGCCATCAGGAGAAAGCCTCCATAATCCCAAAGCCCCTGCTAACTTCAAAACCACTCTGTACTTACCATGATCCACATGTACTGTATGAACGCTTTCACCCAGCCTGTTGAAATCCTAAAAATTGTATCTGGACGTTGGATCTTTTGATAATGTTACTGAGGGAACATAACCTGTATGACTGGGTTTGTCAGAAAAAAAAAAAGTGGAACTAGCAAAATCAACACTAACAAAACCTCCGCTTCACTAAACATTCCCAAATTTAAATAAAGTTACCTGAGTCCCTAAACCAAAAGCACAATTTAACTACAGTAAATGCTACATAGGAAATACAGATTTTAGCTTTCCTGACTCTATAGCACTTAGGTACACTAGGAGTGTTGAATGGAATTTAGATGCAAATCAAATATACTCATTCCCTAAGAGTAAAATGACCATTCCTTAAATTTGATAGAGGAGCAGAAATATCACTTACAATGCACTAGTTTCATAAAACCTATTTATAGGACATTTGTTGACTGAGAAAGGAGAATATGGGGGTGCCTGGGTGGCTCAGTTGGTTAAGCATCTGCCTTCAGCTCAGGTTATGATCCCAGGGTCCTGGGATCTAGCCCAGGATCAGGCTTCCTGCTCAGCAGGGAGTATGCTTTTCTCTCTCTCCCCCTTTGCCTCTCCCTACTCCTCATTCTGTCTCTCTCTCAAATAAATAAAAAATCTTAAAAAACAAAACAAAACGGAGAATACAAGCTATGTTATGCTCAAGTACCTATCATGTTTTGGACCTGTTATACATCATCAGAATTAGTAGGGCAGAATTAGTATGGCAAATCAGAAGCACTAAAGTGATTTGCATTAAGTTACATTGGGTTTACTTAGAGTAAATACCTATGTGGCATACAGGTTAGAAATGTATTTGACATGTAAACTTTAATTTGCAAACTCTTGTTAAGAGACAGAAGTTTCTATTCTGAAATAGAACACTCTAAGTCCTTCTCCTTAAGCATCTACTATCAGGTTGAACCATTTAGCCCCACTACAACTATAATTTCATCTGTAAAATTAATAGATTTGAGCAGGAAATCCCATACATTACATGTGAGAAGGTGAATGAAAGATATTTTATTTCATATATGTACCCATAAAAAGCAGTCATGAAGAGATGTTAGCCCTAAAAGGAAATATTTGTATATAAGAGAAGAAAAGAATACAATGCTCAGTTATTTTTAGCCATTTTGCACTTCTTAAGGCTAATTTAGTTTGGCATTGAAGGAAATTAGTGTCAAACTCTAAGTCAGGCTTTAAAAGTTTAAATCCATCCTGACATCTGGACAGAATGTTAGTTTTAGCTGAAGGGTATATCTTGTCTTATTTTCATTTTGAATATTCATTTGTAATATGCTGCATTCAAAAGATATTTTGGGGGGAAAATGATATTTGGTATATTAATGTTATAAAGAGGTACCAAACTGGAGATTTGGGAAAATAATTTTTATAAACGGAATTACAAAAGTTCTCTTATTTTTTAGTTTATTTTTAATTTTTTAAAAGATTTTGTTTATTTATTTGACAGAGATCACAAGTAGGCAGAGAGGCAGGTAGAGAGATAAAGGGGGAAGCAAGCTCCCCACTGAGCAGAGAGCCCAATGTGGGGCTCAAACCCAGCACCGTGAGATCATGACCTGAGCCAAAGGCAAAGGCTTAACCCACTGAGCTACCCAGGCGCCCCTCTCTTCCTTTATTTTTTTTAACACGTTGTTATGTATATCTTATTGACCATAGATTCAAATACAGCATAAAGTAATTTGACTAAGCCACATCTTTATTCAATACACCATAAATCATTAAGGCTTGCTGAATTAAAAAAAAAAATCCAAAGAATTCACTATTTAAATATTTTAATTTACATATCTAGGTGTTTATGTAATAACAGAATTATTGATTTCTGAATCAATTTAGTTTGTCCCCCCACATGATACTGTGTTTCCACTATAAACTTAACACCCCATAATAGGGAGACTTACTAAAAAACTACCTAAAATCTCATTGCCAATATCTAGTATATTTTTAGTAAGTAACAAAGTTTATGAACTTGAACTCTCATTCACTTAGTCCCGCACCCGCATTCTGTGTTTTTCCTTCAGTGCTTACTATAATTTTAGAAAATGATTTCTGTAGTCCTCTGCTAAATATTCTCTTCATTACATTGGAAAGTAGAGTATATTTTATTGCTGTTTTTTACTATAGCACCTAGTTATGATTAAAAGAATACTTCTGGCATTGTCTCTTTTCAGTAAATATTTGTAGAAGGAATGCATAAATGAAAGTAAGATCGGCAGGGAAGGGAGGAAGGAGAGGAGGGAGGGTTAGAGGGAGGGAGGAAGGAAGGTCGGATTAATGATGAGATCCTCTTTGTGTTTAGAACTCAATTTGCAAATGCTCTTCCAAGCCTTGTAGATAGATTTCCAAGCAGGCAGATTCTGATAAGGTATAGGTATAGGACTTTTACCTGGGGGACTTCAAGAGTTTTGTTTTGGATTTCAAATTACAAAAGAGATGGCATTTAAGAGTGAGCTCACTCACTGAAGCACAGCTTGCCTGCATGATTTATTTAGGTCACTGGATCCTTAATTCCAGGTACTTTAGTTAGTATTATATTGACTATCACAAATCTTCTCCCTGTTTATTCTGTTTAAAATAGCATTCAGGGTCACAAAAAAGACCCATTATGGGATGAACTTCTCAGCAATCCTATGGCCTGCTGATGGTTTCTCTCAGACTCTCGATTTGGACTCAGTTTGTTGATTAGATAACCATTGATTATGGTTTTGTATTTCAGAGTGCTGAGCGTAGGTTCAGACCCAGTCCTATAGCTGTCTACATTGGTGAATGAAGAGAAATGGGATCTTTACAGTACAGAGTTATCTCCTTGAATTGAGGAGAGGGAAAAAAAAAATCAATGAAGGATGGTAAACAGTGGCTAAGCAGAAAGTGTAAACAGTCTGTGTGAGAAATACCCTGACTCTAGGAATCATGTTTGCTGGGAACTAGAGGAAAACAAAAATGAGAAGTAAAAATTCCCCACATTCTGTTAGGTTAACAACAGATAGAGTTTGGGGATTCCAATAGGAAACATCAGAAATTCAAGGAAGAATGCCATCGGGCCTAAAGTAAGACTTGTTCTTAGAAAAGTCCTTTTTTTTTTTCTTCTTAAAGAAAGAAATGTTTAAATTCAGTGAATTATTACTGATTCATTATGTAAGAGATGGAATAGGCTAGTATTTTGAGGATGCATGATACATTTGACTGATGGAAGAAAGGGAAGAAAATGCAACATGATAGTAATTTCCAATCAAGTTATCCTACTGCATGGAAAGAGAAATGAGCTTTCATCACTATAGAAGAAGTAAAAGTTATTCACAACTTGAAAAAGTCCAAGAACTAGAGGCATTTGAGAAAAAAAAAAAAAAAGAAAAACAAACAAATATTGGTGGGTAGAGGGTAATGAAACATGTTTAAGAACACCAATATTAGTTCAACACTCTCTCTTTTTTTTTTTTAAAGATTTTATTTATTTATTTGACAGAGAGAGATCACAAGTAGGCAGAGAGGCAGGCAGAGAGAGAGAGAGGAGGAAGCAGGCTCCCTGCTGAGCAGAGAGCCCGATGCGGGACTCGATCCCAGGACCCTGAGATCATGACCTGAGCCGAAAGCAACGGCTTAACCCACTGAGCCACCCAGGTGCCCCAACACTCTCTTTGAGGACATTTTATAATTCTAAGAAATGGAGAAATATATAGGACCCGTTCCTGAGATACAAGAGGGAAAGTGATGGAATTTCTCCCATAACACTGAGAATTGCCATTCAATTTGACATTGAAATACCAGAAGCACAGGAGTCAAAAGAAAGTAAAAAGGAAGGAGGCACATGCAGTTTTTCATGAATAAGAAGTTTCAAATATCACTGTCTGAAGGGGGATTCCATCTTCCTCAGGCAATGGGAAGACAGTACCAGGATTAACCACTGGAGAGAAGAGTTCTATCAATTGAAATGCTCTGTCACATTATTTCGGGTTCTAAATCATGCCACAAAGAAACACCTTCTTAATGACTATGAACCCAAGAATACTTTTTTTTTTTTTTTTTTTTTTGGTCTACATTTGGTTCCCTACTGCCTTCCCCCAAACAATTACATCTCTTCTATAGTATTGGTGTTAAGTGTAGGCAGTCATTCTCAGGTGGAGCTAAGAATCATTGCAGAACTTTTAAAAAATATGAAATACGAAATCAAAGTATTGACCCTCAATGAAACATTTGTGTCTGTCTGCTCGGGCTGCTATAAGAAAATGCATTAATTGGTTGGCTTATAAACAACAGAAATTTATTTTTCTATAGCTCTGGGGACTGGAAGTTAAGATCAGGGTACCAAAATGATGGGGAATGGTGAGGGCCCCTCTCACTCTCCAGGTTACAGACCATCTCTTTTTCTTTGTTTCCTCACACATTTGAAAAAGGGTGGGACAGTTCTCTAGGGTTCCTTTTATTTTATTTTATTTTAAGATTTTATTTATTTAACAGACAGAGATCACAAGTAGGAAGAGAGGCAGACAGAGAGGAGGAAGCAGGTTCCCTGCTGAGCAGAGAGCCCTATGTGGGGGGACCCTGGGATCATGACCCGAGTGGAAGGCAGAGGCTTTAACCCACTGAGCCACCCAGGCGCCCCTCTAGGGCTCCTTTTAAAAAGGCACTAATCCCAGTTATGAAGACGACTCTCATGACCTAATTTCCTCCCAAAGGTCCCACTTCCTAATACCATGACATTGAGGGCTAGGATTTCAACATATGAATTGACAAGTGTGGGAGGGACCCAAAAGTTCAGTTTATAAAATTTTGTCCACATGGAATAAACAGTGATGGGCAAAGGTGTGTGCATGTGTGTGTAATTGAATAACTGCAGAAGTGATTTGTATGTGAACTTCTGTCCATATGCCTTAAAACTGTATTTTCTTGTCTATTGATTTTGCACACTTCAATTTTGCATCTGAAATGCTATTTTCTTTTTTTTTAATTTTTAATTTTTTATAAACATATATTTTTATCTCCAGGGGTACAGGTCTGTGAATCGCCAGATTTACACACTTCACAGCACTCACCAAAGCACATACCCTCCCCAATGTCCATAACCTCAGCCCCCTTCTCCCAAACCCCCTCCCCCCAGCAACCCTCAGTTTGTTTTGTGAGATTAAGAGTCACTTATGGTTTGTCTCCCTCCCAATCCCATCTTGTTTCATTGATTCTTCTCCTACCGACTTAAGCCCCCATGTTGCATCACCACTTCCTCATATCAGGGAGATCATATGATAGTTGTCTTTCTCTGCTTGACTTATTTTGCTAAGCATGATACGCTCTAGTTCCATCCAGGTTGTCGCAAATGGCAAGATTTCATTTCTTTTTCTAAGGGAATTTGTGTCTCAATCATAAAAGGATATAGCTGTTTATATTTGTCTATGGAGAACTTATTGTATTTTCTAAATATCCTAAAAGTTGTACTAGTGCTAAAATGCCCTTCTGTATCTTTTTTTTTTTTTAAGATTTTATTTATATATTTGACAGAGAGAGATTACAAGTAGGCAGAGGGGCAGGCAGAGAGAGAGAGAGAGGAGAGGAAGCACGTCCCTGCCAAGCAGAGAGCCTGATGCGGGACTCCATCCCAAAACCCTGAGATCATGACCTGTGGCGAAGGCAGAGGTTTAACTCACTGAGCCACCCAGGCTCCCGCCCTTGTGTATCTTATTGACCAGCTGGAACTTCAGAACAGTAGGGACACAGGATTGACTAGAGTTAGATAACCAACTTTGCAGCTGCTAAGTGAAGAAATGAACCTGATTGCTATAGAGAATGACTTGGGTAGCTACAGCTGGGGAAAACAATCTAGGTTCTTTTTAGACGCAGAAGTGTGGTATCATAGCTAGGACTAAGTTGATGATAGTGGAGATGATAGTGGAGACAATATTTTTGGAAACAAATTTTTTTAAGAGAGAAGAAATTTCATTTAGGGAAACTTTAATTCTTCTGTAGGAATAAAAGATTTACTTAGAAATGGGTGTTGACCTTTACTTTTGAACATTTTTAAACATTTTAAAAACTTTATAGTAGAAGCTTTCATAATTTACTTCCACATAATAAACATTACAGATTAACTAATGCTTTATGTTCTTTTTTCATAGTTGTGGCACTTGGGCTGTTTATGTGCATGTGCGTTATGTGTGTGTTTACCAAGAATGAGTTGTGTTAGCCCTATGACTGTTTATGCTAATTTTGGCATGTGTTATTTTATTTATGAGATTTAATTAAATAATATGCAAAATGATGATGCATGACTACAGGGAAAATAGATTTATTTTATTCTATATGCACCAGGTAAATACTTTAGAGAAATTCCCTAAAGGCAAATCATCAAAATGAAATTGCTGTCAAATTGGTTTTGACAAAGAACTCTAAAGGATTCAAGGATGGAGGGAGAGTAAAGTATATAGAAGGATTTTTACATTCAGACTGATATTTCTATTCTTTAAATAAATAGGAAACTGAAAATATATGTATAATGGAAGTAGTATACATGAAAGATCTTTAATTAGGCACATTATCACTGATGACTTTTCTTTTGCCTAAATCAAAAAATATTTAAGTGACATGTTCATTATCTTGATTTCTAAGTTAATGAATTTGTTCATGTAGTTCACCAGTGTACCCATCAAACCAAAGAAGGTGTTTTTTTTCTTTTTTTTTCCCTCTTTGGGTTTGCTCTGACTTGCAATTCTCCATTCTTAAGGTTATCTGATCATCTATACTGAACAGTATAACTGAGTATGATTTGATATGAAAAATGATACATGAAATACATTTTTGACAGAATAAATGTTATCCTCAAGATAATTAATTTCTTATCAAACCACTGATTTTCTGGAGGCATTGTTAAAGAGGCATTTAGAGAGGTCTTTGATCAATACGATGTAATCCTATCCCATTTGTCCCAGAATGATCAATAGAAGCCATGGCAAAGAGCAGTGAAGTAGCCTCGCCCCTGTGCTTGCAAAAATTTTCTGA
Source organism: Mustela putorius furo (assembly GCF_011764305.1). Taxonomy (NCBI): domain Eukaryota; kingdom Metazoa; phylum Chordata; class Mammalia; order Carnivora; family Mustelidae; genus Mustela; species Mustela putorius. Next base: position 6,136,300 of record NW_025421397.1, read on the forward strand.
TCCTCTTCTAATCTCTCCCTCAAAGTGGAAAGTAATGCCCCTAATTGACAACAGGTTTGGCCAACACTATAAGAAGTTGGAGAAAGCATTGAAATGATGGTTGGCCTCCAGGATAAGATATCTATGTGTGGCATCCTACTCCCTTCAAAGAGAAGTGTGGATGTGACAGCTCATATTCTAAGACATTGATAGCGTGCATCTTATAAAAGTTTAAAGTGCAGTACGTATTAGGGTGGCTCTTTCCATTCTCTCCTTCCAATTCAGTGAGTGGATGGGTACTAAAGAACACTTGCATATTGGAGGGTTTAGGACAATTAAAGTTTCTGTGTTCTAACCACAATAGTCAGAGCACTGAGATCACTTGGGGACTCTTCCATGATGTAATCTAGGCTTACCTCTTGCTCTCCTCAGAGACCACCAACGAGTTAAATATTTTATTATTTTATGTGCATGATTATCTAGTATATGGTACTATGAAGAATTTGAAAATATCATCATTAAATTTTTGGATCAAGAAATATATATAGCCCTTTATTCACAGAATTTTGTACAAAGTTATGTTTATGGAAGTAAACTTCCATAAACTTACTTATGTAAGTAAGTAAGCTGTCAGCATTTTTGGAATGCTGTTTCCTGTCAGCATTTTTGGAAAAAAATGTTGGGGATCGACATTTAATATCTTCCCTAATACTGCTCTTTAGTTAAAAATTTTTAATATAACGTATAATAAATGTAATTATTTTTAATAAATCTATTTTCACATTGATACTTCTGAATCCTCTTCATAGTGTTTCCCTTTTCTATATCATATTATCATTTCCTATGTCATGCTGCTAAAAAGGCTAAGAAGTTCTGGCTTAAAGGGAACTTCTATTCAGGTATCTAATCCTGAGGAGAAGTTCTGATTATGAAATAAGAAACCATAAAGATTACAGAATGGAGGATTAGAGCTTTCCTTTGGAGTAGTAAAAGATATGTGTTTCCTCTGCTCAGTCTATATTACTGTTTTCTAGACTTCATTTACTTCCTCCATTTGTTGTTGGTAGGGGTGATAGGGCATGCAAATATCTTTCAGCTGGGAAATGTACCATATAATCGTAAGGCCAAATGAGGCCTAGAAAATCTTAAATATGTGTTTACCACTCGGACCAGCCTTTTTTGTTCATCTGAACAAAGGAATAGTTTTGTTTCAGCAGTTAGTTTGTTTAGAATATAAATCATTCAAAAATGCACAGAAACAAGTGACTCATGTTGTTTTTTTTGTATCTAGTCAAGGCATTAAAGCTTTAGACTTGAATTTAATTTACCTCATCTCTACATGGCAAAAGCATATAGAATTTTTTGAGGAATATCCCTACTTTGATTATAGTTTTGTTTTTTTGGTGGTGGTTTCTTGGTTTAGAATACTCCCAAAGGTGGTGCTGAGTACATAGTCATTGAATTGCCTGGGAATGGGAGTCAGGACTCTGACCTCACTTTCTTAGACTCAGGTATAAGTTTACAAACTCCCATTGTTTCAGTTGTGTTTATAGCCCTAACCTTAGGCCTTTTCAGGGGCAATTTTCTTCTTTTCTCCAATGACAATAAACTCAGCACAGAGAGATCTTTAACTAGCAGTCTTGCCCTGGGATTATTCAAAACTTCAAAACTTCAAAAAATTATGTTCTGGAGATCTGATCACTTTTAAAGAAGAGCATACCCTTTCAAATTACCTTGTGGTTTTATTTTTCCTGATGTTTTTCTAAGTCATTCAAGATTTTCAATAAAGACAACTAAACCACATTTCATTGGTACAAACCCACACACAGCATTTTGGACATTGCAGGCTATTTAAATTCCTCAGGATTTCACTCATGCACTCATGATCAGTCACCTGGACACTATGTCAGCATCTATCTTTCCCTGCTCTTCTGGTCACAGCAGGATTTTTTTTTTTTTTTTTTTTTTTTAATGGAGCCATTGAGTCCTGGTCGCTATAGAGATTTTCTCTATCATTCCAAAGGAAATAGGGTGCTGAGCATTTCAACCAATAAGGAATCATCACAGTTAACTCTTTACCAAGTTGCTTAATTTTGGGCTTTTGGTTGTTTGTAGAGACTCCAATGATGATTTTCTTTTATTTATATATGTATGCTTCTAGGATAGCGCCATGTTCTTGAAATCCTGACAGGAATCTGGAAGTTCCAGTGTAAGGATAATGCATAACATGTGTCTGGCTGCAATCACAAGTGCCCTTTCTCTTCCATAGTTGACTGATCCTGCACCAAGTACAGACTCAACTTTCTCTTTGATTAGGAAGAGATTCTTATCAAGAGATTGCTAAGTCCATCACACATACAGGCCCTTAGGAGATTCACCAAGTGAATCCTCTAGGTGAGTCAGGATATATTTGGTTTACAAGATATGCAATCCCGAGTGCCTTTAGAACCCCAGTGCACGGTCTCCTCCCATGAGACTGTTAGTGTTGTATGCTAATTTATACTCTGCTTTATCTCACTCTATTCAAAATATAGAGACCTGGTTAAACAAATTACTTAAACCATATATTTATTTTGGAATATAGAGTTGTAAAAGAAGTTTCAGTTGAAATAAGTCATTTTTGGAAACTGTAGAAAGTAACCTTGTAAGAGATTCAAAGGAATTTGTTGTCCTTTTGACAGTACGTTTAATTCTCATTAATTTTCATGGTGGTTATGTGTACATCTAAAAAGAGCTTGCCACACACTTTTGAACATTATTGCTATTAGGCTCAAAGATCTCTAAGCTCATATATAGAAAGTAAAGGACTGTTCTTAAAAAGCTGCACATCTCTTATGTACAAATATTGCTCATTTTATATTTGGGACAGCTGATGTCTTTGGGAGTTGTATGACAGAAACTAGGCAGGAGCCTCAAAATATGTCCTTGTTGATATATTAACAGGCTGGTAGAATTGTCTTCCTTAATACTCTGATTATTTGAATTATATATAGATTTCTAAGTCATTAGCATTTAAATCCTCTTCTATTATAATGAATTGTTTCATTATTCACTTTCATTTTGTTTCAATACATTCTATATTCCCATTAGTTGAATATGCTTGAGAAGTTATCATTTGGGGATTTGAGTGAATGACTAATGTTTGAAGGGTAAGAAATCCAGGCAAGAGTATATCCTATGTTTAAAGTAATGTCTTACTGCAATTCTACACATATAAAGGAGAGGGTGTCATGATTCTTGAACTCCCAATCCTCCTCCAAAGAGAGAATTAGAAGTTTGTTAAGAGACCTTTAGAAAATAGGTTACATGAAATTAGCATTAGTATTAGAGTGGCTAAGAACATTTATATTATATTATAAAATACTGCCTACCACAAAAAATTATATATCTCTTCTGACACATTTAAGATTCTTACACATTTCTGATGTATTTATATGCAGGATTAGTCTTATCCATGTGCAAAGTAGAAAGCTTATAAGGGCAGGGAAATCTTTATGTATCCCACAAACCCAAACATGTAGGGAAATGACTGAAGAAAGGAAGTATGGGCAAGAGGAAAATAAGGCATATTGCCCCTAACACCACCACCAGTCATTCCCCTTCCCAAAGTCATGATATTTATTTAATAGAAAAAAGATCACCAAATTTTATTGTATAATTAAAATTAACAATTATAATTTATAACTATTCTAAATGATTTGGTAGACTATTGAAATTGGTCAGATTTTAAACAGAGAGCCAAGTTCTGATTATAGTATGTTAGGTCCTGTGTGAGAAAGGACATCATGATTCAGCTTCCTGTTGGGTCAGAGGAGCCTGATATCAATGGAGAAAACAAGAAATAGTTATAAATTCAAGAGATGTTTCCTCAATTCACATAATATCTGGTCATTCCTGATAATGAAGATGCATTTGTATAATAGTCATGTGTTTAATTTTGAGTTTTCTTATTAATTTTATTACTTTTGATAGGAAATCTAGGTGCATATGAATACAGAATATCAAAGCAGTGTAATCTATTAGGAAAATGTGTTTTACACTTATATTTTACACAAGATGCTGGAAAAGTGTATTTATTGCTTACTTATCAATTACTATGTTAGAAAATGAATGAATGAATTCACTTTTTCTCAAATATATATTTTAATGGCATTGTTTGCTTTTGGTTTAGCTTTGTTAGTTTTGCTGATACACAGATTGCTAAATCTTGAGTGAATTTTTATATATATATTACATTATCTAGAAAATCTTTGTATACACAAAATTAATTCCTAAATGAACGGTAACATTGAAAACAGTATTTAAATATGAATAGTAAAATATAGGGAGAACTAGCCAGGAACATCATTAATCACAGGTATTTTTTTGGAATTATAAAAACTGTCACTACATGTTCTAAATCCAGAAGGTGGCACTCTTATACTGCATTATGCAAACTTCCTGGTATTTCTTTTTCTCAGCATACATACACACACACACGCATAATGTATGTATTCATATTTACACATATAAACATATAAAATTGTGTGCATTTATGTATGAATACTTCTTCACATGGCAACATTATAATACAGCTTTTCATATTCATCAGTTTAACATTTTGTCAGCTATATAGACTTAATGTATTTCAGTAGTTAATTTGGAACATTTTCTTAGATATAACAAATAATAGCTTTGCTGTAAAGTTACCACACGAATGCACTATTATATAATTACCTTACTACACTATACAATTTTTGTAATTTTGCTGGTTATACAATACAATATTAAAACAAAATAATTTTGTCATGGGGGATTCATAATCAAAATTAAAAGAAAATCTCATCCACATACACCAATTGTTTTTATCGTTTCAATTGAATTGTTGTTTGCAATAGAGCACAAATATATAAAGTAAGATAGAAAGTTAATTGCAATGTTTAAATTCATTCTTTAATTTATTTAAATGTGAATTAGACATATGTAATAAAATTCAGTACTAGAGCAAGGAAAATGCAATGTGAATATGTCCCCTACGTAAGACTTTAATAACTGGGTAAGTGATCCCTAGTTAAATAAACCTCACCAAGAAATGATAATATGCAACAATACATGAGAAATGGAGCCTGGAGAAAAACAAAAAAGGTACAGACAAATGTGTAATTTGGAAAATAAGGACTAATGAAAAAAATACAAAATTTCAAAATAAACTGTAAAAATGTAAATGAAATATGAATTCCTCCTACAGATGTGAAACCATTGTATTTTGACAAAGTAAAATCCATTTTTTTCTAAGTTATAGATCCCAGTTCATTCATTCATTTATTGATTTTCTGTGTCATTTTCTCCTCATGTTTTCATGGAGACAACAAGATACAGTGGACAGAATGTGGGGCTTGAGCATTAAACCAAGCTTGAGGCACGCTCTTGCTTGCCTCGGACTAGTGAGGTGACCTTGAGCAAGCGACTTAACCTGAGAAACCTGAAGCCCTGTGGAGAAATAAGGGCAATGTTACTTAGCTTATAGAGCTGTTGTGACAGATTCATAATAAAAGTTACTTTCTTTTATCTTTTAAAGTGTTGTTCTCAAGGTAGGATTTACAGTGCTAGGTAGGAAATTCAGGAAAAAAAGTTCACATTCCTGCTTTATTAAACCTGATTTCAATTAAAAAAAAAATCTTTTCTACATGCTGCATGTCTCATTTTTCCAAAGAAGTGTATAAATTCCTGTGCTTATTATAAAATTCTATTTTCTGAAACATTTGATTTTCACACACACAGACACACAAAAGGAGAATTTTATTTTCTTCCTGTGCAAAAATTATTAGAATTGTGTCATTTTTCTTTTTGTCAAGTTGCTAAAGAAATCTTGCAAAATTTCAAATTGGGTTGACAATACGTTTTATGACCTGATTACTAGAAGCTTTATGGTTGTATTTGTGATTTGCTTTTGTAAGATATAAATGTATGCCCAAACTTCTATAACTGAGTATAAGTGAAACATGTCAAGACTCACTTAGCTGTAATTCCCCCAAACTACAAAGTGATATTGTTCTAAATGTTTTCTGCGTTCCCAGTCAATAGGAACATTAAATTGCTGAGAACAAAAACCTAATGAAAGGAAAAAATAACAAAAAGAACTGTGAGCTGGAGCTGTAGCAATTGACAATTGTAAAAATAATCCTAAACTTCAGAAACTGCTCTGATGTGGGAGAAAGGAGTTAAACATCACAACTTAGAAAGTAGCATAGACAATTTAAATTATTTTTAAATAAATTAAATGTATTACTTTTAAGTTAAATTATAACTCTTAACTTTTACCAATTATTTCAAGCAGAATTGCATGAGAATTTCATTATATATAAATATAATTTCGTATATATATGAATGATTAGGTGATTTTTGACATATGCATATATTAACATAGGTGATCCTATTATGAAGGAATACAAAATAAGGATTTTGAAAAATACTTGATGACATAGAATACTTGTGATAATTTTTCACCCAACATTTTTTTCTTTTTTTTTTTAAAGATTTTATTTATTTATTTGACAGATAGAGATCACAAGTAGATAGAGAGGCAGGCAGAGAGGAGGAAGCAGGCTCCCTGCTGAGCAGAGAGCCTGATGAGGGGCTCCATCCCAGAACCCCGGGATCATGACCTGAGCTGAAGGCAGAGGCTTTAACCCACTGAGCCACCCAGGTGCCCCCAACATTTCAAAATAATTATTAAGTATCCTTATGGGCAAGACCCCTACTAAATTCCGGGTTTGGTACCTGGAATGTAGTCGACACCCAGAAATAGGAAATACAAAATAGAGAGTCCTCTCCTTAGGAAATCTTCCCTCACCACAGGCAGAATATAAAAACACAATTCCATTCATATAATCAACATATTGGTGGAGTGAATTTGTGTGATTTTAATACACACAAAAAATAATGTATTTACAAAAAAAAACCCTTAATTGATAAATATTCCAATGTATGAACAGCTGGCATATATTATTTGATAAATAGAAGAAAATAAATAAGCATAGGTACACACACACACACACTATACATACACATCCATATACACACATACACACACACATGCAGAAGCAGTTAAAGCCATAGATTTCATCAGACTTCAGATACCGAGTGAGAAAAAGAAATAATCCTCCTCTATCAATTGTAGCATAGGCTATGCCATCAAAAACTGCAAAAAATATCAAAGAGGTAGATAGAGGCCTGACTACGAAATTGCTCTAATGAGTTAGTCTGATGTTAGCAAAAAAAAAAAGAAAAAGAAAAAGAAAAGAAAAAATTAAAACCAGTGATCTTGTTCTTCACACAGTCTTATTGCGTTTTATTTGAATTCTCCCTCCCCTTGATAAGTTTCTCTCCTCTCTGAATCAGAGCTGATATATTTTTTCATCTACTTTCATTTTCTTCTCCATTAAAATTTCTGTTCTATCGGGATCTGGAAAATATTTTGATTCCAGTTTGAATGACTACAAAGATAATTTCATTGCACTGCCGTCAATAAATAGTGTCACACATGGAACATTTATTTGGCAGAAGACTTTGGTAAAAAAAACAATGGCACACAAATGAGCACAAAGCCGTGTTTATTTTATTATATGTTGTTACAGTATATTCCTTTGTTATGTTCTACTCTGTGACATGCTAGTGTCATGATATCCATTTATCGTGAGGGCTGCTTACTAGGTTTAGTCATTTCTTTCTTCTTTAGACTTAATCTTTGAACTTTACTTTTCTATTTTGAATTGTGCCTGCCATATTACTTACAGAATGAGGTTACATTTTTAACCTAATTTTTAATACATTTTTCATACTCAACTTTTAAAGCAAATGCTTAATAATTTCTGATGTGCTTTCAGTGTTAGAATGTCACACCTAGGTGCATCTGTATCAGACGTTAAAAAAAAAAAAACAGAAAAATAAGTCAGAGGATCAGATGTTCATAGTCTTAGATCTGTATTTGAAAATTGTTTAGCATTTTCTTTTTTAAAACCACTTTATTGAAGTTATGATTGATATGGAGAAGCTGTGCATATTTAATGTACACCACTCCGTAAGTTTGGGGTAAGTATGCACCCATTAAACATTACTGCCAGGGCGCCTGGGTGGCTCAGTGGGTTGAGCCGCTGCCTTCAGCTCGGGTCATGGTCTCAGGGTCCTGGGATCGGGTCCCGCATCGGGCTCTCTGCTCGGCAGGGAGCCTGCTTCCTCCTCTCTCTCTCCGCCTGCCTCTCTGCCTACTTGTGTTCTCTGTCTGTCAAATAAAATAGAGTCTTTAAAATAAATAAATAAATAAATAAATAAATAAACATTACTGCCATACAGGCCATAAACATATCTATTACCTCCAAGTTTCTTCTTGCTCCCTCTATTGCTTTTTTTTTTTTTTTGAGGTTAAAAGCAATTAAAATCTATCCTCTTAGGAATATTTAAATATGCAATACAGTATTCTTAAATAGACACTATGCTGTATAGTAGATCTCTAGAATTTATTTCTCTTGAATAAGTGAAATTTTATACCCTTTAACCATTAACTCCCCATTCCCCGCCTTTCTGCAGCCCCTGGCAATCACCATTCTATTCTGTGCTCTGTGACTTTGACTATTTCAGGTTCCAAATATAAGTGAGATCATACAGTTTTTGTATTTCTGTGTTTGGCTTATTTTACTTACCATAATGTCCTCTGGGTCCATCTAGGTTATAAATGGCAAGATTCCTTTTATTTTTAAGACTAAATAGTAATTGCATGTATGCATATACTATATCCATTCATACATCATTAGACATTTAGGTTGTTTTTGTATCCTGCTATTGTGAATAATTCAGCAAAGAAATTGCTTAATATTTTCATTCAGACATGATTTCTACTGCCTTTCAGATATAGACGATGGTAACTAATAATATACTGTTGAAATACTACTGTGTAATGTTCTAAAATCTGTATCCTCTCCTTAAGAGAAGAAATAAATAGCTCAAAAATGTTCAGTTAGATATTGCTACCAATTGTACTGGCACTTTATATGATCAGTAAATACTTCTTACCATTACTGTTATCTGTTACTATTATTCATATATTGAGTACCTGCTCTGGAAGAGGCTTTGCTGGTACTGGTAGGTGGCTATTCATGATCCTAATGGAAATTACCAGCTCATATTGACTGAGCACTTTGTATGCATAAAACGTGTTTTATTAATTATTAATTAAAATAATTAATCCTTAGGGTGTCTCTGTGAAGTAAGTATTATTTGTACCTCTGTTTTAAAGAACAGAAAGTTTAGAACACATCATCTGTTAAAGGTCAAGAGAGTACCTGGCTTCAGGATTAAAATAATTGACGCTTACCAGGAGGACAAATTTTTAAGCCTTTCATTCTACAGGCAGTGAGGAATGATAGGAAACTGAGTCACTAAGCTAAAGGACATTATAGATTATCTTGTCCTATTCATTTTGAAAATGAAGAAAATAGAGAATAATGAATTTGTGCCTTCTCTACCGTCACAAATTTAGAGGCAGAATTGGAATACTACTCTACTCTCATTACTTAGTGTTTTATATTTGGCATGATTTTCTAAAATAGCTCTGTGCCCAAAAAAAAAAAAAAAAAAAAACCTTGTCTAATTTGCATACAGTATCTCATCTCTTTTCTTCCTATCATTGCATATCCACAACTTATTCATTATGTATCCTGAATGACTATTTTTTAAAAAAGCAAACAAACAACAACAACAAAAAGATTCAAGGGAGTTTTTCAGAATCTCTAAGTCTTAGATTTGTGAGACCTTGAATACCTTTATTTCTGTGACAATGAGTTCATGTGTGTAAATAAAACAATTGAACCAAATATGATGAATTAAATTATTTTGTACCTTTTAAAATGCATTGCCTCTACTGATATTTTTCATTCTCCTAATTGTACTCTTAGGTATTATTGAACCATCAGTTATCATTGAAAATAATATTTTATATCTCTACCAATGAAGGACTGATTCAGATTAACACATTTATTCCTTATAAGTGATTTGCAGATGTACTATTTTAAAATTCCATCTATAGTGGAGGAAGCAGAGATTCGAGAGGTTAATTTCAACACTACTCATCTAGTAAATGGTAAAATGGAAACTCAACCACAGTTCTTCTGATTCAACATCCATTAAATAGTCTGCTAAGTTCAGTAGTCTTTTGAATAAGGCACAGTTTTACAACCTATGATGTGACTAAATGAGAAATCAGAGGCATGAAACATGAACAAAAATGGAAAGGAGCAGAATCTGCAATAAATATGGGGAAAAATTAAAAGTAATATAACCACTGGTAGAAGGACTTGAAATTGCTTACAAAAATGGAAGTTAGCATTTCCAAATCAGTCCTGCAATATTTGGACATATGACTTAAAAATATGAGTGACTGACTTCAGAATTTGAAAAGTTATCAGTGAAATTCAGTCATTACATTGTTTTAGCATTATTCCATTCAAGGATATTAACTCATTTTTTAACATAACTCCAACATTTTCTCTCATTTGTCCCTTATTAGCTTTCGTCCTAGGTTGGATTTTAATTGCATTCTTTCTTTGTCATTAGATGTGATGTAGTATGTCATTCTGTCACTTCAGAAATCAGTGATGATACAGCTGATGTACTTAATAAAATTTTAATGATGATTTTGTGTAAAGTTATCCTTGTGTTTCTTACTTCAGTTCAAAATATTTTATAGTTTCTTGTCATTCTTTATGCATTTAGGATATATAGATCAATACATCTGTCTGAAAGCAAAAATGTATAGACTATAACAGTATTTTGCCTGTTATAATGTGATTCTGCTAAGACAGTTTATAATGGTGAGAATCCATGCAAAAAAAAAATATATATATATACATATTTTGCATTGCTACTCAAGGCTGCTGAGAAATTATTATATTCTAAATAGTTGGTGATAAACAATGCAATCCAAAGACAATATTCACTCTCATAATTTTTTTCTTATGAAAGTTTTGAATATCCAGGTATGAGTTAAGTCATTTTGCATGTGCATGCACATGCAATATATGTTAGCATATATAATAGCACTTAGGGATTTATTCTTTAGGATTCTGATGCATTTCATGTATATATGTATGTATGTATGGATGGATGGATATTTTCAGTATACTAAAGTGCATGCAAGTTTTGTAAGATATAATACAATGTAGTTTAAGAGTTTAAGTGTGTTCTCCTATGTCATTAACCATATGGATGATAGAAAATATTTGGGAGTACCATGCTGTCTTGATGATCACAGCTTCATAATATAGCTTGAAGTCAGGCATTGTGATGCCCCAGATTTGGTTTTCTTTTTCAACATTCTCCGGTTATTGGGTGTCTTCTCTGGTTCCATACAAATTTTAAGATTTCACATATATAAGTGGAACAGAATAGAGAGCCCAGAAAGGGACCCTGAACCCTATGGTCAACTGATTTTTGACAAATAAGGAAAGAATATCCTGTGGAAAAAAAGACAGTCTCTTGAATAAATTGTGCAGTGAAAACTGGACAGCCACATGCAGAAGAATGAAACTGGACCATTCTCTTACATCAAACAAAAAAAATAGACTCAAAATGGGTGAAAGACCTAAATGTAACTGAGACAGAAATCTATCAAAATCCAAGAGGAGAACACAGGAAGCAATCTCTTTGACCTCAGCTGCATCAGCTTCTTCCTAGACACTAAAGGCAAGGGAAACAAAAGCAAAAATGAACTATTGGGACTTTATCAAAACAAAAAGCTTCTACACAGCAAAGGAAATAGTCAACAGAACTAAAAGGCAACGTATGGAATGGGAGAAGCTGTTTGCGAATAACCTATCAGATAAAGCTTGTATCCAAGACCTAGAAAGAACTTATCAAACTCAACACCCAAAGAATAAATAATCCAGTCAAGAAATGGGCAGAAGACATGAACAGACATTTTTTCAAAGAAGACATGTAAACAGCTAATAGACACATGAAAAAATGTTCTACATCAATTGTCATCTGGTAAATACAAATCAAAACCATAATGATACCACCTTATATCAGTTAGAATGGCTAAAATTAATAAGATAAGAAGCAACAAATGATTGTGAGGATGTGGAGAAAGGGGAACCCTCTTACACTGTCGGTGGAAATACAGACTGGTACAGCCACTCTGGAAAATGGTATTGAGGTTCCTCGAGAAGTTAAAAATAGAACTACCATCTGACCCAGCAATTGCACTACTGAGTATTTACCACAAAGATCCAGATGTAGTGAAATGAAGAAACACCTGCATCCCCATGTTCATAGCAACAATGTCCACACTAGCCAAACTAGAAGGATCCCAAATGTCCTTCAACAGATGAATGGGTAAAGAAGATGTGGTTCATACACAAATGGAATATTACTCAGCAATCAGACAGGATGAAAACCTACCATTTGCATCAACATGGATGAAACTGAAGGGTATTATGCTAAGTGAATTAAGTCACTCAGAGAAAGAAAATTATCACATGGTTTCACTCATATGTGAAATATAAGAAATACTGCAGAGGCTCATAGGGGAAGGGAGGGAAAACTGAATAGAAAGAAATAAGAGAGGGAGACAAACTATGAGACTCTTGACTCTGGAATACAAACTGAGGGTTGCTGGAGGGGAGGTGGGTGGGGGTATGGGGTTACTGGGTGATGGACATTAAGGAGGCATGTAATGTGATGAGCACGGGGTGCTATATGCAACTGATGAGTTATTGAACACTACATCCAAAACGAATGAGGTACTATATGTTGGCTAATCAATTTTAAATAAAAGGAAAATAAAAGAAGAAAGAGAGAGAAAATATATGAGAAAATGATGGCACAGTGATCTACACTGTGGCACTACAATGCATTAGTGATGCATAAATGATGATCCAAACTTGGCTATGATTCTTTCTTTTTTTTACGATTTATTCATTTATTTTAGAGAGAGTGCATGTAAGCAGGGGGTGGGGGGGAAGAAGGAGAGGGAGAGAAGCAGACTCCCTGCTGAGCATGGAGCCCAACTCAGAGCTCAGCCTCAGGACCCTGACATCATGACCTGAGCCAAAATCAAGAGTCAGACGCTTAACCAACTAAACCACCCAGGTGCCCTATCTGTGATTTTTTTTTTTTTTAAGATTTTATTTATTTGAGAGAGAGTATGAGTGGTGAGATGGGGAGAGGAGGAAAGGGACAAGAAGAGGAACAGAGAGAGGGAGACTCACCACTGGGCAGAGAGCCCGATGTAGGGTTTGATCCCAGTACCCTAGGATCATGACCCAAGCCAAAGGCAGACTCTTAACCGACTGAGCCACCTGGCTGCTCCCCCAAGCTGTGATTCTCAAGGCATTTTTCCTGATTTTGCCTCTGTTTCCTACCTCTAGTTTACCTTGGGTTGTTCTTGGAATACATCTGAAGCAACCCTTTTGAGGTCAGTAACACAGTTTACATCTCTCATAATCCGTGATAGGCACCAAAGTGAAGGAGGACCCTTAAGGTCTAATAACGTGCCTTTTGTATATCCTTAAATGGCAAAGCCTTGGGAGAAGCATGGTATGTTAATTACAGTATGGTTTAGGCAGGTATGTATGCACAGACACCAAAGTATATATCAAGAAATTATCTTTAATTTATAACCTCTATTTTCCTTTTTGTTGGTTCTTTTTCAGGATTAGTAAGGTCTGTTGCTTCTCTTAGAGTGGGAGGTGGCTTTTCAGCAAGAGCCAATCTTGTCTTATACTGATATATTGATTCTTATAATGTCATTGATGGGCATTGTAAGAATATTTGGTTTCATTTTCTTTATTCTTTTTCTTTTTGTTCTTTCTTTATTTTTTTCTTTTGGCCCTGGGTCAGCTCTTCAAATGACCATGAATTTATACTGAGCCAGAAGTGCTGAAGAAAGCTTCATTACTGGTAGATAAAGTGCAATGCCATCATTCATTTTTTAATTTAGACTCTGCTTAAAGTGTTGGAGGTTGTAATCAATTACATTAACACATGATGCAATTTGACTCATTTGAGCAATTTCAATCAGGATTTCATCCTCATCATAGTGCTGAGACTGCTGTATTGAAAGTAAATAATGACCTTTTGATTGAAACAACGGATGTTGTCTTTCATGATTCTTTTGGACCTTTTGGCAGCATTTGATGCAGTTAATCATGACATTTTATTGGCTGGCTTATAGATCTCGGTAGGATTTTCTCAAATAAAAGTAAAACCAATTCTGAGTGTTATCTCTTAGTGATCTATTTAAATGTCTGTTTGGTAAGGTCATTTGATCTCTACTGTAGGGTATGACTGAGAGTGACTTTTTTTCTTGCTCTCCTGTTTATATTTTGTACAAATTCAGTTTCTCGTAAACAATTGTTTGATAGCTTTGTAACTTTATGTCTTTATACAGTTTTTAACATCTCAGACTGAAAAATTAGGGAAGTGGCTTGTTCCCAAAAGACATTGTAATGTCATCCCATTGTTATACTTCAATACTGGGGTATCGATGCACAGAACTCTAGATTCTAACTCTGTTATTTATAGGGGAAGTAAGCTTACACAGCATATATTCACTATTAGATAGATACAAACAGAATATGTTTCTAAGCTAGGAAATATAAAACAGAGCAGCTTTCTCTAAATCAAACCATTTTCATAGGAGTTCCAGTGATAAAAAATGACCCAACTAACAGTAAGGCTATTCTTGACATTATCTAAGACTTCACTCACCTGAGGAACCTAACTCTATTGATGTTAGAGTCGCAAATATGCAAAAAGTAGCTGGAAGCTACCTGATTATAGTTCAGCTAAGAGGCACAGCTAAAATACTGACATTTTTATATTTTATAATTCCCATTATGGGAAGATGGAACTTTAAATGAATGTTGTAAAATCAGAAGTTTTCAAATATAGAAAGTATGGTTTTGGAATCAAATGGTTAGCAGTGGGCCTATAGATGATTCCCTCACTTCGCTGGAGAAATCTGGTAAGCAGTCTGTGAGAAATGTTTTGCAAACATATTAAGGTATTTGCTGGTGGGAGAGCCCTTGCCTGTGGAATGCCCTTAGCAGGCTGTACCCACTCAAATTGCTTAACATAAGCATACTTAGGGGATGCCTGGGTAGCTCAATGGGTTAAACATCTGTCCACTGCCCAGGTCATATCCCAGGGTCCTGGGATCGGGTCCTGCACTGGGCTCCTTGCTCAACCAGGAGCCTGGTTCTCCCCTGCCTCCTGCTCCCCCTGCTTGTGCTCATGCTCACTCTCTCTTTCTCTCTCTGACAAATAAATAAATAAAATCTTTTTAAAAACAAACATAAGCATACTTAAAATGTATGGATTTATGGACATGGCTCCCTGGTAAAAATCCTATATGCTATGTAAATATCAGAGTATAAAATGGAGATTTTCATGACTGAAATTGCTCTCCCTTTTTATTGGTGTAATCAGTATAGCTGCAAATATTATTTGGAGACTTCATATGCTACTCTGAACCAGAACACACTCTTACAAAGCAAAAGAAGACACAGCTGTTGTGGTATTCACAGACTTCTCTCTGCTAATCATATATCATGATTATTTCTATACTTGATGTTTTTTCATAAAGCTCAATGTCTGATTGTGTGTCTTATTTCACAATGTAGTTCTTTGCATTATTGCACAAACGATCATCTGAAAAATGTGCTTGTTTGTTTAAGCATAACCATGGCTTTTTGCCAGTGTCCAAAGGGTGATAATCCTTAAGTCCCTGTTTTCTACTAACACTTTCTCCTGAAATACACACCAGAATTTCTAAATACATGCTGACTATCTGTACTTTGATTTAAGTTGTCTGAAACTTCACTTATTAGTTGTTGCTGCTCTCAAAACCTGCACTTGAAGGTACTATTTATCATTCACTCAGTTAAATAGAAACTGCCCAGAAGTAATCTAGAGTAGTTTCCCATTATAGTGTGCCCTGATCTGGTTACACATGGGCCTGGATATTGATCACTTTTGCCCTATTGTCAGGTGATTGTCTCTTGTCAAGGCTAAGCTATTTATCCCAATGTGTTATAAAATACAATTGTTTTGTGTTGCATGATATAAAAAAGGCTTAACCACAAGAGACTATGGACTTTGAAAAACAATCTGAGGGTTTTGAAGGGGCAGGGGGTGGGAGGTTGGGGTACCCGGTGGTGGGTATTATAGAGGGCACGGATTGCATGGAGCACTGGGTGTGGTGCAAAAATAATGAATACCGTTATGCTGAAAATAAATTAAAAATTTTTTTAAATTAAAAAAAAAGTCGTGGACTTCTTTTATACCCTAATTTCTGATCCCCTAAGGAATCATTCAATTTGATCAAATGAGTATCTGAAATACTTCTCAAAATGAATTCCTATTTCCTACATTCCCCTCTTCCCAACTGTTCTGTTAAGAATTTTTCATTTCTTTATTTTTTTCAAGACATTACTTATTTATTTGAGAGAGAGAGAGACTACAGGGGGAGAATGAGAGGGAGAAGCAGGTTCGCCTCTGAGCAGAGAGCCCAATGCTGGGGCTCAATCCCAGAACCCTGGGATCATGACCTGAGCCCAAGGCAGATGTTTAACTGACTGAGACAGGCAGGTGTCCCTATAATTTTTTTCTAAAATATTCATTACAATCACACTTTATCAAACCCTGAAAGAAGGAACTAGAGAGTTTTTTTTTTTTTTAAGATTTTTATTTATCTATTTGATAGACAGAGAGAGATCACAAGGAGGCAGAGAGGCAGGGGGAAGCAGGCTCCCCGCTGAGCAGAGAGCCCGATGTGGGGCTCGATCCCAGGACCCTGAGATCATGACCTGAGCCAAAGGCAGAGGCTTAAACCACTGAGCCACCAGGCGCCCCGGAACTAGAGAGTTTTAAGGCTGTTTTGGACTTGGAGTATCTAAAAACAGATATTGGAGGAGCTAGAGATAATTAAATTCAAGCAGCAGGCTCAAGTTCACAATGTTAGAATAGTAACGTTTGGATTGCCTATTGTGAAGTTAGAAAGTCCACCAAATCTGAAAGACACTTTGACATGGATCATATTTTGGGAAGGTTTTGAATCTAAGGAAATAATAGTAGATTTTGCATAATTGGCTATCTCACCACAGAAATAGCCAGTAGTGTCTGTGGCTTATTTTTTATAGATAAACTACAACACCACATGAAGGAGTTAGATAATTCAAGTTAAAGGATTCTGGGGGGCAAGAAGAGAGACTCTACCTGAAGATATACTCTTGAAGGTATTACTGTCTTTCAATGTTGCAGTTTTTTGACTTTCCTTCTTCTTTTGTGTGACCATAGTTTCTATCTTTTTCACTGAATTCCCATCCTCTAGGTCACACCAAAATGGACAGCTTTTAGTTTTCTTCTGTTTTGACTGCATTTCCTATTTTTGTGTTGTCCCAAAGTGATATAAATCTACACTGTCGTCAAATGAACATTAAAATTTCTAAACCTAAATATCCTATTTTGTTTAATAATATATTTGAAAAATCAGTAATTCTAATTACTACAGCATAACTACTCAGAATTAAAGTATGTTAATCACTAACATATGCATTTACAAGTAGGCATATTTATTTATCTGTCTGTCAAGAGACATTTTTGAGATTGAGATTTCCACTTTTTTTTTTTTTTCTTTTCATATTGATCACTTTTTTCCTGAGGAATGAACTTGTGTACAAAATTCCAAATTGGTTGTGAAGTGACCAGATGGGGGGATAAAAAATAATTAAATAAATAAAGTAACATAGAGCATTAAAAAACTAATCAACAATTAGGAATAAGCTATATTTTGGGTGTTACCTTTTTCTAGAATAAAATATTCATTCTCTGAACTACCATGGCATGAGGAACATGCAATTCTTACTACAAACTAATCTTTTTCTTGTTGTTCTTCTCCTTACAGAAGCCCATCTTTTAACGTTCCTTTTTTCCTCAGTATCAATCTATCTTTTTCAATCGCAATGTAACAGCTTTCTTGAACCACTCATTTGGCCCACCATATGCTGATTTTCATTGTCAGTTTGTTTTAATTCATTTTGTTTAATCCTACTTGTTTATAGATGGAAAGTATATCTTAAGTGTTTGGTAACTAAGAGATGCAGATGGTTTTGTTTTATAAACTAAATACCAAGGGAAAGGGCACAGTAATATATGGAAAAGGTATATTTAGTTAGTGCCAATTTTATAAGCCAGAAGGAATTTTATTTATCTTGTAGTAATGCTAATTATTTCTCTTCACTTACATTTTGAAAAACATTATTATTACACAGAATCAAATTATTATTTTACCAAAGTTGTAGCCACACGTAATATTTATAATGTAGTTAACATGGCTATGATATCCTATGTCAATTTTACAATGACTGATTTACTCAATTATTGAAACATGTATATACAGTGATTCTATAAGCAAGTTCAAGTTTAACTTCAAAGCAAACAAGTGGCTGGCTCATGGAGTGAAACATCCTCCAATTAACGCCTTGGACAGGTGAAACAATACTAGTGACTATGACCAATAAACTATCACAGAAACTCCTATTGGCAGAAGATATTGAAAAAAACAACTAATTCACACTTTGACCATGAGAAGTGGTAATAGTGTTTTTTTTAAAGGTTTTGTCACGAAAAGCAACCTCATGTCTTCCTAAGAGTATAATGTGTTTCTGTTTTTGACAATATCTTAGCATCATATTTTTATGATTGATTAAGAGAGTTTAAGTTAAGGTATAAATAGTCTGTATAATTTAAATTCAATTTTAACAAAAGTCTTTATACAATGTTATATTACTTCCATTGTTTAGAATTAAATATTTAAATAATTTGGGGGGCATCTGTGTGGCTCAGTGGGTTAAAGCCTCTGCCTTTGGCTAAGGTCATGATCCCAGGGTTCTGGGATCAAGCCCAGCATTCAGGCTCTCTGCTGAGCAGAGAGCCTTTTTCCTCCTCTCTCTCTGCCTGCCTCTCTGCCTACTTGTGATCTCTGTCTGTCAGATAAATAAATAAAATCTTAAAAAATAATAATAATAATTTGGATTTTATTTCAACATATTCAATACTTTATTTTTAATTTAATTTTATTTTTTTAACATACTCAATACTTTAGAAGAAATTATAAAGCACACTTTACAGAGATACATGTAATTCTTTCAAGGAGATATCATCTTTAGTTCTTTCACAAAAATAGCTAGTGTAGATAGAAACACTTTTAGTAAGACCAAAATCAAAGTTTTTATTTAAATATGTCCAGCTAGTTAAAATGTATTTTATAAGCCACAAAATACACCTTTTTATTCCTTGTTTTATAGGTAGAAAACTTAAAATATGTGCCTTCTAATAGAGAGTCAGTACCATAGCACTAAATGTATTAGCGGGTCTTCAAATTATGTTAAAAAAATATACATACACACACACACATATACATATATGTATATGTATATAGAGTACATATACATGTAATATTTAATAGACAATTGCTTAATAGATAATCCTTAACTGTCTTAACTGTCCTAACTATTTTAACTATCAAACTTGTAGTGACAGTATTTTGTCTATTTTATTGAGTTTCATGCATGAAATACTCAAAAGTATTAAAGAAATCCATTTTAATACATAAATACTTTTTTTTAAAAAACAAAAGCAGTAAACACACATAGAGTAGTGCTGGTGAAATTATTCAGAAGACAGTTTTAAGGTTAATTTATGATAGAGATTTAAATTTTCTTTTGAAAAATTATAATAATGATGGGATTCCAAAGTACGATTTATCCACAGATTGTTTCTCAGTCAACTGCGTAGGTCAATAAAAGTTTATGTTAATCTTACCTAAGGAAAATTATATATTATTTTTACCTCAGAAATATGTTAAATAATGTTTTGAATAAGCTAAGAGATAGTATACATATTAGGAAACAAGTATGCATCTTAATATTCACACATATGGGGCTTTTTGCCATCACAGAACTCCCCAGAAGATGTCAATACAATGTAAGAAATTATATTCCAAATGGAAAACTAAACTAAATCAAAGAAATTACGTGGGGACATCAAGGGTACGGTTGCAATATCAGTATCAGATGACATGATCCCAGTGAATATATGCAGGGGAACTTTGCCAGGTAAAAACAGAATAATTTTTTAAAAATAGTTGTATATTAAAAGATATATTGGATGTCTTGGAACAATTAACATCACCATTTAACTGAAAAATACCCTGTACCCAGGGCGCCTGGGTGGCTCAGTGGGTTAAAGCCTCTGCCTTCAGCTCAGGTCATGATCCCAGGGTCCTGAGATTGAGCCATGCATCGGGCTCTCTGCTCAGCTGGGAGCCTGCTTCCATTCCTCTCTCTCTGCCTGCCTCTCTGTCTACTTGTAATCTCTGTCTGTCAAATAAATAAATAAATAAATAATTTTAAAAAAATACACTGTACCCACAGTGTTATTAAAATAATCCATAATTTTCCTTCTAAATATACCAATGACTTGAAGAGAAATGCTGGGAAAATTACTTGAAAAATAGATGATTGAAGATAATTTCTGTTTCTGAAAGTTAATATTATAACAATTTTAATTTTCTTTGAACATATATACATATATATATTTGCATTTTTTTAAAGAAACCGAAGCTTTGTTTTACAAACAAAGAGAGACATGGTGGTGCAATCTGCCAATTTATGTAGCCACATAATAACCTCATAAGGCTATTTCTAAAGGTCTTGGTCTGAGGGAAAGCTTGGTGTCCCCTGCTTTTCAAAATCCTTTCTATACTATGCTGACCTATTTACCAAATCATAAGTTAATTATGGCAGAAAGAACACAACTCAGAGTATTTTTCTGTAAAGAAAGCCATGCTGTAAACTTACTAGCCAATGACAAGGTTAGAACTAGAAGACAGCCTAAAATATAAGCAGGAGAAAGAAATACTGGAAAGATATATATTTCTCTTAGCTATGCACTTTAGGAAAAGTTCCAAATAGGCTTATAACTCTCTGAATAAAACCAAGAATAGATAGGTATGTGTGTATATATATATATATCTGGAAGGCAGCCAGTTGTAATAAAGTTTTTCAAATAGATCTCCAGTGCATGGTACATTTGAGAAATGGGGGCTTGCAATGTGTTATTTAGTGCCCTTTGTAAATGGCTTACCTTATGTGTTGTGTTTGTATGTTTGTATATATAATAAAAAATATTTTTTTCAATAAAACAGAAACTTGTTACTCAATAATTCATATATTAGTTAGGCTTCTGGTTAAGTGCGAGATAGAGATTACATTTCTGAGTTACAGATATTATAGAACTGCCAAAATGTGCTCATATAGTATAAAGCATGTGATGAATATTCACACTTTTTTCTTGTATCATTTTATAGTACATTTGAATAAGTATTGCTGAAACAAAAATCATCAACATAGACATTTGGTCAGTGCAAAATATATAAATATTTTGATTACTGATTAATGCCATTGGCGAAATTATAAAATCACAAAGTATGAAGAATCGTACTTGAAAAAACAGTTGATGAAATTTTTCTCAACGGATGCCTCAAGGGATGGCTCAGTTGGTTAAGCGTCTGCCTTCAGCTCAGGTCATAATCCAGGGGTCCTAGGATTCAGTCCCGCATAGGCTCAGAGGGGAGCCTGCTTCTCTCTCCATCTGCCAGTCCCCCTGTCTGCCGCCCCCTCCATTCTCTCTGATAAATAAAAATATTTTTAAAAAATTTTTCCTCAAAATGAACATTTTCCAATCTTCCATTTCTGTCAGTGTTAATCAGGATCTTGGTTAATAGTTTAATTGTATGGACCCACTATGCTTGCTCTATGCTCAAAACTTCAACAAGTGCTGGCAAATGCTGAAAAACACCAATACTTACTGAATGTAGTATCAAATCACTTCGTCATCATCAACCATTAGATACATTGGAGGAATTTATTATTAGATGTTTCTTACCTTTTTATAATAAAATACCAATATAATTTATTGATTCATATGATCATAACATATTTTATTCACTAATTGTGAACATTTTAAATTGTGAATTTGAGAACAATTATTTGAAAGAAATTTGGTGTTTCCTCTATTGTATGCTGATCTGAGGTAAGGATTAACATTTAGAGGCTGAGTTTTATAGTCTAATATCCTTTCATCTAATGTCCCTTTAGATTCTTTTTTTTTTAAGATTTTATTTATTTATTTGACAGACAGAGATCACAAGTAGGCAGAGAAGCAGGAAGAGAGAGAGGAAGGGAAGCAGGCCCCCTGCTGAGCAGAGAGCCTGATGTGGGACTCGATCCCAGGACCCTGAGATCATGACCTGAGCCGAAAGTAGCAGCTTAACCCACTGAGCCACCCAGGCGCCCATGTCCCTTTAGATTCTGAGATGATCTGATCTTCCAGGCTCATTTTGAGAAATATATGTGATGATAAACACACTGAAGGAAGGTTTTTCAACACACTGCAAGATCAGATAATGTATGGTCAGTTGATGCATCCCAATAAAAATTTGCTTAACGAGGCATCCATCCTCAGTGAACAAGATGATCATAAAAACAATGAAATATGTTTATAAATAATAAATTAACTACATAGCCTCAAAGCAGTTCAGTGTTTTCGATATTTATTATTTTAAATCTATCACAATTTGTTACCATCATATCCTTGTGTATAGAAATTCACCAAAATAAATAATTAAAAAAGAATTATAACTGACAAATATCGAATTAATGAAAAATTCAAACTATTTAAATAGTAATACCCCTCTAGTAGTTTACTTTTGGGATAGTATCTTTGTTATGATATCCAGTGTCTACCATATCTTTTTCCTTCATCTAGTTCTTGACCAGATTTTGATATCAAGTATGTGTTTATTTGCTAGTGTACTTGCTCCCATAAAATAATTTAAGAAAATTTAGATTAAAAGGGATAAAACACAACCAAAGATATTAAAGAGAAAACAATCAGTGTTTTCTGATTTTATATGTATATAAAATAATATGTATAATATGTATATATTACCATATGAAAATTTTTATTTTAAAATCTTCTTATTTAAAAATTTTATTTAAAAATTTTATTTTTCATATGGTAATATATACATATTATTTTATTTAATTATCAAAAGGAAAAAAGCAATGATGTACATATTCCATTTTATGGAAAATGAAGCATGCTCAAAATAAAACTTCATAGGCTATTCACTTTCAAATGCATAATTCTATAATGTGAAATCTCATCATCTTATCACTATATCATAAACCATACAAAAGAATAAAGGTAAATATCAAATAACGAAAAGGTCAGGAGAGAAGGAAATGTTGCTGAGGTACCCATTAATTATAAAATGCAAATTTTAGGTCTGAGATTCTAAAACTAACATCCACCAGAATTGGGTACAATAGTTAACACTTTAGATAATCTCTAGTTTCAATTAATATACATCTTCCTTTTGAACATTCATTTTCTCAATTAAGTTTTGTTTTGTGTTTTGTTTTTAGTTTCACATTTTTATTTAAATTCCAGCTAGTTAACACACAGTGTAATATTATTTTCAGGTATGCAAGATGGTCATTCAACACTTCCACATATCACCTGGTGCTCATCACAAGTGCACTCCTTAATCCGTGTGACCTGTTTCACCCCATGACCTGTTTAACCCATCCCCCCACCCCTGCCATTCTAAGTTTAGCTTGTGTATTTGAGACTTTTCTAATTTTTTGAGAAAGGCTTATATTGGAATGTACTTCCTTCCTAGGACCTCCTTTGTTGGATCCAAAAGGTTTTGAACAGGTTTTCAAATAGCTCCCCTGAAACCATAAGTCTGTTTCCTATAGGCAAGAATATGTTTCTTGGTTTACCTCTTTCTCTTTTCCTCCCTTTGCTCCTTTGTTTTGTTTCTTAAATTTCACATATGAGTGAAATCATATGGTATTTGTCTTTCTCTGACTGACTTATTTTGCTCAGCATAATGTTTTCTGCTCCATCCATTGGTTGCAAATGGTAAGATAAAATGGTTGAATAATTTATACACACACACACACATATACAGATACACAGATATATCTATATATACATAGATATATATCACTTCCTCTTTATCCATTCATTAATCAGTGGACACTTGGGCTGCTTCCATATCTTGGCTATTCTAAATAATGTTGATATAACCATTAGGGTGCGTGTAGCCCTTTGAATTAGTTTTTTGTTTTGTTTTGTTTTTTGTTTTTGTTTTTGTTTATATTTTAGAACTCTTTGAAGAAATACCTAGTAGTGTGATTATTAGATCCAAGGGTAGTTCTACTTTTAAATTTTTGAGGAACCACCATACTGCTTCCCACAGTGGCCACACCAGTTTACATTCTGACCAAAAGTGTAAAGGGCTTCCCTTTCTCCAAATCCTTGCTAAAACCTGTTGATTCTCATGTTGTTGAGTTTAGCCATTCTGACAGATGTGAAATGATATCTTGTTGTAGTTCTGATTTGCATTGCCCTGGTGATAAGTCATGTTGAGCATCTTTTCATGTATCAACAGGACATCTGTATGTCTTCTTTAGATAAAAATATTTGTTCATGTCTTGGGCCTGTTTTTAAATGGATTATTTGTCTTCTGGGTGTTGAGATTTCTAGTTTCTTTATATATATTGGATACTAACGCTTTACCAGATATATCATTTGCAAATATCTTCTCCCATTCTGTTGGTTGCCTTTCAGTTATGTTGATTGTTTCCTTCACTATGCAGAAGCTTTTTATTTTGATGTAGTCCCAGTAGTTTATTTTTGCTTTTATTTTCCTTACCTCAGAGTCATATCTAGAGAAAAGTTGTTAGAGCTGATGTTGAAGAAGTTACTGCCTGTGTTCTCTTCTAGGATTTTTTATGGTTTCAGGTTTCACAGTTAGGTCTTTAATCCATTTTAAATATATATATTTTTTGTTTGGGGTAAGAAAGTGGTGCAGTTCCATTTTGTTGCATGTTGCTGTCCAAGTTTCTTAGCACCATTTGTTTAAGAGACTTTTTCCCATTGGGTATTTTTTCCTACTGTGTTAAAGATTAATTGAGTAAATAGTTGTGGCTCCATTTCTGGATTTCTATACTGTCCTATTGATCTATGTGTCTCTTTTGTTCAGTACCATACTGTTTTGATTACTACAGCTTTGTAATATAACTTGAAGTCCAGAATTGTGATGATTCCAGCCTCGCTATTCTTTTTCAAGGTTTCTTGGGCTATTTGGGGTCTTTTTTTTTTTCCATACAAATTTTAGGATTGTCTGTGCTAGCTCTGTGAAAAATGCTGGTGACATTTTGATAGGGAGCACTGAATGTGTAGATCACTCTGGGTAGCATAGACGTGTTAACAGTATTTACTTTTCTAAACCAGGAGCGTGGAATATTCTTACATTTCTTTGTGTCTTCCTCTATTTCTTTCATAAGTGTTCTATAGTTTTAAGAGTACAGATCCTTTACCTCATTGGTTAGGTTTATTCCTAGATGTTTTATGGTTTTTAGTGCAATTGTAAATGGGATTGATTGCTTAATTTCTCTTTTTTCTACGTCATTATTAGTGTAAAGAAATGCAAGTGATTTCTGTGCATTGATTTTACATCCTGTCATGTTGCTGAATTGCTATATGAGTTCTAGAAATTTTGGTGTGGAGTGTTTTGCATTTTACCCATACAGTATCATGTCATCTGCAAAGAGTGAGATTTTGACTTCTCCTTTAAAAATCTGAATGCCTTTTATTTATTTATTTTTTGTAGTTGTTGTCTGATTGCTGAGGCTAGGACTTCTGGTACTGTTGAAAAACAGTGATGTGAATGGACATCCTTGTCGTGTTCCTGACCTTAGTGGAAAAGCTCTCAGTTTTTCCCCATTCACTGTGGGCTTTTTGCAGATGGCTGTTATGATATTGAGGTATGTTCCCTCTATCCCTACACTGCAGAGAGTTTTTATCAAGAAAGGATGCTGTGTTTATCAAGAAAGGATCCTCTCAATGGATGCAGAAAAATGCTTTTTCTGGATTTCTATACTGTCCTATTGATCTATGTGTCTTTTTTGTTCAGTACCATACTGTTTTGATTACTACAGCTTTCTAATATAACTTGAAGTCCAGAATTGTGATGATTCCAGCCTCGCTATTCTTTTTCAAGGTTTCTTGTGCAAAAATGCTTTTTCTGCATCCATTGAGAGGATCATATGGTTTTGTCCATTCTTCAATTTGTTTTTGTCCATGCATCATGTTCATTAATTTGCAAATGTTAAACCACTCTTGCAGCCCAGGAAAGAATCCCACTTGTTTGTAGTGAATAATCCTTTAATATTGAATCCTATTGGCTAGTATCTTGGTGAAAATGTTGACAGCCATGTTCATCAGGGATATTTTCTGTAATTCTCCTTTTTGATTGGATCTTTGTCTGGTTTTGGAATCGAGGTAATGCTGACCTTACAGAAAGAGTTTGGAAGTTTTTCTTCCATTTCTATTTTTTGAAACAGCTTCAGAAGAATAGATATTAGTTATTCTTTAAATGTTTGGTAGACTTCCTCTGGAAAGTGATCTGGCCCTGAACTCTTGTTTCTTGGGAGATTTTTTTTTAAGATTTTATTTATTTATTTGACAGAAAGAGATCACAAGTAAGCAGAGAGGCAGGCAGAGAGAGGAGGAAGCAGGCTCCCTACTGAGCAGAGAGCCCGATGCGGGACTTGATTCCAGGACCCTGGGATCATGACCTGACCTGAAGGCAGAGGCTTTAACCCACTGAGCCACCCAGGTGCCCTCTTGGGAGATTTTTGATTACTGTTTCAATTTCCTTGCTGATTATGGGTCTGTTCAGGTTTTCTATTTCTTCTTGTTTCAGTTTTGGTAGTTTATAAATTTCCAGGAATGCATCCATTTCTTCTAGATTGCCCAATTATTGGCATGTAGTTACTCATGATATGGTATGAAAATTGTTTCTATTTTCTTGACATTGGTCCTGATATCTCCTCTTTTGTTCATGATTTTATTAATTTGGGTTATTTCTATTTTCTTTTGGTAAATCTGGTGAGGGATTTATTGATCTTATTAATTATTTTAAGAACCAGCTTCTTGGTTCTTCTTGGTTCTTCATTGACCTGTTCTACTGTTCTTCTGGTTTCTATTTTATTGATTTCTGCTTTAGTCTTTATTATCTCTCTTTCCTGCTGGATTTAGGGTTTATCTGCTATTGTTTCTCTATCTCCCTTAGGTGTAAGTTTAGCTTGTGTATTTGAGACTTTTCTAATTTTCTGAGAAAGGCTTGTATTGGAATGTACTTCCTTCCTAGGACTTCCTTTGCTGTATCCAAAAGGTTTTGAACAGTTGTGTTTTCATTTTCATTTGTATCCATTCCTGGTTGACCCGTTCATTGTTTAGTAGCATGCTCTTTAATCTCCAGGTGTCTGAGTTCTTTCCAAATTTCCTCTTGTTATTGAATTCAAGTTTCAAAGCACTATAATCTGAATATATGCAGGGAATAATCCCAGTGATTTTAGCATCATTTTACACCTGATTTGTGACCCAGTATATGATTTATCCTGGATAATGTTCCATGTGCACTCAAGAAGAAAGTATATACTGTTGCTTTAGGATAGAATGCTGCTCTGTATATAACTGTGAAGTCCATCTAGTCCATTATGTCATTCAAAGCACTTGTTTCCTTCTTGATTTTCTGCTTAGATGATCTGTCCATTGCTGTGATTAGGGTATTGAAGTTCCCTACTATTATCATATTATTAGCAATGTGTTTCTTTAATTTGGTTATTAATTGCTTGTTATATTTGGCTGCTCCCAAGTTAGGAGCATAATTTACAATGTTAGATCTTCTTGTTGGATAGACCCTTTAACTATGATATAGTATTCCTCTTCGTCCCTTACTAGAGTCTTTTTTTTTTTTTAATTTTTTAAATGAACATATAATGTATTATTAGCCCCAGGGATACAGGTCTGTGAATCGCCAGGTTTACTCACTTCATAGCACATATCTTCCTTAATGTCTATGACCCCATCACCCTCTCCCTACCCCTCTTACCCCCAGAAACCCTCAGTTTGTTTTGTGAGATTAAGAGTCTCTTATGGTTTGTCTCCCTCCCGATCCCATCTTGTTTCATTTTTTTCCTTCCCTACCCCCCAAACTCCCTACTTTGCCTCTCAAATTCCTCATATCAGTGAGATCATATGATAATTGTCTTTCTTTGATTGACTTATTTCGCTAAGCATAATACCCTCTAGTTCCATCCACGTTGTCACACATGGCAAGATTTCATTTCTTTTGATGGCTGCATAGTATTCCGTTGTATATATATATACCACTTCTTGATCCATTCATCTGTAGATGGACACCTAGGTTCTTTCCTGCTAGGTCGTAGGGTAGCTCTATTTTCAACTTTTTGAGGAAACTTCATGCTGTTTTCCAGAGTGGCTATACCAGCTTGCATTCCCACCAACAGTGTAGCAGGGTTCCCTTTTCTTAATATCCTCACCAGCTTCTGTCATTTCCTGACTTGTTAATTTTAGCCATTCTGACTGGCATGAGGTGGTATCTCATTGTGGTTTTGATTTGAATTTCACTGATGCCGAGTGATGTGGAGCACTTTTTCACGTGTCTGTTGGCCATCTGGATGTCTTCTTTGCAAAAATGTCTGTTCATGTCCTCTGCCCATTTCTTGATTGGATTATTTGTTCTTTGAGTGTTGAGTTTGATAAGTTCTTTATAGATTTTGGATACTAGCCCTTTATCTGATATGCCATTTGTAAATATCTTTTTCCATTCTGTCAGTAGTCTTTTGGTTTTGTTAAATGTTTCCTTTACTGTGCAAAAGCTTTTGATCTTGATGAAGTCCCAATACTTCATTTATCCCCTTGCTTCTCTTGCCTTGGGCAATGTTCCTAGAAAGAAGCTGCTGCAGCTGAGGTCAAAAAGGTTGCTGCCTGTGTTCTCCTCAAGGATTTTGATGAATTCCTTTTTCACATTGAGGTCCTTCATCCATTTTGAGTCTATCTTCATGTATGGTACAAGGGAATGGTCCAGTTTCATTTTTTGCATGTGGCTGTCCAATTTTCCCAACACCATTTGTTGAAGAGGCTGTCTTTTTTCCATTGGACATTTTTTCCTGCTTTGTTGAAGATTAGTTGGCCTTAGACTTGAGAGTCTATTTCGGGGCATTGATATATGTGTCTGTTTTTGTGCCAGTACCATGCTGTCTTGATGATGACAGCTTTGTAATAGACCTTGAAGTCTGGAATTGTGATACCATCAACTTTGGCTTTCTTTTTCAATAATCCTTTGGCTATTCAAGGTCTTTTCTGGTTCCATATAAATTTTAGGATTATTTCTTCCATTTCTTTGAAAAAAATGGATGGAATTTTGATAAGGATTGCATTAAATGTGTAGATTGCTTTAGGTAGAATAGACATTTTCACAATATTTTTTCTTCCAATCCATAAGCATGGAACATTTTTCCATTTCTTTGTGTCTTCCTCAATTTCTTTCATGTGTACTTTATAGTTTTCTGAGTATAGATTCTTTGCCTCTTTGGCTAGGTTTATTCCTAGGTATCTTGTGGTTTTGGGTGCAATTGTAAATGGGATTGGCTCCTTAATTTCTCTTTCTTGTTGTCAGTGTAAAGAAAAGTAACTGATTTCTGTGCATTGATTTTATATCCTGACACTTTACTGAATTCTTATACAAGTTCTAGCAGATTTGGAGTGGAGTCTTTTGGGTTTTCCACATATAGTATCATATCATCTGTAAAGAGTGATTGTTTGATTTCTTCTTTGCCAATTTGGATGCCTTTAATTTCTTTTTGTTTTCTGATTGCTGAAGCTAGGACTTCTAGTACTATGTTGAATAGCAGTGGTGATAATGGACATCCCTGCCATGTTCCTGACCTTATCGGAAAAGCTCTCAGTTTTTCTCCATTGAGTATGATATTTGTGGTGAGTTTTTCATATGTGGCTTTGATGATATTGAGGTATGTACTCTTTTTCCCTATACTCTCTGCAGAGTTTTGATCAGGAAAAGAGCATTTGTCAAATGCTTTTTCAACATCTATCGAGAGTATCATATGGTTCCTGTTCTTTCTTTCATTAATGTATTAATGTATTGTATCACATTGATTGATTTGCAGTTGTTGATCAACCTTGCAGCCCTGGAATAAATCCCACTTGGCCATGGTGAATAATCCTTTTAAAGTACTGTTGGATCCTATTGGCTAGTATTTTGGTGAGAATTTTGCATCTGTGTTCATCAAGGATGTTGGTCTGTAATTCTCTTTCTTGATGGGATCCTTGTCTGGTTTTGGGACACCTTGAGGTGATGCTGGCCTCATAAAATTAGTTTGGAAGTTTTCCTTCCATTTCTATTTTTTGGAAAAGTTTCAGGAGAATAGGAATTAATTCTTCAAGTGTTTGCTAGAATTCCCCTGGGAAGCTGTCTGGCCCTGGGCTCTTTTTTGTTGGGAGATTTTTGATGACTTCTTCAATCTCCTTACTGGTTATGGGTCTGTTCAGGTTTTCTGTTTCTTCCTGGTTCAGTTGTGGTAGGTTATATGTCTCTAGGAATGTATCCATTTCTTCCAGTTTGTCAAATTTGCTGGCATATAGTTGCTTGTAATACGTTCTTATAATTGTTTGTATTTCTTTGGTATTGTTTGTGATCTCTCCTCTTTCATTCATGGTTTTATTTATTTGGATCCTTTCTCTTTTCTTTTTGATAAGTCTGGCCAGGGGTTTATTAATCTTATTAATTCTTTCAAAGAACCAGCTCCTAGTTTCATTGATTTGTTTTATTGTTTTTTTGGTTTCAATTTCATTGATTTCTGCTCTGATCTTTATCATTTCTCTTCCCCTACTGAGAGGCTTTCTTTGTTGTTCTTCTCCAGCTCCTTTAGGTGTAGGGTTAAGTTGTGTATTTGAGACCATTCTTGTTTCTTGAGAAAGGCTTATATTGCTATATATTTTCCTCTCAGGACTGCCTTTGCTGTGTCCCACAGATTTTGAACCATTGTGTTTTCATTATCATTTGTTTCCATGAATTTTTTCAATTTTTCTTTAATTTCCTGGTTGACCCATTCATTCTTTAGAAGAATGCTGTTTACTCTCCATGTATTTGGGTTCTTTCCAAATTTCCTTTTGTGATTGAGTTCTAGCTTTAGAGCATTGTGGTCTGAAAATATGCAGGGAATGATCCCAATCTTTTGATACTGGTTGAGACCTAATTTATGACCCAGGATGTGATCTATTCTGGAGAATGTTCCATGTGCACTAGAGAAGAATGTGTATTCTGTTGCTTTGGGATGGAATGACATGAATATATCTGTGATGTCCATCTGGTCCAGTGTGTCACTTAAGGCCTTTAATCCTTGTTGATCTTTTACTTGGATGATCTGTCCATTTCAGTGAGGGGGTGTTAAAGTCCCCTACTATTATTGTATTATTGTCGGTGTGTTTCTTTGATTTTTTTAAAAATATTTTATTTATTTATTTGACAGAGGTCACAAGTAGGTAGAAAGGCAGGCAGAGTGAAAGAAGAGGAAGCAGGCTCCCAGCTGAGCAGAGAGCTCGATGCGGGGCTTGATCCCAGGATCCTGGGATCATGACCTGAGCTGAAGGCAGAGGCAGAGGCTTTAACCCACTGAGCCACCAAGGCACCAGTGTTTCTTTGATTTTGCTATTAATTGGTTTATATAGCTGGCTGATCCCATGTTAGGGGCATAGATGTTTAAAATTGTTAGATCTTCTTGTTGGGCAGACCCTTTAAGTATGATATAGTGCCCTTACTCATCTCTTATTGTAGTCTTTGGCTTAAAATCTAACTGATCTGATATAAGGATTGCCACCTCAGCTTTCTTTTGATGTCCATTAACATGGTAAATTGTTTTCCACCCCCTCACTTTAAATCTGGAGGTGTCTTTGGTCTAAAATGAGTTTCTTGTAGGATGCCTATTGATAGTTTTTTTTGTTTTGTTTTGTTTTTTATCCATTCTTATACCCTGTGTCTTTTGATTGGGGGCATTTAGCCCATTTACTTTCAGGGTAACTATTGAGAGATATGAATTTAGTGCCATTGTATTACCTGTAAAGTGACTGTTACTGTGTATTGTCTCTATTCCTTTTTGATCTACTACTTTTAGGATCTCTCTTTGCATAGAGGACCCATTTCAATATTTTCTGTAGAGCTGGTTTGGTGTTTACAAATTCTTTTAGTTTTTCTTTGTCCTGGAAGCTTTTTATCTCTCCTATTTTCAATGATAGCCTAGCAGGATATAGTATTCTTGGCTGCATGTTTTTCTCCTTTAGTGCTCTAAATATATCATACCAGTTCATTCTGGCCTGCCAGGTCTCTGTGGATAAGTCTGCTGCCAGTCTGATATTTTTACCATTGTATGTTACAGACTTGTCCCAGGCTGCTTTCAGGATTTTCTGTCGCTAAGACTTTGAAAATTTTACTATTAGATGATGGGGTGTGGATCTATTCTTATTGATTTTGAAGGGGGTTTTCTCACCTCCTGGATTTTGATGCCTGTTCCCTTTGCCATATTAGGGAAATTCTCTACAATAATTCTCTCCAATATACCTTCTACCCCCTTCTCTTTTTCTTCTTCTTCTGGAATCCCAAGTATTCTAATGTTGTTTCATCTTATGGTATCACTTATCTCTCAAATACTCTCCTCATGTTCCCGTAGTTGTTTGTCTTTCTTTTGCTCAGCTTCTTTTTTCTCTATCATTTGGTCTTCTATATCACTGATTCTCTCTTTTTCCACATTTATCCTAGCAGTAAGACCCTCCATTTTTTATTGCACCTCATTAATAACTTTTTTAAATTTTAACTTGGTTAGGTTATAGTTCTTTTATTTCTCCAAAAAGGGTTTTTATTTCTCCAGACAGTGTTTCTCTAATATCTTCCATGACTTTTTTGAGACCAGCTAACACCTTGAGAACCTTCATTCTGAACTCTAGATCTGACATATTCCCAATTTATGTATTGATTAGATCCCTAGCCTTTGGTACTGCCTCTTGTTCTTTTTTCTTTTTTTTTTTTGTGGGGAGTTTTTCTGCCTTGTCATTTTATCCAGATAAGAATATATGAAGGAGCAAATAGAATATTAAAAGTGTGGCAAAGACCCCAGGAACATGTGCTTTAACCAAATCAGAAGAGACCCCAGATTGTGGGAAGAAGAAAGGCAGCAAAAAGAAGTTCAGAAAAAAAAGAAAAAGATAAAAAGAAAAAAATATAAAGAAAAAAATATTTAAAAAGAAATATATATATATATATATATATATATATATATGTATGTATATATATTAGACTGGTGAATAGATCAGGGTCACCCACTTAATTTTGGGAGTACTTTGGTCTCTTAGAAGAAACTACCTCCAAATTTTAAAGAACAAAAAGCATATATAAGGGTAAACATGATGAAGGGATGGAATATGACTTTAAAGATAAAAAAAAAGTTTTTTTTTTTTAAATTTCTAAAAAAGGAGCTGATAAGTTAAGTTGTTGGGAGAACAAAGAAAAAGAAAGTGGGGAGAATTTTCTCAGGCTGGAGACTAGAACAGTGCCCTGTGCTAGATTTAGGGTATATTTTCATCTATTAGAAGAAGTTGTATCCCATATTTTTGTAGAGGAAGAAACCCTACTTGTATACAAAAAATAAAGTTAGATAACAATGAAGGATAAACTATGACTATAATAATGAAGTTTCAAAAAAAATTCTTTTAATGAAAGGTATTGTTAAGATAAACTGGTTTAAAAAGCTTTAAAAGAGGAAAGAGTAAAAGTTTAAAAAAATTTTAGCATAAGAAAAAATAAAATTGAAAAATATTAATTAACTTTGCAAGACTAAAGAATCATGGGGAGAAAGCCATGAATTCTATGCTTTACTTTCTCCTCCTCTGGAATTCTGTTGTTCTCCTTTGTAAGTGAACTTGGTCTTGGCTGGATTTATTGCTGATCTTCTCGGGGAGGGGCCTGTTGTAGTGGTTCTCAAGTGTCTTTCCCTGAGGTGGATTTGCACCACACTTACCAGAGGTCGGGCTAAGTAATCTGTTCAGGTTCATTTTCGGGAGCTTTTGTTCCCTGAACGCTTTCTGTAGGGGTCTGGAGTACAGGAATAAAAATGGCAGCCTCTCAGTCTCTGGTCTGAAGGAGTCGAGAGCTTGAGGCCCCACTCCTCAGTGCGCCCTCAGAGAAAAACGCTCAATTACTCTTGTCTCTCTGGCCTCTGGCTGCACTCTGAGCTCACCCAGCCTCTGACCAAGCGTCTCTGTCTCTGGCATACAGCTCTGCCTGGAGTCTGCAAACCCAGCAGATCCCTATGCTCTTCCAGGGGGGTCTCCCCGGATCTTGTGGGGTCTCTGCTCACAGAGCAGTAGTCTGACTGTGCCATGGATCACAGTTTAAGGTAACCCAGAGTTGAGAGCTCACTCCTCGGCTCTGTATCTGTAGCTGGCTTCCCACTCTAATTACCTGCAAGCTCAGCGACACTCAGATACCCCCAATCCTTCTGTGACCTTGTAGGACCTGAGACCCCTCTGTCCCCATGTGGGCTTCACCCTGGCTTAGCTTCTGGAATGATGTCCCTCAGTGGAGCAGACTTTTAAATGTTCTGATTTTGTGCTCTGTTGCTCTACTGCTTGCCAGGAGCCAGCCCCTCCCTCTGTGGTCTATCTTCCCTTCACTTTGGGTTCACTTCTATGCAGGTCCTTCCTTTCAGAAAGTGGTTGATTTTTTCTGTTTCTGGAATTGCTGCTCTTCTTCTTTTCAATTTCCTCTTGGAATTGTAGGTGTTTGGAATGATTTGATAAACTATCTAGCTGATCTCCTGCTCCCTGATGTCATCTCAGCCTGCTACTTCTCCACCATATTCTACTAAATTTTTTATTTTTCGGTTTAAAATCTAAATTGTCTGATGTAAGGATTGCTACACCATATTTCCTTTAGTGTTACTTAAAGTGATAAATAGTTCTCCACCCCCTCACTTTCAATCCGGAGGTGTCTTTAAGTCTAAAATGAGTCTCTTGTAGATAGCATATGGATGGGTCTTGCTTTTTTTTTTTTTTCCAAGAGTATTTTATTTATTTTATTTTTTTAAAATTTTTTATTTTTTATAAACATATATTTTTATCCCCAGGGGTACAGGTCTGTGAATCACCAGGTTTTCACACTTCACAGCACTCACCAAAGCACATACCCTCCCTTTTATCCAATCTGATACCCTGTGTCTTTTAATTTGCATTGAAAGGTATTATTTGATATATAATATTGAAAGATATTATTTGATGTATAATATTGAATAATATTGAATATTGAAAGATATTAATTTAGTGCCATTGTATTACTTGTAAAGTCACTATTCTGTTTTCTGTATCACTATTTCTCTCGCAAAGAGAGAGCCTGAGTAACATAGACCAGAAAAGGCAATCCTCTGTTCTTTTCTGGTCTATGTTACTCAGGCTCTCTCTTTGCTTATAGGATCCCCTTTAATATTTTCTGCAGGGATGGTTTAGTCACAAATTATTTTAATTTCTGTTTGTCTTGGAAGCTCTTTATCGCTCCTTCTATTCTGAATGAGATCCTAGCTGGATAAAGTATTCTTTGCTGCATGATTTTCTTATTTAGTACCCTGAATATATCATGCCAGCCCTTTCTTGCTTTCCAGGTTTCTGTGGATAGGTCTGGTGCCAGCCTGATGTTTATAACCCTGAGGGTTAAGAACCTCCTGTCTTGAGCTGCTTTCAGGGTTTTATTTTTATTTCTGAAATTTGCAAGCCTCACTATTATATATTGGGGTATTGATCTATTTTTATTGATTTCGAGAGAGGTTTTCTCTAGCTGTTGGATGTGAATACCTGTTTCCTTCCCTAGATTAAGGAAATTCCCAGTTATGATTTGCTCAAATATACCTTATGTCCATCTCTTTCTTCTTCCTCAGGAACCCCAATAATTCTAATATTGATTTGCTTTATGGTATCATCAGTTTCTCAATGTCTCCCCTCGTGGTCCATTAGTTGTTTGTCTCTCTTTTTTCAGCTTCCTTCCTTTCCATCAACTTGTCTTCTATGTCCCTGACTCTCTCTTCTGCCTCATTTGCCCTAGCTATTAGAGCAGATAGTTTAGACTGCTTCTCTGTTGAAGCATTTTTACTTTGGGCCTGATTAGATTTTATTTCTGCACGAAGAGATTCTCTAGTGTCTTTCTGTTTTTTTCAAGCCCAGCTAGTAACTCTATAATTGTTATCCTGAATTCCAGCTCTAACATTTTACTTATGTCCATATCAATTAGATCTGTGGCAGAGAGTACTACTACCTCTGGTTCTTCCTTTTTTTTTTTTTGAATTTCTCTTTCTAGTCATTTTTCCCAAAGAGGAATGGCTGAATGAGAGAATAAAATCAAATATATCAACCATGACCCAAGCAAAATACGCATTAGACAAATCTGAATAGATCAGAAACCAAACAAGAAAAGAAAAAAGGGGTGGGAAAAGAGAATATAATTTCTCAGGTGGACAAAACAAGGTGATCCATTTGGTCCTGAGTATATTTTGGTCTGTTTGTTAGAAGACACCAAATCCCGAATTTGTAAAGAAAGCAAAACTTAAATACACACAAAAATGAAATTGAATATAGTGAAAGGAAGCCAAAAATGAAGAGTATATCTGTAAGATGTAAACATAAAAAATGAAAGGTTAAAAAAAGATGTAAGAACAAAGAGTTGATAAAGTAAGAAATTAGATTAAAAGAAAAAAATAAAATTTTAAGCTGTAAAAAAATGAGAAAACACCTTCAAATTCCATTTACTATTCCCCCCTATTGTGAAGTTTTGTAGTCCTCTGTATTTCATAAACTTGATGTTCCCCTGTTGTTTCAGCTAGTCTTCTGGGGGAGTGGCCTGATGCACTGATTCTCAGGTTGGCTTTGCCTGGGCAGAGTTGTACTACTCCTTGGCAGGGGCTGGGCTCTGTGTTAGCTGTTTCTCGTTGCTCTATGTGTTCCCTGAGGTCTTTCCATGCCTCTTCAGAGGATGAAAGTAAAAATGGCCACATCCCCATCTCTATCCCTGGAGTTGAAAGATCCCAGTCTCTTTTCTTCAGTAAACCCCCAGGGATAAGACATCTTCCTTTTTGAGTGTGTCAAACTCTGCAGACTCCTGTGTTGTGTGCCAGTACCAGCCATCCTGGGGGAACACAGAGTGTTGCCATGTTTCTGCCCTTTGCAGAACCCCCACATGGAGAGTGTCACTGATTGTGGTTAATGGCAAACCAAGCTAAAAATACCATTCCAGGCTCACTGACCATAACTAGTTTTCCCGCTTCAATGCTTGGAAACTCTGCTGGGTCAGGCACCCCCTTTCTTTTCTGACCAAAAGGATCTTGAAACCACTGTCAGACCTAGAATTCTGCCCTGCTTCACCACCTGAGCATTTTTCAGGGATGGATAACTCTCACTGGAGCAGATCTTTAAAGGTTCTGATTTTGCACTCCAGGGCTATATCATTTTCCAATAACAGGCTTATATAGGATCCCTCCCCTCACCATTTATGTTCTGATATATCCCCTCAGATTCACTTCTCTATACCTCCTACCCTGTAAGAAATTATTGCTTTTCTATCTGTGGAGTTCCAGAAGCTCTTTCCTTTACATCTCAGGTTGAATTCATAGGTGTTCAGAATGATCAAATAGTTACCTGGCTAAATTCAAGGGTCCAGATGTAATGAGGTCCCCTACTTTTCTACCATCTTGCCTCCCATCTACTTCATTTTTTTTGATCTCCATTTCCATGATAAATATTCATTCATCCCTTCACTTTCTTTTTTTTTTTTTAAAGATTTTTATTTATTTATTTGACAGACAGAGATCACATGTAGGCAGAGAGGCAGGCAGAGAGAGAGGAGGGGAAGCAGGCTCCCTGCCAAGCAGAGAGCCCAATGTGGGGCTTGATCCCAGGACCCTGAGATCACGACCTGAGCCGAAGGCAGAGGCTTAACCCACTGAGCCACCCAGGTGCCCCTCATCCCTTCACTTTCAATCTGTAGATGTCTTGAGGTCTAAACTGAGTCTCTTGTAGGCAGTGTATATATAGGTGGGACTTTTTTTTTTTTTTAATCCATTCTGACCCATGTGTCTTTTGATTGCAGCATTTAGTCCATTTACATTCCCAGTAATTATAGGTAAATATGTACTTACTGCCACTGTATTACTTGTTTTGTGATCATTTCTGGAGATTTTCTCTGATGCTTTCTTATCTTTCTCTCACATTTTGTTGATTTATTTTCTTTGTTTCTATCTTTCTTTCTTTCTTTTTTTTTTTTAAATTCAAGATGTTACTTGAAACACACTTTATTCACAGGGTTTCACCTCAAGCACTAAAGCATATGGCTTTTCCCATGACCTTCCCTACCCAAGTTCCAAAACATTTACAATGTAAATAAAGAGAGATTATTTAAAGGATGGTTTAAGCACAGTATAGTTTCAAGGAGATAACCTCATGGTTCCCATATACTTCTACACATATACTTAAGAACATCTATGGCTTAATGCAGGAAAATATTTTTGGATTTCTCTTTCTTTGTTTATTTAATGTTTCTTAGTGGTTTTAAATATGTGGTTACCAGTAGGTTTGTATATAACCTTCTCTGCAAATAGCAATCTATAATAAACTGTTTAAGGATTAAGTTTGAACCCATGTTTTTCTCCTCTCCTCCCCACAGTTTAAGTAATGTTACTATATTTTATATCTTTTTTTGTTTGTTTGTTTGTCAGTGAGTTCCTTGACTTGGTCACTTGAGTGATTTTTTACAGAAATACGAAATACTCACTTTTTACGTTTAACATTTTTTTTTTTTTTTAAGTTTTAAGGGGCGCCTGGGCGGCTCAGTGGGTTAAGCCTCTGCATTTGGCTCAGGTCATGATCTCAGGGTCCTGGGATTGAGACCCACATCAGGATCTCCGCTTGGCAGAGAGCTTGCTTCCCCCTCTCTCTCTGCCTGCCACTCTGCCTACTTGTGATCTCTGTCTGTCAAATAAATAAATAAAATCTTAACAAGTTTTATAAGATTATTTATATATTTATTTGACAGAGAGATTGAGAGAGAGCACAAGTAGGCAGAGTGACAAGCAGAGGGTGTGGGAGTAGTCAGCTCTCCAGTGACTAAGGAGCCTAATGTGGGGCTCATACCAGGAACCTTGGATCATGACCTGAGCTAAAGGCAGACAGTTAACCGAATGAGCCACCCAGGCACCCCAGAAATACTCATTTCTACTACTTTTGTATTTCTTGTCTTTATATTGTCACTTTTGGTCTCTTCTTTCTACTTGCAGAGTCTCTTTTAATATTTCTTGCAGGGTTGGTTTAGTGGTCATGAACTCCTTTAGTTGTTGTGTTTTGTTACATTTTGTTTCGTTTGTTTTCGTCTGGGAAACTCTTTATCTCTCCTTGTATTCTGAATGATAGCCTTGCTGGATAGAGTATTCCTGGCTGCATATTTTTCCCATTCAGCACTTTGAATATATCATGCCACTCTCTTCTGGCTTGCCAAACTTCTGTTGAAAAATTTCTGCTAACCTTGTGGGTTTTCCCTTGTAAGTTAAGAGCTTCTTTGGCCTTGTTACTTTTAAAATTTGTTTTCTTTATCACTATATTTTGCAAATTTAATTACAATATATGTTGATGTGGGCTTGCTTTTGTTGATTTTGATGGGAGTTCTCTATGCCTTCTGCATCTGGATGTCTGTTTCCTTCCCCAGATTAGGAAGGATTTCAGCTTTTATTTCTTCAATTATTTTCTGCCCTCTTCTCTCTCTTTTTCTGAGACTTTTATAATATAGATGTTATTATGTTTGATGGAGTCAGTGACTTCCCTAAGTCTATTCTCATTTTGTATAATATTTCTTACTGGTTTTGTTCAGCTTTATTCCTTTCTATCAGTTTGCTTTCTAGATCATGCTGTTGTGTTCTGGCTCCTCTATCCTTTCAGGCCAGTGGTCTGCAGAGGTTCTGCCTGACTGCTATTAGGCAGTGTTTGGTCCCTGAACTGAATGTGTGAGTTTAACTAGGTGTGCTCTGGTCTTTCTGTGAAATGAGACCTGCACCATCTCCACTGGAACTGAATCCCTGAAAAACTCCCTGTTCTGGAGACATGGGGTGAGCAGGGCTTTGTGTGGGTTTTGTGGGTGAGGGGTCACTGGGACTGAGGCAAGAGTGACTGAGGGCAGTACCACCAGAGCACAGGGGCTGCGGCTTGGTGTAAGCAAGTTAGGCAGCCAGAGTCAGTGCTATGCAGCTTCCCACATGTGGCTCTGTGTTTATGCTGAAGGGTCGGGGGGGGGGGGGGATTGTGCTGGCCAAGCTCCCTTGTTTCTGCAGAGGAGTCTCTGTGAGCACTGCTTCTTGGGGAATGCTTTGAGAAGAGAAAATAATCTCTCCACTGTGTGTCCCGGTGCTCTTTGGATTACTGTCTCTATTATATCTGCCCCTGAATTGTTTGCCTGCTTTCTCCCCAAGAAAAATACACTGTTCTCCAGGCTCTAGTCTAGCAAAGACCGGGACCTTTAAGACTATAGGATTTAAGCCTCACTAGCCAGTAGCTACAAGAAATGTTCTCCCTGTGAATTCCCTTGTGTGTTTCTCTCTCTCTCTCTCTCCCTCTTCTCCATGACCACTGTTCCCTCCCCTCCACAGCCACAATCCACTTCTCCCTAAACCACCTAAACCATGTTTTCATATTTTCTACCTTCTTCAATGTGGCCTCCTCTCTCTCCTTAGTTGTGGAATTTGTTCTGTCTTCAGGTCAATTTCTGGGGTATTTAGAATGATTCAATAGTTATATTAATGGGATGAAGTTAGCCTAGAGTCCTATTCTGATGCCATCTTTTACACTCCTCAACCAAGCTTTTGATAATAACAGCTGAGTACATTATTAAGTTGAAATTTGGGGAAAAAATGTACACAATAATTTTATTGTCATTAGCCAAAAAAGATTTATATCTTCTGAATGCCAAGTATATAGTCAATATAAATGATGTTTTATTGAAAAAGTGAGTTCATTTGAACTATATTCTGCTGTTAAAGGAGAGTGCCAGAGATCCATATGCTTGAATATCAGCAATGTGAATCTGACCTTTTCTTTTTAAGCAGAAGCTAAAAAGTCTTAAGCACCCAAATAAGTGATGGGTTAACATACTATGCCATGAAACCTCATGCTGGAATCCCCTAAAGTTGGTACTGTGTTTATGTTTTCGTATCTCTCCTCCTCTTTTTGATATTAAAAGAATCAGAAGTAATTTCAAAGGGCAACATTAAAGTGATAAAAGATATTCAATCCAAAAGTTATGAAAAATGATTTCATGAGGAAAATCAAAGGTTCTCTATTTGTAACAGAAACCATTTCAGAACTATTAAAATATTTTTTTAGAGTCAGAATATATGCATTGAATATATATAATGAATATATATAAATACAGCAAATATATATCAACATTATGAATATGCAAATATATTAATAAATGCCAGTTATAGGTAAAATCTAGTTACATAAAAATATCACTGCAATGAAGACATGTAAAGCATAGAAAACTTTATAGAAATATATTGTTTCACAGTTCACAAAGAAAATTTCTTGCATAACAGAGAACTCGAAAATCACTTGTGTTTTTTTGTTTTGTTTTTATATTTTAAAAATAGTAAAATTGATCAAAAATGGGGAAAAAGTTATATACTGTCAGGTTGGCTGACTTTATGTTTTTATATTTTCTTACAGATATTATGTTTGTGATTCAGAAAGTATGACTTCCTTAAAATCCATAAGATATAAGTTGTCATTCACTGGATTCTGAGTCTCAAATTCAACTTCTCTAAAATTTACTGCTGCTAATCATAACAAGAACCAACATTTGTAAGTGTGGGTGCTGTTTTTAATATATGTATTAAATATATATTTCATATATTTAAAATTTATATAAATAAATATATATTATATTTATATAAATAAATTTATATAAAATATAAATATTGAGTGTGCTAAGACTGCTTCAAACTCTATTATGTACATTAAATATGTGAATATATATATTTAATTTATTAAATCTGCAAATACATATATTTAGTATTTTAAATCTGGTGCTTATATATCAGACATTCAACATTTTGCTGAGTATCATTTAACAGACTCACCTTTGAAATCTCACTTTTTAACTTGAGATCACATGTTCTCTCTACTCTGCCAGATCACTAGACTCCATTCTAGTTAATTCCAGCACAAGAGAGTAAGTTAATGGTTCTTTAAAGTTTCTTGAATTATATTTGAATTTAAATAGCAGCAGGTAATTAAAATTTTTTTAATTAC
The DNA here is from genome assembly GCF_011764305.1 of Mustela putorius furo. Lineage (NCBI taxonomy): Eukaryota > Metazoa > Chordata > Mammalia > Carnivora > Mustelidae > Mustela > Mustela putorius. Next base: position 6,178,660 of record NW_025421397.1, read on the forward strand.
ACAAAACTCTGTGTAACCAAATGTCATTTTGAAATGATTAAAAAAAAAAAAAAGACAACTTTCTCTATGCATTTACAAACAAAACTGCTCAGCCCTTAATCATCCTTCTGCCCTTCCTTGTTGGGTTAATGTAGAGCATGAAATCATCCAGAATATCTGCCTCTGTAACACAGAGGTTGCTGGGGACAATGGAAGGTTTCCAAGAAGGACCTTTGGAATGCCAAGGCCTGCATAAGGGTTCTGCTGTAGGAATGCCATAGGGAGTTGCCTTCCCCAAAGCTTTCTTAGCCCAAACAGCCACCCTGTGATCTAAGAGATGTATGCATTGTCCCTTGGGCAATGTTTAGCAGAACTCACACAACACATAGATTAGCCTCTCCTATCTTCACTGTAAACAGTTCCTCCCTTGTGACACATTACATGCTTGAGACACAGCAGTAAGGATTTGTGATCATCCTGAAGGACCAATAAAAGCAGGAGCAAAGAAGAGAAAAGGGTCTTCGTCTCTGAGCATTGACCCCTTTGCCTTCTCCTCTCTTTCCTAGTGAACTGTGGACTAATCTTTCACTCGTCATACAGGGACTGCTGGCCATTCCCAGCACTCCCTTCCACACATTCCACAGACCAGTCTAATATGTTTCTCGCTCTACTGTTCCATTAAAAGTGTTCTTGTTTAGGTCACTCATAATCTCTTAATCACCGGATAAAGTGATCTCCACTCAGTTTTTACCTACATGAAGTCTCAAGAAGCATTTTCACTACTTTTCACAATCTACTTTTTAAAACTCTCCTTTTTTCCTTTTTCCTTCATTTTTTTCTGATTTTGGACTGATTTTTTCAGATTCTTTATATGGTTCCTATTTCTCTGATCTGCCTTCTGAACAACCTAGTCAAACCTTCATTAATTCAGTGGATGGTTCTCCTAGGTTTTCTTTAGGAAATTCAAACCTGTACAAAGTTCAACTTAAAAGCTACCTGTAGAGTAAGAACTGCTTTTGGTTCTGCAACTCAGTTAAAGGTAATGTGACCTCACAGAAACATCTTTTATACATTTCTACCTTCTGCCTTCATTGTTTACTTCTCTCCTGCTCATTCTCTCTGCTCTATTCAAGTAACAACCTTTGTACTTGCCTTTCCCTCTGTCTGGAACGTTCTTCCACAGGGATCTGCAAGAATCCTTCCCTCAAATTCAGGTCATACAAATGCTTTCCATTTAAAATTCCTACTACTCTTTTCCCATCTTCTTTCCTTCCTAAATTTCTTCAGAATTCTTATCATCATTTTTCATACTTTATTTATTTTGCAATTTGTTAAATGCTTGTCTGTCCTTACACCCTAAGTTCTTCATAGTCTTAGTCGAATACGGTCTCACCTCATACTCTCTTGAGCTATTTACACAGTATAACCATATAAAACATTTTTGTTACCTCATCATACTTATATTTTTAATGCACTTCTGCATTCTTGAGTTTCTCCTTACAATAAAGCTAACTACAGCTCTCTTAACCAACAGGAAAATTTCCTTTCTGGACCTCAAAAGATGATCTCTTTTATGAAAATTTCTACGACCCCTTCTGGCATAACTAGTACACATTCTTCTCTCCTAAGTTAGCAACTATACTGTCATTATTAGCATTATCATGATGTGCATATGGAATTTCCTGACATCCTATAATATTAATGGGGGATATTCAGTTGCTTATAGTCAGAATAGGAAAGTTGGAAGGTGCAAAGAACTAAAATTACATACATTATTGAAGTAGGACACACCACCAAAATTGAAAGGTAAAGTATGGGAAACAAGCGTCTGACAGACTGTCTGAAATATTATTACTATACAACTGAGGTCCAGACTAACATCACAGGCAATGGAATTTCATAGTTTCCAAATAGGTTCAGGAGAAATCAGGAAAGCAATACCTGCAAAGTTTAATTTATGTTTTAACTTAGCAATTTAAGAAATATTGAGCATTTAAGTTTTGCTAAGACCTATATTGAATTCTGAGGCTACAAAAAATAGTAATAAACACAAATTTTCTTCAGTGGGTAGGCCTGGACTGCAAGGTTCTATTCTGACGAGTAACAAGGATGATACCACAAAAAACAACAGAAATGAGAATTAGCTAGCTAAATACATTCTAATTCACCTCTGGATTACTTCTATGAACTAACACAGTATGGAGAGTTATCAAGGAATCCTATAATGAAGAAAATAATGAATGAAAATGTCAGGAAGAAGTACAAGCCTATTTCATTCCCCTCTAGGCTGTAACTCTCTCTTTATTTAGAACAAAGTCTTGTTTATCTTTATAGTCTCAGGTTTTAGAACAACTGATAGTGCATATTAAATGCACAATAAATACTTACCTGGTGAAATTACTTGGTGAGAATTAGACCCTCAATTACTGTGCTTTGTTGAATTTTACTAGAGGGGCACAATGATGGGCCATCAATCATGACAATAAATGCTATAAGCATTTGCAGAGAGTATCCCAAAGTGAAAAACAGAAAAGGTAGAAAATAAAATATCTAAATCATACATTCATTTTTCTTGGCCTTCTGGGGTGTATTCTAAGACTTAATTTTTTGATTACATAATTTTAATATAAGAAAGATCCAGGCTGGAGAAAAAATAGGTATACAAGAAAAATATAAATCAGAAAATAACATATGTAAGGAAATTAATTTATTATAATATAATCACAAGAGCTATTTTGAAATCTTTGTTTTAATTTTAAGAAGAAATAAGTGATAGTATTTATGCAATTAAAAGTAGATATACAACTCATGATAGAATAGAGCGATATTAATCAATGTATTTTAATGTGCTATGATTATGGTGCCAAACTAAAATTGATTTTCAGCAAAATTTTGGACTTTGAATAGAGATTCCATTATTTATGAAGAATACTTGATCTTTAATATAAACAATGATATTACACCACAATTTTATAATGTGATAAATATCACTATAACAGCAATCATCTTAAAGTATATAAATGTATCAAAGTAACACAAGTATACATATTAAATTTAGATAATGTATTATATTCAAATTTGATCAATAAAACATTAAAAAATAGAATTCTCTGTCTCTAATTAGATGAGTTTTCAAAGTTCTGATGTTAAATATTAGTGTTTATCAACTATATTTTAAAGTAACTACTCTCTTACAGAGCTAAATTTGTACTTTTATTTTCTATTACATAGGAGTAGATTTTCCCTGTACTTGTGTGTCCCTACCTTCTCTTTCTCCATTTGATTTTTTTTTTTCCTATGACTTTTGGATTGTGTATTGTATACTATGTGGAAGGTTATACATTCCATTCCTTTTGTGAATAACCTAAAGCTTTAATCATATGATGAGGCATATCCTGCTTTGGCTATTTATGTTAATGCTTAACAGTTCCATGCCAACATTGTATAAACCACATTATATTCTAATTCTAGGAAATGATATTACTATATCTGGACTGCTTAGGTGATAAACTGCATTGTAAAACATGATTATGGGATATGTGCTTTGATCATGGTATATTAGCTAGGCCAGAATAACAAAGGCTGGATAGGGATGCAAGACTGGTTAGTGTGAGAGCATGCCTGTTTCACTTAGGTTCCTGCAGAAACATTTAGGTTATAGCTATATTAAAGAGGCCTTATTCTAGATTATTCTGTCAGGACAAGGTAACTAAGTGATAGCATATCTCTGTGCTGGTATACCATGAAATGCAGAAACAAGGAGGAAATAAGAAGGAATCAGTTTTCAAGACCATCACCCTCTTCAAGAAGAACATAAAAAATGGCGCACCTTCTTGGGAAAGAGTATCCTTAATGAATGAAGTCATGTGAGCCAATGAAAGGAAAAAGATTTATAATGTTTGTATCTACAACACAGAAACCACCAATATTATATTTCAACAGCAGTACTTCCAAAAGCTATTTTAACCCCTTGTTTCTTCTTCCACCTCACCCCTAGAACAACCACCAGAGTAGCAGCATAGCCATTAGAGGAGGAGGAGAAGGAAAACGTAGTCAGGGGAAAAAGAGAGGAGGAAGAGGGAAGAGGGGAGTGAAATGAAAAGAGGAGGGAAGGAAGAAAGGAAGAGGCAGAAGAAGAGAATGGGGGAAAGATAAGTGGAGAAATAGTGGAAAAAGACCTTCTCCATTCTCGTCCATGGAATTTTCAGATCAGGCTAGAGAGAATGGAAAATCTATACTAGGATGAAACTTTAAAATGGACTGCAAAATCTCTGGAATGTGTCATGTGAATATACATAGGTAACGTCTTGAATTTTACTAGAGGGGCATAGTCATGGGCTATCAATCATGATAATAAATGCTATAAATACTTACAGAGAGTATCCCGAAGTAAAAAATAGAAAAGGTAGAAAATAAAATATCTAAACCATACATTCATTTTTCTTGGCCCTTCTGGGGTGTATCCTAAGACTTAATTTTTTGATTACATAATTTTAATATAAGAAAGATCCAGCCTGGAGGAAAAAAAAAATTTCTTCAAGGCAGTAGAGACAAAGAGCAAAGCCTTTTATTCCTGTACTTTTCCCAACCTAGTTTAATACATTCCACAAACATATGCAACCAAAGAAAATTTTACAGTAAGACTAGGAAAAAGAAACTTGATCATAAGAAAGGCATGTAGTATGTATTGAGTTTTGATGACTAGCTATGTGGTCATGTGCTGTGTGGTAATGCTCATATATTTTCTGGGAGTCTTTGGAAAATGTTTATTCAGTACATTCTAGGCATTTCTCTCATTAAAAATAGCATGCTTATATTAATTAGTTTTTTTCTTTCAAAAAAGCAATATTCCAAACATAGATAATATCATGGCCTCTAAGCAGGAAGTACATTTTTATAAAATTTATATTCACCAAAGATGAGATTAGCATTGACAGGAGTAAGATGGATAAATCAATAAAAGTACACAAGTAAAAGTGTTTTGTTTTGTTTTTTGTTTTTTAATCAAGTATTATTTATTATGCATCCCTGTTTCTAATATTTAAAATTTATTTTTTTTAATTTTTAATCAAAATGTTTCAAGTTTATTTGGGAAATGATTAACATATAGCCTTATATAAGTTTAAGGAATACAGCAAGATTGTTCATATATATTGTGAAATGTTTACCATGATAGGTTTAGCAAACATCCATCATCTCATATAGATATAAGAAAACAAAAAAAAAAAAAGAGAAGAAAGAAGGAAAAATTGTTCTTGCATAAGAACTCTTAGGATTTACATTCTTAAAAGCTTTCCTATGTATCAAATGGCAGTGTTAACTATAGTTATAATTTTACACATTATATCTCTAGTTTTTATTTATCTTATAACTGGAAGTTTTTGCTTTTTGACCACCTCCCTCCAATTACCCTCTTCTCACCCTTTGCCTCTGGTAGCCACAAGTCTGATCTCTTGTCCATGTGTTTGGTTTGTTTGTTTATTTAGATTCTACATGTAAGTAAGATTATAAAGGATTTGATTCTCTATCTGACTTATTTCCTTAGCATGTCTTTAAAACCCATCCATGCTGTCCCACATTGAAGGATATTCTTCTCTCTCTCTCTTTTTTTTTTTTTTTGGCTGAATAATATTCCACCCTACGTATGTACCACAACTTCTTTATCCATTTAACTATCAACGGGCATAGGTTGTTTCCATGTCTTGATTATTGTAAATAATGCTTAAAGTAAGCATTCTTTAACACCAGAAATTTTAAAAAGGGAAAAGGGTTCAATCTATTTTAGTATATTAAAACCAGCCTACGTACCCTTCTTTTGTCCTACCTTTCTCCTATCCCTCAGGGTTAGATCTTTTCTCAGTCCAGAATTTCCCACCATATTTATGACTAGGCATAGATACAGTAACACAGGCTCCTTTAGGATTATTATTTGAATTTTCACACATGAGGACTGAGTTGAGTCTCGGGATATCATCACCTATCTATGACATTCATTTTATTCTGAGATCGGGACTTAGGTCTTTGCGATGCTCCATTTGTCCATCAGGAGGAGAACTTTGACTCATTTATTCATTCCCCTCAGGAGTTTGACATTTGCCTTATTTTCTTATTTTCTTCTAAAATCCTCTTCAGAAAAAGTAGGTGAAATATTTACCTATGTGCTTTATCCAACTTAGGATGAAAATGTTTAGTGATAACCTAGGTTAAATATATATATATATATATATATATATATATATATATATATATACACATATATATGTATATGTGTATATACATACACAGACGTATACACACAATATGCACACGCATACACATATATACAAAACATATAGATAGATAGATGTAAAATGTATAGCCAAGTTATTCTGATCAGTAAAATCATTTTAACTTTACATTGTACATTAACTATCTAAACCTAATGTATTTACCATGAACTTAACTTCTTTTATTACCTAAGAAAATTATGATATACAGTCTTTATAGGAAATGGCCATTTAAACACTGAAACCCGTTCTCATTTCTTCTTCCCTCCAGTTCAATATAATTGAAAGAACATTAAGAAAAAAAAAAAAACATACACTACTCTAAAATAAGATTTTTTTATCTTATATAAGATTTTTTATCTGATGAGTCAAGGATCTTAGAGATGAGTATAGATAACAATACTGCTTCAAAAGCATAATCCTATAAGGGGATATTACTAGAAAAAAAAACACCAAATTAATTGTCAAGTGTCCATTACATGTTAAAATATTTTAACTGAATAAAACAGATATAGGTGTCCAAACTTCAATTCTGAAGGTGACTTAGAATTTTGTGGTTTTGTTTCTGGACGGATATTCAAAAAAAATTTTTTTTAGCATTTCTGTATGTTTCTAAAAAAAAAAAGAAAAGAAAAGAATAATGGTCTCCAAAATGTGATGGTCATTTTCTATTTCATCACTTGTCAGAGAACAGAATTAAATCACTTCAAACTATTCATTTCCATCAGAGAAAATCCTCCAATGAATAGCATCTTCAGAATGTTGACAGGTCTCAGAGCAAACAATAGGCAAAGTGAAATCAAAAAGCAGTGTAAAGTGAACTCAGTAATTTATTCAGGTAATTAGAAAGAAAATTGCATTCAGCTGAGTACCATAATTGTTTTGAGGTCAGTAACTAAAATTTGTAATTAAACACACTTTATTTAGTACATGAATAATCATGCCTTCACTCTTTTATCTATTGGGCATCAAATTAATGTTGAGTAAAGTCACGTTAGAGCAAATTATCAAGGAAGATTTTTTTTAATATCGTAGTCAAATTTACTTAAAATTCCTTGAAATTAGTGAAAGATAGAAATTCATATTTTAAAACCTAACATTCATTCACCAACTGCATTGCATTTACATACTTAAACTGTTTGCTGAGGTAAAGAAAAGCATTTTGTCTTATGTACACTTACTCTTTTCACAAATTTTGGTATCCTTCCTATGTCTTTTATTTCTTATGCTTTCTATAATAAAATGGTATAACTCTTGACTCTGCCTGTACTCCATCATTTTGAAATCTGTAGAATTCTAAAAAATCCCAAACATTTTAGGAAATCGAGTTAGCAAGATTATATTCCATCTACTATATTTAAAGTATGTGGCATTATCCTGTTCATGTTATAACAAGTTGTCTTCTATATAAATGGGTCAGTTAATGTAGGTGACTCATTACAGAATTCTAAAAAACGTGTAGCCTAATGTTTTCAAACTGTTGGTTGCATGTTTAGGGATCACTTCTAACCTATACTCTTTATACTCTTTTACTCTTAAATATATATTACATAATTAAATTACAAAGCCCTTTTATTGGGCAAAGACGATATCCCATCTTAGAAGACCAAATAAAATTAAGGTTATTTCTAATACATGGTATAAGACTATTCTATATGTCTGAAATATTCTATAATTCTATAAGATTAGTAACAGATCTCTCCTCTTATAGTCAAAGAAAAATATGAGCCTGTATTCCAAAAGTGGAGCATGCAAAAGGCAGCACTCTTTACAAGTTAGATGTGCAACTGCAAAAATTATCTCAATTTGTCCATTCTTTCAAAAATACCTGTTTTTAAAGATTTTATTTATTTAATTGAGAGGGAGAGAACACACAAGTGGGGGGGTGTGCAGAGGGAGAGGAAGAAGCAGACCTCCTTGCTAATCAGGGACCCGGTCGTGGTCCTTTATCCCAGGACCCGAGATCATGACCTGAGCTGAAGACAGATGATAAACAGGCTGAGCCACCCGGACACTCCTCAATATATACCTATTAATTGACGATAGTGTGTAGCATTGATCAACTAAATCCAGCTTTCAGAGTATAAAGACACATGCAGAAAATTGATATGAAGGCTAGCAAAGAGTCTGAATTAATCACTGCTAGGGATCCAGCTCTTGCATAGGCTTGGTACTTTATAGGCATTGAATACATATTAATGAATTGGTTCATTACTTGATTAATTGATTAGCAATTAATTAATTAAATTAATTCAATTTGTATTCTTTCACTTATTTGTTCACCTATTATATGATCTTCCTCTTGGGTCATGAAGTTGATTCAAATACCCACAATATGCAGTTTTCTTTTTTCAATCAACTAAAGCCCATCAATATCCAGACATTTGTAATAAAATCTAATAAATATTATTGTCACTTATGGACAAAAATGCTATGGGAAAGAAAACTAACATAGACTGAGGTGCAGGAAGATGATGGGAATGCAAACTGGTGCAGCCACTCTGGAAAACAGTATGGAGGTTCCTCAAAAAGTCAAAAACAGAACACATGATGTGGTGAGCACTGGGTGTTATAGGCAACTGATGAATCATTGAACAGTACATCAGATGTAATATATGTTAGCTAATTGAATTAAAAAAAAAAAGAACTACACTACAATCCAGCCATTGGACTACTAGGTATTCACTCAAAGGATACAAAATACTGATTTGAAGAGATCACAAATACTTTCAGAAGGAAAGTAATTCCAGATGACACATTGATACAGAATGTAAGGGTAAGTGGAATGAGCAGAAGAAGTTGAGAAAATCAACAGAAAGCATGTGTGAATCATGTGAGTGCATAGAATTCTACAGTGTAGGACATGCAAGAGAAAATAACAAGAAAATTAGAAGCCAAAATCCTTTTTTTACTCTTATCATGGAATGTGAAGGAATTTTAACTTTATATCAAATGCTTCCTAGTCAATGAAGAAAGTTAATTATGGTATGATCAGTTATATTCATGTCTCACAAATATAATTTGGGTTACAATAGCAAAAAATTGTGTTCGAGGAAGGCAATTCTGAATGCAGAGAGACCTAATGGTTCAAAGTAATCCATATGATAATGAAAGCTATCAGCAATGGGAAAGGCAAAGAAAATATGGCTCTGCTAATTAATAAGGATGTTGAATCAAAAGGATTCAGTCATCAGTTTGGGGTTATATAAGTAACGGAACTATCAGTGATGTTTCTGATATTCACAACTAAGAGAATGGTGGTACTGTTCATTTAGACATGATATGTATTAGGGTAGAAACACTTGCAGAGGTTTAATAAAAAGCTCCATTTTTGTCGTATTCTGCAGTATCTCTGTGATATACAGGTATTTTATATGCTGAAAATTATTTGGTACATGAATTTAAAACTTACCAGCCAGAGATATAGCTTTAGGTATCTCTTCAGTTGAATAGTTGAAGTTTTAAGTTGGGATGAGATTTCTCTGAACAGCTTTCAGAGTGGGAAGTACTTAGAGCATGTGTAGAACACAGAAGAAAACATGAGAAGGATCTATAAACATGGAAGGAGTGTCATCAGAGTGTTTTTTGAGATCACAGAATACATTTGCAAAAGCAATGGGTTGAACCATGATATCAAAAGCTGTAGTAATGCATCCAGTGCAGTCAGCAAAACATGAGCAAAATGAGGTCATGGGTAAACTTCTTCCCAAAGTAGTTTCCTATACGGAAATATGAGTGTGCATATTAAATCAGATGAGTGGGATAAGAAACAAACACAAACAAAAAGTGGAGAATGTGGACCTGCTAGCACATTTGAATGGAAATAAGAGTGTAGTTAAATGGTATTCGGTGTCAAAAAATAATTTTTATAATGCAAGGAAATGCTAATTGTTTATATGTAGATAAAACCAAAAAAGGAGGGATAGATTAATGTGATTACATGGACACTGGATAATTGATGAAGTGAAGTCCTAGGGGAGAGTGAGCTTATAAGATACAGAGGAGGAGTGATTCTTGGTGAAAACAGGCCAGAGTGATCAAATATTACCCAGGGATTGGGGAAGATGAGGAACTTGATCAGATAACCAAGTGATCAAGTTTTGAGGGTGGAGAGGCTCTTGCTAAACTGACTTAGTATGGTTCTTGCTAAAACTGGATTTTACAAAGAAGTATATGAATTGGCCTAGAAGTATTATCAGGAGCCTCACTAAAAAGTTTTAAAGAATCTTTGTCATAACCTAATTTTAAAGTCACATACCATCACTTCTGCCATGTTATTGGTTACACAGACCTATCTGGGACAGTTGAGAATTGTATCACAAAGACTGCAAACACCAGGAGGTCAGAATCGTTATGAGCCATCTTGAAGGATGGCTACCACAATGGGCTCTTCATTGAGCATCAAACCAGTGAGGGTACAATAATTTGGAGGAATGGGAATCAATTAAATATATACTTTTGGAAACAGATTTTAAAATTCCAATATAAATTTCCCACCACCATGTCATCTTTTTTTAAAATTTATTTTTTATTCTCAGCGTAACAGTATTCATTATTTTTGCACCACACCCAGTGCTCCATGCAATCCATGCCCTCTATGATACCCACCACCTGGTACCCCAACCTCTCACCCCTCGCCCCTTCAAAATCCTCAGATTGTTTTACAGAGTCCCTAGTCTCTCATGGTTCACCTCCCCTTCCAATTTCCCCCAACTCCCTTCTCCTCTCTATCTCCCCATGTCCTCCATGCTATTTGTTATGCTCCACAAATAAGTGAAACTATATGATACTTGACTCTCTCTGCTTGACTTATTTCACTCAGCATAATCTCTTCCAGTACCGTCCATGTTGCTACAAAAGTTGGGTATTCGTCCTTTCTGATGGAGGCATAATACTCCATAGTGTATATGGACCACATCTTCCTCTCACCATGTCATCTTTAGCGCCATCTTTACCTATGAAAAACAGAGTACAGTAACTGCCTCTCCCCCATTTGTCTGCAGTTTGATCTCTGTGTTTCCATTTACTCACAGTTAACTGCAGTCAGGAAACACATAATCCTCCTTCTGATTCATGTAGCTTACCTAGGTCAGAGCACCTACATCATTTACCTTACCTCATCCAATCACATAGGAATTTTATTATCTCACATCACTAGAAGAAGGGTGACTACAGCACAATATGATATTTTAAGAGACCCCATCTTCACACAACTTTCCTTTCAGAATATTGTTATAATTGTTCTATTTTATTATTAGTTATTGTTCTTAACTTCTTACTGTGCTTAAACTTTAACATAAGTATGTATAGTGGAAAGCAGAGTGTATATGTATGGTTTAGTACTACCCATGACTCCAGGCATCCAGTGAGGGACTCCTGTGTGTATACATCAAAAATTCTCAAAAGTGATCGACATTTTTTAAATTAAGAGAGAAATATTTCAAATTTTATAATAAAAAAGGTCATAAAATGACTCTCATGATTTAGTTTTTAAGTAAAAATCACTAGTAGTATGTCATTTCAGTAATTGCTGTTGATATTGTTATGTTGCACATTTAGAAGCTCATTTAATTCAATACAATAAAATATATTACCAAATAAATGAAATCTAATATAAGAAATTAAATATACTTTTAAGTATATAAAACCAATGAGCACCAAGAATACATCATGGTTTTTAGTATACTCCTACACTAAAAATTTTTAGTATTTTCCTGTTTGGGGTTCTTTGAAATGGGATTCAAATAAAGCTTGAACTGAAGATCTTTCAGTGAGGGTCTGAGAATATGTCTAATATTTCTTCACTTTTGAATTATGTTTAAGTTTATAGATGTTTGAATATATAGATGTTCATTAATTGACAGGAAGTATTTTTGCTTGTTTGTTTCTACTTTACACTAGGCACTCTTCTAAGCACTGAGAGTAAGGCAGCTGACTAAACATGTAAACACTTTGTGCCTATGTTCTACTTGGGAAATTGATGGTTAAATTATATATATATAATATTATATATATATATATATATATATATATATATATAATAAGCCACCTGGGTGGCTCAGTGGGTTAAACCCTTGCCTTCAGCTCAGGTCATGATCCCAGGGTCCTGCTCAGTTTCTGCTCGGCGGGGAGCCTGCTTCCCCCTCTCTCTCTGCCTGCCTCTCTGCCTAGTTGTGATCTCTGTCTGTCAAATAAATAAATAAAGTCTTTTTAAAAAATTATATATATATATATATATAGAATAGAAAAGAATATCACGTAGTTATAAAATCTATAAAGGAAAATTAAAGAGAAAATAGAGACAAAAAATGGTATATTATTTTAGATATTACGTCAGGGAAGTTTTTCTGAGAAGATTACATTAGAAAAGAACGAATTAAAAAGTGGGAGAAAAAAATCTACATGAAGAATGTATCAGGCAGAGGGGATTTATTCCCTAATACCTGTTCTTTTCTTCTTTCAAATAGAAAGAAGGACTAATGAGATTGTAGTTCTGTTCAAATTAGAACAGTAATGTTAAGGTATTTTGTAAAATTTAAAGCATTATACAAATGAAAAATAAAAATTAATATTATGGATGACACATAGAACATTTCTTTCCCATTTTTGAGAAAGAATTCAGTGTTCATTCTTACACAAGCAGTAAAAAACAAGGTAGTGTGCTACTGTTGATGAAGACTGTACAAATTTGGTGAGTTAACAAATGTTGGAAGTGCTTTTTATATATAAAGGAGTGAGAATATATGATATATGTGTATAAATGTATATACTTTTTATTAGGAAACACAAAAAAGCATTAGAGAATTTAGATATGAATGAATTTATGGGTTATCTAACTCAATAATCTGAGTCAACAGTTCTCAAATGTTAAGGTCATCAGAAAAATCTGACATTTCCTCTTTAATTTAATTTTATTTCTCCTTTCAGTTTCATTTTTACTAGGAAGTTATATTCATATAGTACAAAAATCAAAATAGTATTTTTAATTGCCTAATGAAATGTCTAGCTATCCCCAACCTAAGGACTCTGACCCCTAGGTCAGTAAGCAAGTAACAACTATTTCTAGTTCCTAGTGTATCTTTACTGATTATCTATATTCAAATTTAATAAAACATTTTTAAATTTTTTGCTCCCCCTTTCTCACACAAATATGGTATTCTATATACACTATTGCACACACTGCTATTTTTTACTTAATAAATCCTGTAATCTTCCTATAATCGTAGACAGAATAATTTTTGTCTTTTTTATTTGTTTTTTAAAGATATTAACTCCAGTTACTTAACATTTAGTATTGTATTAGTTTCAGGTGTACAATATAGTGATCCAACACTTCCATACATACCAGGTGCTCCTAATAGCAAGTGCACTCCTTAAACCAGACCCCCCCCCCACTAACCTCCTTTCTGGTAACCATCAGTTTGTTTCCTATATTTAAGAGTCCATTTCTTGGTTTGCCTCTCGCTCTCATATTTTCTACTTTTTTCATTTGTTTTGTTTCTTAAACTTCATATATTAGTGAAATAATATGGTATTTGTCTTTTTCTGACTGACTGATTTTGCTTAACATAATACTCTCAGGGTGCCCGGGTGGCTCAGTGGGTTAAAGCCTCTGCCTTTGGCTGGGGTTACAATCCCAGGGTTCTGAGATCGAGCCCCGCATCGGGCTCTCTGCTCAGCAGGGAGCCTGCTTCCTCCTCTCTCTCTCCTGCTTCTCTGCCTGCTTGTGATCTCTGTCCATCAAATGAATAAATAAAATCTTAAAAAATAATAATACTCTGTTCCATCCCTGTGGATGCAAATGGCAAGATTTAATTATTTTTAATGTCTGTAAAATATTCCATTGCATATATAATATCACTTCTTCATCCATTCAACAGTCATGGATACTTGGGCTGCTTTCATATCTTGGCTATTATAAATAAAGATGCTATGAACTGTGCCTGTGTCCCTTTAAATTAGTATTTTCGTATACTTTCGGTAGATATCCAACGGGGCAATTACTAGATCTTACGGTAGTCCTATTTTTAACTTTTTGAGAGACCTCCATACTGTTTTCTACAATGGCTGCATTATTTGTGTTTGCTGTATGAAAAATGTTGGTGGTATTTCGATAGGGATTACATTAAATGTGCAGATTTCTTTGGGTAGTATAGACTTTTTTTTTTAAATTATTTATTTACTTGAGAGAGAGAGAGAATGAGAAAGAGGGAGCATAAGAGGGGAGAAGTCAGAGGGAGAAGCAGACTCCCCGTGGAGCAACGAGCCCAATGTGGGACTCGATCCCGGATCTGTAGGATCATGACCTGCCCCGAAGGCAATTGCTTAACCAACTGAGCTATCCAGGCACCCCTCATTATAGACATTTTAATAGTGTTTGTTCTTCTAATCCATGAGCATTGAACATCTTTCCATTTCTTGGTGTTATCTTCAATTTCTTTTATCAATGTTTTATAGTTTTCAGAATATGGGTCTTCTGTATTAGGTTACAGAAGGTTAGATTTATTCCCAGATATCTTACTGTTTGTGTTGCAGTTATAAATGGGATTGATTCCTTAATTTCTCTTTCTGCTGTTTCATTATTGTCATGTAAAAATGCAACATATTTCTATACATTGGTATTTTATCCTGCTACTTTACTGAATTCATTTATTAGTACTAGCAATTTTTGGGTGGAGTCTTTGGGTTTATCATGTCATCTACAAATAGTGAAAGCTTTAATTCTTTCTTGCCAGTATGGATGCCTTTTATTTCTCTTTGTTGTCAATTGCTGTTTAATAGGACTTCCATTTCTGTGTTGAATAAAAGTCGTGAGAGTGGACATCCTTGTCTTTTTCCTGACCTTAAGTGGGGGAAAGCTCTGAGTTTTCCTCCATTTAGGTTGATGCTAGCTGTGGGCTTTCATAAATGGCCTTTATTACATTGAGGTGTATTCCTGCTAAAGCTACTTTGTTGAGGGTTTTTATCATGAATGTATGTTATATTTTGTCAAATCCTTTTTCTGCATCTATTGAAATGACCATATGGTTCTTCTCTCTTCTCTTTGATGTGATATATGGCACTGATTAATTTGTGAAAATTGAATCACCCCCACAACTGAGGAATAAATCCTACTTGATCATGGTAAATTTTTTTAATGTATTATTGGATTTGGTTTGCTAATATTTTATTGAGGATTTTTGTAGCTATGTTCATCAGGTATATTGGGCTATAGTTCTCTTTTTAATGGTGCTTATTTTCTGTAGGATCATAGCTTTTTTATTGTTTATTATTGTACCATATTTTATTTATATAGGATCCTATTAAGAACACCTTGTGTCCAGTTTTTTGCCCTGACCACATTCTGATGTCCAAAAATATTATTATTATTATTAACCAAACCAAATTTATTCAAGTGTCATTCTATAATTTCAAAATACATAGGAAAAACTCTCTTGGGTCAGATTGCATGATCAATAGTTAAATGCATCTGGAATCTGATACACATTGCCAAATCACTCTTGAGTAGTACGAATGTGCACAATCAACACATAATAATATCTGTTTCCTCATAGATTTACAGAAGGTGTGAGCTTTGCCAAAATTGTTAGATTAAAAATTTGACTTCCTCTATTTTAAATTACATTTCTTTTATGAGTGGAGTTGGACAGAACTTTATATATTCGAGGGACATTTTTATTTTCTTTCATGTGTACTAAATATTGATATACTTTGTAATTTTTTCTATTGTTGTTGGTCTTTCCTTATGATTCCTAAGGGATCTCATATACTTTTTTATATTGACTACATATATTTTGTTCCCATTCAATAGTTTATGATTTTATTTTACTCACTATATTTTTATGATATAGCTTTTTTATTTTTACATAACCAAATTTACTCATCTGCCTCTTTTTTAATACTTCTTAGATTTTTATGTTGAAACATTTTCCTTTCCAAGTATAAATATAAAGTCACTTATTATTTCTTCCAGCACATTTATGGGTTTTAAAAATAAATAAATATTTAAGCCACTTGGAGTTTACCCTTATATAAGAGAATGCTTTTCAAAAATACAAACTCCAAAACTCCAAAAAAATACAAGTTCTAAAAATTTAGTTATTAGAATCTTTGGGGAATGGTTTTAGATTCTGCAGGTTATCAAACATCAGCAATTAGAGATGATTTAAGTGCAAGTGATCAATAGGCCCCACTTTGAGGGCATATGAATTATCAGGTTTTTTTATAATTTTCATTATGTCAGCATACGAATCATTCCAATAACATGAGACACACTAACTTTTGAGTAGGTCAGCAAAACAACCACAGAGTAAGACAGGACAACAACATACACAAACACACACACTACTTAATTGTGTAACAAACACAATTACTTTATCACTTTAATCTCTAGAATTCTATTAGGCTTCATCAAGGAAGCACAGTTACCAAGAGTAATATAGGAAATTTGTTGTAAGTATTTAGCTTTATGCAACTGTTAAGAGCTGGTTAAACAAAGTCACATTAATGGAGGGAATGAAAAATTCTCCCTCTACCCTTCAAAGTCTTCCAGCTGGACTAAGAATTAAATTTACACAAGACAAATTAACGGGAGGGAAAAAAAAAAAGAAACACAAAGTTTTATTACATGCTCAATTGGGCTCAAGAGGCCCAATAATGAAATTGATACCTATAGAAATGACTAAGGCAGCTTGTATACTTTTAGACAAGGAGACTACAGAAAACCATGAGGAAATGAGAGGACAAAGAAACCTTTAGGAGCTTCAATTAGTCAGGAATTGTAAACGGAATTTGGGCTAAGGTGGCAAATTAGTAAAAACTAACAGGGTTTGTTTATACAGGCTTCTTGGCTCTTAATTTCCTATCTCTGATGATATAGATATCTCTTACCACCTAATACCTTCCACATGGGAAATTTATTTCTTGCTTTCAAGGAGACAGAGGACGGTCTCGGTTTTCTTGCACATGCTGTCTCTTAAGTAACTTTTATTTAAAATTATAAATAGATAAATAAATAAACAAATAAATAATCAGTATGCCAGAGTGGCACGTTTTGGGGCAGCCTGCTGTTGGGCCCTGCATTAGCCTCTGCCTGGTGCTGGCTTGGCAATATATTAGAACACGAACTTGAAGGAGGAAGAGGGAAGAGAAATTTCATGTGAAGTGGAAAGTGTGGAGGGGCATAAACACGTTGGAACTTGTGAGGGAAAACTGAAACCGCAATGCTCTCTGACCCTCTGTGAGCCTTCAAAATAACAACCTGCAGGAGAAACTACTGCTCACCCCACCGCCCACCTTTTGTTTGACCTAGCTCAGGTGCTGGAGAAGCTGAAGGGACTATGGACCCAAGAGCTGCCTTGAAGATGGAAGAGGCTGGCCTGGGACTCAGAAACCTGGAGCCAGAGTTGCTGAGAAATGGCGAGGCAACCGGGGAGCACAGCATACTAGCAGCTAATGCTCAGGTGCCCAGCTTCTAAGCATGAACAGGATGGGTACTGCTTCTTAGAGGCCCGACTTTTATAAGGTAAATTGTGTGCAAAAACTATTTCCTGTGGCTGAAACTAACCTGCAACCATTTCCCTTTTAGGAAATGGAGTCCTATCTTAGCTAAATTGACATATCACAGTCCACTAAAGTCTAAGCATCATCAATTTGGCATAACCATGCTTAAATTCAAATTAAGATAATAAAAAAATCACATACCTGCCTAATATAATGCAGTCTTTCTTGTGCAATTAAAAACACACCAATCAGAGGTGTACACTTACAAAAGGATGCATCACTTCTTTACCCATATTTCTAGAAGTTCATTCTTCTTACTGACTCATGTTGCTTCTTTAATATTCTCAGAATGTATTTCCTGATATATGCAGGTAGTTGCTATGAAGACATTATGTCAGGTGGCATGGGATTGAGAGGAGGGAGAAAGAATGTTAAATATATTTACAAATACATTCATATCAAAATAAGAAATAAATTACTTATAACTGTTACAGTTGTGGATTCTGGAACTAGTATGGCCATAGCTGGTATTTATGAGTACTTTCTTCTACTACCCATTTCATATTCTCGTTGGCATAAAAAAGCTTCTCAGATGCTCATGGTTCTTTGCCTGGTGGAGTGACTGAAACTTTGAATCTGCAAATCTTTCAAGTGCAAGTAACTTAAAGACTACTCTGGGAGTTCCTGATTCATGAATTTCCTCCACTGAATTCCTAGCAAATCAGGTTTATAAGCCCAGGGAATGCACTACTTTCTGAGAGAGCCCAGCAAATTAATCAAAACAACAAAAGAACAGGAATATGTCATATTTAAATATCTATGTATTTTCATCTCAAATGTCATTTTCACATAATAACTAAACTATCACCTAGTTTAGGTAAAGTATATTGTTCATTTGTATGTCCTGTGGCATTTCTTTTATATTCCTACTGGTTTGGGAGATAATCCCCATGCAAGTACCCCCCATTACAGTGTAAATAGGAGCAAAGAAAGATCTGTGAGGGCAAATTGACAGGTAGATATTACTTTATATCTTAAAGTTTCATTTCTAAATACCAATCTCTTTTCAACAGTCAAATTTATGCCTCGCAAAATTATAAATTCAATATCATGGTTGTTTTCAAATAGTTGAAATTTAATTTTGCATATAGCACTCACAAAGTGAAGAAATAAATATTATGTACTAAGTGCTGAAGAAGTTACAGGAATCGGGGGGTGGGTTGGAGGGCTGAGGAAGTTCACATAGGCATTTTTCTCCAACAAGCTGATGATACAACTCTATTTCCAACTTGTGCTGCTAATAGTAAGAAGACTGCTTGCTCTCTATCAAAAATTCTTCTGTGCAGGTAATCTGTTTTTTCTCTTCTAGTAGTCTTTAAGATTTTGTCTTTAACCTTCATGTTTATAGTTATTATTATATGTTTGGCATAAATGTATTTTCATTTATTATACTTGTTGTTTGCCCTGTGATTTTTTTTGGCCTGCAAAGTCCTTGGGAAATCTGTATAATGACTTCTTCAGTTGTTTTGTATTATTATCTTTTCTTTCAAAGTTATTAATGTACTTTAAATACCTGTGGGCTGAAGGATTCTTTTCATCCTTTTACATCTAGTCTTGAAATTGGAACGTTTTCAGTGCCCTTTAACTTGTAACAACCAAAACCGACTATTACTGCCAGCCTCAAAATCCAAAGCACAGCAAGTCTGCTGGCCTTGCTCTAAGTGTTATTTCCAGGTTTTTTTATTTGTTTCTTTGTTTCTACTGTTAGGTTTTCTTTATCACTCTTCTGTGTTGGGAGCAGACAGAAGGCATCAGAGCCAGAAGTCCATTCATGCAGCATTGGTTAGTTTCTTCCCTTTAAAACACAGTTTTCCTACTTTTTCGGTTTTTCTCACTTTTTCTTTCTCATTTTTCCTCCTTTTAAAAGCCTCTTAGTAAAGTATAAACTTTGAGGGGCATTTTGAAACTTACATTTATACATATATATCTCATTCTGATGCATTTCCTGTATATTCATGCAATACATCTCTCTATATATGATTGTTGGGATTAATATATATTATGTTTGATAGTTCAGTAGTTATATTTGCTTAGAGTAGAAATGAGAATAGAGAGTATTTGGGAAGGAAATAGACAAGTTTTAAGTGTTTAGGGTTATACACATGCTATATGAAATGGAGAAGAAAGAATAGTGTAAATCATGAATATTAAAGAGAGACAGCATCCCATGATCAAATCCTAACCACATCCTCTCTGAGGAGTCAAACCCACAGTAAAAACTGAAAAAAAAAAAATCAAAGAAAGAGCTGTTTTGAACAATTTACTGGCTAATGACAGAATAATATAAACATACATTTTGAAAGAATCAGAAACAGAGTGAAGAAGTAGAGCAAACAGAAAAATCTGTGAAAAATTAATTCCCAGGACAAGAATGTTCAAACATGATAATGGTATTAGGCAGGCAAAGAGAAATGTGTGTCATCCTGGACAAGAAAAGAAATATGCAAATGTATTCTTCACTCAAGAGTCTGCATGTTAACAAGCACAGCCTAGCAACTAATCAGTCTCCAATATCCCAATGCGTTGTCTCCTGCTGTAGTAGTAATGACCTACATAGCAATGTTTTACTGAGATATAAATATGTAAATGGAAAATTGGGAGCAATTGTTTTAGGACAGTGGACTTTAAAAAGGTCTAAAAGGACTACATAATGACTAAGAAAGGGTTTGGCTTCTAATCTTTTCTGTTTGCCCTTAAGATATAAAGGATCCCCTTTTTTAGCCTTCTGCATTTCTTTTCCCCACATAAACAATAGAAAAAATAAGGCTGTAATGTCTTTTCTAGGAAATTCATCGCTCTGCAGGGAGAAGTAAAAGCAAACAAACAAGAATATATTAAGCCACAGATCGCAGATCGTGCCAATCCAGATGGAAGATAAAAATTACCACCTTTATCATATAAACTAGTAAAAAGCGTACTCTAAATTTCTTCAGAAATAAAATAAATGAAGTGCAAACTAAGTTACCAAAATTGACAAATATGCATTGGCTACCTAGTTTGTGCCAGATATTTGGGATAAATGAGCAGGCAAAACAAACTTAGATGAGTCTCTTCAGGAAGCTTGTGTTTTGGTAAAAGACAACAATTTATCAATAAACAATATGACTATGTGTCAAGTACATAGTACGTTATGTATAGTATGTTATGGACTATGAAAAAATAAACAAGTAGACCAAGGAAAGTAGATTGGCAATGCTTTACTGAGAAGATGGCATTTGGCCAGATGTTTGAAAAAGATGAAGGAGTTGGGTTTGTTGATGTCTGGGTGATAAGCATCCTAGGCAAAGATAACAAGTGGTATAAAGGCCTGAATTCAATCTGAAAGGTTCTTACCACAAAAATAAAATGGTAATTATGTGACACGATGAAGGTGTTAGTTAATGCTATGATAAATCATTCTGTGATTTATAAATATATCAAATCATCATGCTGTACACCTTGAACTACACAATGTTATATGTTTGTTATATGTCTATAATATCTCAAGAAAGCCGGAAAAATTTAATAACAAGGTGAAAAAAAAAATGTTCCTAGTGGATTTGTGGAAAAGAAGAGGCCAGAGTGATGGATTGGAGTGAGTGAGCAGTGGGTTGGGGAGTTAGTGGGAGATAAACTCTGAAACACAATGAGATTCATATCATTTAGATAGGGTTTCTCCATCTCCACTCTATTGGACTGAATAACTCTCTGTTGTAAGGAGGCTCTCCTATGCATTGTAAGATAGTTAGCACTTCCCTATACTCCATCCTCCAGTAGAACCTCCTACAGATGGAGTAATAATCAAATTTGTCTCCAGACATTGCCAAATGTCCCCTAGGGGGTAAAATGACCCTCACTTCAGAATCCACTGAGGTAGGGCCTTGTGGTCCATTATAAAAATATCATGAAGACTGTTTCTTTTATTCACAGCAAAACAGGAGAATTATCAGAGGATTTTTGAGCCCAAGGCTTAAGTTTTAAAAGATAGTTTTGGCTACTCTCTTGAAAATAGATTGCAGGACAGCAAGGAAAATTTGGGGATACCCTTTAAGAGGCTAGGGCAGTGGTCCAGACAAAGGATGCTAGGGGAGCCCACCAAGTTCTAAGCAGTGGAATGGTGAGGATGAGTGGAACCAACACGATTTCCTAATAGTTTTGATCCAGGGTAGGGGAGAAATTGAGAAGTCAAGGCTTACACTAATGTTTTAGATCTGAACAATTGGAAGGGTAGAAATGCCATCAAATACCATGGGCAAATAATAAAATAAAAAATATAATATTAAGGCATTTTAATATTTCAGTTATTTTTCTTCAATAAATTTAAGTCAGTGCTACTTAGGTCTTGGACTAGGCTCTGCTCTAATTTTAACAGGACAAATATGTAAGTCATGGATCCACAATAAATATCACTCTTAGTTATGCTCTTTTATTCACTTGAAACTTGGATCTCCATTATTCTGTATAATGAAAGTAATATATGCCAATGGCCAAAAAATAAAATAAAATAAAATTAATCTCCCCTCACATAGCTTTCTTCATATTAATTTCTATATTTCAAGTCTTCATATTAAATAAGTTGCATTAATAAAAGTAATAGTTATTTTATTTTATTTTATTTTTTTTTAACATTTTATTTATTTATTCGACAGACAGAGATCACAAGCAGGCAGAGAGGCAGGCAGAGAGAGAGGAGGAAGCAGGCTCCCCGCTGAGCAGAGAGCCCGACGCGGGGCTCGATCCCAGAACCCCGGGACCACGACCCGAGCCGAAGGCAGAGGCCTTAACCCACTGAGCCACCCAGGCGCCCCAGTAATAGTTCTTTTAAAACTAAAAGTAAACATTGAATAAATTGGACATAAGTAAAAAAATCAGCCAAGCAGACTTAGTGAAACCTGAAAATCCTCTATAGAATCCCTGATAAATGCCCTCTAGGCAAACTTTCCCATTTCCTAGGCTTAGAGAAAAATACTTTTTATGAAGTCTACATTATAATTTTTCTCTTTTATAGGGAAACATTCTCTCTCAAGTACCAGCTTTCCATTCTTGTCTGCCTTTCACTGACACAATTGATAAAAAGGGCATTTTGCTTAGGATCTTGTTTTTTCTCACTTTTTCTCACTAATTCAGCAGTTTATTAACTATTTATTAAAATATTAATAAGCTATAGGTAAAAAAAATAGGAGTCTGTTGTCACATTAATTTTGAGATACTGTATTTAAAGGCAAATATATGGTTTTTCAATCTCTGAGCTTTGCTAAACTGAAACATATTGGCAACTCTAAGTAAAGTATACAGATTATAACTTTTCTCGAATCAATCTGAATGTGGATATATTTTTACTTGTTAATGTTTATATAACATCTTATGTGTCTAAAAATTCAAACAAATACACCTGGCGAAAGACTATGTTAATAGCCCTAAAAATATGCTGTAACTTACAACTTAGACAATTTAAATCATCATGTCTTCATAGTAGTTGTCCTTCTGAGAAAACAGTTGTTCTGCTTAAAATCCTTACTCTTGTGCTTCTGAGCACTCTATTTATGGTCTTCCTTATTCAATCGTATTTTCCTAAATCAGTCTTCTGTGTACCTGATCCTCAAATATAGGAATTTTGTAAAATTCTGTTTCCAGCACCTTAAAAAAATGCTGTACATTTTTTTTTTCATCTTCACCACCACAGTCACCTTCTCTGTATGCCTGGCTCTAAGTCTACACTTTTGTTCTGACCTCCTGATCTTATGACTTTATTGAAGTCTGGCTTCTCTGCTGTATCTCCACATGCATCAGCAAAATGCAATGTCTCAAGTTGTATTCTTTCTACCTCTTTGCCAAATCTTTCATTCTGCTGTCTCTATAAGCATTGAAATACTTTCAGTCTACCATACAAAAAAAAAAAAAAAAATAGCTGAAATAGTTTTAGTATCCCTTTTCATTTACACGTAATACTCAGTTTGACTCCAAGTTTTTCTGGTTTAACTTTAGTGTCTTTTCAGACTTTAGTTTCTATTCAATCTTACTGCTGCCCTAGTTCCTTTAATTAACCTTCACATGAACTGTTAACAGGCTTTTAGCAGGAGTTCCTGTTTCAAGCTTTTTCTGAATAAATCCTTCTAGTGATGTCATGTTGTATGCATCACCCACTGTTACGGGTGGAATTATGCCTATACTTTTCTCTAAATCTCTACTTGTTGAGAGTGATCTAATAATTTCATAATCACCAATTCCTATCATCAACTCTTCTTTATCTTTCCATTCAAATAGAGTATTCTCTAGCCATCCAGAATACTTTGTATTTCTACTGATATGCTCACCATTCTAGTCAATGAAAAAAAAAAAAAGTTAGTTGTTCATTTTTCTGCCTGTCCTTTTAGATTGCAAGCAATAAGGTGCTACATGAAATACTTGGATTTTGGGGATAACACACATTCTCGGTGTTACTTTATAAATACGATAAATTCTTTGAGCCTTTGTTTCTTCATTATTAAAATGGTAAAAATTGCCCCTTAATCTGAACAAGATGACATACTAAGAATTAATAACACAGTGCTTATAAAGTCCACTCTATTAAATTCTGGGAACAATCTCCAGTCTCCTTTATATATTCCTCAGAATCTTTACAAATACCAACCACATACTAGGTACTTAATGAATGTTGAAAAAAGAGTGTAATTACATAACCTTTCCATTCTTTTTCCATGAGAATGAAGACGAATATTTATTCCATATGATTGGTGGTATTCTTTTTAGCACAATATCCTATGAAAAAGAGACTATAACTGTTATTGGGTCATAAATAAAGTTTTTCACAATAAAAGTAACAAATTCAGTTGACATTTCTAATCATTTATTCCAAAATGACTTAGGTTTTTTTCTATAAAATTATTTTTTTTTCAAGAATTCTGTTCATAGCTCTAAGGCCAGATAACAATCATTAGCATTTATTGACCTTTTGCAGTACTAATTTAATCTTTTGGGGAACAAAGTTGATTAATCACAGCTTGACATATTGAAATTTGGCATAATTTTTTTTTCCCAAAAGTGCTTATAGGGCAGCAAGGTCTAGGGCATTCAGTATAAGAGCTAAGGCACATATTACAAATAAAATGTATTCAGAGAAGTCTTCCAGAAATTTAAGGTCACCAATTTTGGCACAAGCCTTTCAATCTGGAACTGGTCTTGCAAAAGTCCAGTAAATTGGGCACATGCTTTAATTTCACTTCCATCAAGAAAATCCAGGAAGATAATGGTTAATATTTTAAGATATGAAAAAAAGGGTGAATGTATAATAATGATGAAAATGCAGAAGACTCTATTAGTGAGTGAAAGGTGTTTAAAATATGCCCAATTTGAAGATTATCTCATTTAACAAATCCCAACATTATCTTCCAGCATGAAGAGACTGGAACACTATAAACTGTATTTTTCAGATTCCATAAGAGAATCTTGTAAGATCTCATCAATTAGGTATACTTATAGTAAACTTAAATTTAGAACTGAGACAAATGGGGAGAAAGAGACCCCACTAGAGATTACAGATTGTTCCAGAGGTGGTAGTTTCTGGAAGCTTTTCAAATCAGCAGAAAACTTTCTGATTGTAGCAAAAAAGTCACAGATTTAGAACTGGTATTTATAGCATGAGTATTCTAATTTGGTAGGCTGATTCTTTTATTCTTTTTTTTTTTTTTAAGATTTATTTACTTGAGAGAGAGCACACGTGTGCAAGCTGGGGGTGGGAGAGGAGAAGGACAGAGGGAGAGAGAAAGAGAGTCCTCAAGTGGACTCCGGCTGAGCACAGATTCCCCCTGTGGGGTTTGATCCCAGGACCCTGAGATCGTGGTCTGAGCCCAAATCAATAGTCAGACTCTTAACCAATGGAACCACCCAGTTGCCCCTGGTAGGCTGATTATGAATTCTTCAGTTTCTGAATGTGACAGGGACTAGTTTCTAAGGAAGCCCATTTCAGTACTATGACTTTGGAGGTCAGGTCAGGCTAGAATAGATTTCTTCACACACTCAAATAGTTCAGTAAGCTCTTTAACACTGTAGGCTCAATCCTCCGTTCTTATGTGAACTAAAGTAGATTTTATTCTCACTTGCATTCTGACCAATGGAAAATTACATCAGAGATTTCTTTAACTGACAATACTCAACAGTATAGAAATGTGGGTTTTAATAATCTAGATAGAGAAGTTGGAAGAGATTCAAGCATACGTTTGCTTTGTGTATAGAATATTGGCTATTCACATTACAGAGGACAAAGCAATCAAGTCATTATCTTTAATAGTGAAAATGAAGCTTCTATGGAAGGCCAGGCTTTGAAAGATATGGAAGCTGCTATAATAAAATCTTACAGAGTGAATGAAGCTTATCCTACAGGTTGTTAAATTATTTTCAATGTGAAAGTTAGTGGGAAAGAGCTGGACCCTGTCCTGTGCAGTGAGGACCCTCGGATAGAATTAAATAGCACTGAATACGGCCATCCTCTCAGAGTTTCTGGGCCTGCCTCCTTGGTATAAGGTGCTTCTTTGCTTTTGTTTTTGAAGGCTTGTCCCTCCTTATTTTGAAATGGTCTCACTTAAGGTCAAGGCTTCCCCAGATAATCTAAGGCATGCCAATTCTCCTTATCTCCCAATTCTGTCATTTCTTGCTGTCTCCAAACTTCAAACTGCCACTTGGTGGGCAAGCAAATATATGACCAGGGGAAAAAAAAAAAAAAAGTCTTACAGAGGAATAGCACCAGATTTTGCTTACCATCAGAATCAAGAAAAAATGTATGGAAATTTCTGTGAAACTACTTGAAAAGAGGCACACTATTAGATTGAGCTGCCTTACAGAGATGAGATTTTGAAAGAAATTAACAGGGATTATGCATTATCCTACTTTATGCCTTTCCTTCATTACTGGATTAAACTAAGAATCATATATAGTCTATGATTCCTGAAGTCGTGATGCCTGCAGTTCCTTGTTGTATAATGTAATGAAAGGGACTCCAAAACCTGAGGAAATATACATTTTAAAATTCAGTATATGTAACTTATTTTACTATATGTCCAGTAAGGAACTGTTTAAATCTCAATGACATTGAAGAATATATATTATAAGTATCATTGAAAATATGACAGTGGTTGTTCTCTATAGGACAAGAATGAGTATAAAAGATGCTTGAAATTAGCTAATTGATTTTCATGGAGATGATGGAATCCTAGAATGTCAGGGGCAAAGAAACATCACCTAACATCTATAGGAAATGTGGACACACTTACCGTAATAGGCAACAAGTTTATAATTGGAATCACTGGCACACTGGATTATTGGTGATGACTAATTGCTGTTCTCAGCACAGAAATAAATGGCCAGCTATCTAAGACCATACTTTTTTACATAATCAAAATATAAATCTAAGTCTAATTAAAAGTAGAGCAGATATTGATCATCACAATGGAGAGTCATGAACTTTGATCCGATTTCCAGTCTTGGTTAAGTTCAGAAAGGCACTGTTACTCACTTAAAGGACTGAGGAGCAGACAGAGATTTACGATTTAAAGAAAGAACCTGTATTAATATTTTAATTATGTATTTAAACCTTTCTTTAAGCCTTCCATCCTAAAAGAGACTTGGCCATTTACCAGTGTAAACAATAATTCAAAGAATAAACATTTCCAGTTTTTTGATTGATTTACTGAGATATTAGTAATTTTTTGTGATCCTGAAATGATCTAGCGAAAATAAATTTTGGAACTAATTCCATCTCATCATGAGTTTTCTGTATTCTTCAACCCAACCAATGAGTATTTTCTTGGATCCTGAATATATTAAAATAGACATATTCAGCAGTTAATAGATGTAGTGAAAAGAAGGGCCATCTGTACCCCAATGTTTATAGCAGCAATGGCCACAGTCACCAAACTGTGGAAAGAACCAAGGTGCCCTTCAACGGACGAATGGATAAGGAAGATGTGGTCCATATACACCATGGAGTATTATGCTTCCATCAGAAAGGATGAATACCCAACTTTTGTAGCAACATGGACGGGACTGGAAGAGATTATGCTGAGTGAAATAAGTCAAGCAGCGAGAGTCAATTCTCATATGGTTTCACTTATTTGTGGAGCATAACAAATAGCATGGAGGACATGGGGAGTTAGAGAAGAGAAGGGAGTTGGGGGAAATTGGAAGGGGAGGTGAACCATGAGAGACTATGGACTCTGAAAAACAATCTGAGGGGATTGAAGTGGCAGGGGGTGGGAGGTTGGGGTACCAGGCGGTGGGTATTATAGAGGGCACGGATTGCATGGAGCACTGGGTGTGGTGAAAAAAATAATGAATACTGTTATGCTGAAAATAAATAAAAAATAAATTAAAAAAAAATACCACCTTTGTTCCATGACCTTAAAAGTAAGAGTAATTTTTATAAGATGGGATGATTCTAGTCTCTGGAACCAAATTTTTTTAGCAAAATAGCAAAGTGATAACCACACTATATACTGAGGTACATTAATAAGCCCTATGGTTAAACATTTGAAAAGTATAGACAGCACATCCACATGTAACTCATCTGATTGGACTGTACAGGAGACAGATGTGTCTTGAAAAATGATGTGGAGAAAATGAATTCATCCCCGGGTTTGAAATTTTCCATCCGCTAAAAGCCTTTGCTCCATTCTCTAAGAGAAACACCAGATACAATTTGATTCAGTCTGTCAGGATACAACAATATACCTTCATCTTCCTACTTCTGAGTTACATTAACACTCCTGTTTCAGGTTCTAATTAATCCACAGGGACATTGACCATTTCATCACCCCATAGCATGGCACATCGGTCTATGACATGACATTATCATGCTAAGATCTGGTAGGAAGAAAGAAGCAGGCACCCTGAATGAGTTGGTGAGATACATGTATTCTAGAGCCTGAGAGATAGCCTCATGAAAAATTCAGGACTCTGTGTCCTGAGTAAAGTTTTCAGGAGTCGCAGCATGTGTGAGGGAATGTGTTAGGGTATTTCTTCCAAAGGGAAAACAAATTGTAGTTGCATTCATCCACTGCCTCTAAGATAGAAGCACAATACTGTCTGGATTTTTTTAACTTTGGAAACAAAGTGTATCATAGATAAGTGTTTTTCGTTCTGACCCATCATACTGAGTAAGTTGAAGGACTATTGACTTTTATAAGAACTCTGAAGCAGAAGATGCTCTCCATCTTGTCCAGGGTTCATTCAACAGCATGGTCCCTAGTCTTCAGGACCTGATAGACGAAGTTAGAAGACAAGTGGTAAATAAACATCATAAGAAGCAGTTAGGCTGCAAGACAAACACACAAAAGTTTATTTAACTCAAAATACAGCTTACATACTCTGTATTGTTTTAGAAAATAAACTGAAAATTTATTGTTGCAAGATTAGAAATATTAGAAATACAAAGAATATAAAAAAGAGAAGAGATAATGTGTGTCAGTGCAAACTTCATAGATTTAAAATTGACAAATATTGGTAATAATTGAGACATGAAAGTATTAGATAAAGGGGGAAATATACAGTAGATCTAGATCATAAATGCTGTAGAGATTATCCACAAAATGTTCAAATCCTTGTTTAGAGATTGATGTATGATACTTATTTCTACTTATGGATTTTTTTGGAATGTTTATTGACATTTGTATTTGTCAACAACTTTTTGAAGGTTTACTTGCTAGAGAACATCTCTCCTGCTCACTTTACCTTTGCTTAGCTCAGCCCAGCTGCCTATGCAGGATGTTCCCACCACTGTACTGGTGAGAGAGGGGAAGGTTCTCCTTTGATTTCTCTGTTGTCCTTGAGAGACAATTCAGAGATTGATCTTTTTTTTTTTTTGTTAAGATTTTATTTATTTATTTGAGGGAGAATGAGTGAGAGAGAGCATTAGAGAGGAGAAGGTCATAGGGAGAGGCAGACTCCCCAAGGAGCTGGGAGCCTGATGCGGGACTCAATCCTAGAAGTTTGGGATCATGACCTGAGCCGAAGGCAGTTGCCCAACCAACTGAGCCACCAAAGCGCCTGGTCTTTATATCATATGTAGATAGTGATAAACTGCAAATTGTGTCACATGCTAGGCAATGATTATTACTTTCATATGAAGACAAGGAAATTTAGAGATTCACATGTGGGCAGAGGTGATAAAACTTTTTTCACTCAGGAAAGGTTAGTAATAGCTCTGTGGACATTGAGATACCACAGCTCTTGTGCTCTGAATCAAGATCTTCAAAATGGATTCTCAATTGGCCAGATTGTTCAACATATCTTTCAAAGAAGGCTCACTCAGATCATTCATTTTTGAGTTTCATTATATTTTCGTGACACTCATTCTTGTCCTATATATCTATATATCTTTTCACTTTATTTATTCATAATAATCTGTGATGTCAAATGTAGTTCAAAAAGCATTTCTCACTCTATTTAACTGGAAGTCATATCATTAAGGAAAGGTAATGCTGCCTTACTCAAAGATAGGAAAGTTTCATTCTTCCTAAAGAAAATTATCCAGGCATCAAACCCTGGAGAGGCAGTTAGGGAACTATTTCCTTCTCTCTAGGGAATTCCATTTTTCTTTGAGAAATACCTGAAATACTCCTTCTAATATCCCAAAACACAGATAAACGTGTTTTACTTCACAAAAAAATTTAAATGTTCATATTCTGCTACAAATGTAGATGTTTTAGTTTTCTTTCAGAAAATCTGGATAGAATTTTCCTGATCTTAAGGAAAACATTCCTTTAGGTATCAAAATTATATAGATTTTTCTGATATAACCTGGTAGGAATTTGAGAAAGGGGTTTTTGATAATTAAAAACTATTGTTTAAATAAATAATGCATTATTTACATGAACTAGAGTCATTTTTTGACCCAGGACATAAATGAGCAGTACAGAATTGTGTTGGATTTTCTTTTCTTTTCTTTCTTTCTTTTTTTTTTTTATCAAGTAAGTGATAAGTGAGGAAGGATAAATAAGATTTTTAAAAATCAGCCTTGTGACAGTCACAGAGTTCTGTCAATAGATAAAGGCCAGGTGGTTATAGTTATCCATGAGTCCAGTATAAAACAATTTGAAATAACACCATATTTTAACCTGCAACACATTGTTGAAATTGATTTTTTTAAGAAAACTGATTATAAATCACAAATAACAATTATTAAAACAAAATTGTGGGAAATAAAAGAGCATGGTAGCATGGTAAAATTTATTTTATAAAATGGAAACATGTGGATTATATTTTATAAAATAGCACAAAAGTTGAAATGATTTTTCTCTTTTTGATATAAAACAAAAGTAAGCCAAAAACAAAAACATAAAGGAATCATTATGCTTTAAATTAGCTAAACATCTCAGATTATCAAAAAAATCTATATCCGTGCATATGTGTGTGTCTGCACCTATATAGGTAAGCACATATACATGTATGTGTTCACACACCAACATACACTCATATATAGATATGTACACACATATGCAACCAATCAACCATTGTTTTATTTATTTATTTATTTTTTAAAAGATTTTATTTATTTATTTGACAGACAGAGATCACAAGTAGGCAGAGAGGCAAACAAAGAGAGAGAGGAGGAAGCAGGCTCCCTGATGAGCAGAGAGCCCGATGCAGGGGCTCAATCCCAGGACCCTGGGATCATGACCTGAAGGGAGAGGCAGAGGCTTTAACTCACTGAGCCACCCAGGTGCCCCAACTATTGTTTTTAATATACTGACTATTGCAGTTGCTTAGACATTAGAATTTTCCTAAGTCAATTGATTGTGCAGTTTCTTGGCATGGTTTCTAGGTATTGATATTCTTGAAGCATATTTTTTTACATCATGAGAGCGTTTATTGTATCTTGATTTAAATAGTTAGAATTAGCTTGCATAATTTTATTTCAGACAGCACAATAATCAAATTCTTTTGGGGTGAGATGCTAACTAATCATTAACTTTGAGCAAAGCATGTATGAAATGTCCATGAAAGAATAACTAACAGGTTTTGAGACATATAATTTGTGGAAATAATATGCAGATTGTTTGCTGATATATTTTTTTCTCTTTGTTGACTGTCACATCTCTTTATAATTATTTAAATGTAATCTTTTAAATCTGCTCCTTATATTTTTCTGAAGTTATCCCTCTTTCATGACATTTTTTTAACCTTAAGTATCCCTTTTGCTCTTTATTTTTGTTCATTTAATAAAGTATACATATAATTTCTAATTTAGGAATCTTTGTCACTTCTTAATCACTTTTATTTGGTTGTAATCAGTATGCCTCAATTTTTTGAGGAATCCATAAGGAGTGATAAAATTGCCTAAAACATATTTTGCTTTACATATGAAAACTGTGGAAGAGAACCGAAGAAAGAAGTGGACAATATAAAGTGTTCAGTTGATAGTAGTTAACTTCTGTTATTGGCTGTCCTAGAAGTAGCACAAAAAGTAAAACAATGATATAATTATAGTGGCAGGTATGGTGTCTATGCATTGGCTTAACACTATCAACTCCCATTTACCAAGCTTGGTGAAGCTTTGTCACTTTCGATGTTCACTCTGAACAACAAGATCAAACATTGAGCCCCCAACCCTTGAAGAGAACATCTGGAAACTCAGTGAAAAATTGACTACTTTGGAACTCTTTTGCCTTCGAGGGGCAGCAATTCATTTTGACAGGAGCAAATACATATTCCAAAATATAGGTTACTTTTCTGCATTCAGAGCTTCAGGCAGCACTACTCTCCAAATACTTTCAGAATGATTTGTTTGCGTAAGATTTCATACATCTCAGATTAATGGGTACACATTACACGAAGAAGATGTATATGGGGCGCCCAAGTGGCTAAGTTGGTTAAGCAGCAGACTCTGGATTTCTGCTCACTTCAGGATCTAGCCCCGTGTAGGCCTCCCCACTCAGAGGGGAGTCTGTTTGGGGATTCTCTCTCTCCCTCTTTTTCTGTCCCTCCCCTGCTCTTTCCCTCTCAAATAAATAAATAAGTCTAGAAAGAAAGAAAGAAAGAAAGAAAAGAAAAGAAAAAAGAAAAGATGCAAGAATGAATTCAAGACCATGGTATTTACTATTTCAAAACAACAATATCCAGGATGTAGAGGAATGAAGAGCAATTGAATAACCAGTCAAATGCACAGCTAAAGCGCCACAATGGTAAATGTCTTATGGGAGTGAGGTGTCAGGATATAACATACCAAAGCTCCGTTACAGTGATGTGTCCCGGTAGGAAGAATACTTGGTTCAAAATCACTGGAAGCAGGAGTGATCCCACTTACCATCAATCTAGAGAGGACTCTTGGGATCAATATCAACAAAAGGAGTAGTAAGAACAGGATTGGGCAGAAGGCAAAATTTAAGCCATGTCACACATTTAGGAATAGCTTTGGTAGCCCAATGAAGAGATCCTTTCAGAGTTTTCTCATTTGAGGTGCAGAGAATCATAGGCTGCCAAGAGAAAGGCTTGATCCTAGGTAAGGGAATTCACTGACTCATTTGGAAACCTGTGCTTCACGTTCCTGCAGCTCTTAGTTTTACAGGTGGATGGAAGTGTACCATGAAACATATAGCATGACAAGTTTCCATCATGAAACATATAGCCGAAGTCTGACTTAACCCTAAGTACTGCTCTGACTTAAGCACTTTGAGAACTTTGCACCAGTGTTCCAGGAGGCAAGAAGGGAGCTAATTATCTTGTCTGGGGAAATTGAACCTGACTATCAAGAGGACATAGAGAGGCAGTGGAAATGCATATGACATCTAGGCAGCCCATTTTGGTGCCTTTTGGCACTCCCTTGACTAATTTTGATGTTTAGTGGATGGATAATCCAGCAACCCTGCACTAAGATCATGTGACCCAGGATTCAGCTTTCTCAGGGAGAGGGTCTGATTAGGTTATTAATGTGACTAAAATAATATTTTTTAAGCTACCAGGGAAAAAACCTATCCTACAAAATATAAATATAGGCAGTCTGTTTCCAAAGTTACTGTGAAGGTTCATTATCATATGCTCTTTGGCTATGATCATGTAATATAAAAAAGAGCTTTTTGATTATTTTTGCTAGGAACTTGGTTTTGTAGGTATCAAAAATGTGTACAAAATGTAAAATAATCTTGATTTCAGTACCTAAAATATTTATTTGTATGTGTAGAAGTTATTGATTGTAATATCAACTCTCTTGCCATCATCTGTGATAAATAAAACAGAGTATCAAGTAATATATTCTAAAGACTCACCAGCTTTTTTCATTATTTGCTCTTAATCATAGTTGCTAATGCTTACTCCCCCATTTCCATCAAGGGAAACATTGTTTTAAATA
Organism: Mustela putorius furo; assembly: GCF_011764305.1. Taxonomy (NCBI): domain Eukaryota; kingdom Metazoa; phylum Chordata; class Mammalia; order Carnivora; family Mustelidae; genus Mustela; species Mustela putorius. The sequence continues at coordinate 6,212,782 of NW_025421397.1, forward strand.
AATGAATACTTTTTAATGAAGTGTTAATTTATACAAACATGAAAGTGAAAATAAGCTATGACAGAAACTCATTAAGGATTCTTCTAGGGGGATAAAGAAACTAGAAACTAACACAGTTTTATTTTAAAATTAAAATGCATTCAACTTAGAAAGATTTAGGGAAAAGAAAAAAAAAAAAGCACTTTGTTTCAGTAACAAGTTTCCCAGAATAAAGTGTTCCAATTTACAATTTCCTTTTGTTATGACAGCAAGTAGAGAAAACTGCCATGGGTAATAAATGCATGAGCCTTAGATAAAGATCACTGCTTTCCTATTTAACCTTTTCTTTTCTCTCCAAGGTGATGTGCATTGGTTAGTTTTACTTGTAGGCAAAAATAGCTTTTTGCTATTTTTGTATGGAAAATATATCTGATGACTATTTTTATTCTTTGGACTGAAAACAATTTAGGCTTCATTTTATATATTTTACATTTTTTTAACTTCCAAAATAAACTACCCACACTTTTTAAAATTACTTTCAAATTAAGAAGTAATAGTGCAGATCCAGGTAGATAATTTATCTGTGATTTTCACAACATAATTTGTTAATCCACAACATCAAGATGTTCTCCTTTTGAGTTGCTTAAAGTTTTATTATAGAAAAGTATTCTGAAAACGTTCTTCATAGTATGGAGAGCCAAAAAGAAAAATAAAAAGTATATAAAGTCCTTTGACTTAATTGAAGCACATGCAATTATATATAATCATATATGAAAATTTCCTATTGTTCACTGCCCTGCAAATGGATAGAAATTTACTTAAAGGCAAATAAATGTTACTGCTGGGAAAGAAATTTCTCTGGACAAGAGATAGTAATAATCTTGTCATTCAACAATCCCTTTGAAAGTGGAAACCTGCAAGAAGGTATAGGGAATAGTAGAAGATGTTGTCCAGGGTGTATTCAACAAACTCTGAGCCTCGTATCTTACACAGTAAGCAATTTGAAAATAGCATACATTTGCATCTTTCAATATAATTCCTTCTTATTTTGTATCATTTATTTCTATCTTATTTACTCATCAATGAATGGAATTAAAAATGTAATACTGGGGCACCTGGAGGTCTCAGTCGATTAAGCTTCTGACTCTTGATTTTTTTGCTCAGGTCACAATCTCAGGGTCATGAGATTGAGTCCTGCATCAGTCTCTGTTCTCAACAGGTGGTTTGCTTCCCTTCTCTCTCTCCCTCTCCCTCTTCCCCTCCTCCCCACTTGTAATACACACTCTCTCTTTAAAACAAACGAATGAATGAATGATACACTCACCTTTTATTCTATTGCAATTTCGTAAGCATTTCAGCTACTCAATAAAATACTTTAAAGAAAATCTTATCACTTATTAATATAGCAACAAATTCATGTAAATACGGTCACATTTATAAAATAGTACTCTATTACAAACATTTAATATATGCAAATTCTGTAAGCATATGCAACTGACAAATGTCTACCATTTACAAGAAAAATTATCTCAGCCAGTAGTTTCATAAATTGATAATTATTCAGAGATTGTAGGTATTGTTCCTATTAAGTAGAGATGATATTTGCATAGAATTACTAATTAGGGAAACAATTAACTTGTTACTAGATATCCTTTAGCTTAGATATATATAATATGCCATTATGAAGTTGAATGCGATATTATAAATAAGATGATTTTTTTTTTTTTTTAGTTTTTACTTACATTCCAGTTAGTTAACATGCAATGCAATATTAGTTTCAGGTGAACAGTTTAGTGATTCAGTACTTCTATACAACACCCAGTGCTCATCACAAGTGCACAACTTAATCCTCATCACCTATTTCACCCATCTCCCCTTCCATTTTCACCCTGGTAACCATCAGTTTATTCTCTAGTTAAGAGTCTGTTTCTTGGCTTTCCTCTCTTTTTTTCTCCGCTATGGTCTGTTTCTTAAATTGCACATGTGAGTGAAATCATATGGTATTTGTGGCCAATTGTAAGGCACTTTATCATATTTCTAATTCCAAAGAGTATATAAATATATATTTAAAACTTTCAAAAAAAATCCTTGGTCAAAAGAGATATTAAATCAAAGATACCTTATGAAAGCATCAAATTTTCTATAATCCTTATACTGAAAAAGTAAACACAAAACAACAACAAATTTTAAGTATTGCTCTTCAAATGATTATATGATTACTTACGGAAATGGTTATATAAAAGTGATCAAAACAAAAATTATAAGAAATACCATGTGGGAAATTATTTAATATATATTTATTTTATCTTATGATTTAGGAAGCATTGCATCAGTCTTCTAACTACTAAGAACCTGAAGGAAAAAATAATGAAATGTGATTTCTTGTTTTTAGTAAACATACATGAGAAAATGCAAGTCACACAGTATTGAAATAATGTGAAAATGTGAGCTCTTATGCATGTATCTTACTAATAGTGAATTATCAGTACATATTTGGTTAATTTGATACAATATGACAAAAATGCTCTGGGATTTTGGGAAACTATATATTCAAATAATCTATTTTAGCTATATGGAACATGAGTCTTGAGTGTTTATTATTAAGAATTATACAAGTTACTATATTATTTAATAAAACAGCATATTGTGTAGATGAATAATGTTGGCCAAGATTGGACAATTAAGAGATGGACTCTGTAAGACGGAGATAGTATCAGTTGATATGTGTGGTAATGTGCAATAGAATTAAATGGAATTCCAGAACTGAGGACTACAATTGGAAAGACTTGCTAGGGCTTATTGTGCAAGGCTCTGGATATTAGAAGAGATAGATATAGGTAGATATAGAGGTAACAGTTTTTATATGATGTAGTTACTTTTTCTTTTAACATTTATTTCTATAAAAACTGTATAGAGTAATCACTAGGATTTTCCATATATTATAAATAATGAAATTAAGAAAATTAAATGAGTTAACTTTCTCTGGCCACACAGCTACCAAATACTGTAAATAAAATTTATGCCCAAGAATTCTAACAACAGAACTTCTATTCTGAATTATATAGTAGATGACCATTGCAGTAGATTAACTTATCTTGACTCTGTTTTGTTATTAATTTTAGACAGAATGTCTCTAGCTGTTCCACAGGTAAATTATCTTGATTATTGATTTTAAATACATGTCATCGTGATTTATAAAAACTATTCTTGGTTCATATTATAGTTCACAAATAAAACTGAGATTTTAAAAATAGAATTTATTCATATAGTGATGTTTGTATTTTTCTATTAGTAAATAATTAAATACTTATAATTTTCTCTATTAGAAAGTTTACATATCATAAAAATAAATATATCTATATATTTATAGTTTCATTAAAGCAATATTTACTATATAAAATACATTTATTATTTAAAGAATCAAAAATTTTACCAACTATATTTTATAGTATTCAGTTTTGTGTATATGATTTAGTCAAATTAAACCATATTTTATTCACTTTCACTCTCATTTTGCACTTATTTCTGAATTACAGATGTACTCTAGTTATTATAGCTATACTAGACTGAAAGCAAACAAGTTCACTTTGAACATAACCAGTCTCCAAAGTCAAGAACTAGTTCCTTTTCCCAGATAGAATTCTGCTACCCAATTTGGTATGTGTCATTCTAGAAATATTTGTTTGATTCTGTATATATTAATGCATTTATTTATATGCATATGAAGAGGTTTCCTTTTTATGTAGATGAGGCATAGTATATGGTTTTCAATTTGAAGTTCTTTGAACTTAATTTTGTTATAATTAGGTTGATATCAATATGTATAGATACACAGAAATTTTGTAAAGAATGTATTGTAATTCATATTACACATTAAAATCTGGCGCCTGGGTGGCTCAGGGGGCTAATCCTCTGCCTTCAGCTCAGGTCATGATCTCAGGGTTCTGGGATTGAGCTCTGGCATCTAGCTCTCTGCTCAGCAGGGAGCCTGCTTCCCACTCTCTCTCTGCCTGCCTCTCTGCCTACTTATGATCTCTCTCTTTCTGTGTCAAGTTAATAGATAAAATCTTTAAAAAAAATAAAGTAAAATCTTATAAACAATTTATCAGTAATCATTAACATTGTAACCATATGGATAACATATTTGCCTATGTAACACTGAAAAAATAAAAAAAAAATTGCCAAATGTGTATGCAATTGAGCTAACAGTCACTGTAATCAAAATTTCTTTAAAGGATTATTTTAAGAAAAGCACAGTAAACAAATAAGAAAGGCAAGTAATGGTTATAGAAAATATCACAATACATATAGCTGACAACAGAATAGTATTAACAATATATAAAGATCTCCTTGAATCAGCTAAGAATCTTTCACCCTGTTGTGAAAGATGCAAATTATATGAAAATGCAATTCTGAAAAGAATAAATACAAACATTAGTAAATACATGAATAAAACACTTGAGTTAATTGCAAGAAATTGGAGAAATTTAAAAATATGTTTTTACGTGTATGTGCATGTTTGTGCGTGTATCTTAATTTGCTTACTGTGGTTTTCCCATTCACAATACAAGGTTTTGTTCTCTTTATTACTCCCTCTGTTTAATGACTGGTTAGTCAGGTATAAAGTGTGACTATAATCTTATAAATCAGAAGACATAAAGAGATTCAAAAAGTGACACTAATTGAAATATACCTGCAGAAAAATTATCAATTTTTTTGTTAATTCATCTTCTAGGTATTTTTATAATTTTGTTCTTGGACATAAAAACATTTCTTCCATTGCATGATCTACTCAGGAAGTAATAAAGGTAGAAAATAAACTGATTTTTACATATTAACTTTGTAAATATTAACATGATATCTACTAGCTTTTCAACTGATTCTCTTGAAATTTTCAAGAATATAGTACCGGATAATGAATTTGAATATTCCTTGCCAAATTTATTATTTTAATTTCTCTTTTCACATTAGTTCCTAATATCATTGTTAAGCCCCTACAAAAACGAGCTTCGGGTGGTTTATTCATCCACTGTTGCGCTTTAAGCTTGTTTCTGATTGTTAATTTGACATATATTTATACCTAATTTAAATACATATCTATTTTATCAAATGGCATTCTGCCATCTAAAGATTTTATTCTTCTATTAACATGAATTTTTTGAAATGTAGAAATAGATTTACTATGATTGAACCATGAAATAAAGCTCAATTTTTATGCTGCATAATCCTTTGAAAGTTCTTCTGTCTTATAGTTTATAATATTTTATTTAAGATATTTGCTTCAGTATTTACAAGTGAGATTGTTCTGTACTATTAGATTTTGGCATCAATATCATACTGACTCTGTTAAAGGAATTTCAAAGCTCCTCTTTTCTTGCTGGGGTCTGAGACAGTTTAAATTACATTTGGCATTATCTATTCTTGAAGTTTTCAAAAAATTGGCTTTGGACTCCAATGCTCTTTGGGAAAAGTCATTTTTTGAAAACATTCCCAAATTGCCTCCAGAGTAATTGGTCTATCTGGATTTTCCATCTCTTTTACTGCCTGTCAATCCTAGTAATTAGAATAAATGAAATAATTTGCTAAATTGGGCTTATTCTCTACTACCCCACTAATATAAAAGGCTTTTCTGAGAACAAGCATTAACTGTTTAGAAAAGAGTAATAATAATAAAAAAAAATCCCACTCACATAAAAAACAAGTAACATCTAAAAATAAATTTAAGAACTGTGTAGTACCTATAGATATAAAAAAAATCTGTAAAATATTACTAAGAAACAAAGGAAACAAATGGAAAGAAATACTATTTATTTTCTGGATGGAATTACTCAAAGATGTTAATTATTCCGAAAAATGCAATAGATTCAGTTCAATTCTAAAGGAAGTCAGATAATCACAAGATTATTTTATTTTACATTTTAAGATTTTATTTATTTATTTGAGATAGAGAGAGAAAGTGTGTGCCCATGAGCAGGGGAGGGACAAAGGAAGAGAGTCTCAAGCAGACTCCTTGCTGCGTGCAGAGCCCAAGGAAGGGCTCAATCCCATGACCCTGAGATTATGACCTGACCTGAAAACAGAGGCCAGCACAAGTGACTGAGCCACCCAGGTACCCCTCACAAGATTATTTTCAAGTATATCAGAAAAAAGAATGTGCAAGGATAACCAATGGCAGTGTGAAAAAAAGAGCAGTGAGAAGGAACTTGCCCTATGTAACTAACATCAAAACATATTCTATGACACTTCTTTTCATTACATCTGTATATTAGCAGCAACGGCCACAGTTTGCCAAACTGTGGAAAGAACCAAGATGCCCTTCAGTTGATGAATGGATATAGACGATGTGGTCCACGTATACTTTAGAGTATTATGCCTCCATCAGAAAGGATGAATACCCAACTTTTGTAGCAACATGGACAGGACTGGAAGAGATTATGCCAAGTGAAATAAGTCAAGCAGAGAGAGTCAATTATCATATGGTTTCACTTATTTGTGGAGCATAAGGAATAACACAGAGGACATGGGGAGATAGAGAGGAGAAGGGAGTTGGGGGAAATTGGAAAGGGAGATTAACTGTGAGACTGTGGACTCTGAGGAACTAACTGAAGGTTTTGGAGGGGAGGGATGGGAGGTTGTGTGAACCTGGTGGTGGGTATTGTGGAGGGCACATATTGCATGGAGCACTGGGTGTGGTGCATAAACAATAGACTCTGGAACACCAAAAAGAAATTTAAAAAATAAATAAAAATTTAAGAAATCATATTCTATGGCAATGTTAATTTAAATAATGTTAGACTGAAAGAGGAATCATCTCATGGGGCAGTAACAGAGTGGTATTTAGAAACATAGATTTTGTGATTAAACTAGTACTTTTAATCAGTGGATACTGGATATTCTCATTAAAGAATATTTAAAGTATAAATATATTTGAAAGATGTATAATACATCATTCAGAAATGAATAAGAATGTTATAAAGGAAGGAAATAAGCACAGAAATTTAACATTTGTTTTTATAAATCAATTGATACCCTCTATAGAATAGCAATAGCCAATAAAGCTTTAATACTTGTCAGTCAGACAGAGAGAATTAAACACAGCCACACCTGGGACAGAAGATACAGCCAATTAGTAACCATTCTGGTTCTTCTGTGGTTCACTGGCTAAATACTAGTCATGTATTAAATACATGTGGTTTACATTTACTGAACTATGTTTAATTTTGTATCTGATGTATTTCTGCATAATAATGAGTTAAGGTTTTAAAATTATGTTATGGATTTTGGAAAGATTTAAATAATAGTATTATCCTTTCTCATGTTTTAATAAAACTCACCTATAAACTCTACAACTCATTTTATAATTTTCTCAGTATTCGTTAAGTCCTTGTAGGTGAATTTTGAAGTTCATTCCCCAGTAAATTTTTATTTTACTTAGTTATTCAATGAAAAGTTATGGACCTCTTCAGGTTAGACTATAGAAATTTGCAGTTTTTCTTTTTTTTTTTTTTTTTTTTTTTTTTTTTTTTTTTTTTTTTTTTTTTAAAGATTTTTATTTATTTATTTATTTGACAGAGAGAAATCACAAGTAGATGGAGAGGCAGGCAGAGAGAGAGAGAGGGAAGCAGGCTCTCCACTGAGCAGAGAGCCCGATGTGGGACTCGATCCCAGGACTCTGAGATCATGACCTGAGCCGAAGGCAGCGGCTTAACCCACTGAGCCACCCAGGCGCCCCGAAATTTGCAGTTTTTCACTCCATCCTAACATTGTAAAAATTTAGGTAATTTCCAAAATAATAACTCCTTAGAAATATAAATCAAGTAACTTGCAGAGGAATAAACACTTATTAGGAGATAATGGATCAGGTGACACACACTGCTGACTCATAGTGGGAAGAGATACAAACCTACAGTCACAGAGGATGTTTGCTGGAGTAAGGGCAAAATTTCTCAAGTGTGGCTAGAGTGATAGAGAGATTAGAGTTCCAACGAGTCTTCACCTGGAGTGAACCCAGTTTTTGTCAATTCATTTCCATGGGACCTTCACCAGGTATATAAAGCTGAAGGTTGGGGAAGTAATAGAGTGTTGACTGGACAATTACAGTTATTTAAATAATGGAAAATTGTTAATAAGGAATATATTCTGCATCCTCAAGAAGGTGAGCAGGATGAACTTTAAAATTCTTTTCTTCTCCATCAGAATAAGGTGTATTTTCATACCATAGTAATATTTTCCTTAATTTTAGTATTACCTGAATCCATATTTGATTATTTATTACAACATAATTGGTTACTGGCATTTTGTTAAGAACAAAAGTAACATCTTTATATATAATTGTTTTAAAAAGAGTATAAATTATCCTTAGTTTAAAGTATAAATGAGTATATACTCTGGAAAAATATATAATCGAGAATATATGCTAGTGAAATACATAAACTATAGATGATAAGAATATTAACATTGCATGAACAAAAGTTGTGAGAGTGTAAAGAAAAATAATTATGAAAACATCTTTTTTTTTAAGATTTTTAATTTATTTATTTGACAGATAGAGATCACAAGAAGGCAAAGAGGTAGGCAGGGGCAGGGGAAGCAGGCTCCCTGCTGAGCAGAAAGCCCAACATGGGGTTGGATACCATGACCCCGGGATCATGACCTGAGCTAAAGGCAGAGGCTTTAACCAACTGAGCCACCCAGGCACACCTAAGTATGAAAACCTTCTTAATGAATTAACCACTTCATATATACTTAAATTCTATAACAAAATATTATTTTCTAGTTATATATATTTTTAATTTTTAATTTTTTATAAACATATATTTTTATCCCCAGGGGTACAGGTCTGTGAATCACCAGGTTTACACACTTCACAGCACTCACCAAAGCACATACCCTCCCCAATGTCCATAATCCCACTCCCTTCTCCCAAACCCCCTCCCCCCAGCAACCCTCAGTTTGTTTTGTGAGATTAAGAGTCACTTATGGTTTGTCTCCCTCCCAATCCCATCTTGTTTCATTGATTCTTCTTCTACCAATTAAGCCATCATGTTGCATCACCACTTCCTCATATCAGGGAGATCATATGATAGTTGTCTTTCTCTGCTTGACTTCTTTCACTAAGCATGATACGCTCTAGTTCCATCCATATTGTCGCAAATGGCAAGATTTCATTTCTTTTGATGGCTGCGTAGTATTGCATTGTGTATATATACCACATCTTCTTGATCCATTCATCTGTGGATGGACATCTAGGTTCTTTCCATAGTTTGGCTATTGTGGACATTGATGCTATTTGGGTGCACGTGTTCCTTTGGATCACTACGTTTGTGTCTTTAGGGTAAAGACAGTAGTGCAATTGCTGGGTCATAGGACAGTTCTATTTTCAACACTTTGAGGAACATCCATGCTGTTTTCCAGAGTGGTTGCACCAGCTTGCATTCCCCCCAACAGTGTAGGAGGGTTCCCCTTTCTCCGCATCCTCACCAGCATCTGTCATTTCCTGACTTGTTGATTTTAGCCATTCTGACTGGTGTGAGGTGATATCGCATTGTGGTTTTGATTTGTATTTCCCTGATGCCGAGTGATATGGAGCACTTTTTCATGTGTCTGTTGGCCATCTGGATGTCTTCTTTGCAGAAATGTGTGTTCATGTCCTCTGCCCATTTCTTGATTGGATTATTTGTTCTTTGGGTGTTGAGTTTGCTAAGTTCGTTAGAGATAATGGACACTAGTCCTTTATCTGATATGTCGTTTGCAAATATCTTCTCCCATTCTGTCAGTTGTCTTTTGATTTTGTTAACTGTTTGCTGTGCAAAAGCTTTTGATCTTGATGAAATCCCAATAGTTCAATTTTTCCCTTGCTTCCCTTGCCTTTGGCGATGTTCCTAGGAAGATGTTGCTGCGGCTGAGGTCGAAGAGGTTGCTGCCTGTGTTCTCCTCAAGGATTTTGATGGATTCCTTTCGCACATTGATGTCCTTCATCCATTTTGAGTCTATTTTCATGTGTGGTGTAAGGAAATGGTCCAATTTCATTTTTCTGCATGTGGCTGTCCAATTTTCCCAGCACCATTTATTGAAGAGGCTGTCTTTTTTCCATTGGACATTCTTTCCTGCTTTGTCGAAGATTAGTTGACCATAGAATTAAGGGTCTATTTCTGGGCTCTCTATTCTGTTTCATTGATCTATGTGTCTGTTTTTGTGCCAGTACCATGCTGTCTTGATGATGACAGCTTTGTAATAGAGCTTGAAGTCCGGTATTGTGATGCCACCAACGTTGGCTTTCTTTTTCAATATCCCTTTGGCTATTCGAGGTCTTTTCTGGTTCCATATAAATTTTAGAATTATTTGTTCCGTTTCTTTGAAAAATATGGATGGTACTTTGATAGGAATTGCATTAAATGTGTAGATTGCTTTAGGTAGCATAGAGATTTTAACAATATTTATTCTTCCAATCCAGGAGCATGGAACATTTTTCCATTTCTTTGTGTCTTCCTCAATTTCTTTCATGAGTACTTTATAGTTTTCTGAGTATAGATTCTTAGCCTCTTTAGTTAGGTTTATTCCTAGGTATCTTATGGTTTTGGGTGCAATTGTAAATGGGATTGACTCCTTAATTTCTCTTTCTTCTGTCTTGTTGTTGGTGTAGAGAAATGCAACTGATTTCTGTGCATTGATTTTATATCCTGACACTTTACTGAATTCCTGTACAAGTTCTAGCAGTTTTGGAGTGGAGTCTTTTGGGTTTTCCACATATAGTATCATATCATCTGCGAAGAGTGATAATTTGACTTCTTCTTTGCCAATTTGGATGCCTTTAATTTCCTTTTGTTGTCTGATTGCTGAGGCTAGGACCTCTAGTACTATGTTGAATAGCAGTGGTGATAATGGACATCCCTGCCGTGTTCCTGACCATAGCGGAAAAGCTTTCAGTTTTTCTCTATTGACAATGATATTTGCGTTGGGTTTTTCATAGATGGCTTTGATGATATTGAGGTATGTGCCCTCTATCCCTACACTTTGAAGAGTTTTGAAGGGATGCTGTACTTTGTCAAATGCTTTTTCAGCATCTATTGAGAGTATCATATGGTTCTTGTTCTTTCTTTTATTGATCTGTTGTATCACATTGACTGATTTGCGGATGTTGAACCAACCTTGCAGCCCTGGAATAAATCCCACTTGGTCGTGGTGAATAATCCTTTTAATGTACTGTTGAATTCTATTGGCTAGGATTTTGGTGAGAATTTTCACATCTGTGTTCATCAAGGATACTGGTCTAGAGCTCTCTTTTTTGATGGGATCCTTGTCTGGTTTGGGGATCAAGGTGATGTTGGACTCATAAAATGCGTTTGGAAGTTTTCCTTCCATTTCTATTTTTTGGAACAGTTTCAGGAGAATAGGAATTAGTTGTTCTTTAAATGTTTGGTAGAATTCCCCCGGGAAGCCGTCTGGCTCTGGGCATTTGTTTGTTTGGAGATTTTTAAGGACTGTTTCAATCTCCTTACTGGTTATGGGTCTGTTCAGGCTTTCTATTTCTTCCTGGTTCAGTTGTGGTAGTTTATATGTTTCTAGGAATGCATCCATTTCTTCCAGATTGTCAAATTTGTTGAAGTAGAGTTGCTCATAGTATGTTCTTATAATAGTTTGTATTTCTTTGGTTTTAGTTGTGATCTCTCCTCTTTCATTCATGATTTTATTTATTTGGGTCCTTTCTCTTTTCTTTTTGATAAGTCGGGCCAGGGGTTTATCAATTTTATTAATTCTTTCAAAGAACCAGCTCCTAGTTTTGTTGATTTGTTCTATTGTTTTTTTGGTTTCTATTTCATTTTTTTTCTGCTCTGATCTTTATGATTTCTCTTCTCCTGCTGGGCTTGGGGTTTCTTTCTTGTTCTTTCTCCAGCTCCTTTAGGTGTAGGGTTAGCTTGTGTACCTGGGACCTTTCTTGTTTCTTGAGAAAGGCTTGTACCGCTATATATTTTCCTCTCAGGATTGCCTTTGTTGTGTCCCACAGATTTTGAACCGTTGTATTTTCATTATCATTTGTTTCCATGATTTTTTTCAATTCTTCTTTAATTTCCCGGTTGACCCATTCATTCTTTAGAAGGATGCTGTTTAATCTCCATGTATTTGGGTTCTTTCCAAACTTCTTTTTGTGGTTGAGTTCTAGGTTTAGAGCATTGTGGTCTGAAAATATGCAGGGAATGATCCCAATCTTTTGATACCGGTTGAGTCCTGATTTAGGACCGAGGATGTGATTTATTCTGGAGAATGTTCCATGTGCACTAGAGAAAAATGTGTATTCTGTTGCTTTGGGATGAAATGTTTGGAATATATCTGTGATGTCCATCTGGTCCAGTGTGTCATTTAAGGCCTTTATTTCCTTGCTGATCTTTTGCTTGGATGATCTGTCCATTTCAGTGAGGGGAGTGTTAATGTCCCCTACTATTATTGTATTATTGTTTATGTGTTTCTTTGATTTTGTTATTAATTGGTTTATATAGTTGGCTGCTCCCACGTTGGGGGCATAGATATTTAAAATTGTTAGATCTTCTTGTTGAACAGACCCTTTGAGTATGATATAGTGTCCTTCCTCATCTCTTATTATAGTCTTTGGCTTAAAATCTAATTGATCTGATATAAGGATTGCCACTCCTGCTTTCTTCTGATGTCCATTAGCATGGTAAATTCTTTTCCACCCCCTCACTTTAAATCTGGAGGTGTCTTCAGGCTTAAAATGAGTTTCTTGGAGGCAACATATAGATAGGTTTTGTTTTTTTATCCATTCTGATACCCTGTGTCTTTGACAGGGGCATTTAGCCCATTAACATTCAGGGTAACTATTGAGAGATATGAATTTAGTGCCATTGTATTGCTTGTAAGGTGACTGTTACTTTATATGGTCTCTGTTCCTTTCTGATCTACCACTTGTAGGCTCTCTCTTTGCTTAGAGGACCCCTTTCAATATTTCCTGTTGAGCTGGTTTGGTGTTTGCAAATTCTTTCATTTTTTGTTTGTCCTGGAAGCTTTTAATCTCTCCTTCTATTCTCAATGATAGCCTAGCTGGATATAGTATTCTTGGCTGCATGTTTTTCTCGTTTAGTTCTCTGAAAATATCATGCCAGCTCTTTCTGGCCTGCCAGGTCTCTGTGGATAAGTCAGCTGCCAATCTAATATTTTTACCATTGTATGTTACACACTTCTTTTCCCGGGCTGCTTTCAGGATTTTCTCTTTGTCACTGAGACTTGTAAATTTTACTATTAGGTGATGGGGTGTGGGCCTATTCTTATTGATTTTGAGGGGTGTTCTCTGAACTTCCTGAATTTTGATGCTCGTTCCCTTTGCCATATTGGGGAAATTCTCCCCAATAATTCTCTCCAGTATACCTTCTGCTCCCCTCTCTCTTTCTTCGTCTTCTTGAATCCTAATTATTCTAATGTTTTTTCGTCTTATGGTGTCACTTATCTCTCCAATTCTCCCCTCGTGGTCCAGTAGCTGTTTGTTCCTCTTTTGCTCAGCTTCTTTATTCTCTGTCATTTGGTCTTCTATATCACTAATTCTTTCTTCTGCCTCATTTATCCTAGCAGTGAGAGCCTCCATTTTTGATTGCACCTCATTAATAGCTTTTTTGATTTCAACTTGGTTAGATTTTAGTTCTTTTGTTTCTCCAGAAATGGCTTTTATATCTCCCAAGAGGGTTTCTCTAATATCTTCCATGCTTTTTTCGAGCCTGGCTAGAACCTTGAGAATTGTCATTCTGAACTCTAGATCTGACATATTACCAATGTCTGTATTGATTAGGTCCCTAGCCTTCGGTACTGCCTCTTGTTCTTTTTTTTTGTGTTGAATTTTTCCGTCTTGTCATTTTGTCCAGTTAAGAGTATATGAAGGAGCAAGTAAAATACTAAAAGAGTGGCAACAACCCCAGGAAAATATGCTTTAACCAAATCAGAAGAGATCCCAAATCGTGAGGGGGGAGAAAGGGGATAAAAAGAGGTTCAAAAAGGAGGAAAGAAAAAAGAAAGAAAAAACAAAACAAAAGAAAAGAATTTTTAAAAAAGAAAATAAATAAAAAATATAAAAAAGAAAATATATATATTAGATAAACTAGTTAAAAAACGTTAAAAAAGAAAAGGGTTAAAGTTAAAAAAAAATGTACCAGAAGGCGAGAAAAAAAAATGAAAAAGAAAAAAAGTAAATTAACTGCAAGACTAAAAAAAAAAATCACAGGGAGAATGCCATGAGTTCCATCTTTGCTTTCTCCTCCTCTGGAATTCTGCTGCTCTCCTTGGTATTGAAACCGCACTCCTTGGTAGGTGAACTTGGTCTTGGCTGGATTTCTTGTTGATCTTCTGGGGAGGGGCCTGGTGTAGTCATTCTCAAGTGTCTTTGCCCCAGGCCGAATTGCACTGCCCTTTCAGGGGCTGTGCTGATTAATCCCCTCGGGTTTGCTTTCAGGAGCTTTTGTTCCTTGAGAGCTTTCCATAGAGTTCCGGAGGACGGGAATACAAATGGCGGCCTCCTGGTCTCCGGCCCGGAGGAGCCGAGAGCCCGGGGCCCCACTCCTCAGTGCACCCTCAGAGAGCAGCGCCCAGTTACTCCCGTCTGCCTGACCTCAGGCCGCGCTCCGAGCTCACCGAGCCTGTGGCTAGTTCAAGGTAACACAAAGCTGTGAGCTCACTGCAGGCTCTGTCTCTGTAGCTGGCTTTCCTGTTCCAATACCCACAAGCTCTCAGACACTCAGACACCCCCGATCCTTCTGTGACCCTGCGGGACCTGAGGCCACGCTGACCCCGCGTGGGCTTCGCCCCGGTTTAGCCTCTGGAGCAATGTCCCTCAGCGGAACAGACTTATAAAAGTCCTGATTTTGTGCTCTGTTGCTCAGCTGCTTGCCGGGAGCTGGTCCCTCCGCCCCGGGGTCTATCTTCCCGTCGCTTTGGATTCACGTCTCCCCCAGTCCTACCTTTCAGAAAGTGGTTGTTTTTCTCTTTCCAGAATTGCTGTTCTTCTTCTCTTCAATCTGCCGATGGATTTGCAGGTGTTTGCAATCTTTGGATAAGCTATCTAGCTGGTCTCCTGCTAGCTGAAGTAGTCTCAGCCTACTACTTCGCCATCTTGACTCCCTATTTTCTAGTTATATTTTAACATTTGTTGAACAATAAGAATACTTGTGTCATGGAAGATGGTAACACTTTATATTATTATTTTATGCACTGAATTTAATTTAGGTATTTATAATTGATTATGGTTTGATTATTAATATAGAAGAGTGTATACTTTTGCCCTGGTGAATAAAAGTTTTAGATTGTATCCATTTGTATATTATTTCATATTCATACATCTATTTTTTTCCAGTGGTTTTCATTGAGACATTTCTTCATTCTTGCCAAAAATTTTTGTTCATTATCTTCAGATGATAATGAAAGTGACAGTGAAAGTGAGGGTAAGAACTGCAGATTTTTCTTAATAATATGATTATTTTAAATGTTATCACTTTACACATTAGTATTTATTTATGAGTGTGTGTGTGTGTGTGTGTGTGTATGGATGTCTAATTTTTGACATTTGGGCTCTCTGCTCAGTGGGAAGTCAGCTTCTCCCTCTCATTCTGTGATTTCTTTCACTCTTGATTTCTCTCAAATAAATAAACAAAATATTTAAAAAATTAAAAAAAAGAAATATTACAAAAGAAAACTAGAAGGTAGGGGTGCCACTATGGCAGAGTTGGTTAAGTGTCTGCCTCTTGCTTTCAGCTTAGTTGGTGATCTCAGGGCCCTGATCTCAGTATGATGAGATAGAACCCCATGTTGGGCTCAGTATGGAGTCTGCTTGAGATTCTCTGTCTCTCTCCCTTGCCCATCACCAAGTAAATAAATCTTTAAAAAACAACAAAACAACAACAACAACAAAAATCCCTAAAAGGCAAATCAAAGAGAGGAAGGAAATAAATACAGTGTATTTATCTACTAAAAGCCTTATACTTAAAATATTTAAGGAAATCCTACAAATTAGTAAGAAAAATTCAGGTAATACAGTTTTCAAAACATGGTAAGAGCTTTCAATATTCATTTCCTTAAAGTAGTCCAACATCATTAGTTGACAGGATTATTAGAATAGACATTTAAGCCACACTGTATTACGACTGTGCCCCAGCAGAATAACTAGAATTCAAAAGACTGATGAAACCAACTGAATGAGTGGATATAGAGTGACTGATCTGCTCATATGTGTTTAGTAAGAGTATAAACAACAAAGTATGTAATAAAATTTTTCTCAGTTTCCAATAAATTTGAGCCTATGCCTAATCAGACCCAGTAGTTCCACTCCAAAAATATAATTGCAAGAAATGAGAACATAAATTCACACACACAATATTAAGGATTATTTATAGAAGTTTTATTTACAATAACTGAAAATTGGAAACAGCTAAGTGTCCATCACCAGAACAGTTAAACAAATTGTAAATTAATTCTATTGAGTGATATATAGAATTAAAAGTGATGCATGCAACTGCATGGATTTGAGCAAAAGAAACCACACACAAGGAGGTTAATGTTATATTATATTATTACATTTTTTTTTTAAGATTTTATTTATTTATTTGACAGAGAGAGATCACAAGTAGGCATAGAGGCAGGCAGAGAGAGAGAGAGAGGAGGAAGCAGGCTCCCTGCTGAGCAGAGAGCCCGATGCGGGACTCGATCCCAGGACCCTGAGATCATGACCTGAGCCGAAGGCAGTGGCTTAACCCACTGAGCCACCCAGGCGCCCTATATTATTACATTTATATGAAGTTCTAGAATGAGCAAAACTAATTTGTGTTAATAGAATTCTAAGGAGTAAAGGTTATGAGGTCAGGTGGGAGAATTGAATGTCAGGAACAAGAGGTTCCATTCATTGGGTGAATGGAACTCCCTCTTTGTTTCAATCTAGGTGGTGATTACCCAGGAAAGACGTAGGTTAATATTCTCCAAGTTGCACACTTAAGAACTACTCATTTTATGTGCAGGATAAAGAAAGGAAGGAAGGGAGGGAGGGAGGAATTAGGGAGAGAGGAAAGGAGGAATGCCTGTCAGACCAAAACAACATCCTTCCTGGGAAGTCTTCTATAGATAAGAGGTGGAGAAGAAAGGAAGGAAAACAATGAAGATCACATTTAAGAAGACTTGGACACCTGGGATTAAATATTAGCTACCTATATCTACAAGAGCAGAGAGGATGCATGCTTCTAGGAAAGAGGACATGGCTGATTTTATCAAAGGGATTTAAGTATGGTTAAGCTCACTCTATCACTCCCATTCCTTCCCAGCATACCTCAACAAATAGCTGTTTACTCCCAAAGGAATACAATAACTGTAAAGGAATCAACATAAACATTCTTATATTGGGCTATGTTATGCTGTAATAGATGTTATAAATGAGGAATGTGCCAGGAGAAAAAGAATATTTAAGAATATCAGAAAAATAACCCCAGAAAACTGGAACATTACCAACAAATAATTCTGCGGCTTTCACAGAAACTAATGGCAAGACAATTCCCTTAACAAAACTTTTTTTTTTTTTTTTTTTTTTTTTTTCATGAAAATGGAGACACCAAACAAATAGGAGCCAGGGAAGAAATAGATAAATGCAATTTTATAGAGTCAGTACTATTTTGAAGTCTCTGTAAGAAACAAAAATATAACTGAAAGCTAGGGAAAATGAAGTCAAACAAAAAAAATTAAAAATAAAATAAAATAAACTATTAAAAGAATACAGATATGAGAGAAATATAAAGAAGTATTACCATATGCATGCATGAGACTTGTTCAACCTTCTGTTAATCGTGTTTTATATACTTCCGTAATTTGCCTTCTCTGTGTGATCATCCGAGGCTTCTGAAAAGCACGAAGGCTGCACTGACTCTCGGGACTTTATTAGAGGGCATGCCTGCCTCAGAGAAACATGAAAGGAATCAAGGAGGCCGGGGGAGCAGTCAGACTGCAATGCACGTCTGATCCCAAACGAAAGGAAGGACAGAAGTTTGGAAGAACACGTCCTTGACTGCCATGTGGTCAAAGAAAGTTTTGGCAGGAAAACCAGAGTCTTGGGAAAAAAGACAACAGGCAGAGGAGTTCTACATCTCAGAGAGGTGGACCTACCTTAATCATGCTTCCAAACTCTGTAATCAGTTGGAAGCAGCATGTGGAAAGCCTAGTTGTTGCATGAACAGTGGAGGAATCGCACAGAAAGCTACCACTGGGGAATTTGTCAGTGGTCCTTCCTGTAGGTGGGAAGACTGAGAGGTCCTTTCTCCTGGCTATCACACTAGGCCAGCGTATGTAGGATGCATGTTTATTATTGAGCCCTACTTCACCAGTCCCTGTTTTTCCATGAATGATACCGTGTTTATCCTCTTGTGAGTTTCAGCTGTTCCTATAAAAGCTGATTCATCACCAGATGTGACTAGTCCAGGAAAGAGCACATAATGCAATCCAATTAATGTGACTTTTATTTATATATATATATATTTTTTAAAGATTTTATTTATTTATTGGACAGAGATCACAAGTAGGCAGAGAGGCAGGCTAAGAGGGGAGGAAGCAGGCTCCCTGCTGAGCAGAGAGCCCTATGCAGGGCTCGAACCCAGGACCCTGGGATCATGACCTGAGCCAAAGACAGAGGCTTTAACCCACTGAGCCACCCAGTCTCCCCTTTATAGATATATCTTGATATATCTTGATGATGTATCTTTTAATGATATATATTTTAATGATATATCTTAAAACTATTTTCATGTCAGTACTTATATACTTATCACATAATGTTTAATAGCCAGGTGGTTTTCTTCCAAAATATATTTACTCTTGAATTAATAGGCATTAACTTTCCTTCTAGTTGTTTGCTGTTAACACATTGGTTTGAACACAAACACACACACACACACATACTTCGAATCTATCTAAAGGTAAATCTAAAAATTGCTGAATACAAGAGGATATGCCATTTTTTTTAATATGTTGAAATTTAAAACAAGGGTGATGAAGACAGATTATTTTACATATAAAAAATACAACTTATTTAATGTAACTGATAAAGTATTAATATTTGGCAAATAACTCTAAAATGTTAATCATCATTTTACATTTTCATACCCTGAAGGAATTTTTTGGGTTTTAGTGCATAGATATAGATATAGATAGACATATAAATATAATATGTATTTATTTATTCACCTTGCATATATATATGTGATATATGTACACATATATATCAGCATTTTCTGTAATAAAATTGACATGCAATTTATATCAGACACAACACATATGTATAAAACATTTTGAAGTGATTATGCTTAATGTGTCTATATAGTATTTTTTGCAAAGTTGCACAAAATCAATAAAACCATTAAAATTGTTCAAATGTATAAATGTCATTTATTATATGTAATATAATTGATAACATAATTGATTTGGCAACATGTGTAAATAAAGAGGTATACAAAAACATCTCAGTTTACCCCATGGATAGAAATAAACTCGTATTTGCACTTTCAAGCTTGGTGTGACAAGATAAATTTGGACACATTTTCCATTGAGTATTAAGCAGTATTTAGCTTCAGTCCTCATAAAGCTTTAAAAAATTATTTGATAAATTATTTAAAAAGGCTCACAAATAATACATCTGTTTTCTCCAACTGTAAGGTGTACTAAATTCAGCTATAACTGTATCATTTAGACTTATAAGCTGTAGGCTAGATTCTCCATGTCTACTTAAAGTGGAACTTCTAATGTTTTTAACAAAATGTGGATGAAAATACTTTGATCTACACTTTACACATTTCTCTATATTTCTAAAATATCTAAACCAAGCCTTAGGATCAATCAAAAATGAGGTATACCTCATATCAAAATGTTATTTAAATGTCATATGTTGCAGATTATACTTCAAAATCTTCTTGTCTGTGTTGTGTATGAATTAATATAAAATCAGAATTTATAACTACAAGGTGTACACCTATTATTGTTTTCAAGATGAGTATAAAGTTTATAGTCACAAAAAGTTGGTACAATTTCAGCTGTTTGCTGAAATTCTTTAGGAATCTAATACTGGACACATAATATTTTAGAATTTAAGTTTAAATGTTATTTTTGATGTATTAAGTGCTATTTTTTATGATAAAGATGACAATTAAATTTAAGGAGAAAGTTTTCTGAGGGTAGAGATTTCTCTAAATGTGATGAGTTGCATAATAGACTATTCAGAATTATTTGAAATCTGTTTTGAATTACTTGATTTTTACATTTTTGGGTGTTAGGGTTTACTGTATTCAAGATCTGGTAATGTTCTGTGAATGTAAAAGTAAAGCTGAGAAATTTTTTATCCTATTACAGAAGAAACAGAGGGGAAGACAATAAAGAAATCCCTTTTTTGAATTTTGAAAGAATCCTTTATCACTTATTATATGTATTTTTAATGGATTTTTCTTTTTAGGTACTCAGAATCTGAAAACTCTTCTATTCATAGAAGTTCATTGTAGATTTTTTCATTGTCTTTGCTCTATTTTATTTTTGTATCAGTTTTTTTTTAATTAATTTTTAATTTTTTATAAACATATATTTTTATCCCCAGGGGTATAGGTCTGTGAATCACCAGGTTTACACACTTCACAGCACTCACCAAAGCACATACCCTCCCCAATGTCCATAATCCCACCCCCTTCTCCCAAACCCCCTCCCCCCAGCAACCCTCAGTTTGTTTTGTGAGATTAAGAGTCACTTATTTTAGAAACTATTATACTTTCAGCTCCCATTTATTTTCCTCAAATAAATAATTATTGTAATGTGTTCATGTGGATACTTTTGTTAATATGTGTTCTTCTAAAATACATTCTTGGGTGCTGGGTGGTTCAGAGGATTAAGCGTCTGCCTTCGGCTTAGGTCATGATCCCCAGGATCCTGGGATCAAGTCCCACATTGGGCTCCCTGCTCCCTGGGGAGCCTGCTTCTCCCACTACCTCTCTCTCTGTCTCTTATGAATAAATAAATAAAATAACACATTCTTAAAATTTTGTGTAATTTTTTTGTGTTTATGTTTGTATTTTTGTGTTTATATTTCTGTCTCATCCATTGCTTCTAAGTAATACACATTACTATATGATGTATTTGCACTTTGCACTGAAAGTTACCCCATTTTGTTGGTATTATAGTTACTTTGTGTTTAACAGATATTTTTAGATGGATCATAGTTATTTCTGAAGTCTTATGTAGGAGTTGTTACATGAGGAGGTCCTAGTTATTTCTAAGTATCATTCAGTTATTGCTGGTCATCCTCTTACAGAAATGTCTTCCTACTGTGCAGTCTCATATGGCATGATGATATAAAGGAGTGGGATGTATTGAGATGACTGTGACCTATGTCACTCAGCCCTGCATGATCTGAAAAGTACAGAGCCAGAAAATCTAGACCGGTTTATTTTTTTCTCCTAAGAAGAATATATGGCTTCTGTTCAAATTGGAAATTCTCTTTTGTCAGAAATGTATTTGGGAATGCAGTACATATAATACAAGTAAACTTTTTTTTTTGTAATAGAAATTATGGGAAGTTGACTGTATTTTTATTTGGAGAGGACAGGGAATATAAACAAACAGTATGTCTGTAGGTGAAATCTCATGAATATGAATTTGTGTGACACACAATTTAGCATAACTGACACAACTTATTGTAAGTCATTGTCTCCATATTAAGTGCCATGTGAGGTTGCTATTGATACAGAAGACTGCCTGAAGATAAGAGTGTCTAGTGATTAAATGTCAACAAATATTGATTAATAAGTAAATGCATGCTATGAAAGAATAATTTGATTATACAAATATGTAGAAATATATAAACAGATGTAGTATAAGGAAATTTAAAACATTTGATATGTATATTTAGGACATTTATGAATTTTTAAATAAATTATTTGTGTTGTGATAAGATACAAATGTGATGGCAAATATCTTAGTGGAAGTCAATAATAAAACCTGAAAGAAAGTGTAGTAGTTTTAGGTTTTCCAAATTTGTGATTATTTTGATTTCTACTATCATTAAAATAATTTATTTTCTCATACGTATTTATTTATTTTTTTCTTAAAAGAACACCCATAAGTTGCATGTGCCCCAGGCCTCATAAAATTTGGATCTCCACCTGAAAATATATTTCTTTAAAATTGCACTGTTGAATTACTTTAGTGTATAATTTAGAAATTGCTCATATATTAAATAGGCAACTAATGAAATATTTCTTTCATTTGTGATAGTCATATGTAATTGAATAAATCAAGATTAATCCTGCTTTTTAAAAAAATCCCCTTGTTTTGTTGTGTATATTCATAAACAACTTATGTAAGATAGAAATAATATTTTAATCAAAAGTTTGATACTATTTCCTCTTAAGCTATTTGAGTTGTCAACCTAAGAATGATGTAAAATGAGGCAAATTCAAATTACCAGAGACTGAGTTTACTGGGGAAAAGCAAGAAAACTGCAGTTTGGGGAAATACATGCTATAGCTAGCTACAGGTTGAGGGGTTAGTACAGGCTACATTTATAGTCAAAGAATGAAAACAGGGGAGGTCCTACCAGAATCCAGGCAGTCAATTCATTGGCTTGAAGATAGGGAGAGATTCTTGCTGGATGTTCACTGGTGGGGAGGAGATAAATCTTGGTCTTCTGTAAATCAGGCACTTAATGGAAATCAGTCTCTCAGTTCTTAAGTTCCAATCTTTTACAGGAACATGGGTGAAATTCTCTATTTCATAGTTTCTTGTTTCATTTTAAATTGAAATTCTTTCTCAGAATGTATTATTTAAAAAGCATGTGCTACCAATTCATTTTTTTTAATTTTTTATTTTTTATAAACATATATTTTTATCCCCAGGGGTACAGGTCTGTGAATCACCAGGTTTACACACTTCACAGCACTCACCAAAGCACATACCCTCCCCAATGTCCATAATCCCACCCCCTCTCCCAAACCCTCTCCCCCCAGCAACCCTCAGTTTGTTTTGTGAGATTAAGAGTCACTTATGGTTTGTCTCCCTCCCAATTCATTTTTAATAGTTACTTCCAATGTCTTTAATTTTTACATTGATTTTAGATATTCTAGGAATTTTGCCATATTACCTAAATTTTCAAAAATATTAGTGAAGATGGTTCAAAACATATTAAGCAGTTTAGTTTTATTTCTGTACTTTTAACATAGATAAATACATAGATATAAAAAAACCTTAATGTGATAATATCACTAGTGTTAGAGTTCTTTCTTTTTTATTTTTAAATATCCTTTATTATGTCTAAATTTTGTTTGTTTTTATTGTTTGCAAGTTCATTGATTTTTATCCTTTATATTTAATATGAATTTTGCCCTTTTTTCTGTGGGTTATTCTATTGCTTTAATCCATTTTAAATTAACTGAACACTTCTGGTTTTTAGATATTTTTCTTAATAAATAAATCTAAATTAATTCTTGTTTTGCCTTAGCTAGGTCATACTATGAGGTGTGCTATGCAGGTTATTATTAATCAACTCTGAACTTTTCTTAATTTACTTTATAACTTTACCATGCCCTCTTCTTTTAGCTTAAATACCACAATACTGTATAACTTAACTTTCACAAATATGGGGCATTTTTAGGTATTTTATGTTATTACTCTGTTATCACAACTTATTATTCTAAGGCTTCTATCAGCTCTGTGACCAAAATATCTTTCTCAAGACTCTAGAGGCATCTCATTGAAATGTAAACCTCAACTAAGATGGCACCCAGCTCTCACTCTTTCTATAGGAAGGTAGGAGCTCTTGGTGGGCACCTAACTCCAAACTGGAAAACTACTTCCTGTCATCAACAACTGTGAAATTTGTTCCTCCTTTGGATAAAGCCAATTAACTACCATAGGTGGTTGCCCCAATTATGAAATAAATTTTAGGTGTGAGAAATGGTGGTGTCAAATCCTATTGCTTGAGAACTAGTTATTTTTTATCTAGAAATGTGTCAGTAATGGATTATATCTGCTTGACTTATATAAAAGGGTAAGATTTCTTTCTGTCTTTGCAGTCTTTGGGAGGATTACCTATGATACATATCACATTCTGGTTTAGTGCTTATTTGTAATAAAAACTGTTTTCTTTCTCTGTTACCTTTGTGAAGAGGATTTCTGTTTGAGAGAAGATTATGGTTTTAGTTATATTTCCCCACAGTGCTTAAGAAGAAAATATTCTTTGTTGGATATTTATTTCAGTTTATAACGTTACCTTTCTAGTTTTAAAAGTATATTGTTTAGTATTTTAATATCACTACTCATTAGTTTTTGTCAGTGAATCTATTAGTTTCTGAGTTTGGCAAACTAAAATATTCTGCTACAGATGTTGATACAATATTTCTTTAATTTTGGTAATTTATTCACTTATGTTTTTCATGTATTTTTAGTTACCTACAGAAATATGATGGTTAGATATTCTTTTCTTATTCTTTATTTTACCACAATATGACTTTTTTATATACCTTTATTTTTGCTTCCAATTATGTTTTCATATATCAGATGTTAGTATTGATTCCCAAGATTTGTTAGTTCATGAATTTTTCACACATCTTTTTAAATAAACTTATTTTGAATATTAAGGTCTATTTTTAGTTTGTTTGCTATTTTATTCTGCATGTTATGTGATGCCATTTGTGATTGGGACTTGGGAGTTCAACCCATTTATACAATGCACCACCTATTTTTATTAGCAGTTATATTTTCAGTTTAATTATTTTTTAAATCTACTGTATTATATCATCTTTTCTTGTCTTTGATATTTCTTTTTCCGCCTTTCCTGCTTTCAGCTATGTTATCTTCTGCACTTTTAGAATACATACATACTTGTTTTAAAGTTAAATTCTTAAATTAAGAACCTATGTCATTATTTTTGTCTGATCTTCATAACTTATTTGTAATCGTATATATTATCATATGTTGTATGTGTATCAGACCAGTCTTTTAGCAAACACATATCTCTGACCTCCTCTTCATTGTGCAGCCACTTTACCTTAACATTGGATAGATATTTATGTGATGCATTTTTAGAGATATGCCTTCTTATTTTTTATTTCAGTGTAGGACTTTGCTTAGCACAACAATGTTCATACATCTCTGAAAATACTTATATTACTTAAATAAAATATAGTAGGAGATAAAAATTCTAATAATTTCTAATTATTTTCCTTTAAGAATGAAATTGTTATGCCCTTTTTCTTTATTGTTATCTAAATTTTAAAGTCTGCATCTAATCACACTTTTTTTTTGTTATGTCCACTTCTTTTTCTCTGGAAGAATCAAAAAATTCTTATTATAATTTGTTTTTTAAAACGTTATGTTATCAAGGTGCCTGGGTGGCTCAGTGGGTTAACGCCGCTGCCTTCAGCTCAGGTCATTATCCCTGGGTCCTGGGATTGAGCCCCACAATGGGCTCTCTGCTCAGTGGTGAGCCTCCTTCCACCCTCTCACTCTGCCTGTCTCTCTGCCTACTTGTGATCTCTCTCTGTCAAATAAATAAATAAAAATCTAAAAAAAAAAAGCTTTAAAACTTTATTTTATCATATTTAGAGCAGATATTTTACATATAAATAAGAACATTCTTTTTTGCTTCTTATCAAATTCCATGTCCCTCCATTTTAAAAAAACGTATAACTCTGGATATTCTTTTTATTTTATTATTTTTTTTAAAGATTTTATTTATTTATTTGACAGAGAGAAATCACAAGTAGATGGATAGGCAGGCAGAGAAAGAGAGGGAAGCAGGCTCTCCGCCGAGCAGAGAGGCCGATGCGAGACTCGATCCCAGGACTCTGAGATCATGACCTGAGCCGAAGGCAGCGGCTTAACCCACTGAGCCACCCAGGCGCCCCAACTTTGGATATTCTGATAGTAGAGTCGTTCCTTTTGTCTTACTCTTTTATTAATCTTACAAAATATAATTCTCATGATCTTTTTTTATTCTGCCTTGTGTAACTGGAGCTTCCACCTCAGTGATTCATTCTACATCTTTATCTATGGTGTTATTTATCACATCTCTTTCTTTCTCAATTTATATGTTATTTTTTTCACACGTGATACTTTATATTATTTTTATCATTTACTATTTCATAACACATTGCTCATAATTACTCTAATTTTCTTAAATATATTTAACATCTTTATTTTTAGTCTATCTGCTCTGACAATTTCTGTTTAGACAGCATATACTGGTGATTATTTGTATATTTTTATTTGAAGCTATTTTATTATTTTAGTCTTGGAGTGCATATCATAGTAAAGACATTAGTTGTTTGTTTTGTTTTGTTTTGTTTTTTGTTAAGGATCTCAGAGAAGAACAGAAAGGCAGGCTCTAGTCTGATTCACTTCAAGTGATTTTCAGGTGAGTGAATACATGAGTTAGTTCCTGGGCAAAGATCCCAGGCGCCACAGAATCTTGTCTACTGCTACATCAAAGCTGATTATTCAAGCTCACAATTTAACTTTCATTTCTTTAAGAGAAGCTACATTTGAAAAAGACATTGCTCTTGGTAGTCATTGATCTGTCCTGAATATTTTGAGAACTAATATTAAAGGAGTGAAGTGTAAAGATAAATTCATCGGCTGGCACATATTTTCACCATTTTTCAATACTAGCCCAAACTTCTGTGATCCTTATATCACCTATGAAGTCTGGATGTTGTATGCCAACATGTGGGAAAGAGGCAAGGAAAGAGATGAAAATTTTTCTGGAAAAAATTTTATACCCTGTCCCTGGGAACTTATGCTCTGTTGATCTCGAGGTCTTAGTTCCAAAGAGAAGGATGCTACTACCAGAAAATACAACAATGATTCTATTAAACTGAATTAAGACTGCCGTCCATCTGCTTCCTCATAGCCCTTTTGAATTTACAGGCAAACAAAGGAGTTATTGTATTGGCTGGGGTGAATGATCTTGTTTATGAAGGGGAAGTTGAGCTGCCACTACACTATAGAGGGAAGGATTATGCCTGGAATATAAGAGACACCTTATAGTATACCATGACCTTTGATTAAAGTCAGTGGAAAACTACAATCCAATTGAAACAGGACAACTAATGAAGGTTAGGGTGTCCTCACAAAGTAAAGAACCACAGCTGAGGTTTGCTAGGTAGAGTGGGTATATGGAGTGAGTAGTAGAGGAAGACTGTTATAAACACCAACTACAACCATGTGATCAGTTGCAGAAATGAAGACTTTAATCACTATAAGCATTTTCCTCTTTTTCTTTACAAATTTGTTTGCACGTTTGTGTGTATATGAATATATACATATATTAAGCAAATATTTTTGTTTTCTTCTATCCCCTTATCATCTAACATGAGATAGATTAATCAGAGTTAACTTCAAAGCATGATACTGTCACAGAGTATCAAGAAGAGTAAATAGTAGCCAAGGATTTTGCCTCCTTTCTATATAAAGGATTAGCATATCCTTAGTTGTACAAAGGATCTTTGCATCACATTAGGTCAGAAGTATGACTCAGTTTTTATTTGAAGATTAAGTGTGGCTTAAAGAAATGTGTATGAGTGCCAAGTTGATAAAGCAAGCATGAACTGTAAAGATTAGTTTCACTTGTTAATATAACTAATCTAGAGTTCCAGTAATTCAGTTAAATACTAAGTATTTCTGTGAAGGTATGTTGTAAATGCAGTTATTATCTACAGTCAACTGACTGTAAACAAAGAAGATTATCACTAATAATCTGGACCGATGGGCCTCAAATGGAGTCAGGGGAAAACCCTTAAGAACAAACCTAAGGAAATGTCTTCCTTTCTCTCCCTGTCCTCATTGTTACTCTGTCTCAGTCTCTGTTTCTGTCCCTCTATTCTCAGTCTCTCTTTCACTGGTTCTGTTTTGCTTCCAGAACCCCGATGGATACAGAAGTTATAGGAAGTAGAGCAATAAATTAAGAATAACTTTATGACAATTCAGTCAAAATCCAGAATATAAAATATTCTACAAAAGAAATGATCTAACTTCTCCAAAATATTGTTTTTCATTTTTATTATTTCTTTTTTCAATTTCACTAATTTCTACTTAAAAAAAAAAAAACCCACATATTTGTTTCCTTCTAGAATCCTTGGTCTCTGGATTTTTCAATTTTTTTGAGGGAGGCTTGGATGGCTATGTATTTCCCTCTTAGGACCGCCTTTGCTGTATCCCATAGGTTTTGAACTGAGGTGTCTTCATTCTCATTGGTTTCCATGAATTTTTTAAGTTCTTCTTTGATTTCCTGGCTGATCCAAGCATTCTTAAGCAAGGTGGTCTTTAGCTTCCAGGTGTTTTCATTCCTTCCTAACTTTTTCTTGTTTGAACTCCAGTTTCAAAGCATTGTGGTCTGAGAATATGCAGGGAATAATCTCAGTGTTTTGGTATCAGCTGAGCCCTGATTTGTGAACCAGCATGTGGTCTCTTCTGGAGAAGGTTCCATGTGCATTCAAGAAGAATGAGTATTCTGTTGTTTTAGGGTGGAATGTTCTATATATATCTCTATGAGGTCCATCTGGTCCAATGTGTCATTCAATGCTCTTATTTCTTTATTGATTTTCTGCTTGGATGATCTGTCTATTACTGAGAGTAGCATGTCCCATTATTATTATTGTTATTAGCATATTCATATCAACATGACTCTTTATCTTAATTAACAGTTGTCTTATGTAATTGGCTCCTCCCATATTGGGGGCATAAATATTTACAATTGTTAGATCTTCTTGGTGGATAGACCCTTTAAGAATGCTGTAGTGTCCTTCTGTATCTCTGACTGCAGTCTTTTGTGTAAAATCTAATTTATCTGATATGAGAATTGCTACCCCAGCCTTCTTTTGAGGCCCATTGGCATGAAAGATGCTTCTCCATCCCTTCACTTTCAGTCTGCATGTATTCTTATATTCAAAATGGGTCTCTTATAGACAACATATGGATGGGTCCTGTCATTTTATCCAATCTGCAACCCCGTGCCATTTTATGGGTGCATAGAGTACTTGGTCTCATTTAAATTTTGTTTTTAGTTTTGAGATTTCAATGTTTAACTCATATATCTCTTTCTTAACTTTTTTTAAATACATGTATCAAAGGATGTAAATATTTTTCTCTAAAAATAACTCGATTTTGTTTTTTTCATGGTGTTTTCCTTTTCTTTCAATTTGAATATTATATAATTTTAAATATTATTTAACTTCTATTATTTTCTGTTAGATACTGTCCAAATATATGTGTGTGTTTTGTTTCTTGGCTTGTTTTCTTTTGCTTCTGGTTGTGGATTTTTTAAATTGTTTTCAAACGATACTTCATTTCCATAAGAGAAAGTAAAACTTTTCTGCTTTGTTGTTTATTCAAATTTTTCTTCATCTGATCATTTATAAAAACATGATTTTTTTAAAAATGTATGTTGGAGTTATGAAATACTTTTCATAATTTTTCCTTCGGTTTTTCAAAAGAGGTAACCTTATTTTAGTAAGTTCTAGAAGTATTTATTAAGTTCTGAAGTAGTAACTTTAGAATTACACTATTATAGATACCAAAGAGGGAGAGCTAGCTTCTTGTCTCACAGAGCAAAAGAATGAATGGACAAAGGAGAGTGAACAAAGTGATAGAAGTTTATTAAGTGAAGATACAGAAAAGCTCTCAAGAGTGAGAGGATTTCTTTGCCACTGAAGGCTTTTAGGGTTGGTCTTTTATAGAAAGCTAACCAGGGAACTTAAATCCTTTTAACATCTCTGTTGACATCACCATTGAGCAAGGACTAGTGATAATAGATAGCTTCAATGGCTTCTTTCCTTTTTAGGGCCTGGTTATTCTTTATTGGTCACAGGAGATTATCATAAAAAAGACACCCACCCCATGTGCCTAGGAAGGGTGGTCACGTTTGTTCCCTTATCTCTGGTTTCCCCACACTTCCACATTTTTGGGATTTCTGTAGGCCTAATCACATAGCCCCCTATCTATCTCTTCCTACCTAGCCCCACCTGTCCCTTACTCAATACTAGGTTTATCAGCTGTTTTATTTTAGTTAAATTGCTAAATATCTCTGTTTAATACTTATGTCATCCTTAAAATGAGGATAAAAATATTTCCTTATCCAAAGAGAATTCAATTAAATAAAGAATGTAAAAGAATATTATAGTCATTACATAATAAGAACTCAAAACATCTTAGCTGTCATTATTATTAATTCTTAATCAGTTTATTAAAGAGTTTTGATAAATACTTCCAAACATGATTGTAGCATTGTTAATCTAATTTAAATCAATTTTATCCAGTGTATATTTTACTGCTTTTATATATTTGCTAGAATACTCCCTAAACTTTATATTGTCCAATAAATTGCTACATCACCTTTTATTTTTGTTTTCTTTACAAGTTAAGTCTTTTTCTATTCCTTGAGTTTCAAACCCTATTATCACCATATCTCGGGGATATGTTTTGAAAGGTACATAAACTTAAACTTTTTCTACCCATTTTTGTGAGATTGAACCTACTTTTTATTTGGATCACATTTACTGAATATTTACATACATTGCTTCTATTTCATTTAATATCTTCTTTTTAGAATGCATTTCAAATATTCAAATATATTTCCCCTTACCTGCTTAATGTGTCTTTTCTTCACTCTTTTGATTCCTCTGCTAATTTAGTAATTATTCATAATGTTTTAGTATTTCTAGGCTGGTTCCATTTTATTAAACATATTTCACATATTATCAAATTCTAACTTTATTTGTTATCTTCGGAATTTAACTACAAATTCAGAATATTTTAACTTTAGTTTGGACCTTCTTCTATTTTGTTCACATATTAAAATCCAGACTTTTAGTTAAATCTTATTTTCTACCCATTCAGTTTTTTATGTTAATTACCATTTTATTTTTCTATATAAGTTTGCCAATTACTGTGTTCATCCTTGTATCTTTCTTCTTTCTGGGTTTAATTTTCTCCTTCCTGGATTTCCTGTGGTAATTCATCAAAAACATCTTTAATAAGATCAGCTGGGTGAAGTATTCTAGATTGATCAGTATTTCTCCCTGTGCTTTGATTACTGTCATCTATTGCTACTAACTGGAAATTTCTTATCAGTCCATTTCTTGTTATTCCATGGAAAAATCTGCTTTATGACTTTTCTCTATGTATAGATATAATTTTATTTTTTGTTCTTAATATTCAGCATTTTAACTATTCCTTTTTTTTGTCTTGTTTGCAATTACTTATCAGTCTAAATGTCTTTTCAATTCTAGAATATTCTCCATCATTTTCTTCTAAAATAATAAATCTGTCATATTTCTCATTTCTTTATTTCACAGGCCTCCAGGTGCCTTACTTAATGGTTTTGTTTTTGTTTTTGTTTTGTTTTTCCCTCCCTCTATATGTAATTGACAGTGCTCTTCCAAAATTATTCCCCTTGATTATTGGCTTATGGTTGTTTCTTCGAGTATGTTGTTTTTTCCATTAGTAATTTTTGAGTTTATATGTCCTGGAATAGCTGTCTTTGCTGGCTAAGGAGTGCATTTTTTTGTCCTCTCATCAATGCTCTCATTAATGAAGCTATAAAGACATGCCAAGATAATAGTTATTTCAACTCTTGTTCACTGTTATGGCTTTAAATTTCTTTTGCAATTCAGCTCCTAGGGAACTCACTTATTTCTTTTGGTCTTGAATGTGGGCTACATATAAAACACATATATATTTTCCTTGTTCAATACTGAATTTATATTGAAGGATATATATATACGTGTGTGTGTGTGTGTGTGTGTGTGTGTGTGTGTGTATATTGAAGGATATATTTTTACCGAAGGAAATGTATATATATATATATATATATATACATATATATGTAAAGTACGATAATATTTAAGATTTCTGTACTTTGTAGGCTCAATATCAGTATTTCAGATCAAAACAAGTATTCTCTTAATTGTTTTAATATGAATCTTAAGGCAAGTTTCAGAGACTAAAAACAAGATATGTATTACTTATAACTATAAAACCTACAGGGTTTTATATATTTGCCTCAAGAGTTGAGGAGAAGTGAGTTGGGGGAAATCAGAGGGGGAGACAAATCATGAGAGATTGTGGAGTCTGAGGAAAAAACTGAGGGTTTTGGAGGAGAGGGCGGTAGGAGGTTGGGTGAGCCTTGTGGTGGGTATTATGGAGGGCATGTATTTCATGGAGCACTGGGTGTGGTGCATAAACAATGAATTTTGGAACACTGAAAAAAAACTAAATAAAAAAAAGAAGACCTACAGAGAAGTTTCATAATCATAAAAGCTAGCCATTGGTATATGGGGGGAAATGTTGAAAAGTCAAATATACATATTTTTGGTATTAAATCTAAATTGGGATTCTACTGAGTCATATCAAGATTTTAGAATGGAATTTTTTTCAATGACAGTAGAACAGAAATTTCCAATGCCTTAGTCTTCTAATCAAAAAGTACTTGATTTATTTAATAACATGCAAGATATAAAATTTAATGAAGTGGTTGGAATATAGCTAGAATGGATGATTAATGTATCATAAAAATAAATATCTACAGGAACATTGATACACAACTATTCATGATCCTTCTGTATTCTCTTGTACCTACTAACTCCCTAAGTTGTTTTTCATTGAAAAAAAAGATTAATAAATAAAACAACAATAGAGAGCTCTGCCTGTGTTAGAAACATTCTGGGAAGGAGAGAAGTGAGAGGAATGAGGTTAAAGAGACTAAAGAAATTCTGATTTATTTTCCAAATTTAAGTTGTCTATGGAAATTTCAGAAACTTTACTAATGGGAATTGCTTCTATTTCTCACTTCCTCTTACAGGTTCCAAAATGTAACTTTTTAAATGTCTGACTGAAGTTATGGACACATCATGTAGGCAATAAAGGAAATTTTTTTTTTTCTAGTAACCACAGCTGCTAGAGGGAAAGGTGGCAGGCATAAGCAGCAGGGCAGGCAGCAGGAAAGCCATCTGCTTCACAGATAGCAATATGTAATTCTTTGGGATTGTTGATTAAACAAGTTGATCTAAGTTTTTTTTTTCTTCTTGAGAAAGATCTTCTGAGATCATAAATTCACTAAATAGATCATTCATTACCCAGGAAAGAATTCCTTCATTTTAGTTTTACATTTCCTCCCATGTTAAGTTACTGTTGTCCATGGAAGCCTCCAACATTGTTAGATTCAGACTGTGCAGTCTTATTGTCATATGAACTATATAACTAATTATAGACAGTTCATGTCATAGTTGTACTCATCTCACATAGGAAATTTTGAGTTAGATGAAACTTGTTAGATGCTATTAAAACATATGTAATGATCATAACCTGGTGTTAATTATCAATAATACACATTACTAATACTGGTTTCCTTTCTGATTATATCATCACTTCATCAAGAAAATAGAGGGAAAAATAGTTAAATTTACAGTAGTCAGTTTGGGTGGAAAATAGATTAAGGCCCTAACTAAAATTTGTGAAGATTTTCCTGAAAGTCCCTTCTTTATAACCTTAAGAAAAATGACAGAACTTGGCCTCATAGCATCCACCCTCTAAAAATGATTTAAACTTGATCATTTATAAAAATGGAGTAAAGAATGGCATGAGTAATTGAAACATAATTTCAAAATTGAACCTAGCCAAAGGATTCATTTTCCTCTCCCAAATATATTTTATGAGAGCAACAAGCAAGTAACTTGACTGGAATTTGATTAAGTTTTTCCACTCATTTTACTTTTCTTTATTTTGCCCAAAGCAGAGGTAATTAATTAAGATAAAATAATATGAGATCAGAAGCAATTAAATTGGTATAAATTTTCCTTAATTAAGTCGCTCAACTTGGCAGTTTATCACTTTGGCACTTTTTTCCAGATATAGATGAACAAATTGTCAGATATCTTAAGGAAAATAGTTATCTAATATATTTGTGTGTATTTACTGTAGCAGTGCACATTTCATTAGTATAGAATAACTTCATTTTGTATTAAAAATGTTACTAGGTTAACTAATTATAAAAGAATACAAACAAACATACAAACTGTTATTTTTCAAAAAGAAAACAAATGTGAATTCAGTTTTGCCTGGAGTGTTGAAGCCCCCAATGTTTGTGATTATTTGCATCCTCATCCAAACAGATGGCACGCTTAAATTCTCCAAGCGCTATCACCTCTTTGCCTTTCCCAGTTCTCTGTCAAAGCAAACAGTAACTCCCGACAGGGGAAAAAAAAATAAAGAAAAGCGTAACAAAGAGTACAAAGTAAATGATAATCTTAACATGTTTGTGTCAGAAACATTCATTATCAAATTAAACTATTAATATGTTAACTATTTTATCAAATTAACAAATTTAACAAATTAGGCTATCAAACTATATAAACTAATAAAAAAATAATAGGATAGCTGAACTTAGCTCTGGCTTTGATAGTTTTTTGTCACTCATCTCATTTTGGAAAATAGTGGTTGGAAATAATTTATTATAATACCTTAAACCAAATTGGGTCTTGGATCACTGAGAATTGGATCAAGGCAGGTACAGATCTACTACAATGTAAGTTTATATACACGAGTCTCCGTGTTCTCTCCTGCTTCTTCCTTCCCTCCCTCAATCATTTCTTTCCTTTCTCTGTCTCTGTATCTATCTCTCTGCTTCCCTCTCTCTCATACACATTAATGCTTAAAGTTTTGGAAAATGTCACAGACCTCCTAGATTTTATGCTTAAACACAGAGTTTAGAATTGGAATGTAGGTTAAAGTTTGTTTTAAATACTTTTCTTTAAAACTACCCTCTCCTCATCACATCACATCAAATCGTATCACATCACATCACATCACATCATATCTCTGTATCATTATGTGGTTTTGTCCTTTTCATCATTAAAGTCTCAAATGAAACACAATCTCCCTAGAGTCGATTTGTCTAAGTTACCTCAGTAGAGTAGCCTAGTTCTGTCACCCCATACTCTCTACTCCATTATCCTTTTCACTTGGTTCATGGCATTTATTGTCATTTGAGATTGTCTTTCTTGCTTATTGGATTACTTATTTGTTTTCTTTCTACCCTTACCAAATTATAATTACATAAGAGAATGAACCATGTCTGTTTTATTAATTGCTACATCAATAACATCTCCAACAATGCCAAACTCAAGGAAGTGTTCAGTAAATTCTGGACGAAAAAAAAATGAAAAGTTGAATGACTACTGTTTCTCTGAAAACATCAATTAAAGTTATTAGTCATGTAGATTAAATCGCTTTTCCATGAATAACCCTTTACTTCAAAAAAAATAAAGATTTCTTTAGTAAATTAATATATCCTATCCTATTCATATGTGTATATGAGCACAGCCTTTTCTCAACTAAAAGTGAGATGGATTTTTTTTAATTAACATAAACAATATAATTTCAGTATTTCAGATGACTGGTTACTATAATGGGATGCTGACCTTCTTAAAAATTATTGTTCATTGGTGGGCAGGAAACAGACATTACAATGAAATGGAAAAATTTGAACTTATAAGTGAAAAACCAAATTAAATATATAACCTGTATATCTGAATCGAAATTGCTTTGTGTTCTTCGGAACTTGGTAACTATTTTTTTTCAGTAATTATAAGGAACTATTATAATCTTTTTTTTTTTACTTGCTTTAATATAATTAGGACAGAAATATCTTTGCCTTCCAACTTTCTTGCTTAAGATACAAGGACAGAAATTAGTAATACCTCAAGAACCATATATCAGGAGAAAAATATCCCCATGCATTATTACTCCACACTAAAAGTTCTTAGGCTCAGAATACAACAAATGTCAAATAAAGCCCATAAAATAAATTAATGAGACTGGAAATGAATATCAGCAAAAATGTTTTCAGTTTTACAGTTATACATGGGAAACTGTATTTCATTATTTATATCTCAAAACATTACATAGAAAAGTTTTTATTAGTCTTTAGTCTTCAGAGTGTTTTCTCATATGATATTTATATGTGGCAGATAACTTGTTTGCTTAATATGCACATATCATGAATTTTTTGTAATAGATTTCTACATACATTAAATTATTCAAAAAGTACTATTGTATAATTTACAGGGTCTAAATGATTTAGTCTTTTGGAAAAAAAATCACAAAAATATTTCTGTGTGACATGTATTTTTCCTTCAGTAGTAAGCATCTTGAATGATAAATCAAGAGATTTTAAATAAAATGTTATATACTGCTTATGTACAGCATTGGTTTTTGTCATTAAAAAGAAGTATATAGCAAAATTAATTTGAATTAGACACAAGGTATTTGATTTTGCCTGACCGAGTTTGTTTAAAATATTTGGATTTATCTTAGTCTTTGAAGTTACAATCTAGCACATTTTGGAGATCGAAAATTAAAACTGCTTGCCGGATGCCATTAAGGCAAGTATAGCTCATCACCATCTACTAATCTGCTTTTTTGAACTAACAAATAGGAATCAGTTCACTAAAATCTATTTTCATAAATGTTAAGACTATTTTTGCTTAGAATTTTTAAAACCATTTGGGCATCTGATTCTAAGTGAAATGTGAATTATGTAATTTATCTAAGAAGCATATTTGTAAGATACCCAT
Organism: Mustela putorius furo; assembly: GCF_011764305.1. Taxonomy (NCBI): domain Eukaryota; kingdom Metazoa; phylum Chordata; class Mammalia; order Carnivora; family Mustelidae; genus Mustela; species Mustela putorius. The sequence continues at coordinate 6,249,384 of NW_025421397.1, forward strand.
ATGACAAAGCAAAAATTGAAAAAGAAAACAAACAGTTATTCTTACTCTACTACCACCACTATCACTATTATTAGTCATAATCCCACGGTCAGTAACTATCATACCTACTGAACATCTGAGAATTGTTCTGCCTTCCTTCAAACCTAAAAGCTAACTTCTATTTCTCTCTTTTTTGATGAGAAAATGTGGTTCAAAGGAAGGAAGTATCAAGTCAAGGTCATAAATTTTAAAAAGCTGGAAAGGCAGCCCAGGAGTTTTAGTATAGCAAACTCCTATCAGCCAGAATTAAACATGTTTATTAACGTGAATATATTGATATGTTTCTCAGAATATATTTATTTTATTGCACTTTTGCCTTTATCTACATATGTTTGCTAGAAAATTTGGGGGAACTTATAGGTTCCAACTCTTAGGATAGAAGCCTTCCAGGATCCCTTCACACCCAAGCATCAGGAGTCTGTAGACCCAGCTGCTCTGGGATTAAGCAAATGTTTGCCTGTGCAGACCGCCTATCAATTAAAAGAAACCATACTGCAAGTAAGCTTCCCTCTCTTATTTTTTTAGAATATGCTCAGGTTCCTTATTTTATATCTATAGAACTTTGGTATTTTTCCGGATGAGAGGAAGGGATCTAAGCTTAAAATGGTAACAAATACACCTTTTTGAATTTATTCATTATATGGTCATAAATCACCACAGGAAGGCACAGCATCTCCGTTAAAAATTGGCTGCGAATTTGTACTGACAAGCTTATTTATTCTGTTTCTCTTCATTATGTTTCTTCTATTCTTCCAGTCTTCCCATCATTTATTGTAGATGATTATATGATGCTGAAAGGGAGAGGAAAATTGGGAAAAATATAAAATGTTATTTTGGAGGACAGGGCTTTTTATTAATGACTTAAACCATAAAAATGGAGAAAACAAAACAATATTCTCTAAGGTTTATTCATTGTATGGGGACAAAATATCAGATTGGCTATTATCATCAATTTAAAAGAAGGTAACAGAATATTGTCAAATTATGTAGGTGTATAATTGTCTTAAAGCATAAATTTTATCCAGGTGAATTCATAAGAAAGAGAAACATGAATTTCCATTTTTAAGTTCACTATTATCTAACATTACATGGATACATTGTGTTAATTAAGATTGTGGTATCTGCTATAATAAATTAGCATATGCCTTTCTGTTGTTTAATACAAATAGTTTTATTTGTAATAGCCCAGTGTTGGTATTCCTACTCAAGGGCTAAGAGGGTTTGGTCTAGGAATTCGTAAATGTGCCAGAGTTGCACTGGGAAGAGTCATGTAACCATCAGAAGGTAAAAGAGCATAGAAGAGAGAGATTGCAAGTGGTAACCCTGACCCAAGGTGGAAGTGACATATTGCACCTCTTAGATGCCCTGAGCTGGGCTGCAGTCACAAGGCCAAAACTAAACACTGGTTTGAAAAAGGACAAATCCTGAATCTAGGTAGAGGAAAATCTACATTTTGTTAGGCAGCAAAATTCTATTCTTAAATCTCCAATTATATATATTTTATTTATTTTGATTTGTATATAGTGAATTTGAAAGAAGACTGTATGATTCAACCTGCTTTTCTGTTAAAAATGAGATTAATCAATATAATATTGCCTTCTTTTGTGCTTAAGTGTACTAGAAAATATATGTTTCATTTATATAAACATATCAGCACAAACTTATATTATTCCAGAAATTAATTATATTTCTCTGTGATTGTTGTTGGATTTACTCTTAATGATTGTTTTATCTTGTTTTCATTTATTTTATGAGATGTGATTTGGGAAGAATTGCTTCTGAGTCAATAATTTAAATTACACAACTTTTAACTAAATTTGGGTGTTATTTTGAATGCAATTATTCCTAAAAGCCTACTTTAAACATTATAAGTAATAAAGAGAAGAATAGAACCAAGAGCATTTTGAATAAAAGGTGACAAAGTGTAATATGAATAAAAAATAAAGGGAGATTTGCTATTCAGGGATCCCAGAGAAGAATTTGGTTAACAGAATAATGAGTAACGAAGCTTCCCGTCCCTCTATTAAAACAGGTGAACTCTTTCTTGAAGCTGTAGCAGAAATAAGGGTTTGAATAATCCTTGTGCATGAGCCAGAGCAGGAAAATAAAGAATCAAAGAGAAAAAATACATTTCCCAAAAGATTTCAACTTTTCTTAAGAGCAGAATTAGAATAGAAAATAAAAGATTTTGCAGATTGTTGTCTGGAAGGTGGACCATGTTAAAATTTTATGAGATCAAGAGAAATTTCACCCCCAAGGGGGATATAAATGAGGTGGTTATCAGAACAGTGCCATTGCCCACTTTTAAAAAAGTATTATTAACTGTGTCAAGCTGCTATATATCTAATGTTACTCCTGGGAAGTATTCATTTCCTCAGCTATTTGCATTAATGTACTCCTTAATTGGTTTGAACATATATGTAGGCCATCAATTTTAAGTAAAACAAACGTTAAACAAAGGATAAATTAATTCTCATGTTTAATAATAAAAATATATTATAACAAAATAAGTAATAATAGTGAATTATTGAGCAAGTGACACCCATTACTACCTCCAAGGGAGGAGTCCTGCTGTGAAGACTGACGGTAGCAAAGAGCATCATAGTGCTTGCCATAAAGGACAGCAGTCCCCGAATGTTAATACACTGAATACACTACAGGTATTGGGGTGGCCAAGACACAAATTACACAGAAGCTGGATGGAACCAGGCTTTACTCACAGAGACTAAAGACAACATAAGATCAGGTTCAATAGTGAGCGTGGGTTCCCCATGACAAGGGTCTTGCCTTGCAGCTGCTGCAGGGGAAAGGGTTTGCTGGAACACTTGCTGCAGGCCAAGGACCCTATTCCTGCCCTTCTGGAAAGAGATATAGCAGTGGAGTTGGTCAGGTACTAGATGAGGTTCACACTTAAGCAGACAAAGAAGTACACATCAAGGGGCACCTGGGTGGCTCAGTGGGTTAAGCCTCTGCCTTCGGCTCGTGTCATGATCCCAGGGTCCTGGGATGGAGCCCCGCATTGGGCTCTCTGCTCAGCGGGGACCCTGTTTCCTCCTCTCTGCCTCTCTGCCTACTTGTGATCTCTGCCTGTCAAATAAATAAATAAAATCTTAAAAAAAAAAAAAGTACACATCAAATACAGAGTGGGGAAAAATATTGCCAAATAAGGTAATATGTTTAGCACAGGCTCCATGGGCTCTTTCTCTCTATGGAAGGAAGTATTCCAGGCCCCAAACATTTTTACCACCACACACTCTTGCAAGGGTCAACAGGCTGCACATTCAGTGCCTTTCCCAACAATCCACTCCTCTGCCCTTGCTGTGCCACTGAAAACAGCAGACCAAACACATCACATCTGGCAAGGATGACACTGTCTGCAATAGCATTGATCCAAAAGATGGGCAGTTTAAATTTAAAGTTTTCTTTTACATTCATCCGGTTGATTTATTTTCCTGCACTTTATTACATTAGGAAATATTATTTTAGGTTGTTAAGTCTGGCGATGCTTATTTGGTAGCTTGATCAAATAATGCTCTGTATTATCGCCTCTCAAAACACCCCTCTAAAGGCTTGTAGCCTCCTTTTTCTCATATTTGGGGATTACATTTCTGGACAAATTCAAGACAGGGATTACAAGTGGTAGAGATGTTGCACCTGGCAAATTGGATTTCAGTTCTTCATCGTAATCAACACTCAGCAACGTAGGGTTTTTTCCAGGTTACTTGCAACACAGTACAAAAGCAAGGCATGTAGGCAGACTTTCCCCAAAAGACAAGAAGTTCCAGGGAGGTTTATAGAAACAACTTGAAAATTCAAAACAAATCTTTAAAGGACTGGACAGGTTTGTCACCCGTATCAAGTGGTAGTAGATCCCTGTGTTAGGGACTTGCATGACAGGGAAACATGGTACTCTAGAAGGAATCTATTATATCTCCTGCTTTGAATGGTCTTTTCACCATTACTTTCTTATATCATTTACTTAAATATGCACCTTTTGTGTGTGTAAATTTCAGTGTCTGTGAGAAGAAATCGGGTATGGTTAGATTATTTGGAGGTGATCTGTGGAAGCAGAAAGAATAGGAATAAGGAGTATGAGACAATGAATATAGGACAGCCTGGAAAGATTTTTGGCTTCTCAAGTTACTACTTCAGGCTACTGGGACTCCACTCACCTCTGAGCCTAGAGCAGATTGTCTGAAGGACAAGAGGTTCTGTCATTTGTTTTCCCAGCACCTGTGTATCAGCTCCCATTCCCCATTGCTTGAAGGTTGTTGCAGGAGGTGTTAATTGCCCCACACTTCAGAGAAAAGCCCTAAGGAAGAAAAGTAGGAAGATTAGAGTCATGAAAGTTATCTGAGATTCGATCTATTTCTGTACGCAAAATAGTCCATCAGAGTTGTTGGTGTCAGAGACGAGCAGGGAGGAAGGAGATGGTGTGGGGAACAAAAAGTGACTGCTCCACTCGATACCTTTCCATTAATTGCTGTCGTCCTTTTGCAACTGTGTATATATCACGCATACTGAGAAGCATGGAAGTCTGCTTTTAGTCATTTGTACTGTTTTTACTTTTAAGACCAGTTAGGTTTTAGCTCTTACCAATAGCTTACACAACAAACTCTCCCATGTCGTTTCTAATGTCTACTGAAATCCAGAATACTATTTCCCTTTCACTGATGAATTTAACATCTACTTCATTGTCCTCTTCTCTGTTTCTCTTTCTATCACTATTAGTGCTCTTATAATAGTTCTATCTCTTCCCACAGATATCCCTTTCTATGAGATACACTTTGCTTCTCATTAAAAAACTACCAATTCCAATCTATCAATTTCAGAAGTCGCTCATTCTAGTGGTATCATTTACATGACCATTTACACTGCTCTGATTCTGTCCATTTCTGTAATTCTTTGAGATATTGATTCATCCAGTCCATTAACGTTGTTGCCATTTCTTGGTCCATCGCTGCTTCATATGCTCAGTTTAAATTTTATTTTAGTTTAGTTTTTTACTTTTTGACTTTCTTAACCCTCAGACTTTGTATATTTCTATAATAACTCACGTGATCTCACTTTTAAATATTCCTATATGCCATATCCACTTCTTTTTTTTTTAAGATTTTATTTATTTTATTTGACAGACAGAGATCACAAGTAGGCAGAGAGGCAGGCAGAGAGAGAGAGAGAGAGAGGAGGAAGCACGCTCCCTGCTTAGCAGAGAGCCCGATGCGGGACTCGATCCCAGGACCCTGAGATCATGACCTGAGCCGAAGGCAGCGGCTTAACCCACTGAGCCACCCAGGTGCCCCTCCACTTCTTTATTTATTATCTTACTTAGTGATAACAAATCCAAGTTAAGCCCCAAGTGTCCTCAGGCTGTCATCCTGAACTGAAAGAACTAAATTTTGAAGCCGGAGAAAACAGAGTAGTCTTGATATTTCTCATTTTATAATCAGGATGCTGAACCTTAACATAAATTTTTCATTTTAATTTAGTTTTCCCATTGTCTTTGTTGACCATTTTATCTTTCTCTTTTTTCCTGAAAACTTCTAATGGACTCTCCTCCTCTCAATAAAGCAGCTGATGATGGTTGGCATATACATTTTAGGGAAAATATAGAATAAATTAAATGGATACTCACTCAGTTTCTGAGGACCAATGTATAAAATGCCCTATGACTGTACTCCTGTTTTCTAATTTCTTTCACACAAATGGATGATATATCCCTGCCCGTTTTAAATGAAAATCAGTTAACGCCTGGTTTTCAACCATTCTTGCTTTATTTTTCGTACATTATCAATTCCTCTCTCCCACATGGATCATTTTCAGCAACATCCAACATGCTCTAATATGTCCCATCTTGAAGGAAAGAAAAAGAATTAAGTCTAGTAATTATCCCTGATCCTACACTAACTTATAGCCATGTTCTTTCTCTGCCATTGTGGACAGAAATATCAGTTGGAAAATTTTTCTTTAATTATTGATTTCTTTATTTAACTTTTACTGATTTTAACATTTAACAAGTAGACTTTTCTCCTTCAACAAAGCAGGCTTCTTTCAAGTTCAACAAAAATTAGAATGCTGTAGTTCCTTTGGCTGAAAGATTTATAATTAATTATGGTCAAATAACTGAAATAAGATTTAAAGATAAATCTGCATGTTTGATTCTTACTGGCAATACTGCTAGAATAGATGGCTATTTTAAGGAACAAAATTTATGTTAAAAATAAAATTCAAATTTATATAAATGTATATTCATAAGATATGAAATCAAAGTACATTTTAATAAAAAGCCATATTGCATTAATCTACTGACTCATATAGTTATGAGAAATTCATATTATTAAAAATTCTGATTTGATTATTAATAAGACACCAGAATGTAATTATCAAAAATACAACTTTAACCATTATTTCAAACTTGAAATGATAGTCATTTTCTCATTTGTTTTTTGTTTTGTTTTTTAGTAGTTATATATTTTTCAAATACTAAATAAATAAATTTCCACCTACTTTGGAAATCGATCATAAAATTATCAAAAAAGAATGTATTTCCTTCCCTATTTTCTAAAATGAAAGATTAGTAGTATATTTATATTGCATAAGGTTTTAATTTGAGTTCTTTTAATAGTTGGAAGAGCATTCAAGTTTTTCTTGTCCAGATAAATTTATGTGAGATTAAATATTGCAAAGTGATTGGTTATATTATAGGCATATATAGTAAACTTTCTTAAAATAAGAATATATTTTTCAAAACGTGTTATGCAAGAAACTTAGAAACACGATATTAACACTTTGATGCCATACATAATTTTCTTAAACAAGAGTCTTTAATGTTAACCTTTTAAAAAGACATATGATAAAAGATTTCACACAGATAAAATATTACTGCATAGAATTCTTCATGTTCTTAAAAATTACTGGACTTGCACAATATACTAAGTTGACAATTCATACGTGTCTTTGAAGTATCAAGTGTAAATTTACTTAATTGCTTCAAATATACATCATTATCAAATGGAATAGAAATCATAAAGATACAAAGAAGGTTATATACCTTTATAACCTGAATAAAAACTGTAGAAAATTGAGCTTGGGATGGTGAAGGGACATTCTTTAGAGCAGTTTGTAAATTCCTATATATTAAAATTATTTTCACAGAATGCACTGATATTTTGAGTTTCATATATTGATAATACTGACATACACAACATTTTTATCCCTTTTGGTTTAGAGTGTTAGAATAACATGAATTTCAAATAATCTTTGACATACGGATACGATGTTAAATGATCTAGCTGCCATCAGAATGAGAAAAGAAGCAAACATGTGAACATGCTGATAGCGACTTCTCTGCGTCTGATCCTTTATGGATGAGCCGGTTCTTTTCCAGACTGATTGCTCTGTCATTCACTGGAGCCTATCTTGTCTGGGGCTGTCATGCTTGGTCTTTGACATTAACAATAAGATTAGGGCCAGCACTGACTGTCACAACAGCAGCCAGAGTCTGGAAAGATAGTAGGGAGCTTGCTCTGATACAATTACATTTAAAAGGAGACCAGTAAATCCGTACTTCCAATCGTTCTCCAGCTGTACCCAGGGAGAAAAGATTGCTGAATTTTTATGCACTTTAACTTCAGAAGGTGAAAGACATAAAAAATGTAGCCTGACAATTATTTGAATATTTATTGATACAGTTAGTGCGTCTTTTTGTTCTGGAGATGAAAATCTCCAAAGAAAATGTTATATTGTCTATAATAAGTAAAGAATAATCTGAATGAGCTTCAATCTTCCTTTTGTGCTTGGCAATACATAATTTCTGAGCATGAAAGGGTGTTTTTACTTTCTCATCCTCTTATTTATTTGACTAGTGTTTATATCAGATAAGCAATCATTTTTAGAAAGTCAACAATGTGAAAGGCCATCTGTTTTCAAGAAAATATATTTTTCTTTCTATTTTATCTCAAAATCTATATAAAATTGGGGGTAGTTTTTATACTTTATATTCATATTGTTTACATTAATAAAATAAACTTTCTTCCTAGAATGTATATTAACTTGAAAGAATTATATTACTGAGGGTTGAGATTTTCTGTTAAATGGTAATGAATTATAGGAGACATGGCAGGCAAGTTCTGAGAGAACTTTTAAGAAAAGCTGGGATCTTTGAAGAAATGGTATTACAACAAAATGATATTAGCTTCCTATTCTCTAATAAATTACTACACACTTATAGGCTTAAACCAGAACATTTATTATCTCTTAATATATTCGGTCTGGAGTTCAGATGCAGTGTCCTCTGGTCCTCTCTTCAAGGTCTCACAAGCCCTCAGTCAAGATGTCCGCTGGGCTCTGTTCCTGTCTAGAAGCTTGACTGGAAAGAATCTGCTTCCAATTTCATTTAAATAGCTGGGAGAATTTGTCCTCTTGCAGCTGTTGGGGGATTCCCTGCTAGCTATAGAACCCAGTCACCTCCTAGAGGCCATCCATGGTTCCTTGTCACAGGACCTTTCACAATATGGCAGTATGCTTTTTCCAAGCCCACTCCAGTTTCCACATGTTGAGTCTTACATACTGGAACTCGATCAAGGGAATAACATTCATCCTGTATTCATTAGAAGCAATTCATAGGTTCCACCCTAACTCAAGGGTATGACCCATTGAGAATCATCTTAAGTATACACTGAACGGTAATTATGAAGAAGTTTTGTTTCCTTGAAAGTGATTATAATTTGAACATGGTAAGAAAGATTAACAGAGAGATATGACAGTTCAATTGTACTCAGGATGTGAATGAGATTTTAGAACAGGAGAATCAAAGGGAATTAGAGAAGAATCACAGAGAATTACAGAGCATGAAATTCAGGCATACTTTATAGTTGGAAGTTTGTGTGTTCAAGAAAAGAGTATTTTAAACATAAAGCATGAAATCTTTAAGGAGAAACTGCTTTATTCTATTTGCTCTTTCAGATTGACTCTCCCCCCTTTCTCCACCATGTCCTATGCCTGAGAAAGCTAAACTTGATTAACCATGTCAATGGATTCATGTGCTGTCTGGCTTCCACTTGCATCTGTCAACGGATGCACATGAAATAGATCAAAACGAAGGAAGTGAAATAGAAATAACAAGTTATTGTTTTAAATCCCCAAACTCCTGTCAGCTGCTCCTCTTTCTGTTTCACAATGACCACTCCTTCTCTCTGCCTCTACAGGTCAAGGGTTAGTGTTCTGTGGTTGTTAGCTGTGCCCTAAGCCCTGATTAATTTCCCACCTCCATAAATAGTCCTGACAGGAAACAAGATCTTTGGATCAGGCTGTCTATTACTCACAGAGCAACTTGGATTCAGTTCCCTATTCTCCAGTTTCCCATGAGGTGTCACATTAAAGCCAAACATCATGTTCATTCAGTATGGTTGCTCCTCAGGAGAGGAGCCCTGAAATTACAAAAACTGTTTATGTACGGTGGTTGGCATATCAACCCAATCCCCCCTCAGGAGAGAAACTTTTTGTCTGGAATAAAAACAGTCTTCTGGGAGGAGAGGTGAAGATGAAGGGGTGAATTTCCCTAAAACATAAGCAAGTGGTTCTGAGGGAGATACCTATACAAATATCTATAGAACACTACATAATTGTAGAGGCTGCTTTTAGTCAACCAACTTGAACAATGGAAATCTGAATATAGTAGAAGGGTCTGCAGTGAATCCCAACCCCATGGCTGAATACAAACGGGCCCATTAGGTGACGCACCATAAAATATCCAAAAACCCTAGCTGACCAATGGGTTACCACTTATACCCAGACACAGGTACCAAAAAAGGAAAATTCTGTATGTTGTTTCCAAACTTTTTCAGCTACCCCCTTTAACTAGAGCCCCTACTACCCCTTTATGGCAGATAGTCTCTCTCTCACTGTCCTGTCACCACTCCTTTTGCAGTTCATTCAATAAATTTCTATCTCCTTTGTTCTGCCTTGGGTGAATTCTTTCACTACCTATGCTGCCAGCTTCCAGACCAGGTCACCCCACATTTGCTGGCCCACACAGGGAGCCTTTCGGCCCACCCCCCAATAATAATATCTAATTTACAAGGCACATTTGCTCTGTAGTCATCCTTTAACAATGTTTTAAGCTCTTATAAAAGAGTATTTCTGGAGATTTGTCTTCTGACCCTCTCTATTCAATTTCTAGGATTTACCCAGTTTCTATTTTCTACTGGGACCTTGTCTGATCCAGCTCATATGTGGTAGAACTGAGACTTTAACCCATACAACCTGGATCCAAAGACTGAGTTATTAATTACTATAGTATATGTCCTGAATCCATGGTTATTACTTTGTTGCCTGCAACAAAGGAAGTATTCACTTAAATTTTTTCTATCTGCTACACTAACAAGACTCTGTAGTTGAATTTATATTTTCAATATCTTCCCAACAAAATAGTCTGAAAAATATCAGCATAATAAAAAATATAAATAAATAAAAAAAAAAAAAAAAAAAATAGAAACAGTAGTATGGTTCTTCACTTAAGGTGATTATTCAGTGAACTCAGCATTTCTTTGTGATTCCAAAAAATTGCATGCAAACCAGGCACAAAGACATCTTATTCCCTAATATAGTGTGTTTGTCACAGGTGATTTTTTTTTTTCTGTCCACTCTCCCTTATCTTCACCTAAACTATGTTAGCAACAGAAAAATTCGTCTTCAAATAAAAATACCATGGAATTTATCTGTTTACAAGAATTAGATATGAAGGTATGAATTAATAGTAATAAAAATAACATCACCCATTTCCCTGCCCCTTGGAAAAACTTAGCTAGATTAGTTATCCCATTTCTTCTTTTCAAACAAATGGAATGATAAAGGCAGCTTCACTTGCCTTTACATTGGGATCTTATAATTAGGTTCTGTCTAATGTAGTATTGTTGTAAATGATGTGTGCCATCTCTGGACTTGGCCCATAAAAACACCTTGTTCTGTCTTCAAGTGTTCTCCAACAAGCTCTTTACTATGTCAGTGCCAAGAGTAGGATGAAAAGTGAGTCCCTAGGTCAACACTTGGAGGATATTTGCCAAACTGAGTTTCTCATGACATTGAATAATGATGCGAGTGAAGGGGGAAAAAATTATATACTGTTAAGCCACTGAGATTTTAAGTTGCTTTTATAGCAAGAAATAAGCACCAAATTTCCCTTCTCAACCTCCATTTAATAAAACAAAAATACAGTGTTAAAAATTGTAAATCAGTTGTAGATACTGACAAATTAGATCAGTTATTTTTTCAGTTTCAAAAGACCTCTAAATTTACATCCTCATCTTCATCATTAACTAGTTGGTCTCTTAAATAGTAAGAATATCAGATGTGTGGGGCACTTGGGTGGCTCAATGGGTTAAAACCTCTACCTCCGCTCAGGTCATGATCTCCGGGTCCTGGGATGGAGCCCTGCATTCGGTACTCTGTTCAGAAGGGAGCCTGCTTTTCCCTCTCTCTTACTGCCTGCCTCTGTGCCTACTTGTGATCTCTCTCTCTCTATCAAATAAATAAATGAAATCTTTAAATAAAAGAGTATCAGATGTGCTTTGAATCATTGAAATGACTGAAAAATTCAGAGGTATTTCTTGTATAATTCTACACAAGTTTATTTGGATATCTTTGAGATGAATAGTCCAGACTGAATCTAAATCATTCCACCTGAGCCACAGAGTTAACTAGCCCTTTTCAAAATGGGCTACATTTAACACTTCCTCTTCAATAGATTTCTTACTCTTAACATTCCTGCACAAGTGCTTTAATTTGATTTTTATTTTTTTCATAATGTTATAACAACCATCAGAAATATAATAAAAATGAAAATCCTTTTTTTCTTTTATAAAAAAATAGAATTTCTAGTTATATATGAACCACTAAACACTCTAAAATGTTCCCTGAAGTAGTTAAATATCTGTAATTCTCAAATATGTTAAATGATAAAATTCCATTCACAGCTGTTATCCATGAGTAGGTATCATGTGCATTAAAAAAACCTATGGTGGATTTTGGTTTTGTGTTTAGATATTTGTTTTGTTTTTTGTATAAAAGAAAATGTTGTCTGGAAAAAGTGAAGTCCTAAGTGCAGACAATTATAACAATTAATGAACTATATGTTCCAATTATAGGAGAAAGAAATGGATGTGGGAATTTTAACATATATGCAAAACATCATCAAAATTGAAATATTGAATGTTTATTGATGAAGATAAAATATGTTGACTGGATTAATGAACAAGGATTATACATAAGCTATTGAAAAAAAAGTCAAAAAATTTAAGTGGTGTTATAGGAAAACTATTCTACACCAAGATGCTTTATTAGACTATGGAAGGGTTTTCTGAAAAACATGCAACATCATTATTTAAATCCTGTGAAGGCAGACAAAAAAAAAAAAAAAAAGCTTCCAAATAATTCTTTAAATACAACCCTACCCAATTGCTATTGACAACAGTATTATTCTGAGTAATGCTCTGACAGAAGACTCTGAATACGTTTTTTTCCCCTTCTTTAGAGCTATCGTTGGCATTTTACCCACTTTGTAGACATAATTAATTATCCCTCCAAAATAAATGAGGTTAAATGTGTTTTTGTTTTAAAGATTACTTTTAATCTCTTTCCCAATGATTGTGGAAAGTTTGGAGAAAAGTTCTTAGGCAAATAAAATGCTGGCCATTGAATTAACTAATATGCTTGATAAAATCTTTTTTGAGATTTAAATAGAAATTTAAATTCTGTATCTCTTTGTCTAGAGATTGTAAAGCTCCATTTGTAACTATACACTTAGAATATTTTTAGATATCATCTCCTATAATTTCTGGTGAGGTAAAGAACCTCTGAGCAGATCTCTGAGTGAGAGTATCTGCCAAGTAGACATCTGTGGTGAGAGAATTACACAAGAAGTAATAGAGATTTGAGGTCTCAAAGTAATATAGAGGTAGGTGCCTTTCCAGCATTGTTCCTAGGAACTGGACAACAAACAAATAAGCAAGTAAAACAGAACAGTTAGGACCAAGTAGTGAGTGGGTGAGTCAGAAGGTAAGGTGGGATCAGCTCAGGTATCAACTTCCAAATTGCGGTAAGGATACTGAATTTTATTCTAAGGTGGAAATGTTGGGAAGATTTGAATACAGATACACTTAAAAGATTTCTCTGGTTTCTGTATGAAAAAGAGATACTGTAGGAAGAATAGTTGGAAGGTGAATGAATGAAATGACATCATCCAGAAGAGAAATGATGGTTTTGGGGACTAAGTTCCTTATGGTGAATGAGGAGAAATGCTCAGAATCTTAAGATATATCAAAAGAAGAGGCAATACAGTTCCTCAGTGGACTAAACATGATGTGAGAGAAATAAAGAAGATAATAATTTTGTAGTTTGGGGCCCGAGACCTGGATGAATGGAATTAAAACTAACTGAGGTAGAGAAGCTGAAGCAAAGGTAGGTGAGGCAGAGTAGGTATGGAATAAATAAAAAGTTGCCTGTGGATCCGTTCATTTTATCAGGCAAACAGATGGAAATGTTTAGTTGGCAGTTTGATCTGGGATTTAGGAAAATGGTCAAAGCTAGAGATACGAATTTTGTAGTCATCACCATATAAATGGTATTTAAGTGCTTCAATAAAGATCATGTCAACCGGAAAGTGGATATAGATAGAGTGGGGAAGAAGTCTGAGGACCAAGCCCTTATTTTGAGAAATATGAGAAGGAATATCCAGTGGTTTAGGAGTAAACTCTAAGAGAAGGTGTTCGCTTCTGATTGCTTCTATTTCCTTAGTAAATTGAGAAACAAGCAAGCAGCTGAAAGTGTGTACCAGGGAAGGGGAATAAAAATTTAGTGAAGTGAAAAAGGTATGAAATATTGGAGTATAGCAGAATATGGTGACTAAGGAAATATAAAATGATTGGAAATCAGTATTGTGACCCCACCTGAGGGTTGTCAAATAAAGCTTAAAATCAGCACACTTTGTTTTTCACCAGTCTTGTCCAAATTCTTGGTAACAGATAAAGAAAAGGTCGGTATTTGAATTTTAAGCTTTATTGGTGTTTTGCCTAAATGACACAGGGCAAGGAAAAAGATACTTGCTTAAATATTTAAATAAGTATATAGAATAGTGGTTAGTGAGGGAAGAACATGAGAGACGGGGAGAAGTGTGGAGATGGCGGGTGACAGGGGAGGGGAAGGACAAAGGTGGTAAAGACAGTCCTGGGAGAATTAAAAATATTTTTTTAAAGATTTTATTTACTTATTTGACAGACAGAGATCACAAGTAGGCAGAAAGGCAGACAGAGGAGGAAGCAGGCTCCCTGCTGAGCAGAAAGCCCCATGCGGGGTTCTATCCCAGGACCCTGGGATCATGACCTGAGCGAAGGCAGAAGCTTTAACCCACTTAGCCACCCAGGCACCCCAGAATTCAAAATATTTAAATTGGGATTCTATAGTGAGTTGGAAAGTTAAGATATGGTATTCTGAATGTCAAATGCTTGACACTGAAATTTTGAAGAGATTGCAGGTATCAAAATCTAGTGTTTAACCATGTGAATGGATCACTGAATGAATTGAAAGACAAAGCATTTAAAGGAGAAGACATCTCAGACATGAAAAATTAAGATCTCAAATGGAAAACGCCTATAGAGAGTGGATATTTCAATAACAATGGCGGGATAAACGGTTGGGCAGGAAACGTGATCCACATCTTAAAATCTCCAATAAAGACAGTGATAGAAACAATGGGGGCTGGGGGTAGAATAGTACTTCAAATGTATTTCAAAGTGAGTAGATGAAAAAGTTAGAGACCAGGAAAAACAAACACTGAAATGTCAGTAAGAAGTAAGGAGGAATGTTGTTCCATCTGCAGACTTTACCATGGGAGCAGTATGGGAGAAAAGGAAAGACAACAGAGACCGCGTACGGGAGTTGCACAGAACACGCCAATGTTAAAAGACAACCGGGTTTTGAGATTGAAAAACCCAGTGAGAAATAAAGTAATAGAAACATAAGAACCACATTGAGGATATATGCCATTTTGCTGTTACACAGTTCAGAGGGATAATGGAAGGCTCAGTGTTAACTTTGTAGGATGTGACTTCGGACAAATTAAGAAGTGTATAAGACAATATACAGATAAGAGTGGTTCAAGTCTTGAATTTCTTACAGGGACTGAGATAAATAGAGATACAAGACATGATGGGGTTAATCTTGATGGTCTCTAGAGGAGACAGGAATAATCAGTTAATATTAAGTCTTCTGTTTTGGAATTAATCTTTTAGTGTTTAGTAATGAGGCAGGATGTTATGGGGAAGGGGAAAGGGTATTCCTAGGAGAATGTTAAGAACTAGGGGCCCATTCTTCCATCTTGAGGAACACGATAGTGAGGTTAAGGTTGCTATTCAAAATCAAAAAGGAAGAAAAATAAATGAATGAGATTTTGAAAAATAAGAAAATAATTAATTTCAGATAACTGTTGAAGTAACTAGGAGGTAAGAGTAGTTATATGTCAAGATTTAATGTAAAACTGATTTATCTCATTATGCTTTATTATGTTAGTCTTTTAATATATTCCTGCAAAGTAGAAGACTACATATTTCTCTTTTTCTCTCTTTTTATCATTTTTTTCTCTTCCTTTCATTAGTGCTTGAGTTCCTATTATGTGCCATGTCCTGGCAAAGCCAGTTATTAATTTAAGACAGAACACATTTTCTTTCTTTCTTTTTCTTTTTAAGCTGGAAGTCTGTACTTTTTTTTTTTTTTTTAAGATTTTATTTATTTATTTGACAGAGAGAGAATCACAAGTAGGCAGAGAGGCAGGCAGAGGAGGAGGCAGAAGCAGGCTCCCTACTGAGCAGAGATTCCCAAAGCAGGGCTAGATCCCAGGACCCTGAGATCATGACCTGAGCTGAAGGCAGAGGTTTAACCCACTGAGCCACCCAGGTGCCCCTGGAAGTCTGTACTTTTTTTTTTTTTTTTTTTTAGTCTTTATTAATTTTTTATTTTTTATAAACATATATTTTTATCCCCAGGGATACAGGTCTGTGAATTGCCAGGTTTACACACTTCACAGCACTCACCAAAGCACATACCCTCCCCAATGTCCATAATCCCACCCCCTTCTCCCAAACCCCCTCCCCCCAGCAACCCTCAGTTTGTTTTGTGAGATTAAGAGTCACTTATGGTTACTCTCCTTTTCTGTTTTGTCCATCCTTCAAAATTTTTCACATTTTTAAATATATTATTCTACTGGACATCAAACAGTTATATGAACCAAGAGTATAGTTCTTCATAGCTTATAATGCACAGTAAATTGAAGTGTTGTGTTACTTATGGAGGGGGAGGAGGTGGCTTCTGCATTAATTCGGACTGGGAAAATGAAGTAAAATTTTAGCTGCCTGGGCAGTGGAAGATAAGTTATAAGTAAATTGTTTTTATTTGCTGTTTAGAAGTGGTGAAGGTAAGTTGAAGCAAATGAAAAGTAGAAATATAATTTGTTTAAATTTGCTTCAGGCAACTTCTTATCTTTGTAAAGGAACTTTTTTCAGAGCTTTATCTTTGGGAAATAGATTTGTAGAAAAATAGTCATATAGCATTTTTTCCCTTGACGATTTTGCTTTCTCATGGACTAGTATGTTTACATAATAAGTCTTTCTCAAACGTTTCCACAGCTAATTCTTTAATATTAGCACAATTTTAATGAAAACGGGGAATGGCGCATATAAAAGTAACTTTCCCTCTGACCCCACATTCCAGAAATTGTGGATTCGTACACTATTTGATACAAAGTAAAAAATTAGCCTGCCCATAAATTAATTTTTTAACTTAAAGTTCATCAAAAATCATTGTATTGGTCCTTTTCATTTTATTGATGAAGAAATATATAACATTAATAAATAGAATTTTCAATAACATTGTTTTCATGTTAACACCATTTTTTAGGACAATATTAGTATCAAATTTATAAAAGCTAACACATATTGGGGGGTGCTATTTACTAAGCTCAATATACTAGTTACCATTTAGATATTCAGTGTGTATTCCATTATGTACTACACTGAAACAATGCAGTCATGTATGTATGTATGTTTTAATACAATAGAAACTTATTAAATTGTGCATTTACTTTATTTTTTAAAGATTTATTTATTTCTTTGAGAGAGAATGAGAGCAAGTGCATGAGCGGGGGGTAAGGGGCAGAGGGAGATATGGAGAAAGAGCCCAAAGCAGAATCAGTGTTGAGTGTGCAGCCTGATGTGGGGCTCAATCCAGATTCCTGTAATCCTGACCTGAGCAGAAATCAAGAGTCGGATGTTTTACCGACTGAGTCACTCTGAAGCCTCTAAACACCACGAATTTAAAAGGAATTTTAGAATACCAGAATACTAAGAAGGAACAAATCAATAATCTTTTCTCTTTTAATTCAATATAATTATAGAAGCAATTCATATATTAAAAGTTTGATAAAGAATTTTGCAGATTTGAAAAATCCGTATGGAAGTCATCAAAATTATAACTTAAACACATTTTATTCCAAAATTGTATTCATCATTTTAATTAATATCAAGATAAGAGATACTGTGTACTTCCTGTAAAATCCCATTTTCTATAATTCCAAATTACTTTGGAGGAAAAAATCTAAACCAAGCCTCCAATATTATATTGCTTCTTGAAAAGTTATTTTACCTTCCAAACACTGAAACCAAATTGAGTTCTTTAACCTATCTTTTAAATTCCTTTAATTCCAGTTACATCTAATTTGCATATATTATTTTTATCTTTTCTAAACAGTGGCCAAGTTACACTGCCCAAATCAGTACAAGTGCCCTTTATTATATTACAGCT
Source organism: Mustela putorius furo (assembly GCF_011764305.1). Classification (NCBI taxonomy): domain Eukaryota; kingdom Metazoa; phylum Chordata; class Mammalia; order Carnivora; family Mustelidae; genus Mustela; species Mustela putorius. The sequence continues at coordinate 6,267,270 of NW_025421397.1, forward strand.
TGGTTTCTGATTTATTCTCTTTGCTAAATCACATTTCTGCAGAAAATATTAACTGTCAACTATTTTCTCAACTAACAACAAAATTTTAAATTCTATTAAGCTAAGACAAGGGGAACTGGGAGTCATTGCCCTTAACAGAGTTATAGTATTTCTATATGACGTGCTAATAAACACTAAAAATCAAGTGGAAAACAGCAGAGCATGGGACAAATCAAGTGTTGCTGAAAATTCAGTATGAATTTTAAAAAGCTATGATCATGGAAATGGATTCCTTTCAATACTGCATAAGTAGTGACAGGAATTCACAGTTAAAATGGAATTTGGAAACAGGTCAGGAAATGGCACAGAAAAAGGGTAATCAAAGATGCAGATATAAAGGGAAAAAAGCCCGAGGAAATTTTGACTTGGTGAAAAGCTCTGGATACCATTTTAATTTAATTTCTCTAATTGTTTCCAGATAATTTACAGTTCTTATTTTCTCTTGCTCCAACTTCACAACTTTATCATTTTTTTCAGAAATATACCATTTCATATTGTTCTCCAAAGTTGTTTGATATATGATTGTTGAAAATTTTCTTTTATTTTCAAATATCCACTGCATTTCCAGTGATTTTCTATTTCTTTATATATTTTGTTACTTTTAAAGCATTTTTCTTGTTTCATGTGGCAAAGGTTGTTAATCATTTTCTAAGAATCAGATTTTTCATTTTATTAAACCATTCCATGTTTTTCTGTGCCATTCTTCAAAGATTTTATTCTTATTTTTTATCATTTTTCTTTCACCTTATTTGACTTTATTATTCAGTCTCTTTGAGTTTAATACTTAGCCATTTAAAAATGTGTAATTTCTAATAAACATAACTAAAATTTTAAAGAAGGGGCACTGTTACATGGGATATTTCTATAGGGTCTTAATTGTCTTTTTTTTTAAAGTTTTATTTATTTGATTTAGAGAGACAGAGAGCATGAGTGGGAGAGGCAGAAGGAGAGAAAGTGAGAATCCCCATCAGATTCTGCTGAATATGGAGCCTGATGCAGGACTCAATCTAACCACCCTGAGATCATGACCTGAGCTGAAACCATGAATCGGGCACTTAAGCCACTGCACCACCCATTTTGTAACTTCCTTATGTTTTCTTATTTGGCATAAGGGATTCTCATATTATGCTTTTAATATTATTTATTTAAAATATTTATTGATTTTTAATTTAATCACATTTACCGCCAGAGACCATAAACTGCTATGGATTTTCTGAGGCTGATTCCCTCAAGAAAGACCTAATATGTTTGACTTTTTAAAACATTCTATTTAGGATGTAAATCTTATTTTTTTTTGTTTTTGTTTTATAAATATATTTCATTGCATGTTTGGTTGGGTTATGTACATACAACATGGATACATCTTATGAAACATTGGGGAGTGAATCAGTTATGAAATACAATAATTTATACAAATAATTTGTAAAAATATAAACACATTTACAAACCTCTATTATATAGGTATAGGTATAGATTTATACTACAGATGTGTCCATAAGCAGGACATGATCCTATATGGCTGAGTTTCCATTGACACAGTACCACATAAAAAGAGGACTGTGCTCCACCTTCCTCTTCACACACACAGACACACACACACACACACAATCTACATTATGGATATAAAAAGAAATTAGCAGACAGATTAAAAATACAATAAAAACAATTATAGGAACAGGGTATTGAATGGACGGTCTCAATCTGTTAAGATTATTTTGCAGAGATTGAAAACTCAGAAACGTAAAACCAAACCCAAGCCAGCCTAAACAATAGATATTCAAAGCAGGAGTCCAATGTCTGAACATTTTATTTTATGTCATATTTCAAAGGATGTACTAATATTTTAACAATGCTTTGGTCTATGTTCCGGTTATACATAGATGTGCTTGGTCCTGTATGTATTTGTGTGTGTATCTGTGTAAATCTCTGCTCGGAATATTTTACATAGCTCTTCTATAGCAGAGTCAGAAAAATAAGACAATAAATTATGTAATTCCATTTATCCTTCCCTTTTAACTATTATCTTCCAACAGTGAAATTTAAAAGTTTTTTTAAAGGAGATAATGGTCTCTACACAAATCTGAGACCCTAAAAACTTTTGAAAAAAGTTCACAGTTTAACCAACTTCTTTCACTATAGGTATTTATTTGCAGAAAGCTCACCACTTATGTAATTACTTTATATTTAATATTAGATCTTTATGCTACAATCTATTTTAGTAATTTAAAGTACTTAATTTTAATCCAAACAATTTCTGTGCAAAAATCTATACCATATTAATTGGACAAAGAATTACTAGTTGAAAAACAATTTTGTAAGAGTTTGACAATATAATTACTCCAAAATATATTAGTTTCTATATAAGATTATATAGATTAATATAGATACCTAATATGACACATGTTCTTAAAACAACACATCTTTATATTCCAATATTGCTTATAGTAGAAAATACTCATTTATTGAAATATGTCTTTTAGCATTATACATTTTATTATGTTACCAAAAAGAATTGTTCAGAAAAATCATAACTGTCTTCTTGAATTAAATATTTGTAGATTATGCAAATTCATTCCAATGAATTTTAAGTGCACTGTTAATAGAAATTGAAGTAGAAAAGATAAAAAGATATTTCATAAGCGTCATTTGGGATTCCTTTCCATTTATAAGATGTAATTTCTACAGCTATTTAGAACTCAAACTCTTTAATTTATAATTTAATATTTTTAAATGCTAAGGGGTTAACTTATGCTGATTTGGTATTTTATGCAGAGAGTTGCTCTTTGGATCTTCTTTCAGTATATTACATGGCTTAATATGTTATATTGCTTAATGTTAAAAATAATCTCATCTGACTTCCTGACATTATTGCCAATCTTTTTAAATGCAAACACCCTTAAGTAATGTGTTCTGTTAAAGAGTATAGACAGTTTTCTGCCTAGAGAAATATCACTACCCATATTAGATGAATACATTATCACTGAATTGATAGAAAGTGTTGTCACAAAGTGCCATTTCCAGGTCAGTAGTGAATAGACATAAATAACAAGTTTTATTTGGATGCATATATGGCAATAATATCAATGAATGACCAATATTTCTTTCTTTCATCAGATATGCTGTGTTGAATATGATGAGATATATATGTGTATTTGTCAAAATATCTAAAAGAAAATTTAAGAAGTACTAATATTGCAAGGCAATTTCACCATGTGTTACCTACCAGGTGCCCGCTTTAATCATTATGGTCAAGGACTCTTTTTCATTTTTTTAAATTCTGCTTGGTTCCTTTTTCCATCTGAGCAGACAAGTATTTTTCTTGTTCATTTTCAAATAGCCAGATAATTTTTTAAAATTATCAACCTGTCATGAGACTTAATTAAATAGGATTTTTTGGAGGGAGTTTTGTTTTTTTTTTTTCTTCCTTCCTTAGTAGCTACAAGCTTCTAAACATTGAAAGGAAAAAAGGTTGAGAAGTGGATGAAGGCCACATTGATTGTAGGGTCAGAGATGTGTGAAGAGTTCATGACTGTAAATAGTGAGATCTGGAGATCTGAGTAAAGAAAAAACACATAAATAAAATTCCCTGCCCTATTTCTTCCAGATCAGTGATATTGCAAGGTGTATACATGCTGGAGAGTGGGGGCAGGTTATTGTACAGGGCCCTTGTAGTATCTTCTTTGCTAGTCTTCTATTCTGGGATATGAACAATTGAATTTTTTATACCTTAAGTAAAATTTAATGCAAAAGCAACTTCTAGACAATTTCCCTAATTATCTCTTTTCCCATTTACACTTTGGAAAATACTTGCAAATTCTCTTCTGTATAAATCTGCATCTGAAAGGCAGGCTTTAGTTTTCCAGGTGGTCAGTATGAAGCCCCACAATCTGCTACCTGACCTTTCAGTCAAGCGCATCAGTGTCCATATATTCTAATTACGTAGGCTTTATTGTTGCCATGTTATAGCACGCCTTCTGCTCAAATACTTTCACTAGCTCTGCCTACATGCTCCTGAACTAATCTGCTATTTCCTAGGAGAGCATAAACTGGGACAAATAAATCAACCGAGTACAGACTGACAAATCAATCAACAAAGTATTGAATCCACATAAAATCCCAAAAGTTCTACACATGGAAGAATATGTTCTTCAGCATGCTTAGTTTCTGACTTGACAGATTGATGTGTGTGTGTGTGTGTGTGTGTGTGTGTGTGTGTGTGTAGAGACAGCGTGTGTGTATGCAGAAGAACTGATGTTTTTCTTTGCTTCATACTTAAGATGGTGCTGTAAATTGCCTATGCAGCCAAAATTTATTTCTTTACTGACAAAAGAAATCTATACTAGAAAGAAAGGGGCTGCTTCTACATAGAACTAGTCTGGCACCACCCAGTCCTAGGTATTAAGTCTGAGTGACCAGTGCATATACCATGCTCCATAATAAGAACCTCCTTAGGACTTCTGGTTTCCATTCGTGCCAGCTGATGCTCTATTACTTTTGAATATTGAAAAGGTTAGGGTGCCATGTTCCTTTCACAGGGAGGCTCCTTGGCATCTGTGTAAAGTTTCAACATCTGTTTATCAAGGGGTAAAGGAGATAGTTGAATTTTGACAAGAGAAAAAAAAAAAGAAAAAATATATAATGAAAGGGATTCTCAAATGATTTCAAATTACATCATAGTATTCCTACAATTTAGTAAATACTTTTGCCAGATATTGTGCTAGTGAATCTATATCAATTATAGCATTTAATCTGTTTAGCAAAACATCAGGTAGAACCTATTTGTATTCATATTTTGCTGTGGTTTAGAATAAAATGACTGAGCTGTATTTAACTTAAGTAAGAAGTGACAAGATGATTTTTTTTAACCAGGTCAGCTGCCTCTCGAGACCATGTTCTAGGACAACTACACATCTGCACTATAAAAAGGAATGATGAGCAACATTTAGGTCGAAGTTTTTCTCATTAGGAAACATGCATAAAAATCTGCTTCACTGAAAATTCTACCACATCCATACTTTTTAAAAGAAAACATGTTTGTATGTGATTCAGAAGCAATTATAAAAATTATGGTTCTTATTGTTACAGGATTTCTGTCCCCTTAGTGCCTATAGTTTTTGGTCACGCTGCTTCAAAGAATGAAGAGGTCGAGCAGAACAAGAGCAGTGGGCAACAAGGCAAAGTTTATTGAGTAAAAGTACAAGGATCCCAGAGAGGGAGGGGACCTGAAAAGGTTGCTTTTGGGAGTACAAATCTAGGGGTTTTTATAAGCCCTTTCGCAGAACTATTTTGAGCATCTCAAGTGTGGGTCTCCTGAGGACTGGCTGCTAAGGTGTGCCAGTCAGGGCTTTGATCATGCCCTGGTCTTCCTATCAGGTTATTGTTCACACATGGATGGTCTAATGGGCTGACATCTGGAGACTAACGGACTCAACGTGTGGTAGTGATCAGTGTTTCATGATGAATTGCATTGTTTCAGGGCATTTTGCAAAAGTCACTTCTGCAGGAGCTGCTAGACAGGATACTCTTTTGGTCTTGTCTAAGCTGTGAAACAGGAGGCTAGTGCAGTTTTGTCTAAGTTGTCCCAGCTTCCTATATACTTGCTGGGGACTCTGGCCCTGAGTGCCTAATTGTCTAAATAACTCCTAACACTACTATTTAATATAATCACAAGTTCTAACTGATATATTTTTGCTATTTCTCTACCCTTGTATGGCCACTCAAACCAAGCAGGTTTTTATAGACCAGTGGACAAAAGTGGTCACATTCCAGTAAGACTACCTTCTTTTATGCACATATGATGTGAATTACTGAACAAATTCAGTTGAGCTGTCAAATAAATGCTTGACCATCAAGTGACAAAACACCCATTGTTTCCCCAACTATCTCTTTGTACAACATCTTGTCTTCACTGGGGTTAGGGGAAATTATGAAGAATATTTTGTTTAACCCTAACAGCCATCTCAGGTATTGCTTATAAAGAGAAGCTGTGCTTGAAAACTACTTCAGAATTATCAGTGCTTCTGTTTTAAAGCACATGCACACAGGTGGTTGTTTCATTTATCTATTTCTGGTAATATACTGCCCCAAAATGTGAAACGTAAAATGGCAATCATTTTGTGATACTTCTGAACTGTCAATCGGAGATTTAGGCTGAGTCGAAGTAGGCAATTTTTCTGCGCCATGTTCTCCATGCCTTTTTAAAATTCTTTTTTTTTTTTAAAAAAAAAAAAAAAAGATTTTATTTATTTATTTGACAGACAGAGATCACAAGTAGGCAGAGAGTCAGGCAGAAAGAGAGGAGGAAGCAGGCTCCTGGCTGAGCAGGGAGCCCGATGCGGGACTCGATCCCAGCACCTGGGATTATGACCTGAGCCGAAGGCAGAGGCTTAACTCATTGAGCCACCCAGGCGCTCCTACATGCCTTTTAATAAGGAAATGCAATGGTATTCAGTTGACGACTGTGCTGGGCTAAAGAATCTAAAGAGGCTTTGTTCATATGTCTAGGACTCAGGTGCACAGCTTCGAATGACTAGAGGCTGGACTCTGCCTTTCCATTATCCGAGGAACCCCTCTACGGAGGGCTGGTGTCTCAGCCTCCTTAAACTTTTTGAGTAGCGACTCAGGAAATGTTCTATAAAAGAGGAATTTGGAAATCCCCCAGTTCCTTGGAGACCAGACTGGAAGCCATAAAAACAATACTTCTGCTACACTGTGTCAATAAAAGCAACCCCAGTGCCTGTCCAGATTCAAGGGGAGGTAAAAGACCCATCTAGATGCACATTGCAGGAAAGAATTTATACTTATCTTTAATCCAACAAAGTAAATAATAAACTGAGTAACTTGTTTGAAGCAATACATTGTTTCTATTCTGTATTTTGATTGAATGTATTTCTGTATCTTTGTATTTTGATTGAATATATTTCTATCTTGTTTTCAATCAAAAGAATCTGAGCATTTAGACATGTATGTAATTATATATTAAATTATACGCTTTTCTAAATTAGACTAAAAAAATCCCATTACACAGAAGATAAATAGATTTCATGTCATTGTAGTTTAAATTCATTTTTATACCATTTAAAGTTACAGATTTTTTAAAAAGTTTAAATTTTATACATTGTTTATATATATATATATATATACACACATCAGATTATTCAAATTTTAAAATGTCATCTTATTTTTTAAAGTTCCTATACAATATGCATAATAATGTAGTATTTCACTGCATTGATAACATTTACCCTTGCATTATTTTTAAAACCCTCCTAAGATCTTTAGCAAAATTATTGTAATAGCTTCAAAAATACAGCTCTATCCTTCTGCCTCTAATTTTGTAAAGGAAGGAAATTATTTGGTTATCAACCAAAAGCAATATAAGCTTCTATAAATCACTTCAATTTATAGGCATTTTTTCGACATTATAAAGCAAAAATATCTGCTGACAGCAGACCAGAACTACTTTATTGTGAGATGTAAAATTAACATGCAGACCAGTAAATGGAATTTTTAGTTACAATTCATTAATGTGTTGTTAAGCGATTTTTTTTCTAAGAACTATCCATGTACAAGACCGTCCGCACCCGCTCCTGACGGCGGTCCCCTATATGCTTTCTGTAAACAGAAAATGAAGCAACATCCTAGTCATTCTCTCTGGAAAGACAGCTTTCAGAGCTTTATGCAAATAACATGACCCTCTAGCTGTGGCGCATTCTTCAAAAAGACACCTACCTTCAAAAGTGACAGCGAGTAATAATGTGACAAACGAGCATGCAGCCTGCACATGTGCCACATATTTCACCTAGAATCCTTGGATGCGATAAAATTAACGTGACCTCTATCGCCAAGGACATTATAATCAATGGAACAGAGCCATAGAAGAAGCAGAAATGGTGGGGGCCATGTCCTTATTCAGTAGGCTTTAGTTAAAGCTTTCTAAAATCAATTTCCCTTTTTACCTTTTTATTTTATTTTTTTTAGCCAGAGATCCACTCACTTATAGAAATTCTATTGTCTTCATTACAAGAAGGAAGCATATTCAATGATCATCAAGAAGAAAAAGAGAGGTCATCTATGAAATACTCAAATAATTAGATTGTAGGTGGGCAATGTAAGACTTTAATGAATATTGATATTGAGATTAAACACCTTGGTTTATTATTAGTATAGCCTGCTCTACATTTTGCTTTGTTTTACGATCAATTTTTTTTTCCTTTTAAAAAGAGAAGACAAATGATGCACATTTTTCTTTTTTATTGATGAGAAAATTAGGCAAAGAAGTATAATAAAATATTTCCAACTGACTTTGCAAAATAGGTAATATACAGATGAACTGTTTTCAGTGCCCCCCCCCACAGGCATGCAGTAAGCACACCATGAAAGCTTTATTGTATCTTAATTGTAGCAATCAAATTTAAGAAAGAAACAATAGGACGCTTTTTCAATTTGTCTTGACAGACTTTTGGCAAAAATTAAAAAGTCCTCAACAAAAATAATTTTTGTGGCATCAAGCTGGGTTCTAGGCCACCAACTGGTATATACATCAAAATGCAGCAAAGGTAGATTTAGATATTTGCTTATAATTATTTTGAAGCTACTGAAGAGAATCGTATCTTTAATTTATATCCAGAGTCATAATTGCTAAAGATCTGTGGAAAAAGGTCTAACAAACATTATGATTACATATCTGCTAATGGGATCATGAAATAAATTAAATTGAGCTCATCATAAAATAAAAGTTCCTTCAAAATGCAAAAAATATATTGTTTGATCCCAGATTCAAGGTAGTATTAGCTTCTCATTTCTTCTATTTGTTGAATATATATGTAGTAATTAACAGAAACAAGCTAGAGTTTTAACTGTTACTCACACAGGACATCACATGTTGGAAACGGTTACCTATACACTCCAAGGAAACACTTAGTAGATTAGGAATGAAATTTTACTATTACTTCGAAAAGGCCTTTGAAATTAACACATTTGAAAAAAGGAAAGGTAATGCTTTCCTTTATATTACAAGGAACCCCATCTGTTAATGTATTTCTAATTACACATAAAAAGGAGTGGACACAATAAAGAGATTTTCTCACTTGATAAAATATTACAAAAGCATCTTTTTAAAAGAATGATATATTTCAAACATTCAGAAGAATACAAAATTATAGCTGTTTTCTCACTATTAAATTTGGAAGGTACCAAATCTAGTAGTTTTATTTACTATTCTCTCATTTTTATCAAAATTAGTCAGGCATGCAAAACTGTTCAAGACAAACACTTCCATGCACCCATGTTTTCTGCAAACCATAGCCAAGCGTGTATGATTATTTTAGCTATTAAATTTGGATTTGACCTTCATGTCTCTAAATACTATGTTATATTGCCATTTCTTTACCTTTCGGTTTTAGGCAATTTCTAACTATTTGCAATTAGGGGATAAAGTTTTAGATATCCTTCTCACATCAACCCTGAACATATGCATACAGTTCTGCCCTTCTTGCCAATAAAACTTCATTATAAATTTTGTGGGATCAATATTTAGACATTACATTATGATGGCTATAGAGACACTACTCCCAAGTGATTCATTATCTGTGATTAACTATGATTCATTATGTAAATATTATTCTACAGCTTATTCTTATTTTAGCATATATTTTTATATTCATTAAATTAATATAATTTTTATTTTAATGCTTATTAAGCTTTCTGTGTACTAATTTTTAATGATGTAGTCATTTTAATAATAGTATTCCTTCTTGTTACAAATATTCTCATTTAACTTTATTCCTTTTGAGATTTGTTATATTTCTTCTATCAAATACCAGTTTCCCATCCAGAAAAGCAAATTCTTTGACTTCCGAGTTAGTTTTATTTACCTTTATGTCTATTTCCTTTAATTCTATAAATAATATTGTTCTGTGTTTAATGTTCAAGTTTATGGATTGTGAAAATGCATGAAATTAGCTTTTTTAAAGATAAATTTCTATAATAGCTAAATTTTTTACTCATGTATTTTATTTTATTTTATTTATTTATTTGACAGAGAGAGACACAGCAAGAAAGGGAACACAAGCAGAGGGAGTGGGAGAGGGAGAAGCAGGCTTCCTGTGGAACAAGTAGCCCCATATGGGGCTTGATCCCAGGACCCTCGGATCACTATCTGAGCTGAAGGCAGACGCTTAACAACTGAGCCAACCAGGTGCCCCACTCATGTGGTTTTGATGTCACTGCATACATTAAAGGGCAGTTTACACCTTATATCTTCTACATCTAATATTTCTTTGATCCTTATTTTTGAGGTAAGGTTGATGAGCTAATTCTGTTTTATTCAAAAATTCATTGACAAATTTTATTTTTTTTAATTAATTTATTTTTTAAAGTAGGCTCCATGCCCAATGTGGGGCTCAAACTCAAGCTCCCGAGATCAAGAGTTGTATCCTCTACCGACTGAGCCATCCGGGCACCCCACATTGACAAATTTTAAATCAAATTTATTGAGCTAGAAATCACAAACTATAAAATTCATCCATGTGTAGTGATCCGAAAGGGCACGTGCACCCAAATGTTTATAGCAGTAATGTCCACAATAGCCAAACTATGGAAAGAACCTAGATGTCCATCAACAGATGAATGGATCAAGAAAATGTGGTATATATACACAATGGAATACTATGCAGCCACCAAAAGAAATGAAATCTTGCCATTTGCGACAACATGGATGGAACTAGAGCGTATCATGGTTAGCGAAATAAGTCAAGTGGAGAAAGACAAATACCATATGATCTCCCTGATATGAGGAAGTGGTGATGCAACATGGGGGCTTAAGTGGGTAGAAGAATAAATGAAACAAAATGGGATTGGTAGGGAGACAAACCATAAGTGACTCTTAATCTCACAAAACAAACTGAGGGTTGCTGGGGGGAGGGGGGTTGGGAGAAGGGGGTGGGATTATGGACATTGGGGGGGTATGTGCTTTGGTGAGTGCTGTGAAGTGTGTAAACCTGGTGATTCACAGACCTGTACCCCTGGGGATAAAAATATATGTTTATAAAAAATAAAAAATTAAAAAAAAATTCATCCATATGAAATGTACAATGCAATATTTTCAGTAAAAGCATGGATTTGTGCAACCGCTGCCATGATCTCCCTTTAGAACATTTTCATCTCTCCAAAGAAAACTTTTATTCCGTTAGCCATCCCTCTCATTCACCTTTTTCTCTAGCCCTCAGAAACCACAAATCTACTGTCTGTCTCTACAGATTGGCTTATTCTGGACATTTCGTACAAATGATGCCACATAAATTTCTTTGGTGACTGACCTTTTATGCAGCTTAATGCTTTTAAGGTTCATCCACATTGAAAAATATATTAATATCAATTCCTTTTATATGGCCAAATAATATTCTGTTTAATAGATACATTCTATATAATGATCTATCCACCCCTTGATGGACATTTGAAGATTATTTCCGCTTTTTGGCTATTATGGATAACCCTGCTGTGAACTTTTCTGTATGAGTTTTTGTATGAATGTCTATGGTTCTCTTGGGTGTATACATAGCAGAATAATTGCTGGGTCATACGGTAATTGTGTTTAATATTGTGAGGAACTGCCAAGTTGTTTTCAAAAGTGGCTGCATTGTGGGTGCCTTGGTGGCTCAGTCACTTGAGTGACTAGCTCTTGACTTCTGCTCAGGTCATGATCTCATAGGTCACAGGATGGAGCCAGCTTGGGGCTCCGTGCTCAGCAGGGAGTCTGATGAAGATTCTCCCCCACTTGCATATACCCCCCCTTAAAATTAATAATTTTTTTTAAGATTTTATTTATTAACTTGACACAGATCACAAGTAGGCAGAGAGGCAAAGAGAGAGAGAGGGAAGCAGGCTTGCCTCTGAGCAGAGAGCCCGATGCGGGTCTAGATCCCAGGACCCTGAGATCATGACCTGAGCCGAAGGCAGAGGCTTAACCCAATGAGCCATTCAGGCACCCGAAAATTAATAAATCTTAAAAAAAATTAGCTGTACCTTTTCAACATTCCCATCTGCCATGCAGGAGGATTTCAATTTCTTTCCATTCTGAACAACACTTGTTATTATCAGTCTCTTATTTTAGCCATTTTAATGTGTGTGAAGTGATATCTCAGTATAGTTTTAATTTCCATTTACTAATTACTAATGAATATGAATGTATTTTCTTGGGCTTATTAGGATTTGTATTTCTTCTTTAAAGAAATAACTTTTCAAATCCTTTTCTTATTTTAAAATTGGGTCACTCTTTTTATTTTTTATAATTTGCTGGATTTTCTCTGCTAGTACTTTTTTGAGGACTTTTTGTCTATATTTTTGAGATATGCAGGTCACTAGTTTTCTATCTTTTGGGGGGCACCTGTGTCTAGTTTTAGTGTCAGGCTCATTCTGGCCTTTTAGAATTCATTGGGAAGTATTTGCTCTCTCTTCTATTTTTTAGGAAGAGTTTTGAAGGATTGTTACTAATTCTGACCTAAATTTTTTGGTAGAATTTGCCTGTGAAGACATTTGAGATATGTTTTCTCTCTTTTTTTTTCTTTTTCTTTTGTTTCTTTGTCTGTTAGATTTGGTGGGAAGTTTTAAAATTACTAATTCGGGGAGCCTGGGTGGCTCAGTGGGTTAAGCCACTGCCTTCGGTTCGGCTCAGGTCATGATCTCAGGGTCCTGGGATCGAGTCCCACATCGGGCTCTCTGCTCAGCAGGAAGCCTGCTTCCTCCTCTCTCTCTCTCTCTCTGCCTGCCTCTCTGGCTACTTGTGATCTCTGTCTGTCAAATAAATAAAAATCTAAAATTACTAATTCAACATTTTCAGTTACTAAAGATTCATTCAGATTTTCTATTTCTTTATGAGTCAGTTCTGGTATAATGTGTCTCTCTAGGAGTTTATCCACTTCACCTTAGTATCTTAGATATCTAATTTGTTGTTTATAGGTTTATCTAGTATGCCTTTGTATTTATTTATGGTAGATATTGATGTCTCTTCCTTCATCTTGATATTAGTGAATACAAACATCTGAGTTTTTCTTCGCTCTGTTTTTGTTGTTGTTGTTGTTGTTTGTTTGTTTGGTTGGTTTGGTTTTGGGTTTGGGTTTGGGTTTTTTTTTTCCCCCTTTAGTGAGACTAGCTAAGGATTAATTATTTACAGAACTCTCTACAAAGAACCAACTTTTGATTTATTTTCTGTTTTTCTGTTTTATATTTCATTAATTTTTGCTCTAATGTTTCTTTCATTTTTTCTCCTGGCTTTGGTTTTAATTTGTTCCTTTCTCCTAAGTCATTAGGGAAAATAGGTCAATTGATTTGAGATCTTTTTTCTTTTGAACTATAGGCTTTGACCTCTATAAATTTCACTATAAGCATTGCTTTTATTATATCCCATAAGTTTTAGTATGTTGTGCTTTTCATGTATCTCGAAGTATTTTTTTCATTCCTCATATGGTATCTCCTTGATACATTGGTTATAAAGATGTGTATTGTTTGTTATTTACTTCTTTGTGAATTTCCCATGTATCATTTGGTTACTGAGTTCTAATCCAATTCTATTCTGGTTTCAGAACATATATTTTGTAAGATATCAATCCTTTGAAATTTATCCAAGCTTGCTTTATGGTCTAGTACATGATCTTTCATGGATTATTTTCTTTGTGTGTTTGAGAAGAACCCATATTATGGCTGACATTAGCATTCTATAGATGTCTGTTAGGTCTTGCTGTTTTATAATGCTCAAGGACTCTATTTCCTTGATGATCTCCTGCCTATCTATTAAAAATAGAGTATGGAAGTCCCCAACTATTATTGTTGAATTGTTTATTTCTACCTTAAATTGTTTTCAGTTATTTCTTCAGGTAATTTGAAATAATATTGTTATGAGCATGTGTGATTATAATTACCATATCTTTAGAGTGAATTATACTAGTTTATCATTATAAAATATCCTTCTTCATCTGTAGTAAAAAAAAATTTTGTCTGAAAGTCAGTTTTGTCTGAGAGTAATGTAATCATTTAGCTTGCTATTGGTTACAGTTTGCATAATCCATACCTTCCCATCTTTTTACTTTCAACCTATTTATAGCTCTGAATTTAAAGTATGTGTATTGTAGACAGCAATGGTTGGATCATGTTTTTGTATCTGTCCACCTATGTCTAATTTTTAGAACATGTAACCTATTTGCATTTATTATAATTAGTGATTTGATAAGATTTTTGTCTATCACTTTGCTATTTGATTTCTATTTGCTATTTGTTTTATTTATTTGCTCCTCTTTTCTTCTCTTATTGCCTTCTTTCATGTTAAAAGAAATATGTTGCGGTATGCATTTATAATTCTATTGCCATTTTTACTTTTTAAAAAAAAAAACCCTTATAAAGATGTGTGTGTGTGCATATGTGTGGGAGGGAGCTGCTAAGGGTATTACATCATATTTTAAAAGAATGGAGATCAGATTAATATTAATTTAATTCAAAAGCACACCGGGAAAATGCTCTTTTGTAAACTATTTTTTCACCCCTAACTTGAGTATTTTATTAAAATAATAACATCTTTATACATCATTATCCCATCAACACGGTTTTATAATTATTAGTTTATAAAGTTGTGTTATAATATTAAGGAAGAACAAAATAGTCTTAAAAATTCTTTTAAGGTATCCTTTATACTTAACCTTTATAGTTAACTTTGTAAGTGTTCTTTATTTCATGATGCCGATTTCAGTTGGATTATTCTTTCATTTCAGCCTAAACAACTTTCTTTAGTAGTTCTCGGAGAGTAGGTCGGCCAACGTGTTCCCTCTCTGTCTCTCTGTTTGTTTTCCTTGGAGTTTCTTAATTTCTTCTTCATTTTCAAAGTATGCTTTCTGGATAAAGATTTCCTTCTTGCTAGTCTTTATTCCTCCATCATTTTGCATATGGTGTCCTTATTGCCTTCTGAACTTCCATGGTTTCTTTTATATGATGATATATTCTTCTCTTACTGGCTTTCATGTTTTGCTTGTGAAGGGCCTTAAGATTGACCAAAATGAAGACTGAATCCTTCTCAGGTCTTTCCTGGGCATGCATACAGCCCTTCACCTGAGTGTGACTTTCCAGATTCCCCAGGAAGATATTAGAACTTTTCAAAGCTCTCTCTGAGAACACCTCATTTCCAGCTCTTCCTTTTACACTTTGTCCATGCTCTTGATTATCCCACCAGGTATAACCTCAGTCAGCATAAGTGTTGGAAACCACTGATTGTTTCGAATGGCTGCTGTAAAGGTAAGGCATTTCTCAAATGAAGCTCTAGTCCAGACAAATAACAACCATGCCTTGGGAATGGAGTTGTAAGGTAGGTCAAGAAGAGGCAGTGCTCTGAAAATAGGAACTTTTAGTAGCTCCATACATTATCTGTGTCCAATGGCAGTTTCAAGACTACTGGTTTCACATCCACTGTATTTGCAAAGTGATGGATGGGTGCTGGGAGGAGACTGGTTTGTAACGCTACAAACATTGTTCCTACTAAGAATTAGCAGGTGCTTTGAATAAACAGTTCTTAGATTTTTTAAAGCTTTTGTTTAATTTCAGAGTCTGCAAATGTTGATTTTGATCATTTTTGTCAGGATTTTCCTTGCTTTCATCGAGGAATGGGTTATGGAGGTCTTCGTTCCACCATTTTAGCAGTACCACCAATAGCATTTTATTTTAAATCACAAATCTTACCCTATTAACAATCTCTTTCCCATCCTGTACACCATGAAATAAGAATATTTTATTCTTTGATAGCTAAGCCACTATGTAGATTTTTTTCTAGTCTTCTTCTTACATTCTATCCCTTTAAGACTTGCTTTTATGACAGGGGTGACAGGTTTGATAATAACTAAAGTTGGATGTTGTTTATTTTGACCTTCTTTTGCACAAAGGCTCAGCTTTAAGGAGGAAGGAATCTCATATTAAACCTCTTAATGTACACAGGTCAAATACCACTACTGCTATGTTCAGATAGCTATTACATTCCAGATCATAGCCTATAACACTTAAATTTTTCTTGAAACCCATTGAGCCACCTCTTCTTTAAATTTTGGCACCTAGCTTTCTTTGATATCAGAAACACAATGACATTATTATTGATATATTTATTTCTCCCTAGTATTTGAGCATACGGCACTAGGGCAGATGTATAACCATACCCCTAACTCTCCACTTTCCAGACTTCTCTTCTGAGTGGAAATATAATTTTTATTTTCTTGCCCAAATTCACTTTAGTAACTGTGTATATTTAATGTATATTTAGCTATTTTTATTTATAGGAGAATTTGTCAATGACATGACTCCTGACAGCCTCTTGAACTTTATTTCCTAAAAATCACCCTTATTCATATGTACTTTTTAGTACCGTTGTCTGGGTTTGGCTATAGACCTGTCATTCCCTTTGAAATGTAAAAAACAAAACACTTCTTGCTTTTCCAATTTTTCTTTATCCTTCAAAACTACTCCTTTATGAAGGTTTTGGCAAGCTAAATATAAGGGCTTTTTTTTTTCCCCCAAATAACATATCCTTATCTCTTATTGAGTGTAAAAATTGTGCTCAGTTTGTCTTTTTGTTTCCAGTTACACATCACCATTTCTAACTTATTTTACACCCTGAAAATATATATTTGCTGAATGAACATATCAATGTATCCTATAGCATATGTTCAGAAACTGAATAATGGTAACATAAAGGAAGATAAAATAGCACAAATTATTGTTCAGCTGTAGTTGGTTTTTATTAGTCACAGAATAAATTAATTAGTTTTATTGAAATTTATTGCTTCTTTTTGTTTGAACAGATTCAATTGTCCAAGTAGCTACTCACTTGAAATATATTCAGATTTGAAGTGATCAAAACATTCTGTACAGAATGTGACTTAATTTAAGAAATCAGACTTTCTTGGATAAAATAAGTAACTATGTGCATTACAAAATCAACTTTAACATTATTAGTAAATTGTTAGTAATGAGAGAGAAGAGGTGTCTTGTCATTGGATTTTTTTTATTAAAAGCACTAAGTATTTTGACCACATTTTATGAGAAAGAACCTGAGAGAAACCGAGTTAGGACTCTGTTTTCAAGTCTTTAGACTTGACATAGACAAAACCCAGGAATGTGACTTTTCTCTTAAAACATTCTTGCTCCGGGGCGCGTGGGTGGCTCAGTGGGTTAAACCCTCTGCCTTCGGCTCACCTCACGATCCCAGGGTCCTGTGATGGAGCCCGCATTGGGAATCTCAGCTCAGCAGGGAGCTTGCTTCTTCCTCTCTCTCTCTGCCTGCTTCTCTGCCTACTTGTGATCTCTGTCAAAAAAAAAAAAAAAAATTTGCTTCAAGATGTATTTACATTGTCTTTAGGACGAATAACCAAAATGTGAGGGTTATGAATTCTGTTTATGATCACTTGATTCAGAGAGGAAAAACATTTTCATATGAAGTGTGTCATTTGAGAGCATAAGTAACTTTCAGTTCAGTTAAAAGCCAGGTAGATGTTTTATGATAGGATGAGATTTGGAATTATAGTTTACCCAGGCAGAAAAACATATATCTACTTTGTTTTATTAGTTTTTCCACCATGTAAGTGTAACAAATATACTATCAAATATTTTTATAATGAAATAAATATTCTGTAAAATATTTCCAACATCATGCCCTATAATTGCTCTATTATTATGGTATATATTTATCCAGGTTGTAAGATGCAATAATGTGTATCTATGTTTGTCTACCTCTCAATCAAATGACACTACTACTAATAGTGTAATTTTTCCATTATATGTTACTAACTTTTGTTCAAAATAGTTCAATTATTCTATAGCATTACTTCTGTTATTTTTTAATTATTCTCATTTATGTAGGACCAAACTGAACTGAACTTATCCTTGTTATTGGATATATTGTAATTGGGGTATAGCAGTTATTTTTCAATATAAATGATGCTCTAATAAATGTTCATTTATGCATATGATTCATATGTCATATTCATATTTGTGTATTGCAATTCTGTATATTTCCCCCAGAAATTTCAAATTTGTTAGACATTTAATACATGGACTGTATCCCATAACATTATGAAATGTTTAACCCATTTGTATTTATAACACAGTTTCTTATTAATGTATTCATTTCCTTAGTAAATAATCTTTCTATAGATTTGTCAATTTCATTGAATATTTCAAAAAGATCAATTCTATATTTACCAAATATACCATTTTATTTTCTTGCATATATATCCTTGATTCTTACATTGTGAAATTTTCCTTTCAAGCAACTAATTCATATATATATATTTGGGGGGGGCAGAGAAGAGTGACTAGGGATATTTCTATGTGTTTCAGTTATTCTACCATGAACATTTAGGATATGTTGCTTTAATGACTTGCCATTGTATTTTATCTTTTATTAAATAATATGGATTTACTGATACTTACACCAATACAATTCAATTATATTTGTAATCAAGGCCATGTTTTCATAGTAATTAATAATAAGATTACCTTTTTACTCTGTTACTTAGACAATAAGTCCTTTGAAGATTAGAATATATATCAAATGTTAAGTGGTTATTGTATTTAAAATATTGCATTTTATATACTACCAAGTTAAAAAATTAATTTAGAACCCTGTAAACTTTTGATGTAATTATTTTTATTTAGTTTCTGTAATTGTTTTCCATGTGTTTAAAAATGAAGACTTAATTACACAAATATGTCATTTCTATGGACATATTTAAATTAATTATATGCTTTTTTTAGGATTTAACACTGTATACAAATGTATCAAAGCAGTCTATTACATTTAAAGCAAGAAATTTATACTTAGTACTCATTTCAGAAAAAGACACATATAAAAAATTTATAGTTGCAATTTTTCTAATTACTTTTTATTAAGTTGTAAAAGAACTTACATCTAATTACTTTTGGAATAACTCATGTTCATCCCTGGTTAAATGCAATTACATATACGATGAGGGGGAAAAAAGGAAAACTAAAGAAAGTAAATACTACTATCCATTAGGAACATAATTTTCCACTCCAGAGATAACCATTCTATTAGGGGTCTAATATTTCCTTCTGAATTTCCCAGAGATCATCTGTGTAGCTCTGCAGAGTTGAGGTTTGTATGAATGTGTAACTGGCAGTGTGCTAAATACTTAATCTCTGTTTCTCTCTTGCTTGGTGGTTATTGTTTAAAAATTGGTTATGGTTCATTAACAGATGTGATAAAGCTCCATTTATTAATTCATAGATTATTATAACACTAACTAGAAGCAATTTAATATACCTAACTTGTCTTATGTGTAATTTTTATGGGGACAAGTTAATGCATATAAATAGTCTTATTGTACATTTTAAAACTGTTTTATCAAATAATGCTATGATAAATGGCATTTTTAATGTTTTTTAATATTTTCAAGCTTACAGATAAAATAAAATTTTACACAGTCCAAAACAATATTTTTTAGTAGATATGGCCACATTTTTATCCAAAAATGTTAATACTTTTTATTGCCACCTGGAATTCATGAAAAGGCCTGTTTTTTCGTATGTTCACCAATCCAGTGTTCCTAACTCCTTTATAATTTATACTATTTATAGTATACTATAAATAGTATAAATATAGTATAAAATAATATAAAATATAAATATATATATATTTATATATAAATATAAAATAGTATAAAAACAGTATACTATAGTATAGCATATAGATATATATATATTTCCTTTATACTTTATACTATTTCTTCTCAAATAAGCAAAATCCAGATTTTCATAATTTTAATTATATTTTTTTAAATTATGAATGAATCTCAGAATCTTTTCAAATGACTACAAAAGTAAGAGCTATTTTACTTAGTTTTCTACAAGTGTATGTATGAAAAATTATTTGTTTATACATATTAACATATAACTATAAATGTATAATTACACAGAATCTAACAAAATATTATATTGGAAATTAATTTCATCATTTGAAGATTTCTTAATAGATCGATTAGTTACAATGAATCCCCAGGTAATTTTATCTAAAATTGTAGATGCTTTATCCACAAATTTGACACCTCTCTTTAAGACCTATCCTTTGAAGTATGTTTGAATCACTTTTGTAACTTTCAAGAGTTTATAGTAATTTATTGGTGACATTTAATATTAAATCCAGAACATATAAGTGACTGACAGTGAGTTTTGTTTAATGATAATTTACAATATAAAGTCATTTTCCTCAGCCATTGATTGCTTGTACTAAGTTTTTGGCACTCTATCTCGTTTTATTTTAATATGTATCATGTCAGTTCATCTGGGTTTTGGAGGTGAATAACGTATTTGATCCTCAGTGGGGGACTTTCACAGTGTTAATTTACCTACGTGATGCCACCCTATCGTGAATGCAGCTAACCACCTATGTGTGACTCCATAATTTGAAAAGTTAACGGCTCCCTTGGGAAGTTTCATTGCATATTTGCTTTTTTATTGCATGGTAAGTCCACTTAAAAAATAAGCTATTCTTATTCTGCCGAGTATAGATTTTACTCAGTTAAAAATAATCTTTGTGACAGTTTAATCCTACTACAATTCATGACAAAATGAATATGACACATTTACTATAACTCGAATTCTCAGGAATTTTTCTAATGGTCCATTTAATGTTCCATGGAGGTGAACATTTATACTGCGGGAAAGCTGGCAGCCACAATTAACAATGCAAGCTGTCAAAGTTGACAGTAGCAACTTTATTTCAAGAAGGCATTTTAGCAGATTTCTCCCATTTATAAATTGGACACACAAATTTCGCAAAATAATATAGCTACACACAACTAAGGATAAAATTGCCTATTATAATGTACATGGTAAGACTAATGTCATTCCTGAAGTTTTAATGACACAATTTGATAGAAGGGCTTGAAGTCGAGGTGTAAAGGGTAAACGTGTAGTGCCGTCATTTCTGTCAGTAAGAATTTTGATTAAAAATGACGTTTTGTTTTCTGTCTTTTTTTACCCACCAAATTAACTATTTCTTCCTCATCATTTAGGGGTAAAGACATTTGTTTGTCTGTAAAGCTCAAGAAGTAATAGAATATTAATGGTAATAAAACCAAGAACAGACACTGGGGCTATAAAATAATTGCTTCCCCACCAACCTCAGTGAGCTATTTCTTCCTTCCACCTATGAGATCAGAATTTAACATTTTTTAAAAAGATTATATTTATTTATTTGACAGACCGAGATCACATGTAGGCAGAAAGAGAGAGGAAGAGAAGCAGGCTTCCTGCTGAGCAGGGAGCCAGATGCGGGGCTCGATTCCAGGACCCCGGGTCCATGACCTGAGCCAAAGGCAGAGGCTTTAACCCACTGAGCCACCCAGGTGCCCCAAGAATTTAACATTTTTGAGGGTTTTTTTGGTTGTTGTTAAAACATATGTTGAAGAAACAACTAGAACTCTAATAAATTATGATGCAAATGTAGAATGACACAAAAATTGGGGGAATTGTGTTATTTCATTATACAGTTAACATATACTAACCTTATGACCTGCCAATTTCACCATTATATTGTTACCCAAAATAAGCAAATTATTATTATTATTATTATTATGTGTGTGTCTGTGTATACACACACACCAAGACTTGTATAATAACCATAGTTACTTTTTTTTAATCTTAATTTGTTATTCATGTTGATCTGACATCTTCAATTTATTGAGAGATTCATGAAAATTTTCCACTATACTATAACAGCTTCCACCACCAATTTTCTAGCATTTCATCACACTTGTCTAAAAAAAAAAGTACCTTCCAGTTTCCTATATAAAAATTAATCTTTTAATGATTTTATATTAGTATTTAATTCTATTATTCTTAACATTATGTTAGTATAAACGGATATTAATGTGTTTACATTTGTTTAATTTATTTAAAAATTTTATTTATCTTTATGTGGAATTTATTACTGTAATACATTTCTTTACTTATAAAATAACACATAACTGAACAATAAAATAACTAAAGGTATGCTACAGCTATAATGCCACACATAGAATTCAGAAGATATAATACCTCAGGATGTTTAGTTACAATTTCTATAAATTTTATTATCTTAGCACCAAGTAAACAAAGTATGGTTCCTGGAAATATCAGTCACCTACATTGATCAACAAGGAAACACAAAAACAAAAATATTGCCATGCTTCCATTAACTTTATGGCTTATAAATTATGCATAGATTAGTCTCAATTTATGAATCTTATATTCAATTTCATTTTACCAGGACTACTTAATATTTAGTTTTAGTGGTTGACATAAGTTTATTTATTCATTTATTTATCAAATATTTACTGAGAAATAACTTTTTCTAAGTTGTGTGTATGTATGTGTTTGTGTTACCTTTTTGTTTTGATTTTTGTACTTCATATAAAATATATCCCTTAGTGCATAAGAAGCAGCATGTGCAATACTTCTCAGCAACTCATAAGAACTTAAGAATATAGAAATCCATATATATTTAATTTTTATTAATTTTAGGATTAATTCACAAAGTAAAATATAGGTGTTGTGTAGTGCAGTGGTTCATGATGCAATGCGTTCTTTGTCGAAAGCACAGATTTTTCCCTAACTGAAAAACAAAAACTTTGTAGGATGTTACTGCATCATATAATATATATTATATATAGAAAATCCTAGATTCTACCAAAAAGCTATTAGAATTAATGAACAAATTTAGCAGTTGAGAATACAAAATGAATATACAAAAAAAACCCCACAGTTGTGTTTCTATATACTAATAACAAACTATTATCTGAAAAGAAAATAAAGAAACAGTGTCATTTATAATTGCATCAAAAAGTATAAAATACCAGGAATAAATTTAACCAAGGAGATGAAAGATTGGTTTCATAAGTTGTTTCAAACAACATATGAAAGATGGCTTCAGTGTTGTGAAACTGAAACCATCTGCTTCAGTTTAAAGATATGCTTTAAATTAAAGGTATGCTATTTCCCTTTATAAATAGCATATTTTTATATGCTATATATAAATGTTATATATAAATATATATATTTATATATATATAAATGTTATGTGCATGTGTGTGTGTGTATATATATATATATATATATATATAAACTGAAAACTATTAAGACACTGATGAAAGAATTTGAAAAAGACACAAATAAATGGAAAGATGTTAGGTGTTCATGGAGTGGAAAAATTAATATTATTAAAATTTCTATACGACTCATGGCTGTCTACAGATTCAATGAAATCTTTATCAAAATTTATATGGCATTTTCAAAGTAGTTTTTTTTTAAGCACTTTTGTTTCCCAAAGTCTAAATTTCTTCATTAAAATGGGAACATAGATTCAAAAACAATGTGAAATTAAAATAATGGTGTCAAGCAAGCACACTTTAGTGTGATCTAACCTAGTGCGACATCCCTTCTAACAATCACTCTAACCCTACTTTAATAGAAAACACCATTTCCTAACTATAGGACCTATTCTCTTGTATTCTGTGCTGATTAGACCATTTAATGAACATTACATTCAATATTAGATTCATTTATTCATATATTCATTCATTTTATACCTCTGTATTGGGTTCAATTTGTGTCAAGTACGATTCTCTCTTCTAGGGATACACAGTGTGTGTGTGCTTATGTGTGTGTGTGCTTGTGTGTGTATGTGTGTGTGTGTGTGTGAATGCATGTATTTTCATCTAGCCCACTGACAGTATAATGAGTAGATTAGGCCAAGGACTGTAGTAGTAGCAAATATATAAACGTGCAAACAGCAGAAAACAACATATGGTGAGAATTTGGATACCATAGCTTTTTAAGAATCATTCATTTAGTCAGGGAAGAAAAAGTCTGGTTTTAAAAGTGGTTAAAACCATATCATAAAAGGTGAATGAATGTCAGTTTTAATTTGCTCCCATCTTTAGATGTGAAAGCCAGAAGTACTAGCTACAGCAATAGAGATTATACCTCAAATGTCTTTTTAGTACATTCCTCTAAAATCCCAAGGCCAGCTAATCTTCCTCCGTTAGAAAAACAAGAGCTGCCCTTATCAGCATGTCTACCTCTTGGCAAATAAAGAAAACATCAATGTTTTATCCAGAAATCTAGAATTCAATTTACTAACAAATTCACCAGTATTTTTTTTTAAGTTTTTATTTATTTGTTTAAGAGAACACAAGAGAGGGGTGGAGGTTGGGGAGAGGCAGAGGGAGGGGAGAAGCAAACTCGCCACTGAGCAGGGACCCTGACATGGGGTTCAATCCCAGGATCCTGGGATCATGACTTGAACTGAAGGCAGACACTTAATTGACTAAGCCACCCAGATGCACCACAAATACTGTTTCTAACAGTGGTTCATATTCCAACTATAAGAGAAACACTTAAGCCATTCTTTAAAACTCAGTCCTTGAGCTCTGATTCATACGTCTGAAACAGAGATAGATCTGAAGAATCTTCATTTTAATAAACACCCTCTTGCAATTTTTTATGCATTTAAAATATTGAACCTAGCTTAAGTTTTAAAGACTAAAATGAAACTCTGTCTTTCTACACACACACACACGCATACACACGCACAGAAACCTCTGATTTTATTAGAATATATTGAAAATAAAGTCACTGTTGAACAATTCTGGAGAATCATCCAGACCATAGAGAAGATGTACTAAACCCAGGATCCAGTTATGGTATTGAGTGCTACTATATTTTCCACAGTGAATCCTTACTCAATGTGTACGTCTGCCTTATAAATCTTCTATATAGCAAGCTGGTAAGATGGTTTGAGAAGTTGGTAAATTACTAGGTATGCAGGAGGATCTCCTAGACCATGACTGCTATTCTTTCTCTCTGGCCATTTAAATTTCTTAATAAAGTCACCCTGTATTGGCAACCACTGAAACAATGAGCTTGCAGGTAAATTTCTTGTCCTAGGTGTGTCCTTTACTATCTGCCACACAAAATGTTTGATTATCACTAATGGAAACTTTTATCCATCCATCCTTTCATTCATCTATATATCTATCTACTCCTATTTTATATTAAACGCCTAATTAATAGCCAATCCCAATTCAATTTCAATAATACATATTTTTTCTTTCAGGCTTCTATCATACATGAATTCAATATATTGCAATAAATACTATGCACACACTTATATAACCAGTTACAAAAAAGATCAAGACAGATGAAATTTTATGCATTAAATTTCCTTTTAGAAAGAGGATTATATTCATTGAATGAAAATTGAACTTAGTGCTATCTTCAATCTTGTAGCTTTCTGTTTCAAGTGCATTTCCTAATCCATGTATACGCACACATTTTCTTAAGCAAAAATGTATTAAATATTCTTAATAATACACCATATGTCTCTGAACACTACTATATGAAAGAAAGTAAAAGGGAAATAAATTACGCATAGTCAGAATACTGTATTTTTTTTCTCCTAGGAGTCCAAACTATAAATTAATAGTGTCAAAAATATTTTATCAACATTCAAACTTTCTGATTTACAGACTGATTACTATTTGGGGAAAAATTAATTAGCTTCCCTCACCCGTTTATCTTAACATTGCAATTTCACTTGTGTGGCTATGGTATTTATGTTGAGGGTGTTACGCTATTATAAAATCGTTGGGGGGAAACTTTGGAACTAGAAAATGCAGACATAATGTATTTTACACATTTTCCAACTTCATGAAGAAACACTTTATTTTTGTACTTTGGTATAATTTAGTAATACTTGAAAACTTTACAAGTATAGGCATATTCTTAGAAGATACAATGAGTTAAAATTTGTATATAAATAAACACATTTTTTAAATTTTGTAAGTTTAGAACCACTTAGCAAAATTGGGTATGAAAAGACCTCTCTTTCAGTATTCTAATTGATCTGAGCACAGGGACACAAAGAAGAAATAGTGAATGAGATAAAAAAGGCACAGAACGTTTGCAGGAGAAAGGACTGGAAACAAAACTAAGCACAACATTGTATGACCATCCTTGTGTTAACAATATAAACTGAACTACATTTTTCGGCTCTTTACTTTTATTAGCACACAGTCACAAAAATTTTGCTATAAAAGTATTGAGAAAAAAAGGGCATATAAAAATTTTTTTTAAAGATGTATATATCTAAAGTTAATATGTAGTGCATAACATATTTACTACACATATAGGTAAAAGTTAGAAGTATAATTTACTAATAAAATAAACAATTTGACTCTCTAGAGAATAGCACCAAGAGTAACAGTATAGAACTTTAAAACATTTAAAAGTTATTACAGAAAGAAAGAAATAAAATGTAAGTATATAAGAACTTAGAATAAAAATTAGTCTCAGGGAAAATATTTTATCTATATTAATATTTAACATTTCTATAAAACCATTTTATAGAATAGTGAAGATGAATTAAAATTAATGCAAATATTATTTACTAGATAATTATCTTAATATTATTGTTGTATTTTTTACTTAACATTTACAAATATTGAATTATGAATAATACTTTTATTTATAGAGGAATAATCTAGCATTTAAACAAAACTTCCTTGTAATTCTGTGATTTTCAAGGGCTTAATGCATGTTTTGTTTGCCTTTCTTATGTTTTTTGTTATGTTTTCCCTTAGAAAACTGTATAAAAGTGATACAATAAACAAAAATGGAAAGGAATTTACTCAGCTAGAAGCAGTTATTGTGTGAGTCACCTTGTTAGACAGCTTTACCAAGAGTGAAATGAGTTAAAATCTAACTTTTGTTTGAAGAGCTAACCAATTCAATCACATAATAAGTAAGAAAATGGAGCTTATCTTAAGAAATAAGACTTCAGTAAATAAAAAACACATTGGAAAAGAGAATTGTTATTCTGTGTTTACATGAGAGAGTGTTGGAAAGAGATTATCCCTAATCAGCATGATTAGCTAATCAGGAGGTTTAATTGAAAGCCAAATTCTCAAGTAAATATTTCAACAACAACAACAAAGAAAGAATAAAAATGATATTAAGACCAACAAGGGGTGCCTGGGTGGCTCAGAGGGTTAAGCCTCTGCCTTTCACTCGGGTCATGATCTCAGGGTCCTGGGATGGAGCCCTGCATTGGGCTCTCTGCTCAGCAGGGAGCCTGCTTCCCCCTCTCTCTCTTCCTGCCTGCTTGTGATCTCTCTCTGTCAAATAAATAAAAAAAAAACTTAAAAAAAAGAAAGAAAGAAAGAAAGAAAGAAAGAAAGTAAAGATGCCCTAATAAAAATATGGTTGTTGCAAAAGCTAGAGCTATTATATTTTAAAATAACTAAATGTGAGGCAGCATACATCTGTGAGAAGATTCCAGAAGAGAGTTAGCAATTGAAGTTGAAGGCCAGAGAAAGAAAAGGAAGAGAGAAGTGGAAAGTGAAGGGAAAAAAGAAAAGAAAAGAACACATCCAGATGTTCTTAGCTTGCAAACATTTTCATCAGGATGCTCTACCTAGTTGAAACCTCTTCTTTTCATGGGTTCTTCTCATACTAAACATGCACCCATCAGTCATCCAAGAAGAAGATGGGTATCTATGGATGCAGATATGTAGTTTAATGTATGAGATGTATAAAACCCTCTGCTTAGTTGCACATCATTCACTCGGATTATTGATGGATTACTGAAAGAAAGCAAATGCTGCAAAAAGGAAAGCCACTTTATAAAAAAGTACATTCTGAGAAGTATCTTTCTTACTCCCCTGCCCCCTACTTCCTTTGTCTTTTCTATCCATTTCCTGACATGCCCAATGCCATCCATCTAAGCTTATAGTTTATTGTGTATGTGCTTCCTTCTCAAATGAGTAAATACATGTATAGTTTCTTATTTTTCCTTCTTTATTACTATTTCTTCTTTCTTACACAGTCGGTAGTATAGTGTAGATCATCCTTTGCATTTTTCTTTTTAAAATTTTTATTTAAGTAACTCTACACCCAATGTGAGGCTTGAAATCACAAACCTGAGATAGTCACATGCTCTATTGACTGAGCCAGCCAGGCACGCCTGCTTTTTTTTCTTTTTTTAACTTAACAAATTCTGGAAAATCATTTAAAAAAAAAAAAAAAAGAAAAGAAAGAAACCTGTACAACTTGTTCCATGTTTCTTTGTTTGAGGATTTGCAGTTTTTCTTGATAGGTCCCTTACCTTACAAATTTAAACAAACTGTTCATTCATTATAAACAGGCTTTAGAAGTAATATGTTAAAAAGCCTTTATTTTATAAAACCAAACATATGTCCAATCTTTTTTAGATCAACCAGCATGTCAAATTTACACAGCTAGTTAGGAAGTTGAACTAAGGAGTGTTGATTCCTCTCTTAAGTTCAGGCCACTGTCCTGGAATGGAAGGAGCAAGAGGAAAGTAGTTAGAGATGAGGTCCATTATGCAGATAGTTTTTAAATCATTTAGGGCCAGGATGGAAAAGACAAGGAGTTTAATTTTTTTCTATGCATATGGTGAAGGAATGAAAGGATTTTGAATAAGGGTGTATATTTATATTCTTGTATCAAAAGTGTCTCCAGCTTTTTAGCATGGAGGACTATAGTGTGGAAGTAAGGAGACTAAGTGAAGGCTATTTCAATAGTGCAGGTGAAAGATTATTGCTGTTAGAACTAGCAGTCATGTTCTTGAGGATTAACTAGACCAGTTATATTTCTTTGGAGAATCAAGCCAAGAGTATTGATATAAGGAACAGATACCAAATATAAAGAAAGAGAAGAATCAAGTATGAATACTTGAGTTTTAACTAAAACCTGACTAGTGGTTCCATTAACTCAGTGAGGGTGAAAGTATGGATTAGAAAGCAAATGAGAATGTATCAAGGGCTCATTTTGAGGTACTTATTGTTATTTTTTGTTGTTGTTATTTAACATTTTATTTCAAGTTTTCTATGTTTGAAGATGTTCAGAAGGAAGACATAGGGGAAAATTCTGTTTTAAAAAACACATTGAATATCATCAAAATGTCATAAATGGGTCCCGAATTTCAATCACAGAAAGTATAGGATTAATGCAGTATATCTGGTTTAGGTCTGCTGCAGAAGGTGGGGTTCAATAGCTTTATGTCTGGGCTCACTTTTAATGAGAACCTGTAATTGAAAATTGACACTCTGCCATGGTTCAAGTCACATATGAGGCATCTGAGTCAAGCTGTGGAGTAAAGAGGAGAATACATAAATCTGGAATGCTGGAGTGAAGGTGTGAAATGAAAGTCTAGCAAAAGAAATGCAAGAGATACAGAGAATGAAATAGAGATACAGATAGTGATAGAGATAGAAAAAGTGAGACGATGGAAAACAGGGAAGGAGAACCATGGCATTCCTTTCTTCATGGCCTTGATCCATATGTTAGTGATGAGAGACTAGCATCAGTGGAAAGTGCTGTGGTGATTGTCTTCTCTAAATCAGAGGTGTCTATTATTAAAATAGACAGCTTGATTTCAACAAGAATGGTGTGGTCTTGGGATGATGGGCCAGGTTGTTGCTTTTGGAGTCCAGAGGATGGGTTGCTGTATGGGCAGAAAACTAGAATAGTAATCAGAACAGCCCGATCTGCAGAAATTTTTGATGAATCAAATAGGTGGCAGTCCTGAAGTTCATACTTGGATCTGTGTGATCATAGAAAAGTGACACATCTGGTAAACCAACACTTGGTTGGATTTACCACAATCTCGTCAGGAGCTTTTACTCAGTTCGGAGACAGGACTTCACTGAGACACTGGTATACTTGATGGAGGACTTTACAGTAACAGCCCAACTCTATATGGTATTTTCCTTCTAATCTTTGGAATAGGGAAAGTAGTAACTGTACTTGGAAACAGAAACTATTAGGCCTATTAGGTATTATTGAACACTAGCTCTGGACTAATTCTTGGCAATATAAAATGTAGCTGTCATTTAATAGTTAGAGTGAGGGCTTATGGAATTTACGTTGGATATGGCATTTTTACTTGTATAGCAAGATAACAAATTCATACTCATGTCATTTCCCAAAGTCTTCAGCTGTAATTAAGATACACATGGTTATCTATTATGTCCTCATAGTGGTTCCCTGAATCAGAGTATAAGGTTCATTAGGGGAGAAATAGAACATGGAAGTTTCTGTATTTCCCACATTTCATCAGTTGTGTAAACCCAAACTAAACACACATCCATGGTGGAGACAAAGATACTAGAAAAGAGATGAGCTTACTAAAGATATAGAAGTAGTAGAATACAGTTGGATTTTATCAATGGTTCTCTTGGGAATGGGGTATTCTACTCCATATATGACTTGTTCTGCCAAACAGGATGCTAACAAATGGGGTGCAATCTAAGCCTGGAAAAGAAATTGTGGAGTAAGGGTTGTTCATTAGTCCATTTTACTCTTCTAATTAACCATCGGAACATGTCCTCATAGCCTGCAGGAGGACAAAGTGTGAGGGCCTGGTGGAGAGCTGAGTTATCCCATTTGAGGCCATCTTATACCATCTTGCCCTCTGATTCCAAATGTGTAAATGAGATTAGCAGACAACAGTCAAGCCTGTACCAAATCAGCAAAACCACCCAATGGAACTTAGACTCATGGGAAATAATAAGACTGTTGTTTTAAGCCAGTAAAATATTGCATTTCTTGATATGTAGTATTATTGAATAAATGGCTAAATGTCACAGGTGATTACTATCCCATCTCCTTTATTTCGCCTATTAACTGAAAGCTCGAGAGAGACTGATCTTGTAATATGAAAGTGGATTATTTTAAGTTTAAGCAGGGAGTAACTTCAATTTCAGCCATTCATCCAGATGCTGTCTCCTTACTTGAGGAAATTAAACACAAATCAAATTCCAAGCACTTGTTTTACAACTAGTTATAAAACAAGTTTTTTTTTTTTAATTTTTTATTGCTATTGATCTGGAAATTCAATCTCCCTCTCTCTCCTCATCACATCTCTCTCAAATACTCAGAAGCAGTTTGCTTTCATTTGGCAAGGGAATAGATCTTCTCTGTCTTGCTTCTAAACTTAGAACACATTTTAATTTGTGGGAATATTGATCACTATACTGTCCCAGAGAACATCACAACTGTCCACAAAATAATGAATTTATTTTGATAAGAAATCCAGAAAGCAGCATTCTATTCCATGAAATTCTATGATTCCATAAAAATAAATGGCTTCTTTTATTGTCAGTGAATATTTTTGGAGGTCCAGCAATCTGGACACACTCAAATATTCCCTCAAAAGTAAAGATAAGTTGATATATGTTGGATCTCCTATTCAGAAAAAAGAAATAGAACAATGCAAACAAAGTCACTTTTCATTTTAGAAACAATAATTCACATGTGAATGTATTGTGCTGACCATTTTATGAGTTGCTAAGATGCTTCTATTTTTACCCCAGAAGAGTTTTGTCAGGTAGCTCCAAATGGAAAGTAGGCAATTTTGCCACCCAACTTTCAAAAGCAGTGGGTTTTATGGTAATGGAAATTTTTGTGGCTAATCAGGTTACAAGAAGGACTCTGTGCTGAGCCCTGTACAGAGAGTAAAAGGGATTTTCTTGGGTTTTTACAACAAAGACATAACAGAAGTAAATATTTTTGAATAATCTTCAAAGAATCATAATCTGTCTACTTGCTCAAGTATCTCTGCCATGCAAAATATAAGTTCTCCAAAGGTTTTGTTAAAATCATGGCATCAAATTTGAAGTTCAGACTCTTGAAATCTCTGTGAAATCATATTTCTTAAAAGATTATTTATTTATTTATTTATTTATTTATTTATTTATTTATTTTAAAAGACAGAGAGAGGGAGAGAGAGTGGGGGAGGAGCAGAAGAAGAGGGATAGAGAATCTCAAGCAGCTCTGTGCTAAGTGTGGAGCCTGAAACAGGGTCCCACAACCATGAGATGATGACCTGACCTGAAATTAAGAGTTGGATGCTTAACCAGCTGAGCCACACAGATGCCCCCAAATCTCTGTGAAATCTTGATGCAACTCCTTTTCATCTGAAGTCCTCTGAACCAAAAAGTCAACTTACTACCTTCCCTCTCACTAATCATTAATGCATGGAACAGATTGCCATTAGCCTCCCAAGGCAAACAGAAGTCCTTGGTCCCTAACAATTCTCTACAGGTATTACCAGGTATCCCTGCTCTGAGGAAAAGAAATATTTCTTCATTAGGCCCAGGTTCTTACTACAGCTCTTGGCTCTGCCCTCTGGAAATTCTTTCTCTTTGCATCATAACCAAAAATTGGTTAAGGTTAAAATGATTAAGTGAATTGAAGAATATGCCCTTTGGGAAGTCCAAGAAGCTCTCTCAACCTGATCCTGTCTTTAAAAATTTGGGGATCAAAAGATTTATTCTAACTTAAGCAATTGGTTTCTTGGGATCTGGCTGGCAACACTTTTGAAAATATGTTTTTCATAAGTGTTTAGTTTTATAAGTTTTAAATTATCTCAGTCAATTCTATATGCCAAGAACTACACCCTCAATTATTTTAAAGACATTATCTCTCTAGACTGAATTATAGCTCTGTTGAGCAAATCAGGTTTCTGTGAGACCACATTCTTCTTTTGGAACCTTTCATCCGGTTTAAAGGGTCTATTTGATACCAATTAAATCCTTTCAAAATTGGGAATTAAAGGTATTTGAGGAACACATCTTTTGGGCTTTTGCTTATCATATACGACAACATATTTTATTTGGTAAAAAGTTGTTTCATTTTCAAAACCTGTAAGGTTATCAGTTTCCTATCTTAGCTCAAAATTATGTTTGTAAATGGCATATACTTTTGTGAGCTTACCTCTATCTTCTAGTAAATTATGAAATAAAGCTAGTAGCAGCCAACTCATCATTTTAACATTTTTGCCTCAAGATCTCCAGGCATTTCAATGAAAATACATTAGGGGGCACCTGGGTGGCTCCGTGGGTTGGGGCCTCTGCCTTCCACTAGGGTCATGGTCCCAAGACCCTGGGATGTTGGGCTCTTAGCTCGAGTGGGGAGCCTGCTTACGCCTCTCTCTCTGCCTGCCTTTCTGCCTGCTTGTGATCTCTGTCAAATAAATGGATAAAATCTTAAAAATAAAAAAAAGAAAAAGAAAAAACACATTAGGAACAGTATCTGTGTTTTAGAATATCATAAGCAAAATTTCACCAAATATTTTGGCACTAAAGAAAATAAATTGCCGGGGCACCTGGGTGTCTCAGTGGGTTAAGCCGCTGCCTTCGGCTCAGGTCATGATCCCAGGGTCCTGGGATCGAGCCCCATGTCGGGCTCTCTGCTCAGTGGGGAGCCTGCTTCCTCCTCCCTCTCTGCCTGCCTCTCTGCCTACTTATAATCTCTATCTGTCAAATAAATAAATAAAATCTTAAAAAAAAAAAAGAAAAGAAAAGAAAAGAAATTGCCATTTTTCCTACCTCTGGTATCAGTTTTCTCAGTTTAAACACTTGTTCCAAAACCCACAGCTATGTATTCTAGGTTCTTTTAACAAACACCAGTTCTGTTTCTGTTGACAATTTTTATATCCACTTTTACTATATAAGAAAAGAGAAGGGGAAAAAAAAAGCTTCTAGCTTCTAGCAATAGACACTTATTTTTCTTGCAGCTCTGCAGTTTAGCTTAGCAGTATCTGCTCCAAAGTATCCCTCCTGGGGCCAAGGCTGAAGGGAAAGAACTATTCAGTCACAGCCCTTCTGGTGTTGACAGATGAGCAAGGTGATATGCCCAAGCACACAAATACATTATAAGCACTGTTGATGTCAGATCTGCTAACATCCCATTGGAAAAAAGAGTAACATGGATGAACCCAAGTGCTACCGGTAGTGAAAGCACACCAATTCAGAGTTCAGGGAAAGGGAGCTACCATTTTTCAGTATTAATGTCTTAGGCCCTTCAGGCTGCTACAGCAGAAAACCATAGACCAGAGGGTTCATAAATAACATAAATTTATTTCTCTTGTGTCTGGAGCCTGGGAAGTTCAGATCAAGGCACCAGCAGATTTGGTATCTAGTGAGAGCTCACTTTTTAGTTCACAGAGAGCCATCTCTTTGGTGTATTCTCACATGGTAGATGGGATGAGGGTGGTCTTCCAGGTGTCTTTAATAAAGACATGGAACTCTCTCGTGAGGGCAGAACCCTCATGACCTAATCACCTACCAAAGGCTCCACTTCCTAATACCATTAAATTGGAAGTTAGGATTTTAAAGTAAGAATGGGGAGGGGCACACGGACATTCTGTCTATGGCATAATGTAATTTAGCAAGTCCTAATAAAAGGAAGTTGGATGAAATTAGTTTTCAGTGGCACTTTTCAAGAGTGAAAACAAAATAAACACAAGATAAGCATAGGTATAGACTAATAAGTTGTATTCAACTGAAGTATCATACATTTGAAGTGTAATCCATTCGCAAGTGATTCTTCTTAGCTGGAATTGTAAGAAATACAAGAGTGTGTGGGAATTATCCATCTCTATGAGCATGATAGTCTCATAACAAATACTATTCATAAGCAAATCATTAAGGAGTTTCTGTTGGTTTATTGTTAATATTTTCTCTTTAGCTCCACTGGTAGCAACATGAAAGAATTTCATAATATTTGACTATAACATAATTAAGCTTTTAAAAGCATCATTTTTATGCACTCTTCTTGTCCAACAACAAAAGATAAAAGAAGAGAACTGGTGCTTCAAAACAGAAGTAAGACAAAATGCATGCTTAGAATCATGTTGAAGTAATGCTTCAGATTACACATGTGCAATCCACCCAGTCAAATAATCCTGATGGGAGAAGGCAGACAGCATGCTCTAAAGGTTTACCTCTCACCTCTCAAGAAAAAAAAATAGTATGAGAGAATGTTTAATGTGTTCATTTTG
This sequence comes from Mustela putorius furo, assembly GCF_011764305.1. Lineage (NCBI taxonomy): Eukaryota > Metazoa > Chordata > Mammalia > Carnivora > Mustelidae > Mustela > Mustela putorius. Next base: position 6,302,200 of record NW_025421397.1, read on the forward strand.
AGACAAGTTACTAGTTCATTCATCTAGTTCAGATTCTTTAAAAAATGTTTTCTCTACATGTAGAAATCTTGAATAGTTGTCTATTTGTTCTTTAATTACAGGAATTTTACCAAGGGATATGTGAATATGATACTTTTTTATGTTAACCATGTTATAATACACCCCTCGTATCTGGATACTCAATTTTACCTATGGATCTCTAGGTAAGTAATCTTTAAAGAGGATTTTTAAAATTTCATTCTGTACTGTTTTCTTCTGTTAGAATGTCTATTAACCTCACTTCAGGATATCCAGATCTACCTAGCATCCAACTTGCTTTTCTTTCAATTAATATCAAACAGGATTTTAGATTAGAAATTTATAGTAAGACACCAAAATAAAATAGACATAATACTTGAAAGTTCTTTGCCAAATAACTGTGTACGTATTTTCAAATAATTTAGCTATAAACAGTTTCTTTGATTTCAAACACGTTCATATTCTCTAAGAACATAGAAATTTGGAGAGAATAAGTGAGATCATTTTCTGAGGTTGGTATTTTAAGAGAAATCTTTGCTGTCTTACCTTTACAAAGAAAACTGGCTCCAGTCCCCTCATCTCAAACCTAAAGAACAAAGCTCCAACACAGATCTAAAAATGACAAATAAGTGACAAACTCTGGTTGGGTTCAGGTCGGTCTACAGACTGACGTCAGCCTGAGAAGGCATGAAGACAAGAATTTCTCTGGAATCCTTGGAGTTTTATTACTGTTTGCCTTGCTGACATTTTCATACTTCATTGGGCAGGGGCTATATAGGCATTTTCACAAGTTGAGATGTGGTCCCCATGAGAAAGAGAAACAAAAGGGCCTACAGGACTACACAGATGGGTATAAAAAACTCAGTCATAAGAAACTTGAAGTGAGTGAACTGAGGCTGAGGATGGAAGACCAACTGGCCCTGGAGAACCTAAGAATCTGCAACAGTGAAGGAAAATGCATTGGATCAGCCTGGCAAGAAATGTCTGAACATCCTTAAATTGTGTCCCAGGAGATAAAGAGTCATCTTTAAACAACCGTGAGGCCCATAGAGAATGAAGTGAGTTTATGATAATATTAATGAAAGCACAAACTGCCATACTCCTGAGCCTTATCTTTCCAAAAGGATCAATGGAACAGTTGGCAAGATATGAATAAGAAAAATGGCCAATAGGGATTATAGGAGCCAATAGTGTTTTTCTCACCCTCGCAAGTGCCCAGCCTGAAACTGCGTGAGCTGTGAGAATGGTATAAACTTTCTACTCGTTCACTTCAGAATTTTGATTAGTATCTACGATTTGAATTGAGTCTCTGTTTGAAATTTACAGCTTTCTGCCACATAAGAGTAAGCAGACAACCTATAAGAATTCCCAGAATTCTTATCTAGATAAGACTTGCTTTATTTCTTTTTTAAATGTGAGGACAGGGGAACATTATTTCATTCAATAAATTTAGGGGGTGGTGAGGAAGTGATATAGTGAGATTTAAATGCATTGTGAGTCCAGCTTCTTCAAAGTATTTTTACATCTTTGTCTTAATTTATTCTGTGTTGTCTAATATTTCTTCCGTTTTCTCAACCAGTTTATTCATCTGTTTGTCTATTCATCTACCTAACTAAAATTGACATAGAATTCACACAATATTATAGAAGCATAGGAAATTAAGATTTGAAAAGACCTAAGGTCTTTCAACCATTCATCTTCATTTTTTACATGCTTTCTCCATTCTTATATACTGATATCTGCCCTAGCTTTAAACATTTATAATGAAAGAAGACTATTCTTAGAAGTAATTGAGCCAGAGGTAAGATTCTTAGTAAGTTTCTTAGAGTTTCTTCCCAATATTCAGCCGAATTGATCTCTTTACATATTTTACCATTTTACTTCTTTTACCAAATACTATAGACTTTTCCTCTGGAACAGTATCTAAAGAAGTAGTTAACATGAAAAAAAATAAAATTAACTGAACTCAGTTATCATATCCTCATACCACCTTCTTTGCAAATCTCTGAATCTTAAATTTTTCATAAATCATAGTTTAACACACCATTGGACATGCTTCTGACTGTAATCTATGACCATCTTAAATTATGGCAAATACAAATGATCTAATACTCCAGAGAGAATTTTGGATAATTTATTCAAACATATATGTCTATTAATATGAACTAATCTCACTTTTATTCTATCAATCAGCAGGACATAGAGCTCACATTGAGTTCATCAACTCCTAGAACATTAGGTATTATTCAAATAAGCGATTAATTTGAGTTCATGCCATGTTACACCGTATAAATTAATGTAATGTTTTTAAAGTTTCATTTTTTAAGAAATGATATTAATTCAGCTTGCTACACTTAGACCATCAATCTAATATTGTGAAGCAGTTTTAAATCCCAGTTATTTTATTTAACTCATTAGACATTCGGTAAATTTTTCTGTATCCAGAGTTTTGAAAACAATATCCCATATTTTAATTTGATTAATTTATAAATGACATGAAGCTATCCATATAATGAAATACCAGAGACCTCACTTAACATCCATCTTGATAGTTTTTTTATAAATGGTTGTATTCTACTATAGTTCATACTTTGTACTTTTTCACAAGGATATCAAAGGATAGTTTTAGAGGTTTGCTAAAATAAATACATCCACAACTGACATTGACTTTGTTCTATTTAATGCCATATTCAGTGTACATTTTTATTTATTCTATTCCTTGACTTCATAGAAGAATTGGATACTCTTTGATTTGCTCTTAATGCTCTTTTGGATACAATAGACAAAAACCTAATTCATAGTGGTTTAGGACAACAGAGGAATTTGCAGAATCTTTAATTTCTCTCTTTTTTAAAAATCTTTCATCATACTTCTCATCTGAACCACTGTCATTTGTTGGCTGGAATATTTTTTTTTTATTATTTTATCTATTTATTTGACAGAGAGAGAGAAATCACAAGTAGGCAGAGAGACAGGCAGAGAGAGAGAGGTGGAAGCAGGCTCCCCACTGAGCCTGATGCAGGGTTCAATGCAGGGCTCGATCCCCAGACCCTGAAATCACGACCTGAGCTGAAGGCAGAGGCTTAACCCACTAAGCCACCCAGGTGCTCTAATATTGGCTGGAGTATTAAAATAGTTTTCTAACTGGTTTCCCTTCTCCTATACTATTTAGCAACATCTGAGACCTTATAAAACAAAATCAGATCATTCTACTCTCATAATAAAAATCTCCCTGAATAGCCTTTGATTCACCCTAAGGTCAAACAGATTTCAAACATGTTAACCTTCTTGGACATATATCCTACTCTCATTTCCCCACCTTCCTGAATTTCAGCACATAGACTATCTTTATACTTTTTGAATATTTTGAGATCCTCCCAAATTTTGGTCTTGAATTAGTTGTTTCCTTTGTCTGGAATGGTTTGCTTCCTGATGTTCCCTTAGTTGATTTTTATATGATTTTCAGGTCTTGACTCAAATATCTCTTTTCTAAATGTCCAACCTAAAATTACCCTCACCATCAAGTCACTCTCAATCACTTCACTCTGCTTTATTTCTTTTTGACATGCATTATACTCTATCATTATGTTATCTCATTTATATATTTATACACTTATTTATTTTGTGTACCTCCATATAAGAATGTAAACCATGTTAGAGAAGAGATCCTATTATTTATAAAGATATTTTATATATTTATTTGAGAGAGAAGGAGAGAGGGAGCACAAGCTGGGGGGAGGGGTAGAGGGAGAGGAAAAAGGAGGCTCTCCACTGAACAAGGAGCCTCAGGTAGGGCCTGATCCCAAGGGCCTGGGATCATGACTGGAGTCAAAGATAGACACTTAACCCACTGAACCACCCAGGTGCCACAAAAAGAGATCTTGTTTTATTCACAGCTGCATCTCCCACACTAAGAAAACAGTTGGGACTTATTAAATAAAGCAGAAAGGAATGTAAAAATTCTGGAGAAAGGGGAGAGAGAATATCCATTTTTGCTCAATCAGATTATTCCATAATGCTAGAAACAAGGGTCTTAGCAACTCTAAGTAACTTATTTCTCTTCTTACCTCTTGGTATGAATAGATTTCTCCATGCCAGCTGAATTTCAGAAAATTTCTGGAGAAAATCTATATGATTGGTTTCACTTGGATCACATACCCCAATGACTGGATGAATTATTAAAAATGACAAATTTAATATGCTGTGCTGCAGATTGCTGGTGCCAGCTAATACCAGTTTTTTCTCCCTCAGAGCACCCCACCAAACTAGATTTCACAAGGCCCTGGCTTTGAGGTTGCTCTTGCATATGGAATATGTGTGAAATGATGTGTATCAGCTGAGGTGGATGAGAGGGGAATGCCCATCTTGTTCCCTTTCCCCTGCTGAGAGCCAGATAGAAGACAAAACTCTTAGAGGACTCTGAGGTCATAGGATGTAATGGTGTCAGCTAATTGAAGGAAACTGGACACTATAATGATTACATGAAAATGACCCATTGACCTAATCAACTGTATCTTCAGTTAAAAAATATACCTCTGTTGTGATTATCTACTGAAACTCTAGTACTGTTTGTTATGTCTGTTACTGTTTTTGCCCATGTGAACACTATGTTCTAATTGTGAACACCATTGTCTAATTTTCTGATGAAAGTCTAAGGCTCTTTGCCCTTCCCCAATATGAGGATGCTGTCAGAAGATGCTAGCTTTGAATCAGAGAGAGGAACCTCATGAAAATATGATCAGTGCTGGCACCTTGATTTCAGACTTCCAGGCTCCAGAACTAATAGCCACATTTCAGTTTCTGTGCCTTTCGACAGTTTTAATTCATCATGAATCATCTGTCATCAGAAGAAATTCAGCTTAGGGCTTACCAGTTTACTGATGGTTCTCCGGGAAATACAAGGAAAATCCTGGTTTTAACCATTGAGTCTCAGGATGTTAAGAGTCAAGACTAAGACTATGCTGGATGAATAAGGGATGCAAATAAACCATATACAGTAAGACATGGACCAAATAAGTAGAGCCATGGGAGAGGCAGCGAAAATTTTAGCAGAACTCAACAAGTGCTGAGGCCTTGCTATCTGCCCGTGTAATAGGATAAAAAAGTTCCAGGCTGGTAAGGCTCATAGGCAACAAAGAAAGATGGCAGAGACAACTCTTCCAACCAGGTAATATCTATGCAGCCAGGCCATGTGACAAATGGTCAGGCTTAGCAGGCAACCACAAGTGCCATCAATGGCAGATACATTAGACATATAGCCAGGGGCATCTGGGTGACTCAGTCAGCTAAGCATCTGCCTTGGGCTCAGGTCCTGATGGCAGCATCCTGGGATCTAGCCCCATATCAGGCTCCCTGCTCAGGAAGGTGTCTTCTTCTCTCTCTCCCTTTGCCCCTCTCCCCTGCTCATGCTCTCTCTCTCTCTCTCATATAAATAAATAAAATATTTTTTCAAAAACATAGCCAGTGATGCTAGAGAAGATGAAATGGAAGAGAACTGACTCAAATGAGGACTATCCTAGGAAATCTAAAAAAAAAAAAAAAAAAAAGGGCCATGGACGTGAGCAAAGAAATTGAGGCCAAAAACGAATAAATAGACCAGATCTCATAAAAGACTGATACCAACAAGGATCATATTAACATTACCAATATCAGAGCAAAGAACCTTATTGACAGCTAAAATGACTGCTACATTTCCTTATCATTTATTCACTTCTTACCTAACCCTTCAAGTCATTACCTTTTCAGAGTTTGAAATTTTGGTTCCATAGTCTTCTAATCAGAGGATAATATGGAAGAAGGGCATAGAGTAATAGCCTCTGTATATTTCTATGTATTTTTGTTTGTTTTTTATTTTATTTTATTAAAATTTGATTAATATTTAGTGTATCACTAGTTTCAGAGGTACAATTCAGTGATTCATCTGTTGCCTGTAACACCCAGTGCTCATTCCATCAAGTGTCCTTCTTAATATCCATCACCCAATTACCCACCTCCCCTACAGCAATCTCCAATTTGTTTCCTAGAGTTAAGAGTCTCTTATGGTTTTTCACCTTCTCTGATTTCCTCTTATTTTATTTTTTCCTTCCTTCACCTATTATCTTCTTTTTTGTTTCTTAAAGTCCACATATCAGTGAAATCATATGATAATTGTCTTCCTCTGATTGACTTATTTCACTTAGCACAATACCCTTTAGTACCCTCCATATCATTGCAAGTGGTAAAATTTCATTTTTTTAAAGATTTTATTTATTCATTTGTCAAAGAGAGAGAAAGAGAGCACAAGCAGGGCAAGCAGAGGCAGAGAGAGAAACAGGCTTCCTGCCAAGTAAGGAGCCCAATGCAGGACTCTATTCTAGGACCCTGGGCTTATGACCCAAGCTGAAGGCAGTCACTTAAGCGAATGAGCCACTCAGGCATTCCAAGATTTCATTTTTTTTTTGATGGTTGAGTAATATTCCATTGTGTATAAATACCACATCATTTTTATCCATTCATCTGTTGATGGACATCTGGGCTCTTTCCATAGTTTGGCTATTGTAGACATTGCTGCTATGAGAATTGGGGTGCAGGTGCCCTGCCTCTGTATGTTCTTATGTGATCTCTCTCCCTGGAGAGTATAAACTGCTGCTCTGTCTTCTAATATTCTCTTTCTCAGTTCATACTCTTAGGCAGGTTTTCATAAATCATATATAGTGTTGTTTTTCATTCTCTTTATTAATTTTATCAGGTTCTTTTGCTTTCAAGATTTGGAAGCATTACCAGCGTCAGTCATGAAAAAGGAAACTGGGGTGGGGAAGGAGTGGCACAAGAAGAGACAAGAAATAAGAGGGTGGACCTCAGTAAAACCCATAGATTACAAAACAAAAGTTGCAGAGCCACAGTAAATACTTAATTGGGTTTAGTTTTTAATTTAAGTTACTATTATTGCCTATTTGTGCTAATGCTTTGTTTTGGTGATTTTATGCAGAATATTTGTATCATATATGATGACGTTGCAACCTCTGCTATGCAAAACAGAATAAGCTTTCTTAAAGTGAGCTAATTGCTCAACTCTTGATGACTCATATATGTACATCGATTTTCTGATCTCTAGATTTTCTGATCTCATTTTATATTGTGCCATACAAGAATGCTTTGTATAAATGAGTGGCTTTTTATTTTCATATTAGGGTATCATGGTCCCATTATAGGCCTGTTAACTTCATAAATTTATCATTGGTCTTTGAAGAAAAAAATATGTAAATATATATATAACAAAATTTTTCTTTAAAGCAGGGCTTAAATTTTTTGGAAAAGTTTGACAAAATATATCATGTCAATTCAGTTTTACCTTAATGCCCAGAATTATGTTTAGATAGGAAAGAACAAATTCATTTTTATCTCAGATGGAAAAATAGATTGCTTTGAGTTTTATGTAGGTTTAAACTTTAAAAAAAAAAGAATTTACTAAAAGTAATTTGGAAAGTTAACCAAAAAATCCAAGGCTTTTTATATGTGTATGGTGCACTGATTTGAGTTCCTAATTAATTTAAAAATAAACAAATAATCAAAATTTATTATTTTTATTGAAAAATAAATAAAACACATCCATACAGCACCATCTTATTTTATAATTTCATATTATTTATAGATTAACAACTTATGATACTTACAAATCAATATGCATTCCACTTCTAGGCTTAGGAGGTTTTGTTCTGTTTTGATTTTTTGGTTTTCTTTTTATAATTTTCCATCTTTTTTTAAAGATTTTATTTATTTATTTGACAGACAGATATCACAAGCAATCAGAGAGTCAGACAGAGGGGGAGGCGGGGGAAGCAGGCTCCCCGCTGAGCAGAGAGCCTGATGCAGATGAGGAGCTAGATCCCAGGACCCTGGGAACATGACCTGAGCCAAAAGCAGAGGCTTAAACCACTGAGCCAACCTGGCATCCCAGTTTTCCATCTTTTTGATATTAAAACACTCAGTATTTTTTGTTTGTTTGTTTGTTTGTTTTTTGCTGTCAAACTGATATAGTCTTCCCAACTGACCTTACTTACTTTTGATAAAAGCCCCCTTCTTTTCAATAGTTATATTCCATCTTTTTACTAATTACTATTCAAAGTAGTCAATAGAAAATTATTAAAACTAGCACAAACTCTTAAGAATGATTGTATTTTACTTTTGGTAAAAGCACAGATCAACTGGGAGAAGGAACTTTGAGGACATGTTAACAAGGCAGCCTACTAGTAGAAAATTTTTATTATGTGTAAATATCTGTCAATGCATTTTCAAATGAGTGGAGAGGGTACAAGCCAGATCACTGATTAAGAAAAGATCAAGTTAGAGAGTTTATAATTTCTGACCCATCACCCCCACTACTCAATACTATCATTCTGGTCACAAATCCATTTCTGCTCTTTATTGTTCATTTAAATGTACACTGTTATTTAGTATTGTTACCCTTAGCTAGTTTCTGGAAACAAAACCAAGGGAATCTTCAATTAGCTTTCTTCTACAAAATTCACACTCATGATTTCAGGATTGATTCAAAGATCTTAAATATTAAACTATTCTGTTACAGTCTCCTACTCTGGAGAGGGTGTTGTTTCTTCTTTATCTTACTTAATTAAAGAGTGTAAAAGTGTGTGGGAAAAGTATGTAATGCGATTATTGTTTATCTGTAGGTCTCTTGTACTGCACAACAGCCTGGGCCGTGAGGTACTTTAGAGAAGAGACACGATTTTATTCACATTTAAAAGTATTCAGCTTTGAGTAAGTAATGGTAGGTATTCAATAAAATGCTAGCATGTATTCACGACTTACTAAGCTCCAAGAACTCTGCTGAATGTTTTACATGGCTTATTTCATTACCCATCTGAAGAACAATACAAAGTTCATCCTATTAGTATTTCAGTTTTACAGATGGTATGTTGAAAGCAAAAGAATTTACATTTTTGCTCAAAGAATGTCTTACAGGTAGTAAATGTGTGAGCAGTCTGTCTTGGCAAATGATGGTGAACATTTGATATGATGTCCCTGTTTTTCTGGTGTTTACAGACTACTAGAGTGATCATACTCATACATCAGTCAAAAGGATTTAACATTGAATGCATAATTACACACTGGGATAAATGCACTGAATCAAAGAATATTACTTTTAATTATATTCTATGTTTTTATATTTGAATTCATCACAGAGATCACACTTATTTGTTGCCATGAGCCATACATTTATGATCTTGTCTTATATTACTTTGCAGATAAAAAATATTATCCGTAATAGATTCATTTTATTTAAGCAGTGAATGCAAATCAGTTCCAAATTCTGGAAGTTATCACAATACATTAGTTTCGTTGAAAAATACTGTGTTCTTAGGTATCTGAAATATTTAAATCATTACAAAGATTCATTGTTCTCTCTCTTTCTACCTTAGTCTTTGTACTTAAAAAAGCATGCCAGGGACGCCTGGGTGGCTCAGTTGGTTAAGCAGCTGCCTTCGGCTCAGGTCATGATCCCAGTGTCCTGGGATCGAGTCCCACATTAGGCTCCTTGCTCGGCGGGGAGCCTGCTTCTCCCTCTGCCTCTGCCTGCCGTTCTGTCTGCCTGTGCTCGCTCTCTCCCCTCTCTCTGATAAATAAATAAAATCTAAAAAAAAAAAAAAAAAAAAAAAAAGCATGCCAAACATATTTGCAAATATTTCATTAAAAGAATGACTTAAAATGAGATTTTTTTCTGATATTCTTTTATGAAGAATGCACTCAGTTTCTTAGAAGAAATGTTCTTGTAGACTTGTCATTGTAATGTTATTAATGAGAATTTTTTCCTCAGTCCTTAAACTTCACACTTTACCTACATATGCTCTTTAAATAAACCACTGCATAGGAAAACTGGTGAATATATATTTTGCTATTATCAGTGTTTCTGATCATTGTGGTTGTCCCTTAATCCTATTGATCTTAGTCCTGAGGCATATTTACTGGGTAGAAATCAATTTTAATCTATTGAAACTGTCACCAGTGAAAATAGCAGACTGGTTTTCTGCTTGGAGTTAATTTTTTGAATGGATCTATATTTCTGGTGGATCTATTATTTTTATTATTTTTACTGATGCTTGTAATAGTAATTATATAACCATGTAGGACAGTATAAATGTCATATATGGTATGTGTCAAGAAAGAAATTCACAACCAGTGAGGTAAAATATTTTTTAGAAAGAAATTGTTATCCCACAAAAGAAAAATATCATTTTATGAATGAAAGGATTATTTGACAAAGGAGAGCTTTGTCTTAGGTTTTTTCAAATCTCATATTCTGTAATTGAAGCCAAAAAATAAAATGTTGCCAAATAAATACAAGCATACATAAATAGAACAGATTTACTATCCAGAAATAAAGGCAGATATACTCAGGAACCTAATATATATTTACAAGTCTCTGAGTAAAAGATGCTTTAGTTTGCAAATGAAATTGGCATGTATAACTTTCTGTTGGGAGAAAAGCAAACATAAATCCATGCTTCACATAATATGCCAAATTGATCCTTAATGAATTAAAGACAGTTATTGAAAATAAATCATTAATATGTTAATAAAAAATTGAAGATAATTCTTAAGTATTTGTAAAATCTTGCAAGGGGGAAGATATTTCTAAGTAAAACCTTCTCTTATGCCTCCTTCCAAAATATTGAAAAGCAAACTGGAATCATAGCAGCTTTTAAGTTATCCTTGTCCTGAAACTCACTTTTAAATAAATTTACTGGTTATTAGGAAAAAATACATTTTATGACTATAAATGCTTAGTCATATATATTATAGTTAATCACCAATAAACAAATTATCAAGAAACTTGCAAAAATTAGAAAATAATTAAGAAGAATAAAAATGCTTAGTCAAATTTTAAAGTGAGTTTAAGTAGTTGGATATAAAGCACTGGAGGAAAATATTATATATGTCATGGCTTTAATCAGTGTTTTTGCTCTTTGAATAATCAACACTATATTAATAACTTTTACTGGTGATTCTCAAAAAAGGAGGGAAAACAAATTCAGCTCATCAATTATATCCCAAATAATTCTTAGAATCCATAATGGAAAGGATAGAGATAATGAACTACGTGAAATTTTAAAATTAACATAACAAAATATATCATTAAAAGATAAACTGAAAATACCAGACTAATGAAGAAAAATATATAAATTACATGAAAAGAGTTTTCTCCTAAGTAGATTATTTATAAAACATTTTTTTAAAGAGATAGAGAAGGTTGTATGTTGGCAATATTCAGAAAATAAAGTTATAATAGGCAAATAAAAAGGCAATTGTGCTAGTAGATACTAAGTCTAGGAATCTATTAGTAGACAGAAACATGAACATTAAAACAATTAGATAATGTCCTTAAAATCAAACTACAAAATTGATTGCAATACAGGATCATCTTTAAGATTGAGATAACACCATGCACAATAAAGTATCCCAATTAGAGGTAGTTATAAAATAATATTTGATACAGTTTTAATCAAAGCTACAAATCACATCCTCATGCAGAGAACTTTTCTTGTCTGCTTTTCTTTTAGATTTTTTTCCCTAAAATGTTATTGTTTTGTTTGTTTGTTTGTTCTTATGAAAAACAGGTAGAAGTTGCTATTCTCACTAGGGAGCCAAGAGATTCAAATTGCTTCTAGGTGACTTGCTCACTCACTGGTTAAATATTGAATATGATGAGTCTGATCAGCCACTCATATATCCTCTGATCCTAGGACATTGTTAAATATTCAAAAGAAACTTTCAAATAGATAAACAAATATCTTGAATTCATTCGTATGCTTATGTGTGGCTCCTGTTGAAACTGAAAATACAAGTTTATTATACTATCTGCTAATAAAAGTTTTGATTGAATATTTTATTCATAACCTAACTCTAAATTCTAATAAATCTGGTACTTGGAGTTTATTTTTCTTATAAGTGATGACAATAATCTTTATACAGAAAGTTAAAAAAAACCATTAAGGATGATATAGCATTAAGAGCCAATCTAATCCAAAGTAATTAAATGTTTTAAAAATTAGGCAAATAAATTCCTTGCTAAAAAATCATTGTATATTCTGCTCCAACTCCAGCTGGAAATTTAACTTATATCAATAAGTTAAATTGTCAGATCAGATGTGATTCCTAAATAACAACTGATACAGGTGTTTTCATTCTTCTAAAATTAAAGGAAAAACACTGAAAGAGGCTGTTTCCTTCATTCGTGGAAGGTATGTGAACATCATCAAAAAGTATTACTCAGTCTCTGTGCAGGGGTGGCTCACTTGGTTAAACAACTGCCTTTGGCTTAGGTCATGATCCCAGAGTCCTGGGATAAACTCCCACATCAGGCTCCCAGCTCCATGGGGAGTCTGCTTCTCCCTCTGACCTTCTCCTCTCTCATGCTCTCTCGGTCTCTCTCTCAAATAAATAAATAAAATCTTTAAAAGAAAAAAGTGTTAATCAGTTTTTAATTCATGATTTCCATTAATTGTGTATCTTTTTTTCGTGGATGTTTTGGACATAGCACTGATTCTTCCTGTTGCAGAATTCCTTTTTTATACCTCAGGAAGATGAACCAATTGTCCTTATTACATGGCTGCTTTGTCATTACTAAGAAAAAAAAAAAAATCTTACCGAAGATTCATACTGTTTTTGGCCTGTGCCCTTAAAAGCATCATATATTTATATTTCTTCCAGAGAACAGTGTCCTTTCTCTCTCTCTCTTTTTTATCATTTTATTTAATCATTTGAGAGAGAGAAAGCACTCCTAAGTGCTGGAGCAGAGGAAAAGACAGAGGGAGCCAGAGAGAGGACTCCATCTCAGGACCAGATTATGACCTGAGCAGAAGGCAGACACTTAACCGTCTGAGCCACCCAGATATACCTATATCTATAAATGTCCTTTATACATTATAAATATATATATATGTCCTCCCCTATAAATGTCCTTTCCACAACTCCCTCCCACCACCAAAGTACTGAAGAACAAAATTACACACACACACACCCATACACACTCACTCATGTAAAGAAATAGTTGTTATGTAGTCTAATCCTAACATGTCTATGACAATATATTCTATATAGTCACTGAAAAAATTTTGAAGCAATATGATTTAAACCTTAGGTTTTCCTTAGTAAAGTAAAAAAGCAAGAGTGTTTCTTTATAAAAATTAAGTGTTTCTTAGTGATATTCATTTCATATCACCTTCTTATGGCTTTGTCCTGAAGAGGCAGAATCAAATTTATATACTAGTTTAGTATACTTTTGTTATGGGTTATTTTTTAAAGAAGCACAGAGAGCATGAACAATGAATAGAATGCATAATGTATGGGAAGATGAACAGTGAATAATAAATTTTTAACTTAAACAAGAAACCATTTTTCTCGAGGCTCAATAGTTTGATCAACACACTGTGTTTTAAAATGCAGCTTATAACCTACCACACTGAAATAGGTAGGAGAATGTATTTCAGATAAAATGAGAATTAAGAAATCTCATCCTTTGATTACATGTCTCAGGGAGTTGGACTTTTCCCTTTAATAAATATTTCAATCTAAAGAGAGACGCTTCAGTAAAATGAAAACAAATGACAGTGCTATCTCCAAAGAGACAGTGTATTATTTTAAAATGGATGAAATAGCCCATGCTCTGCCCTATGACAGTTAAATGCTCAAAATGAGACAGTCAAAAATACAGTTAACTCATTCCCACAGACATGAAATTGAGTCTCCATTTTTGTTCTAACTTGAGGTGAAGAAAAGAGAAGGGAAAAGAGCACCAAACTTAAAGGATATTCTTACAAAGGCTTTATGCTAACCATAACAGGGACATAGCATGATCTTAAATAATATCATTGCAACTTAGAGCTAACCTTATTGACGAACACCCGAATGTTCTTCATTATAAGCATTCAGAAAGTGGAAAATAATCATTAGGTAGTTATTAGTGGACCCTTAATTTTTAACAGAACTGTAAGTTGCTAGGTCTTGAGATTTGAGTTTGAAAATTTTATTTTTTCATATAAACTGGCAATGGAATTTGAAATGAATTTAATCACGTGGATTCAAATTCACTCTTGATATAATGCGGTTTTGCTGTCTGATCCGTATCAGGGATGCTAACGGCATCAGGTATTATTTAGATTTAGATAAATTCAGATTTATTTTGTTCTAAGCAAAATTTAAAACTCCATAAAATCTTGGGACAAAATGCCTCTCAATTTCCACATCTGCTGCAATATAGGAGAAGAAACTTTGTGAAGGAATATATAAATATCTGTACATATTAGTAAGAGGATTCCCCCCCCCCACCTTTTTTTCTTACCTCATCTCTTTGGGAAAGTATTTTTTACATATGAAAAGGTAGCCAAGTTAGGCTATAGCAGTGATTCCTATTAGCAAGGTAAAGTTTGTTTACCTTTCAAACGTCTTTCAGCTATTTGTCTTTGAAAAATATAAAACTTGTGTAGAACGAATTTTATCCTTGCCCCAAGGGGTTTATGATCTGGTGGAGTTAACATAGAAGTGATGTTCTGGTGACAAGCTTACAGCACAGTAAGGTTGGTTCTATCTTGGTAGAAGTACAAAAGGCTATGAAAGTTACTTAATATAGAAAATCAAACCAGACTCCAGAATTACAGAGTGTTTCTGAATGAATATTAATGATTCAAACAAAGGGAAATGGAGAACTTAAATTGTCCAAGCAAAAGGAACAACATAAAAGGCCTGGAAGGGAAAAGAAGTATTGTACTTCAAAGGACTGTGTAATTTCGTTAGCCTGGGAGAGGTGCACATCATCCAGGAAATGAAGAACACTTATAGCCTGTAAAGGATTTTGGATTTACATCCTGAAGCCAAGGAAGATTTCTCAGCCAATCTATGGAGCTGCAGTAGGAACCAGAGATTTGAGGAAGTCAGTGGAGATGACAAGAGGGTACCCAAACCAGAGGCAGGAAGATATTTTACAAGATGGCACAGTGCAATCATCCTGTTTAAAAAAAAAAAAAAAATCACTTATTTTCTTTATACCAGTGGTCTTCAAGTATCACCCTCAGGTCCCTGGGGTTTCTGAGATAAGTCCATAGGTGAACACTATTTTTATAATAATGCTAAAACATTATGTTTCCTCTTCACTGTGTTGACATTTGCAGGATGCATTTAGGAGGAAGTCCAGTTTCATTTAGGAATGTCATTGCTAAAGCAATAAAAATTTTAAAAATATGTTAAATGTCTACCCTTCAGTCACTTCTTATTTATATTCTGTGTTACAGAATGGGAAGTTTGCACATAGCACTTCAGTTGCATACAGAAGTACCAGGTTATTTTGAGGGATATCACTTATACAATTGTGTGAGTTGTGAGCTGAACCAGCAGCTTTTGTTTTCATGGGACATCATATTTACTTACCACAATGACTGAGACAGAGTTTGGTTTTGCAGGCTTATTTATTTCTAGACATTTTCTCAAAATAAACAAGAAACATAATAAGCCTTCAACTTCAAAGAAAACAATTAATAGTACTTGGTAATTTAGAATATAATGTGTTCAAAACAGTCTTTATTTACTATTCCCGGTTCTGTTCAGGATCAGAGAACTCACGTAATTTACCCCAAATTACACTGCTAGAAAATATTTGTTTTAATTTAATCTCTATTATTTTCCATTAAAATTCTCAATATTAGAAGAGATAATGGACATACTACTGCTCTTTCACTTTCTAGAATTGTATGGGTGTCAGCATTCAGGTATCAGATGTCAGAATGATGAAGTTAACTAGCATAATTTTCCTCGAAAATACAAATATCTGGGCCCACATTAGATGACCCTGAATTAGTCATTGTCGGTATTTTTGTTTTGTTTTGTTTTTGTAAATACTTTAGATGATTGTGATGTTCAGTCAAGATTGAAAACAAGGACCAAGACTGTGCTTTCTCTGAAAATTAATGATGCTATGTAAGGTAGCAAAAATAAAAACCTCATCAAAAGATTTAATCAACAGGCATCACAGACCCTGCACACTACACATTTTTCCTTAGCTTTTACATTGAAAGAATTTAATGATCTTGTAAATGTATCTTTATTGTAGTGATGAACTAACTATTACTTCTATGAACCAAACTCCTCTGAAGGTAGCTAATTTCCCAATTTCCCAAGTATGAATCCTAGAGTTTCCAAAGGAGGTCCAAATATGATTAAAAATATACAGTTGGAAGACACCAGTCCCAATTATATAACTTACCAACTTTTGAATCTCTACTGCAAACTGTAAATTGCAACCAAACACTCCACTTAGATAGACTGGAATATCTCAGAGTTATAATCGCCTTAGCAAAAGCAAATGTGTGGCTTAGCTTAAAACCTTCATTCTCTTAGGTAAAGATGCTAACCAAACTATCTCTCTGTGGACAAAAAAGAAATGAAGTGAAATATTTCACGTTTTGGTTAGCCACTTAACGTTTTGAAATGCATTGATAATATTTATATTCTGCACAAACCTAACACGAAATGCTTATAGCTCTAACGGCATAGGATATACATAATGTATATTCATGAATTAGTTGTACAATACTTAAATGTATCAATAAGTAACATTTTTGCATTATGCAACATACAAACATTCATTTACCAATAGTTTGTTGATCCATTTGCAATTCTTCTACTGTTTATTTAGACCTAATTTCCATATTCTTCCTGATATGTAAACATGCTACCCTATTAATTTAACTTCAGGATTCCAGTTCACTAGACAGCTTAATGCTCCTATTACACAATTGTTCTTGTTCTTTGTACTAAAACTGTAATTTTATGAAATCTTGTCGTAAGTATGAATATAGATTTACTAATGAAGTAAAGCTATTAATATTTGAATGCGTTCAACTCCTCAGAGTGCATACTTAATGGAACATACAGTCAACTAATATACTAGAAAAACTTTGAGAATGAGATTAACTATCTGTGTGTGACTTAAGCTTTTACTGAAAAATATACATTTCTATCAAATTAGCTGGATCTATTCTTTTAAAAAGGGTACACAAATTTAAGTTTCCAAAACTAGGAATTTTTAGGAGACATAGATTTTAATCATACTAAAGTAAAATGAGGCGTCTCTGACATTACATTTAATTTCACTTTTTAAAAGTGAACATTTGAGACTGTTGTTTACTAAGTATAGAAAATATGTGACAGAATTCGTGGGTGTGTATCATCCTGGTGGTTAAATAGCAGGCCTGAAAAACAACTATACAAATTTATGACTGTGCCAGTTTAATGTAAGAAAATTCACTGAGAATCTCCCAGAAGAAAAATTCAAGAATCACAGATGAAAATTAACCACGTTCACAGTTCTTGCTTAGGAATTATTTCTAGTGATTTTTAGTCACATTGTCCGTTTACCTTCTTGGGGCAAAACTCTCACTGAGAATTTATTTGTCTACTTGTAAATCCACGACGCCATGATATTCATCTTAATTTGCACACCTATTTGTAAACTAGGATTCTCTTAAATTTTCTGTAGTCTTAAAATGTAAAATACAACTAAATAATGCCTAAAACATTTAGCTGAGCTTGTAACATTAGTTGCATTTAAAGATGATTGAAGTGAGGTCTTCAGAAGAAAAGAACTTTCCCGGTGCTGTGATGACTAAGTCAGCACAGGAATACATCTACTTCCAAAGTCCCTGGCTATTACAGGACACTATAGCAAATCAACCAAGGGAAAATCTTTCGGAGTAATGATGACCTTCCATTAATTTTGAAATGAAGTCTTAGTTCTACCATAGATTATAAGAACCTATTATGGTTTTGTTTTGCTTTTCCTGTATTTTTTATGAAGTGGTTAGATAAGGTTATCAAAGAACCAATTTCAGGGTCTCCTGGGTAGGTCAGTTGGTGGCTCAGATTTTGGTCATGATCCCAGGGTCCTAGGATCAAGGTGCCCATCATACTCCCTGCTCGGTGGGGAGTCTCTTTCTCCCTCTCCCTCTGCCCCTCTCCTCCCCTCTGCTCCTGCACTCTCTCATGTGTGTTGTTTCTCTCTCTCTCTGACTTTCTCTCTCTGTCTCTCAAATAAATAAATATAGCCTTAAAAAAATGACCAATTTCAGAATCCAAAAATGCATGTTTGATAAATGTGTTATCTTTTCTTTCAAATGCTGCAATGATTCCTCAACAACTGGTTTACTTTGTAACTACAATCTCCATTTCAATATAACTTAGTAAGTGTATAAATTATATTATTCATGCTTCTATCTAAGGCATTGTATATTAGGTGTCTGGTGACCCATTGAGCAATTTAACAAAAAACCCATAAATCCACCTTCAGCTTAGGTCTTGATCCTGGAGTCCTGGGATTGAGCCTTGCTTTAGGCTCCCTACCCAGCAGGGAGCCTGCTTTTCCCTTTCCCTCTGTCACTCCTCCTGCTTGTGCTCCTTCTCTAACAAATAAATAAATAAATAAAATATTTTAAAATTAAAAAAAAATTAAAAACCCATAATTTTGGTCAGTTACTGTTTTCTAATCTAATAGTTGCTTTTAAGTAATGGACAGCCTATCTTACCACTCCTATTAAACAGTGTGCTGGAAATCATGGTTAGTGCAATAGGACAAGTTAAAGTAATAAGAGGTATGCAGCTTAGAAAAGGGAGGGAATAAAACTGGGTTTACTCACAGGTATGATTTATTATGTAGAAGATGCTGAAGAATCTATAGAAAATGTCTGGTACTAATAAGTGAATACAGCAAGATCACAGTATATAACCTCAATATACAAAATTCAGTTGCTTTCTACATACTAACGATGAATAATTGGAATTAGAATTTAAAATAACTACCACTTCTATTCATACCAAATATTGAAACAACTTGATATATACATATATATATATATATATATATATATATAATAAGTTATGTGAAGAATCTGTGCTTAACAGCAAAGGAAACAGTAAACAAAACCAAAAAACAACTGACAGAATGGGAGAAGATATTTGCAAATATCAGATAAAGGGCTAGTATCCAAAATCTATACAGAACTTATCAAACTCAACACCCAAAGAACAAATAACCCAATTAAGACATGGGTAGAGGACATGAACAGACATTTATGCAAAGAAAATCCAAATGACCAACAGACACAAGAAAAAGTGCTCTCCATCACTCAGCATCAGGAAAATACAAATCAAAACCACAGTGAGATACCACCTCACACCAGTCAGAATGGCTAAAATTAACAAGTCAGGAAATAACAGATGTTGGCGAGGATGCAAAGAAAGGAGAACCCTCCTACACTGTTGGTGGGGATGCAAGCTTGCATTTTCCAGCCACTCTGGAAAACAGTGTGGAGGTTCCTCAGAAAGTTGAAAATAGAGCTACCCTACAACCCAGCAATTGTACTACTGGGTATTTACCCTAAAGATACAAATGTAGTGATCCCAAGGGGCATGCGCACCCAGTAATGCCCAGAAGCAATGCCCAAAATTGCCAAACTATGGAAAGAACCTAGATGTCCATCAACAGATGAATGGATAAAGAGGTAGAATATGAACACTATGGAATATGTGGAATATGAATACTATGCAGCCATCAAAACCCAAAAATCTTGCCATTTGCAATGATGTGGATGGAACTAGAGGGTATTATGCTAAGTGAAATAAGGCAATCAGAGAAAAATAATTATCATACGATTTCTCTGATATGAGAAATTTGAGAGGCAAGGTGGGGGTTCGTGGGGGGACGGGAGAGAAAAAAAAAAAAAGATGGGACCAGGGAGGGAGACAAACCATAAGAGACTCTTAATCTCAGGAAGCAAACTGAGGGTTGCTCGGGGTGGGGGGAGGGATAGGATGGCTGGGTTATGGAGACTGGGGAGGGTATGCGCTATGGTGAGTGCTGTGAATTTTGTAAGACTGATGAATCATAGACCTGTACGCCTAAAGAAAATAATACCTTATATGTCAAATAAATAAATAAATAAGAGGAGTGTATATTAGGGGCACCTGGGTGGCTCAGTCAGTTAGGCATCTGCTTTTGGCTTGGGTAATGATCCCAGGGTCCCAGGATTGAGGCCCACATTGACTCCCTGCTCTGCAGGAGTCCTACTTCTCCCTCTTCTTCTGCCCTTCTTCCCCAATTGTGCTCTGTCTCTCTCTCTCTCAAACAAATAAAATCATGGTAAAAAATAAAATAAAGTAAAATAAAATTTAAAAATCTGTGCTGAAAATCTGTAATGGAAGAAATTTAAAAAAAATATATAAATGAATGCAAAGTTATTCCATCTTGAATTAGAAAACTCCATATTTTTAAGTTGTCAGTATTCCCTGATCAGACTGATAGATATAATACTGACTGAAATTGCAGCAAACTATTTTGTAAATATTGGCAAAGTAAGTATAAAGATTACATGGTAAGGCAAAAAGCTTCGGATAACCAAAACAATACCAAAGAAGATGAACAAAGTAGAGAATCCACACTACTCTTTCAGTAATTTCTATAAAGTTTAGTAATAAAGACAGTGTGGTACTGACAAAGTAGTGGACACACAGATCAATACAAGATAATGAGAGATCCAAGAAAATAGACCCACACAAATATGGTGAACATACATGATTTTTTAATAAAGACAAAGGGCAAATCAATGGAGAAAAAAGTAATTTTTAACAAATGGTACTAGAACAATTATAAGTCATATGCAAAACAAAACAAAACAACTTAGATACAAACCTTATACCTTTGAAAAAGGTTATCTTACAATTTACCAGAGACATAAATGTGAAAAACCAAACTATAAAATTTCTAGAAGGAAACAGGTGGAAATTACATGATCTTTGTAATGAGGTTTTAGAGAGAACACCAAGAGAATGATACATGCAAAAAAATGATAAATTGGACTATAGTAGAATTAAAATTTCGGTTCTAAGAAAGAGTTAGAAAATGAAAAAAAAAAGCATGCTGCAAACTGGAAGAAAATGTAAGTAAAACACATACCTGATGAAAGACATTGTGATGGTTAATTTTATGTGTCAATGTAACTGTCCTTGGCATACCTAGATTAAACATTATATCAGAGCATATCTCTGAGGGTATTTCCAGATGAGATTAGCATTTCAATGGAAGTAGATTGCCTTCACCCATGTAGCATTATCCAACTTGATGAGGGCCTGAATAGAACAAATGGTGGTGGAAGGAAGAATTCATCCTTTTTGTGTCTCGCTGTTTCATCAGGGAAGTCTCATTTTATCTTCACTGGTCTGCCCTTGGGAGTGGGATTTAAACCATCGGATCCCCTGGTTCACAGACATTTAGACACAAGCAGATCATATTACTGGCTTTCCTGGCTCTCCAGCTTGCAGATAGCATATCATGGTATGTCAAATTCTCCATAATTGTGTAAAGCCAATTCCTTATAATAAATCTCTTTTATATCTATTTATCTATCT
Source organism: Mustela putorius furo (assembly GCF_011764305.1). NCBI lineage: Eukaryota > Metazoa > Chordata > Mammalia > Carnivora > Mustelidae > Mustela > Mustela putorius. The sequence goes on from NW_025421397.1 coordinate 6,323,662, forward strand.
ATCTATCTACCTGCCTGCCTGCCTGCCTACCTATCTACCTATCTCCTATAGCCTACTGATCTGTTTCTTTGGAGAATGCTAACACAGATATCTTTTCAAAATATAAGAATAATTCTTTTAAGAATAAAAAAATTTAAAAAAAAAATAAAAAAGGGCAAAATATCTGGAAAGATATCTCACCAAAGAGGATATACAGATGGCAAAAAAAGCATATGAAAAGATGCTTGATATCATTTGTCAAGGAATTGCACATTAAAATAACATTAGATACCATATAGACCAATGCAATTGATAAATTCCTAAAATCTGATGATACTAGTGTCTGACAAGGATGTTAAATAGCATGAACTTTCATTCATTCATAGTTGGAATGCAAAATGGTATATCCACTTTGGAAAGCAATTTGGCAGTTTGTTAGAAGACTAAATTTTGTCTTAACATCTAATCCAGATATGATGCTTATAGACACTTATCCAGCTGATCTGAAAATATATATTCACATAAAGTCCTGCATGTAAAAGTTAATAGCAACTTAAATCATATTTGTCACTAATTGGAAACCACCAATTTACCCTTCAACAGGTGAATGATAAAAAAAAAAAAAAACCAAAAACATAACAGTACATATATATAGTGAAGTATTACTCACTAATTAAAAAAAGGATTAACCTGTCAAGCCACACTAGGCTATGGGTTAACCTTAAATGTAGATGGCTAGTGGAAGAAGCCAATTTAAATGGACAGCATACTGTATGATTCCATTTCTATGACAGTGGGGAAGACAAAGTACTAAGACAGTAAACATACCACTGGTTGCTAAGAGTTGGAAGATATATGTTAAATAGATGAAACAAAGAGGAATTTTATTGTTAGGAGAGTGAAATTACATGATACTGTAATAAGGTATAGCTGGTCCTATCCAGATGTCAAAATTGATAGGACTTTAAAGCACAAAGAATGAATCTTTACATATTTAATTTTATTTTTTTAAATTAACAAGGAAGTCACAGGATGCCAGGATGGAATGCAAAATGTGATTTAAAAAAATATAACCGCTTTATATATTTATGAAACAATCTCATTGAATGGCACGGAAAAAAAAGGAGCCAAACTAATCACCTTTGGAATTGAGTGGTGTGTGGAAAGACTAAAACCAAAAGGAACCCCATATCAGGACTGCAGTCTGATTGAGAAAAGTGTCTTCCATCTCTGCACAGGCACAGGTAACTTGAAATACTCTAAGACACTCCATGCTCTCTAGTCATGGCACACATACAAGAATGGCTTTGCCCTGTGGGTTCTTTTGTGGGTTCTTCAGAGACTGACCCCACCAGAGCTTTCTAATTGTGTGGGTCATGCCTCTACTTCGATTGCAGCTTATTCCTCAGCAACTCTCTTACGACTGGGCTTCTTTGCCGGGATGCTAGGCTTCCCTCTCGGGCAGGCTCCCTTCTAAAATGAGGCCAGTGTGATACTCCTGCAGAATTCACACATAGTTACTGGGATTCACTCACTTAACTAACTCTTCCCAGAAGGGAGAACAGCTATTTTGCAGATGTAGCCCTTTACCCTGCTACCCCACAGGTCACTTCATCTCTCCCAAGCAGGGGTCAGGAAATAATCCTTCATGTCCCCCAATTACCGGAGTACATAGCACATGCTCGGAGGTGTTCTATTGAAACCCTTCTCACTGTAGCTGGGGTTAGAAATAGCGTCTTTTCATCCTTATCTCCTGTTTGTATTCTGGAGAGAGCCACACAGACCTCTCTCCTAATAAAATCTTCTTTGGAAATACCCTTCTTCTTCTTCTTCTCTCTCTTTTCTTTTTTCCCCACATTGTCTGTCTCAAGAGTTCTTAGCCTTTATTGTGTTTATGCTTCAGCTGAGGCCGAAGTAGAGAGAGTCACATTTTAGCATCATGTTACAGTGATCTGGGCTTCTGGAATAGAACCGTTTTGTTTGTTTTTGTCTTATTTCCTTTTACTTAAATTCCTCATATAGAAAATAAAGATACTTAAGGAAATGTAAAAAGAAAAAGAAGACTTATACTAGATCATTTGTCATTTTAAATTTATTTTTATCATTTAAAGCATTACAGGTAAATCTTAACTCAATGTCCATTAAATTAGAGACTACAAACTTCCATTTATAACTGATATGCAAAATTGTGAAAGGCACCACATAATAAATGCTTAAGCATAACTTACTGAATGTTTATATGACTGATATGATCCATTATAGGTAGGGCAACTCCAAAAGGAGTAAAAGACATAATCCCATAAAATTTCTTAAAGGTACTATACTAGATTGAATAGAGATCCCTAGAGGATATGTCCACATCCTAACCCCTGGAACCTCTGATTGCCCTTATTTGGAAAGAGCATCTTTTGCAAACATAATTATATTAAGGATCTTGAGATGAGATAAGTCAGGATTATCTGAATGGGTCCTAAATAAGAATCTTTTTAGGAAACAAACAGAAGTGAAAGAGAGGGAGAAGCAAGAAGATTATGTTCCAGGAGACAAAATTGGGATGTTGCAGCCACAAGGCCTGGTGACCAGCAGAAGCAAAAGGAGGGCAGGAAGCAATTGTTCCTAGATGTTCCAGATGAAATGTTGCCCTGCCAAAGCTGATTTTGGACTTCTCATCTACACAGGTGTGAGGGAATACATTTCGGTTGTTTGAAGCCACCCAGTTTGTGGTAACTTGTTCCAATGGCCTCAGGAAATTAAAATGGTATGTTCTTAAGGAACTCATTAGATTAGTTTAAATTACCTTGAAAAATAACCCTGGCACAAAGACTATTAATTTTTATTTATGATTAATTTAACAACCAGGGAAGGTGATCAAGGTGGCCAAGAGCTCTTCCTACCACAATCAGGTCCTTTTTCCTTTGTCCACTCTATTCTTCAGCCTTGCCATACTACGTTCATTCAGGAGAAGAGGGAAAGACAGGGTGAAGTCGAATATGCTCTGTGAAAAATACCACACATCACTTCTGCTGCCTTTCTGTTAGAAGAGAACTTGGTAATAATGTCACATGTAAATGCATGAGAAGATAGAGAATGTTCTCTATCGTGTGCATTGGCTATAATCCTAAAAGTATGGTTGAGGGAAAGAGATGTTCTGGTGAAATGCTAGCAGGATCTGCCCAACTACGTGTTTGCCCAAATTAGAATTTTCCAAACTTAAAGTCAAATTAATATTTTCAGATAATTAGTAATATCTAAAAAATTTTAAGTGTATATTCAGATATGCAGCTTTATATGTGCTTCAAATGATGATCTGTAATTTTCAGAATGTGCACAGACACATTGTCTACATCATTCTTTTAAGGCAAAATAATTACAGTAAAGTAATTTTGCTGAAAATGATTCACACATTCTACTTGGAGATTAAAAAAGCAGAAGTCCAGTTAACAAATTTCCCAATTTTAAGATTCTAAAAGTGTTGAATAGTCATTTCTTGAACCAAATTACTTCTTAGACCTCACCATTACTCACCTCATTTTAAGGGCATTAAACAATCAGAATATGTAACTATGCTTTGATTAAAATAGTCACAAGACAAAAGTTATTGATATAACTTAAGTAATTGAAAAATATGTCAGATGAAGTTCAAGGAAACACATAAAATATTGAGAAATCTCTTGAACTGACAATAACAAAATCTACTCCCTCCTAAAACAAAACAAAACAAAACCAAAACAAAACAAAACTTGTCTTCTGTCAGACAAATGGTAAATATGAAACTTGCTTTTCATCTTTGTAGCTAATTAAATATCATGATCTATGCATTTTGAAGATTGTGCTCAGTTTCTTCTATATAAAGTGATATATATTATGTTTTAAGAACCTCTTAAATGTCTTTTTAGTTAAATAGCTAATTCACATATTCCAGTATCATCATGCATTATTTCAATTATTAACTTTTAATTTTAAATAAACTATTACAGTTAGAGTAGATAGAGTAGCAGAGAAAGCAATTCACAAAAGATAATGTGATGGTTGATTTTGTGTATCAACATGGCTAGGCCCTACTATAGAATTATTTAATCAAATGTTAATCTAACTGTTTCTGTGAAGGTATTTTGTAGATGGGACTAACATTTGAAGTCAGTTGAATAAGTAAGGATTACCCTCAAAATGTAAATGGGCTTTATTTAATTCTTTGAAGGCCATAATGGCAAAAATAAGTTTCCTAGAAATTAAATTTTGCTCAAGACTGTAGCATCAACTCCTGCTGGAAAGTCTAGCCCACCTGCCCTACAGACTTCATATTTGTTAGCCCAATCACAATAGCCAATTCCTTACAATAAATCTCTTTTAATTTTTATATGAAGATTTATATACAACAAATCTTTTTCTCTCCTTTTCTCTCTCTCTGCTTCTCTCTCCCTACCTCTTCCCTTTACCTTCTCCTCCCCTGATATATATCTATATATATGTATATAGATATGTATGTGTGTATATATCTATATAGATATCTATATATCTATATATATTTCCCCTATTTGTTCTGTTCTCTGGAAAATCTTGACTGAGACAGGTATATTTTATGAAAATGCACAACCATTACTCTTATGCTTTTATTTCATTTATTAGATATGTATAGCATAAGTGGATTATAATTACTTATTTTAAGCTCACTTACCTGTTGAATTTTATAGAATTGGTTCTAATATGTCTAGTATCAGGACTCGAGGAAGATATTTTACCTCCAATAAAGACAAGGTTTAACTTCTAGTATTAATAAAAAGTACATTTTAATATCAAATTCCTAGTGGAGGATATAATACAGTCCTATTAAAGCCCATGATAACAGAAATCTCTACAACTAAAATTTGGCCAAGATGGGGCCAACGATCAGGAAAGAGGCATCTGGAATGACAAATAAATGATTTTCTGAAATTGGATATGATAAGGGTGAAGAAGAATGTGGGATAAGATGTGGAGTCAGAAGAGATGAGACAGTTGCCTACTTTATATTCATAAACTTTGATGCCAAGAAACTCAAGCTATACAGATTCTGTTGACTCATCTTTAAATTGAGAAATAATGTTTTTATTATTTGCCATATGAATTATTTTAAGAATGAAGAAAGTACTAATTTATGTAAGAGGGTATGGAATTCAAAAATGATATTGATTTACAGAATTTTTTTGCAATTCTTGTTAATTTCTGAAGTTAAATTTAATAGAAATTATTGTACATCTCTTGCTTTTCGCCAATAGCAAGTTCTTTTTTCCATGAGTTATCCGTGGAGACTGTACAGACTAAAATAGTCTAGCAAGCTGAGAACCTGGCAAACTCTAGTTCTGCTTTCTGTATGACTTAGCTAATATCTACAAAGATCCCATAATACATTCCCTCTCATCTACTTTAAACGGTTTTATAGCTACATAACCATAAAGGATTAATGCAAGGATATTGAGTTAAGATAGATAAGTGATAGTGATACTATAACTAGGTATTGTCTGGGTAGGATAGGTCATTAGGACTATTGCTTATGAATACCTGTGCTTGTACTGGGGAAGGATATACGGCTTATCATCTATGAAAAATAGCAATTGTAAGGGGCATCTGGGCGATTGAGTGGGTTAAACCTCTGCCTTAGGCTCAGGTTGTGGTCCCAGGGTCCTGGGATCGAGCCCCGCATCTGCCTGCCTCTCTGCCTACTTGTGATTTCTGTCTAATAAATAAATAAAATATTTTAAAAAATAACAATTGTAGATGATATTTACTTTGATTGGAGGTAGGATGATTTAAAATATAATAGTATCCGAATCCTAACATTTACTGAAAACTGAAACAATGTTGCTATTATCAAGAGAGGTAAAGAAGCAATACAGGAGGACATTAGAGTCTTCCTTTCTAAATGTGTAGACAATTAGTATTTCAAAATGTAATATGTATAAGGATAGTCTGAGTTATGATGTTATAACAAACATTTCTAAAATCTCTATGCCTTAAAACAACAAGAAATTATTTCTTTTCTAAGTATTACATTTATTCTTGGACGCAAGCTAATGGGTATCACACCATGTACAATAAAGCTGGCTATGGTGACAGGAAAGAGACAAACTTTTACAGTACCCAACCTCTGTAACACAAATAGCCTAAGAAATGAAGCTGTTTTATCCCACTAGGATTTTGAGGTTGATTATTATTACAGAATAAATAATTCTCTCCTGACTGATATAGATATTAACCCCTGAAACAGATTATTGATAGGAATGGCTCATCAGTTTGCATGGAAGATACGCATATCAGAATCTAGAACTGAGAAGGGTTATGCAGTGGCAAAACAAAACAAAACAAAAGCAAAAACAAAAAAAAAAAACAGCTGTCCCTGTCGATACACTAAACATGCTTTTTATTTTTAAAATTTTTAAAAGATTTTATTTATTTATTTGACAGAGAAAGAGATCACAAGTAGACAGAGAGGCAGGTGGGGGGTGGGGGTGGCGAGAGGCTCCCTGCTAAGCAGAGAGCCCAATGCAGGGCTGGATCTCAGATCCTGAGATCATGACCTGAGCTGAAGGCAGAGGCTTACCCCACTTAGTCACCCAGGGACCGCCTAAACATGCTTTTTAGATTACTCCTCTCATCACTCCAAAAAAGAAAAAAGACAAAAGGTATTGAGCAACAAAATTCTATTAAAATTAATAATGTGAAAAAGATGCATTAGTCTATATTAAAATCACCAGAAATTATGCTAAGCCTCATTATTTATTTGAGAAATTCAGCCAGTTTACGGCAGTATTTTCAGTTCAAAAGATTAGTAAAACTAAATCTCACAATATTGCACACTGAAAAAATTGTGGAAAGAAAATCTTATGATTGTTTGTTGGTAATGCAAATTGACAAAACCTGTCTGGAAAATATGTTGTAGTTATAGATTTGAATAGGTCCCCATTTCCATCCCAAGACATACACCTCCGGGGAACTCTGCTATATGTAAAATTGAGATACTATGGAATTATTCAGAGGAGCAATGTTTGTAGCAATGCTACAAAAATAGAAATAATCCAAATGTTACATATGGGTTACGGTAAATCCTACAAAAAAGGATACTATCTACAGGGGGAAAAAAGTGCAAAGAATAGAGAGATGAGAGACAAACCAAGAAATAGACTCAGAAAATAAACTGATAGTTACAAGAGGGGAGGAGGAGGTATGGGTAAAAAGGTGATGGGGATTAAGGAGTGCACTTGTGATGAGCACTGGGTGATGTGATGAGCACATGGAAATGTTGAATCACTATCTTCTACATCTAAAACTAATATAACACTGTATGTTAACTCTACTAGAATTTAATTTTTTTTTAAAAAGTGCAGCTATAAACACAAAGCAGGGACAAGACCCAAATATTATATTTCTCAATATAATATTGAAAGAAGTTATAAAATGCTGTGCATAGTAAGATATGCTTATTAATAATGTAAAACATGCATAATTCCTATTATTCAAAATTTTAATTTAACAAAATATTATTTGGGAATCCATACAAATTAAAGAAAGGTATAATACAAAAGAGATAAAAGTGGCTACTAGTCCATACAAACCAATTCATATAATTAGGGAAAAGCATATGAAAAAAATAAAATTTTTTGTATAAAATTAATTTGTATATTTAAGAACTGACTATGAAATGAGGTAAAAAAAAATCCAAATAACTGCAATAAAAAGTAGATATTGAAGATTCCAAACAGGTGATGTGAGAATTAGAAAATTTTTTTTTTCTTCATTAGAAGAAGGTTTCAAGTTGAAATGTGTGCAGATCTCTAAAGGTACATGGCATTTAGAGAGAATGACAAAGTAACCAGACATTTGCTTTGACCTCACATTTCTGATTTCTGAAATGATTGGGTTATACCAAAGCACCTTCAGGCCCTATCCTGTTTAACATTCCTTTTAGTAGTTTTATAGGAGTATTCAGCATCCTGTGTTGGGGTGGGGTTGCCTGGAGCTTGAGGTACACCAGGATTGGTAGTTTGAGAGGTTTTGCACTGTACTTACAAGGAAACAATGACTAGAGCTATTAAACTGAAGGACAAGATTTTAAGGAATCTTTTAGTCACACTTCATTTCACAACACATAATTCGCTTGTTTTTCATTTTCAAGAAAACACAATGGTTTTGCTTTGTATTGCCTACCAAAACAAGAAAAAGAATTTATTCAGTCTATGTAAATAATTATTCAAATGCTAAACCTGTCAAGTTCAATTTTTCCATTCCTTACCTCACATCTTAATTTTTTTCTAAATGAAATTATTCCCATTTCTGGCATAGCTTTCTCTCTCTCACTCTCTTGCTCTCTGTCTCTTTCTGAGCTGAATAGATACATATCTACCTATATGAAAAGGTATCTTTGTGCCTTATTAAGCTTCATCTTCTATAATCTACAACAAGCATCTATTTCAAATATTCTCTCTTGCAAAAAATTTTTAGTATTCTTCAGTATATATTTATAAATACACAGATTAATAAATTCCTGCTTATGTATAGTTTTCATTTTCAGTATAATAATACTTATTTCCAAATGGTAATTTATGGGCACTTTATATTTAGAACTTACTCGGAGTCATCAAAATGTTTTTAAAATTAAATGCATTCTATATAGCTAAATTTTGCAGATCAGTAACATTTTCCTTGAATATTTTAGTTTTATGCCCTCAAATTGAAAATCTGTAGTATTTCTCTAATTTAGTTCTAAGCCTGGCAAGGTTTACTGTAATTGATACTTATTTACTTTACTCAGTTTCTTATTATTAAAGTTTGCACAAAATTCAGTTGTTTTTTTTCCCCTACTGAATTTTCATGTTCCACATCCAATGACATAGTACATTCATTAAAATGAGAGAGTTTTAATTTTTTTGTTAATTTTCCCATCATGTGTATGTAAATTCTTAACATACTGGGTAAAATGTTTATTGTTTGCTAAAGTATTTCAAAACCAAAAAATATTAAATGTAATATACTCTTTGACCTTGAAAATTTTAAATGATATTTCATGGTATTTTTTTCCTAAAAAAAAAAAAAAGGGCATTCTTTTTTTAATTACCTATTATTAAATATTACATCAATCCTCCCTTCTTCCCACATGACACCTTTAATCATCAGGTAGCTTCATAAATTAAGCTGCAATGCTCTCATTTCCTTCCTCTCTTGATATGCCTTCTTAGCTAGAATCTTCCTCATCTTGCCTCCCCTCAGGCAATGTTACAACAGATTCTGGCAGAAATTCAGTAATTGCTGAGGTGCTTGATTCCCTCCTGCTGATTGTCACTGAAAACAATTGAACATCATCTCCTTGAATATGTTAGTGCTACAAACTAGCTCTTTACTTTTGACAACACTCAGTTCCAAATCAGTGACTTTTTCAATTATTCTTATTCCTTCAATTTTTAATTCTTTTCTGCTTGAGAGGATTGCTGTTGGTGTCTCAATTGGTGCTTAGCATTTCTTTAACGTAGGTGAGTTTATTTTGAAGAGTGTTTTAGAGAAAACGCTCTCCCTGACTATGTATGTCTGCATTGCTGTGCTAAATTTTTATACTTGATTAAAACAAAACAAAACAATACAAAACCCAAACCCTTGCATATTCTCTCTAAAAGAAGATGAATGGCAATAGTAACTTAAAAATGTAGAGTAAAGAGTCACATATTCAAATGTCTTAGAAATAGAAGTCTGTTTAATTTTGTTTAACAAAACATCTCACATATTTATTCATTACCAGCTACTTATCCAAAAATATTGATTGACAGTTCAAAACATGAAGGAAAGAGAGCTTTAAAACAGTTTTGGGGGTCACCAGTGTGGCTCAGTCAGTTGAACACCCAGCTCTTTGGTTTCAGCTCAGGTCATGATCTCAAGGTGGTGGGATCCAGTCCCAGAGCAAGCTCTGGGCTCAGTGGGTCTGCTTGAGATTCTTTTCTCTTCCTCTTCCCCCACCCCATGTGCCTGCACTTTTTCTTTCAAATAAATAAATAAAATTTTTTTCTTTTTTATGATGCTGGGTTTTTAAAAAGATTTTTATTAATTTATTTGATAGAGAGATAGAGGGCACAAGTTGACAGAGAGGCAGGCAGAGGGAGAGAGAGAAACAGGCTCTCTGTTGAGCAGGGAGACCAACATGGGGCTCGATCCCAGGACCCTGGGATCATGACCTGAGCTGAAGGCAGATGTTTAACAGACTGAGCCACCCAGATGCCCCAATAAGTAAAATCCTTAAAAAAAATAAAAAATAAAACTCTGTTTTGGGCAGGATATCTCATTTCAGCTGAGGCAGAATTTATAATGTTCTATTATAGTAAGAACTATGGTTTCCTCTGTTTTGGGGTAGTCTATCATTTTACAAAAGAAAACATAGCTGTGAAGTTCTAATAACAGAAAAGTGAAGAAGAGTATGAAGAAGTAGGAACGAAACCAATAGTTTCCTTTTAAAAAGAAGGCCTTACAACAGAAAAAAATTCAGTGCTATTAGTTTAGATGGGGAAGCAGAAGGATTTTGTATAGAAGATTGAAGTTTTAATGTGAAAAACAATGTAACTACTATAAGGACCTATTTAGAAACTGTCCTTGCTCCCCTTCCCCCAGGGGATTTACTTGGAGACAAGTCCCAGAAACCAGCTTCAGGTTACAAAGCCCAGATACAAAGGTGGGTCAGGCCAGGGGGAGACATCTGATCAGCGGGGGTGGGGGGGTGGGGGGGGATGCATACTGTCTCCCTGGATACCAAGGAGTATGGGCCCCACCCTTTGGGAGCCTTTTGGGCCCCAATCCCAATCAAGGTTCAATAGGCTGGTTCAAATGTCTACTACAGTAAATTGTAACTCAATTGTTCACCTAGCATCACTGTGGAGTTTCCTGTGTGTGTTACAATCTCATTGGCCACCTGTGTGTGGCCTGGCCCAACCGCAAGGCCTTTGCCCTTAAAAGCTAGTCTGTGAAACAGAGAAGGGTCGCCCTCTCTTGTAAGAGGTGTGGCGCCGAACGTTCGGTTAGATTCTTGATGCTTGGCAAGAAGTAAAGCTTTGCTTGACCTTTGCTTTGTATCACTCTCGCTCCTTTAGTCACAGACCCATTATTGGGGCATAACAACTACAAGTGAAAATCTGTGCCTAATTCTCTCTATGAACGAAAATATGAATAGTATGTAATGCAAAAAAAAAAAAAAAAGAGAGAGAGAGAGAAAGAGAGAAAGAACAAAAGTATCACTATGTGTAAGCCGTGTGTTTTGATAAAAATCTGAAATTAACAAGGGGCTCCTGGTTAGCTCAGCTGGTGAAGTGTGTGACTCTTCATCTTGGGATTGTGAGTTATAACCCCACATTGGGTATAGAGATGACTTAAAATAAAATTAAAAAAAAAAGAAACAAAAAAATAGTTCATGATGAGGGCATTTTCTATTAGAAAATACCAAATGTCATAACTATAACTAACTAAATAAGCAAAGGCTAAGCACTCCCTAGATTTAAGTTACATATCTCAAAATAGATAAAATCTTTCTGAGGAATTCTAGAGAAGGTTGCCAACATAGGTTAGGTTACCATTTATTAAGAAAGCTGGACACCTAAAACTGTTTATTAAGAACAAAACATCTGTTGTGTTTTATTTTCTTAGAGTTTAAAAAACACCACCACTGCAATATTTGAATGATTTTATGTAACTTTTTATCCTATAAAATCAATTCAAAGAGATTAAAAAAAAATATTCTCTTCATCCAGGTTTTTGGACTTATGGGTGTTGGGGAATGAATAATAGTAAAGCAACTAATAACCTTATAAATTATTCTCTTCACAATTTAGATATTTAATTCAGTTAATTTCATATCCTACTGCACATGTAGGTTGGCATAAAGAAGTAGTCATCACTGTCTCAAAAGGAAATCCCAGAAAATATCAACCCTTAATACTCTTGAATGTAGAATATATTTTATAGAAAAGCACAGAAACTCACTTTGAAAAGTTATGCATGAGAGTCAAAATCAGAAAGTAAAGTAGTTGATTTTGCTATTCTTTTCACATACTCGTCAGAGAAACCCTGAGGTAAATACTTGCATCATAACTCTATGTCCAAAATCTGTTTCCTTAAGTGTAAAAGAGGTCATCAATTAAGTAAAATATAAATATTTTACATGTTAAAGATCATTTTGTAAGTTTCCAGTGTTTTTTCTTTCTTTTTTAAGTGAAACACAATATAAGGATGCATTTAAAAATTCAGTAAAAAAGAGTAAATGCTCAATAGATATTTAATGAATTGAATTCAAATCAGGCACATCTTTGATGTTTTTCCCAGTCGTACATCAAGTTCTTTGGGTTATGCACATTGAAGAAAAGAGTTAGGAGTAAGAGACGTGAGATAAAATTGTTTATTTCACTTTATTTAACACGAATCTGGTTCAAAAATGTGAATTTTTATTTTGAGTCATTTAAATTTAATGTGGATCTAAGGTCTAGATTTTTATAGAAAAATATCAATAATTTTATAATAACCCAGAAAGTATAAGAAATAGAAATATAGGAAATAAACCTCAAAAGTTACTGCTGATTGAATAAAGAATTCTTTATGAAAGAAAATTTATAAATATTTTACTCCTCAAATTAAAAATGAAAGAAAGAAAAGCCACAGATATTTAGCTTAATAAACTTTAGCATAATTGGTAAATGCAGCAAATGTCATGCTTCTAAATTATTAGGAATAGAACTTCTGTTTTTGTATACATACTGCTTATTTTGTTTTATAAATCTCTTGGATTTTGAATAAACTACCATGTTTAAAATTCTTGCTTAACTAAAATAATCTATACCCATTTTAGGAATGATTATTTAAAATGGAGAATAAATACGGAAAGAGACTGATCAGCAAGCATCCACTATCAATTACATCAGTAAATATCATTGGCAATAAGGGGCACAACTAACCTTCTGGGGATGATTTTAGGGGCAAACAATATACTTAATTGCTTTCCAGTCCTGCACTGATGAGGTTGTTTAAGACTTTCTTAATTTTTAATGTGATTTTAATTTTTAAAGGAACAATGCCAAGTCTTAATTATACTTTTTCGCCCTTATGAGCAGTTTTCATCCACGGGTTTAACAGTATCTACAAGTGTTGTTCCTTTTTTATACACAGGGAGGAAATTAAGCCTAGAGAAGTGCTAAGTGACAAGCTAAAGGTCATAGAACTCATCAATAGGATGGCTGTACACAAGTAATAGAACCACAGATGTCTCCTCTAATCCTATCTACCAATTCAAGAAAATTTCCCATTCTTTCATTGCCTTGTTTTCCTACAAAAATGGGAATGAGCACTGATGACTTCCTGCCCAATGATGGGTTAGACAGAGAAAATAAACTTGGAGATTTTGTCTTACTAATTTGACTTTTTAATCAAGCTCGTTCTTATGAGAAATATATTATAAAATTAAGCTCTGATGTATTTAGAATTCTATCAATTCAGAGTAGTATAATACCTGGACATTCAGTATTGATTCTTTTTTAGACTGAATTGTACAGACATTGCCCTATCATATGTCCTTGAATCAGTATTGCAGAAATCCAATTGCCCTACCCTTAACCTTTTCACGAAGGCTGATTTTAGTTATTGTGTGTATGAGGCCTGCAAAATAGCAATGTCCCCTTGGGAATCATGATAATGGAAATTAAACAAACAGGTACTGAAGCAAGCTTAACAGTTCAATGTCACAAGCAGGAAAATAGATACAGCTCTAAATTTTATCACAATTAGCCCTCCTGTCAGTTTGTTATACACTGCAACTTTCAATGTGAAAATTGAAATTATCTATTTACCTTCAAAAATTGTTAATGATGTATTATTATCTACTTGTCATGAAAACTGTATAATATTGATTGCAGTCTCTTGACAGAGAAAGCATGTAAGCTAATATGTCAGCAAAGCATCCCAAAAGCAACTGCTGCTTTTTCTATTGATTTCTCAGCCTTGGAAAAAGACAATGTGTTCCCAAACATGCTCTGAGAAATACTCCATAGAGAGAGGACTAGATCTGTGTGCATATTATTTCAAAATAATATTATCGTGCTTTTGAGCCCTATATTGACATGAAGTTCATTTCAAACTTTGTATAGAGGAAGATGTTAGTCTTTGTCAGAAATAAACTTACACAGATTTGAGTTTACATATTGAAACTTTAGAATATGATTAAGGCCTTATGTAAAACAGGGACTCTCTTCCTATTTTTTTTTTCCATCCCAGTATGTAATCTATCTGTTATTTATTTTTTTCCAAAGTTTAAAATTCTTCTTTAATTTATCATCTGCTATTTTTGACTTCTGTCCCATATATAATGGAGTCGGTCGCTTGTAAGGGTTTAAGGTCTGAAAAAAAAAAAAATGGGAGAAAAAAAATCTGTATGATACTGAGCCAACATTGAGTAGGTCCCAGAGAAAGGGGGATATTAACAAAGGTGAGGCCATCTTGACTCCTATCATCTGTTCTGCTTTTCTTCTCAAAGCATTTGCTGAGAACTCAGGCAGTGGGATGCTGCTAAGAGTCAGAAAAGCTGACAGATTTAGGCTTCCTCACAGGACTGAGAAGACCAAAAAAGTTTAAAAAAAAAAAAAAAAAAAAAAAAAAAGGTGGGTTGGAAATGCGGAGAAGTGAGACTGAAACTCAGCATCAGTTTGCCCCTCAAGACATTTGCACATTATTTTGGATAAGCCAGGAGGGTAAAGTGCCAAGTTGAAAGTGGCTGAAAGAAAGCATAGCTGAGCTCTCAGTAGTGTCATGATACTAAGAAGCCTGAAGTTGGAGTGCAGGAATAAGGAAGATCTTGGGAAACAGTGACCCCTGGAGCTCAATGATACCTCCGACCATGGCTTTTCAAGATAGACTGAGGCTCCGAGGACTAAAACCAGCCTAGTCCCTGGACAGAAGGAACTTACTCTCCCCCAGATCGTCACACAAGATAATGTACATCTTCTCAAGAAAGAGATGAATCACTGTAGAGCTGTTGTCGTTTCCTCACGATCTCCCTGGACCTTTGCTGTACTACTCACCTGTCCCAT
Organism: Mustela putorius furo; assembly: GCF_011764305.1. Classification (NCBI taxonomy): domain Eukaryota; kingdom Metazoa; phylum Chordata; class Mammalia; order Carnivora; family Mustelidae; genus Mustela; species Mustela putorius. Next base: position 6,338,715 of record NW_025421397.1, read on the forward strand.
TTCCAAATCCCAGAACCTCCATCTCCTCGCTGAGGACTTTCTGTGGCTTCTGGAGCCCCGTGGTGTAGCTTAACATGGCTGGCCAGCAACGGTGGGGAGTTACTCACTTTCCACGCATCGTAAGCAGATCTTACTAATGGTGGACGCTTTAACTCCCTTGGCCCTTGTGTGAGGTGTCTCTGAAGGGCATGCTCTCAACTCTGAGACCTCCTCAGAGGGAGTGGGCTTCATTTTCCCATAGTGGTGATGAGTTCGATAACAGATTTTATTGACTGCTTTTTTTCCCCTGCTGCTCCCTGACTTCCTCACTCCTCTCCTGGCATTTTCTGGGCTTCTTAAATAAATGGCTTGCCCTCAATTCTTGCCTTGCCTGTGCTTTTGAAGGGACCCGGACTGCTGCAAGTAGTCAATACTTCTATACTTTATATATCTGGTTTTCAGTAGAAAATAATCAGGCGCACTAAAAAAATAGAACAAAAAAGGGGAAAAGTTGAAAGAGACCCTCGAATAATAATATATGCTAGTTTCAAAATACAATCTTTAAAATAACTGGTCTTTGAACAATCTTCATAATTCCATAACATACATTCATGATTGAAGTAAACAGGAATATGCCATCCCAAAATATTCCTTTCAACATAAACATGCTTTTGACTTTAAAAAAAAAAAAAAAAAAAAGCAGGTGTATGAAAGGTGTTGCCACCCTTCCCTTTTTCTTCTTGAAAGCAGGAAATAAAACCCCCATATGGAAAATGTTCTCCCAATACCAGGAGGAAAGAAATATTCCTGTCATCAAGAACAGGAAACCAAAACCAAAAGAATTCTGTACAAACAGACCTTGTTGAAATAATTCTTACCTTCCTTTAGCCTCCCACATAATTATTTTTTCTACTTTTTCTTTGTTCAACTAATTTAAAAATACTTAGGTTTTGCCACTTATTTGCGTCTTTATTCTTTATGAAGTCTTCAGTGTTATGTAAAACCTGTATTAAAGTAATTTTTGTGCTTTGCTCTTGTTAATTTGTCTTATGTCAATTTTAATTCTGGAGCCCAGCCAAACACCCTGCGAGGTTAAAAATAAAGTTTCCCTTTCCTATACAACAATGAGTTCTAATAGTGCTCAATCTATCACATATACATGTAAAGGTTCCTCTTTCATACTGGAAAGTTCTCACGCCCAAACCCAGCAGTTCTCTGTCTTGAGTTTGGCTACTGCTTAGTTTTCTTGTTGTCAAGTCTATATTTACATTTTTATTTAACACTTCTAAAATTAGAATGGACAGTGCATGGTCTACCCACTTCTTCCTAGGATGAAAATTTGCTTTGGGCTTTTATCCTCCTGCTTCTTTTCTCACTATAGGATCCTCTATTTTCCAGAGTTGTAAAGCAATCATGCCTGCAACTGAAGCCTGTCCAATTTATATTTAATGGATATTGTTTAATTTGTGAATTTCCTATTTTGAGAATTCTCAAAGTCCCTACTCTCATCTTACTGTGCTGAGTACTTGGTAAGCATTTGATAAATCTTTTATTGCATCACTTTACAATGATGGTTAGGAATCTATTTGCTGTATTTTGATGCTCACTATATTTTTCTCTCGTAAAATAAATAAGCCTTTGATAAAACACACAGCTTCCAAAAGGGTAGATACAAAGGGGTAAAATGACTCTCCCATTCACAGGACAGGCTAGTTTAAACAATTTGAATCCTGAGTGATATTCTTGTTCAAATACATGCAGTTTTTTCTTCTCACACCGTAATGCAAAGAGAAAATACTTCCAAGTGTATCTTTTTTCTGAATCTAACCCTTACTAAAGTTAAGTTTGAGCCCAGTGATTTTGAGTACATGCTTCAGACAGTTATTGAACATTTAAGTTTGCTAAATTGTTTCTTCCAAATATTTGGGCTATTTTTTTTAATTTAAATTTCATTAACCAATAATTTTTAAAAAATGTGACCTGTCAAAATCAAACTAATTTGACTTGTGGATAATAATTTATTTTGCAAAACAGGCTGTGTGAAGAAAACCTGAAAATCCATTCTCCCACCGTATCTTGTTTCTTTCTATCTTAATTTAGAATATACTAAATTGATTAAATACACTTGAAAGTTTATGAATTTGTTTTCAAGAAAAAAGAAAGGTAATCACATTAAATGAACATTGTTTTGTCCATTACCAAGTCCTTATTTTCTTTGGAAACAATGAACTGGACAAAGTCACTTAGTCACTTGGACTGAGAACAGGTTGAAATAGCAATTAGATCATTTAGATCATTCCAATTTTGCTTTTGTTGCAGAACCTAGAAATTACTCACCCCTATAGACAAGGAGGAAATTATGACTATATTAAAACTTTGAGGGGAAGAATAAGGAGTTATAACTTGCTTTGGCTTGTCTAAGATGTCCAATTGTGTATGTAGCTGGTTTTTAGTGTTTTTGTTGTTTTTTCCTTCACCATGTGCCCTGTGACTGCTTCAGACTGGTAACCTGATGGGATTTGAGAACACACCTCTCTGACTAACTCCTTATCTTCTTCTTTACTTCATAGTACCTTGCTCTGTACACAGTGTGGACTCTAATAAATATTTGATGGAGAAAGATCTAGTAGCAAGAAAACTAGCTGGCAAGAAGTAGAGAGTCAAATCTATGGAATAGTAATTAGGGAGAAACTCCTTGTCAGTGTACACCCTGGTAAAACCCTGAGGAGAAAGCTTCGAAGTGATTTGCAGTGAACTCTCTCAGATAATCAACAGTGACCTAGTTAAAACTGTGAAGACTGATATAAAATTGGCTCTGTAGAGTGTATTGTTCCACCAAAAATATCACGTGAACCAATAAGAGCATGTGAAAAATTATGAAGAAAAGTGAGTTTATATTTGGCCCAACTCTTCCCTCTGTGATTTTTCTTCTTATCCATAAATGAGTTATCCTTTTCTCCTGATTAATATTAGTATCCACTCACATCTATTCCCATGTCTCTTATCCATGTTTAGAAAACATGCTTTGCCCAGACATATCCTTCTTTCTTTCCTGCATCATGATTGATCTCACTTGTCTCATTCTATCTAGTCACAGCCGAGCTGGTCCATTTTTCTATTCTAATAAACTACTTCTTTCCATATTTCATAGATGAGGGACTCTAGTTATATACTCTTCATATTCCCTTCCATGTGCAGAGAGCTCATGATTATTTTCTTTTTGTCTCCTCACTTAACCCCATCCTTGGGAAAATAGAGTAAATAACGTGAAAAGTTGAGTTTTGAGAAGAAACCGGGCATATGTACACTAGATTCTTCCTCTTCTCCTTGTTGGGAATAAACATTGCCACCTGAAGTCCCTATTTTCCTCCATTTCTCCACGCCCACATTTTCTATCTGTAGTTAAATCTGTTTAATTCAGGGTGTAAGGATTAAGAGAATACTTTCCCATATATGTGAACTGCTCCTCCATCTTAGTCTGTATCAAAGAGGAAATAATATTTTCGTCTTCATATGTTGATATCTTTGTTCCTCTGTAGGTTAAGAAATGATGAGGCAAACAAGGCTGCTAATTATTTTGTGTCCCCTTAAATCAAATTGAGTTAGCAGTCCTTCCTAGTAGACAATAACCTTAACTCCAAACATTGGAGCTCTTGTCTAAAGAAAATGGTTTTCCCTACTAACATGAAGATGTCTGAGTCAAAGTTCATATTTTATTCACAGACATATGCTGATCATTTTTTAATTTCTTTTCTGATGCTATTATAAAAAATGGAATGATTTTTACTTTAGGAACTGACAAATAGAAAGTAAGAAAAGACAATTATACAAAAACAAAAATCTAATGAAACTAGTGGAAGAGGTACGGCTTGTTCCAGTATCCTTTCCTAAGCAAATGGTCATGAGTCAATTCCGAAAGGGGTTTAAAAAAAGACCCCAACGTTGACTCTGTAGCAAAGGATCTAGAACAACAAAGGGTCATAACTTACATTTACCTCTAATAACGACAGGCTCACTCTGGCCCCATGCTTTGGAGGGCCTGCTTTGGGCACATACGACTGACCTCAGAAATCCCTGGGTGTGCTATATGCTTGCCTGGAGTCCTACAAATTAGAGTAGGTCTGGAAAGGTCTTCCACAAAATAAACCAGCAAAACAAGTGTAAGAGATCACCTGAGGGATTTGCAGTTCATAGAAAGAGAACATTTAATAGGATACCTGTCTTGTCTTGGGCCAAGTGAAAGCTTCTTTGGTATTTATCTGGTCCATTATTATTTATGATAAATCAATAAAACTGTATTTAGAGATAAAGCCATGTTAGATTACATGCATCTTCTCAGTAACCTTGAAGTGATAATTAATATTAATTAAAAAAGACAGCTTTGATAATAAAATAAATTGATGTTTTCCTTCTCCTTTTCTGTCTCTAAATAATGATATTCCTCATTTTAATTTTACTTATTTTTTTCTTTTTTTTTCCTATTCTGCCAGCTTTAGCTACAGCCAAAATATTTACTTCTATGTATATAACTCATATCAGTATTCATATTATATATTTCTCTTTTTAATGGATTTATTGAGATATAATTAGCCTATAATCAAATTGACCACATTTAAGTGTGCAATGCATTGATTTATAGTAGGTTTACAGAGTTATGTAACCATTCTAACAATTCACTTTTAGAATATTTCCAGCATTTCAAAAAGATCCTTCATGGGCATTATCAGTTATTCCCTCTTCTCATATACAGTCCCAATAAAGCACTAATTTGCTTTGTCTCTATAGATTTTTTTTTAAGATTTTATTTATTCATTTGACAGACAGAGATCACAAGTAGGCAGAAGCAGGCAGAGAGAGAGGAGGAAGCAGGCTCCCTGCTGAGCAGAGAGCCGGATGAGGATGGGATGTGGGGCTCAATCCCAGGACCCTGGGATCATGACCCTAGCCGAAAGCAGAGGCTTTAACCCACTGAGCCACCCAGGTGCCCCGGATTTGTTTTTTTTTTAAAGACTTTAGTATTTTAAAACACTTTTAATTAACTTTATAGAAAAACTGAGGCGATAGTATAAAAAGTTCTCATATATCCCAAACACATTTTCCCAAGTTATTCACACCTTAGAGTACTATGGTATATTTGTCACAATTAGTGAACCAACACTGATAAATTTTTATCAATTATAAAGTTGAAATCAGTGTCGGTCCTCCAATTTTGTTTTTCTTCAGTATTGTGTTGACTATTCTGTGCTTCTTGCTTTCTGTATAAACTTCAGAATCATTTTCTTTTTTAAAAATTTATTTTTTGAAGATTTTATTTATTTATTTGTCAGAGATAGAGAGAGAGAGAGAGAGAGCACAAGCAGGCAGAGTGGCAGGCAGAGGCAGAAAGAGAAGCAGGCTCCCTGCTGAAAAAAGAGTCCGACTGGGGACTTGATCCCAGGACTCTGGGATCATGAACTGAGCTGAAGGCAGTGGCTTAACCAACTGAGCCACCAGGTATCCCTCATTTTCTTTTTAAATCTACAAAATTGTTTGTTGGTATTCATAAGGATTTCATTGAACCTATAGATCAACTTGGGAAAAATAGAGACTTGAAGAATATTGGGACTTCCCATCCATGACCTCATGTCTTTTAATTTATTTACATCTCATTTGATTTCTTTCATCAGGTAGTTATGTTTCTCTACATAGATTTTGGATATATTTTTTAAGACCTGGGTATTTCATATTTTGGTGCTATTATAAATGGTATTATGTTATTATTTTCAAATTCCAATTGCTTATTAATAGTATACAGGAAAATAACTGACATTTGTATATTAACATTGTGTCTTGGGACCTTACTCTACTCATGTATTAGTTACAGAAGTCTCATAAATTATTTTTTTGTGATTCTTTAGATTTTCTAGATAGACTATCATGTTATCTTTGAATAAAGAGATTTGTTTCTTCCTATCTTATTTACAAAGCTTTTGTTTTCCGTTTTTTAAAATCTTGTTGCACTAGCTCAATTTTATAGTATGTTTGCTGAATATGGGTGAAAGGAAAGGACTAGAAGAGAGGAAAGCCTTATCTTGTTCCTAATCTTAGGGGAAGAATAATAGTTTCTCAAGATTAAATATGATGTTAGTTATACATTTATTGTAGATGTTTGTCATTTTGAAGAAAGTTTATTTCTAGTGTGTTAAGAGTTTTTATCAATTAGTGGTTTGGCTTAGTCAGTTGATTGTCTACCTTTGGCTCTGGTCATGATCCCAGGGTTCTGGGATTCAGTCCCAAGCTCCCAACAGGCTTCCTGCTTAGTCGGGAGCCTGTTTCTCCCTCTCCCTCTGCCTGCTGCTTACCCTGCTTGTGCTTGCTCTCCCCCTCTCTGTCAAATAAATAAATAAAATCTTTAAGAAATAAAATAAAATAATGGGTTTGGAACTTTATCAGATTTTTTGCATCATTAATATGATCATATGATTTTTCTTCTTTAGCCTGTTGATGTAGTGGATTATATTGATTGATTTTCAAATAGGGTACCACCCTTGAACACCTGGCCATGGCACATAATTCTTTTTTTTAATACCTTGTCGGATTTGAGTCATTACTGTTTGTTAAAGACTTTTGCATCTATATTCATCAATGATTAGATTATTTACTTTTTAAAAAAAATTTAAAAAGATTTTTATTTATTTATTTGACAGAGAGAGAGAGAGAATACAAGTAGGCAGAGCAGCAGGCAGAGAGAGAGGGGGAAGCAGGCTCCCCACTGAGCAGGGAACCCTGAGATCATGAGGGACCCTGAGATCATGACCTGAGCCAAAGGCAGAGGCTTAACCAACTGGGCCATGCAGGTGCCCCAAGTTTATATTTTTCTTATATAGCTTTATCTGGTTTAGGAATTTAGGTAACAGTGGTCTTATAGAATGAGTTATGGAATAGATCATAGATAGTTGGTATCATTTCTTCCCCCTTAAATATTTATTAGAATTCACTAGTGAAAAGTTTTGTAACTGGATTATTTGAAAGGTTATTAATTATCAATTCAACTTATTTAATAGGTACTGGTTTATTCTGATTATGTCTTTTTTCTTCATGCATATTTTGATAGTTTGTGTGTTTCAGGAAAATGGTTCATTTCATCTCAGTTATCAAATTTGTGGCCCAGAATTGTTCATAATATCCCTTTATTATATTTTTAATTGTTATGACAAGATAGGGATTACCCCTATTTCATTTCTGATATTGATAACTTGTATATTCTCTTTTTTCTTAGTCAACCTGGCTGGAGCTTATTGATTTGAATGATCCTTTCAAAGAGCCCTTTCTGTTTCCTTGATTTTCTCGATGCTTTTGTGTTTTCAATTCCATTGATTTCTAGAATTTTTCTTCTTGTGCAAATTAAGCTTAAATTGCTCTTCTCTCTCTGGTTTCCTAAAGTTGCAACTTAAATTATTGATTTCAGACATTTCTTTATTTCCAATACCTGCATTTAATGTTGTAAGTTTCCCTCTCAGTATTGCTTTTACCACATCCCACAAACTTAATAATTCCATTTTCATTTTCACTTAGTTCCACTTGAGAAACGTATTTGATTCATGTGTTATTTAGAAATGTGTTGTTATTTTCCAAATATTTTGGGATTTTTCCAGCTATCTTTCTGTTATTGATTTCTGTTTTAATTGCATTGTGGTCTGAGAACACACTTTGTATGATTTCTATTCTAGGGAGTTTATTACAGTGTGTTTATGGCTTAGAAAGCAGTCTGTCTTGGTGATTATTCCATGTGAGTATGAGAAGAATAGGCATTTTGCTATTGTTGGATGGAGTATTTTTTAAAAATCAATTAGATCAAGTTGACAGGTAGTTCTGGTCAATTGTATGCATCTGTATTAAGTTATTGCCAATAAGTGAGAGATGCTAAGATACATCAAAAGATGATATTGTGAAGGATGGAAAAATTGGAAAGGAAGGTAAAAGATCTTCCCTAATACGCAGTGTGCTTGAATTTCTTTCCCCCTTATGGATTAAGATAAAGATTACTCTTTTTCATTTTAGGATTAATTTTAACTTAATTATATATTATAATTTGTATATTACATATATTACATAAAATAAGACTTGTGGACAACTTAATGAACTATTCATAGATTCCAAGGAAAATTCATTTTTAAGTTGTCATTTGGAATATAATATATCTGTTACATTCTGGAAAAAGAATAAAATCTCAAAAAAAAAAAAAAAACCCAAAAAACCTTAAACTTAGAAAACATTCGAGCCAAGGAAGTTTTTTCTTTTCGACTTCAAATGTATATATATATTTGCCACAAGCATTTTTAGATTTCTTATGACTTCAACTCATTCCCATTTAACAGTACAATTTGAAGTGTTATACATTCATATAGGAGAGTGAAAGAGAGAAAAAGGGAAGGAGGGTGTGTGTCTGTATTTATATGAGTATGTGTATGTAATTGCTGTTAGAAACTAATTCAGCTATTTATAGATGACAAGACAATCACTAGCAGACGCTTTTTAAGGGTGAAGAGTGAGAAGACTAGCATAGTCATATCTGTGTTAGCAAGAGAATTTGCATTAGGTCCCTGTGACTCTTTAACAAATTACCACAGAATTGTTGGCTTTAAACAGCATAGATGTATTCTTTCATAGTTCTAGAGGCCAGAAGTCTGAAATGAAGGTGTTGTCAGGGATGTACTTCCTTCAAAGACATGAAGAAATAATTTATTTCTGGCCTCGTCCAGCTTCTGGAGGCTGTTGGCATTCCTTGCCACTCCTTGTTATTCTTGAGCTTTTAGTGATCACTGAAGTCTCTTCCTGTCTTTACATGGCCTCCCATTCTGTGGGTGTATATCTTCTCCTCTGAGTTTCCATCAAATCTTACTCTGCCTTCCTCTTACACAGATTTGTCATTGGATTCATGGTTTATTTATTTGGGTAATCCAGAATAAGCTTCTCCTCTCAAAATCTTCCACTTAATCACATTTTAAAATGCATATACCTAGGGATGCCTGGGTGGCTCAGTCAGTTGAGCATCTGCCTTCAGAACAGGTCATGATCTTGGGGTCCTGGTATGGAGTCCCACATTTAGCTCAGCAGGGGGTCTGTTTTTCCCTTTGCCCCACCCCATCACTCATACTCATTCTCTCTCAAATCTTTTTAAGTGTTCTAAATAGTACAAATATTTATATATATCTATATCTATAAAATCTTTTAAAAATCATTTTGAAAATAAAATAAGACTTTCCAAATAAATGAATTAAATCTTTTAAAAATCTTTTTAAATAAAATCTTTTTAATAAATACATATCTTTTTAAAAATATGTATATTTTTAAAAATACATATCTATATCTATATCTATATCTACCTTTCTTTTACCATATAAAATAAGATTCACAGTTTCCAGGGATTAGCATATGGACATATCTTTTGACACCACCATTAAGACCACCAAAGTCTGTTCTTTGGCACCCAAGTATTTGTGTTTGTCCCACATACGAAAATTATTTACCTCATTTTGATATCCCTATTAGTCTTGTCCTATTATAGCATCAACTCTAAGGCAAATATTTCATGTAAATGTTATTAGCTCAACAGCCAAAAATCTCATTTTTAAAATCCTCTGAATCAAATATGGATCAACACTAAATCTTGGTCAATACCCAAAAAGTCTCTCCACAACCAGACTCTAGGCAGGCTCCTCTGAGATCTCTTCTCAATGAGGCCTCAACCTTAGGTCTATGAAACTTGAAAAAACATTAGCAGTTTCTAAGAGCTCAAGGCTGCATACTGAAAATAACTCTAGCCTCTCTTAACATGTCTGAAAAAAGAAATAAGGCTTCTAAAAAAAATTAGTGTTTATTCTATGTCTGAGGAGAAGGCCTCTGTCTCCTAGTCTCTGTGGGAAGTTTGATCATTTCCAGTCAGCAAACAAAAATGGCCTAACCACATTTACACTGACTAACCTTTTGTATTATTATTATTATTATTTCTTTTCTACTTCACTGACTTTGTTGAGCCCTCACTTGCCCCAGTCCTTACTCCCTTAATCTGCATTAACCTCTACACAAATTAAAGTTCAGTTCAGTTCAGTTCAGTTTGTGCCGAACTATTTTTTTTTTCTATTGTAATAATTGCAACTGATCAAATCTGCCCTTAACACTTTAACAAGTGTATGGTTTTATCTTTGATAATATGATCTGTTCTAGGAAAAATTCCTCTTTGTTGGTGGACCTGTGAAGCTAGAAAACAGGTTATCTGCTTTCAAAATACAATGGTGGCATAGATAGGCAAAGGCTAACAGTTACAGACATTCCCTTTCCAAAAGAGGAAAAAAAAAAAAAGGGGGAGGAATAGAGGAGTCATGGGCCCCAAGCAAGTTTAAAATCAAGCAGAATTATCCAAATAGTGTTTAAGGCTTGTGAATAATTTGCTGTGGTTCAGTGTTCTACTCCATAGGCCTGTGGTGTTGCCCTCTGGACACCTGGATGTACCAGGCCCTACCTTTTCACCTAGGACTCTGCTCTTTGGGTTCAAGGTTCTGCGCTCAGGGTTTTATTTTGTATTGTTTTGTTTTCCTTTTTCTTGAAAGGAAGCACATGTTTGTTGTTGATAGTAGCTCTCTCAGCTGTTTCTACCTATAGAATTTTGGAATTCTGACATCATTTTCTTAATTCATGCTTCTGTCCCTTTCCATCCTACTAGTAAAAATACTAGTAGTGTTTTTGATGACATAAAATTCTCAGAAACCTTGTGGGTCGCTGTGTATGCCATAGAAGTCAATATCATTAGATAAGAGGCTACTCTTCAGATCTTTTCTGGATAATCCCATCTCTGTATTTTGCTTCGAGGAGGTGGTTGAGTGAGTGGGTCCACTTGTGTCACATGGCTAATCACTTCAGCACGGTTTCCAGCCATATCCTTAGGCTTTTCTCCAGAGCAGACATTTATAACAGGGAATCTCCTAATATTAGTATGTTTTGTTATCTGTATACTTTGAGACTTCCTAAATAATGAAGTTTATATGCATTACTATATGTGAAACTACCTCAAATTCCTTGGTATGCCTGGCTAAAAGAACCTACCTGTCAAAAGTATTAAGTGAGAAATTATTTTTATTGGAAGAGTTTAAATGATTTATGAATCTTGAGATCTGCATTTTGCATTTGATTATTTCAATTGTATATACAGAATACAGATTTTAAATGTAGGATCTATTATTCCTGTAAGTTTGAATTTTTTTTGCCTGACACTTCCCAGGTGACAAGAGCATTATATTATTCATGACATCACATGAATATTTTTAAAGGAGTATTTATTATTTTTCAAAGAAAATGGGAAGTAGAGAGACACATACATGTACATTTTGAAATTTAATGATAATACAAAGAAAAGTCTGGAAGTAATCAAAAGTGCTAGGAAGAAAAAATAATTCATTTAACACTCAAATTTTAGGGGCACCTGGGTGGCCCAGTGGGTTGGGCCTCTGCCTTTGGCTCAAGTCATGATCTCAGGGTTCTGGGATAGAGCCCCGCACTGGGCTCTCTGCTCAGCAGGGAGCCTGCTAACCCCCTCTCTCTGCCTGCCTCTCTGCCTACTTGTGATCTTTCTCTCTGTCAAATAAATAAATAAAAAATCTTAAAACAAAACAAAACAAAACAAAACTATAACACTCAAATTTTAGAGCTGCTAGTAGGAGGGCGTCTTTAAAAAATAAAACAAACAAGTAAAAATCAGAGTATATTTTAAGATCCCAAAGGAAGTCACTACAGTATTTTTGCAGGTGTAAGTCAATCCTTGAGGCATGAAGATTCCATTGTTGAAACTGGATGTTTGCTCTTCAAGAGTATAAAATCTTTACTGGAAAGAAACTCCTCTATATTGTGCAGAAGATTCTCCATATTGAATACCTATCCAGAAGAGATTGAAAACAACCCAGCTAATCCTCCAAAACAACTCTAAGGTATTTTCTTCTAAGAATTACACTAAAGGTTCATGATTGGACTAGGAAAAAATACATTCTTGACAGCAAAACGAAAGTCCTAGCTCCTTAAAAGCAGATATTTTATTTTGCTCATAAAGGGTAAGTAACTTTTACTGTCTTTAACTCTGGCTTTACACATGTCAACTTATTGAATCCCCAGGAACTTTATCTTAATCCACTCTTATAAATATGATACTCTGCCAAAGAAGCACACTATTGGAAACTCCAGCTGAGTTCTGCTGCAATGAAGCCAATTAGTGTTGGTGAACATGCCCTCCTGTATGCTTCTCATACAACATCTTCACCAAAGTGTTGTTTTCTAGCTTGTAAGAAGCTTGCACTCTAAAGCTAAGCCCTACTGAGACCAAACTGGATAGAGCAAATCTACCCTGTACCTAGTCCAAACCTCTAAAATAAATCATCTCATAATTTCTCATTAATAGCACATTCGCCTGTGTCATATTAGGTGCATGGGGACAGTCAAATACAAGGTACATTTGGCATTAAGACATTAGTTTATGTGGTAGCATTGTTATGGCTAAAGAAAAAACAGTATCTGCTGATTTTTGGTGAACAAAAGCATTATACTTATGTTCAGTCAATATAAAATTAATTTATTATTTTGTCCTGAGGCTTGAATTCATTGCCAATTTCTGAATGTATATGCATACTTTATTTTTTCTGGTTGAATATGAATTATGAATGTATACATTATTGTGAAATATACATTTTACCTGTGAATCTAATGAAGTCAAGGATATCTCAAGGAAACCAATAAATAGTAAAGAATTGTAGTCAACCCCAGGTCACACTCCCCATGATTTCTAATTTCTTCAGCCTCAGAAAGCAAACATTTCTGCATTTGTGTATTCAGAGTCCTGTTCAATGAAGTAAATTAACCCAAGCCATGAGCATGGTAAATATAATATGCTGTGAGGTATATTTGACATGATTTTTTTCTTTTAGCATACCACCCAGTGATTCCAATCTTTTTTTCTTTTTTTTAAAGATTTTATTTATTTACTTGACAGACAGAGAGAGTGATCACAAGTAGGCAGAGAGGCTGGCAGAGAGAGAGGGGGAAACAGGCTCCTTGTTGTGCAGAGCCTGATGCAGGGCTCGATCTCAGAACTCTGGGATCATGACTTGAGCTGAAGGCAGAGGCTTAATCCACTGAGCCAGCCAGTAGCCCCCAGTTATTCCAATCTTAATGCTACTTAAAATATTAAGTCCCCACCTTATCTTAACTTGGCCATTGATAGAGACTAATTCCAAAGGCGTAGTTAATGAAAAGCCTTAAAAAATACATTTTAATTATATATATTCACTGCCCTCAATAGTTATTTAGGTTTTGATGCTATTTTGGTTCATGGACTCTCCTGAGAATCAGAGTCTATCTCACTCCTGAAAGATAGATGCCTTATTTATACTTTTTTGTTATTTTTTTAAACAAAAAGTCAGATGATAGTCAAGTATCTGGGAAACTTTCATGCACTTGAGTTTAAGAAATCACAATATATAGCATGGTTAGGAGAGACTAAAAATATATTGTTACTGGTTAAAGTAATTTCAAGCAGATGCATCCTGGCAAAATATGAAATGCTATCTCTTAAAAATAAATAGTGTACTTACTTGTGGAGCATAAGGAATAACACAGTGGACATTGGGCGATGAAGAGGAGAAGTAAGTTGGGGGAAATCAGAGGGGGAGACAAACCATGAGACACTTTGGACTCTGAGAAACAAACTGAAGGTTTTGGAGGGGACGGCGGTGGGGTGTTAAGTGAGTCTGGTGGTGGGTATTATGGAGGGCATGTATTACATGGAGCACTGGATGTGGTGCATAAACAATGAATTTTGGAACACTGAAAAAAAAATAAAATTGAAAAAAAAATAGTGTATTTTTAAGTACTGTAACCTTTTTTTTTTTTTTAAGAATTGTACCTATGCAAAGAAAGAAATTTCACTCGGAGCTGTGACAATTTTATATTCTTATATGAAAGCTCAGATGTTTAGATATTAATTCCTCTCAGTTGAAAAAAATTGCCATTAATAAAAGCCACTATTACAGTACTGCAGATTATGGGAGATCAAAGAAGAAAAATAGATTAAGGAAATCAAATGGAATTTGACTGTGAACAATTAGAAATCCCAAGTGTTTCTACTGAAATACACATATTTGATCTGTAATAATAACAGCTGGTGAATTACTCATTCAAATTTTAATTCCACAGAGGTTGTTCTACTTTTTAGTCTTTCATTTAATGGCATGTGTCTGTTCTAATCTATATAATATTTCTTATCGAGTAAGTTCCCTGAATGTAATTTTTGGTAAAATAACCAAAAAGAAATTTGTTTAAATAAAATATAATTAGTTACTAAAAATAATGGGAATGTGATCATCATAAATAGAGTGACCTAATTTTAATACCAGATATTTTTCATATAATTTAGAAGTCATTTTTCAAACTCATGGAGGAAGAGTTTAAGTATTATAAAAATAGAATTCCCCTCCAGTGTCTCATCTAATATTATGCCATTGAAAAATGACATGGAACATATAACCTTTTCATCTGAAACATGTTTACTGTCTTTTCCCCTTATCATTATCACTTTATTTCTTTAAAATGTACATATTTTAAAATAATTTCATTTACTGGTTTAATAAAGTCCGTGTAGCTTTTATATGCTGTTTTAAGCACAACTTTTGAAAAATATATGTTTAGAATAAATTATCCTTTAAGCATAGTTTCTCTTAAAATTTTGAACATTTTTTTAATAGATGTCTGTGAACTTTTTTGTAATAAGGGCAACAGCTAGGCCCACTCAGAGTTCATTTCAGTTCACTGACTGTGGGTCACATATTCTCTTTTACTCTGAGCTCCAGGACTGTTTCCCAGTTTGCACATGCCCACTGATGTTTCTGCTTGATGTTTATATTCTCCCTTTAATGTTTAAACTAATTTCCAAGAACTTGTTCCTATATCTATGTAATTAAGTGTTCAGTCAACAATTTGGACAGTTAGTACTTCCACACCTCAAGCCTATAAGACTTACGGTCTCTGCTGGTTGGTCCCCTAGGCTGGGAAGCGCATGCAAAGGTCAGCCACTTAGCAAGTCTTCAAGGCCTTTACTTTCCAACAAGTCCTCTTGGATGTCTCCTGGGCATGTGTGCAATTTCTCAGTAACTAGGTTTGCGCGGAGAACATATGGCTCTTTCATTTCAGGGTCTCCTTGTTAAATTTTTGGCTTGTCTGCTCTTACTGCAACAAAAACCACAACTTCAGTCTATAAAAGGTTTGGGTTTCGCCTACTTGTTTTTCACAAAGTTCACCACTATTAGAGGACAAAGCTATGGGGTTTTGCCTGGACGCTGATCCATTTTGCTCACTCTGGGGGCAAAGCTGATTATTTAGGGTACCAGTCACATCCTTGCAAAACCATAACTTACATCAGCTATGGAGGAATAGGAGGGGACTTCGGCGAGAAAGCCACAAACTAGTGAGATTCTTTCATGAGGATCTATTATTATTCCAAAAATAAATATTTCTGAATTTGCTGTCTGCCTTTGGTCTATTTCTAGAACCTGAAAATAGTAGGTTTGGTCAATATTTTTTTTTTACAGTTCCTTTCACAGAAAGGATTTCACCAACCTCTTCATATCACCATGGTTGAAGTTCCTTTAATATGACTATTGAATATGACTATTGCATTTGCAGGAGACATGTTTCCCTATTCCTCAGTGCCCTTGACCTCACATCATAGAGCCAAAAGACCATGAAGACAATGGAACATGACCCAGAACTTGACAGAAAATTAAGTGGTTGGTCTGTGTGAATCTTTGATCTGAGGTGTCTAGGCTGAGACTCATCTGTAAGTGCACAGGTGTAAAGTGCAATCTTCTTTAAAGACATTGTAACTACTGGAAGGAAGGAAGGGAGGGAGGAAAGAAAAAGTAAATACTTTTCCAATGGTTTTATACTTCTTCCAAAGTTGTATTTACTTATTGTTTCTGTTTTTGTAGAAGAACTTTAAATTATAATCTGCTGAACTCAAGCTTTGTAAATGAATAATTTGCATGTATGCAAGGGCAAAATCTAGACTCTGGAATCGGAATACGTTTTTGCTAGTGAGGGATTTTACACACAGAATTTACATTGGTGTTTATAAGGAAGATCAGAAAAATCACTTTCTAACTGAAAGTGGCACAATCAATTTTCTGTAGCAAACCAATTTTAAGAATATACACTTACAAATCTAACAACTCATTATCGTTACCTATACAATTTTTGTTTCTCAATTAATATTAGCACTTACATATAGATAATTTCATCTTGATAATTACCTAGTCTTAAAATGTTAGTGTTTCTGGGGCGCCTGGGTGGCTCAGTGGGTTAAAGCCTCTGCTTTCGGCTCAGGTCATGATCCCAGGATCCTGGGATCAAGCCCTGCATCAGGCTCTCTGCTTAGCAGGGAGCTTGCTTCCTCCTCTCTCTTTGCCTGCTTCTCTGCCTACTTGTGATCTCTGTCTGTCAAATAAATAAATAAAATCTTAAAAAAAAATTAGTGTTTCTGAGTTTATCAAAATACAATTTTACTCTAATTTTGTTCTATTTTATTTTATTGAGACAGATAATTTTAACATAATGGTTACATTCCATAAAGCTTGGGATTCTGTAAAATAATGCAACTAATATTTTTTTATAACTAAGGTCTGTCTAAGTAATCAATACTGAATTTTCTGATATCTGTATCTTCATCTGATGCTATGTATGCTACCCCTTTTCTAGTATTTGTTATATTTCCTCAGCTATATGGTAAAACTAATTCACTATATAACTGTGCATTATTATCATATACAAATAGGCAATTATTTTAAATAATATATTACCTTAATAATATTTAGCTTGGCTGGTAATAAAACACTGCAAGGAACCTAAGTTCTAATTTTCAGTCTGGTGTGATCTTGGTATCTATTTTAAGAGTAATTGTAATTGACTAAGTAATGAATCATTTTATTTATCTGAAAGAGTATTCCTTGCTAATGAGGATATAATACCCTTTGTTTAAATAATCAATTTGAGAGTCAAGTGATTTTGTAAAACTGTAGTTCTTTTCTTTTTTTTTTTTAAGATTTTATTTATTTATTTGACGGACAGAGATATCAAGTTAGGCAGAAAGGCAAGTAGAGAGGGAGGAAGCAGGCTCCCTGCTGAGCAGAGGCCGACGTGGACTCTGGTACCCCGGGACCATGACCTGAGCCGAAGGCAGAGGCTCTAACCCACTGCCACCCAAGCACCCCATAAAACCATAGTTCTAATAGTGATTATCTCTGTAGCTATTTTATCCAAACAGGGGTGCAGATCATTTATTTGTTTATATAACAATTAGGACATATTCAAGTGAATTTGTCCCATAGTTTTCCTCTTAGCTATCATGTTACCCCATGTACCCTATATACCAACTACATGGGGACACCTTTTTGAAAATATGGAAATTAGGAGTGCAGATCTGCCATCTGACTATGCACAATAGGCCTTCTACTATGCATGTTATTATATCAATAACTCACAGTATGCAGAAGGCCATCATTCATATTCACTTAGACTTGTTCTATACTAGCCAATCCTCTGTATTCTGGAATAGCAATACCTTTCTATCGTAAAATCAAAACCCTTTATCAGATCATACTGGAGTATACTAGAGAGCCACAGTAGCAACCCATACTCAATAACCGTAGTAGTGAGCCATGTCAGATTTTTTTTTTCTTAATGTGAAATGATTACTTTTGAGGCTGTGTCTGTTTTCTAGGTCTCTTTACTGATGGAGATAAGGTTATGTTCCTTTACATTTTATATTATATCTTAAAAGAAGAAGACATTTATTGTTAAATGTAAGTGGTTAAATTCTTTTCTGATGAAGAAGAGGTAATGAGAAGAGAAGTGACAATACATAGTGGGATATGATGGGACATGGGGGATGCTGACAGATTGCCAAAGACTAACTCAATTACTGAATATTTTAGCCTTTTATGCTTTCAATTGGCTTACCTGAAGACTTTTTTTCTTTTTCTTTTTTGTGGTATTTTCTTTAATTAGTATTAAAAAATCCAAGATTTTTTTTCATTTTGAATATTTCCAAAATACTTTGACTAAAGCACGCTTTTGTACATTAAATGTGATCAAAGAAAACCCACATTTAGCTAACTCAGTTGGATGAAAATGGTTAGCAGAGAGAACAAGGCCTTTAACTAGTATCACCATCCCATGTATTAAGGAGAGGAAAGGAGGAAATAAAGAGCTCCACTCAGCAAAACTCTCAATCAATTGAAAAAATAAATAAAACTTGGTCGTTTGACTTAGCAGACTGAAAAAGAGAAATGAAAATTTTGCTTGTCACGGCCAGCGCGACGAATCGACCAGGAACGTGAGGGTAAGAGGATGGTGAAAAGAAATTAAGAGACAAAGAGATGGGGGCAGGAGGAGCACTCAAGAGGATGTCCAACTGTGCCAGTTTTATTCCACGTCTTACAAGCATTTATAAGGCAGACCACAATAGGAGGAGTAATACATCAGTACCTAGTCAGATGACCCCAAGTTCCTATAACAAGTTTACATTAACTACAAGCAGACCTCATGATGCCAGGTAGTTTCGGCTAAAGCCATTAGCAAGACAATCAACCAGGGAGTGGGTTATGGGAGGTACAGAACAGCAAGGACCAACTAAGAATTCATGACCCTGAACACACTGTTCCCTTCTGTAGGGTGAGTGTGTGGGAAGTCACGTAGGCGAGCGCAGGGCACATAGCACAGACCCTTTTTTCAGTGTTACTCAACTTTCCTGTCTTTAACCTTGTCAAGGTGTCCGGACTTTGAAGGAGACACAAGTCAGGGCCTGGTTTGCTCCTCGACTCCAACCATGCCATAGCCTCAAACATTTGCTGAAATTGAGATTGAGCAAGAGGCATCAGTATTGATCTGACAACTTTAAATAATAATAGGGATATATTATTTAAAATCTTTATGACAATAAATTTGGAACTTTAGATAGAAAATGAACAACTTCCTTGAAAGTCACATATTGCCAAAATGGGCTTAAAAATAAAAAAGAAAAGACCGATAAACATGTCTTATTTATTTATTTATTTAAAGATTTTATTTATTTATTTGACAGAGAGAGACAGCAAGAGAAGGAACATGAGCAGGGGGAATGGGAGAGTGAGAAGCAGGCTTCTTGCTAAGCAAGGAGCCCTATGTGGGGTTGATCCCACAACCCCGGGATCATGACTTGAGCCAATGGTAGATGCTTAATGACTGAGCCACCCAGGCATCCAAAACATATCTAATTTAAAATGAACTTGTAATAATAAACCTTGAAATGAAGAAGACACTGAATCCAGAAAATTTTAATTGTGAACTACATGAAGTCTTATTAAAAAAAAAAAAATGAAACTAACAACCTTTCAATCCTATGCAAACTGTATCAGCATACAGAAAATCAGAAAATGTCTTCTTAATTATATAGTGATACCAAAATCTAAACTCAAAAAGAAGACTCAAAAACTAAAATTAAAGCACTGATAGTATATCTAGAACAATAGGAAAAAAAATCTATAGAGTTATATCCTTTTGGAATATAGACTCAAAAATGCTGAGCAACTTATTAGCAACAAATTACATCAAACATAAAGAAGAAAATATGATCAAGTGGGGTTCAGTAATAATGTGAATTTGTTAACACTTAAAAATCAGTTGATATAGTTTTCAATGTTAATAAAATTTAAAATGAAGTAAGAAAACATATCTCCTCAACAGTGCAGAAAAAACATTTAACAAAATTCAGCTTCATAAGTATTTGAAATTATCAGAAATCCAGGAAGAGAAGGAAACTTTCTCAATCACATAAAAACCATATATTAAAAATAAAAGAATAACATCATACTTCGTGATTGTAGAGTGAGTTCCTCCAAAGGAAGGAAAAACAAAAAAAAGAGGTCTATCTGCTTTTATAGTTTCTAGTCAGCATTGCGCTGTCAGTCTTAGCTAGTATAACAAGGCTAGTATAATAAGGCTAGTATAATAAGAGAAAAGATATAAAGAAAACAGGAAATGGGTAGGATAAAATTCTCTTAATTTTTAGATGACATATTTGCATATATAAAACTTGCTAAGACTTCTATTGAAAAAACAATAAAAAAGCTTCTAAAATCTTTAGAGTAGTTAAGATTACATAATATAGGCCAGTATTTCTTAAAAAGCAGTTATATTTAAAATTAATCAAGAACAGTTTGTAATTTGAAGTTAGAAAATGCCATCCTCAGTTGGTTCATAAAGCAAATCATGTCTGGACATCAATTTAATAAAACACTTACAAGAGTAATATGCCAACAACTATAAAATATTACTGAAAAATGAAGAACACAGAAATAAATGGAGAGATATATCATGTTCTTGTGTTGGATTTTTACGCTATCAACTATCCCCAAATTGATTATTGTATTTAATGCAAACCAAAAGATAATCCAGCAAACTTCTTTTTTGAAGGAACTGACAATTTGTTTGAATCTTGGAGAGTTAATTAGTACATTTTCATTCAATTTATAATAACAACTATAAATCAGTTTGAAGACATTTTTTTTGAAAGTACTGAAAAAGGTTAATGTGGATCCTGGGAACTTAAAGGTTTAAATGTGACGCACATATGAAGCGCAGCTCCTAACAACATAGAATGAGAATTGCATGAAGCCAGAAAGTGAGGTTTGAAGAGAGCCAAAATTGTAAAATGCCAAAAATGTGCATTAGTACAATTTTATAGAGGGCTATACTATATAGGTCAAATTACTTCAAGTGTACATACTCTGTAATATTAATTATTCTAGAGCTTAATATAAAGGTGTATCCAAATAAGTTTTTATTTTCTATTTGCATAATAGAAGTATTTAAAATAGTGAAAATTGAAACAACAATGTAATATTAAGAGGATTCAGTAATAGTAGAATGCTGAATTATTTGAAAATTTAAAATGGAATATATACAAATATTTGTGTCTCAGGAATATTTCTTATATATTATCATAGAAGCTGCCTGTGGGAAGGCATGTATATGATACATGAAAATATATTCATGAATAAGAAATAGTTTATAATCTATAGAGCAAAGCACTGGTTACAAAATTTTTTAGGGATTTCAAAAAAGGTTGTTAGTGATAATTTTTTGTTTTCCTTTTGAGTAATCTGTACTTTATGAAGTTTCCACAAATACTATGCTACCTTTAATAGTAAAAATAAATACAAGATAGTAGATCAATGAAACTTAGTTTGGGCTTTTCCAAGAAACTTAATTATTTTGTTTCTTCAACTTTGAAAGATTAACATAGTGAAAATTAACAAAGAAAGAATTCACAAGATATAATGTTCTATGTTGTTGAAAATGTAAAAAATTGTGTTCTTTCAAAGTTATCAAAATATTGGTTGTAATTCACGTTTACCATAAGCATTTTCAAAATTAAAAAAATATGTAATTATTTTATTTTGAAAAAATGAAGTTTTCTTGTCCCAGGACCCATTGCTTTGATACTTCTAAAATCTGTTTTTTTTTTTTTTGGTAAAAATATTTATTTTATTTATTTATTTGAGAGAGAGTTAGAGAGAGGGAGATAGAGCATCAGCTGGGTGAAGGGCAGAGGGAGAAGCAGACTCCCCACTGAGCAGGAAGCCCAACATGGGGCTCAATCCAGGACTCCTGGATCATGACCTAAGCTGAAGGCAGATGCTTAATGACTGAGCCACCCAGGGGTCCCTGTGAAATCTTATAGATAATTGAATCTCGTATTTTTCTGAAGGAAAACGTGTTTCAAATCTTATTCATGAGTCTTCTTTAACAAGTAATTCGTATTTCACAATGTGCATTTTGATTATTAACCTTAGTGTTCCTCTATCATTTCTCTTATTTTTATTATTTGCTCACTTTTTCTTATTTAAGTATATTTTAACTGGCTATATTTAATGAATTTTAATATTAACCTTTTAAAATATAGAATAATGCAACAATAGAACTTTGTATCAAGTACACAGATTAGATTATATTAAACCATTAGTTAGTATTACACAATATATCTCTCAGATAATTTTTTAAAAAGCAATAACATAAAGGTGCCTGGGTGGCTCAGTTGGGTAAACATCTGATTCTTGATCTCAGCTCAGGTCTTGATCTCAGGGCCATGGGTTCAAGCCCTGTGTCTGGTTCTCTGCTGGGCATGGAGCCTACCAAAAAAAAAAAAAGTGATAATATAGTATGTAGAGTTGAAGCACCTTTGCTCTCTCTTTCCTTTGTTCTCAATACCACTTTCTGAATGTTTTTATGCATCTTTGCCATATATTGTTTTATGATCCATGCATCATAAATACTTTTATAAATATGCCTTTGTAAACATTGTGTGTATATGTATATGTTTCAAACTACACACACATCATGTATTTTTTCTGCGAACTTATTACATCTGAGCAAAGTATTTTTGAGATGTAACCATATCTATAAAAGGTTAATACAGTTAATTCATTTTATCTGTCATATAATAGTCGATGATACCATTGAGGCCTCACACAAATAAATAAAACAAAACTTAACATTTATTGTTGTCAATTTCATATTGCTTGGGGTTCCTGAGTAAGAAACTAACATATTTTTTGTCCTTTATATTCTCACATCAACTTGCTCATTAAAATGTAAAATTAGGGTGCCTGGGTGCCTCAGTCGTCAAACATCTGCCTTCAGCTCAGGTCATGAACCCAAGATCCTGGGATCAAGCCCCACATAAGGCTCCCTTCTTGGCAGGGAGACTGATTCTCCCTCTGCCTCTACCTGCTATTCTGACTGCTTGTGTGTTCTGTCTCTGTCAAATAAATAAATAAGTAAATCTTAAAAAAAAAAAAAAAGCATGAGGCACCAAATGCTATGCCAATGCTCTTCACATTTAAATGTGCATATTCTATAAATGATGAAACCACAAAGCCCTCTAACAGCCCTACCTTGTAATTTTTGACAGTCACTCAAGCAGCATGATGAAGATTCTAATGCTTATCAATATGGTCTTCTTCTAAAATGCTTTTGTGTGCTTACTTGGTGTAGCTGCTTTTTGTTTATTGGTGTTTTCTCCAGAAAATTTTACAGAAATATAATGTACCAAGCTGTGTTAGATGTCCTACTTCTATTACTTTTCTCAAGCAGGTATATTTAAAAAATACATTTTTAATAGGAAATCTATGTTAAAGAAAAAATGTTTAATGCGGCATTATTTTCCCTTGTGTCAGGCAGAGTGTTAGAAAAGCTTTTCTTGCAAAAACTATAGTACAATTTTATGAACAATTGTTTGAAATTATAATAATTACCATGGGCTTGTAAATACTGTTATGTTTTAATCATCTGATCTGAGAGTTTGTGTTTTTTAAAAAATTCAATGTCATAATTAATCTTTTGGTATTCTTTCATGTCTCAATTTATGAACCTGAGCTGTCTCAGCATCTCCTCTGAGTAGAGGGGATATCTAGTCCCTGAACACTTGGCACCTGATTTACAGTGTCATAAAAATTGTGCATTTGTGGGGCGCCTGAGTGGCTCAGTGGGTTAAAGCCTCTGCTTTCGGCTCAGGTCATGATCCCAGGGTCCTGGGATCGAGCCCCACGTCGGGCTCTCTGCTCAGCAGGGAGCCTGCTTCCCCCTCTCTCCCTGCCTGCCTCTCTGCCTACTTGTGATCTCTGTCTGTCAAATAAATAATTAATAATAAAATCTTTAAAAAAAAAATTGTGCATTTGTTTGAACCAACACTTTTTGGAATTTGTTTGAATCTCTTTGAAGAATTCTTTTTCTATTCCCAAAAGAACGAGAGTTTTGGAGTAGCATATGTTAAGTCAAGAATATTTTTCTGAAACTCCGGTGGGAACTCATATTAAAATTGCCATTAAGGAAAAAAAAAAGCAAAAACGTAAAAAACCACACACACATAAAAAAACTAGGATTACAAATTCCCTACTAGCTCTTCTCTAAATCTCCATGAAACATTTGTCTCTTGATAAATCATACTTGTCTCTTAGTTAATTTTCATTATTTTTTAAAATTTTCATTATTTTTATATTATTATATTTTAGAGATAAGTCAATTGAAAAAGTATATTAAATACGTCAGAAAAACTCAGTGTAGATGATGAAGTACTGCCAGTGAT
Source organism: Mustela putorius furo (assembly GCF_011764305.1). Lineage (NCBI taxonomy): Eukaryota > Metazoa > Chordata > Mammalia > Carnivora > Mustelidae > Mustela > Mustela putorius. The sequence continues at coordinate 6,362,890 of NW_025421397.1, forward strand.
AAGCTGCCATCCCTACTCCTGATACTTTTATTATAATTTCCATATATTTAAATTGTCATCGATTTCATTTTATTTTATTTTATTATTTTTTATTTATTTTCAGCATAACAGTATTCGTTATTTTTTCACCACACCCAGTGCTCCATGCCATCTGTGCCCTCTATAATAGCCACCACCTGGTACCCCGACCTCCCACCCCCAACCCCTTCAAAACCCTCAGATTGTTTTTCTGAGTCCATAGTTGTCATTGATTTTTAAAAATATGATGTAAATTGAAAATTAGAAACAATTCATAAAAGGAAAATTCTTAAAATGCCCACAATTTAACTTTAGCTGGAATATTGGGGCCTGTTTCAACAAAAAGGGGCAAAATGGAAGATGTGCAAATGAACTATGATTGCACTTTCCAGGCAAGAACAGAAGACATCCTATGAGAAGAATTCAAGGAATTCACTTGAAGAAATAGGTGTTCTCATACAAATCATCATGGTTCCTAAAATTGGTTAGTTGGTACGAGACTGAAAAAATTTCCCCAGCTATCTTGGATTAAGTAGTATTGGAGGAAGCAGGTATGAATTTCAAATAATGGAGGTAAATAACTAATTTGAGAGACGTAAAAACATCACATTGGCATGAACAGGAGCACAGATTCCTGTGGGATGCACACAGAAAGTGACATTGAAAAAATAATCTGAAGTCTCCATCTATAGCTCAGAGAACAAACAAGAGTTGAAGGTAAAGTTATGTAATCCTAAAATTTAGTAAACATTAAAGACACAGATTGGGATTAGGCAGAATGAGAAATTGGCCCAAAATGAAATTTCTAATAACAGAAGTACTTGTAGGGTAGGCAGAGGACAAGGACTGATAAGAACATAGAAAAAGAATAATTATAGAAAAAATTTGTAGAGAAGAATAAGGAAAATCCAGGAACAAATGATGTCATTCAAGTTAAAAGACATGGGGAAAAGTAGTGGAAACAAGACATGTAAAGTCAGAAAGTGTTCTTTGCATATAGAATTGACTAGATCACAGATGACCTAAGCAAGAATAGTCATTGTGTTAAAAAAGTGACAATTTCAATGGACCTAGGAAAGAAAAGAAGTTCAGTGCTTGGTTTTTTTGTTTGCTTTCTAAATGCTTTTATTTTGAGAGAAATGAGAGGCATAAAGCCAGTTATCAAATTATTACTTTTTTATTTACTAAGAATGAGATTTATCAATGTTTGAAGGATACAGACTCAGAATAAAGGGAAAAGTAAATGTTAGGGGAATGGAAGAGATTATAGATTACTTATAGATTCGAGGCGTATTCTCTGAGACACTGGGGAGACATGATGGTTGAGAGGGCTGACTGAAGAGTTAGATGCCCAAGGTCAAATCCTGATTCATCCCTCCCTAGCTGTGTGATTGAGGTAATTTACCAAAAACAGGTTTTGATTTATCAACTTTTTTTTTTTTTCAGTTTGCTAACTTTTATATAGGAGCCAAAGATAGCACCCATTTTCTACAGTTGCTGTGAATGTGAAAGTGATTATTAACATAAGCTGCTGGAACCAAGGCTTGATAAAGAGGAAACATTCAATTAATGTAGATTTCAGTGGATGTGAGAAGTTGGAATGTCTGGCCTGAAAAACTGTAGAGCAAGTTGACCTCAAATAAGTTGAAGGATGGTAGTTTGACTATACGAGCTCCATTAGCAGCTCACAAAATTGAGTATGTTTTCACACTATTAAAGATAAAAATATTATTAATAGCAAATATTTACAGGGGGCTTCCTGTGTACTAATCACTGATCAAGGGGTTTTACATACTACTAACTCATTTTAAATCAACATTAACAACTACAAAATAATGTAAAATACAATCTACCACAATACTTTAAAGCTGGTGATAGTAATCTTTTATGTAGAGGAAGAAATACATGTGCAGATTAGATACATAACCTTCCTATGCTCACCCAGAAAGCAGGTATGTTAGCCAGGATTAGGCTTGGGTTGCAGAAATCCAATCTGTGCCCTTAAACATATTATTATGCTGCTTTATCCAGAGATTTCAAGACATATCCTTCATTATTCACATGCCTTAAATTCACTTTGGGAAGTGCTGACAAATATTAATAAGACCCAAGGAGCAAAACCCAAGTCCAAAAGACCCTGTGCCATAAGGCATAAATGGGTGAGGAGGAACATACAGGGAATTCAGGCTGGAAACCATCACAACAGTTAAGAAAAGTATGAGAAGGGTAGGGCTGGTAGAAACAAAGTTATCATACTAACAAACAATGAAAGGATATAGTATAACAGAAATCTTTTTTAGTGGAATTCTAGATTCAATTTTACTTAGTTCAGAGTCAGTCATGGAGAGTTTCATATTTTCACATTTTTCCCCTCTTTATATAAAATATTATCTCAGTTATCTTGGTTTGAAAAATTAGTGCCCTTTTAAAGTACCCAGTTATCATGAGCTAATTTAGTCCCTCAAAATAATATGACTTCTGTAAGAAATGAGATGCTTGTTCATGAGGTATAAATCCATATTTTATAGTACATTCCTTTGATTAAAACAATTGTGTACTAGCCATTTGCTCTAAGACATGCAACATATAGGATGTTTTAATTTGAATTAAATGACTATCTCTTTCTCCCCATGAAGTGTTGTAAAATTCACTTCTTTTTTTTTTTTTTTTTTTTTTTTAAAGATTTTATTTATTTATTTGACAGAGAGAGATTACAAGCAGGCAGAGAGAGAGAGGAGGAAGCAGGCTCCCTGCTGAGCAGAGAGCCCGATGCGGGACTCGATCCCAGGACCCTGAGATCATGACCCGAGCCGAAGGCAGCGGCTTAACCCACTGAGCCACCCAGGCGCCCTAAATTCACTTCTTTAGATAAAGTGATCATTTAATAAGCATTTAATGAATGCTGACTCTTTGTAAAGTACTAGACCTTATATTTATCAGAAGAGATCTCCTCAGACCAAAGGGTATTTTGCAAATAACAGTATTATTTTCCATAATCTGACTACTGTGAAACTTTATAGCAGTGATTTTTTTATCCAAGAGATAAGAATATGTAGAAAACTTTTCTTTTCCTGAAATACATATTTCAACTTCTCCATACTCAGATCCATTGAATATAATGATTTAGGAATGTTTGTAATGTCAAAATATTTTCAGGTAAGCCATAGACTCTCGTGTCTCCATTAAGAGCCACTGCCAGGTAACATGTAACATACAAAATTCAGTGGGCTTATTTGTAACCCAGATATCTTGGCTAACTTCCGGCCTGATTCAGTAATACCACTGCAAGAAGTGGTATTACTTCTTTAGAAGAGTAAAGGAATGAAATTGTCTTAGTCTGCTCAGACGGCTCTCATGAAATACCATACACTGAGTGTCAACACTAAATGTTGATTTTTCATAGTTGTGGAGATTGGGAAGTCCAAAGTAATGCACAGTCAGTATCTGGCAAGAGCCTGCTTCCTGGTTTGCAGGTGGCCATCTTTTCCTTCTATTCTCCCATGGCAAAGAGCAAAGAGATAGAATAAGCTCCCCTGCTCATAAGGGCACAAATCCTATTCAGGACCCCAATCTCATGACTTAATTACCTCCCAAAGACCCAAACTACAAATAATATCACATTAAGAGTTGGGATTTTAAGATATACATTTTGAAGGAACAAGAGCATTTAGTCCATAAAAAAAAAATCACTCTTAATTCTGAGAACATTTTTCAACAGCTATACTCAATATATGGAGCTATACTCAATTCAATAGTACTCCCCATCCCAAGCTCTATTAAAGAAAATGTTTTTATTTTATTTTCTTTAGCCACATTTTTAAAACAAACCCGCAAAACTCACTTGACTGTGTTAGATTTTATGGAGTTTCTTTGTAACTTGTGGTGCTTCAAGCTGATCTTGCTATATCCAGTGTTATCTGAGTAGGGTTGACAGCTAGGAATGGTTCCCTACTTTAATATGGACACTGCAGTTGTATTAGTTCCCTCTAAGTCAAATTGCCTTTCTGACAGCCCTGTCATGCCATTGACTTATATTCCACTTGTAGTCAACTTAAATTCCAGGTCGTTTTCACTTAAACTGTTGGAAATTCACAACTCACCTGTCCTGTACTTCCACATTTGGTTTCTGAATTTAAGTACAGCAATAAATTAGGAAATGAATTATTCAGTATTGCCAGTGGCTAATATTGCTGTTCTTGTTTTCTACTCTAAAGGCATCCAGTGATACCTGTTGGTGAATTTTCAGTATGTTTCCTTCATATTTTTTTCTATTGCCACAATCATAAAAAAGTATGTAGGGAGCATGCTGAGCCACCAAATACTTTACTTCTGCTTTTGCTTTAGCAGGGACTAGAAATATGGACCCTGACCTTGTAAAGTGTTCCGTTATCTGGTGATTCTTCCATTTTCTTTAAGAAATTCATGTGATACAGATTGAAGCTTACAGTAGGTTCTGTATCTCTCACTGCCTTTCATCTGAGGGAAACTCAACATTGTGAATTCTGAAACTGCTCTTTTCCAACTTATACATGATTTTTTACTTTCCATTTTTATTACAGAGCTTTCTTTATTCCTAAAGAATCCTTATTAGGATTGGGTTATCAAAATAATTATTTTCATCTTGTTATAAAAATGTTTCAGTGCTAGATGTCATACCTATATAACACAATAGCCTATATTAATTGAAAAGAAATAATATGTATATATAGATTTATATGTACATATATGTGTATATATTGTATATGTCAATTATTATATATCTCACAGGTACTGTAAAATGTAAAAACAGATATTTCAAGAATGTCTGAATATGTGACAGTCATATCATTAGATTTCTGGTTTAATTTATTATTTAAAGCTGTTTGAATGAAATTTTAAAAACAAACAAACAAAAATAGGCCAGTGGATAGATGTTATGATTCTTGTTCTAGCTCATTAATGAGACAGGGAAAAATATTAAAAGCTTAGTTTCTTCCAAAGAATTATTTGTTATAATGTAAAATGGGTAAGGTATTTAGTGACATAGCTAGGAATGTTTTTCCTTGAGATTTTCATTTCAATGTAATGTCTTCAGTACTTTGTCTCTCTCTCTCTGTATGTATATACTCTATGTCTATAATTATATCTATGTTTACATCTCTGAAGAGTAGAATAGATTTTCAGCTGATTATGAAAGAATATATGTATCACAGTTGCTAAATGAGCATTTGACTTAAATGTAATTGACAAAAAGAAGGGGAAATCTGTAGTTTCAATGATTCAGTGAGATGTACAAATGGGCTAAATAATCTTGAGGCTCATTAATCAGCCAGAATGAAATTGTGACTTATAAATCTTCTGGAAATAAAACTTCTTTATAACGAAATCATGTCTTTTATTTTGTTTGTGTTATTTTGAATTATTTATCTACTAATTGTGTAGGCTTCCTGATAATTTAGAGAAAGGAGCAAAGAATCAGAAGAAGGAATACATAACACTCCTGAAATTGATATTTTTTGTCATTGTTATTGCTATTTTCTTAGTCAAAAGCAAGTTTTCAAGTATCTACATGTATTTGTAACCCTATGTTAACTGCAATTAATATACAAAAACAAAATCAAAGTAAAAATTTCACTGGACAGGGGCACCTGGGTGGCTCGGCGGGTTAAAGCCTCTGCCTTCCGGCTCAGGTCATGATCCCGGAGTTCTGGGATCGGGCCCCGCATCCGGCTCTCTGCTCAGCGGGGAGCCTGCTTCCTGGTCTCTCTCTCTGCCTGCCTCTCCGCCTACTTGTGATTTCTGTCAAATAAATAAATAAATAAATAAATAAACAAACAAATAAATAAAATCTTTAAAAAAATTTCACTGGACAAATTATAATAGTCTAGGTAGACTTTTTCTGAGGCTACTAAAATAAGGGGGAGAGGTCATAACTGTTTGAGCTCAGCTCTCAAGCCTAAAAAGCTCAGCTCAGCCTAAAAATGCTGGTGAGTTTTTAAGAGCAGGAGTTATGGGACTTTAGGCCATCTGTGTTTCCTAATTGGCTTTACCAAAATGAAAAGTGAGCTTTCTCACACCTTCATGTCAGAAGGCAGTTTTATAATTTGGAGTTAGCCTGCCAAAGTTAGGCTTCTTGAGAAAGACATTCCTATTTCGTAAACTAGCAAGAAGCTTTGAAAAAGATTTACATTCAAAGGAGCAGAGAAAGGATTTACAACTATAGGTTTTCTGAAGCAAAGACTCTCAGAAAAGGGGCCTAGAGTCAGGAAGAATCCTGTCTAAAGTTTAGTCAAGTTGCAGGAAACATTAAGCCAGTCTTGGTCAAGGAAAGTTCAAAAATCTCTTTAGCCCCATGAAGTTTTATCTAATCATTCCAACCCACAATTCTTTCCTGTTAATTCTTGGAACTAAATCACACACTGACATTCCACATGCTAAATCAGCCTACAAGATTTTTGATTGGGATATATTGTTTAAAATATTTTCATTTGAATTTCTTTCAGCAGGAATGGAGTCTCAATTTCCCCATCATACCCACCACTACTTAATGTTTTATAGTCCTCTGATTTTCTAATTTCAATCATCTTCTAGGTCCCTAAAGGCATTTGAGTTTAAAACTACTTCAATTCAACTTCGGCTTTCATACATTTAGCATTGTTAGTTACTATATTGGACAGGGTTCTCCAGAGAAACAGAACCAATAGTATGTATATACATAGAGATTTATTTTAAGGAATTTGCTCACACAGTTGTGGGGGCTCACAAGACCAAAATTTGTAGAGCTGGCTGGCAGGCTGGAAATTCAGAGAGAAGTTGATGTTATGCCTTAAGTCCAAAGGCAGTATAGAGGAGAATTTTACTGTTTGTGAAGACCTGTCTTTTCTCTTAAAACTATCAACAGATTGGATAAAACCATGCCCATTATGGAGCATACTCTATTTTACTTGGGGATCATTAATAAAGGCAATACCCTAATACTATCCTCAACAATTACATATAATATACATATAAAATTATACCTAGATTCTTAGACATCTAAGAATGGGGTTATTAAAATAATAATTTTCAATACAATTATTTTAAAAAGGGGACTCAGTAATTCAAATTAAGAATAGACTTTAGTTGACTTTCAAAAGCAAAGTGTGTAAAATATTACTAGCCTCTTCTTTAATGTCATATTTTACTTTTTCTTGTCTGTATATTTTTTCTTTAAAATATTTTAAACATCATAATACTATATCTAATAGTGAAAATCCTGATAAATCCGAAAGCATGTCTCCCCAAACCAATGTTTTCCAGTTAGTACATAGTGTTAGCAGAAGATTTGCACCAAGAAATGAACAGCTAAGCCAATACATATATTGTAAACCATGCCAGAGTACACATGCTGTTCTATACTTTATTTTAGTAGCTGATTAGTATCATTCTTGTTAAAAGATGAATATCTATCTAAGTCTTTTGATAGGCACATAAGGCTTTTTATAGGATTAAATTGCATTTAAACATTTTATTATTGAACCCTTTAGTCATTTACATATTTCTATGCAAACAGTAAGGCAAATAGCATCCTTATGCATATATCTGCAGGCAACATCCTTTTACATACACATTGTACATTTACATATGCTAGTTATTTCATTATACATGCTAAGTATGGGAAAGAAAAAAATTCACAAAGTAGAAGTAGAGGCCATGTTTTTCTATTTGAAGGTTTAAATTAACTTTGACATATTTACTGTCAAATGGTTTATCTTTATTTGTTTCTGATATTATAATTTTAAAACAGTTACATAAAATTCCACTAATTCTTGTTTTCCAAATTAAGCAGTCTGTTAACATTTTCTTTTTATTTTATTCAGAAATTCTTTTTTCAGAGGACCACCATAAAACCTTTTCATCTTCTGATTAAATAAATCTCCTTAGCTAATTCCTATACTATTACAATCCAAACAGTTTAATATAAACCTTTTTGTAATCCTGTACATTTGAACATATCTCCCCCACCCCTGATCTTTCAGAAAGGAAAATTGAGGTGGGGGGAAGAAAAAAAGGTAGTTTGATCTTGATCATCTTGAGTTCAAATGTATAACTTATTTTAAATGATTTTACATGTATGTAACATTGTCAATATATTTATGATTTTAAGAAATAGAAAATCCAACAGTTACTAATTACATATACTAAAAAAAGAACTTCATTATCTGTTATAATTTTACACTTTATTAAAGCTTTTTTGTGTGTGTATATCATACTCTTTCTCATCATCAAAGAGTATCTGAAGCTCATTAACTATCTTGAAAAGACAAATTACTTTCTCTCTTTGACTACAAGTTTCTTTCCTTTTTATCTGTAACCATTTCCCTTTCAAGATTACATTTAATCTTTTTTACCCTTTAAATGATTTACTTCTTAACTAACACGAACAACTTTATAATTAAATGTTTTGACAGAAAAAAAGCTTATCTGTTTTGCTGAAGAGCATGGATACAGACTGGCCCACTGTATAAAAAGTCTTTATCACTAACAGTATGGAAATGGGAATGCAAGGGAGATTATGAATACCAAAATAATCTCTAAGCCTGATTAATAAAAATCCTTTTAAATTTAAAATTTTAGGGGCGCCTGGGTGGCTCAGTGGGTTAAGCCGCTGCCTTCGGCTCAGGTCATGATCTCAGGGTCCTGGGATCGAGTCCCGCATTGGGCTCTCTGCTCAGCAGGGAGCCTGCTTCCCTCCCTCTCTCTCTCTGCCTGCCTCTCCATCTACTTGTGATTTCTCTCTGTCAAATAAATAAATAAAATCTTAAAAAAAAAATTTAAAATTTTAATGGACCTGAGAATTTTATATTTATTTTATTATGGGAAAGTCACGTAGTTGAACTCTTTCCCATTATTAACGATGAAGAATATTGTCATGCCTTAATCCTTTTAAAATATGGAAAAGAGTTCTGCCATATTGTTAGTAAATGATAACACCTTTCTGTTATTTTTTGTCCTATTGACTTTCAAGGCTGAATTTTGTCTGGATCTCAGTAGCAATATAAACAACTAAATATACCAGATTCCACAGAGCAGTTCCAACACATGGGATGGTTGCCAAGTTAGAACAATCCAAGTTCCAACCAGATAACAAGCTCTCGAATACAGAATAGCCACTGATAAGCAAACCAATCTCTTCCGTACTTGAAAATGGATAGAAGGGCACAGATATAAGTCATGGCAGTGGGAAACCATTCATTGCATTTAACATCATGGGTTTTTACTTTTACAAACTCACTTCTTAAAAAATATTTTATTTCTGTATTTATTTATTTGAGAGAGAGAGAAATAGAGATAGTGACAGAAATAGCGAGCGGGAGCAAGAGCAGGAAGAAGAAGGAAGCAGGATCTCCGCGGAGCAGGGAGCCAGTGCGGGGATGGATCCCAGAACTCCAGGATCACGGCCTGAGTGGAAGGGAGATATGTAACTACTGAGCCACCCAAACTTGCTTTTATCCTTTTTCCTGTCAGTCTTTATCTTACTGCTTGTTAAGGATGCTAATTAGTTAGATTTTACCAGGTGCCATACAAATAATTAGTTCAGACACCATCTCAGGAATAGTCAAATTAAGTTTTTTTTTTTTAAAGATTTTTATTTCTTTATTTAACAGAGAGAGAGAGACATCACAAGTATACAAAGAGGCAGGCAGAGAGAGGGGGAAGCAGGCTCCCTGCTGAGCAGAGAGCCCAATGTGGGGCTCGATCCCAGGACCCTGGGATCATGACCTGAGCCGAAGGCAGAGGCTTTAACCCACTGAGCCACCCAGGCGCCCCTCAAATTAAGTTTTAAGAAGTGTCTTCTAGTGTTCAAAATTATGTGCCTGCTTGGTAAAGCATTATATAATGTAAGACATTAGCTCATTATTTTACACACACACACACACACACACACACGCACGCACACACACACACACAATACTACCACGGCATAATAAAGAAAATTTGATTATTTTTCTTTCAGAAAATGTATCCTTTATCAGTGCATATATTAAAACTGTACTTATTTTTATCTAATTTTTTAAAGATTTATTTATTTATTTGACAGGCAGAGATCACAAGTAGGCAGATAGGCAGGCAGAGAGAGAAGGGAAGAAGCAGTTTCCCTGCTGAGCAGAGAGCCCGAAGTGGGGTTCGATCCCAGGACCCTGAGATCCCAGGACCCATGACCTGAGCCGAAGGCAGAGTCTTTAACCCATTGAGCTACCCAGGTGCCCTATTTTTATCTAATGTTAATCAAAGATATTTGGACTTTATATTTTAGTTCATTTTATAGAAATACTATAAAATTAATTCAAGGCAAGGTGTGATATATTGACAAATTCAGAAATCAAAATTTTAATAGCATTTGGTTTTACAATCTTCTGAAGACTTCTTAATAATTGAGATCTTACATTCTATCTATCTACCATCAGTCTATTACCTACCAATCTATCTATCATGAAGTCAATGCTTCAAAAATGAATTTTCTAAGAATCAAGGAAAAAAACTCAGAGATGGTTGAAACGGGCTTCTCTCTGATTTTGGATGTTAACTTTAAGCAGGTGTTTGGGTATTAAAATAATAAAACAAGGGGAAATAAAACGCACTTAAATGGGTCTTTAGTGGGGGATAACAAAAAAATCATGAGCAATAAATGTCTGAAATTTCCTAGCAACAGGACCCTGACAACCTCAGAATAAGTTAAGCATGGGAAACTAAAGCCAGCATTCTATAGTTACAAGTGATCTCCACTTTCTCTTTCTATGCTGGGTATTTCAGGTTTTGTAATTTGTAGCTTCTTTTCTCTAGGAGTGAACATCATCTACATGACAAAATTTTCTGTTCAAACTTTACATCTTTATTTAAAGGAAGTGAGCCTCTTAAATGAAAATAGTAATATCCTTTTGCATTATTCTTATTTATGTGAGTGATAATTTAAGGATTTGTGAATAATCAGTGAGGTTAGTGACATCTGTAAGAATAAGTAGTCAGATATACCATTCAGAAAAGGATTTTATGTTCCATTCTATCACACAGACAATGCTGTTTAAGTAGTACTTGCATATGTGACAATACATTAATGCTCCAGGGGTGCTATAGTAAGAAATATTAACTCCGTAAATGGAATAGGCTTTGTTATTCATGGAGGTTTCCAAACTTAAGAAAACAAGAAAAAATCTGGCCCCAGGCAAACAGAATTTGATTAATCATCATCTTTATTTGAGGACATGATGACAACTTAGTCTGTCAGTAGCTCTATGTTTGTGTTTACGAATGTATGAGTACAGGTGGGTTTTTGTTATATTATGAGCAACCATGAAATCAACATAAACCTAAAAATTAGAAATGTAATAATATCTACTTTTGACTACTCTTTTTATGTACTTTTGATCCTTTCTTATTCAGTCTCCCTGCATATAAACAGAGGTAACCCATATCTTGAATTTTGTTTTCCATTCCTCCTAGCATTTAAAAAAAAATAGTGTTATTATATATATGCTTAGGTCTCTAGACCTCTTGTTCCAATTTTGTGTATGTTTGTGAATAGTCATGTGTGCATGTAAGAAGAGTCATATTGCAGAACTTGATTATTCTATTCCCTAACATAATTAGATTGGTACTAATTTACATACACATTAATGTATGAGGCTGTGGTCCATTCATAGCTATGTTAATATTACATTATATAAATGAATCACCATGTATTTTTGGTTTTCTAATTTTTGGCTGTTAAAAACAATGATGGAATTAACTTTTTTTTTTTCCTTTTAGTCTCAATTATTCAGTGGCTCTAGGTTTAGCTCTTGGTTAATCAGCCTATAGTTAAATTTTTAAAAATCCAACGCGATCATCTCTTTCTCTGAGCAAGCAAGTTTATTGTATTGTATATATGCATTGTTATGTATGTATGTGTGTATGCATGTATTCTCCCTTGTTGCAGAAAATAAAGGATTTCAACTTTCTTCAACTATAGATTTATTCCTGGTGGTCTTTGGCTAAAAAGACATGGAAATTGCCATTAATTAAGCTAAAATAAAGTAGTTTATTCTCTCTAAACACCTTATTTTCTTCCTAAGCACTTATTAAATCACAATTTTTTCTTACAATCAAAGAGACCTGCTTTCTAAGAATTTCAAAGAATACAGCTTTCTAGTTTTTTGTTATGACCTGCAGCAAAGTAATCTTGGTTTGACTTCAATTATTTTAAAATATCTTTTTAACGTATTCATCCTTTTTTTTAATTTTTTTTCTTTTTTATAAACATGTATTTTTATCCCCAGGGGTACAGGACGTATTCATCCTTTTTAGTGTAATTGTTCTTTCCTGGACTGCAACACTCTTGTGGATCCAAAATTTTCTTGGTTTTGTAGGCTTCAAACCAGTTTATATCAAATTCAGATGTCCATATCTGACTTATTTCTGAAACCATTTTTCTTTCAGTTAAAATGAATGCATTCTAGATTTCATTTCATGAAGACGAAATTTATATTTCAGAACGTGGAATTTTATGAAGGTTCAACCTTGAGGTCCAGGACAGGAGCAGAATGTATCTTGTGTTTTACAGCCTAAGTCTTCAGTTGGGGTTTGTGAGATTTCAGTTATCCATTTTATAATATATATCAGCTTGTGTTTAGTCAAGGTCAACTGATTTCCTCCTTCTCTCCATATGTAGTGCAAACTTCTGCCCAGGGTCTATATAATTCACTTCATTATATAAGTGATTATATGTTATAAACATCAAAATAACAGACTAACAACAAATCTTTGTATGTTTCCCATGTTAATTTTAAATACAACATTTATTCTGTTTCCAGTATCAAAAGCAATACTAAATTATCTAGCAAAAAACATTTTAAAATGTGCTTAAGTAAATAAAACCATATACTATCATCTGACTGACAATAATAATAATAATAATAAGATCAATTACTGAACACTTACCCTGTGATTTTTTTCACACCGATGCTTTTAAATGTGCTTTTATACAATCCTCTCAGCTTCCCTGTTGTCTTCATGCTAATAGTCACTCTGTTAGTGGGAAAACTTAGACTTCAATAAATAATATATTTAAAATCATATTTGAATAACCAATTTTTTTAAGACTCTAATTAGACCATTAGGCTTGTAGAGTTTTTTAGTTTTTTTTTTTTTTTTTTAACGATTTATTTATTTATTTATTTGATGTGAGAGGGAGAGAAAGAGCGAGTGCACAAGCAGGGGGAGCAGAAGGTGTAGGGAGAGGGAGAAGCAGCCTCCCCGCTGAGCAGGGAGCCTGATGCGGGACTCAATCCCAGGACCCTGGCATCATGACCTGAGCCAAAGGCAGCTGCTACCCAAATGAGCCACCCAGGCCCCCATGGGTAACCAATTTTTTAAAGATTGAGTCTGAAATAATACTAAAATTTAATTCCGGACCTTGTTTGAATCTTCTTTCAAGTTCTCCTCACCTTAAGCATGATATCTGACTACTTCATTCTACAGACCAGCAGAGAGTATGTGTGTGTGTGTGTGTGAGAGAGAGAGAGAGAGAGAAAGGGGAGTATTGGTAGGTTGCTTTGCCATCTATTGCTCTGCTCCCTCTGTCTCCTCTGATCTCAGGGCAGGAAATGAGTAACTAGAAACATTAAAAATATTGAGCTAATGAAACCAACCTGTATTAGAAATTACTCTTAATTTTAGGTCTGTTTTATCTCTTTTAACACAGTGCAGAAAAGTCATTGCCCCATTAACATAAAGATCCTGTAGCTTTCTCAGATCTGTTGGAGAGCAATTCTCCGCAGTGTCTCTGTACCTCTTGCATCACCTTCTGTTCTAGACCATCTTTTCAAGAGTGTTTAGTGTCCAGCTTCTAAGATACAGTGTCTCCTGCTAGGACAAAAGGCAGATTTGTTTAATATTGAGGATAATAACAGTAATGTCTCCCTTCAAGCAAAGTTTAGGCAAGTTTGCCAGCAACCTGTTTTAAAATATTGGAGTTTCTTAAACTTGGGGTTCCTCAGCCGTAACACAAAACCACCGCTGTGTTCTCCATATACTTGATAACTGCTTCTACATTGCTCTCACAGGGAGGTAAAGGCACGGGGCACTGATGGGAACATTAAGTTCTTTCTGTCATATGGCTCGCAGTGATAAATAAATCTCTTTATTGCTGACCCAGGAATCTCTTGTTTGTCCGCATCTATGGAGACCGTGCAGGCCAACTTGTTGACTTGTAAGAAGAGTACAATTTCAGCCCTTTTACAATTTTTGACAAAGTCCTTCTTTGGTACATTTTTGGAGGGGAACACTCTTGGATAGGTTCTATAAGGAAAATGTAAGGCCTGTTACTTTCCCCTAGTCATTGGGCCCAAGAAAAAGCCAGCCAAACAAAACTTTGATATTTTAGGCCCGTCCATTGCTACTTCTCTTTTTACCCGGCCATAAAGGCATATCCAGATTCCTATGGATAAATTTGGCACTGGGTTCTGTGGCCCTGGATACCCATGGGACCATGTCAAGTTTTCTCTGTGCTCTGGTCCTACTGCAGCACTGGGACAACATCCAGCTGTTGAGGGAGGTGGGGGCATTTGCTTATGCACTGAAACCCAATATATTTTATAGATCTACTTAAAGTAACCAGTTAATTTGTTTGCTACAATTTCATGAAATTAGGAACTCGTAACAAACTATAAATACACTGCTTCTGTCATTGGAAATATTTTGTTGTGGAAAATATAATGTCAGGTAAATTAAACAGCCCACATGATGATGTATCTCCTTTATATTTTGGTACAAACTTCTCATCCTATTGTGGACTAGTAGATTAGTCCACATCCCATTGTGGATTAGTACTAATGTTGCATTTTCTTTACCCCTTCCCCATATGAACTTGTTATATGGGATCTTCCTCTTTACTTCCTGGGTAATGGAAACATACCCCAGAAATCTCTTCTTACTAAGAATTCCTTCAGCCAATCCTTTTTATTTTCTTCTTTTTTTTTTTCCCCTTCCATTTTATCTCTAGACTTTTCCCCCAACTTTTTGGAAGAATTGGTCACTAATAATTTTTGTCTTCTCTCTGTAAATCCTGTTGGCATGAGTCTTATCTCGCACATGCCCTCTACTACCCCCATTTTGAGACCATGCTCAATACATCAATATACAAGAGTATCTAATATGTGGCTCAGTTCAGTTTCACAGCCAGATCTGTGTAAAGACAGGCTGTGAGGTCTTCACAACTACACTGAGCTCTCCCACAAAATCTAAAAGGCAGAACCAAACAATTATAGTATGTGTTAGACCACTGTATATCTGACCTCTCACAATTGGACCAATCTAATATGTAATGTCAAGAATTGTAAAATAGTACTTCTCATTCTCTGGTTTTATTTCTAATTTCCACTCTGCTGGGAACTGATGTTTTGTTTTTTGTTTGTTTGTTTGTTTTTAATACAACATAAATTAATTATCTGAATTTAAAAAAATAAAGGAAATTTCAATATTTTATCATTAGAATCAACAGAAATAAAATGACTGGCAAATTACTTACACAATTTTCTCAATGTTTGGCATCAACTTTTATGGTGACTCATGGATAGTCATAACCGGAGTAGTAAGTGAAATGTGTCTGTGGACTATAATTTGAGTACTGCTGTGCCAAAGTATTAAGAAATATCAATACTATATGCAGTGCCCCACATTATTTTGTATTGCATAGAATATCCACATGGCAAAGTTTGTGTCTAAGGTTAGCTCTTTTTTCCCTTTTATTTAGATCACACCACTACATTTTGGACCTTATTTAGTATTTTATCTTCCCAATATCTTTACAAAGGTTTTTTTAAATAATTATTGGTATAATATTGTTACTTTATGTGATTTGTTACTGAACTATTATTAATTCCCTTATACATGAACTGGAGTTTAATTTCTGTACCAATTGCTGCTAACTATTGCTCTTTTCAAATATCTATGTTAAATCCTTACTTTTCAGAAAAATAACTTCCTTTAAAAAAAAATTCCATTAAGCTATAATCTGGATTCCAGAGCACATTTTATGTTTTTAATAGTTAATTTACCAAGATATATTCCAATTTAAAAAGTAGAGATTTGTGGCTGCTCTTAATATTCTGTAATAAAATTTCCTTTTCCATTAGTCAAAATCTTTTGGGAATTTGCATGATCTCCAATGTTAACATAACTGGTTGGCACTAATGATTACCAGTCATTTGATTCTGTGTGAAAGACCCTGGATTTAAGCACAGTACTATCAGAATTTTTAAAATATAACTCATCTTTATTTAATAGTATTAATGAGTATTTAAAATCATGTTGCTCTTTTTTACTATTCTTTCCACATGACCATCAAGGGTTTTTTGGTTATTATTATTATTATTTTTTTTTTGCTTCACTCTCTAGTTCTGCAGCTAAGTAGCATTACATTTCATTTCTGTCGCATTTCAAATAATGAGGATATATCAGTAGCAGTAAGGAAGTTATTCTAGATCTGATTAAATCCTTGCAGATCCCAGCTTTCTTTTATATTTGTAGCTCCTATCTCTGTCCACTTAATTCTCCTATACCATCTAATTTCAAAATGTGATTGTCATTCTGAGGTATCTTTTAGTTTCTCATTCCCAAAGTACTATAACATTTTCAATCATAAAACTGATATGCAAAAATGATGATCTCTTTGTAAGCCATGAGACATATGACTTAAGTAATAACTAATAACGATAATTAAAATTTCTTTCTCTTAGCGAGATATATTCTAAAAGACAGAAAATCTTCTGATTAATGAAATTTTTTTTTGTTCATGTTTTTGTGGCATGTCCCAATAACATGTCTTAAAATCTTACTGTTTAGTCATTCTAAAAATATCTTCAGCATTCAGCAAATACAGGATGTTGGCTACTTCTTAATACAGGGAAAGTGAAAATCCTTTTAAATTAGGTTGAAAACTAAAAATTTATATTTAAAATTGAGAATTTGCTTATAAATTAGAATTATTTATAATTATTTGTCCAGTGCTTGCTTCGGCAGCACATATATAATTATTTGTCCAGTTATTCCTTTATCACGTTAATTCAATATGCACGTTAAATTTTTGGATACCGGGGTGCCTGGGTGGCTCTGTGGGTTGAGCCTCTGCCTTCAGCTCAGGTCATGATCTCAGGGTCCTGGTATCGAGCCCCGCATCAGGCTCTCTGCTCAGCAGGGAACCTGCTTCCCCTCTCTCTCTGCCTGCCTCTCTGCCTACTTGTGATCTCTGTCTGTCCAATAAATAAATAAAATGTTAAAAAAAAAAAAAAGCCAGCCCCCTCACATGCCATTCTGTAAGCGGCATCTGCTTTTAAAACAAAACAAAACAAAACAAAAAAAAAATTTTTTTTGGATACCTCTTGTCAGTGTGAAGGAATAACTAACTTTGAAGATTACGTGATAAAACAATAGTCATGTCTGTTTGTTATTTTAAATCTAAGCTTTCCAAAAGTCTTTTATTTACCCATTCAGTAACCTGTTGTATGAATCTGGGTTCAGTGTTCTGCCCCATGATACGATAATGCAAGAAGTAGTCAGAAGTTTGTGTTCTTCCTGCTCAGAATTAGAACCTGGCCATGGAAACAAGGTTTTCTCAAGCAGATGCCTTAATAGGACTTTGGATCTCAAGTGAATAAAATGAAAATAATGGCACTGTAAACAATGAAAAAACATCTCCCTCAGAGGTCTTGGACTGATCAGCGACAATGTCCTAGTAAGTCCTCAGAAGCCTGTGTACCTTTCAGGACTCCTGGGTGGCTCAGTTGGTTAAGCAGCTCCCTTTGGCTCAGGTCATGATCCCAGTGTCCTGGGATCGAGTCCCACATGGGGCTCCTTGCTCTGCAGGGAGCCTGCTTCTCCCTCTGACTCTGCCTTCCACTCTGTCTGTGCTCGCTCTTGCTCGCTCTCTTTCTGACAAATAAATAAATAAAATCTTAAAAAAAAAAAAAAAAGCCTGTGTACCTTTCAATCTTTTGTTTATCATCTCAAGCATTTATCCCTGGTCTCCCTGATCCACGTGGGAGTAATTAATTTACTCATTATGTCTTCTACTAGGATGTAAACTCAGTAAGCGAAAAGAACTAATGTTTCCTTAGTGCTTAGTCCTTAGTGTTTAGGTCATTGACTGGCACACTGTGGGCAGTCAATTAAACATTTATGGAATAAACAAATGACTTCCATTTCTGTGTAGGTTTTCTTGGGTTGAAAATAAATCAGAGAAGGCTTTCTTCCACAGAATTTCCCATATTTAATTTAAACTTAATCTACTTATATAATCGCTTTGGACTAGATAGCTATCCGATTAGCTGATGTTTATTACAGCACCTAATTGCATCCTAAACTCTCAGTAACTGTTAATTATCAATAATAGCAAAACATTCAACCAGAATTGGCCTCTAGCTCTTTGGAAATGTTATTCACGGACACTGCAATTCAAGGTTGACATTCTGAAGGGGATACAAGTACAAGAGGATACTGCAATAATTATTTTTACCTTTTTATGTAACACTTGTGGTTTACTTCCAGTATTATTGCTGTCAGTATGTTCGATAACATTTTGCCTCTTTAAGAATACATCTCGTTTTCCTTTTGAGTCATGGACATGGATTTTAGGGAGTAATGTCATTATTTTGAGTATTATTTTTTAGAATTGAAGTTTTTCTATCTTCTCATTATGGTGAATTTCAGTCTATTTCTATTTGTCCTGGAATTCATGGCCAACCTATAGTGAATAAGATAAACAGAAAATGTAAGTACAAAGATAATTAAAACAACAACAACAACACAAAAACCTAGATAGGATAAACAGCCCTAATAATGTTGTTGGTTTTAAGTAAGAATAATGTCTATGTATAGTGATCCACTCTTTGTATGAAGCTTAATACTAAAACAACTTTGACAATGTCGTTAAACTGGTATTGCCACAGAATCTGGAAAACATGCTTAAAATAGATAGTTCCCATAAAGAAGAATCACATTTAACATATATTAAAATCTCAAAAGATAAAGCAAAATCTTCTCTGTGACTGGCTCAATATTTTTCCTAAATAAACATTACTTTGCCAAGAACTACACAGTGTAGGAGATATATAGTAATGTGAATATAAGAGCATCCCTTTTTACTACCTTTGTTCATTAGGCCACTACAATTTAATGAGAACATTACTGTGAACAAGATTATTTCTTTGTTTGTGTTTTATATAATTCATAATGGAGGCAACGCTTTGTAATTTATCATAGATTCTTTGAGCTTGTGGAAAGTTATATAAACCATATGCAAAATTTAAAATCATTATTTTTGCTGCTTTAACTTCTAAAGTGATTTTTTAAAAAATAAATTTTTAGTCAAGTTCATTACCAAGCTCTTCTGTAAGCCCAGGAAATTTTATTTAAGTGCTTGTAACATAGAAACAGGGATATTCTAACTGCTTGAGTGATTTTGAAATTTAAAGCAAAGATGTTTTGCAAATAAGTCCTCTGTTGAGAAAAGTTGAACATATTAGTTTTTTGAATATCATTTTGATTAATACATTGAACTGGTCATTGAGATCTTTACATCACGAGAGAACATTTTAGTACACTATTTTTACAGTAAGCCAAACGTGCTGTTTAATAAAGTTGGATTTTGTTCAAGAGCATAGTAAGATAGTAAGTATTTCTTCATATCTGCTTTAATCAGAGCAGTATCACTAATATATTACAAAGACACATTTTGGTGGTGTTTTTTGTTTTTTAGTAATCTTCACTATCGTTATTTCCAGGGAAGTGTTTCAAAACTTTGCATTCTTTTCAAGTTTATTAGGCCAATCATGTCTGTTCTCACAATCCTCACAGATCCCCTAGAACCACCATACACACACATACCACCACCATCACCAATACTACTACCATCACCACCAACAACATATACTCAGGGAATTTCCAATGGAGTGATCCAGGAAGCTACACACCCAACTTCCTATATGCTAATATCCTGCAAACCATACCCGTACACACTGATTCAGACTGAGCATTTGTGCTCCAACCCATTCATATGTTCAAACCTAATGCTCAGTGGGATGCTATTAGAAGGTGGGGCCTTCAGGAGCTTGTTGGGTCTTGAGGGAGGAGCCCTTGTTAATAGCATTAGTGCCCTTACAAAAAAGATGCTCAGAGAGCTCCCCCATCTCTTCTGCCTTGTGCGGACACAGTTGGAAGACTGCTGTCTTGAATCAGGAAGCAACCTCCCCACAGACAGAATCTGCCAGCACCTTGAGCTTGCACTGCCCAGACCCCAGAACTGTGAGAAATAAACTTCTGTTGGTTAAGCCACCCTTTTATGGTAATCTGTTATAGCGCCTGAATTGAGGAAGGCACACACTAACTTTTTTTTTTTTTCATTTTTTCCCTAAGGAATATATGATGGAAGTTAATACTTTGACTTGAAGTCCATATCTCATTTTCTCACATTTTTTAAGGAAATTTTGGCATTTATTTGATCTCTCCCTTGAATCTTTACCTTCAATTTCTCTAATGACTTTTTCTCCTTGGGCATAAAATGACAGTCTCACATTTTAAAATAGTTCTCCCTTAATTCTAAACTTCTAAATTCATCTTAATCCATTTTTCTACCTTTTTCCTTCATTTCACTGCCTTCAGAAAAACTCTGTTCTTTATGTTGGATAATATATTTGGTATTTTCCTTTATTTTGGTCCATATATGACCTATCTGTTCAGTTCACTATGGACTAAAGTCATCCCCCTGATGTATTTTATTTTATTATTTAAAGATTTTGTTTATTTATTTGAGAGAGAAAGAACAAGAGAGAGAGAGAGAGAGCAGGAGAGGGGGAAGGGTCAGAGGGAGAAGACTCCCTGATGAGGGTGCTCAGCACAGGACTCAACCCTGGGACAGGATCATGACCTGACCGAAGGCAGTTGCTTAACCAACTGAGCCACCCAGGAGCCCCTCCTAATGTATTTTTAATGTGTAACCTGAGTCTTTAAGTTCCAGTCTTTATCACAGCTCATAGATTGAACAATCCAGAAACAATGTGGAATTAGATGACAATGACTGTGTGTGGTGCACACAATGTTTCTACAGGATGCCAGTCATAGCTTATTAACAAGCAAACCACACAAAGTCTGTTTTCCATCCTCCATGGCTTTCCATAAAGAAAAGCCTAACCCGAGACTACTGCAATAGTGCAGACTCATGATAACTGAGTCCAAAACTTTTCTTCATAAATTAAACTAATACTTCATATGATTGCAGATATTGAAAGTGAATATCTGTCTATATTTAATTCATTCTATTTATTCAAAGAGTGCCTATTAAATGACCAGATATCATTTCATGTACTTTGCACACTCCAATGATTAATAAGAACAAAATAAAACAAAAAAATCCTGTTTTTAAAGAACAAATACTTTAAAAACTTATTATAGTTTATAATAAAAAGTAGATTATAAAGTATCTTAGAAGGTTACAAACGTTAAGATGAAGAAAGTAGACAAAATAGAGCAGGATAAAAGTGATCAGTAGTGTTGGTTGTTCAGAAGCTTTGCGTGGGTGACATCTGAGAAAACATCTGTAGGAAGTTCAGAGAATTTCATGTCAGTATCTAAGAAAGAGCATCCCAGGCAAAGGAAATACCAGGACAAATGTCCTGAGGCCTGATCATAGCTGTTTTGTCTGAAGAACAGAAAGATTATTAGTCTGGATCAAGTAGAATGAGGAACAGTCACAGAGGTTGAGGCCAAAGAGACATGAGAGCTTGCAAGGTCCAACTGGGAAATTGTCATCTCCCGAGCTTGAAAAATAAAGATGTATTATCACTCTAGGTTCCCTAGGAAAACTTCTGACTTCAGAAAACAAAGAAGTCTCAGTTCATCATCAGATTTGTGGGTTTGTTTTTTTTTTTTAATTTCTAGACGACATTTTTAGACCCTAAATTTAAGTCCTCTTATAGTTAAACTGAGAATAATAACACTGCCTACAGTGTTTCAAACACCACAGGCCACATGGTTCACACACATTGAGGACACATGTGGTTGCTCTGAGAGGCAACCACAACCTCTGGATACTGCACCCTGGTTCCCATGTGCTGATCCTTTGGTGATATCCTGTCTCTCTTGGACCTGGGGCTACACAAGGTGGGCAGAGACTCCAGGCTCCCTCTGCTCTTCTCCCAGTGGAGAGTACACAGAAAGAGCTGATATCCAAACAGAAATCCACAAAATATCACATGTATTTATTTATTTATTTATTTTTACTTTTTAAAGATTTTATTTATTTATTTGACAGACAGAGCTCACAAGTAGGCAGAGAGAGAGGAGGAAGCAGGCTCCCCACAAAGCAGACAGCCTGATATGGGGCTCGATCCCAGCACCCTGGGATCATGACCCCAGCCAAAGGCAGAGGCTTAACCCACTGAGCCACCCAGGTGCCCCAATATCACATGTCTTTATAAACAGAAAAGCATCAATATTCTAAAACACATCTGGTCTGTAGTGCAATATAAATTAAAGAGCACAACCATGTGGCATGGTCAGCTGACTTGACTATAACCCAAGCATTGGTGAAAAATAGTTAAAATGGCACACATCACCACATCTCATATATTTTTCTGGTTTAAATAGTGGCTTTGCAATGGTGGGCTTATTACATGGAGAACAAAAACAAACAAAAATCAGTCCTGGATAAAAAGATGTCACGCAACTTACGAGAAATTATCTATGACAGAATTTAAGCTGGCTAATACATACATTTGGCTCTTTAAATATTGGGCTATCCTCTGCAGCTTTTGTGGGTAGAGTTCAGAAATATTAAACATTCTTTTCACACCTACGTGGCCCAGTCAGTTAAGTGTCTGCCTTTGGCTTAGGTCATGAAACCAGGGTCCTGAGAATGAGTCCCACATTGGGCTCCTTGCTTAGTGGGGAACCTGCTTTTCCCTCTGCCTGCCACCCTCCTTGCTTGTGCTCTTTCTGGCAAATAAATAAATAAAATCTTTAAAAAAGAGAAATACTAAGCATTCTTTACCAGCAAAACAAGAGTATAAATGGTGACAGAAATTTCTTTTCCCATGAGCTTCAATGGCAAATTAGGATAGAGAACATATATATTTTTGTAGAAACTTATTATTCTACTTAATGAAAGTATTGTGTTTAGATACTAGAGATATGACTGGATGAAAGTAAGTAAATTAGAAAATATTGGGAAAATTCTGATAAAGAATGTGCTTTATGGGGTTATTTATAATAGAAGATTTCCAGATAAAAGAAATATAAAAGAAGTAGCCTTATTGGATTTTCCCACTACTGAAGTGAGAAGAATGGCCTACTCTTGATAAAAGTCTCTTGGGTTGGATGGATTGACCCCATCCTAATAAAGTTAACCTGGAGGAGCCATCAGTAAATCAGGCCCAAGTGTGGTCCAGGAGGTCCTCATAGCTGTGTCCTTGTTGGGCCAGTGGAGACAGTGGCTCCTACCTTGGTATCTATTTGAGACATTTGCACAAATTTTCCAAATCTCAGCAGGCCTTGAATTGGCTTGCTCTAGTTTGTAACATTTTCACTTCACTTGAGGGGATTCTTGAGCAAATTTAGATTTCCATCCAGCAAATTTAGATTTCTTGTTGGATGGAATGATTGTGCTTTCTGATCATAAGAGTACTTTACTGCCCTGGGTCATGTGATGAGTATCTTCCAAGGCCCATTATTTGCTTAATAATCACCTCTCAAATGGGTGTGTTCTTTCAACTGACTGGGAGCATACACAACTCAAACGGGTGCCTCTGTCCATGGCGGTGTGATTTTGTGTCATAGATTCTAATCAACAAACTAGGAGGTAACTGACCTGTAATGCAAATGGCAAAAGTAGATTAGCGGGGGCCCTGGGTCCCATTCAAAAGAGTAGAGATACCTTAGAGACTGGTTATGTGGGTCCATGAGAAGGCATGATCTTATTACATTTAGTTAGAAAGGATGGCCCCTTGTGGGGCACATTATTACAGAAACCCTATTTCAGAGTGCATGGACAGTGGCCGCACTGCCTAAAGAAGAAGAGGAAGGAAGACATAAAAACTGAACATCTGAGAACTTCTCTTTCTTCAGTTGGGTACTATTTGGGCTCTAGAAGGTTTGAATCACTAGTGAGGACTTCACTGTTACTAAAAAACATGTTTTGAATTTAAGTCAATTTATAAAAAAGTATCTTAATCTGAGAAATGATGCCCACTGCCTGCACCATCCAGTTAATCCTAGAAATCCTTTTAATTTGTTTTGTAAAGGATCTAGGAGAAGTTTAGACAGTCTTCAGTCTATCAGAAGAGAGGGTTTTTCTCTCCCGAGATAGCATGGGCTACATAAGTGCATTTTGGCAAAGTTGTTTACCTTTACGTCCCTTCACTGCAAAGGCCAGAAGCAAGTTAAATGAAACCCTTTTTACAAACTTCTTTATTTTACAGACAAAGCGAGAAATCTCCTACATACTGTATCAAAACCGAAATACAAGAGGAATTTAGATCATTTAGTCTTGATTGATGACATGGGGTAAACCGTGTGTTGGGGGAGGTTTCAGTAAATACTAAGGACATGAACACCCATGCCTGATGTTGTCTTTCTTGGGTGAAAGCAAAGAGGTATTGACTGTTCTGTCTCGAGGCACACTGAAAAGTGCAGTGCAGAGATAAACTACAGTGAGGCAAGTGGCTTCAGGTGTACTTGATGACAGAGTAGTATTTTGGTTAGGTATCCTCAGGCAGTGAAGGAAAACAATTCTGTTGATTGCCCTGAGGTCTTGAACAAATCCATATTATTGTCTATCTGGTTTTCTGACTGGCAGGAAGGAAGTATTGCAAAGACTAAGGCAGGAAATATGAGAATACTTCTGAATATAAGCCTCCAAATATAGATTCATCCTTCCTTTGCTTTTGGCTTTAAAGGATGCTCGGGAAGTTTGGAGAGTGGCTTACAGACTCTATCTATTAATAGGCTTTGATCCAATTATTTTTCCAAAGTCAGTGGAATTTTTAGCCTATAGAATGCTAGGTATGTCATGAAGGTTTTTATCTGGTGTATCATCCAAATATAAGAAATCAGGCACAATGTGAACATGAATGGACAAATTCTCTGGAATTTCAAGAATTAAGTAACTTTCGTATGCATTTAATATTACAAGTCCCTTTGCAAAGTAAATCTGTTGTAGTATCACAGAGGAGCAATGAGTGGTTTTCAGTCCAGGGTCTAAGGCTTACAGTTAAGCCCTAGAAGACAAGGAACATCTGTGGGTTATTTTAAATACCTACCAAATGTGTGATATGCTTACTCTGGGGAAGAACTTGAGCAACGATGGAAGGTTTTAATGTAGAAAGTGTAGCATCTGTATCTACCAGATGTTGATTAGTCTGGCCATCTATATTTGTAATCAATTCACCTTAAGTATTTTGGCACAAGGCAGGATCTGGGGTGTTTTTTCTTCTTCAGAGTGCCCTTATTGATAGTAACTGAGGCATTTTTTTTTCTTTCAAAATAAAAGCTATTATAGAAGACAATGGCTGTTTGTTTTCAAAAGCTACATTGAGAGAGAAAGAAAGAAAGGGAAAGAGGCAAGAAAGAAGGGAAGCAGGAGGAAGGAGGAGAGGGAGGGAAGAAGGAAGGAGTTGAGGGGTAGCTGAGATTGCGACACTAAAGAACTACAAAATAGATACAATTGTTTAAGCTTGACAGTCTTCTGAATCAAAACAAACGAACAAACTGACACCTATAGAAGATGTTTTAGGGGTATTTGTAGCCTAGACATAAAATGATATTAGGGAACTTATGTTAATTTTGTTATGATAATGATGTTTTTACAACTTTGATAATGTAAGAGATGTATTTAAAAAAACATGCTGAATTATTCACAGAATAATGTCAGGAAATCTACACTTTACTTTAAAATGGTTACATAAATAATATTCCAAAATATGGATAAAACTTAGATCTACGTGGGGGCATCATTCTACTTCTTTTCTTTGCTTTTCAGGTCTTAAGTTATATGTTTCATTATTTTATTCCATATTTTCTTACTTTATTTGATCAAAAGAGCTTTTTTTAATTTTTTTTAAAGATTTTTTTTTATGTATTTATTTGACAGAGAGAAATCACAAGTAGGCAGAGAGGCAGGCAGAGAGAGAGAGAGAAGCAGGCTCCCTGCTGAGCAGAGAGCCCGATGCGGGGCTCGATCCCAAGACCCTGAGATCATGACCTGAGCCGAAGGCAGCAGCTTAACCCACTGAGCCACCCAGGCGCCCCAAAAAGAGCTTTTATTTAAGAATTTTATTTATTTATTTGTTTGAGAGATAGTGTGTATAAGTAGGGGGGAACAGCAAAGGGAAAGGGAGAAGTAGGCTCCCCACTTTATTACTTTATTTGATCAAAAGAGCTTTTATTTAAGAATTTTAATTATTCATTTGACAGAGAGATAGTGTGTATAAGTAGGGGAACAGCAAAGGGAAAGGGAGAAGTAGGCTCCCCACTGATGCAGGTCTCCATCCCAGGACCCTGGGATCATGACCTGAGCTGAAGGCAGCCACTTAACTGACTGAGCCACCCAGGTGTCCTCAAAATAACTTTTGTTTATTGTTTTATAGCTTAGCAGCTTTGCCTCACACCTCACATATATTTCTGTAACACCTTTTTAATTTACTATTATTTTTAAAGCATTCTGCATCATACACCTGAAAGTTATGTTTTATTTGTGAAATACAAACTGAAATTTTTTTTAAAGTAAAAGTTAAATCACTTAAAAGGAGAGATAATTTTGGGGGCACTGAGCCTTAATTTTGGCTCAAGTCATGATCTCAGGACATGAGATCAAGGCCAGTCTACTCTGCACTGGGTGCCAAGTGTGCTTGTGATACTCTCTCCCTCTCCCTCTGCCCCTCCCCCACCATCCCTCTTGCCCAGGCTCTCTCTCTCTCTAAAAAAGAAAAAAAAAAAGAGAGAGAGAGAGAGATGACTTTCATCTATCCCTTGTCTATTTTTGTCTATTTTACATTAATGCTGCTATTTAGCAAACCATTCTGAAACTCAGTGACTTAAAATTGTCCTTTGGTGGTGTTTGGATTATTTGGGCTGTGTTTTTCATGTGTCTTCCATCAGCTGTGGGAGAGTCAGTTCTGCTGATCCTGATCATGTTCTCTTACATGTTTGTAGGTCAGATTGCTATTGGTCGGTCAACACAGCCTTTCATCCTCTACCAGGGTAGTCTGGACTTGTTCACACTATAGCAGCAGGGCTCACACGGCAAGTCCTTCTGTACTCTAAGTCCACATTTCCTATTACTCTGTCTTCACCACATTCTATCCACCAAATTAAATCACAAGAATTATCTAGATTCAAGAGAATGGGGAAATAGCCTCCTATCTCTGATACAGGTGTGGCATCACTTTACAAAGGGCATCTATGCAGAAAGGTTGCAAAGGACACAGATATGCAAGGGTGAGGTGAAGTACTGGGGCCATTTAAAAAAAATACTGCTTTGGTAAAATTATCATAAAGGTTTATGTTTTCCAACTTATAAAATCTATCAGATTTAAAATAACTATACTACTGACAAGGAAATCAGCTCCCACATGCTGCAAAAATTTATAATTTTTTAAAAGATATATTTATTTTTTTAAGATTTTACTTATTTATTTGACAGACAGAGATCACAAGCAGGCAGAGAGGCAGGCAGAGAGAGAGGAGGAAGCAGGGTCCCTGCTGAGCAGAGAGCCCGATGCAGGGCTCGATCCTAGGACCCTGGGTTCATGGCCAAAGGGGAAGGCAGAGGCTTAACCCACTAAGCCACCCACGTGCCCCCCAAATTTACAATTTTTATACATTGTCAGGACATATATATCTATAGTCTGTTTTTCAACACTGTCAGGACATATATATCTATAGTCTGTTCTAATTTCTTAATTTTCACATTTGTTCTTAATTCTCCTTTTAAATATAGGCAATTTTATCACCAAACTTTTACTATTTGTGGAATCTTCTTCAAATTCCAAATACTACTATAGTCAATATTCATAAAGAAATAAAAACATGAACGGCATACTTGATATAAATGTCATTCTGCAGGGTGCCTGGGTGGCTCAGTCCTTAAGTGTCTGCCTTTGGCTCAGGTCATGATCCCAGTGTCCTGGGATGGAGCTTCACATTGTGCTCCCTGCTAGACTGAAAGTCTGCTTCTCCCTCTCCCACTCCCCCTGCTGGTGTTCCCTCTCTCTCTTGGTGTCAAATAAATAAATAATATTTTTTTAAAAAAAGTGTCATTCTGCAATTAGTTTGCCTTGTTTCTCTCTTGTGTTTATCCTAATTTTAATTACATGAGCTTGGGTTCCACAAACCCTCTTCCCCTGCTAGCCTTTGTTAAGAGAGAAGTGTTTTTTGTTTATTTTATTTATTTATTTATTTATTTATTTATTTGACAGAGAGAGATCACAAGGAGGCAGAGAGGCAGGCAGAGGGAGAGGGAAGCAGGCTCCCTGCTGAGCAGAGAGCCTGATTCGGGGCTTGATCCCAGGGGGCTTGATCCTAGGACCCTGAGATCATGACCTGAGCTGAAGGCAGAGGCTTTAACTCACTGAGCCACCCAGGCACCCCTCTACCACCATATTTTAAATTAAAAGAGGAAATGTACATATAAATTTGCATTTCTGGTTTAGAAATCCAGCAACCTGTTGATAACATGTGGAGTGAGTCAGCATCTTGGGAAACTCACACAAGGAAACATGGTTTCTCTGTGTTTCTTCTCTCCCATTGAGAAGGAACAATACCACTAACAAAATCTGCAGCTTTAAAAATCAGCCGTTGTCCTAGATTCATTTCCAACTGTCTATGGATTTTGTCCTGTTTTTGATTCATCTTGAGAAAAGCCTGACAGCCTAGGAGCTCTTTAAACACATATTGAATGAATAAGTGAATGAAATTTAAAAAGAAAGAAAGAAAGAAAGAAAGAAAGAAAGAAAGAAAGAAAGAAAGAAAGGTGTGGTTCTGCATATTCCCTTGCTGACTTTTTGTTTGATTAATTCTTTCTCCTTCTTGAGCCTAGGGCTCAGCACCTTTCAACCACCTCTGAACCACACAAGGTTGAAAGCGATTTCTTCTAGCACTCCCTTTCCCCTCCACACTCCCTCATCCACCCTCTCTACCTACACTTTCTCCATGGTCTCCTTTAATTACTTCCCATGGCAACAGACTGCTTCTCTGGGTAGATTGATTGTTAGTGATTTTGCATTGCCTTTTCCTCATTTTATGTTTTTCCTATACCTTAAAGAAATGTATACGATATGCTTACCTGTAGAAAATAGTCTTCAACTTTGTGGCAGGTTTATAGGATTTCGTTTATTTTGTCAAATACACACACACCAGTTTGCTTAATTAGGCAGTCTATTATTTAGAATAGCATTTAAAAACCACAGATGAGTAGAATGTGCACCTGTTCACAGTATAACAACTTTGGTATCTTACCTGATAAGCAGTGTTCTGTGTCTTCAGGTTGCATGACAGTATTTTGTTGTGCTTCTCCCGTTGAAGAAAAATAATTCTGAATTCATTCTTTTACTCTTCTTATCATTTTTGGGATTTTTATTCCAAAATTGCCATTTTTTCTCTTTCTGTATTAAAGTCCCTTAGTTATAGGCTACAAACATGTAACATGCACCAAGCAAATACCTAAGCCACTCTGGAGTAATTTAATTACACTTTGGAGTAATTAAAAACTTATAAAAATAATAATTTTGGATAATATTTTGCCAACTCTATCTTTCCCTTTATGGTCTTTTTTTCAAAGATTAATTACAAATGTTAAAATTTATTAATAATTTATGAAAGGGTCTATAATGTGCTTATTTTAGAACTTTAGTTTTAAAATATTCTCACAAAGCATTTATTTTGTAATTCATATAATCTGTCTGTTAATGTCAAAATATTATCAGATTTTTTTTTTTTTTTTAGTTTTGTAGTCCATGTTATACTTAGAATTTTATTAGAAGATAGCCACAAGAATAACTAAAGGTGAGCTTGGTGAATAATTTTGTAAATATCATATTATATTGGAAGTACATTGTATTCATGTATTAAAATATGTATCTATTACAAATAGATATATATTGGGGTGCTCAGTGAGTTAAAGCCTCTGCCTTCAGCTCAGGTCATAATCCCAGGGTGTTAGATTTCAGCCCCACATTGGGTTCTCTGCTCGGCAGGGAGCCTGCTTGCCTCTCTCTCTGCCTGCCTTTCTGCCTGCTTGTGATCTTTCTCTGTCAAATAAATAAACAAAATCTTTAAACACACACTCACACACATACACAAATAGGGATATATTGACCATAAGTAGATTTTTACAGAAAACCCTATTATTTTGTTTTTTATTTTTTTAAGATTTTATTTATCTCTTTTTTTTTATTGTTATGTTGGTCACCATACAGTACATTAGTTTTTTATGTAGTGTTCCATGATTCATTGTTTGCATCACACCCAGTGCTCCAAGCAATCCGTGCCCTCCTTAACACCCACCACCAGGCTCACCCATCTTCCCACTCCCCTCCCTTCTAAAATTCTCCAGTTGTTTCCTGGAATCCATAGTCTCTCATGGTTTGTCTCCCACTCCGATTTCTCCCCCTTCATGTTTCCCTTCTCCTAATGTCCTCTATGCTATCCCTTAGGTTTCACAAATGAGTGAAACCGTGTGATAATTAACTTTCTCTGTTTGATTTATTTCACTTGGCATAATCACCTTCAGTCCCATCCAAGTTGGTGCAAAAGTGGTGTTTTCATCCTTTCTGATGGCTGAGTAATATCAGGAAACCCTATTATATAAAAGAATATAGAAGAAGCTGATTTCTGACTAAGAAGGGTTGTCCGGAGGAACAGAGGTCTTATTGACTTAGCTTCCCTTTCTCAATGGCTCCATGTTCTACAGCTTAAAAACCACTGCTCTAAATGTGCTTTTACTGTTGTAATTTTAGATTGATAAAGCTGTAAGAGAAATGAGTGTTAAAGGCTCTCAGTCTTTGTGAGGTATCGAGGGAATTGTCACTTAGCTGATTCATGGCAGATTCAGGGCTGGTCACCAGACGCAGTGACTCATTGACTCCTTCCCACTTAACTTTGCTTAACAAGTACTATCATACTGAAATGAATGGAGCAGAGTCAAAATATATTTCACAGGAACATAGATAAATAAGTTTTCAATTTGAGTAGCATAAAATATATTTTTAAATTTTTTTTTCATTTTTCAAGCTTCTCAAGTAGAATATTTTAAACACCTTCCTTCTCAGTAAATTAACTAATGTTTATAAGATTGAAAATATAAACTACCTATTTATAGACTTCCCTCACTGGCAATTTTTGATGGGGCTTTTCTTAATCCAATAAAAAGAATCCCACACCAGTATTCCTTTTACTACCGTATGTTATCCAGAAAACAAAATATATTGTTTATAATAAAATACAAACAAAGTATTATTTTGTAATATCCCTCTTCTGTTGTAGCATTCTCTAGGTAATTATATCAAAAGTGGTTTTTTTTAAAATTTTTTTGTCTCTGGTTAGTATGTTGACTGAGATTTTGTTTTCTTTTTATAACAAATTTTGGTGCACAGCAGTTTTCTTCAGTAATGGAAAAACCATCAGATAAATGAATAATGAGATTGTATTGAGTTATGTATTTTTCATTCTCCTCTAATTTGATGTGATTGCGTTTTACTATGGCAACTAGGTTTTAACTAATTTCTTTCCTATTTTTTCAATTTAACTTGGACAATAGAGGCTATAAAGTGCCATTCACCTTTAATGTAAATAAAACTGATTCAAATGAAACAAGATATGCTTACAAAAATACTGAAAGGTTTAACAATATTGTGCACAATTTAATAAGAAAGTTTGTTTTAAATAAATCTTTGAATAATAACATCTTTTGTTAAATCTTCATTGGTCTTTTATAAATCATTCCATTAGATTATTGTAATGGCCAATATAATTATTTTAGGTACTATTAGTCAAGTTTTGCAAGAGTGAATTCGTATTTCTCTACAAAACAGTAAAATTTCCTTAAAGATACTGCCATCCTAAAAGGGGAAAAGAATCTAATATTAGCTAAAAAAAAAAAAGTTGATAAAATATTCTTTTGCAGAAAATGTTCAGGTTATATTTATAAAACTCAAAAAATGAAATTTGAGTTAATACTAGTATAAAATTATAGTTAATATGTTTCTCCCAAAATAATATTGTAAAGGGGATTATGACACATATAGGATAATGTTTTTGAAATATTTTATGATGTAAATTTTATTACAGGAAAAATAGAAGTAACCACTTCTCATATATTTGAAATTCTGTTAAATCAATTTCTGAGTTTTCTGAAATAAGGGTTTGATTTTAATACAAACAGATTTTCCATCAATTATCTACATTATGAAAAACAGTTTTAGAAGTAATATTATCAGTGTCTTCAGCACATTCTGGAATCAACTAATACGAACAACACAATTTTGCTTACTCACTAAACTAGCAACCATTTTGTCAGCAAAACAGTTACCTTCTATTTAAAATTTTTGTTCTTTGACATTTTATTCATTTAAATATGGTAGCGGCAATGATGAAGCTGGTACTATGCTCTAGTGATTCTTATCCCATAAAGTAGATAAGTTTATTTTACAAATTTTCAGATGAGGAAAGAAAGTAAATATTTTTCTTTGATTTCATTCCTGATTAATGAATAACTAATATTTATTTGTTTGTTATGTATTTTTATTCAAATAGAATTGACAATTTTCACTAGTTTCAGGGGTACTACATACTGATTTGACAAGGTTATATATTATGCTTTGCTCACAAGTGTAGCTACCATCTGTCCCCACATATTATTATTACTATATCTTAGATTATATTCCTTATGCTGTGCTTTTTATTTTTCATGATTTACTCATTCCGTAAGTGGAGGCCTGTATTTCTCACTCTGTAAATAAACAATATTTAAACAATGTTATACAAGATATAAATATTTCCCTTAATAGGAAAGTATTCACTATGGTTACTCCAAATACCAAGGTAAACTTAAGGGTAAGTAATTTAAGCCTTTCATGTCCTCTATCTTTCACTATTACTTTTAATCTGCTAAAATGTTGACATTTACAAATGTTTTATAATAAATTATCTCAAGCAAAATCAACCTAAAAAGTATTAAAACAAGACATATTATAATCAAATTGTTAAAAGTCAAAGACAAAGAGAATTTTGAGAATGGAAAGAGAAAAAAAAGAAGCCACCCTACACACAAGGGAACACTCATAAGATTCTCAGTGGATTTCTCAGCAGAAAGCCTCCATTCCAGGAGGAAGTACAAAGATATATTCAGAGTGCTGAGAGGGAAAAAACTGCCAACCAAAAATATTAACTTACAAAGCAGTTCTTCAGAAATAAAAGTGGTATAAAATCATTCCCAGAAAAACAAAATGTAAGAGTGTATCACCACTAGCTGTGTCTTACAAGAAATGCTTTAAGGGTGTTCTTAAAGTTAAAAGAGAAGGATACTATGTGACATGAAAATATCTGAAAAGACATAAATAAATGGAAAATATTCTGAGTTCATTGACTAGAAGAATTAATACTGTGAGAATGCCCATACTATCCAAAGCCGTCTACAAATTTAATGCTATGCCTATAATAAAATTACAAGGGCATTTTTCACAGAAATAGAAAAACGAATCTTAAAATTAGTATGGAACCACAAAGGGTTCTGAATAACCAAAGCAATCTTGAAGAAGAACAAAACCAAAGACATTCTACTTCCTGATTCTAAACTACATTACAAAACTATAGTAATCAAAACAATATGTGATACTGGCAAAAAACAGACACATAGACCAAAGCAACAGAATGAAGAGCCCAGAAATAAATGGAAACATATGTGACCAACTAATTTATGCAAGGGTGCCAAGAATAACCAATGAAGGAAGGATAGTTTCTTTAATAAACAGTAATGGGAAAATTGGATATTCAAATATAAAAGAATGGAATTGGTCCTTATCATGCACTAAATATACAAAAATCAATTCAAATAGATTAAGTATTTAAAAGTAAGACCTTAAATTACAAAACTCCTAGAGGAGACACTGGGAAAATTAGACTACAGACTTTGCAGTGATTTTTGGATAGGACACCAAAGGCACAGGAAAAAAAGGAAAAGTGGGACTACGTTAAACTAAAAAGCTTCTGTACAATAAAGGATACCATAAACAAAATGAAAAGGGAACTTATGGAATAAAAGAAATATTTGCAAGTTGCATATTTAATATGGGGTTAATAATCAAAATATATAAGGAACTCACAAATCAATGGAAAACAATAACTAATAACAATAATAATAATCCCATTAAAATCCATTCAGAAGACTGAATGACATTTTTCCAAGACGGCATACAGATGGCAAAGAGACATATGAAAAGATGCTTAACATCACTAACCATCAGGGAAATGAAAATCAAATCCACAAGATACTATCTCAGACCTGTTGTGATGTCTTTTATCAAAAAAGACAAGAAATAATGAGTATTGAGACTTTGGAGAAATTAGAACCCTGTACACTTTTGTATTTTGTATTTATGTATATCAATAAGTACAGATATTATTGAAAATAGTAACTTCTCAAAAAATTAAAAATTAGAACTATCATATGATTCAGTAATATCAATACTCAGTATATTTGAAAACATGCTATTGAATATTTCTTTCAACTCAGTTATTGTCCATGATCAATAGTGTTAAATATAAATCTCACCCATTTTTCTTTATATTCTTCATGATGATCTTAAGGTAACAACCCTTTATAGGTAATCTCATGAAATAATACAGTTTATCATGATTATATATTTTTAATAATTTTCCTGGTTACTAAGCATGTATTTCATGAATAATGAAACTGTACTGTCTTTCTCATTTATTAATTGTGCATTCAAATCTTAAATATAGTAGAGATTTATTTTTGTCTATTAGTATTAGAAAATATTCAGTGGTCACTCTCATTTCATATCCATAATTAGTTGCTCCAAGACCATTCATTGGATCATTTTCTTCACTTATTTGTTGTGCTATTTGTATCATATATCAAGGTCCCTTATGTATGCATATATATGTTGTCAAAGAAAAATTGCCCTGGACAAGTCAACAGGGAAGGACGTCATTAATCAAGAGTATTGTAATAGGGGAGAAAAACTGAATTCAACTCTGAGACAAAAGACAAGAGAACTTTTCAGTGCTGGGACAAGCTAGTGGAAAAGTACAGGATGAAGTTGGGAGAGGGCAAATGTGTCAATGGGTTAGATCATCTGTCTGTTAACTGAAGCTGCACAAGTTAGATTCATACACTTTCATGCAGATTAGGAGGCAAGGGCACTATGTTTCTTGGTGATTACACTTTGGAGAAATGACTTTCAGATCCTTAACACATTCCTGAATTATAAAACTGTCCAGGGGCTGGAAGAAGATTAATACCCCAAAGGAGCAGAGAAAACATTTAAAATTACAAGTTTTCTAAGTAAATTCTCTTAAGAAAAGGGATTCAGGGGCCTAGGTTAAGAACTTTGTCTAAAGATTAGTCAGACTAGGGGTGCCTGGGTGGCTCAATGGGTCAAGCCTCTGCCCTTGGCTCAGGTCATGATCTCAGGGTCCTAAGATGGAACAGGGCATCAGGGTCTCTGCTCAGCGAGGAACCTGCTTCCCCTTCTCTCTCTGCCACTTGTGATCTCTCTCTCTGTCAAATAAATAAATAAAGTCTTAAAAAAAAAAAAAAGGATTAGTCAGACTAAGGAGAATGTTAAAACTGTCTTGGTCAGTTTTTCTGCTCCACATTCTGTGCTCTGATTGATTTACTTTATTTCGATCACAGTAGTTTCCTAAAAGCCTTTAAATCTGAAAAGATGACTTTCTATATTGTTAAATCATAATTCTGTTGAATATATAGGCTAACAAAATGCATATTTTTTTGGTCTTCTCATCACTGAAAATTATATTTCTATTTATTTATAAATAGAAATTTTATAAGATGTTTTTATAAACCATATTATGTTTTTATTATAAAACATATTATGTTTTTATAAAACATAAGATGTTTCACCTTTCTTCACAAAGTTCTTCAATATATTTTTACATATATGACAATAAATTTTATGTTAATTTTTGTTTAAAATTGATTTGTGTTGTATTTTTAGAGCCATGTTATTACTTTAAAACCAGTAAACTTATTGAACTCTTACAAGTTTTAACATAACCAAAAACTTGATATTGTCTATAAACAAAATGTTGCTTCTCAAAAAAAATTTTATTTTCTGTTATTTCTATTAATTAGAAATTATTTTGTATTTATTTTCAACTGTCTTAAGAGTCTTTTAGCTTTCTTGTTTTAAAAAAAATAATGCTTTTTCGTAAAAGGGGAGTGCGTGTGTGTGTGTGTCTGTGTCTGTGTGTGTAAAGTTGTTACTGCCCAAAGTGAAATTATACTATAAATCATTATTATTTAAAATAGAACCATACTAGCTCAGCCATTCTTTATGTATGTCTACATATGTGCCAACACATACACTCATACACACACCATCACCAAATAAGAATGAAAAAATCACATAAAGACGATATAGTTTACTAATAGTTATTGCCATGTAATTCTTGGATCATTTTTTTAAATGTCAAAATGAAACATGGCATAATGGTTGAGGCAAACACTTTTTTTAATTAAAGATTTTATTTATTTATTTGTCAGAGAGAGAGAGAGAGCACAAGCAGGCAGAGTGGCAGGCAGAGGCAGAGAGAGAAGCAGGGTCACTGCTGAGCAAGGAGCCCTAGGCAGGACTCGATTCCAGGACTCTGGGATCATGACCTGAGGCAAAGGCAATGGTTTAACTGACTGAGCCACCTAGGCATCCCAAGGGGGGCAAACACTTTTAATTCTGGCTCCACCAAATAGCAATTTTAGTGTAGGAATATTCAAATGAATTTGGACCATAAAATAAAAACAAACAAACACCTTACCCAGAATTTTCAGGCACTTAAGTACTTAGAATCTGATAGTAGGGTGCCTGGGTGGCTCAGTCTTTAAGCCTCTGCCTTCAGCTCAGGGCCCACATCGGGTTCCTTGCTCTGCAGGAAGCCTCCTTCTTCCTCTCCCACTCCCCCTGCTTGTGTTCCCTCTATCTCTCTGTGTCTCTCTCTGTCAAATAAATAAATAAAATCTTAAAAAAAAAGAACCTGACAGTATTATCATTGTTATTATAATTAATGTTATTACTGTTGTTTATTAGGCATTGACTTTCCACTTTTAAAATTAGTTTGTATTTTTTTTAATTTTTTAAAAATTTTTAATTTATTTGACAGAGATCAGAAGTAGGCAGAGAGGCAGGCAGAAAGAGAGAGGAGGAAGCAGTCTCCCTGCCGAGCAGAGCGCAATGTGGGACTCGATCTCAGGACCCTGAGATCATGACCTGAGCTGAAGGCAGAGGCTTAACCCACTGAGCCACACAGGCGCCCAAAATTAGTTTGTACTCTGTTAGTCCTACAAAAAAAAAAAAAAAAAAAATAGAGAAGCAAAAAATCTTCTTTGCCTCAAGAGGACAAGTTGCATCTAAGAATATCAAGACTTTTCTGAGTGAAATTTATCAAATTTCAGCTGTGCTCCTCAAACGAACTCTCCTCACAAACTTGAACATTTAGGCCAAGAAGAAAAAGTTAAATGAATTATGTGGATCTCCCATTTATGAAACACCAAGTAATTATGGGGACTCATAAACTCTAGATATCATATCTAACATTAAGAGAATAGCCTTCCTCACCACCGATTATTTTCATGTGGGAATGTGCACCCCACACTGTAAGATAAAGAATTTAAAAATTTTTATATAAAATCCCCAAAGTAGGTAGTTACTAAATGATCAAAAAACAATCACTTAAATCCTCCCATTGTTGTCAAAATTGCAGGGCTGCTCTGGACAACTAGATCGGTAATATTATTCACCTCAACAGCAGTAATTTGATTTTAAACATCGTTAACAGTCATGACAGAAAATTTTTCATAATGCTAATTAAATTTAGACCAGTCTTATTTAGATCACATACATGCAATTGGAAATTTGGACATGGATTAAGACATTTGAGTAATGTTGAAAAGGGTTTTAAGATTGTTTTTTCTTTTTTTTTTCTTAAGGATTTTATTTACTTATTTGACAGAGAAAGAGAGAGAGAGAGAGAGCGTGCATAATGGCAGGGACAGAGGGAGAGGGAGAAGCAGCCTCCCCATTGAGCAAGGAGCCTGATGTGTGACTCTATCCCAGGACCCTGGGATCATGACCCGAGTCCAAGGCAGCCACTTAACCGACTGAGCCACCTGGGGCCCCAGGATTGTTTTTTCTTTACGGGTATTTTGCTTTACTATCCATAATTATTTTAGAAATGTTTTTTTAAAAATTATCTAATCTATTATTTTAGCATGTCATATTCAAATATATTTATTATCTTTTCCAAAATATATTCCATATATGTGTATGTACATGCATTTATTTTGTTATTTTAGATTTTACTCTCCAACTTATATTTATTGCTAATGGAGTGCTTGTTTCCTCTCAAACTTAAGAAAGCACTTACATAGGCTTCATTCAATAGGTATCTCTTGATTTTAAACAGACGCATTTGAGAGCAAAGAAAAAAAACTCAATTTCTAGATTTTAAAAGTTCTTAGATTTAGATGTTTATCTTATTCTTAAGTGTTGAGAATATAGCTGAAGCACTTGGAAATCACTACTTTAAGCACAAACAAAATCAATCATGTCTAGAACTAAGTAAACAAAATACGGGCTATTTGGGGGTAGTTATTTTATGTATATAATATTCAGATTTCACAAATACCTTTTAAAAATCATAGCAGCATGACATACCCTATGACTTATGAGGTGGGACAAAATACTTTTTTTTTTTTTTGTAGCAATTTCCCTTATTTATCTATAGAAAATATCTCAATGAGACATTTAACAGAGAAGACAGTTTAATGGGTGAATTCTACGATTCCTAAGCAGTTATTTTTTTTATTATTATTCTGCACATTATAGAGGCATGACTTATGTGAAGGCCATTGTAATTTCTATTGTTAGAGTAGTAATTTGTTTCGGTGCAGAATGACTAGCAACTCTTATGCAGTCTGTGAGCTATGGCAGCAATAATAGGGAAACATTCCCATGGTCCATTTACAAGATGAGGTTGCATAAAGTCCATCTGATTACATATAAGTGGTTATTAGAATAGGTCCTCAAACAAGAGTCATAGGAGAGCTATAAATTCTCAGCCATCTATTTTCAAGTCATTTTATGAGAACTGTAGTTTCATGCATATTGGACACTTCATTGTCATTGGCTTTGGAGCAAGAATAAATGGCACATTCACAGGCCAGATACAGACATCTTGGTTCAAGTGTCATTGCAAACTGCACTATTAGCAGAGAAATATTAAAGAGGGAAAATATATATTGATAACAATCACTTTGACTCTGCAAAATAGGAATGTTAATTCATTACATGTATCAGAAGCTATTATGAAGTTCTAAAGACAGACATCTTTTGTTGCAAGAGAAGCATTCTGTAATTTATCAGCTTGAAGCCTCACAGTACTGGACGCCCTTGGGTTGCTGCATAAGAAAATTGCAAACATGCACATACAAAACCAATCAGAGTATTCATGTAGAGGGATAAATTTAAAGAAAGTTGCTTTTGCCATGCCAACACACAAAGGCCCAGGTTTCTTAGAGTGTGTTTGTTCATTCATTCATTCTGTTTCAAGACCTCTAACCCCCATGGTGATCCAAAGCCAAAGTGAACTCACACAGAATTAAGCCGTGGAACACTGAGAATTCCTGTGGTTTGAGAGAGGGTTTCCAGGCGGCTTGTGGAAGGCACTATTGACAATTATCTGGGAATAGAAGCTGAAGAATCAACTGGGAGCTTTCAAAATTCAGTTGTAAAAAATACTCTTCTGGTTCTATATGTGTTAATTTCATTTGGATTTTAACTTTAATCCAAAGTTTCCATTAAGGGCTTCTGGGTGGCTCAGTGGTTTAAAGCCTCTGCCTTTGGTCCTGGGATGGAGATCCACATTGGGCTCTCTGCTTAACTGGGAGCCTGCTTCCTCCTCTCTCTCTCTCTGCCTGCCTCTCTGCCTACTTGCCATCTCTGTCAAATAAATAAATAAAATCTTAAAAAAAAAGTTTCCATTAAATGTATAAAATTAGGTCATTGAAGTTAAAAATATGTGAAGGTGAAGTTACTTCAACAACAGCAAAAAGGCAATGTAAGAGAATTGTTGGCCACTTGTTTTAAAGAGCCATCTTTTCACTACTCATAAATATATTTTTTAAAGATTTTACGTATTTCTTTGTCATAGAGAGAGAGAGAAAGAGAGAGCACAATCTGGGGAGTGGAAGGGAAAGAGAGAAGCAGACTCTCTGTGGAGCAAGAAACCGGACATTACACTCAATCCCAGGACTCTGGGATCATGACCTGAGCCAAAGGCAGACATTCCACTGACTGAGCCACCCAGGTGCCCTGAAAATCTTAATATTAGATGTCTATTGAAGGAGACAGCTTTATATTTGATATATTTATGGCCCAAATAATTAATAACAAAAATGAATTTTAGCTGCTCTAGCAAACAACTAAAACTTCACATCTTTAAGATAGAAAGGAAGAAGAAAGTTAATTTTTAAAATAGCTTGCTTATAAGTAGACTTTCAGAGCAGTCAGAATAAATAGAGTGAAATCATTCAATACAGAGAGTAAAATTATTTTTAGGAGGTTCAGTGATATTTCAAAGACCAAATGAAGTTTGATGAGAAGATACCAAGAAGTTAAACTAAACTAAAATCCTAGAAGCCAATATCTTAGAGAAAAATAAAAAGCAAATATTCTGCTGTTTTTGCTGCTGGTGGGGAAAAAATAAGAAACTTTGGTAAAAAATGAGGCAAAGTTAAAAACGTTTTTTATCTACGATAGTTTCTATAAATCTTCATTTGTATGAAATCTATTTAATAAAGAGTGTATTTATACAATGTTCATATGTCTAGCATGATATGCCAATTGTTACTGTGACTAATAAATTAATCAAAACAAAGTATAATACATTAATAAAACAACTCTGAAAATGTATTTTGTATGAAGAACATAATGTAAGATCAACTATCTAGTTGCTTCCCTTGAAATTAATTCTATAATGGAGAAACTAAACAAGGCATAAATCAAATAGGGGTTGTTTTCAAAACTTCTGACTGGGAGGTACTTGTTAAACTTACCTCTCTTTTAATATATTTAAAATTAAGCAATATTTTGGTTTAGCAATATATTAATCAACATAGCAGATTCTTTACAATATCAACATGATCTTGAAAATAGGTCATTTCTGTACCTATAGAAAACTTAGCATAGACTAAGGTGCAAGATAATATGCTATCTCTTTATCCTAATTGATTTCGAATTTCTTCCTTTTTTTATAAATTAATTTATTTATTTTCAGAAAAACAGTATTCATTATTTTTTCACCACACCCAGTGCTCCACGCAATCCGTGCCCTCCATAATACCCACCATCCGGTACCCCAACCTCCCACCCCCCCGCCACTTCAAACCCTTCAGATTCTTTTTCGGAGTCCATAGTCTCTCATGGTTTACCTCCCCTTCCAATTTCTCCCAACTCCATTCTCCTCTCTAACACTCCCTGTCCTCCATGCTATTTGTTATGCTCCACAAATAAGTGAAACCATATGATAATTGACTCTCTCTGCTTGACTTATTTCACTCACCATAATCTCTTCCAGTCCCGTCCATGTTGCTACAAAAGTTGGGTATTCGTCCTTTCTGATGGAGGCATAATACTCCATAGTGTATATGGACCACATCTTCCTTATCGAATTTCTAATAGTGGTGCAAAATGTTTGTTTCTTCTAGCTTTCACTGTTGCTTCAAGAAGGACTTGGTAGACAATATTTTTCCCATTGTTATTATGTTTTCTTTATTAAATTTACAAATAGAGTAATTTAGTGAAAAGTGTTGAACTTTATAAATCTGGTTTGAGTTCAGCTTTAATACACGAATGCCTAAAAGTTGTCACTCGCAACTTTATGGAAAAAAAATGCTGGAAAACTCAAAGTCAATTAATTTTCTTGCACCTAAAAAAAGCCCCCACTTCCAAATCTGGGTTGTGGAGACCACAGCTGGTAAATCATTTTACCTGGAGAATAACACATATTGTAAAGCTATAGAAACAGAGAGAGTTTTGGTTTTGGTTAAAGACTGGACATACACGGTATCTATAGGTCAAGGGAAGAGAGTGTAGACACAGACATATATGTCTTTGTCTAGAAATAGACATAGACATATACGTCCATGTCTAGAAATAGACATACCAATATCGTGAACTGATCTTTGACAAAGGTATTCAATGAAAA
Organism: Mustela putorius furo; assembly: GCF_011764305.1. Classification (NCBI taxonomy): domain Eukaryota; kingdom Metazoa; phylum Chordata; class Mammalia; order Carnivora; family Mustelidae; genus Mustela; species Mustela putorius. The sequence continues at coordinate 6,405,409 of NW_025421397.1, forward strand.
AGGATAGATTTTCAACAATAACACTAGAAAAACTAGAAATTTTTCTATACGCAAACAAATCTAGATGCAGACCTTTCACAAAAGTGAAAAAAAAAGAAAGTGGATCATAGACCTAAATGTAAAACACAAAACTATAACATTTCTGGAAGTAAATACAGGAGAAGACCATGTGGATCATAGGTTTGGTGATAATTTTAGATGTAACCACAGAAGCAAAATATGTAGAAGAAATGGCTGTTAATCTTTATTAAAATTAAAAACTTTGGCTTTGTGAAAGAAAGCATTCAGAGAATTAGAAGACAAGCTACCAACAAGGAGAAAATATTTGCGAAATATGCATTGAATATAATACTAATTTACAGAAAGAACTCTAAAACTCAACACTGATAAAAGAAAAAAAAATCAACACAATGAAAAACTGGGCAAGTGATACAGACATTTCACCAAAGAAAATATACAGATGGAAAATAATCATGGGAAAAACAACATCACTTGTCGTTAGAACATTGTGAATTAAAGCAACAATGAGATAGTACTACACACCGATTAGAAGAGTCAAAAATCCCAAAACTGGCCACACAATATGCCAGTGAAGATGTGGGATACCAGAAACTCTGATTCATTGCCCTTGCGAATGCAAGAAGGCACAGCCCCTTTGGGAGACATTTTATAGGTCTCTTACAAAGGTTAATCTAATGATACCAGAAGATCCAGCAGTCATGTTCCACACACAAAACCTGCACATGCAGAGCTTCATTCGTGATCATCCCAAACCAGAAGCACCCAAACAGCATTTCAGTAAGTGAATGGATAAGTAAACTGTATGACATCTATATAAAATACCATTATTCAGCAATAAAAAAGGGGGCAAGTAACAAAAAGACATGGATGAGCCTAAAATAAGTATTAAAACATGAATCAACCTAAGCAAAGGCAACCTGTGATTCCAATTATATGGGATTCTGCAAGAAGGCTAAATTTAAAAGAATAAAAATGTCAGTGATTTAAAATAAATATGAGACCATGCTGTTCTGCTATAAAGAAATGATCAAATAAAAACAGTTGAGAAGAAGATAGATAAGTCTTGTATAGAATAATTCCAATAATGTAGATACTCTTACCCTGATTGAAGGGATGCATGAACTTGTAGCCCTTCAGCATATGTTGTGCATGCTGATCCTGAAGAGAGTTGAATAGAAAAAGGAAAAACTTACTTTATAGTGGAGAAAACTGACAAACATCAACTCAGCCTTGCGGTCAAGGTCAACATCAATAGGTTGGATGAAAATGGCACTTTACCTCTGTGGTCTTTCTCCACCAAACCATAACCCCACTCTAATCTGAGAAAAACAATAGATAAATTCCGATAAAAAGATGTACTTACAAAATACCACTGCTTATAACTCTCAAGGTCATCAAAAACACAGTGGGTCTAGGAAACATTCACAGTCAAGAAGAACCTGAAGAAACATAATGAAGTGTACTTTTTATCCTAAATATGATCTTGTAAGAGGAAAAAGGACATTAGTTATAAATTAAGACAACTGAGTGCTTGCTTCGGCAGCACATATACTAATAAATTAAGACAACTGAAATATACTTTGACCTTAGTAAGGTATCAATATTTGTTCAGCATTTTTGACAAAATCTGCTATTCTAACGAAAGATCATAATAACAGCAAAAAAACAGTAAAAAAACTAGGGACAAGATATATAATAAGAACTCTCTACTATACTTTCAGGTTTTTTTTTTAATTGAAAACTTAAAAAAATTTTAAAAAGGTTATTAAAAAATGCATCCAGGGGTGGCTTGGTGTCTCAGCTGATTAAGCGTCTGCCTTCAGCTCAAGTCACGATCCCAGAGTCCTGGGACCAAGCCTTGTGTCAGGCTACCTTCTCAGCAGGGACAGCAGGGAGTCTGCTTCTCCTCCCTCTGCCCCTCTCCCCCATTCATATTCTATCTCTCTAGCAAATAAATAAATAAATAAATAAATAAATAACATAGCATAGCAGATCTTCAGGAAATGCTTTTCAAATACTTGGTTAAGTGTCCACATATCTAATAATACATGTAGGGTTATAAAGGTGTGAATAAATTATTGTTAAAACCAAAGATTTATTTAAAGGAATATAGCAATTTTTTAGTTTTCAACATAGTATCTATAACAAAATGTTGGCTTATTTTTTATTGTCCTCATCCTCTGGTTCATGTGTGTGCTTACATACATTCTTCTTTTAGGATCACAAAGCTACAGACATTTCTAAACTTATAAAGGTCTAGAAATGTACATGGCACTTGGAGATGTCAGCAGAAACCTCATACACTATGTTAGTAAATGTCAGGTGCTGTTGAAATTCTTTTGCCAAGATATATAAATGAATAAACTTCAATAAGGACTGGGAAAGAGTTGCCTTCGGGTTGAACTTCGTGTGTTTATATATTGGGTTGTTTTCTTTGCTTACACATTTTCTGCCCCAGAGCCCAAAATGACAGTCCTTTCGTAGAAACTTGCTGTTCCTTCTTCAGTAGAAAATCCCTGCCTGGGACGCCTGGGTGGCTCAGTGGGTTAAGCGGCTGCCTTCGGCTCAGGTCATGATCCCAGTGCCCTGGAATCGAGTCCCGCATCCAGCTCCTTGCTTAGCAGGGAGCCTGCTTCTCCCTCTACCTCTGCCTGCCAATCTGTCTGCTTGTGCTCACTCTCGCTCCTCTCTCTCTGACAAATAAATAAAATAAAATCTTAAAAAAAAAAAGAAAAGAAAGAAAAGAAAAGAAAATCCCTGCCTGATACTTCTAAAACTGCCTTATTTCTCTTCATTCACTGTCAGAGGATGGGGTGGAAAATGGAAAGGAAACATTATGTCCAATCTTGTTACTATTCAGAAATGGACAGTATTTTTCATTCTGAGAGTAACTAGTACTACTATAGCTTTCATCATCAGGTGATGGATATAAATTTATTGATGGGATTGAATGATCAAAGTGAATTTTTTTCTTAAAATCTGCACTATGCAATATTTATTCTTAAAAATGAAACAACCCATAAATCTTTGTGGATAAATTCCAACACCCAGTTTTCTGATTTCCATTAGTTCTTTGATAAAACCTGAGTTGATTGGCGTAGTAGTGGAAGATTTTGGTTATTATTATAGGAAAAATAACAACAATAACAACAATGTATCAGTCTTTTTTCAAGAAAAATTTAATGAAAGTTATTTTATTTTACATCTTTATTATGTACCTGTAAATATCAAACTAGTGAGAATATCAGCTACAGCTGACAAAGATGGCAAGTGTAGCTCTGGCATATCTTGACTTTCTGGCCTACTTCTAAAGTACTTACACTGAATTTGCTCTTTCCAGTTCAACTTTATCCTATAATCCAAAATTTTACTCAGTCTTTTTTTCAATTTATACCAAATATTTTGTCTTTATTTCATAGTATTCTTTACATAATCACTTCTGTGATGTACAGAAATGTTAATCATCTCTGAAGTCAAGACAAAAAACTATTTTCTAACTCATAATTTACATGAGAAAAGGGGCAACTAAGTTTGAATACAACTTAATATGTGTATATATATATATGAAATATGTAGTATATCACATAAATAGCTATATGTGATGCATTAATGTTCCTGTAAACTGTACTTATGCAAGAATGAAATGGGATATATGTAATAATTCAGGAGGTTACCCTGAGTTACACTGTCTGCTAGTTCAAGTCAAAAGAAACAAGTTAATTAAGAATTAAGTTCTGGCCCCCAAAGTGCAAAGGGAAATTTCCCCTTTATCTCACCCTTATTTGTTTTGGTTTGTTTGTGTTTTTTCAGGATGAACTTCTCAGTCTGTCTGAGAAGTTCTAGTTTGATGCCTGATGTTCTGACAAAATAATTGATAGTATCCCCTTTCACTCAGAAATGTCTCCTTTTAGAAGGTGTATTATATGGTATCACAATAGAAGGCCTCCCATCCATCATCAGTACCATCTCTTTTTCTATCCTCTCGAAGGTGAAGACTCTCCCCTTTAATAAGACGGATATGAAAAATAAGAAATAGGTTTTTCCTTTGCAGTAATCTGTATTATTATTCACATTTGAAACTTTGGTGCAGGGCACCTGGCTGGCTCATGAGGGGACAAAAGCAACACTTGATCACAGGGTTATGACTTCTAGCCTCACATTAGGGGTAAAGTTTACTTAAAAAATAAAAGTTAAAAAAGTAAGATTTTGGTGCAAATTTTGATACCCCAGGATAGTAGTATTAGAAATCATCCTCTAATTATAAAACGTGAAGATTTTCACTAAGGATATATCTTAGTATGAAGATTAAAACACCCCTTGTCTATTTACACTGAAGAAAAAAAAATAGCAGATAGAATTTATTTCAAAGAGGAAAATCAAAGTAGATGTAAAATTTTATCATGAAAAGTAATTTTTGTGAATTTCAATGAATATTCAGGGTCATTAAGTATGGGAAAGGGTAAACTAGGTATAGGTCCCCTCAAAGACAAGCAAAAGCACATACATATTTTTATACTATTTTTTATTATTTTTTTATTTTGAAATTTTTTTCTTAAAGTCTACTTTTTGAAATAGTTTTTTTAATCCATTTTGAAATAATTTCTGATTTATAGATAAAATACAGTACAAAGTTTTCTGTACTCTTCACTTAGCTTCTTATGATGTTAACATCTTATATAACTAAAGTACATTTATCAAACAAAAAACATTATAAAGATGTACCCACATTTTTCATTTTCTACTGTTGTTTCCATTAGGAATCAATCTAGGACACTGTACTGCATTTATTTCTTAGGCTGCCATAGTCTGCTTCGATCTGTGACAGTTTTTCATTCTTTTCAAGACCTTGACTTTTTTGAAAATTAGTTTTCAATATTTTGTAGATCTCCCCTTAATTTCAGTTTGAGTAGTGTTTCATAATGAGTTACGGGGCTTGAGAAAGAACAGGACAGGTGACCTCATAGCATCATATCAGGGAGTACCTGCTATCCACGTCTTAACACTGATGACATTAACCTTGATTACTTGATTAAGAGTCTGACATAGCAAAGCTACTTCTTTCCATGCCATCCTCAGTTTGTAGGAAGGAAGTCATTAGGTCCAGTTCACACTCACAGGATGGAATTAACCACCAACTTCTGAAGGGAGGGCTAGCCTGTAATTTGTAGGCCTGTGATCAAACCACCACAGTAATTAGAATTATTTTTGATGGAATACTTTGAGTCTATGCATGTATTCTGTTTCTTAAATCTTCATCTACTATTTCACTAAGTCATTGGATCTTAGCTATAGCAACTATTATTATGCTGTTCTGATGAGTTTTTTCTTTCATTGCTTATACATTTATTATTTGGAATTCTTCAGAAGGAAAATATTTCCCTTATCTAACATTTATTTAATAATTTGTTTACATCAGGATAAACTTGAAGATATTCCTTTTGTTCTTTTTTAATCATAATTCATACAGTCCTTGTTTAATTTTGTTATTCTAATTTTTCTGGCTTTAGCTTCTGGAAGTTCTTTCAGGTTGGTGCTTGGTGTTAAAAAATCTTCCTTATCTTATGGCTTATGATATATGTGGCCCTCCTCCGAGAATCAAACATTAATTCAAATAGTCCTTGATCTTTTTACTGAGAAACTGGGTGCAAAGATTGCTCATTTCTCTTGTGGTGTCACTGCTTATAGCCTGTCCCAGAATACAGAATTAGAAAATATATGTATGTTTTCATATCTGTGTATGTACTTATATTTATAATTACTTCTATACCTGTCAATCTCTTTCTCTCTTTCTCTCTCTCTCTCTCACACACACACACACACACACACACATATGTTCATACCACTATCTTCTACTCTGATCCAACAAGAAAGGTTTCATTTATACCTTCAATTTTGACATCACCTGGAATTTTTTTTTTCCTCAGACTTTGCAAACTTACCACTTTTTAAGAAAACTCTTCGATAGTTCTGGGGTTTTTGCTTACATACTCTTCCTAAAATGATCTCCCCCCCCACCAGATTTCTAGACATTCACCCTTCTGTTTTTCAGGAGCATAATTCTATCATCTCCCCTTTCAGTGTGTGTGTGTGTGTGTGTGTGTGTGTGTGTGTGTGTGCGTGTGCACCCTTTCTTTTCAGAAAGCAATTCATAATTCAGCATGCTTAAGTGCCTTTTATTTAATATAAATTCTATTGACTTACACTCAGTTTCTCAATTGGTCTACCCAACTTCACCCCAAAAACCTCTACTTTATTATGACTAAATAAATATCTAAAATAGATCCTGCTCCTCTTCAATGTTTTTCTGACTTTTTTTCAGATAAAATCCAAATGTCTTAAAATAATGCAAAGCTCACCATGATAGAACCCACATGCTACTTTAGACTCACATCTGCCTGCCCAATTCAGGATTAATTCAAATACATCCCCCCCCCCGAATATCAAGTTATTTCTTTTCTCCTTTCTCGTCCCCCCATCTAAATGGTTGAATTGCACATCATTCTTAAAAATGCATAAAATTGTAATCTATCAAAATATTTTTCATGTGGTCACCTCACAATTGAGAGAAAGAACATTGCCAACATTCTAGAACCACTGCCCAACTTTTAATGATATTTTCCTTATTCACTGATTCCTCCTTTTCTTTCTTCCAACTTTTTGATTACTAGCACCATGATTCATTTTAAATTTGCCTAAATGAAATCCTAACTGAATTTTGCTTGAGCCCACAGTATACTTTTCAACCATTTTGTTGCATGAAGTTAAAATATGTTTATTTATTGTTTTTCTTTAAAAGAATATAGAAGACATTATTTATCTATCATATTGTTGAGGGACATTTGGATTTTCACAAGCCTTGGCAACTAAAAAAATGATGATTTCTGCAGAAATGCATAATTAAAGATATATATACACCTGAGTTTGGAATCATTGTGTCATATACATAAATTTCATAATTTGGTAGATAATGACACAGTGTTTTTCAAATTTGTTGTAATGATTTAGTCTTCTACTGGAATCACATTTTATTTGAATCACATCTTCATCACACTTAGAACAGTTATAGCTCTCTTCAAATTTTAGAAACATAGTATCTATGTGTGGTTATTAATATTTCATGGTGGTTTTATTTTGCATTTATCTGGTTACTCATTAAGTAATACATTTTAAGGTGTTTATTAACCATTTGAATATCTTCTGTTTGGAAATGTCCAATTATGTCTTTTGATTCATTAAAGATCTGTATCCATTGTTATGTCAGCCCTTCACTGGTTATACGTGCTGTGAATATCTGCTCCACTTGTTATTTAACATTTATTAGTATTTTGTTCAATGAAATAGTTAAAAAATAATTCAGAAAAGAGACTAGTCTGATTAGTATTTATAGCTGATGAGCTGATGGCATCCTGATTAAGAAACCACAATCTTAATCATTCCTTCAAGTGTTCATTTAAAATTTGAATTTGGGAACTTGGTAAAAATGAAATAATTCACTAATGAAGTAAGTATTTAACTTAAACCATTGAAATAGCTTTTTCTTTAGTAAATTTAGATATATACTTTCATTTTCTATGAGAATGGCAGCTTTGCATTTTGGATTGTGAAGATTTAGATCTCCTAATTGAAATCTCTAGGTTATAAAAGTTTATTTGTGGCTTGTTCCCTATTATTTAAACTGGAAAAATATATTGGAAAGTGATGGAATGTGAATTAAAAATTCAGTATTGAGGGTACCTGGGTGGTTCAGTGGGTTAAGCCTCTGCCTTCAGCTCAGGTCATGATTTCAGGGTCCTAGGATTGAGTCCCGCATCGGGCTTTCTGCTTGGTGAGGAACCTTCTTCCTCCTCTCTCTCTCTGCCTGCCTCTCTGCCTAATTGTGACCTCTGTCTGTCAAATAAAAAAATAAAATCTTTTAAAAAAATCTGTACTGAAAATTGATATTATAGGGGTGCCTGGGTGGCTCAGTAATTAAGCGTCTGCCTTCCGCTTGGGTCATGATCCCAGGTTCCTAGAATTAAGCCCCGCATCAGGCGCCCTCTCTCACTTCTCCTGCTTGTGTCCCCTCTCTCACTCTTTCTTCCTCTGTCAAATAAACAAAATCTTAAAAAAAAAAAAGAAAAAATTATGTTATAAACTGCACTTCTAATTGTGTGTGTGTGTGTGTGTGTGTGTGTGTGTGTGTGAAGAAAATAATATAATGGGAAGACTGTATATGACTGTATATGTCAGTTGCCAAATTAATATCCTACTAGATTTTTTAGAATTTGGGTTCATTATTTAACATGTTATGTTGTACATATATAAGCTGAACGGGTAAAGTTAACTGAACATAGACTTGATTTTCTTTAGATTAGATGTTTTGTTTAAAAAATTAAAGTCTATTTCACAGGATGAGTTTGCCCGTTTAGTTTGTATTACTACAAAATTGCCATAACTTTGATTAGTTTTTCTACTTTTATATGTTCTCACTAAATACAGGAACCTTTATTAATTGAAATGTGCTTTTTAAGAGGACATGCACTTACTTGGCACCCTTTCCATGGAACTAAATTAAATCCGATGACATGTTCTTCGACTTCCCGGGAGTGGTAATTTCCCTTAATAAGGACACTCGCTACTAGTTAGGAGAGGCTCAAATGGGACTTAAGGGTCCACAAGGAGCTCAAAGGTTGTGGATTCCTTTTTTTTTTTTTTTTTACTTCCAGGACTTCTGTCACCAATTATCTACTAACCGCAGAAGTTTCAGCACTCTGTAGGAGACATTTAAAACTACTTCTTAAACTGAACTTAGTTCAGAATTTTTGGTTATACCTGTTAGGATCTGTAAGAAAGTGCCACTTCTGTCTTCCTTCCCATTTATCACTTCAACAGCTCTCCTACCCGTGTGACACAGACTAGTGAGGTGGGAACAAGTTCCTGCCTCCAGAAACAACGTAAAATATCCTGTTCTATGGCAACAGTTGCATTTTCCATTCTCTCATATGCTATTTTTCATCATTTTTAAATCTTTTTGATCATCTAATTGTCTATTGAGACTACCAGTCATTACTATGTTGCTTTAGAAAAGCTGGAGAATTTTTTTTTTTTTACTACTATTTTAATGAATCATTATTGACTTATTCAACATAGGAAAGAAAAATTCCTTTTTGGGGGGAAAACTATTTTTACTCAAATATCATCTATATTCAAATATGTGATAAAGAGATCTCTGAAGAAAATGATTCTCTTGCTTATCCTTATAGGCACTTTTGTTTACAGGGGTGAAAAAATGTTAATTTATATTCATTTGTCAATAATAAAATTAATACCTACTAAAATGTATATCAGGAAATAATCTAACAGGAATTTCTGGAAGGTTTTATAAAATAAATGACATCATTTATTTCATAGGCACCAACTAAAAAGTGCATTTGCAGTATAATCCTGCAAAATTATTGATTGGAAAATTAAAATAAGCTTGATATATCTTGATATAAATTATTAAAAAAACATAAATATAAAAGGTATAGAAAAAACAGAGAATGATGGTATAGAGAATCTGAAAGACTAAATAATTTCCACTGTGACTCCTTAAGTGACTAGAGCCCCATATATTCCTCCTCAGCTATCCTGCTGAACTCAAACCACCTAACCACGTATCAGTTAGACCATAACCACAATTTGCTTCCTCTACAACCTGTTCCATGATTTATGTTGCCTAAATTACCCAGTATTTTCTTAAGAGTTTGATTTTTCAGAAAAACAAACAAACAAACAAAAAACCTTACCTCTGATAAACCTTCCTAAATGTGTTTTATAATATCCTTGGTCCCCCAGTCCCCTCAGGAACACTCAACTCATCATCAATCTATTCTCATGATGCATTGTTTTCATGAATGCTTTAAGTGCCTGAGCTACCAGTTTGGGGGTGTTTCCTTCCTCAGACAGAGGAAGCTTCAGCACTGTGGCTAAGAGCTCAAGGTTCATAAGCAAAGGCCAGACTCCCATATTAAGTAGTCGTTTCATTTTGGTTGTGTTATTTTTATCTCACTGAGTTTTCCTTTCCTTCCCTGGAAAAATCAGATCACATTTTATTAAACGATTAATAAAAATATGTATTGTGTTCCAATTCTTCGCCAGTTAAGTCTATTAGATGTTGGGTATGTAGTATTCACTCAAGCAGATGGAAACCTTGACCACATTGGTGGTAGACATCAATGAGAAGAACATGAGAGTTTTCCATGTGAATCTTACACAAAAAACTCAGATGTGTGAATAAAAAGCCATGTTTCTTTATTGACCTGAAATCATATTGAAACCGACTTTAAGGTCCTATCTTATAACAAGGACAGGGAATTAAATCTAATGTATTACTGGGACCATGCTCCCTTCTCTAGGGCTTCATAACAATACAGTTCAACTATGGCGATAAAAAAGGAGGTTAATTGTCATATCCTTATCCCATTATGGGTAACTTTGATGTACTTCTTATCTAGGCTCAGTAATACCTCGAGGTTACAATAGGCTGTTGCTAATGTGCAACCTCACATTCACCAATCTTTTCTAGAACATTTCAAACCAAACCATGAGATCATCTATCTGAAGTTGAAACCACTGCCTCAGGTCTCTGCAAGGTAGTGGTGTCTGGGTATTACTATCATGGGAACACCATTCTCTATCAGACCTAGAATAAATCACCACCGATTCTCCTATTCAATCTTTTCTCTCCTCAGAGGCACTCATCTGTCTCTGTTCTCTATTAGCAAAGTTCTTAAGGAACTTAGCTTTCCAGAGAATAAAGTAAGAGATCCTATTTTCTGAAAGGGTCTTTTTATTTTCTTCTCTACAATCCACACCTTAACATCATTCACAGAACAAAGCGCATCTGAGTGAAAGAGAGGCACAGATGTCTGACTGATCTGCTTCAAAATAAAGAAAAAAATCATAGAAACTTAACAATTAGTATCTAACATAATATTGTTATCAAGTATTAATAATACCTTAAAATAAAAATACTTTAAGCAATAAAGAATGTCTTTATAATAGAGAGTAACATGATGTTATGGGAAAAGCTGTGTATTGCATGGGGTTTCACAGAAATAATCTCTGAAGAGGTGACATTTATAAAAAAAAGATGAATGGGGCACCTGGGTGAATCAGTCTTTAAATGTCTGCCTTTAGCTCAGGTCATGATCCTGGGGTCCTGGGTTTGAGTCCCGCACTGGGGTCCCTGCTTGGCGGGAAGCCTGCTTCTCCCTCTCCCATTCCCCCTGCTTGTGTTCCCTCTCTTGCTGTGTCTCTCTTTGTTAAATTTAAAAAAAAAAAAAAAACCTTAAAAAAAGATGAAGTTTTTTTTGTTTTGTTTTGTTTTGTTTTTTAATTTTGATGCTTGTGAAAGGCTGAGGACAGAACAGCTCAAAGTCTTAGAACCTCTATGTTGAAGTTTTCTAAACTGAGAAAGAACTGAAAATGACCAGTGTGATAAGTGTATATTGAACAAAAGGAAAGAATGGTTGGAAAGGGCACTGTGAAGATAAATAGGGCTCAGGTCATAAAAGATCCTATAGAATATGGAGAAATAATTTTGATTCTATGTCCTGGGAGAAGATAATTATATGTTTAAGTGGACAAGTCCTATTATTTTATTTTAATTTTTAAAAAGATCACTTTGGCAGCTAGGGAGATGTTTGAAATAGAATAAGAAAGAAAGTTGGAAGATGTGATAGGAAGTTCCTGCAGGTGCCCAGGCCAGAGATGAGTGTGCTGGGGAGAAAAGATGAGGGATCCTTTGGCAGTGCCCTTTGGATCGCACAGTCACCACTTAAGAAACCACCTTACACCAGTTAGAATGGCCAAAATGAGCAAGACAGGAAACAACATGTGTTGGAGAGGATGTGGAGAAAGGGGAACCCTCTTACACTGTTGGTGAGAATGCAAGTTGGTGCAGCTACTTTGGAAAACAATGTGGAGATTCCTCAAGAAATTAAAAATAGAGCTTCCCTATGACCCTGCAATTGCATTACTGGGTATTTAGCCCAAAGATACAGTTGTAGTGAAAAGAAGGGCCATCTGTACCCCAATGTTTATAGCAGCAATGGCCACGGTCGCCAAACTGTGCAAAGAACCAAGATGCCCTTCAATGGACGAATGGATACGGAAAATGTGGTCCATATACACTATCGAGTATTATGCCTCCATCAGAAAGGATGAATACCCAACTTTTGTAGCAACATGGACAGGACTGGAAGAAATTATGTTGAGTGAAATAAGCAGAGAGAGTCAATTATCATATGGTTTCACTTATTTGTGGAGCATAACAAATAGCATGGAGGACAAGGGGAGATGGAGAGGAGAAGGGAGTTGAGGGAAATTGGAAGGGGAGGTGAACCATGAGAGACTATGGACTCTGAAAAACAATCTGACAGTTTTGAAGGGGCAGGGGGTGGGAGGTTGGGGTACCAGGTGGTGGGTATTATAGAGGGCACGGATTGCATGGAGCACTGGGTGTGGTGCAAAAACAATGAATACTGTTATGCTGAAAATAAATAAAAAATTTGAGAAAGAAAGAAAGAAAGAAAGAAAGAAAGAAAGAAAGAAAGAAAGAAAGAAAGAAGCAATACAGGGCGTCCCCTCCTGGTTGGGTCGGGCTTTTATGTGAGGAAGCGATGGAGCTCACGCCCAAGAAGCCAGAGGAACTGAGCTGGAAAGGGGGTCACTTCACAGAGCTGCCAAGGTGGGCATGAGAATCAAACTGCAAAGCAACAACTGTCCCAACAACCTGTTGAAGGAACTTAGTAAGCGCCAGCTCTGGAAAACCATGTGTAATGTTACCATTGTGGTGGAGAGCCTCTCCTTCCTGGCTCACAAAACAGTGCTGGCTTGTATGACTAGATACTTCCGGAAACTTTTCCTGAATATTGGGCTTGATGCTACCAGGATCTGTGTGGTGGACATTATCACCCCTGGCAATGCTGAGAAGATTCTGAGCTTTATCTACACATCAGAGCCTGGACAGACCCAATCAATGTTGGGGTCATCTATGTAGTAACTGAGTATCTGGGTGTGGAAGATCACTTCACCTTTCCTGACCTGGAAAGCCCTGCTGTGGCCACACCCTGAATGAGCACCAGTGGTACCCAGAGCTGTAGGTCAGCAGAACTCACTCATTCCCTTTGAAGAGTGGTGGGATGATGGAGAGCAGTTTGGTCCTAATAGGAACTCTGTGTTAACCTAGAGATGCTGGAGGAAGCCATAAAGAGGAAAAGACAGATATTGCCAATGATGCTAACCATAGCCTAAGTCTGTTTCAGTGGCCATGGCCACCCTCTTCTGACCATGATGCTCTTGCTCCTTCTGTGCTTCTTACTAGGATAATGAATCAGCCAGTCACAGTCAGCATGGCCATCCAATCAGCACAAGCTCCTGGAGGCCATACAACGTTGAGAGCAGTGGAGACTTTAGTAAAAATAGTTTCTTTCCTCCTTGCAATGCAAGTAGACATCACTGAAATAACTAATTTGTGTGTGAGCAACAGCAACCACTGCAAAGATCCAGGCTTTGGGAAGATGGATGAGATCCAGCTGGATGAGCATCCAGCTGGATGACCTAGGGGTGATGGCTGGCAGTCTAAAGACCCCACTGGGGAGACAGGCATAGGTGAGGAGGTGATTGAGTTGAGTGATGCCAGTGAAGACGAGCTGACTTTCAGAGAGAACGATGACCATGAGAATAAGGCCATGCCCTGCCAGAGGTGCAAAAAAGTTCTAGAGCACAACATTCATTGGATCCGACAGCATGCTCGGGACCATGTGGACCTGCTGACAGGCAACCACAAGTTTTGGAGACCCCACTTCTAGCACCGAAACTCCCGGGTTACCCACGTTCTAGTCCATATTGGTGTTTTCCTCCTTTCTTGTGACCCATGTGAAACTAAGTTCATTATCAAGTGGCAGCTGACCATCCACCGAAGGTATTAGAGAATATCATCGTCCACCCCAATGATCCCATGACTGGGCATCCAGGTTTGTTTTCAGGTGCAGCCTCCACGGAACTGGAATGCACTCTCTGTAGGAAGGCACAGGCCAAAGATCTCCACATGGTCCAGAGCCACATTTTTGACCATCTCCACTTGGAAGGTTCCAGACCTATGGCATCTGTGACCAGTACCACTTCTCCTCTGCAGCCCCAGAGGACACATGTTCTTCCACCTGGGCATTCAGTCCTCTCCTGCTCCCTCTGTGTGATGGGCTTTGTGGTCTGCCATCTCCTAGAGAAGCACACGGCTGAGCACTGAAGCCTGGAAGATGTCCTCATCCCTGCCACCCGTGCAGCTGGAGCTTCAAGACTGAGGGTGCCTATCATGATTGTGTCAGCAGCACAAATAGAGCAGTGGCCTTAAGGCATGGTTATCGCACTCAATAGTTCAGAAGTGGAAGCTTCCATCGAAGGAGTTCCTGAGTGAGGAGCTGGCCCAACTGCAGGGCCACCTGGGAACAGCAAGTATATACCTGCAAGGTTTGTGGCAAAACCTTTGCACATGCAAGTGAGTGAGTGAGTTCAGCTACCTCTGGTGGCTCCATAGGTAAGAAGCTGCCCAGCGTGAGGGGTGCCACAAGTGCTTCTGGGGCCATTGGGACCTCCAGTGTTGCCTGGGGATGCACTCGGCGGTTCTCCTGTACTGCAGTGAAGTCTGTAGCCGGAACGGCTCCACCTCAGCTGTGTGAGCAAGCACATGGGTGTGTGTGAAGGCAGCCTCTTGCTCGACTGCCTCGTTAAGCAGAACTTCTTGTACCGTATCCATTGCTGAGAGGCAGAAAAGAGCCTGGACCACTGATTGGATCTAAGCAGAACCAGGGGAGCACCCACCTTCCCCAAACTTTCCAGTTTTACTGATAGGTTCTAGACTTCTAAGAATCCAAACAACAACCTCACTGAATAGAGAAGGTTTCGAAAATTTTTCACTGTGGTGATTGCCACCAGATTTCCAACTGGGGACACCAGCTATGAGGAAGATTCTGGGGACATGGACATTCAGAAAAGAGGAGTCAGCAGGACAGCTCATCTCAGGTTCCAGGCCCAGCCCTTAGCTGGGAGAAGAAGATGGGCTGGAGGTGCCTGCTTGTTCTCAGACTCTACTCTGCTGATTGGACAGTAAAACCTTTCTGCAGTTAGATCCAAACTGGGGTCAGAAGGCTGTGGGATGAATCCTTGACAGCCAGAAGAGCATCTAGCAGTGCAAGCTGAAATGGCAGCCTGGATGGGCAGGAAGGGAGTTTTCTCTTTTCTTCTCAATTCCAAAGAAACATGATTTTATGCAGTGATATCCCAGCATGTCAGGCCTTCTCTGTGGGGTAAAGAGGACAGGGAGCCACTGTGATGTAGTCACTTGTCTGCAGTGGTTACCTCCACTGAGCTTGGTTGTCCTGGTGGAGAGGTGGGGATGCCTCTGACAGCAGCAGCCTTGCCTTAATTTACATCCAGATTCCCACCTGGGAGCGTGTTTGGTCTGTAGTGCAGATGAGAAGACCCCATGAGCTGGTAGAATAGTGGACTGTGAGCCCTTCACGATTAAGGGCCAAGGAACTGGTGGTGTGTAGAGGGATGTGCATTCCGTTTTTTCCCCTTCAGGTAGCCTGTTGTTTATTTTGTGCTAAATGGGCAGGAGCTTGTGCAGTTCATCTTTGACCTGTTGAAATTTATCCTGATCTGTCATTGCGTCCCTGCTAGAGGGTACTAGTGGACAGCAGCGGGCTCAGGCCCTCCCTATGTGATGGGGGAAAGCGTCTACCCAGTCTTTGATGCTGTATGTCTCTGTTCTTCATTGACTTTTGAGGAGGTCTTGGCCAAAGAAGACTTGAGGGAGAGGGCCCTTGCGTCCCACATATTCACAGGGTGGCACCGCAGTAATACTCTACCTTACCCTGCTTGGCTAAGCTCTGGGAGTCCCTGGCCTTGGGCTGGACACTGCCCTTGGTAGGACTCGTTTGGTAGGTTCCCAGGGCTGTTTCACAAACAAGTGGTTTTAATGAATTCACAAAGCCCTTTTGTACATGAATATTTATGTTTGCTTTTGTATACATATCCCCCAGCATCTCTTGGATAAGTGGCTTCGGGAAAATGAATTTCTCCCCAGCAAGTAGCCATATTCGGGGGGATAATATTGACCTGAGATTTGGGAAGCAGGGGCTAGAACTAGGGAAGGAAGTGTCAAGTCATTAAACAAGCAAATTCTTGACTTTCTCTCCAGGTGGTCTCTTGCAGGATAAATCCAGAGAACCCGTTAGGTAATACATACAAGTTCTAGAAAGTTGGGGCTTGTTGAATTCCTGACCTTCATTACTGTTCCTTCCTGTGATTGAGTAGACTGGGTTGAGGGAATCAAGTCATTGGAAGGACATTTTTGTACATTTTCTCATCTTTCCTAAACTTCGAAAGCCATACTAAAACATACAGGTGAACCAGATCCCTGTCCTTGTTGGATTTGCTCCTCTCCCCCAGCCTGAAATTGATAAAACCATTAAGGTGAGGTGCATGGCTCTCTGGTGGGGTGAACGGTGCCTGAAAGGATTTGTGTCAGTGGCCACTTTCCATCATGTATCACCTTGATCATGTTCCCTCAGGACAGTCTTGTCAGGAAAACAGTGCTGAGACTTAACATCCGTGACTAGCTTCTCACCTCCTTCACCACACTGAGCATTAGAGATTCAAGAAAGAAAATGTGTAAAAGATGACAGTCACATATCTGCTACGTTTTCAAGCCTGAGTGGTCCCTCCCAGACATTTAGTGAAGACTGCTTTTTGAATAGTCAGATCTGAGAGAGGTGACACCTACCGGAACACAGGCAGGTGACCGAGAATGCATCCATGAGCTGGAGAAACCCTTTTCCTTGAGAGGGCATCATGGACGCTGAATGGTCTCTATACTTAACCTGAAACTGTGAGTTTTCCCTTTTTGCCAGTAAATCAAAAATCTAATCCTTGAAATTGAACTCCTGAAACACTAAACAAAAACTGTACCCCTTGATTCTCCTGAAGCCAGCTGGTTGATCAGTGTGGTCCCATGTGTTGCTATCAGAGAAGTAATAGGGTCAGCAGCTCAAGAGGTTCATTGAGCAAACCCTGCTCCTCTACATATCTCCATATTCTCACTTGAACCCTCCCTCTGTTTGGAGTCCTGTTTGCTGCCTCTGACTCCAGATCACCTTTCTCTGAATTGCTTTACTTGAAAAACTATACTGTGGCAAAGGGATTTTGGGGTAGCTGGTGGAACATATTCAATTTGTTTTGTTTTTAAAAAAATTTTGTTTTGTTTTGTTTTCATTTTGTTTCAACCTTTCTTTTATTTAATTTTGCTGCCCACACCCCTGCCCTGGAGCCCAGATGAACATTGTCTTCTGCTATATTATTCCAAAGTTCTGTTTGACCCTTGAATGTCTTTTTTTCCTCCCTTTCCTCATTTTATTGTACTGTACTCGAGACCAACTGCAGAGCCCTTTGTTTAAAAATTAAGAATTTCGGGAAGGCAATGGTAGAGCATGCAACCATTCCCAATTCTATTCCTTAAGGGAAAAAGTAATCTGGGAAAAGCAGCAGAGGTTGCTTCTGCCAGAAGAGGAGATCTGTGTCCTGCCTCTCCTATGACTGACTGACAGCTCACTGATATCACCGCACCACTGGAAATGTCTGCTGTATCCTAATATTTGGTCCTACATTTTAAGACTTCATGGAGTCTCCATAGGTCATAACTAGTTGGAAAGAAAGAAGGTAGGGGTTGGGCTCAGGGGACACCTAAGAACCAGGAAATTGGTTAAAATTTCTTTTGACTTTCTTCTCTTCTGATCTATCTGTGGTCTTTTATCTCCAACAAGTCCTTGGACCTACGTACCTTCTCCCCAGTCAAGTTTTGCTACTGATCAATTTTTTTCCTCTTGGGGCCTCCCACTCTGCCCTATTCTTCAGACTCCTCAATTTTGGAAGTACATTTAAATCACTGGATAGATGAACACCGATTTTGTTGACGTGAGAGTGAGTGGTGTGGAGAAGACTGTGTCCATCTAGGGACTCCTTATTCCTATATCCTGCATTGATTAAGTCAGAAAGCCCAGGGCACCGATCATCTGTTTCATTGTGATCACTCACCATAAACAACATCAGAATGAAAATGAAACTGTTTTGATTTCCATGTTTCTATAACACCCTTCCCTTGCCCTGCCTCCCCTCCCCTCTCATCTCTACTGGTGAAAGCCTCTCATGAAAACCAAGTAGAGTTGTTAAGGTCTAGATGTTTAAAATCTTTGTAAAAAAAGAATCAATACAACTCTACCAACGTCTGATGATTATTACTGGAGAGTATTTAATTTTCAGAATTAGAGAAGCTAATGAATCTTACACAGGAAAGAAGGAGTTATTATTATGGCTAGGAGGTTATATAAACATTCCTTGATTGTTTATATGGATTTTTTTTAAAGATTTTATTTATTTATTTGAGAGAGAGAATGAGAGAGAGAGAGAGCACGAGTTTGGGGGGTAGGGAGAGGGACAAGGAGACCCCTTCTGAGCAGGGAGTCCAATGTGAGGCTTGATCCCAGGACCCACGATCCCAGGATCATGATCTGAGCCAAAGGCAGATGCTTAACCAACTGAGCCACACAGACAGCCCTGTTTCTCTGGATTTTATGCTACTTGCCAACTTTTTACAATTTGCAATTTTTTTTTACATATATATTTGACATAGTATTTAATTTAACACAGTAAAAACATTTATTAAAGAAATTTCCAAAACTGTAAAATCTTCATGTACTTTAAAACACAAATTAACAATCCTTCATGCCATTTATGATTTGGAGTCTACACTATATGAAAGCAACAAAAGTAAGATTTTTTGTTTCAATTAAAATTCTATTATTCTTAATAAATGCCTTGAAATAACCACATTATCAACTAATATCTTGAACTATTAGCAATGTTTTGAAAACATGAGAGTATATATTCAAATATTACAATCTTTATTTCAAAAGGATTACCATGTAACAAATATAAGCACATTTCTATGTTTATATTTTGTGTTAATGTATAAGAATTGGCATGTAATTAGTATATAAGAGATTCTTTATACTAAAAATCAAAGGCTAAAAACCTGTGGAATAAGTAATTAATGATTTATAGGGAATATATGAACATTTGCATTATGACATGAGATATTTCCTAGATGAGAGCATTAGCTTCAAGGCAAAAATGGAGGTCTTAATGGCCTGTGGTCTATAACCTAAAAAACTGAAACAACACTTGTCTCATTTAGAGGTACTAAAAACAACTTAGCTTTTCAAATTTGGGTAAAATGTTGGTTCCAGTGTACTGATATAAGTCATGTATGAATATTGTAAAATTCAGAGTAACCACTACAAAAGTATAAAAACTAGTATTTTCAAAACACTAAATAAAACAAGACTGAATCCCAAATAATTAAATAAATAAATAAATTCAAGAAACATTCAGGAAGGCAAAAAGAAAAGAGAAACAGAAAAACAAGAAAGCCAAGAAAAAAATTTAAACCCATAATAAAATCTCAGACCTAAGTATCACCAATCAATAATTACCTTATACATAATTGATCTGTATATGTTAATCAAATGACAGAGATTTGCAGAATGGTAAGAAAAAAATACCACCACATTATATTCTGCCTTCACCACCTTTGTTAAATTAATTCTTAAAAATTTTATTCTTTTTGATAGTATTATAAATGGAAATGTTTTCTTAATTTTCTTCTTACATTGTTCACAGTTACTGTATAAATATTAAATTGATTTTTCTATGTTCACTGACTTTCTATGTTTACCCATTTGGATGGAACAGGTAAATTAAGTCTGCACCACCTAAGTTGGGTGGGACTTCCCTCAAATAACTTGAGATTTTATATTGGTGACATTGGAGAAATCACAAAGTTATCTAAAAAAGCTGATTACGGAGTTGCCTTTGTTTTTAGATAATTCTTTAGGCAATTTCAGATTAAATGCAAGAGCAGAGGTAGGGAGACTATTTTCTTAACTAGACTAATGTATTAGGCCAGACAAGAAATTATAAGCAACCAAGTCAAGATAACAGCATGAGAATAAAGAAAAGTTATTTCTTGGGAATATTAAATGCACATTTATATTAAATTTTTAAATTATTTTATCTACAAAAGATAATGTTAGTGATGCACCCATTGAGAAATGAGTAAGTCAATCCATACATTCATAATACTGTGGAGACCTGCACGGAAAATAATATTGAGGTGAAGTCTTCAAAAATAAAATGGACCATGATTTCTATTATAGTGGTATATTCAAAAAAATTGTTGATAACGATGTTATGAAGTCAGAGTGACACTAAAAATGTCTCTTAGAGGGGTTACAAAAGCAACAGACACCACTGTTTTCTGCTTTATTGCTCAGCATATTAAGCTGCAGGATGGGAGTACTACGTGCTGTCAACCTCTAGGTTACCTGTCACAAGACACGCCAGCCTTTGTGCTCTGATATTTCCTTTACTCACACAGCAATGTCTAGACACGGTATATTGTATGTATGTTTTTAAATCCTGAATTCACTTACCCTATCTCATATTCTTGTGTTAAAAAAAAAAAAAAAAAAGAAGAAGGAGTCAGACCATGGAAAATGCTAGTACTTTTTCCTTGCTCATGGTTTGAAAGATTTTTAAAAGTTATAAAATGTGCACAGGAGAGCCTACAGAACACCACAGACAGAAAAAGTTCTAGATGACCATCAGTGAAAAGCAATATCAACTTATTGAAAATGAATGGGACTTAATTCCATGGAGACAAGCCTGACAAATGTAGTGAAAGAGACTCAAGGAGAAATAAATATCAGGGAAGATGGACCTGTCTCACTGAGTCATGTTCCCACTGTTCAACAGCCTTGAATAAAAGTGAGTGGATCCTTCTTCATTTTTAATATTCAGACCTTGACCAGCTTCAAAAACCCATCCCATGTGTATATATTGGTTCAATTATGAGCATAGTGAAAATTGGAAAGTGTCCTTTTAACCATCTGATTTTAAATCACCACATTGAAGTGTGCCTAAGAAGTAAAAGGAAATTTAATGAAGAGAGGCATAAATAGTAATCCTTGCCCTGAATTCATGAAAAACTGGCAAATATTTGGAGTTACTGATACAAATAAGAAGGAAGCATATTGTAAACACTTGAGACCACATCTGAAACATGAAATGCAGAAGACACTATTAAGCAGAATGTTTCTTTCTTGATATCAATCCAATTTATTTATCACTTTTGAATGCTTGAAGTTTAAAGCCTTAGTTTTCATGTTACTGCAGTGGAAGGAAAATATCAACAGGTTTGTTCCATAACCAACCTAATTAACTGTAATTTAAAAACTTCTAAATTATGTGTGAAACTTAGAGACAAAATGATTTATTTTGTACTTATTAATAACTTTTTCTTGTTTTGTCAGTAGAGTGGCTAAGTACCCTGATTATAACCCCACAGATCTATCTTGTGATCGTTTCAAACCCTTTTACTTTTTTAAAAACTACCATACTATTTAATTTCAAATTATCAACTAAATAAAATGCTGGTTTGTCTCTCCATGGTAAGTTACTTAGGGCTGGAATACCAAATTATCAAAAATTTGGCACTTAAAATAATAGTTTGGGGCACCTGGGTGGCTCAGAGGGTTAAGCCTGTGCCTTCGGCTCAGGTCATGGTCTCAGGGTCCTGGGATTGAGCCCCGCATCGGGCTCTCTGCTCAGTGGGAAGCCTGCTTTCCCCTTTCTCTCTGCCTGCTTCTCTGACTACTTGTGATCTCTCTCTCTGTGTCAAATAAATAAATAAAAGATTTTAAAAAATAGTTTATTTTTTCACAATCCAGAGGCTGGGAGTCAAAGTTTAGCTAACGCCACACTTCCCAGAGACTTCAGGAGTTGGTCCTTGGCTCTCTCAGCTTCTTGAGTCAGCATTCCTTGTTTTGTGGCTGCATTTATTCAATCTCTGCCATTGTCCTCATGTTGACTTCTCTTCTTTATGTACCTGTCTCATCTCCCTGTCTCACTCCTCTGAAGACACTTGTCACTGGGTCTAGGGTCCACCTAGATAATCCAGGACAAGCTTCCTTCTCTCAAAATCCTTAATTTAATCCCATATTTTACCACAGAAAGCAATGTTTACAGATCCCAAGGAACAGGAAATCTGTCTTTTGGGAGACACACTTTAGCGTGTTACATCCTGTCATTTCAGTTACAAGTAAGATTACATCAATTTATGTTCTCTCAAAACTTCATTTTTAACCGTAATTTGTGATTAAAAATACGTTTGTCAAAAATGAAGATAGTACAATTTAGCTGACAACAGAACAAAGATATTATACAGTCTGAGCACAGTGTTTTTAAACTTTTTCCTTTAATAATTGTCGAAGAAATTATTTTCTATGACCTACCTCATGGCCTAACTGCATTTGTTTAAAAAAATTGTATTATTAATTTTTTAAAAGATTTTATTTATTTATTTGACAGAGAGAGACAACAAGAGAGGGAACACAAAGGGTGAGTGGGAGAGGGAGAAGCAGGCTTCCTGCTGATGTGGGGCTCTATCCCAGGAACCTGGGATCACAACCCCAGCCAAAGAAGAGGCTTAAGGACCAAGTCTCCAGGTGGACCTCAATTTATGTTTTAAACAATGTAGCTCCCAAAAATGAGGCAGAAAGCAAAGTGTAGGCATTTTTTAAAACAACCAGGTACATTTGGTGATAGGTTATACCTAACTTTTAACTTTTAAGGAATTTTCATTAAAAACTTATGAAACTATTGAGGGTATTATTCAGAGAACTTTCATAGCTATTTTATTGAATGTAAATGAAGTTCCAACCTTGAATGCTTTACAATAACGTGCTTGATAGGACTATAATTTCTGTTTTCATTCATTTACACATTATCTTACTGTAAACAAAATTTTGTGAAAACACTATGATTAAAATAGTTCTTTTTTGTCAAATGTAATACTTCAGTTTTCTTGCATTACAAGTAGAAAATTTCTTTCTGATTATATTATAAATACTTTTCCTAAACATTATTAAATATATATGCCTATTTTTTCTCAAAACATTTAATAATTTAAGTAACTGGTCACCATTCATTTACTCTCATTAGATTTTATCTTTTAAAATTAAATAACAAATGAGTACACAAAACTAAGTTTTTCATCTCATTTGCTTACTTCATGTGTGGTGAATTAATTTATATTGAAAGCATAGTTGTGATTTATAGGTTATTAATAAATAGCTTTCACAAATTCTGTAAAAGTCTATGGTAAGTGCATATAACCATTAAAATTTTCATACCTACATTTGAGTTTGGAACAATGGTTACTTGAAAAATATAAAACCATTTCTTTGAAGAAAACAAGAAAATCTTCAAAAAGTAGATGAACTATTATAGACATTTGTGTTGGAGTTGTGTTTAAAGACAACTTTATTTTTAAAGATTTTATTTATTTGAGAGAGAGTGAGAGAGAGCATCGGGGGGGGGAAGGTCAGAGGGAGAAGCCGACTCCCCACAGAGCTGGGAGCCAGATGTGGGACTCAATCCCTAGACTCTGAGATCATGACCTGAGCCAAAGGCAGTGGCTTAACCAACTGAGCCACACAGGCACCCTGGAGTTGTATTTAAATTTTATATTTATATAGTCATATGTAAACATATATATGTGTGTATGTATGTTTAGACAACATTAGTTTCTTTTTCTATTTCTATGAAGTCTATAGGTATTAATGTTTAGAAGGAAAGAAGACTATGTCAAGAAATGAGAATGCAACATATTTTAGATTGACGTATTGGAAACATTGTATTGTAAATAATTCATGATTTTGCACAGATACAGACACCATCACTATCCCCCATGGTTACTAATTGCAACCTAAGAAGGACAGAATGAACATTTTTGAAAACCCCCAAAACCAGTAAAAATTAATAACAGATTCAGGGTGTCTGGGTAGCTCAGTGGGTTCAGTGTCCAACTCTTGATTTTGGCTCAGGTCATGAGGTGGTGGGATCAAGCCCTATGGGATCAGGCTCTGCCCTCTGTGGAGAGTCTGCTTGAGATTCTCTCATCTCCCTCTGCCCTTCCCTGCCTTGCATGTGCTCTCTCTCTCTAGATAAATAAATCTAAAAAAACAAAAAACAAAAAAAACCCACAAGTGATATTTTTCATTATATGTATAATACAAGATACATTTTTGCATCTTTTGCTGTTATTTTTGAAATACCCCTAAAGTAATCCCTCCATGTGTTCAATTAATTCTCTAGAGTAGCTCACAGAACTCAGGAAAACATTAACTTACATTCACCAGTTTATTAAAGGATAGGAGAAAGGATACAGATAAATAGCCAGATGAAGAGAGAAATAAGGCAAGGTCTGAAAGGATCCTAAATGGACCTTTTGGATTTCTTATGCTCGTGTAATACTTCTATATGGGTGAAGTCACATGAAAATGTACAAGGACTGTTTGAAATATAAAAATGCCACATTTTTTTTTGTTTGTTTCAAGTTTTTGTTTAAATTCTATTTGGTTAACACAAGGTACAATATTAGTTGCAAGAGTAGAATTTAGTGATTCATCACTTACATATAACACCCAGTGCTCCTCACAAATGCCCTCCTTAATACCTATCACCCATTTCACCCATCCCACAGTCCACGTCCCCTCCAGCAACCCTGTTTGTTCTCTATAGTTAAAAGTCTCTTTTCTAATTTGCCTCTCTCTTCCCTCCATATTCATCTGCTTTGTTTCTTAAATTCCACATATAAATGAAATCATACGGTATTTTTCTTTCTCTGACTGACTTATTTCACTTAGCATAATACTCTCTAGCTCCATCCACCTCATTACAAATGACAAGATTTCATTCTTATTTATGGCTGAGTAATAGTCCATTGTATAAATATGTCACCTCTTCTTTACTCATTTGTCAGTCGATGGACATTTGTCTCTTTCCATAATTTGGCTATTGTTGACAGTGGTGCTATAAACCTCAGGGTGCCTGTGTCCCTTCAAATCAGTATTTTTGTGTTCTTTGGGTAAATACCTAGTAGGGCAGTTGCTGGGTCATAGGGAGTTCTGTTTTTAACTTTTAGAGAAATATCCACACTGTTTTCCAGAGTTGTTGCACCAGTTTGCATTCCCACCAACAGTGTAAGAGGGTTCCCCTTTGTCTACATCCTCACCAACACCTATTATTTTTGGAGTGGTTAATGTTAGCCATTCTGACAGGTGTGAGGTAGTTATCTCATCGTGGGTTTTTTTTTTTTTTTTTTTTTTTTTAAAGATTTTTATTTATTTATTTGACAGACAGAGATCACAAGTAGGCAGAGTGAGAGGTAGCTTATGCGGGGCTCGATCCCATGACCCTGGGATCATGACCTGAGCCGAATCGTGCTTTTAACCCACTGATTTGGTTTTGATTTGTATTTCCCTGATGATGAGTGATGTCGAGCATCTTTTCATGTGCCTGTTATCTACCTGGATGTCTTCTTTGGGAAAATGTTTGTTCATGTCTTCTGCCCATTTCTCAACTGGGTTATTTGGGTTTGGGGTATAGAGTTGTTAAGTTCGTTATAGATTTTGAATAGTAAACCTTTATCAGATATGTCATTTGTAAGTATCTTCTCCCATTCAGTAGGTTGCCTTTTAGTATTATTGATTGTTTCCTTTGCTTACAGAAACTTTTTGTTTTGATTAAGTCCCAATGATTCATTCTCACTTTTGTTTCCCTTGCCTCAGGATACGTATCTACTAAGTTGCTATTGCTGAGGTCAAAGAGGTTGCTGCCTGTGTTCTCTAGGATTTTGACAGATTCTGGTCTCACATTTGGGTCTTTTATCCACTTTGAATTTATTTTTGTGTATGGTATAAGAAAGTGGTTCGGTTTCATTCTTTTGCATGTCACTATCCAATTTTCCCAACACCATTTATTGAAGAAACTGTCTTTTTTCCAATGGATATTCTTTTCTGCTTTGTCCAAGATTAGTTGACTGTATGGTTGTGGGTCCATTTCTGAGTTTTCTATTCTGTTTCATTGATCTATGTGTCTGTTTTTTTTGTGCCAGTACCATCCTGTCTTGATCACTACAGTTTTGTGATATAACTGGAAGTCTAGAATTGTGATGCTTCCAAGCTTTGCTCTTCTTCAAGACTGCTTTGGCTATTCAGGGTCTTTTCTGGTTCTATACAAATGTTAGGATTGTTTGTTCTAGCTCTGTGAAAAATGCTGGTCATATTTTGATAAGAATTGCTTTAAATGTGTAGACTGCAGGGTGCCTGGGTGACTTAGTTGGTTAAGTGTCTGCTTTGGCTCAGGTCATGGTCTTTTAGTCCTAGGATGGAGCCCTGAGTCAAGCTCCCTGCCCAGCAGGGAGTCTCTTTCTCCGTCTGCCCCTTCCCCTGCTCATGGTTTCTCTCTTAGTCTCTCAAATAAATAAATAATCTTTTTAAAAAAAATGTGTAGATTGTTTTGGGTGGTACAAACATTTTAACAATATTTGTTCTTCAAAATGCCTCATTTTAAAGCACATAAAGATTGATAAACTGTCTTGATATGATAAACTTAAACATCATATATTTACACAGAATTATGTTTTATCAGCAAAAGCTGAAGTAGATTTAGATGTCAATCTTCAGTGAATTTGGATGGTTGGATGGATGGATGAACTCATGGACAGATGGATGATTGGTTGTTGGAGAATATTTCATAAAGTACTTTCTTAATATTTGAGCAGAACCTTGTGAAATTATAGAATAAAGTGATATTTTTTTCCTGTGTGCTTCTTCTCTTAGTTTTGACAGAAGTCTTATTCCCCTAGTTCCTCCAGACAGAACTTTGTATATAATCCTTATTTTTTCTCTATCTCTGTCTAATTCATTTCAATCACTTATTTAAATCAGTATAACATACCAATAAAACAAGGAATAAGACCAACATGAGGGAAATAAGTATTTTCTAACATCAATTTATTTAACATGAAGGCATTTTATGTCATAATAATTCTGTAAAAATCTTAAGGTATTATTATTCTATTCTATTCTTCCTATTATTCTATTCTATTATTATTCTATTATTCTATTATTATTATTAATTCTAGTATTGGATAATTTGGTATAAGCAAAGGCTTCTGGAAATTTAGTCCTAATGAAAATTAACTACAGTTTACACTATATATATTAACAATAATAAGAACTGCTGTGGTGAATATCTTGAACCTAAAACATCTGGGTTTACAAATACATAGATTTTTAGTTGTTTAGTAGTTGTAAACTCTTATGCAACTTATTATTGTTGCAATTGAAATTGATAGTCAGTAGCTTATCATTATTATTATTGTTGTTGTTAAATAGAAATTAACCCTGAAATTATTTTTGCTTTACACGATGTCACTAGTCCATTTTGTCTTAATATGGATCCCTTTAAATATGTTAGAAAATATACACTGTACTTTCATTTCTGTCAATAACTATGTTAAGAAAGTTATTTAACCTTTTGGGAAATCTCTTTCTGCAAAATTAGGTGATTAGACTAGGTATAGGGAATCACTGTAGATCTTTTGGACTTTAACATTGCTTACTAAAAACAGATATCAAATAAATACTTTCATACATCATGATAATGAATTCCTAAAATGAGATTTTCAATGTATTACTTTTTAGAGTCCCTGTTATAGATTCTGAAATTGCTTTTATTCCTGCTCATTTTATAATCTTCTAGTTCTTTCACTTGTATATTCACAGTTTAGCTGAAATGATCTTTAGCACCTATACCATTCCAACAATGGAACTGTAAAATCATTAGCTATTTTAAAATTCCACTTCAATTTTTATACTTCTTTTTTTGCCCATTTTTCAAAGATAGATTTTATATTCAAAACAATAAGAACAGCAGGTTTATGAAAGACAAATACAAGGCTCCTTATTTTTTTTTCTTCTATTTTACACATCAATGAAAATCTGAAAAGAACTGCAGAGCAAAGGAATGCTAAGAAGCACATTACCTTGCCTTGAATTGTGCTGACTGCTTCCAGGGAGGAGATGGCATAACTCTTACCATCAGCACTCATTCCACTGAGATTCATTTAATAACAGAAATGTTTACAAAGTTGAAGACAGGGCAAAGGAATGGTGGTGAAAGTATGTTAAGCATTATGTGTAAGTGTGTGTGCTTGTGTGTGTTTGCTAGAGATCTATGCATTTCAAAGTTTTGTTCCCCTGTTCTTACCATTTTCTCCTAGAGCTCAGAGATAAGTGATCTCATTGCTTTAAATTGTGCCAAAAACATTAGCTGTTGGCCATTTCGCCCACAACTCTCTTGGTCAGCAGAAACATGTGATTTTCAATTCCATCAGCATCTTTGCTGTTAAATATCTTCCATAATGGAAAATAGAATATGTTAAATGAGGGAGTTGGAATACATAGGTAGATAGCAGGGGGGAAAAAAGGGTGGGAAGTTTCTGGTATATATATACTTATATGTTTTTTGCTAGATAATAATACCTCCAGTTTGCCCTATTACTAGTTTTATAATGTTTGAGGTTATGCCTTTTTTTTTAGGTCCAAGACACCTGTTCACTTACAGTTATAGAGCTATAATACAATTAGATAACCCCATGTATGTCCTTCACCTGTCCATTTGTTTTGAGTTGTTCATTATTTCAACTTAGTTATGTAATATGTAATCATGTTTTTTTCTTAGAGAGAGAATCAGATTAGAGTATCAAAAGAGAAAAGGAAATAAAAGAAGCATAATAATGATATTAACTTTTTCTTAATCTGCATCAAAAACTCCATGCCAATGATTACTTTGGAAAATAATTCCTGCATGCAGGAATGAGAAACCAGAAGCTCGTGAAAAAAAGAAAAGCAATCCAAAAGGCATTGCCAAGGCAACTGCTGTGAAGGATGAGTGGTCAATATGCTCACTGACTCCTCCTTTTTTTTTTTTTTTTTTTTTTGGTTAAGGTTTATTTATTTATTTGAGAGAGTATGTGAGAGAGAGCATGCACATGTGGGGGGCGAGGGAGGCAGTAGAGGGAAAGGCAGACTCCCCGGAGAGCAGGGATCCCCATGTGGAACTTGATCCCAGGACAAGGGGGATCATGACCTGAGCAGAAAGTAGAGGCTTAACCTACTGAGGCACCCAAGCTCCTCTCACTGACTCCTGATGAGCTGGAGAGTTCTTTGTGGTTCTGTGCATAAAAGATTGAAGAAAATTGTTGATATTTTTCAGGAGGAGTCTCAGCATCAAGGGCAGTTCTTAAACCTTCCTTTAAATCTGTAAAGGTTTTTAAGCTCCCAAATAAAATACATTCATTAGTCTTTCATCAAGTAGTAGAATGTTAAGAGTTTTACCATTGGCAAAATAGTACAACAGTGGTGGGAATTGCTACAAAGTTTCTTCTAACCATGGATGAAGAGAGAGAAGATATTTGACTTTGTGTCATCATAGTCTGCATTCCTGAAAGTCCTATTCTGAATTCTTGGGAATTAAACTCCACTCAGAGGCGTTAAAAAAAAAATGGTGGAATTACAAAATATCTTTAGAGGCACATATCATCAATAAATCAGTAGTGGTGGAGACCTACCACTGATACAAAGCTGGACAAACACCACAAACTGGAATTAAGATCTGCCAAGATCACAGGGCATGCTGAAGGGGATGCTTGCTCAGAGAGGATCAAGGGAAACTCCATGGGTTCTCCCTGATTGGAAAGCTGAAAGGACACCATCTGGACATACAGCTATTTTTGTACTCTGGAAGAAAAAAAGACACCCCCTGCCTCAAATCCTCTATTCTCTAAGAAAGATGGGAAGCATTTAACCACAGGGTGCCACCTTCAAACAGTCAAATTTGCCCTGTAGTACTAACTCTAGCTCTTTCTAGGTATGAATGTGCAATTCCCACCTGGTTTATCATAGATGGCATCTTCCATGGTCTCCTAAAAATTCCTAAAAAAAAAAAAAAGTGAAAGGTGTATGGCAAGATTTTGGTCCGGAGACTGCCCAGTTGTACTTGAACAAAACTAATCAGAGAATGCTTGATACTGGTTGCTGATTGAACAGCTCAAGGTAGAGCTGGAGCCAAATTATGGCTCACAGAACTTCTCATCCTGGAGTCCTCTGTCAATGTTAACTAAAGTAGAATTAACTGCTGTAGGTAATTTTGGCAAAATAATAATAATAATAATAATAATAATAATATAATGTTTATATCCATGTTACTCAGGTGAAATCCACTAGAACCAAAAATAAAATATACAATCATTTTTATTTGTTTACACCATGGCTCAACCATTTTAGAATTTATAATTATTTCTAAGGGAAAGAGGAACCATGCTAACTGAGGTATGCAAAAAGAGAAAAATAAGTGGCAAGGGAAATTGGGGAGAAGCATTTTTGTCTGCAGATTGACATTTTGTCTACAGCCATTGGGAAAATATCACAACCTAAGGGTATATTGGAAATAAAATTGGGCTCTCTGATTTTATTTGTGGTAATGAAGCAGATATTCTTTGGGAAAAATTATGAAGACAGAGAAGATTTTTTTCTGACCAAAAATTTTGTTTACTGATAGCCTAATGTTCTAATGTCACAATCAAATTTCCTATGAAAAGACTGTTCTTTAATATAATATTCGTTAGTTGAGGGAATAGTTTGCTTTTCTGAAAAATCCACACAATTTACAGACGTTTCAGTGCTTTTTTTTTTTTTTGTACAAAAATGCACACCCTTTAGCTGTTTATGGTTGAATTAACTATTAAGACCTGTATTAAGGAAAAAAAAAAGAGCAAAAGTTAATTAACCTAACAAATGAACACAGAAGAAACAGGATGCATCTACAGGTGGTAAATCATTTCAACTGTGAGGGAAATGGGAAAGCAAAAGTGATAGCCAGCTGTTCAAAGCAGTGCAAATTGTACACAGCAAACCTGAACTTGAAATCCAGGCTAAAGCTTAATGTAATCCTTTCAAAGCAGCAGATGCTTATGGGGAAAAAAATGAGGGGACAATTTGTTGTAGAAAATTACATTGATATTATGATCTGTGATCCAGACATCAAATTGAAGATCTCTCATAGTTAATAGTCCAATATTAGAAACATAATTTGGTTGCACTGGCACAGAAAATGAAGATTCTGTATTAAAATGCCTAGTATAACCATCTGGAATGAGACCCTGTTAGTACGCCATTCACCCTAAGGCAGATGCTTGAAAAACTCTGTCGAGAATAACTAAACTAGGTGTATTAAAAAATGAAATACTTAATCACAGAACTTTTTCAGAATAAACCACTTTCCAGTGTATTTTGGAGAATATAAAGATAAAATAAAGATTTTAAATCTATTTAATAACAGATTAAAGGCTATCAATGAATCCACAGAAAAATATAGAAATAATTCTATCATTAATAAAAATATAGATGAACAAGGTAAACAACAAATACTCGCCATATCAAATCCATCAGGAGAATAAACATGCCCTATAGCAGGTGCTAGAATTATTTAACCTCATATGAGGTATTCTGGGTTATGGCTATAACATTGAGTATGATATAATTCAGCAAATTAAACACCATGTTTGGTCTTTTATTTACAACATTTTATTCCTTTTTTTTCGAATCATTTTTATTCTGTTTTAATAAGACGTTCCACTTTAATTAGTGCTTCACACATATTTAAGTATCGATGGAAATGTCAAAAGAAGAAAAAAAAAGTCACTATAGTATCATCTCTAAAATAGAAGCACATATTCGTATATTCCCTTCTTAGGTTTTCCCATAATTTTAAGAGTTATAATGTGATTTTACTTCATTTTTGAACTTCCTAAGTTCTACATGAATGGGGGAACTTCCAGAAAAATACTTTATTTTTTAACTTTATTTGTCTATTTTTTTAAGGGTCCTGGTAGAAATACTGAATATCAGAGAGCTTAGGGTTACTATTTTACCCCCTTCCTAAAATGAAGAAAACGTTCAACTGTGTAATTTTTGATGTTTTAGTTCTAATAAACATTACATCTCTGTATATAATAAACTGCAGAATACAATGTTATAATTTTGTTTATTTCACTCATATTAGTATTTCCAATGGGCTTCAGTTTCCCCCTTTTTTGTATTTTGTGTCAGGTCAGAATTTTACTTTAGCATTTCTTGTATTATACATGTCCTTTGGTGAAAAAAAAAACAACAATTTTTAGCTTTCTTTCATCTCAAATCTATATTTAGCTTTCATTCTTCCAGTACATTTTTGACAGCTTTAGAATGCTAGGTAAACTCTTTTTTTTTTCCCCCAGCAATTTAAAACTATTTTCTCACTTCTTCTGGTATCCCTATAATCTGAATATTCAATATTCTATTCTATTTTATTCTATTCTATTCTACTGAATAGAATATTCAATATTCTGTTATATGCAATGTGCCATTTTTCTCTGGCTTTATTTTTGTTCTTTAGCTATTTGGCTGTGATGTATGTAAGTGGTTTATTTGTTTATTTTTATTATTTCAGTTTGATATTCTCTAAGCTTTTACATTTCTAAATTCATATAAATGTATGCTTTTCCCCAAACAGCCATTATTTCCTCATTTTTATTTTCTGAACAACACTCTTCTTTCTATTGGGACTGTAATTACACATATGTTTGACCTTTGATATCATCCCCTAGTTTTCTGAGGCACTTTGTTTTCACAACGATCTTTTTTTTTTTTTCAAGTTAGATAATTGCTACTGGTCAATCTTCAAGCTTACTGTTTCCTTTGTCATTTCCACTTTGCTCCTAAGCCTATTTAGTGAATATCTTATGTTATACACTGCATTGTCACATTGAGAATTTGTTTGTTTTTTGTTTTGTTTTGTTTTGTTTTAAGATTTTATTTATTTATTTATTTGTTTATTTATTTATTTGAGAGAGAGTGAGAATGAGAGAGAAAGCGCATGAGAAGGGGGAGGGTCGGAGGGAGAAGCAGACTCCCTGCTGAGCAGGGAGCCCAATGCGGGATTCGATTCCGAGACTCCAGGATCATGACTTGAGAAGAAGGCAGTCGCTTAACCAGCTGAGCCCCCAGACACCCCTCAGTTTGGTTTATTTTGTGCTGAGAATTCTTCCCTTTATTTTCATCGTTATATTTTCTCTACATCCTTGAGCATAGATCTACTAACTACTTTAAAACTCTTTTCTGGGGCGCCTGGGTGGCTCAGTGGGTTAAAGCCTCTGCCTTCGGCTCAGGTCGTGATCCCAGCGTCCTGGGATCTAGCCCCGCATCAGGCTCTCTGCTCAGTGGGGAGCCTGCTTTCTCCTCTCTCTCTGCCTGCCTCTCTGTCTACTTGTGATCTCTGTCAAATAAATAAATAAAATCTTAAAAAAAAAAAACCTCTTTTCTGATAATTATAAATTCAGGGTTATTTCATGTTTATTTCTCTGGCGATCTTTTCTCTTGCAAATGGGTCATGTTTTTGTCTTTCTTTGAAATTGTGAATAGTATGACATATTGTAAAGATTATGGATTCTGCCACATTCCTCTGAAGAATATTATTTTAAGGGGGCAATTAATCTGGCTGAGTCCATACTATCAATTCTCTCCAGCAACAGGTGCAGCCCAAATTTCAGTTCAATTGCTTTAAGTCCAGCTTGCCTGCATGAAATATGGTTCATACACATGTAGTTCAGATAGCAGCTATGGAATGAGTGGAGATTATAACCAGAAATTAAGGCTAATATTTAAACCATACATCATTATAGTCATTCAGGTTCCTTACTGTTAACTGCTCTCTTGAGTTTTATAACCCCATACCTGATTATTCTAATATCATTTAATATAGAAGCAAACTTAGGAACAGTATTAGGTGGCCCTTTACAAAACACAACTAATTAATATGTTATAAATTTTCTTTATTCTAGGAATCCAAGATGAGTCCACTTTAAGAAAATCCACTAATACAACTCATCACAATAAATTATTGATGGAATTTCTATGTGATCATATGAATAGTTACAGTCTATATCCTGCATCAGATGATACCCTCTCAACAGGGAAAGACAGCTATGGATCTTCAGTACCCTTCTGAGAAATTCCCCTTTCCCTAGAATGTTCTACTTCTATTTTTGTTGTTGGAAGTTGTATATTATTATTCATCTTCCAACTATGCAAATATGTATAAATGAGTTCATTGGAACCAATTTTCTTCTAATGGGGATTTAAAAAAAAATTAAGGTATTTGATTTCATTCTAATGACTCTTGCATTACAGTATTAGCACCTTATTTGACATTTCACAGGAGATCCTTTATCAATATCAGTTTGAGCACCATATAAGAGAAAATTCAGAATAATTTTGGCATAAACACACAGCAGTTATTTTGTATTCTGAATGTAGGCAGCCAAGAGCTGGTATGCACTTACTAATCATTCCAAATCCTATCTTTCTGATCAATATCTTGACATTTGGCATCAGTCAATTAAGTTGCTTCAGGGCACAAAAAAAAAACGACTGGAGTTTCCAGAATCACAGGCACATGACAGATAGCAGGAAAGGGAAACTAGGAAGGGCAAAAGAGAGAGTGTCATGCATCTCTTCCTTTCATAGGAGTTCTATGTGAAATCCTGCCGGACAATATCTGTGTACAGTTCAGTTACCACACCTTGTCACTTTGCCCTACCTGCAAGGGAGGCTGGACAATGGATTCTTTTTTTTTTTTTCGATTGCTGCCTCTTAGGAAATCAAAGTTCTGTTACCAGGGAGGACTAGGATGCAACTGGAAATTCCTGCCGACACTCTTTCTCTGGAGTTTCAGTCTCATTGTATAGAAGGTGAATTCATTATCTCCTTGCTAAGTAAAAGTGTTTATGCTTTTTTAAAAATTGGCAAAACATTCTAAAAGCTATTCCCTTTATCAGCTACTCACTCTCTCTTTCTATATATATATTTCTAAAATACATTCGTATGTGTGTGAGTATATCTATCTACCTATATATCTATCCATCTATGGGCATGTATTCCTTAAACACCATAAGCATGTTTCTGAATTAAAAATAATAAGCCCCTATTGCCTTTAGTCCTAAAAATATTAAATATAAATTATATAATATAAATTCAAGGCTATTTACATTAGATCCTTATTTATTCTTCTATCCTAATTTACCTTTTGTTCCTACATGCAGGATCTACTTAAACTGAGTCAGCTCGATCATTTTACTATGTGTATCATAGAATTAGTAACATTTGCCTATTCTAACAGCTCAAGTTCTCTCCAATAGACTTGTACTTTTAAGACCCTGCTTTCAAACCATCTGCTCTAGAACAACTTCTAGTCTCCACTAGTCCTGACTGATTTCTTCTACTTTTTAGTGTCTACAGAAATTAACAACTGGGGAGTACTGAAGTGATTCAGTTGATTAAGCAACTGACTCTTGCTTTCAGCTCTGGTTGTGATCTCAGGGTCATGGGATTGAGCCCCAAGTCCAGTCAGGCTCTGTGTTCAGTAGGGAGTCTGCTGGAGATTCTTTCTCTCTTTCCCCTCTCCCCTTGTCCCTCCCCTCCATGCTCTCTCTTTTTCTCTCCTCAAATAAATAAATCCTAAAAAAAAAAAGAAATTAACAACTGGACTATCCATTTATACTTAATATATAATCCTCTATGTATATCGTAAATGCAGATGTAACATAAACATATTGATTGCAAGGTCTATGGTTCATACTGTTTTGCAACACAGAGTTCTACCACAACTCCCTGAACATAGATAGTAGGTGCTCAAAGTTGTAGAAATAATTAAAATGAATTGTGAACATATTCATGGAAAATCAAAGAAGACTCAAACATGAAAGGAAAAACCAAATCTCCAGCTCCACATTGCCATTCTAGAATTGTTTCCGTCATATTTTTATGCCATGAATTAATAAATTAAATTTTATACTTTAAGGACCATAGCTCCTTTAATTTAAGATATAAATAACATTTTCCTTGACAATATGTTAAACATGTTAATGATTCAACTGAATGCTAGAATGTTAATTTGTCTAACAAAATATTGCATGCATTTAGGAATTTTTTGACCAGGGGATCAGAAAACTCCTTTATATTTCAAGCAGTCCTATGTTACAGAAAATGACCTAAAAGAGAGCTAGGATGTAATGAATTATAGTATTTTGCCTTCTAATCTCCTTGACATTTTTAATATTTAATATTCAACTACTTAAGAAAACAGTGGAGGTAGAAAATAATTTTATTTAATGCTTTAATGCATTTTATTTTTAATTCTCATAGCTTAAGGATAAGACCATCTGTGCTATATTAGCTGGGCAAAAGATTTTTTAAAAAGCAAGAATTTCCTTAAGCCTGAATATACAGGTGCTATGACTCATGCAGTGGGAGTATAGTTAACAAAGCATTAGTTTAACTGCATAATCTAACTCTCACAGAGAAGTAAAGATTGTCTACTGCAAGAATTGGGTTTTATGTTTATGACTGATGAGATTGTTGTATCAAGTGGAAGAAAAGGCTTCACTGGTGGCACACATATGTTAGTTGCTGATAAGATGTCTTTCTGGTTGCATCATTTTTCTGCCATCTGTCTTTAGTAGACTTACTTTCTTTTTCTTTCTTCCTTTTTTCCCTCTAGCCACCTAGTATTTAATAACCGTTTGTTGGTATCTTGATGTAAGAACATTTGTAAGAATGCAAAAACCAAATAATTTACTGGGGGAAAATATTGTGTTTATAGAGTTATATATTCATTTTACATTTAATCATTATCATGGATTTCTACCAGTAGATGAAAGTCACAAGAATCTTGAAAATCCTTCAATTTTTAAAGAATAAAACATTTTGTAGTAAGATCAGACACATGTTAAATTTTACCTTTAGTTTTTCCGTTCTAAATTATTGTTAACATTTTCATTAGTGATTTTAATAAATATTTTAGGATTAAAAAACTTTTGAAAATCATCAAGTCTTTCAAAATATCTTCCACAAAATCCATCCATGAAGATGTCGCCATGTAATGCAGATTAAGTTTTTTTGTTTTTAACATAGATTAAGTTTTGGGGTGCATGGGTGGTTCAGTCAGTTAAGCAACTGCCTTTGGCTCAGGTCATAATGCTGGGGTTCTGGGATCAAGCCCCCAGGAGGGCTCCCTGCTCAACCAGGAGGGTTGCTTCTTCCTCTCCCTTTGACCCTCCCTCCTGCTCATGCTCTCTTTCTCTCTCTCAGATGAATAAATTAAAAAGTCTTTTTAAAATATGTAGATTTAGTTTTTACAAGTACAAGCTTATTCTGAAGGATGAGACTGAGGTGGGTAGCAGAAACTTGTTCATGATTGTTCAATTGAGATGATTACAAACTGTCAGAAATAATATTAAGACTAAGATTTAAATACATAACCCAAATATCCTATAAACAAAGCCACATTATCTCAGGGTATCTGGAACATATGCAGATTAAAGTAATGTGTCCACTTTTATAAGAAAGCAAATAAACTACATCTTTGTAGGGCATGGTCTCCGTAGAATGCTGAGCATGGAGTCTTACTTAACACAACAGAAATATCTGGGATTTCCACCACTAAGAATTGTCAAGGACCCTTTGTCCTCAGATTTAAATTCAGCCTCTCATAGGACAACTGCTTATATATGTTGAATTAAGTATACAAAAAAATTATCAGGCAAAGTCAGTAACTATTCGGTTTAGCGGTTGCCATGATGGCTGTGCATTAAATTCAAAGATGGATAAGACCATCATACCCTCCAGGTGCTCAAGGTCTTGGGGAGATGTAAAATTATAGCAGCTAGCTTCTATAAAATACAGTAAGACGTAAAAAACACAGTCGTATAGGAACTCAGTGGAAGAAATGCTACACTTTGTAGCGATTGAAAATATAAAAGAAACCACAAGTCACAAATGGGATGTATATTGCCTGAAGTCATTGCAGGCACCCTGATGAGGCAGATGTTATGCTGGGTGAAAAGATTAGCAATCTTTTATCAAAGTTCTTGCATACTTAATTGCTTATCTCCAGCAGGTTTTTGAATATGCAGCCATTGCTTTAAACCTTCAGTATTCTGTTTGGGTTTCCAACAGATTGATTGCACACTCAAATTTGGACCATTCAAGTTGGGGTTAAGGTGTAAGTAGGAAGTAGGGAAATAAAAAACTAAAAACATTTTGAGTTCTGCTCTTCAAGGCATGCAGTGTAGGTGAGGGAAACTGGAACTAGAAGGCAAGCTTTGCTTGTAGAGGTCTGCCCTGAGAAAAATACAACAGAAAGCTGGGTAGTAAGAGTCTACTATTTTAGTCTTTCTGATTCTGCTTTCTGGAAAAAAAGGCAGCAGTGTAAAAAAGGGCACCTAAGAGTATAGAAAAAAAAAGGATATCTAGCAAAATTAGTAAAAACTATATTTCATCAAATAAAAAGTTTTCCTGCCACCATTTATTGAAGAGACTGTCCTTTCTCCATTGTATATTCTTGGCTCCTTTGTCATAAATTAATTGACCATACATGCGTGGATTTATTTCTGGCCTCTCTGTTCTCTTTTGCTTGGCATGTTTTTTAAATTTGTTTGGAGGTAGTATGGGCAATATTTTAGAGAGTTAAAACTATTGTAGGATATTTTAAAAAACTGAGCAATAAAGGCTAGTAAATCTATGTAACTAATGATGCTGCCTGTGTCTATGTCATGACTTGGAAATGTTTTGGCTGCGAGAAATGCTGTCTAAAAATAAAAAATTAAACAAAGTAGTGGTTTATTTCTCTTTTTGAAAAAGATTCAAGGTAGGCTCAACATAGCAATCTTCCGTTCGTTCGATGTCAACCACCCTTAAAAGTGGTTTCAATCTTCAATGTCACCTCATGATTTAAAAGAGTCACTCCTGTTTAAAGAAAATTTTTCTGAAAACTCAACAATCAAACTCTGCTTATATGTTCTTGGATAGAACTTAATGTCATGGTGACACCTCTCTTCAAGGGAGAATAAGGCAGGCATGTTTTATTTTGGCCCACTGGTGCTTTGCATGACATCAAGGTATTTACTGTAGGAAGGGGAGGAGAATTGATATTTGGTAGACAACTAATCACCTCTGATGGGATGCTCACCTAGAAAATGAAGATATTCACATAATTTAAATATTCCTTGATTTTGATACTGAAAGGCAATTTACTTTCTATTCACATATCTAATATAGTTATGAAACAATTTTCCAAGTTTTTTTAACCATACTAATTCTTTCTTTTTCCCTCTGAATTTTTCTTCTTTCCTACCATAAATGAAACTGTATTGTTTTGTTTTTTTATTATTCTTTATTCCTTAAGTTTTTATTTATTTATTTGAGAGAAAGTCAGAGTGAGCACAAGCAAAGGGAGGGACAAGGTACAAGGACGAAGCAGGGAGTGGGGGTCCTGATGTAGGGTTCAATTCCAGGACCCCAAGAACATGACCCAAGCCGAAGTCAGATGCTCTACCAACGGAGTCACCCAGGGGCTCCTGAAGTTGTATTATCTTAAATGAATTCAGTTAATTGAGTTTTTGATTCAATTTCATTGATGCATTCTTTGAATAATATGCTAAATTCAGAAGTACGACTGAATTGAACTTTCAAAATCATAAAATAAAAAGGTTTTTTATTTCATTTTACCGGAAGTTTAGATACACTGACTTAAAAAAAGAAATAAAATACATTGACTTATAATTTCACTGATGTTGAAAAAGAATAATAAATAATTTTACTAATGCCATGAAATTGTGAAAAAAAATGCCCTGAACATTATATATCATAAAAGCTACATTATCATTAGTGAAGTTCTTGACTGCAGCTTGTAGAAAATCAATTCTCCATTCTTATGGAAACATAAAATTTTATTTTGCTTTATTATTTTTTTTAAATAAAAAGACTTTAAAATATATTGGTTACAATGCCTAAATGTAGGAGACCTATACTTGGTATTTGATTAGTATTGCTTAATAAGAAAAATTAGAAAAAGGAAATGACTAATGTATTTTTGTAAGGAAAAATGGTAAAGTCAGGTTTACCATTCTAGCTCTGAAAACACTGACAATTGGGAGTTATAATACAGTTGATGTCACACTAAATTTCAAATTCTACTGTTACATTATTTTACCATTAACACAAGTTCTGTTTTAAATAGTATCCTACTTGATGTTTACATATAGGTGCTTTGACTTTCACTGCATAGAGTCAGCACTTTAAAAAACAGCAAGTTAGAGTATCACTGTAGGGGCGCCTGGATGGCTTAGTCAGTTAAGTGTCTGCCTTTGGCTCGGGTCATTGACCCCAGCGTCCTGGAATCCAGCCTCATGTCGAGATCCTTGTACAACAGGAGAGTCTGCTTCTCCCTCTCCCTCTGACCCTGCTCGTGTTCTCTCACTCACTCACTCTCTCTCTCTCAAACATATAAATAAAATCTTAAAAAAAAAAAAATCACATGTAGCCACATGAATGATAAATGGTTTGTAGTACTACAAAAGGTTTTTCTGCACATATTTAGCAAACTCCCATAAGGTTGTTAATATGCAACAGATTTAATTGCATCCAGTGCACTGATATTCCATACGTGTTTTTCATATTGATATATTCATATTGATATATTTAAGTAGCTTGCATGCCAAAAGACTGCATTAATAGGTAATAGCCATATACTCTGCAAATAAGATATTTGGGCAAAACAAACCAAATTAACTTGCTTTTAGTCTTTTAATTCATTGAGGTGATACATTCCTTTATAAATTACAGATCAAGGGGCACCTGGGTGGCTTGGTCGGTTAAGCGTCTGCCTTCGGCTCAGGTCATGATCTGGGTGTCCAGGAATAGAGCGCCACATCTGGTGTCCAGCTCAGTGGGGAGTCTGCTTTTCCCTCTCCCTCAGCTTGCGCTCTGTCACTGTCTCTCAAATAAATAAAATCTTTTAAAAAATTGCAGATCTGGGGCGCCTAGGTGACTCAGTGGGTTAAGCCTCTGCCTTCAGCTCAGGTCATGATCTCAGGGTCCTGGGATCGAGTCCCCGGAGCCTGCTTTCTCCTCTTTCTCTATGCCTGCCTCTCTGCTTACTTGTGATCTCTCTCTGTCAAATATATAAATAAAATCTTTTTTAAAAATTGCAGATCAATGTTGACAGACTTTACCCACTTTACTAGAACATAATTTTTTGTTTCCATTTATTTGACCATCATTACTATGGAACATCCATCCTTATGAATCCTGCTTGGCCTCCACTACTCAGAGAAGCTAGACGTGGTGGTGTCCTCTGCCACTGCCTCTTCAAGACCAGCACATATGCACCAGTTTCTTTACTGATTTTAGGGTTAGTAAGAAGTAAAGAGAAAATCATGAGGCTGTTCAGTGGTGGTGGTGGTCACCCACAGTTGGCTTTTGACTACAGAATTACAAGTAGCAGAAATCATCATCTAATGCCCATTGGTGGCAGCAGCTTTCTTTCTCAGACCAGATCTATGTTATGTTGCTTAGAGCAGTCGTGGAAGATCAGGCTTGGACGTAGTCCTCTGGCACTCCAACACGTCCAAAACGACCTTTTTTGATGCCTTTTCTGCTTTATTTGCCAGAATAAGCTTCTGATACACTCAGCACAGAACTAACCTTATTTAAAACATTTTTTGGTAGTAACAGAATATCATCTAAAACACAAAAAAGAGGGGTACCTGGGTGGCTCAGCTGGTTAAGCATCTGCCTCTTCATTTTGGGTCAGGTCATGATCCCGGGGTCATGGGATCGAGCCCCGTGTCATACCCCACTCTCAACAGGGAATCTGCTTGAGATCCCCTCTGTCTCCTTCTGCCCCTCCCTCTGCATGCTCTCTCTCCTTCTCTATTTCTCTCTCTCAAATAAATAAATAAGTTTTTTAGAAGATGGGGTTTAGGTTGGATACTGAGAACTCAATACATACACAAAACTGCAGTTTTTAGTCTTTGGCAGTTTTGCAGAATTCATTGTTCTCCTGCCTGCAGCTTCTTGTCTACCATATTTCCTCAGCCTTTCTCCCAGAGGAAAGACTTTCTCCTGGTACATGTAAATCACACACATTTATAAAGCATTATAATCCTTTGGTGCTGATCTTGGGACCTGGTATTTGACAAGACATAAAGATTTATAGACAATCTTGACATTTAATGTTGTAGGAAATCCTCATTTTATTCCACATCTCTTTACATGAGCTAGCTATAATGTTATTTCCTCTTTCTCTTGCAGGTCTTTATCCCAGATTACTTATGTAGGGACCTTTTGGAGGAACAAAAATCTAGGCTACTTCTATGAGTTCTCCTGGACTAAAATTAACTAGATGCTTTCTTAAAAATAGCTCATTCAGGCAGGTAGGTTAGGTTGCAGGAATAAAAGAAAGGAATTCACACACAACACACACACAATTTTCTTTTTCTTTTTTCTTTCTTTCTTCCCTTTTTTTTTTTTTACTATAATAGAGTTTTGGTCTTCAAAAGTTGAGCTTATAAAGTGATAGAGGGAGATGTAGTGAGTAGGATAGATGGACCAAGGCCTACCTGGGATGTATTCCTAAAAGGCTTTTGGATTAAATAGCTCACCATTCCAATCTGGCTCAGTAAACAGCTCAACCAGGTACATGTTCTCTCTTAAAGCTGGTGTGCTTTACTTTCATAAACTGCAAAGGAGAAACAAAAGATCTGCCTATCATGGTTGCGTGAGAACCAAGTGACTCTACAGGTATGAATTGTCTAGTAAATTGGACCTACCCTTGAAGGATTAGGACAGGGTGTACTATTTTTTTGGTAAGTATTCACTATTTCTTCTTAAAAAAAAAAAAAAGAGAGTTATTTATTTATTTTAGAGAGATAGAAATAGCATGAGTAGGAGGGGGCAGAATGAGATGGAGAGAGATTCCCAGATTCCATGCTGATCATGGAGCCATATGCGGGGCTTGATCTCAAGACCTTGAGATCATGACCTGACCCAAAACCAAGAGTCTGACACTTAAATGACTGAGCCACCAAAGTGCCCTTCTTCACTGTATCTTCTATTACTAATGAAAAGTCTACATTTTGTGGGACCACTGATGTCCACTTTTAACCATATTTTTGTCAATGGATGTGAGTATCAGTGATGATGAATTGTTGAATAGAGGCTTTAGATATGTTTGAGAAGCTTGGATTACACTCTAACTGGCCTGCTTTCCATCATGAGAAGAGCATGCTCAAGTACTCAGTGACTGTTTTATCAGTCTCGGTCCTGGAATGAGAGACAGGTAGAACAGACCTGAAGCATACCTTTGACTGGTGCTTAACCCAGCAGAGCCCAGTAGAACTGTAGATAACCTGCAGATCTAAGAAAGAAGATTACATGTTTGCTGTAAGCTGCTAAGATTTGATTTGATTTTTATTTTATTTATTTTATTATTATGCACAGTTGAGTAATATAAGGGCCAATAAATGTTCCATTTTTCTTATCTAAGCCTCAGAGATTTCCTGAAGACCAACTACAGCAAGAAGAGTCTTTACCTACTTACACTAACCCTTTAGAGGGCAGTTTTACTGTTTGATTGCGGAGCAGTGAATTGAACTTTGTCTCCTTCAAAGCTGAGGAACAAGGGACTTGTAATGAGTTTAATAATGAAAAGGTAGCATTTGCTGCAGCTTGACTACATAAAATAAGGCCTGATGAAAATGAAATATTAATATGCAGGTTATGTTAGATGCTGCTTCAGAGTTTCAGGAAAAATGAACAGTAATCAAATGAGGGTGTCACACAATACACAGCAAGCAGAGAGCCAATTATGTAAATGAACACCCAAGGTTAGCATGATACAATGCTTTTTAATTTGACTAATATTAAAATCAACTTGTTCTTAATGTAATAGATGGTTGTGACAACAGTTAAAGAGCACCAAATGTTTCTGTAATCCCCTGTCAAATTAGAAATGCTGTTGTGAGTGACCTGCTTTCCTTAGTACAATACTTGAAAGGCTCAAAATACGCAATATTTCCTGGGTTCAGAAACATTAAGACTAAAATGATTCTGAGATGAAAGTCGTATAACAGTGTACATCTTTCTCCTTCACCTGAAAATATGTAACAGTGAACTCCTGTTGCCACAGTGTATTTCCAAAATAAGAGCTTCTCTCATTTAGCTG
Organism: Mustela putorius furo; assembly: GCF_011764305.1. Taxonomy (NCBI): domain Eukaryota; kingdom Metazoa; phylum Chordata; class Mammalia; order Carnivora; family Mustelidae; genus Mustela; species Mustela putorius. The sequence goes on from NW_025421397.1 coordinate 6,449,581, forward strand.
AATTCACTTGAACTTAACAGATAAACTGAAGATATGTTTTTAAATTATATACATTTTATTTCTGACTCGATATGAAAAAATCTTCAGCAGGAAGTGTGTTCATCTTTCATTTTCCTCCTTGCCAACCTATTCACCTAGCTAGTGCATTTAAAAAACAAAACAAAACAAAACAAAACTGGAAACATTACTCACCATATAAAGAGACCATGGATTTAATTCTCTGTATAAAGTAAATGCACATGTACACATATACTTGTAAATCTAAAAGTGAAAGCACATAAACAGACATGCAAAAAATACAGCTATACTATTTTCAACACTAAAAGAATGCATTATCTGCACACCACTGGAACATTTAATATATTTTAATTTTTAAAGCCAGATTTAGTAATGATAATGTATCATTTGGGGAACGTGATATCTTTATTTATAGTGCTTAATCATGTATATATGAAATTGATTTTTCCTATAGAATGACAAATGTAGAATTCTCATAAGCTATTTCTTCTAAGAAGAAATGACAAAATCATTTTCACCTTGACAGTGCTCTGAAACTGTCAGAGTGTTTTTGTGCTAGTCTGAAATTTTCACCAAAAGGAAAAATAAAATAAAATAAAATAAAATAAAAAAACAGGATGAAGTAAAGGGAGGTTTAGGAAAAGAGGCAACAAACTCACCTCTATATTTAGACATTTATCTGTAGTGATCAAGATATGCAATTAGACAAAAGTAATGTGATTGTTGCTTTAAATTAAACACATTGATTGCATATCTTTGAACCTGATGATGAGAACTGATAGTGAATATTCCAGACATCTGTTCTCAATTCTCAAAAAAAAAAAGTGAGACATTAATTAATTATTCCCGTTTCTATACTTGACTTTCTGAACCTAATGATTATAACATCTGTGTATTATTTTATTTAAGAAAAGAAATACACAAGTTAAAATACAAAATTCCATACAGAACCTATAAGTATCTCATGTAATAAAGGGCCATCGAGTTTACACTTCTTTGGTTTCTAGAAATCCATTCGTATATATAAACAGTAATTGACAAAGTTTCTGTCATGTTATTAAATACTCTCCCTTCAAAGAAAAAATAGTGTTTTGAAGCGTTAATGTGTTGAGACTTATAAAAAAAGGTTTAACCAAAAAAAAAAAAAAACTTCAGAAGAAATATACTGATCTGCTGATCCACTATTTTATTTTTTAAATTCATATTTATTTATTAATTTATTTTTATTTTTTATAAACATATATTTTTATCCCCAGGGGTACAGGTCTGTGAATCACCAGGTTTACACACTTCACAGCACTCACCAAAGCACATACCCTCCCCAATGTCCATAATCCCACCCCCTTCTCCCAAACCCCCTCCCCCAAGCAACCCTCAGTTTGTTTTGTGAGATTAAGAGTCACTTATGGGGGCGCCTGGGTGGCTCAGTGGGTTAAGCCGCTGCCTTCGGCTCAGGTCATGATCTCAGGGTCCTAGGATCGAGTCCCACATCGGGCTCTCTGCTCAGCAGGGTGCCTGCTTCCTCCTCTCTCTCTGCCTGCCTCTCTGCCTACTTGTGATCTCTCTCTGTCAAATAAATAAAATCTTTAAAAAAAAAAAAAAAAAGCGTCACTTATGGTTTGTCTCCTTCCCAATCCCATCTTGTTTCATTTATTCTTCTCCTACCCACTTAAGCCCCCATGTTGCATCACCACTTCCTCATATCAGGGAGATCATATGATAGTTGTCTTTCTCTGCTTGACTTATTTCGCTAAGCATGATACGCTCTAGTTCCATCCATGTTTTCACAAATGGCAAGATGTCATTTCTTTTGATGGCTGCATAGTATTCCATTGTGTATATATACCACATCTTCTTGATCCATTCATCTGTTGATGGACATCTAGGTTCTTTCCGTTAATATGTTGAGACTTATAAAAAAAAGTTTAACTTAAAAAAAAAAGAAACTTCAGAAGAAATATACTGATCTACTGATCCACTATTTTAAAATACTATTATACTCAACTGAATTTTAGTCTTAAAAATGTTTTAAGTATCACCACTTCCTCATATCAGGGAGATCATATGATAGTTGTCTTTCTCATGGGGGCTTAAGTGGGTACGAGAAGAATAAATGAAACAAGATGGGATTGGGAGAGAGACAAGCCATAAGTGACTCTTAATCTCACAAAACAAACTGAGGGTTGCTGGGGGGAGGGGGTTTGGGAGAAGGGGGTGGGATTATGGACATTGGGGAGGGTATGTGCTTTGGTGAGTGCTGTGAAGTGTGTAAACCTGGTGATTCACAGACCTGTACCCCTGGGGATAAAAATATATGTTTATAAAAAAAATTAAAAATTAAAAATTAAAAAAATAAAAAAAAATGTTTTAAGTATAATTGTTTATGTCATTCAGAAGGTTAGGGGAAATACGTTAATATTTACATGATTTCGACATTTTTTAAAAGAACTTTCTCTTTTTTTTATGATTTTGTTTATTACGTGTGTATTTCAGAGTGAGAGCATGTGTGCATGTGAGTTGGGGGAGGAGCAGAGGGAAAGAGAGAGAAAGAATCCCCAGCTGACTCTGCACTGAGCACAGAGCCCAATGTGAGCCATGATCCTATGACCCTTAGATTATGACCTGAACCAAAATCAAGAGTCAGATGATCAACTGACTGAGCCACCCAGGAACTCCTCACCTTTTTAAAAATTTTAATCTCTGTTTGCATTTTAATATATAGGAGATAAAAACATTTATGTCTTAGGAGAAAAATCTATTGAATGCCTCAATTAACTATGCTCAAGGTACGGTAATGAGAACTCAAAGATACAACCATAAACACACTCCTTTTTGAAATTCACAAAAATATAAATCAAATACATAAGTTTTATTTTTTAAATTATTACTGAATAATATGTAAGCCTATGTGAGGACTTCAGATATTTAGAAGAAACTATCTTTCTCATTGTTAAATAGTTATATAAATGATAATGCAATTTTAAATAAAAATAATACATAAATTTTTACTTTGGCTATTGCTATGTGAAATAACTAAACCTTAGAAATAGCAATGATCTGGATTGTACTTCTATGATCACCTGTTCATTACTTAGATACAAAGTAATAGTCAGCCTATAATATTTCCAAATTGCCTGTATTATTTTGTGCTCTGGCTTTAAACAGAATGTTAAAGTTAGAGAGTTCTACTGTCAAAGAAGGTAGCCATTAGCCACATGTGACTAAGTTTGTCAATTAATAAAATTGAATTAAATAAAAAATTCAGTTCTTGAGTTTTCCTAGCCATATTACAGAGCCACACGTAGCTGATGGCTACCATATTTGGTAGCAGATAGAAAATTTCTATCATGACAGAATTTACACTATGCAATGCTATAACAGAGGCTCTGAAAAACTGCCTCAGAAATTGTCCCTAAATCAGCTAACAGAGTCTTCCACTAAAGATTTCAAGATCTCCCAGACACTACCACCACATTGCTTTGTTTTTCTCAGCTCTGTCTTTATCTGCTATGTATATGCTCCTGGTCTTCACTTATTTTAAAAACTGTTTTGCTATTAGAAAAAGGTGTGGTGCTCAGTAACCTTGTACGGTAACACAATTAAGCATGCTTAAGATGTAGAATCTTCCTTTTTACCAAAATATTTTATTGCAACATATTTTGAACATATGGAAATAGAGAAAGAATAGCACAATAGAAGCCCATATAAACCTAGCCAATGTTTGAACGTTCCTTCCTCAGGAGCTGAGGAAACCATAAAGAGGAAATCATTAAAGATGTTAAATATTTGGATAATAATCAAATCCAGTAACTGATAGCTATTGAACATATCCAACAATTTAAGAATATACATTATTAATTTCAATTATTTCAAGTGCACAAAGAAAATTTACCAAAATAAAACACATATTCTGGGCCATAAAACACCCACAGCGAATTTCAGAGGTTAAAAATATACTGAATACATTTTCTTGTTACAATTGCATTAAACTGTCAATGAAGAAAAAACAAACACCTAGAAAATTACCAAATATTTGAAAATGAAAGACAGTGTTTCTAAATAGCCCACAAGTCAAAAAAGGACTTAAAAGAAAAAGTTACAAGATATTTCAAACTGAAGATTAATAAAACCACAACATAACAACATGTGTGGGATGAAGATAATGCAGTGCTCAGATGGCAATTTGTAACTTTAAGTGCCTATCTTAGAAATGGGAACAGTATCACATCATTTGTCTAAGCCTTAAAATTATACAGTAGGAGAAAAAAAAAAAAGCACATTAAAGTCCCAGAAAGTTAAAAGAAAGGGATGATAAAAGAAAAAAGTAATCATATAGAAAAAGGACAACTATTGCATAAGTTAACAAAACCAAAAGTTTGTTCTTCAAAAATATTAGTAAAATTGATAAACAAATCCCAAGTAATACTAATTCAGAAAACACAGGAAAAAAGAAATTAATACTGGAGTTCCTAATAACATGAACTTTATGTGAAAAAAAATGACATATTAAATGGAAAAAATTGCAAAGTAATTTGCCTTACCAAAACAGAAAGTGGAACAAATGAAAATCTAAACAGCACTCTTTAAAATTAAAAAAATATATGTATATCTTGTATTACAAACCTTTTTTTCACTATAGAAAAAAAAATCTATCCATCTCTCAAATAAATAACACCACTGTAACAACCCCACATACTTTCAGAAAATAGCTGAGGCAGGTGTTCTTAATGACTTATTATAGGAAAGCAGAGTCAGCCAAATATAAAAATCTGACACTGACATCACACACACACACACAAAAGTCTTTCATGAACATAAACCCCAAAAGCCACAATAAATGTTGATTAAATAAAATCCAGCCATATATAAGAAGGGTGATATACCCATGTTCAACTGCAACTTATCTGAATAACGAATTAAGTACATTTAATAACCACATCAACATCTTGTCACCAAGAAACCCAGGCTCAGATCTTTCCGGAACACACATCCATTGTTCATTCTGCAGCACCCAAGCTGTTGAGTGCAACCCAGTTAGCAAAAGTGCAAACTTTCTGGTCATTCCAGCTTTGCTTACATCACAATTCCCAATCAGGAAGAGGAGAGTGAGGAGATGACTGTTCCTGAACACATAATTTCATTAGTGCCTTCGGAACAGAACCCTGCTGGTACTGAAGCTTAGCAGGAGCCCTTTCCTCATCCCTTCCAAAGGTTTGGAGCCATTGAATTATTTGCACAACATCCTTGGTTTAAACTATGCACAGTGATTTCTGTTTCCTCAACCAAACTCTGTCTGATAGACCCATATTAGTCTTCATATGTGAAAGCCAGATACTTCATACTTACTTAAAAGCAAGACAAACAATTTAATATAAACTTTGGCAATTTTTGTTGGGATTAGTATTTTAATGATGTAATCATTCATTCAGCATATCTGCTATAATATAATGCACATATTCCATAAGAACATGAAACTTGTGGGAATTTCTAGAAATGTTAGAATGTTTTTATAAATATTTAATATTTTTCATTTCAATATATCTAGATTTAGAAATTGCAAGATATTCAGCACTACTGCTATTCTCTTCTTTTGGTGATCTTTGGATTCATACACCAAAGATTTTCAAGTTTGTTCTAGTTTCCTCATCCTTAATCCAACTCAAGGATTTAGTTGTTTAAAATCTAAAGGGAAAAATAAAAATTAAATATCCATGGGTTGGGGGCATAACATAATGACAAAAAAAGTTCAGTGAATACAGAAATTTAAATAAGCATAATTTCTACACTTCTCATTTGAGTTTGATGATTTCTGTTTCTGTGCCACTGGTGTGCCCTACCCACATGACATGAGTGTCATTGTCTTTTTGTTTTTGTTTTTTACATTCTTCCTGCTACCACTTAACTCTTCTGCTCCCTATCCTTTTGCTTATCTGCTGCTTCATTTGTATTCATGCTATTTTGTATCTTTACAGTCAACCCAACACCTTAAAAAGTCTAAAAGGAAATTTTCTGCTTTAAAACCAAATAATGATCTATATGTGGATTCCTGATTTGACTTGGTTAGTCTTGGCATATATTTATGATCATAGCATACTTATTCAGGTGATTCATTATATTCTTAAAAGATTGCTCTGTGTTTAAGTGGCAAATTTTTGGGTTTCCCTACTTATAATAGTTTGCGTGATCTAGAAATTACTCATCTCCTCAAACTCTACTTCTACATACATTTGCTTATATATATTGTTCAATTTATCCATACTGGTCTATTTTTATTTTCTTTGGAGCACCAAGATCATTGCTACCAATGTATTTATTTTTTAAGAGAGAGAGAATACGCATGAACGTGAGTCAGGGGGAGGAGCAGTGGAAGAGGGAGGGAATCTCAAGGAGGTCCCACATGTGGACCTGACACAGGGCTTGATCTCATGACCCTGAGATCATGACCTGAGCCAAAATCAAGAGTCTGATGCTTAACTGACTGAGCTACCCAGGCACCCCTCTGTCAATGTATTTTGAAACATTCTGTATTCTGTGCCTTCATTATACATACTTCAAATGTTGTCTTACTTACTTAATTGAGCTCATCCTTTAGGTTTTAGCTTATATTTGAGTTCCATAGAAAGGCTTTCTTGAATAGTCAATCATAATTTGATTATTCTGTTCCTTTTTTATGACTGTCTATCTTTCTCAACTAATAATTGCATATTCTTCATTAATTTATTTCTTCTATTACTTTGTGAACTTGAGATTGTCAATAGAAATCCTAACTATTTAGTATATCACTATTTACATTGTGCCTAGAAGAGTTTCTGGAACATACAGGTATTTGCTATTTAAATAAATAAAAGGTAATCCTACTGCAAAAATGATCATCCAAATAATCTCCTCCAGATGGTTTCACCCACAATAATTATGCATTTAAAATAAATTCATAAAAATGTGATTATATAAGTCAATTATTAAAAATGACTTCATTAGAATAGTGCAAATGGTAATTCCTTAAGAAACTGTACTCTTGGGCTTCATATATTCTTAAGTCTCTGTGTGAGGAGATAACTGGAGGGAAGACAGTTATACAATCATATTTATGCTAACTTTCAGACTTTTATTTTTATGATTATTATTGCCTTGATTTTGATATAGTGGAGTATCATTACTCTTTATTTGACATTATGTTGCAGGATATGTGTCTATGAAATTATGAGACTTTAAAAAATAAACTGAATCATCCAATAGTTTTACATGTTTTCATTAGTGAGGGTAATCATTTTCTACTGACATGGCAATTTCAATGGTTTTCGTGTGAAATCTGAATGAGAGCGGGTTTATAGACAAAATAAGTAAGAGAAATTGGTCACAACAAGTATAGATGATGCTATCAATTCCTAGTTGTTTTTGGTTCTCCAGGTCATTCCACTCCTGTGCCCATCCACTTCAATCCCCGTACACTATTGCCTTTGCTTTGGACTTTGGCCACCCTGTGACCATATCTTTAAAGACCTGTTTTTTTGCTGGATTATATGTTCAGCAATTGAATTCTAACAATGTCATAGCTATTAAGGGTTAATTCTTCAAATTCTGTCAGGAATTCCATATGAAATTTCAAGGAAACACTTGAATATAATACTGTGACAGGAAGTTGTGATTCAGATTTTCATTATTTTTCAGTTACCTGACAGGTGGTGAGGTGAGAACTCAGGGAGCTTCCGTATGCTGGTGCATTGGTTGTAGTTATTTCCTTATTGCATCAACATGCATATGAAGCTTAACATTCTAGTGTACACTGCTTGAAATCACACGCAGGTTAATGTTTAGTATACACACATACAAACATGTAACACACTGTAATGCAAGCATCACTACATTTAAGGCAGGACATCTGGATTTTAGTTCTGGTTTCACCACTCTCTAAATATGTATCCTTGGATATGTCTCAGAATAAACTTTTGTATCAAAAATGAAAGTGTCACAACTACTTAAAATGATTATTGTGAACATAAAATAAGAAGATACTAGTAAAAACAATTGGGAGATTATAGCATATTAATACATCATTATATAGCATCACTATATATAATATATATGTATATTTCCAGTTAATAATTGTATATTGTATATTTCCAGTTAATAATTGTATATGTATATGTACATAATATATGGATATGTACATACATGTACACATGCATATGTATATTTCTAGTTAATAATTTAAGAACAAATATATTAATGTAGATGTTACATTGGATCATTTATCACCTAATGGTGCACTGTTATAAAATCAAAGCAAAACTTTTAGTGTTTTCTCACCGAGATAAGCATCATAATGTGTACTACTATGTGATAGCTTTTACATAGTTTGCAAAACTCATAGTTTTCTTTTTAGCATATAATTATTTTAAATGCATAATATACTTTCAAATATTTCCTATGTAAAGAAATGATTCTTATAAGAATGAACAGTTCAAAGGTGGTTACTGAAGGCTGGAGGACAGGGGTATGGGAAACAAGCGCTCACTGGGTGTAAGGTTTCTTTTTGGGGTGATAAAAATGCTTTGGAACTAGGTAGAGATGGTAGCTATAGAACATTTTGAATGTATTAAATGCCACTGAATTGTTCGTGTTAAAATGGTTAGTTTATGAATGTGAAGCTTTACCTCAATTTTAAAAACTGGGAAAAGAAATTAATTTATAAATATTTCTTAGATCTAAGGGAATCCTTCCTTCCATAATTGCTGGGTAAAAAAAATCACATAGTCTTCTTCCCTATAGTTTATAAAACAGTGGTCTACCTATATTTTGGTTGGACAATAAATTGTTAAAATACTACATTTTCATACTAAGAAAATTTCAGTATTTTTAGAAAACTTGAAGGACTCCTAACTGATATAAATATCTATCTATCTATCTATCTATCTATTTATTTATTTATTTATATTTTATTTATTTATTCAACAGAGATCACAAGTAGGCAGAGAGGCAGGCAGGCAGAGAGAGAGGGGGGGGAAGCAGGCTCCCTGCTGAGCAGAGAGCCCAATGTGGGGCTCGATCCCAGGACCCTGATATCATGACCTGAGCTGAAGGCAGAGGCTTAACCCACTGAGCCACCTAGGTGCCCCTGATATACATATTTAGCTTGAAGTTGATATTTTATATCATCATAATTAAAATTCTGTGGATCTAAAAACTGTTCCGGTGTTATGTGCAATCTTCCAATCTCCCTCCTTTTGTTAATCTGATTTTTAATATTGAGTGCTAAAAGGAATGTGTATAATAAAAGTAACTAATGATCCTTTCTTTGCATATGGCAGCAGTATGATTCCTTGTTAATTCATATAGATTTTAACTTTGACAGTGCTGACAATTATTTCTTATTTCGTTGGGAAATGACCATAATTGCTAATACTTAGCTGAGTATCAGTAGCTTAGTTTTACATGAGAGTTTCTTCCCGTCCCTTGATATGCCCCATAGGCCATTAATGCATAAGTGCTGTTTTATGAAACATTGTTTTAAAATTCGATAGATCTTTTGTTATAATTTTAGTATTTTATTTTATTTTAATTTTTTTTTAATTTTAGTATTTTAAAGGTTTGTGACACACCACTAAAGATATGTTGCATAATTATCTTTCAGTAAAATGTTTTATTTTTTTAATTAGCCTACTATTTATAGTTTGGGGGACTTTTACAATTTCAATGCCCCGATTCTCTAACAAATTCATAACTTCAGAAAATAGATTATTGGAAAATGAAGGCAATTTAAGATATATATAATCTAATATTAATATGTAGACATTTTCCTGTATCCTAATTCAAACAGGCATGCATTTTTTAATCTAACAGGAGCTGTGACTATGGACTGGGTATAGATGATTTTAACAAATTATTTTAGTAACTGTGTGAATGATAGCAGCACAATGTGTATGTTAAAAGTTCTTGCTTTTCAGAGACTTAGTCTTTGCCAATTGAATATTATCATGCTGATATTTTCTTTAAAATAGCCCAGTAAAAAAATAGTTAAACTAATCAACTAATGTAGCTAAATGAAATAGGTAAATGAATGAATAATATGCTATCTAACTAACTAAATGTTTAAGAGTGAATGTGTGTATAAATAAAAATTAAAAAAAAGTCAAATTGATGACGATTGCTAACGTGGTTGATGTGTAGCTGGGATTTATTATGTTTTTCTCTCTGCCAATACTCCCAATAGAATTGAAAAAAAAAAAAAAAGTCACACATTCCTTTTGTTCTTCCCTATCTTCTTTGTTTAATCCATGTTATTATCCAAACAATCAAAACTTACAAAACTACAAGAATAATTCCTTTGTTTTCTAAAACTCTTATTTGATAGCCTACTCTCAAAACTAGTTGAAATTTGGCCGACCCCTCTTGCTATGACTAAACTGTTATTCCCCAAAGTAGAACTCTCCTTTGTAATCATTTTCATATTACATCATTCTGGATAAAAGCCAATACTTAAAAGCGTTCTTACTGATTTTTCTCACTTACGCTATTGTTTTTGACAATAAAATCTGTGGTAAATAAAGATGAAAATTCTCTTTAAATTTAATCAAATGGGTTTGACATCTATTCAAATGATGATGATTTTTTCAACTTAAGGGATTAATATCTTCCATTACATGAAGAGGTATGAATCTATTAAGCATATTAGCAACTCTGAAAAAAAAAAACTTTACTTGTTTAGAGTCCAATATGTCTAAACTTCATGTTGCATTTTATCAATATTCTTTTTTTTTCATTTTATTAATATTCTATCCGTACTAGACACTTACATATTTTTAAAAATCACGTAGTAGGAAAATTTGCTTCAGCATGTTTTGGTATAAAGCCATGTCCAGGAAATTGTGGGTTTGATTAACTCTAAAAATGTTTTTACATCTATTTTATTTTTATAAATACTTAAAAAGAATAAAAATGATAAGATCATACACACATAACATACAGGTCACCCATTATAATGTACATTTCAAAGAATTCAGTTAATTTACACAGTATGCAATCATCACTACAATCTCGCTTAAGAATATTTTCATCACGACAAAATATTCACCCATATCACTTTAACTAAATGACAAAAGTATTAGCTCTTACTTTTCTTTTGAAATTATATGACAAGAGTAATATCCTGGATGATTTCAATACATTGAAACTTGTTGAGACGTGTTTATGGTCAGTTTGGTCAGATATCATAGTGTGGATAATTTGAACATTGTACAATTTGTTGAAACTTGCTTTATGGCCCAGCAAATATAATCACTTCTGGTAAATGTCTATGTTCACTTGAAATAAATATTCTTGAAAACTCTACTGTCAGTCATGTCATAGCTCCTTTGACAGTAATGTATACGTGTTTTTTCTAGATAGTGTGAAGATAGTGTTTTTGATGTCTGGTTGTTTTTTTTTTAAGATTTTATTTATTTATTTGACAGAGAGAAAGGGGGGAGCAGGGGGAGCAGCAGACAGAGGGAGGAAGAAGCAGGCTTCCTGCTGAGCAGGGAGCCTGATGTGGGGCTTGATCCCAGGACTCTGGGATCATGATCTGATTTTAAGGCAGAGATTTAACCCACGGAGCCACCCAGGCGCTCTCTGTCTTGTTGTCTTACTATGATATATCTTGATATGTTTGTAATTATTTTGTTAATGACTTACAGACAATCTTCATCCCATGGATTGATGCCCATGTCCTATTAGCAGTAATAGTAGTAGATTTAGCTTCACTATATAATTCATAAAAATAGTATCTCCATTTGACACAACATTTACTGAACTTTAAGAAAAGAAACAGGAAGGAAAAATGCAAAGAATGTTCAGTAACTGCATCTCAATGATCTCCTAATCCTATGCATCTGATGCTCTAGTCATTCCATATTGGCTGTAGAAGTTCACAAGACTAGAGGCTGAGTATTCATAGACAATCTCTGCTCCAGGAAGCCATGCACCAAGGGATTTCTTTGGCTTATTCACATAATCCAATCAGGGACATGCAACTCACTTCCATTCCCCAGGCAAGCTGCAATTCATCATTCTTAGTTCCTCAGCACTGAATGAACAATCTCAACAAGGAATTACAGGTGCTTGGTCTGACATATAGTCTTTGTTCAGATTCTCCTTCATCTTGGATAAAGTAGATACAGAGCAGCCCTCAATGGTTCCATAAGTAAAGATTATACAAAGTATTCAAACATGGGCAAAAGCTTCATGCATCCTGAGACTATAATAAAAATCTTAGAACTTCTTTTTATCTGGTTCTTTTTTCCACTCCCTCCCTAAACCACCTGTCAAGGATTACCTTGATATGCTTGCTACAGCTTATCCAGAAAAACAAACAAACAAACAAAAAACAAAACAAAACAAAAACTAACAACAGTGAAAACAAAAAACCCTTAAGGGGAAAAACACATTAAACATGACCATAGTCCTAATAAGCTTTCTGATAATCCTTCACCAATAGATTATTTTTCACATAACTTTACCTATTATTACTTGCAAATTTCAATAGATTTTGATAGAAGTATTTAACTGTATGTGTGTAACTTCACCAAAGCTAAATTTATTTCTTCTTTTTTCTTTTATTAGTCTTCATGTTTATTATATCACTGAATTTTAGGTCAGCTATTCAAAATGTATATTTTTCTTGGAGATCATTTTCTATAGAATTTCATTCTCATTTAAGTATACATTTCAACCAAAAATACATTTTTTAACCCTATAGAGTTGTTGTAGTATAATGATTAATACATCACGTGTTGATTAATAACAATGTCAGTATTTTATTTCTTGGAAAACAAACAAAAATGTTCTTTCCCATGTACTGTACATACTCTCCCTTGAGAATCCTTAGAACCTACTACTCTGTAAATTCTAAGTTCCATGTTATCTGGGGGTTTAACTATAACTAACCTGCAAAAAAGATGTTTTTCTTTGATATAAGTTTCCCAATATCACTGAGAAGGGTCACTCGTCCCCCTACATGGAGTCAATACAATGTTGATCATTAATATGACTGGTTTAACCAATTGTACTTGGAAATAGAAGTTCCTATTAAATTGGGGCACAGTGGTAAAGAGGGTGCAGAAATAAATAGCACAACTGATAGTGGTGATTTTGTATTATAACCACAGACAATGGGATTCCACCAAATTGACCTCATTATCCTGAGATTCCAGCATTCCCAGCCATGTCCTTTAAATACATCAGAGTGTATTTTAATTAACACATTAACAATACTTTCTTTAGTGAAGGTACACACCCTCTCCAGGATTTTCCTGAGATTATTGCAATGCTAGTTTTTCTTTTTTTTTTTTTCTTTTTTTTTTTTTAAAGATTTTATTTACTTATCAGAGAGAGAGGGAGAGCGAGCGAGCACAGGCAGACAGAATGGCAGGCAGAGGCAGAGGGAGAAGCAGGCTCCCCGCCGAGCAAGTAACCCGATGCGGGACTCGATCCCAGGACGCTGGGATCATGACCTGAGCTGAAGGCAGCTGCCTAACCAACTGAGCCACCCAGGCGTCCCAATGCTAGTTTTTCTTAATATATATATATATATTTTATTAAAGATTTTATTTATTTATTTGACAGAGATCACAAGCAGGCAGAGAGACAGGCAGAGAGAGAGGAGGAAGCAGGCTCCCTGCTGAGCAGAAAGCCCGATGCGGGGCTCGATCCCAGGACCCTGAGATCATGACCTGAGCTGAAGACAGTGGCTTAACCCACTGAGCCACCCCGGCGCCCCTGCAATGCTAGTTTTGAAATAGTTGTATTTAGCTTTGTCAGATCTTTCAGATGACTAACAAACATGTCCAATTTCCTGGAAGAGAATGACAGTAGGGTTTCCATCTAGGACTCACCTTGTTATCATCATCGCGCCCAAACCTCCAGATAGTGAATTTCTCTTCAGATCCACACAGTCAGTCTAGTTCCCAAGATCGCCAATGCCCTGTGAATTGGACTCATTGTCAATTAAGTTACTACAAATGCTACGTCTGTTGAATATTGTGGCATTGAAGCAATTTACGTATAATGTATTTGCCTATTAGAATTGTGTCCCCCAGGAAATGTGTTGTCCTTCATACCCAGGAAATTGCCTGAACAGGATGTCATTCTGATTCACAGCAACACATGCATCAGATGTCGTATGCCAGTCAGAGTAAATCTAGTCAAGCTCAGAGGGAAGATTTATCTCTGGGCTGAATAGGAACCAATATTATAAAAATAATAAAAAAAAATATAACCCAAATGAAAATTTCCACACTGCCGTTGCAAGTGAAATATCACAGGACACAGATGGATGTCTTTCCTTCAAATCATCCAAGTATACTTGTCAGGTGAATTTCATAGCTTGAATTTATTCAATTCTTCTCAGAGGATAACAAATCAGGGATGTCTTTGGGAATTGGCCATGGATTGGTACCACAACAGAGAGAAACAAGTGTGAATATTCTTTTATTCTGATAGGAGTTCTTTGAAGAGAGTGATGGTATCCTTTGTCAGCATCATTTTCCATTTATGGGCTCCATTACTTTCTGTGACAATTTCCCCGCCTTTTCCATTTTTTACCTATTATTAGGTAGACTTGACGTTCTGAATGGGAGTCTTCGAGCCATCTATACTGGCTACCCACAGGGAAAGTTTCAGGAATAGACTACCAGAGTTTCCTTTTTTGGTTTGGTCGCTAGAAGGATTTGTGCTGGGAAAATAAAATGCTAATGGGATTGTCTTTACCAATGGGATCTTGTGTGCACAGATCATTAAGTCTAGTTTGGGCTCTAAAGGGAAGTCACTCTTCAACTTACTGTTGTGTTATTCTGAGGAATTAAAATACTGTCCTGAGCAGAAGCCTCCCTCTGCCAGGATAGTAAGTGCAGTCTGATGCCTGGTGTAATTGTATCTAGCAAGAGAATGGCAAATTTTTGTCATGTAGGGGAGAGAGAATCTTAAGATCCCCTGGATTCCCCAACACATGCCCCCATTCTCATCAACACATATGAAACTTTTCCAAAGAATGCCCTATTTACTATTCTTTATATTTAGATAAAGCACAAATTTGGCCAGTCTAGGCAGCCAGTCCTTCATGCCCTTATCATCTCCTTTTATAGTTATAATGGCAGTTTAGCAAATTATTTCAAAGCTTCCTACAACACTGTGAGCAAATCACCTTTGTAAAACAAAATGAAACAAAACAATTTATTGTGGCATCTCTGAGGCTCAGTCCCTTAAGCCTCTACCTTTGGCTCAGGTGATGATCCCGGGGTCCTGGGATCCAGCCCAGCATCGGGCTTTGCTCAGTGGGGAGTCTCCTTTTTTCTCTCCCTCTCTCCCAAACCCTGCCTTGTGCTCTCTCTCTCTCTCATTTGACAGATTGTGTTTGTTTGTTTATTTATTTATTTATTTTTACTTATTTGAGAAATACATAAGTAAATAAAATCTTAAAATAAAACAATCTATTATGCTCTTGGATATCCCCGGAAGACTCCGAGCATAAAGGTATTTGAAGGATCATTAATTCACATGTCTGAAGGAAGGTGCTGACTGACAGTGAGAAAGACTTTATTTACTAACCTGGGAATCCATGTAGACTCTCCATGTTGGCTTCTTCATAGGATGGATGTTAGGTTCCAACGGCAACTACCCTTAGAGTGTGTAAGGTAGAAACTAATCTTTTTAGGACTTATTTTCAAAAGCCATATAGTACTCCTTTACCCTAGACTCTACGGGTCTAGGGTAAAGGCCAATCTCGGACTCCCTGAGAGAGAATATATATACCTTGAATATATATATATATACAATGAAAGCAAGGTCAGTAACAGGAAAAGTAGAACATATGAGATAGAGGAAAGGAGAAGAGGACAGTAAAGAATTGTGGAAATCGATGAAAACCTAAAAATGGGTAATTGGAATCCAAGAATACAAAGAGAGAGGCTACAAAAGGCCAATATTTGAAATGGTAATGGACACGCATTTCCAAAATCCAATGGAAGATACAAAAAAGAAAGGGTAGATGCCTAGTTTGGTAAACTTTCCTCTAACATTACGGATACCTGAAAATTTGATTCTTGATTAAATTCACCTTGGAACATTAACTCCAGGAGCTATTAGAAATTTGATAATATTGGATCAATGATAACTGAGAATCCAGCCCAGGGCTATGCACTGAACAAAGCATCTGTATCTCATTGTCAACATTGTTTATCAAGTAATGAGTAACTGGAGATGATGAGATGCAGCTGCACTAGAAAATGGACATTATTATGTATCCCTGGAGAATTTCATAGCTAGCTAGTCACATAGCCTTAAGGGAATAATGTGACCAGCTAGGGTAATCACTGAAGGGAAACCACAGCTCTTTTGAGCTGACCTCTTCCTCAATCAATGATGTTCATCTTTTACAATTATACGCATATTGAATGCAGAATATCTGGGTCTTTGGAAATAGAGACTACTAGTAATAGACTTTAGCTAAGCTGTTTTTGGTTCTCTTATTCTCAGAAAAAGAGAATATCCTCTCTTGGCTTTTAGGTAAATAAACTTGGTATGGAAAAAAGCCTGTTTTTTCTCATGAATCTGATTGTCAGTCCAAACCCATGACCACTGCTGCATAAAAGGCAGAAGGGACATTGCAAGGTAGATTACAAAGGGTGGGGGAGAAGCATAAAAAATAGAAAGTGGTTATGAAATATCATTTTCTGGTTGCTGTCTATCTCTAAGTGTAGTACTTCCACTAATATAGGAAGCAAAGTAAACAAATCAAAGTTTTTGAAACTGTGGCAAGAAAAATCATGCCCCCCTCCAACGTGCTATGTCTTAATCCCCAAAATCTGTGTATATGTTATTTTGAATGGCAAAAGAATCACAGATATGATTAAGTTAAGGACCTTGAGATTTTCCTGAATTACCTGAGTGGGCACAATGTAATCATAGGAGTGCTTACAAAAGGATAGAAGGAGGTTCAGGGTCAGAGAAGGAAAGATGGTAGAAGCAGTGTTGGTTGGAGTGAAGTGTCCAGGAGCCAAGGAATACAGGCAGACTCCAGAAACTGAAAAGGCAGTAAGTAGATTCTTCTCTAGAGCCCCTTGAAGGAATATACCTCTGTTGACATCTTAATTTTACCCCCCAAAGATGCATTTTTGTCATTCTGACTTCAAAGAATACACAATTTTAAAAAATTAAGTTGTTTTAAGATGCTAAATTTGTGGCAACTGTCACAACTGTAAAAACAGCTATAGGTACTAGGGACATAAGGAAGAAACAGTGATGAGTAAAGAGGCAAGTCAAATGATATGCCTGTGATCTAACCGATGGCAGGAGCTATGATAGAGGTTGCCATCATCCCAGGCATGAACCTTGATTCAACTCTCCTTTTAAGAGCTTTTAAGAGTATAAGAGACCATACTGGAACCTGGGCTAAACTGCCACTACGCAAGTAAGGTCTTTAATGGTATTAAAAAGTTTGAATCATTCAAAAGCAGGAGGATGGTTGACATAAAAATAATGATAATGATAATAGTGGAAGAAAGAAAGAAGTAAACTGAGTGGTATGTAAGATTAAATCAATAATGGGGAGTTAAAAAAGAGAAGACAAGAGATGCCTGAGTGGCTCAGTCGGTTAAGTGGCTGCCTTTGGCTTCTTCCTGTTTCTTCCTTTCCCTCTACCCCTGCTCATGTGCACATGCTCTCTCTCTCCCTCTCTCTCTGTCAAATTATACATATATGTATATGATATATATATATATATATATATATATATATATATATATATCCCTGCTCTACCCACTCAGCCAGCCAGATGCCCCCAATGAAAAAGAGACGACTAGGGGCACCTGGGTGGCTCAGTGGGTTAAAGCCTCTGCCTTCGACTCAGCTCATGATCCCAGAGTCCTGGGATCGGGCCCCACATCAGGCTCTCTGCTCGGTGAGCCTGCTTCTCCCTTTCTCTCTCTGCCTGCCTCTTTGTCTACTTGTGATCTCTGTCAAATAAATAAATAAAATCTTAAAAAAAAAAAAGAAAAGAAAAGAGAGAAGACTAATGTGGTTGTTACAAAAAGGTAGTGGCACATTGTTGTCATCTAAGTGGAGGAAAACCAACCTCTGGCCAGGCTCCACAGCAGCTAAAAGAACCTGTTAACTATATTCTCTCCCTTCATCTTTTTGGATACACTTAATTTCAATAATGTTAAAGGAAATTAAAACAAACAACAAACAGACACACCAAGATGTCAGGCCAGGGTACTGAATAAACTCAGTCCTTCAATGTGCTGGTGATAGACGGTGAATAACGTGGGGAAGAGTATCATTTCACCAAATCTCCAGCTAGGGTTCCGAACCTGAATGCTATGGTTAAAATTAAATAGCCCAGGGTAGAAAACACAAATTTTGGGAGAAACAGATTTTGATGCACAAAATCTGGAAATATACTAAAATGAAACCTGGTAGGTAAATTCACATCATGGAAGCAGAGTTATGGTGAAACTATAGATTAATCTATACAATTGAATGGTACAGGTTGAATAATTGGAATGGGACTAGAAATGGGAGCAACTATCATTGGTGGCTTATACTGGGATGTTGGACAAGTCCGAACTTTGTTTTATTTTTATGCTAAATAGAAACTTTGGAATTTTTGAAAGCAGAAATTTTGTATTCAGTGACTGGATGGCAGAAGTAAGCATACTAGACCCAAAATATCTCCACTTGTGAGAGTCCCCACTGACCTCTAAGAAAACTAAATGGTTCCTGAAAAGTAAATGCTCACTCTGATGGCATGAATTACGTACTTTCTCTAATAGCATCTGCTGCCAGGTATGATGACAGGCTAAAGTATAAAATTGACTGTTAGACTGTCATAGAGTTGGCTAAGGTTTCCTTTTATGTTCTATCTCAATTTTGAAGAAATCTCAGCTTCTCTTTTTCTTTCTTATCCTTTCCTATTCTCCCCCACTCCCTATCTTTTTGTTCAGTTCATCCACTATTCATTCCTTGGAGTGTCTGAATTCTCCAGTGTAGTGTTACATCCTGATGATCTGAGAAGTATAGACTTGATTCATTACATTGATTATATCATAGCATTATCTTTAACAAAAAATATGGCCAAGAAATTTTGGAAATGGAATAGCATATATGACTGAATGTGATGACATATATATTATACATATTGGGATACATAATAATGGTAAATGAAACCATCTAAAGTACAGGGCCCTAATGATTCTGTAAAATTATTAGAACAGCTTGAGCATGGCTCATAAAAGACACTCCACAAACAATATGATAAACAGACATACTACTGCATTCCTTGAACAATAAAGCACTACAACACTATATGAAATTTGTGTCAGATTTTGGTGGACACATATACAGCACATATCCTATGAACATCTATACAAAAATTTATCAGAAATGAATCTGAATTTGTCTAGGGTTCAGAACAAAAAGAGTTGTTCAAAAGAGTTGCCATACAAGAGGAGCCATTAGGGAGATACAATGCTAATCAGGAATGTGTCATTGATGATTGATTATCTTATCTGTGAACTATTGGCAGCCCTCCCTTGTGGAACCAATAGAACCCCAAAAGAATTTCACTATATTTTTTTCTGACTGGACCAAAACTTACAAGTTTGTGGAAAACAAAAAAGCAAGCCAGTTTAGCAGTGGAATCTTCCAAATCTCATTTTCACATTTCAGTTGGAAATCTATTACCATTTTGCCTGCAGAAGTCAAAAAGTGAGACTTGAAAATAGGCAGAAGTGGGAGAAGCATACAGGGCTGTACAGGAACACCTAGAATCTTGTCCCCACGTCATGATATTTAGTTTTTTTAAAATTCTAGGACATGACCAAAGATCTGTTCTTATTGCCAAGCAAATAGACCCTCTTTAATTGGATAAATTAAAACAGTTCTCCAAGGGGAATATAATAATAGACATTTCTGTGGAGAACATGAGGAGAGAATTACATTTGGCTCTGCAGCTTCCTCCAACTCCAGAAAAGGAAAAAAATGCAGTTGCTGATGTAGATGGGGTTTAGAATTCAAGAGCAGATTTCCTTCTGATCCTTGGAGATTGCTGTTTGAATATATGAAATGATAAGGCATAGAGGTGCCTAGGCCATATCATATCAATAGAAGAATACATTCCTTCGTCATAAACTAAAGCTTCTAATGCAGTAAAGTGCTGTTCAAAAATAATAAAGAAATGGGGTGCTTCCATGTCTCAAGCAGTTAAATGTCAAACTCTTGATATTAGCTCAGGTCTTGATCTCAGAGTTGTGAGTTCAGGCCTCCATGCTGGGTATGGAGCCTACTTAATAATAATGATGGTGAAGATGGAGATGAAGATGAAGAAGAAAAAAAAGGAGGAGGAGGAGGAAGAGAAAGGGGAGGGGAAGGAGGAGGGAGAGGAGGAGGAAGAGGAAGAAGAAGAAGGAGAAAGAAAGGAATTATCTAAAGACAACTTCAGAAAAGAGTCTTGGAGGAAAAGTTTCAGGAAATAGTTGGCAGTAGTCCCAAGTGGCTCCAAATGGGTCCTGAGAAGACATAGCTCTACTTCAGGGGCTGCTTATCCTCGGATCAAAAGTACCTGAGAAAGAAGTAAGAATTTGGAGCAAAGTATTGTGCCTCAATATGTTTCATTGGGTTATATGTCTTTATATCAATAGAAATCCATTGGAGGCAATGTGCAAAAAAGCACAAAGAGCAAAATTTTGTGCAGACCTATCAGATCTCTTATTACCACTGAGTATCAGTTAAGTTGAGAGTTGGAATGAGGAAAAAAAAACACCTATTAACAAAAATGCAGCTGACAAGCAACATTATATTTTGCAAAATGATCTCTCTCTTTTCTATCCCCATGCTTCCACTTGGATGTGGAAATCCATTCAAGTGGCCTATCACCTAGTTCTCTTTCTTTCTTTCTTTTGACTGTATACAATCTGTTGAATTACTTTTAGAGTTCTTAATTCCCTATGCCCTAGAAAATCTAGATTTTTAAAATTCATTTTGTCAGATTCCAATTCACTGTTAAATCTTCCATGATTTTTTTTCTATTTTCTAATAATTTTCTGTATATTCTGGAAACTATTAATTGTGATTAATTTTCTCTTTCTTAGGTAGCTTTAATATATGAATTATCTGTGGATTAATTCTATTTTTTTCTTTGATTTCTAGTCAAATAATACATTTTGTGTTTGTGTTTATATGTGCATATATTTGTGAGTAAAAAAAATGTAAGATTATATTTATTTATTTGGCAGAGAGAGAGAGAGAGAGAAAGCACAAGCAAGGGGAGCAGCAGGCAAAGAGGGAATCAGGCTCCCCACTGAGCAAAGAGCCCAATGTGGAACTCAGTCCCAGGACCCTGGGATCCTAACCTGAGCCGAAGACAGACACTTAACTAACTGAGCCACCCAGGCATTCTTGTGAGTCTATTAAAGTTTGACAACCCTAGACATTTCAAAAAAAGAAAAATTTTACAATCTTTAGACAGTGTTATCCTCCTTTGGAAATAATTAACCTTTCCTTCTTTTAGGCAAATGGAGTGATGGCTATTCTCATTAATTATGGACTATCTTGAGTTGAGGCTATATTGCAATCCCTATAAATCTAGGTTTACTTTGGATTTGTCCTTGGATTTCCAGAGTTTTCAACTATAATCCTCTTTTATTTGGGGGCCCATTACTCTAATTGTTTTTGAACTCCAATATTTGCCTAATAAAGCTTCTGAAAATGTCTTGTTTGCTTGTCAGAGACCTTTTGCTGATGATTTTAGTCATAAACCTCAGGAAACCAGTATTCAGCAAATGTATTAAGATGGAAATCAGTCATGTCTTTGAAGTTCCATGTCTCCACCAGAAATTCGTCTGGCTTCTTTGTCTGGTCACGGTGCTACTCCCTGAGCCATCGTTTGGATCTTCAACCTCCTGCTCTAATCAGAATTAGAGCATTGTCTTAGAATAGAAGTAGCTATAAGAGGTAGGTGACCACTCCAAGATTTCTCCTGCTTTGCACTTACCCCTCTAATTCTTTTTTTTTTTTTTTTTTTTTTTAAAGATTTTATTTATTTATTTGACAGACAGAGATCACAAGTAGACAGAGAGGCAGGCAGAGAGAGAGAGGAGGAAGCAGGTTCCCTGCTGAGCAGAGAGCCTGATGCGGGGCTCGATCCCAGGACCTTGAGATCATGACCTGAGCCGAAGGCAGCGGCTTAACCCACTGAGCCACCCAGGCGCCCCTACCCCTCTAATTCTGATTGGCACAGTTAGCTCTTCATTGCCTTCAAACAGATCATCTCTGTGTTTTGATGGTTTTTCTAGTCATTTTAGGGAGAAGTACTGATAGGCTGTCAGAATTTTCTATTCTACAAGAAGAGGAAATAAATCAAAGTATAGTTTATTAGACTTTTCATATGAGGGAAATTAGAAGTCATTATTAGATGGCCTTGTTAGAGCTCAATGGCATATTTATGTATAAAATGAATATATAAAACATATCAAACTGTAGAGGTTATAGATATATATCTTAAATTTAAAAGAATTATAGAAAAGAAAGTTGATACAGAGATCTTATTTTCCCATCAGTTCATTCTTGTAAAAAAAAAAAAATTATGTGTTTTATTGACATTACCAATGCCTATGTATTGATAGTACGTGCTTGAATTTTTGACCAGCCAGGCTATGTGCCCCAGCCTTACAGAGTTATTAATGATGCCATTCATGATGCATGCTGAAAGTATACAACTGCAGTGAGTTTTTGAGTGTGTGTGTTTTTCTCCTTCTTTACTATTGTATAATTAACATACTATGCTATATTAATTTCAGGTGTACAACATAATGAGTCAACAATTCTATAAATTACTGAGAGCTCACTAAGATGTAGTCACCATGAGGGTTTGCTCTTTTTGTTTTGTTTTTTTTTGTTGTTTTTTAGTTTTGTTTTGTTTTTCCTGATGAAATATGTCAAAGCAAAGTGTTTATATTAGAACACTGAATTGTTACAATTTAGAGAATAGCTAAAAAAATTTTATCTCATTTGGTTGTAAACTAACTGCCTTCTAATAATAATATGTATTACATATATATGTGTATATATATATAATTTCAATCAAGAAACATTATTCACAATCATATTTTACCTAAAAGTGTTATTAATTAAAAGTGGGCTTCTTTTCTTCTTAGTTATAGCATTTGGTTCCTAATAAAAAATAATTTCACATCTTAACTTTTTTCCTGTACCATAGTATTCATTATCTCTAATACAGTTTATATTTAGCCTCTTATTGTGTAAATCATAAGCAGGATATTGAAAAAATATTTTATTTTTTCTAATGTAGCCAATACTACATTTTTATTACTCTTACTATTGTTAATGTTACTGTTACTAATTTCTGAAAGGAAGCTGAATCAAACAGTGAGTTGAGTAATTAAAATGCTTTCCCAGCTTGACCCATTCTAATCAACCCCAGGACCAAATGTCCACATTTTTTTGTTTTTGGTTTTTGTTTTTTGAAGTAAACTGTATTGACTTAGAATCGAGCCACAGTACTGTGTTGTGGTATTGTGGCCCTGATTAAATTCATAGCATCTTCCTTGCAACAGGAAAAGTTCAGTCATATGTTCTTACTGAAAGTGGGGCATACAGAAGTCCCAGTGTGGGCTATTATCTGATCCATTATGATGGCAGGTCTTTTGTTAAAAGTTGATTTGTAGGCTAATTTGGAAATTGTTAGAATGGATTATTTCTGCATGTTATCCAAAAGTGGCCTCGGGCTATTGGAAATTATGGTAGCATAATTATTATCACAGGGAGATATATTTTGTTTGCCTGAATTCTGTTTCTGGCTATCTTTGTGGATATTCAAATTAGTGTCATCTCTGCTATTAAATAGCACATATGGATATTTTTGTGTCAATAAAAAGGCAAAACAATGATTATTAAATGATCAAGTTATTTGATCAATAGGCATTCAGACTGTAGGAACCAGAGAAATCATAGTATGATAATATAATACACTTTGATTTTTCTGGTTTAAATAAATGCCCTTAATGACTTTCATAATTTTAATCACTATAGATGTCTGTCTGTTCCATTAGTAAATGTAGGTGCAGGAAATTCCCAGGAAACATTACTCCTTAGTATTCCATTCTAGAATTTTAGTACCTACTCATGGGTTTTTTGTTTGTTTTGATAATAGTAGATATTGCAATAAATATATAAAAATGACGTATTTATTATATAGTTAATGGACAGAATTTTTTAATAAAAGAATTATCCATTTAATGTCTCCCCACTTAATTTATGATCCCAAAGAAAAATTTCTAGATCCCGAAGATCATAACGAGTTATGAACAAGAG
The DNA here is from genome assembly GCF_011764305.1 of Mustela putorius furo. Taxonomy (NCBI): domain Eukaryota; kingdom Metazoa; phylum Chordata; class Mammalia; order Carnivora; family Mustelidae; genus Mustela; species Mustela putorius. The sequence goes on from NW_025421397.1 coordinate 6,473,959, forward strand.
GACAATGTTTTATATTACCTCTCAAGTACTATTTCTAAGATATATAGCATAGCCTCTGCATATGAAATCAATAAACTTAAAGAATAATCTTCCTTTCTCATTGACTACCTCCATCGTTTTTTTTTTTACTTCTATTTTTTTAGATTGGAGTAATGACTCACAGATATTTTGAAGTTGTGCTAACTATATACAAAAGTTTAGCATAATTATCACCAATTAATGATCTGTTCTGCCCCCTTCAAATCCATTACTGTTACACATTGTCAGAAATGACAGTTTTCTCTCTACAAGATGAGTGTGGAAAGAAGAGGGGTATAGGGTTTTTCACCTTGAAATGTGTGGTTGTTTTATATAAAGGTACAGAGAAAGAATGAAAAACAGATCATTATTATTATGGAAGGTTTATTGTGTAATTTTGGAAGGTTTTCTCATACACTAAACTCAAACAAAGAAAACCAAAATGTGGTGATTTATCTAACACATGGAATGTCCAAAATATAACACAATTCAGCACTCCCACTGTAGTATAAAGAATATTCATTTCAGGGGTGCCTGGGTGGCTCAGGGGGTTAAGCCTCTGCCTTCGGCTCAGGTCATGGTCCCAGGGTCCTGGGATCGAGCCCCGCATCGGGCTCTCTGCTGAGCAGGGAGCCTGCTTCTGCCTCTCTTTCTGCCTGCCTCTCCGCCTACTTGTGATCTCTGTCTGTTAAATAAATTAAAAAATATATATTCATTTCACCAGATTAAACACTAATATGTTGAACTGTCACAAGAACACCTCCTTAACTGAATCAAAAGGAAAGACATAAAGACAAACATTTGAGATTAGTTTAGTTAAATTAAGTCACTTCTAGTTGCCAGTAACAGGAAAACTGAAAAAGTAATGTGAAAAGGGGGATTTATGGCCTGGAACAAAACAATGAGAAGAAAGGACTTTTTTTTTTTTTTAAATTACAATAACAACAAACACTTCTTGTGAATTCTTTAAGACCTATGGGCATGGTTAGTTATACCCTGAAGGACATTCACAATAATCAACACTATTTGCACTCTTGGGAAAGGCTCCAAAAGCTCAAGTTCAAAAAATACTGGGACTAGGGAATTGGAGGCCAAGGGAGATTCTGGGATCCAGGAGGCCACAGCCAAACAGGAAAAAGCTCAGTACCTGAGTCGTATGAAGATGGCCAGGTTGCAGAGGGACTGCTAATGAAGAAGGCCATATTTGACATGGAGGTCAATTCATGCCTAGCACAGACTGAGCAGTCTATCAGCTTGAGGTAGCCATGGCTAAGGAGATCAAGGAGCAGGTACAGGAGTGGGTAGTGGAGCAGGTCCACCAGGTGGCAGTACAGGAGCAGGAACTAACCCCAGAAAAGAGCTGGAGGAAGCCACCAGAAGCCTAGTGCTACACATGGGAGCCCTTGCCAAAGCCGAGAAGTCCCAGCTGATTATGCAGCCAGAGGCAGAAGATGAATGTGCAAATATTCGAGAAGTCCTCGAAGCAGAAGACCTCAGAAGCAGGAGACCTGGGGGGTGCATGGCTGACTTGGTTAAGTGTCCTACTCTTGATTCCAGCTCAGGTCCCGATCTCAGTTTGTAAGATTGAGCCTGCTATTGAGCTTATGTTGGACTCTATGCTGGGCGTGGAGCCTACTTGAGATTCCCCCCACACACACCCTATTACATAAATAAGAAGCAGGAGAGCTGGGTGGAGGCTGTACAGATAGCCAAGAAGGCAAAAGCATTCCAGCTGTAAGGAGTTGCTCCATGGGACATACTGCTAGAGGAACTTCCCCAGGTGGCACAGGGATCAATAGTCCCTGACTGCAGCTAGTACGACTACTCTGCAGTCCAGTGCAAGCTTGGGCTATCAGGATTGGCCAGAATGCCCCAGAAAGCTGCAGACATCCTAAGCTGCCTCCTTGAGAACATGCAGAGACGCACAAATGTCAGCATCTCAAGTGAACCACAAGCTTCTGTCAATAGCCTAAGACCTAAACTTTCCCCAACGCTTATCTCCATGGTTTAAGTAGCCTGAATCATGCCCATTTGCATCGAATTCAGTGGCCTTCCAGAGCATGTTGACAGTGGGGATTCACCTGTCCTGTCTCCTTGCCAAATAGCCTGTATCTTGCCTTAAAGAGGAAGGGTGGTTCTTCTTCCCACCCTTACATGACAAAGATGGCCAGTCACCCCCAGGGCCCCATGCCAGTCTGCTGATTATCCTCTTCCGCCCCTTACTTAATTTCCTAATTAAATTCAACTGTCTGAACCTGTTGTCTAGAATTCTTTCCTGACCATGACAGGGATGGCCTGGAGGCTCTCAACTTCACTTGTTAAATAAATTTCTGTTGATAAGTTTCTTTTTTTAATCTGGTTAATTATCTGTAGCTAAGGCAATCTCCATTGAATAACATACAATAAGAAAAACAAACATTTTGAGCTATTCAACATCGTACAAATATACTGTTTTGGAGGAGAACCCTCCCCACACCCGGCTCCTGCCTAATTTTGCAAGTCTTGGTATGAGATAGGGCCTATTTTTCCACTAAAGAATTGAATGAACATAAAAATCTGTTACTTTCATATTGGTGTTAAAGTCACAGACTAATGAAGCTCCTAACTAAGGGTTTAAGTCTCGAGGAAATAACTCAAAAACAAAAGGACAGTTTAAAATTCATCTACAAAGCCATTTCTGAAAATGGCTGCAGAAACAGTGACCAGTTGTGGCAACAATCTGAAGTAGTAGTAGCAATTGCAAACATGAGAAAATGAGTTTTTTTAATTGTTTGTTTGTTTTTGGTAGTGTTGATGGTGGGGTGTCCGTGTGCTTGTGTTGCTTATCTAAGTTTGGTTACCAGGTAAAATACAAGACTCTCGGTTAAATTTGAATTTCAGGCAAACAATAAACACTGTTTTTAATAAGTATTTCACAAACATTACATGGAACAGACACTACATTTGTTATTGTTGTTGTTGCTGTTATTGAACAGATTTTCCAATTTAACTAGGCACCTTGCATTTTTTTTCTTTGCTAGATTTGTGACTTAACAAGTAGCCTTATAGTAAATGGATTTTTATCTTATGTTAGCAGATTCTTTGCTACCAAAAGATTGATTTTATAAGACTCCATACCATGAAGGGGGAGCTTCAGCTAATAGGTACCAGTTCATTCATTTTAATGAGAGATAGTGAGAAGATTCAAAAGGTATCAAATATATTCTGGGTTCAGAGTATGGCAACACTTGCTAAATAAGCATTGGGAAACACTTACTAAATTGGAACATTGTTTACTGATGGAATCAAAGGACTGGGTATTTAGAAACTGAGCAAGAAATCAGTGTTGAAGTACATTGGTTACTTTGAATCTTGAGTATAAGGAAGTCTTCACATGCACCAAGTGTGGTACAAAGAGAACTTATTTGAGTAAAAGAGAAAAGAGAACAATATGGCGGAAAATACCAGAAAAAGCACGTTTTTCTTGCAGTTAGATATTAAATTTGACTGCTAATCAAATAACCTAGAACCTGGCAGATTTAGAAAGTTGATTTCTCTATAAGAGGTAATGTTCATGGAGCAGACAGATGAAGAACAGAGACTGAAAATAATTATATGGAGCACAAGAGAACCCTGAATATGAGTCTTCTCTCTCCCTTCCTTTAAGTGATTTTACCTGACAGTAGACAGGTTAAGTGGAGTTGTCACGATACGGCCACACTGGAACCTAAAAGCAAAGTACAGATTAAGCACATGATATCTCTGTGATCTCTTCTGAGGGAGGTCTAGAAAGAAGGTAAATTTAGGGACATTTTAGGAACACTCAGGATGCAAAAGTAGAGTATGGAACCAAATGGTTCAGAATTAAATTCTAGCTTCCCAATCTTCTGGTGTCGTGATACAAATGATCTTCACTAATGTTATTATGGAGTTACTTTTGTATATGCTAAAATGTCAACAATAAAAAATGTTAATAACAGGGGTGCCTGGATGGTGTCAGTTAACCATCTGCCTTCAGCTCAGGTCATCATCCTGGGGTCCTGGGATAGAGTCTCCTGTTGGGCTCTCTCCTCAGTGGGGAGCCTGCTTCTCCCTCTCTCCCTCTGCCCCTTCCCTTGCTCATGCTCTCTCTCTGTCAAATAAATAAAAATAAAATCTTTTAAAAAAAATGTCAAGAATTTTGTGTGACCTATACAAGTCTAGGACAATTAACTGCATTTTTATATCAATTTTTTTATAAATGAAGAAAGTATCAGCTATTATTATTTGCTTCAAATACATATGTCAAAATATAATATTGTGCATAATGTCAATGTATTTTTATTTATTTTTTTTTTTTGAAATCTGCTTTAAGGACAAAACCATCATCAAGTAACGTGATGCTGGTGAGTATGTGGAGCAACAGAAACTCATTCATTGGAAGGGAATGCTGAATGGTACAGCCACTTTGGAAGATAATTTGTGGTTTCTTACAAAATTAAGCATAGTTGCTATTCGATCTAGCCATTGTGTTCTTTTGTATATACCTAAAATCTAGAAAATTATGTCCACATAAAACCCTGCACACAGATATTTATAGCAGCTTTACTCATAATTGTCCAACCTTGGAAGCAACCAAAATGCCCCTCAGTATATAAATTGATAAATAAACTGGCACATCCAGACAACAAAATATCATTTGGATCTAAGAAGAAATGAGCTGTCAAGCTATGAAAACACACGAGAAAACTTAAAATGCATATTATTAAGTGGAAGAAGCCAACCCGAAAATCTGTATGACTCAGAATATATAACATTTTGGGAATGGCAAAACTATAGTGACGCTAAAAAGATCAAGGGTTTCAGGGGGAGAGGAGGTGAGATGAATCCTGGGAGCACAAAAGATTTTCAGGGCAGTAAACTACTCTGTATGATAGTTTTATAATGGGTACATGCCATTATAGTTTGTCCAAATTCATAGAATGCACAATATCAAGAGTCACTTGGAAGATAAGCTATGATTTTGATGTGTCAGTGAAGATTCATCTGTTTTAGCAAGCATACCACTATGGATAAAGGCATGTGTGGAAGCAAAGTGTAGGCACAAATATACCTTCTTCTCAATTTTGCTGTGAACATAAAACTGCTCTGAGAAAATAAAGTCTTTAAAAAAACATACAAACACCAAAAACTCAACAAGGACATTACAAGAAATTAAATTTACAGGCCAATAATCCCATATAATCACAAACACATTGAAATGCAAAGTTGGTTTAAATTTGAAAATTGATCAGTATAATTCATTCATTAATAAGAAGTTTCTTACAATTTTCTCAGTAGATACAGATGAACCATCCTTGAAAACAAGAGCAGCATAATAAAGATAGAAGGGAATTGCCTCCATGTGATAAAGAATATATGCCAAAAAAAGTGTTATAGGTAATAGTGAGTAACTGATAGCTTCATCCTGACAGTGAAAACAGACAAGGATACTCACTATCACCATGAGTATTCAATATTGTAATGGAAGTTCACATGAGTACAAACTCTGATGTTTGAAGACTGGAAAGAAAAAGTAGAACTGTCATCTTTTCCATATGAATGTATAAAATTTAAAATAACTTGCACCAAAATCATGTAACTGACAAACGAAGGTAGTAAAGTTGCTAAACACAAGATGTATATTAAAACAATCTACTGTATTTCTATGGGGCACCTGGGTGGCTCAGTCAGTTAAGCGTCCAGCTCCTGGTTTTGGCTCAGGTTATGATCTTGCTGTGTTAGATCAGTCCTGAGATTGGGCTCTGGGCTCAGAAGTCTACTTCAGAGTCTCCTCCCCTTCCCATCTTCTCCCCTACCTCAGCTCATGCTCTCTCTAAAATAAATAAATAAATAAAATCTTTAAAAAAATTTATTGTATGTCTATGTATGACAGAAACATTTATAGAAAATAAAATAAAAATCATTTCAGTAACATGAATAAATTTAATAGAATGCATTCAAGGAATATGTTTACTTAAAATACATGATTTATCATCATAGAAATCTATGAAACATTATTAAGAGAAACTTAAGAATATCTAAATAAAAAGGGATACTCCATATTATTTTATTGGAAAATTCAATATTATAAGTACGTCAACCCATTGCAAATGTGATCTAGGAGTCTATGTATCTACTAAGATGTCTGTGAGTTTCTTTCTTTCTTTCTTTCTTACCTTTTTTTTAATGGATTTATAAATTTGGAAACTATTTAAAAGGAAAGAGCCAGAAGTACTCAAGGTAATCTTAAGAAGAAGAGAATTGAAGGACTATCATACATCAAGAGTTATTATATATTTAAAACGATTAAAAGAGTGTCATTGGAACAGAATACAATAGAAAAACCAGAATCAGATATATGCATACTTGATCACTTGTTTTGACCAAAGTTGGTAGGTACTGTGGTACAGTTAGATAAGGATAGTTTTTCAATCAATTAGGCAGTATCTGTATGTCCTTATAGAGAGAGAAAATGAAATATAACCCCTATTTTACATCACTTGCAAAGATAAATTATACAGGAAATATAAAACAATGAATATACTACAATTTAAAATAAGAATAATATATAAATATCTGTACTAGGGAAATTTCTTCATAGGATATAAGAATACTTTAAGAAAAGTGGTCTTTATAATAAAATATTTTTAAAATAAGTACCGTAGAGTAGAAGAATATGTTTGCAACATATGTGGTCAGATACGGAGTCTATTCCAGAATATATGCTAAGGGAGACAAACCATGAGAGACTGTGGACTCTGAGAAACAAACTGAGGATTTTGGAGGGGAGGGTGGTCGAGGGTTGGGTGATCCTGGTAGTGGGTATTAAGGAGGGAATGTATTGCATGCAGCACTGGGTGTGGTGCATAAACAATGAGTCTTGGAACACTGAAAAAAATTAAATTAAAAAAAAAAAACCTTCAAACCATTAAAAAAAACAGACATCACACTATAACATCAGGTAAGAGATTACGACAGACATAATATAAGAAGATATCAAAATGGCCAAGGAACATAGGAAAATATTTTCACACTGCTTAATAAACCAGAAAATAAAATTCAAATTATAACAAAAGTTTCTTCCCCTTAATCCAGATGAGATATTAGAGAGAAAGAGAGACACCAAGAGACCATCTTGATAAAGTGGATTTTTATTTTTAAGATTTTTATTTTTCTAAGTAATCTCTACACCCAAAATGGAGCTCAAACTTACAACCCTGAGATCAAGAGTCACATGCACCACTGACTAAGCCAGCCAGGCGCCCCTGAGGATGTGGACTCAAACATTGCTTGTAAGAGTGTATATTGCAAACACACCAGAAGACCATTTGAATTAACTAAATTAAATGTAGGCTCCAAAAATTCAAATCTCATGCATATATTCTTCAAAAACGTTTGCACTTGCACAGTGTGAGAAATGTACAGCATTGTTCATAACAACATTTTTAATAACAGTTCCCCTTCAAATGATGAAAATGTCATCAAAAATTGAATGCAGGGGTGCCTGGGTGGCTCAGTGGGTTAAAGCCTCTGCCTTCTGCTCAGGTCATGATCTCAGAGTCCTGGGATCAAGCCACACATTAGACTCTCTGCTCAGTGGGGGGCCTGCTTCTCCCTGCCTCTCTGCCTACTTGTGATCTCTCTCTCTCTCTCTGTCAAATAAATAAATAAAATCTTAAAAAAAAATAGAATGCATAAAATTTTGCTGCATATGCATATAATAGTGTAGTACACATCATTATCATGTGAAAACAATCTATAAACAAACTCCAGTTATACACAAAGGCATAGATGAAGCTAGGGCACCGGGGTGGCTCAATTGGTTAAGCGTCTACCTTTGGCTCAGATCATGATCCCACGACCCTGGGATCCAGCCCTGCATCGGGCTCCTTGCTCAGCAGGGAGTGTGCTTCTCCATCTCCCTTTACCCTTCCCCATCTGCTCCTGCTCTCTTGCTCTCTCTCTCAAATAAAGTCTTTAAAAAAAAAAAAAATAGATGAAACTGACAAAGAATGCTGTGCGAAAGAAAGAGGTGCAGGAGGATATATGCAATACGATTCCACTTAATATTAAGAGTGGGGGAAAGTCAGAGAAGAGTATACAATAAGTTTCAATCTTTGACTATACCAAGAGCAAGACAAAAGAAAGAGATATTAAGGAGTCAATCCCATTTACAATTGCATCCAAAACCATAAGATACCTAGGAATAAACCTAACCAAAGAGACACAGAATCTATACTCAGAAAACTATAAAGTACTCATGAAAGAAATTGAGGAAGACACAAAGAAATGGAAAAATGTTCCATGCTCCTGGATTGGAAGAATAAATATTGTGAAAATGTCTATGCTACCTAAAGCAATCTACACATTTAATGCAATTCCTATCAAAGTACCATCCATCTTTTTCAAAGAAATGGAACAAATAATGCTAAAATTTATATGGAACCAGAAAAGACCTCGAATAGCCAAAGAGATATTGAAAAAGAAAGCCAACGTTGGTGGCATCACAATTCCGGACTTCAGGCTCTATTACAAAGCTGTCATCATCAAGACAGCATGGTACTGGCACAAAAAAACAGACACATAGATCAATGGAACAGAATAGAGAGCCCAGAAATAGACCCTCAAATCTATGGTCAACTAATCTTCGACAAAGCAGGAAAGAATGTCCAATGAAAAAAAAGACAGCCTTTTCAATAAATGGTGCTGGGAAAATTGGACAGCCACATGCAGAAAAATGAAATTGGACCCATTCCCTTACACCACACACAAAAATAGACTCAAAATGGATGAAGGACCTCAATGTACGAAAGGAATCCATCAAAATCCTTGAGGAGAACACGGGCAGCAACCTCTTCGACCTCTGCCGCAGCAACATCTTCCTAGGAACAACGCAAAAGGCAAGGGAAGCAAGAAAAAAAAAAATGAACTACTGGGATTTCATCAAGATCAAAAGCTTTTGCACAGCAAAGGAAACAGTTAACAAAATCAAAAGACAACTGACAGAATGGGAGAAGATATTTGCAAATGACATATCAGATAAAGGACTAGTGTCCAGAATCTATAAAGAGCTTAGCAAACTCAACACCCAAAGAACAAATAATCCAATCAAGAAATGGGCAGAGGACATGAACAGACATTTCTGCAAAGAAGACATCCAGATGGCAAACAGACACATGAAAAAGTGCTCCATATCACTCGGCATCAGGGAAATACAAATCAAAACCACAATGAGATATCACCTCACACCAGTCAGAATGGCTAAAATCAACAAGTCAGGAAATGACAGATGCTGGCGAGGATGCGGAGAAAGGGGAACCCTCCTACACTGTTGGTGGGAATGCAAGCTGGTGCGGCCACTCTGGAAAACAGCATGGAGGTTCCTCAAAATGTTGAAAATAGAACTGCCCTATGACCCAGCAATTGCACTATTGGGTATTTACCCTAAAGATACAAACGTAGTGATCCAAAGGGGCACGTGTACCCGAATGTTTATAGCAGCAATAAATGCCCACTTTTCAATATATGCTGTTTTATATATATGTTAATGCAGCTACATGCAACACATAGTACGCATACATACAATTCTGTGTGTGTGTGCATCTATGCGTCAAATCCATCCTTCTGATCCTCAAATATCTAATATGGCACTAATTTCTTTTTTTGTTACCCATGCTGGAATATAAGTAATCATATTCTGTTCTTAGGGATCACATTGAAAAAAAAATCACCAAATCCTATCTTCTTGCATATAGCAAAATTTTATTTCCCACCGTTCTCATCTTTTATGCTTCAGGTCCTCAAAGAATTATTTTTTAAACCTAATTTTGGGAAAAAGAGCTTCCTAGCTGATCTTAATACTTCTTTTTTGGGAAAGTAATTGAATAGCAGTGTCTCTCATTGCAAAATCACAGGATCAGCATAAGAATTTGGTCTTGTCTGGTGGATGAGTCCAGATAAACTAGTTATGCTCAAGTGATAACCTGCCCCACTACCAACCTTAGTATGGCATCACAGCATGGTTTATTTCCCCATGCTACATAGCCACCTCAGACCCGGAGGGGCTGCTTGCTCTCCTAAGCCAGGGGTTCAGACAGAGAATGTTTATCTTGACAAGTCCTTGCACAAAATGTATCATGGAAGAGACAGGGGGAATTACTCCATGGCTCCAGAGGTTTCTAAACAGTGCTGTGGGTTACTTCCACTCCTACTCCAATGGCCGGGCAAGTAGATGGCCACATCTAACTTGAAGGTGTGTGGGGAAGTTTAATTTTGTATATTTACAAGCAGGAGCCCCATTTATCTGCAGGAGACCTAATCATTACAATATGGAGGCTTCTTAAATTCATATTTGTGAATAATAGCTGTTAGGTCTTGGAATTCCCTAAAATATATATACCAGATTCTTTTTGAGTATGTTTTAAAGAGCAAGCACAAAAACATATTGTTAAAGGATGTTTTACCTCATATATTTTTTGAAGATGTCTTCTAAGGGTTATTAGCCATGAGAAAAAAAAAAAACTGTCTTTGTTATTTATTTATTTATCCATATTTATTTATTTATTTATTTATATTTTATCTAGTAGTTTTCCACAGCCATGGAGTCTTGAAATTTTATTTTGAATTTGTCTGTTTAGATTATTCTCATATTAAAGGAAGAGAGATGCTGAGGATGCTGTGTTATAAAATTACTTGATGGAACCACTTGAATTGCTATAGTAATGTATTCAGTAATTAAGACGGTAACCTCCAGAACCATTTGCAATAGTAAAATACTGCCTTATATGAAGGCTTCTTATCCTCTTTTCTCTCCTAGAGAATTAAAAAGCCATTATGTTGGGGCGCCTGGGTGGCTCAGTGGGTTAAGCCTCAGCTCAGGTCATGGTCTCAGAGTCCTGGGATTGAGCCCTGCATCAGGCTCTCTGCCCAGCAGGGAGCCTGTTTCCTCCTCTCTTTCTGCCTGCCTCTCTGCCTACTTATCTCTGTCTGTCAAATAAATAAATCTTAAAAAAAAAAAAAAGCCATTATGTTAAACTGCCCAACTTGAAAAAAGTCATTGTCATAATTTTTCTACATTACCCTATTTCATGAACAGAAAGTATATACACATATGTTTGTACGTTTTGTGTGTATGTGTTGTATTTTGTTAATGTAGGATAGCTGATTAAAATCTTTTAAAAATACTCTATGATATTTAGATTCCAGATTCCCCACTTGAATTACAAGTCCCCTTTAGTATCCTGTATGGGAATCAGAGAAGATAGGCAGAAAAGAAACACATGTATAATTTCCTGGGGACCATTGATTTTTCCAGGGTTGGCTGTGTTGATAAAAAGCTTTTAGCTCTCTTTCCTTAGTCTCCTTATCCCTAGTCCCAGGTGTCAGATAGACTTTTATTTTCTTTCTCATTTTATATTTGCCTCAAGTTCTTATCTGTCTGTAGCCTCTTGTCTGTTTGCTTTGGATTCTGCTAGCCTAACATTATAAACCTTTCAGGCTGGATGGGGATTTGGTCCTAAAAAAAGGTCTTGAGACTGAGATGTTTTTTGTTTTTGTTTTTTATTTTTTATTTTTTTACCTGTATGCCACCAGCTCAGTGAGAAAGTGTTATCTGGATTCTTTTTTTCTTTTAGATTTTATTTATTTATTTGACAGAGAGACAGCAAAAGTAGGCAGAGCAGCAGGCAGAGGGAGAGGGACAAGCAGGCTCTCCATTGAGCAGGGAGCACAATGCGGGGCTCCATCCCAGGCCTGGGATCATGATCTGAGCCAAAGGCAGCCAATTAACCGACTGAGCCACCCAGGCACCTGAGAAAGTGTTACCTGAACCAATTCTCCTTATATCCTGGTACCTAATTGTGGTGTAGCCTCCATCTCATTTTATTTGGGAATTATATTTTAGCTTGTTTTCCTTTCACACTCATGAACTGCTAATCTGTATTATTATTGTCTTGGAAGGTGGGTTATAGCTTAATCATGATTCAGAACTATCAACATTATATTACAAGAATTTTTCCTCATTGCACTTTAAAACTTATAAACAGAAAACACTTAAAAGGTAAGCGCTAACAAAATACTCAAAAGAAAGTAAAACTACATGTAATTTCATCACTCATAGAGTTATAAACAAAATGATGTTGTAAGAAAATGTTAAATAACAGTTCATAAAAGTCATTTAAGTTCTGATTATATATAAAGCCTTTGAAAAATTTGATTATGGTCAAAGATTTTATGATGAAAAATTGCATTGACTATGAGTAAAAAATAAATCTTCTAATATGTGTAAATAATAAGAATAAAATAAAGCACTAAACCCCATATGTATAATAACTTTATAAAAGAAAAAAATCTGACTTGCCATGATGGCAAAAATATAATTTGTCATCTAGCTTCAAGTGAATTATAGACAAGTGTCCTTTTGTCAGAAAGCTCACAATCTGTTGTGATAAAGGTATATATAATTAATCTGCAATTAATTATATATATAATTTATTTTGAGGAACTTTATGGAAAAGAAACAACAGAATAATGTGTTTCAGAGTAATTCAAGTTACATGGGACAGTCAGGAAACAACAGTCATCTAATGCCCTCTGAGGAAATTACATTGAAAATCATTGTCATTTTTGAAAAATAGGAACAAGGGCCAATGTTATCTGCATAATAATAAAGAAGGAGAGGAAGAGAGGAAGCAGATAGGTAAGCAGGGTCTTGTTCTTTTATGACTTTATAGAAAGTAGTAATGAGTAATGAGTTCACTTACTCTTCTAAATGAGATGGAAAATTGCTCTAAAATTTAAGGAAAGGGATTACGTGAACTGAGTTGTAATTTTTAAGATGATCTGGCTGCCAGATTAGGTTTGACTGTGATTTGGCAGTAGTGAAAAAAGAAAGGCCACATAGGAGGCAATTTTAATAATCCTTGTGAGAGGTAATTAATACCATAGCAATGACCACAGGCACCTTATTTCTAATTCTAATAAATTTCAAACAATGTACCCTTTCAAATGCTGGTGGTAGGCAGTCTGCAATAAGACTCCACTTGAAGAGAGACCACCAGCCAGCATCAAAGCTTTTACCATTGTAGACCCTCTGGACTCACCTGAGAAATCGGGGACTGCACCCATGGGCAGATTTTTCAGGACTGAAAGTTGTCAACTGCAAAGGCTTTACCTGGCAGGCCTTACAGAAGAAAGCTGTCCTCTTCACACTGGACCTAGTTCATAGACAAAGCTTTGCAGCATTGGAAAGAGTTTCTATCAAGAACTCACCATTACATTTGTTTGTTAGGAATGAAAACATTTAAGATCCACTAAGCTAGTAGGTTCTAAGTCACGTTTTCATTCACCTAGGATTATCAACTTAATTATTTTCTTGATCAGAAGTTATTAGTATAACTATTTTTATAACCAGGACACAGGTACTTTGAGGCTAAAAAATTGAACAAACCCCAAAATTAAAATAAATAAATAAATAAATAACATTAACACTATTTCCAAAGCATCCTTGTTTGTTAGAGGAGAAATCATACAGAATTCATATTTAATGAAGTATTTTACCCACAGAATGAAATTCACCAATTATAAATGTAATATTTGATGAGTTTTGACATATACATATAACCGTGCAATGACCACCAAAATATAGAATGGTTCCATCACCTCTAAAATACCTCCTAAGTTTTTAAATCAACTCTTTCCCCTCCCAGTTCCTTGAACACCATGGCTTGTTCTCTCTTCTTACATCTATTTGTTTATTTTCTGTTTAGCAAATGCAAAATAAATGTGATCATTCAACATGTAGTCTTTTGTGTCTGGATTGAATGCACTTAACTTACTGTATTTGAAATTCAGTCATGTTGCATGTTTAGTTCTTCCCTATTTATTTTCCAATAGTATGCAGAAGTACTGACAGACTATACCCATTCACCAGCCAATGAGTATTTGGGTTGCTTCTACATTTAGGCTATTATGAAACATACCCACACATGTTTTTGTGGATGGTATGTATGTATGTATTAGTTTTTGTGTTTCTTTTAGGTAAACATCAAGGAGTAGAATTATAAGTGTGTGTTTAGATTTGTAAGATAAGGCCAAACTATTTTCCAAATGCTTTTATAGTTTTACCTTTTCACCAATAAAGTATTATAGTTCTGGCCAAATAATTCCCTCACCAACAACTGGTATTATCAATTGCTTCAGTTTTGGCATTCTAATATGTCTATAGTAGTATCTCATTTTAGTTTTAATTGAATTCGCTTCATGACTAATGCTTGGCATTAATGGAAAGGGAAAAATTGGACTAATTTCCTCAATAGAAGGGCCACTTGAAGGATTTATATTATTGATTAGATTCAAATTTGTTCATATTTTAGAAGCCAAAGAATGGAGGAAAATACTATTATTTTAGCTCTGGAGAAGATAATATTAAATGTTGATTACCTTTTTTTTTTTCCATTATAAGTAATTTTGATTAAACTCTTGCCAACTACCAGCTAAGGATTAAGTACTCATGTTAAGTGAACTCCTACCTCAATATTTTTTATTACATTTTGGTGTGTCTTAGGTAAATGTTCAATAAGTTAATGCTTTTAATTCCCATTGAATACAACATTTACGCGGTCTAGATACACATCTAGATAAACTAGAAATGGTGAGAAGCAATAATACTTGAAAAGTGTATTTTATTTTCAAAGTGATTTTCAAGTGTGGTTACATCCCCCACCCCCAAACCCTATTGTCATAAATAATGAAGAGCATGAAATATAGTTCAGTACAAAAATTACAGGTAGAAATGGTGTCATAAAAATCTGACTTCAAATTTCTACTCCTCCTCTTCCTTGTTAGCTGTGTGATCTTGAAAAGGCAAAGTGACTTCTCTGATTCTCAGTTTCTGGTGTGTGACATAGTGAATGATCTTTGACTGGATGGTCCTGAGACTTAAAAGTGAAAATGGGTAGACAGTTTCTCTAGATTGCTGCACAGTGAAGCATTATTAGTACATACACATATGTGTACCTATGTGCACACATTTACACACACACACACACACACACACACACACACAGTTTAGCTTCCCTTCTCTTCAGTTGCTTTCTCAAGTGAATTATTTCTATCTGCTCCCCAGAAAGGAAAAGAAATAGATTGATCAATAACAGCAACAACAAAATAAATATATTCCTTTAAGCTTTTTACTGACCAATATCTTAAACATCTTGCATATATTTGCTTATATTTAAGTAAGTTTCCTATGTTCATTAACAAACTTAATTAGGGAGATAATACATATCTGAGTTAAATTATTCTTTAATGGAAATGTTTTATTTAAAAATTCTGTATATTTTTAGTCCCTTTTCAGTATTTTTATTGTTTGTCAAAATTTTATATTTTCTTATGGCATCATATAAGACAGCATTTCCTAATGTCAAATTATACTATAGATGAGAGCGCTATGATCTTTTACAAAACCCAGCATAAAGATCATAAAAATGTATATGATTTCTGTTGGTGTCCGATTGTCTAATTATCTCAGAAAATTATGATAAAAAGTTCTGCCTCAGCCTTATTTTAGTGTACATGACAGGGTAATTGCAAGTGTTTCTACATACTTTTATAGAGAAAGAGAAGCATATAAAATTTGATAACAGTTGCCACGATGTCTATCTTTAAAAAAGAGAAAGAGACACTGACTTTAAAAATAAATAAACTACAGGGAAAGGAAACTACCCCCCTATAAAAATGTTTATATATATAAAAAAAAATACTTCCACAAAGCTGTTCTCAAACCATGTATCCACCCTAAATTGTTTTACTATTTGACATCTTCCTTAGCTCACTCAGTCCAACCTCTTCTCACTTACAGAATTTCCCTCTCTCTGTCTTTTCCAGTGCTCATGATTTCTATTACACTGTTTTTAAAACTTTGAAAATTTTGCTTGTGTGTTTTGGCCTCTACATATACCACTTTTAACCATGTTAACTTATAAATAGAGACATAAGGAAAATCATGATTATATCCAATATAATGTGACTTTTTTAAATACAATCAAAAACATGCATGATTTGAAATATGCTTCAAAAGTTTCCTCCCAAATGTCTATAACTATGTTTGGGTCTTATATTTTCTTCTAGCTAGGTCATATATTCCTTTGATATTCTTAAACTTAAATCTTGAGAGTCAGCATTACCTAATAAAGATAATATTCATGTTACATGATAGGGTAATGGAAGAGGGTAAGAAAAAATGATCACTACATATACTAATATAACCATTTGTATTCAGAAAAAAATGAATGTTCGTAATTATTGGAGCAAGGTGCATCTTAGGCATTTACAACAAAACCTCACAAAAATGTATAGGATTTTATGTTTATTATTTAGGATATTTGGGTTTGTCATATTTAACCCTAAGGTGAATAAAAATCTGAGAATGCGGGGCGCCTGGGTGGCTCAGTGGGTTAAACCTCTGCCTTCTGCTCAGGTCATAATCCCAGAGTGGAGTCCTAGGATCGAGTCCCGCATCAGGCTCTCTGCTCAGCAGGGAGCCTGCTTCCTCCCCTCTCTCTGCCTACCTCTCTGCCTACTTGTGATCTCTGTCTGTCAAATAAATAAATAAAATCTTAAAAAAAAATCTGAGAATGTATTTATTCATTTGAACTGTTAATTCCACGATTATTCTATTTTTATTTATGTCTACTTTTATATTTAAATTTATTTTGTTCACTAACTTAAGGATATAAAATTTATATTATGTATGTTTTATATATTATATATTACTATATATGTTTTACTCTAATATTCTGGTATTAAGCCAGTTTCACTGTATTATTTTTAAGAAAATAATTCAGCTGGGTCGCCTGGGTGGCTCAGTGGGTTAAAGCCTCTGCCTTCAGCTCAGGTCATGATCTCAGGGTCCTAGGATCCAGCCCTCTGGCTCTCTGCTCAGCAGGGAGCCCACTTCCCTTCCTCTCTCTCTGCCTGCCTCTCTGCCTACTTGAGATCACTGTCGAATAAATAAATAAAATTTAAAAAAAAAGAAAAGAATTCAGCTTTTCATAATCCCACAGTAGTAATCAAGTAAAGGAGGATGATAACATTGATTTGGAAGAAATGATGACTTACAAGGTCCTTTCTAGTTTCACCCAGAATAATTTTATATATATTGAGTTTGATTTGATAGTTGTGATTGATGGTGAAGTCCTAAAAGCACAGTTCAACATTTACAAATATGTAAAGACTAATGAAACAACAAGGCCATTAAAATTTAAGCACCATTTATTTAACAAAAACCAGAAAAAATCAAATCCAAGAGTTCTATTAAAGAGTACTGGACTAAGACACTGACAGAAGCAGATGTTCAGGATTTCACAAGTAAACATGAGTGTTTTGTGGGCTTATAAAATAACATTCTCAGAAACTAGGATACACTAAATGATGATTAGATTAAACAGATGATTAGATAGATAGATAGATTCATAGATGCTTAGAGAAATATAGAAAAACATATCCAATTGCTGAAATATCACAGGAAGACTACATCAAAGATATTTGTTTAAAAAATGCTGGGTGATTCTGCAACAAAAAAGGTAGTTCAAGTATTAGTTTCCAAAACCCAATTCCCTTCACATCTTCAAAAACTGGTTATAATATTGAGTAATTCAGAAAAAGAGGAAGGTGGCAAAGTACTTTTATCTTCAATTTAATTAATTTGCTCATTATTAACATGGTAAATTGTTTATATGTATAATCTGAAGAAATGCTGCCTTCAGTTTCAAGACTCACACATTCAACTAGTTTTGATGTGAATGCAGCATGAAGCATTTCATTGTCAACTTTGTGGACTGAAGTTTAAGTTTTGTATACATTCTGGTTATTCCCAGCCATAAGAATTTTCACTTGACCTATTCAAGATACTCTGATATAAAAAGTCAATAACTAAATGATTTGCTTAATAATATAAAAACACAGAATTCACAAAATCTATTGCATTGCATTTAAATGTTATTCTCATTACAGAAGCTTGTATAAAAACTACTGTATATTAAGATATTATTATTAAATGGAAAATGTCTCTTGAGAATGTTAATGAACTCTGTATTTCTGCAAGATAATAATTTGGTCTCAACTTAAAAAAATGGACAGTCATCCTTGCTTATTTATCTAATAGTTGCAATATTTTAACAGCTGTAATACCACCTATGGGGGAGAAGTGCAACACGTTTACCTATGTCAGATAAATTTAAAGGGCAAAAAAAATATGAGCTTGCAGACAGGGAGATTCTGCAAATCTTATGACATATTCAATAAGTCACCAGTAATTATCCATGAGTTTGTGACGATCTTTATATTGCATTTCTGTAATGTTATAACCAAACCTGTTACAACTTTAATAAAATATTTTGTTTTATTTTTCAATAAAAGATGATAAATGAATAGAAGACTCTACATTTAGCTTTTTTGTAACATTATTATTTAAACTTAGCAATAATTATATAGGATGCATTATTGGAACTAGCTACAGATAGACTGATAATACATATTTTCACATTTGTTTATTTATTTAACAGACAGAGATCACAAGTAGGCAGAGAGGCAGGTAGAGAGAGAGGGGGAAGCAGGCTCCCCGCTGATGTGGGGCTTGATCCCAGGACCCTGGGATCGTGATCAGAGCCAAAGGCAGAGGCTTTACTCACTGAACCATCCAGGAGCCCCATATTTCACATTTTGAAGATATAGTACTACCTCTTTTGTTTTGAGTAAAAAGATTTGAAATGACTTTCTTAAGATTGTTAAAACTAATTTAAATATTTCCACATGTTATCTCCTAGACATCTCTGAAACTTTGTTTTATTGTGATTATTATTATGTTTTTAACATTTTATTTATTTGACAGACAGAGATCACAAGTAGGCAGAGAGGCAGGTATAGAGAGAGGGGGAAGCAGGCTCCCCGCTGAGCAGAGATCCCGATGTGGGGCTTGATCCCAGGACCCTGGGATCATGACCTGAGCGGAAAACAGAGGCTTTAACCCACTGAGCCACCCAGGCGCCCCTATTGTGATTATTATTAAAACAAAAGACAGAAATAATTTAGTTGTATTGCATCCTTGCAGATAGTGCTGACATGAATCCAGCATACATTAGGTAGGTTAATAAAAATTAAGCAAGCTCATTTGTCACAGTAGAAATACTTAAATATTTGTACACAAAGCAGTTAGGTAAGGGGACATGTATAGGATTAATATAAAGGAATCATCCTTTTGTAATATTTTGTTTGCTTCAACAACAGAAAGCAAACAATATGAGTATAACAAAAATGTAACATTCTAACTATCTATGCACACAATTTCAGTGATCAGGGACTAATTTACCATTTTTGTAATTTTGCCCATATTGTATTTGTTCTAATTATATTCACTGAAATACTATTTTATGTATGTGGAATTAAATAATTTAATTTACTTATATTTTATATCATTTTTATGTCACCTTCTAAATCATTATGTTATTAGTGAATTTTATAAAATGTATTGGTATAGATTTGAATAGAGTGGTAGTGGTTGAAGGGAAGAGCTGGTTTCCACAAAGATAATTTGACACTAAGTTAAGTTTACAGATGCAGATGGTCTTAAGTTATGTCTGTGAACTTTGAAAAAAATGAATAAATTAAAGAAATCTTCCTAAAGTGTAACTGACTGGAGTTTGTGATTAATAGATTATGGGAACAAAAGAAGTTAGTAAATATCCACAATGGCTCATGTTCCTGCTTTGAACAATAGCAATCAGTGATGCACTGATAAATATTTAACAACTGTCTCTCCAAAGAGGAGGGAAACAAGCTGATTCAGGACCTTTGCTTATTTCCATGGTATAAATACACAAATATGGCTTATTTCAAGCCATTGAACACAGTATCACTAAATATGGAGTTGGGAATGAATGAACACCATGAGACAGAGCCTGCCAACTGCATCAGATCACTGACTGTTACTGTGTCATTTATGGAAATACGCAAACCCAAAAAAATTGATTAACTTGTAGAAAACAACTGTAAATTTTATTTATAATGTTTTATAACTTAGAATTTATATTACATAATATATCTCAATTATAAAATATATAATTCAATCTCAATTATATAATATATAATTCATAATTTATATAATGTTATATAATTTATAATTTATTATGTGCATTGTCATTATATCATTTGAGTCTAGCACCCAAAAGAGACTTCTGGTATACAGAGATAAATCTATATAGAAATCCTCTTTGAAGTCACTGCCATATTTAAGATCATCAAGGAAGAGCTTGTAAAATAATGAGATGCAAAAGCAGAAAAAAAGCTTTTAAACAAAGATTTTTTTAAATAAAAGAAGATAAACAGAGGGCCACAGCTGACAATGAGAAGAATCATCTAGAAAGTTAGTAAACAAATCAGTAGAGTGAATATTCACAAACTTCAAGTGAAAACAATATTTCGATCAGGAGGAAATGGATGTTCTACTGTGGCAAATGATGAGAAAGACTAATAATGGATATGCCAGTTGACAATAAGCATTTCATATTATGTGCTCTTGGTTATAGAAATCAGATTATAGTGTTTATAGGAATAAACAAAATATTGCATAATGAAGATGGAAAATGGGAGTGATTACGTACTATTAAGTGTGTATGTTTGCCTGAAGTGGAAAGAGAGTGAGTCAGTATAAGAAGCTTAGATAATTATGTTTTGATGGTTATTAATATTTGATAAGGAAAGAATGTTGAGAGGGAAATATTAAGACGGGATAGTCAATAATCAGAGAAAAGCTCACGAGGAGTTTTAACCCTGAACTCAAGTGGAAGAATTTGTTTTGGACAGAAGAATGCCTGAAATGAGGGAGAAGGAAGGTGAGGACAGAAGCAAGTAAATGTGATCATGATGACTGTCTTGACACCAGTCTTGAGCTTTTCAGGTAAAGAAAGTAAAGTTTCCATATGCTTCATCCCCTGTGCTTTTTCAAAGGTCAACTGGAAATCAGTCTTATATTGTCCGTACTTTTGATTAACAAATTGAATGTAAACTTAAAGCACAGAATTCCTTTAATCTGTACGTAGTACCCAGTAGAGGGCCTGGGTGTGTGGGGGGGTACTAAAATAATAATTAAAGGTGATGAACATGGATGGAACATCATGGAAATTGATCTTCTTAAAGTCACCAGGACAACAATGACAAAACGTTCTAGCATGTAGACTCAGCATCTGTTCACTGTCTTCAAGCAGGTGAAGTAGTTGTAGTAAGAAGGAGGGGAGGAGGGGTCTACACATATTACATGCCTATGAGCAACACATACTTGTCACTTATTGAATCTGTTTTAACATATGGGGTATTGGAGACTCATTCAGTGGTAGGCGATCTCTGTAGCACACCAAGAGAAAATAGGAACTGACTCTAAGTAATAAAAGTCAATGGAGAAAATAGAGTCAACATAGCCGCTGTCAAGAAAATGAGAAGATATGATCACATTGAGAAATGAAGAAATGTGGGGCTCAGATAGAGTAGATGGTTAGCAGACATTTGTGAGGTCAGGGACCAATGGATTTTAAGAAGATATGAAATTAAAGAATTTAAAGTCTGATAATTCTGGGAATTAGAGCCACATTAACAGAAGAGGGGCACCCATGTGGCTCAGTCAGTAAGAATCTCATGGTAGAGTTCGGCTCAGGTCATGACCTCAGGGTCTTGATCTCAGTGTGGAACCTCCTTAACATTCTCTCCCTCTCCTTCTGTACCCCTGGCCTGCTCATACATTCTCTCTCACTTTCTTTCTCTCTCTCTCAAAAATAAATAAATAAATAAAACGAAGAAGAAAAAAGAGATTGCAGTTGTACAAACAGTCTAACTCTGGTCATTTAAAAAATTCTGCAAAACCATGAAACTAGGAAAACAGAGAAAAATGAAGAGAGGAGAGAGCGTACATTGCGTTTGCACACACCCACTTAGAAAAGAAAAATATGCTTGAGACTTGTTCATGGTTTTTTTCACAAAAAGAATCCCTGGGACTTTGGAATTTACATGTCTATCTATTTATTTATTTTTTATTTTTTAAATATTTGCCTTTAAAAATTATTTCCCAATATTAAAGGGTATTATAACTGCTGCTAGTTTCATTTTTAGAGTTTTAGGAGTACCAGGAAAGGGAAATAAGATACCTGGCCACACTTCCTTGCAATCATTACCTGAGGGAATGAATGAAAAACTGCACAGATGGAGATGTTCCCAATGGGACACTGATCCAACCCAAAAATGGAAAAGGATGTTATCAATATAGGGATAATTTAAAAAACTTGATTGATTTTCTCCTGCAGGAGAATCTAACTACTGACTCCAAACAAACCCCAATTAACTATGAAATTGCATTTTAGTGTTCCAAAAATGTTTTGCTTACATTTGTAGATTTAAGTCTAACATGCTTTTATTGATGAATGGACACTGGATTTAGATGGGTGAAGGCAAGCCTTGGATGTGTACGTGTGTGTGTGTGTGTGTGTGTATGAAGATACAACTAACAAGGAAGAAAATTAAACAGATGAACCCAACCAATAAAACATTATGTAGATACTTAAGACTTTGGGGTGTGGGATTGTATTATCAGGTTCTTAGAAGTAGGTGGAGATTAGTAAATAAATCTTATGACACATTTTTAAAACTATTTTATTTTGGGCTAAAATCTGGCTTGAAATCATTTTGGCTATTGATTGCAATGAAACCAAACCTTAAAACACATTGTTTATCTCTAAAGAAAATGTTATTTTGTTGTTATTTTTATATATGTAGACAGTGTTGAGCACAATTCCAACATGAAGCTTAGTAAAGTTTTATCATACAGAAGGACAAATTGGAACAAAATATAGGATATCCTAATGAAACTAATAGTATTGCAGAGTCCATAAAATTTAAGGACAAATGTAACATATAAACTAAAATGTAAAAAAAAAATGCAAAAGGAAAAAAATGATACAAATAATCTTTAAAGATTCTAAATTAAATAGCAGAAATGAAATTTAAACTATAGAAATTAAATGGTATTGCTGCAATGAAAAATTGCAAATTGAAATTACACTCCGAGAATACAAAAAAAAAAGAATAAAAGAAAGTATGGTTTCCTTTGGAGAGTAGAGAAATATGATATAGTCTACCAGTAATTGGAGTTCCTGAAGAGAACACATTATAATTGGAGCATTCATAATAACAAAAATACAAGGAAAAATGATTTAGGACACTGTCATCATTCAATTTTTTCCTAAGATAACTTTACATACAGATATCACATTTTTAAATCAAAATTACAATGTAATGTTTTTTAAACAAGGTAGAAATATTCTAAATACTATCTAGAAAAAGAAATTCACTTAGAATTGTAATGATATGGAATCTGTGCTGATAACTTATAACTGTTCCTCACATAAAATAATTTAAGTAACCAAATGGATATTAATTGAATACAAAATAAATATATAAAAATAAATAAAAATAAAATAAATAAATAGATAAAAATAATTTTAAAAATAATGCCAAGGATACAAAACATTTAAAGATAGAATATAACCAAGTTTCTGGGTGCTTGGGTGGCTCAGTCTGTTAAGTGGCAGATTCTTGATTTTGGCTCAGGTCATGGTCTCAGGATCCTGGCATTGAGTGCCTCCTTGGATTCCACACTTAACATGGAGTCTGCTTTAGGATTCTCTCTCTTCCTCTGTCCCTCTACCCACGCTCTCTCACTCTCTAAAATAAATGCAGAAATCTTTTAAAGAAAGAAAATAATGTTTCTTGATAAAACATGATACCTTAAACAGTAGCATAGCATAGACACTAAGCAATAAATTATTTTGTGAAAATAAGCAAACATTTTTAAGAAATATAAATCTATTAATCTTTCATTACACATCAAAACAAACTAAATTCCTTACAAATCTGTGTTTGCTTGAAGGTATATTTAAGTTTATTTTTCCTCTGTTTCTTGCCAGTTGAGTTAAATTGTAAGTGAACTCTGTGTGTGTGTGTATGCATTAGAAGCAGTCTGTGTTCAAGTGTAATGGTGAGGTGGGATTATGGGATCTCATCCAGAAGCTTGCATATACCTCTAAGATTCTTGGAATGCAAGACCACTCTGCAGCTATTTGGGCTGCTGAGTGACTTCCATAAATTCTTATTTATGGTTCTAGAAGGACACGCCATAAGTCTGAGAGAAGACTGACATCTCTCAGTCAGACCTTGGGGTGAGTAACTGGAAAGATCTACTCACCTGTGTTGAAAGGCTTCTTGCTTTTCTACCTCGACAGCTTCATTGGTGTGAGGGAGTACACTACTGACATTAAACCCCTTAATGAGCTCTTTTATTTTGGGACTTAACTGTCAGCCAAGCAACACAGCTATGATTACTAAGGTCACTACCATGATTACTACTAGGTCACAACCTCCCATCAGTTGTGTTAAAATGACCAAAATTGGAAGCCTGAGTGGCTCAGTGGGTTAAGCCTCTGCCTTCGGCTCAGGTCATGATCTCAGGGTCCTGGGATCAAGTCCCACATCGGGTTCTCTGCTCAGCAGGGAGCCTGCTTCCCTCTCTCTCTCTCTACCTGCTTCTCTGCCTGCTTGTGATCTCTGTCAAATAAATAAATAAAATCTTAAAAAAAAGAAGACCAAAATTAATTATTTCAAATGTGTGAATTGAAGAACGGAAACTAAATTCAGCAAGCTTAATAGTTACTACCAAGGCAAAATCAATGGAACAACTAGAAAATATTTTTAATGTTAATGAGATCCTGAGACATATATTTTAAAAGTCTTCAAATGAATGAGATATTTTTAGTGAAAATAAAAGATAATGACCAGTTAGTAAAGTTCAATATATAGTCACATGGATGTTTACATTAATTTTATTTATAATTGTAAAAAAAATGGATATAAACATTCTTGAATAAATGAATGGATAAGCAAAACAGGAAATTAATATCAAAATTGTAGGAAAATACATTTTTCCTTAAAAAGAAGAAAACATTAAATAATATTAAAGAAAAGACCAATGCAACAGAGCCAAGTTGAATATAAAGTAAAAATAAATCATAATCTGAATTTTCAATATCACTAAAAATGAAAATATTAAGCACATGAGAGTAATAGATATCAAAGCAATAAAGTGAAAAAATAAGATAAATTAAAAAATAAAATTGACATTAATGTAACACAAAATATAAAACATTTTAACTAACCCCAATAAGTCAATATATAAGATAGTTCCTTATAATGTTCAATAAAGTTTATAAAGTTTTATCTAACCTAATAAGGAAACAAGGAGAAACCACAAATAGATATGGTCTATATGATGACTAGTCACAAAGAAATAACTAATACATACAGTTTGAAAAATAAACTCTGAACAGTTTTATACATTTTTACAGTACTTTTCCTAACTCTATTGATGTAAATAAAATACACATGAATTAAAAATTTAGTAGAAATATTTCATTTATCAAAACTGATCCAGAAACAGATAATCCAGACAAATGGACAAACTGACAAACTTGGAGGGGGTTTGGGGGAGGAATAAAAACAACTAAGAGAATTATTCTTCTCCAAAGACACGAGTCAGTGAAGGATAGAATTTACATTGCAAAGGGCAGATAACTTCATACTGCTAAAATATCCCATATAGTTAAACCAAAAGAAAAATTTGTAAAATTTTTCATGAATTAAGTTTATATTAATATCCACTCCTGAGATATATAGAATTAAAAAAAGAAAATAATAATCTCAATATTTATTTAAAAATCATTAAAAATTCATAATCCAGCATTACATTAACAGCATATAATAGCTTAAGTTACTCAACCTTAGAACTCCAAGAATGTAATTCTGGCTCATTATTATGACATCTATTAATTTAAGTGAGCCTTCTGATAGATTTAAGAGAAAGAATTAAATGAACAAATCATTTGATGCGGGAAAGAATTTCAAAATTTCAGCACACAATTTTGATAAAATGACTCAATAAAATAATAATTAATAATTACTTCTTAACATAATAAAGTATTCAAATCTATATTGATCCAATACCATTATCTAACCTAACAGGGACATAATGGAAGTAGTCCCACCATAGTAAGAAAGTTAATAATCAACATTTTACTGGATGGAATTATAGCAAAATAATTAATTAATATCAATATTTACAGATGGCAGGTGATATAATTGTATGTCTAGAAAACAAAAATAATCAAATCAAAATTACTTAAATCCATGGAAAAATTTTTTAAAATAGTAAGAAATAAATTAATATGTAAAACAAAAAATCCATTTAAATAAAAAAATAATAGTTAAAAATGTAAGAGAAGACTTCATTGAAAGTGGCACAAACATTTACAAGGCGTATTATAATGACCTAAAGATAAATGTAGACAAAGATATAAGTATTTTTTAAAAAGACTCTTGAAAAAAAAAAACACTTGAAGATGTAGAACTTAGAAAATGAGTTGAAATGTAATAATACCTAAAAAATAATAATAATTAGCAAAAGAGATAAACTGAGAGTTCACAGAAAAACAAAACAAATGGTTCTTAAATATATGAAAATATATTCAATCCCACCAAGGAAAAGATATATGCTAATTAAAAGCATATTGTCATTATTCTTAACTTTTCCAACTAGCAAATATTCAAAATACTGACAATACTCTGTAGTGAAATAGGTTTGAGCATATGTTGGTAATGGGATTGCAAAATGAAGAAAAATATTTGGGAGAATAATTTGTAAGTTTGTTTTTTGTTTGTTTGTTTGTTTGTTTGTTTATTATGATGTTATGTTAGTTCACCATACAGTACATCATTAGTTTTTGATGTAGTGTTCCATGATTCATTGTTGGAGGTTTAACATTTGACCCAGTGATACCACTTTCAGAACTAAATTCTGTATGAATAGTACCTTTTAAACTAAAGGATGTAGATAGTTTGTAATTTAGAGCATTGTTTATGATAACAAAATGTTGGAAACAATATAAAAGTCCATCTATGTGTGTCTCATTAAAAAAAATTTGTATACCCACAAATTGATATGCAGCTATAGAAGATACTGAGAAATTTTCATGTAGTAGAGTCTTTCTATCAGTATGAGCTGATTTTGTTATTATGTCAAGTGAAACGTTAAGATGCAGGAACTAGATTAGAAAGGTTGAGAAGTGATAACATATTCATATATTTTACTATGAAAAAACAAACACAAAAATAAAAGTGATGCCAGATGTGTGGATGCTTTGATGAGGATAATTTGGTAACATACCTTTTTATACAATTTTAATTTTTGATCATAGTGAATACATCTTATAATCAAGAAAATAACTTTCATCCAAAGGCATTTAAAATCTAAATAAGTATTTTTAAAAAATCAATAGAAGGACACCTGGGTGGCTCAGTGGGTTAAACCTCTGCCTTCAGTTCAGGTCATGGTCTCAGGGTCCTAGGATCAAGCCCCACATCGGTCTCTCTGCTAAGTGGGGAGCCTTCTCCCCTTTCTCTCCCCCACTTATCTTAAAAAATAAAACAAATAAAAATCAATAGATAAACTGAAAAATTGAGTGTACAGTGACATGAATAACTATGTCTTCCAGAAACTGCGTTAAGTGAAAGTACTATCATTCAATATAAAATAATATAAGAAATAAATTTTGAAAATGATTTTAGGGTTGCTTGGGTGGTTCAGTTAGTTGAGCTTCTGACTTTTGGTTTCAGCTCAGGTCATAATCTCATGAGTCCTGGGATCAAAACCCACCTTGGGCTCCACACTCAGGTTTGGGGGTTTCTGCTTGAAGATTCTCTCCCCTCCACTTGCCCCCACTTACATGCACTTTCTTACTTTTTTTTTTTAAATCTTATTTATTTATTTGATAGAGAGAGGGATCACAAGTAGGCAGAGAGACAGGCAGAGAGAGAGAGAGGGGAAAGCAGGCTCCCTGACAAGCTGTGAGCCTGATGTGAGGCTTGATCTCAGGACCCTAAGATCATGACCCAAGCCGAAGGGTCCAAGCTACTGAGCCACCAGATGCCCCTTACATGCACTTTCTCTCTCTCTCTTTCTCAAATAAATAAATAAATAAATCTTTAAATAAAAAGATTTTAATGGCGACTTTTTGGGGGGTATCTAATATATCAATAATAACATAAAAATAATAATACAAATTATTCAAGAATATTATCCCTGTGTTTGAGTTGAGAGTAGCAAAAATGATCTTAGTTATTAAAATTAGTTATTGGGGTGCCTGGGTGGCTCAGTGGGTTAAAGCCTCTGCCTTCAGCTCAGGTCATGATCCCAGGATCCTGGGATCGAGCTCCGCATCGGGCTCTCTGCTCTGCCGGGAGCCAGCTTCCTCCTCTCTCTCTGCCTGCTTCTTTGCCTACTTGTGATCTCTGTCTGTCAAATAAATAAATAAAATCTTTTAAAATTAGGTATTAAAATCTTATGTAGTGAAAATGATGGCTGAACTAAATATTCGTGACAATAATCACAAGTGGATATAAAGATCCACCAGGAGTTAAAAGATGTAGAATCATAATTTTTGGCATTAATAAAGAATGTAAATTAGTTATTGTTATTCATGTATCAATATATATGAACAAACAAATAAATTAATTTCCACTAAAGGAAACATAATTAAATGTTGCTTAGTCTGATATTGACAGTTCAATGACTCCTATATTAAAAACCAAAAGCAAACATTAATAATTTTAATGATACTCATTTACTATTTGTTTGGTATACAATACCATAAAATAAAAACTAAAAAATCTACTAGCAATATAAATGACAAACAAGTATAAGTATATAATGTATATGTATCAATTCATAAAGAGTTATTGAAATTGATTTCCTACACAAAATAGTGGGTAAAGGAAAGAAGAGATTCATCAAGGTATTTGTGGTAGAGAATTCCCCTCCACTCTACTAAAATCTTCAGGATAATCACTTGCTATATATGAAAAGAAGAGAATAGTGTCTCATTCACCTATCAGATTGTGATTAAGCAGCTTAATGAACCACATCACATGGTTCAGCTCGACATGAATAAGGGGGCAGAAAATTGGAGAGTTGTGGCAGTGGATGGCGGTAGTGGGGTTTTTCTTGACAGTCAAGTGTCCTACAATCTTACCAACTGGCATGCCACAGTATGTTTTCACCTGTGCAAAGTGCCTAATCTCCAGCGGTATTGATAATTCAAGAGTGGAATCCACAGGGAGAGGGAATACTAACCAAAAGAGATTCTAGAAAAAAACTTTTTTTTTTAAAGATTTTATTTATTTATTTGACACAGAGAGAGAGATCACATGTAGGCAGAGAGGCAGGCAAAGAGAGAGAGAATGGGAAGCAGGCTCTCTGCTGAGCAGAGAGCCCGATGTGGGGCTCCATCCCAGGACCCTGAGATCATGACCCGAGCCGAAGGCCGAGGCTTATTAACCCGCTGAGCCACCCAGGCACCGCTAGACAAAAACTTCTTGTGGCAGGATCTGAGGTAGAGGAAAACGTTATTGATGACAGATATACAACATTAGATAATTATGTTACTTGAAAGCCCTACAGGTTCCTTAATAAAAATATGTGGGGGTGCCTGGGTGGCTCAGTGGGTTAAAGCCTCTGCCTTTGGCTCAGGTCATGATCTCAGAGTCCTGGGATGGAGCCCCTGCACTGGGCTCTCTGCTCAGCAGGAAGCTTGCTTCCCTTCCTCTCTCTCTGCTTGCCTCTCTGCCTACTTGTGATCTCTGTCTGTCAAATAAATAAATGAAATCTTTAAAACAAACAAACAAACAAATATATGAACCCTACCTGAGAACCAGCACACCTGTAGTTGTCTGATATGCAGAGTGAACAAATGGCCAATCTAAGTCAGAATTATCAGGAATAACCAACCGGGGCGCCTGGGTGGCTACAGCCGGGGCGCCTGGGTGGCTCAGTGGATTAAGCCGCTGCCTTCGGCTCAGGTCATGATCTCAGGGTCCTGGGATTGAGTCCCGCATCGGGCTCTCTGCTCAGCAGGGAGCCTGCTTCCCTCTCTCTCTCTCTGGCTGCCTCTCTGTCTACTTGTGATTTCTCTCTGTCAAATAAATAAATAAATAAATCTTAAAAAAAAAAAAAAGAATGTCTACAGCCATAGAAAGTTTATGAAATCAATGTTCACCCTGTTTTTTGCTCCTTTTTTTCCTTTTCCATGATTCTCAGGAGAATAGTAAAAGCTTAAAAAAGAAAAGAGGAGGCCTTTCTGAATCAAAATATACCACTTATCTCCACATCAAAGGGCTGGAGTAACCAAGAGGAAAAGTAGAAATGGAAGTCAGACACCTTTCTCACTTCAAGTCCCTGGAGATAATATCTTTCCATTGTACGAAGAATGAGAAGAAAATATGTAATGCACTGATAAAAGATGGGCTTTTAATTTAAAATATGTAAGCTGAAAGTTATAAAATTTGGTGCCATTTTAAGGAAGAAAGAAGATTTTATACAGCATAAATTTAACATTGATTAGAGAAAAAAGAAAAATCATCTTATTTGCACTCTTTAATGAGCCTATACTTAGACTTTGGCCCCGTCTATTGATGAATATAACCGAAGACTCCCCTAAACTCTAAAACCTCAGATTCACATCTTCCCACCTTATGATAAGGCACCAAATACGTAGGAGAGCTAGCTGTCCTGAATTTGAATAGGGACTAAAACTTGCTTGCTTCCAAGATGCTTATTATATCTGTATGGTTTAAACACAACTGTATCAGTAAGTATAGAAAACAAATGACAGTTTTAAGAATCATGATTTACAAAGTCTTTGTCTCTAAAATTGTAAGCAAGCAGAAATAATATTTTCAGTCTGAATTTTACAAAAGGCTCTGTGTGTGTGTGTGTGTGTGTGTGTGTGTGTATGGTGAAGCATATCAAGATTTTTCATTTGACGGCCTGGAGTTCAGTTGTAATATGTTTATAATCTATGTAACTGCATACAATCTGTTCATATTCTCTAAATCCTCAACTTGTCCAGTTCTGAAACAAGGATAATAATAGGTCAGAAGTTTCTAAAGTACTTTTATCTCTCTCACTCATTGCAATTTTTAGTAATATGAAGAAGAGATCACTTATGGCATTCTGACAAATTTAAATCACTTTTTATAATTTTATTGTACTCTACTTATATTTCAGCATTATGATTTACCAAATAGGAGACATATCATGTATCTGTTTGGGTTTCTGCAAAGTACCAAATTATAGAATACTCAACAAAAGAACTTAGTCACAATTTCATCCTATCTGTGACCCAGAACATTACAACAGCTTGTGCAGCATAAAAGGGCAAGAAAGGATAAACATCCTTTGCAATTATATAACAATAAATGAACCATAGCTGATCAAGCATTATGATGGGATGTGTCTTGAGAGAATTTATTTAGTCAGTCAGTCATTTAGGAGAATCTGCACAGGGTAAATTCATTGGGCATATGGGCAGCATGTGTTCAAGGACTCCCTGCAGCATTGGGATGACACATTATTATAAAATATAGTATACCATCTCTGTTATTATGGTGATTCTTATGAGAAAAATAAATCTATGTTTTTTATATACACAAATTTCCTGGGAATAAAATAGCATAACAAAAAAGGTGATGTGGAAACTATCTAAAGATTTATTTTTTTTAACTGTGAAAAGGAGTGAATTAGAATGAAGTTTGATTGAGAATGGCATATACTATATAAAGATTTTTTTTTAATTTAATTAACCAGATGCCTCATGGTTTTTTTTGTTTTGTTTGTTTTGTTTTGGTTTTGGTTTTTTGTGCCATTCATTTTCTTTATTTTAAACCTGAAGTTCTTATTGACAGTTGAAATCAGGTGGTTTTTTTAAATTTTGTTTTTGTTTTTTAATACTGGAAATTCAGAACAAATATCCAGGACCAACTGTTAAAACACTTAACTCATTCTTTCAAGAATATTCACCAAGTGGGGCCCAGGGTGGCTCAGTCAGTTAGGTGGCTGCCTTCAGGTCAGGTCATGATCTCAGTGTCCTGGGATTGAGCCCCATGTTGGGGCACCCTGTTCAGTTGGAGTCTACTTCTCCCTCTGGCTCTGCCTCTCTCAATCATGTTCTCTCCTTCAAATAAATAAATAAAATATTTTTTAAAAGAAAAAAATAATATTCATTGAATAATATTGTCAAGCCTTGTGAGAGGTCCTGCTATGTTTACATATTTCTTTTCTAAGAGATTATACTTTCCTTTCTTAACACACAGAGAGTTAACTACTATAATAAATCCACAAAAATCCATTAAATAAATTGATATTTTGTCTTCAAAAGAAATGGTTACAGAAGAATTACTGAAATTCTCAATGTACTTTTTTACTGACCAAGAGCAGTAGAAGAAAGAATGTCCACACATGCTCATATCATCTTAGGGAAATCTTATGTTTGAAAAAAAGTTAACAGAGAAGCATGCAAATTAAAGAGGATTTGTGAAACCAGATGTATTTTCATTCTACGTCACATAATCTCTTGTTGTTGGGTAGTAAAGAAAGACAGGGTAGCGATACTAGGCATTGGTATACAAATAATTCTCTGATGAAGCCAAATCATACCACTTGTCTAGATCAAGTTATTAAACACAGTCAGGATTAAATCTATTTATTAAATTATGTTAAAAACAAAGTAATAAAAACTTGAAACTCATTACTTTCTAATTCTCCTAATACATCCCATTATTGTCCCTTGTCTTGAGGTTATGTCAATTCTAGCTCTGTAGTGAAAATGCTAAGTATCTGCTACTTTGCTTTTTTTTCTGAACTCCAAGTGGTGTGAAGATAGTAGCTTGAAAAAGGCTCATGTGGGAGTGTTTGCACCTTGAACTACAAGAGCTACAAATCAGGGTTCAATTTATGGTTTTATTGATTTGTTAGATGCAAGAAAGTGATTGAAAATGTTGCATATGTCATGTCTGTAGCTATTTTATTATGATTAGGACAAAAATTTAGAGTAATGTTTTACTACATAAAACTATCGGCTGTTTCAGAAAATAAGGCATACACAACATTGACAAACTTTTGAATTTCCAATATAAGTAATCATTACTTTGTCCTAATCATTAATTTAAATAAAAATGCCTATCAAATTTCATGTCAAAACTACTCTCATCAGTCAGTTACATCCATAGATACAAAGGTTTGGCAAAACATTTTAAAAGCCTTCTTGAGAACTGATTGTCTCTAAGAATTTAGAATAAAGAGTATTATCAATGTTTGTATGTGTGCACTATACTTCATATAGATCAGTAATATTTGTAATAAACTTATGTATGCACACAAATTTCAGGGAGCTATTAAAATACACCATTACTTATTGTGCAAACAAAAATGAGATAACTAAGACAAGTTACACTATAAAGAAAGGGAAAATTTGAAAATGAAGAAAAATAAATGGGATATTGAGATTTCTCAGGCAATTCTTACTCTCTGGTCAATCAAAGTGAAACATTCAGTTTCAATAAAGGCAAATGATTCAAATAGACATTTCTCTAAAGAAAGCTTGTGAATAACTAATAAACACATGAAAAGGTGTTCAATATCATTGGCCATTAGGGAAATACAAATCAAAACCAGGAAAAAAAATCACTTTACACATACTAGGATCACTATAATTAAAAAGATAAAAAAACGGAAAATAACAAATGTTATCAAGGATATGAAAAATTTACAACCCTTATATATTACTTAGGAACTGTTAAGTGACACAGGTTTCTCAAAAAGTTAAATGCATGAATACTATATATACAGCAACTCTACCCTATGTATATACACAAGTAAAAACAATGATTCAAACATATATTTGTATACCAATATTCATCTGCTATAAAATTTACATGAATTCTTGGAATTTATTGTCTACTTGCATGATTTCCACATCTCTTCCCTCCTCTTCTCTGCCTGCATAGATCAATGCTCACATCCCATCTTTCCCTGAAATTCACCCATATTTTGGGCTAAATCAGACCTCTTGTGTATATTCCACTGTAGAACAGGTCACTGAGAGATGAGATACTTCTCCATATCCCTGTCTCCAAACATTCCAGTGAATACATGGTGGGTAGCCATGCTCGAAAGAGCCTGTGAAGAAGTACAAGCTCCACCGTTTCTGTAGCAACCACGGTCTCTATACACACAGCTAGGATATTCTCAGCTTTTAGCCATTTGTTAAAAATATAGACAAGGGGGGTCTGGGTGCCTCAGTCAGTTGAGCATTTGCCTTCAGCTCAGGTCTTGATCCCAGAATCCTGAGATCAAGCCCCAGGTCAGGCTCCCTGTTTAGAAGGGAGCCTACTTCTCCTGCTCCCTGCTAGTGATGTCTCTCTCAAATAAATAAAATCTTTTTTTTTTTTAAATGCAGATGAGTTCTTATACTACATACTTGTATGGTATTGACGTCTCATCCTCCTCTGCCACTGTGGGTCACTGCTCAGATCCCATGGGAAATAAACCCATATTTTCTTAGACATCAAACTACTCATTTGTGAAGTAACCTCCATTCTCTGGTGCATGAAAGAAAACCTGTGATTTTATGGTTGATCTAGTTTTTTCTTATTGTTAGAATGGTATTCTTGCTCTTTCCAGCTTTACATATCACAGGGAGAATCTGAAATAATATATATTTTTAAAAACAGCTATAAACCTTTTGTTTTTAGATAAATACACTGAGTTCTGGATGTGAAAGGATTTGGAGAATGAGGACAACTAATTTAGTATGACTCAAAAGAGAAGAGCTCTAGGGGCGCCTGGAAGACTCAGTTGTTTGAGCACCTGCCTTTACCTCAGGTCATGATCCAGAGTCCTGGGATCAAGCCTCACCTTGGGCTCCCTGCCCAGCAAGGAGTCTGCTTCTCCTCCTACCTCTCCCCCTGTTCATGCTCTCACTCACACTCTTCAAATAAATAAATAAAATCTTTAAAAAAAAAGAAAACACTCTAGAGTTAAACAAAACATCATTCTTAGACACCAATTTGTAACTCTTGGAGACAACAATTTTTCACATACCCATATAAAAATTATTATCAAACTCCAAGAAATGTTCCTGTAAATGATTTTCTATGTCTCGTTTATCATTTCCAGTGATATTTTAGTTCCTTTTTTAAGTCAATATCAGGACTGCTGTTTTAAATCAGTGTCTGGCCATTAAACAGAATTCCATACACTGGTGACTCCTAAGCAATAGAAATATATTTCCTATAGTTCTAGGCCCTAAAACTATAGAACTATACTATAGTTCTATATATAGTCTCTATATATTCCCTAACTATATATATTCTCTCTATATATATACAGAGAGAGAGTTTTAAGTTCTATATAAATATATACATATATTTATATATAATAAAGTTATTTATATATATAAATATATATAATGTTATTATATATAATATAATATATTAAATATAATAAAGTTATTTATATATAATAAAGTTCTATATAAATATATAGACATATATGTAATACATATGCATATATAATATATTTATATATAAATATATATATCTATACATTTATATAGAACTTTAAAACTAAACTAAGTTTAAAACCAGGGTGCTAGGATGGTTGAGTTCCAGTGAGGTTCCTTTTCTAGGTTGCAAACTGTAGACTTGTATCCTCACATACTAGAGAGATGAAAAAGGAAGTAAGGTCTTTCATGACTCTTGTAATAGTACTAATACTATATATGGGGTTTTAGATGGGGCTAAGCCACTGAGATTTTAAAATGTATATATGAAAGTACTGGTATAGCCTTATTAGAGAAACTGATAAAAAACATTGTGTTGCTTCCTTGGTAGATTTCATGCCACTGGTTTAGTGTTTTGGAGGGAGAGGACAAAGAAATAGATCTTTCTGGATGGAAGGGGGGAGATGTTTCCTATGTAAGCAAACACTGGTAAAACTCTCTCCTGTGATGATTTTCAAGGCAAATGAAATATACTGAGGCTGTATCTCTAAGAGAAATTGTTAGAAGGATTACTGTGCTACTGGGTTTGGCTAATACTGCATACTTTAGGCAAAATATTATAATAAATAGCTCAAGAAAGAATATTGTTTTTTAAGTGCAGAGAGAAATAGAATTTAAAAATCAAAAGCACTTCAGGTTGAAAGTCTGTCTGGTTCTAGACCCCAAAAAGGAAATTATAATAATCACTGCTACAGCAACAACACTGAAGAAAAGAAAAGGCTTAGAAAGTGAAAACTTTGCAAAATATCTCAGTTGGATAAAGTAAATCAGCCTTATGTCAAACTTCAGTTTAAGAATGTGGCCTTCCCGAAGGTTTCGAAAAATGTCATTATATTGAGGAAAATAGCATGGGAGAAAAAAAAAAAAAAACACCAACAAAGGAGAAAAGAAAGACTGAAATGCTTTATGCTCAGCTAAATCATTTGTGTTTGGTGGCTGGTGCACAAAATTGACAAGTGTGGGGAATATTAGGAGGCTACCACATTTTTTAAGCAATTAGATAGCCAAAGAAATCAAAATCCTAGTCATCTGGGATGCCTGGGTAGCTCAGTGGGTTGAGCCTCTACCTTTGGCTCAGGTCATGATCTCAGGGTCCTGGGATCAAGCCCCACATCGGGCTCTCTGCTCAGTGGGGAGCCTGCTTCCCCCTTCGCCTCTGCTCTGTCAAAAAAATAAGTAAAAATTAAAAAAAAATAAAAAATCCTAGTCATCTGTCCAAAACATAGAGAGCTAATAAAAACCTGAAATGTCATGAGAGTCTTTAAGAGAGAGCAAACTCCCATATTTTACAGGACAAGCTATATAGAATAATGTAGAGAGAAGAAGAAAAGAATAGCTTTGAGCGTGAAGCTAAGGCACACGAAGGAGAGAACCTCTCTCCTCAGAGAGAAACTTCAAGAAACTTTCACCAGCTACCTCAACAACTATACTTTTCTAGTTTAAAAATAATTTTGTGCTATGGTCTGTGGTGGGACTCCACTTCTTTCCCTGCATGAGGAAGTGTCCATCCGTTCTTCCTTCCTTATTTTGTCTTTTGTTAGCCAAAATTACCATTGTTTTACTAATCTTTGAAAATTAAGACAAGTATTTTGATCGTATTTTCAACAATTATCAAGTCATCAAAGAGCCATCCTTGACCACCCTTCTAACATCATGTCCCCCACAACTCCACCTGTGTAGGTATGGAACCCCGCCTGCCTATGTATGCCATTTTGTATCTCCTCATTCTGATTTATTATTTTATGGCACCTTTTGCAATATGGAATATACTAAGTATATTCATTTGTTTATTGTCTGAATCTCTCTCTAGATATTAAGCTTCTTCAGAGAAGGAATTATAGATCTCCTTTCTACCACCGTATACTCAATGACTATGTTAGTGTATGAAACATAGTGAGCGTTGACTAAATAAATAAACAGTAGATACTAAGGTAAAGTCTGCATGTCTTTTCCATGTGCAGCTGTGAAATGACTGCCTTGGTATTAAATAAAGGAGTTGTATATATTTTGTTTCCTGGGGCTGATTCACAATGGGGTTTCTGATTATAATGGTAATAAATATCTATGAGTTAATATGGAATTACAGATCCAACAATTTGCACTAACATTTTTTCCTAAGTATATTCCTAGTCCAAAAATAAATATGCAGAATGTAAAGTATCCTAAGGAAAAATACCTTTGTATAGGTTTTATAGTATTTCACTTTTTACTCCTAGGCTACAATTCCTAATTACATATGTATCAGTTGAGGTTAAATTACCTGTGTAATAATTCCACCTAGCTGATGTATTGCTTAGAAAGTTTCTTTAGTTTTCTTTGATAATAAGTAATGCATGTTTATTGTGTAAAAATCAGAAAAGGGCACTTAAATGTTATACATGCATTATTACAATTATTTTGTAGCAATTTCCAACCAGTTTTATTACTTTTTTAAAGATATTATTTATTTATTTATTTGAAGAGAAAGTGTGAGTGAGAGAGAGAGAGAGAGAGTGCATGCGCACACAAGAGGCAGAGGAAGAGGAAGAAGCAAGTTCTCCACTGAGCAGGGACCCGGGGTGGGGGTAGGTACTCAATCCTAGCATACTGGGATCATGACCTGAGCCAAAGGCAGATGCTTAACCAGCTGAGCCAACCAATTGTCCCCAGTTCTATGACTTAATCATATATTGTGAACATAGTTCTGTGATGTTATCTTTTCCCTGCTGAGCAAGGAGCCCGATACAATACTCTATCCCAGGACCCTGGGATCATGACTTGAGCTAGAGGCAGATGCTTAACTGACTGAGTCACCCAGGCATCCTGATGTTACATATTCTTCAAAACAATCATTTTTGAAAGCTTAGTATAATCTATCATATAATTTAGTATATCTATCATATAATTTTACCATAATTAATAAAATTATACTTTCTTTAGAATACAACTTTCCCTTTTATAAAATACTATTTTGGCTATATGGTTATATTATTATAGAATACATTCTCAAAAAAAATTTAAGATTTATTTATTTGTTTATTTGACAGAGAGAGACACAGCAAGAGAGAGAACACAGACAGGGGGAGTGGGAGAGGGAGAAGCAGGTTTCCTGCTGAGCAGGGAACCCAATGCCTGACTAGATCCCAGGACCCTGGGATCATGACCTGAGCCAAAAACAGATGCTTATAGAATACATATATATATAGGTATCATATATATGTATTTATGCATCACATATCATGTATCACATCCAAAATGAAAAGGTATCATAAACTTTGATATCATGTATACTATAACATAGCATTGCTTAATTTTTTTACCACATTTATGGTTTATGTATTTTTACTATATACGATTACCTGAATAACCTGGAAATGTCTTATTTTCTATTATCTAATACAGGAATCTTAAATTATTTCTAGTTTTTAAGGTGAAATATTGAGTATCATTTTTTCCCTTTCATTTTTTACTTCACTGCTAAGCAGTGAGTATGGATTTGTGTTCATATATGCCGGCTTCCTTGAAATCTTCTTTGGCAAACTTACACTTCACACTCTTTTATAATCATCCAAATATTTTGAAAAGAAAATGTGAGCTGAACTAAACACATACTGATAAGATCCTTGAAAATAAAGACTGACTCCCTTTACAGAATTAATCAGGTATAGCCTAGAGATATCAAATCATCAACAACAAAATGAAATATTTTAAATGCGAAAAGTTTAATAAAAAAACCTTATTTATATATTTTGGTTATTTTTTTCATTATAGCTTCAATGCCCAGTCACTGGTCTGGGTTTTTTGTTTTGTTTTGATTTGCTTTGTTTTTGGTATTTTAGGATGTTGACTGGTCCAACAGTTAAACAGAGGCATTTTTTAGTAGAAAGGAGTATTATGGTGTGATGCATATGAAAGAATGTATATACAATTATTAGAGGCAGTACATGTAGAAGATAATTTGAATTGATAAATCTGAAGGTTTTAGCATGTAGACATCATGATTCAGAAATGATAGATGTTTTAACTATTAAAACTGAAATATTAGTGGAAGAATATACAGAGATACACTAGAGAAATTATATTTCAAATCCAGGTTACAGTGCTCTCTTCTTTAGACTTCCGTCCGTTTTCCAAATTTTAGACATTCTGTCACGTCAGAAGATGATGTATAATCTATGCACGAATTTTACCTTTTTAAATAATGAAATAGTTTACTAATTCATAGATATTTTCTTTTCTTAGTCCTGGAATTGAGAATTCAGTGCAAAGCTTTGTTTAAAGAACACTTTTTTAAAAATATATTATCTCTCAAAATGTTATTTCCTTTATGGATTTAATTAAGGAAAATTATATTTAGGAGATCATTTGCTAATTCACATTTACCAAAATATTATAATTACTTGATATAGAGAGGGAAGTATTAATTCAAATTTCATATATTCAAGGCTGATC
This sequence comes from Mustela putorius furo, assembly GCF_011764305.1. Taxonomy (NCBI): domain Eukaryota; kingdom Metazoa; phylum Chordata; class Mammalia; order Carnivora; family Mustelidae; genus Mustela; species Mustela putorius. The sequence goes on from NW_025421397.1 coordinate 6,513,951, forward strand.
TCATTTACTAACTCTGTATGAGCCAGCTTAACTTCAACATACAGCCAACAGATAAAATACACAATATCAGTTATTTATGGGATTCAAAGTTTTCCAAGAAGTGCAAATATCACATAGCTTTCTGTAACTCCACTTGAGTCACAGGAAAGTTTATCTAAGATGAAATTATAGAGATTATAGAGGTAGGTGTGCAAAGGGCAGATTATTTTTTTAAAGATTTTCTTTTTTTTTAATTTGACAGACAGAGATCACAAGTAGGCAGAGAGGCAGGTGGGGTGGGGGGTGGGGGATGAGGAAGGCTCCCTGCCAAGCAGAGAGCCCGATGTGGGGCTTGATCCCAGGACCCAGAGATCATGACCTGAGCTGAAGGCAGAGGCTCTAACCCAATGAGCCACCCAGGTGCTCTGAGATTATTTTTTAAAATTTTTTATTTAAATTCAATTTAGTCAACATATACTATATTATTAGTTTCAGAGGTAGAATTACCTCAGCAATTATAAACTGTCAAATAAGTATAGTAAACAAATTCCAAGTTACTAGAGTAAATAACAGTAGGCAGTTTTGAATAGTATCAAGCTGGAAGAATGTAATAAGCAAACGTGAGTTTCTACTTTTTACAGGTGTTCCACCAGAAGGCCAAGTCCTAACAGTATGGCCTATGGTCATTAGAAATCTAGAGAGAATTTGGTCTTGCTCTGCATTCAAGAACCGAACAAGAGATTCCGGGCTACCCTGTAGTTGTTGGAGAATGAGGAGGGAACCCTAGAAAGCAGAGAGCGGGCGGGGGGGGGTATCAAATTATCATGTATTATTCTGCAAAAATTGTTGATTTATACCTGAATAATTCCAGTATGGGACAAACTCACCAGACTTGAACTGAAGCTCAAGAGACAGATTTCGTTGTTTGTGTCCGAAGTAGTCAATTGTTCCTTAAAAAACAAAATCAGCTTGGTGAGCCTCAATGGCTCTGTCGGTTAAGTGCCCAACTGTTGATTTTGACTCAGGTCATGATGGCAAGTGGGATTGAGCCCAATGTCAAGCTCCGTGCTCAGCAGGGAGTCTGCTTGAGGATTCAATCTCTCCCTCTCCCTCTGCCCCTCCCCTTGTGCGTGCTCTCTCTCTCTTAAATAAATACATCAATCTTTAAAAAAAAGAGTTACTAAAAAATAAATCAACTTTCTTCAAAAGAACATAAAAGATTCCAACATATCTTATAACCTTGATAATGCCCAAGATACAATGAAAATTACTTGACCAAAAGAAATAAGAATTTCTGTATTCTGAGGGAAAAAAGAGAATCAATGAGGCTGACTCTGAGATGATCCTTATTGTGAATTGGCACTTAAGAATTCTAAATTATTACAACCATGCTGAATGACATAGAAACAAAAATGTTCCTAGTTATTGAAAAATGGAAGTATCATCAGAAAAAAAAAAAAAAGAAAAAGAAAAGAAAATGTGAAAAAGGACCAACGGGAAATAATCAAACTGAAAAATGAAAGAATTTGACAACTAAGATACACTATACACTGAATTGGCTTAGTCACAGACAGAAGATGACTGAACAAAATGTCAGTAAACTGAAGGATAGAACAATAGCTCAGTATTCAAACTGAAGGAAAAAATTTACCAAAAAAATTTTCAATGTATGCTAACTATTAATCCAAATTTTCTTTCAAATAGCACTATGCCACTATACAAGCAGTGTGAGTAGTTCATAACAAAGCAATCCTAATTCCTCTCTTCCATATTTTGTGTTAGTGGCAGATCCCTTCCTGTCTCTGCACTGACCTCTGTTCTTGAATTTGACCTAGAAAGAATTCAGAGCCAAACTCTCAAGCAAGCAAGATTTTATCAGAAAGTTTATAAAGTATGAAGTACACTCTCATGATGGGCCCAGATAGCAGTTACAATTGAGGTTAGTCATCTTTTCTTTTTATGTTTGAATGGGTCATAGGTCATAGCTAGGGCAGCTCCTTAACTTGGATCACAGTCAAGTCACCTAAGGCGCTCTTCCTACCTGTCAGGAGGGTCCTTGTTGGAACTGTCATGGCAGCCACCCATCTCAAGGTGGAGTCCAGACCACAGACTCTTCATTAAATGTATATAATGAAGCTCTAGATTACTATGGGGCAGCAGTCATAGAATGCATGCATGTTCCCTGGCATTTCTCTCCACTGTTTGAAATGTGGTTCCCATGCTTCCTTACAGTCAGAAACATCTGTTCCCAGCTGTATCTAACTCCCACTTCTGTCGTTTGTATCATTGCTGTCATTCATTTTACTTATCCATAAGCATGCTTAAGTGAATACATTATTGCTATCATTATTCTGAACAAGCTGTTATCTGATAGATCAAGTAAGAGCAAGAAAAACAAAAGTTTTTGTTTTATCATCACTTATTCCTTCTTTGCTCATGCTTTCTTTAAATAGATCTTAGTTTCTCATGAATCATTTTCCTTCTCCCTTAAGAACTTCTTCTAATATTTCTTGCAAGGCAGGTCTACTGGACAACAAATTACCTCAATTTTTATTTTTTGAGAAAGTATTTCTCTTTCACGCTTAAAGGATAATTTCCCATGAAGAAAAATTCTAGGTTGGTGTTTTTTGTTTTGTTTTTTTTTTTTTCTGTAAGCACTTTGTTTCACTCCACTTTCTTCTTGTTTATATGCTTGCATGTTTTTGAAGGGGAGCTCAGATGTAATGCGTATCTTTTTTTCTCTGTAGGTGAAGTTTGTTGCTCTTGTTGTTTTGTTTTATTTTTCCCCTTCTGGCTTCTTCTAGGATTTTTTCTTTATTTTTGATTTTCTGTAGTTTGAAAATGATATGCCTAAGTGCAGGGTTATTTTGTTGTTGTTGTTTGTGTTTTTTGCATTTATCCTGATTGGTGTTCTCTGACCTTCTTGGATCTGTGGTTTGGTGTGACATTCATTTGGGGAAATTCTCAATTCAAATATTTCTTTCATTGCTCTCTTTATTCTCTTTCTGGTATTTCTATTACATGTATGTTTTCCCTTTCAGCATGGTCCTACACTTCTTGGATATCTGATTCTATTTTTTTTCAGTGTTTGCTCTCTCTGCTTTTCAGTTTTGGAGGCTTCTATCAATATACTCTCAAGCTCAGAAGTTTTTTCCTCAGCTGTAACAGTCTACTAACAGAGCCACCAAAGATATTATTCATTTTGTTTACAGTATTGTTGTTTTGATTTATCTCTAGCATGTAAGAAAAATTCTTTCAGGACTCCCATCTCTTTGCTTACATTGCCCATCTGCATTTGCATGCTGCTTTTCTTTCCATTATAGCCCTCAGTATATTAATCATAGTTGTTTCAAATTCCTGATTTGATAATTCCAATATCCTGGCCATCTCTGGTTCTGATGCTTGTTCTATTTCTTCATGTTGTGTTTTTTGTCTTTTGGTCTGCATTTTAATTTTTTTCTTGATAGGTAGACTTTAGGTACTGAGCATAAGGAAATAGGTCTGTAGTAATGTGACAGTGAGATGTGGGGAGGGGAGATGTTTTATAAATTTATGATTAGGTCTCAGTCTTTTCAGTGAATCTCTGAAAACTTCACAAATGTTTCTCAGTTTTTGTTTAATCCCCACTCCCCACTTAGGTGTTACAGGATGGCTAGAGTGGAATAGAGTTGATACTTTCTTTCCCTGGCTTACTTAGGCTATGTTACCCCCAGAAAATAAGGCTCTCTCCTTAGCTAGTTTATCCTGAAGGCAGGAATGTATTCCGGTGCATTTAAAGGTAGGTCCTTACCCCTTGCATCCTCTGAAGCCTGAGGGGTCTTTCTCCTATATTTACTGTGAGAATCTGGGACCTCTGGATGCAAAACTCATCAAAGTGTGGGGGATTCCCCTATTACTATGGCTCTCTGGATTTTTAACTCTCAGAGTTGTTTACACTGAGTCTCCAGAGATTTGTCAATTGCCTCCATTCAGGTTTTCCTACTTCCCAGCACTACTTCCCATGGAGGTTCTACTCCTGAGTCTCTGCTGATGTAAGCAGACTCTTGACATTTGTCTGTCTTTCTTCCTAAACCTGGGGGCAAGGTTTGTTGTGAGTCCTCACCTCTCTTGTCCAAGAAGATTTTTTTTTTGATTTTTCAACCTGTTTAGCTTTTTACATTTCGTTAAGATGGGACTTCCACTCTCCTTACATGCAGAACCAGATATTGCCAACCTAATTTTTCAAAAAATTGATATGCTTTCTGCTATACTGGATTCTCTAGCCCAATGAGTAACAGCTTAAATGTGTATGTTTGACCAAGCTTATGAAATTTGAGAATATGCTTCCATGGAATATTTAGAAAGCAGGAAATTGTCCTTTGTCAGTGGTTCAAATTGTATCTAGCTGCGAGGTAATTGTCACAAACTGAAAATTCTATTTCATGAAACTGTATAAAGGAAAATAAAAAAGGAACAGGCTACTGTTATCTTGAATAGGGATACTGAATTCATACAAAACTCTGTAGAGTCCAAGCAAACTCTTATTCCTGAGATTGTGCTATCTTTCATATAGAATAGACTAATATGTATGTATTCAACTATAGAATTCTGCCCAAAGACAGTCATGAAAATGTCTTACTTACCACTTCTAGGGAAAGATTTCATAGCAGAGGATCCTTAAAACCAAAAGTTTCTCAGTCAGTAACTGATAGACTGGTAAGATTCAAATTATCTGAGATTGATCCTAAAATGGATGCCAAATTTAAAGCGAACATCAAAGAATCCACTGTGACAAAAGATCATGGCAAGAAATGAAAGGTAAGAGCAACTTTTCTTCAAAATACAAGTTAAAAACAATTAACTCAAGGCCACCTGTTGAGTAAGTTACATAACTAAAAATGAATTCTAGAACTATTGGTTCTCCACTTAAAGCACTAAGCTAGAATCTGTTTTGTTTTTGTTTTTTTTTTTAATCTAATTTGTAGTTTTGGAGTCCAGATTATCTCTGCTACTTGCTAATCCTCAACAGTAAAAATAGATGGCTTACTTTTTTTTTTCCTATTAATACATTTTGAGCTTATTTGATGTTCTTTTTTCCATTTCTTGTCCTAAATTTGTCGTTCTAAAATTTCCTGAATGATGAAAAATCACTTTTACTAATCCATTTGATTATTTTACCATTATTACTTCCTGGAGTTTATTGAACATCACTTAAACAAGTATTTATATTCATTTTAAAAACAATATCTACATAACAGTCCAAGATTCTTGATGGTATTCCTTCAACATAATCAGTCAAGTTGAAATGATCCAGATTAATTCACTAAAATGACAGGGACTGTGATTTACTAGATTTTGTAGATTAGTAAGCAAGCAAATCCATGCACAATAAAAAATTAAGGGTAGTGCAGCATAAATTGATTTTTTTCATTTATCTTGACAACTATAGTTTAAATTATTTATGACATGCTTCACAGTATGCTAATGAATAGCCTCTAGTATCCTACAAAATAGAACTTTGAAGTTTAGACAACTAACTTAAATCCTGTGCTAATAAATCTTGTCCGAGTGTTATGTTGAGATGCTAGGGTTTTGTGAGAAATTAGTTAAAAAATAGTAAAGGAAAGAAAGAAAAAGAACAGAAAACTGCTATATAGGTTGCCTTCCTTAAATAGAATTTATTTTAAAGCGTGATGTGTCCCTCTGGCATATCTGATTTCTTCAACATTTCTGTGTCCCAGAAAAGTCTAGTAAGTTCTCTGAACTGCTATTTGATTTTCTTTGCTATATTCCTCTGACAACCTTGCATGATAGATATGTTATCTTAATGTTGTCTTAAAAGTTATCATAGGACTTGCAAATCAAATTAAAAATTGATATTATCTCTTTTAAATTTATTTTGTAAAAAGAGAATTTAGAAATGAATTGTTACTTAAAAATTATAATCTTATGATTTCCACATTATTTTAAGCCATTAGTTAGAATAACACTGGTGGTATGACCCTTCATTTACTAGTTTTGCAAGAACATCTAAGATGTCAAGATGTATTCTCATTTTTTAGTTGTAAACACATATATACTTCAAAACAGACACAGTGCAAGGCTTTGATGTCTTACTAAAGTGAAAATTTAATGAAATAATAAGCAATCTGACCGATTTTTGAATTAGAGATGGAAGACATACAAACTATTAATTATTTATTTCATTTTTTCTTTGTTTATGCCTATTAGAAGATTGATTTTTGGCATTTATTCCATATTGCATGCTGAAAATGATAGATTTATTAATATTTAAGGCATAATATTTTAGGTGCAAATACACAATTATACTTTATTTGGCATTAAATGCTCCTTAGCCAAAGTCATTTTTCTCCTTCCTCAACACCCAGACTGATGTAAAAACATACTCACTCTAAGACACCCACATGCAAATTTAAAAAAAAAAACACAAATATTTTAAGAATATAAAATATTTTTTCAATAACTATATCTGAAATTCCATTAAAATATTTATTTAAGTATAATTTTTTGTTTCTGTAGCCCATATAAAAATTATAATTAGAACATCTATCATATTGAGTACTGAGTAGATTGGGTAAGTGTATTTGTTTTCTAGGCCTGTCATAACAAAGTATCACAGATTATGTGGCTTAAACAATAGGAATGCATATCTCAAAATTCTGGAGTTTAGAAGTCCAAGGTCAATACGTTGGCAGAATTAACTTGGCCAGTTGCAACACAAAGAAAGAAGCCTCAGAAGAAACTAATCCTTCTTCTGAGGCTTATCTCCTTGTGTTGCAATTGGCCAAGTACTCACTGTGTCCTTACATGGTCTGTCCTCTGTGCACACAAGTTTCTGGCACTCACCATATTTCTTCTTATAAGGACATCAGATGGATGCTGCACTGTTCACTCAGTTGGGCCTCCGCCTTTGACTCAGGTCATGATCCTGGAGTCCTTGCATCGAGTCCCACATGGGCTCCTTGTTCAGCCAGGATCCTAGTTCTCCATCTGCTTGCTGCTCCCCCTGCTTTGTGCACTTTCTCTCTGTCAAATATGTAAATAAAATCTTAAAACAACAACAACAAAACGCTCTTTCTCTTTTGTCTTAAAAAAAAAAAAAAAGAACACATCAGTCTTAAAAACCTCACCTTAAAAAACTCATTTTGGGCGCCTGGGTGGCTCAGTGGGTTAAGCCGCTGCCTTCGGCTCAGGTCATGATCTCAGGGTCCTGGGATCGAGTCCCACATCAGGCTCTCTGCTCAGCAAGGAGCCTGCTTCCGCCCCCCCCCTCTCTCTCTGCTCCAGCCTCTCTACCTACCTGTGATCTCTCTCTGTCAAATAAATAAATAAAAAATCTTTAAAACAACAGCAACAACAAAAAAAAACACCCCTCATTTTAACTTAATAGTCCCCTTAAAGACCTTATCTTGAATGGAAGTGGTGTTTCTTCTTTTCTGCTCTAGGTTTGAGTGGCTGGTTGCAAGATGGGCAAGTTCATGAAACCCAGGAATTTGGTGCCGGTCCTGGGCTGATGCTATTCTGGACACAAAGCAGTCATTGTGAAGAACATTGATGATGGCACCTCAGACATGTCCACACATGCTGTGCTCTGGTGGCTGGAACTGACTGCTATCCCTGCAAAGTGACAGCTGCCGTGGATGAGAAGATATTTGCCAAGAGGTCAAAGATCAAATCTTTTGTGAAAGTTTATAACTACAATCACTTCATGCCCACAAATGTACTCTGTGGATATCCCTTTGGACAAAAGTGTTGTCAACAAGGATGTCTTCAGAGACATAGCTCTTCAATGTAAGGTCTGATGAGAGGCCAGAGTCAAGTTGGAGGAGAAGTATAAGACTGACAAGAACAAATGGTTCTTCTAGAATCTGTGGTTTTTGATCTGTTTTGTTTCAGTTATTAAAAATACCCCCCCCACACACACACACAAAAAAAGAAAGACCTTATCTCCAAATATGATTACATTTTAAGGCATCAGAGGTTAAGACTTCAATATGTAAACTTTGGGAGGGCACAATCAACCCATAACACTAAATCTTAGTTAACCCCATGCAAGAATTTGTGAAATGAAAAATATTGGAGAAATCCATTTTTTTTCTCTTCCAATGTAGAAGTTAAGCTTTAGTGAATGCCCAAGCTCACAGCGGGCAGTTATTCTCTCCTGTCCTTTGATACTTAACAGCATGGACACATTTAAGTTTGCAACATTCCTTCCTTCTTGCCTGCCTGCCTGCCTGCCTTCCTACTTCCTCCTCCTTCCTTCCCTCCCTTCCTCTCCTTCAGTCCCTCACTCTCTCTTTCTCTCTTTCTTTCATCTTTGTCTCTGTTTCTATCTCTGCCTCTCTACGTATGGGCTTCCTGAACAACTTCAGTGAACCAGGTCTGTGTTAGATGCTAAGAATAAAAATGTGAAGTAATGAAATGCGTCCACAGCCTTCATGAAGCTTACACACTAGGAGCTGTGTTAGATATTGTGAATTATACAAATAAAAGACATTATTAAAACACTACCAAATGCTAATAAGGAAGTACAGGTCCCAGGAAAAATGCCAAAGTGGATGTTCTTACCTGGTTGAAGTCCCAAGGAAATTATACTTGGAGAAGTTATGATCTGAAGGATAAATACAAAGAAATGCCATTTACAAAATTTCTGAAATAGAATGTTTGGAGAACTGAATAAAGAATAGCTGGAGTTCAGAATGGTAGATATGGGTCAATAAATCCATGGTTGAATAAACAGCTTAAAATATAATTAGGAAGCACAATTTCAGCATTCTTTATTTTGTGAAATAAGATATTTTATCAATATCATTGTTGCAATCAAAAGGATTTTGTAGCATTCCACTTCCATGTCTATGATTTTAGCTGGACGAGCAATTGAAAATTTTATCAAAATAATCTGAAGCAAAGGTTTCTATCCATAAAACACTATATATATATATATTTATATATATATAAAGCATAATAGAAATGTGAAGCTAATTTAAATACAACATAAGAAGAAAATAGCACAGCTGATTAAATTTGGTCACTTTTCAGATGATACTTATAGAATTACATATACATATTCTCTAACTTCCCATCATATTAAAATCTGTAATATTAAAATATATTCTTTTGGGGGCACCTGCGTGGCTCAGTGGGTTAAAGCCTCTGCCTTCAGCTCAGGTCATGATCCCAGGGTCCTGGGATTGAGCCCTGCATCGGGCTCTCTGCCCAGTGGGGAGGCTGCTTCCCCCTCTCTCTGCCTGCCTCTCTGCCTACTTGTGATCTCTGTCTGTCAAATAAATAAATAAAATCTTAAATATATATATATATATATATATATATATATATATATATATTCTTTTAAAGACTTACTTAGAAATAAGAGTAGATGTTATTAAGTATCATTTTAAGGCCCAAGGAAAGGCTGCACATGAAATCTCAACAATTTTAGATCTTCATTGTAAACTTACCTGAAGTCTATACCTGCTGCTTGTCAATGTTTGTTCAGGAATCTCTTTCTTGCTACTGTGGAGGATTCTCCATTATTAAAACTGAATAAAGATAAATAAACATTGCTTAGTAAGGTGCTTCCAACCCAAATTCCATTAAAAATGGAATACACTGTGGTGTGCATTATTGAATGGCTTCTTTTAGTACAAAAACCTAGAAGGAAGAAGATGAAGTAGCTGGTTTATGATTCATTTATCTGCAGTTGAGTGATCAGGCACACACAGTGGAAAGAAAATACAAGTGGTCCAATCTAATGTCATTGGAAGCAGGATAGCTAGACCTCAAGGTAAATAGTATTTGCAAGGAAGAGTCTTTATCTTTGAGATGCTCTTAGTAGTATGTTATTAGTTTATGATTGTTTTGTGTAAATACACCTGCAATCTATGGATTGTGGTGCCTAACTCCACAGTAAATGTCAAGTAAGTACTCAACTCTCTGTGTTAAAGAGATGGAGATGTTTCATGACATGAATGCTCCCTGCTGGGTGAGGTGGTGTGAGGTGTGTGAGGTGGAATTCATTCACTTATTGTTCTTTACCAGGGAACGTGTGTCCAGAGTAGAAAGAAAGAGGCCATCTAAGATGTGCCACACATCTCTGCTTTACCTGTGTCTACTTACTGGTTGAAACTGAAATCATTACTAAAATTTAATTTGGGTAATATTGCTGATTCCTATAGGTATGATATGACAAACCTGTCTTTTACCTACTTTTAGCTCAACACACACACACACACATACACACATACGTAAAGTTGCAAATTTCATATCCTTTTGGTCTAAATGGATATGAAACTTTCAATTTGCCTTTGAATTTTTTTTTTTAATTTTTTATTTTTTATAAACATATACTTTTATCCCCAGGGGTACAAGTCTGTGAATCACCAGGTTTACACACTTCACAGCACTCACCAAATCACATACCCTCCCCAATGTCCATAATCCCACCCCCTTCTCCCAAACCCCCTCCCCCCAGCAACCCTCAGTTTGTTTTGTGAGATTAAGAGTCACTTATGGTTTGTCTCCCTCCCAATCCCATCTTGTTTCATTTATTCTTCTTCTACAACAACATGGATGGAACTAGAGCGTATCATGCTTAGCGAAATAAGTCAAGCAGAGAAAGACAACTATCATATGATCTCCCTGATATGAGGAAGTGGTGATGCCTTTGAATTTTTTTATATTTAATGAAAACTTGACTGAAGTTCATTTTACATATATAAAGTGATGAGATTTTTAAATGCACAGTTTGAAAAACTCTGACAAATGTGCACAAATTTAGAGCAAAATATACAAAAGTTCTGTTACCAGAGAAAGTTCCCTTCTTCCTTTTTTGAGGGAAAGACTATCCTTTCCTCAGCCAATGGCAATTGCTGTTCTAACATTAACCACCATGCATTAGTTTTGACTCTTCTTATACAAAGAAATGCTGGATTTTGTTATGACAGATAAATTACCAGAGGATTATCTTGATCTTGTGGTAGGCCTGGCTTTTGGTTTTGTAAAGGAGCTTTGTAGGTAGCTATCCTTTGTCCCACAGAAAAACCTTTAGTCCAGAGCTTACCTGAAGATAAGCCATTTAGAATTCTTCATATTAGAGAGATCATATGATAATTACCTTTCTCTGATTGACTTATTTCACTCAGCATAATACCCTCTAGTTCCATGAACATCATTGCAAGATTTCATTTCTTTTGATGGCTGCATGGCATTTGTGTGTGTGTGTGTGTGTGTGTGTGTGTGTGTGTGTGTGTGTAATTTGAGAGGCAGGGCAGGGGGTTGAGGAGGGTAGGGAAGGAAAAATGAAATAAAATGGTACCAGGAGGGAGACAAGCCATAAAAGACTCTAAATCTCATGAAACAAACTGAGGGTTGCTGGGGCTAAAAGGGTGGGGATAGGATGGCTGGGTTATAGACATTGGGAAGGGTATGTGCTACAGTGTTTCCAGAAAACAATGTCGGACCAATACAACAAAAAGATTCCTAGAGTTGGAGGAATCTTTGTGATAAGAAATAATCGGTCCTAACAGAGATATATTACCTTAGTTTTAATTTTAAATGGGATATTTTGCGTATTCATAGAGAATTATATGTAGTTCTCACTAAGATTAAAAAGTGAAGACATTTTGCTATTGACCACTTTCCTATAGACATATAGGTCTGTCAGCAAGTACTAGTTGAACTACTGTTTTGGTTTTTCCACACTGATGATTAATATATTTTTTCTGCTTTTAACATTCTACAATAAATAAATTCTATAAAAAATAAATAATAAAATAAGTTCCCAATTATAAATTTAAAAAACATAAACAACACAGATCCTCACAATATATTCTGAATCCATTAGAGTTTCTGACAATTTCATGAGATCGTTTATATCTATAGAACAGTTTGGTGAACACTGAGCTTAAAATAATAGGTCCTATTATAACCAGATATACAATAATCAAAGAAAAATAAAATTTCATTTGTTTTAATTTCATATTAGGGTAATATTTAGAGTATTGCATTTCAGAAATGTAAGTGTATCATAAAATAGGAATTTTGATTAAGTAATTGGCAATAGTTCATAATCAACATCAGTAAATGTGTATCACACATTTGTATTATGTGAATACCTTATTCCTGCTTTGATATATACAATTATAAAATGCTGGATTTCTTAAGGAGTTCAAGAAGATTTAGTGAAATGTTAGCTAATGATTGTGTGTTCATTGTGAAATGACCATGCTGAATGTTTTCATGAGAACAGTAGCAATCAAAAGGATGCTAGTGGCTTACAGACACATGAAAAGATGTTTATCATCTTTAGCCATGAGGGAATTTCAAATCAAAATCACATTGATATACCACCTTACACCAATTTGAAGGGCAAAAATTGACAAGGCCAGAAACAACAAAGGTTGGAGAGGTTGTAGAGAAAGGGGAACCCTCTTACACTGTTGGTGATAATGCAAATCAGTACAGCCACTTTGGAAAACAGGGTGGAGGTTCCTCAAAAAACCTTATGACTCACAAATTGCACTACTAGGTATTTACCCCAAATATACAGATGTAGTGAAAAGAAGGGCGACGTGCACCCTGATGTTCATAGCAGCAATATCCACAATAACCAAACCGTGGAAAGAACCACAATGCCCTTCAACAGACAAATGGATAAAGAAGATGTGGTCCATATACCCAATGGAATATTACTCAGTGATCAGAAAGGATGAATACTCAATTTTTGCATCAACATGGATGGTACTGGAGGAGATTATGCTAAGTGAAATAAGCAGAGAAAGTCGATTATCATATGGCTTCACTTATTTGTGGAACATAAGGAATATCATGGAGGACATTAGGAGAAGGAAGGGGAAAACGAAGGGGGGAAATTGAAGGGGGAGATGAACCATAAGAGACTATGGACTGGGAAGTATTCTTAAGGGGAGGGGGGATGTAATATGTGCCCTCCATCAAAAACTAATGATGTACTGTATGATGAATAACATAATATAATTAAAAAAAAGATGCCAGTGGAATTCAACATGTACATTTCATATGTACACACACACACACACAGGTATACATGTGTACACAGATATCCATACACATACACTTCTTTATTGTCAGTCTTGCTAGATGTTTTTCGATTTTTTGTTGATTTTGTTTTTGAGGAAACAGGTACGTTTCATTAATTTTTGTCTGTCTTTTCTTATTTTCAATTTAAATGTGATTTTTTTTCTTTCTTGTCATTATTTGCTACTTTTTGCTGGACTTGGATTTATTTTGCAGTTGTTTTTCTAATTTCTTGAGAAGAGAGCTTAAATTATTGATCTAAAAATTTTCCTCTTTTCTATGTAAACAATGTTAGTATATATTTTTATCTCAGCACTGCTTTAGCATGGCTATACAAATTTAATATGTTGTATTTTCATTTCATTTAATAATATATATTTTTGCCTTTAAAGCATAACCTATGTACACATTATTAAACTATTGAATACATAGATAAAATCGCATATCCTTCCCTAAGTTTTTTTTTTTTTCATTTTAAACCTTACTTTTATGAAGATATGATTTCTCTCATGTCCTAAAAAAGTACCTTGTACATGGGACACCTGGGTGGCAGTGGGTTAGGACTCTACCTCAACTCAGGTCATGGTCTCAGGGTCCTGGGATTGAGCCCTGTATTGGGCTCTCTGCTCAGCAGGGAGGCTGCTTCCCCCTCTCTCTCTGCCTGCCTCCCTGCCTACTTGTGATGTCTCTCACTCTCTCTGTCAAATAAATAAATAAAATCTTTTAAAAAAAATATTTTTAAATTTTAAAAATTACCTTGTACAACTCTCAATGATAGTACTTACCCAATTTAAATGTATTAAAATTACAAGTCTCCTTTACCTAAATCTTAGATCCAGAAAGCAAACAGCATGCTCTTAATCTTTGTAATACCATAACTATGCAAAATTCCTCATGTATAGTAGAATATTGACAAGTCTAATTCATCAAGGTTATTAGAATATGAGTCATTTCTCTTTGTGTGACTTTGGAAAAGTAACTTAATTCTTCTGAATTGAGTTTCTTCATTTATATATCAATTATGTTAAAATTATAAATGTTTTTTAAATTGTTTTAAGGTCTTACTCAAATTCCAGTTAGTTAACATACAGTGTAATATCAACTTCAGGTGTACAATATAGTGATTCAGCACTTCTGTACAACATCCAGTGCTCATCAGAAGTGCACTCCTTAACCCCCCATCACCTATTTAATACCCCACCCACTCACCTCCCCTCTGGTAACTACCAGCTTGTTCTCTATAGTTGAGTCATTTTCTTTTTTAACTTTTGAGTGTTCAGCTTTTGCCAAGCTAGTGTATGAAACACAGTTGTATCATGAAAAACACAACGGCAGAGCTTATTTAAGAAGCTTACCTGAGAATAGTTTATATATAAATTTGACACCATGTGTGAATGTGAATATTCATTTTTGTATGTGCTTCATGATGCCATATTGTGTGTAACTATTTTTTTAGGTTATTTCCATTAAAATATGCAGATCTTCCTCCACTTACAATGAGGTCACATCCCAAAAAACCTCTTTGCAAGCTGAAAATATCATAAGTTAAATGCATTTAATACATTATGACCTACTGAACACCATAATTTAGCCTGGCCCCCCTTAAATGTGCTCAGAATACTTACTCTAGCCTATGGTTAGTTGGGCAAAATCATCTAACAGAAACCCTATTTTATAATAAAATGTTTAATATCTCATGTAATTTATTGAAGACTATATTGAGAGGGAAAAATAGAAAAGTTGTACGGGTGCAGAGCGGTTTTAAGTGTATGGTGGTTCACCCTTGTGACTGTCGGGAAGCAGGAGCTGACGGCCGCTGCCCAGCATCACCTGAGTGTATCCTATTGCATATGGCTTGCCTAGGAAAAGATCATAATTCAAAACTCGGAGTTCTGTTTCTATTGAATGTGCATGGCTTTTGCACCATCATAAAGTCAAAAAATATTAAGCCAAACCACTATAAGTCAGGGACTGTCTGTATAAGCAGAATTCTGTGACAAAAACCATTTTGTGAATAATCAAGAGACAGAGTAATTACTGTTAAGATACGGAAAGAAGAATTTCACCCCCATTGCAGGAATCAAATACATTGAAGGACTGAAGAAAACAAAGAAAATGCAGTAAATAATTTAATTAACATTTTATTTATCTTCTGTCTTCTGCTATCTAAATGTAAGGTGGTAAATATTAATGAACATGAAGCATGATATATGATTGTCTAAGGACATAGTTTTCAGTTTTATTTATTAATATAGGGTCCAGAAATCATGGCCATTTTGGAGCATAATAATTAGAAAATGAATGAGAAATTTCAAAATAAAAGATATAAGATATTTATGCTAAATTTTATGATGGACAAACTGTAGAGTGGGTCAGCTATAAGAAAAAATATATGTTAAAAACCTGATTTGGCTAAAGTTCTAACAATTAATATGGAAATTTTGAAAAATAAGAAAATACTGATTTTATATCATATAAAACTAATTTCAGTGTTTTTGGAAATGGTTTCCATGAGTCCACTAAGAGAAACATTTTTTAAATTAAGTTTTGTTGTTGTTTTTGTTTTTGTTTTAATTTTAGTGTAGTTGAATTATCAGATTCTTTTTCTTCAAAGTTGTTTTATTTTTAAAATGGAGAAACAGGGAACATCCAGACAGCTCAGTCGGTTGAGTGTCCAACTCTTGATTTCAGCTCAGGTTATGTTCTCAGAGTCCTGAGATTGAGCCCTACATCAGGCTCCATATTCAGTGGGGAGTCTCCTTGTCATCCGCTTGCACTGTCCCTCCTCCTGATTATGCTGTCTCTCTCTCTACCTAAAATAAGTAAATAAATCTTGAAAACAAATAAATAAAATGGGGAAACAGAATAAAATACAGGAGAAAGTGGAAATGAAAACAAAATAGATGAGAAAACATGGAAAATTGGCAATTTTAGAAGAGGAACACATAGATTACAAGTAACAAAGCAACATAACATCAAAACAAGACTTTTATATTGTGATAACTATTGACATTTTGTGCTGTATGAAAATGTTTGTTTTGCTTGGTACTATTATTTGTATGTGCGAATATTAATTATGAATATTTTTTTAAAAGTTGATGAGCGGGGCGCCTGGGTGGCTCAGTGGTTTAAGCCTCTGCCTTCAGCTCGGGTCATGGTCTCAGGGTCCTGGGATCGAGCCCCACATCGGGCTTTCTGCTCGGCAGGGAGCCTGCTTCCCCCTCTGTCTCTGCCTGCCTTCTGCCTACTTGTGATCTCTCTCTATCAAATAAATAAATTAATTTTTTAAAAAAATTGATGATCAATAGCTAAAGTCCTTTATCCATTCTTACTGTACACTACATAGGGTGGTGTCTTGGAACTGGCCCTTACTGCTTTGCAAAAACTGACTATTTCAAGTTCACAAATCCTGGGGAACCTGGGTGGCTCAGTCATTGGGCATCTGCCATGGGCTCAGGTGATGGTCCTGGGGTCCTGGGACAGAGCACTGCATCGGGCAGGAAGCCTGTTTCTCCCACTCCCACTCCCCCTGTTTTATTCCTTCTCTTCCTGTGTCTTTCTGTCAACTAAATAAATACAATCTTTTTAAAAAAAGAGAAAAATTTCATAAATCTTGTGAGTCTGTTGACATCTCACTGGTAGTTTGAGATCAGCAGTGGTGATTGGCTTGATAACTGGCAAATGCTACAAATTGTTTTGTTTCCTTTCCTAAGATCATTTTGCTATTCACTATTATTTACTAGCTTGCGCTGATTATATCTAATTTAAAGTAATTTCCCTCACACAAACAGGATCTACATTTGAATGTAGATATGCAAGTGCATATACATATACACACATCTACTAAATATATAAATATATAAATTATATATATATTTCAAGGCAAATTTCCACAAAAATAATGATGTTAATATCAATTTCATATATATATATGAACATATATATGTAAATAAATTGAAATATATGCTTACCTATGGGTCAATTTCTAACATACTGTACAATTATTTGTTTTCAAACCTGCATACATATTTTACTCTGTAAAATACATAGATTGCATGAAAATTCATGGGTTGCTTTTTACTAATGGTATTCTGTTTTCATATTCTTATTTTTAAACATTAAAGGCATGATTTATTCATTTTCTCTCTTTTAAGTAATGAGGAGTTATACTCTTTGTTATTTTTGTATAAATAGTTTTGAGATTTATGCAAAGATAAACTCCTATAAAAGAGTAAAAGCCCGCTTAGTTACTTAAGATTTTAACTTAATTATTAAAAACTTTAATATTTTTCTAAACTATATTTGGTGTTCTTGGTTCCTAGAAATAGTAGCTGACATGATATTGTTTTTGAAAAGTGTATACACAAAATAGTTTTATCTTCTACAACCAAGTGGTTGAATATCTAAAAGTTTCATTTGATATTAGTCATGTGGTTAATATTTGAAACATTGTAATCACAAAACTTCTTTATCAGCAAGCATAAACTAATTTATTAAAAATGAATCCTTATTTTTCACTATTAAATCATAAATGAAACTTCTGTATTTTTTTCTCAGCAATTATGTACCATGTTTTCATTCTGTTCTTCCAAGTTAAAAGTTGCTTCCAAAGATAAACTCAGAGATATTTTGATTATTCTTGACCCATTGCACTTAATAAAATAAACCCCAAATGAATATATGTTATGATTTCTTAAAATTTATTTTATTTTATGTTCTCAGCATAACACATACCCTCCCCAGTGTCCCTCACCCAGCACCCCACCCCTCCCACTCTCCTCCCCTCCAGCAATCCTCAAAACTGAGATTTCCTGAGATTTCCTGAGATTAAGAGTCTCATGGTTTGTTTCTCTCTCTCTGATTTCATCTTGGGGACTTTTTAAGTGTTGTGTTTTTGCATAAACAAATTGTTTTAGCTGGAAAATAAAATATTTATATTTTTCCAATGTATAAATGAAAGTCCATTTGGATGGGCTATAATATAGCATGGTGAAAAGAGAAGGAAAAAAAAATCCTGCCTAGTAGACCATCTGCCCATAAATTTTACTTCTGTGTGTTGTGTTTATATTTTAATTTCCCCTGTAAAGAAAAGTGGGATAAATATGTCTACTTTCTTGTCCATAAGTCAATCTTTGATATGTAAAAACGTATGTAAGCATATACAGTTGGCAGAATTTCTGACCTTGGCAAAAGCACATTTCATCTCTCAAACCGTTATCTATTTTATAGATGTGAGCTCAATATTCTTTAATATGTTTACCAATTGGTCGCAGATTCACAGGTGTTCAGTGCCATCTTTAAAATATTTCTCCCTTGCAATTCATTCCAATTTTCTTTGGCCCTAATGATCTCAATTTCACAGATTTCAGAAATCCACTTTAAACTTCCAGCTTTTAAATGATGTGTTGTCAGCATTTGATAGCCACGTCCATCAATTCCCTAACTTTTTAATTGACCCTTTCAGCAGATAAAGACTCATTTTGCCCAGCTGATTTCCTGTTTAACACAACTATTAATTGCCACTGGATTTCAAAAGAGCAATAAATGTTACTCACAAGTATCATAAGGAATTTTATTTTTCTGGAAAAAGAGTGAAAATGGACTTTACAGGGTAGATTATCCATTCAGAATGTCTCAGTACCCATTGTGCTGTATTCAAGTTTTCTCTTAGAGGATGAAGTGCAATTAGGAAAATGAAAAGAAAAAAAAAAGAACACTCAATATTTATAATCTCTATGTAACAAATAGGCTATTGTCCTGTAAGGGATATGTTTTTACTTAAAAATAAAATAAATTATTACTACAAATTTTATATAAAGCCCGTCTTTATAGGAATTTCTTTGGTTTCTAAAGTTGATGAAACTCACCTCTAGTCGAAAGCTTTCTCTCTCTGACCATCACGGTGGTAGTTCCTAGTGCAGTCCAGGAGGGGCAAAGAACAAGATCCAGAAGCAGCCGCTGTGTCTGGAGGCTATTCAAATCTAAAAACCAAACCTCATATATTCTATTGTACAATTAGAGGTTGTTAAATAGAATTTAGTAAGTTCATTATATGCAGAAATACATATGATTAAAGAAACATGGCATATATACCAAAATCTTTCCAAGTCACACAAAACTTTTATTATTAGCAATCATGGATTCGCATGATTAAACAAGTATATTGGATAGATAGAGAAGAATAATCATAGAACTGTACTCGTTTATTTTAAAAATTACTAAAACAAATGTCTTGAGGAAAAACTGATCCTTTAGGGAATTTTTACTAATCTTGAATTTCTGATTACAGTTACAATAGTAAAACACCGCAATTATATTAGTGGCAACACAAACTTTATGCATGGGAAGACTTAATATTTTTAACTGTTACAAGTAATTAGTAGAAATCATCGTTTTCTGAGTATAGTGAACTTGTTTTCTCAAAAGTTAGAGCATATGCACATGACAGCGGTGTTAAGAATGACTGTATAGAGAAAGAATGGTCATTTGGCAAAATATCCCTGCAGAGCAGATATGCCAGTACTTACAGCTGAATCCAAATGTTCAACAGATGGCAAGCTGAATAAGGTGCAGCTGGGGCTAAAATATATTTTTTAGAGGAAAAAAGTATATGTTGAATAGAAGGTGATAATGCAAAAGAGGAATATTAAAAAGATATCTAGAAACAATAGTACAATAAGGTCAGCTGAAGTCATATTATTAAAATTTCATGCTGAGAAAAAATAATGTGACCCTGCTGGACTAATTTCAGCTTTAATTTATGACATGACCTTTGTGCCAAAGTATGACATTATAATAAAGAGATGTCTTTACTCTAAGCTAGATTTAGTTCTGTAGTAATGGTAATTTCTTTCATCATAAATCTGTATGAATATTTTACTTTAATACATGCATTCTTATAAACCCAAGCTATCAAGATATACATTTCCATTCAGTTATTCTGTGATCCTGCTTCATGCAAAATTAGATTCTTTTTTTTTAAACTGATTCACTACACACTTTAAATACTGAAGCAACTTACAAATATTATCAGAGCTTATGTAAATTATTTGCTGAAGATTATCACTCTGTTCCAATATTTGTGTTATGACTATCATTCCTTAGATGGGATTTCTTCAGAATGATTTTACATTCCCATTCTTCCAATGTTCATATATCAACCATTTTTTTGTTGTTGACATTTTTCAGTTAATAAATTTGTCTCTACTTTTCCAAAGGAATAAGGGAACATCTTTAATATAACCATTACTGTAGCAAGTCAAACTTGAAGTCCAATTATGATGGCAACGTGATTATGAGGGAAATGGTAAATTGTGTGAACTGGTCTCTGAATATTACCAATGTGTTAGGACTTCATTTCCCTACATTTATTCTGAGTTGCCCAAACACAGATGCACACTAACACTAATTTTTAGAATCATGCCTCAAGTTTAGCAAAAAAGTAATTCAACAATTTATAGTTAATAGACTCTATTAAAAGAAGACAAGAAAATTGATTTATTCATTTTTAGAATTCATTTTGCTGTAGTTTCACAGATATGTAAGTTGTGAAATTAAACATCTATGGAGTTGCAATGATCAAGGCAAAAGATTTTAACAATTGTGATATTAAGTTTTAATTAAATAAATGATTGAAGTCATTCTTTCTATTTTATTCAGCATTGTAAAATCTAATGGGTTTAAGTTGATATCATAGTGCTTTAGAGCTCAGTTTCTGGTGGAGGAAAGATTCTCAGACAGACACTCCCTTTACTGCACAGACTTCTGGGAATTCAAACTGAGAGAGGTACCTCAGTTTCTTTCTGTGTGCCATACCATCCCTTCGATTGTATTCTGTTGACCCTCAGACACACCCTGGCACAGTGTGAAGGGAGAGGACAGACAATACAAGCATGTGAAAATCAAGAAGCAGTTCTCACTGTGGGTATCTTAGAGGATGACTATAACAGTCTGCTTCTGAAAAGAATTCCTTTTAGGTCTTTGTAATCAAGGGGTATAACCTCAGAATTTCTCCTTACCTTACTGATGATCACTACACAACCTATCTTAAATTGTTATTACTATTTTGTAGTATATTTTCCAGTAATCACCTGGCAATAGAAGACCTTCTCATTTTGCTACCTCGTTGAACATATGATAGTGTCAGGTTTCAATAACGTGAAATATTTTTTAAAAATTTTTATTTATTTATTTTAGAGTTAGAAAGCATGAGTGGGGAGAGGGGAGAGAAACAAGCAGACTCCATGTGAGCGCAGAGCCTGACCCCCAAACCCTGAGATCATGACCCGAGTGGAAGTTAGTCTGACTGAGCCACCCAGATGCCCCTCGATAACGTGAAGTATTTTATATTTAACATTCCTTACTATAAAAAGTAAAATGCTAACTTCAATTTCCACGATATGACATTTCCATGTGTGTTTGTTGTTTCCCATTTTAAACCCTATTATACAGCTGACATCATAATTCATTCCACTCTGATATGCAGTTTCATTGTATTTTGAATTTCTCCCAATCTCTCTCTCTCTCTTTTCTTTCTTGGAAGAGTCAAGGAAGTTACATTAAGTGACATTACAGAGATATGGTTCTGGCTGACTTACCAGCTTTTCTGCATCAAGGTAGTCACTTTTCTCCATTTATTTGACAAGACCTAGGATACCAAGAAAGAAATAAAATTGTTTCAACTGAACTCTGAAATTGTACCTCAGAGTTTCATCTGGGGTTTTAAATCTGGGGTTGGCAAACTTCCTCTGTAAAGGCCAGATAGTAAATATTTAGGACTTTGCAGGACAATATCATCTGTCATAACCACTCAACCCTGCCTTGAAGCAAAAAACAGCCACAGATAATATATAAAAACACGAGTATGGTTCTGTTCCAATGCAACTTAATTGGAAAAAAAAAAAAAAAAGGTAGCAGGCAGGATTTGGTACGGTGGTCCAGTTTGCTGACTGCTGCTTTAGATGCTAATACTTCCATTGACAACTTATTAGATAATTGGTCAAAATCCTCTTGCAAAATATGTCTTAATTTTTTCCATTTCATTTTGTTTTGCTTCCATGAATGTAGCAAAGTACTAGTCAAAAGTTTGACAACTAGTCAAAAGTTTGAGATAAATATAAATGTTAACTTTATTTATATTGTAATTTAGCAGGAAGCAACATAGTTTGGTTGGCTGGTTGCTGAAAATATATACTCTCAAGCTGGAACTTCTGTATTAAAATCTCAGCTCTGGCATTTGTTAGCTTGTAACTTTGGGTGAGTCACATAATGTCCTGTGCTTTTTTTTTTAAATTTGTAAAGTCAAAGATTAATAGTACCAACCAACCATACAGTGTTTCTCTATGGATTAAATATGTTAATACATATAAATTATTTATCTCAGTTTCATACACTTAGTAAGCGCTAAATAACATAGCCATGATACTCTTAGATATCTATGACCATTCAACCCTTTATTTTTTTCTGAGAATGGAATATATATTATTATAAAATATTTTACTATGTAAATTAAATGTTTTGTTTTAATAACTACACCTTGAAATATCAGTATTGAAGTCTGAATAGAAATAAGTACCCTTATTTTAGATCAGACTTCAAAAAAAGCACAGTAAGCTATGGTTCATTTATAGTTTAAAAAATTCAACAGAAATAAATCTTTATACACAATTTAGATAACTTACTAACTCTCACCAAACTTTAAGTAGAGATTATGTTTTTTATATATTAAATATCTAAAGATATCCCCATGTGATAGTACTGCACAGAATTTTTTAGAAGATTTTATTTTTTTGACAAACGGAGATCACAAGTAGGCAGAGAGGCAGGTGAGGGTGAAGAGCAGGCTCCCCTGCTGAGCAGAGAGACTTATGTGGGGCTCCATCCCAGGACCCTGGGATCAAGACCTGAGTTGAAGACAGAACCTTTAACCCACTGAGCCACCCAGATGCCTCAGGATTTTTAAATGGATTAGAATTCATGATATTCTACTTAGATTAAAAACAAAAGGGTGATTGATAAGCCACCTATAAAACAGGTGTCAGAATCCCACACATATTACACATACATGTGCCCAAATAATAAGAAAAGTTGCCTGGCAGATGGACAACATAGACTTCCTCTCTTGCTTCAGAAATAGAAAACAGTGATGCTGTTTTAAGAGACAGACTCTTTGAGTAAGCCATTTTGCATTCTGTAAAATACTTTCTTTCCTAATCTTAATCTTAAAACACTGAAAGTGTTTTGTGACCTGAATAGTTGTGCCATATTTTCTTTTTATATATTTTTTAATGATATCTTAGGTTGCATTTACATGAAGTTTTAGAATTCTTTTTTTTTTTTTTTTTCTTTTTTAACTAGGTGAATCCGCCAGGTGGAAGTCTGGATCAACTGGAAGAATTTTTGATGCATCTCTTGGTAAAATGCAAATTGCATGAGTCACAAATTTTAATTATTTGGTATTGAACATGCTTTAAATTTAAAGTCTGCAATATATAGCTGAACAGTAAGAGTTTGATTTTCCACTGTCCCGCTATTTTTTTTTTTTTTATGTAGAATTTAGACCTGATAGGGATTAATCTAGAACAAGAAATAAAAAGCAGACATAAAGCTTTGAATTGTGTTAGGAGAGTTGATTGGAGGAAGCTTAGGTGAGACCTTGAGACAGGAGGATTAAGCCATAGAAATACCTACATTTGGATAGTTGCTCCAAATGCTGTCTCTTAGAAGCAAACAACAAAAACATGTGGATTTTCACTACAATATGAGATCCTGTATGGTTTGAATCGTGTCCCCAAAAACATATATTGAGTCCTAACCTCTAGTACCTGTGAATATGATCTTATTTGGAAATAGCTTCTTTGCAGGGATAGTTAAGTCACAATGAGATCATACTGAATTAGTATGGTCCCTAATCCAGTATGACTGGTATCCTTAAGAGGAGAGACACAGACAAGAAGAGACAATTTCATGTGATGGCAGAGACAGAGATTGGAGTTATGCTGCCATAAGCCAAATTATGCTAAGGACTCCATCAACCATCTGAAAGACATTAGACTGATTCTCCCTCTGAGGCCCCAAGGGAATAAAAATCAACTCTACTTGATACCTTGATTCCAGATTTCTGGATCAAGAATTATGAATGAATAAACATCTGTAGTTTTGAGCCACCCAGTTCATGGTCATTGGTTACAGCAGGAAACAAATACAGATTTTGGTATCAATAGAAATGGGCTGTTGCTGCAAAAAATACTGAAAACTGTGGAGGTAGCTTTGGTATCATGTAATGGGTAAAAGCTGGAATAACTTTGAGGAACATCATAGAATAACTCTAGATTGCTCTGAAGTGATGTTTGGTAGATAGATGATGTTAAATGCAGTTCTGGTGAGAGCTCAGAAGCAAGTGAAGAAATGGCAAAATTTCCATCTTTTTAGAAAGTACATATATTATCATGAATTGAATCTTGATAGAAATAAGAATGTCAAAGGTGCTTTTGGTGAGGTCTCACATGAAAATAAGAATGTGTTACTGAAAACTGGAAGAGGGTGATCTTGTTATAAAATTTTTATTTACCTGTTTGAGAGAGAGAAAGAGTAAGAGCAAGCACAACCAGGTGCAGGGTAGATGGAGAGGGAGAAATAGATAGGGCCGAGCAGGGAGCCTGATGCTAGTCTTGCCCAGGACCCTAGGATCATGACCTGAGCTGAAGGCAAAGGCTTAACTGACGGAGCCACCCAGGTACACCTGAACCTTGTTATAAAGTGGCGCAAGACTTTGCTGAGTTGTGTCCTACTGTTGGGTGAAAAGCAAAGCCAGTAAGCAACCTGTATGGATTGTTAGCTGAGGTTGTTTGTAAACAGGGAGCTGAAGTTGTTGCCTGGTTTTCCCTTACGGCTTATAGCAATATGTGAGAGAAAATAGGTAAGTTGAGGAATAAACAGTAAGGAACCAGGACTTGATGATTTGGAAAATTCTCAGCCTATCCAAATAGGGGCAGAATAAAAAGAAAAAAAAAAAAGGAAAGGAAAAAAGAACTAATGCTTGCTCTGGAGAGAACATCAGTGTGTAGAAGGAGAGATTAAGTATGTGATTCAAGGACCGAATCAACTGTCATGGCAGAAATATTGCTAGATTGGACTGAAAGGGAAAGAAGTAGGACAAAACGAAGGAAAATTAACAGACTTCTGTTCAAAGTTCAAAACTGTCCAATAGAACGACTCAGCTTGTGAACATGGGCTGTGTCCTTCAAGAAAAGGGGAGAATGACTTGGAGGGTGGCTCAGAGGCCAGCGGGGTCGCTACTGTTGCCATAAGCCTGGGAGACAAGCTCACTGCGAAAGGCTAAAAAGATGGGTCTTCTGCCCACTCAGCCCAGAGAACAGAACACTGAGCCATAGAGCTTATTCTCAGAAGAATGCCGGCTTCAGATCTAGTGGAATTTACCCTGCTGGATTTCAACTTGCTTTTGACCTGTACCCTCCTTTTCCCTTTAAATTCCTCTCTTATGATGGGGGAATGCCCAATGTATGTCTGCGGTATTTTTTAAATAAAAGCCAAGGTATTTTTTGAAAAGCAGGATAACTTGTTTTCTAAGTCTTGCAGGTCCACAGATGCAAAGGAATTTGTCCTGGATGGAACATATTCAGAGTCTCACCCACACGTGATATAGATGATTCTGAAGATGAGATTTGGGTCTTTTTGAGTTGATTATATTTATGTGAGGCTTTGGACTTACAGTAGACTCTGGAATGGGTTAAGACTTCGGGGAAACTGGGATGGGGTAAATATATTTTGCATGTGGCAAAGTCATGGATTCCAGAGAGCCAGAGAGCAGATGAATGTGTATTGAATTGTTTTCCCCCAAATACTTTGAAGTTACATGCTCCAGTACATATGAATGTGATCTTATTTGAAATCAGGGTCTTCTGTAGATGTAATCATGATACGATGAGGTCATCCTGGATTAGGGTGGAACTTAATCCAATATCCTGGTGTCCTTATGAGAAAAGAGACCTCTGTAAAGAGGGATGATACCATGTGACAACAGAGGAAGGACTAGAATTATCTGGCTACAAGCTAAAGTGCACCAAGGATTGTCAGCAATTACCAGAGGCTAAGAAAGAGGTGATAGAACAGATTCTACCTCTGAGATCCTAAGAAGGCATCAACCCTGCCAACATCTTGATTTCACACTTCTGGACTCCAGAATAGTGAGACAATATATTTCTGCTGTTGTAAGCCACCCAGTCTGTGGTACTTTTTAAGGCGGCCTTAGGAAATCAATGCAAATGCACAGAACCTGTTGTTGGTTAATATAAACTCATGGGGTGATTGCCCATCAAGAGCTCAATTACAATAAACATAAAATCACAATTAACCCCTGAAATGGAGGGTCTCCCACAGAGCTTTAAGTTCTGATATGTTAGACTCCAGATAACTAGCAGACACTGACTGGTGTAATGTAAGGAAGAAAAAACTAAACACTTTCCATTTACTTTCAGCTTGTCTGTCTACTTTTTTTCTTTTTTTTTTCTTTTTTTTAACCAGATGACTAAATGATGGATATGATCCTTTTGTGGAGGACTGCTCCCTTTTATGTTATAGAAATTGACTAATTCTTCTACAGAAATTAACAAAATATATTACATTTACATATGTACTGTAGCAATTAATGAAAAAGATACATAGACTTTCAGATTTAATTTCTTGTGTATAAAACTTCTGCAGGGGAAGATTAGGAAACATAGGATTTTTCAACCCAAAACACATTCCTAAAAATGAGCAACACTATCTTTCTCCTCTTTTCAAATGTAATTTTGTCATTTAATATAGTAAGTATGCACTTACATCTTGATTTTTAAAACAAAGGGAATTCAACATCACATCACAGGCAATATGGGTTAAAATATAGTTAAATGTGACTCCACTCCAAAACTGCTAGAACTTGTACAGGAATTCAGTAAAGTGTCAGGATATAAAATCAATGCACAGAAGTCAGTTGCATTTCTCTACACCAAAAACAAGACAAAAGAAAGAGAAATCAAGGAGTCAATACCATTTACAATTGTACCCCAAACCATAAGATACCTAGGAATAAACCTAACCAAAGAGGCACAGAATCTATACTCAGAAAACTATAAAGTACTCATGAAAGAAATTGAGGAAGACACAAAGAAATGGAAAAATGTTCCATGCTCCTGGATTGGAAGAATAAATATTGTGAAAATGTCTATGCTACCTAAAGAAATCTACACATTTAAGGCAATTCCTATCAAAGCACTATCCATCTTTTTCAAAGAAATGGAACAAATAATGCTAAAATTTATATGGAACCAGAAAAGACCTCGAATAGCCAAAGGAATATTGAAAAAGAAAGCCAAAGTTGGTGGCATCACAATTCCAGACTTCAAGCTCTGTTACAAAGCTGTCATCATCAAGACAGTATGGTACTGGCACAAAAATAGACACATAGATCAATGGAACAGAATAGAGAGCCCAGAAATAGACCCTCAACTCTATGGTCAACTAATCTTCGACAAAGCAGGAAAGAATGTCCAATGGAAAAAAGACAGCCTCTTCAATAAATGGTGTTGGGAAAATTGGACAGCCACATGCAGAAAAATGATATTGGAATATTTCCTTACACTACACACAAAAATAGACTCAAAATGGATGAAGGACCTCAATGTGAGAAAGGAATCCATCAAAATCCTTGAGGAGAACACAGGCAGCAACCTCTTCGACCTCAGCCGCAGCAACATCTTCCTAGGAACATCGCCAAAATGAACTATTGGGATTTTATCAAGATCAAAAGCTTTTGCACAGCAAAGGAAACAGTTAACAAAACCAAAAGACAACTGACAGAATGGGAGAAGATATTTGCAAATGACATATCAGATAAAGGACTAGTGTCCAAAATCTATAAAGAACTTAACAAACTCAACATCCAAAGAACAAATAATCCAATCAAGAAATGGGCAGAGGACATGAACAGACATTTCTGCAAAGAAGACATCCAGATGGCCAACAGACACATGAAAAAGTGCTCCATATCACTCGGCATCAGGGAAATACAAATCAAAACCACAATGAGATTTCACCTCACACCAGTCAGAATGGCTAAAATCAACAAGTCAGGAAATGACAGATGCTGGTGAGGATACGGAGAAAGGTGAACTCTCCTATACTGTTGGTGGGAATGCAAGCTGGTGCAACCACTCTGGAAAACAGCATGGAGGTTCCTCAAAATGTTGAAAATAGAATTGCCCTATGACCCAGCAATTGCACTACTGAGTATTTACCCTAAAGATACAAACATAGTGATCCGAAGGAGCACGTGCACCCGAATGTTTATAGCAGCAATGTCCACAATAGCCAAACTATGGAAAGAACCTAGATGTCCATCAACAGATGAATGGATCAAGAAGATGTGTTATATATACACAATGGGATACTATGCAGCCATCAAAAGAAATGAAATCTTGCCATTTGCGACATTGTGGATGGAACTAGAGCGTATCATGCTTAGCAAAATAAGTCAAGTTGAGAAAGACAACTATCATATGGTCTCCCTGATACGAGGAAGTGGTGATGCAACATGGGGGCTTAGGTGGGTAGGAGAAGAATAAATGAAACAAGATGGGATTGGGAGGGAGACAAACCATAAGTGACTCTTAATCTCACAAAACAAACTGAGGGTTGCTGGGGGTAGGGGGGTTGGAGAAGGGGGGTGGGGTTATGGACATGGGGAGGGTATGTGCTTTGGTGAGTGCTGTGAAGTGTGTAAACCTGGTGATTCACAAACCTGTACCCCTAGGGATAAAAATATATGTTTATAAAAAATAAAAAATTATTAACAATGTAAAAAAATAAATAAATAAATAAATAAATAAATAAAATATAGTTAAATGTAGAAAAAAAGATGAAGTTTGAATAATAAATTAATAACATTCCATGAATAGGATCTACTGAAGGGAAACAGCCCAAATAAGTTTCATTTTACATTCCAGCATAAAGAGAAATTTGCAAAGTCCTTTTGTGAAATAGAAATTAAGTAACTATGTATAAGAGCCTGTATGTATGTAATGGCTAGCTCAAACCTCGGCTTGATCATTTGCAAACATTACGCCATGGTTCATAATCACTCCGTGCCAAAGTTTTTCCTTCTTAAAACAAGAAAATGATAGGGGCACCTGGGTGGCTCAATGGGTTAAAGCCTCTGCCTTCGGCTCAGGTCATGATCTCAGGGTCCTGGGATCAAGCCCCGCATTGGGCTCTCTGCTCTGCCGGCAAGGAGCCCGCTTCTCCATCTCTCTCTGCCTGCCTCTCTGCCTACTGATCTCTCTCTATCAAAATAAAATAAATAAAATCTTTAAAAGAAAAATAAAACAAGAAATTGATAGACCCTATGTCATGGGTTTGATCTGAACAGTAAATTGGTTATGTATGTAAAGCACTTAAGATAAGTACTGATAATTTAATATAAAAATAATTCCAAAATAATTAAGAATATTTTCTAAAAATTGTAAATTTAGAATTCTAAATTTAGAATTTAGAATATTAATTCTAAATATTTTTAACCTCCAGTATTATTAAAAGCACAATTTTAGCAAAGATATTAAATATTATGAAAGTTATCAATAAAAATAATATATAAATTAGCTATTAAATATTAATAATATTATCAGCTATGGTTTTCTTTCCCAAATATTTCAATTTATATTTGATGCTGTTAATGATAGCAGAGTAAAGCTAAGTGGGTTTTTTTTACATTCAAAAAGTGCAAAAGATATTGTATTCAGTTGTAAAATGAAATATTTAAACTTAATAAGTTCTAATCAAATTATTAGCAATACAGCTAAATTCCATTATAAATTAAGAATAACAGATACTCGTTTTTCTTTTTTTCATTTTTATACTGGTCTACTTTTGAGGACAATCTAGTAAGCTCTTAATTGTTCTCCCTCTTATCCCGTTTTCTATTCATGCTGTAGGAGTTGGAGTTCTCCAAAGAAATAAAACCCATAAGGAATAGAATATGTATCTGCCCGTGTTCCCTATAAAATGGAAGTTAGAAACAAAGGGTCAGTATTTTCAAATTCCACATGATAATCCTTATTAAAATTGATTTATCTTTTTTCCCCAGGAAGTCACTGCCTTTATGGAATAAGAGAAGATTATGAATGAAAGTTTAACAATATAAATCAGCATACGGAGATGCCTTTTTTAAGAGGTACCAAGGAGTTCAGTGTGATGGAATGTATATTGTCCTTTATTCTGATGGGAGAGGAGAGGGGAAAAAGGCCAAGGGATATAACCTCATATTAGTTAGGATAAGTTAAAAAATACAATGTCTAAAATTGATGGTTTAGCACAATATCTATTCTTTGTGCACCTCCTCATTTTAATTCTGTCTCTGTTTCAGTCATAGATTTCTATTGTTGATGAAGTTGTAAAAATATTAGATAGGAGAATATAAGCTGCTAAATTTGACAGTGTAAGCGGGGGTGGAAGAATAAACAATATTCACAAGTGTTGTGACTCTATTGAATTAAATTTGTTAAGTAGAGTCCTGAGATGTCCAATGGTATGCCATTGTTCAATAAAAGACTTCAAGGCACAGTAAAATAGAGAAGTTTATCACTCTTAGGACCTGAAGGTGGTATGAGACGCCTCCAGGAGCCCTGGAGAGAGATCAAAGCAGGATGCTGGCAGAGTGCTTTGGGGTCCCTGGGCTAAGGCAGAATTGTTCAGTTCAAACCAAAAATATTAGGGTTTAGCTAAGCTCTGCAGGGATCTTACCTAAGAGGCCAACAAAGGGAAGGCCCTCAGAGGCCAAGGAAAGTGCTTATCACCAGGGCTGTTGCAGTTTGCAGCCTGCAGGAGACTTGATCTGACACCAGTGCGTTCTGCCAGCAGCACGTGCCCTAGGTAAATTTCATAAGTAAGCGTAAGTTCCTAATAAGACTGCAACAACATAGGAAGGATCAGGATAGAATTAGTCCATCAGTATAAGATTTGATAACGATTAATTTGGATATCCTTGTGCCTATGCTGAAATACCATATGCATACAATTAAATGGATGTTAATGTGTCCTCTTTAGTTTATTAGGAGCTCCTATAACTCAGGGACTATGATTTTTGCTTCATAATTACCTGAGGAAACAAACTCAGGTTCTAATTTTCAGTGAGGAAAGAATTAATAAAGAAATTGGACTTGTTTAACATCAGAGAGTACTCAAAAGTGATGCAAAAAAGAAAGGAGTGTCTGTACCTTCATATACTTAGTTGATAGGGATACAGTCTGCAATATAAAAGATCGGGCTTGAATACTATCTTTACCATTTACTTTCTGTGAGAATTTATTAAAATTCATAAGTCATAGTTCATCACCCAAAAAATGAGTATTATGATAAAAGCTGCCTTCACCATTATCTCAAGGACTGAATTATGTAAGACATTGTATGAAGAGGCTCAGTGGCAAAACATAAATGTTTAACAAGTGGATACTAAGGTTTTATACTGGTTTTCCTTTTCACCTGAACTTTATGAGATTTTAAAGAATTAATCTACATTTTATAACTTCTTATTTTATATAATATTATGAGTGATTTTTTAAAATATTTTATTTATTTGACAGAGAGAGATCACAAGTAGGCAGAGAGGCAGGCAGAGAGAAGGAGGAAGCAGGCTCCCTGCTGAGCAGAGAGCCCGATGCGGGACTCGATCCCAGGGCCCCGAAATCATGACCCGAGCCGAAGGCAGCAGCCTAACCCACTGAGCCACCCAGGCACCCCTAATGAGTGATTTTTATTTATCTTTTTATACCTGTTTCAAAACTATAATCCACCGACATTGCAAGGAATAACAAACTATGACATATTCATTCAATATCATACCATATGACAATTGGATGAGGGATTAAAAACTACAGGCAAACAAGGATATATATTTAATTTCACAAACATTGTGTTCAGTGAAAAAAGCTAGACATAAGGCGCATATGGGTGGCTCAGTTGGTTAAGTGTCTGCCTTCAGCTCAGGTCATTAACTGGGCATCCTGAGATTGAGACCTGCTTAGGGCTTTCTGCTCAGTAGGGACCCTGCTTCTCTTTCTTCCTCTGCTGCTTCCCCTGCTTGTGTGCCCTCTCTCTATCAAATAAATAAATAAATTCTTAAAAAAAAAAAACAACCAACCAGGCATAAATGAGTATATACTGAATAATCACATTAACATAAACTATTTTAATATAATATAAAGGTCAAAACTGATTCAAAATTAATCTATTCTATTAGAAATTGGGATAACAGCTGCTATTATGAGCATTGAAGAACCTTCAGGAGTCTGCCATTTTTTGTTTCTAGATCTGGATGCTGTTCAGGCTGGTCTGATGACTTTGGGAAACTAATTGAGCTGCATATTTAAGATGTGTACATATGGCTATAAGTATGTTATGCATTAATAAAAAGTTGACATGAAACATAAACTTTACAAAATCATAGTATGTTTAAAAAAGAAAAAGCTGAGTAAAGAAATAGGGATCCTTTAAGAGGATGAGTTAAGTATGTTTCAACGGGGTATTAACTGCAACCTTTCAAGAACAGATAGGTCGGCTTATATTCTTCAATATGCCTAAGTATAAATGAACTCACCCATTTTATTTTTATTTTTTTATTATTTATTTATTTGACAAAGAAAGACACAGCGAGAGAGGGAACTCAAGCATAGGGAGTGGAAGAGAAAGAAGCAGGCTTCCACTGAGCAGGGAGCCCAGTGTGGGGTTCCATCCCAAGACCCTGGGATCATAAACTGAGCTGAAGGCAGCCGCTTAATGACTGAGCCACCTAGGCTCCCTAGCTCACACATTTTAGGATGACCTTGTTTTTATTAGCACATTAATTTACATGATGGCGTATTTGTCCATTTATCCTTCTGATTTGTTGTCATAAGGTTACTGAAAGTCAGGTTTCCCACTATCGAATGATGAGACAACGTGAATGTCAAAATAAGAATGAGTTCAGCTGACTGAAACACATTCAAACATACAGGATATGTATTAATTCATATGATATTTATATATATCTACTGCACATCGTTAAGTCTGCTATTATTGCATAAACTGTAGTTATGATTAATTGAATACTTTGAGGGAAAGTTCTTGATAATGCAATCACATGGAATGACAGAGTTTTAACCACTTTAAAACTCTGAATGAAGTAATTTATCTAAGTAATAATCAGCGATTGATAATAAAATCACCACTTGAAACATTTATTAGGCCATTTGTGATAGATGAGGCTGTTAATAACTGAACACAATGATGAATTTTAACACCCTTAATAGTGGGATAACCATGTATCTGTGGCTTTTGTTGTGGTTTCCAAAAACAGGCTTACTAGAGTGATTCTAAATCTTTTAGAACTTCTATACTTCTCACTTTTTAAGATACAATGAAAAAAGTGGGAACAACTAGCTACTATCAGAATGTGGAATTGTCTATAGGAAACATGTATTTTCAATAACAATAAACATTGCTTAGAAAAAAAAAAGTTTTGTGTATGTATGATGGTGGGTGTGATTATAAATTAGACTAAAAATGCATGACAAATGTTGGACAGTTTCAAGACATTTAGGGGAAATTTTATTATGAATATAGATGATGTTGAGGAGTTATGTTGTATTTATTAGCAGTTTTCATGACATTGCAGCCATGTAAAAAAGTAGTTTTTTGCTTGTTTTTACTGGTTTTATTTATTTATTTATTTAAAATTTGACAGAGAGATACAGAGACAGCACAAGTAGAGCAGCAGGCAGAGGGAGAGGAAGAAGCAGGCTCTCCACTGAGCTGGGAGCCTGATCCAGGGTTTGATCCCAGGACCTGGAGACCATGACCTGAGCTGAAGGCAGTTGCCTAACCGACTAAACAACCCAGGTGCCCCTAAAAATGTAGTTTTTAAAATTTTGTAATACTACATACTAAAGTTTTTATGGGTGAATGAAATGATAAGTTGGATTTGCTTTAAATTATTTGAGCAAAGCAATGAAGAACTAAATAAACTCATAGAAACATACCTACCAATATGCGCTCTAAATACTTAGCTGTATGGGTGAAATAAGATTGGATTACAGGTCCATTATGCACTTTCTACATTTGTATGTTTGTGTTATTTGGTAAATTCCACAAATAATTGCATTTACTTTTTTTTTCCATCTTGAATAACCCTGCACCTAAAAAAGTGACTGACACATAACAGTCACTCAGCAAATATCTATGAATGGATATGTCATGTGATAGAAAGAGTATAAGCTTATAGTTAGAAAACACTGAGTTTGAAATTCAGCATCACCAGGTACTATCTGATCTTAAAAAAGTGGTTCCTCACTTAGGAGATTTATTTTCTCAAAGCAATAGCAACACTTGACTTTAAGGTTTGCTAGGGAATTTAAATGAAATAATGCTTAGCAATGTACTTGTATATAGGTCATCCCTCTTTTCATATTCATTATCACTAGCAACATCATTATCTCCCCAACTTTACAGTGTTATCATAGGAATAAACAATTTTTATGTGTGACAATTAATAACCAAAGAATTAGTATTATTTTCAAATAGTTGTAATTTACCCTACGGCTTGCTAAGACATTTCTTCTTGCTGAGACATTTCTTGTATGAATGATTCAGCAACTTGGAATCAAGTAATTCTTACCACACTTACTTCATGAAAAATATAACACAAACATAGTACAAATATTTACCAGAATTATATTTATGTTTGGAATCTTTCCTAGTGAAAACAGTTGCTATAAGATTTAATTTTGTTAATCAGATAAATTACTTTTAGATACTCTGGTGGCATTTTAAGCCAATGTGCAAGAAAGGCTGTTGTTCCAAGTCTTCCAAACAGAAAATTATAATTTTGGTTTATCTGAAGTATTTTTTTTAAGGTTTTATTTATTTATTTAACAGAGAGAGAGAGAGAGAACAAGGCAAACAGGGGGAGCTACAGGCAGAGGGAGAGGGAGAAGCAGGGTCCATGCTGAGCAGGGAGCGAGATGTGCTGGGTTCATGACCTGAGCCAAAGGCAGACACTTAACCAACTGAGCCACCCAGGCGCCCCAATCTGAAGTATTTTTGAAAAATATAGAAGGCTTTAGGAAATCAAGAGTGAAAGTAATAATAGGCTGAAAGATTGAAAGAACGCACCCTGGGTCCAGGTTTAAGACAATAATTTCTTCTAGAAATTTCGAAGAGGCAAGAGGAGTGGAATTTGATATTCCAAGGATGAATAT
The DNA here is from genome assembly GCF_011764305.1 of Mustela putorius furo. Taxonomy (NCBI): domain Eukaryota; kingdom Metazoa; phylum Chordata; class Mammalia; order Carnivora; family Mustelidae; genus Mustela; species Mustela putorius. The sequence goes on from NW_025421397.1 coordinate 6,549,269, forward strand.
GATCCATTTACTCTTAAGAAGAAATTTAAGTCTAAATTGTTGGGGAACTTTCACAAAAATGCATTTTTAACAAGTGTGAGGCACGTGACCCACGATTTCTGTTACGCATAAGACACAAAGGGTGTGAAATTCTATCACCATTGTGACAATTTGTTTTTGTATGCCACCACTGAAAGGATGTAGTATCACTCTATTAGTTTCTTAGGGCTACTAGAACAAGATACCACAGACTTGATGGATTAAACATCAGACATTTATTTCTTTACAGTTCTGGAGGCTAAAAGTCCAAGATGATAATGTCATCAAGGTGTGTTTCTTGTGAGACCTTTCTCCATGACTTGTAAAGGGCTGTCTTCTCTTTTCCCCTCTCACACAGTCCTAATCTCTATTAAAGGACATCTGTTTTCAGAATTGAGGAGCACCTTAATTACCTCATTTAACTTTAACCGTCACTTAAAAGCCCTATCTCTAAATACACTTTACATTTTGAGGCATTAAGAGGACTTCAAAATATAAATTATAAAGGGACACAGTGTAGCTTATGACAATCACTATTCCTTTGCTACTACATTTTTCTTTCACCTTTAGATTTTTATGATTTACGTTTAATGTGAGAATGCTGAAACATGGTGATATTGTTATACATTATTTTGGGGAATTGTGCCATAAAGAATAGTATCTGCATTAATAAACTCACATTAAGAAAAGTAATCAGTTGATATATTTGGATATCAGTTTCAAAATATCATCACAACCCCATATTTGCATGATCTTTGTTGATAATTCAGAAGGATTATTTATTAATGAATATATTTTGTGTTAAAAATATTTTATTTCTGACTCCATACTTTATTTTTGCTTTTTCCCTGCACTTAATTAAAATCAAAGTTAGTTAAATATATTTTCAAATACTATACATAATATAACCTTGTTTGCTATTCCTATCTACATGTTTCAACTATTCATTAAAAATTTAAATCAGTGGTCAAATTTCTCACTCTTTTAATGATGGTTTTTGTTTATTTTGACTTACCTTGTTTATTTTTGTATGACTTTTTTGAAATATTTCATTTATAAAATGAAATCTATAGACTATCATTTATAAAATGAAAAAGGAACAGATAGAAATTCTAATTCAATAAATTACCTTTCATGAAAAAAATTATAATTATTGTGCCTTGGACTCCCACTTAAAAAAAATCTTCAGGTGACTTCCTTGAGAATAATGGTGTATTTTTTTTTTTTTTTAGCATCTTATACTTCCCAAGACTCCAGGAATTATCCTTTATAAAGTACAGTGTGATCTCTTATAAAACATTTCTAGCACCATTTCAAATATACCCAAATTTTTCCAGGGTACAGAAGCCCACGAATATAGGACAAATCACAATACTGGTAGAAAAATAAATATCTTGATGACTTCACTGCTTCTCATACTGCATAGGCTCCACCTTTCTTAAAATTTCCTAAACAATTTTTGGTGTTTTCAGGAATTGCTCTTGTGTGCTTATGAACTTCTCTTCTTAGCTCATTTAAGGAGATCTTCAATTTTACTCTTTTCCTAATGCAGTCTATTGAGATGACTCAGTTTAACCAACAATTCTGTGCTGAAATATATAATCTTGCCAAAATATGCCAGTCACTCATCAGCTACTGGGATGTTGCCATAAAACTACCAAAGCATGATGCCCTTCCATGCTTTTTTTCTGCTTCAGTTGTAGGCTGATTTACTCTATGGTCATAAAATGCATAATGTTCCTAATGCAGAGCCCTGACTCCCAGGACAGTTCTAAAAGGAAAGATACCTTTCTTCTTCACTTGCTTCTACTGCACAGTTTAAAAATAAGTGTATATGATGTCCACAGTGTTCTATGGAGATTAAATAAGCAACCCTTCTCATATCACTTGCTTTTCATTGTAGTTCCTGTTCTCTGAAGCCATATGAAATTATGACCTGGGTGGGTTCTTCTAACTGGAGTCCCCATACTGTAGTACTCCAGGCTAGAAGCACTGGTCATATTATTATTGGATAAAATATGTGTACTTAACTTTTTTCTTCCTTTAAAAAAAAATTTATTTATTTATTTGAAAGAGAGCACTTAAGTGGGGTGGGGGAAGGGTAGAGGGAGAGAGAGAATCTTAAGCAGACCACATGCCCAATGAGGAGCTGATGGGGATCTTGATCTGAAGACTCTGAGATTGTGATTGGAGCCAAAATCAAGAGTTGTAGCCCAAATGACTGAACCAACGAGGCATCCCTCTTTCTTCCTTTTTGATGAGTTCTTTCTCTGGTACCTCTTGGGTCATACCATTTATAGAATCAATTTTTCTTCTAAATGTTGATAAACTGAATTAATTATTATCTCAGTTTTCTGTTCAAGCTACTCATTTGTTTGCTTTATTATCTTCTTCCATCTTTAATTTTGGGGGAACTCTTGTTGTCTGTTTGCATATGTGGTAGGCTAGAAATTTATCCTTTTATAGAGTCTTCTAGATCAACATCTTAATCACATCATTACATAAGTATATTATCAACTTGTTTAAAGTGTCTACCTCTCAGCAATGGAAAAATAAACTAATGCTGGAATCATTAGAGTAAGTGTGATTACAATTTTGATAGGACTAGCAAATTCCTTAAGGCAATGATTAGTATAATAAACTCAATAAATATTATATAATATTCATTACTTATTTGATTAGCCAATTTGGAGTTCCTTCTATGGATAATTTATCTCCTCCCTTAACTCCACAATAACTATTACCATTACCCTTGGCTTTATTGTGCTTTTCAAAACAGAAGCTTATACATGTATGCTTCAATAACTGAAAATCAAGCCATCCATAGGAGCTGAGTTTGTCTCTACTGCCACCAAAGTGGTATTTGATATAATTTTTTGGATATTCATTAAATTGTTTGAAGAAATTGATAAGAAATCTCCATTTCCATATCATTCATCCACCTTCTTTGCATGTCTTTGGATCATGGCAATATCATAGCTTTGCAATTTTCCTGAGTCTCTGCTTTTATACTTCCTTCTTATCATTCTCATATGGTTTTGCTTCCTTAGGAAGCTCTAAATTATTAGCTGAATGTTCTTTGCCAGTAAATGATTCTTAAAATTACTGTTAAGTCACATAAGAAGGGAAAGGTTTTAAAATTTTTTTTTCTTTCAGTACAAAGAAAAATATATGCAACAATGCCAGGGGAAAATAGTTTCTTAAATTACATATGAAGGTGTTTTCTATAGTAAAATGATGAGAATATAAGCCATAAGAGTTTTTAATTTCTGGTTCTTGGTATATATATATCATATGTCTACATTTTCTTTTCTCTATGATTTGATTTCCCTTTCTCTATCCAGATAGCTTATTTATGTCAATACTAATATATGACAAATTTGTATATCATCACAATTGAGTTTTCACCCTTAGAGACTTTAGACAAAATCAAGGGAGCTTCCAGCTCACAATAAATATCTTTGTCAAATAATATATTTATGGAGAACCTGGGTGGCTCAGGGGTTAAGCCTCTGCCTTAGGTTCAGGTCATGATCCCAGGGTCCTGGGATCGAGCTTCACATTGGGCTCTCTGCTCAGCAGGGAGCCTGCTTCCCCCACTCTCTCTGCCTGCCTCTCTGCCTACCTGTGATCTCTCTCTATCAAATAAATAAATAAAATCTTTAAAAGAAAAAAGAATATATTTACTTTTTTGAGGCCTGTGCTTTACCCCTATTACCCAGAATCTCTCTCATCTATGTACCAAAGAGAAGAAGATTGGGTTGACCTCCCTTAATTCATGATCTCATTTAACTATCTACAATGTATTTTCCAATAAATTATTTTTTGAAAATATGTTAAATATGGCAAAAATCAAGAACAAGAAACAGCATGGGTTGATGAAGATACAGAAAAAAAGTAACCCTCCTGCCCTGTTGGTGGGAATGCAAAGTGATGCAGCCAATGTGGAAAACAGTAGGGAGTTTCCCCAAAAAGTTAAAAATAGAATTACCCTAAGATCTGGTAATTTCACTACTGGTTATTTGCCTCAGAAATTAAAAAAAAAAAAATACAAATCTAAGGAACACATTCACCCCTGTGTCCACTGCAGCATTATTTACAGTAGCAAACTATGCAAATAGCCCAAGTGCCCATTGATAGATGAATAAATAAAAAAGATGTGATATATATGTGAGAGTATATGAATGAAAAGAAAGAAATGAAGTATTGTTGTTGCAATAACATAGAGCTAGAGTATAATGCTAAGGAGAATAAGTGAGTCAGAGAAAGACAAATATCACATGCTTTCACTCATCTGTGGAATTTAAGAAGCAAACAAATGAGCAAAGAAAAAAAGAGAGAGAGAGAGAGAGACAAACCAAGAAACAGACTCAAGTATAGAGAACAAACTGATGGTTACTAGAGGGGAAGTGGGTGGGGGTTGGGGGAAACAGAGAATGGAGATTAAAGAGTACACTTACCGTGGTGAAAAACAACAACAACAACAAATGGCAATACTAAATATATATATATATATATATAATCCATATGTTGAGTGTTATTTAACCCTTAATTTTAAAATAAAAATCCTTCCAATTTCCCTCAACTCCCTTCTCCATGAGAGACTATGGACTTTGAAAAACAATCTGAGGGTTTTGAAGGGGCGGGGGGTGGGAGGTCGGGGGATCCAGGTGGTGGGTATTGGCGAGGGCACGGATTGCATGAAGCACTGGGTGTGGTGCAAAAACAATGAATATTGTTATGCTGAAAATAAATTTTAAAAAAAGGAAAAAAAAGAAAATTTCTTTCCTCAACTTTTCAATATAATTTTTTAAAAAATTAAATAATTTTAGACTTACAGAGAGATTGCAAAGATGGTACAGAGAGTTCCTATACACCTAACACCTAGTTTCTCCTAATTCTTAACATCTTGCATACCGTGGTACATTTAAAGCATTAAGAAATACATACTGGTGTATTACTATTAATTAAGTTCCAGACTTAATTCAGATTTTACCAGTTTTTCTACTAATCTTCTCCCCCTTATTTTCTCTTTCAAGATGCAATCCAAGTAACTTAGCCAACCTTTTTAAAGAAACTATTTTTCTTCATTTACCTTCCTTAGCATCTTATGGAGTTAACTTTATTAAAATGTAATAAACTGATTATGTTAACTAACTTAATGCCCAATATAAAGCAGACATAAAGAGCATTCTTTTAATTCAGGGAAATGCATCCCTGTCCGCAAAGTAAATAATATGGGGGACAATCCTGAATTGTTAAAACACAATGTTCAGTGATTCCGTTTCATAGAATCCTTTTTTTTAATATTGTTTAGATAGTTGTAATAACTATGAATGTTTTATAACACCAATCCCCAAAACATCTGAAAATAATACTCCTCAGTGGGAATAATATCCAGATCATGGTGTCTATGCTGGATTAAGGCAAAATGTCAGGAGACATGTTGTTATAAAATAGAAAAAAGCCTGCTGTCTAACTATGTCACTAGGACATAAATGGCCAAGCAATTTTTACAAGCCTACTGAAATGGTATCTATTTTTTTACAATAATAGTATTTAATTGTATTATATCTTAATATTTAATTTCACGGACTTCTTTGGAAAGAGGTACATCTGAATTCACATACCTTACTTTCATTCACGATATTGTTTATCTTAATTTATCATTTCTGTTTACTGATATGCTTCACTTATAAGAGAAGGTCAAACAGTCCTCCTCAGGGCATTTCAATCTCTGGCAACAATTTTTATTTGCTGATCATAAATGTACTTTAGATTTCTGCATTGTTATTCTATGTAATAATGTCAAGGACAAACATTCTGAAGCATGTCTAATAACACTGAGATCCATTTTCTTTCCACTACAATTCAGCACCCCATTAAATTTAAAGTCAACTGAACAATTCTTTAACTTGGTAGGGGTATTAGATTTTCTTCAAAGGATTTTGTTTTTGTTTTCTAATTGTCCTCATTCTTTTTAGTTTGGAGGATGACTGTGCCTAGAATAACATGAAGTATAAGGGAAGAGTCTGGTTGAAGAAAAGAACTCTATATTTTCTATGTTATCATTATTCTTGATCAATAAGAAGGGATAATGATTCTGAATATAAATGATGCATGAATTAAATGAGAAAAATTGTAATAATTTAGAATAGGTAACCTGTTGAAAACAAGACAACAGACTCAAAATGGAGTTTGGCTTGTGCCAAACCCAGGAAAATTAAGACTTAATTATAGTTTGGGCCCTCCCCAAAATGGAATCTTATACTAGTCAATCAGGAGTCACCTGATCATCATCATCAGTTAGGTAATCTACCTGAAAGTCCCTGTCATCCCCCTAAAGGAAAATAACCTTGCAATAACCAACCCACTTTTTTGCCTGCTAAAACTTCCTTCTGCCTATAAAAGTGTTTTATTTTGTATAACTCCTCAGAGCTCTCTTCTACCTGCTAGACTGATCCATGAATTATTAAATAAAGCCAATAAGATCTTTAAAATTTACCCAGGGGCACCTGGGTGGCTCAGTCAGTTAAGTGACTGCCTTCACTCAGGTCATGATCCCAGCATCCTGGGATCGAGTCCTGTGTTGCACTCGCTGCTCAGCAAAGAGCCTGCTTCTTCATCTCCTTCTGCCTGCTACTCTGCCTACTTCTGCTATCTCTCTGTTAAATAAAGAAATAAAATCTTAAAAAAAAATAAAATTTACCCAGTTGATTTTGTTTTTTATACAAAACTATATATTCCTGTTAAAAACATTTCCTTATGGTGTATACCATTTTTAAGAGGTCATTTAGAAAATGTTCAATAAAGGGGGTGCCTGGGATGCTTAGTTAGCTAAGCATCAGACTCTTGGCTTCAGCTCAGGTCATGATCTCAGAACCATGAGATTGAGCCCCACATCTCGCTCTGCACTCAGCACGAAGTCTGCGCTTCCCTTTCTACTCCCCTCAACTTGCACTCTCTTGTCCCAATAAAAAAGTCTCTAAAAAAATGTACAATAAATCCCTAAGATCTGCTCATTTCTACTTAAGCCAAATGCATTCACTATTGTGTTTTTTGGTAACAGATCAATAGACTATATATCCCTCATGATAAAACCTGTGTATTTACTTGCCTGTCATTGCATCCACTTAGCAGTACCTTGAAAGGTATTTTCTGGACAAATAAGTTAATTAAAGTTCCAATATGAATATTTTGGAGTAAATATTTCAATTTTTTGTGTGTTTTATTCTATTTTGAAATATTTTTTAAAGCATATAGTGGATATTAACCATTTTCTCTCATTCATATTGCAAATGTTTTCTTTCCTTCCTAACATTATCTTATCATTTTTATGGTATTTATTCTGCTGTATAAATTTGCTGAATTTTAACACAATCAAACATTTTGGTCTTAACTTACGGATTTACATTTCCCTGACAGAAACTTAGAAAATTTAAAAAAAATGAATGTATTTTCAAGTATTATTGTTTTATGTACAGTCTGAGGTCAGACTTTGCTGTCAGCTTTCTCCCATTTACTACTTACGAGCCACACAATCTATTCCTGAGTCCTTATCTTCTCATAATTGTATTATTTTTATTAGTTGGATATTTGTGTACAGTTTAAGCGCTCTAAACTTATGTTTATATTTTAAAATATTTTCAATTCCCTTAACACATTTATTTGAACTATCCATCATTCTACCAACGATTTAAAGATCTCTTTTATCATAACTAAAATTCCATGTATAAATTGGTCTATTTCTGCATCATTTATTTTATTCCATTGATCTGTTTATTGGTGTTATTTATGTACAATTTTAATTACTTTAAGCTAGGAATCTTGATGCCTAGATAGTCAAGTCATTCAAAATTCCCAAATATCTCCTTCTTCTGCTTTCTTTCTTCCTCTCTCCTTCCATTACTGAAATTAGATTAGTTTATTAACAGTTATCTTCTAGATAAAATTTAAAAATAACTTATAAAAATATTGGAAATTCAACAGAAGATGATGGAGTTTATAGGCTAATTTGGAAAGAAATGTCAACTCTAATATATTGACTCATTCAAAACACAAGTATGTCACATATTTATTGATTAGTGTTTTCTTTTGTATATTCTGGCAAAAATGTCATTGCTTTCTTGATATATAGTTTGGTTCATTTAAAATAATTTTATAGTTTTGGTTGCTATTTTAATGGGCTATATTAAAATGTTAAATGAATTTCAATAAACTGATTTTTAAAATAAAAGTAAACTTGATGTCTTTTAGACCATCACCCAAAATTCATGCCACGTTCATAGATGTAATCACTATGCTCATTGCACTATAATCATGCTCTATTGACACTTGGTTTTTTTTTTTTTTTTTAAAGATTTTATTTATTTATTTGACAGACAGAGATCACAAGTAGGCAGAGAGGCAGGCAGAGAGAGAGAGAGAGGAGGAAGCAGGCTCTCTGCTCAGCAGAGAGCCCGATGTGGGGCTCGATCCCAGGACCCTGGGATCATGACCTGAGCCGAAGGCAGAGGCTTTAACCCACTGAGCCACCCAGGCGCCCCAACACTTGGTATTTTTCAAGTGTGTGTGATTGTATAATGCCGCTGTCATCTACAACTTACTTTTTTACTCAACTATTGGACTCATTTTTTAACATTGTATAATGTGGATGAGCCTCTCTTTACTTAACTAATTATTCAGAAAATTGATCTGTTTTGAGTAAATATGCCTACATTTTCTCTTGGCAACTATCCTTCAAATCAAAGTTGGTTATCATACCTAGATCTAGATGTAGGGATATCCCTTAAATCTACCCATTCAGTGTCGTAGAGTGTTGATCACAAGTGTTCAGAACCTATGACGTGCAACAAGATCAAAATGGAGATCACAGAGAGAAGCATTTGTCCTTTCCCTTCTGTAGTTCAATCTGAGAGGAAGTAGGTAGCAGCTGTTAGTAGTCCTCTTCCTACCAAATACTTGAAATTTGACAACACATACCATAGAAAGGAGAGACGTTAGACTCGGATAAAGACAAAAGCTGTAATACTTTTAAAATTTTACACTTATGGGAAGAAAAGAACATCCTATTTGTTTATAACAGTTTAACCAAGTTGTATAAAAATACGAGGACACTGATGCAAGCCTGACCAAAATAACGGACAATGTTTTTTAGTTTCTCATATGTATTTTGAGGTATCTAACTTCAGAAATCTTATGGGAGAGAAGCAACACAATGCTATTGTTATAAAAGCAAATTTCTGGCCTCAATTTTATTAGGAAGGAAGATCTAATGGAAGAAAGTAGAAACGACTGAATGTGAGATCCTCATGTTTTAGTAGATTGTTTTTTTAAATCTGTACTTTTTTGCACCTAATTCTTTCTTTAAGCCATATAATCATACACATTTGATAAAGGAAATCACTTCTAGACTCCACCTCTAAAACAAGTGTAAAATTTCTACAGATATCCCGACTTACTAAGGTAATGAGATGTACTGACATTTAACAAGTATTGTCAAGGGGAGCCCTGGAGGCTCAGTTGGTTCAGCGTCTGCTCAGGTCATGATCTCAGGCTTGGGTCATGATCTCAGGGTCCTGGGATCAAGTCCCTCATCTTTGTTCATCTTTGTTCAGCAGGGCATCTGCTTCTCCCTCTCATTCCCCCTCTCGTTCTTCCTCCCTCTCTCTCTCAAAACAAACAAACAAAAAGTATTGTCAAGGCCAAAACATAATCTTAGCCTCCTAATTCCTAGTCTAGTGTGATGAAAATAAATTTGATTTCATGAATCAAAACTCAATTGTTAAAACACATTTTTATTTTGGTAATCATTATTAGTCATAATTCAGGCAATGTCTTATGTGATTTTGCTGGAATACAGACAAAGTAATGAAAGGCCACCAGAAGAAACAGGCACTACAGAAAAATTTTTGTTGTTTCTATTATTCTTATTCAAGGCAAACAGTATATGTGTTTGTGTGTGTGTATGTATGTACATATATGTACACATATATACATATATATATTTAAGTTAGCTGAAATGAAAACTATGTTAAGGGAAAAATTGGGCTGGACAAATTTAAATAGACAAAATAAACTTTATTCAAGGTTTTTATTTTGAAAAAATGGGTAGAGGGCGCCTGGGTGGCTCAGTGGGTTAAGCCGCTGCCTTCAGCTCAGGTCATGATCTCAGGGTCCTGGGATCGAGTCCCGCATCGGGCTCTCTGCTCAGCAGGGAGCCTGCTTCCCTCTCTGCCTGCCTCTCCATCTACTTGTGATTTCTCTCTGTCAAATAAATAAATAAAATCTAAAAAAAAAAAAAAAAAAGGGTAGAAAATTTTTTAAGAGCTGTGTAGGGAGGTTGTAGGACATTTCTGTTTGCCAGTTGGCTTTGCACCAAGAAAAAGTAAGCTTTGTCATTTCTCTGTGACAGGAGTTACTTTTAAAACTAGAGCAAGTCACCTGCCAAAGTTAGGCTTTTGCCCTCCTACAAATCCTGGGAGATAAGAGCATCATCTTCCTTAATGATTACTTTTCAAGAGGGTGTTTCCCAGGACTCAGAAAAAGACAGGCCTTTAGGGGTTGTAAACTGACAACACACGTTCCTCTGCACCAAATTTCTTCTATGTTTCCAAATATACCACAGTTTACAGAGACTTGCAGGAGAACAGGACTAACTTTTTTATTAGAGGAGGTTTTATAAATTTATTAGCAAGTACACTAGGCAATTACTACTGTTAAGCGTTCCCACTAATCCTGTTTTGAATTTTAGTTCTATCACTTGTCATTATGTAAGCTTAGGAAAATAACAGCATGTATCTAGACTTTAGTTTTTGTTTTTTTTGTTTGTTTGTTTGTTTTTTTAGTAAAATTGCCTAATTTTTATGGTTCAGGCAAGAATTTAAATAGATAATTTGAACAGTGATTAGTTGATTATGTAGCATACTATACATTTTAACTATTAATATTTTTATTTCAAAGACCACTTATGATTCTTTCCAAAATTTGGGGGCTGATAAGAGTGAATAATCTATAATGTCTATGAAAAAAATCAAAATATTTCACACACTTCAAGTTCTAGCTGTTTCTAATATCATCAGAAACCAAAGTGACTTCTCTGTATGTAGTTTTTCACAACTGAAAGTCCAAATAGTGCCAAAGATGAAACTCATCACAGATTGGTTAGCTTCTTCAAAAAGCTCATTGCCAACAATTTTTTTTTTCTCAGAACATAAAAAGTCTTTATATACAATAAAATAAATTTGTTGTTATAGCCTGTGGTCTATGTTTTGGTGCCCACCTGGATAAACAAAAACGCCCCTGCTCACAATAAGCTCTTAGTCTACTGGCTTAATTCATAACGCTGGCACCTATTACAATGACCTGAAAAGTAATTCCCATCAGAAATTATCAAATCAGAACCTTATTAAGAAGGGATGCCTGTGTATCTTAGTTTGTTAAGTGTCTGCCTTTGGCTTAGGTCATGAGTTGAAGTCCCTCATGGGGCTCCTTAGTGTGGAGCCTGCTTCTCCCTCTGCCTGCCACTGCCCTTGCTTGTACTCTCTCTGTCTGGCAAATAAGTAAATAAAATCTTTTTTTAAAAAAGACTCTTATAAGAAAATGTACGGGATCAGTATTTTGTTTAAAAAGATCCTGAGGAAATTCTATTCATTGAGGCTGGGCCTAAATGGATGATTTCAGAGACTACAGTTTAAAAAAAAAAAAAAATGGGGAGGAGGGTCTGTTGCATTTACACACACACAGACACACACACACACACACACACAAAATCCAATATATCGGGACTAGCCAAAGTACATATTTACAAAACTAGGATTTTTCTTAATAAAATGTACCTAGTAAAAGAAAAAACCAAGTAGGTAATATTTAGCATTCAAAAAATGTTGCCATGGGACACCTGCGTGGCTCAGTTGTTGTTAAGCTTCTGCCTCTGGCTCAGGTCATGATCCCAGAGTTCTGGGATAGAGCCCCACACTGGGCTCCTACTCAGCAGGAGGCCTGCTTGCCCAGTCCCACTCTCCTTGCTCATCTTCCTGCTCTCGCTCTCTGTCTCCCGCTGTCAAATAAATATATAAAAAATTTTTTTAAAGTGTTACCAAATTCATTTGCGATTTATAAGGAACGATAATTTGGAAATTTCTATTTCAGATTTAGACACGTTGTATATTTTGAGAACTGGGATAGAAAGTAAATCTGCCTTGTCCCACTATTTGATAAAACACCAAAAAAGACATACAATGTTTTTTTTACTAATTGAAGCTTTAATGATTTTTGAGTTGCTTATCCATGGACTGTTTGAGGATTGTTCTTTACATTCTCTCATTTAAATTTTTACCTAAACTGCTTAGTTTGATAGATTTATCCTTAGTTCTACAGCTTCTAAGATGTATGTGTACTCTTAGGATGTAGTAGTACATCATATCTACCGATAACAAGATGTGGAATCATAACTGAAAGAATGGTCTATCATAAACAGAGAAAAGGATATAAGCACTTATTGATCAGTCTAAATTGGTATCTCAGTGATGAGACAGTATTGTCAATCATAAATTGTGAGCATTTTTGAAATTAAATCATTCATTCTGCTTTTACTCCAGATATTTCCCTGAAATTAATATCTTAAGTTGATCTAGTAAAAATGTAATGAATACTTGATTCCTTATTCCTGAAATACCTATATTATAGAACATTTCAGAACGGAGACTTATAGAAGTATTCAATATATTACACAGTTTTAGTCTAAATTAATTCTGTCCATTCTAAATATATTTAAAGGATAATATTTTTGAAATTATATTTTGATTTCAGTACAGTTACTAGGAAAATCAGAGGCCATCGTGCTTTAAGTTCTTTGTGTCTCTCTTTGAATAATAATATTGTATAACCAAATAAAATCAGTGAAGTGTATACAATCACATTATCTAATGCTGTTGTGATGCTTTAACACATGCTTCCTGGGAGCTAAAGAAAAATGTGTCCTCATCGTAGGAGTAATAAACACAGGCAATTATGCATAATTATGGAGATTAAGTTCCAATTAAGGCTCAATTTCAATAATATCCCTATCCACAAATCTTTTCAAGTTTTTAGTGACATGAAAGAAGATCAAGGTAACTCAAGATACTAATCTCTATTATGGTTAAAGATAAAATAAGTTTGATTATAGAGTTCTGCATGTATTCCCATATTCTACCAGCATAGCAGGTTTAAGAGCGTATCTCCGATTGTATTAGTGTTTGCACAGTTACCGCTAGTAGAATTTCAGAGACTGGAAGGGGTTTTTATACCCCTAAACTACATTTATCACTTGAAAACATGCAAAAGAATCAGTTGCCCATCTGTTTTTACCTGCAAAAATATGCTTTAAATGTCAGTTGCAATGTTGCCCAACAGGCTTTAGAATATTTTCAGCTTAAACCTAATATTGTCCTTTCAGTCCACCAATGAAAGTCTTTCTGTTTTATATTGGTAATGAAAATAACATGATGACACAAAACAACATAAGAAAATTTATGGTACATCAATCCATTAAGAAGAAAGGAAAATAAAGTTATTTACTTGTTTGCTTACAAAAACAACAAGAAACCTAAATATGATTGCTACTTTTATGTAAATCCATTTCTGGAAATATCAAAATTATACAATTATTTATACATTCTCATTTAAATTATTATCTGTTGTACTACACCTTCTTTATATAAACACTATTATGGTCATTATAGACATTTTAAAATAAATCAGCTTTGTATACTTACTGATTTAGGCACTGTGCTAAATTGCTCCCTATTAAGGGATATCTCCCTATTAAGTAACTGCTAATATCACTTTATACAGATGAGGAAACCACGGCATATGGAGTTTAAATAACTTGACCAATACAACACAGCTAATGAGTGGGCTGGCTAGGTTTTAAACCCATGTAATTATCTTGAATACTTAACAAAATGCCTTATTCAGAGTAAGCAACCATATTGATTTAAATGTAAACATCTATTTACCTTGCTGTTGTAATATCCCTTAAGCAGAAAGCAGAATAGAAAGGACTATACTATTTGTTCCATAGACATGACCAAGCTTCACGCCATATTTAGGACTTGTCTATGGAGAGAATAAACTAATTATAATGAATTGTCTTCCTGAGATTCAATGATCAGAGCCCCCCAAAATTTTCTTTAGCCTTAAACTTTATAGCAAAAGACATTTCTTGGTATGCTTCTAACACCCCTTCCACTCCACTTTCTTACCATTTTGTTTTTTGGCTTTTTGTTTTTAAGATTTTATTTATTTATTTAACAGAGAGAAAAAACACACGCAGAGAGGGAAGCTGCAGGCAGAGGAGTGTCAGACAGAGGCAGCTCCACCTAGGGCTCTGTCTCAACACCCTGGGATCATGACCTGAGCCAAAGGCAGAAGTTTAACTGACTGAGCTACTCAGGTACCCCTCTACTTTCTTATTGTTTCTGTACACAGATTACTCCCCTTTGTTTATCACATGCACATACACATATCCACATAACACGTTATCAATAAAAACATTGTTGGAAGCACAGGATAAATACAAAAGAAAGTGAAAATATTTAAATAAGAGAGTTGGAAGGATTCACATTCTATTTTCATATACTCACATTAAGACGAGTATCTTCTTTCATAGTCTGACATTCATTTAACTAAAAAGTAAGGTATATTGTTCCATTTATTAAAACTATGCTTTCTCCTTAATGGGAGCATATTGGACAATAGCAAAGGAAATAAAAGTCATGTCTCCTATATTTTTTCTGATGAGTTTTTAAACTGTGAAGACACATATGTATATGCTACTCTCAACATATAGCCGCCAAGAAAACTGAGTGCTTACATAGTAAAAAATTAATTAATGAACAAATGTTATGACATAGAAAATGACACCTCCTAAACAACATAAAGCCAATTATTCTGCAATAGCAGGCATTTTGAAGTGACTTTCAGGAATAAATTATTAATTATCAGATTAACTCTAGATCACAGTAGGATACCAAACAGAATCAATAATCTGATGGAATTCAAAGTTAACAGATGTGTGAAACAGATAAGATTCACACTTGATGGTCCTCATTTTGGTTCAGAGCATTTTCTAATAACCCCATAAAAATAAAGGAGGGGTGTGTTATGGATTCAATGTTTGTGTTCCCCTCTAATTCATATGTTCATGCCCAAACGTCCAATATGAAGATATTCAGAGATGGGACCTTTAGGAGATAATTCAGGTTGGGTTGGGTCATGAAGGTGAGGCCTTCATGATGGAATTAGTGGCCTTATAGAAAGAAATCAGATGAAAGGCCATGTGAGAATGCAACAATGAAGTGGCCACCTACAATCCAGAGAGTTCTCACTAGACACTGACCCTGCTCACACATTGATCTTGAACTTCTAAGACCTGTGAGATCTTCCATAACTGTAAGAAATACATTTCGATTGCTCAATCCAACCAGTCTTATAGTATTTTGTTATGACAAATTGAGCAAACTAAGACAGGGTTGTACGTTCAAGACAATAAAAATACATTTATTTGACTCTCATGTTCAACTGATAGTGAGGCTGGGTGTAAAAATTTATGTGGGAAAAACATTTCCTTGTGGAGAATGTTCCAATTTCTCATAGCTTCCATTGTCACTGGCACAAAGATCCAAGATTTTCTGATTTTTTGTTCTTTTTTTCAAAATATTTCTTATGATTCTATATTTTTAACAGAAGCTTGCAGAATTTTTTTTTTATTTCATTCTTCTATGACCAGTGGATGTTCCTTCTTGTAAATCTATTTTTTAAATTGTGCTATTACTCAGTGATGATTTCTTTGAATTTGGAAAATGGTGTACATATTCAGTTGAACTTGTCTATTGGATGACTTATTTTCCTTCGGTTTGCTCTGTTCTCTCACCACGGGATAACTCTTTATGATATTGTTACTCCTGTAACTGTTTCTATGACTTTATAGCTAATCTTAACAGGTATTAACCATATTTTGATTTGATCATAATAAAGTAATATAGCATTTTTCAGAGTGTGTTTTACAAAATGTGAGGACTCAAGGTTTTTAATGGGAATTACACAAAACAGAAGATTCCTAGTCCATGTTAGCTTAGGAAATGCATGGCTGAATGAAGTAATCACATCTCTTAACTGTAGATATAAAAAGACCATTTAGGATACCATGTAGTTTGTTTTTGTTTTTGTATGCTATAAAACCTATACCTACGAAAAATGGTTCCTTGAGAAGATATCTCAAAAAACTAGTTCTTAATAGTAAAACATGGATCTAATGAGATCACCTTTACTTTTTTATATGCCTTCAGAAAGCCTTCAACATAAAACATGATCAATTTAAAATTAGCTTTAGATATACAAAAAGGGTATCTTTTAAAATACGAATCAACAACTTAATTATTAACTCAAAGAAATAATATATTCTGCTTTGGAAAAAAAAAAGAGAAGGAAAACAACAAACTTGGGTGAAAAAACACATGAAGAGACTAACAACTCATTTGTTAGTAAATATTTAGTGAAAAACTAGTGGGCTGAGTTATCAGAGTTTAGAAAGGAAGCATAGTCCACCACCTGAAGGAATTCATAGTTTGCTATCGGGCAAATCCCCAGTGCCCATCCTAGTTTATACATGGTATTTGTGGGACACACAGTTTTCTGAGCTCACAGAGGCAGACACCAATATAGACTGGCTAAGTGACTCTGATAAATAATAGACTTATTAAGGAGATGATACCTACATTTTGACCCGTGATTTGGCCTTTGTGTGTGAATGAAGAAATTGGGAATGGGGTATGTATATCTTTTACTCAGAATAAGAACTCTTTACCATATTAACTTTGGTCTGGAGATTTAGCTAAGATTTACTGTTCTTTTTTTCTAATCTACTTCTGTAACAAATACCCTCATCACTAGGGAGAAGAGTTTTGTTTTTGTTACTTTGTTTTGCTATGTTTTGTTTTGTTTTGTTTTTCCCCCTCATGTAAGCAGTACTCAACAGCCTGAAGTAGAACAGGGTTAAATGCAGATGTTCAAGTACCTTACTGGTTCAAAAGCAAATTTATAGCAACTTCTGTATGGTGCTATTGAAACCATTTAGAGCAAGTTTGGCTAACTGCTCTCATTTTTGACTTGTGGTAACATGTTCATTAACTAAGGCTAAAGATGAACAGCTTAGGGGTACCGAGGTGGCTCAGTGGGTTAAAGCCTCTGCCTTCGGCTCTGGTCATGATCCCAAGGTCCTGGGATCAAGCCCCACATAGGGCTGTCTGCTCAGCAGGGAGCCTGCTTCCTCCTCTCTCTCTGCCTGCCTCTCAGCCTACTTGTGATCTCTATCTGTCAAATAAATAAATAAAATCTTTAAAAAAAAAAAAAGATGAACAGCTTATTGCCCATATATAAGAAAAAATAATTAGTAGTTTTGTTTTAAAAATAGAAAATTCTTCAAAAAGTTCAAATTGAAAGACTATTATCTGTTGAAAGATATTGTGAAAATGGTAACAATTTACAACATTCTCCATATTCAGTTAAGAAAGCCTTTTCATATATTGTTTTCGAAACAGATTTTTCAACAAAGGGTATGATTCTGTCCTAACTGCTGAAAATGTTTCACTTCAAAGATATATCAGGTACAGTCTCTTGGCCTGACCATTTTATACTCAGTAGCCAGTTCTGTCAAAGTGTAGTGAATTAGGAAATTTCCATTTTTTAGTTCCCTTTTCCTGTTCTTTCACTAAAGATCAGGCAACATTGGTTTGGAGGTACCAATCAATCACATTAGACACCTTTATTCAATAATTTTGCTTTTCCCATCCATGATTTGATAATGTCATTTAAATATTTTCCCTGATAATCGTGGTTTTAGATTCTACAAATAAACTTTATTTGTAAGAATATGTGTAACATAATAGTTTTATACAGATTAAGAGAAATGATTTTTATGATGTAAAGTGTAGTATTTCTGGGAGGGAGTGGAATATTTGGAGGCATGCTATTGATTTATTGAGATCATTAGAGAAATGAAATAACCATTGAAGAACCCATTATCTTTATATTTTATGCAGTTATGGGGGTATGCAGATTAGCTTTATGACTTGGAAACTGTTTCATAATGCAACATCAAGAAAATAGACTTATTTAAGACATTTTAATATGTCTTTGATATATCCCTTGCTGTTTCAACCAACCAAAATTTTATTGAGTAAGTGAATTACATTTGTAAAGTAAAAAGACCAAATTAAATCTTCATTGGATTAAGATTACTTATTCAGGAAATTACATTTCTCAAGGCATGAAGCATAGCAGGGAAAAAGGTTTTATTTGTTGTAGACTTTCATTACTAGTATCAGAATATCTAATGCTGAAAAATATATTCAGTAAATTCAAATTCATTTACATACTCTTTATTCTTAAATATTCCAAAGACAGTCATGTGTCTAGACTAAAGAAGATCTAGTAAATGTCTCATATAATAATCCTTGAGTCTTTTGCTTTTTCATATTACTATTTACTCCTCATCTTGGGGCTTATTTGAAGCCAGAAGGGCAGAGCAGCATGGTTTCCCAGGCCTGTAGTTACTGCTTCTCATTCTGACAAATCAATATAAAATGTGAGCCTTAAACCTGATATTATCAACTGCATTTTCTCAGTTTCACAGCAGGAAATAAAGTTATTTCAGAATCGAGGACATCAAATGCATAAGTGTTTATCGTAACATAATTTTGCCAGGCAAAATACTGAACTATTATTTTCTCATAATACTGTGGCTTAAAATAGTTGATTCAATATTTTTGTAAGAATATGCTGTAAAGTATATATCAGTATGAATATATACTTTTTATATACACACTTGTCGACAATATCTATTATTTGAATGTAGGTCAGTCTAGTGCAAACTGTAAAAGAATAAAAATATGTTTTCAATAGTTTACCTTTAATGGTATTATTGTTTATTCTGTTTTATTCATATCTTTTCTGACGCTTAGCATCCAGTGTTACTGTAGTCTCTAGCCTATTTGGCATTATTAAGACGGAACGTAGTAATCATTTGTATGAATTTTTAATAAAACAACCTCACTTTTGGTACAATTTCATTAAATCAAGGAGATATTTGACATTGAGTGGTTTTCCTTTATCCCTAACATCGCACTACAGAGATCATTATTTATAATGTATACCCTAATTTGTTCGTGCTCAATGTATGATTGTTAAAGTTTAAGAACTCTTGTATTTTGAGTGGTAGGTATAATGGTTATGGCAATATTTCAAGCCAAAGAATTGTCTCTCTAAATCTCTGCATCTTTGACATTCTGAAAGGAAGCAGGGTGAATAGAATCTTACTGCTCAAATATTACACTAGATTTCAATATCTTTCCCAGAAACAGCATACTGACATTTCTCATACCGTGTCAAGGCTTTGGGGTAACCTGAAATCAACTATGTTTGTGAATCTCAAGATCTCTAGGACCACATTGAGCCATAATTGAGAGCCATTAAAATGAGACACAGTCAAAACAGGGGGGGAAAATACATTTTAAAAATGCTAAATATTTCCTTCCTTCATATTCTCTAGTTGGACTGGGGCAGAATAAATCTAGATTTCAGGGTGTGAGAGAAGGTTTGTTTTGTGAGGATTATTATCACATCATCTATAGATGAATCCACAATTTTAAATACTGTAACCTGTAGCAAGCACCATTTCCTTTTTATAAAACAATCTCTAGGAAGTTTAAGATAGAAAAGTTTTAACATGTGCTGAATGTTTTGAATATTTTAATGTTCAAGAATTTCCATATTATTGATCACTTATTATTTTTTTTGTATTTACATTGTGATAGCATGTAAGATCTATATCCTGAGGAGTTCCTTCAGTTTATTAATTGGCTAATGTTTGTGATATTTTTATCTATTAAATGCAAAAAAAAATCTCCCTTTTAATTATATGGGAAAAAGCAGTACAAATATATACAAAGAGATAAATCAATTTGTGACAGTTCTAGGCACTTTATCAGGTAGTACAGCTCCAGATGTTTCAAACATTGTTTGTCATTTCTATGGAGTGAATGAAAATGTATTTAATAAAGAAGAAGGAGTTTCAGTGTAGAGGAAGGAGAACTTGAAATAGTATAATAGGCCCCAAATAAAGCAGATGATTACTTCGAAATTGAACCAAAGTTCATCATTCAAATAGCTCTCAACAGTTTAACTATTCAGAAGGATGTTTATGCTGTGTGTCAGATTTGAATACATTGGAATCATTCCTTAGGCAAGCCAGATTTTAACTCAGTAGGCAACTGGAGTTGATCCAGGTAGCTGGCACAAGGCCGTGAATAAATACACATTGAAGAGTAGTACACTGAAACAGCAATGTTAAATTAAACTTGACATTCTTAACCAAAAGATTCATTATTTGTATACTTTTGGGAAATCTGATTTGTTCCCATAGTTCTCTTCCCTTGGTATTCTCAGCAGCTGGTGTAAAATAAAATCTGTTTCTGCCACCTTAATCTATTATTCATAATTAATACTTATGAAAATACAAATATTTACAAATCACCATAATTTACTAGTGAAATTAGTTAGATCATAATTAGAAGCATAATTTAAAATCACATTATTATGCAGCTATTAGCCATTTGAAAATCTCCATTAACTCGTATTATGTTACATTGTTTCCCTAGACCTTACCCATCTTTATGTAATAATGATGTCAAAATAGCACTAAAATATTTATTAAATTCACCTCTAGGGGCAATGCTTGCACTTCAGCCTCTTCAAATTACTTCAGGATAATGTTTGAGAACCCCTAGGGAGTTATTATTCATGGATTCAAATAGTATTCCGTCTTGATGTTCACCGGTAAATGTCAATTTCCTCATCTAGCATACTAGGGTGACAATAACAACAACAAACAACTAGGTATGTGGGTGACGATTTAGTTTCAAGGTGTCTGCCTGGACCATTGAGACAAAGACTTCCCTCAAGATGAGATGCTTTCTCCCTAGTAAGGTGAACTTCCCATTGCTCTTTTTTCTTAATTTAAATTGTTCTATGGTAATAAGAAAAAGGAAGTGTCTTTTTCCCTACCAAGGGAATTCTCCATTATTTCATAACTACTCCCTACAAGTACACACTGTAGATGCCTGTATCAACAATGTATATGTGAATGTGTACTTAATCAATCTATATCATTATCTAAATAAATAAATATATAATACAATCCAACTTGTTGCTAGACTCATTTTCGATCATATATTTTAATAGACTTGTGATGAAGAATCATATATCTTTAATCATCTAGGAATATTTAATTTTTCATATATATATAAAAGAAAGGAGAAAAATCACAAAAGGGATGGAAAAATATGTACATATTATGATAAATAATTTGCTTTTATCCAAGAAAATTTTCCTTCATATTACTTTTTAATGAGCCAGTGTATTTGAAAGAAGAGTTAGACTAAACTATGATGTATGTTGTATGATTATTCAGTCTTCATAATTTGGAAACTGAAGAATAAAGATAAGTAAAGCATATAAATGAGAAATCTTTCAGAAGTCTCATAACAGTATTTTATAGTAGAAAATGACTGAATTAAGTTGTTTTATTTTAAGAGATCAATAGCAATATTTGAAAGAGACAGTTCTACTTAACTCACAAAATCATCAACTTGCATATTGGTACAAAGGAAGACATTATTGAAATCAATAAAAT
Source organism: Mustela putorius furo (assembly GCF_011764305.1). Classification (NCBI taxonomy): domain Eukaryota; kingdom Metazoa; phylum Chordata; class Mammalia; order Carnivora; family Mustelidae; genus Mustela; species Mustela putorius. Next base: position 6,571,020 of record NW_025421397.1, read on the forward strand.
TTTAATGTTTATTTTTAAAAAGAAAGGAGTACAGTGAAAAGAAATTTTCATAACTTCACATTTGTCATAGAATCATATTAATTTGCTGTTGTGTGGAAAATAAGGTTCAACCCCCTTATTCTGAAGATGATGTAATTTGGTCCCAATGTTTTTTGTTTTTTTGTTTTTTGTTTTTTAAAGATTTTATTTATTCATTCGACAGAGAGAGATCACAAGTAGGCAGAGAGGCAGGCAGAGAGAGAGAGAGGAGGAAGCAGGCTCTCCATTGAGTAGAGAGCCTGATGTGGGACTCGATCCCAGAACCCTGAGATCATGACCTGAGCCGAAGGCAGAGGCTTAACCCACTGAGCCACCCAGGTGCCCCTGGTCCCAATGTTTTAAATGATTTATCTAGGTTCAAATACCTAACTAATAACAGATAATTGCTGGTGCTCTGAGTAATGCTTCAAATGTTTGACTTTTAATATTAGGACATTTTTTTCTGTTTTTTTTTTTTTTACATTAAAATAAACTATGTTTTCCAATAACTTTTTCTGGCAGTATTAAATTACAGATAGACAAATTGGAACTAAGCTCACAGCTAAGTGCACACTTTATAGTGCAGTCCAACAAAAGGAAAATAATTTTACAAGGAGAATGTTTGATTCTAGACCAAGTAGTCATAAGGAAAAATTTATCCATGATACAGGCACAGCAACAAAGTATAAAGGAGTGAGTAACTATTAATAAATGAATAATTAAATATAAGTGTCTGAATTAAGCCATATATTTATGCATACACAACAGCCCACATAGCTTCTCAAAAAAATGAAAAATTTAAAAAAAGTGATAAAGCCATCACTAGGATTTGATAGAACTTATGTGGCTTTACATTTTTACTTAATGTTACTTAAAATATGTTTTATAAGTAGAACAAATAAGTTTTAGAATTAAATAGATGTCAAATTTTTGACAGTTGTTTTTTAAATGGGAACATCTGCTGGCATTCACTTGAGATCACCTTTTTTAAAGCTGCTGAAAGAAAGGAAATTGATTTAGAATTGAATTTTAGAGAAAATGTCCAAATAAAACAGTTGTGAAAGATTTAGGAAAGTCTTTTCAGTCAACAAAATACTCCCTAAATATATCAAGCACTTGGACAAACCAAATCAACTCTTTCATGACTTCAGAAAGCCAAGAATTAATTAATACTTTATGTAGTAGCTGACTTTGAGATTTTTTAAAACTCACTTTCATAATATATTTGATTTTAGCAAACCCTTTTGTCTTCTAAGAAAAATATGTCAACCAACTTAAGATAAAACTGTAGCCAAAAAAAAAAGAAATTAAGATATGATATGTAATATAAATCATTAATCTACATTTTCTTAAGATTTTATAGTAAGAAATGGAAAAGCAAACAGAACAGGATGAGTCTGTCAATGGCAAGCTAGCCTGGTTGGATAAGCTTAATTATATTTATATTTCTTTATATATCTCAGCAAATAAATTAAAGAATTATATTCTAATAAATGGGCTATATTTTAACACATTTTATTTTGTGTCTTATTTCATGTAATTGATCAATTCTGGCTTTGGTTTAAGATCAGAATGATGCACACAGGTGAAGCAGAAAGGCTTAATAACATAACCATCTTAGTTCTAAAAGTCATGAAACTTTTGTATATAATGTACATGAGACAAAAAAAAAAAACAACAAAATAATAATCCTTCCTTTGTGCAGTTTCTTTCACTGTAGGTTTACCTCCTGGGTTCAAGAACAACAGCAAACAAATTGCTTACTGCCTGTCATGAACAATTACTTAATTTATGCCTTAATAAATTTTATTTCTGTATGTAATAAAACATTTAATATTATTATTTTCCAAATACTGTGTACAATTCAAGAGAAATTACAAAAGAAATTTATCTTGATTTTTATTACCCAGTAGGAGTGGTCTCAAAATTAATCAGAATGAACTTTTTAATTATATTATCCAAACAATTTAAGGGCTATTCTTTATATCTGCTTGATACCTGGATTTCTAAAATTGTGCATTCATTTTCTTGTTATGGATATAACTTATATTTGTCAAATTATTGTTAAAATTCTGAATTTTTTAGGCTGGGGATATTTGTATCTTTTGATAAAATATTCCTTTTATCATTTTGTAATAATTCACTAATGATCTAAAATATTTTTATCCATGAGTTCATTTTTATTTATTTATATATATTATATATAAATATAATATATTTATTTATATATATTTTAGTTTATATTTGTAAAAGCATATGTACATGCTTATTTATGTATTTCCTTCTTTTAAACCCCTTATTGAGATTGACATATAATAAGCTGTAATTACCTGATGCAGAGTTGGAATACTTAAAGAGTTGGAAAATAAGTATACATCTATGAAATCATTGCTACAATCTAGGCCTTAAACGTAGCCATCACCTCCATACAATCCTCTGTTCTCTTTATCACTGTCATTATTATAATTTTGTGATTGGAGCACTTAACATAAGATATGCCCTCCTAGGACCTTTTAAAGTATGCAATATAATATTGCTAACTACAGGCTCCATGTTGTAGAGTAGATCTCTAGGAGTTACTCAACTTGCAAAGGTGAAACTTACAACTTTGATACATTGTCATTCTCCAGTCCCCTGAATCCCTTACAACCATTAATCTACTCTCTGTTGCTATGAGTTTGACTATCTTTGATTTCTCATGTAACTGGTATCATGTAATGTTTGTTCTTCTGCGTCTGGCTTATTTCACTTAGCATATTATCCTTTAAGGTCATCCTTGAGATGACGCATGGATGACCATGGATGACCCATCCAGGGATTCCCTTCTTATTTAAGTGCAAGATTACACTGTACGTGTGTGTGTGTGTGTGTACCACTACATACACTACATCAAGTTAAAAAACTTTTGCACAGCAAAGGAAAAATCAGCAAAATAAAAAACAAACTGCTAATAAATTATTTCTTTCATGTATCATGCCTTTGGTGTTGTATCCAAAATGTCATTGCCAAGCTTAAAGCCATCTAGGTTTTCTCCTGTATAATCTTTTAGGATTTTATAATTTCACTTTTTACATTTAGGTCTGTGATCTATTTGGGGTTAATTTTTGTAAAGGTGTAAGATTTGTGTCTAGATTATTTTTCTTGTTTGCAACTGGGTGTACAATTGTTCCAACACTGTTGAAAGGACAATCTTTGTTCTATTAACTAACACCATAGTTATTTGGGGCTATTTCTAGTATCTCTATTCTATTTCATTGATCATATTTGTCTTGTCTTTCATCAATATTACCCTGTCTTGATTATTTTTGCTATATAGTAAGTCTTGAAGTCAGTCAGGTTTTCAATTCTCCAACTTTGTTCTTTTCCATCAATATCATGTTGGCTATTTCAGGTCTTTTGCCAGCTATCTTTCTGGGTTTTTTTGTTTTTTGTTTTTTGTTTTTTTAAGATTTTATTTATTTATTTGACAGACAGAAACCACAAGCAGGCAGAGAGGCAGGCAGAGAGAGAACGGGGAAGCAGGCTTCTTGCTGAGCAGAGAGCCCGATGTGGGGCTCGATCCCAGGATCCTGAGATCATGACCTGAGCTGAAGGCAGAGGCTTAACCCACTGAGCCACACAGGTGCCCCTATCTTTCTGTTTTTGATTACTGGTTTGATTCCATTTTTTGTCTGAGGACAGAGATTCTATGATTTCGATTATTTTAAATTTTTAAGGTGTGTTTTTTGGCCCCAAATATGGTCTTTCTTGGTGAATGTGAGAAGTAAGTGTATTCTAATGTTGGTGAATGCAGTAATCTAAAGTTGTCTTTTATATATACTTGATTGCTGATGTTGAGTGCTTCAACTATATTCTTACTGATTTTCTGATTCTTGGATCTGTCCATTTCTGAGTTGAAGTCTCCAGATATGATGATATATCCATCTATTCCTCTTCATAGTTTTATTGGTTTTTGCCTCACATAGTGTGACACTGTTAGGAGCATGCACCTTAAGAATTGTTATACTTTCTTGGAGAATTTACTCCTATGTCATTGTATAATGCCCATCTTTATCCCTGGTAATGTTCCTAGCTTAGAAGTTTGTTCTGTCTGAAAATAATACAGCTTCTCCTCTTTTTTTTGATTAGTGTTAGCATAGTATATTTTTCTTCATCCTTTAACTTTAAATCTACATGTGTCCTCATATCTAAAGTAGCTTTTTTGTAGACAAAATATATTTGGGTCTTGTTTTTTGATCCACTCTGACAATCTCTTTCAATTGGTGCATTTAGACCATTGATGTTCAAAGTGGTTTTCAGATATAGTTAGATTGTGTCTACCATATTTGTTACTCTTTTCTGTTGCCCTTTTCTTGTTCATACTCTGTCTTCTACTCTTATTATGCTTTTTGTGATTGAATCAAGCATTCTATATGACTCCCTTTTCTCTTTTTAGCATATTAGTTATACCTTTTCCCCCCCAAACTTCTTTAGTGGTTGCCTGAGTTTCCAACTACAATTTTATAGGTCATTCAAACCCAATTTCTTTTTTTTTTTTTTTTGAAATATTTATTTATTTATTTATTTGAGAGGGAGAGAGAAAAAGAGAGAGAGAGGACAAGCAGAGGGAGCTACAGGCAGAAGGAGATGCAGGCTCCCTGCTGAGCCAGGATTCTGATGTAGCAGTTGATCCCAAGACCGTAGGTACATAACCTGAGCTGAAGGCAGACATCCAACTGAGACACCCATATGTCCCTCAAACTCACTTTCAACTTACATTCTACCACTTTATGGGTAGTATGAGTACATTATAATAACAAAATAATCTTAATTCCTTCCTCTTGATGCTTGTATCACTGATGTCCATTGTATATTTGCTTATGTACGAATAATATGTAATTATTATTTATACATATGCCATACATAATATATACATGCATAATTGAATATAATCCTTAAGCATGTATAATTAAACATATTGTTGCTATTATTATTATTTTGAATTGTTATTTGTAGATCAAATAAGAATAAGAAAAATTAAAGTTTTTGTTTTACCTTAATTGATTCTTTCTTCTATTCTCTTTATTTTTTTGTAGGTTTTTCTGACCTATATTGCTTTTCTTCTCTCTAAAGATCTTTTAACACTTCAGTAAGGCAGACTTATTGGAAACAAATTCCCTCAATTTTGATTTGTCTGAGAAAGTTTTCATTTCCCCTTCATTTTTTTAAATTTATTTTTTATTTATATTCAGCATAACAATATTATTATTTTTTTCACCACACCCAGTGCTCCATGCAATCCGTGCCCTCTATAATACCCACCACTTTGTACCCCAACATGATTTCACAGGATACAGAATTCTAGGTTGGTATTTTTTTGCTTCTCTTGTATTCTTTTGCCTCAATACTTTAAATATTTTATTTCATTCTCTTCTTGTTTGCATGTTTTCTAAGAAGTCCGAGGTAGTTCTTGTCTTTGTTCCATTATAGGTGAAATATTTTGGTTTGGTTTTTGTTTCCTCTAACCTTCAGGATTTTTTTCTTTATCTTCGGTTGTCTGTAGTTTGAAAGTAATGAGTCTCTCTGTAGTTTTTGCAGTTATCCTTCTTGGAAAATATTTCTTCTATTTCTCTCTTCTTCTCCTTCTGATATTCCCATTACACAAATGTTACACCTTCTGTAATTGTCCCACTATGTGTGGATATTTTAGTCTGTTTGTTTTCCCTTCTTTGTTCTCTTTGTTCTTCAGTTTTGGAAAATTCTATTCAGATATTCTCTAGTTCAGAGACTCTCCTCAACCATTCAGTCTACTAATAATTCTTACCAAAGGCATTCTCCATATCAATTTCTGTGGTTTTGATCTTTAATATCTCCTTTGTTGGTTCTTCCATAAGAATTACATCTTTCTGTTTATATTGCTCATCTGTTCTTGCATGCTGTGTATTTCACCCATGAGAGCTAATGAATTATAGTTGTTTTAAATTCCTGATATTTCCAACATCCCTGATTTGTCTGGTTCTGATGCATGCTTTGTCTCTTTGAATTTATATTTATTGCTTTTTGTATGCATGCTTTATATCTTGACTGCGAGATATCATGTGCTGGGTAAAAGGAATTTCTGTAAACAGACTTTCAGTAATGTGGTGCTAAGGTATGGGGGGAAGGGAAGCCATCTGTAGTCCTGTAATTAGCTCTAAGTCTTTAGATAAGCCTATGCTTCTGGACTATTAACTTCACAAGTTTTTCTCAGGATTTTTTTTTCTCCCTCTTCAGATGGGAGAGAATGGCTAGAGTAAGTCAGAGTTAGGTGTTTCCCTTCCCCAAGTAATAAAGTAGCAGATTAGGATCTAGTTACCTAGTTTCTTCCAAGCGCAAGCCTTGTTAAGAATTGAGTACCCCAGAATATTTTAAAATGTTTCTTTTAACCCTCTCCATGTTGAAAGCAAGAGGAAGCTTTTCTCTGGTATTTACTGTGAGAATCTATTGGAGTTCCTTGAGGTAAATTTCACAAAATTGTTGAAGAATTGCTATAATTGGGTCCTCTCAGAGTTTTTAACTCTCAGAGCTGTCTACACTGAGCTTCCACCAATTCCTCAATTACAACTCAGGTTTTCCTTCCTTTGCAGGTCATTCTAGGATGGATCACTCATGAGTCTTTGCTTAACTAATCCATGACTCCACTCTTTGGTTGACCCTGTGACCTCACCTTTCTTACAGATCTTAGAAGAGTTGGTTTTTAGCTTGTTCAGCTTTTTTTTTTTTTTTAAGAATTTATTTATTTATTTGACAGAGAGAGAGAGAGAGATCACAAGTAGGCAGGGAGGCAGGCAGAGAAAGAGGGGGAAGCAGGCTCCCCACCGAGCAGGGAGCCCAATGCAGGGCTTGTTCCCAGGACCCCGAAACCATGACCCGAGCCGAAGGCAGAGGCTTTAACCCACTGAGCCACCCAGGTGTCCCGCTTGTTCAGCTTTTTACTTGTTAGGATAAACTGGCAATATCCATGCTCTTTATTTGCTGAATGGGAAACGAGAAGTTTGTCCTTGAATTTTGCTCTATTCTTTTTAGACTCTTTACTACAATATTGACAAGATTAGTGTGGACATCTTAGACTAGTTCCCAGTTTAGGTTAAAAGCATTTAATCTTCACCATTAAATATGATGTTATCTCTAGATTTTTTTTCAGTGAAGCTCTTCATGTGCCAGGTTTGATATCAATTATTTTCATGAATGGGTGTTAAATTGTATCATAAACCATTATGACATATATTTTAAAATATCATGTGTTTTTCTTTATTTTGTGTTTCTTTTTCAGTCTGATAACATGGAAAATTACATTTACTTATTTTCAAATGTTAAATAAACTTTAAAGCCCCATGATAAACCCCTATAGAACATGTTATACTGTTAAAACAGAAAGAATAAAATGTCAACAAAGTAAAACTATAAATCTGAAAGCAAAGCATAGCAAAAATATTTACAACTAAGCTCAAGCATAGAGATAAAAATAAATGAAAATAAATATTCCTATTTGAGAAATATATCAATAATAGAGCAAAAATGTATTTTAATGGTTTCTAGAAGAGAACCACATAAAATGGAGTTATTCATAAAGATTAAATTATACATAAGACAAAATAAAGACAAGTAGAAATTAGAAGTTTGGATCATGGTTTTAACTTCACATAAGGTAGATTTTGGACTAAAAATCATTACAGGAGACAAAAAGAATACTTCATGATGCAAAAGACTGATTACTGAAGTTGCAACAATTGTTAATGTATCTCTGTATCTGTAACATAACAGCAATTTCTATAAATCAGCTAAATAAGGAAAAGAAAGGAGAAATATATAAGCATACACCTTTAATAGAAGACATTCACACATCTATCTGAAACCCAGAGAAACATGTCTATTTTCAGGTGTTAAGGACAATATCTGGAATCAAGTTGAAATGTTAGCATCATCTACAAGTGAACTGCTACACGTTTAGAATGCCCTCAATGCAGAGTGTATGTAAAAGACAGTGAAGAAGAATGTCCTCCCAAAATATAATACCTGGGATGTATATCTGATAAGCATTTTGCCTATAGAAGCAATGGTCAAATATGTGGATCCATGCTGTTTGATATGAATTGGCTATTAATTTGGTTAAATGATAGGAGAACAAGATCAGAGCATTGTATAAGTATTGGACTTAGAAAATACATGTCACTGGGTCTGTCAGAAATGACACAGGATATAAGAGATTTGTGTTCCATTGAATGTTCACTCAATACTGATGAGGTCCTTAATACTCAGGTAGGCAAGATGACTTATTTTATGAAAATGACCTGGCTCTGTCTTAGCTATCCTAGTTTATGCTCAATAAGCTCATGAACGAAGTAGGGTGGTAAATATTTGGAGGTATTTGCTTAGGTTCAACTAGATGAATTTTTTCTCTCCAAGGCTGAAGTGATGCCAATATCCAAAAGCAGAGATCAGCTGAGAGTCCAAAATGATACCATTTCTCAGAGGAGCAGTAGATTGCTTTCATTCCCCCTGAAAAGATACTTCAGTTAGACCTAAATGTATATTCTTTGCCAAACTGTTCCGATATCCATGCCATCTGTTGATTTAGTGAGAGCTTTGTTTATACAGTGACCATAGGAGGGAGGAATGGAACAGATTTTCCCTCACTCCTCTCAGAAGGAATGAACCAACCTGGTGATCCTTGATCTTGGACTTCTGGCCTCCAGAACAGGGAGATAATAGTGTCCGTTGTGTAAGCCATACAGTTTGTGGTGCTTTGTCATGGGAATCCTAGGAAACTGGTATAAGAAACAAAAGCTTGATGCTGTATCTTTTTTCTTTTAAGTTTAATTATGAGTAGGAAGGTATTTTGGAATACTGAGTAGTGGGTTATTGCCTGTTGATGGTAATCACAAGTCCTGCCTTTATAAGCTTTCATCCGTACTATAGTTGATGGAAAGCTCTCTAGCTTGAAAGTCTCCACTTTAAATTTTGTCCTTAAAAGACACTTGCACAAAGATTTAGAAATTGAAAGAAGCCAGGTTTGTGCCTGCAGCAGTGGTAACTAAGTCCATTGGCTTTGGCAGATGATAGATGTAAGGTTTGGTAGGTAGGCTGTGGGCATCCCCTTCATATCCCCCAGCTGGTTGCTGCAGGCAGCTCACCTTATCCGCAGAGACTCCTAGTGATATCTGCATTTCCTGATTTCTTACACAGGATTTATGGATTCTTTGACCTTCTCACCTCAACATTTCTGATATTATTTTAAGACTCTAATTCCCTATATTACATCCCTGGCAGTTTGAAATACCTGAAGCAGTCTGTTTTCCTAAACCAAATGCACATTCCCTCAAACTTAATAAAAAAAAAATTAGAAATAGAAATCCTCATATAATCCAAAAATAATGAAAAACTTTATAGTATATGACTTTAAAAGCAAAATTGTATGACCTTTAGAATGAAAGACCTATTTTATTTTCCAAAGACAAATGCTAATTGATGTTCTGCTTATTCTAGCTTCACATTGTATTATAATATTTTGTGAAATGATATATATCATAAAGCATTAATGTTACTGTCTTGTCAACTATGAGTTGATAGTTCAGAGAACCCCCTGGATTAAGTATATTGACAGGTCTCTATGTCTTCAAAGTGATGCTGACTTATAAATGAGAAAAGTTAAAAGAGGTACCTTAGTTGGTTAGGAAATATTTTTACATGTTAGATTATTTCATGTGAAACAAACTGAGACTGCTATCAAACTGATTTTATCTTCTAGAAAATTATGCTACATTTTCTATCACAATAAAGACATTTATTATAGAAGCAAAGTGAGTCTAGTGCATAGTTGTCATAAGATAATAACTACTCTTGGGAATTACAGAAACTTGGTTAAGTTTAGTATCTTTTACTGCCTTAAGGATGTGGTTATATTATGACAAACAGCCCTCATCATTTCTTTTTAAAATATATCATTAGTATAGTATTTTAATACTATTAAATTTTAAGTTTAAAAATTCCCACATCGAAGAATTCTAGCTGTTAAAGCAGTTTAGAATGGTTCCTAAACCTTTCAGTCTTTGCTATAACTGCTATGCATTTCCTAGACTGAGCAGTATAGGGACATTCTGTTAGCCTAAATTTTCCGTCCTGGCTGCTATGTTTTCCATGAACTGCATGCCGATAAGGTTCAAATTTGTTTAAGGAGTTATGTTCAAGTGGAATCCCTAAATGGTACATGTATTCAGGATTAGAAATAGCTGCTATTAAAAACTCATTTTCCAAATAATTCCAAATTGATGATGCTAGGACATACCTGAGTGAATAAGGATGCTGCATTGTTCAGACCTCCACTAAGTCCATATTCTCTCCAAGCAAGTACTCAATTGTCTTCAGGGCTTTGTATTAGGTAAGATAAATCTATGGGTTTGCATATTTATAATTAAGGCTGATTTGTTTTAATCCCTGCCACAGAAAGTCCCATATCAGATGAGTATGCTTAGTGATGTTGTAAAACTAAAATAATTAGGTGGGTTCCTAGTTCCAGAACTTGAATGTCAAGCAGGTGCAGTAGGCTCTTTCTCTCTCAGTGAATTCAGCTATAAAACCTAAACAGAGCACATGGGGGAACTAGGTGAGGGCTCCAAAAGGTAAGCAGTAGCAGACATGCTCAGAAGATCAGAATTTCAAATGTCACAGAATTATTATTTTCCTCTCTCTTTTTTTTTTTTCTCAATCTGGTCTCAACTAATACAAACACAAAACTTAGACACCAATACAGTCACAGAGAATGCCAGAAAAACGTATGGTTCAGGCTTAATGTGCAAGAAAGGATTCTTCCTGTAAGGACAGTAGTGATGAGCAGGGCTCATAAGGCCTACAACTCTATACAAGGGGAAAATATTCTTTAATTCAAAAAACTGTATTACCAGATATTTGAAGAAGGCCTACTGATGTTTCTCTACCTTTGTCTTTCTGCACGTGTATCAGAATGGAGGTGCAGTCAAGAAATAGCACACTGGTGGGGAGAGGGAATAAACAGTCTCAGTTTTCTTGCTAATGGAGCTAAAAGAGCATCTAGCTAGATGACAGGAAGATGACAGAGAGGGAGGACCCAGGGAAATCAAACTCGTGGTTCATCCCTAAGGAAGCACATATGAATCTAATCCTAAAATTGCAAGAAAATATTTTAAATACTAAACAAAGAGTTAAATTACTGCTCAATTCTTAAAAGTGGCTACTGGTTGGTGGACAGACGGAGCAGGTCAGAATAGCACTGCAAACTCTTTGATAAATATTGTGAAAATGTCTATGCTACCTAAAACAATCTACACATTTAATGCAATTCCTATCAAAGTACCATCCATCTTTTTCAAAGAAATGGAACAAATAATGCTAAAATTTATATGAAAAATGGAACTGACATTAAAACCAAAACCCACAAAAGTCTAAAAAGAATATGTCAACCAAATGCAGCCATGTTAATTCCAGAAAAACAAAACAAAACAAACAAAAAAAAAAAAAAAAAAAAATCAAAGATAGAAACAAAAACACTTTCTACAGAAATTAAACAAGACAGTGCATCATAACTCAAAATTTAAAAATGTCCCTGGTATAACAAAAACTTATCACCAAAAACAAAAACAAAAACAAACAAACAGAATAAAAAACAACCCCAGGAAAATCTCTACAAATATCAGAGACAATCAAAAGATGTCAATGATGAGATAATATTAATGGTGAAATGCTTTGAAAAATAAAAATAATAATTAAATAAAAATGGCTATTTATAAAGTGTTCCAACAGTCATTGAGGAAGACTTGAAATGTAACAAGGTTAAAACATGCCAGCAAAGAAATATATGTATTGAGATGACATGGCAAGAGTCACTGACAGTGAAGATACTAAAAAATAGCTTAAATAGATGAGGTGCCTGCATGGCTCAGTTGGTTAAGTGCAGACTCTTGATTTTGGCTCAGGTCATGACCTCAGGGTCATGGGATCTAGTCCTGTATCAGGCTTGCACTCAGCATGAAGCCTGCTTGAGAGTTTCACTCTCCCCCTCCCCTTGCCTCTCACTCCTTCCCAGCTTGCATGCACACATGTGCAAGCTCTTTCTCTCTCAATATAAATAAGTAAAATCTTTAAAAAAAAAAAAGAACTATGACAATATCACATCCTAGTGAGGATGCAGAGTATATAGAACTCTACACATAGTCTACTGAAATGAAAAATTATACAGTCAATCTGGAAATAGTTTGGTAACATCTTTTATAAAGTTATCCATACACATACCATATGAATCAGCAATCCTACTTATCAAGATTTAACCTAGAGTAGTGAAAAGTTATGCTCACATAAAAACAAGTAAGCAAATGTTGATAGAAGTTCTATTTATAAAATAAAAACCTAGAAACAACCCACATGTACTTCAAATTGTGAATGGAATGGAAAAACAAAATTCAGTACATCTATACAATGGAATAGTACTGAGTAATCAAAGGGAATATTTATGTTTAGATACACAAAGTCGCTTGGCTCCCTACAGCGGGTTTTACTGATGTGCACAACCTGTATGAATTTTTTTTAAGATTTTATTTATTTATTTGACAGACACAGATCACAAGTAGGCAGACAGGCAGACATAGAGAGAGGAGGAAGCAGGCTCCCTGCTGAGCAGAGAGCCCAATGCGGGGCTCTATCCTAGGACCCTGGGATCATGACCTGAGTGGAAGGCAGAGGCTTTAACCCACTGAGCCACCCAGGTGCCCAGCCTGTATGAATTTTAATGACTAAGTGAAAGAAGCCAGTCTCAAAAGTCACTTACTGAGTGATTCCAGCTCATGACTTCCTTCACAAAGACCAAAAAAAAAAAAAAAAAAAAAAAGGCAGAAAACAGATCAGTGCCCACAAGAGACTAAGAGTAGGACAAGTGATTGATTACAGAGGGATAGCAAAGGGATCTTTGGAGGTGATGGGACTGTTCTGTATATTGATTGTGGTGGTGTTTATATGAATATACACACGTCTAAAATTCATAAACCTGGGCACCTGGGTGGCTCAGCCGTTAACTGTCTGCCTTTGGCTCAGGTCATGATCCCAGAATCTTGGGATCAAGCCCCGCATCAGGCTCCCTGCTGTATGGGAAGTCTGCTTCTCCATCTCCCATTCACCCTGCTTGTGTCCCCTCTCTTGCTGTGTTTGTGTGTGTGTCTCTCTCTCAAATAAATAAATAGATAATCTTTAAAAAATTCATAAAGCTGTACCAAATAATAAAGTTAATTTGATTTGGTGAGTGCTGTGAAGTGTGTAAACCTGGTGATTCACAGACCTGTACCCCTGGGGATAAAAATATATGTTTATAAAAAATAAAAAATTAAAAAAAAAAAATTAAAAAATTAAAAGTAAGAAATTAAGATAAAACACCTCTTGTGTTTAATTCTATTTTTCCCATGTTCTTTTTATTTTGTATATACCTTGTCATAATGACATATGGCATAAAAATGGTCAAAAAAATTTTTTTAAGTTCAATCTGGAGAATTAACTTACTATGTCTCCGTCAAGAAGGGCAGTATATTAGTGAGGATTTTATGTTTTAAGTAACATAAACCTAACTCAAAGTTCATTAAACAAGTAGAGCATTTAATAGCCCATGTTACTAAAACATTTAGAATTAAGATCTTCCCCTGGAAAGGTAACAACTTTCCAGGCTTCTGCAGTGTGCTGAGTGGTTCAATGCTATCACCTCCCAGGCTATTTCATTCTGCACTTTGCCATTGTTAGCTTTAGCAAATAAATGGCCTTTATTTTTCTCAAGGTACTAACCAATGCAGTGGCATCATATCCTTGCTCATCCAAGAGAGAGGGGAAGATAGGGAAAGAGAACAGGGAGGGAAAGAAAGGTAATGGGGAGAGAAAATGATTATTTCCAATCAGTACTAGTAATAATAATAATAATAATAATAATATAGTTGGGATTCACTTTGATGGGTCCAAATTAAGACATGTATCCTTACCTAATCCAATCACATGTTTAAGGGAGAACTTTGGGTTAACTGGGTGACAAGGGTTGTGGATTAATATTTAATACCATAGGCTAATGAGGACCTTTCTTAGACCAGAGGTGGGGTGGAATTTCATTTAAACTGTGTGACTGCTATACAATGTGGGTGTTACTTCAAAGAAAGAAAATCTGAGGGCTGTAGGAGGGAAGAAATCAATATATAAATGTTAAAACCAGCCTGGGTAGATCAAGCTGCTTATAACAAATCACAAGTGATTATTTAAATATTTGATAAATTAGCTAATGAAATACTACATGAAATGCCCTTAATTATATTTAATAAAAATGGTTTCAACTTGCAGCCATCTATTTTGTTTTTTTTTTTTTAAGGAAGGCCTTCATTAGGATAGCAACTATTCATTCAAATACGTTTGGTTTCAAAAGCCCATGAGTTTTGACCCACAAGATGATTGCTTATTACTTACAGAAGTTGGATTTTCTCTTAAAAATTGCATCTATATAAAAATCATATATTTGCTATATGTTAAAAACCATTATGGATAAGAGTACAAGAAAATAAACCTATTAGGTAAAAATGGCAATAATAGTAATTTCTTCCTGTCCACAAACATATTTCTATTATACCATTATTATGGTCTATCATATACAGCTCTACTTCACATAAAATGAATTACATCACAGACATTCTCGCCTCAATGTATCCATAGAAGATAAAAAGCAAAAGACACCATATAATAAAAAGTGTAATTTCACTTGCTCTAATTTTGCTAGAGTAGGCTCTTTAAAAAAGGATCATTGCTTACACAAATAATCCTATCTACTAAATCTAATTAACTCTGTAAGAAAGTTTTATTGTACTCTTATGTAGAAAAAAGACTATCCCTAGCAACTATTTGCATGAAGCATATAAACAAAGATGATGCTTCTAAGATTCTGTTCAAAACAATGAAAAATCTGTTCAAAACACATTAAATAGGACCTTTTGTAGAATTAATCATTCAACACTTTGTTTGGGTGGCTGTTCTTTCTTTCATGCTAAAGACTGGGAGTATGGTGTAGCAGCTGTTTGCCTTAAAAGTTTGTAGATGTCAGCCTCCCATGCAATTCAGTTTTGTTGCTATAGCAATCACTACAGGGAAAGAAAAATAAAAGAAAATTAATCTGCCTTACAGTTTAGGTTCCTAGAGTGCACCCACTATGTGGTAACTGCAATAATTAAATCTTATTTACTGTTTCTTTAAAACCTTTGATGTACCTGATGATATCATCACTGCCTGATTGAATTTTTAGGTAAGGGAAACAACCAAAATTAATTGCCCTAATCTTCGCTCAAGGACAACACATACATTTTTGAGATGAAACAAATTGTACGTGCATGTGTGAGTGTTTTATTTCAGTTTTAAACAGCTGGAGATTTTGAATTTCCTTTTCATTTCCTTTTCTCCATTATAAGAAACACATTCTCAGGGAGGGAAAAATTGTTGTAATCCAGAGGTTGAGATTTTGGATGTGAAGCTTGAAATGGACAGAACAAAGGATTTGCTCTTAAATTAACACAATTTCTCTCCTGATACCAAATGACAGCAGGAAAAGAAATTTCTTTTCATCTCAAGAAGCTGTATTTAAAGGAAGATATAGTTTAAGGTGGACCTGATGCATTAAATTCTAAGAGGAAATTGTTTTAAAAATTGCTTTAAGCTTTTTAATTTTTTAAATATATGCAAGAGTTAATACATAAATTAATGATCTATAAAGTATTATGTAGGAGTGTTCAGAACAACAAAAGAAAAATAACTTAAAAATGTATTATTAGTATTTTTATGACTTTGTTGCTATTGTCAGTTCAACAAGGAGATGAAAATTTTCATGTATCTCTTTGTAGGCATGAGTTTCTATCAATTAACCAAAGAAAAGTCCATCTTTAAGAAAATAATCAACTTTTAGTAGTCAGCTTCAATGCATGCTAACGTGTACTTATAATTATCTAAAATCAACATAAGATGTTTTTTCAATCCTCCCATTAATTGTTTTACTAATTCTTAATTGCTAATTTCCTTTTATACCCTTGAACAATTATTCTTATTTTTTGCTACTATCCTGTTAAATTTATATCCCTTTCATAAAGAGAACCTAGCTTCTCATTTTATAAACAAAATGGAAAACATTACTTATGTAATCTCCTAATGTTTGCTATATATTGCAATTATACAATTTATATAGCCATGCTCATTTTATGTATCCTTTCCTCTATGTCACTGGAAGTATCTTCTTCTGCTTCGCAGCAATCTTTGCACTTATTATTCTTAACCCCTTTTTTCTTCTTAGAAGGCTATAGATAAATGCAAATCTTTTCTATTACCCCCCTCAACTTTAATCTTGTTTAACCACAACCTATATACTTTGCTTTATCAAGCATATTCTACTAAGATAATGTTTGCTTCTAAGTCCCTGAAGAAACCTGCATGCCCCAGATTTTTGTGCTTTCCTTAACAATATTAAGGATTCTCCTTGTTAATACAGAGTAATTTCTGGTCATGCTTTAAGCATTATTTGAAAATCTCTGCAACCATTTATGTACCTCTTCTCAGTTTGGCTAGTAATCCAGGTTAATTTAAAGTTTACATAAAATGATTCTTTTTTTTTCTTTCTCTTAAACTCATCCTTAACTGGAAGTAATATTGATTATTTTTATTTAATTCTTGCCTCTCCTTCTATAATCTCCATTCTATACTCCTTCAATATAAACCCTTCAAGTAAGGAGAAAGTTTTTATAATCTTGTATTGAGAAAACTCTTCATCAATATACAAAATGGAATCTGATCTCTGATATATCTGAAAAAAACTACAATAGTATTTAGCTTAGCTTCTGAAGCTAACTTCTATTTTTTTATTATTAAGAAACTGATGATAACAATTAAAACTTATCTTTCAAGCCAACACACAAATACTCTTAATAATAATGTGAAAGCAACCGATTAAAATCAGGAAGTAAGATTATCCTATAATTCTGAGCCTATTTTAATTTCTTTCTAGGTCTAGATGTTCTCTCATACATTTTTCTTGGTCAGTGAAATCTGTGCTGGGATTCTCATTGTGAACTCACTGTACTTACTACAATTGTTTTATTTTTTCTTGAGTGTTTTTCATAGTTTAACTTTTAAAATATTTTTAAGTCAGATGTAAAAACAAATTCCAAAAAGCAAAGTCACATATATCATGGTATTTATTACACAACTTTAATAACCTTGTTTGGAGTATATCACAGAGAAACACTGCCCCATAGGTTAATGAGGTTGAGCCCCCCAAAATTAAAGCTTGTTTCTCAGAGAACTATTCCCCCTAATCAGCTAGTGTGTCTTTTCAGAACCCACTAGCAAATATATTAGCTGTCTCTGCAGAAGCCTGGACTCAAGGTCGAATGATACAGTTCTAGCCTATGAACAAACAAAGCCCTTCATTTCTTATCCAAAATAACATGCCCAAGACCCCATTTAGTTTATACCAGCCCTGGGGGGCACGTTCATTGACCCTTATCCTTGTCCTAAAAGAACCTCCTGAGGTTAGGGGCTGAATTTTGTCTTGTTCTGATGTGACATCTCCACCGCCAAAGTAAACGTGAGATATACGTTACATACATGTTTGCTCAATGAGTATGCTTCATCTTTCCTTTTTAATTAGACGTAATTCTCCCTACCCTTTTTATCACTATGGATATATCTCAATCCCAATAATTATAAAAACTTCTCTCCCCATTTGGGGAGGTGGATTTGAGACTTGTTCTCTCCTCTCCTCCTGCTTTGGCTGCCTCTCAAATAAACCCTTTCCTCTCGCATAGCTGATGTCTCAGTGATTGGTTTTGCTTGTATATAGGCAGATGGGAGTCACTGTGTATAGCAATTATTAAAATAACCAAATGGGGAGACCATTAGACTGAAGTGTCTCTTGTGCCCTCAAAGCCCAAGTAAGCCAACTAAAATCTTAACCAGAATAAATACTAAAAAATACCTTAAGGTTATGAAATCCAACCCAAGGAATAATCAATCACAAACAGCCAATTAGGCTTTCCCAAATAAGGTAATGTCTTAAACTACAACCAAATGATTGCCTCGATTTGCTTCTGCTTCTTTATAAAAAATTTCCCCTAGCTCCTTCAGTGGAGTGGTTCTAACCACTTTTGGTTTGGTGTCCCCTATTTGAAATCCATGTTTGCTCAAATAATGTCTTGAGAATCTCAGTGTGCCTCAGTTTATCTTTTAACACAACATACCTCATATACAAGATCATATAAAATGGGATGGATGGCTACTTACAGTACTCTGCAATACCCTAATGTGGGAAAGAATACCATTCCAGTGATTTTGCTTTGATTATTGTTCTGTTTTGGACGTAATTCCCAATTTTTATCCCTTTCTTCAGGGTTTTCAAAAATAGTTTTTGAATATTTATGTATTGTTTTTGTATGTCTTCTCATTTTCTTCATAGATATAGTTAGTTAGCTACACATTTGCAAACCACACACATGCTCATATATAAGCACATATAGATATTCTTATGTATCTATTTACATGTAGAAACTAATATAACACAGATACACATATTAATATCTCTGAATTTATATGACAGTGATTCATTTTTTACGTGATCCAATGTTGCTAAAATAATATTACAAACAAAATAATTAAATTAAGTATGCTTGTCTTGTTCTGTAACAATTAGGAGTTAGTTTTTGCTTGTCAAGCATACTAATGCTATCTTGACAAATCCAAATCTTATATAGAGACAAGATGTCATGTTTTATTTTTTAATTGGAAAAGAAATAGGGCAATGATATAAAATGTAATAAATTTATCCTTTAATCTATATAGATGGTCTTTCATGATTTAAAATTTTATAAGATCAATATCATAATATTATATTTTAATCTGTGAGAATTTATAAACGTATGCAGTACAAAAACTAAACTTGACTTTTTTCCAAATGTTTATTAGATTAATATTTATTTATCCAATAAAAGTAATCATAAATGTTCAGAGATTTTATTAAATGTGAATAATTTTTATATCTCAATTATACAACAAAGTAGTATTATCTAAGAAGTATTATCTAAGAAGAATCATTTTATATAAAGGTAGAAGAAAATTACATTAATGTTAAAGTATAGTTAATTATAAATCACACACTTAAGGGGCGCCTGGGTGGCTCAGTGGTTAAAGCCTCTGCCTTTGGCTCAGGGCATGATCCCAGGGTCCTGGGATCAAGCCCCACATCGGGCTCTCTGCTCTGCAGGGAACCTGCTTCCTCCTTACTCTGCCTGCCTCTCTGCCTACTTGTGATTTCTCTCTGTCAAATAAATAAAAAAAAAAAAAAAAAAAAAAAAAAAAAAAAAAAAAAAATCACACACTTAAATACATGGTAGGTTAATGTCTATGCTTACTACATTAGTCATAAAATGTTATTTTGAAAAATATACTGGAATCTAATAAATTTTGAATCAAATGATAAAAATATTGCCATCAGAAGAAATACTCAAACTTCAATGATCAATCACATATTTATGTAATGTCTGAAGTATGCTACCTATTGTGTTTAACTTGAAATCAAAGTAATTTGATAACAAATTCACTGTGTTTTAAAGAAACAATGGAAACAAATATCAGAATTGTGCCTACATGAGCACAATCTGTAGATTGTGCAGATTGGATGTATCCATGCTGTGATTAGAATAATATTACCTCATTCCCTCAGCAATATGTGTTCATCGGCATCATGAAAGCACTTATTAATTCCCCACACACCTTACATTAATTCTTAATTAGTAACTAAAAAATGTCAAAGCCAAATGGGAAATGCTGTACAAATTAAAAATAAATGAATTATTAGCATTAGTCACCAAAGGAAAACCAGAATTTTTCCTTACTCCATGGTATAGGGTACTGCTAACATTCATAATGAGTTTAATTATGTTTGGATTAGTAAATTTATGATAATTTTTCTAATGGGGGATTATAATTATGTATGAGTTGGTGATAAAAATGAGAAAGATGATTTGTTATAGGAAAATAGATCACTCTGAATATTTACATACCCATGTTAATTTTCTAATAAAAACCTCTGTATACAAGTAACCTCTTGTATACAGAACAACATTTTGAAAAAGAAATAAAAGGAAGAAGCATTTAAGGAGGGAATAAGTGTATGTATTTGAATTCAATTTGTCCAAACATTATAAATGTTCACTATAGGTTGTATTAATTTGTCCACTTGAATAAATGTAATAATTTAACTATTTTAAAGTATTTTATTAGAAGACATGGAGAGGTGAATTGGCTAAAAACCAATCAGTAAATTATACTAGAAATGAAAAATGGGAAAAGAACAAACAAGGCAAGAAAACCAACAGCAAAACAATAAATCTTGAGCATCTTAATGTATCTGTAGTTTCTAAAAACAGGAAACATCGAAAGTGCTGAATACAAGTATATTAATGCCAGAGGAAAAGAGATATGGTATATACAATTTCGGTCTTGGGCTAGGAAGGCCTTTAGGTACCTGACATACAAAACAGAATTTTTGAAGACAAATACTGGTAAAGTGGAATGCAAATGAATATTGAAAATATATGCAAGTAAAAAAATGTACTTAGAAAGGCAATAATCATTCTGGGGGGAAATGTTGCAATGAATTCCCAACAAGAGTTTACATCATTAACATATAGTAAATCCTATAAAAACATTTATATATTTGTTCACATATAATTTACTTCAATAATAATATTATATATTGGGGCACCTGAGTGGTTCAATGGGTTAAGCCTCTGCCTTCGGCTCAGGTCACAGTCTCAGGGTCCTGGGATTGAGCCCCACTTCAGGCTCTCTGCTCAGCGGGGAGCCTGCTTTCCCCTCTCTCTCTCTGCTTGCCTCTCTGCCTACTTGTGATCTCTCTCCCTGTCAAGTAAATAAATAAAACCTTTAAAAAATTATATATCTACATATATCATATATCTACATATATGCACCTATATCTGTCTGTATAGAAAAAACAAAATCAGACGTGTTCACAATTAATAAACTAAATATAAAAGTCCAATAAACAAAGACATTTTCATGTATGCATTATTTATTCTATTTTACAGATTTTAATTTTCAACATTTTAATGAGTATATCATGTTAATAGAAAAATCAAGCTGTAGAACGTCATGGTAAATATTGATAACATTTATCAAAGTCATTATTGCATACACATGTGCAGCATCAGGTTTTGCAAGCTGTTGACATGGAATGGCTCTCTAGTTATGAAAATCTCTTCTAATAAATTTACAGTTTACAATGTACAAATCTTACACTAGTTTGATTGAATTTATTGCTAAGTGTTTTATTATATTTGATACCATTGTAATGGAATTACTTTTAAATTTTTCATTTCATTTGTTACTGGTATACAGAAATGTGATTAATTCTTGTATGTCAATCTTATATCCTGAGACTTTGCTGGTACAAGGGATTTATTAGTTCTAGTTGTGAGGCAACTTCACAATTTTAGATATCGAGGATTATGTTATTTGTGAATAAAAGCAGCTTTACATCTTTCTTTCTGAAGGATTTTTAATTTGTTTCTTGACTTTTCTTTTTTTTTTTTTTTCTTCTCTATTGCACTGGGTAGAACCTCCAATGCAAAGTTGATCAGAAGTGACAGGAGTGAAATCTTTGCCTCATTCCCAATTTCAGAGGAGAAAATCATTCTTTCACCATCTATAGTACTCCTAATTATAGGTTTTTCTATTCCACTTTTTATCAAAAAAAAAAAAACACAGTTCCCTTGTATGCCTGTTGTAAATTTTTATTATGACTAGATTTTGGATTTTGTGAAATGGCTTTTGTGTACCTGTTGAGATAGTCCTGCATTTGGTCATTTGTATTATTAATATAGTGCATTACATTAATTGATTTTTTTGAACATTAAAGATAACCTCATTCCTGGGATAATATCATTTGATCATTTATATACATGGTCATATATCAAAAAAAGTGTATGATCCTTTTTATATATTGTTAGGTAGAGTTTGATAATATTTTCTTGTATATTTTTATCTATATTAATGAATGAAATTGATTTTAGATTTATCTTTTATATTTCTTTATCTGGTATCAGGGTAATACTGGCTTCTAGAACAAGTTGAGATGCATTCTCTCCTCATCTATTTACTGAAATGGTATTTGAAGGATTTGTATTATTACTTTTTAAAATATTTGTTAGAATTCTCCAATGAAACCTGGCTTTTTTCTTTATACAAAGGTTTTATTTCTGTTTTAATGATGCAAGCATTGTTATAGGTCTTTTCAGATTTTCTATTTTTTGCCAGTTTTGGTAATTTTTCCTTTTACAGAAGTCTGGTGATTTCATGTAAATTATATAATTTGTTGACACCAAGTTAATAACAGTGTCCCTTTATCATCCTTTGTATTTTTGTAAAATTATTAATTACATCTCTACCTATATTCTTCATTTTGGTAATTTCTATCTTCTCTCTTTTTCTACATCATCAGTCAAGCTAATTTGCCAGTTTAAAAAACTGTCCAAAGATCAGATTTATATTCACTGCTTTCTCTTTTTATTTTCTACTGTTTCATAGATTTCTGCTCTTTTATTATTTTCTTGGTTGGGCTTATTTTGTGACTAGATTGCTCTTTTCTGTGATTTCTAAAATTGGATCTTTGGGCTAATGTTTTTTTTTTTTCTCATTTCTAGCACAGACTTTTACAGTTATAAATCTCCCTCTAAACATCGCTTTAGCTACCTCTCATAAATTTCGATGTGTTGTACTTTTTATTTCATTCATTTCAGAACGCTTTCTAAATGCTTTTGTGACTTCCTCTTTGATTCCTTGGTTATTTATGTTTTTCCCTAATTTATAATTATTTGAAAATACACTTACAAATATAGCCCTTTAGTTGCTGATTTCTAATGGCATAAAGGTCAAACAACATACAGAGTTATTTCAATCTTTTAAAATTTACTGAGACTTGTTTTATGACCCAGTATTATGGATTTATCATGGAGAATATTCCCTGTGCCCCTCAGAAAAATGTTCACTGAGCTGCTGATGTGTGCAGTGTTCTCTTCATGTCAGTTAGATCACGTTGGCGAATCGTGCTGTTCAAGTCTCCTATACTCTTGTTGACTTCCTGTCCTGTTGTTCCATCCGTTATTGAGAATGTAATATTGAACTCTCCAACTATCACTGCTAGACAGTCTATTTCTTCCTTCACTTTTACAAGTGTTTCCTTCATGTATTTCGTAGTTCCGTTGTTAGTTGACAGTGTGTTTGGAATTGCTATAACTTTCTGATGAATTTGTCACTTTATCATTATAAGATGTCATTCTTGGTCTCTGATAGTGTTTCTCTTGAAATCTATATTGTCTCATAATATTATAGTCATTCCCACTCTCCTATTGTTTGTTGCATACTATCTCTTTTTTCATCCTAAACCTTCAATCTGCTTATGTCTGAGTCTACACTATCTCTCGCAGAACTCAGAGTTGGATCTTGTGTCTGTTTTTTTGTTTGTTTGTTTGTTTTTTAATTTGGTACAATTCCCTCTCCCTTGTGGGTAAAGTATTTATTCCACTAAAGGTTTGAATAGGGACATGCTGTGCCTTTGGAGTTCCTTTTATTTTTTAATTAAAAAAATAGCTATGAATCATACACGTCTCTTTCTTTCCATGTCCAATAATTTTTGTTGAAATGTAGGCATTTTAGGTAATATGTATTAAATCTCTGAAATCTGTTCCCCGTATGGGTGGCTGTGGTTGCTGTTGTTACTTTATTTAATTGTTTCACAGCTTCCATGGACTAAGTCCATGGAGGCGGTTTACCCTGTGACAGATAGCTGTTCATTTCTCTTCAGTTTTATTTTCTGTTCCGGGGTGTGTGTGTGTGTGTGTGTGTGTGTGTATGTGTGTTAAGCCCCTTCCTTCCTAAGGGTAATTTTTGTATCAGCTTTTTACTTTTCCCTAGTTTCTTTCATGTCCTTTGCATGTGCACATGACCTAACACTGAAAGCATGTGCGGATTCCCAGGGCGCTTTCCCTTCTAAGTGTTCATGTACACGGCCAGGATGCGTGTGAGTTCATCAAGATGACTGTGGCTTTTTCATGGTCCTCATTTCCTTCCTACCTTGCTGGTTATTCTGCCAGTCTACCCCTTGCCCCAACCAGGATTGCATTGCAACCTCAGGTTTACTGAAATATCGGTCTCCGTATATCATTCAACACAGAGATTTCAACTGTTTCTGACAAAGCCCAGAAGCATCTGGTTTCTTTCTTTCTTTATTTTTTTTTCCCTACTCTTTGCTCCAAAACAGACAGTTCCTTACTGGTGCCAGAGATGCCCATCTCCACTACTTACCCAAATCTGCAAAAACTACTGAGCTGACAGAACTGGAATGGGAGCCACCTCTGTTCTTATTTTCATCGTATCATGCATGTATCTCACTGTTATTGGTTGCAAATTTAACTGAACTATTACCAGATTTTAATTTCCTTGAGTGTGACACCAGTGTACTACCATCAGTGTGGGTATATAGTAGATATTTTGTAACTGTTAAACAGAAATAATTCCAGTCATACATCATGTGTATTACATATACATCATACATCATATGTATTAGGGTAACATTCTTGGAAATTTAATGCTGGAAAGATTCAACATTTAAAAATAGACAATAAAAATGATATTATTCATTTCTATATAATTTGAAAAATATTTTCAGTAACTTCAAAAATTGTCCATACTCTAACATTTCACTCATTGTAGCCATCTTTTCTTAAACAATAACAATTCAAATAAATTTAAATATAACTTGTTGCTAGACTTTATTCACATGAGAACCTTTATGAATATGCATTTTCATCAGTGCCATAACTGATATTGTTAAGCTTCATTTTGTTTACCTTGAAGATTTTAGAAACTCTCTGAATCATTAAACAAATCTTACAGTATAACCAGTAAATATTATTTTTTAGTGATTCTTTTTACACATTTACTGAAAATGACAAGAGATTGTATGTTAATCTCAAATTAGTCACAATATCTGATCAATTAGAATATTCAAATTCTTAAACATGATGGATACTATGGGTAACTTGATTTGACTATTAGATTGATTTCCTACAAAATTTAGAATTTCAAACTTAAGTTGGAATTTGTGAACCTAGGTTTTGGTCATCACAGTAAAAATTTCATACCATAACAAGTGAGTATTTAAATTATTTGGTAAAACACAAGAGGGGAAATCATCCTAGGTATCATATATGAGATTCTCTTCTTGACTAAGAATGAGCTAGTAAGTTAGAGTTCAGTTTCATAGAATATGCACCTTAGAGAATCATGTGTAGGAAAAACCTTCCTTGTTACGGTAGGACCTCTTTTGATTATAAGGATAAGGGCTAGGACAGGAGTCAGTAAATGTCAATATACATCACTAGAATTATTGCTACTCTTCTTAACCTAACAGAAACAAAATTGACTTTAAGTGGCAAGAATCCTATTTTCCGAGTGCGTTAGAGGTTTAGCATATACAAATTTTGCATTGGCCATGAGAATAACCAAACTGCTTAGCATAATAGACACAGAAGAATTTGTTTTACTCAGGAAGAAGGGTAAAAAATGGATGCTAAACCAGAATGGAGATACTGGAGAGAATTCAGGGAAAAGTGTGGATCCGGAACTGAATTAAAAAAAGGTAGAAGGTAGTCAAAAAAAGCTCTCAATTCAGATATTATGATCATCAAAATTATGGGGGACTTTTTTTAATTTTTTTTATTTTATTTTTTTTTTAAGATTTTATTTATTCACTCGACAGAGAGAAATCACAAGTAGTCGGAGAGGCAGGCAGAGAGAGAGAGGGAAGCAGGCTCCCTGCTGAACAGAGAGCCCAATGCGGGACTCGATTCCAGGACCCCGAGATCATGACCTGAGCCGAAGGCAGTGGCTTAACACATTGAGCCACCCAGGCGCCCCGGGGGACATTTATTTTGCTGCATTTTACTTTGTTTTGTTTGGGGTTGCTCTGGTATAATTTGGTATGTGCTATGTGATGTGATCTTCTCAAATGCCAACCAAAGAATTATTGAGTTAGAATCTTCCTTTTTTTTAAAGATCTTATTTATTTATTTGAGAAAGAGAGAATGAGAGAGAGCATGAGAAGGGGGAGGGTCAGAGGGAGAAGCAGACTCCCCACTGAGCAGGGAGCCAGATAGGAGACTCCATCTGGGGACTCTGGGATCATGATTTGAGGCAGTTGCTTAACCAACTGAGCCACCTATGCACCCTGGAATCTTCCTTTAACTGGCATTTTAACATGGTTTCCAGGTTATTTTAAAGCAAATGATATTTCCAAATAATTAGCATATATGACCAGAGTTCACTTTTTCTTGAAGTGCATTTTTCTGTCTTCCTACTTTTGGAATCATTTGGTCCAAACCTATAATCTAACTTTGTCTTGAGGTGTCAGTTCCTCGTCAAGACCTTAAATGAACATATGTATTTTTATTGGCAAACTGAGATGGGGGGTCAGTAATTGTTACTCCCATTGTGTATACAATACATTTCCAAATCATATCTGTGTATGAAATTAATTAATTTATAAGAATTTGAGAATAGACATAAATTGTCTAGTAGTCAGGTGGCTGTGCTTCTTATCCCATTTCTTCATTTTCTCAACAATGTTCTTGATCCTTGTAACAGATCTAATTTAATTGAACTCCTAATCTATTATACTTTTCTACTAAGATCTCCTTTGAACACAGTTGGAACATACCTGCACTTGCTGAAGAGGATAGATATCTTTTTTGTTTAACAATGGATGAAGGCTCTTCTTACTTAGAAATATTTATTATTAGTTCTCAAATGTTAACATCTGTTTCACAAAGATTTGGTAGGCTTGGCTGTATTTCATTTCAAGTAAGGTAGTTCTGTCCAATTTGAGCAGCATTATCCAAGAACCAGTGAAGAAAGAATCTTAAATTTCACGTGACAAACATATAAACCTGACTCTGAGAGATTCTGAAACAAGCAAAAATATGTCAAAAATTTTCTGTTTGAAGGTTGAAGCATGGGGCAAGGAGAGGCCATGCCATGATAATTTATCTTGTGGCTTCAAAACTCATTTGTTACAAAAGGGTTGAATTTTAGAGAAAAAAAATGACCTCACCTTTAAGATTATTCAATGAATTTATATTTAAATTATATTATGATTTACTATTTGAGCAAAATTGGCTGTAAGATTACCTCTGATGTATTTACACTTGCACAAAAAATCTGAGCTGCGGCATTAAATATTATATATTTAATATTATGTTTAATGTTTAATATCTAGCTTTTAATAAAGCTAGATTATAACATTAGGTATATAACTGTGATCAGGTTATACAGAGAGCTCCTCAGATCCCACCTTTTCTTTGTGAGGATGTTGGGTAGTACCTGTTTTACCATTCAGAAATTTTTATTTTTCCAAATTTCCACTAGGGAAAAACATCTACACTGGATGATCTATACCATATCAAAATAATTTAACACAATATATAATGCAGAATTTTTTTTTTTTTTTTTGCAAGACAGAAGCTTGCATGCTGGATTCTTTTTTTTTTTTTTTTTAAGATTTTATTTATTTGTCAGAGAGAGAGAGGGAGCGAGAGTGAGCACAGGCAGACAGAGTGGCAGGCAGAGACAGAGGGAGAAGCAGGCTCCCTGCTGAGCAAGGAGCCGGATGTGGGACTTGATCCCAGGACGCTGGGATCATGACCCGAGCTAAAGGCAGCGGCTTAACCCACTGAGCCACCCAGGCGCCCCTGCATGCTGGATTCTAAAGGGATATGAACTAACTGAAAATGGTAATAAATTATCAAAAGATCAGCTTTATAAAAGTTTTCTGGGATTCTATTTGAAATAGAATCCAACCAATCTTACTTAATAAGTTTTTGATGGTAATATTTTAGAATCTCTATCTTTGCCAAATGCCACCTTTGAATCACATGAACACTAAGGTTCAAGAAAGATTCGATCAGTTTCATACCACCTCACTATAAAGAACAATAATACATATCCCTGACTTCAACTTTAACATCATATCTTCCTCAAGATACTAAATTTGGTATTCTGAGCTAATATAATGTACTTTAGCAGTACTTCATTAAATACTAACTGTAATGAATTAAAACCTCTTTCTATTATTGGTTCTTTAGATCACAGGAGGAAAAAAGGAACTTTGCAATAAGACTTCCCCCTTCTTCTGGATATGATGAACTTATTTTTAAATTAAAGTAATTACATTTCCAAGGTTATGTAGTGTCAATAAACATAATTTTATTTCCACAGAAAATGGACACAATATATCTGTTCTCTAAAAAAGGTATTTTTCAAATATGTAACTTAAATTGTATTCTAGCTCACACAGAGATTCATCGTCCAGCATAGTTACAGAGAATGATATATCTGAAGAAAAAAAGAGAAGCTATTCTAATTTTAATAAAGAAAGATGATATTGAGTAGAAAGGACATTTGTAATTGATCTTTGAATCAATTTCACTTTGTGGATATTTAAACTGAGTGAACAGGTGCTTTTGTATGGCTTCTATTACTACAGTGTTCCAATTAAACTGATTTAAGTGATCAAATCCTTTGCACTGTATGGAGTTTCCTCACATAATTTGCTTTGGCCATTCTAAACGTGGCCTGCTTCCTAACTGAAACTGAATGAACCTGTATTAGAAGCAATTCTTAAAAATTAACATTATAGAATAAAATAATATAAATTAACAAGTATGGCACTAGTATTATAGGAAAGTACTTTTATATGAAAACATAATTTTCTTATAATTCCTAGCAGTTAATCAAAATTGAATTATCAGAAAGAATGATTGAGTGGAGGTTATATCAAAGATTGTATTCTTTCCTATCATTGTGAAAGATAAAAAAATTCCAAGGGTCACCTTGACTAGAAGAATAGAGCTAGAGTTTGGATATAACACAATTCTTGGATATAACACAATTCTTAAAGCTTTTTCGACTTATAAAATCTAACAAAATCCTCTAAACTGTCCCTCTTAAAATCAAGATAAAGAAAAAAGAAATTTGGGAAAGATTTTATAAAATTAAGCTGTGGTCAATAGGAGGGACAATAATTTCCAGATTATAGAATTTTGCAATAAAACTTTTAAGTAGTGGGGGCCATGTATGTAGTAAAATTTTAGCCTAAATTTGTGCTTTTAGAAAATATGCAAAGGACTACTTTTAAGGAAAAACAGATAGTATTGAAGGGAGGCGAGACAAATCCATGAATAATTTCCTGGGTTTCCCCACCACTCTCTCACTTTAACTGTTAGAGCAAGTGGGCAGACAATTAGTAAGGATATGAAAAACTTGAATAACACAATCATACAAATTGACTTCACTGATATTTAACATTACCTTCATGCAATAATAGAATACTTCTTTTTTTAAGATTTTGTTTATTTGTTTGAGAGAGAGAAAGCACATGCAGGGGGAGGGTTACAGGGAGAGGGAGAAGCAGACTCCCTGGTGAACAAGGAGCCCAAGGCAGGGCTCAATCCTGGGACCCCTGAGTTGAAGGCAGATACTTAACTGACTGAGCCACCCACGTGCCCCAATAATAGCAGAATACTTTCAATTTCACATGTAATATTTACTATCACAGGCCATATGTGGGCCATAAATCATGTTATAATAAATTTCAAAATACTCAAGTTCATAACAGAGTTAAAAGAGATGAGAATAACAAAAACAAAACCTGGAAAATTCCTGAATATATGGAAAATTAATAACATGCACAAATAATCCATTAATTGAAAAAGTTTTCAAAGGAAAATTTTAAAGCTTTTGAACCAAATAAAAAATGAAAACAACATTAAAAACTATGTGAGAGGGGCACCTGGGTGGCTCTTTGGGTTAAAGCTTCTGCCTTCAGCTCAGGTCATTATCTCAGGGTCCTGGGATTGAGCCCCACATTGGGCTCTCTGCTTGGTGGGAAGCCTGCTTCTCCTTCACTCTCTCTCTCTGCCTGCCTCTCTGTCTACTTGTAATCTCCGTCTATCAAACAAATAAATAAAAATCTTAAAAATAAATAAATAAAAAACAAAAACTATGTGAGATAAATCTAAAGCAATATTTAGAGACAAATTTGCATCTTTAGATTCCTGTATAAGAATTGAAGGTCACAAGTCAATGACATCCACTTCCATGTTAATAAACTTTAAAAAAGAGAGAGAGAGAGAAAGATACCCTAATGAACAGAAGGGAAATAATAAAGTATCCTCACATGAAGTGAACAGTAGAAAGAAATTACAGATCTTAACAGAAATCAGTGAAATAGAAAAATGGAAAGCAACAGAGAAAAACTGATATAACTAAAAAGTGTTTCCTTGAGAATATTTACAAAAATGAGGATTTTCTGGTTGGATTTATTAGGAATGAATGGAAAACAAAAATTATCAGGAATGTAAATTATATCACTATAGTTTCCACAGATGTTGAAAAAATAATGAAGGAATATTAGGGAGACACCCCATATACAGCAATACTTTTTATAACTTGAAGAAAAAAGATACAAACTACAAAAGCATAGTCATAGATGAATGAAGCAGCTTTTTTAGTTCTTAAAAATTATTTTTTCTAATTTCAAACAAACAGTTTTATGTAACCTCCATCAGAATACTGGGGGAAAGTGACTATTTTGCAACTTTTTCTATGAATTCAGAATTACAACAAAAGCAAAGAAAGTATTTGCAAGAATAGAAAAACAGAGCATCTTTTGAATGGTTGGAGATGTGAACATTAGCAACAACAAAAGCAACAACAACAACAAAAAGCATGTAGAATCCAACAATAAATAAACAGGGTAATTTTTCATGAATTATAGTTTATCCCAGTAATGCAAGGTTGCTTTAATATTGGAAAATCAATGTAATTCACCATATTAACAACCTAAAAACAAATACATGAAAAAAAATACATTTATATGTCTTTCAAATAGCGGTAATAGTTATTAAAAGTCAAGATCCACCAAAGAAATAAATTTTCAGCAAAGTAGGAATAAAAGGGTATTTACCTGATAAGGGGAATCTATGAAACCCTACAGCTGATATGTAACTTAATAGGTAAAAAGGGAATGCTTTCCCTCAAAGACCGAGAGCAAAACAAAGATATGCCTGCTCTTCACTTGTAATTAATATTGTACTGAAAGTTCTAGCCCACTCAATACTGCAAGAGAAAGAAATAATTGGCTTTGGATGAAAAATGAAGAAGTTACAAACTCTTTCCTGAAGATGGCATGATCTACAAAGAATGCCACAAAATCTACAGAAAAACATCTTGAACTAATAAGTGAGTTTAATTAAACTTCATATAAGACAAAATCAACATACATAATTACTTTCATATCAGATACCTGAGGATAATTTTTTGTTCTCGGAATTTCTGGTCTTGTTTTATAGAGGCTACTAGGATAATGGACACCTTGCTTCATATTCCCATTTTAGTAAAGCGTTCCATGGTATAATGATTTTATAAGAAATATTTGGTTTCCACCCACAGTTCTTGAAAATGATTCAGGGACACCTGGGTTATTCAGTCGGTTAAGTGTCTGCCTTCGGCTCAGGTCACAATCCCAGGGCACTGGGATTAAGTCCCACACTGGGCTCCTTGCTCAGCAGGGAGCCTGCTTCTCCCTCTGCCTTCTCTGCCTGCCACTGTTCCTGCTTGTGCTCTCTCGCTCCAACAAAAAAATAAAATAAAATAAAATCTTGAAAGAAAGAATGAAAAGAAAGAAAGAAAGAAAGAAAGAAAGAAAGAAAGAAAGAAAGAAAAAGAAAGAAAGAAAGAAAATGTTTCAGAGCCATAAATGTGAAATGGGTGTCTTATTATTAATCCAGGTGACTTTAGGATCTAATCCAAGGGTTGTGTCTGGTTGCCATGAGGAAAACCATGTGACTAAAGGGTTAGGATTTTCATCCCACCTTTGACTTGAGGGAGTGGATAGAGGCTGGAAATTGAATCAGTCAATTGCCAATGACTTAAGTCAATTATGGCTATGCAATGAAAACTCCATTACAAAAAAAAAAAAAAAAATGATGGGATTCAGAGGATTTGCATGTTGGTGAACATATGGAGATGGACTGGAGAGAGTGGTAAGAATGGGGAAAGCATACCAGCTCTGTTATCTTTCCCCATATCTCACCCTATGTATCTCTTCTTCTGATTATTGATTAATATCATCATATCCTTTGGTAAACTGGTAAATATAAGTGTTTCCCTGAGATTTGTGAGCTGCTCTAGAAAAACAAAAGAACCTGAGGAGGATACTCTTATTACCTCCAATTCATAGTTGGTCAGAAGCACAGGTTAGGGTGCCTGGGTGGGTTAGTCAGTTAGCCATCTCGCTCTTGATTTTGGCTCAGGTCAGGATCTCATGGATCCTGAGATGAAGCTCATCTAGGGCTCTGCATTCAGCAAGGAGTCTGCTTGAAGATTCTCTCTCTCTGACACCCGCCCTACTCACATGCACATACTCTCTCTCCCTCAAATAAATAAATAAATCTAAAAAAGAAGAAGCACAGGCAACATCCTAAGGCTTCTGACTGTCCTCTGAAGTGGGGATTTGGGGGCAGTCTTGTAGGACTGAACCCTTAATCTGTAGAATCTGCTGCTGTGGAGAATATCAGAATTAGGTTTAACTCTCAAATACCTTGCTTGTGTCTAAGAATTGCTTGGTTTTTGGCGGGGGAGGAATCTATCTCCCATATTGGAATTGGGTCCAGTAACACCAAAAGAGATATAATGTTTGATCTCACAGATTTTCTTCCAAATCTGAGCATAATTGTATGTGTCTATCAGATTTGGACTTTTAGGTAAAGTTCTAACATATAAAACTCTAAATAGCATCCTGTTATATAAGGTTCAAATTGTCTATCAACTTTTCATATTAAATTCTAAAGTGTTCTATATAAATTATATCTAACCTCATAATATTTACCCAAAAAAGTAAATAAAAGTATGTTTGATATGTTAAACATAAAAAATTATCCATGAGATATTTTCTTAGTGATGCATACATTACAACATGGTGTCTTTTGCAGAAAATAAAAACTTTCAGGGCATATTTAGCATAATATGGTCTAAATTATTATGAGGTAGTAGATATATCTAAAATATAGAGTAGATAAAATAGTAGAATTTTACAATAAAAACCATATCAAATATAAACTATCACACTAGTTTTTAAACTTCACACCTTGAAGACATTTGCAGTTTCCTGGAGGTATCATATGTGCCATTTTGGAGGACCGAGTACCTGATAAACACAAGGCCCTAAAACCATTTAACAAGAGCAACCTCACTTGCATTTTTTTATAAATCAAATTTCTCTAAAATTATCTTAAAATTATCTTAAAAATGGTTTCCACTGATAAAATATTGAAAAACCACTGATCTAATTCTATGACTCATAGCCGTGCTAAGATTCTGAGGAGCTTGAACTGCTGTCCAGAGTGGTTGTACCGGCCACTTGGTGGTCAACAAGGGAACAGACTGGGGGCTCCTGCTCACCTGCTTCATGGTTCTAGGTTCTGCTCCTCCTCCTCCTCCTCCTTCTTCTTCTTCTTCCTTTTCTTCTTCTTTTTTAAATTAACTTATAATGTATTATTTGTTTCAGGGGTACAGGTCTGTGAACATGGTTCTAGGTTCTTTTAACTTCAGTTAAGTGACAAAATATCATTTTGTTGTTAATATTTGAAATAATTATTATGATTAGCAACTTTTGATAATTCTATTTTAAATAATCCTCATCCATCAGGTTTTTGTTTCTTCTGGTCTTTGAAAAATAAACCAGACCATTGATGTGGAAATATAAATGACAATTACAACTCTGGGAAATAATTACAGTTGTATTTCTTTGTAGTATATTAAATCAGTAAGATCTTTCAAGTATTTAATTTTCTTTGAGTCATAGTCAGTGAACCAGATTCTGTAATGATATTTTCTCTCCTTGATCATGAAATTTTCTATTCAGCAGAGTAATAAAATAGCTTATTAAGAATATCTCCAGCTTGAGGGAAAGACAATAATGAAACTTTCTCCTTAGACACATTATGCACATACACCATTAGACTCTGGAAAATAAATTGCTTCCTTTAAGCTACCAGGTTATTACTTAATAATGCACCTTAAACACTCAAGAGTTTATTCCACACATATTTATTGAATGCCGGCCATGTGACAGAGTGTAAGTCACTGAATATACAAAGCCAGTCCATACAGGCTCAATGCCTACCACCATCCTCAATGTTTCAGTTTGTGAGACTAGGAAAAATGAACATGTTAACGCATAATTGCAATTCAATCTGTTAAGTGCCCTGTAAAATAAATACAATGGTTATCAGCACAGCTGGGGAGGGAAGTGGGAATCTCTGGTCAGAACATTACTAGAGGAAATTACTAAACTTAGATACAAAGGAGTCTGCCTTGTTAGGCAGTGTGTGTTGAGACATTCTTCCTAAAACACCAAGAAATGGATAATATCCATCTTTATACCTTCGATTTACACATAAGGCACAGAGAGGTTGATAACATGCCCATGTTCTTAAGTGGTAGTCTAGAGTCTGGAGGCTCAACTTGGACAATCTAATTGTGGAGTCCTGCTTTTTCCTACTGCCTAGCAAAACACTAAAAGGTAATACTGATAGTGTTTTACAGTATAACATAGCTAGACTCTCTCTGAATTATCATATATATGTGTGTGTGTGTGTGTAGATCCTATTATGATTTCACTGACCGTAGTAGTAATTATCATTCTTATTACAAATATTCATATTCTATCAAATTAATTTATCCTTTAGTTATTTTCAACTGATTACAAACAGATGGATCAGAAGGTATTCATTGTTTCATTAATCTTGTGTGTATTCCTGTTCAAAAAATTGGTTTATTTATATTTAAATTTCCTTATAGGTGTTCATATTTCTCTTAATTCTCCAATAAGAAACTTAACAATAAGTATACCAGGGTAGCTTATTCTTGATTTAACAGAGGGGAGTATATAAATTAGCAATCATGTAAGCTAACTAAACTTGTGTTCTTTATTTGACATGACTGCCAGAGCCACTGTTCCCGGTGGCATTTGTGACCTCTGTAAAGAACCTCTAAATTCTGAATTCCATATCTACCCTGAGAGATTTCATGTTCAGTCATTTGAAAAGCTTGAACTATAACTTATAGGATATGATTTTTAACTTTATCAGTTATTACTATATTTACCCTAATCATTGAGCATCAGCTATGATTTACTAGGAATTCTAAACTAACTGAAATTTGTTCAAGAATATTTCAGCAGTAGTGCAAATATATATATTTGCAAATAGAAGGAGTGCCAATGGACTTACTTCCCTGGAAATTCAACAATAAGTCTCCCTTTCTGACTTCCTGAACTCATTCTTACTTTCCCTATTCTCACAAATTGTTTGCTATGAAACACTCTTTTAATTTTTTTTTGTTGTTGTTGTTGTTCCAACTTAAGACATCTTAGCTCAGTGGATAATGTAATATTAGTCATATACACAGGTTGATAAGCCCATAATTATGGGCTAAATTGTGCCTCCCCATCACCAAAATTCCTGTGTTGAAGTTCTAAGCCCCATTACCTCAGAATACAACAGTTTTAAGAGATAGTATCTTTAAGGGCTTCTGGGTGGCTCAGTGGGTTACAGCCTCTGCCTTCAGCTCAGGTTATGGTCCCAGGGTCCTGGGATCAAGCCCCACATCCGGCTCTCTGCTCAACGGAAAGCCTGCTTCTTCCTCTCTCTCTGCCTCTCTGCCTACTTGCGATCTCTGTCTGTCAAATATATAAATAAAATCTAAAAAAAAAAAAAAAAGAGCAAGAGAGAGAGATAGGATCTTTAAACAGCTAATTTGTTTAAAATGAGGTCATTTGGGTACGCCCTAATTCAGTATGACTGTTTCCTATGAATGGAGGAGATTAAGTGACAGTTATACACAGAGGGAAGATCATGCAAAAACAGGAGAAAAGTGACCAGAAGAAACCAAACCTTCAAGAAGATACCAAACATGCTAACACCTTGAACTTGGACTTCTACCCTCTGGAATTATGAGAAAATACATTTCTGTGTTTTTTTGTTTGTTTGTTTTTTGTTTTTTTCTCCAATGTCCTTTTTTTTAAAAATTTATTTATTTTCAGAAAAACAGTATTCATTATTTTTGCACCACACCCAGTGCTCCATGCAATCCGTGCCCTCTATAATACCCACCACCTGGTACCCCAACCTCCCACCCCCCTGCCCCTTCAAACCCCTCAGATTGTTTTTCAGAGTCCATAGTCTCTTGTGATTCACCTCCCCTTCCAATTTCCCCCAACTCCCTTCTCCTCTCTAACACCCCTTGCCCTCCATGATATTTGTTATGCTCCACAAATAAGTGAAACCATATGATAATTGACTCTCTCTGCTTGACTTATTTCACTCAGCATAATCTCTTCCAGTCCCGTCCATGTTGCTACAAAAGTTGGGTATTCATCCTTTCTGATGGAGGCATAATACTCCATAGCGTATATGGACCACAAACTGGGGGCATCACATTACCTGATTTCAAGCTTTATTACAAAGCTGTGATCACCAAGACAGCATGGTACTGGCATAAAAACAGACATATAGACCAATGGAACAGAGTAGAGAGCCCAGATATGGACCCTCAACTCTATGGTCAATTAATCTTCAACAGAACAGGAAAAAATATACAGTGGAAAAAAGACGTCTCTTCAATAAATGGTGCTGGGAAAACTGGACAGCTATATGTAGAAGAATGAAACTCGACCATTTCTGTGTTTAAACCATCCAGTATAGGTACTTTGTTATGGCAGATTGAGCACACTAACACATTAGAAGAAGGAAAATAGTATGTTCTTTTCAGAGTAATAGCCACTGCTTTGTTCTCTATTAAAATTCCACATTATGAGCACTAGATGCATGTTAGTCCTGTAGCCAACATCCATGAATGTAACTAATATTCATGTTAATTATGAGCCCTGTGATAGCATCCATATTAATGGTTCTTACCAGTTTCCTCAAAAAATGAACATGTAAAAACAGATCAAAGTGGAAATAAAGAAGAATGTGAAATTTTCTTATGCTTTTCAAGTGTCAAATTATTGACTTTATCTCTGACAATTAGTGCTCATCTAAATTAAAGAATACAATGCTTCTCTTAATCTCACAAAACAAACTAAGGGTTGCTGGGGGGAGGGGGTTTGGGAGAAGGGGGTGGGATTATGGACATTGGGGAAGGTATGTGCTTTGGTGAGTGCTGTGAAGTGTGTAAACCTGGTGATTCACAGACCTGTACCCCTGGGGATAAAAATATATGTTTATAAAAAATTAAAAAATTAAAAAAAAATGAATACAATGATTTTAAAATCCTAGTCCTTTTGCAGTTCAGGAAGATAAACTAATGGCTTAGGTATATTTTCTCTGATATGACCTCACTTGTTGAGCTTTATCATACCCAGAAAACAAATACAAACTCTTTATATGTAGCTTCTTATGTGTGCTGTATTTGTGGTATTCTGTGGCTATTTTTCACAAGTGTCTTATAAATATCATAGTCTAGGGGAGGTATGCAAGCAGGAAAAGGGAAATGTAGAAAAGAAAATTAGGCCCACAGGGACACTGGTTCTGATATTTCAAATTGAGTCTACAACTTGAAAAGTTCTATAATTCTACTGCCACATTGCACTATGTGAGAAAAGTTGCTGTATACACTGACATAATGGAGGAACAGCATAAAGATCTCAACACTTCAATTAAATGTATGGTGTTATACACAAGCAATGAATCATGAAACACTACATCAAAAACTAATGGTACTGTACGGTGACTAAGCTAACATAATAAAAAATGTTAAATAAATAAATAAATGTATGGTAAGTCTAATTCTTAGTTTCTTTTTTTCTTTTTTCCTTTCCCCTGGAGATGTCATCTATTATCATGATAAATAACAAATAAATAGTATTATATCTTAAATCTCATCAGTAATCAAATATTTTACAAAGAGTTCAGGTATTTATGCTAGTCACGTTGGTTTTAAAACAAAGAAGTAGAAAGAAAATGAAGACAGAAATAAAACAAAGCAGAAATAATACAAAGGCAGATGCAGTTCCACAAATTTAAGCAAACTATTCATACATATAATAAAGTATTAAATAATAATAGCTGCATTAATAGAACACTAATAAACACTGGTTATTAGGACACTTTGTAAATATGCTAATTCAGAAAGAAGGACATTTTGTAGATATGCCATTAGATGTTATTATATATGCTTGTATATTTTAGAATATTTATGTGTTTCAAAGATATTGCTAAGGGATATCTAGCTTTAGTAATTATTTGATGCTAGCACATTTAAATTATCTACATATTAAATTATCTATGTTTTCTAATGAAAACTGACTAGAAATACATAGTTTTCTTATTTCATATAATTAGCAGACAAATTAATATTCTATAAGTTTTTATTTAACTACAGTTAGTTAACCTACAATGTAATACTAGTTTTGGGTGTATAATTTTGTGATTCAACACATTCATACAACCCACAGTGCTCATCCTAAGTGCCTTCCTTAATCCCCATCATCTATTTAACCCATTCCCCCCACCAACCTCCCCTCTGGTGACCATCAGTTTATTTTCTATAATTAAAGAGTCTGGTTCCTGGTTTGCCTCTGTCTTTTTTCCCCTATGTTCATCTGTTTTGTTTCTTAAATTCCACATATGAGTGAAATCTTTCTCTGGGGTTTATCTTTCTCTGACTGACTTATTTCATTTAGTGTAATACTCTCTAGTTCCATCCACATTGTTGCAAATGGCAACATTTCATTCTTTTTGATGACTGCAGTATTTATCTATATCTATATCTTCTTTATCCACTCATTAGTCGATGGAATTTGGGCTTTTTCCATAATTTGGTGACTGTAGAAATACTGTTATAAATAATAGGGTACATGTATGCTTTCCACATAGTATTTTTGTATTCTTTGGGTAAACACCTAGTAGTACAATTGTTGCATCATAGGGAATTTCTTTTAAGTTTTTGAAGAACCCCCACGGTTTTCCAGAGTGGCTACACCATTTTGCATCCCCATCAACAGTGTAGGAGGGTTCCATTTTCTCCATATCCTTGCTAACATTTGTAGTTTCCTGGGTTAATTTTAGCCATCCTGATGAGTGTGAGGTGGTATCTGATTAAGTATTGATTTATACTTCCCTGATGATGAGTGATGTTGAACATCTTTTCATGTGTCTGTTGGCCATCTGGATGTCCTAATAGATACAACTTAGTTAAAAGACTCCAAAATGTATGGAAGTAAACCAAATGTTAATACTGCTGATCATAATGAATATATCAGATAAGACAAAATTAATAATAGTAAAAATAATAAATATGTACTGTAAGTTTTTAATTTACAAACAATTCACTAGGTACTTATGGAAATTAACTCAATTACTTCTCAGGACAAACACTGAGGTAAGCCATTATTACCATTATCATATTTTTAGATAACAAAACTGAAGCACAGATAGATGTCTTACCTTGCCCTGTAATAAACAGAAAATAACTGAAATAGGAATAAAACATCACACTTCATTTTTTAACATTTGTGCTTTATTTCCCCTATAGTAATAATAATAGTAATATATATATACACAAACACACATATATAGTGAACTGTATGTATATATCTCATATATGTTTCTACACATGTGTATACATATATACATATGCAACTTTATATATAGAAAAGTGTGTTATGTGTGTTATATACAAAGCATATATAATTTTTGCTTATTTGTAAATTAATGGACATTTATACTCATGCCTATGAAATTATGGGCATACAGGTATACTGAAAGAATATATGTAAGTATATGAATAGGGACAGGTGTGTGAACATACATTTTTTATGCATTTTAACTAATAAAAATCTTTCCAATTGATTTTCTACTTAAAAATGGAAATGTGCTTACATGACTATTACTTCGCTATCACATTAAATAATTATAAATAATCAGAAATATTTTAATTACCAAAAAATCCCAAAAAAGTCTTTCATATAGTTTATAGTCAAAGTTTATAGAAGTTTATGATAACAATTGGCCTAGATATGAGACTGTCTCTTATTTCTGTACTCAGTAATGGAATATAATTTATATGAATGGGGCTTTTTATTGCTAATACATTCAATATTAGGAGTACAAGCCAATCCTGATATTTGATATTTGTAAACCATTTATTTTTCTTGTTTTCATACAATTCCTTAGAGCATCTGTTACAGGCAGCAAAGGTTTCATTAGGGATTTTTTTTTTTTAGTTCCACTATTTTTTTCATAGTTTTTGTACTGCAAGATAACCAAACTGAAAACAATACCCAACAAAATTCTATTATACCCACTGATTTCTCCTAAAAATGGACTCACATCTTCTATAATCTCTTCTGATATCAATCTAAATCAGTGGAAGAGTGTCTCCTATATTTAATTGGGGAGACTTGTTTTATTTTATAAAATTTTATTATTTTATTAGACATCAGAGTCATAAACCTTTGATTAAATATTAGATAATTCCATAATAAATGGACAATTATGTATCTGTTAGTAATTTAAGAAGTGTTCATAATAAATCTATTTACTATTTTCTAGTTTTTAATAATGTAATTGTTTTCCATTTGCCATAATAATAATTATTAAAAAATACCTGTGAAGTCACATTTTATGGCAAAATGACAGTCTCTAACTCCTGTTGCTGTATCGTCCTGTGGAGATAGTTAATAATGTCAGATACAAAAATAAACATAGAAAAAATAGTAACTGAATATTACAGAAGCATTTTCTATGCAGATCTCTGAATAGAGATCTCTTTTTTAAAAAAAGCATTCACTGCATTAAACTAAAGACAGAAATAGGCTATAAATATTCTGCATAAGACTCACATCTTCCTGTTTTTTATCATGCTTTAGTATTGTAAAATATCATAAAGTTTGCAATATTTAAATTAATAGCATTACTTCTAGATTTTTCCTATATATCTTATTTGTACTTGAAGTGTTGATGTCAAGATGATCTGAGAAATTATATATTGAGTAGTTTTCTTTGTCAGGTCAGCCTTCATTATTCATTAGTATCTGAACAGTGCTGCTCTAATACATTTAGCTCATCAGTCTGTGTATCCTTCTATTGTTTCAATCTACCTCTTTAGTTCTCTGATTACATGTCCTTGTCTGAGATGCATTCACTTTCCATCTCCCCTCTTGGTGGGTCCCCTCCTTTTTTTTTTTTTTTAAGATTTTATTTATTTTCCCCTCCCTTTCTTTATCACACTACTCTTGCTAAATTCTTGGTAGCTCTATTTCAATTGTAAATAGCTTCATTAATTTGTTCACATATTTGATATAAATTCCATAAATACAGAGACATTATTCCATCTTATTATAAGTTGCTATGTCAGCCATTTATCTACATGTTTGAAAACAGTTCAATTTGATATGTAATTGAATTAATGTGTGTGGTGTTTAAGGTACAATTAATTATACAATATATTAAAAAAGCCAAATCTTAATTCTAAACATTGTCCATTTTTTAGTTCAGATGTGAATGGGAATGAAAGGTACATGGTAGATCATCAGTATATCTGATAAAGTTTGAGAGGCACTAATGCTTTCATTAATTCAGTAAATATTGAGTATAAATACACAACAGGCAAATGAATAAAACAACTAAGTTTCTGTCTTCATGAAGTTTACAACCCTGTTGGTACAGGCAGAAAATAAGTTATATTTATAGCAAATAAGAAAAATTATAATTTACAACAAAGTGATACTAGTAAAAACAAATCAAAAGAAAACAAAAAACAGAGCATGGTTAGGAGTATAAGGCAAAAGGTTGAGGAGGAGAATGTGACATAGATTTTGTGATATAAAATCCGCTCTTTTCACCATGAATTCAATCACATTAACTAACGATTGTGAAATAAATAATGTTACTTAATTGTAATATTTTCTTGTTGGGAAAAGAAAGGACGAAAGTGACAGGTTGAGTAAAGAATTAGGTTTAAGGGACGCCTGGGTGGCTCAGTTGGTTAAGCAGCTGCCTTCGGCTCAGGTCATGATCCCAGCGTCCTGGGATCGAGTCCCACATCGGACTCCTTGCTCAGCAGGGAGCCTGCTTCTCCCTCTGCCTCTGCCTGCCATTCTGTCTGCCTGTGCTCGCTCTCTCCCCCTCTCTCTCTCTGATAAATAAATAAAATCTTTAAAAAAAAAAAAAAGAATTAGGTTTAAATATATTATTTAAAGTTGTATATACCAGAAAGATATCCTTTGTGTGTTTTAAGAAATAGTGGTGTCTCATATCAAAATATGAAAAATCATTTTAAAAGTAAAAGTGAAAATAAAAAAGAGTAAAATTAATATTAAAAACTTAAGTGAAATAATCTAATAAGTGAGGTATTGGTGAATTTAAGGAAAAATGTTATAAAGTACATTTATCACATGACATCATTTTGTAATACTAAATCATCAGATTAAAATAGCATTAAATCTTGTATTTTCAATGAGAGAGAAGGGATTAACATAAAATTGCCATAGATTATCACCTGTATATGTGGAAAATAAATATTAATATAAATAAGAGTTTTCTTCCATCAGTCTCTACAGTACACACTTCCTTTTTTAAAGATTTTATTTATTTTACAGAGAGAGAGAGATCACAAGTAGGCAAAGAGGCAAGCAGAGGAAAAGCAGGAAGCAGGCTCCCTGCTGAGCTGAGCCTGATGTGGGACTTGATTCTAGGACCCTAAGACCATGACCTGAGCCACCCAGGCGCCCCATAAAATAGAAGTGCACACTTCTATTGTTTTATGCCCAGCAAAACAACAGAATTACAAATCAGAGCAAATTTACAATATTTAATTTACAATAGAGCAAAAGAAAGCTTATAAATATATTCTGATACTTACTCTAGATAAACTATGCTTTACAAATATTTATTTTTATTAATAATATTATAATAAAATATGTTATAAGCTTACAGCTATGCTGATGGTGATTTTGAAAAGAAATATATATATATACATTTTCATTTTCAAGAAGCATGAATGCTTTACTGATAGACAATGATATGAAATTGTTCAAATCCCACAGTTTTAATAAGTGCTCTTTTAAGCACTAATAATCCTCCATTTTATCAAATTAATTCTAATATTTTCTCCAAAGGTGAATACAATTAAGCAATCATCCTAAAAATGGGATTAATAGGAATAAAAGTAAAAAATTCTGCTGCTGATTCTGTGGGGAGGATTTTTCAGAATGGGTTGGAAAGTTTGAACTTATTAGGAATATATGTTCTTTTTTGTGTTTCTTTTAAAAGATTTTATTTATTTATTTGACAGACAGAGATTACAGGTAGACAGACAGGCAGAAGGAGAGGAAAAGAAGCAGGCTCCCTGTTGAGCAGAGAGCTGGATGCAGGGCTCGATCCAAGGACCCTGGAATCACGACCTAAGCTGAAGGCAGAGGTTTTAACCCTCTGAGCCCCCCAGGCGTCCCTCTTTTGTGTTTAATGATAAAGAAAAATAAACCAAAATTTTGGCATGGAGAAGAAAGAAATTTATATGTTTAAGAAAGGTGCTAAACCTTAGAGATCTGAAAAATCAATCTGAACATAGTCACTTGGTCTTTGATCTACTTCTATCTTCTCTATACTCTCAGCATGACAAGGTGAAAGAGAAGGAACATTTTTTTTTTAATATTTTATTTTTTTATTTGTCAGAGAGAGTGAGCACAGGCAGACAGAGTGGCAGGCAGAGGCAGAGGAAGAAGCAGGCTCTCTGGTGAGCAAGGAGCCCAATGTGGGACTCGATCCCAGGACGCTGGGATCATGACCTGAGCCGAAGGCAGCTGCTTAACCAACTGAGCCACCCAGGTGTTCCAAGAAGGAACATTTTTTAATGGTAATTTTAACATTGGTTTTTGCGTGAAAATCTATTTTGAACATCTTTAAAAAGTAGCAACTGAAATGTACTAGACTACTGAACATTTGTATTAATACATATTTAAAATAAAACTAACATAAACGAAAATGTACAAAAGAATTGACATTCTTTGAAAAATAACATACACATATGAATTATTATGTGTTTTTA
The DNA here is from genome assembly GCF_011764305.1 of Mustela putorius furo. Classification (NCBI taxonomy): domain Eukaryota; kingdom Metazoa; phylum Chordata; class Mammalia; order Carnivora; family Mustelidae; genus Mustela; species Mustela putorius. Next base: position 6,615,321 of record NW_025421397.1, read on the forward strand.
AGTTATCATTGGCAGATTTGACTATTCCAGTCAATAATACCTTTTTACTGTGAGAAATGATCTTTTAATTTCCTTTGTTATATTTGTTTCAGGGTACCATTATAAATTCTGAAGATAAAGATCAATTTTTTTTCTGACCAGTGTATTAATTAACTTAATTGTGATGATTATTTCACAATGTATGCATATATTAAAGCATCAGGTTGTACACTTTAAATGTGTACAATTTTATTTATCAATTATACTTTAATAATGCTGGGGAAAAAGTATGAAATTTTTTTCTTGTGAGGAGAAGTTTACTATTTGACCTGACTCTTTAATCTATGTGACTGTACTATAGCCTCCAGGGCTTTCTACGCTGAGATTTATTTTTCTATATTCCATAAGAGGAAATGAACAATAAAATACTATAATACCATGAAACTTAAAAAAAAATGTTTTTGATCCTCTTTAAAAACTCAAAGTGATCATGGAAAAGCAATCCTCCATGTTATGATCTATAATGCATTTATAAACAATACATTCTAATATTCTCTTGTTGCCAAATAAAAAGGTATTGGTCAGTAATATTTGGGCATTTAAAAGATAAATTAAAAGAGAATTTTACTTTGATTTGTACTTTACTGACACTGAGAATCCCTGCTAGTATCACCCTTCTTCATTCTATCTTCATCCTCCATTTGGAGCATTACAAAATCTTCCTAACAGATGTACTCGTGTCTTTTAATGAGCCAGTCCATTTAATTTTACATGGAGCATAGTGTTTTTACAGAACTATGATCATGTCACTTCCTAGTTTTAACTGAGTTAATTAATTCTCTTTTCTCTTTCATTAAAACTGAAAACCCAACACATTCTGTAACGGCATGAAAGACTCAGCCCATTGCCTATCAAGCCTCACCTCCCCTACTTTTGCCTAATTCTTACTGCCCCAGCTGGCAGGAGTTATACTAGTTACTTGTGTAAGTGGCACCATCCCCCTCAAATTTTTGTATTCTGAGAAGATATCCCAATTATTTTTCAGAACCAAAGAAAAATCAGCATGCCTATCTATTAGTAGCTACATTTTCTCTCATCTTTGGAAAGAATAGGCGAGCATCTGTGAGATGTATATTTTATAGACCACATAATGATAGCTAATATAATATAATTTTTCATGGAACCTTCTAACCTAGCAAGGATATCATTGATTTAAAAGGAAACTATGTGAATAATTCGTTTTCTCAGGGAAAATCTTTAGAAGATAAAATGTATTAACATAAAAAATATAAAATATGCTAATCTCAGATTTTTTAAAAATATAAATTTTATATTTGCAGGTTGTATTGATTGATGTTTCATATTTGTTGTATTCATATTGTTAGAATTTCCCCATAAGATGAATATGAAGGGAAGCCAAAATATCTTTGAGCTGATCTTGACTTTGTTACATTTACCAAACATAGAAAGCAAGTTTATAAATTAGAAATAATAGTAAGTGTATAAGCATCTAAAAGGTAAGACATCTAGAACATCTGAATGACTTAATAATATTTTCAGACTGAAAATACTATTTTTTGACATAAGCAATGCTGTGGCTTAAATGTTTGTGTCCCTCCAAAATTGATATGTTGAAACTTAATCCTCAGTGTGATGGTATTTGGAAGTGGAGGCTTAGGAAAGTGATCTCTTCCCAGCCTTGCTGATAGTATCATTTTTGGATATTGACATTTCATCAGTACTTCCAATTTGGCTAATATCATACCATATTTAAATTTATTTATCACAAATGTTATTTTAAAATTCATTTGAGGGGGTGGGGGATGGGCAAAATGAATGAAGGAGAGTGGGAGACACAGCTTCCAGTTATGGCATGACTAAGTCACAGGAACAAAAGGCACAGCATAGGAAATAAAGTCAATGATACTGTAAGAGCATTGTATGGTAACAGATGGTAGGTACACTTGTGGTGAGCATAGCATAATATATACAATTGTCAAATCACTACATTGTACATCTAAATCTATTGTAACATTGTGTGTCAACTATACTCAAATAAATAAAATAAAATTTGTGTAAATACCACAAGGAACTTTAAGGAGCTGTTTTTAATTTTTTTGGCAGGAGTGGTCTGTCTTGTCATAGAGGAACATTTTATCATGTTGTTTATTACAGAGTGATAACCAAAAGACTCACTCCTAGTCTTTATCATTATTATTATTTTTTATCATTATTATTTTAAAGTTTCTCTGTACAGCACATATAATTATTACTTGCAGCGCATATAATTATTCATTACACTTGAGAGCAGATTGCTCTTGCCAGCCCAACAATATTACATCATCCTTACAATTTATTCTTTTTTAGTAATGGTTGGAATTTATTCAATATCAATTTAAATCTTGACAATTTTCAGAATTGACGAAGTATGAAAATACACATTTTTGTACCTGTGATATAGGGTGTGTATACTTAGAGACAAAATTAATGTTAAGGTGTATATACATATGTGTGTGTGTGTGTGTCTGTGTATCTCATATATGACAAGTTAACTGGTGGTCACATTTTGAAAATTTGCATAATATAATTTTTATAGTTAAATATGTCCACTATCCCTAATAGTGGATAGGGATGAATTTATAAATGGTATATTGTCTGTAATGTTCTAGTAATTATGAAGCACATATAACGATGTGTACTAATAGGAATTAGTAAGATTTGGGTGTTGTGTGAGATGTACGATGTGCATGAGTCTAAACTGACATATCAGTCCTTTTGCTCATCATATAATGAATCCTTCCAATTGCATATGACTTTCAAAACCATCAAATTATTTTAGGGTAAGATATGTTTGGGTTACAATATAAGACTTCTCTTTAACAAACGTTCTGCTAGTTTTAGAAGCCTAGAGCCTATTAAATCAAATTTATCTTAATTTTTATTATTTTATTACCTTAATTTTTGTTGCAATTTAAGCATTTCTATAAACACTAAATATGAGCTTCCATAGCTCTTTTCTTTTTATTTTTGCTATTTTGAAAAATGAAAATATGTTTAAAGACATTTAATTTCCCTACCTCTGATATAACTTAAAATGGATGCTTCATATCCAAAAGTGGTTTTTATCTGTTTTTATAATTTTCCTTCTGAAATGTTAAATCTAATGATAGCAGTTCTTCCAGAAACACAATTGTGAAATCATGGCTTGAAGTACTTTTCAAATAAAAATCTTTGCTGTAATACATTTTCAAAACTAATTCTGTGGATTTTGAAGTTGAAACTTTACTAGAAGAGAAGTTTTAAGTAGCTAAAGATGAAGCAAGACAGGTTTAAACACTATAGTGCCAGAGTAACTAAACTTACCCTAACATTCTGACTCTTTCTTTTATTGGCCTGAAGAAAGGGGGCAGAGGAAATTGCCTTTAAAAGTAGAGAGCAGCTGAAAATTATCAGGTATTTCCTGTATTAAAATGATCTACTATACTGCCAAGAAACTGGCAGCCTTGAATTGCTGTTCAGATTTGTTGTAGTTAATAATTCTGAGTGTTATAGGGTCATCTTTGAAACATATTAACTGTACTACAATATTAAATGTCTGTAGATGAAATGCACGTTATTATGAATGAAGAATATGGGTCTATGAGCATTTAGGGAGTAATTTGGTTTCTTCTGCCATGATTTATATGTATGCATAGAGATAACTTAATCCACAAGAGATGTGCAAGTAATTTATTTCCAACCATTGAAGTAAAACTGGACAATAATTTATATGACTTTTAATGAGATGCTGCAGCCAAGGCAAATATGACATTGAATGATACAGAACTCTTGTCACTGTACTGTTTATCTTTGGCCTGGGGGCACATGGATGTTTTTGTTGCAACATCAAATTATTCCCTTTCAACACACACACACATATACACACACATTGAACCACATTCTCCTGGTTTGGTTTTAAATAGAAGCTAATTAATATTCAGGGCTGGGTGTTTTTACTTAAACTGGATAGCTACCATATTTCAAGGAAAAAATATATTACAACATTATCAGGCACTGTAACAAATAAATATTGGTACACCACCTAAGCAACAGATTTCACTTCAAAAAAGTTATGATTTTTTCCTTTCATTCTGAGGCTGTTTTAGAAAAATAGAATATTTTTTCTTGTGAGTGTTATATATATTTTCTTCTATAGGAAGGGATAGTTCCATTTTATATTATTATAGTTATTAGTATTTTGAAACATTATAATGAGCAAAAGAAAATATGGATTTAGTATCTAATGAAATATTTTTGGGAAAACATAATTCAGTTTTGCACACAATTAGTTATGCAAAAACTAAAGCAAATAGAACTTTGTCTAAATGTCAGAGAATATTATATTTATATACTACTGTTTCTTTGTACTTAAGATAACTTATTGAAAATAAAATATATATTCATAATCTAATCTGAAATTATACTAGAAATACAGTTCAGTTTCTTAATCATAGGTAACATATTTTTTTATTTATCAGCAAACTTGTTTCTTAGAAACCTAGATTGGGGGTGCCTGGGTGGCTCAGTAGGTCAAGCCTCTGCCTGAGGCTCAGGTCATGATCTCGGGGTCCTGGGATCGAGTCCCACATCGGGCGCTCTGCTCAACAGGAAGCCTGCTTCCCCCTCTCTCTCTGCCTGCCTCTCTGCCTACTTGTGATCTCTCTCTCTGTGTCAAATAAATAAATAAAATCTTAAAAAAAAAAAAGAAACCTAGATTGACCTTTCAATATTGCTTGTGATTCTTTTTTCTTTGAGTGATACATGTTTATTTTTATCAATTAAATAATGCAATGTCAGAATTCTAGTGCTGATAAAGCTGAGGTAAACCTACTGGAGACTCATTTCCCCACATATTACAACTGAAAAGCATTGGTGAGACTACAAAGAATAACTATATGAAGACTATGAAAAATAAGCCCAGGCACACTGAAAATTAAGTCAAAACTTGGAAGAAAGCCCTGTACAGCAGTGGGTTTGGTTTTTGTTTTTGTTTTTCTTTTATGTTTGTTTGTTTGGTTTGGTTTGGTTTGGTTGATGTTTCCCTCAAGCTTTGACCCAGTGATGGGCCTGAGTCTTGGAATGGGTTAGCAAGCGTGGGTAGCAAAATATTCAGGAAAACATCTCTGTTTATAGCAATGTAGAAATTGGCTTTTGTCAGCAAGAATGAGGCAGGAGTTTCTTTTTGTGGTTTGGTTGGAGTATATTTATATTTATTAGTTTCTTCTAGGAAAGCTCTAGTTAAGGATATAGACTCCTGGGTTGTCAGTAATTGGCAAGTTGCCAAAAACCCCAAGAGAAATCTCAGTACTAAAGACATAGGAAAAGAGATGCTACTGGTCCACAAAGAAGGGAGAAATTACCATTTTTCTCTTCTTTTATCTCACTGCATTACCGCAAGAGAACTAGAGCCCAACAGTAAATACTACACTAAAAATATAGTCATAGCATAATACATTTAACCACAGTATTTCAAGAATGGAGTATACTAATACTAATGCCAAAAAAGCAATATAGAAAAAATACTAGTTTGTCCCTTTATAGATGTCACAATAAAATATGTGAACTTTTATCCACTCCCATAGTCTTCAATGCTATTCCTATTATTATTCTCTGAGTAGTAATAATATTATTACTACATATATATTATCATTTACTTGGCATCTCAGTTCCTTGAACTTTTTTTTCTCCTGTGTTACTATCTTTTACACCACTTCAGTTATCTGAGCCCATGTTTACATCTTAGATGTTAGCAATCTCTCATAAATTTCATTCTGGTTACTCCAACTTTGACACTGTATCCTACGACTCAAACTCACTTATCCTGATACATCAACCACTAAAATCTAAAACCCTATCCGAAACTTTCATATGACCTTAAGTCCCATGTTCCCTTTACTTCATTTTACTATTTTGAGTAAACCCAAATCCAATCTTATACTATTCTATACCTTAACCCTGTATATAAATATATTCTATACCTTAACCCTATATGTAAATATAGTTAGAGTAAAAGTCAAAGCCATAGTAATGAACAAATTTGTTTTAATGACTTATTTATTTGACAGAGAGAGAAAGAGCATGTTCAAAGCAGGGGGAAGTGCAGAGGGAGAGATGCCGACTCCTTATTGAACCCCAAGACAATACATATGTGGTTGGATGTGGGGCTCCATCCCATGACCCTGAGGTCATGACCTGAGCCAAAATCAAGAGTCAGATGCTTAACTGACTGAGCCACCTGAGCTCTCCTAATGAACAAATTTTAAATTCACAATAACTTATGTTGGGTCCTAATGTTTTACTGGAATTTCCCCATCCCCTTTACTATCTTACTTCTCTTTATTATCCCAGTATTTAGATGTTTTTAAGGGATTATCTTTTTTCCTTAGATCTCTGCTGAGTTTTTACTACTGATGACCTTGCCACTTATTTTACACAGGCTTGAAACCCTCAGGAGACATTTGCAAGCCCCATTCTTTACACTTATCTATCTGCATCTTGAGCCTAAATGACATCCTTCCTGCCACCATATTTCTCCAAATTAACTGTATTTCTGGAAAAATATTTACCATCACATGTACATAAAAATTGCATCTCCTTTATGCAACTCCAAGAGTTCACATTGACAGTTCTCTAGTTTGTTTTCCACAACATCGTATTATTCATTCTACTGGTGCTTCTCACTATTATTTAATAGAAAGTTGTTTACTCTTAAATTTTTTCCTAGTTTTCTTGAGGAATGATTGACAAGTAAAAATTGTATATATTTTGGCTGTACAAAATGATCTGTTTAGGTGTTGAACATGATTTATATACATATACATTGTGAAATTATTACCATAATCAAGTGAATTAACACATGACCTCACATAGTTATTTTGTGTGTGTGTGTGTGTGTGTGTGTGTGTAATAAGAACACTTAAGATCTACTCTACTAGCAAATTTCAAGTATACAATATAGTATTAATAACTATAATCACCATGCTGTACCTTAGATTCCAGAACTTAATTTATCTTAAAACTGAATGTTTGTACCATTTCACCAACATCTCCCCATTGTCCCTACTCCACAGCACCTGGCAACCACCACTCTACTCTCTGGTTATATGAGTTTGACTTTTTCAGATTCCATATATATGTGATATCATGCAGTATTTTTCTTCCTGTGTTTGGCTCATTTTACTTAACATAATGTCCTTCAGTTTTACCTATGTTGTCATAAATGGCAAAATTTCTTTTTTTTTCTTTTTTTTAAGGCTGAATACTATTTCATTGTGTATATATCTTAAAATTAAAATAACAACAACAGCAACAGCAACAGCAAACCACCCCATGATCAATCCCTGCCATTCTCTGCACTGCACTCAGCTCTATGTAAACAACAAACTTTATAGATACTACCAAAACTGATATCTTCTATTTTTCTTTTATTATTCTATTTCAACCACTTCAAATGAGGCTCGCCTCTTCATCAGTGCATTGATAGTGCTTAGTTAGGTCATCAGTGACATCACTACTCTTGAACCTATAATGAAATCTCAGTTCTCATCATACATGACCCATTAGCTGTCTTTTAACATAGTCAAATGTAAATTATAAAACCTTTCTGATAAATTACATGAAATAAATTTGTCATCATATTTATTCAACTACTCTTCTTATCACCTACAATACATGGTCTCTTTATTTTGATAAACATTAATAATGTGACTCAACAAGGGAAAAATTAATATTACTTAAAATATCCTTGAAATAAATGTTAACAGAATTATGTATTGTAAGTGCACATAAATATAAATCAGTGTGTTGGTTCCTTGTTAATTTTGTACTCAAGGTGCATTATTGATTACTAAATTTTTTTGGCAGGGGAAAAGTGTTAAAGAATGGCTTTTAGTAACTGGAAAAATTATTCAGTAGTTATCACTTGGATGTCCTTCACCATTAAGTCAATAAAAAGGAAAAAAAATTACTATCTTCGTTATGTTCTTGTATGTATTTAAAGTTCATGTTCTTGAGACCTTGAAAACACAAATGTAATATCACATGATACCTGAATATTAGATATTTTGACAAAAAATTAACCACTTCAATTTAAATTCAGCGTATTTTCTGAGATTATAGTGAGTATGAGTGCACTACAAGTCTTTATAAAATAAGAATATTATTGGAAAACATCACTATAGTTTACTTATGGAACTAGTAATCTTTCTCTGAATGCTGGATAATAGTTTTTTATCTCATTGCCTTATCATATCATACTTGCTGGCAAAATAAAAAGCCTCTCGAGTTCAGTTTTATAAAATTAAAGTTTTCAAATACTTATTTTATGTTGAACATTGTAAAATATAAGATATCTCTATCCCTATTTATATGTCTTCTGTCATGTGTATAGAACATGTGAAAAAATTATGTATACTTCTACAATGGAAATTTCAATTTACTGAATGGATATTTCACAATATACATTTCCCGATTTTAATGCAAAAGAACTAATAACAAATCATTGATGATTTTTGGAATAACCGAGTCACTGGGGAAAATACTATAAGTCTTATTATCATGAATAGAACAATCTGTTATGTTGCATAAAAGAATTATTGGAATACATCACCAGATGCATTCTGAAAGAATGCACAGCCATAATTTTAGTTTTTCCTTTTTTAATCTAAATGCATTATATTAAGAAATGTGAAGAACAATAAAGCCAAAATGTGGAGACAGATTAGTAAAATTACTAAGAGAGAATAAGTATTTAGGATATTAAAAATGCATACATATATAGATCTTATATGTAAGTACTATTTATAGACAATGCACTGAACAATAGACAAAGATGTTTAATATAATAAAAACACAGGATAATAGATATAAGAAGATGAATATAATGACAAACACATAAATTTAAAGATCTAGGTATGTATAACATGCCTTGCTAGGAATAAGCTTTTTAAAACATAAACAGAAATTTAAGTAAGCAATCCATTGATTAAATTCCCCAACTCTATTAACAAAAAAAGAAATAAATATACCATATTATAAGTATAATTAGGACTATCATTACACAGTCATAATAAATTAAAAATAATTAGGTTTTATACAAAACATAGCATATTGACGAATTAATAGTTTTCAAGTTATTTTTAAAACATGTAATATACAAAAAATACACAGCATATTCCTGGACTTAGAGATATGAGTGATACATTATTCTTGGGTGCTATCACTTTAAAGAAAAATCTGTTGAAGCTGTTATCCATTATTTCTCTCTTCTCCTGTTCAGCTCCACTTTTAGAACCACTCTTTCTAGATATCTATCCCTGGAACTCCTTTGAAATTGCTCTAATCATTATCACTGAAAGTTTGCACAATCATCCAGTGGATCTCTTTATTTCCTTTTACTGATCAGCACAATTATTAGGTTTTCATTAACTTAAAAAAATATTTCCCAAATACATGCTGCATGGAAATAATACTCTAGTAGAGAGAAATAAAACAAAAGGTAGGAAAATAAGATTCATTAGAAAAAGAAAAATTCTTAACATTAAGTAATGTATGTAATATAATCTTAGAAAACCCATTCCAAGTCCTTTATATGTATAAACTCAGTTGAATATCTTCTTTTTCTAAATAGCAAAAATTCTATCATGAACTGATATTGGCATTTATGAAGTTTTATTGTTATAAACTACCAAATAACTAAAACATTTGTTGATTCACTAATTTTCTTAGCAAATATATATCTAATAATCTCATATGTCTAAATCATTAAAAAAAAGAAAAAATAATAAAACCAAACAAAAAATATATTCCCCAAATTCAAAGGCTTTAGTTTTATAAACCACTAGGTCAAATCTATATTAAGGCTCACATTAATCCTTATTGTTAATTCCATTATAGGAAATTGTTCATTCCTTTATTAGGAAATCTATAATTGCAGGCATTAACTATCACATCAAGTTATGATTTAATACAGTATATTTGTGAATCTTTATCAATATACTTTGCTGTTATTATTAAAGAATGATGCTCTATGATTCATAAACTGACTTATTTAAAGCTTTTAAAAACCTAGAGTGTTTCTTTCTTTGTTTGTTTTTATATACATTGAAATAAACTAGCAAAAAATGTTGAATTTCCCTCATAAAAGATTGAAATTCTGAAAACCACTCTACCAATAAATAAATAAATAAATAAACAAACAAACGATTTAAAGGGGGGAAAAAAAGGAAAAAACGTGACCTTATGAAATTTTATCCAGTTTCCATAGCCCCAGATATAGGGATTTGAAGCTAAACCTTTAAACATTGGTTTGCTTTATTTTATAGAACTTGATTTCTTAGCACTTGAAGTTATGCCACTCCATTCATTGTAATCAGCCTGATATATAGTTTTATTTTTCTTTTCAGGATAACTTTCAACTAAAATTCATTTTTTATTTGATAGTGGATGTTGCTGAATTATTCTTTTAAAGAATGTTTCCTGAGATATAGAGTAATAGCCTCAGGTTCTTTGGTCTTTAACACTTCTTTTCCTTTTTCGTTAAAATAGCAACTTCTAAAAAGCTTCTCAGTTTTAAATTAAAGAGCAACAATTTTATATGTACCACAATGTATATATGCATGTTAAGTATCTATAGGAGTTTTTAAATCTCTTAACTGTCTTTTGCTTGTGTCTCATCATGGAGAAAATTGAAGTAATTAACATCTAAGTTTTAAGTCTTTTTAATACCAAACCTATGCTAAATATATTAAGAAAACATAGAAAACTTGTTTAAATACCAAAGAACTCTTTGATAATGAGAAAGAATAAGTAAAGTCACATTTGAGATGCTAGTTCACAGACAATATTTTTTAATAAAAAGAGACTTTAAATAGTAAACATTAATTTCTGAATATATATCTCTCACTTTGATTTCCTCATAGAGCCTGTACACATTTATTAAGTTATTATTGTACAGATGAAATTGTGCCTTAGTCTATTTCAACTTTCTTAATATTAGTGCATTTTTAAAGTAAAAAGAAAAGGTCTAATGATAATCTGATTTAAATTGTCAATGTAGAAAAATATTTCAACATAAAAAGTGGATTATTTTATTCTTTGAAATAAATTATGTGGTTTGAAGTTTAGAAACAGAAAAACCATGATTCATAGTTTAACCAGAAGAGCAATTACAGATTTCTAGACTTTAAAAATTAACATGTGGGGAAATAGAAGCTTTTGTACTAAGATCTGGAACAAGGCAAAAATATCCCCTCTCACCACTCCTTTTCAGCATTGCACTAGAAGTACTAGTTAATGCAATATGGTAAGAAAACAGAAAGTATGATAATACAGATGGAAGAAATAAAATTGTCTTTGTGTAAAGATAACACAATTTTGTCTTTAGAACACCCAAAAGAATGAAAAACAAAAATCTCCTATAACTAATAAGCAATTACAGCAAAGCTGAAGGACACAAGGTTAATACACAAAATATACAGAAGTCATCAAACTTCCATATACAAACTGATTCTAAAGTTTATGTAAAGAGGCCAAAGACAGAATGTTCAACACCAACTGAAGAACAAAGTTGGGAGACTAAGATCATCCAAATCTGAGACTAAATATAAAAGTGCAGAGATAGTCTAACATATGTGCAGAAATAGTTGTAAAAGACTAGACCAGCAGATCAATGGAACAGAATAAGAAATACAGAAATAGACCAATATAAATCTAGTCAACTGATACTTAATAAAGGAACAAGGCTATATAATGGAGAAAAGGCTGTCTTTTCAACAAATGCTGTTGGGCAAAGTAGACATTTACATGTAAAAACAAATACATCTAGACAGAGTGCTTACACCCTTCACAAAATTAAGTCAAAATGGAAAATACACCTAAATGTAAAATGTAAAACTATGAAAATCCTAGAATAAATGTGATAGTATAGAAGAAAACTTAGATGATTCTAGGTATAGTGATACACCAAATGAATGATCCATGAAAGAAATAAATGAGAAGTTGGACCTGATTAAAAAGCAAAACAAAACAAAACAAAAAACAAATGAAAAACCAAATAGAAACATACTGTTGACAGAATGAAAAGTCAAGCTACAAAATGGGAGAAAAATGCTTGTAAAAATCATATCTGATAAAAGACTATTATCCAAAATGTACAAAGAATTCTTAAAACTCAGCAAGAGGAAAACAAATTACCCACTTAAAAAAGTGGAAAGAAGGGGCGCCTGGGTAGCTCAGTGGGTTAAGCCACTGCCTTCGGCTCAGGTCATGATCTCAGGGTCCTGGGATCGAGTTCCACATAGGGCTCTCTGTTCAGCAGGGAGCCTGCTTCCTCCTCTCTCTCTCTCTGCCTGCCTCTCTGCCTACTTGTGATCTCTCTGTCAAATAAATAAATAAAATCTTAAAAAAAAAAAAAAGTGGAAAGAAGACCTTAACAGACACCTCAACAAAAAAACAAAAATGGATGGTAAATAAGAAAATGAAGATGGTCCAATCATATGTTATTAGGGAAATGTAAATTAAGATAATGAGATGCACTACCCACTATTCAGAATAGCCAAAATTCAGAATGCTGACAATACCAAATGCTGGTGAGGATGTAGAGCAATAAGAACTCTCATTCCTTGCTTGTGGGAAATAGTCACTTTGCAAGAGAGTTTAAAGTTTTCTTATAGAACATTCGTTGGTATTACCCAAGGAGTTGAAAACTTCTGTCTATACAAAAACCTGCACATGGTAGCATATGGCAGTTTAATTCATAATTGCCATGCTGCTTGCATATTCATGCCATGATTTCCATCATCCTCTGATTTGGTGGAACTGTGGTCCTCAGTATGAGAAGCATTCTGAATATGTTTGCAATTTTTAGTAAAACCAACACAGAGCAGATAGAACAAATATCATAGACAGTTAGACATCAACATAATCTTCAGCATGGTCTGGCAGTTTTTGACCGTGGAGAATACCATGTCATGGATATTGATCAGGCTTTTTTTTTTTTTTTTTGCCTAAAAATCCCCAATAATTGGTTTGAATATTCTAAATGAAAGCTCACCATTCTGCAGATCAGTAGATCTCATTTCAAAAAACCAAAACAAAACCAAAAAAAATCCTTTGGGCAATCAGATGTAATTTTGTTTTCTTGAGTAGTTGTGACTAGTGTTTTTCAATATTTCTTGTATTGAACATAGCAATTCACATCATAATTTGAAAAATAATGAATTTCTTTCTTATTGGCTTCCTTTTTTGTCTCTTTCTATAAGCCACTTGTTCTTATGAAACTGGGTATTATTTTTTATGATTCACACAATAGAAATTTCACTACAGGACTCTGAATAGAAGCTCAGAAAACAACACTTATCTTTTATGTCTAGCTACAATTCAAAAGAGCAGAACCCTAGCCACTAGACCACCAGGGAGCTGAGGACATGAACAGACATTTCTGCAAAGAAGACATCCAGATGGCCAACAGACACATGAAAAAGTGCTCCATATCACTCGGCATCAGGGAAATACAAATCAAAATCACAATGAGATATCACCTCACACCAGTCAGAATGGCTAAAATAAACAAGTCAGGAAATGACAGATGCTGGCGAGGATGCGAAGAAAAGGGAACCCTCCTACACTGTTGGTGGGAATGCAAGCTGGTGCAGCCACTCTGGAAAACAGCATGGAGGTTCCTCAAAATGTTGAAAATAGAACTGCCCTATGACCCAACAATTGCACTATTGGGTATTTACCCTAAGGATTCATACGTAGTGATCTGAAGGGGCACATGCACGTGAATGTTTATTGCAGCAATGTCCACAATAGCCAAACTATGGAAAGAACCTAGATGTCCATCAACAGATGAATGGATCAAGAAGATGTGGTATATATACACAATGGAATACTATGCAGCCATCAAAAGAAATGAAATCTTGCCATTTGCAACAACATGGATGGAACTGGAGCATATCATGCTTAGCGAAATAAGTCAAGCAGAGAAAGACAACTATCATATGATCTCCCTGATATGAGGAAGTGGTGATGCAACATGGGGGCTTAAGTGGGTAGGAGAAGAATCAATGAAACAAGATGGGATTGGGAGGGAGACAAACCATAAGTGACTCTTAATCTCACAAAACAAACTGTGGGTTGCTGGGGGGAGGGGGTTTGGGAGAAGGGGGTGGGATTATGGACATTGGGGAGGGTATGTGCTTTGGTGAGTGCTGTGAAGTGTGTAAACCTGGTGATTCACAGACCTGTACCCCTGGGGATAAAAATATATGTTTATAAAAAATAAAAAATTAATAATAAAAAAAAGAGCAGAGTTTTCATTACTTGATAATTTCAGGGCAACTGTGTTGAAAATATGTACCATATTCTTTTGTGATGGGTAGTTCTTTAACATAAGACATAATGTTTTTCATTGGTTTAATTATTTATTCTATTTATCCACTCATGAATAACTCTAAATTTTACATTATTCCTAGTATATTAAATTTTGTTTCTTCTCTTCATCTCAAATTGGGTATTTAAATAATATCTTTCTCCCTTCCATGTTATTCCAATTAGTTCTTTATTTGTATTATTTATTACACATCTCTGGCTATTGTATACATTCAATATTTTTCTTTTCTCTAATCAACTTTATCTTTGTTTTATTGTTTTCTTTGATGATAATTAGAATATTTTTGACTGAAAATAAACTATGCTTCAAAATTATTTAGACTCTAAGGAAAATATACTATATGTCTTGAAAATTCAAGGTAGTAGTATTCAAGATGATTGATTCAGTGACTCAAAGATTTTATCAAAAAACCAAATTCTTTCCACCCTACAGTGTTAGTGGTCCCTTTATTCCCTACATTGTAGCAAAATGACAAGGGCAATTCCAACCATTGCAAGAAGAATCAGTAGTATTCTGACCAAAAAATTGTGTGTTTTCCTATGGCTTTTCTTAGCATTTTATTGGCTAGAATTGACATAAATCTATTCTGTAACAAATAAGTGGGAAAAGAATTGGAAATGCTTTATTTAGTAACCCCCCCCACACACACACAAATCGGTCCCAACGCCATTTTTTTTGAAGCATGGAGTTTCTTAAGGAAGAGAAAAATAGCTGAAGCATTAGCTATTATGGTAAAGACTAGATGTTTTGTAGGTAATCAGTAAGATCTAAGATATTTTATTTTCCTAGAATTATCTTCTCTTACATTTCTTTATTTTTTTCTGTTGATGAATTGAGAGACATCATCAGCACCATCATTACTTGTTACTACTTAAGAAAAATTTTAATTGTCATTTTCTGGTAAGTAAATTTTCTAAAGTGTGGATTTCAATACATAGTGCTATAATTATTTCCAAATAAACTGTAATAACAACTGTGACTAAATATTATGTGAAGATTCATTTTGGATATTATGACTAGATAGAGTTACACATAAATAAGCATATGCATATAAATGTATGTATACTTACATATATGCATATAATAAACTGTATGTGTATATACCCACCTATGAAATCATTTTATCATCTCTTAGATATTGCATTTATTTTTTAAAGATTTTTATTTACTTATTTGATAGAGAGAGAAAGAGAACACAAGCAGGGGGAGCAGCAGGCAGAGGGAGAGGGAGAAGCAGACTCCCTGCTGAGTGGGGAACCTGATGCAGGTCTCAATCCCAGGACCAAGAGATTAGAACCTGAGCCAAAGGTAGACACTTATTCCACTGAGCCACCCAGGAATCCCGGATATTGCATTTCTTTGTGTTTTGCTGTAAGTGTTCCTTTAACTGTTTAATATATTACAAATTTATTAGGTCTATTTAATTTCTAATTTTTAAAAATCACTCTAGATTTTGTGACTTAGTACAACATATAATCTATGTTAAGAATGTCTCAAAAGTGATTGAGATAAAGGGTGCATTTCTCTTTTTCCAAAAACAATGATGTTTAATGCAGATTCCATTGCAATAGTGACTGAAATGGGAAGGCCCTGTTTCTGTCCTATTCAGTTCCAGTGCAATTCTATCCCCTAAATTCAGATGGAATCCATCCAGTCTGCTCTTCAACATATATGTTTCTAAATAAAATGGCAACTGGACTATCCACAGGCAGAAACTCAGCAGTCCCTTGGTCTTGTAGTGTGGATCCTCTGAAAACAGCATTCCCTTCCTCTATCCTTGGCACACAATCCATTCCCATTTTTAGGAACTCCAGCATGTTTAATAACACATCCTCTATAATTTTCTTTTATAATATATATAATACATTTGGGGGCAGAGATAATTCATAATATTCTATTTTACCACTCTGGAGTTTGACAGAACATAAGGGTAATTTGAGAATAAGAAGAGTTTTATCTCAACTCATATAACAAAACGCCTACCCCATCTGGTCTAGTTTGCTATAACATGGTAAGCAGGGAAAATTTGCTAAACTCTTGATGATTACTTGGGTGTCACCTAAATCAAGATGCACATTCTCTTCACCTCAAGGTAAGAGGCTGTGGGAGGCCTCCTTAATGGCTTTTGACTCTCATACTAATGCCAAATATTAACAGGAACTAGTGCCTACACATTCATATCTTACAATGTTATTTTCTCTAAAAACTAATGTACTTCTCCAAAATTTGAGGTATCTCCAACTCCAAAATTCAATGGTTAACCAATAAATATTTTTATTTAATAAATCTCTGCTTGATATTTCTTTTGTTCCTCAAAATAGCAATGTTAAGAAAACCCCAATCCTTTTTTGTAAAATGAAGTTTTTTTTCTAGAATTCCTCAATTCAGTAAAAAGCAGTTCCTTCAAGTTGACAATGCCAGAAACTAAGGAATTCATCTAAAATTTTCCATCTTTCTAAATTTAAACTCATCCACCAGTTTTTAGAAATTTTCTTCCTAAAAATCAAAAAGAAAAAAGAAAAGGAAAAAGAATTTTACTTCTTAGTGTCCTTCTGATTGCCCACGCTATGGGTAAGGAACCTATTAATTTATAATCCACACAGTAACTAAAAGCAATATTGAGATGTTACCCTCCCCAACTTAAAATCCTTCAGATGGAGTCCAAAATCATGAACACATGTTTCACATGATATGGCCATTGTTATCTTATCTAAACTTCTTTTGTGAGAATTGTCTTTTTTCTATGATTCACTCTTTTCAAGTTTCTTTTTGGTCTTTGATATTAATGTTCTCCTTCAGTTCTCAACCTTCCTATATGTTATATGTCTAGAATCCTTACTCACTCCTATCTCCAAGTCTTTGCTCATTTAATCCTTCTTATCTGTCTTGTTTCAGCTTAAGAGACATTCTTCTTTGCACAGTTGCAAATACATGATTAATTGTATGTAATATTTTTAATGTCTGTTTTTCCCACTTTAATAAGACACAGAATGTTTCTGACTTGTTCTCTAATCTTCCCTGAGTATTAATTACACTGTATAGGAAAATGCTTAATAGTTTTTTATATTGTTACTAATCAAGAGAAAATGTGTGTTGGGAGTCCTAAGTTATTCAACTATAGCAACTGCATTTATGAAAATAAAATTTATTGCTCTCTATAGCCACCTCAATTTTGGCATTACGTTTTTTTAAATTTATCAGTCATTGTTTTCTAGAATAATGTACTTACAAAGTCATTTGTATTACTTAACATAAAAGTATATTCCAAGGTATAAAAGATCTTGGAAATTAACGACGTGATTTCTTGAGATGGATGATGGGCAACTGAGAAACCATAAACTGTAACTTCTGTGTTACTTGGGGTGGGGAATGGAACTTTAGAAATATGAAGCTATGTGAGAAACAGAAATGTTCATTAGCTGATCAGAGAAAACATCATTTGTGTATGTAATATAATATGTACTCAGAGAAAACTGTTTAATATATTTTGGCAGTAATGTAAGTATAGGGAAGAGTAAGTCTATAAGCAAAATTCACACTCAGACATTTGCTCATGAGGATCTTAAAGAGAGCAGGATTGAGAGATTCTTGAAAAAAAATAAACAAAAAATGAAGTGTTAAATTTTCAGTCATTAAAATTAATATAATTTAGTGATTATGTGATAAGACAAAAATGTCAACAAATATTGATCATGGTCCTTTACCTGAATAAAGCACAGATATGACACACTGGTTTAAAATATGGGACCAAGATATAAACAAAATGACACTGAAAGGATTATAGGGAAAGACCTGTGACTTGTAAGGGATTAATTATTGCCATATTTCAGACAATATCACCACTTCAGTTTAACATAAAAAATGCTGATTCATGAATAATTTACAATATTCACAGTGATACACAGCAGTCTTTCCAGACCATTGTAAATCTAAAGTGAAAGATTTTAAGACCTAATGAGGATAATTTGAAAAGCATATTTATGGTGTGCTGTCATAATTTCATAACTCAGAAAAGATATATGAGCCTATCAACAGGCATCTTTTTACTTTATCAAATAACATTATATCTTTATCAGTTATGATTTTAAACCTTATTACATTCTGACATGTGATTAGATGCATACATGTTTTCTGTAAATAACTTGTGAGAGGCTTGAGGAATTGAACTGCATCTTACTCATTTTTTATGTCACATAGTACTTTTTATGTGAAGGATTCAAAATATTTTGAATATTTAAATATAGAAAGAAATAATGTAGAATTGAGATTCTAAGGAGCAATTAAGTTTTATAAAAATTCTCTGTATCTTTTTTCTTTCCTTTTCTTTTCTCTTCTCTTATTTTCTTTTCTTTTCTTTTCTTTTCTTTACTTTTCTTTTCTTTTCTTTTCAACAAATCCTTATGTTGAGGATTATCAGTAGATTGTAGTGAGAGAGCTGTTCTGCTATGTACAATACCCAGAAAAAAAATTCTGTGTTTACAACAATGGCATTAAGAGAGCATTATCCCCTCTTCTTTGAATCCAGAGAAACTGAGGCAAACATGAAATCCCAATTCCATCTTAATGAAAAGTAAGGTAAGCTCCTGTGCTAAATATAAGAGAAGGAAGAAAAATACCAAGTTCAATAAAAAAAAGTATTACAGAATATGAGATAATGCAGAGTGAATATCTTACATTTTAAAAATAATGACAAGACATAAAACACAAATAAAATTTTTAAAAGCCCTTTCAAAAAAAATAAAAATAAAAATAATGAAATGTTGTGTGACTAGGGAATTTTCCAAAGTAGGTACATATCTTACAAAACAAAATGAAACATCCATTACTTGAATGTTAAATGGATCAGAGTGAATGGATCTGACCCATGAAATGGCAGGATGAGCTGGAGGATTTTCCATTTGACAGGGCAGAGGGATAACTGAATGGTAAACTCTGTTGCTGATATTTGTTATAGCCAGCAAGTAAAGGCTAAATACACACACACACACACACACACACACTTGGATATAGTTATGTACACAGATGTAGATTAGATATAGATATGCATACAGATATATATAAAGTGAGAGACAGAGAGAGATGGTGAGAGGAAGACCAAGACAGAGAGATCCACAAACATAGTTTTATTCCTGGAAATGACCTGCATATTTTAAATCATGCTCCTGGCTCTCTTTGGAATATAAATAATGGCTGGCCGTGAAAAGTTACAGGAGCTAAAAAAAAAAAAAAAAAAAAAAAGAAGGAAATTAAGTACAAGCAAATTGTCTCAACTACTACCATTTTTTTAAAAAAGACCATACTTTTGATAAAAAATGTGGCCAAAAGTTTTTCATGAAATCAAAGAAACTAATTAAGTGACTATTACATTTTTGAACGTAGATGTTACTTACAATATACAATATAAGAAACAGGGGCGTCTGGGTGGCTCAGTGGGTTAAGCCTCTGCCTTCAGCTCAGGTCATGATCTCAGGGTCCTGGGATCGAGTTCTGCATCGGGCTCTCTGCTCTGCAGGGAGCCTGCTTCGTCCTCTCTTTCTCTCTCTCTGACTGCCTCTCTGTCTACTTGTGATCTCTGTCAAATAAATAAATAAAATACTTTAAAAAAAAAGAAACAACCACAGCATAAGTTGAAAAATTATCTAACACTTTAAAGAAAAGGCATAAGAACACTAAAGGAATATTGAAAAAAAAACCAACAACAACAACAACAAAAAGGGAAGATAAAACCATCAATGAATTCAGGCATAAATATGTAGACATGCAAAGGAATCTTGAAGAATGTGGACAAAAGAGTTCCTGGGTGGCTCAGTTGGTTAAATGTCAGCATTTGGTTCAGGTCATGATCCCAAGGTCCTGGGAAGGAGTCCTGCATTAGGCTCCCTTCTCAGCACAGTCTGATTTTCCCTCTACTCTTCCCCCCTGCTCATGATCTTTCTCTCAAATAAATAAATAAATGAAGTATTTTTTAAAAAGAATATGGGTAAAAGTAAATGGAAAAAAAAGAATTATAAGACCATGTATTCATCATGGACTGGCTTACACTTAGCTCTACAGAGACTTGATTTGGAGACTTAAATTAGTTAAGTATCTAAATCATTTTAACACATTATAGAATTTAAATAACTTAGAAAAATTTAAAAAAATAAAATTAAACAAAAAAGTAGGAAGGTGTTTATAAAAATTACACATACACCCACATACACATAAAATGAATTGGGGGAAAAGAAAATCTGCAGATTTCATAAACAGTCTTATAGAAGATATTTGAATAATCATTTAAAATCAAGAACTAGATAAACAACTTAATGTATAATCAGGCTAAAAGAAAATAAAAATCATACAAAAAATAAAAATATGTTAATATCAAGAAATGCAATAGAACTTAGAATATTTTTGCTCAGTTTTATTTAAAATAGCTGTACTAAGAGGAAAAATCAGGTCATGAATTTTACAATGAACACATAATCATGCATACAAAATGCTAAATACAAAACAGAGAAAAATTGATACACATACATTCTCAGATAATTTATTTCAAATCATAAATTCTGTAATTATTTTTATTTTTATTAAGTTGTTACTTATTTTTCTAGTGTAAGAGCTCATTTTTTTGTTTTCTTGTACGTTTGCCTTAAAACTTATTTTATTCATTTTTGTTAGCCATTCTTGATTTGTGTATGTGTATGTGGAATTATATTCTAGTTTCTCTCTTTGAATCCTTTTTTTTTTTAAAGATTTTATTTATTTATTTGACAGAGATCACAAGTAGGCAGAGAGGCAAGCAGAGAGAGAGAAAGGGAAGCAGGCCCCCTGCTGAGCAGAGAGCCCGACGTGGGACTCGATCCCGGGACCCTGAGATCATGACCTGAGCCGAAGGCAGCAGCCTAACCCACTGAGCCACCCAGGCACCCTCTTTGAATCCTTTTAAATGACTTTAAAAATTGTACAAATAAGTATGGTTTGAGGAGTATTTTGTACCAAAATTAACCTCAGGGCACACTCTTTTTATTAAGGCAAATCCAAGATAACAAAAAATCACGCTGAAGCAATTAGTCTTCTTATTTATGACCACTTTTGAACATGGAAAAATTAAAATTTTAAAGTAATGTGTTCAATTAGTTGTGTTTAATTCACTTTCTGAATTGCTTCAGATTTATTACCAAATCTATGAATTAAGAAGGCCATGTTACAGAATAGAAAGTTTATGGTTGTCCAGTGTAACTGACCTGACTTTAAGTCCTGGATCCTTCACTTTCTTTGAAAAGTTGGAAATAACTTTTAAACTCTCTGTAGCCTTAATATTTTTATCTTCCTCATTGTCTATTACATTATTTAAATGACACAGTGCGTGTAAATATTATGCTATAGTGAATAATGTAAGAAGGCTTTAAAATGCATGATAACTGATTTCTTTTTATTTAGTTGTGAAAAAGTAGCCTTTTCTTCTATACCATTCTATTTTAAAACTATATTGTATTATGGCTCAATACTCTCACAATAAGAAGCAATGGCACAATTCTTTAGCAACTAGTGAATTCCAGTAACCTATTTAAGAGTTTAGAGTGAGATTTTAGGTTCACTTTGGACCCAGAAGATATTCTTGATATGGCCTATGACTAAATGTGCCTCCTGACAAGTCCTCACCTCTGATGAAACAAGGAGAGAACAGTAGTCCCAGGAGATCCAGAGAGTAAAAGTTCTTTGTTCTTCTTGATAGTATTCGCAGTCCCACAGGAAAGGTGAAGGTCTATCATCCTCTAAAAATGAGTTCACACAAAGGGCATTGGTGGAAAAGGTGGTAAAGTTTATTACTGTAGAGTGACTACTCTTTAGAAAAATAGAAGATTTCTATAACCAACGCCTTTTAGCTGAAGTCTTTCAGAAATATTAAATTTATACAAAACCATCATTACATTAAGATAAGGTAAACATTTGTTTGTGAAGTTCTTGCTCCAAAGTATTATATTTAATTAAAACCAAATTATAAAGACAAGGAATGGGACAATACATAAGCTCCATTTTAACCCACAATTCTTTGAAATAAAATTTACAGTATAAATGTATATAGATGGTGTAAAGGAGAAAAAATAAATGTTTACTGAGATTATATTTTCACCCAAAATAAAGTCATTCTTAGCTGAGTAATCATCAATTAATTATAGTTTAATATACTGAAAACAACATTATTACAAGTTTGATATTGTGTTTTATAAGAAAAATATATATTTGGTCATTCAGATGATACCTATTTTGTCTTCCTATGCAATACCTGGTTCACAGCTCTAAAATCCCTTGGAATTTCTTAAGTGTGGGGAGTGATAAAAGTACTTTTTTATTCCTTTTTTTAAAGATTTATTTATGGAGAAAGAGAGAGAGAGAGGTGGGGGGAGAGGGATAGAAGGTGAGGGAATCTTAAGCAGATCTGTGCTGAATGTAGAGCCCAATGTGGGACCCAATCTCAAAACCCTGAGATCATGACCTGATCTAAAACCAAGAGTTGGAGGCTTAACCAATTGAGTCACCATTTATTGTTTTAATGAGGTAACTCTGGGAATTGCTAAGGATGGTGACTGTTTGGGTGCCAGTGGAGCTAACAGTGTGATTACAGGTTAGAATTTTCAGTTCCACTCCTCAGGCTCCAGGAAGAAGATAAGGGCTTGAGATTGAGGTCAATCACCAATGGTCAATGACTTAATCAATAATTCCTTTGTAATAAAGCTTCCTTAAAACCTCAAAAGGACAGGGTTCAAAGAGATTTCTATTTGGTGAACTCATGGAGATTTAAGGAAAGTGGCATGCTGGAGAGAATGTGGAAGTTCTGTGCCCCATCCCATGTACATTGACCTTTGCATGTCTTCTGTGTGGCTATTCCCTTTTACGTTAAATCAATAATCTAATAAGTAAAGTGTTTCTCTGAGTTTTGTGAGTCACTGTAGAGTCATGGGAACCTCAAATTTATTGCCAGGTTAGAAGTGCGGGTGATAGCCTGGACTTGCAATTGACATCCTGAATTGGAGTTGGTTGTTGTAACTTCCAATTTGTAACCATTCCATCAGAAACATAGGTAGTAATTTGTGTTTGTGACTAACATTAAAGTGAGATGGCAGGAAGCCTTATGAGACTGAACTCTTAACCTGTGGAATCTGATGAAAACTCTGGGTGGATATTATCAGAATTGAGCTGAATTGTAGGAAACTCAGCTGGTATGCAAGCATTACTTGTTGGTGTAGGTAAATTTCCCCTCAAACACATACATATTGGAATTGGGTCCTAGAACACAAAATAATAAGAAATTTCATTTTTTATGTTATGATTAAATAAGATAATTCAATATCTAAATATGTGTTTAATAAAAATCTTATAAAATAAAAATAAATCTTTCCTATATAAAATATACACCTGATAAAGTCATAGCAGAGAGGAAATCTAACTGGCAACCAGTTTGATAGTAATTTAATGTTTATTTTACCCCTCTTGGGTAGAATTATAAGCTATAGTATTACAGTTTATTCACTTTACACTATTTAAGCTTCCCTTAGGTGTTGACATTCTATTTAAATCATTTGTTCTTTGATATTATCTTTATTAACTTTTTTTTTTTTAAAGATTTTATTTATTTATTTGACAGAGAGAAATTACAAGTACACTGAGAGGCAGGCAGAGAGAGAAGGAAGCAGGCTCCCTGCTGAGCAGAGAGCCCGATGCGGGACTCGATCCCAGGACCCTGAGATCATGACCTGAGCCGAAGGCAGCGGCTTAACCCACTGAGCCACCCAGGCGCCCTTATCTTTATTAACTTTATACAAAACAGCTAAATGCCCAATGTACATAGAAAATTACTGACATTCGTGGTTTTGAAAGATTAATTCTAATACTTCATTGCAGCACACTGCACAATGAGAAAGTAAAATGAGCTTCATGATTCCCAGACACCATCATGCATACATTAGAAATACTTATATATCTTCCAGGCAATTGCATAAACTTTTTTTTAAAATTTAAACTCAATTAGCCAACATATAGTACAACATTAATTTCAAAAGTAGAGTTCACTAATTTATCAGTTGTATTGTTGGGGTCGATTCCACGTTAAAACATGTTAAACCCCTAGGGCCTGCCTGGGCCTACTTAGCCATAGTGACTCCATGTTGCCTAGGTAGACATTTTGTTGTCTAGAAAAGTTACTGCTCTTGGTTCCAGGTAACTGTTACTAAAACACAACACCTAAAACAAGGTAACTGTTACTAAAACACACACCTAAAACAAGGCCAATTCCAGGTAACTATTACTAAAACACATACCTAAAACAAGGCCATTGGTAACCGTTACTAAAACACACAGGTAGGAGACATCCAATCATCCAAAGCTACATATGCAGATGTCTGCGATTGTGCCCAATAAAAATTAGCCTGTAAGACCAAGGGGCATTGCTCTCTTCTGAGGCGGCCCTGGCCGGTCAGTCTGACTTCTAATGCTTGGCATAGAATAAAGCTTTACATAACTCTCCCTTTGTCTCAGCCTCATTTCCCTGGCCGGTCAGTCTAATTTCTAATGCTTGGCATAGAATAAGGCTTTGCATAACTTTTCTCAGTCTCGTTCCTTTGATAATGGACCCAATAGTATATAACACGCAGTGCTCATCACATCATGGGCTCACATTAATGCCCATAATCCAGTTATCCCATTACTTGACCAACCTCCACTCTAGCAACCTTTAGTTTCTCTCCTTTAGTTAAGAGTCTCTCATGGCTTGTCTTCTTTTCTGATGACTTCCCATTCCGTTTCCCCTCCCTTCCCCTACGATCCTCTGCACTGTTTCTTATATTCCACATGTGAGTGATATCAAATAATAATTGTCTTTCTCTCATTGACTTATTTCACTCAGTACTATGCCCTCCAGTTCCATCTACATTTATGTAAATGATAAGTATTCTTTCTGATGACTTTCTGATGACTGAGTAATATTTTAATATATATATATACACATATATATGTGTAAAATCACTCTTACATATATATGCAAATATATATGTAAATATATATATATATATATATGTAAAATCACTCTTCTTTATTCATTCATCTTTTGATGGACATATGAAGTCTTTCCATAGTTTGACTATTATGGACATTGCTGCTATAAACATTGGGGGCATGTGTCCCTTTGGATCATTTTTTATTTGCATCTTTGGGGTAGTACAATTGCTGGGTCATAGGGTAGCTCTATTTTTAACTTCTTGAGGAAACTTTGTACTGTTTTCCATAGTGGCTATACCAGCTTGTATTTCCACCAACAGTGTAAGAGAGTTCCCCTTTCTCTACATCCTCACCAACATTTTATTTCCTCTCTTGTAAATTTTAGCAATTCTGACTCCTATGAGGTGGTATCTCATTGTTCTTTTGATTTGTATTGCCCTGATGTCAAGTGACATGGAGCCTTTTTTCATATGTATGTTGGCTATTTGGATGACTTCTTTGGAGAAATGTCTCTTCATGTCTTCTACCCATTTCTTGACTGGGTTATTTGTTTTTTGGGTGTTGAGTTTGGTAAGATTTATAGATCTTGGATGATAAAAATATCACTTTATGAAAATGGCAGGCAAGCTGGACATGGGGGAAATGGTGAGTTTCAGCAAGGCCAAGCTGAAGAAAATGGAGATGCAGGAGTAAAACACACTGCTGACCAAAGAGACCATGAAGCAGGAGAAGTGAAATGAAGTTTCCTAAGAAGCTAGAGGATCCCCACCCTGTCATCTTCAAGACACTCCAGTTGTGATGTGGAGGAAGAATAGCCATCAGCAAGATGTATATAAGCAACAAGTGGCACTGTGAACCTGGGCACTCTGAGCTGATATTACCAGCCTGCAGGTCTCTCAGGGGACCCCCCCACACACACACACATGCACAACAATCAGACTGCCAAATTCTCTGGTTTTCCCTAGGATATTATAGCAAATTATTTGCATGATTAAAGAAAAAAAGTACATGATGGCAAAACCAAACAAATAAACAAATAAAAAACACATGTGGCTGTTCAATTTTTCCAACACCATTTGTTGAAGACTGTCTTTTTTACATTAGATATCCTTTCCTGCTTTGTCGAATATTAGTTGACCATAGGTTTGAGTGTACATTTCTGGTTCGCTATTTTTTCCATTGATCTATGTGTCTGTTTTTATCCCAGTACCATACTGTCTTGATGATTACAGCCTTGTAATAAAGCTTTAAGTCCGGCATTGTGATACCACCAACTTTGGTTTTCTTTTTCAATGTTCCTCTGGCTATTCAGGGTCTTTTCTGCTTCCATACAAATCTTAGGATTATTAGTTCCAGCTCTGTGAAAAATGTTGATGGTATCTTGATAGGGTTTGCTTTGAATGTGTAGATTGTCCTGCGTAGCATAACTTTTTTAAATTTTTATTATATTTTTCAGTGTTCCAAGATTCATTATTTATGGACCACCCTCAGTATGTATTCTTCCAATACATGAGCATTGAATTTTTTTTTTCATTTCTTTGTGTCTTCCTCAATTTATTTCACAAGTGTTATGTAATTTTTAATTTTTAATTTTTTATATTTTATTTATTTATTTGACAGAGAGAGAGACCGTAAGTAGGCAGAGAGGCAGGCACAGAGAGAGGGGGAAGCAGGCTCCCTGCTGAGCACAGAGCCCCGATGCGGGCCTCAATCCCAGGACCCTGGGATCATGACCTGAGCCGAAGGCAGAGGCTTAACCCACTGAGCCACCTAGGCGCCCTTATGTAATTTTTAGATTATAGATCCTTTACCTTTTGTTTAGGCTTATTTCTAGGTATCTTATGGTTTTGGAAGCAATTATAAATGGGACTGATTCTTTAATTTCTCTTTTTTCTGCCTCATTGATAGTGTACAGAAATGCAACTGATTTCTGTGCATTCATTTTATATCCTGCCATGTTGCTGAACTCCTGTATAACTTCTAGGAATTTGGGGGTAGAATCTTTTGGGTTTTCTACATAAAATAAGAATTAGAATTGACTATTTCTTTGCTAATTTGAATGCCTTTTATTTCTTTTTGTTGTCTGATTGCTGCTGGTAGGACTTTTTATACTATGTTGAGCAAAGTAGTGACAGTGGTCATCCCTGTCATGTTCCTGAACTTAGGGGGAAACTTGAGAATGATATTTGCTGAGGGCTTTTGGTAGATGGCTTTTATGATATTGGGTTATGGTCCCTCTATCCTTACACTGTGGAGAGTTTTAATCAAGAAAGAATGCTGCATTTTGTCAAATGCTTTTTCTGCATCTCTAGAGAGGATCATAAGTTCTCATTTTTTCTTTTATTAGTATGATGTATCACATTGATTGATTTGTGAATGTTGAGCCACCCTTGCAGCATGGGAATTAATCCCACTTAGTCATGGTGAATAATCCTTTTAATATACTCTTGTATCCTATTGACTAGTATCTTGGTAAGAATTTTGCCATTCATGTTCATCAGGAATGTTTATCTGTAAATCTTCTTTTTTGGTGAGATCTTTGTCTGGTTTTGGGATGAAGGTAATTCTGGCCTCATAAAAGAGTTTGGAAGTGGGGCACTGGGGTGGCTCAGTGGGTTAAAATCTCTGCCTTCAACTCCGGTCATGATCCCAGGGTCCTGGGATTGAGCCCCACATCGGGCTCTCTGCTAGGCAGGGAGCCTGCTTCTTCCTCTCTCTTTCTGCCTGCCTCTCAGCCTACTTGTGATCTCTGTCTGTCAAATAAATAAATAAAATCTTTTAAAAAAGAGAGAGAGTTTGGAAGTTTTCCTTCCATATCTATTTTTGAAATAGCTTCAGAAGAATAGGTATGATTTCTTCTTTAAATGTTTGGTAGAATTCCCCTGAGAAGCCATCCAGCCCTGGACTATTTTTTGTTCAGATATTTTTTATTACTGCTTCAATTTCCTTGCTGATTATGGGTCTGTTCAGGTTTTCTATTTCTTCCTTTTTCAGTTTTGGTAGTTTATAAATTTCCAGGAATGCATCCATTTCTTCCAGATTGTCAAATTTGCTGGCATATAGTTGCTCATAATATGTTCTTATAATTGTATTTTCACAGTGTTGGTCATGATCTCACCTCTGTTATTCATGATTATATTAATTTGGGTCCTTTCTCTTCCCTTTTTGATAAGTCTGTCTAGGGGTTTATCAATCTTATTAATTCTTTCAAAGAATAAATTTCTAGTTTCTTGGATCTATTCTGCTGTTCTTTCTGGTTTCTAGTTCATTGATTTTTGCTCTTATCTTTATTATTTCTCTTCTCCTGCTTGGTTTAGACTTGTTTGCTGTTCTTTCTCCAGCTCCTTTAAGTGTAAGGTTAGCTTGTGTATTTGAAACTTTTCTAGTTTCTTGAGAAAAGTTTCTATTTCTATGTACTTCCCTCTTAGGACCAATTTGCTGCATCCTAAAGATTTTGAACAGTTGTGTTTGCATTTTTATTTGTTTCTATATTTTTTAAGTTCTTTAATTTTCTGGTTGACCCATTCATTCTTTAGTAGGATGTTCTTTAGCCTCCATGTAGTTGAGTTCTTTCCAACTTTCCTCTTGTGATTGAGTTCAAGTTTCATAACATTGCATTCTGAAAATACACAGACAATGATCCGAATCTTTTGGTACCAGTTGAGACCTGATTTGTGACCCAATATGTGATCTATTCTGGAGACTGTTCCATGTGCACATGAGAAAAATGTGTATTCTGTTGCTTTAGGATGGAATGCTCTGTATACATCTGTGAAGTCCATCTGACCCAGTGTGTCATTCAAAGCCCTGTTTCTTGTTTATCCTCTCCTTAAATGTTCTATCCATTCCTGTGATGTGGGTGTTGAAGTCCCCTACTATTATTTATTATTATTGATGTGTTCCATTAATGTGTGTTTTTTTTATTAATTTGGTTAATTTTTTTATGTAATTGGGTGCTCCAAAGGTAGGGGCATAAACATTTATCATTGTTAGATCATCTTGTTGGATAGACCTTTTAAGTATGATATAGTGTCTCTCTTCTTCCCTTATTACAGTCTTTGGCTTAAAAATCTGATTTTTCTGATATGAGGATTGCTAACCCAGCTTTCATTTGAGGTCAATTAGCATGACAAATAGTTCACCTCCTCACTTTCAATCTGAAGGGGTCCTTGGTTTTAAATGAGTCTCTTCTAGACAGTATATGGGTGGGTCTTGCTTTTTTATCCAATCGAATACCCTGTGCCTTTTAATTGGAGCATTTAGCCCATGTACATTTAGAATAATTATTGAAAGATATGAATTTATTGCCATGTATTATCTATAAAGTCCCTGTTTATGTAGATTGTCTCTTTTTCTCTGGCCTATGTTACTTTTGGGCTCTCATTTTGCTTACAGGATCCTTTTTAATATTTATTTCAGGACTGGTTTAGTGATCACAAATTCTTTTAGCTTCTGTTTGTCCTGGAAGCGCTTTATCTCTCCTTACTTTCTGAATGATGACCTTGCTGGATAATGTATTCTTGGCTCCATGTTCTTCTCATTTAATACCCTGAATATATCATGCCAGCTCTCTCTGGCCTGATAGGTCTTTGTGGATAGGTCTGCTGCCACCCTAATGTTTCTGCACTTGGGGTTAAGAAACTCTTGCCCTGAACTGCTTTCAGGATTTTCTTTTCATCTCTGAAATTTTCAAGCTCCCCTATCAGGGTATTGATCTATTTTAATGATTCTGAGGGGGGTTCTCTGTGCATCCTGGACTTGAATGCCTATTTCCTTCCCCAAGTTATGGAAGCTCTCAGCTATAATTTGCTCAAACGTACCTTCTATTCCTTTCTTTCTTCTTCTTTTGCAACCCTAATAATTCTAATATTGTTTCAATTTATGGTATCACTGATTTTTCTAAGCCTCCCCTCATGGTCCATTAGTTGCTTTTCTCTCTTTTCCTCAGCTTCCTTCCTTAACATCATCCTGTCTTCTATGTCACTTACTCTTCAGCCTCATTTATCCTACCAGAGCATTCAATTTAGATTTCATCTCAGTTAAGCATTTTTAATTTAAGCCTGATTAGATTTCATTTCTGCACTAGGGATTCTCTAATGTCTTTATGCATTCTTCAAGCCAGCTAGTAATTTTATAAATATTATTCTGAATTCTACATCTGACATTTTACTTATATCCATATTGACTAGATCTATGGCAGAAAATACTACCTGTTTCTATTTTTGTTGTTGTGAATTTCTCCTAGTCATTTTGTCCAAGGAAGAATAGAAGAATGAGAGAATAAAAACAAAACTATCAACCATGACCCCAACAAAATATACACTAGACAAATCTGAAGAGGTCAGAAACAAACAAACAAACAAACAACAGGAAAAAAGTGAATATATTCTCAAAGGTGGACAAAACAGGGTGATCCATGTGGTCCTGTGTGTATTTTGGTCTGTTTATTAGAAGACACTAAATCCAAAAATTGCAAAGAAAGAAAAACTTACACAAAAATAAAATTGAATACATTGAAAGGAAGCAAAAAATGAAGACTATATCTATAAAATATAAATGTAAAAATGAAAATTTTTTAAAAAAAGACTTCATAATAAAGAGTTGAGGGATACCTGGATGGCTCAGTCACTTAAGTATCTGCCTTCCACTCAGGTCTTGATCTCAGTGGCCTGGAATCAAGCCCTGCATTGAGATCCCTGCTCAGTGGCGTTCTGCTTCTCATTCCCCCTGCACTTGCACTCTTGCTCTCTCTCTCCCTCTCAAATAAATAAGTTCTTTAAAAAACAAAACAAAAAAACAAAGTTGATAAAATAAGAAACTAGTTGAAAAGAAGTAAAAAGAAAAGATAAAAACATTTTTTAACTGAAAGGCTAAAGACTCTTGAGGAAAAAAACCCTCAAATTCTATATACTATTTTTCCCTAGCATAGGGGTTTTTCAGTTCTGAAAAACTGATCCAATTCTGATCCAAAACTTGGTATTCACCTGATGTTCCTTCTGGTCTTCTTGGAAAAGAGCCGGTTGCACTTGTTCTCTGTTGTCTTTGCCTGGACAAAGTTGCACCACTCCTTGCCACGTGGCCAGGATCACTGTAAGCTGCTTCAAGTTGTTCTATGTGGCTTTGTTACCTGAAGGTTTTTAACACGGCTTACAAAAAGTGGTCATTTTCTATTTGTAGAATTGCAGCAATTCTTTTCTTAGATCTCAGGTTGAGTTCAGAGGTGTCCAGAATGATTTGATAGATATCTAACTGAATTCAATGGACCAGATGAAATGTGGGTCTCCTCTTACATCATCTTCCCTTCTTATTCCTTAATTGTGTAATCTTTTAATCACCTTACAGAATCTCAAGTCTATGATTTGGTACTATATTTCAAATGAGCTGTATATTTCTTGCCTTATTCTTTAAACAAAATAGTATATTTTGAAACAAAATGCTACTTTATTCTAGATATTGAAATTGGATTTTCAGTATATAATTTAATGTTAAAAATGAAATGAAAAGTCTGGTTTTATTTTGTGGTTTTGCTACTCTTATAATAACTAGTACGCAAAATAGGTTCTATGTCTATCAGTTTCCTCAACCAGTACAAGTAGCAGTTTGAACAATGAAAATGGTCAAATTATATTTTCCTTAATTTAAAAAATTAAGGAAATTTGTGGTAATTGTGGTAAAACATTCACAAAATAAAATTTGTCATCTTAACCATTTTTAAGTGTGCAATGCATTTCCATTAAGTGTGTGTGTGTGTGTTTATGTGTGTATAGTTGTGCAAGCATCTCCACCATCAATCTCTAGAACTTATTTCACCTTATAGAAATGAAGCTCTGTACCTAAATAACTTCTTATCCTCCTCTCCTTCAAGCCTGCAGCAACTACCAATCTACTCTCTGTGTCTTTGAATTTGACTAATCTACATAATCCATATGAGTGGAATCATACAGTGTTTGTCCTTTCATGAATGGCTTATGTCTTTTAGCATAATGTTCTCATAGTTCATCCATGCTGTAGCATGTGTCAGAATTTGCTTTCTTCTTAAAGTAATACTTTTAAAGCAATAGTCCATTGTATGTATATACCATTTGTTTATACATTTATCCATCAACAAACACTTCACTGCTTCTACCTTTGGGCTATATTGAATAATGCTGCTATGAACAGGAATGTGCAAACACCTGTTTAAGTCCCTGCTTTCAATTATTTGGGAAGTATATCCACAGGTGAAATAGTTAAATCGTATGTTAACTCCATTTTTATTTTTTAAGGAATTGCCTTACTGTTCTCCATAGTAACTGCACCAGAAAGTATTTTTAAATTAGATTCACAGAAAAAAATGGTTCTGGAAAGTAAAAGGTGATTTCAGAATCCACTGAAAATGATATGTTAATGTCATGTGAAAGAAAGATGGCAAAACAGATGGAATCCAGTGGAGAAATAAGTAAAAGGACAAGAAACATAAAAATATAAAAGAAATGAGAGTAGTAGAAAATAAGAGATTTAAAGCTGACAGAGATAAAAGTCAAGTGGATGTTCATTTATACATGTTACTACTAACATATGCGTATTTGATAAGGTGGAGTTGCTCAGAAATACAGTGCAAGTTTTATGTAATATAAATATAGTTATTTCAAAAATTTTTAAAAGTTTATTAATAAAAATATTTTGCAAAAATTTCACTCACATTTGGAGATCTTTTTTTTCATTTTCTCTGGATTCCCTATTACCACCTTCTCCAAATGGAACGTTTTTCTTTTTTATAGTCTTGACAAATTCCATAAACACTGCAACCATTTCTGTCATTAATGTTGTGATTATAACATTATATACACATTTTATGTAATTATCACAACTACTGAGTTAAATACTATTATCATTTCCATATTTCAGTTAATACCATTGAATTCAGGAGTATGTAACTAGTACCTAAATGGAGTGAAGAATCAAACTTTCCTACTCAAACTCTCTTCTTCATCTCTAACTCTGCCTAAGAATACATTTTAGCCAGTGTGGAAATACTTAAAATTTAAAAATTAAATATATATATATATTTTTTTTTTAAAGGAGAAGATTTATCATATAAACATCGAACTATTAATTCAGGAATTCCATTACATAGTGAAGTTATCATATGAATTCATTAAATCTAATCATATATAGAGAATGCTAAATTTCAATATCCTAAAAGATCTGCACCATAAGAAAGTCACACTACTTTGTGTTAGAAAGTACAAACAATATTCTTTCCAAAGAAGCACAGTAGCATATACATAAAAGCAGTATCACTTTTGGGTGTTGAAAGAAATAAAAGAATGGCATCCTGAAAATTGAAATATGAGTAGTTATCAAAAACAGCAAGATATATTCAATTACCATACTAAAAGGGAGTTTTAAAATCCTTCTTATGAAATATTATCAACATGATTTCCAACTGAATAGTTATGTATTAAGTTATTAGTTCTTACAAGATCCACCATTATGCCAGGTGTATATGCAGGAGAGCTGGTATGATGATCTCCCTCCAATCCTCTATTGTGTATCTGCTGCTTCACTTATTTGTAACATCACTTCTACAGAATAAGTTAAGGAACATTAGAGCTTGAGATTTGTGGGGTTCTACAGCAAGGAAACACTAACTTTTCAATCAATAATTAGGGGTTAAAAAAAAGTCTATATTTTTCCCTACACTTCTGATACCTTCATAATAATGAGAATTCGAATAATGACATAAAAGTATAGGTTATTTGGAGGCTTCTTGTGTTTTATAAGCACAGTTATAATTACTTTGTGAGTTTAACTATAAACCATACTGTTTATGAGTTCACTGTTTGTACTTACTGAGCATTGTTATGGCAACCTACCAGAAAGTTGATGAGAAAATAGTTATGTTTCTTGTAACAAATACATTGAATTTCTTTATAATACAGTGGGTGCCTTACATTTTTTTTTTTTTTGCATCACCTACCCCAAGAACAATGCTTAGCACAAAGTTTGCTTAATGAAATGTTTACTAAGTAATGAAAAAATATAAAAGAGATTAGTATATTTCTTTGTAACTATTAATGCTTCCATGCTACATGTAATAGTCACTGTTGAGCCTCTTAAGCATGCTAATTTCTCTTTATCATGAAATTCTTTATTGACTAATAAAGGAAGTGCCATTTGGGTTCTGTTGGGAAACATAGGCAGATGGTTGGTTTTCTGGTTTTACATAACTAATTTATTCTAACATTTCTACCTATCTCTTAAGCCTCCTCTCCCCTTCCTTAATTTCCTGTCATTGGATTTCTGGCTTCTCCATCTCATTTGCTGTGTCCATGCTTTAAGGAGCAATCCCATCAGTGAAGTAACACCATCATCACATGTTTTTGAAAAGCCATTAATTCCTGATTAATGACAGATTGATTCTATGGCTAATAATACGTAGGAATATATAAATTATGAGACATTCTTGAAATAGAAAACTTGGTAATACAATCAACAAATTTGTGAATCAATAAATAACAATAAAACATGGGTGGTGAATGCCTAACCCACTTAAATGTATAATTATAATTTATCAACTATTAAAATAATGGCTGCTAAGCAGAATAAAAATGTTGCAAACTTTTAAACACTGATATTGTGATAATATTGTATAAATGATTTTATAACCAACAGATAGCTCAAAAGGAAAGGGGTAGGAAGATGCAAGAAAATATAATTTCATGTATACATGTGATTTTCTCTATACTTCACACCAGAAAATTAATCTAAAAATATTTAAGAGTTTCTAGTGTTTTAAAACTTGCTACAAGGTATAAAATCACATTTTAGAAAATAATAACTATAAAGAAATATTTTTATGAATTGCATAAATTCTTTAAATTCCCAAAAAGGTATAGGTGGTGGTAGTATAGTTAAATTCACTATTTCTTGGCTTGGTTCAAATTATTTGGTTTTTTTCTTGTCTTGGAAAGGCCTATATGAGGACACTCAGTCCAATATGTCCTATTTGTCAACACCACCAACCTGGATGCATTCATTTGCCCTTTAGAATAAAGGATGATACTGGTGGGAACAGTGGCATCAGGAGGCAAGAGCTGGAGTTACCTCTTGCTACTTTATGGTCAAAATGCTAGACTTGGCAGTCAGCTATAAGCAACATTTTAGGAAGATTGGGATAGTCATATTAAGTGTTTCCTTTTTGGAAGAACACTCCAAGGTTAATTCTGAAGACAAAGATTTTGTTGTTGTTGTTTTTTCCCAGCTTTATAGAAATGTTATTGAAATATAACATATGTGAGTTTAAGTTGTAAACGTGATGATTTCATATACATATATATATATATATATATATATATTGCAAACTGATTACTACAGTGAAGTAGTTAACACCTCCAACCCCTCCCAAATTAACATTTTTTTTTCCACTTGTGATGATAACATTTAAGATCTGCTCTCTTAATAACTTTCAGGTTTAGTATACAGTATTGTTAATTATAGTCAATATGTTATATATTAGATCCCCAAACTTACTCAATTACAGCCAGAAGTTTGTAAGGCTAGAGCAATAAAGATTGTTAAACCACTCCCTCCCCCATATTTCCCTGGGCCTAAGGTGGTCTACTCCCCCTGGGTGTCTGGTTGTTGTTCTCCCTCTATATCCACAAAATATGGGTATACCTTTTCAATAGCTATAATTTCACCTTTTTTTTTTTAAGTCATTCTCTGCTCATACTTAGACCCTGTCCAGCAACATCAAGTGCAAAAAAAGACAAAAGTGTTTACACAATCACAATTAAATGTGAATCCCTGCAGCCCTGTTTTGCTAGGCCCAGTGAGTGCAACAACAAGGAGTGTTAACAAACAAACAAACAAACAAACAATAAATAAATAAGCAACCTATGAACCTCCAAGCTGTAGCTGTCATTTAAACACAGGTTTGTGAGTAAATATGATAGAGAAGTAAGATGGGGGCATCACTGGAAAGGCTTTAAAGTACTTAAGGGTTGGAGAAGATAAAATTCACAGCTCAACAGGTCATAATTTTCCTGTGAACATTTATTTTCTCCTAATCCAATAGATACATGCAGAGATTTACATTCACATGTACTAAATGATAAAGATAGATCAATATACAACACTGATATTAAAATTGAGTTTGTGTTCTTGTATTTATTTATTTATTTATTTATTTATTTTTAAAATTTTTATTGTTTTATGTTAGGTACCATACAATACATCATTATTTTTTGATGTAGTTTCAAGCTTCATTGTTTACATATAATACTCCGTGCAATATGTGGCTTCCTTAATAACCTCCGCCAGGCTCACCCATCCCTCATCCTCCTCCCCTCTAAAATTATCAGGTTGTTTCTCAAAGTCCAGAGCTTCTCATGGTTCATTTCCCCCACAAATTTCCTCCCCTTCAGTTTTCATTTCCATCTAATGTCCTCCATGTTATTCCTAGTGCTCCACAAGTAAGTGAAACCATATCATAATTGACTTGACAATTCCTGCTTGACTTATTTCACTCAGCATAATCTCCTCCAGTCCCATCCATGCTGATACAAAAGTTGGGTATTCATTATTTCTGATGGCTGACTAATATTCCATTGTATATATGAACCATATCATCTTTAACCATTCATTTCTTGAAGGACATCTCGGCTCTTTCCACAGTTTTGACATTGCTACTCTGGACATATAGGCTTTCTTTTCACTACATCTGTATCTTTGGATAAATACCCAGTAGTGCAATTTGCAGGGTCATAGGGTAGCTCTATTTTTAATTTTCTGAGAAATCTGCACATTATTTTCCAAAGTGACTGCACCAACTTGCATTCCCATAAACAGTGTTAGAGTTTTCCCCTTTCTCCACATCCTCTCCAACATTTGCTGTTTCCTGCCTTGTTAATGTTCACCATTCTAACTGGTGTAAAGTGGTATCTCAATGTGGTTTTGATTTGAATTTTCCTGATGGCTAATGATGATGAATATTTTTTCATGTGTCTCTTAGTCATTTGTATGTTTTCAATGGAGAAATGTCTGTTCATGTCTTCTGCCCATTTTTTGACTTAATTTACTGTTTTTTGGGGTGTTAAGTTTGAGAAGTTCTTTATAGATCTTGCATATCAGCCCTTTGTCTGCAGTGTCATTTGCAAATATCTTCTCCCATTCCATGCATTGTCTCTGTTTTCTTGATTGTTTCCCTTGCTGTGCAGAAGCTTTTTATGTTGATGAAGTCCCAAAAGTTCATTTTTGCTTTTGTTTCCTTTGCCCTTGGAGACATGTCTTGGAAGAAGTCGCTGTGGCTGATGTCTGAGAATAATCTGTTCTCCTCTAGGATTTTGATGGATTCCTATCTCACATTGAGGTCTTTCATCCATTTTGAGTTTATCTTTATGTATGGTGTAAGAGAATGGTCGATTTCATGGTTCTATACATAGCTGTCCAATTTTCCCAGCACCATTTATTGAAGAGATGCTTTTTTCCACTGGATATTTTTCCTGCTTTGTCAACGATTATTTGACCATAGAATTGAGGGTCCATATCGGGACTCTCTACTCTGTTCCATTGGTCTATGTGTCTGTTTTTATCCCAGTGCCATGCTGTCTTGGTGAACACAACTTTATAATAAAGATTGAAATCAGGCAACATGAAGCCTCCAGCTTTGTTTTACTTTTTCAACATTTCCTTGGTGATTCAGGGCCTTTTCTGGTTCCAAACAAATTTTAGGATTCTTTGTTCCAGCACTTTGAAAAGTGCCAATGGTATTTTGTTTGGGATGGCACTGGAAATATAGATTGCTCTGGGCAGCATAGACTTTATAACAACATTTATTCTTCAGATCCATGAGTATGGAATAGTCTTTCATCTTTTTGTATCTTTTTCAATTTCTTTCATGAGTGTTCCATAGCTCCTCAAACACAGATCCTTTACCTCTTTGGTTAGGTTTATTCCAAGGTATCTTATGGTTTTTTGTGCTATTGTAAATGGAATTGATTCTCTAATTTCCCTTTCTACAGTTTCATTGTTAGTATATAAGAAAGCAACTGATTTAGGGGTGCCTGGGTGGCTCAGTCATTAAGCATCTGCCTTCGGCTCAGGTCATGATCCCAGGGTCCTGCGATAGGGGCCCACACCAGGCTCCCGGCTCAGCAGTGATCCTACTTCTCCACCTCTCATTCTCCTACTTGTGTTCCTTCTTTCACTGTGTCTTTCTCTGTCAAATAAATAAAATCTTAAAAAAAAAAAAAAAAGAAAGCAACTGATTTCTGTGCATTGATTTTGTATCCTGCCATATTACTGAATTGCTGTATTCTTAAATGTATCTTAATGTGAGTTATTTTACCTGTGAAGCCAAATTAGGGCTAACCATGTTGTGTTTCCATTACTAAGTGTCAAAGGGATCACTACAGCATTGCCTTTTCTGTGGTGTCAAGGAGAAGTATTAGCAAGACTTCTATAATGCTGGCCTGATAGAAAAACATTTTGTCTAGAGTGTTAGAAACTGAAACAGGCAATAAATGGAATGAGAGGAGACATTAGTCTTCTGAACTTTGCACATGGAGAATTGTTACTTGTATGATTAATATATCTTGTTTCCTTTTACAACAGTTCTAAAGTTGAAACCAGCATGTATCAGAGTTTATTTCTTATCCTCATTAGGTTGTTTGTAGATATTAGATTCTCAGTTTTATGTGGTAATCTCCTATCCTATCCCAGCCCCATGATCAGGCCATAGCTTTATCACATGAACAGGATGCTAGTGCAATTGTTAAAAGCAACTCCAGGTCCCAAGCACTGAACAGAAATCCTCGAGGCAAAAATTGGTATTGGTGCTCTCCTCTTGCCAATGATTCATGGTTTCAATTTATTTTTGATATCTGTGACTTCCTTACTTTTATGCAAAATCACCACCAAATTTTAAAGGATGCTTTAAAATGCTGTATCATACATTTTATTTGTCATGATCTGGATTAAATACTTAATCCACTGAACTGACAGAAACAGAAGACAAAAACTCATTTTTATCTTCTAAGTCACTTAATCATTTAATTAATTTTTTTGTATGAAATTGTATTCAGAACCATTCAGTAGCTTTATTTCATTAGATACTTCTAGTTTAATTGTGCTATTTTTCTCTGTGACTTCTGGACTGGAATGATGGATAAGACATGATAAGTCTTAAAGAAATGCCTGAAATGTTTTGGCACATGACTTCTACCTATTACCTATTTATTTTAAATTAACTTTTAACTAAGGTATTTTAGGTGGGTACTACAATTAAAAGATAAAGTAGGACCAGAATTTTAAGACTTATTTTTTTAAACAAAAACATTTTAATAGTAAAAAAAGCTTTATATAGAGCTAACACAATGAGAATCTAGAAAAGCTTCAGTATGCAAACATCATATAAATCAAGGTTCTCAACTAGAGGTGACTCCCCACCACCACCCCTGAAACACTTAGTAATATCTGAAGACATTTGTTGTTTGTCCTATTGGTTTGGAGGTCCTAATGTCTTCCGATGTGTAAAGACAGAATGCTGCTAAATACCATATAATGCACAAGACAATACTTCCTTCCCACTTTTATGCACCCCAGAAAGAAATAAACCTCAAATGTCAATATTGTCAACATTTGGGAAGCCTGGCATAGATTTATATGATTGAACAGACAATGTTAATGATACTGGGAAAAGTAGAAAACAGAGAGCCAGACAAGACTTAAGCAACATGGGACAAACATCAGCTAAGAGGAGATGAAGATGGGTGAAAAAACTAGTGAAACAGGGAAGAAGTGATCTTAGCAACTCTAAGTAAGGACATTAAGACACAAGCTGAAAAGAGATAGCAAAAATAGAAAGAAATAATTATTTAATCAGCCCCAAAGGTATAGAGATATAACAGAAATGGTAGAATATATGATCCAGAAGGATCAAAAGAGATTTTCTTTTACTCTATCCCTCCCCACTGCTCGATCTCTCTCTCTCTCCCAAAAAAATAAACCTTAAAAAAAATTCCTTCAAAAATTGGCTTGGAGTCACATAACAGATTTAGTAAGGATATTTTGGTACATTGCTTCTTTCTTATAAGCAGCAAATGGTTGGTATAATTTACAGTGATAAGAATAAACTCACCTATAGCCTATCTATAACTCTAGTCCCCTCTATCTGAGATCAAAACGTATATTTAGAATTCTGTGCTTTGTAAATTGAAGGTTAAATTCCTGTTCAAAAAACATCTACTTTCCAAGCTATATTTATCAATCAATGACTTTAATTCAGTGTAATTCCAGTTTCAGTGATTTTGTAGAAATTAAATTGCTTTCTACTTTAAACTGCTTACTTCTTATATTTGGCATAAATGTCAAATCATGAAAATAGCCTCTTTCATACACAAGAAAGTATTATAAGGGGTCATCCTCATCTAGGGCCAACAAGAAAAGTAAATTATCCCTGCCATTAATGCTGATGTTACAGTGGTAATTACCACATAACATCTAGTGAAATTATACTGTGAGAGTAATTTCCTATTGAGTTGATTACCACCTGGATTCACTGTTTTGTAATTGGTTAAGTAGTAGCAAGCAATAATTGAAGAAAATAGAAAATAGCTTGTATTTATTTAAAGACACACAGATGACTCAGTCACTGAGAAACAAAAATAGAAATGTACTCCCATTCTGAAGTTTTACATCATGAAACACATGTATATGACTATGAAAATTATTTCAGAATGTATAATTAGGAAATGTCCAAATAATAATTTTAGTAAATGAAATCTTTCTAATGATGTTAGAAAAAGAAATAATATAATTTGGAGGGATTTTTTTGGTTTGACTAGTTCATTATCTTACAGTACTACTTGAAAATGTTTGCTTTTTTGTGTGGGGGTAGGTTTAATTTTAATTCCTGTTAGTTAATATACAGTGTAAAATTAGTTTCAGGTGTAGAATTTAGTGATTCAACACTAACATACAACACCCTGTGCTCTTCACAACAAGTGCACTCCTTACCCCATCACCTTATTGAAACAATCCCCACACTGACCTCCCCTCTGGTAACCATCAATTTGTTCTCTATAGTTAAGAATCTGTTTCTTGGTTTGCCTCTCTCTCCTTTTTCCCCCCAATAGTTTATTTTACTTCTTAAATTCCAAACATGAATGAAATCATACAGTATTTTTCTCTGACTTATTTCACAAAGTAAAATAATCTCTAGCTCCACCCATGTCACTGCAAATGGGAAGTTTTCATTCTTTTTTATGACTAAGTAGTATTCCTGTGTGTGTGTGTGTGTGTGTGTGTGTGTGTGTGCATGTGTTTGTACACACCACCTCTTTATCCATTCATCTGTTGATGGACATTTGTGCTTTTTCCATAGTTTGGCTATTATTGATAATTCTGTTTAAACACTGGAGTGCTTGTATCTCTTCAAATTAGTATTTCTGTATCCTTTGGGTAGATACCAGTTTGTTCAGTTGTTGGGTTGTAAGGTAGTTCTGTTCTTAACTTTTTGAGGAAACTTCATACTGTTTCCAGAGTGGCTTTACCAGATTGCACTTCCACCAAGAGTGCAAGAGGGTTCTCCTTTCTCAGCAACCTCACCAACACCTGTTGTTTCATGGATTGTTAATTTTAGCCATTCTGACAGGTGTGAGGTGATCTTATTGTAGTTTTAATTTGTATTTCTCTGATGGTGAATGATGTTGAGCATCTTTTCATGTGTCTATTAGTCATTTATATATCTTCTTGGAAAAATGTCTATTTATGTCTTCTGCCCATTTATTAATTGGATTATTTGCTTTTTAAGTGTTGAGTTTTATAAGCTCCTTATAGATTTTGGATAGTAACCCTTTCCAGATATGTCACTTGCAAATATTTTCTCCAATTCTGAAGGTTGTCTTCTAATCTTGTTGTTTCCTTCATTGTGCAGAAGCCT
Organism: Mustela putorius furo; assembly: GCF_011764305.1. NCBI lineage: Eukaryota > Metazoa > Chordata > Mammalia > Carnivora > Mustelidae > Mustela > Mustela putorius. Next base: position 6,657,635 of record NW_025421397.1, read on the forward strand.
TTTATTTTGATGAGCATGAATAATTTTTGCTTTTGTTTCCCTTGTCTCAGGAGACATGTCTAGAAAGAAGTTGCTATTAGCCTACATCAAATAAATTACTACCTCTTTTCTCCTTTAAAATTTTTATGGTTTCAGTTCTCATATTTAGGTCTTTAATCTATTTTGAATTTATCTTTGTGTATGGTGTAAAACAGTGGTCCAGTTTAATTTTATGTAAGTCTTAATTCATTTTCTTTATTTTCTTTAAGACTATTTCAAAATCATTTGATATAAACAATGTAATATATAAAATGGAAATATAATTCACTATTTTATTATAATATTTTATATGTTCAACTACTGGAAAAAACATTAAAACTATATGTCATATGCATGATATTTAAATCTTTATCTGCAGTTTATAAGCATTTATATATAACTTCTCCATGCCACCCAATCATGTCTATATTTATGTATCTATCTATCTAATTATCATCTCTCTATCCATCTATCCCTATTTATAATGGAATTACATATGTTAAGTAGGGATCTCACTTTATAAACACTCTATAGAGAACCATAGTAACACTTTTGTAAATGATGTTAAGATACAAGATAAATACCTTTAATATGGGTTATTATATTTTGTGACAAATATTTGGTATAAAATATAATGCCCCAGAGGGGGAAAACTACTCTAGCATGACTTGAGTACTTTTTATGAATCATAAATCAAATTAGATCATTTGTATCTACCAAATATATAGATCTGACTGAGGAAAGACAACTGTCATGTATTCAATATATTTCTTAAATATGTAAAATTTCTTAAATGATAATCCAATTCATATCTTTGTAGATAGTTCATAATGGCTTGATATGAAGTAAAAATAATTTATGTTTTAGTTTTGCATGGTGTAGTTGAGGTACAGATAAATTTAGCATGTTTTTCTACATAATATTCATATATTAAAATATATTAAACCCATTGACATTGTTTTGAGTATTTAAAAGTTCAAACATTTAGTAAATAGTATTTTGTTTCACCTTTATAATAATAAAACATATAGTGTCCAAAAATATATTAGGTAAGTTGATAAAATGGACATATATTCAAGAATCATAAAATTTTATATTTTGTATATTAATCATATACATAGAAGGTTGGCAGGGTCAAACTTGGACACATATAATATCAATAAAATTGTACTGACTTGAAAATAGGTAATAGGCATGAGTTTGAATTTAGGTATATCAATTTTTAGCAGTGTGCCTTTGGGGAAGGAACTTAACCACTTTAATCCTTAATTCACCTTCTGTAAAGTGGGCCTTTGCTTAATCATTCTTTTTGGAATGAAAACATGCACATAGAACTTGGAACTTACTAAACTCTAAATGATTAGTAGCAAGTATAATAATAGTAAGAAAGAACAAAACAGAACAAAAACAAAGAAACATCTCTGTTTTCATAAGTTAAGAAACATGTTTATATATGGGCTCATAATTATCTGTATTAATTCTTATTAATTTATTAATTCTTATTAATTCTTTTTTTTTCTTTTTTCAGCTTGATCTTCTTTAGTGCCATATTGGTACAATACCCCACAGATTGTGGCTGTTGGCTATATAATGGAGATTTTATGTGGTAAGTATACCTTGAGATAAACATATGAAAAGATGTATTATCCACATATTTTAGATGAATAATCAATATGTATTACTACTATATCCAACGTAAGAGGAGAGTGAATGAAAGTAGTAATCAAGATGATTTTTTAATTTCTTAATTAAAAAGAATTTAAAATCTGCATGTGTGAACTGACCGTTTTATGTGATAGAGATTTGTTAGTAATTTGGAAGATGAAAAATCAGGGAAGAAACAGAGTTCCTATTTGGATATGTCAATTTAGATATAATTTGCAAATAAGGACTTATATTTGAGAATTGATAAAGAAATTTAATATTTGAAATTGAAATCTGAATTTTCCTAATTTAGGGAGAAAGTATAATAACAGAACAAAATGCATTTTACATCGGGGGGGAATGCAGGTCAAGTAGAAAGGAGGTGCTTCAGAAGGATATTGAGAAGAGGTGTCTATGAGGGTGGGTTTATTGGTGACTTAGACTTATTAATGATTCAAAAGTTAAGAAATGAGAGTATTTTAACAAAGGCAAAGTGATACCTAGTACAAGTATATGTAAATGTTACACACACACACACACACACATACACAAACACACAGACAATTTTTGGCTCTTAAGGTACTAGGAGAGAGCGATCTCTAACCCTATAGATCCAAAAGGAAATGCACTAAAACTCAAGCAAAAGAAGCATGGATGGAGTAGCTGGCATAACAGCCAAAAATAAGTAATCTTAAAAGCAGCCAGAGCTTTTTGCAACACTCTACCATAAAATCCAAACTGCTGTGTCATTGTGTGACTACTTTTCTGGGACAAACTGGTTTCAGTCACAGCTCAGCAAGACCCTCCCCAATCAGTTAGGGTCCACACTATGCCAGCTCCTCAAATTTTAGAGATCTGAAACCCAGCCACTCACATGAAATAAAACACAGGAGCACTACACCGCCATTGGGTGGGCACACCATGCTGACACAGACAGGGTGAAGGCAGGGATCTGCAAAAGCCATGAACTCCCTTTCTTGAAAATAGAGAGGGTCAACACCATTTTTCATCCCTTCCTTCAGAACAGATGGACTTCAGTGAGTGGCAGGGCACCCACAGTGGAGGCTTGAATCACTTATACCAAGCCACACCCCCTTGGACTTTGTAGGTACCTATTTTAATTATTATTTATTTATTTATTTATTTGAGAGAGAGGGTGAGTAAGAGAGAGCATGAGAGAGGTGGAGAGGCAGAGGGAGAGAGAGAAGCAGACTCCTTACTGAGCATGGAGCCTAATGTGGGGCTCGATCCCAGGACCCTGAGAACATGACCTGAACCAAAGGCAGATGCTTAACCAACTTAGCCACCCAGGTGCCCCTATAGGTGTCTTGTTAAATAGGTCAAGTGTGATGGAAAGCCAGAACAGAAGCAGTCCCCAGACCCAGAAGACCAGCACAAACTCCCTGTATGAACCATGTCTACTGATCATAGAGAGCTGCAAAACTTTAGCTATAATAGAAATAAGACCAGACACAGGCTTTCCGAATACACAAAAGATAGATACCTAGACAAAATGCAAAGATGGAAGAATTAATCCCAAAAAGAAAGAACAAGAAGAGTTCACAACCAGGGAGCTAATCAAAATAGATATAAGTGATAGGCTTGGATCAGAAATTAAAACAATTGTATAGATACTAAAGTATAGAAAAAAAACCAAAAAACAGAGAAACCCTTACCACAGAGATAAAAGGCCAAAAACTACTCAGACCAAAATAAAAAATGCTATAACTAAGATGCAAAACCAACTGATGGAATGACCACAAGGGTGGAAGAAACACACGAATAAATAAGTGATACAAAAGACACAATTATGTAAAAAAGCTGAAAGGAAGAGGGAAAGAAAAATATTGGATCACCAATATAGACTTGGGGAACTCAGTGACTGTATAGCATAATAATATTCATACCACAGCTGTCTGAGAAGAAGAAGAAGGAGGAGGAGTTGGGGGGGACGAAGGAGGGGGAGGAGGAGGAGGAGGAGGAAGAGAAAGAGAAGAAGGTAGCAGCTACAACAAAGAAGAAAAAGAAGAAGAAGAAGAAAAATGAAAAGGGGGAAGAAGGTTTATTTAAAGAAATTAGAGCTGAAAACTTCCCTAATTTGGGGAAAGAAACAGACATCCAAATCCAGGAGGCACAGAGAATTCCCATCAAAATTGACAAAAGCTAACCAGCACCAATGTAGTAAATTTTTCAAAATATGGAGATAAGGAAAGAATTCTGAAAAGAGCGAGGGAAAAGAAATCTCTAGCCTACAAGGAAAGACAATCAGGATAGCAGCAGATCTCTCTACAGAAACCAGCCAGAAAAAAAGTGACATGATATGTTCAAAGGCAGGCCGGAAAAAAAGTGGCATATGTTCACGTGATATGTGCTAAAGGAGAAAAATATGCAGCAAGGCTGCCACTCAGAATAGTAGTGATAAACAGTTTCAAGACAAAAAACAAAAAACAAAACAAACAAACAAACAAAACTAAAGGAGTTGTGACCACTACACCAGCCCTGCATGAAATATTAAAGAGGACTCTTTCAGTAGGACAGAAAGACCAAAAGAAAGCAACAAAGCCTAGGCAAACAAAGAAAATCTTCAGAAACAACTTACAGGTAACACAATGGAATTAAGTTCATATCTATCAGTAATCACTCAGAATGGAAATGGACTAAATGCTCCATGAAAAGACATAGGGTATTGGAATGGATAAAAAAATGAGACACATTATACGCTCCCTACAAAGATTCACTTTAGATCCAAATGCACCTGTAGATTGGAAGTGAGGGGAGGGAGAACTATTTATCATGCTAACTAACATCAAAAGAAATCTAGATTTTAAACCAAAGGCTGTAATAAGAGATGAAGAAGGGCACTGCATTTTAATAAAATGGTCTACCCGACAAGAATATCTAACAATTGTGAATATATATGCCCCCAACTTGGAAGCACCCAAATATACAAAAGAATTAATAACAAACATAAAGGAACTCATTGACAATAATATAAAAATAGTAGGGGACATTAACAACCCACTTATAACAATGGACAGATCATCCAAACAGAAAATCAACAAGGAAACAATGGCTTTGAATGACACATTGAACCAGACAGACTTAACAGATATATTCAGAGCATTTCATCCTAAAGCAGCAGAATGCACATTCTTCTCAAGTGCATGTGGTACATTCTTCAAAACAGATCACATACTGGGTCACAAATCAGGCCTCAGTCAGTACAAAAAGATTAAAATCATACCATGCATATTTTCAGATCACAAGACTATGAACTTGAACTCAACAAGAAAACATTTGGAAAGACCACAAATACATGGAGGTTAAAGAACATCCTACTAATGAATGGATGACTCAACCAAGAAATTAAAGAAAACAATTTTTAAAAAATACATGAAGCAAATGAAAATGAAAACATATCAGTCCAGAACCTTTGGGACATAGTGAACATGGTTGGAAGAGGGAAGTACAGAGCATTGCAGTCTTACTTCAGGAAGTAAGAAAGGTCTCTTGGGGTGCCTGGGTGGCTCAGTGGGTTAAGCCTCTGTCTTCAGCTCAGGTCATGATCCCAGGATCCTGGGATCGAGCCCCATATTGGGCTTTCTGCTTAATGGGGAACCTGCTTCTCCCCTCTCTGTCTCTGCCTGCCTCTCTGACTACTTGTGACCTCTGTCAAATAAATAGAATCTTTAAAAAAAAAATTTAAAAAAGGAAGTAAGAAAGGTCTCAAATATACAACCTAACCCTACACCTAAAGGAGCTAGAAAAGGAACAGCAAATAAAGCCTAAAGCAAGCAGAGGAAGGAAAATAATAAAGATTTAAGCAGAAATAAATCATATAATAACAAACAAACAGTTGAAGGATCAAAAGAAGTAAGAGATGGTGCTTTGAAAGAATTAATAAAATTCATAAACCTCTAGTCAGACTTATCAAAAAGAAAAGAGAAAAAACCCAAATAAATAAAATAATGAATGAGAGAGGAGAGATCACAACCAATACCACAGAAATACAAACAGTTACAAGAGAATATTAAGAAAAAAATATATACCAATATATTGGGAAACCTGGAAGAAATAGATAAATACCTAGAAACATAAACTACCAAAACCAAAACAGAAAGAAATAGAAAATTTGAACAGATCCATAACCAGAAAAGACATTGAATCAATAACCAAAATTCTCCCACAAATAGAAGTCCTGGGCCAGATGGCTTCCTAGGGGAATTCTATCAGACAGTTAATATCTATTCTTCTCAAACTTTTCTAAAAAAGTAGAAAAGGAAGGAAAACTCCCAAACTCATTCTATGAGGCTGGCATTACCTTGATTCCAAAACCAGACAAAAATCCCACTAAAAAGGAAAATAACAGACCAATATCTTTGATGAACGTGGATGTAACTATTCTCAAAAACTACTAACAGATCAAATCCAACAGTACATTAAAAGAATCATTCACCACAATCAAGTGGAATTTATTCCTTGGTTGAAAGAATGGTTTAGTATTTGCAAATCAATCAATCTGATACACCACATTAATAAAAGAAAGGATAAGAACCATATAATCATTTCAATAGTTGCAGAAAAAGCATTTGACAAAAATATAACACCCATTCTTGATGAAAACCCTCAACAAAGTAGGGATACAGAAAACATACCTCAACATCGTAAGGGTGATATATGAAAGACCTGCAGCTAATATTATTCTCAGTGGGGAAAAACTACATTGTTTTGTGAATGTACATCCTCTACATTCAAGAACAGGACAGGGATATCTACCATTCACCATTGTTACTTAAGATAGTACTAGAAGTCCTTACTTCAGCAATAATACAATGAAACAAAATAAAGGGCATCCAAATCAGCAAGGAAGAAGTTTAAGAAGTTAAACTTTCACTTTTCACAGACAACATGATACTCTATGTAGAAAGCCCAAAGTATTAAAAAAAAAAATTCTAGAACTCATATATGAATTCAATAAAGTTACAGGATTCAAAATTAACATACAGAAATCTGTTTCATTTCTCTACAGCAATAATGAACTAGTAGAAAGAAAAATCAAGGAGTTTATCCCATTTGCAACTGCACAAAAAACTATAAGATACCTAGGAATAAACCTAACCAAAGAGACTAAAAGATCTGTACCCTGAAAACTATAGAACACTTATGAAAGAAATTGAAGATGAAACAAATCAATCTATACTCATGGATTGGAAGAACAAATTTTGTTAACATGTCCATACCACCCAAAGCAACCTATACATGCAATACAATCCCTATCAAAATATCACCAGCATTTTTCACAGAACTAGAACTAATAATTCTAACTTGTATGAAACCACAAAAACCCTGAATAGTCAAAACAATCTTGAAAAGTAAAAGCAAAATGGGAGGCATCACAATTCTAGATTTCAAGTTATATTACAAAACTCTAGTCTTCAAGACAGCATGGTACTGGCACAGAAACAGATACATAGATCAATGGAACTGAATAGAAAATCCATAAATGAGTTTCAAGTATATGGTCAACTAATGTTTGACAAAGCAAGAAAGAATATCCACTGGAAAAAAGATAGTCTCTTCAACAAATGGTGTGGGGAAAACTGGACAGCAACATACAGAACAGTGAAACTGGCCCACTTTCTTAACCATGCACAAATATAAATTCAAAATGGATGAAATATATAAATGCAAGATAGGAACCCATCAAAATCCTAGAGGACAACCCAGCCAGAAACCTCTTAAACTCGGCTGTAGCAACTTCTTACTACACATGCCTCTGCAAACAATGGGAACAAGAAAAATGAACTATTGGGACTTCATCAAGATAAAAAGCTTCTGCACAGTGAAGGAAACAATCAACAAAACTAAAAGGCAACATTTGAATGGGAGAAGATATTTGCAAATGACATATGAGATAAAGGTTTATTATCTAAAATCTATAAGAACTTATCAAACTCAGCACCCCTAAAAACAAATAATCCAGTTAAGAAATGGGCAGAAGGCATGAATACACATTTTTTCCAAAGACTACATCCAGATAGCCAACAGACACATGAAAAGATGCTCAATATCATTCATCACCAGAGAAATACAAATTAAAACTACAATGAGGTATCACCTCACACCTGTCAGAATGGCTAAAATTAGCAACACAGGAAACAACAGGTGTTGGCAAGAATGCGGAGAAAGGAGAATACTCTTGCATTATTGGTGAGAATGCAAACTTGTATAGCCACGCTGGAAAACAGTATGGAGGTTCCTCAAAAAGTTAAAGGCAGAACTACCCTACAACCCAGCAATTGAACTAACGGGTATTTACCCAAAGGATACAAAAATATTATTTGAAGGAATACAAGCCTTCCAATGTATAAATAGCATTATCAACAGTAGCCAAACTATGGAAAGAGCACAAATGTCCATCAACTGATGAATGGATAAAGATGTGGTGGTATATTTACCCAATGGAATATCTCTCATCTCTCAAAAAGAATGAAATCTTGCTATTTGCAATGATATGGATGGAGTTAGAGTGTAATATGTTAAGGAAAACAAGTCAGTCAGAGAAAGATAAGAACCACATGATTTCATTCATACTTGGAATCTAAGGAATAAAATTGACTAACATAAGGGTTATGGAAAAAAAAGATAAGGGAGCAAACCATAAGAGACTCTTAACTGTAGAGAGCATACTGAGGGTTGATGGAGGCGAACTGTGTGGGTGAAGGGCTAAAAGAATGATGCATATTAAGGAGGGCACTTGTTGCGTTGAGCACTGGGTGTTATATGTAACTGATGAATCACTAAATTCTACCCCTGCAACTAATATTACACTATATGTTAATTAACTAGAATTTAAATAAAATTTTGAAAAAAGTGGCAACATTTTGAAAATTAAAAACAAAAAATAAATAAAAGCAACCAGAGAATAAATAAACTTTACTTGCAGAGCAACAAAGATAAATATGGCAAATATGAATACAGATGACCTCATCACACAGCCTTTTTCTCTCTAATGTCTTCCAGTACTTTTCATTAGCTCATCCAAGTTCTTAAAATCTCTCCCTCCATTTGATCCAGCAGAGTTGATTTCAAACTCTCTCCCTTAATGAAACGTCTTCAATAAAGTCTTCCTTGACTATTTACTCCATCTATAGCAGTTTTTCTCTGACATTGTAAAAGTATTTTTAAAGCAGAGAAAAATCAAACAAAAGGCCACTTTGGACACTTGTTATAAATATGTAAATATGATATTAATAAGGTCAATCTTAGATGTTTTAATTTTTTATGTTCAATTAGCCAACATATAGTTCATCATTAGTTTTTGATGTAGTGTTCAACAATTCATTAGTTGCATATAACACCCAGTGCTCATCATGTCACATGCCATCCTTAATCCCCATCATCCAATTACCCCATAACCTAGCCCTTCCGTTCTGTAACCCTCAGTTTGTTTCCTAGGGTTGAGAGTCTCTCCTGGTTTTTCTTTCTCTCTGATTTCTTCCCATTCAATTTTCCCTCTTTTCCACTATGGTCCTCTGTGATATTCCTTACATTCCACATATGAGTGAAACCATATGATAATTGTCTTTCTCTGCTTGACTTATTTCACTTAGCATAATACCCTCCCGTTCCATCCATGTCGATGCAAATGGTAGGTATTCATCCTTTCTGATGGCTGAGTAATAGTCCATTGTATATATGTTGAACCGGCTTTAATTATACTTATTTATCTTTTTCTGGCTTTAATTTTAAATGACAGCTTTGAGATATAATTCACATTCTATAAAATTCATCTTTTTAAAGTACACAAATCAGTTTTTTAAGTATCTTCATAGAGTCATGGAAACATTTCAGTTTGAAGATATTTTCATCACCCCAAAGGGAAACACTGGATATTTCATATAAATGCATCAGACCAGGGGCACCTGGGTGGCTCAGTGGGTTAAAGCCTCTGCCTTCAGCTCAGGCCATGATTCCAGGGTTCTGGAATTGAGCCCTGCATCGGGCTCTCTGCTCAGCAGGGACCCTGCTCCCCCCTCCCTCTGCCTGCCTCTCTGCCTACTTCTGATCTCTCTGTCTGTCAAATAAATAAATAAAATCTTTTTTAAAAAATGCATCATACCATATGTGGCATTTCTGTGACTGGCTTCTTTCACTTAGCATAATATTTTCAAAACTATAAGATACCAGTATCTTTCTTACATGTATCAGTTCTTACAAACCTTGTTACTGAAAGATACTATAAAAGATTTTTAAGAGTTCCAGTAGATTTCTATTAAATTCTCCTGCATATTTCAGACACAAGTCATCCTCAGTCTAGTCCTATAATGGAATGGCACAAACTATTTAATTTTTATTTTAAATGGAACAGGAGAAATGAAAGCTTATCATCTAAGAGATAGAAGGAAATAGTTACTATAAAACTTGAGGTATATGGTGAAATCAAGTTAGAAGAAAAAAATATTTCATCTTCTTTCTATATGCTTTCTGCCAATACGTCCCTAATAGTGATATGTTTAGTCGATCAGATTGAACTAGCATTCATTCAGTTCAATTTTTTATGAACTGAATGAGTGAGATTTATTTCCTTGAATAAATCTAAGCAGGTAGAAAGAAATGACAGCTCTCGAAATATCACCAATATCCAGGAATTCTCACCCTTATGTGGTTCCTTCACACTTGAAAATACTAGGATTTAAAATGAACAATGGTCTAAAAATTACAGAAGAACACATTTTGAAAATCAAAATCAATATTTAGTAGCAAGGATATTTAGTAGCAATGGATACTCTTCCATGTCATCTTAATCAACATTTTAAGTAGAACTAGATAATGTAGGATGTTCCAATCATCTTTAAATAGTCTTCTGTGTGCAATAGTAATGATCTAATTACTGCACGGTGCTGTTAACAGAGAAATATCCTTCTTCTAATAAATAGCAATGGTTTCTTCTTCTCAGCTTAGTATTGCCAATATATTAATTTCTAAAAATTTCCCAAACCTATTTCCCAATTATCCATTGCTTTCTCTTCTGTTGTACCTTGCTGGTGTACAGATATCTAGATACCATACATTATCACAAGATATAGCTCTGAGTCTATTTTTTTTAATTCCATGTCTCCCTCTTTCTCAACCTAGTTTATTGCCAAAAATTGTCTTTCTGTTTTAATTTTTTTTCCTTTTTAACAAAGTGACTACATCTTTAAAAATACTAGCATTCCATCTGGATGTTACTTCTAGTTTCATCCATTGCCTAGGTAACAAAAGAAAGTCCAGTATTATTTGATGAGGGTTAACAGAGAAGCTAGTGTAATTGATAACACACACACATGCTTACCTACATTAAAATAGCTTGTATCTCAGAGTACCATATTCTCAAACACATCTTTATTTTAAATTTAACAATGCAGCGAATGGAGTAAATAACTCATTGAAGCAGCAGCTTGAAAGCCGTAACACTTGGCATCAAATCTTAAAGCAGCTTCTAACAACAAAGAGGACAAATAAGTTTTGGAACAGCTGCTTCTGTGATTTCTCTTAGCAGGGCTGAAATGAAGGAAAAAGCCCACCTTCATGGGAAGCTCTTCTCCTTTGGCTTTGTAACACTGTGTTTTGCGTCCTCTTCATGCGCTCTCTCTCTCTCTAGCTCTATCCCATTCTTCTTAATAGAAATCGAGGTGCTTCTTTTAGTCATATCTATTTCTGTATTTCCTAGTCTACTCAGAAACTGCACACGGTCTCATGTCCACTGTGCTGCAGCCAGACTAGTCACTCCTCCCAAACTCCTTCATTGAAGCTTACTTTTCTTTCTTTCTCTCTTTCTTTCTTTCTCTTTTTTTCTTTCTTTCTTCCTTTCTTTCTCTTTTTGTAAAATATCTATCTAACAGTCTGTAGTGTTTCTTGAATTCTGGGAACTCTTGTAGGTGCCTTACATTATTCTATATAATTCTCAGAGCAATTGCATACAATACATACTATTGTTATCTCTATTTTACAAATAGGAAAATTAAAGCACAGAATGGGTTAAATAATTTTCCCAAGGTCATCCATTCAGTATATTCTGAAGTCAAGATTCAATCCAGGATGTAGATTCTGTGGTTTATACTATTATTCTATGCTGCCTCTCACTAGAAGAAGTGTCTTTCTTCCTATTCCAAATCCTCAGATTCATTGTTGGAGACGCTGCCATCTTGACATTCTCTATACTCCCATCTTGGGGAATATCCATCTTTATGTTATCAATGCACTCTCGTGGCTCATGATAGACTTTTCTCACCATTTGGACTCCTCCAAAGCTGACTATAAATTGAATATCCTATGTTTACAGCACATACTCCATATTCCACCATTCCACTTACCTGTATTTGTATTCACCACATTTATACTTCACCTCACAGCAACTTGCATTTTCTCCTGTCTTCACTGATTTCTCACTCTAGTTTATTTTATATGCTTATGTGGCCCATTACTTCATCTCATGTCTTGCCCATTGTAGCATATTTCCCATTACATTTTTCTCTATCAACCATTTGAATAAATGACATCCACTCCCAATCTTAGTTAGCTCTATCTGTATCTGGATTGCTGAAAAATAGTGGCAAAAAATAAATAAATAAATAAATAAAATTGATTATAGTAAAAATTCATGTTTACATTTATATACAGTGCTATGTTCATGGCCTTGGCCTAACATAACCAATTTTCTTATTGGATGACTCAAAGGCATCTCAAAGAAAAAAAAAACACATTTTAATTTTGGGTCAGTTTGTTCTATGAACTTAAATGCAGAGATCTTATACAATTGGATAGTCTAACATGGTAAAAACTGATCAGAAATTGAATAAATACAAATATAATTAATAAATCTAATTCTTCCTAATTGCTTATTGTGTTTGATGTGAAAACTTGAATCCTTGAGCCCTTGTGTGGAAAGGCCTGTTAGGCCATGCACAAATTAATATCCTTCCTATTTCTACTACCTCATCTTTTCCTCTTTCTCTTAATTACTATATTCTGTATGTGTTTGTCTCTCAGTTTATTTGTACTCCCTCTTCCTGAAGTATCTTTTCAAGCATGCTCAACTATTTTGGCTACACAGGACCTTTCACTTCTTAGCTGAAACATCCCCATAGTAGAAAAGTCTCCTATCACCATCCTATGGCCATAATCTTTATTCTTATCATTATAAATGCTTGTGTCATCAATTTATTGCTTATTTTTTTGTTTGTTTGTTTTCTGGCAGAAAACTGTATTATTAAAAGGAAAAAAAATCAAATCAAAAGTAATTAATCTTCCATTTTAGCCAGTAATGTTCAGCATTGTGTCTGGCAGAATAAACATTCTACAAAATTGGAGTAAACAAGAGTCAGACAAAATGACACTTATGCAGCCCTTTAGAACTTCCTTAAAAGCCAAACCTCTGACTGGTGCAAAATAAGGAAGTCTAAAAACAGTCACTTCCAGGTTTGGAAAAGTATCTACAAATTACATTCTGGAAATCTGACCATATTTTCTCAATATTCATATTTGTTCAGTGAGTAAATATGGGCATAAAAGGACCCTACACCTTGTGCCACTGGTATTCTTGTGTGGTGGCACTTATTCTATTCTTACATGCTTGAATTCTTTCCTAAACAAGAGCTACATGACATCATCATTATAATCCCTGTACCCATAACAGTAAGTCATTTACAAGATCACTCTGAAAGTATTCTTGAATAAATGGCCTTACCTGGTGGTCTTTGAAGTTATATATAACACACAGACCAAATGTTGTCCCTCTACAAACAAACAGGCTTTTTAAAAATCCAGAAAGATTTTAGTAATATATTCATAATATATGTATAGACATGTATACAGGCCACACAAGTGCCCAAGAGATCATATACTACATGCTAAGGTATTTGGGTTATTTTCATTTTTCCTGTCTCCAGATTCCCAGGTTTCTTGCCATAACTCCTATCCATATCATTCTTGTTTCTACATATCATTTTTATAATTGCATTAGTTAGATATTTGCTTTTTTCCCCCTTAGTAGATTGTCTTAGTTGCTATTATCCTCTATGGTATGCTAACTTTAGTTGGAGTTTTATTTATCCTTCAATGTAAGGTCTTATTAAATGCCTTTTAACATCTATTGATAGAAGCATATGACTCTTTCTCTTGAATTTTAATATGATAGATTATTGATAATTTTTTAAAAAGATTTTATTTATTTATTTATTTGTCAGAGAGAGACAGAGCACAAGCAGGCAGAGTGGCAGGCAGAGGCAGAGAGAGAAGCAAGCACACCGGTAAGCAAGAAGCCCAATGTGGGACTCCATCCCAGGATGCCGGGGTCATGACCCGAGCTGAAGGCTGCGGTTTAACCGACTGAGCCATCCAGGTGTCCCTATTAATTGATAATTTTTAATGGTAAAACATCAACACTAAAATTCTTGATTATACTGTATTTTTATCACTGAATTTTTTAACAAAGAATTTATTTTATTTAATATTTGCATTAATATTCATAGCAGGATTTGAACCTTAGTTTGATTTCTATTACACATACAAGGCTTTGGTCATGTACTGTTTTGAGAAACTTCACTATTTCTTAGTCTTATAATAATTTAAATGGTTTTGGTATTATAAGTTCTTTCAAGGTTATATGGCTGTCACTTGTGAGACAACTGGTCCTGGTAAATTTTTACATGTATGCCTCTAATGAGCTTTCAGCATGTTTTAATTAGTATCTTCTAGTATCCATTTGATATCAGTCAATTTGTGTAATTCATTTTTTTCTAGGAAATAATAAATTACCCATGATAAAGATTATAGTAGTTATGGCTAAGTACTTTTAATTTCATATACTACTATGAATACAAATATATATAAATATACATACATATATTTGAACATACAGTCCTTAGGGGATTAGTGACATTGTTATTGATTTCTTCAGCTTTAAAAATGTATTTTATATCTATTAAACATTTAATATTCTTAGAAACTCAGTTAACTTGCAATCATAAATGTGGCTTCACCTCTTCTGCTTTTTAAAAAAGTTAACATCAAATTTTGTCATAAAAACAGATTATTACAAATTGAAACTGTTTTAATATACTTATCAGTTCAATGTCAAGTTTAACTCATAATTCATATTTGTTCTAATATTATTACTGTCATTATGCTTCTTTAAAATTTATCTGGTAATAATTTCCACAAATTTTTATTTAAAACACTTTTTTTAAAGATTTATTATTTTTTTATTAGATTTTTTTTTTTTTTTTCGAGAGAAAGAAAACAAGAGCACAAGCAGGAGTGAGGATCAGATGGAGAGGGAGAAGCAGACTCTTCCACTGAGCAGGAACATGATGCATGGCTCAATCCCAGGACCCTGGGATTATGGTTGAAGCCAAAGGCTTAACCAACTGAGGTACCCTAGTGCCCCTAAAACTTTTTATATGGATATTTTATGTGTATATTTTGTTAAATACATATAATTTTTGTATTTTAATTTTGGACAATTTTGTTGTCTCTGTATTTGAACAACAAACAGTTTTTAATACATGGCTGATATGTTTGATAATTTAAAAATTATACTTATTTTTTCTGATGTTATATTTTTAAACTATTTCAGTCATTGTTTCCACACTTCATCATTTTCACTTGTTGATTTGTTATTTTGGAAAGCTCTAACATAAATTTTCATTTCATTTATGATTATTTTTCTGTTCCAGTAATTCACAGTTGGACATAGATTTCTCTATCAACTTTACAAACAAGAGAGCCATGATTTGCCCCACTATGTCACACTGGGTCTTCCACCAAGACACTGTATCCCATCCCAACACATCCTCTCAAATATGACTTTATATAGAATAGGCTATTTTTGAAAAAAGAATGTTTCTACTCTTCCCATCCTCCATATTTGCTGTAGAATTTAGAACTCGAGAAGCAGTCTATTTCCCATAAAAGTCTTATGATTTTCTTTCACTGTCTTCTAGGTACTGGTTTTCCAAAAACAACTAAAAAACAGATTGCATTCTGATTGCATTATAATGGAGGTATCTTCGAATTTTCTTTAGAATCTTGTGTTTTTTTTTTATTTGCCTTTGTATTAGAGATTTTTGTCTGTTCTTCTCTATGTTTTTTATCACTCTTCTAGAATTTCAGTGACACTTTCACCTTGAGATTTAAAACTGTTTTCAGTTGAGATAATTTCTCCTAATTTTTATATAGTCATGCCCTCTCTTCTATTTCTTTTTAAAATCTCTGCTTTTGAAACTCTTATTATTCTTTGTAATGTAAACCTTGAAAATTATTTTTTCCTCTGTAATTCAAGTGCCTAACAAGTTTTGATTGCCAACAATCCATTTCAAAGAGGCATCTACATCAAAGACTACTAACTTTAATAAACACATTGCCAGCCATAAGATTGGGTAAGGAGCCAGTCTCTTCACAGATGAGTCTCCTGTGCTTTAGAGATTTTGAGAACTAGCCACATTTGTTCATTCCCCACCCTCTATCCCATGCTTTAAACTCCCACTCTTATCTTTTAAGTTCACCAAAAAGGAGTGAGCCTATGAAACCCTAGGCCTCTTCCCTCGACCCCAATAAAAGAAGAACCCCAGGTACCTGGGATCTCTCTCTTTACCCTTAACCTTGCTATAAGGCTCCAGGTGTGTCATGTAATTTCCATGTCTTATAAGTAATAAACTTCTCTTATCTTTTCCCTCTTCATTTACATTTTATTGTACTTTGGTGCTCTAACAAATCTGTTATCAATCTTTCAGGTCACTGATTTTGGACTTAATTGTGAATAACCATACTTTCCTTCACTTTATGTATTAACATAAAAAAATAATTTGATTTGGAACAAGACCAAAAAATTATTCCATTTGAGTCTTCTTAGTTTTGTCTTCTGTAGTTTGTTTACTGTTTCTTGTTTTAAGATTTTATTTGAGAGAAAGAGAATGAGAGCAAGCATGAGTCAGGGGGCAGAGGCAGAGGGAGATGAAGAAGAAGACTCCCTGCTAATCAGGGAGCCAAATGCAGGGCTCAATCCCAGGACTGTGAGTTCATGACCTGAGCGATGCAGACACCTAACCGACTAAACCATCCAGGTGCCCTGCAGATTGTTTATTCTTGATTTGTGTCCTCTTCTGATGACTGAATTAGTTCTTACTATTTATGGGCTTAGACCAATTCTTTTTTTTCTTTTTTCTGTTTTCTAGAAAACCTGGATTATTTTATTACAAGTCCCAGGAAATGACGTCCCTTCTAAAACTTGTGTCTTGGTATGGTGGCCACATTATACCCTTAAGAATTCATAAAAATTCCTTCTGCTCCTTGCTCTAACTGAACCCTTACTCTCAAAGGCAGACAGGATGTCTGTACTAATTTAAATGATACACTGTTTTTTTTCCTCCCTTCCTCCCTTTCTCTTCTTCTTCCTTCCTCCTTCCCTCTCTGCCTCCCTCCCTCCCTGTACTGTTTTACTAATTCCACGTGGATCTGACAAAATTCTTTCTCTGAGTTGTAAACTAGATTGACCAACCTCTTCTATGCGTCTGCTTCCACTGCTTCCTGACCATCCTCCCTGAGCTCTTTGACATGAAGCTGTCAGTACACAGAGAAGAAAGCACTATAGCTGTGTATGTTCATATCCCTGTAGAGCCCTATTCTTTATTCACACTTACTTCTCATCCAGATACAGTGCATCAGGGGGTCTGCTTCTCCCTCTGACCTTCCCCCCTCTCAAGCTCTCTCTCTCTGTCATTCTCTGTCAAATAAATAAATACCCCTTTTTAAAAAAAGAGTAGTATTAATGTACTCACTATCATTATATTGTGGTGCCTTGTACTCTCTTAAACATTTTTTTTATTTATAAACAAAAAAACATATTCTACCTCATATTTGCTTTCACAGGACTTTGGTGAAATGTGGGTAGTATTTATTTTAAAGTCTATATTTAATTATTTGAACATCAGATGATTCAGCAATATAAATATCACATTCATCAGTCAGAGAGAAATTATGGCTTGTCATTTGTTGAAATATGGAAATAAGTAATTGTATTATTTTATTGAGGTACATTTCTAAGTATAAACAAATAATGTGGTTTTATTATATATTTTTTGAATATTTTCTCAGTGATGAGAAAAAATTTAAATGAGTCTGTAGCATTCTTTCATATTTTTAGGTTATTAGAAACTTTAAATGTCAGTTTTTTTCTAATTTGTAAAATATTTGTTTTTTGATAGGCAAGATTCTATTTAATTAAAAAAGTATGATTTATGCATACTTAGCTGATTGTTATAAATGACAATTAAATGTACGACTCTTCTAACCTTTTAAGAGAGCTGAAATATTGTCAATGTCTAATATTAGCTAGGCATATATAATGTATCATACTAGAATCTCTATGGTAACTTCTAAAGAATTATTTTTAAACTGGATAATAAATTCCTTAAAATAATACATAATAAATGTATTTTCTGGTCTGTGGAAACACAAAAAAATATGTAATAAAAAGGGGCAGATGCTTAAAATAATCAACATTTTTAAAGTAAAAAGCATTCATGAAACAGTGATTATTTTACCTTTATTTACTCAGCTTGTTTGATTCTAATGGCAGTTACCCGAGGAACATATTACTAGTAATAGTAAGATATTAAGGAATTGAATACTTGTTGCAGGTCTGCAATGTTGGTTTTTCAATAACTGTAACAAAACTAAGCTGATCACATTTGTGCTATTATAATTTGTTGTAAATTATCTCTGATTTTTCATAAGATTTATTGAGGTATAATTGACATAACTTTGTGTAAGTTTTCTGTGAAAGTAATCATAGAAGCTCAAATTTTTATAGCATATTACAGTGTATTTTAATTGAACAATCTTGTTATTTTAAATTCACATTTTGTTACTTATTCTTCCCCCCCTCATTACTCCCCAGCGAGTGTGTATCTATGCACACACATACATATACACACACACAAAGAAACTGGAGAGAGCAAGATGAAAATTTTTTTTTTCATGATGAAAATATTTAAAGAGAATTTTTTAGACACTATTCCTCAGGATTTAACTTATCCTTCAACATGATCACCAAGGAAATAAAAAAAAACCTTCTTTGAAGCCATTATTTGGGCCAAGAATGACTTTCTTTAATAGCACTTTACAAAATTATAGGTCTTTCAGGCAGAGCTAAAATACTGTCCCAAGACAATAATGATCTTCTTGATTGTGGATTAAAGTTTTTGTCCAGTACTCAGTATGTTTTATGTTCTGTCTACTCTACTTATGCACTTGCAGTTTTACAAGAATTGTAATTGGATAAAATTATCTGATGGTTTATGCAGGAGGATAAATACCAAAAGATCTTTGAAAATATTTAAAAAGAGAGAAGTGGATTATTTTACATATGGTAGAAGACTTATAAAGTCTCATTATTTTAAAAAAAAAGTAATGTTGCTTTATATAGTATAGACAAATAAACCAGTAGACAGAATAAAAACACCCAGCTGTAGATCCTAGTGTGTATCAGATTTTAATATAGAATAGTCCAAATTATTTCAGTTGAGGTGAAAATCAAGAATGTATACAATAAATTGTACTACAATAATGAGTAAAGCACATAGAAGAAAGTAAGCTTAACATTTTCCTGTTATATCACAAATTAACTAAAATTTTCCCCATATTAAAGAAACAAGTGTTAAAAAAACTAAAACAATGTTTATGCCACAAAAATTATTGGTTATTTGCAGATAGTATAGTAAATTAGAATATATGGGTAGGAAAGAAATAAGATAGGGAACTAAGAAGTAATGTGTAAAACTTTAAGCTTATTTGACTGTGTAAGATTTACAATTTTTAGAATAATACCCACATATCAAGATTGACTGGTATGCAGAAGATTCATAAGAAAACTAGTGTGTTTAGGGTTAATTAAGTAAAATGATGACAAAAGTTTCAATAGAAGAATTGAAAAAAATAGTTTAAAAAGTGTCAGTAAATATATATAGAAAAAAAATTGGGTGTCTTCAGCTAGTTAAGTAATAGAAATCTTACAAACTCCTTCAATCAGCTGAAATGTGCTCTCCTTTATTCCATATTTCTCCAACACGTACATTCTGATTTTATTGTTGACTTTATTTTTATAGTCATTATTCAAGCATTAATGCATTCATGACTACTACCATATTGTGTTTATGCTTTTTATTCCATTTTTATTCCATTTTATGCTTTTTATTTCATTAACAAAAAAATCAAACATGTGTAAATACACAGAGTGGAATAATAAATTCACACAACACCTTTAATGGCTGCCAAACCATAGCCAAAACCATAGCCAATCTTACTTCCTTTATATTCCTACTCAGTGCCTACACTCAAGAATATTTTAAAGTAAAATCCAGATCTTCTTATTACATCTATACGTATTTTATACTTATCTTTAAAGAAATAAAGCCTCGTTAAAAAATATCATAATCATAAAAATTTTATCACAGCTAACATAATGAATAATACCTTAATACTATCAGTTTTCAAGTTAGTTTTCAATACTTCAACTTTCTTTCACTAATATCCCTTTTCCCCTACTTTCCTCAAATGTCTTTCCCCTTTATGTGAGGAAACTTTCTTGTGGAAAATATAAAATGCTTTTATATTCATGCAGCTGGATTCCCAGAAAGAGATGAGAACAGGGTTGGAATCAGGGAGAAGTCAGAAAACGTATGTGAAGTTGTAATGACTGAAATTTCTCCAAATTCAATGAAAAATATAAACATACCTTCTAGAAATTGAACACACCATAAACAATGTAATATATGAATATACATATTAAACTCTTAATTCTAAAATAAATAAACCAATGTTTAAAAAATAAAGGTGAATTAAATGTATTTCATATGTAACAGACCTGAGATAATTCATTTGCAGCAGAATTGCACTATAAAAATGTTCTTTTAGCTGAAGGACAATAATACAAATGAAAATATGGATCTAACAAAAGAATTTAGACTGTAAGCAATCTTGCTATGGTCACTTCTTAGGTTCAGGAGTGCTTTTCCTAGCTTCTTTGGAATTTTCTAGCTAGACAATCAGGTCATTCATAAGAAGAGTCTTATTTCTTTAACCTAATCTGCAAACTTTCTTCCCTTTATTATCTTATTTCACCAGCTAGGACTATTTAGTACAATTTGGAAAAAGTGTGCTAAGAAAGGATAAAAATTGCTTTATTCTCAATTTAGTGGAGAAATGTTCCATTTCTCACTATCAGGTATGATGTTAGTTGTAGCTTTTTTGATAAGGTTCTCCTTATCAATGGGGATACGGGATGTACATAATGATTTTCTTCTAAAAAGTATAGTCTGGAAAGGATGAAAAAAATAATAATTTTATAATGCAGAAATCTGACACTATCTGACTGTGGATAAGCATATTATCAATAGTGATAGTTGCTAGTTTGTACTCTTGATGTGATGTGATAAAAATGGTACTTTACTTCTGTGGTATTCCTCTCCTAAATCCATAACTCCAGTATAATCAAGAGAAAATTATCATACATGTCTCAGTTGAGAGGCATTGTGCAAAATATGTGACCAGTAGCCTTTAAAACTCTCAGGGTCGGGGCGCCTGGGTGGCTCAGTGGGTTAAAGCCTCTGCTTTAGGCTCAGGTCATGATCCCAGAGTCCTGGGATCGAGCCCCACATCGGGGTCTCTGCTCCGCGGGGAGCCTGCTTCCTCCTCTCTCTCTGCCTGTCTCTCTACCTACTTGTGATCTCTGTCAAATAAATAAATAAAGATCTTTAAAAAAAAAAAAAAAAAACAAAGGAGGGTCTGAGAAATTGTCATAATCTAGAAGAATATAAAAATTCATGACAACAAAGTATAATATGACATCATGGATGGAATTCTTTTTAATAATAATGCATTGGTATTAATTCACTAATTGTAACAAATGTATAATACTAATATAATTTGCTAATTAATGATAGGGGAGCCTAGCTGTGAGGCACACGGGAACTCTCTATATTATATTTGTTTGTTTTGTAAATATAAATTTTCTAAAAAATAATTGTTTAAAACTTTTCACAAACTATTTTTAGTCACTCAAAATAAGCACCTTACTAGTACAAAAACACAATTGTCATATTTGACAAATAATGCAAAGTTTGAAAAATTTTTATTAAACAATAAAGGATTTATAGAAAAAAATAAAATTATGATAATATTTCTTACAATCAACAAATGTATGTGTTTTTATTTTTGTTGTGTGTGGTTTGTTTTTTTGTTAATTTATGCCTTCCCAATTTAATTTCAGCAGTTTTCAAAGAGGTGAATGTTTAAGATACATACACACATAATATAACAAGTATTTCTAAGATCTTTCATTGAAATATGATGAATATTATCCTGAAAATGTTATTTATTTTCTGTTAAAACACAATATTATGGTTTTTTGGCCAATTTGTTGAGCTATGTCATTCAACTTTAATTATATCTTAATTTTATTTAATCACTTAAATAATATAAGGTTTTTCTAGATGCAATTTTTTTTCCCTAGATGCAGCTTTTTCTGAAACTAAAATATAATATTCAACTATTCCCTGTTGTACATTCAAGTGAATGAAGTTTTATAATAACTAAAGTGAAGTATGCATAAAAATACCTATTTCCACTGGTGAGATCTTCTGACACCCTAACTATAAACTGGAGGACACCTAGTAAAGATGTTACTACTCTGAAATAGTGTGACCTCCTGTTATGTTTATAGGAGACTGTGAGTATAGGTAATAATAGATCTTCACTCTAGAAATGCTGGGATAATTTGAATTTACATACAGAATGAGCACAGCTTGAGTAAGGGGTTATGCCCTTTAGGCTGGTTTAGAATCCAGATCATGAATGGAGGTGGACAGAAAGTACATTAGAAACAATCTAGTTTTCTGCCCAAGATGGAAAGAAAAATAGATAGGGTGGGATAAAAGATCAAAGATGGAATACAAATATAAGGACAAAACATCTCTAACATTGACCCTTTACATAAAATAATGTTATTATGAGTTTAAGTATTGACAGGGAAGAAATTGATGAGCTGCCATATTCTCAAGTATAGAAGGTATAGGGGTGAGGTCATGGGAACATGTGGAATCCAAAAGTAACTAAGGAATTCTGAATACAAAGAAATATTTCTAAAATAATTTAATAAAAAAGTTTAACCTACACTGAAACAACTAAATGGATTTAGACATGTCTTGGGAAGTATACTGTTTGAATATTGAAGCTCTTCTTTGTCATCTCATTTTCTTCCCTGGAAGACACAGCCTTAGAAGAGGGCAAAAGATGACATCAATGAGTTTTAGAAATATTGAAATACAATTATTGATAAGACCTCCCATGGGTCTTGATCCTAATCTGTGTGATAGGGCATACCTATATCTAGGGTGAGTACTTTCTAATTTAAGAATGTCAAGAAAGTTTCCTGGCATCCTACAATCTTCTTCCCTTTGTACTCAGAGGCATCATTGACCATATATGCGCCAATACTTGTGAATCAGAAAGGGGGAAAATCCCAGACAATTCCTGGGATTTCCAGAACCATTTATCTGAAAATAGCCTGTAAACTGTTCCTTACATCTGAAAGGAGGCTTTAATCTGTTCTTTTTGCTTAATGAAAACCAACTATCCCTGGTGGGGTGGGAGGTATGGGGGGACAGTGGAAGGAGGTGGGGGGAGGAATGTTTCTCTCACCTAATACTTCAACAATGATAGGAATATTCAAGGAAAAATCACTTAAAGTGGGATAAACCTTGGAAAACTCTATCAAAAAATTAAAACAAAACAAAACAAAACAAAGCAACCAATAAGACAAGTCCACCTCTTGATGCTTTTGCCAACTCCATAATATATGTATATTCATCCAGTAGTAAAAGGTATGACCCTGCTAAATTCTTCATTTAACTTAAAGAGGTTCTAACTTAAAGAGGATATTAACTACAAGAGTTGATATCTGGAAAAAAAATAAGGTACCCTTCTTCTCACTCAAAACAAATGTCAACAAAGTGCTTTGACACTCTATCAAAAAAATAGTACAGGGGTGCCAGAATGGCTCAGTGGGTTAAAGCCTCTACTTCCGCTCTAGGTCATGATCCCAGGGTACTGGGATCCAGCCCCACAGCATCGGGATCTCTGCTCAGCAGGGAGCCTGCTTCCCCTTCTCTCTCTGCCTGCCTCTCTGCCTACTTGTGACCTCTATCTGTCAAATAAATAAATAAATAAATAAATCTGTAACATACAATGGTAAAAATATTAGATTGGCAGCTGACTTATCAACAGAGACCTGGCAGGCCAGAAAGAGCTGGCATGATATTTTCAGAGCACTAAATGAGAAAAACATGCAGCCAAGAATACTATATCCAGCTAGGCTATCATTGAAAATAGAAGGAGAGATTAAAAGCTTCCAGGACAAACAAAAACTGAAAGAATTTGCAAACACCAAACCAGCTCTACAGGAAATCTTGAAAGGGGTCCTCTAAGCAAAGAGAGAGCCTACAAGTGGTAGATCAGAAAGGAACAGAGACCATATACAGTAACAGTCACCTTACAGGCAATACAATGGCACTAAATTCATATCTCTCAATAGTTACCCTGAATGTTAATGGGCTAAATGCCCCTGTCAAAAGACACAGGGTATCAGAATGGATAAAAAAACAAAACCCATCTATATGTTGCCTCCAAGAAACTCATTTTAAGCCCGAAGACACCTCCAGATTTAAAGTGAGGGGGTGGAAAAGAATTTACCATGCTAATGGACATCAGAAGAAAGCAGGAGTGGCAATCCTTATATCAGATCAATTAGATTTTAAGTCAAAGACTATAATAAGAGATGAGGAAGGACACTATATCATACTCAAAGGGTGTGTCCAACAAGAAGATTTAACAATTTTAAATATCGATGCCCCCAACGTGGGAGCAGCCAACTATATAAACCAATTAATAACAAAATCAAAGAAACACATCAACAATAATACAATAATAGTAGGGGACTTTAACACTCCCCTCACTGAAATGGACAGATCATCCAAGCAAAAGATCAGCAAGGAAATAAAGGCCTTAAACGACACACTGGACCAGATGGACATCACAGATATATTCCAAACATTTCATCCCAAAGCAAAAGAATACACATTCTTCTCTAGTGCACATGGAACATTCTCCAGAATAGATCACATCCTCAGTCCTAAATCAAGACTCAACCAGTATCAAAAGATTGGGATCATTCCCTGCATATTTTCAGACCACAATGCACTAAAGCTAGAACTCAACCACAAAAGGAAGTTTGAAAAGAACCAAAATACATGGAGATTAAACTGCATCCTTCTAAAGAATGAATGGGTCAACTGGGAAATTAAAGAAGAATTGAAAAAAATCATGGAAACAAATGATAATGAAAATACAACAGTTCAAAATCTGTGGGACACAACAAAGGCAGTCCTGAGAGGAAAATATATAGCGGTACAAGCCTTTCTCAAGAAACAAGAAAGGTCTCAGGTACACAACCTAACCCTACACCTAAAAGAGCTGAAGAAAACACAAGAAAGAAAACCTAAGCCCAGCAGGAGAAGAGAAATCATAAAGATCAGAGCAGAAATCAATGAAATAGAAACCAAAAAAACAATAGAACAAATCAATGAAACTAGGAGCTGGTTCTTTGAAAGAATTAATAAAATTGATAAACCCCTGCCAGACTTATCAAAAAGAAAACAGAAAGGACCCAAATAAATAAAATCATGAACAAAAGAGGAGATATCACAACTAACACCAAAGAAATACAAACTATTATAAGAACATACTATGAGCAACTCTACGCCAATAAATTTGACAATCTGGAAGAAATGGATGCATTCCTAGAAACATATAAACTACCACAACTGAACCAGGAAGAAATAGAAAGCCTGAACAGACCCATAAACAGTAAGGAGATTGAAACAGTCATTAAAAATCTCCAAACAAACAAAAGCCCAGGGCCAGATGGCTTCCCAGGGGAATTCTACCAAACATTTAAAGAAGAACTAATTCCTATTCTCCTGAAACTGTTCCAAAAAATAGAAATGGAAGGAAAACTTCCAAACTCATTTTATGAAGCCAGCATCACCTTGAACCCAAAACCAGACAAGGCTCCCATCAAAAAAGAGAGGTATAGACCAAAATCCTTGATGAACACAGATGCAAAAATACTCAACAAAATACTAGCCAATAGGATTCAACAGTACATTAAAAGGATTATTCACCACGACCAAGTGGGATTTATTCCAGGGCTGCAAGGTTGGTTCAACATCCGCAAATCAGTCAATGTGATACAACACATCAATAAAAGAAAGAACAAGAACCATATGATACTCTCAATAGATGCTGAAAAAGCATTTGACAAAGTACAGCATCCCTTCCTGATCAAAACTCTTCAAAGTGTAGGGATAGAGGGCACATACCTCAATATCATCAAAGCCATCTATGAAAAACCCACCACAAATATCATTCTCAATGGAGAAAAACTGAAGGCTTTTCTGCTAAGGTCAGGAACACGGCAGGGATGTCCATTATCACCACTGCTATTCAACATAGTACTAGAGGTCCTAGCCTCAGCAATCAGACAACAAAAGGAAATTAAAGGCATCCAAATCAGCAAAGAAGAAATCAAATTATCACTTCACAGATGATATGATACTACTATATGTGGAAAACCCAAAAGACTCCACTCCAAAACTGCTAGAACTTATACAGGAATTCAGTAAAGTGTCAGGATATAAAATCAATGCACAGAAATCAGTTGCATTTCTCTACACCAACAGCAAGACAGAAGAAAGAGAAATTAAGGAGTCAATCTCATTTACAATTGCACCCCAAAACCATAAGATACCTAGGAATAAACCTAAGGATCTATACTCAGAAACTATAAAGTACTCATGAAAGAAATTGAGGAAGACACAAAGAAATGGAAAAATGTTCCATGCTCCTGGATTGGAAGAATAAATATTGTGAAAATGTCTATGCTACCTAAAGCAATCTACACATTTAATGCAATTCCTATCAAAGTACCATCCATCTTTTTCAAAGATATGGAACAAATAATTCTAAAATTTATATGGAACCAGAAAAGACCTCAAATAGCCAAAGGGATATTAAAAAAGAAAGCCAACGTTGGTGGCATCACAATCCCGGACTTCAAACTCTATTACAAAGCTGTCATCATCAAGACAGCATGGTACTGTCATAAAAACAGACACATAGATCAATGGAACAGAATAGAGAGCCCAGAAATAGACCCTCAACTCTATGGTCAACTAATCTTCGACAAAGCAGGAAAGAATGTCAAAAAGACAGCCTCTTCAATAAATGGTGCTGGGAAAATTGGACAGCCACATGTAGAAAAATGAAATTGGACCATTTCCTTATACCACACACGAAAATAGACTCAAAATGGATGAAGGACCTCAATGTGCAAAAGGAATCCATCAAAATCCTTGAGAACACAGGCAGCAACCTCTTCGACCTCAGCCACAGCAACATCTTCCTAGGAACAACGCCAAAGGCAAGGGAAGCAAGGGCAAAAATGAACTATTGGGAATTCATCAAGATCAAAATCTTTTGCACAGCAAAGGAAAGCGTTAACAAAATCAAAAGACAACTGACAGAATGGGAGAAGATATTTGCAAACGACATATCAAATAAAGGACTAGTGTCCAGAATCTATAAAGAACTTAGCAAACTCAACATCCAAAGAACAAATAATCCAATCAAGAAATGGACAGAGGACATGAACAGACATTTCTGCAAAGAAGACATCCAGATGGCCAACAGACACATGAAAAAGTTCTCCATATCACTCGGCATCAGGGAAATAAAAATCAAAACCACAATGAGATATCACCTCACACCAGTCAGAATGGCTAAAATCAACAAGTCAGGAAATGACAGATGCTGGCGAGGATGCCGAGAAAAGGGAACCCTCCTACACTGTTGGTGGGAATGCAAGCTGGTGCAGCCACTCTGGAAAACAGCATGGAGGTTCCTCCAAATGTTGAAAATAGAACTGCCCTATGACCCAGCAATTGCACTATTGGGTATTTACCCTAAGGATTCATACGTAGTGATCCAAAGGGGCACGTGCACCCAGAATGTTTATAGCAGCAATGTCCACAATAGCCAAACTATGGAAAGAACCTAGATGTCCATCAACAGATGAATGGATCAAGAAGATGTGGTATATATACACAATGGAATACTATGCAGCCATCAAAAGAAATGAAATCTTGCCATTTGCGACAACATGGATGGAACTGGAGCATATCATGCTTAGCGAAGTAAGTCAAGCAGAGAAAGAGAAATATCATATGATCTCCCTGATATGAGGAAGTGGTGATGCAACATGGGGGCTTAAGTGGGTAGGAGAAGAATCAATGAAACAAGATGGGATTGGGAGGGAGACAAACCATAAGTGACTCTTAATCTCACAAAACAAACTGAGGGTTGCTCGGGGGAGGGGGTTTGGGAGAAGGGGGTGGGATTATGGACATTGGGGACGGTATGTGCTTTAGTGAGTGCTGTGAAGTGTGAAAACCTGGTGATTCACAGACCTGTACCCCTGGGGATAAAAATATATGTTTATAAAAAATAAAAAATTAATATAAATAAACAAACAAATAAATAAATAAATAAATCTTTTTAAAAAATAATAGTACAGTATTGTTGGTGTTTTGTTTTGGTTATTTCTATGCAATAGGCTGAATTCTGGTTATAGCATGCCATCCATGGATCAACTAAATTATATATTAATCATGGGCCATTGCCAATGGCCTAGTGTGGTCAATCTTGCGGTGATCCAAAATAAGATTGTTAAAAGCACTATCATATGGCCTATGCCTTATAAAAGAAAGTATAATAATTAAATTATAAACTAGAGCTAATATTATATATATATATATATATATATACTCTGAAAACTGGACAGTAACATAAAAAATAGCATTGGGAATATATTCAGGATTGCACACTCATCATGCCATTGATGATTCAAATGTCAATGCATAAAACCAATGTGGTTACAAAAGTAACATGAAATTCTTTGATATCCAGAAAAAAATTACTGGACACATGAACAGGATCTAATGATACTTGCAGAGCTTTGTCTTTTGCCATACATATGAGTATATAGCTCAAGGTAAGTGAGGCTTTGTTCCATATAAATGTAGACCAGCTTACAATTTAAACATATATTTTCTCAACTCTCTACTACTATTATTATGGGTTCTATAGGATCGTTTCAGAATGTGAAGGTGCTGTTTTCTTAGCTGGATAAATTTCACAGATATTAAAGCACTGAATGACAACCTCTATTACATGAGCTACATGTGATGTATACAGATTTGATGTGATCTAAAAATTGGACTCTCTTTCAAGCTACTGTCAATCCCAACATAGGATTTTCTAGGTATACCATGACAATTACACTCAAATATGAGAGTATCAATAAGTACAGAAGTAGTTACTCCAAGGAGCCAGACTTTCCAGCAAAACCTTTACAAGGTGAATATAGACATACATTGCAAGGGCCTCACTACCTGGTGAAGCTCATAGATACTCAAGAGTTTGAGAATGGAAAATAAAAAGGAAACCCATTTGATGTAATAGAGTATCTAAACACCAAAAATATTCTCCTTTTTCTATTATTGTCACCAGTGATTCTACAATCCTTCCATATACCCTATTCACAATGGTTTTTAAGCCTGTGTAACATCTCGCTTCTTTTTTTAGGGGTCACCTTTAGAGAGCAAATGGTAAATCCATTTTCAATTTTTCTAGGTTAAATCTCATTCTTCTAGGAAAATGATCATCTGGCTCCTCTGGGAAGTAGACGACAGATCTTAACTTGTGAGATGGAGGACACTTGTGACCTTGACATAGAGATTCAAGCAGGCAACCTCAATAACCTCCTGTGATTGTCCCAGCTGTGGCAGAGAGTACCATCACTCTGCCAGATTTGTCTTCATTAAATGAATACAGTGGTGAAAAACTTCATTATCATCGCACTGCCAGCACTGACTTATGAACTAATATCAACCCAGCAGCAGCTGTGATCATTCCTGGCATAATTTGATGTGTTCAGTCTAAAGTGTCAGCTCTTCAGTGTTACTGAAGTTAGGAATCTGGGTGGGTGTATAAACAGAAGATGGCAATATTGGCATTGCTTCTGATGAACATTGAATTAAATGGTCTTAAAAGAATAATTAACCTACACATAAAGTAAATGGTGAAGAACTGCCAATAAGGGCTTGTAACATTTCCTCTATGCATGCAGATCTGACCTGGATAGCAGACAGTTCCCTATCACCTGCTGGACTTTTTATTTTTTTTTTTTTCTGTTTGAATGGAAGGCATGTCTTTGCCTTCTTTCATGTCTGTAGTGTAGAAGCAACTTTAAGGGAACCAGTTGTAAGTAATGAAGTCTAATATTCCTCAAAATTGATCACTTGCACAAAATCTTTCTATGACATTGGGATAATTCCTAAGAATTTCTCAGTTATAATTTTATATTATTTGATTATGAAAGCCTACTAAATTGTATAGGTGTCAGGTTCCATAAAACCAAGAAATGCTGCTAGTTATTAGAGTAACTGAAGATCCAACTAGCTTGATCCCTATCCCCAGTTTTAGTCTTTGTTATGCAACCAAAACAATGTACTTAAGTGTATGGAGACAACTTCCATCAATTTCAAAAATTTCCCTAGATTGGCTCATCTAACACAAAACATAAAATCTATCATCTGTCTACCTCTTTAAGAGAAACTGCCAATGAGAACTTCAAGGCTCTTATTTGAAACTACTGTTCAAAAATGCATCTTCCATTGTTACCAAACAATGCTAGAGTCCCTCAAGCTCTACATAATACATGTCCCTCATGGGAGGCTCTACTGTTCAGGTGTTAGAAGAGACTGAAGTGAGAAAAGTAATCCTGAATAGCTCTCTTACCCTGAACCCTCATTACTTCTCTCAGGGAGTCTGAATAAGTAACTTTATTCGTGCTTCAGAGTACGCAGCTGAAATTATAATGGGTAGCACTTCACCAGGAGATAGCCTGAGAAAACAAATGTTGTCAGTCTAAGAATAATCTTATTGCAAAGCTTAAAGTCTTATGAATTTATCAATGTCAATCAGCAAATATCCTCATTATGTTGGTCAAGCAAAACTTAAAACTTTTTACTAGACCTAAACAATGTGTTTAGACTTAGCAACAATATGTTTAGGTCTAGTAAAAAAAAGGGAAAGGACTCCTTTCACAGTCTTATTAGTGTATCAAAATAAGGAAATTTTAAAAAGGCTTTAAGGCCCTTGGTGATCTTAAAGTAGATCTTGAAAGGAGAGGTGCTGTTTTTGTTTGTTTCATTACTACTTTAGTATTTATCTTCAAATGATACTTCAACACCTAATCATAAAATTTAATTATAAAAGTAAAGTAGAGATATAATTCAAAATAATGTTCACTTTATCTTGTTCACACAGAGAACCATATGCTCTATTATTGTGTAATTAACATTGACAACATATTTAAGTTAAGCAATCTATATTTATACACTAACCTAAATTCTTATAAATACATCAAAGGAAAATAATTTATTCAAATACAGCTTACTTTGCATGTTAATTCATACATATCATGTGTGCAAAATAGTATAGTATGCAGTAGGAAAATATATGGAGTTGCCATTTAAGAGAACAGAATAAATATTCTTCTGTCCAAATCATCAACTTCTCTAAAACCACATTTATTCTTCATATTGATTCTTCATGAATATCACATTTCTAAATCATATTTTAAATTCTTTGAAATTCAAAATGAATAATTTAAAATTCATCCTAATTCCAAATTGCAAAATTGAACAATGTCAAGGAATGATTTAAAAATTTAAAATGATTTAGAAAGACAATGATGGAAATCCATTGCAAATACAGAACCACCTACTTTTCTTTTAAATTTTTTATTTAAATTCTAGTTAGTTAACATAATAGTGTAATATTGGTTTTGTTAGGGTACGGAGTCAACCACCCCTCAATTAGAGAACACTCGGTAATGCAAGTCACACCGTGAGGTTTATTTCCAGCTAGCTGGGGTCGAAGTATCCGCCCAGCGCAGCGGATTTCAACAAGGACCCCAAGCACTCAAAGCCAAGGGTTTATATAGCATTTTCAAGGCACTTTTCCATAGCTACATACATATCTTGCACCCCACTTTGACAGTTTAACTTTAACCTTTTGCCACCCCGGCGGCACCCTGGAACCATCCTTGTGGTTAAGTGAGATTCAGGTTTAGAAGAAATTTAACTTTATTTACATTTCCTTCTGCCTCAGCCTCCTTCAGTTTTATGGTGTGACCTTAGGCCTTGAGGAACTGAGCCATTTGTCTCTGGAAATTGGGCCATTGAAGAGATAGCCCTTTTTGTTGTAAATCATTTGCAAAATAAGGGAGATTCCTGTCTTGCAGGATTGTGATCTCTGCAAGTTAACTATTTGTTTTTCTCTAACATTTGGTCCCTGTGGCACCACCACCTAACCACCCTGGTGGTTTATGATTAAGTTGTTTTTCCAGGTTTTAGCTACTTTCTCTTACCTCAAGTTACATGCGCAGTGTGGGCTGGTTAGGGACGCTCAGTAAAATGGCTTCCTGGCCTTTAGGATGGCCATTCTTATGCTAACCCACTCTTACAGTGCAAGGTGCCAGCTTTTGCTTTGCCAAGATGGCTGTACTTATGTCAGGGCTAGACTGGAGGTGGATACAGCCTTGTTTTTCTTGGCCTTCACACCTGGAGCTGGTTTCTGGGACTTGTTTTTAAGTCCCCTGGGGGAGAGGAGCAGGGACAGTAAAATAGGCCCTTACAGTTTCAGGAGTAGAATTTAGTGATTCATCACTTATATATAACATCTAGTGCTTAACACAATGAGTGCCTTCCTTAATAGCCATCACCCATTTAGCCCATCCCTCACCCCCTCTTCCCCTCCAGCAACCCTCAGTCTATTGTCTAGTGTTAAGAGTCTCTTATGTTTGCCTTTCTCTCTTCCCAGACCCCCATGGTCATCTGTTTTGTTTCTTAAATTCCACATATGAGTGAAATCATATGGTATTTGTCTTTCTTTTACTGACTTAACATAATTCACTCTAGCTATATCCATGTCTTTATAAAGGGCAAGATTTCATTCTTTTTGATGGCTGAGAAATGTTCCATTTCATTCACACACATACACACACACCTCATCTTCTTTTATCCATTCATCAGTCAATGGATGTTTTGGCTCTTTGCATAATTTGGCTATTGTTGATAGGACTCCTATAAACATTGGGGTGCATGTATGCTTTTGAATCAAAAGTTTTTTGTATTCCTTGGGTTAATACCTAGTAGTGCAATATCTGGGCTGTAGGGTAGTTCTATTTTTAAGTGTTTGAGGAATCTCCATACTGTTTTGTAGAGTGGCTGCAGCAATTTGCATTCCCACCAACAGTGTATGAGAGGATCCCCTTTGGGTACTCCAGTTTCACCATGTAAAAGGAGGATAATATGTTCCCCTGAGTGTTAAATGGAATTTACTATCCCACAGACTTCAAAAGATGACAAGAAGTGATTCTCAGTGGTAAATCCTGCACTTAGGAGAAAGACAGGTTCAATGGTGGCCATCAGAAATATTTGCATATCCAATATAAATCCAGCAGCTTTAAGGCATGGGAAATAATGTGCATTTTTAAAATCATTTATCATCACAACTGACTTGACAACATAATATTCTTATTTCTTTCTTTAGAAAGAAGAAAACTGGTTCTTAGTTTCAGTAAAAGAATCAAAATTTTTAAAAAACAGACTTGTCTTATGAAAGTCTCTCTCTTTTACCTAGTCAAACATTTGTAGAGCTCTTCTTAGGCAGTAGTATAGATAATCTTGGAGATATAAATTAAAAATATATATATCCTTCTTAGGGTGCTTGGGTAGCTCAGTGGGTTAAGCCTCTGCCTTTGACTTGGGTCATGATCTCAGTGTCCTGGGATTGAGCCCCACATCAGGCTCTTTTCTCAGCAGGGAGCCTGCTTCCTCCTCTCTTCCTGCCTGCCTCTCTGCCCACTTGCAATCTCTCTCTCTGTCAAATAAAAAAAATAAGATCTTTAAAAAATATATATATATGCTTCTTCAAAATCCTGATGTTGATTCTTTTAGATCAGTGTAGCACTATTCACAATAGTCAAAATATGGAAACAACTCAAGTGCCCATCAATAGATGAATGGATAAAGAAAATGTGATCTATAAATACAATAAAATATTATCCAACCTTAAGAATAAAGAAAAGAAATCCTGACATTTCTGACAACACGGATGACGCTGGAGGACATTCTGCTAAGTTAAATAAGCTAGTCACAGGACAAACACTATATTTTATGAGGTCTCTAAAATAATCAAATTCATAGAAGCAGAGAATACAACAGGGGTTCCAAGGAACTGAAGGGTAGGGTAAATAGAGTTATTCAGTAGGTATAAAGTTCCAGTTATGCTAGATGAATAAGTTCTAGAGATCTGCTATACAGTATAGTGCCAAAAGTTAACAATATGGTATTGTGAGTGCCTGGGTAGCTCAGTAGGTTAAAGCCTCTGCCTTCAGCTCAGGTCATGGTCCCAGGGTCCTGGGATCGAGCCCCGCATTGGGCTCTCTGCCCAGTGGGGAAGCTGCTTCCTCCTTTCTCTCTGCCTGCCTCTCTGCCTACTTGTGATCTCTGTCAAATAAATAAATAAAATCTTAAAAAAAAAACAATATGGTATTGCACTCCTCAAAATTTTCTAAGAGGAAGATCTAGTTAAGCCTTTTTATTAACACATACAAAAAAAAGACAACAAAAAAACAGAGATGCATAGTTTAACTCTGAGAGGTGTTGGATATGTCCATTGTCATGATTGTAATGATGTATCATGGATATTTGCATCTTCCCACACTTATCAAAACTGTATACATTAATTATGTGCAGTTATTGATCAATTAGATCTCAATATATCTGTTAAAATTAATAATATATATTGTCTCTGTCATTCTAGAATAGTCTATAATAGTGTACAAACAGCTATAATATAAATCATACAGTGTTACTAGTAAGTTTATATAAGTACAACATAAGTGATCCATTATATTGAAATTTCATAAAATAAAGATAACAGCACCAGGTGAATTAATTAGAGAAATAATAGGAAAATAAGTAAACTATAGGTAGGTAAATGTTTGTAATAAGATATCTTAGGGGCACCTGAGTGGCTCAGTTGGCTAAATGTCTGCCTTTGACTTGGATCATGATCCTGGAGTCCTGAAACTGAGCCCTGGGTCAGACTTGGGCTCCCTGCTCTGAAGGGAGTTTGCTTCTCTCTCTCTTTCTCTTTCCTCTCCACCCCCATGCTCTTTCTCCTTCTTTCTCTCTCATAAATAAAATCTTAAAAAAAAAAAAAAGAATTTCCTAAGAAAATATTATATATGAGCAATAACATAGTGGCAATTTGGGCCACATAAGAGTTAGAGGGTGGAAACAAGCCAGTGTTCCTGAATTAAGTGACAGCGCTTGAAATTTTTGAAAAATTCCAATTCTAAAATAAATAACTAAACACAGTAGATGGTAAGTTCTTGATCAAGTATATCATTTCTCTAGTTGAAAGAAATAGAAGCATCTATCACTGAAATGAGGAAAATAAGAATCTTGAAGGCTGTGGTGAGGATGAGAGAGTCCATGTAAAGTATCTGGCACAGCTTCCATAATGGGCGTGTTCACGGAAGTTCAGCAGCAGGCATAATCTGATTAAGGTAATATTCCTAAAAGTGAATCTGGAGGTGATGTCATAGGACTGATATTTAAGGAACTGGTTTCAAATACCCTCTTTTTGTAACAAAATTGTAGCATTTTTAGCAAAATTATCAAATGAGAGAAAAATAGAAACAGAAGATTGGTTCCTTAGCAAAATACTATCCTCTTTTCATGCAAAAGCACGAAAAATATAGAACAGCAGTAGAGGAAATAGAGAACCAGTATGTTATCTCAGCAGATTGTCCATTAGTTACATTTTTCTACTAGCGTTTAATGTGGAACATCAGCAGATTTTTTTAAGTATCCTGGAATAACTGCCAAAGAATCAGCAAAACCAAAGCTAAAACAAAACAAAAACACCCCAAAAGTACCAGTTTAAAACTAAGATGAAATGTTTACTATATTACAATGGGCAGTAAAAAAAAGAAAACACTACATTTTGTTTATTACAAAATCTTGCCTTCTAAGAATGATTTGTGAAGATCAAACACCCACTACGGTGTCTGTACTAGAACCTTCATTGTCTGATCAATTGGTTGATCATAAACGGAGATGCTGCTGCTTTATAGCAGAGAAAAAACTGCTAATTTGGCTATTACTCTACTGCAAAGCAGCTGTGATCACAACCTCCTGAGCACTGAAAATACTTCCTCCCAGACTCACGTAAAACTTTCATATGGAAAACTTCCAAAAAAGCTAAATATGCATATTTCATAATTTACTGAGATATATTTGCATCATGCTGTTATA
The DNA here is from genome assembly GCF_011764305.1 of Mustela putorius furo. Classification (NCBI taxonomy): domain Eukaryota; kingdom Metazoa; phylum Chordata; class Mammalia; order Carnivora; family Mustelidae; genus Mustela; species Mustela putorius. Next base: position 6,693,910 of record NW_025421397.1, read on the forward strand.
TTCTGCAACTCAGCAAGAATAAATATCATATCCTGGGACTTTTCCACTCATAAAGTGTGTAACAACAGTCAAATACAAGATATAGCTTTTTTTTTTTTTTATAATCAATACAGTTTATTTGAGCTTAAGTGGTAACCCTGGGGAGAAAATAAAAAAGAAAAGCATAGCTAATCAAAGTCTTCCATAAATGTCATCTCCCCATCCCCCATGCAGTTCATATTTTCTGTTTTAATTTGCACAGAATTTTCATACTCTTTAATGAATTTATAAAAATTCCCATAGTTTTATTTTATACTAAAATGTTAAGATATTTATATTTGAAATATATCTCAAGGATATTAAAAATATTAAAGCAATATTATGATTTTAGGAACCTAATTCTGGAAATAACTACTACATATAGAAATTGACATATGGTAAAAAACAAACTTTATTGTAGTGAATGATAACCCGATATCTTTCTGGATTTTAAAATTGAGATGTTAATGAAAATGGCATTGTCATTAAAACAATACTCTCTGCTGATAAATAATTGAGCCATGTGCTCTTTTCAAGTACCTCTTTGGTTTTTAAAAAATGTTCCTAAGTAAATAAAATTCAAACTTATTCACAGTTAACTTCATACCATCTTTACGTTTCCTTACTGGTACATTTATGGAAATGAGTAAGCCATATTTATATGTGATAAAATTTGTGCCAGGTAGATGTGGAGACAGTAAGGCCTCAGCATCAAGGTAATTGAGAATGTTGGTTCTTTCCTTTTCAGAACACTGTGCTTACAAGAATCTCTGTAAACTTGGCATGTATCTGAAGACACTGATGGGCTTAATGGACCTGAAGATTTTAAGGTGTTTCAAAGGTTTAAGTCATGTTGTAGGCCTCAATACTGAGTACCATTGTATGATAACTCAGGTCAGGACAAAAAGAGAATCTTTTCATATTGCCCTGCATTTTTTTTAAATTTTATTTATTTATTTGACAGAGAGAGAGAGACCATAAGTAGGCAGAGAGGCAGACAGAGAGAGAAGAGGAAGCAAGCCCCCTGCTGAGCAGAGGACCAAATGCAAGGCTCGATTCCAGGACCCTGAGATCATGATCTGGGCCGAAGGCAGAGGCCCAACCCACTGAGCCACCCAGGTGCCCCTGCCCTGCATTCTTAATATTTATCATATCTACAGATGATAAATAAAAATAAATCACAAGCATTTATTGAATCATATAAATTTCGTGTCATCTCAAAAGCAGGGCATAAAAATATCCAATATATAATGTATAATCACCTGATGTTCTGTACCTGAACATAGCCTCAGGTGTCCTGCCACCATTATAATAATCACAATCTCTGGGCCTTTACACTGAGTATACAAGTAGAGTAATCTCCTTAAGGGCTTTGAAAGGCATGGAAACTGCCATTCTGACTCAGAAAAACTTCAGTTCTCAATTTAGATCCTAGATAAACCAGCCAAATCTCCTTCTTTTTTTGTATCTTCATAAAAAGTTGCAATCCTCTTATATATACCTTTGATTCCAATCAAGCTTTACACAGTCTAGGATTCTGTCCTTTCATTTGGTGCTGTGTTTAACTCATATTCTGAATCCTCTTTGCAGTCTTCTCTGTTCATATAAAATTTTAAACCTGGGTAGGTGGGGAAATGAGTGAAACTAGTCAAAGGGTAACAAACTTCCAGTTGTAAGATAAGTTCTGGAGATGTAATGTACAGTATAATGACTATAATTGTTTTAAAAGATTTTATTTATTGATTTGACAGAGTGAGTGAGCAAGCACAAGCATGGGGAGTAGCAGGCAGGGGAGAAAGCAGGCTCCCCAGTGAGCAAGGAGCCCAGTATCCCAAGACCCTGGGATCATGACCTGAGCTGAAGGCAGATGCTTAACTGACTGCCTGTAAGACTATAATTAATACTGTGCTGAACATTGAAATTTGCTAAGAGATCTTAAGAGTTCTCACCACCTCCATACCCTTATATGTCTCTGTACTTGTTGTCTATAGTTGTGTTTTCTCCTTTTTTTCTGACTGATAGACTTATTCTTCATGGATATGCATAAAGAACACTTAATCAAAGCTTTTATCCTTACTTATCTGGAGATGCTGCCTTGATGTTAAAACAATTTTTCCTTTGTCCTTCTTTTCGTGCTCATTACAATGGATTGCACTTCCTCATCATGCACTTTTCTTGCCAGAGAGATTGAATACATGCCAAGGGCAAAGAGCATGACTTATTCTTCTTTGACTTTTTCTTAATGCCTATCACATTGCTGACACATAATAGTGTTCCATAAATATCTATTGAATAATTAAACACAATGACTTATTTGACTGCCTTGTTATTGTCTAACTATATAGCCATTTTGTAAAGCCTGTAAGGGGAAATGAATGAGAAAAGACACATTCAAAATTTTTACTACCCTTTTAAAGGTACGGGATACTATATATTAAATCATTTGACTGAACATAAAGTGTTAATATAGTTGCCAGAAGTTAAATTTAACATTAAGCATTAGAAAAATCAGATTATAGTTAGAATATTCTATATAAAATTCTACTTATTTTTTGTTAAACAAATTAAAAACATAGTTTGATAGACTAGTAAAATTTTAACATATTAAAATGATGTGAAATGTGAAATATAATAAAGCAGAATTATGCTGTAATGGCTTTATCAAAATATTGAAAGTTGAAGACATATAAATAAATTAGATCCCAACAAAGCTTTATTATAATGAAATAATTATAAAACACCTAGAATAGGGGAAAGGTATACATTAAAAAAATTTTGAAAATGAAAATAAATTTTATTTAATTCTTTCATTCATCACTAAACATATTTAAGAATATTTACTATTTGTCATTTGGACTAAGCACTGGTAATAGTTCATTAAAGTCAGAAATAGACTTTGCCCTTGTAAGGTAAAATCTTTATCAAGAAAACAACACATTATCAAAAATCACTCAAATATACTTCCAATGGTAAGTGTTGATTTTGAATTGTGAAACACTTCCTTTTTTAAAATTTATCAACTGAGGTATAAATGACATATAATATATTATTAGTTTCAGGTATACAACCACGTATACATTACAAAGTGGTGACCATAATAAGTTTAGTTACCCTCCACCTTACAAAGTTATGATACTACAGATTATATTTCCCATGTTGTACCCTCATCTCCATGACTTAATTATTTTATAATTGGAAGTTTGTACTTCATCCGTTTCACACCACCCCCCAGTGCTCCTCCCCTCTGGCAACCACTAATATGTTCTCTGTATCTATGAGTATGGGTTTTATTTGGTTTTGCTTTATTCATTTGTTTTGTTTTCCAATTCTGCATATGAATGAAATCATGTAGTGTTTGTCTTTATGTTTCACTTAGCATAGTACCTTCAAAATCCATCCTAGTTGTTGCAATTGGTAAAATTTCATTTTTTTATGTCCTACTAGTAGTTTATTGTGGATATATACCACATGTTCTTTATCCATTCACTTGTTCAAGAACACTTAGGTTGTTTCTATATCTTGGCTGTAATAAGTAATGTTGTAGTGAATACAGGAGTGCATATATGTTTTTGAGTAATTTAGTTTTCTTTGGAGAGATACAATAGTAGAATTGCTGTATCACACGGTAGCTTTTCTAAAGCTGGTTGAGTAGTGGTGAACTTCTTTAGCTTTTGCTTGTCTGAAAAACTCTCTTTCCTCCAAATCTGAATAATAACCTTGCCAGGTACAATATTCTTTGTTGAGTTTTTGTTGTTGTTATTGTTGTTGTTCGTTTTGTTTTGTTTTCCTTTCATTACTTTGAATATGTTATGCTACTCTCTCCAGCTTGCAAAATTTCTGCTGAGAAATCTGCTCAATAGCTTATGGGATTTTCCTTGCAGCTCAACAATTTATTTTCCTCTTGCTGCTTTTAAGATCCTCTATCTTTAACTTTTGACATTTCAATTATAATGTATGTTCACGTGGCTTTCTTTAGGTAAATTTTATTTAGAACTCTTTGGATTTCCTAGACCTGGATGCCTGTTTCCTTTCCTAGATTAGGAAAGTTTTCAGGCATTATTTCATCAAATAATTTTTCTGCCCCTTTGTCTTTCTCTTTCTCCTTCAGGGGAACCAATAATGTAAATGTTATTCTGCTTGATGTCCTCTCAGAAGTCCCTTAAGTTATCTTCATTCCTTTAAAATATTTTTTTTCTTTTCATTGTTATTTTCCAGGTTAGTCCATTGCTTTATCTTCCAATTTGCTGCTTCATATTTCTACTGTCATCCAATCTGCTGTTGAACACTTCTAGTGTATTTTTCAGTTCAGTGATTGTATTCTTCAGCTTTGTGACTTCATTCTCTTTTTCAGAGTAACTATTTTTTTAAATTTTTTGTAAATTCAATTTAGTTAACATATAGTTTGGTATTAATTTCAAGGGTAGAATTTAGTGATTCATCAGTTGCATGTAATATCCAATGGTCATTATATCAAGTGCCCTCCTTATTGCCCATCCCAATTAACCCACTCTCCCACCCACCTCTCCTGCAGCAACCCACAGTTTGTTTCCTATAGTTAAGAGTTTCTTATGGTTTGCCTCCCTCTTTGTTTTTGTTTTATTTTATTTTCCCTTCTCTTTCCCTATGTTCATCTGTTTTGTTTCTTAGATTCTGCATACGAGTGAAATCATATGGGATTTGTCTTTCTCTGACTGACTTATTTCGCTTAGCATAATACCCTCTAATTCCATCCATATCATTGAAATGGCAAGATTTCATTCTTTTTGATGGCTGAGTAATATTCCTCTGTGTGTGTGTGTGTGTGTGTGTGTGTGTGTAGATCTATATCACATCTTCTTTATTAAACTCTTCTACTTTTGTATCTTCCCTGTTTGAGTGTCACCCAGTGACTTGACAAGTGATCTATTAACACAGTTTTCAAAGTTTTTGATATGATAGTTAAGATCAGATATATGCACCTATGGGTCAGGTAAAATTCTGGAGTTTTAAGGTGTTACTTTTATGAGTTTCATCATCTCCAGCATTTTCCCTAAACTTTTTCATTTCCTGCAGCTCCCCTTTTTGGACATCCTGCTAGAAACCTGAGCTTATATGTACTTTACTCTTCCATGTTTTTTCATGTTGGTAACACATCCATGGTCTAGCACTGGAAGGGTAAAAAAGGAGAAAAAAGTAGATAGCAATAAGGGTAGTTCCACTGTCATGGGATCTCAGCTCTAAGAGTTTCCTTCTCTCAAAGATTAGGCTCCTGTTGGACTCTTCTACTGGTTGCTGCCTCTGTTGGATAATTATTATGGAAAGGAAGAAGAAAGAATGGAGAAAAGGGAGGAAAGAAAAATAACTATATTTCCTCATTATGAAGAAGTATTTTCCTGTTTGTCTCAAGTTAGAAATATAGGACTAGAACTTTCTGTGCCAATGAGCTCATTTTGGATTATAGATTATATTACAGTTATACTGAGCCTTTCCTCCTTTCCTGGAGGGAAAGAAATGGTCAATTAATTCATAGCCAGTTGGGTCATACTTCAGACCTTGATGCTTATTGCTGCTTCACATACTGCTATTTACTCTGCTCAATCTTCATATAGTTGCTGCATGCATTCTGTCCCGTTTGTACCATTGTTATTAAGTGAGAGAGGCAAAGTATGCTAAATCCATATTATCCCAAAACAAAACTGTAGTATATTTAATAAAAAAGAACTGTTTATTAGACTAGTGTATCATTTGTAATTCAATCCTCTTAAAATCTATAAAGGCTGCCAATCCTCTGACTCCTAGACAGATATAAACATTATGCAAATCATGGTCCAGGATTCTAATCTCTGTTTTTGTTTGTTTTTTGTTTGTTTTTGGTAAGTGGCAGTTTTTTTGGTTTTTTTGTGTTTTTTTTAATTTATTTTTTATTTATTTTCAGCATAACAGTATTCATTATTTTTGAACCACACCCAGTGCTTCATGCAATCTGTGCCCTCTATAATACCCACCACCTGGTACCCCAACCTCCCACCCCTAATCTCTGTTTTTTAAATTCAGATTTTATTTAGCAAAATGCTTTAGTACCTGCCAGAAGCCACATGTTTCACCCCTCATCTTAGATTTTTGTCCTGAATCAATATACCTGATATAGATGAAACTGTAAATTTTATTCCCAATGAAACCCCATATTTACAATTAACCTAGGTATTTAATGGGAAGAAATTATTTCTTCTATCATGTAGGAAGTAAAAACCAGAATGCCTTTTGAAAGGCTTAAATGATCAAAATCTCCTCAAGCCTCTGTCTTTTCCTATATCACAATATTATCTTTCATGGTTTTATCCACAGCCATGATGACTATCTTAGGATTAAAAAAAAATAAAAATGATTATGCAAGTCAGTAAGTTATATGATAAACTAACAATGATCCATTTTGAGTTACTCAAGACTAAAAAAAGGGCAATAGATTTCATGTTCATATTTTCTGTACTTTAAATACCGTAGCATTTAATTAAATATACCTATTACCTGAAAGAACAAGAAGTATCCAACCTACTCCAACACCCTGGTGATATTTCTATAAATTCCTATAAACTTCAGCATCAGTGAAAAATAATCTGAGGCCCAATATACTAAAGGTAGAATTTTAGCTTATTCACTGTGGGTTAAGCAAGAATTGCTATATTCAGCCAGGTATTACAGGATCAGCATTTGCACCCAAACTAACTTATAATCAACTAATACCACATTATTAAACACATGAATTCAACAATTTCATTTTCAACTTCGATTTAATAGAAGCCTTACACATACCTAAAACTAACTTGGGCAATCATAAGTCAGAATTATTTTATTTCAGTAGCCTTGGAACTTTACTTGGGTTCATTTCTTACCCATTCCATCACTCAGTGCTTTTAGATTTGATGGGATTCTATGACTATGCAAGTCATCGATCCATCTCTGTGCCAGTGGTGATGGGTCCTATGATTTAGAGGCTCACTAGCAACAAATGTATTGGGGGAGAATCCCTGCACTGAAGGAATTATAGAGAGAAAAACATTTTCTACTCAAAATTTCTCTATTTAATCTGCTATTTTGTGCAGAAAAATTCTGAAGATTTCTCACATACTTTCTTGTTTTATTGATTCTTTTTATTTTCCCCGTATGTAAGACTATATCCATGTGCTTATTTAGTTTTACCGATACTAACCAATTTTTGTGAGTATTTTTAGGTTCTATATTGAATCATTTCTATATCTCAGAGCTAGGCCTAATATTCATTCTATGACTACATTTTATTTATTTTTTTAAAGATTTTATTTATTTTGACAGACAGAAATCACAGGGAGGCAGAGAGGCAGAGAGAGAGGAAAGGAAGCAGGCTCCCTGCTGAGCAGAGAGCCCGATGTGGGGCTCGAGCCCCGGACCCTGGGATCACGACTTGAGCCGAAGGCAGAGGTTTTAAACCACTGAGCCACCCAGGTGCCCCTATGACTATACTTTTAATAACTTTTTTCATATTTCTTAAAGTAGATTATCTGTGTCACCAGCCTTTTGCCCATTTACTTTGATAAAATAATAAAATAAAGTGGTTATTCATGAATCATCTGAAAAATAAAATTAATTATAGTCTCTTACAAACCAGAATGTAGATAGTCAAAATTGATCTTTATACATATTGCCATATGATATATAAAATCTTGGTAATTTAGATATTCTATTATATGGGAAAAGGTCTTATCACTTTCTATCAGAATATCATAGGAGGTAACATTCACAGACAAGGAGGCATATGGAAGCTCCCTTTCTCTTCCTTTGTGGTAAAGAGTAGGTGAAATTTTTAGAAAAATAAAAATCAATTTCAACTTTTTGATAGTATTCTCTTAATTATCTTCCCCAAACATCTCATATCTATATTCTGTTAGGAGTGATATTAATCTGATATTTCCTTGTTTTATCACCCAACTGTGCCACTTATATTGCTTCTGACTCTGCATGGCTGCTCATTCCAGGTATAAGCACAGCATAAATTCTGCTGTGACCTCCTTCCTCCATTGACATCCTGAATTTTTGTGTTTCTTGATGATGTTGAAACAATCAAGATATTCTTGCTGATATTCCCATAGACCATTCGCACTCAGCTTTTTAAAAACTATTTATTTATTTATTTATTTATTTGAAACAGAGAGAGAGATCACAAGTAGACAGAGAGGCAGGCAGAGAAAGAGGGGGAAGCAGGCTCCCTGCTGAGCAGAGAGCCCGATTCGGAGCTCAATCTTAGGACCCTGAGATCATGACCTGAGCCAAAGGCAGAGGCTTAACTCACTGAGCCATCCAGGTGCCCCTCACTCAGTTCTTAATGACAGAGGTATTAGTCCAGTTTAGATGATGATTTTTCTATTCCCCAGGCCAGCCTTGTCATCATAACAAGGAACCAAGACATGGGTCTTCCATCCTCATCATCTGGTCCTAGTAGTAATTTGATTAGATTTAAGAAATATCTATGTGAGGAGATTTAGGCATGTTCTAATTGGGATGTATGAACATACTTTTAAACTTCTGTTCTTCATAGACCATTTTTATTTCATCACGTTTCCCTCAAAAGAACTTTTCATATCATCCTAGGCTGCCTAGACTGTTAATGAAAAGGTGACTGTAAAAAATAGTTTCTATTAGTTAAAATACGACAAAAATATCTTCTCAAATTTTTCATCAAATTTGGAGGGTATGGGGGTGCCTACATGGCTCAGTTGGTTAAGCATCCAGTTCTTGGTTTTTGGCTCAGGTCATGATCTCAGGGTCCTGAGATTGAGCCCCCTGCTTCAGGCTCCACACTCAGTGTAGAATCTTCTTAGGATCCTTTCCCTCATCCTCTCCCTTGCCCTTACCCCCTCCAAATACATACATACATACATACATACATATATAAATAAATAAAATCTTTTAAAAAAATTTTTTAAAATGAAGGGTATGTTTGGTTTGATCTAACTTTAAACATAGAATATAGAATGCAAAAAGAAATTCATTTTGCAAACTATAAAAATCACCTTACAAATCTAGGCAGTCTTCACCAAGAAAGGAAACCCAGGTACAATATAAGTGTATTTGAATGCAAACTAGGAAAGATGAGAGTTATATAAAGATTCCATTGAAAACAAAATAAAAAATGATTTTAAATATCAATGAAAGTGAATTGGCTGACACCTAGAATTGCAGACATTGATTTGTGATCAAGTTGATTCCCACCAAGCAATTCTATGTCATATGTTCCAGAGTGAATGCATTCAAACATTTATATAATTTATAACATTCATGGTTCACTTGAGCAAAGTTACCACATAGTATCTTTAAAACAATTAATTAGCTACATTCAAATAGTCAATGAAATACATAGCATTTGGGGATGCTAGAGAAAGAAAATACAGAGTTAAAAAAAGGTGCAAACATGAAATATTCAGAGTGAAGTGCCAAAAATGCTGTTAATGCTTCATTATACCTTTCTGATATTAATACAAGTTATATAAATTTTTAAAACTAAAACATATTCTTAATTGGTTTGCATTAAAGCTAATATTTATATTAGCCCAATATAAATAAAATGTTTTTTAATTTTAGTACAAATTTTCCACCCATTTTGTACCTCTATAACTAAAGTTGCACAGGATGTGTCACAAAATATATATAGCTCCAACTTCCCAGAGATGCTATGCTTACTTCCTTGGTTTAATGACTATTTCACTTTCAAATGGATTTATTAACAGAAATAAGCACACTCTAAACAGATGGTTGTCAGAAATCTGCTTACTTCAATAAAATAATTGAGAGTTAACAAACATTTGCTGCTTGGTGTGGTATAAAGCATCACTGCATTAAGTTGCCATAAGGAATGAAACACATAGAGCATTTTATAAAGATAACTCATGTTTATGTAGTTTTGATTTCAGTAATATTAAATACATAAAGTGCATGTGCAAATGACTAACTTCAAAACTATAAATAATACTCATTAAACAACACCTATAATCTTTAAAACTTACATAAATTCTGCTGAAACCCCTTAAAAATAGGATCAGCTCATCCAAAATGAGGAGAGGTTAATTGTAATTTTTACTTCAAAAAATAATAAGCCAAATGTCTGAATATTTATGATTGATTTCCCTTAAAACTTCTTCTCCATACCTTCTGTATCATAAAATAAATAACTTTGAGAATATCTAAAATATCTCAGCTGCAATAAAAAAGTGTCATATAAAATGCAATATTAATCTTTCTATACCATATTAAAATTCTGTGTAGCTAGTAGCATGTCATCATAGCATATGAAGGTGAGACATTATGATTAAAATAAAGCAAAGCTAGACAAACTTAACATTTAATGGGGACAATGTTTAAAGTTAAGGGTTTTGTTTTAAGAGCTAAAGAAAATGAGAGGATAAAGTGAGAAAAATCACATGAAGAAACGATTATGCTTTTCTTCTGAATGCATAATCCTTTTCTAACTAGGAGATATACTGTCTATACTCTGTGTTTCTCTGACTTATTTTAGGTTTTATTTTCCTGCCCAATTCAGTCTATCTCACAGTGGTTAGATAGATAAACACACAGATGTATGTTAAGTACGTATGTATCAATCTGGGTATAGATATGTGTATGTATATACACATCTATATTAACTGTGCTTAGTTAGAATTATCGATTTCTTAGCATTATCAATTTAAAAAATTAAAATTCTCCCATGAAACTTCAAGCTACATTAGATTTCAGTATTCAAACTTACTAATGCCTCAAAACAAACAAACAAAAAACCTGGGATAAATGAATATCTCAGTGGAAAACATGGAGAAAAACTTTAAAAATACATAATTGAAACATAATTCATGAAATTTATTTTGCTATAAGGGAAGACTATAAAAATAGTGGTGGGTGATAAGGGGTGATAGCATGAAGCACTGGGTGTGGTTCATGGACAATAAATCTTGGAACACTGAAAAAAATTTTAAAAATGAAATAAAATAAAAATATATCATTTAACTCAAATTATACTCCAGAATTACTTTGTGTTTTATAATTTATAATAAAAAAGTACAGTCTAAATTCTTACAAACAGGATCTGGTAATTAAATTTCCCTGTGAAAATGGAATTAGTAGTTTCTTATCTCTGTGTTTTAAATAGACAGGTCAAAGGAATACAGTCAATTTGACGGTCTGAAATTTTTGGTGGTGATTGAGTTCAATATTTATTCTAAAATACCAGTAAATTATCTAGTTTCAAGAAGGTATGTTGAGTACCTTGTCAAAAATCAATCTGGGGGGCACCTGGGTGGCTCAGGAGGTTAAGCCTCTGCCTTCAGCTCAGGTCATGGTCTCAGGGTCCTGGGATTGAGCCCACCTCTGGCTCTCTGCTCAGCAGGGAGCCTGCTTCCCTTCCTCTCCCTCTCTGCCTGCCTCTCTGCCTACTTGTGATCTCTGTCTGTCAAATAAATAAAATCTTAAAAAAAAAAATCAATCTGGTGTTTTAGCTGATTTTGTTTACGAATGTTAGAGTTTTTTTCAAGTTAATAACTAGTAATTGTAAATTCTGATTTTTTTTTTCTATTTGCTCACCTATCCTCTTGTTTCTTGCATGGAGGACACCAGATATCAGAAGAACTGGACAGCCTGCTATAATAATCTTATCTTAGTAGAATGGGTAGAATGGTACTCTTACCTCTGCTGCCAGACACAGTTACAGTCCACTTTACCAGTTGAAACTGCGTAGTCAATGAAATGACCATCATTCAGCATTAGCCCTAGAAGGATGATCACAAGGTTAATGTGATTAAAATAATGACAAAGTACATTCCTTGAAAGATGGTTTACAAAACCAAATAATAAAAATTCCATCTGGGCTACAAGAAATAACATTTCTTCCTGTCTTGGGTTAATTGGTGGAGTATTATCATACAGCAGGGAGCCGCTCAACTTCTACAGAAATAGTTATTGTTCACATCCTCCTGTTTTTTCAGCTTCATTTTTGTGGTATTTAGTGTAATGAATTTATGTTATAGTTGCTTCAGGAAATATATTCGTAATCCAATTACTTCTCAAAGAACACTACATAAGAATGTCACAGGCATTATATTAAATAATTTTTTTTGTTAATTATTTTAGTTAAATATTCCTTTTTTTTTGAAGATTTTTAAAATTTATTTATTTATTTATTTATTAGAGATGGAGAGAAAGAGAGAGCACAGCAGGGGGAGTGGCAGGCAGAGGAGGCAGAGGGAAAAACAGCCTCCCTGTGGAGCAAGGAACCCAATATGGAACTCTACCCCTGGACCCTGGGATAATGACCTGGGCCTAAAGCAGACAGTTAGCCAACTGAGCCACCCAGGCATCCCTAAATATTCCATTTCTTAACAAGCTAGGCAATGCAAAATACTGAGAAGGTAATATTTATGAAGGAAAAAGAAAGCAGGAAGTCCTGCACCCCGCCAAGTGCCAAAGTCAGATGTCAAGTAGAACACAAATTTGGCCAAGAGAAGACAGAGTTTATAGAGAGACCATAAAGGTTAACGACAAGAGGTCAAAGTCAGCAAAGATATACTGATTATCCACTTATAAATATGCTTGATATTAAATGCTCTAGAAATGATTAATCAGTAATTGACAGCAATTACTAATTGGAAGAAAACAATATAGTAAACTAAATGTACTAATTCTTTTTTTTTTGAAGATTTTATTTATTTATTTGACAGACAGAAATTACAAGTAGGCAGAGAGGCAAGCAAAGATAGAGGGGGAAGCAGGGTCCCTGCTGAGCAGAGAGCCCGATGTGGGGCTCAATCCAAGGACCCTGAGATCATGACCTGAGCTGAAGGCAGAGGCTTAACCCACTGAGCCACCCAGGTGCCCTATAAATGTATTAATTCTTATTAATTTTTTTTCTTTTTTCAGCTTGATCTTCTTTAGTGCCATATTGCTACAATACCCTGCAAATTGTGACCATTGGCTATATAATTGAGATTTCTGCGTCAGTTTAGCAATAGAAATCAAAATGCTTATTTTTCACTGAAAGCATATTCACCTTTTATTAATAATATTATACATGGTTGTGTCTTTTTGCTTCAAGTTTTTTAACTTGAAAATGAAGTCACATTTGTTTTGGTTATGAACAATCTAGTCCGCTTTTGAAGGAAAGGGACAAACTCAGTGTTAGAATTCAATATTTATATGGGACAGATGTTTAAAATATTTGCCACAAATAATGGTAATAGTTTTCCATCTAAAATATCTTTTCTGGCAAAATTTTAATAGTAGTAGTACGATCTAGCAATGCTATTTTCACAATATAACTTAAATCTAAAATTAGTATACTTACATTAAAAAAATACAAATTTTGCTGTTACTATCGTCATTCTTCTCTATTCATGGGTAGTAAAAGTAAATGAAACAAACTTATATTACTGAAAAATTACTATTTCCATCATTAGAAGCTTTTCACTTCTGTAGAGATACCTGGAAATTGAGCACAATGAAGTAAAACCATTACCAAAATATAATAGATACTTTTGAATAATTTGGGAAGCCAGTATATTCTAAAGCAAAATCATATACATTAAAAGTCTGCCTGAGTATAAAAAATAAATTAAATTAAAATAATTATATAATCATTTAAATGTTTTAAATACCTAAAAGGATCATTTTGGTGATGATAATTTTTATTCAATTAAATTTTAATACATATGAAATGATTCCAACTGTCAGTCATTTTGTATTAGTGTTAAGTAGTTTACCTAGATTTCTTTCTTCCTTGTGTGTATTATTTGTGTGTATGTATATATGTGTGTTGTTTTTATTTATTTATTTGTTTGTTTGTTTATTTATTTATTGTTTTTATAGTTGTTTTGCATTATGCCTTCTTTTTTTACATTTATTAATTTGTATACATCTGTTTTTAAATAATTTTATTGTTTATTCTAGGGATTTTGACCATATATCTTCAATTTATCAAAATTTATGTAATAGTTTAATTAAAGTTTCTATTACTTCTGGGTCATCTTAGAATCTGTTTCAATGACATAGTAGTGGTTTAATAGTCACATTTTTCTATTTCTTTACATATCCAGGATTTTGTCGATTATATGTTAGACATTGTGGACATTAATTATATTATCTTCTTTTTAGGAGTGTTGAATATTGTTATGGCAGGCAATCCTACTATTGGTGTATCCTCTCGATCTTCCCAGGTCTGGTTTTATGTTTTGTTCTACTGTATTTCAGTCTTGTTTTCATCAGTTTTTTTCAGTTAGGTTCTAGTAACAAGTTGTGGCCTATAGTTTAGGGTGTGGCCTTTAATTATTTGACCTTCAGCTTGTCTCACCTGAATACCCGAGATATTAAACAAGGTCTTTTCACTCTTCATTTGGGGAATTCCAATGTCTCCAACACTACATGACCCCTAGTAACCCTGTTAGCTATCAGCCTCACAGTGTCTTCTTTCTGCTAGTCTGAGCCTTGACTTGAGCTTACAAAGCCCAGCTCTCAGTTTAAAAAAAAAAAAAAGGAACTTAGAAACAAACTTCCTTCACCACCCTTCCAGAATCTCTTTTCTCTGATAATCTGTCCTGAAAATTCTTCAGGTTGAGAATGAGGTGTGTGAGCACAAACATGGTTAATGTGGTGGCCATCTCACCCTTAAAGGAGCCACAAACAAAAGACTTGCAGTTTTATGAAACTGCAAGGGTCAGGAGTTTTATGAAACTCCCAGGGTCAGGGAGCAGCCTAAAGGGAGGACTAGGAATGTGAAAATATTGAATAATGAGTCAGGGAGCGGAAAACTGTCTTTAAGCTTTTCACCTCTTTCCCACTCTGTCCCCAAAAAGAGGCCTTAGGAGATATACCTGAAGAAGACTTCTGCCTAAGGCATCTGATGAAGAGACATAGAAATGAACATGCTGGGGTTTGGGGACCTAGAAGTGTAAATATGCTAGGAATCTAATAGGATCTGGAAAGGCCTGAGTCCTTGATGTCAACTCCTTCCAGAGACTGCGACTATCTGTGCTCTAAGTCTAACCGAGAGAAGGCAGATTTTTCCCATGAGGCTCTCCAGGTAAGACCTTAGTCACTGTCTACAATCAGGCCTGAAGAATTGCACACAGGTTTTAACCAGGATTTGAATCCCTCAGTGTCACACAGGTAAAGAACCCATCAGAAAAAGTTAATTATATCCAATCGTGCACACACACACACACACACACACACACACATACACACACACATAGTATTGGACAAACCAAAGAAACACAAAAATCATCATTAGAACACCTCAGCAATAAATTCTGTAGGTAAGATTCACTAATAAATATTGTAACAACATGAATGGAGCTAGAGGGTGTAATGCTAAGTGAAATAGATCAGTCAGAGAAAGACAAATTCAACATGGTTTCACTCATATGTGGAATTCAGGAAGCAAATGAAAAAAAGAAGAGACAAACCAAAAAACAGACTGTTAACTATAGAGAATAAACTGATGGTTACCAGAGGGAGGTAAGTGAAGCAATGGGTGAAATAGGTGAAAAGTATTATGAGGACACTTGTCATGATGAGCACTGAGTAATATACAAAATTGCTGAATCACTATATTGTACACCTAAAACTAACTTATGTTAACTATACTGGAATTAAAATTTCAAAAATAATAATGGGTGGGACACCTGGGTGGCTCAGTTGGTTAAGCAGCTGCCTTCGGCTCAGGTCATGATCCCAGCGTCCTGTGATCAAGTCCCACATCGGGCTCCTTGCTCAGCAGGGAGCCTGCTTCTCCCTCTGCCTGCCATTCTGTCTGCCTGTGCTTGCTCTCTCTCCCTCTCTCTGACAAAAAAAAAAAAAAAAAAATCTTAAAAAAAAAAATAATAATAATGAGTGTTTGGATACAGCAACAGGGTGGCAGACCTTAAGATCCAGATGGCTTCGAGGGGATAAGAGCCTCCTGGCCAACCAGCTACAGTAATAGCATAAGAGAGAGAGGTTTTGCCTCAACTCGATCTTCCACCACTCTTGAGATTCTACCATCTTTATCTTCTACCCTATAACCCTAAAGAAGGGGTCAGCTTAAAGATCCCTACCTTGTCTGGTACTATCAATGAAGTATATTATACCCAGACAAAAATATAAATAATGGGTGAAACTTTAAGAAGAAATAAGATATTTACATAGTCCCTATGGTGTATCCCAAATAATAATTAATCCAGTGTTTGTTTTCACATGCTTTTAACACATATTTTAACATTTGTTTTCACTTATGTTCTTTGATAGTCCTCTTTCCCAGTGTGGGAGCTTAATTTGCCTCCCCTGAAGAGTTACCTAGACAGGTCTAATGAATATAGCGGGAAAAAATGATAGATATGAATATTGTACAGAAATAGTAATCTGATAGACACAATCTTAATTATGAACAGTGTTAACATCGCTAGTAAAATTCATGTTGACATCATGTCCTCATTTGTATAGTGAAGGACACTCTATCTGGGTGAAGTTAAAAATATCCATAACCCCTATCTAATCAATAGAAAACATCAGGTAAACCCAAAAAGAGGAATTCTACAGACTACTCAACCTACACTATTTAAAAGTGTTAAGGTCATGAAAAACAATGAAAGGCAAAGAAGTTGTCATAGACTGGAGGATACTAAGGTGACATGACAATGAAGTATGACATTATATTCGGGATAGGATACTGGCTTAGAAAAAAGTTACACTGGAGGGAATTCTGGTGAAATCCAAATAAAGTCTATAGTTTAATTAATGGTATTGTACCCTTGTATTAACCCAATGTTAACTTATTAGTTTGGTAATCGTAGCACAGTTATGCAGCATGCAGGAAAGCTGGTAAAGAATATGCAGTGATTTATTGCAGCTCTTGGCAACCATTCATTGAATCTAAAGTTATTCCAAAAAAAAAGAACTTTAAAATAAAAGCATATTGATTTGAAAGAGAGGATGCTCTCTGATTTCATAAAATCCTTTATATTCTTAGATTAGTGAGGAGTCAAATTGGCACTGGTATAATTTTATTTCCAAGTCTTTTGAACATTATTCTTAATTTTTCTTAATTATTCTTAATTTCTTAATTTAAGATAAAATGTGTCATCCTTACTATTTGATTTTCAACTGTTTCAACTTGCTCAGATATTCATACAAAGTTCTCCCTAACTATCCAAAATTTACATTCAAATAAAATTCTATGTTATCATCTTAGTTAACAATGTTGTATTGAGGCTATTCTAGTGTCATTCTTTGGGTTTACAAAATGATAGAAACATGGCCCATGGCATTACAATTACACACATAAAGAATTTTTGAATTTATAAGAGAAGTATGGTTGGTCATGAAGGAGAAAGCACTGGTTCTATTTTGTGGACAGAAAGAAGTTTCAAAAAAATCTTCATGGAGCTTCAGTGCATATCTATAAAAAAATACTGATTTATTGTTTAATAGATTTGTCATTTTTAAAGATGTTAAATTTCTTTAAAGGTAGATTAATTTAATTTGTTTTGTTTTTGGCTAATATTTTGAAACTAAAATGAAACATACTCATATTTATAAACATGTGCAATTACACTTGAATTGATAAATATATATGTGTTATAAACTATTTCAGGCATGGATATTGAGAATATGAGTCATAGTAATAAACCTTATATTTCCACTTTTTAATATATTATCTTCTTGACTTGGGGACCTAAATTATAATAACTAAACCTTATAACATCAACTTATTTCCATCATATGCATTTATTCCAGAATGTGGAATATCAAAATCTTGTACTTGAAGACCCAAATTACTATTTGGAGATAGAAACCAGATTTCAAAATGCTAATACATAGAGACTATAATATAATATTCTACAATATTTGTTTTTACCATTTTAATTAAAATACAAAATGTATATTGTGATTACTCAAATCAAACAATTCTGGAATATCTAATCATTTTCTTATTTTATTTATCTTACTTGATGATATGTGTTCATTTTTTCCCCACATCACTCTGTAGCAGAGATTCAGAATGTCAATGAAAATGTCTAAAGCTACAAAAGATAGATATCTAAGAAAATTCCTCTAGTTGTCAATATCACAACTTACAATATTTATGAACAAGGTAGTGAATAAGCTATTTTTAAAGTATATAATATTTGGTATAGTGATCTGATGCCACAGCAGTAAAATTTTAGTAGCTCATGATTCCAGACTGACTTTGAATAAACTGTTTATCATTATTTCCTACTTGTTATCAGCTATCTTACTTGATTCAAAGGTTGTTTTTATATTGCACTCATGAGTTTGCTCCAATTTATAGCTATATTATATTCACCTACATTTTTTTATATAATTTTTTATTTTTTATAAACATATATTTTTATCCCCAGGGGTAAGTCACCTATATTTTTTATAGTTCTATGAATAATTTTGATGTATACCTTAAGTGAATTCTTATCAATTTGATAACATGATCTTAGATATTCTTTGATTTTTATGTTGTTTTAATCATGTTCTTGGTTGGGCTTTTGTTGTATTTATGATAATCTTTTACAAGTCAAGTATATTTTGAACTTAAATATATATATGACATTCTCCATATTAAAAAACTATCCAGTAAAACTCACTAAATATAAACAATAAAAATATTTTGTACAAATGTCTTAAATACCAGACAGATGTTTCAGCAAGAACAATACAGGCTTTATCTTATTATCTGGTTTAGGTGCTTTTGTGTTTGCTCTTTTAGTAGTTTGTCCTTCAGGATTTTACTATAATTCAATTACTATAATTTAATATCTTTCTAGAAATATATTATTAAAATTTTTCAAGAAATATCATTTTTCTTTAAAGTAGGAAATGTGTACCATTTATATTGATAATGTATACTTTTTGAGTAATTCCTGGAAGAAAACTGAAATATACTGATAACTAAAAATAATCTACATAATTGCTCTAAATTAATCCATAAAAAGATACATTTTTATGATTCAATCTTATGGAAAATTTTCTACTTTTTACAACATTTGAAAAATCTTATACCATAAGAATTTGCAAAAAATATGAAGATTTTTAAAAGAGAATATCATCTATCAAGGGGTTAACTGTGTAAATTATTTACATAATTGGCAACTGTTGTGTTGTATGTTATATTGCAATACATAATCCTCTAACTTATTTGAAAATATAACAGTATATTTCAGTATTAAGAATAGACATACCTGGGGTGCCTCTGGGTTAAAGCCTCTGCCTTCAGCTCAGGTCATGATCTCAGGGTCCTGGGATTGAGCCCCGCATCAGGCTCTCTGCTCAGCAGCTCTCTCTCTCTGCCTGCCTTTCTGCCTACTTGTAATCTCTGTCTGTCAAATAAATAAATAAAATCTTAAAAAAAAAAAAGAATAGACATACCTTATTGAAATTTTTATTTATTTTAGTTCTGATTTTTTATGTAAATTACTGGTTTGCTATAAAAATCATGTATTTGTCTCAGATAAAACCTCACTTTGTATTAAAAGTGGGTATATGATTTCTCTAGCTAAGAATATAAACATGAAATTTTCTCTGGTAAAAATATAAACATGAAATGTTCTCAGATAAGTGTCTCCATCTATTGAGGCATAATAATTCTTACTACCTATCTCAAAAATGTGAATTAAAGATCAATGGGAAAATGTAATTCTCTCAATAATAAAAAATTATTCCAAACATGAATACTATTCTATATAGCTGTTACATAGTATATATTCTATATACTAAATTATTCCAAAACACGAATACTATTCTATATAGCTAAAACTGATATTTTGGCAAATGTGTACTTTATAATGGTTGCTTTGAGCCCAATTATTATATTTATTCATAATATAACTTTAATATGATTTATATTTCCACGAATGAATAACATGGAAAAAACGTTTTGCTAGCTATTAAAACATCAAGGTTCTTAGCCTATTTCCACTCTTAGCAACATATAAAAATGACTTTTAAATTATCTAAACATAATTCTTTATTTGTAAATATAAATCATAGCCTCAATACTTGTTGCAATTGAAACAGTAAAAATACATATTACAATGAAGCACAACATGTAAAAGAAGGTCTATCCAGAAAAAACATCACTTTTTTTTTCTTTACCATTCTTATTGATGCCTTTTGAAGAGCAAAAGTTTTTAAGTGGAATTTGATATTGTATTAAATTGTCATATTCTTTTTAAATGGAAAAACTTAGAAGATTTTAAGTGGAATTTAATATTGTATTAAAGTGTCATATTCTTTTCTTGCTTTTGGTATTATATCCAATAAATTGTTTCCCTAAGGAAAAGGCACAATAACTTTTTCCTAACTTTTTCTCCACAAATTTTGGCTTTAACTGACAATAGGGTCTCCTCATCAACTAACCGATGTGGCTAAGGCGGAAAGGATGAAGGAGGAGCCAAGATGGAAAAGTAGGCGGAGGACCATAGGCTTGCCTCAGCCCTCCAGCACAGATAGATAAATATCAAATCATTCTGAATACCCAAGAAATCAACCTGAGGACTGACAGAGCAAACTGTACAACTAGAGGAAGTGAAGAACACACCTAGTAGAAGGTAAGAAGTCAAAGATGTGGTCTGGTGAAGAAACTGATCATGGATGCTGTGGAGGGGAGGAAGTCCTAGTCACAGAGATAGGAAAGAAAGGGAGGTAGAGAAAGAGAGAGAGGGAGATCGACAGAGAGAAGAGTGTACAAGGTATTGCACATGGAAAACAGCCAAAACCATTAACTGGGAAAATAAGAGGCGCTGATTTTCATGAATTTTACAACCAGTGGAAGTCATAGACTAGCTTTAGAGGTCTGCTGCATGGTCAGTGTGGAGCCCTGACAGTGCTGCAGTGCTCATGTCAGAAGAGGGGCAGAGCACCAAGGGCAGACAGCATGATCTGAGGATCCCCTCAGATGCACTGGGAGAAATGGTTCCCCCTTCTCAGAGCACATCTGTGAGAAGTGGGACTGCCTCTCTGGGGACAAAGTGCTAGCCGGTAGCATTACCCTCCCCCATCTCTCAGCATAGTTATGGAGACCCCAGGTGAGGGTGGCTAACCTGGTCAAAAGTTTTTGGCTGCACTTTATTCCAAACTCCATATTCTAACCCATTGGTATGATTACATTTCTGGGACAAACCTTCATCAGTCCCAGCATGGTGAGACCCTTCCCTAGAGGATGAACACGAGTCTGTGCCACTCCAGGTCCTTAAAATTTGGAGTTTTAAATTTCAGCAGGCCTGCCTGGGATAGAACCCAAGTGCACTGCACAGCAGGGCCTCTAGGTGGGCAGACATAGACAGGATGAAGGCAGGGATCTGAAGGACACCTGGGGCACATGAGGGAGATTATTCATTCTTCTGGTAGGACTTTCAAATAGCAGCAGGTGCAAACACTATTCTCTGGGGGTAAGGGAGGGGCTGGTGCCATTTCTCACCCCTAGCCACTCAGCATAAACTAACTTCAGTAAGCAGCACAGCACCAATAGTGAGGACCTAAGAATCTTGTAACAAATCCTCATTCCCTGTGATCTGCTGGTGCTGCTTTTCTTGGACAACTATGCCTGAGAACAAAAGCAGAGGGCCCCTCACTCAGAAGACTAGCAAAAATTCCCCCAGGCACCACTTTTATTGACCATAGAGTTCTGTAGAATTTCAGCTCCAGTGGAAATAGCATCAGGACTCTTATTTTTTTTGCTCTTATTTATTTTTATTTTTTTGAGTTTTATTACATTTAATTTTTTTAATTAAAATTATTTATTTTCAGCATAACAGTATTCATTATTTTTTCACCACATCAGGACTCTTTAAACAAATAGACAGGAGCACACTAAGTCAAAAATCACCATAATCTGGCCAAATTCCAAACAACCCCCATGACAAGCAAGGAGAAATTCTCCCAGAGACCTGACCTGAGGGCAAGACCAGGCAAAACATAGGAACAGAGTGCACACAGCATACATGAGATAAAGTTCCTGAAGTTCTGGACAGGATATGACCTCTTCTTCATAAAGCCGTTACTCTCAGGAGCAGGAAACATAACAGGTTTTCATAATACACAGAAGACAGAGATTAATACAAAATGTCAAGAAAAAGAAATTCATTCTAAAAGAAAGAACAAGAAAAGATGATGGCAAGGGATTGAATCAAAACAGATATAAGTAATATACCTGATCCAGAATTTAAAGCAACAAACATAAGGATACTAGCTGAGCTTGAGAAAAACATAGAAGATGCCAGGGAGTCCCTTACCACAGAGATAAAAGACCTAAAAACTAGTCTGGCTGGAAAAAAAAAAAGTGCTATAATTGAGATGTGACACCAACTGGATATAGTGGCCACAAGGATGGAAGAAGCAGAGGAGTAAGTGATATAGAAGATAAAATGATGGAAAATAATGAAGCTGAAATGAAAAGGAAAAGAAAGGGCGCCTGAGTGGCTCAGTGGGTTAAGCTGCTGCCTTCAGCTCAGGTCATGATCTCAGAGTCCTGGGATCGAGTCCCGCATCGGGCTCTCTGCTCAGCAGAGAGCCTGCTTCCCTCTCTCTCTCTCTGCCTGCCTCTCCATCTACTTGTGATTTCTCTCTGTCAAATAAATAAATAAAATCTTAAAAAAAAAAAAAAAGAAAGAAAAGGAAAAGAAAAATATTGTATCATGAAAGTAGACCCAGGAAACTCAGCGACTCCACAAAGGGAAACAATATTCATATCATAGGAGTACCAGAAGAAGAGAAGCAAAAGGGGCAAGAGAGTTATATGAGGAAGTTAGAGCTGAAAACTACCCTAATCTGGGGAAGAAAACAGACACCCAAATTCAGAAGACATAGAAAACTTCTATCAAAATCAATAAAAGCGGCCAACACTAAGACACATTATAGTTAAATTTGCAAAATACAGAGACACATAAAAAATCCTAACAGCAGTAAGATTGAAAAAAGTCCCTAACTTACAAGGAAAGACAAATAAGATTAGCAGCAGATCTTTCCACAGAAACGGAGCCAGCCAGAAGAGAGTGGTTAGATGTTTTCAACATGCTGAATTGGGGGGAAAAACAAACAAACAAACAAAACAGCCAAAAATGCACTGTCCAGCAAGGTTGTCATTCAGAATAGAAGCAGAGTGAAGGAGTTTCCCAGACAAACAGAAACTGAAGGTCATGACCCACTAAACTAGCCCTGCAAGAAATACTTTCTTTTAATTTTTTAATTTTTTTTTTAAAGATTTTTATTTATTTGACAGACAGAGATCACAAGTAGGCAGAGAGGCAGGCAGGGAGAGAGGAAGAGGCAGGCTCCCTGCTGAGCAGAGAGCCCAATGCAGGGCTTGAAGAAACTGATCATGGATGCTGTGGAGGGGAGGGGATCACGACCCGGGCCAAAGATAGAGGCTTTAATCCACTGAGCCACCTAGGTGCCCTCCCTGCAAGAAATATTAACGGGGATTCTTTAAGTGGGAGGAAAAAAAAAAAAAAAAAGTGATGAAGACTTTTTTAGAAAATCTCCAGAAGCAACAACTTAACAAATAATGCAAAGGCATTAAATTCTTATCTATCAATAATCACTCTGGACATAAGTGGACCAAATGCTCAAATCAAAAGACATAAGGTAACAGAATGGATTTAAAAAAAAAAAGAAAGAAACAATATTTTCTGCCGTACAGATCTTACAGTCACTATTCACTGACAGCATGATACGCTATGTTGAAAACCCAAAAGACTCCACCAAAAATTTGCTAGAACTGATACACAAATCCAGTACAGTAGCATGATACAAAATCAACATATGGAAATATGTTGCATTTCTATACACAAATCATGAATAAGCAGAAAGAGAAATCAAGGAATTGATCCCATTTACAGTTTCACCAAAAACAATAAGAATAACCTAGGAATAAATCCAACCAAAAAGTTATAACATCTGTACTCTGAGAACTACAGAATGTTTTGAAAGAAATTAAAGATGACACAAAGAAATGGAAAAACATCCCATGTTCATGGACTGGAAAAAAAAATATTGTTAACATGTCTATACTACCTGAATTAATGAATGAATAAAGAATATATATAAGGAATAAAATATAATAATAAAGAATATATATTCTTCTATATTATATATAATCATATATAAATATATAATACATACATATAATATATGTATGTATATATATACTATATATATTACATTTAATATATATAACATATAATACATACATATAATATATATGTATATATATATGTATTATATGTATGTATTATGTTATATATATTAAATGTAATATATATATGTAGTATTGCCCAACCACAAAAAGAATGAAATCTTGTCATTTGCAATGACGTGTTAGAACTACAGAGTATTACGCTAAGTGAAGTAAGTCAGCCAGGGAAAGACACATACCATATGATTTCACTCATATGTGGAATTTAAGAAACAAAATTGATGAACAAAGGGGGGAAAAAAGACAGAGGCAAACCCTAAGAGAGACTCTTAACTATGGAGAACAAACTTAGGGTTGCTGGTTGGGAGACTGAAGGGAGGGTGGATTAAATAGTTGATGGGTATAAAGGAGGGGAATTGTGATGAGTACTTGGTGTTGTATGTGAGTGATGGATGGACCACTAAACTCTACTCCTGAAACTAATATTGCACTGTATGTTAACCAGAATTTAAATAAAATCTTGAAATAAAAATAATTATAGTAAACAAAATTGTATTGTCAACCAAATCCATATATTCTACCATTTCCATTAAATGTATTTTTTGTTATCAGAGCCAAATATATTTACCTTGCATTACTTTGAAAACAAAAAGGTGAAAAGGAGTGATAGCAGGATTTTTATGTTGTATATTGTATTTGTATATTATATATCGTAATTGTATATTGATGGGGCTTTTAGCTATTGTTACTCTAAGTTTACTGGTGAGGAAGTCAGTAAGTTAAGAGGTCAATTTTTTGGGAAAATGGAGATGGGTAATTTTCTTAAGTCCATTCTTAGACTCATTGGAACAGAATACATACATCATTCTCCTTTTGTATTCTCCCACAGTGCCAGTGCCATGTTCAAGGTAAAACTGTAAAATGAATGGAGAAGTGGTGGAGAATGCCACACTATTAACATGGTCACTATAGGAAAAGCTTAGGACAGATTCTTGACTTGGCTCTGTGAGGGCAGTTATAATAATACTGTATCTTATTTCAAATAAAACAACAAAAACTTGCTTAATGTTATATTTTGAAAACTGATCCTTTAGTTGCTCCCTCATTTCCTCTTTGTAAACAACTTAGATATACATTCATTATGTACAAAAGAAGACATTTCGTATCCCAAAGAGTGCTATCCTATATAATTTAGAGTAATGCTGATTGATATGTCCTTCTTGATGTTTCTTTTAAAAATAAATCAGGTTTAACAAATACCCAAATCCTCTTGCACTTGTCCCTGGTTTTAGAGTCCCATTTTAAAAACTTAACCCCTGAAATACCCTGAGCATCCCATATTTCCAATGTACTTTTACAAATTAAAACATAAAACTGACCCTGAGTTTCACGTATAAAAAACATATTTCACTATCAGACTACAGCTCCTGGCTGGCAGAGAATAAGTATACTGAACTTCAGCAAAAGGTATTGCAAAGAACATCCTGCTTGTTAATTTAAGCAATCCGATAAACTGGTCTGTCTCCTGCAAGGTGAAGGACGCTTCAGAAACCTTAATGAACATCTTTCTGAATAGCAGTTACAAGCTTAGCCGCTCACCATGGAAGACTGATTAAGTTAGGGAGGATATTACCTTTTTATCCAGTCTATCCTCTCACACACTTTGCCACTGAGATTGAACTAGCTAGTGTCTGCAGTGCAAAGATAGCATTGCTCAAAGCATACGTGTCCTGTAAATCCACAGATAGAATCATTTATCCTAGAAGCTCTTTATCAAAGTTCTAGCCAATGATTATATAGCTGTCCCATACATAAAAGTAAGTATTACAACATACTTAACTCAATGGAAAAAGTGATGAAAATTATTCTTGGATAAAATTCTGTATCAAATGAAAATAATCTCGTATTTCAATGCATCGAGTGTAAATTATGTTTTCTCATTAGGTAAATCAAGATCTCATTACATTTAGAGAGAGAAATTCAGTTGTTCCTACTAGATTTATTCACATTTAAAAGTTTTAGCACTTAATAGTGTTTGATGGATATAATTATAAACAATCTAAATCTCCAAATAAAAGAAAATCACAAAGATAAAGCCACATTATAAATTTAAAAATAGGCTGTATCTATAGAACAGTAGAGATTTAAGTATTATCTGAGGCAATCTCTTACAGAGTATATTCATTATTATCAAACAACCTTTAATAACCTATTTCTATTTGCCCACCTGGGTATAACTGAACCAGGTTCATCTTTCTGGTAATTGTATAAACCCAAGGTAATCCTAGTAAAACAAGCAGTAATTTTCCATAAATAAGCTTTTAAGATAGAACAGTGGAGGCACTCATATTCTCCTTTCAAAGAAAGTACCATATCTAGGAAAACAATATCAAGCATCTCATGTCAATAATTATCTTATTTTTACAGTGTTTATATATATTAATATGTCAAAAGTATATAGCTTGGTTTTCTAGTTTTTCCTGTGTTCTCTTTCCCACTGTAATAGAATTATACTGATAACATTCAATGGACTTTTGGTACTTTCAGGTTTTAATATTTACTCATACAACAAATATTAAGTACCAGACATGTTCTAGGCCCCATTCATGGCTTAGAGACTATGCCAATTCAAAAATTATATAGAAATCCATGTCTTCATGAGACTAGCATTATACTGAGGGAACAGTGATGATTTACAAGATAAATTATTTAAAATATAGTGAACTGGATGATAAAAAAACTAAAAAAAAAGCAATAAAGAGAAATAGGACTGGGAGGCATTGCATTTTAGGTATAGTGAACAGTGAAGGTCTTCCTTACAGCATGTGCAAAGGCCTAGATGAGAAATAGCAGCATGCTAGACCTATTTGAGAATCCGTTAAGCACCTGAGTGTATTACCAATTGTTGCCTGTAAGGTTCTTTGGAAACAGAGGTTGAAAGAATAATTGAAGTCAAAGTATACATTAGTAATAAACACCCATGAAGTAAGAAGAAGTAGCACTGAGCAAAGGAAGAAGATGCAGTGCAGTTCAGGTCTGACTGAGCCTCCATTAACATGATGGGAACTCCACAATTTTCCTGTCACAATATCCCACATCTGTTTGAAATTTCCAAGCTTTTCTTTGCCACTAGTTGTGAACTGACTCTGGGAGAGGCAAGGAGGCACTCTGCAGTGAGGTAGACCCTGAACAAACTAAGATCTGGAAGCTGCCTGACTGAGGGCTCTATCCTGGTAGCCAGGAAGAGTCCTTCCTTGAAGGGGAAGTGGCTAGTCCTCAGATGTCCCCCACCAATTTGGTACCACTGTAAACTAAGAGTTAGCTTGGGGATTTTTTTTTCTCACATAGGCAATAAGCAACCTGATCCTCAGCATGGTTACATGACTTCTCTATCTGGATTTCATCTAGAATTTTGTTAAAACCAAAGCTTTATAACTGGATCTTTACACTGCCCTGCATTTTACAACCTCTCAGTACTTCTTTGCTGAATTTAATAACATGGCAATTTTTCTGCTTTTATATGAAGTCATTTTTTAGGACTTGGAATTTTAGCATTTGGTTTTACATTTCTCCTTATATGTATATGAGCAAATAACTATTAGAAGTTCTAGCATTCTTTAACATCTTAAAAGGTTTGTTTGGCATTCCTATTAGTGAGTTTGCCTATTCCTTTGTTTTCTTTTTGTTTCTAATATGCAGTTACCACATTTTTTTCTTACCTTGATAATGTGCTTTAATATTATCCATGTTTGTGATCTGACTTACAATATTATACCAGAATGAATATGGTGCTCATTTATACAATTGTTTGAGTGACACTTTGCTTATTATTCTTTTTTTAAGTATACATGCCCTTATCTTTAATATAAACAGTATTTGTTTTGATATTTATTGAAGAACCTTTGAATATTACCTATAAAATAACACTACTCTGACATAAATGTAGTAAATCAAGAGATTTTTCTTGATTAATAATATATTAAAGGCCTCCTTAAGATTATGAGAGATTGTAAGAATCCATAGACACTTAAGAATTTCTAAATTTTCCCCATATTTTCCCAATAAAAAAGGTTTCTCTCTTTCTCAAAATCCAATTAGAAGAAGACAAATTATTTCATGGTCTATCTTCAATGGTAACAGAGGAATAGTTACATGAAGAAATGTGCTATACTTCAGTGGGACCAACTTTTTCTTAGATCATATCAACTCTAGAGTGCATATTTTATTGTAGTTGAAAAAGAAGTGAATACACTCCGTCAAATACATCTACTTCAACATATTATTTACAAATAATTTTCTGACACATCTGTTTGATCTTCCTTAGCATTTCCTATTTGGGTTATTATTAACATCTATTCAACTAATCTGAAAGTTAATTCTTTAACTTTAAATATCCAATTAGACACAAATACTGGAAAAGTTTTTAACTGTTTTCATAAGATGACATTAGCATTCGTGGTTTTGTGTTTCCACAAGTGTTGATATCTTCTTGTGCCAGGTAACCTTTCCTAATATTTTCTGCTCAGGAAATACTACTCATTTATATGTATTTAAATTCACATTTGCAACAGTGTTTTCATTTCCTACTCTGTTATATTCTTTGTATTATACACATGTTGGCATTTATTGAAATGTTTCGTGATGTTTGTCTACTCCACTAGATAATTTACTTTCTTGAGAACAAAAGATCTGGTCTCATCCAGGTTTGGATGCCCATGGTTTAATTCAATACTTGTACTACAGTAACACTATAGCAAGTATTTCTCATATAACTGAATGTTGTCAACTGCTTTTTTTTTAGGGTGTAGTTTAATTTTTTTTTATTTTTTTAAACATATAATGTATTTTTATCTCCAGCGGTACAGGTCTGTGGATCGCCAGGTTTACACACTTCACAGCACTCACCATAGCACATACCCTCTCCAATGTCCATAACTCCACTCCCCTTTTCCCAACCCCCCTCCCCCCAGCAACCCTCAGTTTGTTTTGTGAGATTAAGAGTCACTTATGGTTTGTCTCCCTCCCAATCCCATCTTGTTTCATTTATTCTTCTTTTACCCCCTTAACCCCCCATGTTGCATCTCCACTACCTCATATCAGGGAGATCATATGATAGTTGTCTTTCTCCACTTGACTTATTACGCTAAGCATGATACGCTCTAGTTCCATCCTTGTTGTCGCAAATGGCAAGATTTCATTTCTTTTGATGGCTGCATAGTATTCCATTGTATATATATACCACATCTTCTTGATCCATTCATCTGTTGATGGACATCTAGGTTCTTTCCATAGTTTGGCTATTGTGGACATTGCTGCTATAAACATTTGGGTGCACGTGCCCCTTTGGATCACTATGTTTGTATCTTTAGGGTAAATACCCAGTAGTGCAATTGTTGGGTCATAGGGCAGTTCTATTTTCAACATTTTGAGGAAGCTCCATGCTGTTTTCCAGAGTGGTTGCACCCACTTGCATTCTCACCAACAGTGTAGGGGGATTCCCCTTTATCCGCATCCTCGCCAGCATCTGTCATTTCCTGACTTGTTAATTTTAGCCATTCTGACTGGTGTGAGGTGATATCTCATTGTGGTTTTGATTTGTATTTCCCTGATGCTGAGTGATATGGAGCACTTTTTCATGTGTCTCTTGGCCGTCTGGATGTCTTCTTGGCAGAAATGTCTGTTGATGTCTTCTCACCATTTCTAGATTGGATTATTTGTTCTTTGAGTGTTGAGTTTGCTAAGTACTTTATAGATTTTGGACACTAGTCCTTTATCTGGTATGTCGTTTGCAAATATCTTCTCCCATTCTGTCAGTTGTCTTTTGGTTTTGTTAACTGTTTCCTTTGCTGTGCAAAAGCTTTTCATCTTGATGAAGTCCCAATAGTTCATATTTGCCCTTGCTTCCCTTGCCTTTGGCAATATTCCTAGGAAGATGTTGCTGTGACTGAGGTTGAAGAGGTTGCTGCCTATGTTCTCCTCAAGGATTTTGATGGATTCCTTCCTCACATTGAGGTCCTTCATCCATTTTGAGTCTATTTTTGTGTGCAGTGTAAGGAAATGGTCCAATTTCATTTTTCTGCATGTGGCTGTCCAATTTTCCCAAAACCATTTATTGAAGAGGCTGTGTTTTTTCCATTGGACATTCTTTCCTGCTTTGTCGAAGATTAGTTGACCATAGAGTTGAGGGTCCATTTCTGGGCTCTCTATTCTATTCCATTGGTCTATGTGTCTGTTTTTGTGCCAGTACCATGCTGTCTTGATGATGACAGCTTGAAGTCCGGAATTGTGATGCCACCAACTTTGGCTTTCTTTTTCAATATTCCTTTGGCTATTCGAGGTCTTTTCTGGTTCCATATAAATTTTAGAATTATTTGTTCCATTTCTTTGAAAAAGATGGATGGCACTTTGATAGGAATTGCATTGAATGTGTAGATTGCTTTAGGTAGCATAGACATTTTCACAATATTTATTCTTCCAATCCAGGAGCATGGAACATTTTTCCATTTCTTTGTGTCTTCCTCAATTTCTTTCATGAGTACTTTATAGTTTTATGAGTATAGATTCTTAGCCTCTTTGGTTAGGTTTATTCCTAGGTATCTTACAGTTTTGGGTGCAATTGTAAATGGGATTGACTCCTTAATTTCTCTTTCTTCTGTCTTGTTGTTGGTGTAGAGAAATGCAACTGATTTCTGTGCATTGATTTTATATCCTGACACTTTACTGAATTCCTGTACAAGTTCTAGCAGTTTTGGAATGGAGTCTTTTGGGTTGTCCACATATAGTATCACATCATCTGCGAAGAGTGATAGTTTGACTTCTTCTTTGCCGATTTGGATGCCTTTAATTTCCTTTTGTTGTCTGATTGCTGAGGCTAGGACTTCTAGTACTATGTTGAAAATCAGTGGTGATAATGGACATCCCTGCCGTGTTCCTTACCTTAGCAGAAAAGCTTTCAGTTTTTCTCCATTGAGGATGATATTTGCAGTGGGATTTTTATAGATGGCTTTGATAATATTGAGGTATGTGCCCTCTATCCCTACACTTTGAAGAATTTTGATCAGGAAGGGATGCTGTACTTTGTCAAATGCTTTCTTAGCATCTATTGAGAGTATCATATGGTTCTTGTTCGTTCTTTTATTAATGTGTTGTATCACATTGATTGACTTGCGGATGTTGAACCAACCCTGCAGTCCTGTAATAAATCTCACTTGGTCGTGGTAAATAAACCTTTTAATGTACTGTTGAATCCTATTGTCTAGTATTTTGGTGAGAATTTTCACATCTGTGTTCATCAAGGATATTGGTCTGTAGTTCTCTTTTTTGATGGGATTCTTGTCTGGTTTTGGGATCAAGGTGATGCTGGCCTCATAAAATGAGTTTGGAAGTTTTCCTTCCATTTCTATTTTTTTGGAACAGTTTCAGGAGAATCGGAATTAGATCTTCTTTAAATGTTTGGTAGAATTCCCCTGGGAAGCCATCTGGCCCTGGGCTTTTGTTTGTTTGGAGATTTTTGATGACTATTTCAATCTCCTTACTGGTTATGGGTCTGTTCAGGCTTTCTATTTCTTCCTGGTTCAGTTGTGGTCGTTTATATGTCTTTAGGAATGCATCCATTTCTTCCAGATTATCAAATTTGTTGGTGTAGAGTGGTTCATAGTATGTTCTTATAATTGTCTGTATTTCTTTGGTGTTCATTGTGATCTCTCCTCTTTCATTCATGATTTTATTTATTTGGGTCCTTTCTTTTTTCTTTTGATAAGACTGGCGAGGGGATTATCAATCTTATTAATTCTTTCAAAGAACCAGCTCCTAGTTTCCTTTATTTGTTCTTTTTGTGTGTGTGTGTGTGTATATTTCATTGATTTCTGCTCTGATCTTTATGATTTCTCTTCTCCTGCTGGGTTTAGGATTTCTTTCTTGTTCTTTCTCCAGCTCCTTTAGGTGTAGGGTTAGGTCGTGTACCTGAGACCTTTCTTGTTTCTTGAGAAAGACTTGTACCACTATATATTTTCCTCTCAGGACTGCCTTGTTGTGTCCCACAGATTTTGAACCATTGTGTTTTCATTATCATTTGTTTCCATGAATGTTGTCAACTGCTTTATGCACACCCTACCCTCCCCATGTTATTAAGAATTTGATATGTGTACAAGAAATTATCTACCAATTTTAGCAGTATTTTTTATGCTTAAGACCCAGATGCGGTCTTTAAGAGATATAAATGTGTAGCTATAATCATAAATGAAACATGGAACTGGTTGCAGGAAAAGAAAGATCTAACATGGGATAAAGTGATGAACATAATGGGGGAAAAGAGAGAGGCAAACCATTAAACAGCCTCTTAATGATGAGAAAAAACTGAGATTGCTGCAGGGTAGGTGGGTGGGGATGGGCTATATGGGTCATGGGTGTAAAGGAGGGCATTTCTGATAAGCACTGGCTGTTATATATTAAGTGATGAATCACTAAATTCAACTCCTGAACTAATATTACACTATACACTAACCGGAATTTAAATAAAAACTTGAAATTCCCCCCCAAAAAAGAGATAAAGTGGACCTCATGACTTAAAAATAAGAGTGCGTGTTTGTGAAAAATATTTCCTGAAAGAAAAGAATAATGGCTTGTTTCAAATTTATCAATAAAAGTCATATTCTGTTAGATTAAATGATTGATGAATTATTCATCTTAGTTATTTAATGTCATAACTCATCACTTTTTGAACATCATTCACTATCATGGCATGTGGTATATGAACAACATGCCAAACATTAGCAAATGCCCTTACCTCTTATAAACCATGAAAATAGGAAACCAAGCTCCTACAAGAGAACCCCCAAATCTACTAGTCCTAATAAACATTGAATCATTCTGCATCTCTGTGAAGGAAGTAGCCCTTATATCTAAAGCTAACACCACTAAAGAGCAACTCTGTTCCACCTTGTTAGGAAACTGCTTCCTCATATCTGTTGCCATACATGGATTCTCTCTGTTTTGTTTTTGTTTTTTCCTGATCAACATTAACATAATGGCTGCCACTTATTATGCACTCTTTTAGTGTCAATATAATTGAATAGAGTGAGACAGAAGCAAAGTCCATATTCTCATGAAACATATTTAAGCTAAGATAAAATATGAACAACTTTACACACATATGCACTACACTAAAGATGAAAATAGGGTGGGGGGAGAGTGTATGTGTGAAGTCCTGAGTAAAAGGATGATATTTAGAAATGAGTATTGCTGCTGTTAAAAGCAACAAGCAAATGAGTCGGTAGATACAATGACTATAGCTCTTCAGGAGAGGTTTTAATTGATTAAAGATAAAGAACACTAAATATATTAGGTAGAAAGGAAAGAAAAGAATAGAGATACAAATTCTAATTGGAAGAATGTTACTTGTACCCAAATATTCTTTGAAAGCGGTTCTTTATTCTCCACTAATCTAAAGCGCATTACTCATACATCAGCTTAAATATTTGTTCAAATATTAAATGATTCCATAGTTTAGGCTAGATTATTTATTTGTAACCATTAATATGTCACCCTATATTTTACAAATACCTTATGAATAGATAAAAGGAAAAATGAATGAATATCAAGCCAACACATATACATTGATCACTGACTCTCTCTATACGCTAATTGTCCTTTCTCCCTTATTGGGACATTTCCATCCTTTACTAAACTTTATTCCATAGAATCTTAAAATTCATCTCAATATCCTGTAGTGTTTTCATTAGTATTTTGTAAACTGTAAATACCCTTAAAGTGAAAATTAACCCTTTCAATTTTATTTAAAATATTAGTTTTTGTCTCAAAATTATTTTAGCCTCATGGATTAAACAAAACAAAACATTCTCCAGTGTAAAAACTTGGAATTAATTGAAATGTTTTAAATGGAAGTACACACAATCTCACAAAATCTTGAACTAAAAGTTACAAAAACTTAAAATGTATGAGTGCCTAATTAGTAAAATAAATAAATGTTCAAACCATATTATCAGATAAACCATGAAAAGCAAACTCATACAAACCCTAAATATTTTAGGTATAATATCATTAATTACGTTCCAGTTTTTAAATGTTTATTTATAATGTTTCATCAATATAGAAAGAATAAAACATAAGACTCCTATTAAAATTACTATCCAAACACTTTACAGAAATTTTTATTAACCATTTATATTAACCAACCAAAAAATACAAAAGACACTAAAAACCAAAAATGAAATTAAGATTTATGGTAAACAAGCACTGTATTTAGAAAAAAATTGATCTCAGTTTTCCAAGGTATTGGGTGACAGTAACTTAAAAAAAACTACTTTAATGCTAGTCAAAGATATAAACAGAATTTCAAGTTGTTTGACGAAAATCATGTAAGAAAACTAATTTTTAAACTATTATACTTAGAAATGTATATATTAATAACAGATTTAAAATGCTTCCTATATCCTATAAAATGCCATAGATAAGTTAATTATTGAATATCAATAATGTAATGTAACTTAGATAGAGCAACAGCTAAAATAATCACCATGCAATGCAGTTTCTCCAATAATGCAGTCATGTTCACACATTGCCATCTCTCTCTCTCTTTCACACATACACACACCTCAATACATTAAAGCTCATAAACATTAATTTGCAGTCTTTCCAAAACCCTTGTAAAATGTTGATACATAAGAGTCACTAAGCAGAAGAATGCTGATGTCACATTGCTCTTTATGGAATAGGAAAACTAAAACATTGCTTGAATAATTTGGGGAAGACAATACAGTAACAATCTTATGCCCAGCCTAGAGGTGTCAAGGTTTCCCTAGGTCTCCAGAGAGTACTTTGGTGTTTCCCAAAATTAAAAATATTGATGCTTCCAGGGTGAGAGTGTATCATTTAGGCTGGTGGTTTGGGGCAGGAGCTTCTCTTCTTAAGAGAAATAGACCTTTCCCATTTTGAATTTGTTCTTTTTCAAGAGGGTGAATAAAGATTCTTAACTCCATCCACATGAGATAATGTGACTCAAATCCAGGTAATAAGTTGGTGTTAGCAGTTTGTTGTCATGTGGGCATGAAAGACTGGGATCTCTCCAAGGGGTATAACTTGGCATTTCAATTTGTTGTCATGTGGATATGAGAGACTGGGGTCTCTCCAAGATAATAAAAATATGTTTTGATCTAATTTTTAATGAGAAAAAAACAAGCTAAGAACAAAGCAAAAGAGAAAAAAAAAAAAAACTAAAAATCTTAGGGGTGGATAACAACATATAATTTATAGCCAAACAATTTAAGTCTATTATTAATGCTGGACTTCATCCCTTAATAACCATAAGATTTTGCACAAATTTTATAATCTCTGTGACTCATTTTCATTATGAGTAAATTGGGTTAAGTGTATTTACATGTTATCTTTAGTGTGAGGATAATGTAAGGTAATGCAAATAAAGAACAGTGACTGGGATGATAATTCTCAGAACCTGACCCCAGATATTATTACTTACTTAATGAAGATAATTTCCATTTATGTTTATTATTATAAAAATTTTAAGGTAGGTATGCTCTTTATGGGTAACTTCAGCTATGATGTTCAATAAATACTTGATTAATAAGTGGTTTTACTCAATGAACTTATAGTCTTCTTAATACATAGTTAAGCATAAAATCTTGTTGTTTTAAAATAACTATTAAAAATCCTAATACCTCGGGATGCTTACATGGCTCAGTTGGTTAAGCATCTGCCTTCAGCTCAGGTCATGATCCCAGGGTTCTGGGACTGGGTCCCAAATAGGGGCTCCTTGCTCAGTGGGGAGACTGCTTCTCCCTCTGCCTGCTGCTCCCCCTACTTGTACTTTCCCCCTCTCTCTCTCTTTCTGACAAATACTACTCTGTAGTAAAGAAATACTAATAAATAGCTGATACATGAGAAATTATAAAAACAAACTTGAAATTGTTTCTGACTTTGAGGTACATATGAAATTATAAATTAAAATATGGCATTTTTAATATTAAGCCAAAAATTTTAAAAAATTATAATATTTCTAATCAGTTTTACCAATATTATGTCATTTGATTTAATAATCACAATAAGCTCAAGTTTGGCATGGTTATCCTTTTATAGATTCTTATATACTCAGAAATTAATGAGCATCCCACCTGATTCCAATCTAGTAAGTGGTGGAGCTAACATCTGAAAGAAGATATCTGACTTTAAAACTTGGGCTCAATGAATGATGGAACACTGAAAAGAAATAAAATAAAATAAGGCTCAAGGTAAATAAAATAAAATAAAGTAAGGCTCAATAAACTTTTAAAAGTTTATTGTGAAGTCAAGAAAAGCATCACTTACTTAAAAGAAGCATGAATTTTCCAAATAGTGATGTAGATGTGACCTGATTAATTGCCTTTGTGGAAGACCATTATATCCTTTAAAAAGTAAATTGAAGGAGATATGCCAGGTGAATTTTACTGAGAATTGAAAGGTACTTTGCTCTTAAGAAAGAATGGAGTATTTTATCATACTATCATACAAATCAATGCAAAACTAATTTAAAACCTGTCTGAACATCAATGTCAACTGACTTGAATAAACACAAAGCTGAAAGCTAACCAATCAGTGATAGCTCCCCTTGATACACATTTTTGAAAATTAGCCAGTTTGATGGCTCTCTGCTCAGCAGGGAGCCTACTTCCTCCTCTCTCTCTGCCTGCCTCTCTGCCTACTTGTGATCTCTGTCTGTCAAATAAATAAATAAAATCTTTAAGAAATTCTTTCCAAAAATTCAATGGAAGACATGTTTGCTTGCTCTGCTTAATGACACCATACATGCCAGGCTAGATCTCCCTTACATAAGTGAGGATTATAATTCAATTTTATTTTAGATATTAAGTAATGGTTTCATTCTCAATACTACTAATACCCACATCCCATGGAAGAATGATAGTTGAGTCTGAACTGACCTTTGTCGGGGTGGGGACGTGGGGAAGGCAGGAAACAAAATAAAGTTATCTCCAATACAGATCCTTTAGGAAAGGTAACAGAATTGGGAACTCAGTTTGGTACTTACACCTAAATCACAACACAGATAGCACACCAGATGATGGACCTGGACACCAATAGAGTTTAATAAATAATCTTGGTTGCAAAACACACAAAGTGATATACCTGGTGGTTAGGAGTCTTACTGCAGGGTCAAAGAGGAATGAGAAGTCTGCTCTCCTGTTTATATATGCTGTAATCTTGCACAAACCGTTTATGCTCTTGAGGATCCTTCTTAGGCCTTAGTATCTTGAAGTATAAAATGAGAATAATAGTAACTTTTCAAGGAGAAATTAATCATGGTTAAGTATATTAGAATCATTATGCATTATTTTTCAAATATGACACTCCCCAGAAATTCTCATTTCATTGTCTAAGAGATTGCACAGGCATTGGTATTCTCCCTGGGAAATTCTATTGTGGAGGCAGTGTTGTGACCACTGGATTAGAATTAAAGTGTTTATGCTTGGAGGGTACTAAAAAGAATGTCTTTGTATAATAAATGCTTACTACATGATATTTTTGTTGCTACTATAGTAACATTAATAGTACTATTAGTTATCAGCATAGTGGAGATTGTTATGAGGATGTTGGTAGAAATAACCATGAAAATTCCTGCTGCCTGATTGTGTCAAGCCCTGCATCTATCTTTAGCATGTGGGTGGATTTCTCTATCTGAAAATTTAAACTATAATAAATCTAAAAGTATATTATCCACTAATCTGGAACTAAAATACAAAATGTCGGAGAGAATCCATTTTCCATCCCACACTAGACAAGTATAGATATCCTTCTAAAAATATAAACAAATAGATCAAATCACAAATGAAAAAGATTATAACTGAAATTATGTCTGTTGTAATAATGTAATTTATAAAAAGGTCCATAATGTCCATAATAATTTATAATGCCCATAATTATAAAAATGTCCAACAATAATAAATGAATGTCTACTAATAAATTTTCAACAAAAGTACACTCATGAAATTAGACCAAGAAATGTTCCAAGTATAGCAGTCATCCAAGTAAAATGATGACTATTATTAAGTTAAAAATGGTGATGCAAGTGGACAATAGCATCATTAAGTGTAATTTTACCATGTTAAGTTTTTTTGCTTTCATGATATTGTGTGCATTTTTTGTGTTAAAAAGGAAAAATAGAGCTAATTCCCACTTAAAAAAATTCTCAATATTCTCTTCTAAAATTTTACTTTTACATTCAAAATTTTAATTAATCTGGAATTATTTCCTGTATGTGGTTTGAGACTGAAACTTGACTTCACTTTACTATTCCCAAACACTGTTTATCTCAGCATCATTTACTACCACTTTTTATTGCCATTTAAATTTTTTTTAAATCATTACATTTATTTATTGCATTTATTACCCTTTTTTCCCCCAAAGATTTTATTTATTTATTTGAGAGAGAGCATAAGCAGGAGGGAAGAGGCAGAGGATGAGGGAGAAGCAGACTCCCTCTGAGCAAGAAGTCTGATGTGGGACTTGATCCAAGGACCCTGGGACCATGACCTGAGCTGAAGGCAGCTGCTTAACAGAATGAGCCACCCAGGACCCCTTATTATCATTTTAGATTCATGTTACTAACTCTGTGCCATCATTTTAATGTATGAAAGACTTCATACATGTTAAATCAAAATATATTCATTTGGGTTCTGTGCCACTGAACTGCTCCTGTATCCAAAATACCACTTTAATATATTTGGAGTTCTGGGATTGCACCAGGATTCCAAGTTCTACTCCGAACTTAGTTTTTCAAGATATTCTGTTTTGTTATATAATTTTTCTATAATTACATAAATGTAATTTACACACACACAGCCATACAAACACACAGACACATGTGTACATTTTTGTCTGCTATATGATTAAAGTTCCACTATTGATCTTTTTTAAAAAATATATTTTAAAGATAAAGAGTAACCTCCATATAAATCTATATACAATATTAACCTTAATTCAAAAAAGAAACAAAATGGATTATAACAAAAAAATATCAAAATTATGGCTATGGCCAAGGTCAGTTCTTATTTTTCTAAATTGGAAAGCAAGTTCTGGACTTTAGCACACCTGTACTATCAGGAGATATGATCACATTCTTTTCTAAATTTCCACTATACTTCGTGGTGATCCTTGGTGATGCTTTATAATTACTTATAATTATAAAAAAGTTTAAAGATCCAGCTAGCATATCAAAATACCAAACAAAAAACAATAAAAATAAACAAATATAAAGATACACAGCAACAAAACCAGCCCTTTGTTAATAAGTGCTTTACCACTTATGTTTAATTTAATTACCTAAAAATAAAAATACAAAACTCTGAAAATGTCAGTTGGTGTTTACAAACTTTATGCTTTACCACAAAGTTTGTAACCAGTATACCAGAATTAGGTTTGCCAGATGTTTTCAATAAGACCTTTCTTAGCTATAAGGCGGAATGGTCAATGCTATGGTATATAGTTGGGCACCAGACTGGTCCACAGAGACACAAGATTATCTAAGAGTGAATGAGGAAATCAGTCTCTGTCATAAACACCATGTATTTATTTTTATGATTAGTAGAATACCCAGATTACCTGTACTTAGAATTGTTAGTGAGTAATCTCAAATGCAGATAAAAATATATTTTAATATTTTTAATATGGAACTAAGTGACTAATGACTAAGTGACTAAATATTTACGTTCATACTGCAAAAAGAAAAAGAATAAATTGAAAAAGTTTTCAGAATAGTTTACTTACTAAAAGAATATAAATGGCAGGATTTTTTTTTAAAGCTAAGAACCAATTCAAATATATACCCATAAAGAAGGAAAAACAAAAATTACAGCAATGAAAGACAATAGCAATGAAATACAATGAATACAATAGCAATGAAAGACAGCAATGAAATTTTGAAGTTTGTAAATACCAACTGACATTTTCAGAGTTTTGTATTTTTATTTTTAGGTAATTAAATTAAACATAAGTGGTAAAAATAATAGATTTTAAGTTTGCTATAAATAATGATTTTTCTATGTTTCTAGATGTTTCTTATGTTTCTTTCTGTTAGAACTATCACTCTCATTAGACTGGACAGCCATGTAATTTATTAAAAGAATTTAAATTGACCAATAACATTTATCAAGTGATCATGGGTTTGTGAATACAAGTCGGGGTCGTGCCCCTAAGATGGCGCCGGCTACATAGCCCAAGCCGCACGGACAGCCTGAAAAACATCCTTCCTGGCCACACGTGACCTCGTGCTCGTCACGTGATCACCTCTGTGATTGGCTGTTATGCCACCACTGTCGACGAGCCCCAGATACCTCCTGTTCACCTGAATACCTCTGTGATTTGCCTGTTATGCCCTATATAAGGCAAGGGAACTTCCCGCAAAGGGAGAGGAGAAAAAGATCGACCAAGGAATAAACAGGAGCTTGTGCATCCACCTGTGTGTGTGTGTTGGTGTTGCGTCATCTCTGCAGGCAGGGAGAGCGCGACAAATACATTTGAAAAATATGAGTACTATCTTTTGATACTGTTGACAGCAGCCCATTTTGTACATTTCAATTGAATGTTCTCAAAAATCATGCCGTATTTTATTTAAAATGAAAAGACGAAACCATCTGGCAAGTATTGTGATTGTAATTATGAAATGACAGATTTTTAATCACTAAAACAGAAATTTTTTTGGCAATAATATAAATAAATATGGCTTAATAAACTAAATCTGTAAAGTTTGTAAAAGCAGGTAATCCAAAATGAAAATATCTGAAAATCATCTAAACAAATATATTTGAAGTAATAAGCAAAAGAATGATCAGTTTATTTAAAAATATGTACTTAAATTTGATTTATAGACCCTAGAGAATTGAAAAAAAAGTTTCATTCTTCCTTATGTACTTATTCATCTATTTTATCTCTCTGTCATCCTTTTATATAATAAAGTTTCTCATGATTTATATGTATAGAAAAGAAAAAGATTTATGATGAAATCTGTCTCATTCCAGCAATAACTCAAAAAAAATTTGTAAATTTTTCAAAAAGATTTTATGTGTTTATTTGAGAGAGAGAGAGATTGTGTGTGTGTATGTGTGTGTGAGCAACAGAGAGAGAGCAGAAGCAGGGTGGAGGGCCAAAAGCAAACTCTCGGGTGAACAGGAAGCCCAACATGGGGCTCTATCCCAGGAACCTGAGAGCACAGCCTGAGTTGTGGTAGAACCTAAGTGGAAGGTAGATGCTTACTCACTGGAACACACAGGCGCATTGTGAATTCTTAACTAATTAAGAAATTAACTTAATGTCTTAACTAATTAAGTTAACTAACTGATTTCCTAACTAAGAAATTCTTAAAAATTAACATTAATATTTATATATCATCAAAAATTTTTAATCTATTTTCTTTCATTTCCTTTAAGGTTGCTCTGTTTGAATTATGTTTCCTTCATAAACATACATGAATTTTATGAATTTTTTATTTCTCCTTTTTTCAATGTTGTATTTGACATTTTTATACCTTATACTATATAAAAATAAAATAAGCAATTTCAAAAATACCATTATTTTGTTTAAGATCATGTAATATGTATTATGAAGGGAGAGAGAAAAATCCTTTTGTAAATCCATATCTAGTTAGGCTTCCCATGCATGGACCAAGTTATTCTCTTTATTAAAAAAACAAACAAAACAAACAAAAATTTTTTTTTTAATTACACCATATGACTTATACCTTTTGCTATTATGAAATTGAGCCTTTTAGTGTTCCATGGTCTATAACATTTTATTGTTTTTTATAAGAAAAAATATATCTTGTATGTACACTACATTCTTTGGTATACATTTTTTCCAAAGTATAACTGGTTTCAATTTTATTTCCTTGTTAAAAGTGAAATGATTATAAACATTGTCTTCTTTAGAAATTTTGTCTTTTCTTACTGCCCTGGTTAAAAACCCAAATTTTTCATTGTATCTTATAAGAAATTATAATGGAAAAAGCTACTGTTTCACTGTGAATTTTACTAATGCTTGATTTCAGATAGTTTCTATTTATCCTCTTAAATAAACAATATTTTATTTTATATTCTGTAATATTTTTTCATAAGTTAATTTTAGGGGTGCCTTGGTGGCTCAGTCCATTAGCATCTGCCTTTGTCTCAGGTCATGATCCCGGGGTACTGGGATTGAACCCTACACTGGGTTACCTGCTCAGGAGGGAGTCTGCTTCTCCCTCTCCCTCTGCCATTCCCCCTCCTTGTGCTCTCTTTCTTTCTGTCAATAAATTAAAATATTTTTTAAAAGTTAATTTTAGAGATATATAATGTATTCTTATTAGATTTAATCTGTATTTTTCTCAACTGACCTCACAATCTGATAAATTTCGATAATAGGCATCTGAAGGCAGAGCAATTCTTGCATACTATGAAACTCAAAACATATAACTCATTGCTATATTTAATTTTCTAGAGTAAAATATTAAATGAGTCATTTGGTTATTTTTTTTGGTTTGGCATCAAGTTAGTCTAGCTGCACAAGATGATTTGGCAAAACCCTTTATTTTTTTTTTCTATTCTCTAATAGCATTTTTACATAGGAGTAATTTTATACTGATAAAGCTTTGGGGCACTGTGCCAGATCTAAGAGGCTAATTCTGTGATTATTTTTTTCCTCCTTCACGTAAGTATTTTTTATTTAGCTTTTCTGTATCTTCTTGGGTCCACTTTTGACTATTTATAAAATTATTTATAGTCATAATTTTAAGTATATTGACATTAATAACTAACTTTTCATCTCTTTTATCTCTTCTTCAAGTTCCCCTTTATAATTCTTTGTGCTGTCTTCTTCTACTTTATTAACTTTGCCATAGTTCATTTGAAAAAATGAGACTCTTGAAATTATATATCTATATCACTTTTTGTTTTAATAACTTCTAAATAATTAATATCTGCAGTTTTACCTCCTCCATTTTTATTTTGCATACCCATATAATAGAAAATTTATTCATTTATTTTTATTGAATTCTTATAAATGACAGCATTTGCAAATTTGTATCCTTGCATCCAATTAAATTCAACTTTTCCTAGTGTCCATGAGGTTTTGTAAATCTTTAATTAAAGCACACTAAACATTGGGAAAAGTACATAAATCATAAGCATACAACCTGATGAATATTCACAAAATGAAAACAACTGATAGGCACTATTCTGATCAGAAAAATGGAACCCTAAGAACACCTTAAAAGCCTCCTTGGGCTTCCCCTAGCTAATGTTCCTTCTCCAAAGTTCATCATTACAATGATTTTGTTATCCCAGAGTATTTTTTATTTCTGGATTCTACACACATTGAATATATGGCATACCTTCTTTTCTGCCTGCCTTCATTTGCTCAGTATAATATTTGTGATATTTATATTGTTTTTTTTTAAGATTTTATGTATTTATTTGACAGAGAGAGAGAGATCATAAGTAGGCAGAGAGGCAGGCAGAGAGGGGGAAGCAGGCTCCCTGATGAGCAGAGAGCTTAATGTGGGACTCAATCCCTGAACCCTGAGGTCACAACCTGAGCTGAGGGCAGAGGCTTAACCCCCTTAGCCACTCAGGGGTCTTTATATTGTTGCAGGCAGTAGTTATTTATTCATTTCATTGATATGATATGGTATTCTGTTGCATGAATATATCA
Organism: Mustela putorius furo; assembly: GCF_011764305.1. Lineage (NCBI taxonomy): Eukaryota > Metazoa > Chordata > Mammalia > Carnivora > Mustelidae > Mustela > Mustela putorius. The sequence continues at coordinate 6,737,804 of NW_025421397.1, forward strand.
CAATTTAGTTAAAAATTTTATGATTGATTGGTATCATTTCCAGTTTTTGTTGTTTTCAGTTTGAGACAAATACTAAGAACATAATATGAACATTTTAACCATGTATTTGGGTGAAATTATGATTACAGTTCTGTGAATTATATACTTTGTAATACAATTGAGGATTCATAAAAATATCCCTATTTTCAATATGTAAGTTCTCTCAATTATTTTCCAATGTAGTTATATGCATTTACAATATCACCAGCAGTGAATAAAAATTCTAACAGTTCAAAATGGCTAATAATTTCTTTCTTTTAGTTTTTACTAAATGCTAGTATATCTTTGAAGGTATGCTATTGTGGTCTTAATTTGTGCTTGAGAAATAAGGTTAAGAACTTTATTACTATACTGATCATTTAGGCATCACTTTTTTAAAATGCCTGTTCAAGATTTTGTCCATTTTTATTTATTTTATTTCTTCATTTTAATTTTTTTATTTTTTAAGATTTTATTTATTTGGCAGACAGAGATCTCAAGTAGGGGGAGAGGCAGGTAGAGAGAGAGAGAGAGAGAGAGGAGGAAACAGGCTCCCTGCAGAAAGCCCAATGCAGGGCTCAATCCCAGGACCCTGGGATCACTATTTGAGCAGGAGGCAGAGGTTTTAACCCACTGAGCCACCTAGGCACCCTTATTTTTTCATTTTTAAATTTAAATTCAATTAGCCAACATATGGTAGATTCATCATTAGTTTCAGATATAGTGTTCAACAATTTATCAGTTGCATATAGCACCTAATGCTCATCGCATCACATGCTCTTCTTAATGCTCATCACCCAGTTATCCCATTCTCCCATTCACTTCCCTCGAGTAACCCTCAGCTTGTTTCCTTGTTTAGTTAAGAGTCTTATGGTTTTTCTCCCTCTTGGATTTGACATTTATCTATAAAGAACTTATCAACACCCCAAACCCAAATAATCCAGTTAAGACATGGGCAAAAGACATGAACAAACATTTCTCCAAAGAAAAGATCCAGACAGTGAACAAATGGATGAAAAGATACTCAACATCACTCATCATCAGGGAAATGCAAATACAATGAGATATCACCACACACTTGTCAGAATAGCTAAAACAAAAAAGATAAGAAATGACAAGTATTGATTTATCAGAAAACAGCTCTAGGGATGTGGAGTAGTATGAGGTCCCCAGGCTTGCTCATCCCTCAAACATCTAGATAAATGTCAAATCATTCTGAATACCCAAGAAATCAATCTGAAGATTGTCAGAACAAATTGCACAACTAGAGGGAGAGAGAGGCCACACTGTAGAAGGTTGGAGTTATGGATATGTGATTTGGGGGAGAAATGGAATATGGGTGCTGTGGTGAGGAGGGAATGCAAGTTGCAATATAGGTAAAAGAGAGAAGAAAGAGAAAGAGGGGAAAAGATGGGAGAGAGAGAAGGAGGGACACAAAGGGGATTCCACAAGGAAAACACTTGCCCAAACAATTGACTATGAAAACAAGAGGGGCTAATTTTTGTGAGTTTTTACAAACAGGAGGGCTCAGAGCCTGGAGCCCTCAGGGCACTACAGTGTTCTTGTAGAGAAGGTGGACAGACAGCCTGGAAGAGATGATGTGATTTGACGAGTACCCGAGATGCATGGGGAGAGATGTTTCCCCTTTCCTGGAGCACATCTGGGGGAGGTGGCATTGCTCTCCAGGGACAAAAGAACCACTGGGTGTTACATCCCTCTGCCATTTATCAGGCTAAACTCCCTTCACTAAGCAGCACAGAGCCAACTCTGGTGGCCTAAACCACTTACACCAATGTCCCCAACCCCACCCTGTGCTCTTTTGGTATTGTTTTTCTCCTGTTAGTGTGCCTGAGAACCAGTGAAGAAGGTCCCTCCCTCAGAAGACCAACACAAACACAGCACATTCACCACATCTACAGATCACAGAGTTCTGCAAAGCTTCAGCTCTAGTGGAAATAGCATCAGGTCTCTTTTAACAAAGAGATCAGAGCACACCTAGTTAAAACTCAACACAATCTGAGCAAGGCCCAAACACTCCCCACTGCAAGCAAGGGAAAACTCTGAAGAGCCTTGACCTGAGGGAAAGATCAGCCAAAACACAGCAACAGAGTGCCCACAACATACACAAGAGTTCATTCTTGAAGCACCAGGCTTGGACAGGATATGGCCACTTCTTCATAAAGTCATTACTTTCAGGAGCAGGAAACATAATAGGTTTTCCTAATATAGAGAAAAACACTTAGAAAAAAATTCCAAGATGGAGGAATTTATCCCAAAAGAAAGAACAAGACAAGTCATAACAAAGGATTAAATCAAAACAGTTATAAGTCATATGCCTTATTCAGAATTTAAAGCAACAATCATATGGATATTAGCTGGGCTTGAGAAAAACATAGAAGATACCAGGGAGCCCCTTACCACAGAGATAAAAGACCTAAAAACTAGTCAGGCTAAAATAAAGAATGCTATAACTGAGATGCAAAACCAACTGGATACAATGATAACAAGGATGAAGGAGTAGAGGAATGGTTAAGTGATACAAAGATAAAATTACAGAAAATAATGAAGCTGGAAAAGAAGAAGGCCTGAAAAATACTGGATCATGAATATAGACTCAGGGAACTCAGTGACTTCATCAAGTGTAAGATCATTCGAATCCTAGGAGTCCCAAAAGAAGACAAGGAAAAAGGGGGCAGAAGGTTTACATGAGGAAGTTATACCTGAAATCTTCCCTAATCTGGGGAAGGAAATAAGATATCAAATCCCAGGAGGCACAGAGAACTTCCATCAAAATCAACAAAAGCAAGCCAACACCAAGAAATAACAGTTAAATTTGCAAAATGCAGAGAAAAAGAAAAAAGTCCTAAGAGCAGCAAGATAAAAGAAGTCACTAACTTACAAGGCAAGAAAAATAAGAATAGCAGCAGATCTCTTCACAGAAACATGGCAGGTAAGAACAGACTGACATGATATATTCAATGTGCTGATGGGAAAAATATGCAGCCAAGTATACTCTTTCCAGCAAGACTATCATTCAGAAGAGAAGGAGAGAGAAAGAGTTTTTCAGACAAACAGAAAAGAAAGGAGGTCATGACTACTACATCAGCCCTGCAAAAAATATTAAAGGGGATTCTTTAAGTGGGAGAGAAAAAAAAAAACAAAAGTGACAAATACTAGAAGGTAAAAGAGAAAATCTCTAGAAGCAATAATTAAATGAGTAATGCAATGGCACTAAATTCCTATCTATTAATAATCACTCTGGATATTAGTGGACCAAATATTCAAATAAAAAGACATAGGGTATCAGAATTGAAACCAAAGCAAACTAAACAAACAAAAAACCAAGACACATATATATGTTGCCTACAAAAGACTCATTTTAGACCTAAGGACAACTGTAGACTGAAAGTGAGGGATGGGGACCCATTTATCAGCTAATGGAAGTCAAAAAAAGCCAAAATAGCCATACTTATATCAGACAAACTAGATTTTAAACCAAAGACTATAATATGAGATGAAGAAAGGCACTACATCATAGTAAAGGAGTCTATCCATGAAGACAATATTACAATTGTCAACTTATGCCTCTAACTTGGGAGCACAAAAATTAATAATTAATTAAATTAATAACAAACATATTGGTAGTCATTGATAATAACATAATAATAGTAAGGGACTTCAAGACCCCACCCACAGGAGGTGCCTGAGTGGCTCAGTGGGTTAAGCCTCTGCTTTCAGCTAAGGTCATGATCTCAGGGTCCTGGGATTGAGACCCACATTGGGTCTTCTGCTCAGCAGGGAGCCTGCTTCCCCCTCTCTTTCTGCCTGCCTCTCTACTTGTGATCTCTCCCTCTGTCAAATACACAAATAAAATTCTTAAAAAAAAAAAAAAGAAGAAGACCCCACTCACGGCAGTGGACAGATCATCTAAGCAGAAGATCAACAAAGAAACAATGGCTTTGAATTACACCCTGGACCAGATGAACCTAATAGGTATCTTCAGAACATTTCATCCTGAGGCAGCAGAATACATTCTTTTTGAATTCACACAGGAAATTCTCCAGAAAACATCACATACTAGGTCACAAATCAGGCCACAACAAGTATAAAAAGTTTAAGATCATACGATGCATATTTTCAGACCACAAGGCTATGAAACTTGAAGTCAACCACAAGAAAAAAACTGGAAAGATTATAAATACATGGAGGCTAAAGAACATCCCAGTAAAGAATGAACAGGTCAACCTGGAGGCTGGATGCATCACAGTTCTGGACTTCAATTTATATTACAAAGCTATAGTGATCAAGACAGTATGATGCTGGCATAAAAACAGACATATAGATCAATGGAACAGAATAGAATACCCAGAATGGATCCACTATTATATGGTCAACCAATCTTTAAAAAGCAGGAAAGAATATCCAACGGAAAAGTCTCTTCAACAAATGGTATTGGGGAAACTGGACAGCAACATGAAGAACAATGAAACTGGACCACTTTCTTACACCATACACAAAAATAAATCCAAAATGGATGACTGACCTAAACGTGAGATAGAAAACTACCGAATTCCTAAAGGAGAATACAGGCGGCAATCTCTTTGAACTGGGCCCAAAACAACTTCTTACTAGACATGTTGCCAGAGGATAGGGAAACAAAAGAGAATATTAACTACTGGGTTCATCCCAATAAAAAGTTTCAACACAACAAGGAAAACAATCAGCAAAACTAAAAGGCAACCTTCAGAATGGGAGAAGATATTTGTAAATGGCATATGTGATAAAGGGATACTGTTCACAATCTATAAAGAACTTACTAAACTCAACACCCAAAAAACAAATCACCCAGTTAAGATAAGGGCAGAAGACATGAATAGATATTTTTTTTTCAAAGAAGACATCCAGATGGTTAATAGACACATGGAAAATGCTCAACATCCCTTATCATCAGGGAAATAGAAATCAAAACTACAATGAGCTATCACCTCATACCTATCATAATAGCTAACGTTAAAACAGAAAATAGCAGATGTTGGTGAGGATGAGGAGAAAGGGGAATCCTCTTGAATTATTGGCAGAAATGTTAACTGTTGTATTTACTCTGGAATACAGGATGGAGGTTCTTCAAAAAGTTAATAATGGAACTGTCCTATGATCTAGCAATTTTACTACTAGGTTATTTACCCAAAAGATATAGAAATACCAATTCAAAGGGATACATGCATCAGAATGTTTAGAGCAGCATTATCATGAATAGAAAAAGTATAGAAAGAACCCAAATGTCCTTCAACTGATGAATGGATAAAAAAGAGGTAGTGTATAAATACAATGAGATATTACTCAGCCATAAAAAGAATGAAATCTGTCCGCAAACTAGGTGTGTATCAGTAAATGAATACATAAAGAAGGTGTAACACACACACACACACACACGTATGTGCATGACTGTGAAGTGCTGGAATATTACACAGCCATAAAAAAGGGTAAGATCTCCCCATTTGTGACAATGAGGAGAGGCCTAGAAGTTATTATGCTAAGTGAAATAATTCAGACTGAAAGACAATTAACCCATATTACCTCCTTTATATGAGTCATCCAAAAAACAACAAATGAATAAACAAACAAAAAGAATCACACTTATAAATACAGAGAACAAACTGATGGTTGCCAGAAGGTAGGGTGCAGTGGCAGGAAGGGCAAACTGGGTAAAGGGAAGTGGGATATACAGGCTTCTAGTCTGGAATGAATAATTTGTGGGAATAAAAATTACAGCATAGAGAATATAGTTAATGATATTGTAATAGCGTTGTATGGTGACAAAGGGAAGCTATACTTGTGATCATAAAATCACATATACAGGTGTTGAATCACCATGGTGTACACACAAAACTAATGTAACATTGTGTGTCAACTACACTCAAATTAAAATAAATCACAAAAACTTTAATAAATCACAAAAAGTTTCAGAAGTTCTAAATTTCATTAAAGTGGGTTTTGTGTAGTCTTTATTCAGAGTTTAGTTCATTACTATTACTAAATTACTACTAGTAATGCTGATACTACTATTATGACTACTGGGGTTTCTCCTGAATAGCCCAGGGGTCATGAGCAACTTTACCTGGATGATCAAAATCCAAAAGGAACTAAGTAGTTTGCAACTATCCATTTTCAGGGACTTTCATCCCATATAATCATGACTTTGTATTTACCAAATACTTATATGGACTACTTATGCAGGTTACTTCTTATCATCCTTGCATAGGTTTTTCCATAATCATACTGTTTCCAAATTCCAGTCAGCTTCACCTCTCCAAACTAATGTATTTTCAGAAAGACACTGCTCTGCTTCAGTTGTTGACCATGTTAGGGTGCCTCATCCTCGTTACAAAACATTCTCCAAGCAAAAAGCCAAGGTCATTATGGAGCTTGCTTCACTTTTTTCCCTTCACTTAGTTACAACAATGTAGTTCTGCTTGTATCCACTCTCTGAAAATAGCTGCCCCATATATTTTTTTCAATTTTCAATTACTGTTTATAATAGGATAGAAAATCCAAATCTTACTCTATCAGTACCAAAAATGGTAACCCCTTAAAGTTGTATACAGTATTATCATGTTAAATTATTAAAAATTTAACTAGTTTAATGATAGCATTCTATTATAATAAAGGTACTATACTTATAGGTTTTTTCATATTATTTTACTTAAACTGTACTAAAATGACTGCCACAATAAATGTATGTGTCCCACTCATCCATTATGCACTATGAATTTGTGTTCCTGAAGACTACTCTTGAGCACATTGTGCATCAGCAAGTCGAGGTTGTTATCTTGACATTCCTGAACATAATGCTATAGTTAAGGAGAGATTCTTTAAAAACAAAGTGTAACAAAGCAAAACTCTTATTTGTACAATCTTTATTCATATGGGTCAATCTCACAATTATAAAAGTTTGTGCCAAGTCCTGCTGTGTTCTTTAGTTATTGGCACTACTTTTTACCTTCTTGAATAATTTTTGGTCAACCTTCTAACATCTGATTTCTTCTCTGAATTATTTTTTTTCAAAACATCTAAATGTATGTATAGTAAGTAAATGGTTTACTGAGAGTAATTATTTAATACTTATTATATTTCATGGTCTTCCTTTTAATGACTATATCCTACAAAATAATACTATAAGTAAAGAAATCAATAAATTAATAATATTTTCACTTTAGAATTTGGTTCCATATGCAAGTAGCTATTTACAAATAAATAACTAAGTTTTTTTTTTATTAATTTTTTATTTTTTATAAACATATATTTTTATCCCCAGGGGTACAGGTCTGTGAATCACCAGGTTTACACACTTCACAGCACTCACCAAAGCACATACCCTCCCCAATGTCCATAATCCCACCCCTTTCTCCCAAACCCCCTCCCCCCAGCAACCCTCAGTTTGTTTTGTGAGATTAAGAGTCACTTATGGTTTGTCTCCCTCCCAATCCCATCTTGTTTCATTGATTCTTCTCCTACCCACTTAAGCCCCCATGTTGCATCACCACTTCCTCATATCAGGGAGATCATATGATAGTTGTCTTTCTCCACTTGACTTATTTCGCTAAGCATGATACGCTCTAGTTCCATCCATGTTGTTGCAAATGGCAAGATTTCATTTCTTTTGATGGCTGCATAGTATTCCATTGTGTATATATACCACCTCTTCTTGATCTATTCATCTGTTGATGGACATCTAGGTTCTTTCCATAGTTTGGCTATTGTGGACATTGCCGCTATAAACATTTGGGTGCACATGCCCCTTCAGATCACTACGTTTGTATCTTTAGGGTAAATACCCAATAGTGCAATTGCTGGGTCATAGGGCAGTTCTATTTTCAACATTTTGAGGAACCTCCATGCTGTTTCCCAGAGTGGCTGCACCAGCTTGCATTCCCACCAACAGTGTAGGAGGGTTCCCCTTTCTCCACTTCCTCGCCAGCATCTGTCATTTCCTGACTTGTTGATTTTAGCCATTCTGACTGGTGTGAGGTGATCTCTCATTGTGGTTTTGATTTGTATTTCCATGATGCCGAGTGATATGGAGCACTTTTTCATGTGTCTGTTGGCTATCTGGATGTCTTCTTTGCAGAAATTTCTGTTCATGTCCTCTGCCCATTTCTTGATTGGATTATTTGTTCTTTGGGTGTTGAGTTTGCTAAGTTCTTTATAGATTCTGGAAGAAGAAATATTGTGAAAATGTCTTTGCTACCTAAAGCAATCTACACATTTGATGCAATTCTTATCAAAGTACCATCCATATTTTTCAAAGAAATGGAACAAATAATGCTAAAATTTATATGGAACCAGAAAAGACCTCGAATAGCCAAAGGGATATTCAAAAAGAAAGCCAACGTTGGTGGCATCACAATCCCGGACTTCAAGCTCTATTACAAAGCTGTCATCATCAAGACAGCATGGTACTGGCACAAAAACAGACACATAGATCAATGGAACAGAATAGAGAGCCCAGAAATAGACCCTCAACTCTATGGTCAACTAATCTTCGACAAAGCAGGAAAGAATGTCCAATGGAAAAAACACAGCCTCTTCAATAAATGGTGCTGGAAAAATTGGACAGCCACATGCAGAAAAATGAAATTGGACCATTTCCTTACACCACACACAAAAATAGACGCAAAATGGATGAAGGACCTCAATGTGCGAAAGGAATCCATCAAAATCCTTGAGGAGAACACAGGCAGCAACCTCTTCGACCTCAGCCGCAGCAACATCTTCCTAGGAACAACGCCAAAGGCAAGGGAAGCAAGGGCAAAAATGAACTATTGGGATTTCATCAAGATCAAAAGCTTTTGCACAGCAAAGCAAACAGTTAACAAAATCAAAAGACAACTAACAGAATGGGAGAAGATATTTGCAAACGACATATCAGATAAAGGACTAGTGTCCAGAATCTATAACTAAGTTTTAAACAAAAATAGTGTTTAGTTTTTGTAACACCCTGGAAGATTATGGTAAAGTAAATATATATAATACAACATTAACCATTCAAATATATTTATAACCATCAATGATGAGTAAATTAGTGACCCATTAATTATTCATAGAATCCTTTTAGAAATTTTCTTATTATTTCTAAATAATCCCCCATATATATATATATATATATTTAAATAATGGAAATTAAGGATGAACACACACATGCATAGATTAGACACACTTATCCATATCTTTTAACAGATTTAACTCCTTACTCCTTTAGTCTGATAGTCTCACTATTTTTATGTTTATTTGCAAAATTATTTGCAAAATTATGATTATATGTCTTCACAGTATCAAAATTAGATTTCATATCGATAATAATTCTGGTATTGTCAAAAAAAAATGAGAATTTTATAATCCAATGAATCAATCATTTAATGTCCTATTCTTCATAAAACTATATTTCAGTGACCATTTTTAATTATTCATGACTATGAATAACTATTTATTGAAATAAGCCCTTAGGACTTTGCTACTGCAAAATGATTCTCATTAGAGGTTTGATTACAAGAGAAATCAAGAATAAAATTTCAAATTCCAGTAATGTTTAACTTTTTCTTATATATAGGGTCTGCTGGGCTGCTCAGTAGGTTAAGCCTCTGTCTTTGGCTCAGGTCATGATCTCAGAGTCCTGGGATTGAGCCCCACATCTGCTCTCTGCTCAGCAGAGAGCCCGCTTCCCCCTCTCTCTCTGCCTGCTTCTCTGCCTACTTGTGATCACTCTCTCTCTCTCTGTCAAATAAATAAATAAAAATATTTTTGAAAATGCTTATATATAAAAGCTTACATAGTGAAGATAAATTATTTCAGTTATACTTTATTAATTACCAGTATTGTCCTGTACTACATTATAGAAAGTTCACTCCCTTGTAAATGTTATATTCCACTGAAAATTCTTTTAAAATTACAATTTTAAAAAATAATATCTGGAGACTGAAAAATTTCTTAAGCTATTACCTTTTTATTTACCTCTGTTACTTTAATTAACTTGTGTTTGTTGATAAACTTTCTGTTTGTGTTTGTTGAAAAAATTAAGCTATTACCTTTTTATTTACCTCTGTTATTTTAATTAACTTGTGTTTGTTGATCAACTTCACAATTTAATGTGATTGTTTTTTAAAGATTTTGTTTATTTATTTGACAAAGAGAGAGAGATCACAAGTAGGCAGAGAGGCAGGCAGAGAGAGGGGGGAAACAGGCTCCAGGGACCAAAGCTGAAGGCAGAGGCTTAACCCACTGAGCCACCCAGGCACCTCTAATGCAATTATTTTGAAACCATCTATGCTGCACCAGAAAGGAAATCATTTATTTGTTATCAAATAACAATTCAAGGAATACCATGACTCTTTGGTAACTGGCAAATTTGGCATCATGTACTGAGTAAGTCTTATAATACTATCTTTCAACCTAGAGGTTAAACATCTAATTAGGTGCTGATTGTTGTTAAAGCACATATCATCATTAATGTCTTTACAATCAGTTTTCTTCACAGGGGTTTCTATTAACATCTTATCAACACCAAAGAAATAAAACTTTAAAAAATTAAGCACATTGTAAACAATGTTAAAAAATGAGCTTTTAATCACCTAGATTGTACTCTATGTGAATACAGCAGAATAATTCAGGACACAGTTATTGAAAGTCATGAGACATTGAGTGTTTTAATATAGAAATAAGTGTAGTATTACAGTTTCTTTTTAGGAAGTTTTATCATTTTAATTAGAGACAAAGAAAATACTATACAATGATTTTCAATATGTGCACTGTTTTGCTAATATATAAATATATAGTATAAATTAAAACCCCACTTAGTGACTTCCATGTTTCTATAATATCTATATTAGTTACTGATAACACATTTTTGATTAAAAGAAAAACCAGAATGTCAATACATGTGAATAAGCTACAACATATTCTTAAAATGAAGCAGTACACTGACTGGCATTAGCTTTATATGTGACTCACTGTGACTAATGTGTATTTAAAGAGCCTCATTAAACATTGTTTATAAATATTCATGTAAAACATTCTGATTTGCACATGCTGAGCAATGAATATTAATAGGCTACTGATATGAAAACAAAAAGACTATGATAAAATATCTACAACATTTAAGAGAGTACATTACATATAGTAGTGGTTCAATAATATTTATTTTTTAAAATTTATTTATTTGAGAGAGAGAAAGGGAAAGCACAGATGGAAAATGAGAAGGAGAGGCAAACTCCCAGCTGAGCAGAGTGCCTGATGTGTGGCTCGATCCCAGGACCCTGAGATCACAATCTGAGCCATGGGCAGCATCAACCAAATGAGCCACCCAGGTGTCCCTCAATAGATATTTCTTAATGTTACTATGGTCTTAAGCTATACAAACTCTCTTTTATGTGAATAAACTATTTTTAAAAACCCAATCGTCCTAAGAAACATTTTATACTGAAGTTGTATTTCTATGTGGTTAGTATATAATACTAAAATTTAAGGGTTTGAAATTTTGAGGCACACATTTTAAAGAATTTGACTCAAATTTAATAGGAATATTTTATTTATTTAGGTGATTAGTGTGATGCTATGACTGTTTTATCTTTGTAATTGTCGTTCCTGTCAGAACATATAATCAATTTGGAATAAGTTCTTTAAATGCAATAATTTTTATTTATTTTATTTATGCATACCCTGGTTTGTTCCATAAATGATTTAATACAGTTGGTTCTTTATTTTATCAGCATGTATATCAGATTTAATGTACTGGAGTTGCCCTATCATAATAGAAGACTTTAACATTAAAAGAGTCTATATATAATGTGGCAACAGATAATACAGCAAACATCTCCTGGATGTGCCTAAGAACGACTTTTTTTCCAATAAACATACATCAAATTCATGAATGTATTTTATAGCTAATACCTTCATACTAAGAAAAGAACAAAGAGACCACATTAATATGAAGAAATATTAATAAAAGCACTGGAGTTGTTGACCCATGTCAGAGTTAATTAGAATCAATTCATGCCAGGAGGAATGATTTGTTGTAAATAAGCTTCAAAGGCACTAGTTGAGACTTGTTTTCCCCCTTAAATCTTTAATCTGGAGTAGTACTACAGTGATAAATGTATTTGAGTGATATTTTGTTATATTCATTTAATCTTTTCTTGGGAAAGTAGTTTCATTTTTTCAACTTTCTGACATCTCAAAAAACAAAAGAATTAATACTTTAGTAAAAATATTTTCTATTCTAAATATTTTCTCCAAATATTGCATTCTTGAAATAATAAGTACTACAAGTACTTAGTTGAGGTACCTTTTTTTTAAAGAATAAATCAATATGCTGAATGAAAATAAATATATATGTATCTTTGTATCTGTATTTCTTAAATTATCACTTGCATTATCTCTCTATCTCTCTATATATACATAAAAAAATTTCATTTCTGAGGCCAGTGCTAATATTAATGCATTATGTATGACTTCTGTTGAAAAATGCAATAGAATTAATTTTGGTCAGTGTATTTTTATGTATTTATATTTTCATCCTCTTTGGAGGACACTAACACTTCACTAATAGGAAATGTAGACATTCATCCAATGATACAACAGATATTTTTTAGTACCTTTTATGCCAGACTTTGTGTTGACTGAATATACAAGATGAAAATATATAATCTGTCCTTTAGAAGCTTATGCTGTTTAAACAGGAACCCACGAGACAGTGGTTTAACCATCAATCGACCATTTTTTTACAAGGATGTACAGAGGGTACTAAAGAAACTGAGCAAATAGATTCATTTCTGAAAGTGAGAAAAAGCTCGTTCTAGAGTATTAAAACATTGCATTAAGATTTGAGGAATGGGTAATAAATTTTGCATATGAGAAGTTAGTGTCAGAAAGGTATAAAGGTAGAGCATCTATCTGGGCATTTCTGAAATGTTGCAAAGCAGGCCAACTTTTACAAAGTTCTCCCATAGTCTCTAGTCTCAGGTATCACCATGGAAATATTAAGAGAGTATTGAGCATGTTACCATAATACCAGAGGTGGGACTATATTGGGATGGATGGATAAATAGATAGATAGATAGATGATAGATAGATAGATAGATAGATAGATAGACAGTCAGATAGAAACAGAAGTATAGGGATGCCTGGGTGGCTCAGTTGGTTAAGCAGCTGCCTTTGGCTCAGGTCATGATCCCAGCGTCCTGGGATCGAGTCCCACATCGGGCTCCTTGCTCTGCAGGGAGCCTGCTTCTCCCTCTGCCTCTGCCTGCCATTCTGTCTGCCTGTGCTCGCTCTCTCCCTCTCTCTCGGATAAATAAATAAAATCTTTAAAAAAAAAAAAAAAGAAAGAAACAGAAGTATAGAATTGCACATGCATAGCTCCTGGGGAAAACTATTGTGAATATGTTAAGCATACTAATTTGTTTTGAGTACCAGACCTCTTCTTTCCCCTTCCCACACATACATTGGTTGCCAATCACAGCTACACATATAAGCATATGTCTCATATATGAGCTTGTTTTCATATCTGTAATTCAAAACTTTCCCTATCTTAATATTATAAATCAATGAAATACATATATGCAAATGTACCAACAGATTTCCCAGTAGGGGACAGCTAATTTCATATTCAGCTATATAATTCAAAGCAATGTCAGGAGCCATTACTCACTGGTTCTAAGATCTCCAGCTGATACCATTTTTCTCAATTTTTGATGTATTTTTTCATGACATGTATCTTTCAGGCTAAAAAAAATTGCAATGGTGATGGAAAATTACATAATACTGAAAAAGTTCATAGTTGAAATTTTTTTTAAAAAATTTACAAGCATCAAGTAACAGACACTAATTCATTGGTAGAGGAGTAAAATCCTTGGATTGCAAATCTGACTGACCCTCATTATGCTTTTAAGAGATTTCCTTGTTTATAGCTCTCCATGGTGATACCTGAGACTAGAGACTATGGGAGAACTTTGTAAAAGTTGGCCTGCTTTGCAACATTTCCGAAATTACTTTAGCAATATAAAAATTACTAGCTCATTGAGATATTTCCAACAATGCAGTTGTCTTAAAACATTAATACATTTAGCTGCTCTTTCATTTCCCAAATTAGGACTCTCTTCACTAGTACCAATTTTGGAATCTTATTTATTAGGACCTGTTTTTTTTTTTTCTTTGAATAATGACCTGGTCCTTGGAAATCATTTTCTTTATCCTCAGCTGAGAACTTTACTATACTTGTACTAGCCCTCATTTTATGTCCTTCTTACACCTTTATAGATATCAAATTTGGGCCTCAGGTTATGTTCTATATGATTTTTCTTTATGATGGATAACATCAGGAACAGAATGCCAAACAGGGACTAGGATGTGCAGGTGTGCGTGTGTGTACGCGCGCGCGCACACACACACACACACACACACACACCCCTCCATTTTGCTATTTATTTTAGACATTACTAGTTTGTGTAATCCCTTCAACAAGAGACAGAGATTTTCCTTTTGCAAAGTCATAGCACTTGGTTTCTTGAATATTTAGTCTTGGATCAAGGTTATATTCAGAAAAGTCCTCTTCTAATAATGTTATATCCTTTTTTTTCTTTTATTAATAGCAAGGGGCCAAGTTCAACAAATATTTTTTTTTACTATTACATCTTAACTGCTGTAAGAAGTAGTCAATATCTTCCTGTTTCTATAACCTTTTCTATTGTAAGAACATGGTCAGAATCCTAAGGTAACAGGCAATAACTCCAAGTGTGCTTTACTGTGACCTAATAGGAAAGGCTTATTTGGCCTGGCATGAAGAGATCTTCCACTATGCCCATCCTACCTTGAGACAGGCAATATCATATTTTAGCTCTATTTTTCACAGTGCTGCACTCCAGACATAAGCATCTGTATCAAGACTTTTCCAGGGCACCTGGGTGGCTCAGTTGGTTAAGAGACTGCCTTCGGCTCAGGTCATGGTCCCAGAGTCCTGGGATCAAGTCCCACATCAAGGTCCCAGCTCCATGGGGAGTCTGCTTCACCCTCTGACCTCCCCTCTCATGCTTTCTCTCACTTTGTCTCTCTCTCTCTTTCTCTCAAAATAAATAAATAAAAATCTTTAAAAAAAAAAAAAAGACTTTTCCTAAAAGTCGGAAATGCAATTTAACCAAACAAAATGAAAACAATAGTAGTTCTAATTTATAGCACATGTAATAATCCTTCCCAAATATTAGAGACAGGCACAATATCACTATCTTCTGAATGATTTGAATCAAAGTCTGAAGTACCATCTTTATTTTTCTTCTCTGCTCCTATCTGCCTTTTGGCTTAATTTTTTCAAATCAGGTGTAAATAAATGTAACTGCCGGAATATTCAAGTTTACATACAACGTACCTTCTTTGAGACAAGAAGGAAATAAGGAAGAAGTTAAAAAGAAAATAAATTTGCATTTCTGATTCAGAAATCTCAGGAAATTTTTATGTTGTTAAAACTTTAGTCACTAACACACTCCTTATGTTAGGCACTCAGAGTAGTAAGAAGTTATCATTGGCCTAGTGTACGTCAAGGGTCATGACCCAAGCTTGGGGTATTGAAAAGTGTTATGAGAAGGAAAGAATAGCAGTCACATCACCATGAAACTTGCAGTTGCCCTTTTTTTTTCACTTTTACTGAAGTATAATTGATAAATAAAATTGTAATGTATTTAAAATGTAAGACATGGTGTTTTAATATATGCATACATTGTCAGTAAATTGTATAAATACATGACCTCAAAACTTAAATTGACTCTCAGATGTATTCAGTCAATTAAATCTAGTCTCTGTTTTTTCATATCTTAGGAAGATATTTATACCTCTGTTCCTTATACCTCTAAAATTTTAGATAATTTTTTAACATTTAAAAATTATTAAAAATTTAATATTAACAGGCCATTCTCATTTTGTTTCTAACAAGCTTACGAGCCCACTGACTATATTCTATCTTGTCTGCCCTATTTCAAGGGAGGAAATTATCTCTTTCACTGACAAGGGAAAGACCATACCCAATAGTTAATGCTCAGAAATTTACCCTCCTCAGTCTCTGAAGGACTTTGCTCTGTTAGTTTTTCTATGCTCTGTATCATACATTTTCCTCTTCTCCTGTGTCATCCTCAGATATAATAATAAAGGTAAACAAAACAAATTCTCTTAAACGCTAGCTCTACATCTCTGCATAGCTACAAAAAATTTTTTTTTTGTAGTTCATTCTGTAACAAATTGTGGTACTGTTTTTTTTTTTTTTCTAAACTCCAACTCATCTTACAAAACAAAAACTTCATAAACTCCAACTCATCTTACAAAACAATATAACAAAAAACAATGCACCCACGAATCCATTAATGCTCTTTTTATCAGTGTGACCAGCAATCTCCAGGTTTTAAAATCAACGGGCTCTCTCTGTCATCTCCTACTCATACTGTCAGTGTTACTTAATATGGCTCATCACACCATCTTTTATGAACCACCTTCATTTCTTGGCAACTCCGACAATACTCTCTAATGTGCAGATTGTTGTTTGCTTTCCATACATAAACAGTCCAGCCTTCTCAGGATTTCCTTCACTACCTAATCTGTAAAGGATGGTATTCCTCAGGGCTCCGTACTCTAAGTTCATACATCTTCTCTTAGAACACTGAAAAAATTAAATTAAATTAAAGAAAAAAGCTCATATTTTTTTCTCTCTACATTTTCTATTTATATAAATACCACCTGTGATATGATATCTCTTAAATATATACAAGTAAATCACATAATATTTACATAAAATTAGAGAATGCATTCACATGCACTAAAATAAAATAATAAAAGAGAAGCAAAAAGTTGATCTTTCCTTAGAAAATTATAAAGTAAAATTTCTCCTAATGGCAATTTCTATTTTAGTACTTGATGTTTGGCTTGAGAACCTAATATAACTGCCTGTGCTATTATATTTTCAATCTATCAATGGTGAAAATTAGGAGTAATTTAATACTGATTATATTAAATCACTTATCTTGATATTAAAATATGTCATTTAGAATCTAAATTATCTTAGCCAGTTATAAAAATGTAGTTAATTGTCATTCTGAATAAAACAATATAAGTACAATTTTCATTTTGAAAAATTCTAGAAATATATCCATTTCCCAAACTGAATATCTATTCCTTTTCCATTATTGGAAATATTGGATTTACAACTAACCAAAGCTTCTAAACTAAAAGTACTGCCATAGTTAATTAGTGAGAAAATATTAAATGCATAGACATTTTTATTTTATTTTGTTATTTCTCTATACATGCAATAATACTAAATATTTCAACTAATAACATCTGAAGGGAAAAATGAAAATTCAATAAATTCTCATTTTCTTTGAATTGAAAATGTTTAGACTTTCTCACAAATGAAATCTTACATCATTTTTATTGCTAATTATCTTTAAATTAGCAGCATCTAGGGGAAAATTATTTCATTTGGAATCCATACTGTTATCAAAGTTGGTTGTGAAATGCTATAACATAGTTAATCATGTGTGCTCTGAATGTTTCTGTACATTTAAATAGAGGCAGTGTAAAGAATGACAGAGCAATTATAAAAGTCTGTAATTTTAGTTTAGGCAGTTGCAAACAGTGGCTAGCACTTATATCACTTACTATATACTGAGCATGACTCTCAGTGTTTTTCTGCCAGTTATCACGCAAACACTTCAGAAATTCTCCAATCTCTTCTTTCCCCTAGGAACCTGAACTTCTTGGACTGAACCCATGGGCTTAATTATTTGGTTTCCAGTGGGTTTTAGGCAATGGGAAAGTGTGGCACAATATAAAAAGGAGTGACCAGAGTAAGAGAAGGGACCAGGGGAAGGTGTAATTACTACAGTAACTTCTATACAGAAAATTGTATAGACAAGCATCCTTGAGATGATCTGTGAATTAGGGGACCCGATGAGTCCAAAATAATCATACCAGAACAAAGCTACTGAAATGAGTCATCATTTATCAAATAACTTTTCCTTTCCTTGCTCCCTATTCTTCCTTATGATCATAAACCATGCCTAGAGAAATAAATTTTTAGTCTAAACATTCAAAATCCCTTCAGTGAGTTTCATATTTATATATACAAGTCTATACCTGATTGCTTCCGCTTGAGGTCCTAAATTTACCTTACATTGAACTGTTTAAATACAACATCACAGTCTCATTACCTTAAAAATGTTGCCCTCAGAGTACCTGCGTGGTTCAGTCGATTAAGCATCTGACTTTTGGTTTTGGCTCAGGTCACGATTTCAGGATTGTGAAACGAAGCCCCACATAGGGCTCCATGCTCATTGTGGAGTCTGCCTAAGATTCCTTCTCTCTGCTCCCCACCACCCCGCCATGCACTTCTCTTCCCCTCCCTAAAAATATATAAACAAATATATTTTTTTAAAAATGCTGTTCTCTTCTAAGATAACAGGTAACAAAAACTCTATCCAAGAAGCAATGATTTTAGCTTTATTATCAGCCACAAGTAGGCAAAGAAGTGATGAAATAAAGTAGCTTTTTTCTTAAATGGTACCAGTATCCTTTCTATTATCAAAAGCAATAACATAAGAATCATCCTTGATATCATAAATTCCCATAATGAAACTGCCACCAAATTCAGACCTCCTTTATGTAACTTTTTTGAAGCTATCAACTTATTCTGATTGCTTGACATTACTTATCTAAGTTACCACCATCCCTCCAACTACTGTAATTGCCTATTACCTGGTTTTATTCCATCTTCTCCCCATTTCCTCTAAATACAGTCCCCTACATATGCAATTAGTCTTTCAAAACCATTGGTTGTTCCATTCCGGATCAAACTGAATCAAGAAAAGTCAATTGTTCTTAAGATGGAGACCAGATCCTGCACAACATAACCTCCTTCTCCTCTGCTATGCAGCATATGTCCATACTCTCCAGGTACTCTGATTTCCTAGTCTGTGTAAAAATTACCATACTTCTTCCCATCCCCCTCCTAGACCTTTATTTTATGGTGCTGGAAATCTCTCATGTGAAGTTTGTTTATTCAACAAACATGTGGTTAAAACTCTAATAAGTGTCTGGTACTATAATGTAAGTTGAGGAACTTACTGTGAACAAACAAGCCATGAACCCTTTCACACACAGCTTGAGAATATTGACCGGGAATCATAAAATATTAACTCAAATAAATATAAGATTAAAAATGACAGAAATGATATATAAAATATCCTAGGAAGAAAAATCAGGAAAGGTGTCAGTGATCATGATTGACTTGGTATGTGGTGGTGGAAAACTTCAAATGAGAGATTTTTCAACAGATATTAGTGCAAAGAATTTGAGTGCTGCAGGGAGAAAAGGGTTGGGTGTCTACCAGAAATGCACAGAGCTATGGGATCTCCTACTAAGCATCTCCAAGACAGCAGAAAATCCTTCTAACTGATCACTTGGGACTCTGCACTTCTGCTTATGATAATCTTTGGGAAGATAATATTTTCCTAGAGGCAGGGGTCCCTTTGGACTTCTAAATAATGGACAAGATATGACTAATGAAAAAAAAAAACTTAGGAAAACACTCTGAGTAATTTGGGAGTAATTGAATGAAAGTCACTAAATACTAAATAAATGTCATTATCCAATTTTCAGCTTCTATGGATCTTGTCATATTTCACATTAGTTTATGCAGAAAGTATGTTCAAAATGAATAAGCTAACAAGATATGTTGGCCCTTGCATAAATGACTGCTTCTGTGGTGAAGTAAGGAAAACAAAAGATAATCTTGAAGTTTTTTTCAAGTCTGAAATAAGGAAGTGTTATCAATTTAAATGTTATCAACCTTAAATATATACAATCTTTATTTGTCATTCATACCTCAATGAAACCTGGGGAAAAATAAACATAGAGGCCAAAACGCAAAAATGTGGGTTATGTCAAAGGGGCCCAGGTGCCATACTCTAAGAGCATGCAACGGTTAAACATGACAGAATTTGAGCTAACAATAACGAGCGTAGTTTTGGATTATAATGCAAACATAAATAAATAAGCCAAAGTCCATACTAATACAAATACAGGATTGCATAGAAAGTGAGAGAGATAGGAACAAACCTCACAGAAGAATTTCAAATAATGTATGCAGTTACACCTTTTTCTTTGAATGCAGGCTTGACCTAGTGACTGAATTTCAAAGAATAAAGAAATGTAAAAAATAGTAACTTTTTGGTGGAGAAACCTAGGAAATACTACTTTCACCAAATGACCAAGGTCAACATTATCAATTATCTTATGTCATGTAAACACTGACACAATGTGATGACACTGGACTTCTGTGGTATTATTTTTTTAAAAATCTATAACCACTGTCTCAGTATGAAAACACAACAGACAAGCCCATATTGAGGGACATTCTACAAAACACATGACCAATTCTCTAAATTATCAACGTCATGAGAAACACGAAAAAGACCAGTAATCTCTCATAGGCCAGTGGTGACAAAGATAACTTGATACTTCAAGGCAACATGGAGCCCTGGATGGGATCCTAGAGAGAAAAAGGACGAGAATGAAAAAAGACTTGAGATCAAAACAAATGGCTAGGAAAAAAATAGAGATAGATAGATAGATATACAGATAAAACAATAGATAATAGTAGATAAGAGGAAAATGAAAAAATAAATAATAAAATGAAAACTGGGGAATCTGGGTGAAGGGTATATAGGAGTTTATTGTACTAATCTTGCAACTTTTCCACAAGTTTTATTTTTCAAGTGAAAAACATATGCTCTTAGAGTGAGAATTATCTTTATTCAATATAAAAAATGTTTTTGTATTATTAATTAGTTCTTTGTGTTTATCTTCCTAGATACTATCTCTCTTCTAGTGTTAAGTTTTTAGCTTAATTAAAAATCTGGGATATGGGGGTACCTGGGTGGCTCAGTGGGTTAAGCCGCTGCCTTCGGCTCAGGTCATGATCTCAGGGTCCTGGGATCAAGCCCCGCATCGGGCTTTCTGCTTGGCAGGGAGCCTGCTTCCCTCTATCTCTCTCTGCCTGCCTCTCTGGCTACTTGTGATCTCTGTCTGTCATATACATAAATAAAATCTTTAAAAAAAAATCTGGGATATGAAGTCAATAAAAAGCATTCTAAAAATCCATCTATAAATATGTCAAGTATTGGACTTTTCACCAGACAGATAACAACATATTTAACTGCAAATGTTTTCTGGCAACTGATAGTTGACCAAACAAATTATGAGTTTTTATCTTTGCAATGCAGACTAACAAAATATTTCTCTAATGATGTTTACATGAGAATTTTATGTCATCCCTTTATTTAGTTTAGTTTAATTTTCACTACAATGTAAATATAAGAATCAAAATTGCTATTAAAAAAAGAAATATTTGTACCACTTCACAAACAACCCCAAACTGGCTAATTGTCCATTATATGCAACAAATTATAGTAGGCATAACATCCAAAAAACCCTTCTAGTTTTAATTTTAATTATCTTAATTTTATTTTTAGTAAGAAAACAATTGCTATTCCTTTATAGAGTGGTGTGTCAATGTAAATATTGATATACCTATACATGAAAATATGAGATTATGGAATATTCTAAATAAATATTATTAGATTTTGCCAGGTATAATAAAAGATTTTATATCAGTTATGTCTTTAATGTTTGATTTCACACCATTCCTTGTCTGTTCCTAATCCATTTTTGTGGCAATTTCAACTTCAGTAGGGTTAGGATAATATTTTATAAAGATTTATATGCCTTAAATATTTTAACAATGTGTGAGTACTCATTTTTAGGATTTTTTAATTATTTTTTCATAGATATTCTATAAACGTGGTGCTACAAAATATAATTCTCCCCCAATTTGTTAGCTTAATGTTAACTTCAGTTAATTTATTGTTTTCCCAAATCCAAGAAGAATTTTAAGGAAACTAGAAAATATTAATACAAGAAAAACTAATATATAACCAACAAAATATTAGTTTTTTAGTGTAGAGGAGGCAAAATTTTACCTTTACTCGCCTAGGGTTTTTCCAGCTGGGCTTGAGAATTAAATTTATGTAAGACAGGTTAACAGGAGGAAAAAAGCATACAAATTTATATAACTTTCAAATGACAAAGAGTTCTCATAAGGGAATGAAGACCCAAAGAAATGGTGGAAACGATATGTTTTTATAGTAGGTTCAACAGAAAGAAATTATAGAAAAGTAACCATCTCTGTGGGGAGGCTAAAGGAAGATAATTATTTTAACAAGTTCTGTTTTTATAAAATTATTTATACATAATTCTCTCTGTTTCAATTTCTTGTACTAGATGTTAATAATGTCAGTTTCTTCTGGTGCAAGGAGGGCATTTTTCATGTGGGCATTTCATCTCCTGCTTCTAAGAAAAAGAAAAAAGGTCAGAGTATTTTTCTCACATGCACTGTTTTTTGAGTGCCTTTAATGCAAAATAATCCTTATACCAAAATGGCACATTTGGGGGTGGCATACCCTATCACTCTTTGTCTGCAAGTAGTGAAAGATTGCTATGTATATGTTCCCTGACTTATAGAAGAACAATCACTTCTTTTTTTGATAAATGTCATTGATGTGAGATATTTAAAAAAAGAGCTTTCTTCTTATCTCCTAAATATACGTTATTTTAAAATCAATAACATTCATAATTATATATTTTGGTTTTTTCTGGCATTATTAGTACAAATTAACTAATTTTATGAGACTGACGTGCTACCTACTGCGCTGAGGCACCTAAAATTAATTAATTTTAGAATATGTAACTTTATATTACTTAATTACTCTTGTTAGTGTATGAACTTTATTTTGAAATTATAATTAAAATATCTAATTTTCAACACTGAAAATGTAGTTTACATCTTACATTTACTAAAAAAGGATATAATGAGAAGAAATATTCAGTATAAGTGAAATCAAATGATATTATCATAGGGGAAAATGAACAGAAAAAAGCTTTGTTTTCTGAAAATGAGAAATGGGTCAAAGTCTACAATCATCTTTATAAATATTTGTTATAACTTCATAAGTTTAAAGTTTGTAAGATAACAGAAATATTATAAAATGCTCATCATAAGATTTAACACAATTATATATTAATTATGGATCTGTAATTTATTAAATCATTCTATACCATGAATTTTATATTTAAATCTCATCACGTCTATATATGTTGCTATTTTTTTGAATGGTAATGTCAGCATTGTCTGATTGTATAGCTATCATATGTCTTTGGGGAATAAAAGGAAGAAATGAATTTAGCCATGTACACTTTGTTAAAAAAACATAAAAAGAAAAACAACTATGATAAACTTTTGCTTAGATGGAGGCAATTTTTTTTTTTAAGATTTTATTTGTCAGAGAGAGAGCACAAGTAGGGGAAACAGCAAACAGAGGGAGAAACAGGCTCTCCACTGAGCAAGGAACCCAATGGAGGACTTGATCCCAGGACCCTGGGATCATAACCTCAGCTGAGGGCAGATGTTTCACCGACTGAGCCACTGAGGCATTCCTACCTGGAGGCAATCTTGACATTATCTTGGGCATCTGACTAATATGACTTTCTTTCCTTTATACTTTTTTAAAAATAGTTTTTATTTAAATTCTACTTAGTTAACATACAGTATAATATTAGTTTAAGGTATACAATATAGTGACTCAGCACTTCAGTACAACATCAGGTGCTTCTCACAGCAAATGTACTTCTTAATCCTGGTCACCTATTTCACCCATACCCCCATCCACTGCCCATCTAGTAACTCATCAATTTTTTTTCTATAGTTAAGAATCTATTTCTTGGTTTGCCTCTTTCCTTTCCCCTTTACTCATCTATTTTGTTTCTTAAATTCCATATATGCATGAAATCATGTGATAATTGTCTTTCTCTGACTGATTTATTTCACTTAGCATAATATTCTCCAGCTCCACCCATGTCATTGCAAATGGCAAGATTACGTTCTTTTTATGGCTGAGTAATATTCCATTGTACTTATATACCATATCTTCTTAAACCATTTATCAGTCAATAGACACTTGGTCTGTTTCCATATTTAGGCTATTGTAGGTAAGGCTGCTATAACCATAGGGGTGCATGTAGCCATTTAAATTAGTAATTTTGTATACTTTGGGTTAATACCTAGTAGTGCAATTGCTGGTAGTTCTATTTTTAACTTTTTTTTTTTTTTTACCTAAAATGCAAAACATCTTTATTATTAAGAAGGGAAACAGTATGAGAAAAAAGTAAAAATATTTTTAACTTTTTAAGGAAACTTCAAACTGTTTTCCAGCGTGGCTGCAGCAGTTTGCATCCCCACCAACAGTGCAAGAAGGTTCCCCTTTCTCCACTTTCTCGTCAGCACTTGTGGTTCCTTGTGTTGTTGCTTTTACCCATTCTGACAGGTGTGGGGGTGATATCATTGTAGTTTTGATTTGTGTTTCCCTGATGACCAGTGATGTTGAGCCTCTTTTCATCTTTTACACTATTCACTATCTCTCGATATTCAAAGGTTCATTTAATATATAAAATGAACAATGTGAATTTATGAAAGTGATACCAACAGAGAATGAGCAAGAGGCAGAGAGGAACGTGAAAGGAGGAGAGAGAGAAACATAAGGAGAGAAAGAAATGGAGAGAAAAGAAGAAAACGCAACTTCTACAGTCAAATAACTGGAGAACCATCTATATTTCAGCAGACAGTCTTCACAGAGAACATTCTTTCATTGCGTATCTAACAACACAAGACTTTCAATAAAAATTCTGTCCTGCATTGTGGAATCTCCAGGGTGAAGACGTTACATAAAACTCTCACTTGGTGAAAGCCTTACAAGTATCCCCAGTTGCCAGTGTTCTTCAATGGACCTTCAGCTCTTCCCACTGATTGGAATCACTCTCTTTCATAAATAACTATTCTTGCATGAAGTAAATAGAAAGAAAAGAGGCATTCCTAATAAGATAGTTGCACATAGATGGTTAATTGAAAATAATGCAACTTTTCTGGGGCACCTGGGTGGCTCAGTGGGTTAAAAGTCATGATTCCAGGGTCCTAGGATCGAGCCCTGTTTCGGGCTCTCTGCTTGGCAGGGAGCCTGCTTCCCTTCCTCTCTCTCTCTGCCTGCCTCTCTGCCTACTTGTGATCTCTGTCTGTCAAATAAATAAAAATAAAATCTTTTTTAAAAAAAAAGAATGCAACTTTTCTATCTACTAAGCTATTGTTAGAAAAAAATATTCAGCTTATTCATTAGGGAACTCTAAGTCTATAGAGTCTATTACTGTTTACAATATTTTGCAATGATATGAATGGTATTTTTTTTGCATATAGCAAACCACAACAAAGTTAGTAATTATTATTTCTGAAATGCCAATGATTTTTGACTTTGTATTCTACTCCATGAAATTCATTTTCCTTATATTAACATATTTACAGTAGGAGACAAATATCATATGTCTTTTATCCTGTTTTTAAACCAAGCTGTTATATAATATTTGAAAATAAAATGTAAACAATCTGATAATTTAATTTAAAAAGGCTTACTGAAGATAAAATGTAAACAATCTGATAATTTAATTTAAAAAGGCTTACTGAAGGGATTTGATATTTACATAACATTACCCTCTTTAAGAAAGTTATAGTTACATAGCTTCCAGCATTGCATTTGTGATTAAAAAGTGATGTGATATTTTATTGTAAAGACATCTATTAAAAACCCAATATTAATTAGAGCATTGTCTTTCTTAGAATTTCAACTTTCCAAATAAATGATTTTATACCTGTGTTCACAGATATTTAGAGTTCAGTCACTGTTAAATAACAATTGTTAAGAACATGAACTTCATGTTCAGTGAAGCTTGCTTCAAGTTTCAAATAAACCATTTCCTAACTGTGAGACTTCTGTTAAATTATTTAACTCTTCAACACTTCAGCTTCCTCACATGTATAGTTGGAGGATTAAATGACATAAGGCATGCATGTGAAGTATTTAGCCCACATTGCATAGCATATTACATATTCAATGATATTTGAAGGCGCCATTATTATTACCGTAAATGTAAATTGCTGGTACATGACGAATATCACTGCAAATGCATTTTTTTTTCTACTAAAAGCAACAGAGGGTCCTTGGACAACTGAGTCCCAAGAGTTTTAAAGAAATAAATACAGAACCAATGTCAGTAATATTTTCCAGATACATATAGATATAGCCTGAAATATAGTAATATTTTCCAGATGTACATATATATGTGTGCATGTACGTATACGTGTGTGTGTGTGTGTGTGTGTGTGTGTGTAGCCTGAAACTTTATTTCATGTTGTTGAACTATGATATGAAATCCCTTTCAGTATATGAAACTAGTTTCACATTTCCTCTCTCTACTGAGTCAGTTTGAAATGATTCTTTGGTGAATAAACACAAACTTTGAAGAAATATGTGGAGAATATATATATTCTATAAATACATCTTATATTGTTGTCCTTTCTCTTTTTAAAAATTGATGCATATTTGGAGATCCTGGAAAAGTAGCATTTGAAGAAAATTAAATCCAGAGGATGTTGAAAGTATGAAAGCCTAAACTCTTTACCCTAGTGTGAAAACCTTAAAGACTTTCTCTATCACCAATTTTTTTTCTTCAGAATGTTTCCTGTAGCTAAGTAGTTAGTTTAAGCATTTTTCTTCATTTGCTATGTCCTACAGTGAGTTACTGGGAAAACTGTTGTGTTTGACCAGGTTAGCTGACATTTTCAATTCAAAAAATTGAATTCTATCATTTTTTTCTAAGGTATGAAAAGGTATCCCTTATCATTTATTGCTCTTAGAACACTAATAATATACCACATCAGTGATTTATGAGTTATAACTTCAAATATATAGTCTAATTTCTACCAGGCATAACTATATGAATAAAGCAGTCAAACTAGGAAAGTATTATGACACTTTTCAAGCAAGCACTCACCAAAAAATCATTTAAATCTCACTCGAAAGTCAAATTCTTTCTTTTTCCCCACAAAGTTTCTCTCTTGCTCCCTCTCTCCAGCTATGTCTATTTCTGTTTCTCTCTCATTCTCTCTCTCTCTCTCTTTCTCACACACACACACACACACACACACGCAAATAGTATAATAGTGTGTAATGTAAAAAGTAAAAAGCAGGACTGTCTCAAATATGTTGACTCAAATGATCAATTCTATAAAGTATTCAAAGCCTTCAGTTTTGTCCATTGTGGTTCTAATTATGTCCCTCAGACTGATAATAAAGTACCAGTATGACACTAAATTTTTAGTATACAAGTGTCAAGAAAATTTTCAAAGTCAAATGAACTATAAAGCAAATTCATGTTTAGATAAATAAAGGGAATGTAACAGTCCATCATGCAGAAATGCAATTAATTGTGTTGCATGAGTAAAGAAGGTCAAAGACAAGCTGTTTGCTTTTGTCAGCATTTTGAAGACACTAAAAATTCTGCACAACCTAAATTAACCCAATCCTATTTCCTTATGGTATTACTAAATTCACACTACTTATTGTACCATAATTTTTATAATACACCTGCCAATATTGATAACACTTTATCTGTTTATAAGGAAAATATATTTTCTAAAATCACTGGAATTACATAAGCTGGAAAATATGTAGAGCTTTCTTAAAAATATAGAATTATTATTTTATCATTTTTAAAAATTTTGATTTCTTTCCCTTAAATATTATTTTAAGTCTGATCACTTTGCCTCTAAATTCACTTATGTGTATCATTTTGAAACTAATATATGTAGTATTCAATAAATAAGTGATATACATCGTTTATCGGATTTTCCAGAAGTGATTATCTGTTGTTAAACAACTCTACTTAATGTGTGAATAAATCTATTTATGTTCACATCTCAAACAGTAAATTAGAAAATCAATCCCTAAAAAAAACAAACATAGATACATGTTTGACTTGGAACTGTACACATTTGACATATCTATATATTTGTTGATGATATATATTTCATATAGGTAATACTTATGTAATGTAATATTAATGTTTATTACTATGTTATACATGCTGTACTTATTTACCTAACTGGTTAGCAATAAGTTGAAGATAAGGGCTAAAACAGAAGGGATTAAGTTCATTTAAAGATATACACTATATACACTATAACATCCCAA
This sequence comes from Mustela putorius furo, assembly GCF_011764305.1. Lineage (NCBI taxonomy): Eukaryota > Metazoa > Chordata > Mammalia > Carnivora > Mustelidae > Mustela > Mustela putorius. The sequence continues at coordinate 6,766,039 of NW_025421397.1, forward strand.
GTTCATTTAAAGATATACACTATAATCTAGGCTAAAATTCTCACTGACCCTCATCTTCTCATATACATCAACGAGCAAGCAAGAATATTTGGTATTTGAAAGCTTATTTTTTTTTGTATGCCCTCATCTTTATGATCAACAAACTTTAATATTTCTTGGAGACATGACTAAAACTTTACTTTTGGATATCCCAAATTGCCTAACTTATACATGGCAAGTAGTTTAGCTCCTATTAGAGATGTAAAGGAGATTAGCAAATGAGAAAGTGAAGAACAAAGATTACTTTCGAAAAGATAAGCTATATAATGTCAAGATATATAAATAAAATCTGCATACAAACCAGGGAATATTGAATACTTACAGGTCAATGTTAAGACTATGAATTCATTTTAAGTGCAATGTCTTTAGCTGAATGTCATATTTCTAACAATAGATGGGGATCAGAAGAGACTTCTACAATGCTTCTGTGTTCTTGTATTATTTATTCTTTTTCTTTTTAAATATTTAATGCTGTGAAATAGATCACTTAGAAGAATGCTTAAATCAGATATTGAAATCAATAGTTTTAAGCATATTTTTCTATACCAAACCTCTATCTTTTCTTAAGAAATAGAGATTATCATAAATAAAATTTTGCATAATTTATCATTATATAAGCCTATTAATAAATAGACTGATGTATACTCATGTAAGCAGTGTGACTTTCTTATTTTATTATGTGAATACCCTTTTAAATAAGAAAGAATTTTTACAACCTAAAATAAAACCCAAACAATCAAATATTATTTTAACTTCCATGAATTTTAAAAAGAAAGAGATGTATAAATTGTTATTGGGTAAGAACATATAATTTGAGAGCTTTTAATCAAGGACCTTTATAAATCTTATAGAATAATACAGTATTTATAAATTTTAAAGGACAAAGTTTATGTGACTAAATCTTACAAGAATATTTTTCAATCACTTTAAAGATCATTTTAATCCATTAGATAATTAGGTAGAATTGTTTTCTTTTCCCTTTTTTATTGATAGTACATTTCTAAATCTAATCTTTTGCCTGAAAGGGTAAATCTCTGAGGCTTCTTGCAATGCTTATTCGATTTTTCATAGCCTTGATAGCATATCATACATTCAAGCTTGCATATTCTATAAATTGCAAACTAAACCAAAATAACAGCCTTAAAGTAGCTGAAACCTTAATAATGGCTGTGAGTTAAACTGAATTAAATTAATGTGAATTAAATTATATTTACAAAATACATGCCATGAGTATGCATGCTTTAGAAAAACAATGTTGAACAGTAATAAATGGGAATTGTATCAAAATATATTTGAGTATCACTATAATATGTTTGCCATTTTGAATACTGAAAAATCCACATTTTTGCACATAAACTGTAAATGTATGTTCAAAACTTGTTTGTTTGGGAAATACCATGTTTTTAAAACATTGTATACAAAACATTGTTTCATTTCAAGATGTTCTTTCTACCCAAAATCTCACTGAAATAGCCTAAGGAATATAACTACGGGGGGAAAAAAAAAACCCAACAGAAGTTGGACATATTGGTTTTCATTGTGCAATTCATAGTTTAATCCAAGAATATGGACATTCAGCCTTAAAGCAAGTTCCCTTGCTATCCTGAATTGAGTCATGTAAATTTTGGATGCTCATGGCAGCAGGAGCAATAAGTGACTTCGTGAAGGGCATCATACACTTAGAACTATGTTTTCCCATAAATGATCACGAAAAGGGAATCCTTGTAATTATAGAAGGGACACATAACATATGTATGTTGTCAAAGCAATGGAAAACATACTTTTCACGTTAGATTGTAAAAGGGTATAGGGACACCTGGGTGGCTCAGTGGGTTAAAGTCTCTGCCTTCGGCTCAGGTCTTGAGCTCAGGGTCCTAAAATCGAGCCCCACATCAGGTTCTCTGCTCAGTGGGGAGCCTGCTTGCCCCTCTCTCTTCCTGCCTCTCTGCCTACTTGTGATCTCTGTCAAATAAAAAATTAAAAAATCTTAAAAAAAAGGGGGGGTATGGAATGAATTGTCAAATATTTCCTTTTCCCATTTGCCATCAACAATTCAAGATATGATTTAAAAGAGATAAAGTTGACAAGAAAGTAATATGAAGGACACAGGGGAATTTGTAGAGGGGCAAATTGAAACCTAGAAAGAGATTTAAGAAATTTAATAACCAGAATTGACAGGTAGAGCTTCTAAATAAAATTGTCTAAAATCATTGAACTTCCTTACAAGTCGCTAGAATTCCCTTAAAATACGCCTTACTTCAATCACCTACTTGGAACCATGACTTAACAAAATGAAGTTAATATCATGGGGACCTGGGTGGGTGTCTCTGCCCAGTGGGTTAAGCCTCTGCCTTTGTCTCAGGTCATGATCCCAGGGTCTTGGGATTGAGCCCCGCATCAGGCTCTCTGCTCAGCAGGGAGCATGCTTCCCTCTCTCTCTCTCTCTGCCTGCCTCTCTACCTACCTGTGATCTCTGTCTGTCAAATTAATAAATTAAAAAAAAATGAAGTTAATATTATTTTACTAAGAAATACATAAAATGCTGCTATATATATATACATGCACATTCACAACATGAATAATTGATTAGGAAAAGAGTGGAATGAAAGCCTACAAAATCTCTGACAAAACTTACAAATCTACCTACAATTCTAATTCAGGGAAGAGACCAACCACACTAAAGAGGAAAACAAGACTTAGTTGATATTCTGGTGTGCCACCAAGATAGATCACCTTAATGACCAAAGAATTTATTTAACAAATATCTAGGAAGTTTGACAACTTATGGTTTGCAACTACATACTTTTTCTGGGATTTTACTGTCTACCACAGGAGCTACTTCCCCTAAGACCATGGCCAATATCCAGGGCCACACTTTTCCAGTGACTTATTGATGGGCAGATATAATAGTAGCTCTATCTAGTTTTTCCAATTCAGGATATTTTTTAAACACTATTTTAGCTTAAAAGCACCATTTAGGGAAGTGACTACCTAAATTATTGGGAAGGTGACTGCTGGATCCTATGATGTTTCTATGTTTAACTTGATAAGAAATTACCGAACTGTCTTCCAAAGTGGCTGTCCAATATGCATGCTTACATATGATGAATGAGAGTTCCTGCTGTTACACACCCTTGCCAACATTTGATATTTTCAGTGTTTAGGGTTTTAGCCATTCTAGTAGGTAACTAGTGGGAATTTCTTAATTTGTTTTAACATTTCCTTAAGGAAAATCATGTTGACCAATGTTTGTGTCCCTTTTCTATACTGATTCTTAAGTTTTTTTTTGTTGTTGTTGTTGTTGTTTTTTTAACAAAAGGTCTGTTCAGACTTTCTGTTTTTCTCTTTGGGCTGATTTTTTAAAAGACCCTTTTCTATACTTTGGTACTATTTATTTTTATTTCCTTGTGTTTTAGAGGAAAAAAAGAGAGAATGGATTAGAGAGCAAAGAGAGAACAAAAGATAAATAGTATATTCTACTTTTAAAAATATGTGTCTTAAATTCCTCAAATAAATGAACACTTCCAAAATTCCCTAATATCTTATAGTAGTATTTCTTAAAATGCATATATAAAAAGAAATACTTATTATTTGCCAAATGTTACCTATCTTTAAAGTGACAAATAATATGACTGTCAAATTGCAGTAAGCAATAGATGGCAAAAACAGGCAAAATACTTCATTTTTTTCTCTCATATTTTCATATTTGCCTAATTCCTCCTTTATTCTGAAAACATTGTTATTAGTATTCTAATTTTATTTTTTTTCTGCATCTATCATGCATTTAAGGTAGAACAGCAGTTGTTCTTTCAGTACTAAGAAAAATAAATTTCTAAAAAACTTTGTTAGCATCCTACATTAAGCCTTCTTCCATTTCCTACTATCATCTAAGTACCCCATGTTAGTATGTCCTACTATCCCAACTCCCTTCTTCAATCTGCTACCACTACATTTCAAACTATTGTAATAAGCAGCACATAACATGAAACCTACCTTTTTAATAAAAATTTAAGTGTACAGTATTGCTAAAGATAAGCACAATATTATACAGTAAATTCTGGAACTTTTATTCTTTCATGGCTGAAATTTTATACTCACTGAATAGCAACTCTCATTTATCCTTCCCCCCAGTTACTAGCAACCAACATTCTATTTTCTGCTTCCATGATTTTGACCATCTTAGATAATTCCTATGAGAGGAATTATGCATATTTACCCTTCTGTGACTGGCTTATTCACTTAGCAGAATGCCCTCAAAATTTATCCATGTTGTAGCATATAACAGGATTTTATAATGGCTAAATCATATCCTATTATAAGTATATTCCACAGTTTTCTTTTTCTAATCATCTGTCAATAAGAAATCTGAGTAGTTTCTACTTGTGGGATACTGTGAATAATGGTGCAATGAAAATGGGAAAGCAAACATCTCCTCAAGATCATGACTTCAGTTCTTTTGGTTAAATACCCAGAAGTAGGGTTGCTAGATCACATGGTAGATCTATTTCTAATTTTTTGAGGATCCTCCAGACTATTTAACGCAGTGGCTATATCAGTTTGCATTTCCACCAACAATGTACAGAGTTCTAATTTTTCCACATTTGCCAACACTTATTTTTTTTATTTTTATGTTTGTTTTGTTTAGTAATCGCAAACTCAACCGATAAAGGGTTAATCTAGTTGTGTTTCTGATTTGCATTTTTCTGATAACTAGTGAAGCTGACCATCTTTTCATATACTTGTTAGCCAATTGTATGTATTCTTTGGAGAAGTGTCTTTATTCAAGTCATTTGACCATTTTTTTTAAGAGATTTTATTTATTGATTTGACACAGAGAGAGAGATCATAAGTAGGCAGTGGCAGACAGAGAGAGGGGGGATGCAGCCTCCCTGCTGAGCAGAGAGCCCCATGCAGGATTTGATCCCAGGACCCTGAGATCATGACCTGTGTTGAAGGCAGAAGCTTAACCCACTGAGCCACCCAGGCACCCACATTTGACCATTTTTGATGGTGTCATTTGTTTACTTTGCTATTGAGTTATATGAATTCTATATATAAGCTGAGTATTAACCTCTTATCATAGGTATGGTTTGAAAATATTTTCTCCCATTTAATTTTATTGATTTTTTTCCAACCTGTTTTTTTATTCTGTTGATTTCTCCTTTGCCACACAGAAGCTTTCTGTTTGATATAGTCTGACTTATCTATTTATACTTTTGCTGCCTGTGCTTCTGATGTCCCACCCAAGAAATCAGTGCCAAAACAAATGCCATGAAGCTTTGCTTCTTGAAATCTTTAATTTGACTTGATAACTATGTATGATGTAAAATGAAGATCCAATTTCATTCTATAGCATGTATATACCCAGTTTTCCCAGAATCATTGCTGAAGAGACAATTTTCTCCCCACTGTGTGCTCCCTGTTGTGGCAATCTTGTCAAAAATGTGTAGAAGACCACGTTTGTGTGGATTTATTTCTGAGTGCTCTATTTTGTTCCACTGGTCTACACATCTGTTTTTGTCCAGTATCATATTGTTTTAATTACTGTAGCTCTTTTGTACGTTTTTAAAACAGGAGGTGCGTGTCCTCTAACTTTCTTGTTCTTTGTCAAGATCATTTTGGCTATTCAGAGTCCTTTTTAGTTCCATATGAATTTTAGGATTTTTTTTTCTTTTTTTGTGAAAAATGCCATTGAAATCATGATAAAGATTGCATTGAATCTGTATATTGTTTTGGGTAGTATAGACATTTTAATAATAGTAAATCTTCCAATTCATGAATACAAGATACCTTTCCATTTATCTGTGTCTTTTAAAAATTATTTTCAGCGTGTTTGGTAGTTTTCAGTTTGCATGCCCTTTGGCTCCTTGGTTGTTTATCCCTAAGTATTTTATTCTTTTTGATTCGATCATAAATGGGATTTCTTTTTTCCTTCCTCCCTTGCTTCTTTCCCTCCATCCTTTCTTCCTTCCTTCCTTCTTTTGAAACTTCTTCAACAGTATGAGCTGGTCCCTTGGTTTTTAAACTCAAGTGTCTCACTGTCAAATGACAGCAGCAGTGTTGCAGGAATTGTCAAAATCTCAGAATTGTCAGTTACTAAAAGCTTGCAAAACACTTTCAAAAAGGTAAAAGTTCTTCCAATATTTTGTTGTCATTATTCTTAAAAAGGAGTCATTCATCTCCCTCACACAGTCCATTTTTGGCTTGTCCTTTGTCCTGGCTACATCATGGTAGGGTCTCTGATGATACTATGTCCAGGAGTTGCCAGTGACAGCCATCAGTGCATCCTACAGGTCTTTCCTCCATGAACTCCTTGTTGGCCTCAATCACATCCAGATGTAGCATGGGGTCTTCCAATGTGTAATCCCTAACTTCTTGATATCCCTACACAGTGCTCTGGGTATAACCATACTAGGTATAGCCATAGCTGTAGCTGCTTGTATTCTGGTAACTATAACAGTTCTTGCATTACTGGTAATAGTGATTGCAGCTGTAACTGTAAATCTGACTATACTCCACTGACATCATTTGGCTTGCTTTGAGGATTGCCATGCTCAGCTGCACTGGTTTAGGCTCCAGGACGACTGTTCCTTGGCAGTCAGTCAAGGCTCACTTCTGTTCCAGTTCATCTGTGGTTTTCACAAAACCATAGTCTTTAGACACAGCTGTTTGGAGGCAAAATCACCTTGCCTCCCTAATAGGAGGGGTAAACTTTGATGAAGAATTCATATAGCACATCATCATCCACATCTGGGGTCAGGTCCCCCGCAAAGAAGGAATACTCAAGGCTGTTATCTGGTTGTTTCCTATAAGTGGCATAGCTCAGTTTAAAATGTTTTGCCTTAGACAAAGCATCTTCTTTTCTCTAAGCCACCTTTTTCTCCCGTATAAAATGAGGGGTTGCACAGATGACCATTAAGGGCTTGCCAGCTCTATGGTTCTACGAGCCCAGGTGTGCCAGCTTAGTGCAGCTATAAGCTAAGTAAAAGTGTGGGTACTAGAAAAGGTTTCCCATTAACTTTGTGAAAACACTACTTGGTTACACCCAACTCTCTGAATTCTACAGAGCAGTAGCCAGCCGAGATTTCAGTGAAACGGTTTTGGATAATTCTGATGCTCATCACAGTGTCCTCCGTGGTGGCAGAGGTTCTGGAGATGAAATTCTCATTTATGCAGGGCTCCACTCATTCATGCACAGACTGGCCATGCCTGGAGCCTGTGTGGGATTTTATAGGCTGAGAAGGCTGGCTTAGGCTCCAGACTGCAGGGTAAGAAATGAGATTGTTTTCTTAGTTCATTTTGTTAGATGATTCATTATTAATGTAGAAGTATGCAAATTATTTCTGTATCTTTATTTTGTATCCTTTGACTTTACTGAATAGGTTTATTAGTTCAAACTGTTCCTTTTGTGGACTCTTCATGGTTTTCTATGTATTAGTTCATGTCATCTGTGAACAGAGACCATTTTAGTCTTCCTTTCTGATTTGGATGTCTTTTGTTTTCCTAGACTAATTAATTGCTCTGGCTAGGATTTCCAGTGCTAGGTGTTTTGCTTTATTTTATTTTAGTTTAGTTTTTAAATTTTTCATTTATTTTTCATCATGACAAGTATATTCTTTAAGCCCTATGCCTCAGACACCTGGGTGGCTCAGTTGGTTAAGCAACTGCCTTCAGCCCAGGTCATGATCCTGGAGTCCTGGGATTGAGTCCCACTTTGGGTTCCCTACTCTGTGAGGAGTCTGCTTCTCCCTCTGACCCAACCCCCATGCCCTATCTACTCCATCCTCCCACCCACCTCCCCTCTGGTAACCATCAGTTTGTTCTCTATAGTTGAGAGCCTATTTCTTGGTTTGTCTTTCTTTTCTTGTCCTTTACTCCTTTGTTTTGTTACTTAAATTCTACATATGAATGAGAGAACATGGTGTTTGTCTTTCTCTGACGGACCTTATTTACCTAAACATTATACTTTCTATTTCTATCCATGATGTTGTAAATGGCAAGATTTCATTCTTTTTTTTTTATGCTTGAATTATATTTTTATGTGTAAATATAGGAATATATATTTATACATATTCTGTGGTATATACATATGAATACATATTCACAAATATATACGAAATATATATATATTATATATGTGATGCATATATATAACCTCTTCTTTAGCCATTCATCAACAGATGGACGCCTGAGCTGTTCTCAAAGTTTGGCTATTGTAAATAATGATGCAATAAACATAGGTGTACCTGTATCCCTTTGAATTAGTATTTCTATATTTTGGAGATAAATGCCCAGTAGTGCCATTTCTGGTCCAAAGGGTAGTTCTATTTTTAATTTTTTGAGGAAGATCCATACTCTTTTCCACAATGGTTGTACCAATTTACATTCCCACCAACAGTGTATGAGGGTTCCTTTTGTCTACATTGTTGCCAACATTGATTGTTTCTTGTGCTTTTAATTTTAGTCATTCTGATAGGTGTGAGGTGACATCTCATTGTGGGTTTGATTTGCATTTCCCTGGCGATGAATGATGTTGATCATCTTTTCGTGTATCTCTTGGCCCCTTGGATGTCTTCTTTGAAGAAATGTCTGTGTCTTCTGCCTGTCTTTTAATTGGATTATTGGTTTTTTTGGATATTGAGTTCTATCGGTTCTTTGTATACTATGGATACTAACCCTTTATTGGATTTGTCATTTGCAAATAACTTTTCCCATTCCAGAGGTCTCCTTTTAGTTTTGTTGATTGTTTCCTTCTCTATGCAAAAACTTTTTGTTTTTGTGCAGTCCTAATAGCTTATTTTTGCTTTTGTTTCCCTTGCTTTGGGAGACATATCTAGAAAAATATTCCTATGGCCAGTGTCAGAGAGCCTACTGCCTGTGCTCTCTTCTAGGACTTTTATAGTTTCAGGTCTCACATTTATGTCTTTCATCCATGTTGAGTTTATTTTATGTATGATAAAAGAAAGGGGCCCAGTTTCATTCTTTTGTATACAGGTGTCCATTTTTCCCAGCACCATTTGTTGAAGAGATTTCCCCACTGCATATTAATTCTTCTTTTGTCAAATTGTCTATATAATTGACTATATAATTGTCAGTTTATTTCCAGAATGTCTTTTCTATTCCACTAATGTGTATGCCTATTTTTATGCCAGTACCATATTGTTTTAATCAATACTTCTTTAAAATATAACTTGAAATCTGGAATTACAATACCTTCAGTTTTGTTTTTCTTTTTCAACGTAAGTTTGACTACTCAAGGTCTATTGTGGTTCCCTACAAATTTTAGGATTATTTGTTCTGATTCTGTGATAAGTGTTGTTGGTATTTTGATAGGAATTGCACTAAATCTGTAGATTGCTTTGGGTAGTATAGATATTGTAATGATATCTGTTCTTCCAACCTATAAGAATGAAATGTCTTTCTATTTTTTTGTGTTGTCTTGAATTTCTGTCATCGGTGCTTTATGGTTTTCAGAGTATAGGTCTTTTACTTTTCGTTAAGTTTACTCCTAGATATTTTATTGTTTTGGTGCAACTGTGAATGGGATTGTTTTCTTAATTTCATTTTCTACTGCTTTATTAATAGCATATAGAAATGGGACAGATTCCTGTATATTGATTTTGTATCCTTTGACTTTGTTGAATCCGTTTGTTAGTTTAGTACTTTTTTGGTGGAGTCTTCAGTGTTTTCTTTAAATAGTATCATGTCATTTGTAAATAGTGATAGCGTTATTTCTTCCTTACCAATTTGGATGCTTTTATTTCTTTGGGTTGTCTGATTGCTGTGGCTAGGACTTCCAGTACTATTTTGAATAAAAATGGTGAAAGTGGACATCCTTATCTTGTTCCTGACCTTAGGGGAAAAGTTCTCCATTTTTTGACCATTGAGTATGATGTTGGCTGTGGCTTTTTGATATATGGCCTTTATTATATTGAGATATGTTCCCTTTAAAACCTACTTTGCAGAGGATTTTTCATGAATGGATGTTGTATTTAGTCAAATGCTTCTCTGCACCTGTTGATATGATCATATGGTTTTTATCCTTTCTCTTCTTGAAGTGATGAATCACATTGATTGTTGTGTGAATATTAAAGTACCCTTGCACCCTGGGAATAAATCCCATGTGTTGTGGTGTATGATTTTTTTTTAATATACTGTTGCATTCAGTTTGCTAATATTTTCTTGAGGACTTTTGAATTTATATTCATGAGACATTGGCCTGTAGTTTTTTGTTTGTTTTTTGTAGTATCTCTACCTGGTATTGGTAGCAGGGCAATACCAGACCCATAAAATGAATTTGCAAGCCTTTCCTTCCTCTTGTATGTTTTGGGATCATTTAAGAAGAATTAATTCTTTAATTGCTTGTTAGAATTTGTCTGTGAAGCCATCTGATACTGGACTTCTGTTCATTGGGAGTTTTTTGATTACCTATTCAATTTCATTGCTGATGATTGATCTGTTCAAATTTTCTATTTTTTCCTGCTTTAGTTTAGGTAGATTATATTTTTAAGGGAAATATCCATTTCTTCTAAACTGTCCAATTTATTGACATATAGGTTTTCATAATATTCTGTTAAAATTGTTTGTATTTTTGTGTGGTATTGGTTGTCATTTCTTCTCTTTCATTAGTAATTTTGTTTGAGTTCTCTCTCTCTCTCCCTTTTAATGAGTCTTGCTAGAGGTTTATCAATTTTGTTGAATTTTTCAAAGAGCCAGATCCTGATTGATTTATTGTTTTTATTTTGCTTTGTCTTTTGTTTGTTTGTTTTACTTTTGTGTATCATTTATTTCTGCATTAGATTTTATTGGTTCCTTCCTTTTATATATATATATATATTTTTTTTTTAATAATTTTTTATAAACATAAATTTTTATCCCCAGGGGTTCAGGTCTGTGAATCACCAGGTTTACACACTTCACAGCACTCACCAAAGCACATACCCTCCCCAATGTCCATAATCCCACCCCCTTCTCCCAAACCCCCTCCCCCCAGCAACCCTCACTTTGTTTTGTGAGATTAAGAGTCACTTATGTTTTGTCTCCCTCCCAATCCCATCTTCTTTCATTTATTCTTCTCATACCCACTTAAGCCCCCATGTTGCATCACCACTTCCTCATATCAGGGAGATCATATGATAGTTGTCTTTCTTCGCTTGACTTATTTCGCTAAGCATGATACGCTCTAGTTCCATCCATGTTGTCGCAAATGGCAAGATTTCATTTCTTTTGATGGCTGCATATATTCCATTGTGTATATATACCACATCTTCTTGATCCATTCATCTGTTGGTGGACATCTAGGTTCTTTCCACAGTAACAGTCACCTTACAGACAATACAATGGCACTAAATTCATATCTCTCAATAGTCACCCTGAATGTTAATGGGCTAAATGCCCCTGTCAAAAGACACAGGGTATCAAAATGGATAAAAAAACAAAACCCATCTATATGTTGCCTCCAAGAAACTCATTTTAAGCCCGAAGACACCTCCAGATTTAAAGTGAGGGGGTGGAAAAGAATTTACCATGCTAATGGACATCAGAAGAAAGCAGGAGTGGCAATCCTTATATCAGATCAATTAGATTTTAAGCCAAAGACTATAATAAGAGATGAGGAAGGACACTATATCATACTCAAAGGGTGTGTCCAACAAGAAGATTTAACAATTTTAAATATCTATGCCCCCAACGTGGGAGCAGCCAACTATATAAACCAATTAATAACAAAATCAAAGAAACACATCAACAATAATACAATAATAGTAGGGGACTTTAACACCCCCCTCACTGAAATGGACAGATCATCCAAGCAAAAGATCAGCAAGGAAATAAAGGCCTTAAACGACACACTGGACCAGATGGACATCACAGATATATTCAGAACATTTCGTCCCAAAGCAACAGAATACACATTCTTCTCTAGTGCACATGGAACATTCTCCAGAATAGATCACATCCTCGGTCCTAAATCAGGACTCAACCGGTATCAAAAGATTGGGATCATTCCCTGCATAGGTTCCTTCCTTTTTCTAGGTTTGATTTTTGTTTGTTGTTCTTTTTATAGCTCCTTTAGGTGCACGGATAAGTTATTTATTTGAGTTTTTTTGTTTGTTTATTTATTTTTTTGTTTTGTTTTGTTTTGCCTCTTGAGATAGGCCTGTGTTGCTATAAACAAAACAAAACAAACAAACAAAAAAACTTTGCTGCATCTCAAAGATTTTGGACCACCATGTTTTCATTTGCGTTGTTTCCATGTAATTTTTTATTTCTTTGATTTCTTGGCTGACCCATTCAAATAACATCCAAGTGTCTGTGCTCTTTCCAGATGTTTTCTTGTGGTTGATTCATAATTTCATAGCATTGTAGTCAGAAAAGATGCATGCTATGATATCAGTCTTTTTTAATTTGTTGAGCCATGTTTTGTGGCCTAATATGTGATTTGTTCTGGAAACTGTTCTGTGTGCACTTGAAAAGAATGTGTATTCTGTGGTCTTAGGATGAAATGTTCTGAATACATCTGTTAAATCCATGTGGTCCAGTGTGTTCAAAACCACTATTTCCTTGTTTTTCTGTTTGGGGTATCTGTTCATTGATGTAAGTGAGCTATTAAAAGTCACCTACTATTATCATATTACTGTCAATAATTTATTTTGTTTGTTATTAACTTTTTATATATTTGGGTATTCCCATTTTGGGTGCATACATATTTACAATTGTTATAACTTCTTATTGTATTGTTCCCTTTATTATTATGTAGAGTCCTTCTTTGTCTCTTATTAGAGTCTTTTTTTACAGTCTGTTTTGTCCAATATAACTACTGCTACCCCAACTTTCTTTCGGCATCCATTTGCATGATACATGTTTCCCCACCCTCTCACTTTCAATCTGCATGAGTCTTTTGGTCTGAAATGAGTCTCTTACAGCATGTAAATGGGTCTTGTTTTTGTTTTTTATACACTCTGTCACCCTATCTCTTTTGATTGGAGAATGTAGTTCATTTACATTCAAAGTAATTATGATAGATATGTATTTATTCCCATCTTGCTAATTGTTTTGTGTTTCTTCTATAGATTTTCTCTGATCCTCTCTTCATTTGCTCTCTTTAATGGTTTGTTGGCTTTCTTCAGTGATGTACTTTGATTCTTTTGTATATATATTGTTGGTTTTTGACTTGTGGTTACCATTAGGTTTGTACATAATGTCTTTTGCACATAGCAGTCTACATTAAGTTGATGGTCACTTAGGTTTAGACCCATTCTTTACTCCTCTCCCTTCCACATTTTAGATATATGGTGTCACATTTTACATCCTTTTATTACATGAATCCCTTGATTAATATTTTTACCAAAATATTTATTTTACTTTTTTTTTAATTTTTTTATTTTCATACTCTCACTTATGGTCTTTCTTTCCACTTAAAGTCCCCTTTAGTATTTCTTGTAGGACGGGTTTGGTGATCATGAACTCCTTTAGTTATTGTTTGTCTGATAAACTCTTTATCTCTCCTTCTATTCTGAAGATAGCCTTTCTGGGTGGAGTATTATTGCCTGCAGATTTTTCCCTTTCAGCACTTTGACTATATGATGCCACTTTCTTTTTTTTTTTTTTTTAAGATTTTATTCATTTATTTGACAGAGAGAGAGGGAGAGATCACAAGTAGGCAGAGAGGCAGGCAGAGAGAGAGAAGGGAGAAAGCAGGCTCCCTGCTGAGCAGAGAGCCCGACTTGGGGCTCGATCCCAGGATCCTGAGATCATGACCCAAGCCAAAGGCAGAGGCATCACTGAGCCACCCAGGCACCCCATGATGCCACTTTCTTATGGCCTACAAAGTTTCTGCTGAAAAATCTGCTGATAGCCATATGGGGTTTTCCTTGTATGTAACTGTCTTCTTTTGCTGCTTTATTTTAATCACTATGTGTCTCAGTGTGGACTTCCTTGGGCTGAATTTTGACAGGGGGGATTTGTCTGTATCCTGGATCTGGATCTCTGTTTCTTTTCTCAAATTAAGGAAGTTTTCAGATATAACTTCTTCAAATAAATTTTCTGGCCCTTTTCCCTTCTTCTGAGATTCCTATAATGTAAATATTATTACCCATGACAGAGTCATTTGGTTCCCTAAGGCTATTATCAATTTCCTTAATCTTATTTCCTCCCCTTTGGTCATTACTCTTTCAGTCTGTTAATTTGTCCTTCTGAGCTTGCTATTTATTCTGTCAAGTGGATTTTTTATTTCATTTATTGTGTTATTGATCTCTGATTGGTTCTTTTCATCTCTGTTAAGGGTCTCACTGATGTCTTCCACTCTTTTCTCTAGTCCAATATCTTTTTTTTTTAAGATTTTATGTATTTATTTTACAGAGATAGAGATCACAACTAGGCAAAGAGTGAGGTAGAGAGAGAGGAAGTAGGATCCCTGCTGAGTAGAGGTCCCAATGTGGGGCTTGATCCCAGGACACTGAGACCATGACCTGAGCTGAAGGCAGAGACTTAACCCTCTGAGCCACCTAGTTCAGTGTCTTTTTGATCATTACTTAAAGTTCTCTATCAGGCATACTACCTGTATCCATTTTACTTTCTTCTCTTACTGTGGTTTGGGCCTGCTCTTTCACTTGGGAGATGTTTTTGTCTCCTCATTTTGTCTGACTTCCTCTGTTTCTCTGTGTTATGAAATTCAGCTACTTTTTTTGCTCTTCACAATAATGATCTTATGAAGAAGAGGTCCTGTAGTGCCTTTCAGTGCAGTGTCCCCTGTTCCCCAAGACTTGGCACTTCTGGGAGTGTCTCCCATGTGTGGTGTGGTATGTGCTCTTCTCTTGAGTCTTGGCCTTCTTTTCCTTTGGTCCAGCTATCTGCTGAGTTTCTTTGCCTATTGTGGATAGCAATGTGTGCATTGGTTTGCTTACAAAGGGAGACCTACACCTACCACTTTCAGAACTGAGGTCCTGCAAAATACATGAGTCAGGTGATGAGTTGTTGGCAGGATTTGTGCTTGTCTTTGGGGCCTGCAGTGCTGGGTCTCAGATACCCGTGACTGGGGAGGGTGGTTTCAGCTTGGTGCAAGCAAGTTAGGTGAGGAGTATGGGTCCCATTTTAGTTCCAAGTTGCTGGAGGGTGGAGGGAGAATGGCACTTGCTAGCTCCTTTGTTCCTGGATGGGTATCCCCAAGACCCCTGTCTCTCCAGGCTATGCTCTGAAGTGAGCAAGTCATTCTTCCTCCTATCTGCTCCCAGTGTTTTTCAAATTGCTATTTCTATGTTGTATATGCAGAAGCTGTTTGTTGTTTGTCTCTCTAAGTGCAGGAACTCCACTTCTTAATGCCCTCTGGGCTCTCCCAGAGACCAACTCACTGATTTCTAAAATTCCAGGCTTTAAATCCTGCTGGTTTTAAGAACTCATGAAATCCAGACCCTCACGTTCCAAGGCAAACATTACAGAGATTTGTCTTTCCCGTTCAAGGGCTCTCTGGTATGAAAGTCTATTTTCTGCCCTTCTCCATACTGCTGACTCCTTCCCCAATTGTGGATAACCATGGTCTACCTTCTTCGACATGGCCTCTTCCTTGCCTTTTGCTGTGGAGTTTGTTCTGCCAACCTTCAAGTTATTTCCTAGCTTATTTATGCTGATATAGTTATTATCTAGTTATACCCATGGGATGAGGTAAAGTTAGAGGGCTCCTACTCCACCTTTTTCCTAGTTGACCTCTTCCAGTGCTGTGTTTAATAAAAGTGGTGAAGTAGGTATTCTTACCTTATTCCTGTTGTCTGAGGAAAAACTCTCAATTTTTGTGGGCTTGTCATATAGTCTTTATTAGATTAAGATCATTTCTTTTCATTCCAGTTTGGTGAGTGTTTTTATTATGAAAGAGTCTTTAAGTTTGTCAAATGATTTGTTTGCATCTATGAGAAGATCATGTGATTTTCATCTTTTGTTCTACTGATGTAGTATATCATATTATATGATTTTGGTATGTTGAATCATTCTTGTATCCAAGGTATAAATCCCACTTAGTCAAGCTGTATGATCCTTTTAAGGTGCTACTGAATTCAGTTTGCTAGTATTTTGCTAATGATTTTGCATGTATGTTTAGCAGGGACACTGGCCTGTAGTTTTTTCTATAATGATTTTGAGATGGTTCTCAATCAGGGTTATTTTGGGCTTTATAAAATGAGGACAAAAATAACAGAAACAGGAACGTTTCTGTTAATTTTCTGGGAGAATTTGAGAAGAACTGGTGCTAATTCTTCTTTAAAAGTTTGGCAGAATTCACTAGTGAAGGCACCTGCACTTGGGCTCTTTGTTGGGGGATTTTGGATTACTGATTTAATCTCTTTATTAGTCCCAGAAACTTACTGATTCTTTTTTTTAATATTTTCTATTTTTTTGTTGAAATTCTCATTTTGTTTATCCATTGGTTTCACAAACTTGTTGAGTATCTTGTGATGGTTATTTCAAATTCTTTTTCAGATAATATACATACATATACATATATATATTTAAGATTGATTTCTGGAAACTTATATTTTACTTTTGATATGGCCATTTCCTTCTTTTTCCTTCACATGCCTTATAATTTTGTGTTGGTATCTATGTATTTGAAAAAATAGCCACTGCCTTGGTACAGGAAATGACTTTCACCAATCAGCTTAACTAGAGATTCTGGAGGCCTCTCAAACTATGGATGTGTCTCCTCTGGACTTGTGCAGGTAGATTCTTATTAGAGGGATTGGCTGACTCCTTCCTTCTCTCCTTCCTTCCTTCTTTTTCTTTCTTTCTCTCTCCCCCTTTTTTTCCGGAGCTTGTAATCTCTTGCTCCCTCTAATGTTTGTCTAAGGTACTATGGATACTCTGAAGCAGCAGCACACTACCCAGATCCTTTTTTGTTCTCAGTAGCATCTAGGCATCCAGTCATCCAGATTGCATTGAGTCCCATCAATGCCAAAGTCAGACTAGCCAAAAACTAGTCTTTTAGGCAGTCCCCTGAAAAGCTAGAACATTGGACATACGTTCCATTCTTCTCCTTCCCTTTCATTCTCCTTCCCTTCTCTCTAAGGAGGAGAGGTCCTTAAGCTTTATTAGTTTGCCTGCTTTACTGCAGGTCTGCTGGAGGAGTGATATGCTGTCCAGCTCTTTTTTTCTTCTCAATGATTCCCAGGCATTTAGAGTATGCTAGGTCCCACCCACACTCTGAAACAGGTGAAACAGAAACAGTCCCTCAGGCAGCTCCCCGAAATGTCAGAATATTGTATATTTCCCACTCCAGAGTTAGACTGAGAGGTAGAGTTTCTTCCTGATCACATGGCACTATGCTGTGTGGGAAGGACTATGGTGAGAAGGTGCCATGAATTTTCTTACCAGCCCAATCAGTTTGGTTTTGCACTTAATTGAAGGATTGGAGCCCCTTAATTAGATTCTGAATTTTTTTTCACAGAGAGAACTAGTTTATGTATTATTTCCATGGGAGGAAGGAGGATCTGAGACTTCCTATTTGTCATCTTCATAATGTCCCAGGTAGACCTTTAAATATATATATATATATATATATATATATATATATATATACAATGTATGCACGTCTTTCTTGATAGACATCATTATTTAATTCTTAAGAATAAGGTTTAGTAAATTTTACAAGTTATATAAAAGTTATTTGATATGACATTTAAAATTTAATTTTAATTTATGTTAACTTATTAGTAATCTGGGATTCCACTTTCCCTAAAGCTTCCATAGCATATGGAATATGCTCACACTGCCCCTCAAAAACAGTAAGTCAACCACAATATGAGCAAACAGATTCTACTAAATGTTTCCTTAAACATGTTTATTTTAATCTCCACAATTTTGCACTTTGTTTCTTCTTGTATAAATCTCCTTCCATACATTAGTCCAACACATATTTTTTCCCACTTGATCTCATGCTTTCTTTAGGATATTTTCATCAATGTACAAAACCACAGTAGTCCCTCCTCTGCTAATCATTTTTAGTATACAATGTACCTAACAGTGGTTTTCAAGTTGTTTTACTCATTAATTCTAAATAACTTTTTGGAAGAATCTATATTCCTCCTTCACACAATTTCATGATAATAACAAAAAAAATTTTTTTTAATTATTTTGCCATTTTTACTGGTTTTATTAACTTCTAAATTCAAAGTCTTTTAGTTGCAGTTATAATTGATTACCTGAAATGTATTTTAAGCCACAGGATACAGTATTCATATGGGTCTCTAACTACACAGACATCTGTTAGGTAATAAATCCAGGCATAAACAGATCATCAAATTGATTCATAAATTACAATAGAGGACAATCTTATGACCCAGAATGTTAAATATTGAGAAAGTGCAGAAGACACCCCAAAATTATATTTTATCAATAAAATTATTGAGTAAAGATATAAAAACAGGAGAGTTTGATATGAGGTAATTTAAATGCAATATATTATGGCATAATTAGAGATAAGTTTGCAAGGTTAGATATATATAACAAGTGAAGATGAGGCTCTATGTTTTTAAATGAGTAACACATAAGCCAATGGTTATTTTGCCTATTAAAGCATGTGAAGCCTGCACTGTTACCTAAATGATTAGGAATACATTTTAGTAAATGTAGCAAGAGACATGAAATGTAAAGGAATTACCCCTAGGTTTAGAATAGCAAATGTCAAAATATGTCATATGTCTTCAAAATTACAAAAAATATTGCTGTGATATAAAATATATAAGCCAGGAGCACCTGGGTTAAGCGTCTGCCTTTGGCTCAGGTCATGATCCCAGAGTCCTGGTATCAAGTCCCACATGGGACTCCTTGTTCAGTTGGGAGCCTGTGTCTCCCTCTGTCTGCCACACATTACCCTCCACCACTTGGGCACTCTCTCTCTCCTCCTCTCTCTGGCAAATAAGTAAAATCTTTGGGGCACCTGGGTGGATCAGTGGATTAAGCCTCTGCCTTTGGCTCAGGTCATGATCTCAGGGTCCTGGGATCTAGTCCCACATTGGGCTCTCTGCTCGACAGGGGGCCTGCTTCTCTCTCTCTCTCTGCCTGCCTCTCTGCCTACTTGTGATCTCTTCCTGTCAAATAAATAAGTAATCTTTAAACAAATAAAATAAAATATATAAACCAAGCTAAAGTACAAATACATGTGGAGTAGTGGTCACAGAACCAAATACAGAGTAGGTTCTCAATCGTTTAAAGTCTAACACTTTAGATTATAATAATTCTAATCAAATAGCCAATCTGGACAAGCTGGCATAGACTTATGTATCCATGTCATCATTCACCCTTCCCCAACCAACAACCTCTGTAAACCATGGAAACAATGCAAGAGGCAGCCAAAGGAGTATTCTGAAAAGCAGAATGAAAAAGAAAGATTGATTAGGAATCCCAGGACTGGAGGAACAATATTCAGGCAAGGCCTCTTGTCATTCAAAAGCTGAAGGCCCAGCATCTCTTGAGTCCTGACCTTCCAACAGAAGTTGGTCTAGTTAGGCTAATTACTCCATAAGGTTGAATTAGGTGTTCTAGCAAACCCAGGGACACTACCAAGAAATATCAACTAAGAAGCCAAGCTACAAAAAGCAGTCACAAGTATGTCATCTTGTTGCACAATTCAAATTCAGCCAGAGATACAGATTTAACATTAAAGAATAAAAATGATATACCATGAAAACATTAATTGCAAAGGGAAAACATGAGTGATCATATTAATATCAGATAAAGTAGGCTTTAGAGTAAAGAAAATTACTATAAGCAAAAAGGGACATTACACAATATTTAAAGGATCAGTGTACCAGGAACATATAATAATCTGAAATGGGAAAGCAGCAAACAACAGAGCCTCAAAATATATGAAGCAAAACTGACAAAGTTGAAAGAAGCAACACACAAATCCACAATTATAATGCAGGCTTACATGTCCTACCCTCAGCAACTGATATAATTATGAGACAGAAAATCAGCAAAAATATAGAAAATCTGAACAATATTATCAACATCATATTTTTTTGATATCTAGAACAGTCAACCCAAGAGTAGGATACATTTTTTAAAAGAATGTTAAAATATTCCATATCCTTAGAAATCATATAAACCTTAACAAATCTAAAGAAATAGAATAGTACATTTTTAACCTTTATAGAACCTATTAGAAATCAATAAAATAAAGATACCAGTAAAACCTCTAATATTTGGCAATTAAAAACAATACTTCTAAATAATCTACTAAAGATGAAGTTTGAAAGGAAATAAAACATTCATAGAATTAAAAAGCGAAAATGTAACATGTCAAAAATATATGTGATGTTATTTAAAGCAATGCTAAGAGGACTATTTACATTAAATTTTTATATTAAAAAAGAGGAAAGTTCTCAAATCAATAGTTAAACTTTCAACCTCAAAAAATAAAAGGAAGAACAGAAAAACAAAAAGCGAAACAAAATGAAAGAAAAAGGATAAGATTTTAAAAATCAATGGAATCATAAACATAAAAATAAGGGAAAATCAATAAAACAAAATTTGATTATGAAAAAAGTCAATCTCAGAAGTTAAGAGTTTCTATAACATTTTGAAATGAAATTATAGAGATGGAGACTAGAGTAGTTATTCACAGAGATTATGGAAGAGTAGAGATTAAGGAAGAGTAGACAGAGGGAAATGGATATGACTAGAAAAGGGGATTATATGGGATCCTTGTGATGGAGCTGTTGTGTATGTTTACTATTTTTTTTACAAGTCAGTACACATGCAATGTACACATCTGGTAATAAACTCATATGATAAAACTATATAGAATTAAATGCATATGTACAAACATACACACAAACAAGTGAGCTGATTTAAAACCTGTGATATGGTTGTCTGGGTGGTTCAGTGGGTTAAGCTTCTGCCTTTGGCTCGGGTCATGATCTCAGGGTCCTGTGATCGAGTTCCACATTGGACTCTCTGCTAGACAGGAAACCTGCTTCATCCTTTCTCTCTCTCTCTGACTGCCTCTCTGCCTACTTGTGATCTCTCTCTGTCAAATAAATAAATAAAATCTTTTTAAAATAAATGAATAAATAAATAAATAAAGCCTATGATATATGAATAAGTTTGGTAGACGATATCGGTATTAATTTCCAGAACTACAATTATGTAAGATGTTACTATTGGAAATAACTGGGTGAAATACCTACTATTTTTTTACAGTTTCATGCGAATTTACCAGAATCTCAAAGCAAAAATTTTTTAAAAAGCACCATAAGCAAAACTAAAATACAAGTGAAAATGAATAAAACAACAAAATCAGAACATTTTCATCAAAATGAGCAAAAAACATTGGCACACTGTTCCCAGATTTTAAAAATCCTACAGATCAATAAAAACCAAAATAAATCAATAGTGGAAAGGGTAAACTATATGATTAGATAATTCATGGAAGAGGAAATGGATAATAAATATATAAAAATGTCACCCACACAGTCATAAAATAATCACCAGTTTCAACTCCTTGCCACCATCAAAAGAAATAAAAAGAGAGAGGAAGCTCTATGACTGCTGCATGACCAATGCCTGGAACAATGACTGGCATATTGTACAGACTTTATAAATGTTCATTAAATAGATAAATTCTCTATAAGTAGTAATCAGAATTAAGTTGGCATAGGCTAGCAAAAGGTTAAGTGACTATATCAACTGCTGGTGAGTATGTTACAAAAGGGGTAGACACTGTAAGAAAATACATTACTAGAGCAAATTTAAATCTGGAAATATTCATACAATGCAGTTGCTTTAGCATTCCAATTTCTGGTTTTGATCCTAAATAAAAACTAGCATATGTATACAAAGGGACAAAAAGAAGGAATTTGTATGTACTTTTGTTTGTAGAGAAAAATAGTTAAAAGTAACCAGAATACCCACTAAAAGGGAAAGGTCAAATATAAACCTATTCATTAACCAAGAACTATTATAGCAATATCCATACATTTATATATTTATTTAATAATGACTTAAATGGTACTTAATATTTGTTAGAGAGTGTTCTCGGTGCTTTACGAATATTAACTTGCATGATATTGATAATCTTATAAGATAGGCACAGCTTTATCTTCACTTAAAGATGAGAAAACTGCAGTGAAAACATTTATAAAATGTGTCCAAGTTCACAGAACTAGTACAAGTTGGAACTAAAATCCAAACCCAGGCAGTCTGGGTCTTAATTGCTCTTAACAATTATGCACGCACACTCACAAACACACACACACATTGTTAAATAACCTTAGTAAGAGGAGGAATGTTCTTCACAATATGTCAATTATAAAAGTTTTAGAGTATTATATAAGAATATCATATAGAGAGGCACATATTCCTGCTTGCTTGTTTTATTTTTTATATATATATAATTTATTTTTTTATTATGCATTTTTAGTGGTGCATGATAGAAATCAAACTTACATTTGTAGTAATCTCTAAAAAACCGAAGAGGGAGAGATTGGGCATAAAGCTGATCACAGCTGAAGTTAACGAAGTTAGTCATTTTAAGTTAAGGAAAAGAGGTCCATATAATGTCAGCCATGACCTTGCTTACTACTTAACTGAAACTGAAAGGGAAAAGCCAATTAAATTCTGCACACTCCTTCCATAATGTTGATCCACCTATCCAGAATCTGCACTCACCTACATTTTCCAGCCTATCACCATGGCTGAATTATCCACATTGTTATTTAGAGCTACTCTTAACAGGTATTCACTAAGCCACAGCCCTTTCATTTGTAAAAGACTGTAAGCTAGTGATTCTTCTACATTTGTCCCTTTATTATCATGTTTAAATATCTAGTGGTGGGGGTGGCATTGCTTTATATACTTGATCTTATTTCTCCAATTCTAAGCAAATTTTTAAAAATAATAAAAACTTTTTATGATTTTGTTTCTTCTCCGAGCTGCTACCATGCATCTATTCCACTTTTTTTTCTCCCCACAGAAATAAAAGAATTGTCTTAAAAGAATTTTAAAAATGTCTTTATATTTCTATTTCTAAAAGCCCTGCCAGTGAAAATATAAATGAGTACAACCTTGGGAAAAACTGATTTATCTAATAAAGTTGAAAATCTTAACCTAGGAGTTTACTCCCAGGTATGTATTTTATAACATATCTTCTATATGTTCACCTCTAAACATGTAAAAGCAAACATATAGAATATGTGTTGTTCAGGAGAGAGAGAAAAAAGGCACAACCAGAACTTCTACCAGTGTTCATTGGTAATCAATGGATTGATAAATTATAGTATAGTCATAACATAATATTGTCATAAAGTAGTACTTTCTACAAGTAAAAAAAAAAAATTATTGCTTCATGCAGTTACATAATTGAATCTTGGTAATACCATGTGTAAATAACAAAAGGTATTAAAAATAGGTATAGTGCATTCCATTTTCAAAATGCAAAACCATGTCAAAGTACATACATTTAGGGATACAAAGTTAGGTTATAAAGCTGTCAAGAGTAGCATGGAAATTTTACACAAAATTCTGGGTACAAAACATTTTTAAGGGTAGAAAGATTGTAATAGTATCTAAAGGAGTACATAGGGACTTCAAAGATGTTGGATGTGTTGTTTATTTAAGCTGGGGTTTGAGTATGCCAGAATACCACCATTGAATTTTACAGAATTGTTTCAAGAACATGTAAAAGATTTGCTGGGATTAGAAAGTTTTGTAAGCAAAAATTACAGCAAGAAGTCATAATTAGCAGTGCAGACATTTCTATGATAATGTTTTAAGTTATTATATTTTTCAAAAAAATAAGTACAAGGCAATACGGTCTGGTAGGATATAATAGGGAAAATGTTATTCATAACTTTCTTTAAATCAAATAGAGAAAAAGAAAAAATAATATAAAATTAAACAAATAACATGAGTAAGGAAAAGTAAATTCCTTCACAGTGAAGTGTTCATCTTGATGGTATCAGATACAGACAAGTAAAGACCTCAAGGTCGTGCAACCACTAAGTACAAGGAGGAATCAAACGCAGGTCTGCCTGAGTCTAAAGTCCATGCTATAAATAACAACACTACAGAACTTTATCTGGCTCAAGGGGAAATCCATGTATTTATCTCAAGGATTTTTAAAATATTTTTAAATATCTAATCTTTTAATGAAAAAGCAATCTTGTATTTTAAGAAGACTAAAATGTTTTAGATATCTGGTAAATAATACCTACATTTTTTTGTAGTATTGATAAGGCTTATTGAAAAATACTGAGAAGCTGGGGCGCCTGGGTGGCCCAGAGGGTTAAAGCCTCTGCCTTCAGCTCGGGTCATGATCTCAGGGTCCTGGGATCAAGCACCACATAGGGCTCTCTGCTCAGCAGGGAGCCTGCCTCCCCCACTTCTCTGCCTGCCTCTCTGCCTACTTGTGATCTATCAAATAAATAAATAAAATCTTTAAAAAAAAATTCATATATCCAAAGCAAAATTAGAGTTAACATAAAGAGATGCTTCTAGAGAACTTAATACTTCCAGATCCTTCTTGACTTTGCAATTATTGAAATTGATGTGGAAAGTTTTGCATTGTCTACTTAAGCCTGTCAACAAGAATTGAAATTAAATGTTTGTCGATTTATAGATACACATACAAGTTTACTGGGATTACATTGAATATATAAACTAATTTTAAGAAAACTGATACCTCAAAAATACTGAGTTTTGCAAAGTATAAATATGGTATAGCTCTTCATTCTTTACGCTCTCCTGTCATTTTCCTCATTTTGTAGGTATCAGTAGTGGTTTTCCACATTCTTCATTAGGTTTATTCCTAGGTATTTAATTTTTGACCCTATGTAAATGACATTCTATCTCAATGTAAAATCCCAAATGCTGGATGCATGTATATAAAAATAGAATTGATAATTGTTTACTATCTGGCAGCCTTCATAAATTCACTTATTAATTTGATTATGTTTGGAAATTGTTTTGGTCTTCCGTGTATACATTATGACATTAGCTTGTAATGGCAGTTTGGATCATACTTTCATATCTTTATATCTGTAGTTCTTTCTTCTTGCCAAATAGGAGTATAATAGTGAATATATTAGTTTTGTCCTTAATTTCATGGGAAAGTATTCAGTGTTTCTCTTTTAAGAAGATGTATCCTGAAGGTATTTTGAAAATAATGTTTCAGCATGTGAAATTTCTTTCTATTCTTAATTTGCTGAGAGGTTGCTGAATTTTATCAAATAATTTTTCTACATCTATTTAAATAATTATATGTATACTTTATTTTTTCCCTTTAGAATCTGACTAATATAGACAACTAAACTTTGGGAATTTCTAATATTAAATCACCTTTGGATTTGTTGAATCTAGATAATAGGCATATGAGCATTCTTAATACACTTCTTTCAGCTTTGGTGCATGTTTGAAATATTTCAAAATAAAAATTTAGGGGACAATCAAGTGTGGAGTAGATGGCCAAGTAGAGTTACTCATTTTTGGTTAGTATACAACATACACTGAAACATTAGACACATGTAAGTGACTATATAAGGAAAACCATGTACTACATCACAGAGGAACTGGCCTTTGACAGCATCCTCAGAAGCAGACTAGAGTGGAAAAGATACCATTTTCACCCTATTGTTGGGAAGCTAACGTAGACTTGATCAGTACACTTTCAGCTCTGATCTAATAATTTGAATTTCAGGACCACTATATAATACATTTGCATTGTGAAATATTTAAAATGTTTAAAAGATTTAAAAAATGAACATACCATCAGAAAACTTATAGAATAATATCAAAAGAGTATCAAATTATATCAAATTGTCTCCCACACTCCTTCAGGTCAGTCATACCATCTCTAATTGCCATTGACCTTCACTTAAACTGTACAACCAGGGTGGGGGGAAGTATGATTTAAGTAAGAACATAAAAAATAAAAGATAACTTACATGATGATGATAAACAAACTACCACAATTATATTTTACATAAGCCTTTCTACCTGAGTAATTCCCTTTGAAAAATGAGCATAACGGAATCAGGAAATTACAAATTACATGACATACTTACTTTATAAAGATAATCAAATGGAATTAAAATAAAAATTATGTTTCTATAGACTGGGAAGACAACCTTATACACCTTCCTTCCTTTCCTATAGCAAGTTGTGCATTCATTGAAAAAGAGATTTTCCTGACCCCATTTTCACTGGGCTACTTTCTCTACAAATAGTAAAGGTCTAGTTATTATTAGCAGTACCCAGTAGACCTACAGGTGAAAAGATTATTGAATATGGCATACATTTTGTTAGGAAAAGGCACTAGAAAGAAAAATACAGCTGCAAGTTTGTTATAAAAGTATGCTTTTGCTTAAAGGTAAATTGCAAAAAATTTTTCTTCTCTATTTTAATTAGGCAATCCCAGGCATATTTTATGTGCACAATACTTCAAATGGTGAGGAAAACGAGTGTAATTTAGCAACTAATAGTTTTTAAAATAGCCTTTTAAGATATTTTTTTGTTGGTCTCTTGAAGTTCTACCAGCTGGCTTGCAATTACAGAAATGCTATAGAACGTATCACTCTGGGACAGAGGAATTACTGGAAACTTTAGTGGAGTAGGATCAAAGGCTGACAAGGGGCTCTACTTAGAAGATAAAGAAAGTACAATAGGGTAGTGAAAAGTTTTATTTGAGATCATTTCCTTATTTCTCAAAGACTGAATAAAACTTGTGAAACATCAGCAATCCACTTTCCTCTGACCTGAACTTCTTTAAGCCAACTGCTGTAGTTTAATAGTTTGATTTGTTGGGAGGAAAAAAAAAAAAAAAAAAAAAAGAAAGGGAAGAAGAAAAGAGAAATAAGCTGGTTTTGTTATATCAATTATGTAGTCATGTCAGGATATGGAGTCCCTTATCCAAATGTGCTTTTAGTTACAGAATACTTATATCACATATGTCATATATTTATAATTATTATAATAATATAAATAGAATTTGTATTAATAAAAGTATTAATGCAAATAAAATTTACATTAAGATAATACAAATTTTAAAAGATAATACAAATATTTCTATAGATAGAAATTGGCTAAGGTAAGATATGTATTATATAACCTTTAATCTACTCAGTCATAACATAAGATTTAATGACATTTTTTACTGATAAATTAGAAAACTTTGGTGGACCTCCCTTTCCTTTCCTCTCTGATTTATTTTCCAAGCACCTACTGAAAGGTATCAACTCCATTCTAAAATGGATCTATTTATTATATAGACTAAATATCCTATTCCTGTTTTCATCACTCTCTTCAGCATATTCAAGAACATTCTCTCTTAAGCACTTTAATAGATATTTACGTAAATATCTTTAGTAGCAGAAAACAAAAATAAGAAAAAAAAAAAACAAAGCATCTTTTCACTTCTAATGTGTCCTAATTCTAGGTTTCACTTCTGTTCTTTCATGTTAGCAAACTAGAGCTTAGAGAGCAAATTCTACACCTCCTGTCACTGTGTATTCAACACCCACTATTTATTTACTCATTGATTCATACTTCAGTTCTATTAATCTACTGAACTTCAGTTGTCGAGGCCATTAATGACACTCATATTAGTAAATATGCTAAACATATATGTTTTTTTCTTAATGAAACTCAGAAGTATTTTTCATTGTTGACTATTGCCTCCCCACATCAGAGTTTTCTTTTCTATTGGCTTTCTTGACACTAGTCTATTTCTCTGGCGCTTTCTTCTCAGTATTTCTTGAGTGCCATAAGCTGCACTAAAATGCTAAATGTTGATTTTCCCAGAGTCTTTTGCCTTATCTCATTTCTCTTCATTCTTTAACTACCCTTCTTGTCAGGGTGATCCATTCCATGAACCTACCTTCTATATGCTAATAACCACAAATCTACATTTCAAACTCATCTCTATTTCTCAAGTTCAACAAACATATATCCTGGTTTTTGGCCTTTGAGAGCCATATAGCACCTCTGATCACAGCATAAAACAAATTCATTGTCCTTGTTTCTCAGAAATAATTTTCCAGTATACCTTGTTTTAGAGGTGAGTACTAGAATTTACCACTGTTCCTGGCACAGACATTCATACTGTTTTTATCTCCCCTTACACCTATGTTATTGTCTCTGCCATCAAAGTCTTATATTTATTCTCTGGCTATACACCTAATTCCTTGAATATCTGGCTTTCTAGCTTAGTCCATTCCAACTGCTATAACAAAAATGCCTGTTAACAATAAATGCAGTTCTGAAAGCTAAGAGTCCAACACTTAAGCACTGTCAGATTCTGTGTCTGGGGAGTGCGAGGAGGCTGAGCTTGCTTCCAGGTTCATAAGCAACTGTCCTTTTACTGTGTACTCACACAGAAGGGACAGCTCTTGAGGATCTCTTATCCTATTCACTAATCCTATTCACGAGGGCTCCACATTCATGACCTAATCATCTTCCAAAGGCCTCCCCTCCAAATATTATCACACTAGGGATTATGATTTCAACATATTAATTTTGGAGGGATATAACTATTCAGTCTATAGTACTAGCTCAGAGTGTCTCCTAATGCTTTGATCTAGAAATCATCATAGGACATATCGGATGGCCATATAACACTATAGCTTCACTGTTCTTATTTTGACTCTGAGGCAATTATCAGAAAACAAATTTTGAAAATTTGTGTTAAGAAATGTGAGCCTTTCAATCTGATTCTTTTCTTCACCCTCAAGGAAATGTACAGAAACCTGTGAAAACCTATTTTATCTTACGGCTTGATGGGGAGAGAGGACTAGTGGAACAGATGACAGCCTGGTAAACTGCTTCTTTCTCAAAGAGTCTAAAGTAAAATTTTCTGTAGTACATGTAATCTACATAGAGCTTTTCTCAAATTTACCATTCAGAGAAAATAATTGTAGAAAATAATGAGCTAATAACCTACTCACTGAAGGAGTTTGGCGCCCACATCAATAATTTTCTTTATTTAAAAAAATCTATTAATCAGGTACTTAAGAGCTGAAGAGGTTAAATAGCCAAAAAGAAGGATGATAATTCCCTACTTTTTTTAGAGGAGAAAAAGATAATTTAAGAAATGAGATATTTAACACTTTTTTGAATTAGTATTCTCAGGTAGAATTAAAAATTGAAGGACACTTTTGTGTCTCAGTTGGTTAAGTGTCTGCTTTTGGCTCAGGTCATGATCCTGGGGTCCTGGGAACAAGTTCAACATCAGGCTCCTTGCTCAGCAGGGAGCCTGTTTCTCCCTCTCCTCGCCCCTCCCCTGCTTGCTCAGGTGACAAATAAATAAATAAAATCTTAAAAAAATAGAACTGAAAATCTATTGCAGTTTGCAATGAAAATATATTGAAGAATAGCTCTTTTAGTTCTTATATATTCAACATATTTTACCTCCCCAAAATAATTGATATAATGATTAAAAAATAAAGTTAACTAAATACCCTAAAGCATAATGTAATCAATAAATTTTTAGTAAATATTCAAAAACAGTTAAAAGTTTCCTAATTTTCTAAAACTGTAATTCCTTAATAAGGCATAACTTTTTCTTTTCTTTTTCTTTTTCTTTTTTTTTTTAAATCTGTGTAGTTTAGTGCCTAGCTCATCTCCCACCAGGGTGCACTCCTTGAATCTGTGCTCTAGCCAAACCAACGTTCTTTTATCCAGATAACGCTCTTTCCAAGAAGATTTACAGATGCTCCACTTGGAAAGTAGTTTAAGAATTTTTCTTTCAGGTTATCTCCTACTTATATTTCTGATTGCAGCTTATGTTTCCCTTCCTTCAAAAATAAAACCTCGCTTTTATGAGTTTGGCTGCTAAAACACTTAGCTTATCTCATAAAAGTAGAAAAATGCTCTATGACTATCTAATTTCACTTACTATGTCCTCTAGGTTCATCATCTATGTTGTAGAATATTACAAGCTTTTCCTCTTTTATGGCTGAATAATATCCCATTGTGCATATATAACTCATAGAAATTTAAAATATAGTGGTGTTTATCAGGAGTCCTGGGGGAGGGAGAATTGGGAAGTAACTATCAATAGAATAGGTAAGGAGTTTTACTCATGCAAGATGAAAAAATTCTAGAGATCTGCTGTATAATTTTATACATACAATTAACAACATTCTATGCACTTAAAATTTTGTTGAGAGATTTCATGTGATGTGTTCTTACAATAATAATAAAAAATGTTTGGGGGCACCTGGGTGGCTCAGTGGGTTAAGCCTCTGCCTTCAACTCAGGTCATGATCCCAAGGTCCTGGGATCGAGCCCCGCATCAGGCTCTCTGCTCAGCGGTGAGCCTGCTTCCTCCTCTCTCTCTGCCTGCTTCTCTGTGATCTCTGTCTGTCAAGTAAATAAATAAAATCTAAAATAATAATAATAATAATAATAATAAATGTTCAAGAAAATGAACCATGAATTTGGTCAGCAAAATAGATATATGAAGAAACTGAAATATTTTTATCATTAAAAAAATAATATCTAAGCTTAGGAGGAGAAAAAAAAGGCAGAAAGAAAACTATCGCCCTCGCCCCGCAAGGACGACAAGAACCCTGGTTCGGATGCATCTTCTCTCTCTTCTCTCTCTTTATTTCTGCAAGTCTACACACTTATATACGCTTACATGACCAATCAGCAAGCAGGGTACAGGAGGGAGCGAATCAGGCTGTGCACCTAAACGAACAACTTCGCTAGCAACCAATGCTGTTTACTTCCTCTTTGGGCGTTCCGCTTAGTCTCACGAGGCAATCCTAACCTGGCAACTAGCCAGGCGCCATCTTTTAATGGTGGAGGCTGCCCTGGCCAGGGGCCTGCCTCCGACATCTCCCCCTTTTTTCTTTTATGGCAGGGATCGTGCCTGTCTTAGGTTGTCAGTGGCGGGGAATATCCTTACCCGTCATCAGATGGCAGATATCAATGATCTGCGTCCTGTCTTAGGTTGGTATATTTCCCCCACCAATCTTACCCGTCGTTGACTACCGATCCAGCCACACTTGGGGGGGATGTTCCAGCCTTGATGGCTAACAAGGCCTGCACCATGGCTTGCTGTTGCCTAGGTTGTTGTCGCCTTCAAATTTGCAGTTTCCTTACTAGCAGAATCAAGCCCACTATGAGGATTGTCATCAGACCAATTACGCTAGCCCATTGTTTCATAAAAGTTAACACATCTTGCAATGTTTTGATTATCTCTGGGAGGGTTGCAAGCTCAACTCTGGTGTTATTTATCCTTGTTATGCCTAGTAGCAGGTGCTGAGTATAGTTTTGGAATTCTGCGGACTAATTCCCCCGCAAGTATTGGGAGAGCTGTCAGGAGACATTCTGTTAGTCACTCATATTAGTATAGGCTATGGGAGTTACACAAATTGCCAGGAAGGGTACTATACATCCCAGTCCCAATAGGGCCCCCCATATGTCCACTTGTTCTTGAATCAAATCCACTCTCTGGTTGACTATCAGGATTCCTGCTTGCAGATGTGCATTGATCTGAGTCTGTGTTTGAAGGGCAGCCGTTGTTCCTTCTGCAAGGGTGTTCACAGCTTCCACAGTGGGTATAGTTGCAGCAAGCGAGACTGCTGCTGCCGTGGCAGCTGCTGTAGATATAGCCAATGCTGTCACAACCGCGGCTGTGATACCAAAATCTCTCTTCTTTCTGGATAGCACCACCGGTAACTTGTCCTCTGGAATGGAAACTGGGATAGGAACATGGGGAGGGATACGCATAATCACAGCCAGCTTGAAGGCCGTGACATTCCAGCACTGGGAAAGATAGCAATTCTTAGTGCAATTCAATGTATCATTCAGCTCGCTAGCATTTGTTACGAGGAAAAGGAATGGTGGCCAGACGCATATGGGAGTGGGCTGATAAGTAATATTATTGGGACAAGACACAATAACTGTTGTCTCAAAGGTACTAGAGTCATTTTGTTTATAAGAACAGTTGAGGAATTTGCCACCAATTAACATGGACACTGCTGAGATATCAGTACATGCTCCTAGCAAGTTACAGACCTGCCATGCATCAAAGGGAGAGGAAGGAATATGAGAGAAGAGTTAGTCACTGGTAAAGGATATAGCCATGCTTTAACCACTGCTCACAGCTCTCTGGCTTGAGTCGGCCACAGGAGGTGTAGCATCCCCAGAGTTATCATCAGCATCTTCAGCATCATTACTGGTGTTTGGAGGCAAGGCTGCACACACCAGCCGCTCTGGGATCCAAATTGGAGCCTCCTTTTCCTGTGGAAAAACACATACAGACCCCCTACTCCATACTAACACTGGATCTAGTCCATTCCACTTTCCTGTGAGGATGTCCATCCAAAGTACTAAAGGCTTAGGGGAAGCAGCAGCATCACTTGCATGTCTGTCTGCAGCTGATTTACCCGTTTTGTCCAATGTTAAAAAATTCAAAATAAAGAGAATGGTGTTGAGATTATCTTTAGGGGACCTGAAGGTGTCCCCTATTCCCCCTTTTTGTTTATAAAGCGCATTTTTTATTGTAAGATGCGCGGGCTCCACAACACCCTGTCCTTGTGGGTTATAGGGTATTCCATGTTATCAAGTGAATGTCAAGTTGTTGTAGGAAGGCTTTAAAGGGTTGTGAGGTGTAGGCTGGACCATTATCTGTCTTTAATTGGTGTGGCTTTCCCCATGCTGGGAAAGCCTGTAGGCAATGGGCGATAACATCTCTGGATGGATTCCCCCCCCCCATATGCACTGAGGTGAAAATTATTCCAGAGCAGGTATCTACAGACATGAACATATCTTAACTTTCCAAATTCTGAAACATGTGTGACATCCATTTGCCATATATGATTAGGTAACAAACCCTTAGGATTAACCCCCAAGGACGGTGCAGGTAGTAAGATCACGCAATTTCTGCAGGAGATTATTATGTCCCCTGCCTGTGCTTTTGTTATGTTAAATTTGAGGTAAAGAGTTAAAGCATCCTGTTTCTTCAAATCCTCCCCTAAGTGGTCCCATTGAGGTATGTTTAGCAAGCCTTCATCTAGGAACCATGGAGCCGCCTTTTCCACTGTATTCAAAAAGGCCCGAGCAGTTTTTGCTTTTACGTGGACGTTAAAGACTCGCGGCTAAATTCTGGCTCTAAGGCCTCCCGCTTCTTATTGCGGACTTGTACAAGTTAATCCCGGCTCTAAAGCCGCCCTGCTTCTTACTGCGGACTCGCTAAATCCCGGCTCTAAGGCCGCCCCGCTTCTTATTGCAGACTTGTACAAGATTCCCACCACTTTGATCATGGTCCCTTCCCCGCTTACCTGCGGTTTCGATGAGAAAATCCCGGCTCTATGGCCGCCCCGCTTCTTGTTGCGGTCTTGTACAAGTTTCCCACCACCTTTGTCATGGTTTTACCCCGCTTACCTGTGGACTTCTCCCTTGCACGGTTTTTCTATTTTTACTCCCCACTTTACCGCGGAATTCCCACTTTTGAACGTGGCTAATGTCCCCACTTACCTGCGGACCTTTACTCCCCGCTTTCCTGCGGATTACCTTGCAAGATTCCTTTATTTAGTTCCCGGGTGCCGGCGCCATTTATCGCCCTCACCCTGCAAGGATGACAAGAACCCTGGTTCAGATGCATCTTCTCTCTCTTCTCTCTCTTTATTTCCACAAGTCTACACACTTATATATGCTTACATGACCAATCAGTGAGCAGGGTACAGGAGGGAGCGAATCAGGCTGTGCACCTAAACGAACAACTTCGCTAGCAACCAATGCTGTTTACTTCCTCTTTGGGCGTTCAGCTTAGTCCCACGAGGCAATCCTAACCTGGCAACTAGCCAGGCGCCATCTTTTAATGGCGGAGGCCGCCCTGGCCAGGGGCCTGCCTCCGACAGAAAACAGTGATCTTCTTATGACATATGGCCCTAATATAAACTTTCATGAGACCATGAGAACTATTCCCTCTTGCGACAGGTACCATTCCATGTTTGTTTGAAGATAATCATAGTTTAGAGTTTAAGGGCAAAGTCTCTGAAGTTAAACTGGCTTAGTTCAAATCCTGGTTCTGCCACCAACTCTATAAACTTGAGCAATTCACTTGATTTCTTCTTCTCTGTTTCCACATTTGTAACATGAATACATTAATAAGATCTATGTCATACAGTTGTTAGTTATGAAAGTAATATATATATAAAGTGATTATAGTCAGGTCTAGCATACAGTAAGTGCTCAATAAGTGCTAATTACTACTTTTAAAAAATAATTACCTTTTATATCTATACAAAGCATATATAATACATATTAATATAATATACTTTTATATTACATATAAAACATATTTTATATATATTTTGAAATATGTATATTCCATTCATTTGATTCTAAGAAATATGAGAACAAAGATAAAGTTTTCCTTGGCACATATGTTATGCTATGTTATATTTGGATATTTTGATTACTATTAAAAAATTAATCACTGTTGTCTTGAAAATTTTTAAAAGTTCATTTTGAGTTTAGAAAGTCAAGAGGATAGTGCAAAATGGTGACACTGAAGGATAATGAACATCTCCCACAGATGGACAAAATGTACAACTACATATGCAGCAATTCCCTCTGAAAGAAATCTAGAAACTGTCTGAATGATTCCTATACTTCGGGCAATGGGAAATATATCAAAATCCAAACAGGTAAGGATGGTTGAGACACACTTTTGCCATAAATACTACTCTCATCATAGTTTCATATAATCAGAAGAAAACCCCCAATCTTGGTTTTTTTTCTGAGGAGCAAAGGTTTAGAACATATATTCATCACCCCAAATTTTGAGATTTCCATCTGAGGGACAAGCCCCTAACACACTTAGTTCTGAAAGCCTGTGGGGCTTGCCTACATGAGACCCATAGACTACAGCAAACAAGAAGCAGTTCCTAATGAGCAAATGAGACCTTACTGTGACTGCCCTTCCCTAGGGTTCAATGTAGAGGGAGTAAGCCAAAAGACACCCATCTCTCAATATTTCCCTGAAAGAGGTCTCACTACATACTTTATAAGCTACTGTGTAAAGGTTCAGCTTCTAGTTTAACATGCAACTAGGGGCTGGCTGTGATCCTCCCTAGAACCCAGGGAAGCCAATCGATACTTTCATTAATGGATAGATCATTCAGAACAGATACTATCCCTAGTGAAGTCTACCAAACATTTAAAGAAGAATTAATACCAATCCTTTTCAAAACCCCTTCAAAAAACAAAAAGGACGATGGGACGCCTGGGTGGCTCAGTTGGTTAAGCAGCTGCCTTCGGCTCAGGTCATGATCCCAGCGTCCTGGGATCGAGTCCCACATCGGGCTCCTTGCTCCGCAGGGAGCCTGCTTCTCCCTCTGACTCTGCCTTCCACTCTGTCTGCCTGTGCTCGCTCTCGCTCGCTCTCTCTCTGACAAATAAATAAATAAAATCTTTAAAACAAACAAACAAAAAAACAAAAAGGACGAATACTTCCATTCACTGAAACCAAAATGAGACAAAGACACTATAAAAAAAGAAGAAATGAAAAAGAAATTTATAGGCCAATATCCCTAAAGAAAATAGATGCAAAAAATGCCCAACAAAATATTAGCAAACCAAAGTCAACAATACATTAAAAGGATCATACATCATGATCATTTTGGATTTATTCCACAGATACAAGTATGTTTCAACATATGAAAGCCAATACATGTGATATACTGCATTAAAAATGAGTAATAAAAATCATATGACCACCTCAAAAGATGTAGAATAAGCATTTGACAAAATTTAGCATCCTTTCATGATTAAAAACTCTGAACAAACTGGTTATAGAAGGTATGTACCTCAATATACTTAAAGTTATATGTGATAAACCACTATTCACATCACACTCAATGGTGAAAACTTTAGAACAAAACAATGCAAATCAAAACTAAAATGAGATATCACCTCATACCTATTAGGATGTCTATTATTTAAAATTTTTTTTAAAAAAAGATAACAAATGCTGGCAAGGATGTGAAGAAAAGCAGCCCAGATGGAAATATGAACTGATACACCCACTATGGAACACAGTATGAGGACTCCTAAAAAAATTAACAATATACTACTATATGACCCAGCATTCCCTCTTCTGGATATATACCAAAAGGAAATGAATCACTATCTTGAAGAGACAGATGTACTCCCATGTTCACTGCAATATTATTCACAATAGCCAAGGTATGAAAGCAAACTAAACGTCCATGGAAGGATGAATGGAAAAAGATGTGGTATGTATATATGCAAAGGAATATTATTCCACTTAAACAATAACACCATCACCACACACACACATACACACACACACACACACACACAACCAAAGAAATTTGCCGTTTGCACCAACATGGATACACCTGGAAGGAATTGTGGTTAAGTGAAATAAGCCAAAGAAAAATACTGCATGGTATCACTTACTTGTGGAATTAAAAAAAAAAAAATTAAACTAACAGAAACGGAATAGAATGGTGGTTTTCAATGACTGAGGGATGGGGGAATAGGGAGAGGCCGGCGAAAGCGTACAGACTTTCAGTTAGAGAATAAATAAGGTCTGAGGAACTAATGCATACCATGGAGATTATAATAGATAATACTGTATTATATGATTGTAATTTGCTAAGAGAATAAAACTTAAGCGTTAAAAATGAGAAAAAATTGGAAGTCAAGTGAGAGAGTTTTTAGAGAAAATTGAGAAAAAGGAAGCAACTGGAACAAATAGTATGATGAAATTAGCTTTTATATTTATTTACCAGTACTTTGCTGTCCAGTTCCAATACTGGATTTCTTTGGATGTTATTCTTTCTAAGACTCTAGAAACTGTCCACCACACAATATCTTGAAATTTTCAATGTAGCTTAATTATTAACTTTAATTGAATAATTTTTTTAAAAAGTTTGTCTTAATTCTTGTCACTTAAAAGTTCAAAGATTGTTATCAGTATTAGCAAATAAAGTTGTTGGGCTTTTTTCTTTTATCTCCCCCTGACCTTCACAATGAAAGCATCATTATCATCATCATTATCATTTGATCACATGAAGGCTACTGATTGCATATTGGTCCACCAGCTTGACTATTTACATCTACCTGAAGAAAAAAGACTGAGCTTCATTCTCTGAAGCCACCAGAGAATACATATCACATCCCATGGACCAGAGGAAGACTACAAATAAGCTGACAAAATGCTGTGATCATGGAACTGAGATTTTAAAAGCCGATCAAGGTCCACTGCTATTCTTGGGGCGAGGTAATCCTACTAAAATCATATGACTCAGTAGAAAGGTAGGCTGAAAGCTTAGTAGACAACCAATAAATCTCATTATGCCCCAAGACCACAGCACAATTCTTAGCTTACAGAAGACAATCCTTCTGGGTGTATTAAATAATGGCAAATATAGAATATAGAATAATAACAGTATCATTATAAAGTACATATCATCTATGAACCTTACATATATTGATGTTATTTATTTCTCGTAAACATCCTGTTATTTAGATATTCGTCTTCTTAATTTATAGACAAGAGAATAAAGCCACCAAGAAGGTAGGTAATTTGCCTAAAAATTCACAACTCTTAAGTGGCAGTTTTCAAACGCAAGCAGTAAGGCCTATAATCCTTTTTCATAAACAAACCCTTACTGCTTACATAGAATAAAATTTGAAGGGTAGTCTCCCAGTTTCAATTTCCTCTACAGATATAATCTACTGAACAAAAAATTAAGTGTTTCCAAAGAGGGAAGTTCTTAAATAAATATAATAAAAACTTGCTATATTACACTTCGAAACCACTAAAATCTGTACATACACACATGAGAATACCATGGGCTTTTCCATTCTTGAACTTTTAGGTGCACCTATTCTGTCACACGGAACATTCTTCTTCTCCTTGGACCAGCATTAACTTCTATTTTTGTGTCTCTGTGAGCATAGGTTGGGTTACACCATCAGTCATGGTTCTCATGTTTAGTTAATCATGGTTTCGTTAGCACTTACATCAGTGCAGACTTAAGCTGCACTATAAAACTGCAAAATGCAACTGAATCTTCTGTTTTGTGAATGGATTTTTACCATGAGTTATATGGCTGATATTAAATTTTGATCATTTTTGAAAACTTGGTAAAGAATAAAGGGCATAGGCCAGATCTCCTTTGCCACTAATACAGGTAGTTCATTTAATACTAAAATATTCATGGGGCATCTGGGTGGCTCAGTGAGTTAAAGCCTCTGCCTTCGGCTCAGGTCATGATCCCAGAGTCCTGGGATCAAGCCCCCCCTTTGGGCTCTCTGCTCAGTGGGAAGCCTGCTTCCTCCTCTCTCCCTGCCTGCCTCTCTGCCTACTTGTGATCTCTCTCTCTCTGTCAAATAAATAAATAAAATCTTAAAAAAATAAAATAAGATAAAAATAAATAAAAATAGAATATTCATAACACTTAGTAATTCATAAGACCTGAATTGTTATATGAATATAGAACTACTTCACTTAAACAGATGGACCAATCTTATCTGTGAAACTTACTTAATTTTGCAATACGTTTTGTGTGATGCGATTGCTTTTTAGATATTGATAAGTATAAGAAGCAATAAACTTTAATTTGAATTTAGTTTTAAAAATTTTTATTGTGAATAAATGTAGTTTTGGGAATGATAAAACACATGTTTCTCTTTATGCCATTAATGATTCTTTGCATTGTGTCTAAGTGAGAATCATAGACATTTGTAAATGTTTACTAGAAAGCTATCATAAGATGATTTTATTCTAAACAAAATTTGCCTACCATTCAGTTGGTAGTCAATCTTTTAAATATTTTAAAAATCTAAATCAATATTTTTCAATCATAAATATTGACTTAGATTTAAAAAGTCTTAAAATAATTTTTGAGTTTGCTTGATTCTGCATATTCATTCAATGTACTCAATAGTTAAAACAGGTATATTTTTGTTATTCCAGGGATGGCTACATAGATTCTCTGTGCTATATTTCTTTTTAGTTTTATCTAAAAATATAAGGTTCAATGTCTATCATATAGCAGTGAGCTATTTTAATCTGATTTTGATTACAGTTTATTCTAGGTATATCTATAATCCAAGACACACTCACATTGCAAAAGGAAGAATGATTAATGTATTGTGATTCACATATTTGACAGACTACATACATTCAATAAATGCATATATCAATATACATATCATAAATTTATTTAGTGAACATTTCTATGTTTATGATGTCTAGGAAGTATTCTAAATGCTCTGAAAATACTAATTCATTTAATCTTTATAACAAGACCATGATGTAGACAATGATTTTAGGGATAAAAAAATAGACACCAAAGGATATTAAGTAACTACCACAGCAGTTCAGCAGGCATAGTGAAAGGCCCAGAAATCAAACCTATATTCTAGTTCCAGAATCTATGCTTTTAAAAAGCCTCATCACTATGTTGCCTCTGAGCTGGGTTAAAATATTTGAGACAAATCATTTTAGATTCTTAGTTCCTAGTCTATTTTTTAATCTCCAGTGTCTTCGTGTGCTAAATAAAGAAAATGAGTTGAGATTTTATTTAAGATCTTACCTATGTGTATTGATCTACAATTTAACTTCTTTTGGTTTTATTCTTATTGGTGCATGGTGGTTTCAGTGTCAAGAAAGGATCTCCTCTTTTTAAACTCTTTTTATCTCTTTTTAACTCCTTTATCTCCTTTTAAAATCCACTTTATCTAACTGCAACTGATACTAGGTCCCACCTTGGGAAGGATCAAGGCACAGAAACCTAATTCCATCCTTTTCAGAGTAAAATTATACTTGTGTGTTTATTTCCTTTTTGTTTCTCGTTTTGGGGTGTAAACACTAATTGGACAAAATTATGATGAGACCCTGTGAAAATAGGCTTATGAGTGCCAAAGGGATCCCCACTTTATCTTCCCAGCTCTGCTTAAGATGCCAAGGTGTTGCATTTGGGACTTAGCACCAAATCCTCCTTAATGACAAATTATAAATTTGCTTCCTCTAGAGCCTTCTGTTAATAATGTATGTCAATGGCAAACATTGGTTCAAACTCCAGGTGTTTATGATCCCAGGTAACTTTCTTTTCATAACTTGCATCTGATTACATATATCCTACTTGTTAATCACGACACTTGGGATTTACACATAATCAACAACAGCAAACAAAAAAAAAAATCTTAGTCATTTATGTGAGTAAATCACAGAGTAAAATTAATGAAACAAAGGTTAGATCACTTTACAATAAATGATTTTAAAAGCCAAATTTCTGTATGATAAAAAAAAAACATTTTTTTTAGTTCTGTATATACACCCCATTTACTTAAAGAGTAATGTAACAGATCATAGTACAGTAAAGAAAAGCTTGGATTTTCACTATAATATAATATATTTAAGAAATAATCCAAAACATATTATTACAATAATTATTTGTTAAGTAAACACAAGAAATTTAATGCAATACAATATTGGTTGTTAGGTCTATTCAAACGCCTCAAATATTTCAAAGCTGTATTTACTTTTTAGGTAAAATGTAATGACAAAAGAAATAACCTCACTTGTAGAGGTTATTTTAGGCAGCCTGCAGGGGGCAGCAACAATGGCAATGAATCAGGTCATTGTGGCTTTGTAAAAGCTGTTAATAGTATCAGAACAAAAAGATAAAAAGATACAAGTGGACCAATAAAAGAGATTGGCTACCCTGTCAGTCTCTTCCTCAGAACCCTGGAACAACTGAGACACGCTCAGTGTTACTTGCATTAAGTTCAGTAGGCAAGGAATTGCTGGGGTCTTAACATCATAGACCCATGTATCTGCACTATAGTGACAGGCATCAATAGAAACAGTTTTCTGTATGTTTGTTCCCATATATCTCCTTACACCTCTTACCCCACCAGCTCACTCTTATCTCATAGGCTCTGCTTGCTCAGATTGTCAGCTTTCTCCTAAACTTGGCTTGCCGTGATCACCTTATTGACCATATTACTCACATGGTTTTTCTCTGTGCATCCTTTCTTCTCTAATTTGGGTGTATAAATGCCTTATTCTCTAGTTATTTCACAGTCCATAATCCTGTTAAAGAGAAGCTACTGGCTCAGTGCACATTTCTGAGCCAGGCCTAAAGCAGTGATCCGAATGAAGGCAAGTATGCTATAAAATATGGTCATCAAGGACTTTCCATGGGGAAATCTATATTAGGCAGCTTCGTTAGGAGAGTTTGGGGACATAGTAGTTCACACAATTAATATGTCAAGTTAAACATATACACAGATGTCTTGTGTATATACACACTAAATATATATGCATATGTATATAAATTGCAGTTCTTAAGCAATTCTTACATAAATTCTTTCCTAATTCCTATGCAAGTCCTTTCATATTGGTACTATTATCTACAAAGTATGAAAAAACTCAAGATAATAAAATGACTCATCTAAGTGTAGACAGCTTGTAAACAGCAGAGCAAGTAACTGAATGAAAG
This sequence comes from Mustela putorius furo, assembly GCF_011764305.1. Lineage (NCBI taxonomy): Eukaryota > Metazoa > Chordata > Mammalia > Carnivora > Mustelidae > Mustela > Mustela putorius. The sequence goes on from NW_025421397.1 coordinate 6,807,555, forward strand.
TTTTCTTTGGTTTATACATATCTTTTCCAAAAACAGATGTTTTTCAAACCCAGAGTTCCAAATGTGTTCCACTAAATTTCATGGATCTTATTAGCGGTATAGTTAATCATCACATAGTTATACAGGCTATTTTATGAAATATTATATTTCCTATTTATATGTGTTGTTTGCATAACTGTAGAAATAACGAAAAATGTAGTTGTATAAAGAATTAAAATAAATCACCCATAATAATTAACTCAATGTTAATTATAATAAATAATTTGTTGGTTTTCCTTGTTACATAGGCAGATATAGATATATAATTAAGAAACAAAAGAATGTGTCTAGGCTACTCTTACTTAGAGAGCAAACATGTACTAACAAATACAGCCTCGTGTTGCTACACCATTTCAAAAAAAAATATGTTAATGGATGCACAGCAATTTTTATGTTTAAAGAAGTACTTTCTATAATAAACAAAAACTTCCTATCTTATTCCCAATTTTCTTGGCAGTATTCTCACTGTGTCCCCATAAATTAAAACTATGCACATATCTAAAAATAGTTTTGTTTTATTAAAAAGGTCATAAGAAAGTGGAATTACTTTATCAAATTTCATAAACATTTTAGAGATTATAATGTTTATTATGAAATTGATTTCCCTTAATTTGAACATTATTTATAATCTCATCATTATGATTAAAATATCTAAATAAGATATCTGTCAACTTTAAAGAGCACCATTAGCCTTAAAAAGAAATAAAAAGCCATATCCAGAATTTTGGTAAGAATTACTTAAATGGTGTTGGAACTTAGAAATATTTGACACACTTATTATATCTTAGCTTTATAGCCCCCCCCCAAAAATCTATGTATTCAAGTTTTATTCTATTTTTTAGTTACCACTTTCTCCATATAGGTTGATTATTTGTAAAGTTTATTATAAATTTTCTGTAATTCCATGTACTATAAGACGATAAAGGCATACTGACTTAGGATTGAAAAAAAAAAAGAAATATAAAGAAAGAAACTAAACAATAAAAAATAAATAAAAGTAAAATTAAAAATAAAGTCATGATTGACATTCAAGGTGAAAATTTTTCTCATTTTATGCCCAGACCAATAATATGGATGACTAATTTCATGAATCTTAAAAAATCTCTCAACTTCCTCTGAATTGGAAATTTCTGGGCAATTGTCTCATTATTTAAACTAGTTAAAAAGAAGTAAAAGTAAAGAAGTAAAAACTCAGATGTCTCCTGTAAAAGTCTAGTCTTAGAACCAACAGTGTACTGAGAGTCAATGGGAGCTTATTGTGACATTTTCAATAATTTACTAAAAAACAAACTATGACAAAACAGAGCTAATAAATATTCAAATTTCACCTAAGCATTTTACTACATGTGATTATTATTTCTGTTGTTGAGATATTTATATTCATATTATATACTCATACATTCATTTATATTGTATAAATTACATATATAAACTATACATATGTTTGTATTTATTATATTTTTATGGTGAAAATACTCTACAAAGCTTGTTATTGCAGGGGCGCCTGGGTGGCTCAGTGGTTTAAGGCCTCTGCCTTTGGCTCAGGGTCCTGGGATCTGAGCCCCGCATTGGGCTCTCTGCTCAGCAGGGAACCTGCTTCCCCCTCTCTCTGCTTGCCTCTCTGCTTTCTTGTGATTTCTGACAAATAAATAAATAAAATCTTTACAAAGAAAAAAAAATTCAAAGCTTGTTATTGCACATTACTAATCAATTCTGTATTCTGAGACATCATGTTGGTACCTTGAACCAGCTCAAGGTACCTCAAGTAAGTGTGCCTATTCCATAGAAACCAATAAACACTGAAAATTAAGTCTTTGTTTTCTTTCCCCGGAGAGTAGTTAAACATTTACCAGCACATAGTATACACACACACGCACACACACACGTATTTCCTAATATAATATATGTCATTTAAATATTTAAACATGACATTTAAAACATTTAAACATTTAAACACAAACAAAGATACACATGTTGGAAAAACACATTTAATCAAAATTTGTTATTGGGGTGAAGAATATGAATGAGATATGGATGAAATGGCATGTATAAAAAGTAATAAAATGAAAGAAGGAACTTGCAAGAACCAATGATAATATTGTGCTATGTGCTATCAATTAAAAAATATGAGCAAGTTAATTTTTTCCATCTGCAGTTGAAAGAGAGAATTTTTTTAACTTTTGACAAACATAATACACTTAGTTATAAAACTAGTAGTTTAAATGTTACCTTAAGGATTTAAGGATTTAAACTTATTCCCTGTCTTGTTAATTTTTGCCATTCTAACTGGTATAAGGTGGTATCTCATTGTGGTTTTGATTTGTATTTCCCTGATGGCTAGTGATGTTAAACACTTGTTCATGTGTCTGTTAGCCATTTCTATGTCTTCTTTGGAGAAGTGTCTGTTCATGTCCTCTGTCCATATTGACTGGATTATTTGGGTCTTTTTGGGTGTTGAGTTTGAGAAGTTCTTTATAGATCTTGGATACATACCCTTTATCCATAATGTCATTTGCAAACATCTTCTCCCATTCCGTGCAATGCCTCTTAGTTTTGTTAACGTTTCCTTTGCTGTGCAAAAGGTTTTTATCTTAATGAAGTCCCCAAAAGTTCATTTTTGCTTTTGTTTCCCTTGCCTTTATAGACATGTCTTGAAAGAGGTTGCTGTGTTGGCAAGGATGTGGAGAAACAGTATCGGGGTTCCTCAAGATGTTAAAATTACAGTTATGCTATGACCCAGCATTAAGGAGGGCACATGTGATGAGTGCTGGGCATCATAGGCAACCAATGAATCACTGAACACTACATCAAAAACTAATGATGTTCCATATATGCTGGCTAACTGAACATAATAATAAACAAATTAAAAACGTACTTAAAGTTAACTGGAAGAATGCTTAATGTCCATGATGATTCTGGTTTTAAATACCCATTGTTTCCAAATAACAATGTCTTGAAAGTATAAAACCAGGGCTTTAGTGTGTTTTTGTGCTATTTTCCTCTTTCTTTTAATTCTCCACGGTTCATGGGGTGAAGAAGTAGCAGTGTATGGAAGAAAGGAGATGTCTGATGTGAGAGACTAGAGTAAAACCTCAAGAGATAGGCTACACTATCTTTAAGAAAGGCCTTTGTATTCATTTAGTTATTGTGAAGAAGTGTCTGTACTTTACTAAAAAAAAAAAAAAAAAGAAAAAGAAAAAAATCTATAATCACTGATGTCCCAAGGGAGATATATAGTGAGGATGCACCTATTTAATGTTACGGTTGCCTAGGAAAATGGGAAGAAAACGATGACTACGAGATAAACTTAGATACTGCTGGAAGACTGAAATTACTTTGAAAAAGTAGAAACTTTTACTCCATTGTATGCAAAATTACTAAAGGAAATATAAAATAATTAGTGTTAAATTTTTGGAGAAAGCAAGAAATAAGTTGGCATTAGGTTTCTTGCTATGAGATTCCTAGTTGTTACAGAGTTAACAGTGACATGGTGACCAAATTATAAATCATTTTAAACACTAAAATATTGCAGAGACAGTTCATCCAAACTGAAGAACATGAATTGTATTCTTGAGTGTCTCTTGTATTTCCATACATATATTTAGTGGCCTAAAAACATTACTCTCTTTTAAAAGTCTCAGTAACCTAATTAAAATGCAATTGTTCTTTCATCTTCCAACATAATTGTTTTAAAATCATAAGTAGTTTTAAAAATATAAATTTTAACACATAACATATGGCCATAATATATTTCACAACTTTAAGATAACTTTCACTGTAAGAAATTGAAGAAAAGCATACCAAAATAGCTGCTGTTCCATTGAGAATTTAACCCAAAGCACATGCCTTGGGGACCTGGCTTACAAAGAAATAAAACTATTTGTGTCATATAAGTTTATATGAAGTGATACCTCATAGTTGTTATTCAGTGGAAAGAACACTGAATGTAGAATAAGACCCAGTTTCCAAGTCCTAAGTATGGCACTCACTATGATATGGCTGAGGACTATTAACTTAAACTCTATTTATATCCTGTAGAATGCAAATAAACTTTCTCTTAAGCTTTGTTCAAAGAATCTTATATCTGGCAGCACTTTGTAACATTCTATGATTATTTTACTGATAATAATATATCACTTCTAACACCTCATTAAAGAAACCAAATATATCAAAAAAAAAAAAAAAAAAGGAAAGGAAGCAAGCAAGCAAGCAAGCACATCCTACAACTGGGAATGAGAATTTTGTAATTTCCCACAAATGTATTTTCCAGGAAGATTAAAAATTTATTCTTTTCAATTAATTATTAATATTAATAAGTCAATTCATAAGCTTTGAAAACTCTTGCTAAATAAAAAAAATACTGGAATTCATACTGTAAGATAAAACTCTAATAAAACAAAGACTTTGAATATTGAACATATATTATAAAAATTCTAAATAAAGAACTGCAATCATGCTGCTTAAAATTTTCCTAAAATTCAGTGCAGAATATCCTTTATAGTTAAGGATTAAAAATTTTGACTGTGATTCATAATGGTGAAGATCTTTTTTATTTATTGAGGTAGGCATAATTCTAAAGCTATACCTGTCAAGATGTCAATTCCCTCCTTATTTATTCAAATATTAATCTATGTACTACGCTAAAAGGTTTCTACAGATATGATTAAGATCTCAAATTAACTAAAATTAAGATAAAAAGATTGTCTCATTGGACCTGAGCCAATAAGGTGAACCCAGTAGAAGAAGAGAGTTTTCTGTGGTTACTGGAAAAGGGAAGTGACAGAGAATCAAAACATGAGAAGAATTTGACATATTGTGGCTGGCTTGAAGATGGTGGCATGGGACATATGACATATGACAAAAAATTTGGATATCTTCTAGAAGCTGAGAGTAGCCCATGGATAACAGCAAATAAGAAAACAGAAACCTCTGTCTTAAAACATCATGGAAGTGAATTCTGGTAGCCATCTGAATGGTCTTGGAAATGTTCTTTCCCCAGAGATTCCATATATAATTCCCACCTAGCCAACACTCTGACTTAAGCCATGTAAAACCTAAACAGAGACTCTGTGGAGCTTGCAATGATTTCTGACCTATTGAATTATTAAGTAGTAAGTAATATAATTTTAAGCTGCCAAGTTTGTTGTAATTCAATAAATTCATTCAACAATTGTTTTTGTGTGCCAGCAAAATTTAAGGTGCTATGTTGACTGTTGTGAACAAACAAGCGTTATTCAAATATGAAGGTTGCTCTCTGAAGAATATATATATTAGCTAAAAACATAAAGTACATAAATAAATAACTATATAATAAAAGATAAAGGAATTCCAGAAAATATATGAAGAAAAATGCTATAGATGCATATATTGGTTTGAAAGAAAAAATAAGAGTTGGTGTTTTAAGGTTCTGGAAAAGCAATCATGGTTGGATATGAAGACATTTTTACAAAGATAGTCCAATAAAATTCTAAATTATCTGAGTTTCATACATCAATTGAAAATATTTATTAGTTTTACATTTTTAAACAATAACTATCCTGAAGAGAAAAACAATGCAAAATTGAAATTATGTATGCACTGAATGATCATCTAAGAAATGTGTACATTACTATTTACAAAGAAACCCAGAAATTTTGACAAGTGGCCTCATTAGAGGAGTAGTCCTCAAAGAATAAAAAGTATTATAAAATGGGCTAGAAAGGGAAAAAGTACGTCCCCAGGAAACCAGGTTAAGGATCTTATTTAAATATCATGGCAAGTGAAATTGGCCTTAAATATATGTAGTCAGAGAATAAACAGGAACAGATGACTTTGAGAGATATTACAAGGTTATAAAAAAAAGCAAGGAAAAATAAAAAATATATCTGTGTGTGTGGAAAGGGAAATAAAATATACTGTTTTTGAAATACCAAGTCTAGTATGCAGGAGGCAAAGAATAGCATCATATTAATTCAAATGTAAGCAGATGGGGAAAAGTTTGTTTGCACTATAAAGAATGGGTTGTTTAAAACAACTATTTCAACTTTCAGTGGGTTGTTCAAACAAAGAAGGTGTAGCATACCTATAAAAGTATAGTTTTAAAGTTTTCAGAAATGAAGCTCTTTGAACTTCTCTGGAGTAGTGTCTAAAATTTTTAATTCTATAAGGAATAGAATTCAGTAAAGGTTATCACACTTCTAAAGGAATAGGGAGACAAAAAGTAGGGTTCAGGATTCACAAACATGAAAGAGTTCTGTGAAATATCCAATAGTTTCAACTTGAGTCCTTGAAAGACTACTCTCCAGGAATGAATTCTATCTCAAAATAGAATGGGTCTTAGAAAGAGGAACCTCCCCATATAGATCATCTGATTGGATTAAAATTCCTAATTAAATTATTAGTCAAGAAGTTGAGCAGCCATGATAAGCTTTTTGCAATCTCACAGGGGTGGGGCTATAAAAATTAGAGGCATGCGTTGACCAAGACACAGGAGAATTACATATATATATATAAATCTTGGAAAATTATATATATATATATATATATATATATATATATATATATAATCTTGGAACATTATATATATATATATAAGTACATATATATATATATACACCTTTATATATATATAAAGGTATTTATTATGATGAGCAATGGGTGTTGTATGTAAGTGATGAATCACAAATTCTACTCCTAAAACCAATACTATATTGTATATTAACTAACTAAAATTTAAATAAAAATTTTAAAAAAACACTTAAACCATTAAAAAAAGAAGAAAAAGAAGAAAACGCTGAATACATATGAGTTAAATGAATGAAAAAAATTTAAAGAATATAAAAAATGAACCTAAGGATCTAAGAGATGACTTTAGCATAAAATTAGACACTTCCAGGGGTGTCTGGGTGGCTCATTTGGTTGGGTCGTAATCCCAGAGGCCTGGGATCAATTCCCACATCAGGCTCCTTGCTTGGTGGTGAGCTTGCTTCTCCTTCTCCATCCGCCTGCTTGCCACTCCCCCTGCTTGTGGTCTGTCTCCCATGACTCACTATCTCTCTCTTTGTCAAGTGAATAAATAAAATCATATATATATATATATATATATATATATATATATAATATTTTTTTAAAAATTAAATACTCCCAAAGAGAGGATGAATAAACTGAGATACAGAATGATATACAATGTCTTCAAGGTAGGAGAAGGGAATGAGGAAAAATATAAAACAACATGATATAAACATGGGATGGGATGGGAAATAAATAAAACTGTGTTTTAAAGTTCTTGCATTATCCATGAAGTAGTACAGGTACTAATTTATATTAGACTTTAGATAGTAATGTTTATTATAATATTTAGAGTAAATTTTTTAAAAATAAGGAAATTATATCAACTCAAGATTAGAGGAAAGGGAAGACAATTTACATGCACCACCACACACACACACACACACACACACACACACACACATATATATATATATATATATAATTTTTTTATAAACACATAATGTATTATTAGCCCTAGGGGTACAGGTCTGTGAATCGCCAGGTTTACACACTTCATAGCACTCACCATAGCACATACCCTCCCTGATGTCCATAACCCCTCCACCCTCTCCTTACCCCCTCCCCCTGGCCACCCTCAGATTGTTTTGTGACATTAAGAGTCTTCTATGGTTTGTCTCCCTCCCTATCCCATCTTGTTTCATTTATTCTTTTCCTACCCCCGAAATCCCCCATGTTGCATCACCACTTCCTCATATCAGGGAGATCATATGATAGTTGTCTTTCTCCAATTGACTTACTTCGCTAAGCATAATACCCTCTAGTTCCATCCATGTTGCCACAAATGGCAAGATTTCACTTCTTTTGATGGCCATGCACAACTTCTTGATTTCTTTTTCTTTTCTTTTCTTTTTTTTTTTTAAGATTTTACTTATTTATTTGACAGACAGAGATCACAAGCAGGCAGAGAGGCAGGCAGAGAGAGGCGGGGAAGCAGGCTCCCTGCTGAGAAGAAAGCCCAATGATGCCAAGCTTGATCCCAGGACCCTGAGATCATGACCTGAGCCAAGGACAGAGGCTTAACCCACTGAGCCACCCAGGCACCCCACACTTCTCAACTTCTGATTGATCTTAATTAAATTATTAATTAAATTTCTAATGCCAATTATCTTCTCTCTTTTTCAATTTGATTATTTTAAAATCTCCACATATCATTTCTGAAAAACCCTTGACCTCTCAAAATATTTTGTCACCATTTCATATGTCTTTAATTACATTAAACATCTATACTCTGAACCAGGTTATTTTAGCATCTCCAGTTTCTGCTGAATTCCTCAATGTTATATTTCTGGATTGTATTTTTGTGTTTGGCTGGATTGTCCTCCATTTTTTTCTTGTATTGTGAACTCAAAATTGTTTATCTCGATTAATTGAAATAATGTGTTGCTTATATATAAAGTTCAATCTTTCAACAATTAGTTTGAATAGAAATCAAATTATAGTGTAGTATATTTGAGGAAGTTATTATTAAATAAGTTATTATTAAATAAATTTAAATAAAATATAAAGACATAATGAATAAAAACAAATAAGCAAATATGCACTATTAGTAAAATAAATAAGCTCTAAATTATTATTCTAAAAAATAAGAAATAACGTACATAACGAAATATTCCCTATTTCAAATAAAATATTACTAAAGGCCTATATCATTACTGAATTTTTTCTCCTGATTAATACCAGAGGACTCTGGCTACTAACTAGCCTTCACAGACTCCATGCTTCTGTTTGGTTTCTTTTTACTGTCATAAAATGCTTCTATATTGTTTAGGGCAACTCATGCCCTACTCTCTGGGAATTTACTCTACTATTCAGGCCAATCAAATACCCCAAATAATCAAGCTCAAAAGTGACTTATTATGTCAACATCAATGAGTCAATTGTAATATATTTCAAAAGTACTACTAGGACCCAGTTTTGAAATTATGGTTAAAAACTTCTAATTCACCATCACAGACAGTTGGCTAAATCTCCATTCCAAACATTTCCCTTATCAGACTTCTACTCTTTGGGTCACTATGCACATTTACTAACTGACTCACTTATTATAAACTCCTATTTTGAGACTGGGTAGTAAAGAATTAAGGATGGGGGGAGGAGTCAAGATGGCAGAGAAGTAGCAGGCTGAGATGACATCAGGTAATAGGAGATCAGCTAGATAGCTTAACCAAATCATTCCGAACACCTACAAATCCAACAGGAGAACGAAGAGAAGAAGAGCAACAATTCTAGAAACAGAAAATAGACCACCTTCTGAAAGGACCAGCTGAGAAGTGAATCCAAAGCAACAGGAAGATAGACCATGGGGAGAGGGGCCAGCTCTCAGCAAGAGAGCAAGGGAGCACAAAATAAGGACATTTAAAAGTCGCTCCAGAGGCTAAACAGGGGTGAATCCCACTCAGGGACAGTGTGGCCTCAGGTCCTGTAGGGTCACAGAAGGATCGGGGGTGTCTGAATGCTGCAGAGCTTGCAGGTATTAGAGCAGGGAAGCCAGCTACAGAGAGAGAGTCAAGGAGTGAGCTCTCAACTCGGTGTTATCTTGAACTGTAATCTGTGGCACAGGCCACCGATCTGTGAGTGGAGTCCCCATAAGATCAGGGAAGAACCCCCCTGGAAGAGCTCAGGGATCTGCAGGGTTTGGTGACTCCAGGTGGAGCTGTGTCCCAGAGACAGACACGCTTATCACAGATTGGGTAAGCTCAGAGCATAGCCAGAGGCCAGGGAGACAAGAGTGATTGAGTGCTTTTCTCTAAGGATGCACTGAGAAGTGGGTCCCAGAGCTCTCGACTCCTCTGGGCGGGAGATTGGGAGGCTGCCATTTTCATTTCCAGAACTCTATGGAAAGTGTTCAGGGAAAAAAAAGCTCCTGAAAGTGAAGCCGAGTGGATTACTTAGCCTGGATTACTGGATTACTTAGGGCGGTGCAATTCGTCCCTGGGCAAAGACACTTGAGAATCGCTACAACAGGTCCCTCCCTGAGATGATCAACAGGAAATCCAGGCAAGACCAAGTTTACCTACCAAGGAGAACAGTAGAATTCCAGAGGAGGAGAAAGCAAAGCATGGAATTCATGGCTTTCTCCCCATGATTCTTTAGCCTTGCAAAGTTAATTAAGTTTTTTAACTTATTTTTTCTTCTGTGAATTTTTTTAAACTTTTACCCTTTCTTCTTTTAACATTTTTAACTAGTTTATTTAAAAATACATTTCATTAAAAAAATAATCTTTTTTGAAACTTCATTATTATAGTCATATTTTATCCTTCATTGTATCTAACTTTATTTTTTGTATACACATAAGGTTTTTTCTTCTAAAAATTTGGGGTACAACTTCTTCCAATAGATCAAAATACACCCTAAATCTAGCTCTGGGCTTGTTCTAGTCTCCAACCCGAGCAAATTCTCTCCACTTTCTTTATCTTTATTCTCCCAACCAACTCATCAACTTCTTTTTTAGAAATTAAAAAAAAAATTTTTTTCATCATTATAGTCATATTCCATCCATTCATTGTGTTTACCCTTATATATGTTTTTCATTCTTTAAAATTTTGGGAGATAGTTTCTTCTCAGAGACCAAAATACTCCCCAAATTAAGTGGGTGACCCTGTTCTAGTCACCAGTCTAATATATATATTTTTTTTCCTTTTTTATATTTTTTCTTTATTTGTTTTCTTTTGTTAATTTTTTTTCTGAACTTTTTACTCCCTTTCTCCACCCCCCACGATTTGGGGTCTCTTCTTATTTGGTTAAAGCACATTTTCCTGGGGTCTTTGCCACACTTTTAGTATTTTCTTTGTTCCTTCATATATTCTTATATGGACAAAATGATACGGGAGAAAAACTCACTGAAAAAAAAAAAAAGAAAAGAAAAAAAAAGAAAAAGAAGCAGTACTGAAAGCTAGGGACCTAATCAATACAGACATTGGTAATATGTCAGATCTAGTGTTCAGAATGATGATTCTCAAGGTTCTAGCCGGGCTCAAAAGAGGAATGGAAGATATTAGAGAAACCCTCTCTGGAGATATAAAAGCCCTTTCTGGAGAAATAAAAGAACTAAAATCTAACCAAGTTGAAATTAAAAAAAAAAAAAAAACTATTAAAGAGTTGCAATAAAAAATGGAGGCTCTTACTGCTAGGATAAATGAGGCAGAAGAAAGAATTCATGCTATAGAAGACCAAATGACAGAGAGTAAAGAAGCTGAGCAAAAGAGAGATAAACAACTACTGGACCACGAGGGGAGAATTCGAGAGGTAAGTGATACCATGAGATGAAAGAACATTAGAATAATTGGGATTCCAGAGGAAGAAGAAAGAGAGAGGGGAGCAGAAGGTATAATGGAGAGAATTATTATAAAGCATTTCCCTAATATGGCAAAAGGAACAAGCATCAAAATCCAGGGGGTACAGAGAACTCCCCTCAAAATCAGTAAGAATAGGTCCACACCCCGTCATCTAATAGCAAAAATTTCAAGTCTTAGTGACAAAGAGAAAATCCTGAAAGCAGCCCAGGTCAAGAAGTCTGTAAAAATCAATGGTAAAAAGATTAGATTGGCAGCAGACTTATCCACAGGGACCTGACAGGCCAGAAAGAACTGGCATGATATATTTAGAGCACTAAATGAGAAAAATATGCAGCCAAGAATACTATATCCAGCTAGGCTATCATTGAAAATAGAATGAGAGATTAAAAGCTTCCATGACAAACAAAACCTGAAAAAATTTGCAAACACCAAACCAGCCCTATAGGAAATATTGAAAGGGGTCCTCCAAGCAAAGGAAGAGCCTACAAGTGGTAGATCAGAAAGGAACAGAGACAATATACAGTAATAGTCACCTTTCAGGCAATACAATGGCATTAAATTCATATATCTCAATAGTTAGCCTAAATGTAAATGGGCTAAAGGCCCCAATCAAAAGACACAGGGTATCAGAATGGATAAAAAAACAAAATCCATCAATATGCTGCCTATAAGAAACTCATTTTAGACCCAAAGACACCTCCAAATTTAAAGTGAGGGGGTGGAAAACAATTTACCATGTTAACAGACATTAAAAGAAAGCTCCGGGGCAATCCTTATATCAAATCAATTAGATTTTAAGCCAAAGACTATAATAAGAGATGAGGAAGGACAATATATCATACTCAAAGGGTCTGTCCAACAAGAAGATCTAACAATTTTAAATATCTATGCCCCTAACATAGGAGCAGCCAACTATATAAACCAATTAATAACAGAATCAAAGAAACACATTGACAATAATATAATAATAGTAGGGGACTTTAACACTCCCCTCACTGAAATGGACAGATCATCTAAGCAAAAGGTCAACAAGGAAATAAAGGCCTTAAATGACACACTGGACCACGTGGACATCACAGATATATTCAGAACATTCCATCCCAAAGCAATGGAATACATATTCTTCTCTAGTGCACATGCAACATTCTCCAGAATAGATCACATTCTATACTCAGAAAACCATAAAGTACTCATGAAAGAAATTGAGGAAGACACAAAGAAATGGAAAAAGTTTTATGCTCATGGATTGGAAGAACAAATATTGTGAAAATATCTATGCTACCTAGAGCAATCTACACATTTAATGCAATCCTTATCAAAATCCCATACATTTTTTTCAAAGAAATGGAACAAATAATCTTAACATTTATATGGAACCAGAAAAGACCTCAAGTTGCCAAAGGAATATTGAAAAAGAAAGCCAAAGTTGGTGGCATCACAATTCCGGACTTGAAGCTCTATTACAGAGCTGTCATCATCAAGACAGCATGGTACTGGCACAAAAACAGACACATAGATCAATGGAACAGAATAGAGAGCCCAGAAATAGACCCTCAACTCTATGGTCAACTAATCTTCGACAAAGCAGGAAAGAATGTCCAATGGAAAAAACACAGCCTCTTCAATAAATGGTTTTGGGAAAATTGGACAGCCACATGCAGAAAAATGAAATTGGACCATTTCCTTACACCACACACAGAAACAGACTCAAAATGGATGAAGGACCTCAATGTGAGAAAGGAATCCATTAAAATTCTTGAGGAGAACACAGGCAGCAACCTCTTCAATCTCAGCCACAGCAACTTCTTTCTAAGAACATCACTAAAGGCAAGGGAAGCAAGGGAAAAAATGAACTTTTGGGACTTCATCAAGATCAAAAGTTTTTGCACAGCAAAGGAAACAGTTAACAAAACCAAAAGACAACTGACAGAATGGGAGAAGATATTTGCAAACAACATTGCAGATAAAGGGTTAGTATCCAAAATCTATAAAGAACTTAGCCAACTCAACACTCAAAGAACAAATAATCCAATCAAGAAATGGGCAGAAGACGTGGACAGACAATTCTGCAAAGAAGACATCCAGATGGCCAACAGACACATGAAAAAATGCTCCATATCACTTGGCATCAGGGAAGTAGAAATCAAACCACAATGACATATCCCCTCACACCAGTCAGAAGGGCTAAAATTAACAAGTCAGGAAATGACAGATGCTGGCGAGGATGTGGAAAAAGGGGAACCCTCCTACATTGTTGGTGAGAATGCAAGCTGGTGCAACCACACTGGTAAACAGCATGGAGGCTCCTCAAAAAGTTGAAAATACAGCTACCCTATGACCCAGCAAGTGCACTATTAGGTATTTACCCTAAAGATACAAACGTAGTGATCTGAAGGGGCACATGCACGCGAATGTTTATTGCAGCAATGTCCACAATAGCCAAACTATGGAAAGAACCTAGATATCCATCAACAGATGAATGGATAAAGAAGAGGTGGTATATACAATGGAATACTATGCAGCCATCAAAAGAAATGAAATCTTGCCATTTACGATGATGTGGATGGAACTAGAGGGTATTATGGTTAGTGAAATAAGTCAATCGGAAAAAGACAACTATCATACGATCTCCCTGATATGAGGAAGTGGAGATGCAACATGGGGGGTTAGGGGGTAGGAGAAGAATAAATGAAACAAGATGGGATTGGGAGGGAGACAAACCATAAGTGACTCTTAATCTCACAAAACAAACTGAGGGTTGCTGGGGGGAGGGGGAGAGGGAGAGCGGGTGGGGTTATGGACAATGGGGAGGGTATGTGCTATGGTGAGTGCTACAAAGTGTGCAAACCTGGTGATTCACAGACCTGTACCCCTGGGGATAAAAAAAATTAAAAATATATTTAAAAAAAAGAATTAAGGGCAGACATTCTACCTTGGAAATCATGAAATAGTAAATTAGTCATCAGAAGGTCTGACAAAATGTAGCTATTCCTACCCAACTTTCGATCTACTCATTTGTCTGTCTGTCTTCCTATCTATCTTTCTATCATCTATCTATCCATTTATTCATCCATCCATGCACTGCCCCCTACAGCTCACACTTGATAGTTACACTGTCCTTATTTACAAAACCCTGTGTAATCCTGAGAGGCAGCCTTGCATGGTTGGGAGCTGTATGCAACAAATAATTCAGTCTTTCATCTGTTCAAGTGTCACTGTATTATATTTCACTATGAAATTAATCTTTAAATCTTATAAAACACACAACAGACACGACAGTGGTAACTCTTATAAAGTACCTGAACTACATATGAAACAGTATGGTGTTATCTGAAGGTGGATTTATTTCCAAATTTATAGAGTAAATCCTAAAAGAAATACTAATTTCTAAAAAATAAGTATAAGTATCAAGGAGGAAACAAAGTGGAATCAAATAAATTGCTTAATTAAACCCAGAGTAAACATAAAAGTGGGTAGAAAAAAGAATGCATGCAATGAATATAGAACAGTTACAAAAATGACATATTTTATTCTAACTATATTTATAATTACTTAAATATGAATGGTATAAATATGAGTTAAAAGACAGATATTATCATAATGGATTTAAGAAGGAAAGACCCACTTATGTTATTTGAAAGAAACATCATTAAATATAAAGACTCAAATAGGTAAGAAATAAAGAGAGGGTGAACTATATACTATGCTATCCCCATTCAAAAGAAAACTGGAAAAGCTATATTAATTTTAGACAAAGTGACTTCAGAACAAGAAGGAATCAGAGATAAATAAGTAAATTGCACAACGATAAATAACTCAATTCTCCAAGAAGACATAACAATCTTAAATATACATGGATCTAACAATAAAGCATCAACATGTAAGGCAAAAGCTGATAGAATTGAGAGAAGAAATAGGCAAACTTATTATTGTTAAAAACAACATAACTCTCCCAATAATTGATAACTCAAGCAGACAAAAAAGTTGTACAAGGATATAGATTACATGAACAGTATTATCAATAAACTCAGTGTAGTTGGTATTGGTAAAATACTCTATTGAAGAACAATGGAATACAGATTCTTCTCAAGCACATTTGGAACTTTTACCAGCTAGACCACATTATGTACCTTACAACACAACTTAAGAATATTTAAAATAATAGAAATTTACAGAGTGATAAATATTATATAATTCCACTTATTGAGACTTTTTAAAGATTTTTTTAAATTTATTTGTTAGAGAAAGAGAGAGAGCACGAGTGAGCACAGGTATAGGGAGAAGCGGGCTCCCTGCTGAACAAGGAGCCCGATGTGGGACTCAGTCCCACGACGCTGGGATCATGACCTGAGCTGAAGGCAGCCGCTTAACCAACTGAGCCACCCAGGCGTCCCCTTATTGAGATATTTAATGGAAAATTCATAGGAACAGAAAGTAGAATAGTGGTTATAAGGGATGGGGGAGAAGAAATTGGGGAGTTGTTAAATAGGTATAGAATTTCACTTTTGCAAAATGAAAAGTGATGAATGGTGGTGATGCTTCCACAACAAAACGAATGTACTTAATGTCACTGAACTGCGTGTTTAAAATGGTTAAGATCGAAATTTTTATACATGTAATTTAATACATTTTTTTAAAAAATTGAGTAAGTGCTAATGATCTCACAGACATTAATAAATAAGAGGTCAATACCACAAATAACTCTATGCCCAGAAATGTGATATTGTAGGTGAAATGAACAAATTTCATAAACATATGCCACATAAATTTACTTAAGAAGAAACAGCTAATATGAGTAGTTGTATCTCTAAAAAGGAAATCAAATTATTAACTACACTCATTCCAATAAAGACAAATTATGCCAGATGTTTTAATTGGTGAATATGACCAAAGACATAAGGATGGCATAGTTCCAATAATAGCACTTCTACAAAATCTCTTTCTAGAAAACAGAAAATGAGGTAATCATTTCCAACACTTTTTATGAATCCAGTATTACTCTACTACCAAAATAAAGACCACTATAGAAAAAGAAAACTACAGAAATATATTTCTCATGAACACCAACATAGAATTCTTAAAGAAAATATTAGCAAATTAAATCCAGCAATGTGTAAAATAAATGTGTCAAACAAGTAGGGCTCATTCCAGGAATATAAGGCTGACTTAACATTCATAAACCAATTTATGCAGTTCATAATATTGTCAGTTAAAATTACAAGATTATTTGATCATCTTGATTGAAACAAAACAGTTAATAGTTTAACATGTATTTATGCAAAAACTGGGAGTAGGGAATTTTATTAAATGCTATGCACAGTGAACATAGCTAATATATGTGATGGTTAGATACTCAGTGCCTTAGGTTTCAATAGCCAGGCATGTGTATCCACTCTACTCCTGTTCCACATAATATTGAATGTCTATTTTGTTCAATTAAAAAAAAGAGAAATAGGGGGAAAAAAGTTCAATGAATCCATAGCAGAGGAAAGATGAAAAGAAGTATACCAAAAGACATTATAATAAGAATTTTTTAAATAAATGTTAGAAATAACATCTTAAAAGCAGGTATTGCATAGAGATAAACAACCACAGGCTGATAACAAATTTGACAACTTAAAATCTTTTACCTAGAGAGAAAAAACTGTAATACAAGAATGAAGACAAAATAAAAGCTTTTTTTTTTCAGTTGTGAAAAACCATTGTTAGCAAACTAGGACTGTAATATACATTAAAGGAAGTATTTCAGGCAATGAAAAAGGATACCAGATAGAAGGAATTGCAGAAACGTGGAAATATTAAATATGTGGGTAAAGGTAAAATATGTTTTCATGAGTTTAATATTTTCAAGTGGTTATTAGATTGGCTAAAACTGTAACATTCTATTGCAATGTTTATTACATATATAGAAGTAAAATTACCAATAAGAGCACAATTGGTAGGAGGGGAGAAATGAACATAAGCAGGCACATAGTTTTATATCTATATGTGGAAGTTTATATTATTTTTATTAAGGCTTTATTTTTTAAGATTTTATTTATTCATTTGAGAGAGATAGAGTGAGAGAGAGCATGAGGGCTGAGAAGGTCAGAGGGAGAAGCAGACTCCCCATGGAACTGGGAGCCCAATGTGGGACTCAATCCCAGGACTCCTAGTTCATGACTTGAGCTGAAGGCAGTCGCTTAACCAACTGAGCCACCCAGGTGCCCTTTTATTAAGTTTTTAATTTTAATTCCAGTACAGTACATTGCTTTATTAGAAGCTAAGGCATGATTATTTAATAATGCATACTGTAAATACTAGAGAAACAACAAAAAAAGTGTAATCAGGAAATAAAGGAGAAAAAATGAAATCAGATATAATATTTATTGTAAAAAAAATAAGGTAATTTGGATATATTCATGGATATATAAATAAAACATACAAATTTGTAGATCTATCTTATTTATGTAAAACAAAATAAAAATATACATGTACATTTAAAAGATCAGAATATCACACTGTTGAAAGTGTGAAAATAAAATAATATTTAGTTTTACTTTGTATAACTGTGTATTGCTTGAAATATTTAAAACAACAATACTTATTGTATGGATAAAATAGAGGAAAATAATTGGGAATATGCTTTTTATCAGGATATCTGCAGTTAATAAAATATCCCTTATACTAATTGCATTCCTATAAATCTATGATGATACATACTATTGTTACAATAATATATTCTCATTGTTCATACCATATAGAAAAATGTGCACCTGAATTTCTTTATAGCTGAAAATGCTTTGCAAATGTGTATTAAGAAGTATAAGGTAATCCATTCAAAAGTCAGATGAAAGGACAGGGGATGTGGTAAAAATTATGAAGTAGTGGGGCACCTGAGTGGCTCAGCAGGTTAAAGCCTCTGCCTTCGGCTCAGGTGATGATTCCAGGGTCCTGGGATCGAACCCCACATCGGTCTCTCTGCTCAGCAGGAGCCAGCATCCCACCACCCCTGCCTGCCTCTCTGCCTCCTTGTGATCTTTGTCTGTCAAATAAGTAAATAAAATATTTTTTTTAAAAAAGTTATGAAGTAGTGTAAGAGGAGGGGGATTCGCAAAATTATTTTAATAAAGCACATTAGGAAGGTTACAAATCTGTGATGCTGGCAGGAAAAGAATGGCAGGAGAAAGCAGAGTTATTTAGAAAAGGAGATCTCCAACTAAAGATTCGTGTTTTATAAATTAAAGAGAATTCCTGGAACAGTTGATTTCTTCAGGCTAAGATAGTTTAAAACTACATTTTTCAACATGCAACATTAGGCTTAGTCACCCAGGGTCACAGGACTGAGTTACATATCCTGCAAATCTTCACCATTTTTTGACCAAATGAAGGCAAAAAGAAATATGAAAAGGGACAGGCTCTGTTATTTCTTTCAGGTTTTTTCTTTATTTCTACTAGATACAAAATATTTTTTTTTTAATTTTTTATTTTTTATAAACATATATTTTTATCCCCAGGGGTACAGGTCTGTGAATCACCAGGTTTACACACTTCACAGCACTCACCAAATCACATACCCTCCCCAATGTCCATAATCCCACCCCCTTCTCCCAAACCCCCTCCCCCCGGCAACCCTCAGTTTGTTTTGTGAGATTAAGAGTCACTTATGGTTTGTCTCCCTCCCAATCCCATCTTGTTTCATTTATTCTTCTTCTACCCACTTAAGCCTCCATGTTGCATCACCACTTCCTCATATCAGGGAGATCATATGATAGTTGTCTTTCTCTGCTTGACTTATTTCGCTAAGCATGATACGCTCTAGTTCCATCCATGTTGTTGCAAATGGCAAGATTTCATTTCTTTTGATGGCTGCATAGTATTCCATTGTGTATATATACCACATCTTCTTGATCCATTCATCTGTTGATGGACATCTAGGTTCTTTCCATAGTTTGGCTATTGTGGACATTGCTGCTATAAACATTCGGGTGCATGTGTCCCTTTGGATCACTACATTTGTATCTTTAGGGTAAATACCCAATAGTGCAATTGCTGGGTCATAGGGCAGTTCTATTTTCAACATTTTGAGGAACCTCCATGCTGTTTTCCAGAGTGGCTGCACCAGCTTGCATTCCCACCAACAGTGTAGGAGGGTTCCCCTTTCTCTCCGCATCCTCGCCAGCATCTGTCATTTCCTGACTTGTTGATTTTAGCCATTCTGACTGGTGTGAGGTGATATCTCATTGTGGTTTTGATTTGTATTTCCCTGATGCCGAGTGATATGGAGCACTTTTTCATGTGTCTGTTCGCCATCTGGATGTCTTCTTTGCAGAAATGTCTGTTCATGTCTTCTGCCCATTTCTTGATTGGATTATTTGTTCTTTGGGTCTTGAGTTTGCTAAGTTCTTTATAGATTCTGGACACTAGTCCTTTATCTGATATGTCGTTTGCAAATATCTTCTCCCATTCTGTCAGTTGTCTTTTGATTTTGTTAACTGTTTCCTTTGTTGTGCAAAAGCTTTTGATCTTGATGAAATCCCAGTAGTTCATTTTTTCCCTTGCTTCCCTTGCCTTTTGCGTTGTTCCTAGGAAGATGTTGCTGCGGCAGAGGTCGAAGAGGTTGCTGCCCGTGTTCTCCTCAAGGATTTTGATGGATTCCTTTCGTACATTGAGGTCCTTCATCCATTTTGAGTCTATTTTTGTGTGTGGTGTAAGGAAATGGTCCAATTTCATTTTTCTGCATGTGGCTGTCCAATTTTCCCAGCACCATTTATTGAAAAGGCTGTCTTTTTTCCATTGGACATTCTTTCCTGCTTTGTCGAAGATTAGTTGACCATAGAGTTGAGGGTCTATTTCTGGGCTCTCTATTCTGTTCCATTGATCTATGTGTCTGTTTTTGTGCCAGTACCATGCTGTCTTGATGATGACAGCTTTGTAATAGAGCTTGAAGTCCGGAATTGTGATGCCACCAACGTTGGCTTTCTTTTTCAATATCCCTTTGGCTATTCGAGGTCTTTTCTGGTTCCATATAAATTTTAGCATTATTTGTTCCATTTCTTTGAAAAAGATGGATGGTACTTTGATAGGAATTGCATTAAATGTGTAGATTGCTTTAGGTAGCATAGACATTTTCACAATATTTATTCTTCCAATCTAGGAGCATGGAACATTTTTCCATTTCTTTGTGTCTTCCTCAATTTCTTTGATGAGTACTTTATAGTTTTCTGAGTATAGATTCTGTGTCTCTTTGGTTAGGTTTATTCCTAGGTATCTTATGGTTTTGGATGCAATTGTAAATGGGATTGACTCCTTAATATCTCTTTCTTCTGTCTTGCTGTTGGTGTAGAGAAATGCAACTGATTTCTGTGCATTGATTTTATATCCTGACACTTTACTGAATTCCTGTATAAGTTCTAGCAGTTTTGGAGTGGAGTCTTTTGGGTTTTCCACATATAGTATCATATCATCTGCGAAGAGTGATAATTTGACTTCTTCTTTGCCGATTTGGATGCCTTTAATTTCCTTTTGTTGTCTGATTGCTACAAAATATTTTTCATTTAATTTTCTTGACCTTTAAAAAGCATCTCTCAGATATGTTGAAGTATACTTTCCTATTTTTGTATGTAATTCATGTGTATAAACATGAATGTGTGAAAGTTGAACCAAAACATGACATTAGTAAAGTAGGGGTTTGATTTGCAGAGAGCTTTATTACTTCACTTTTCAAACATAAACTTCAACAAAATGTTTCAAAACATATTGTTCTTTGTTATTTTTCTTCAAAATTGAACACACTGTTATTTAGAACACCTAAGCTTCTGATTGACCTCCAAATTCAGAATCCAGTATATCTGAAGATTTTGTTTCTATATGGATTTGTGAAATCTAATACTTCCTATCACTAGAAGCAACAATTTTTTTATTCAATTTTAGATTTAGAAGTCATGAAATATAAAATTAAAAAATATATACTATTATGTTAAAAACAATTTAATAACACTGCTGTACAGAAAAACATGTAAAAGCTAAGGAAAGTAAGCAAATAGCCAGCAGGTAGTATTTCCCCAAAAAATGGCAAGACATGCATTGATCAACAACGGTTAAAGGGAATTTAAAGGTGAACCCTAGATTTAAGATTTTATGAAATTCCAGAATTCAAAGATTCAAAGTTATATACATCTATCTATCTATCATTTATCTATCTATCTATATATATATATATATATATATATATTTTTTTTTTTTTTTTTTTTTTTTTGGCTGCCTGAGTTGAGATGGATCTGTAGAAGAGTGTAGGAAGGCAGGATATGCAGGATTGGAACTGTTTATGTGGATCTGCTATGGGAGGAAACTTGGAGTCCCGTCTTGGATGGAACTGGCATGTCCACAGAAGAATGTGGGAATTAACTTGTTATTAGCAAGTTAGATGGAAAGTGTTGGTGCTGTGCTGGGTTTAGCAGGTATCCTTTTGTTTAGGCTAGGAGTGGGAGAGGGAAATGGTTCCTGGCAGCACCTTTGTTTGCAGAAGTCTCCTAAAGATCCCTGCCCCTTCAGCACATGCTCTGAGATTAGTAAATAAACGTCCTTCCTGTATAACCCAGGGGTTTTTCAAACCACTGCTTCTATGCTATATCTTTGTGGAACTCTTTGTTGTGCTGTCTCTTTAAGGGCAAGCACTCATTTTCTTATTGCCATCTTGGCTCTCCCAGTGCCAACCCTGTTGATTTTCACAGTTCCAGGTGTTAAGCCCCACTCATTGTTAAGAACTCACAAAATTAGGTCCTTTTGGTCTTCAAAGCCAAATGCTATGAGGATTTGTCTTCCCCGTGCAGGTTCCCCATGTCTGTGGTGCTGGTATGAGAATTTGTTTCTCTTCCCTGTCTGCACTTGTGGCATCCCTCCATCCTGCAGACAGTTCCACGGGTCTCTATAGCTCCAGAACACATCTCTACCCTTCCTACCCTCTACTTTATGGCTTCTTCTTTACATTTACGTGTAGAGAGTCTGTCCTGCCAGTCTTAGGGTCATTTTCTGGGTTATTTACACTGACATAACTGTTATCTAGGTGTTATCTAGTTGTACCTGTGGGAGAAGGTGAGCTCAGGCTCTTCTCCAGTGATGGTTGTTTGAACATGCTAAGTTTAAGAGAGAGCTTTTTCAGCATCACATTATATAATTAACGCACTTCATTTCTATTCCTTTTTCACTTACTAATGCAAAGCTTATTATCCTTATGAATCAGTTTCATCAACTGTAAATGTGAAGAGTTTCATATGAATGTTGTAGGAACAGAGGCACCTGGGTGGCTCAGTTTGTTAAGTGTCTGATTTCAGCTCAGGCCATGATCCCTTATTAGGTTCTCTGTCTGCTCAGGGGGGTGCCTGCTTCTCCCTCTCACTCTGCCCTTTCCTCTCTGCTCCAGCTTGCATCTTCTCATGCTCTTTATTTAAATAAAATATTTTTTAAAAAGAATGTTGTAGGAATAAAATAAACTAATATGTATGAAGTGTCTTAAAATATTAAGGTGAACATAATAATAAATGTTAACTAAAGTTTATTCTTTCAACAAAAATCATCACTTTCTTATTCTGTGTCAAGTACTGTGCAACATGATATTCTATATGGGTCAATATATATGCACTAGTTTATTATCAGGGAAGATATCAAGATATTTAACACAGGTATGCCATGTTCATGGACTTCATAATCTATATTTGCTCAATATGCTTGTATAATATTATTAATGAATATCTCTTAAACTTTTGTTGAGTTCCTTCAACAGACCATGTGCTGTTGGAGGCAGGAAGTTGTCTTTCTCAAGCTTTGCATATTTTGAAGATTTCACTAAGTTTTGCATTTAATAAATGTATAATTAATATTTTTGAATGAATGTGTGAAAGACTGAAGCCATGACTATCTTGAGGCTAAAGATAATGTCCAAAATCTGTCAAGATCTATTGGTAGATTTTTCTTAACAGTTGCTACCATTCTGTAGCTAAAAGATCAAAAATCTTATTTTGGAAATAGGGACTTTATGGAACAGAACTATTAAAACATAGTATCCATAGTCTCAAGATATGTAAGATAAGAAATGAATAGTTAGAATAAAGGTTTTCTTAATCCTAGAGTATTCATTACTGACTCTATATCAAACTCTTTCCTTTTTATTTTATTGTTTATCATTACCCCAAATATATTACACTTTCAAAATATATTAAATAGTCTTTAAGTCTTCCATCTCTCAAATAAATTTTATCTAGCCTTTTGGTAATTGGAGGTGCTTATAAGTATAAAGATTTCAAAAGTTTCCAAATGTCTAAAACATATGTGCAATATAACAGTGCCTGATTCATTTTATTTATAGTTTCTCTTTTCACATTAAGATAAAAAGTACGGAACTAAATCAATTTTGAAAAATTACCATAGGCCAATTGAATGACATCAATGTCTCAAGTTAAATACTGATTTTATTCAAGGGATAAGTTTTCTTTTAAAGACTAAATAATCTGGGTGCAGTTTCTGCTATTAAATTTTAATTTTGTAGTATGTTTTTAACATAGTATCTTGCATCAATGAGAATATTCTATCCATATACATCTCTAGTCAAATGACTTAAATCATAGCCACAAGTTAATTTCTTTAATTTGCTATGACTATTTACATAAAATCAGTATTTTCAAAAGACTTATGAGGTGAAAGAGGAATTTTTCATATTTCATTCTGATCTTAGAACTTGAAAAATGTTGGTTAATGGCATTGAACTATTATGGTATTTAATTTGGTTTTCCAGATTGAGCTTTTTCTTTTTAGATACACATCCCAGTTGCCATTTCAATACAATATGAAATATGTTCTAAAAGCTGTACAAATTCATTTAAAAGGACAAAGAAATTAAAGTGATTTAAACCTCGTGTTATCCTGCAAGATTTATATTTACCTCTTAGGGTTCAGTGTCACCTGTAAAAGGACATGAAAATGAATCAAGGGATTCAAAGTCTAGCTCTTTAAATTTAAAGATTCCCAGATACATTTTTCATTTTTGTGTGTGTCTTATGGACAGAAGAAGCAGCTTACGCTTACTGAAATGAAAATTATAAAATTAAAGATGGCTCAAATAGCTAAGTGCCAATCCACTACTACAATATATATCATCATGCTTCAGAACTTCTTTTTTGCCCTTACCACCTGCAGTGTGCCCATGCACACATCCCCACAATCTGATATACTAAGACTTCAAAAAAGTAATCTTAATGAGCTCTTCATTGTGATTCTGTGCTTCTCAGGGTTTCTTGCCAGAGATTCTTTTCCCAGAAAAACAAACAAACAAAACAAAGTTCTAGTAAGTCTCATTGAAAACAGGTTGAAAATATGTGTATGTTCTCATCCAGTTACTTCTTCTGGGGTATATTTCCAATAGAACATGGTATATTTATACCAGAAGATATGAACAAAACCACATCTCTTAAAACCTAAAATGGCACACAACTCAAATGCCCATCATACACAAAAGAAGAAATTCTGGCGTAATTATACAATAAAAATGAGTTAACTAAAAATGCATGTAATCACATGTATAGGTATCACAAACAATTGGTCAGCTAAAAATATTCAGACACCAGAGTATATACCAGCATAACTCTACATATAATATCCAAAAATGCAAACTTACACCATAGTGTGTCAAAAGTTAAGAAAAATTGATAAACTACACTATTAAATCTTTTGCACATTTGTGTGTGTGTTATAGATCACAAAAATATTTAAAATTTTTTTAAAAGAGGGAGATTCTAAAAGCAGCTGACAAACTGTTTTATTTGTGTGAGTTTTGTTCACTTATGGCTATATTTTCTTAAGGATTACAATATTGTCAAGATATCTGCAATCAGTTAATAATATAAACCTTAAGGTACAATAAGGAAACAAATACATAATCAAGAGTCAATAGATCATGAAGTTTTCATGGTTTATTACTTATGGCAGAATATTTTACTGGCCATTCAAATTCTTTTGATTTCTATACTTTCTCATTTACAGTCAGATGGAAAGGCCCCTTGCAAAAAGGGCCCACTTTGGCATCTCTGTGCATGCATTCTCAGAATTGATCACTTTTACCCAAACTGTAATTCTAGTTATTGCTTCTAGCTCCAAATCCAGGTTCTAGAATATATAGTATGGTGACCTACATGCAAAAGAAAATTTATTTACTTGCAACAGATAATCTGGCAATTACAATAACATATCTTACTTGGAGAACAGAAGGAAAAAACTAAAAAGGTGGAATTATCTATTCAAGAGTTTTTAGTGTAGGTGTGTGTAGTAAACATACGCTACACAAGCTCATATAATTTCCTGAGGGAAAGAAATAGCAAGGAAAACCTGACCTGATAGTAGATCATTTTTCCTTGATCAGCTACTTCATTTCACAGCCTCTGGTTTGAAACTCTGGGAAGGGATATTATATTCATTTTTCCCCCCATTAACACATCTGCTTTGGGATTGAGAGAATTGTATTTTTGGAGACTGTATGTCTTTGGATACTCCCTTCTCAAGTACGGAGAGAAGTCAGGGATATTTGGCTGACATAAGCTGTTCAATAGTCAAAAGGGTATTGTTAGTCAACCTCGGGATTTCTTTGCTAACACTTAAAGAATTACCTTGCATAGGTGTCAAATCTTAAAGGATATAAAAGTTAATTATATATTGGGCCCTACGCCTGAAGTGGGATAAAGAAGGGTTTCAAAACAAGATACAGCCTAGGACAGACTGTTAGAGCTCAGACAAATTAGCAAGTCTACATGTAAAAGGCTGATCTCTACAGGGTGTCCGAGCATACTCATAGTGAAGGTGTCCATGAGGTGGGATGGCAGTCCAGCACAGGCTCTCAGTTGGAGAGAGGTGAGGAGGGTGGGCAGACAGAAAAGGGGGTAGTGATGACAATGAGAAACTGGTTACACTTAGCGGGTGTTATGAGCTGAACTGTATGCCCCCCAATTAATATGTTAAAGTCAAAACCCCCCAGTACTTCAAAATGTAGCAATAGGGTCTTTAGAGAGGTGATTCAGGAGCGTCTGGGTGGCTCAGTGGGTTAGGCCGCTGCCTTCGGCTCAGGTCATGATCTCAGGGTCCTGGGATCAAGTCCCGCATCGGGCTCTCTGCTCAGCAGGGAGCCTGCTTCCCTCTCTCTCTCTCTGCCTGCCTCTCCATCTACTTGTGATTTCTCTCTGTCAAATAAATACATAAAATCTTTAAAAAAAAAAAAAAGAGAGGTGATTCAGTTAAAATGAAGTCATTAAGGTGGGACCTAATCTAATCTGAGTAATGTCCCAAAGAGGAAATTTGGACACAAACATATAAAGAGATGATACATTGTGAAGACTCAGGGAGGAAAACAGCCATCTGTAAGCCAAGGAGAGAGGCCTGAAGAAGATTCTTCCCTCATGGCCCTTAGAAGAAACCAGCCCTGCCAAACATTTTGATCTCAGACTTTTAGCCTTCAAAACTGTGGGAAATATATTTCAGTGGTTCAAGCCACCCAGCCTGTGGTATTTTGTCATGACAGTCCTACCTACTAGTTGAAGAAGTAAATACATTAAGGATAACTAACTGTCAGACATGGGAGGTAAAACTAAATGGAATGGAAAGGAAAAACTAAATGAAACCTGATTAATTTTGGATTACATTTAGAAGTAATAGTATGAATTCATATAACATAGCTTCTGTCCAGTATCAGAGGGCCTGCCAACTGCAATATCACTCCTAGAGCCTAGAACTTCGTTATCAAATGCCATCCTCTTTAAAAAATAAAACAGAACCCAGAGCTCTTAGAGAAATGATTAATTCAAGTCAGTGTCAGGAAAAGAACAAATTGAGTTTGAACTATCTTATTGTGCACAACACAGTAGCTAAGAGATAATACTTCAGTGATCCGAAAACAAAGTTGTTGAAAAATATATTTAGTATATATAAGTTGTATTGACTTACAAAAGGCCTTAAATATGTTGATTTATTACAAGTAATTTGGTCTTCTATTATAACTTCAAGCCTAGGAACCCCTTTAAAAAACTTGGAATATTAAGCAAAGTAAAATTAAAATGAAGTCATCATTCCATATATAATATCTAACTAAACAGAATTATATATATGGATGTTATCAGAAATCCTGGGACTTAACTGAAAATAAAATAGCAAACTTTATATATGATTTCACTATATATACAATCAGTTTGATGCATCTGCAATAAAATTTCATTCATAATATAACATATATTTGAAAATCTATTTTAATTTCATGCACGTATCATCCAATTGCTTTCTTATACATAAAACAGTTTAAAAGTAGACTTTCAGCTAACGATAACTGCATCTGGTTCATCATTTTCCTCAAAATCTGTCTCAATGGTCATATAAAACCAAAGTTATATATTTTAATGTACTAAAATAATTGGAGTCCAAAACATATCAAATTCTGAGTGTTACCCCCTTCAAAACATGTTAATAATTTTAAAATAAAATAATCCAGTATATGCAAACTAATTATGAAAAACACACAAAAGCTGATTATTTTACTAATATTGAGAACTTACATAAATTATTATATTTTACTATTATGGGGTCTTCATCACTCTGCATAGCATACCAGTAAAATTTCCCATCATTTTAGAAGGCTTCTAAAGCAGCAATTTATGTGAATTTTACAGTATTTTTAAAATTATTACCAAAGGAAACCCTTTTTCAAATGGAAAGGAAAGTCTAGAATTAAACTAAAATATGAATGAATGAATGTAAGGTAGAATTACTAAGATTTTATTAATAACAACTTTCTATTTTTTAAACTCTATTCATTGCTCCTGTCTGCTATTACATCTCTGGCATATTTTAAGATTAATTTCAGGTATTTTATATAAATAGCTGGTCCATACACCTGGTTTCTATGGCAAGCTTGTCTGCCTTATGTAGCGAACCGTCTTCTCCACTGAATGATTATTCTGTTCCAAATTAAAAGAACAACCTAGAATACCAGGACTGTCACTAATATTCACTTCCCTAAAAAAAATGTTAAGAAAGAAATGTAAAAAAAAAAATCTAGAACTAGAAAATTAATATTTAGATAGTAGTTTAGATACTAATATTAATTTAGATTAGCATTTAGTTACTAATTTACATTATTCTGTAAAAGATAAATGTGTTTTGGAACACTTAATGACTTCTGATTTCAAGCAAGTTGCCAATGCTTTCTACAACTTCACTCCCACGAATGGCTGACGTTGTTACTGTTATTAAGAGCTTAAAGTAGAGGTTTCTAGGCTCCTAGAAAAAAAATTCCCATCAAAAGATTTATTTTGGAATTTGTTGGTTCATAGAGGGAAAATAATGATAAGTTGATACTGGGAAAATCCTCAAAAATAAAAGCAAAAGATATATGATAATGAGAAAAGTTTTTGAAAGTTTGCAGTAATGAGGAAGAAAAGAGTTATCTGTAGATCTGTTCAATAGAACCTTAAATGAATTTACTGCATAGTTCATCCACAGACCTGAAACACTTGAAAGAAGAAAAGTGCAGCCCTGTGCCTTCAAAATACCAAGTATGCTTATGCAGATGCCATTTCATCAAAACTAGTATAGACTAAAGATAGAGAATAGTGTTTGCATTTTCCAGACTATGTAAGATTCCTTGGAACATTCCACTTTTTTATGGAGAATGAGCTAAATCTTTCCAATTATAATGAAGCCTAAGTTTCTGTCAGACGTATTAATGCAGGGCCAGAACAGATTGTAAAACTTGGAAAAATAAAGTGTTTTTTAAAAAAATTATAGGTATGTCAACTCTGGATATGCTTTCTGGCTTCCCCATCTATTTATTTCCGTAATGTCCTTTTTCTCTCCTCCCTTGAAGATGGCAGCAAAAGAAATGGTAGGGCCACAGAAGAGGCCACATCGGAGAGGCATCAAGAAATCAAAGGTGGGGCCAGAAATCAAGGAAGTAACTAGCTTGGTTATGACATAAGGTTATTTAGCAAATAAAGAAATATATTGGAGATAATAGAAATCAATTTTCTCATTGTTGGAGAAAGATTTTATAAGTATATAAAAAAGATGAAAACTAGGAAAAACAGAATATAATACAAAGAATAAACTCCTTTGATGTTAGATTGAAATTAGAGGTGCTGGTGTGAACTCACGGGTAGTCAAGGTAGACTGATAGATGGTGGATGAATAGATGATAGATAGATAGATGGACCGATAGATATGGGTAGTTAGATAAACAGTTATATTTATGTGGCTATGTATATATTGCTATGCCTACATGTGTATGTTCAACTATAATTTACCACAAGGTTTATTTAAGCCTTCTCTCTCCCATTGCTATTTGTAATTTCTTTCTCTGAGAGTGAAAAACATGACTATCATCTGCAATTGATTTACTTATTTGTTCAATCTTAGATACATCTCAAGTAGTTGTAAAATGGCTAACCCATGTCTATATGTAAAACATATTAACAATTTTTTTTGGCTTTCACATTACCATTGCCAGTCAAAACACAATTCTCCAAAACTGCTTAGTCAGGTTCTTTTCCATCCATGTGTCTGATAAATTCCTTTTTTTCCTCTTTATTTTACATTTATATCCTTCATCCTGACTACTTCCTTTCAGGATAATCTTCCACTTCACCACTTTTCTCTTGATATTCCACTTTACCACTTTTCTCTTAATTAAACCATTAATTAAATTTCTAATGCAAATTATCTTTTTCTTCCAATTTGGCCATTTTAAAAACTCCACATACCATTTCTGAAAAATTCTTGACCTTTTAAAAAAATTTGACACCATTCTACATGTGTTTAATTACATTAAACATGAATAGCTATACTCTGAATCTGATTATTTTAGCATTTCCAGTTTTTTTTTGGATTCTTCAATTTTATAATTCTGGATTGTATTTTTGTGTTTGGCTGTAAATACTTTGAATTAGATGGCTTCTCAAAGCATGTGGTGAGTTTCATTTCCCATTTTCCTTATTCAAGTATTGTGGAGTAAAAATCCCAACTGCTATCAATTTGATTTTTTAAAACTTAATATTTAAATTATTTATATGGCCATGATAAATGAGTAGTCTTTAGTCTTCTCAGGTCTTAAGATAATTACGAGTTAAAGTTTTATAAGGCAGTGAGTGAAAGACACAAATGTCCAAGAAAAAAACTTAGTCTGAAATATTTCAATTTATAATATTAAAAATAATCAGATAAAATGGAAAATTTTTGATGTGGACATGAGTTCATTCTTGAGATATTTACAATTCTGAGTGTAAGTAGAAATTATTTTTCTTCCTCTTTTCATCATTTTCTCATAAGAAGAAGACAATAAAATGTCTCCCTCATTAAACACTAAGAATCTGTTTTGGAGTAGTTTCTTATTTTGTGAAGTAATTATCTTCAAATATTTAGAAACTATAGCATTCAATATTAATATTGATGATATTCTTATTTTCTTATTTGTGGTATCTATATGTGAACTTTCTCTATTTTCAACAGATGCATTACAAATAGCAAGTGCATAAAAATTAACATAATGCAATGCAAGACAGAAAGAAAGGATACACTGGACAATGAGAAATGATAAACTGGATGGCATTGACATCAGATTATCAATTAAGAATAAAATGTTAGTGAATTTGAAAATACCACAGTAAGAAATTTCCCAGAATAAATACACCAAAAAATAAAATAAGCCTAAAAAATAAAGACCAAAGCATCCATCAGCTGTGGGAAAATTTCAAGCAGTCTAATCTAAGGTAAACTGAGTCCCCAAAGGAGAGGAGAAAAAAAAAATGTAAGGAAATAAAGCCTAAAAACATTTCAAATTTAATGAAAACTATAAACTGATTGATACAAGAATGTCAATGAAATCTATATATAAGAAATATGATGAAAATTCTATAATCAAATTTCATATGCCTATACATACATTCAACATACATAAAACCGTGTTTTACCTAAAACAATAATAAAACAAAACTAAACTGTAATCTAATAAGCTAACAAAGAATATAATAGTAATAGAACAGGCAATCATCCCAAAGGCTGAAATACAAATAACATTAATAGTGAAATTAAATATAAATAATGTAAATATCCCAATAAAAGGCAGGGATGATAACACTGGGGTGGAAAAAATCACTATATATTATCTAATAAATCCTCTTTAAATATAAAGAAAAATATATTTTCAAAGAAAGGGTGGGAAAAAATATAACATACTAATGTCAATAAAAATAAATCTAAAGGAATTAGATGTACATCAGCCATAATAGGTTCCATACAAAAGATTATTATGAGAAATTAAAAAGTAATTTCATAAAGATAGTTATTTATTCCTTAGGAGGACATAGTTTATGAAGTAAAACTGATAGAACTACAAAGAAAAACAGATAATCCCACAATTATAGCCAGATTTAATATCTCCTCTCCATAGTCAATATAATAATTAGAAAGAAATTATAAAAGAATGTAGAAGATGACTATCCATCAACTTGACCTGATTAATTTAACATTTATAGGAGATTCCACTCAAAACAGAAGAATGCGTATTCTTTTCAGGTACACACAGAACATTCACCAAATACCATGATATGGGCCACAAAACAAGCTTTGATAACTTTTTAACAAATATTCAAGTCACACAATATGTTCTTGAATCACTATAGAACTGATGAGAAATAAGTAACAGAAGTCTGGAAAATCCTTATTGTATGGAAAATGAATAGAATAAGTAATTAATTCATGGACCAAATTTAAAAAGGAGGAAAATAAAATATTTTGAGCAATTATTAAATTGAATTAAAATACAGTATATTATAATTTGGGAAGCAGATAAAGCAGTATTTATTGATATGCTTATAGCAATAAACAATTTTATTAAATATGAGAAAGTTCTTAAAACAATGCCCTCCAATTGTACATTAAGAATCTCAAAAAGGGGGGGCGCCTGGGTGGCTCAGTGGGTTAACCCTCTGCCTTCCGCTCGGGTCGTGATCCCAGGGTCCCGGAATCGAGCCCCACATCTGGCTCTCTGTTCAGGAGGGAGCCTGCTTTCTCCTCTCTCTCTGCCTGCCTCTCTGCCTACTTGTGATCTCTGTCTGTCAAATAAATAAAAATAATTAAAAAAAAAAAACTAAATGCAAGGATTTTAGCATTGAAAATGAAAACATAAATTTTTGTATTTTCAAATAGATTTAAAGAAAATTTATGTAGAGACAATATAAGGTTGCAGAAAGCATTAAAATGTCTAATTCAGGGGTGCCTGGGTGGCTCAGTGGGTTAAAGCCTCTGCCTTCAGCTCAGGTCATGATCTCAGGGTCCTGGGATCGAGCCCTGCATCGGGCTCTCTGCTCAGCAGGGAGCC
Organism: Mustela putorius furo; assembly: GCF_011764305.1. Lineage (NCBI taxonomy): Eukaryota > Metazoa > Chordata > Mammalia > Carnivora > Mustelidae > Mustela > Mustela putorius. The sequence continues at coordinate 6,840,318 of NW_025421397.1, forward strand.
TGCTTCCTCCTCTCTCTCTCTGCCTGCTTATGGTCTCTGTCTGTCAAATAAATAAATAAAATCTTTAAGGAAAAAAAAAAAGAAACTCAAAAAGGAAAAGAAATACAGAAGTAAGTAGTTAATATGAAATAATAAAAAATAAAAATAGAAAGAAATGAAATAGCAAATAGAGAAGTAGAATACTATAGAAAATTTATAAAATTAAAATTTGGGTATTTCAGGAGATTATTGTAATGAATAGAACCACAGTCAGAATTAGGGGGGAAAAGAGTCAGAAATTACTATTATCAAGAATCAAAGAGAATGTAAATCCTGATGTAGACCCACCATACATATATATTCAGTTTATTTGGAAAAACATGTCAAGATAATGTACTGGTGCTAGAACAAATGAATAGCAATATGAAAGATAATAATAGTAACTTTTTCTCTTTATAATCCACAGTATACAAGGAGTGGCTTGCTATTTATTATATACCTAAATATAATAGCTGAAACTACAAATTTCTGGAAGATAAAAAAATCTTAATGACCTTAAATTTGACAAAGATTTCTGAGTTATAAAAATAAGCAAGCACACATGAAGCACAACCCATTAAAGAAAAAAACTGATAAATTAAACATCATTAAAATGAAGAACTCTTTTTATAACACTGTTAAAGAAAGAAAGAACCAACCTACAGACTTAGAGAAAATAAAGGAATGCATCCATAAAGAGCACCCAAAACTCAATAATAAGAAAACAATCTTTTATTTTCTTAAATGGTATAGGAGTTGGATAGACAAATCACCAAAGAACATATAGAGAGAGGAAATAATCAATGGAAAAGATACTCAACATCACTAAATATTTGGGAAGTATAAACTGAAGCCAAATTGAGAGATCTCTAAACACCTATTAGAATGACTAAAATTCAAATACCCATAGCAAGTGTTGTCAAGGATGTGGAGTAACATGTAATGCAAAATTGTATTTCTTTGGAAAGTAGTTGACAGCTTCTTAAGAAGTTAAATATATATTTACTGTATCATCTAATCACTATAGTACTTGGTGTTTAGCAAAAATAAATGAAAACATTTGTCTGAAGATTTACACGTGATATTTATAGCAACTTCCTTTGTGATAGTCAATTACTGGAATCTATTCCCAAGTAGGGAATAGATATTTATATAAACCATACAAAGAAAAATAACTCAGCAATGAAAATAAATGAATATAGAGATACTAAGTAGATGAATGAATTTCTAAGTAAACTTGCTATGTGAGAGAAGTCAAAGAACAGATTATTCCATTTACATAAATTTCTAGAAAATGAAAACTAATCTATGGTCAGGCCGATGGTTGTTTATGGACAGGGCAAGGTCTTGGGGAGGGATGAAAGAGAAACAGTACAAAGATGCACAAGAAAACCTGTGGGGGATGATGGTTATATGTTTTTTTAATCTTCGTTGTGGTGATGGTTTCACCAATATATACATATGTCAATATCAAACTGCACACTTAAAATATGTGGCATTTATTGGTTTTCAATTTTACCACAATAAAGCCATAATTCAAAAAAAAAAAAAAACCAAAGATACAATGAGACAGAAGCACTTTATTCTCTCCCTCTGTCTGTCTTTCTCATTTTTGGATATTTAAATAAAAGATCTCATGGTAATGAAAAGACTCAAACCTTGTATTTGTGTCATGCTTATCTAATATTGGTTTAATAATTATTTCTTTTAGGAGATAATCATTATCTAGCAAATGTCCAAGCAATATCCTGTTGCTCACTGTCATGGAATATGTAAGGCTCCACAAGCATATATCTATGTATTAAGATAAATAGTTACTATTTATCTAGTGAAACTGAATGCAGTTCATCTTTGAATAACTATCTGCTTTTCATCAATTATTTCACTACCCCTAAGGTTATTTAGCTGGTAGTCTTAATCCATTAGGGCTGCTATAAGAAGCCAGCATTGTGTGAGGGCCCTCTTCCTGGTTCATAGCCAGTGCCTTCTTGCTGTGTTCTCCCATGGTGAAAGGGCTTAGGGAGCTCTGTGGAATCTTTTTTGTAAGAACACAAAACCCATTCATGAAGGTTACATTCTCATGACCTAATAAGAATGTCCCAAAGACCCTGACTTCCTAATACCATCACATTGAGTGTTAGGATTCAATGTATGGATTTTGGGGGGAAGCAAACATTCAGACTAATAAGTTTCTAACTATATGAATATGCAACAAGATGCAAATTAAGATCATAATATAGTATCTTATTGTTAATGAAAACCAAGAATGGTATACATATATACATATATGTGGATTCATATTTATACTACATGAATGGATAATTAGATATACTAGATATTTCTACAAAGTGAAAAAAGCAAATAAGGTAAAGATCCATAAAAGGCCAATATAAAATGCTATGTGCATGGAATAGCTTTATGTCTTCTCTCAAAAAGCAATGCCTGGGCAAAAATAGTGAATTCATAATGTTTTTTGCAACAACATATTGGCATTTACCTTGAATATCTAGTATAATGAAACTCAGCGGGCTATGACATACTTAGGTTACATAGTTAATGTGACTTAATGAGGTCACATTAACCTGAATGTGCATGTTACAATAGGTTAAGCCCCTGTTCTACCTGACTGCACAATGTTCTATATTTTAACAATTCATCCTACCCAAGTGTCATGGACCTCTCCAATGGATGCTTATTTTCAGTTCACTAATCATTCCTGGATCTTACTTTAGCCACCTAACACTCTGGTTCTGCAGTGCTATACCTAGATAAAATTGGTCACTTTTTAAAGTAAAAATCAAGATGATTATTAAATAGTTAAACAGGAAACTAAAATCAAAGTAAATATTTAACATTATGTTAAAGGTAATATAATAAAGAGTGCTGTAGAGAAATTTTTTCTTGTCATATTCTCATACTTTCTTATCTGTCCCACCCCCCCCAAGGATAGATTACACAACTTTTGTTGGAGTTGTGGACACCTCAGAGAGAACAGAAAGTATCAGCATAGAAACACTGATAGAGAATTAGAAAAAAAATCATTCTCTGGTGCAAGGATAGGAATATTTTCACAGAGAATTTTTTAAAAGATCAAATTACTTTATGTTCCAGAATCATATGTATTTTATGTATGTGTGCACCTGTGTAAGGACACATGCACATATGAATGTCTGAACACATTAGAGACAGGATTAGAGAGAGTTTCATATGTAAAATCAAAGAAAATAGAACTAGTTGAGGAACTAAGAACTCTGCTATTTGGATTACAAAAACACAATAGTGCATACTAATAGACAACAACCCATTTTTTTTACATAAAATAGAATAACTTGTAAGAGAAAAACACTGTATCATTTAATACCAATATTATATCCAAATAAGATCTGCCTTATACAAAACTATGATTGCACTAATTCTTGTTCATGCTTTGTTTATATTTATAAGTTCCCTACCCACCACCACAATGCCTTTCTGAAAGAAAATGTATTTCCTCAACCCATTAATTCTGACCTAGCCACACAATTGGCTTTGGCCAATGACATGCACATGGATGTGATATATGACATGTTTAGGCTATAATTTCAGATGTCATTACATGGTTTGATAAAGCACTGCCACCTGAATCCATCCTTGAGGCTTGGCTTTCGGTATAATAATACGATAGAACGACACGGAGATGAGTCAGGTCCAAACGTTGTGGCCAAAAATTCCCTAGTCAAGTCCAGTGGAGCTGTGGCCAAACTCATATAATAAATTCAAGGAATAAAATGTATTCTTTTAAGCCACTGAGGTTTTTTTGTTTGTTTTCCTACTGGAGCAAAAGCTGACTAATGTGCCTTAAAAGAGATGCTGAAAGTAAAGAAGATGGTAGAGTACCATGGTTTTTTAAAATAAGTTTTTATGTATGTCAGTATTCTGTTCACTATATCTAAATATTAGTATTTAAATTTACTATTCAACACATTACATGTAATTTATTCCAAAATTCTAATTAACAATATAACACATGTTGGTATATTGCTTTGCTTGTTTTATTTGGTTTTGCAATGTGGCCTCAAGTTCATATTGCAACAAGTTAACAAATTAATAAGTAACAAGTTAACAAATCCCTTCAATCATTATTAAGGAAAGAAAGATATATGAACTCAAAGATGTATGTATTCAACTAATGACGTACAGTCAAGATTTTTATGTCACTGGTGTGTAGGCCAAGTTAGCCATCTCCATTACTACAAAATGAAGTCTTAGTAAAAAAGTATTTTTAGCTGGACTTGAAATGTCCTATCCTATGCAACATTTAACATTAAATCACAATTTATAAGGTGTGTTTACTACTCATTTCCCTAAATCATTACTATTTTGTTTTTATATAAGAATGGCAGTTAATAATTCTCTTCTCAATAGAAGTGACATTTAGATCAAGAGAAAACAGTCTGACTTAAGAAGAAAAATGGTTAATCCTTTAAGATGCTGAATTTTTCTAATCCCTTGAGTAATATTTGCCAAAGACAATAAAAATTTCTAATATACCATGTTTATTATTTACTAACTGCCTGAAGTATGCAGATTACACAGAAAAGCCTATTAGCGGATTATATAATCTGAAAAAAAATGTTTTTCTAATATTTGTATTGGAAGTGTGAATTTGAATTTTATATTTTAGGATTTGTATATGAAATTGAAATGCAACATACAGTTTGTAATATTTGATGTGCAAGAAGAGTCTCAAAGCTGTTCATATTTCTACACAGATAGTATTTAAGATTCTATTATCATTAAGCTTATCAGCAATTTCCAAAATGTTCTAAATAACAGTGCCCCCTTCCCAAACAACTCAAACCTAAAATAAATAAACAAAGAAAAAGAAAGAAAAAGAAACTGACTGAGACAAAATGTATTTTGAGAGTAGACCTATTCCTATAAGAGGGAGTCAGTACATAGGATTCTTTGCCATTAATCCCCTCAGGGAAGTAGACTCTACAAAAACTATGGTTTAAATGTTTATGAATCATGTTACTGGTGATATAAAAAGCTATCAAAATTATGAATATATTTATTCCTATTATTCCCTAGAGGAAACATCCAGGGTTTAAAAACATTGTAGTTATGTGATCCATGGTGCTCTTTTTTTTCCTTCCCAATTCATATAACCTAAGGGCTTCATGTAGTTTCCTTAGCTATGAATTTAAATGTCTCGTCTATTTTTCTTCCAAATGTTTTGCTTTTCTGTGTTAACCTTTTTATCCATCTATTTTTAGTTTGGTCTGTAAATAGTAAAACTGCTGACTGAACTACCTCAGAAGAAAATGGACCTGAAAATCAAGGAAATAATTTTAACTCTTTGGAGTCATTCTTAAAACAGTATTTAGTAGTGAAATAGAGCAAATTCATAGAAAGCCTGTCCTCTGAAATGATAGCATATGGGAATATTACTTGCAGAATTATGGATCCCTGCCATTTGCATATCTTTAGAGAATATGTAGTCTAAATTCCTCCCTTAATTTTATAGGGAAAAAACAACCACCACCATGCCCAGAGACCTAAAGCTCACATAACTAGTTCCTTGGCAGATTGATAAATATTGAGATGTCTTGATTTCTGTGAAAGCATATTTTCAGTTTAGAAATATTTCTTGTATTTGATTCATGTATTCTTAAGAAAAACTTGACAAATCATTCAGAGTAACATTTTATATTATCAATTTATCTCATTTACATGTTAATATATAAGGGATACAGGTAACTTTAAGTAATTTTTAATAGTATTTTTATTTAAAAAAACATCTTTAAATGGCTCAGTCAGTTAAGTATCTGCCTTTGGCTCAGGTCATGATTCCAGCCCCATATCAGGCTCCCTGCTCAGTGAGGAATCTCCTTCTCCCTCTCCCTCTGCCTCTCCCCTGGCTTGTGCTCTCTCTCTTTCTTTCAAATAAATATATGAACAAATAAATAAAATATTTTTAAAAATATATCATAGGATCTCCAGTTTCTAGTCAGACATGTAACAAACTTGAAAGTAATCACTTCCTTCCTCCCAACAAGTAAAAGTTTGGGCACATTGAAAATCAACTCTCTGTATGGCGCCTGGGTGGCTCAGTTGGTTGAGCAACTGCCTTCGGCTCAAGTCATGATCCCGGACTTCCAGGATAAGAGTCCCGCATCAGGCTCCCAGCTCCTTGGGGAGTCTGCTTCTCGCTCTGATCTTCTCCTCTCTCATGCTCTCTCTCACTCATTATCCCTCAAATAAGTAAATAAAAATCTTTAAAAAAGAAAGAAAGAAAGAAAGAAAGAGAGAAAGAAAGAAAATCAACTCTCTCTAGATTCATCAGAGAATTAAAGCCACAGTGCAAGCTGCTACCCTGAAAAATTTGAAATATAAATTACAACTATAATATAAAGAATAACAGCTCACCAGGGCCAGAAACTGGAAACTGGTAGGAACAGTTAAACAGGGTAATTGAGTAAATACTAGATAGACACTAAGTACTGCCTAGCTTAAAAGATTAAACCTCCTGGGGAATGCTACCTTGGGAGGAGTGTCTCCACCCTTTTGGGAGTTTTACTACCAGAAGCCCAATCAAATTCTCAGGGTAAAAAGCAGAAAAAATTCTCCTCATACTTCAGGATGCAGGGTGGAGAACTAACCATTTTGAATAAAGCCTAGAGTGTTTGTTCTCCTAACAAAGATCTTCCTTCAAGAAAACTGTTTTGTCAGAGTTTAATTTAATTGATGTGGGTTTTACCACAGGAGAATCAACCTTGGGAAGGTAAATCGTTAACTCCAGCCTACTTATAAATGTTTACAGCAGCTTTATTCTTACATGCCAAAAATTGGAGACAACCAAGATGTCCTTCAATAGGTGAGGGAACAAATCATGACATATGCATATAAAGGGATAGTATAATAAAAGGAAATCATCAACACACGAAAAGACATGGAGAAAATTTAAACGCATATTGCTAGGTGAAGGAAAAAAGTCTGAAAAGCTGTATAACTATGTTTTTGTCAATATAATATTTGCACTGCTCAAAGTAAAAGAGGCAGGAAAGATTGTATTCAAGACCACTGGAGTAGAAGAGAGAGGCTGAACTCAACTCCAACTGAAGCAAGTCAGAAGGGTTTTTAAGCACAGGGGCTGTCTAGTGGAAATGTACTGGAGGAAGTCAGAGAGGAGGCAGATTAGTGATATGTGTGTAAAACATTAGTTACTCCTGAGTAAATGTTATTCTTGGTCAAAAGTTTTTCTCCATAATTGGGCCATCAGTGTTTGCCAATCAGTGCCCTTGGAAGTTAGGCTCCTACTTTGGCACAGGAAGATAGGGTTGCTATCTCCTTCCACGCATACATTTCAAAGACATGATTACTAGATTGTTAATAAAAGGTTACAAAACTGGCTAGAGGCTGGAGAAGATGTACACACATTTCAAAGCAGCAGAGAAAGAATTAACAAGTTTTCTAAAGTAAGTGCTCTAAGAAAAGGAAGGATAGGGGTTATAGAAAGAAACCTGTCTAAAATTTAGTTATGCTGAGGGGAACATTAAGGAAGTGCTGTTCAATTCCAACTATATGGCATTGTGGAAACCGCAACACTATAGATAGATCAGTAGTTCTAGAGAAAAACCAGTAGTTGCCAGGGCTGTGGAAAGCTTTGTGAAGAGGTCAGGGATAAATAGGTAGAGCACATGGGATTTTTAGGGCAAAGAATCTATTCTATATGATACCATAATGATGTATGCAAGATGTCCCACAGAACTATACAACACAGGATATAGACATGTAAACTAGGACATTTAGTTAGAAATTACGCACCCTATACTGGTTCACTGATTTTAACAAATACACAACACAAATGCAGTATGTTAATAACAGAAGAAACTGTGGGTAGTGAGGGGACTGGAAATAGAGAAAACTCTACATTTTATTCAGTTTTTCTGTAAGCTTAAAACTTCTTTAAAAAGTAAAATCCATTTTTTTGAATCATAACAATATTTTACATTACCCCAAAGTTTCATGCCACTACTTTAATCATTCATTTCCTCAAAGCAGTATCAGATGTATCCTCAATGTTTGTTTTATATCAATTGGGATTAAATTATACTTAGATAAAATATAAAATACATTGCATAAAAATATTAATAGCATAACTGAAAAAACTTTAAAAGTTGTATTCCATATTCCCTTTTATTATGCTAGTAAAATACACTTTTCTTGTGTTCCATTTAAAAAGTTCCCTTTAAAGTTTACTTTATATGAATTAACTTTTTTTTTAAATCAGAATTACCTATTGTCTCAGCAGCTTTGAAAGAAACTATGTTATCTTCAGTGAGTTTCTCTCTACAAATTATAGATTGATAAAATCTGAATTATTTTTTCAAGGACAACTTGTAAGTCTTCTCTTCTACTAAGCTATGTATGAAATGTCAATTTAGAAAAATGCGGGACGCCTGGGTGGCTCAGTTGGTTAAGCAGCTGCCTTCGGCTCAGGTCATGATCCCAGCGTCCTGGGATCGAGTCCCACATCAGGCTCCTTGCTCAGCAGGGAGCCTGCTTCTCCCTCTGCCTCTGCCTGCCATTCTGTCTGCCTGTGCTCGCTCTCTCCCCCCCCCCTCTCTGATAAATAAATAAAATCTTTAAAAAAAAAAAAAAAGAAAGAAAAATGCTTGTCTCCTATAAGGTTATCTTATTGCACTCCTATGTAGCTACTCTTATTTTTTAATTATCAACATATTAGGGCATACTTTCCCCAAGATTAAAATAAACTAAACATTTTAATACAGTGATAGGCATGAAATAGACTGTTTGATAAATGATGTTTGATAATAGAGAACAAAAGTTGTGTTTTCATGTCACTGCAGGTCCCACTGTTGGTGACGAAGGCTATCCAGAAGACCACTAAAGATGACATTCCACAGCCATGGATTAAAAAAAAAATGATATAAATGTATTGCAAGTTATTGTCTACACTTGTTGAAATCAAACACACTTTTCTCCATAAAGCAAAGGTGACAGGCTAAAAAATTCAAAATGGTAGCTTCTCTGATTTGGACTTTTCACTTGGAATATTCCTTTGGATTTGCCTCTCCCACCACATTGTCGATTAGAAGTATAAGTTTCTTAGCTCTTATAACTTTGCCTCAAGTGTAGGTGTATTTAGGAACTGGCCTAAAACAACACTAAAGATAACCTTTTTCTTTATTCTTTTAGCTCAGTGTTGTCTTTTCCCAACTTATCATTATTTAGGTCTAAGCGAGATCAGATGGAAATCCTTGTAGAAAAATGACAATTCTTTATACTTAGCAAAGTATCTCTTTATGTTAAGGCTCAAGCAATTTTACATATGTTTTTTCAGATTCTCACCACTCAGCTTTTCCCATTGGGGATAATGCCCACTACATGGGATGGATTTAATGAAGTGCTACTCAAAGGTAGGTCTTTCACTGGTGTTGATTTGCAAATTGTGACAAGTCCTTGACAAGATGTCTCAAAATTTCATATCATTGCAAAAATGCAGGGAAATTATGATTTATTTCTATAGCTTTCTCATAGAGTAAAAGTCTTTCTGATAAATATAAAACATATTGGACTTTATTTTGTGTATTTTTAGTTTTGTGTTCCTATTAGCTTACTTTTACTTTAATTTTATAGAAATATCTACTCATCATCAGTAAATTATAAATTGAAAACAGCAACAGTAGCTTGCTATTTATAAGGCAGTTGTTCACTGGTTAATTTGCCTTTCAGTCTTGTAGAGTTCTGAGGAACAAAGGCCCTGGAGTCAGTTTCGAAAGTTCAGATCCCCGGTGTCTCCTTCCTTTCTTGAGACACTGGGTGGTTACTAACCTGTATCTCTCTCATGATATATGTGTGGTATTCAGTTCTGTGCCTGACATTCGCTAAGTAATTAACAAATGTCAGTGACATCTATTAATGTTATTTTCTGAATCAAAGAAAATTCCTCATCCCACTTTCTCCCAAGTGAATCCTCACATTCAGTTCTGCATCCTGGTGTGAGAAAAACAAACAAACAAACAAATAAAAACAAACAAAAGAAAAAAACAAACAAAACAAAAACACAAACACAAAAACCAAATAACCCAAGATTTGTTCAGAATTGTGAGAAGAAATTTATGTTTATAAATTGAGACATTAGCCCATGAAAAATAAGTTTGAAACCTACAACTCCAAGTAGTAATAATAATATTTTAACCATGCAATAAACCATGCTTTACATGATTAAAAGGTATAGTTAATAGACTTAAAAATGTAGTTATCTGTCTCAGTATATTCCAATATAAACAGGGATGCTTAAGATTTTATTTATTTACATCTACCTCAGAGTGCCTGGTAGAAGTGTCCCAATAAAGGTTTAATAACTAGACACATAAATAACAAAGTAAGTGAATATGATAGGCTTGTAGCTATCTCTTTTTTTCTTCTTCTTTGGTTGCTCATTTAACAGCTGGAGAACAGCAAAAACTAAAATCAGAATTCCCTTACTCTAACAATTGTTTTTATTTCCCCCTTTTTCGACTTTCATAGAATTTGTGTGAAACTATTGTGAAAGGAATCTATTTAAACACCTCCCACCCAGCCACACTTACAGATAAAACGCATAGGTGTCTTCATTTGGTCTTAACGCTTTGTTTTTCTAGGTTGCATGCCTTCCATTGTCAGAAAGTAGACCTCAACTACCAAATGAACATATTCTTCTCTAGCCTGACCACAACCCACATTCCAGACAAGCCCTGGACAGAGCCACTGGAAAAACCTACCACCGCCTGCTCTACCTGGCCAAAATTTGACATTCTTCCCACACCCCCCACCTTGGGCATAGCTGCAACCCTCTCACAACCCTTAATATCTTTTAATAAGGCCTAGCCAGACAGAAACTGGAGACCGACATCTCTTTTGATGTCAGGACCCTCTCCTCCCTTGGAGAGTGAATAGACTCTGTCTTGCTTATTGCTCTACTTTTTGTGGAATTCTTTGTCACGCTTATTACCGGCCACCTAACATATTGTATGCATCTTTTGGCAATTTAATTATACCAAATAATAACCAATTATGCCTCCATGACTGTAAAACAGTGTGCTTAAAGTTTGGTCTGCAAAAACTTGAATAATTATAACTGAGAAACAAAATAACCATGAATATTCCAAGTCCTTAACATTTGAGAAGCATTGGTATGCAATACTCTAGTTTGGAAATGACCTGCCTCATCTACTTTTAGTTAAATATTATGTCTCAGATTAACCACTATTTTTGTTGTTGTTTTTGTTGTCTTTCCTCAAATAATGCATTTATAGAAATCATTGCCTTTCTTGTTGAAGTCCACAATTCTCAAAACAACCTGACAAAATCTGTGGATGCACACTCAAAAATAAACAAATAAAGGTATTCCTAACATATTCTTAAAAATTACATTCGAATTTTTGAAATTGTTTAATTTCAGGGGATTCATGGTGTCCCTGAAAGAGAACTGACCCCAAGATTAACATTTCTTCTTTACAAGGCTTTTAAACATCCCCTCTTCCCTTCCGTCCCCTTCTCTTCTCATTCCCTGTTCTCTTCCAACACAAAAAACTATTTTTTCTCTCAAAAGTGTACTTTTCCATTGGTTTTAACTTATGTTTATTTTCTCATATATTTATAGATGTACTTAAAAATATCAAACATTTTCTTTAAAATATGTTTTTATAGGAATTTAAGATGGACTATTTCTTCTTTGCTATCTTTTAATATTAACTTTCATATTTTGATGACTGATACACTTGTATGTTTTGAATATTTTATTGGTTGTACTTTTTTTTCACGTTTTCTTCTCTCTTTCTCTATATTAAAGGCTTTAGTTATTTTTTCCTTTTTTATTTTTTTCTCTACTTGATTTGAAATTGACATTCTTTTCTTTTTTTAGTTAATATCATAAATGTTTCACAAAAAATCATTTTATTCTTATAACTCAAATATTTAAAAATCTGTAAAATTGTTTAACTTTAGTCTCTACCTTCTATATTCTATGTTATTGCTGGAATTTTAAACATTAATCATTAATATATGGTTTTTATACAACATTTATACATGAATAGTCATAGAATTTATTTATCATGGGTTAAATTCAACCCATGATATTAAATTCAGCCAATGAATTTAAAATCAAGGGTTGGCCAATTGTTAGCTTGAGTTTACAAATCTGGGAATGTCATTTGACCCTGTTTCATTAATGCTATTTGGATAATAGTAATTTAGAAAAATTCTCCTTTGAACTTACAGTAATAATTTTGCTAATGAGAAGTCATTCTTTCATGAGTAATCCATTTTGTTTTGCTTTGCTTTTCTTATAGCTGTTAAGACTATTTTTTGTGGGAAGTGATATGCATTTTTACTATTATGCATCTTTTTTTGAGATTTTATTTATTTTATTTAGAAAGAGAACAAGAGTGAGAGTGGGGAAAGGGGATGAGGGAAAGAGAGAATCTCAAAGCAGAGTGCTCAGTGACTCCAGGCCTGATGTGGGGCTTGATCTCACAACCATAAGATCATGAACTGAGCCAAAACCAAGTTGGACAGTTAACAAATGAAGCAATCCAGGAGCCCCCTTACTATTATGCATTTTAACTATCATGCATCTTTTTATTCATGCTCATTCTTATTATTAGGCATTTGAATCCTTTAAAGAGAGTCATAATTTTCTTTGAATCATAGGACCAAATTTACTATTATATTTTAAATATTGTTTTTCGGGCGCCTGGGTGGCTCAGTGGGTTAAGCCACTGCCTTCGGCTCAGGTCATGATCTCAGGGTCCTGGGATCGAGTCCCGCATGGGGCTCTCTGCTCAGCAGGGAGCCTGCTTCCTCCTCTCTCTCTCTGCCTGCCTCTCTGCCTACTTGTGATCTCTCTCTGTCAAATAAATAAATAAAATCTTTAAAAAAAAAAAAAAAAAAAAAAAAAAAAAAAAAAATATTGTTTTTCTCCATTTTCAACTTATCTTTAAAAAAAAAACTACTGGACATCCAACACATTTTTTAATTTTATGTTTCACTATATCTCTTTCATAATTTATACCTGTAGTACTCCTGCCTCTTATATGTGTATTTTCCTTTGATCTATCTTCTAAAACAAATTCAGATATATTTTGTCAAAGTGCTAACATGTCTATGGCAATTTTCCATTTATATAATTTTTTTTAATTTTTAATTTTTTATAAACATATAATATATTTTTATCCCCAGGGGTACAGGTCTGTGAATCACCAGGTTTACACACTTCACAGCACTCACCAAAGCACATACCCTCCCCAATGTCCATAACCCCACACCTCTTCTCCCAAACCCCCTCCCCCCAGCAACACTCAGTTTGTTTTGTGAGATTAAGAGTCACTTATGGTTTGTCACCCTCCCAATCCCATCTTGTTTCATTTATTCTTCTCCTACCTCCTTAAGCCTCCATGTTGCATCTCCACTACCTCATATCAGGGAAATCATATGATAGTTGTTCTTCTCCGCTTGACTTGTTTCGCTAAGCATGATATCGTCTAGTTCCATCCACGTCATCGCAAATGGCAAGATTTCATTTCTTCTGATGGCTGCATAGTATTCCATTGTGTATATATACCACCTCTTCTTTATACATTCATCTATTGATGGACATCTAGGTTCTTTCCAGAGTTTGGCTATTGTGGATATTGCTGCCATAAACATTTGGGTGCACGTGCCCCTTCAGATCACTACCTTTGTATCTTTAGGGTAAATAGCCAGTAATGCAATTGCTGGGTCATAGGACAGTTCTATTTTCAACATTTTGAGGAACCTCCATGCTGTTTTCCAGAGTGGTTGCACCAGCTTGCATTCTCACCAACAGTGTAGGAGGGTTCCCCTTTCTCCGCATCCTCGCCAGCATCTGTCATTTCCTGACTTGTTCATTTTAGCAATTCTGACTCGTGTGAGGTGATATCTCATTGTGGTTTTGATTTGTATTTCCCTGATGCCGAGTGATATGGAGCACTTTTTCATGTGTCTGTTGGCCATCTGGATGTCCTCTTTGCAGAGATGTCTGTTCATGTCTTCTGCCCATTTCTTGATTGGATTATTTGTTCTTTGGATGTTGAGTTTGCTAATTTCTTTATAGATTTTGGACACTAGTCCTTTATTTGATATGTTATTTGCAAATATCTTCTCCCATTCTGTCAGTTGTCTTTTGGTTTTGTTAACTGTTTCCTTTGCTGTGCAAAAGCTTTTGATCTTGATAAAATGCCAATAGTTCATTTTTGCCCTTGCTTCCCTTGCCTTTGGCGATGTTCCTAGTAAGATGTTGTTGTGGTTGAGGTCAAAGAGGTTGCTGCCTGTGTTCTCCTCAAGGATTTTGAAGAATTCCTTTTTCACATTGAGGTCCTTCATCGACATTGAGTCTGTTTCCGTGCGGGTTTAAGAAAATAGTCCAATTTCCTTTTACTGCATGTGGCTGTCCAATTTTCCCAAAACCATTTATTGAAAAGGCTCTCTTTTTTCCACCGAACATTCATTCCTGCTATTTCGAAGATTAGTTGACCATAGAGTTGAGACTCTATTTTGGGCTTTCTATTCTGTTCCATTGATATATGTGTCTGTTTTTGTGCCAGTACCATGCTGTCTTGATGATGACAGCTCTGTAATGGAGCTTGAAGTCCGGAATTGTGATGCCACCAACATTGGCTTTCTTTTTCAATATCCCTTTGGCTATTCGAGGTCTTTTCTGGTTCCTTATAAATTTTAGGATTATTTGTTCCATTTCTTTGAAAAAGATGGATGGTACTTTGATAGGAATTGCATTGAATGTGTAGATTGCTTTAGGTAGCATAGACATTTTCACAATATTTATTCTTCCAATCCAGGAGCATGGAACATTTTTCCATTTCTTTGTGTCTTCCTCAATTTCCTTCATGAGTACTTTATAGTTTTATGAGTATAGATTCTTAGCCTCTTTGGTTAGGTTTATTCCTAGCTATCTTATGGTTTTGGGTGCAATTGTAAGTGGGATTGACTCCTTAATTTCTCTTTCTTCTGTCTTGTTGTTGGTGTAGAGAAATGCAACTGATTTCTGTGCATTGATTTTATATCCTGACACTTTACTGAATTCCTGTACAGGTTTTGGAGTGGAGTCTTTTGGGTTTTCCACATATAGTATCATATCATCTGTGAAAAGTGATGGTTTGAATTCTTCTTTGCCAGTTTGGATGCCTTTAATTTCCTTTTGTTGTCTGATTGCTGAGGCGAGGACTTCTAGTACTATGTTGAATAGCAGTGATGATAATGGACATCCCTGCCATGTTCCTGGCCTTAGCGGAAAAACTTTCAGTTTTTCTCCATTGAGAATGATATTTGCAGTGGGTTTTTCATAAATGGCTTTGATAATATTGAGGTATATGCCCTCTATCCCTACACTTTGAAGAGTTTTGATTAGGAAGGGATGCTGTATTTTGTCAAATGCTTTTTCAGCATCTATTGAGAGTATCATATGTTTCTTGTTCTTTCTTTTATTGATGTGTTGTATCACATTGATTGCTTTGTGGATGTTGAACCATCCTTGCAGCCCTGGAATAAATCCCACTTGGTCGTGGTGAATAATCCTTTTAATGTACTGTTGAATCCAATTGGCTAGTATTTGGTGAGAATTTTCGCATCTGTGTTCATCAAGGATTTTGGTCTATAGCTCTCTTTTTTGATGAGATCCTTGTCTGGTTTTGGGATCAAGGTGATGCTGGCCTCATAAAATGAGCTTGGAAGTTTTCCTTCTATTTCTATTTTTTGGAACAGTTTCAGGAGAATAGGAATTAGTTCTTCTTTAAATGTTTGGTAGAATTCCCCCGGGAAGCCGTCTGGCCCTGGGCTTTTGTCTGTTTGGAGGTTTTTAATGACTGTTTCAATCTCCTTACTGGTTATGGGTCTGTTCAGGCTTTCTATTTCTTCCTGGTTCAGTTTTGGTAGTTTATATGTCTCTAAGAATGCATCCATTTCTTCCAGATTTTCAAATTTGTTGGCATAGAGTTGCTCATAGTATGTTCTTAAAATTGTTTGTATTTCGGGGCACCTGGGTGGCTCAGTGGGTTAAAGCCTCTGCCTTCAGCTCAGGTCATGATCCCAGGGTCCTGGGATCGAGCCCCGCATCGGGCTCTCGGCTCAAGCATGGAGCCAGCTTCCTCCTCTCTCTCTGCCTGTCTCTCTGCCTCCTTGTGATCTCTGTCTGTCAAATAAATAAATAAAATCTTTAAAAAAAATTGTTTCTATTTCTTTGATGCTAGTTGTGATCTCTCCTCTTTCATTCGTGATTTTATGTATTTGGGTCCTTTCTCTTTTCTTTTTGATAAGTCTGGCCAGGGGTTTATCAATCTTATTAATTCTTTCAAAGAACCAGCTCCTAGTTTCGTTGATTTGTTCTATTGGTTTTTTGGTTTCTATTTCATTGATTTCTGCTCTGATCTTTATGATTTCTCTTCTCCTGCTGGGTTTAGGGTTTCTTCCTTGTTCTTTCTCCAGCTCCTTAAGGTGTAGAAATAGGTTGTGTACCTGAGACCTTTCTTGTTTCTTGAGAAAGGCTTGTACTGCTGTATATTTTCCTCTCAGGACTGCCTTTGTTGTGTCCCACAGATTTTGAATCGTTGTGTTTTCATTATCATTTGTTTCCATGATTTTTTTTCCAATTCTTCTTTAATTTCCTGGTTGACCCATTCATTCTTTAGAAGTATGATGTTTAGCCTCCATGTATTTGGATTCTTTCCAGACTTCCTCTTGTGGTTGAGTTCTAGCTTCAGAGCATTGTGGTCTGAAAATATGCAGGGAATGATCCCAATCTTTTGATACCGGTTGAGTCCTGATTTAGGACAGAAGATTTCATCTATTCTGGAGAATGTTTTATGTGTACTAGAGAAGAATGTGTATTCTGTTGCTTTGGGATGTAATGTTCTGAATATATCTGTGATGTCCATCTGGTCCAGTGTGTCATTTAAGGCCTTTATTTCCTTGTTGATCTTTTGCTTGGATGATCTGTCCTTTTCAGTGAGGGGAGTGTTAAAGTCCCCTACTATTATTGTATTATTGTTGATGTGTTTCTTTGATTTTGTTATTAATTGGTTTATATAGTTGGCAGCTCCCACGTTGGGGGCAAAGACATTTAAAATTGTTAGATCTTCTTGTTGGACAGACCCTTTGAGGATGAGATAGTGTCCTTCCTCATCTCTTATTATAGTCTTTGGCTTAAAATCTAATTGATCTGATATAAGGATTGCCACTCCTGCTTTCTTCTTATGTCCATTAATATGGTAAATTCTTTTCCACCCCCTCACTTTAAATCTGGAGGTGTCTTCAGGCTTAAAATGAGTTTCTTGTAGGCAACATATAGATGGGTTTTGTTTTTTTTATCCATTCTGATACCCTGTGTCTTTTGATTGGGGCATTTATCCCATAACATTCAGGGTAACTATTGAGAGATATGAATTTAGTGCCATTGTATTGCCTGTAAGGACACTGTTACTGTATATTGTCTCTGTTCCTTTTTGATCTACCACTTATAGGCTCTCTCTTTGCTTAGAAGATCCCTTTCAATATTTCCTGTAGAGCTGTTTTGGTGTCTACAAATTCTTTCAGTTTTTGTTTGTCCTGGAAGCTTTTAATCTCTCCTTCTATTTTCAATGATAGCCTAGCTGGATATAGTATTCTTGGCTGCATGTTTTTCTCGTTTAGTGCTCTGAATACATCATGCCAGCTCTTTCTGGCCTGTCAGTTCTATGTGGATAAGTCAGCTGCCAATCTAATATTTTTACCATTGTATGTTACAGACTTCTTTTCCTGGGCTGCTTTCAGGATTTTCTCTTTGTCACTAACACTTGTAAATTTTACTATTAGGTGACGGGGTGTGGGCCTATTCTTATTGATTTTGAGGAGCATTCTCTGCACCTCCTGAATTTTGATGATTGTTCCCTTTGCCATATTGGGGAAATTCTCCGCAATAATTCTCTCCAGTATACCTTCTGCTCCCCTCTCTCTTTCTTCTTCTTCTGGAATCCCAATTATTCTAATGTTGTTTCATCTTATGGTGTTACTTATCTCTTGAATTCTCCCCTCGTGGTCCAGTAGCTGTTTGTCCCTCTTTTGTTCAGCTTTTTTATTCTCTGTCATTTGGTCTTCTATATCGCCTATTCTTTCTTCTGCCTCATTTATCCTAGCAGTAAAAGCCTCCATTTTTTATTGCACCTCATTAATAGCTTTTTTTAAATTTCAATTTGGTTAGATTTTAGTTCTTTTATTTCTCCAGAAAGGGCTTTTATATCTCCAGAGAGGTTTTCTCTAATATCTTCCATGCATTTTTCAAGCCCAGCTAGAACCTTGAGAAATGTCATTCTGAACTCTAGATCTGACATATTACCCATGTCTGTATTGATTAGGTCCCTAGCCTTCGGTATTGCCTCTTGTTCTTTTTTTCTGTGGTGAATTTTTCCGCCTTGTCATTTTCTCCAGATAAGAGTATATGAAGGAGCAAGTAAAATACTAAAAGGGTGGCAACAACCCCAGGAAAATATGCTTTAACCAAATCAGAAGGGATCCCAAATTGTGAGGGGGGAGAAATGGGATAAAAAGAGCTTGAGGAAGAACGATAGAAGAAAAAAAAAAAGGAAAGAAAGAAAAGAATTTAAAAAAAAATGAATAAAGAAAAGTATAAAAAAGAAAAAATATATATATTAGATAAACTAGTTAAAAATGTTAGAAAAGGGTAAAAGTTAAAACATTTTAGCAGAAGAAGAGAAAAAAATGAAAAATAAAAAAAAAATTAAATTAACTGCAAGACTAAAGAATCATAGGGAGAAAGCCATGCATTCCATGCTTTGCTTTCTCCTCCTCTGGAATTCTGCTGTTCTCCTTGGTATTGAAACTGCACTCCTTGGTAGGAGAACTTGGGCTTGGCTGGATTTCTTGTTGATCTTCTGGGGGAGGGACCTGTTATAGTGATTCTCAAGTGTCTTTGCCTAGGCGGAATTGCACTGCCCTTACTGGGGGCCGGTCTGAGTAATCCGCTTGGATTTGCTTTCAGGAGCTTTTGTTCCCTGAGCGCTTTCCATAGAGTTCTGGAGGACGGGAATACAAATGGTGGCCTCCTGGTCTCCGGCCCAGAGGAGCTGAGAGCCTGGGGCCCCACTCCTCAGTGCGCCCTCAGAGAAAAACGCCCAGTAACTCCCATCTGCCTGACCTCCTGCCGCACTCAAGCTCACTGAGCCTGCGACTGGTTCAAGGTAACCCCAAGCTGGGAGCTCACTGTGGGCTCTGTCTCTGTATCCAGCTTCCCCATTCTAATATCTATAAGCTCTGTGACACTCAGACAGCCCCGATCCTTCTGTGACCCTGTGGGACCTGAGGCCACGGTGACCCCGCATGGGCTTCAGCCCGGTTTAGCCTCTGGAATGATGTCCCTCAGCGGAACAGACTTTTAAAGCCCTGATTTTGTGCTCCATTGCTCCGCTGCTTGACGGGAGCCGGCCCCTCCCCCGGGGTCTGTCTTCCTGTCGCTTTGGATTCCCTTCTCTGTCAGTCCTACCTTTCCGAAAGTGGTTGTTATTCTGTTTCTAGAATTGCTGTTCTTCTTCTCTTCTATCTGCCCATGGATTTGTAGGTGTTTACAATCTTTAGATAAGCTATCTAGCTGATCTCCTGCTAGCTGAAGTAGTCTCAGCATGCTACTTCTCCGCCATCTTGACTCCTCCCCCCGTCCATTTATATAATTTTTTAAAAATTCCAATATGCCTGTTAATATTTTAAAGATACTTTTCTCATACTGCCATGCGATTACTTTATGGTTTCTACTACTTACTTTGTTTTATTTACATTTTAGATGTTCTTATTTTGGAGATGATCGTGTTTATTTCAGTTTTTTTTAATATTGTTTCTTGTGTTTGGTAAGGAAGTTATCCAAACTCTAGATCAGCTGACCTCATCTTCTGAAGTTTTTGTTACTTAATCTATAAGTGTTTTTTTCCCCTCAAATCAACTTCAGTTGGGTTGATGAAAGATTCATCTATCTTCTTTGGTGTAGACATATATGAGATACCTAGTCTTGATGCAGTTATAAGAATAATGTCTTAAGTTAGAATTACTGAGCCAAGCATTTAGTGAGATTTGGAGCCCAATGTATATGTCTACTGAAATCTGTTCTGTATTCACTTTTTGAAGCCTATTCCCAGCCTCCTCTGAGCTACAGATCAAGAACAAGATTATTTGAGGCTTCCTAAGAGTGGTAGGTGGAGAATTTATAATCCATTTCACAGACTTGACAGATTTGCAAATCTACTTTATACAATTAGCTCAGTTGCAAGTTCAGTTTCAGCTTTCCCATATGGCAAGAATCTAGGAATTATTTCCTGCAAGTAAAAAGATCAACTCCACAATCAATGTCTTATTGCCTATTAGTATCTTGTGAGCTACTCAAGTTTCAGTTTGTGTTCATCTGACGGGGTCTTCTTGGTTGTTTTTTCTTCTTCTACATTACTTAAAATGTAGTATTAGCAAGTATCCAGCATTTTATATATTTTAATAGGAGAACCATTCCTTTTAATTCAGCTCACTGTGCCATAGTAACCAGAATCTTCATTAGCCCTAGCCTACAAAATACTATACTCCATTGTAAAATTATTTTCCCTAACATATTTATAAATATGAGAAATTTGGCATTTTTAAAGATTTAATCTAAATATCAAATGATATAGGGGCTATGTACCCCCAAAACATTGGGTATTATAATGAAATACAACCTAAAATGTATGAAAATACTTTTTAAAGATTAATTCACTTGAGGGACACCTTGGTGGCTCAGTTGATTAAGCATCCAACTCTTGATGTCAGCTCAGGTCTTGATCTCAGGATTGCTGAGTTCAAGCCCTGCATTGGGCTCTCCACATATATTTGAAATGTAGAGTATTTATGATGTTTGTATGAAAGTGATTCTTTTGTTCAAATATTTCATAATAGTATTCTATGTAAAATGTGTAATCAGGAAAACTAAAATATTAAAGTGTCTCAAGTAGTTCTTTAAAATGTAAACTTGCTGCTTATCAGATTTTCACTCTTAATATTATATGGCTTTGTTTTATGTTTTAAATGGAAAAAAATGTTGAAGTGCTATAAAAATTGATGTTCTTTTACTTGTAATGTTTATAGTTATAGACTGCATTCTCAAAGTGGAATATACAAATTCTTCCTAATTTTGAACAATAAATCTACACATCATGAAAATAAGTTTCATGGATTTTAGGTAATATTGAAAGGATATTTGATTTTTGTCAGCCAAATTTTATTGTGGTTTACATAATAAATGTATGTTTTCAAACATATACTAAATATGCTAGGTTTCAATCTGTACTAAAATTCATTGAGAAATTTCAGTACATTAAAGAATCTATAAATTATGTGATGCTCCATGAAAGGTTTGGAAGCTGAACTCTTTCAAGTCAACATGAACTACCACATTATACAGTACCTTCCTCTGTGAACTAAATCATGCTGATTTTATTGCAAATATAAAAGTTATTGATTCATGTTAATTAAAAATTTTAAAATATTTTATAAAAGACTTGACAGTGTGAGGCTTGTGGGTGGCTTAATAGGTTAAATTAAGCAGCTGCCTTTGGCTCAGGTCATGATCATAGGTCCTGGGATCAAGCCCCACATTGGGCTCCCTGCTCAGCCAGGAGCCTGCTTCTCCCTCTCCCACTCCCCTTGTTTATATGCCCTCTCTCCCTCTGTCAAATAAATAAACAAATAATCTTTTAAAAAAAAGATTGGCAATGATTTCAAGTTATAATCTATGATGATGAACAGTTTTATACAAGGGAATAGTGAAATTTTTTGTATATTTATAATTCACCATTTGTACTGTAGGTGTAATAACATTTACGGAAAGAAAAAAGGAGGTTTAATTATTTGATAAATTTTTATGTTAGTTGCTTCAGCTTGAAGTGAAGCAAGAGGAAACATGCCTGTTAATACTTTAAAGATATATGTACATCATAAATAACTTTAACAGTATAAATCACTAATTTATGATTTCTTGCTGACATGTAATTGAGTCAACTCTCAATTAGTTTTCAGATGACATTCATTATTACATATAGAACAGGATAATTATTTACCTCTATTACGTAGCATGTTGGTGTTTAATTTTGTTTCACCAAAAGTTAGAAATGATAAGCAAAATGAAGGAGGTCCATTAACAACTGACTTTTGAGGTTGTGTCTAAGAACTAATGTGTAGAGACATCAAAGGATACATTTTATTCAAAATAGCCTGTGTTCTCAGTACCATGGCCGTGGATCCTTCATAGCCTTTCCACTTCCTCCAATGAGATCACATGCAACACTATGTAGTCTATGAATACATGTACTTTTCTGCCAGCTGTATTCCTATCCTCATCAGATTTTCCTAAATGACCTAGAAATAGAAAGAACATTTCTAAACCCACTTGCAAGGGTGATTAGATCCATGTAATTGTAACATTCTATGTGATTATGTAAGTAAATTAACTTTAAGAGTATTTTATCTTACAGGATTAGAGGAATATGGGATTATAGGTTTGATCTCGGTTTAGGATTGAGGAAAGGCAGAAATGAGATGTTTCTGGTTGAGAAGAACACTTGAAAAAATATGAATTTACATATTTTAAAAAGTACATTCTCTTAAATGTACACACTTCAATATAATGTTTCCTCTAAGGGTCTCTGAAGTTTGTCAAGAAATTTGTCATTTTATGACATCACCTTTTTTTTTTAATGTAAGTGAATATAGAATGTCAGACAACACTGGGGAAAAAAGATGTGAACTGAAAGAACATCTAAACCAACGTTCTTAATTTACAATTCAGAATTGAAGATTAACTTAAATTCCCAGTGACAAAAAACTAGAGATAAAATAGAAGTTTAAAAAAAAATAGACGTTGTTCTGCTTTCGGGTTTGTCTTTTCACCTCACTGTTTTACCCTGTTTAGAAAAATAACAGAAATCACCCCAGGAAAACATTCATAGGTTAACTGAATTGTTACTTAATATTTGCCTTAGCATTACCAATGGTTCCCAGAGCAAGGGATAAAACAGGGGCTTATTTCCTAATATACCTTGAGTAGTGTTAAAACAAAACTGGCCTCGGGCAAAACCACAAGCTAGGATCAATCTGTGGAGGTTTTAATTTATTTTGCCAGGAGTGTTTTTCCATTGCTCATTATCTTCTCCTGACAATCACATTAGAATCCTTGAATTGTTGATAAGGGTTTTATCCCTTGGGTAAAGTCTCCCAGTAATTTAAGCCTCATAGTCATTCCACAACATGGAAATGACCAGTCATGGCCCAGAATTTTTCATATTTTATTGCCTTGCTGTGTCAATCTACAATATACTTCTGGAGAAGCTCAATGGATTAGAAAGTCTTTGCATATACTGCTGAAAGTTCTCTTACATGGTGATTGGCAGTGGGAAGGAGATAGAATTAAAAAATAATTAGGGAAAGCAGGAAAAATATATAGGGGATTTCAGGTATGGGCCATTGAGTTTTTGTAGGAAAATGTTCGTACAGAACAAAAAAGCTTTTTAAATGTGAGCCATTGGTTTTTATATGCATATATGTTTAATAATGATGATGATGATATAATTTACTGAGTGCCTACTATGCCAAACACTCTTGGCTACTTTGAATCTATCACATAAATGCTGAGAATATTTATACTTATCCATTTTATGGGAACACAAAGACAAAAACAGCAAATACTTTAAAAGTGAATACTGCATTTTGCCTGGGGCATCAGAAAGAGCTTTCAAGAAAAGATGATGTTCTTAGGGTTCACTTTAAGTAAGAATAATAGATACTTAAGTGAAAAGGTGAGGTAGTAAAAAGGGAGACAAAGAAAGAAAACAATATAGATGGAAAAAACAAAATGTACAAAGGAACTGGTTTGCAAACAATGAATATGCAAATTATTCAAAGTGCTTATACTGTCTCATCCTATACCAAAAGATTGAGACTATTACCTGCATATTCTCAGATTACAGTGCTTTGAAACTGGAACTCAATCACAAAAAAAAAGTTTGGAAGGAATTCAAACACTTGGGAGCTAAAGACCATTCTGCCCAAGAATATTTGGATCAACCAGAAAATCAAAGAAGACCTTAAGCAATTCATGGAAACCAAAGAGAATGAAGACACATTGGTCCAAAACCTATGAGGTATGGCAAAGGCGGTCCTAAGTGGCAAACACATAGTCATCCAAGGCTCACTAAAAAAGAAAAATGAACAACCCCGAATACACAAACTCTTTTTACACCTAAAAGAACTGCAGAGTCAATAACAAGTTAAGCCCACCCCATGCACAAGAAGGGAAATAATTAAGATTAGAACAGAGATCAATGAGTTAGAAACTAGAGATACAGTAGAACACATCAATAAAATTAGAAGATGGTTCTTTGAAAGAATTAGTAAGATCAATAAACCACTGGCCAAAGTAATCCAAAAGAAAACAGAGAGGAACCAAATCAATAAAATTATGAATGAAAGGGGAGAGATTGTGACTAACACCAAGGAAATAGAAACAATCATCAGAAATTAATATCAACAGTTATATGCCAAAAAGTTAAGCAACCTAGAAGAAATGGATGTATTCCTAGAAACCTATAAACTTCTAAGACTGAAACAGGAAGAAATTGACAACCTGAATAGACCAATATCTAGTAACAAGAATGAAGCAATGGTCAAAAACCTCCCAAAAAACAAGAGTCCAGCACCTGATGGATTCCCAGAGGAATTCTACCAAACATTTAAAGAATAAATAATACCTATTCTCCTGAAGCTATTTCAAAAAATGGAAAAAGAAGGAAAATTTTCAGACTATTTCTATGAAGCCAGCATTATTTTGATCACCAAATCAGACAAAGACTTCATCAAAGAGGAGAATTTCAGACCAATATCCTGGTGATTATGGATGCCAAGATTCTCAACAAGATCCTAGCTAATAGGATCCAAAAGTACACTAAAAAGATTATCCAACATGACCAGGGGGGATTTATCCCTGGGATGCAATGGTGGCTCAACATTTGCCAGACAATGTGATAGAACAAATCAGTAAGAGAAGAAAGGAACCACATAGTCCTCTCAATCGATGCAGGAAAAGCATTTCACAAAATTCAGGATCCTTTCCTGATTAAAACTCTTCAAAGTATAGGGATAAAGAGCAGACTTCTCAACTTCATAAATCCATATATGAAAAACCCACAACAAATATCATTCTCATTGGGGAGAAGCTGAGAATCTTCCCATTGAGATCAGGAACATGACAAGGGTGCCCACTCTTGCCACTGTTGTTCAACATAGTACTAGAAGTCCTAGCAACAGCAGACAACACAAAGAAATAAAAGGTATTCAAACTGGCAAAGAAGTCAAACTGTCTCTTTTTGTAGATGACATGATACAAAAGATTCCACCCCCAAATTGCTAGAACTCATACAGCAATTCAGTAATGTGGCATGATAAAAAAATCAATGCACAGAAATCAGTTGCTTTCTTATACAGTAACAATGAAACTGTAGAAAAGGCAATTAGAGAACTAATTCCATTTACAATAGCACAAAAAACCATAAGATGCCTTGGAATAAACCTAACCAAAGAGGTGAAGGATCTAAACTTGAGGAGGTGCAGAACACTTGTGAAGGAAATTGAAGAACACAGAAAAAAAGGGAAAAACATTCCATGCTCATGGATTGGAGAATAAACATTGTTAAAATGTCTATGCTGCCCAGAGCAATCTATACATTCAATGCCACCCCAGTCAAAATACCATTGGCATTTTACAAAGTGCTGAAACAAAGAATCCTAAAATTTGTATGGAACCAGAAAAGACCCCAAATTGCATGTGTTGAAAGAGAAAAGCAAAGCTGGAGGCATCATGTTGGCTGATTTCAAGCTTTATTACAAAGCTATGATCACCAAGACAGCATGGTACCAGAACAAAAACAGACACACAGACCGATGGAACAGAGTAGAGAGCCCAGATATGGACCCTCAACTCTATGGTCAAATAATCTCCAACAAAGCACGAAAAAATATACAGTGGAAAAAAGGCAGTCTCTTTAACAAATGGTTCTGGGAAAATTGGATGGCTATGTGTAAGAAGAATGAAACCGACCATTCTCTTACACCATACACAAAGACAAACTCAGAATGCTTTAAATACCTCAATGGGAGATAGGAATCCATCAAAATCCTAGAGGAGAACATAGGCAATAACCTCTTCAACATCGGCAACAGCAACTTCTTCCAAGACATGTCTCCAAAGGCAAGGAAAACAAAAGCGAAAATGAACTTTTGGGACTTCATCAAGATAAAAAACTTCTGCACAGCAAAGGAAACAATCAACAAAATAGAGAGACAACCCACTGAGTGGGAGAAGAAATTCACACATGACACTATAGACAAAGGGCGATATCCAAGATCTATAAAGAACTTCTCAAACTCGACACCCAAAAAAACAGATGATCATGTCAAAAATGGGCAGAAGACATGAGCAGACACTTCTCTAACGAAGACATACAAATGGCTAATAGACACACGAAGAAATGTTCATTATCATATCAAAAAACAGGCAGAAGACATGAACAGACACTTCTCCAATGAAGACATACAAATGGCTAACAGACACATGAAAAAATGTTCATCATCATTAGCCATCAGAGAAGTTCAAATCAAAACCACAATAAGATAACACCTATCCCACTTAGAACTGCAAAGATTAACAAGGCAGGATACAACAAACCAGTTAGAATTGCAAAGATTAACAAGGCAGGAAACAACAAACAACATCCTTGAAGAGGATGTGGAGGAAGGGGAATCCTCTTATACTGTTGGTGGGAATGCAAGTTGGTGCAGCCACTTTGGAAAACAGTGTGGAGATTCCTCAAAAAATTAAAAATAAAGCTACCTACCATATGATCTGGCAATTGCACTACTAGGTATTTATCCCAAAGATACAGATGTAGTGAAAAGAAGGGCCATATGTACCCCAATGTTCAGAGCAACAATGTCCACAATAGCCAAACTGTCAAAAGAGCTGAGATGCCCTTCAACAAACAAATGGATAAAGATGTGGTCCATATGTACAATGGAATATTACTCAGCCACAAGTAAGGATGAATACCCAACTTTTGCATCAACATGGTTGGTACTGGAGGAGATTATGCTGAGTGAAATAAGTCAAGCAGAGAAAGTCAATTATTATATGGTTTCACTTACTTATGGAACATATGGAATAACATGGAAGACATTAGGAGAAGGAAAGGAAAAATAAATTGGGGGAAATCAGAGGGGGAGATGAACCATGATAGACTGTGCATTCTGAGAAACAAACTGAGAGTTGTATGTATGTATGTATGTATGTATGTATTAAAGTATTTTATTCATTTATTTGGCAGAGAGAGAGACAAAGCACAAGGAGGTGGAGCAGTAGGCAGAGGGAGAAGCAAGCTCCCTGCTGAGCTGGGAGCCCAATGTGGGACTCAGTCTCAGGACCTTGGGATCATGACCTGAGCCAAAGGCAGATGCTTAATGACTGAGTCATTCATGTGCCCCAAACTGATGGTTTTAGAGGGGAGGGGGTAGGGGGATGGGTGAGCCTGGTGGTGGATATTAAAGAGGGCATGTATGGCATGGATCACTTCGTGTTGTACATAAAGAGTGAATCTTATAACACTGTATCAAAAACTAATGATGTATTTTACGTTGACCAAAAAAACACAATAAAAAATTTAAAAATAAATTTAAATAAAATGTCTGTACTACAAAATGAGGAGGTAAGAAAGAGCAGGGGGTTTTATTTACATATGCAGTTTCTGGCAATTACTGATAATGATTCTGGATTTATTATGAAAAAGTAGAACTGGAGGAGCCAGAGAAACTCTCAAAATAAATAGAAAACCTGAAGAATCAGCCCCAGAAAATGGGCAAGTTCCAAGGAAGTGAGCATACAGTCACTCACACAGTGGGTCTGGATATATTCAACAAGAAGCCAGATACTTGCTAGGAATAGAGTTTAGAGAAAATCCATCATTACTCAGTCATTTCTGAAATCTTAGTTCTGGGGCACCTGGGTCGCTTAGTGGGTTAAAGCCTCTGCCTTTGGCTCAGGTCATGATCTCGGGGTCCTTGGATTGAGCCCTGCATCAGGCTCTCTGCTCAAGCATGGAGCCAGCTTCCTCCTCTCTCTCTCTGACTGTCTCTCTGCCTACTTGTGATCTCTGTGTGTCAAATAAATAAATAAAAATCTTTAAAATCTTAGTTCTATTTCTCCAGTATTTGACATTCAGACACAATATTTAAGTAAAACCATTACAGGTGCTTTTCTTTTCATTTCTCATTTATTATTTTCTCTCCCAACATGGGTATTTTATTTACAAACTAATTTTCTAAAAATTAATGTTCCACATTTTGGATGCAGCAAAAGCTGTTCTAAGAGGAAAGGTTATAGCAATATAGGCTTACCAGAAGAACCAAGAAGAATCTCAAATAAACAGCCTAACTTTATTTCTAAAGGAGCTAGAAGAGAACAAACGAAACCCGGAACCAGGAGAAGGAAGGAAATAATAAAGATTAGTGTAGAAATCAACAAAATAGAAACTTAAAAAAAAAAAAACTAGAAAAGATCAATAAAACCAGGATCTGGTTCTTTGTAAAGATCAACAAAAATAAGCCAGACTCAGAATAACAATAACAATAAGAACAAGAGAGAGAAAAAGTATTCAAATAAACAAAATCAGAAATGAAAGAGGAGAAGTAACAAAGGAGATCACAGAGATTAAAAAAAATAATTGTAAGATGACATTATGAAAAATTATATGCCAACAACCTAGACAACCTAGAAGAAATAGATATATTCCTAGAAACATAACCTTCCAAACTGAGTCAGAAAGAAATAGAAGATTTGAACACACCAACTACTGGCAATGAAATTGAGTCAGAAAAAGGAAAAAAATCCCAACAAACAAAAGGCCAGGATTAGAAAGCTTCATAGGTGAAATCTACCAAACATTTAAAAAAAATAGTTAATACCTATTTGTCTTAAACTATTCTAAAAAGTAGAAAAGGAAGGAAAGCTTCCAAACTATTCTATGAGACCAGGATTACCCTGATACCAAATCCAGATAAAGACACTACAAAAAAAAACAAAAACAAAAACAAAACACCCCACAGTTTTATACATCTGATGAATTTAGATGAAAATATTCTCAACATAATATAAGCAAACCAAATCCACCAATACATTTTAAAAGGTTATTCATCAGGATCAAATACGATTTATTTCTGAGATGGAAAGCTGGTTCAGTATTCACAAATCAACAAACATGACACATCACATCAATAAGAGAAAATATTAAAGCCATATGGTCATTTTGATAGATTAAGAAAAAGCACCTGAGAAAGCACATTTATGATAAAAACCTCAACAAAGTGATTTGAGGGAAAATATCTCAACATAATAAAATTCATATGTGAAAAACTCACAAGAAACATTATACTCAATGTTGAAAAAGTGGTATCTTTGGGGCACTTGGGTTGCTCAGTGGGTTAAAGCCTCTACCTGTGGCTCAGGTCATGATCTCAGAGTCCTGGAATCAAGCCCCACACTGGGCTCTTTGCACAGTGGGGAGCCTGCTCCCCCTATCTCCTTTCTCTGCCTACTTGTGATCTCTCTCTTTCTGTCAAATGAATAAATAAAATCTAAAAATAAAAAGTGATATCTTTTCCCCTAAGTTCAGGAACAACAGAAGGATGTGCACTTTAATTCAACATAGTACTGGAAGTCCAACCACAGCCATCAGACAAGAAAAAGAAATAAAAACATGTAAATTGATAAGGAAGAGTAAAACTTTGAGTATTTGCAGATGACATGGTACTATATATAGAAATCTTAAGGATACCACCAAAAAAATGCTAGAACTGAAAAATGGATCCAGTAATGTCACAGGATATAAAATCAACATACAAAAATCTGTTGTAAATCTAAACACCAATAATGAAGTAGCAGAAAGAGAAATTAAGAAAACAATTCCATTTATAGTTCCACCAAAAATAAGATACTTATGAAGAACTTAACCAAAGAAGTGAAAGACCTGTACTCTGAAAACTATAAAATACTCATGAAAGAAATTGAAGATGATGCAAACAAATGAAAAGATATTCCATGTACATAGATTGGGAGAACAATTACTATTAATGTGTCTATACTACCTAAAGCAATCTACAGACGTAAAGCAATCCCTATTAATATAACACTTTTCACAGAACTAGAACAACCAATTCTAAATTTGTATGGAACCATAAAAGACCTCATATATCCAAAGCAATCTTGAAAAAGAAGAGTGAAACTGGAGGTATTACAATCCCAGATTTCAAGTTATACTATAAAGCTGTGGTAATCAAAACAGTATTGGTACAAAAACAAAAACACGATCAACAGAACAGAACAGAGAGCCCAAAAATAGAGCCATGATTATGTGCTCAATTAATCTTCAACAAAAGAGGCAAGAATATGCAATGGTAAAAATACAGTCTCTTCAACAAATGGTGTTGGGAAAACTCAATAACTATATGCAAATGAATGAAACTTCTCACGTCATGCAGAAAAAATAAACTCAAAATGAATTAAAGACCTAAATGTGAGGGGCGCCTGGGTGGCTCAGCGGGTTAAAGCCTCTGCCTTCAGCCCAGGTCATGATCCCAAGGTCCTGAGATCGAGCCCCGCATCTGGCTCTCTGCTCAGTGCAGAGCCTGCTTCTCTCTCTCTCTCTCTCTGCCTGCCTCTCTGCCTACTTGTGTTCTCTTTCAAATAAATAAATAAAATCTTAAAAAAAAAAAAAAGACCTAAATGTGAGACCTGGAACCATAAAAATTCTAGAAGAGAGCACAGACAGTAATTTCTCTGACATCATTTATAGCAACACTTTTCTAGATATGTCTCTGGAGGCAACAGAATCAAAAACAATCATAAACTATTCAGACTAAGTCAAAATAAAAAGCTTCTACATAACAAAGAAAATAATAAACTAAAAGGTAATCTAATGAATGTGAGAAGTTATTTGCAAATGACATATCCAATAAAGGGTTATTATCCAAAAGATATAAAGAACTTATACAACTCAACACCAAAAAACAACTAATTGACAGATAATTGACAAATAATTGACAAATAATTGGCAGAAGACACAAACATTTCTCCAAAGAAGGCATCCAGACAGTGAGGAGACAAATGAAAAGATGCTCAACATTACTCATCATCAGGGAAATGTAAATCAAAACCACAATATTACCTCACACCTGTCAGAATGGCTAAAATCAAAAGCACAAGGAACAATAAATGTTGGCAAGAACATGGAGAAAAAATAACCCTTGTGCACTTTTTGAGGGAATGCAAATTGGTAACGCTATGTAGAAAAGAGTATGGAGCTTCCTCAAAAAATTATAAATAGAATTACCATATGATCCAGTATTTCTACTACAAGGTATCTACCCAAAGGATATGAAAACACTAATTTGAAAAGATATATGCACCCCTATGTTTATTGTAGCATTATTAACAATAGCCAAAATATGGAAGCAATCCAAGTGTCCACTGACTGATGAATGGATAAAGAACACCTGGTATAGATATATAATGGAATATTATTCAGCCATAAAAAGGAACAAAATCTTGCCATTAGCAATAATATGGAAATATCAAGAGGTTATAATGCTTTGTGAAATAAGTCATAGAAAAAAACAATACCACATGATTTCACTCATATATGAAAGTTAACAAACAAAACAAATGAGCAACAAAAAAAGAATTTAAAAAAATACTCTTAAATATATAGAACAAACTGGTGGTTTCCAGAAGGAAGGTAGGTAGGGGGATGGATAAAAAAAGTGAAAGGGATTAAGAGTACATTTACAGTGATTAGCACTGAATCATTATATGATACATGAGAAAATAATGTAACACTGTATGTTCATTATACTGGAATTTAAAAATATCTTTTTAAAAAATGCGCTCTCAGTGTTAGGTGGCTCAGTTGGTTAAGCTGCTATTGACTCTGGTCATGATCTGAGCATCCTGGGATCAAGCCCTGCATCAGGTTTCCTGCCTACCCAGAGCCTGCTTGGCCCTCTCCCTCTGCTACTTTGTCTGCTTCCACTCTTTCTTTGTCAAATAAATAAATAAGATCTTTAGAAAAAAAAAATGTGCTCCACAGAAAAAAATCAATATGCTGATGTTCCTACTAATTTAATTACATCTTTTTTCTTCTGTGTTTAGTATAGTTTAAAATCATGTACTTTATATTATCTTTAATAAACTGAAGCTAGATAGCAAGATTACTTTGATATAATTTTAATGCTTTTGTACTCATTTTATTATTTATTGATCTGTAAATGGGAAACTCTTCTTAGTTAAAATTCTTTGAAACATTTTTATCTTCAAAGTTCTCATTATGTCTGAACTCCTTTTCCAGAAGCTTAAACTAAAACTTGCTTGCCCTGTGCTTTTCTTTATCAGAAGTACTAAGGCCCAGACACAATTCACTTACCATTGAACAGAATTAAGTAATAGCAGTAATAGTTCTCTCAATGTGAGAGGAGACTCCAGCAATCTAAGATGTCCCTCAATGTTTTAGCATTTGGATTTTAATATTTGAGAATTACTGACAGTATGTGATTTAGGAAAATACAACTGTTAAATCTAAATGAATCTAATACTCCCCTAAGTAATACTAGAAACATCCAAGTTATCATCCAATTACATAATGTTTAATGTAC
The DNA here is from genome assembly GCF_011764305.1 of Mustela putorius furo. Lineage (NCBI taxonomy): Eukaryota > Metazoa > Chordata > Mammalia > Carnivora > Mustelidae > Mustela > Mustela putorius. The sequence continues at coordinate 6,873,168 of NW_025421397.1, forward strand.
GAGTGGTTAAAACATTGCTAAGGTCAGCAGAGTAAATAGATGATAAGATATTGATTTTCTGATATGAAATTTAATAAATGGAAGTGGCCATTTTCTAAAGTTAATAACCAAAACAAGGCAATATTTTAAGGTAAGAAATTTGTCTTAGGAACACTTCGTAATTAATGTACTCAGTTATTCAAAATTATCTGTGCACCTGTCCTCAACTAGGCCTTCATCTTGACAAAAGATATTCAGAAATGAATTCCTGCATTTAAAGAATTAAGAGACTCTGGCATACATGATTTACCTGATCAAACCATTTAACTGTTGAGTCATTTATAACACACTTCAAAATATTTCTAAATAATATTCTCTTTTGTTCCCTCTTCTTACATTACCCAATGCATTGTTTCTTACAGCCTCTTTTTAGACAAAATCCAAAAAATATGCTTATGCGTATCATGCCTATCTTCTCATCACACATTCTATTATCCTTTTCATTCTTATCTCTCCGTTAATTGGTTCTTCTTAAGTTAACTGTTTACATTTATATTAATAATATAATGGGCCTTTCAGTCCTCATTTTACTCAATTCTTGTACATATCCCCATGTTGATAATGAACTCCCACTCATGCTATATTGACTCCTTTTCCTCAACTCTATTGCACAGAGAGAAAGAAAAAAAAAAAACCCTCAAAATTTAGTTACAAGACTTTGCAATTGGAATAAGATAGTATTAATAAGCCAGATTCTGGGGACAACACACTGTGATTTCTTAATACATCAAATTTAGGGACAATCTAAGACCTACTCCAAAAATTTTTCTGTGATTAGAAGAAGAGGATGACTTTTATACCATTGAGGTAATGAAGATGAAGCGTCCTGAAATTCTGCAGGAGAAGGAAGTAGACTGTAAGGTTGTAAGGTAAACTTCAATAGGGTCATTCCAAAAACTGACATTTTTAAAGGAGTCCCAATAAGGTTACAGTGACATCCAGTAAGTTCAGATTGTTTTTATGGTTTTAACTTTTAGAATAGATAAATATAATTATGCTGAGTATGTAGAATGTTTTCCTCTTCAACTACAACTATACAGGTTTACTCCTTTACATTCTCTTGTTTTCCTTCATTATCTTCTTCACATTTTCTACTACAAATTGGGAACTTCATTCATATCTATATTATAAATACATATTAAATTTATTAACTTATATGCAACTGCAATGCAAACAACAAACTTCAAGTCACATTGTATCTTGTTTGGACTATTATGATAACCTCCTTCCTGTTTTCCTTAAATCTGTATTTATTCTTCAAGTAACCATTCTCTGGAAAGTTCAAAAGTATCTCCTAAAAAGGTGATCTGGAATTTGTTATTCTTCTGACACAGCTCTCTTTACCCACAATTGTAAAACATTCTGAGCCCTTATTATAATCTGGAAGACTTTGCATGATTTGGCATGTGGCTTTCTTTCCCAATTAATATTATTTTATTCTATTTTTCTTTTAACCAGCATACTTCAGGTAATCTAGCAATACTTAGTTCCTGAAAGCCAACTTTGGGCCTTGGGATTTATGTCTTTCCTTTACTGGATTGGGATACAGTACCCTAATTCCCCACATTTATTTGCTCAAGACATAGAGTGTTCCAGTTTTACACTAATATGCTTTTTTTGCACATAACATTACAATAAATATAACTTTCTTCCTTAAAGAGTCGACACACTAGCATTTATTATTATGGTAATAACGGGTAATAAAGACCACCATGAATATGATGATCTCAATTACTTACTAAAAATTCTCTATTTTGTAGTCATTAAGTTTATATTTCAACTGTTTATATTTTAGCTGTTTTAATTTAGCTGTTTTTTTTTTAAAGATTTTATTAATTTAGCTGTTTTTTAGCTGTTTTAATTTCCTTGATATTCTTTGGTGATTTTATTTTAAAAACATGTTAAATTATCATCATTGTTAATTAATAATTTTAATCTACAAATACACTTATGCCTTGGACTATGTGGGTATATATGCTTTATGTTTGTGTTGCCACTCATACTTTCTGGATGACAGAACTATGATTCAAAAAAGAAAGACAATGAAATTTTAAGATAAGATTGAACAAAATATGATGAAAGATTATGGGTGTATTTGTATAAATTTAATACACAGAACCTTTGTAATCAAATCTTTTTATCAGCTGTTTTTGTTATAATCACTTTGTTCCTATCTAATTTCTTATCTTGATTCACTCTACATGAGTATAAATTAAAGCCAACCTAATGTTATTAGGAGAACATACATTTTCATTTGTAAATGTTTTAATATTTATTTTAGGATATTTCAATCAAACTTAAAGAACTATCACAAGAATTCATATCTATAATCTCTATCATAACACTCTTACATATATTCTCTATCACAGAATTTTCTGTGTTTTTTAGAAAAGTTTTTGGCAGCTTAATCTAAAGTCAATAGTGACTTAAGCTTAAGTTTTAGCAATTGCTAAGCTGAAATATAATTTATATATTTAGACAGTTGAGGAAAAATATTTAGTTTATACAGAAAAAAAATTATAATGACTGGCTAACCTTGCGACAATAAGAACAAGATACTTTGTATGCTGTCAAGAAAGATAAAAAAGAAAGCAACATATTTTGAGAAGATCAACTTATTTTTTACCCAAGTCTCCATTTCATATTATTTAAAAATATATGCAACACCTACATTACTCAGCCTCTAGGCATTTAATGACAAAAAATGGATATGGCATATGAGATGGAAAGAGGAAAAAGGCAAGAGTCTATTTGCGTCTTCAACACAAGAAAGTGGATATTAATAAAGCTGAAATGGTTGCTTTAAAGAAGCTTTTTATACTTTTTCTGACTCTGCATAGGTAGATTTGAAAAAGCTCAGCTTAGAGGTTAAGGAAGGACACTTCTTATTTTATCTAACTCAAAGAGGAGGTCATTTTAGGTTTCTGAGGTTGTGAAAAAACATAAGCAGAAATTGCTAGCTGCCAAAAGAAGCTTACTCTCTTAACTACAGGCTTGCAAACTTGATTTTTTTAACATTAATATCTTAATAATATTATTAATACCTTATTATCAAGATATTAAAATTTAAATACTGAGGACATTGAGCGACAGAGGTCTTAAATGACTTGCCCTGTTTAAGTACTGTGTAAGAATCATTTTACAACTGGTACTAGGATAGCCTATGCTAATCTCTGGGTCTGCCTCGACGGCTGGTACTGACCCCTGGCCAAAATAAGGATAAGGTGAGCTGATTCGGATTTGTAATGCACTATCAAAAGTTTGAAACTCCCCTAGAGTTTCAATGGATGGTTTGCACATTTCAAACCTCTTAAAGAGCTGAGTTTTATAGAGGCTTGACCAATGAGGTATAAAATATGCCTTAGTAAACTCATGCCTGAAACAGATATGTTGTGAGTATCTTGATGGTTCATAAACCAAAGATGGAGTGTATCCTATGTGACTAAGACAAAATACTGGTTGGAGTGCCAGGGTGGCTAAGTGAGTTAAGTGGCCGGCTCTTCATTTCAGGTTCAAGTCATGACCTCAGGATCCCAGGACAGAGCCCTGTCTCAGGCTCCACACTCAGAGGGAAGTCTGCTCCAACATTTTCTCCCTTCCTCTCCCTCTGCTTGCTCTCTCACTCTCTTCCTCTCTGAAAGAAATAAACAAATCTTAAAAAAAAAAAAAAAAAAAAGATCCTGGCTTCTGTGCCTACAAATATTCAGGCATCTTCATGACTGCTTGTATTTTCTCCTTTTGTGCTTTATCATTTACATTTATTAAAGGTTTATATAAACATAAACCTGTGATTTTCTGTGACTCCTTTCAATTGTCCAACCCTGTACAATCAATGGAAGCAGTGAATCATGAGAAAACATAAAAATATAACATAGAACTTCTTACCTAATATACAGATTTTTTTTCCAAATGTGCTTGGGAAAATTAACATAGATGTGAACTTTTAAGAATGATTAATTCATGATGATGAAATGTGTTACTCTTCTCCCCAAATATAAAAATGATAACATACCTAAATTAAGTAGAGTGCTGAATTATATTTTGAAAAAAGATGTATGAGCAGTAGATGTTAAAATGCATTACCCATATATTTTTGAAGTATAAGCTTAGTTGAATACATTCAAAAGGATTTTTTTTTAGAAAACAGACTATTAATTTGGATTCTACATATAACATGGAAGAAAATGTGTTATATCAAAACTTCATAGCAAAAGATGTTTCTGAGTATTTATCTGTGTAACAAATCTGCTCATTTAGAAAATAATTCTATTGTTTTTAATGGATTGATAACTGAACAAAAGGAATTATTAGGTTTTTTGAAAGCAGTATTTTTGGACATAAATAGTAAGACATTTCCTTGAATAACTAGAAAGGATAATGGATATAGAGAGTGGTTATTTGCCAACTAAATCTTAGTTATTATAAAATTAAATTGTCTGAATATTTGATTTAGTTAGACTTGTACATCTGGAGAAGACTCACTATCTTTTCCCTAGTTAGACATTTTATTACTGATTAAAATGTTTTCGAAAGTTTCTTTCTTATGACATAAGACATTGTAGTGATTCTTCAGTGAATTTACAGAGAGAAATTAATATTATGTGGTATATATTAGTAGCAAAAACTAATTATAATATTTCACATACTTCTGATGTTCTGAAAATATCTATGGAATAATAAATATTTGAAAAATAGATGAATTCAAGAATGAAAAAAACTTCAGGAAAGAAATAGCTTTATTATTTGGCAGAGTATATAAGCCTTTAGTTTAGGTATCAGTTTTGAAAACAGTTTTAAAATAATTCATGCTTTAAAAGTTTTGAAAATGGTTCTATAACAAAAATTGAAAAGAATGCCAATCAAAACTGAGAATCAAAACATATATAAATACCTAACACACTCTTTTTCCCCATGAAACCCTCAGAATCTTCTTTTTTTTTTTTAAGCTCAATACTGATTATTGCAAAGGGGACCAAAGTGAGCCAAACAACAGTGGCCTATGGAATACCCTCTTATTCTGAACATTCAATAACAGTTCAGTTCTTTATTCAACTTATTTTGTTTGCTCTTTCTACAACTTGTGTGTCTTTTTCTTGTAATAACAACCATCAGCTATCTACTTAATATAAAATTCTACCTTGAGGTCATGTCTTACTCAATGTAATTGAAAATAATTCTCAGTCTATTGGAAATTTCAGCTTAGACAACAATTGCATCCTATGAAGAAGAATGCAATTCCCTTAGGCTGAAGCCCAGAGAAGCCTGAGGCTTAAATACAATGAGGATTGTTTTTTCTGCTCTTTGTATTGTTTCTTGCTAAAATAGCATGCTTGTCAAAGCTGTCTAAATGTGTAGATCGATAGAGTGGCAGAAAGCCTTTCACTTGATATGTCACAGAGGTAGACAGCATCAGCTCTAGTCACTGTTCCCTACCTTCGCATACTCGGTTTCAGAGGTATTAAAGCTCATTCGCCTTTTATTGACATAAGCAGGAACAAAGCAATCTGAGGCTTATTGGGAAAATAAAAGAGTAAAAGAAAGTATGTATGTATACGAAAAGATATTGTCTGCTTTGTCCCAAATTATAGAATTAATTATCCCCTTTCACGGATCTGAAGTCTAAATACAAGGGAAGGAAAACTTCGCATACCATTTTTCACAAAATCAATGAGACATTAACAATGACATCTAGTGGTGCAAGAGCATTTCCCCAAAAACTTCATTAAAAATGTAGTCTAAATTAATCTGACACTATCTTGGTTTAACATGTATGGTCCACTTTATTTTATGCTTCAATGGAGTCCCACATGTATTAAAATGTTTATGGCAAAGACCAGAAACACCCATATTTTAAAAGGTCTGCAGACAATTCAAATATGCACACTTATCTGAGAACTACAGGAATAGGAAAATGACAGAGCAAAGGCACTATGGGCAGAGCAATATGCTACGTATAAAGAATATAATGTACAGTTTTTACCATCATTCTGAAGTATCATATAGCTCATTTGTGTATGTGTATGTATGTATATATTTCTGTTGTCATTTATAAAAAGGAAAATAAAGAAGTTATTGTCATTTCAGTTATTGAGGGGCTCATATTCATAAGATATAAAAAGACAAAAAGCTATAATTTTTATGTAAAACAACAGTATGTAGGCAAAGAAAGGAGAGATAATATCTAGATGTAACACGGGAAAGATTCCTTCTGAATCCTACATTAGAACTCATTTCTGATAACTGATCAGGAGTTTGTCAGATGATGACACATAAAAGAAAAAAAAACAATAACAGGTAGAAAAAAGAGCTTAAATCTGTCAACAGGGATGGCACATCAAGTAAATAATAAATCCTGAAAATGAACAGACTGTGGTTTGCAAATGACACAGAGTGAGAAAGAGGGATGAAGCCGCACATCGCAATATGGGGTTCTGAACAATGTTCAGTTCCCTAAACCTGTGATCATCTTTTTTCAAAATGCAGAGATCCTTTTATTTATATAAATAGATAAAAATAAATAGAGAAGAAAATAGATAGATAAATAGATAGATAGATAGGTATATGATAGATAGGGAGTTAGATTTTCCAATACATGGTTTTGTATTCAATAAATTCATTTGGAAAATCACTGGTCTTGGGGCGCCCGGGTGGCTCAGTGGGTTAAGCCGCTGCCTTCGGCTCGGGTCGTGATCTCAGGGTCCTGGGATTGAGCCCCGCATCAGGCTCTCTGCTCAGCGGGGAGCCTGCTTCCTCCTCTGCCTCTCTGCCTACTTGTGATCTCTCTCTGTCAAGTAAATAAATAAAATCTTAAAAAAAAAAAATCACTGGTCTTTATATCGAGAGGTTATAGACCTAAAGTTTACCACAAAAGTAATAATACTGGATGTCCATAAATTATTTATTTTTACCCATTTGGCCAATCTTTGTTTTACACAGATTTACTGATGCATAATATAAGAAAACTGGACATATTTAATATATGAGTATGGAGATATGCATACACTAATGAAACCATCACCACAACCAAGGTAATAAACATATCAGCTGCCTTCAAAAATGTCCTCTGGCCCCTCTAATTTTTTCTTTTTTGTATGGGAAGAATGCTTTACAGGAGATCTTTCCTCTTAACAAATTTCTAAGTGTATAATACTAAATTATAATTATGTTAATTATATATATACACTATTATATAGGAGATTGCTACAACTTATTCTTCATACATAACTAAAACTTCATACACATCAAACAACTCTTGTTTCCTAATCTCCCCCAGCTCCTGACAACCAACATTCTACTGACTATTTCTATGATTTTGATTTTTTTAGTTGCCTTGTTTAAGTGAAATCATGCAGTCTTTGTCCTTCTATGACAACTTAATTCACTTAGCATAAGGATTTCTAGGTTCGTCCGTGCTTGCTGCTTATGGCAGGATTTCCTTCTTTTTTAAGGCTGAATAATATTCTATCATACACATTAAATTTTCTTTATCCATTCATCTACTGATGGACATTTAGTTGTTTGTATTTCTTGGACTACCATGAATAATGTTGCTATACACATGAGATTACAAATATCTCTTCAAGATCCTGATTTTAATTTGTATATATGCAAAAGTAGAATTGCTGGATAACATTGTCATTGCATTTTCATTTTTTGAGGAACCTCCATATTTTTTTCCATGGCAAATGTATCTTCTATATTCCCTCCAACAATGTACAAGATTCCAATTTCTCCATGCCCTGTGAGCACTTATTTTCTTCTTCTTCTCTTCTTCTTCCTTCTCCTCTTCTCTTATAGTGAGACATTCTAACAGATGTGAGGTAATATGTCACTGTGGGTTTGATTTACATTTCCCTGATGATGACTGAAGTCAAAAAATCTTTTCATATACCTCTGGCCATTATGTATCTAGAGTGATGCCTATTCAAGTCCTTTCCTTTATCACTTTTCTAACTGGATCCTTTAGTTTTTTGCTATTGAGTTACAGAAGTTTACTGCATCTTTTGGATATTAACCCCTAATCAAATATATGGTTTGCAAATATTCTCTCCCATTCTGTGGGTTACCCTTTTTATTCCATAGTTTTCCCTTTCCTGTGCAGAAGCTTTTGAGTTTGATATAGTTCTACTTGCCTATTTTTGCTTTTGTGGCCTGTGCTTTTGGTGTCATACTAAATAAATCATTGCCACGGCCTACGCCAAGAAGCTCTTCCCCTATGTTTTCTTCTAGGAGTTTTACAGCTTTAGGATATATGTTTAAGTCTTTAATCCATTTTAATCCATCCTGTGTTGATTTATGTGTGGGGTGTAAGATAAGGGTCTACTTGCATTCTTTCACATGTTGATATCCAGTTTTCCCAACACCATTTGCTAAAGAGAGTATCTTTTTCCTTTTGTTTATCTTGACACCCTCGTCAAAGATTACTTGATTTAAAACCCTCTAAAAAAACTAAACATTTGGGGGGGAAAAAAAACCTAAAGATACAGTCTTTGCTTATCAACAAATTTGAACAAAGGAAACACAAAATGTGTCAATGTACAGAAATGAAGCACCAGCAAATAACACATGGTTAGGGTTAAAATACAGAGACGAAGCTGGAAAGCAAGATAACAATTTCCTTGTGGGGATTTCAGAATGTAGTGACTGCTTTGTTTAGTTTTTACCTGAAAACAACAGAATGTCACATAATACATTTAAGTGTCCAAAGTGGTATATTCCTGAAGCTAATAATATACAACATTTTAATTAATTGAGTTTAAATTAAAAAAGAACAAAGAAAAATAATATTTATCAATGTTTAACTATTAGAAGTTTCTAAATCGTTTTTATTGATATTATTGAATTCCTTCAAATTATCTCAAATCAAATATAATTCCATGAAAATATAAGCATGAATGTAATTTACATATTAAAGTGATGTAAAAATGGAAGTAAAAAGAAGTGATTAATATTATTTGTAAACATTGATATTAAATCTGAACAGAATGCTAACAAGTGTAATTCAATGGGACATAAGGAAATTCACCATGAGCCAGTTCTTATAACCTGATCCAGAGCCCCACCAAACTTAAATATGTTCAATATTTGAAAAGTCTGAAGTAAAATCAATAATGTTAATATATAAAAAGAAATAAACAATATAAGCTTCTTTCTAAGTGCTGATAAAGCACTTGATAAAAATATACCATTTATTCTTACACAAATAAATAAGCAAGCTTATGAAGAACAAAGTTTAAAATTTACAAGCATCCATAAGAAAAGAAAGAATGAGTCAAAGAAATGTTAGATATGTGAAGAGGGAAAATGTAAATCACATCTGAGTTCCAGCAAAGCATTAGAAGTAGGTGGGAAACAGGCAGAAAAATTTGAAGAGATTAGTGTTAAGAAAAGGCTTCGAAATTTTTTTTATTAATTCAAACAGTATCTCAAGAAATATATTGTCTAAGTTGATTAATTTTAAACTAAATGGTGTGTTTTATTTTAAATTAAGTGAGTTATTTTAAACTAAATGAGTTTTTAATAATAATAATTAACAATAAATCATTTGAACTAAAGTTGACATTGAAGAGATGACAATGAAAATATGTCATGAAAATAAGACAAAACTAATGTTTTAAGATAGTCATCCACTCAACTATACTTAAAGAGTACCTATTATGTATCTTACAGTATTGTGAGCAGTGGTTATTTGCAGTGCACAAGATAGTCTGAATTCTTAGGATAGAAAATCAAGAGAATTAAAAGAGAAAGTAAGCTCAGTACAATTCTAGAAGAATTTCTGTTACAGGCAATTTATTAAAGGAATGCAAGAACGTGTCAATAGATAGAAACTATCAATAAAATTCATTACACACAACAGAAATCTAAAGAAAAATTTCTGGTTATCTTCTTAGATGCCAAAAAGCAAATTTATGATGAGAACAAATATTTGTGATAAAACATCTAGAAATTAAGTATGTGCTTCCTTATCATGATGATTAGATAAAAAGATAATAAATAGATGACAGAAGTGAAAAGTGATGAATTCAAAAAGATACTGGCATCCAAATTCAGCATTATATTTAACTTGGTAAAATCAGAAACAAATCTAGAATGCCAATACTATCATTATTCAGCAAGTATTGGTGGCAATTGTCAAAATAATTAGATAGGAGTAATAAACTATAGGTGTAAAATTTAGAAAAAATAGTGGTAAATCTATCTCTATTTCCATTATCAGATGTCTGTATATCTGAAAATCCTGAAGGAGGCAACTGAAAACTAATTTCACAAAATCAAGTAATTCATTAAGTGGTAACATATAAAATAACACAAATGGTTGTATATTTATTTACATATATAATATATAATAAAAGTTAGATAATTATATAGATGTATAACTATAAATAAACATATAAGTATATAAACATATAAATGTTATCTAAATAAATATATTAAAATAAAAAAAATCTAGAGAGATCTGATATATATAATAAAGTAAAATAAAATATCTGGTCATAAATCTATTATAACTTGTGCAAAACCTATATGAAAAAAATTATAAACCCTCCTGAAATTTATAAAGAGACATAAACAAATGGAAAGATAAGCTGTATTTTTGATAGTCTGATTTATGATTATTGATTTATGATACTTAGTTTTTCTCTAATACATGTAACATGATGTTAACAAAAATGTCTTTTTTATCTCTAGATTTAGTCAATCCTAATATAAAGTCTGTAAGAACATAAAATAATAAGACTAGGATAATTCTGAAAAATAAAAACATGATATAATTAGTTAACATTACCAGTCAGTTTTTAAAACATTTTATAAAACCTTTATAATCAGAACAATATTGTGGTATAGAAATAGGTGGAAAGATCAATGTAAAATAAAAAATTCCATAATGTGGAGTAATCATGGAAAGGTAACATACTTAAAGATGGCATAATAAACAAGTGTGAAAAATTTTACCCTTTAAAAATTGATATTGAGGGGATTTGGTATCCATACATACCTTTTAAATGATAAAACTGGATCTGTTCTTCACACTAAACAATTAAAAATTCCAACTGAAATATGAAAATTGCAAAAATAAGTAATACCGAAAACATTTAAGTTCATTTGTAGTTGGAGACTTTTCAAATTCTTACACAAAATCCAGATGTAATTAGTAAAGCAGCTTAATAAATTTCACTACAGGGAGAAAAATAAAGAAAAATACAATAAGCTGAGTGAAAAACAAATTACAAACTGGTATCAACTTACATCACAATCTAATAGGTCAACTAAAAATGAAGAATAATATTAGCAATTTATCAGAAAAACTGGCAAAGGACAGAAACAGATAAATCCCAGATAAAAAAATGTAGTAGTCATTAAAGTATATTTTAGAAAAACATTAAAATGGTACTGAGATACAATTTCTTATACACCAGAATGACCAAAAAAAAAAAAAAAATTAAAAGCTGGATAATAGAGTGTTAATGAATCTATAGACAGCATACTTTGCTTGTAGGAGCGTAAAATTGTAAAACAAAGTAGTAAGGAATTTGGCAATATTTATCATAATTTCATAGTCATTTACCCTTTAAGTGAACAATACTAGTCTCATTTCCTATCTTAAATACACAAACAAAATGTGATTTAGAGACAAAGCAAGTCAATGTTTAATATACCAAAACCAGAAGACATGAAATGTCCATCCATACATAATTAGTTGAATAAACTCCTTTAATTACAGAGTGATGTAGTTAAATTTTACTTGCAAAAGTCAATTAATTATATTATCAAACAGTGATAGGGAATAATATCTAGAACATTTTGTTGATAAAAAAAGAGAGGGTATAAGTTTCTTTGTTTACAAAAGGAAGAAGGAAATATATGCATACATATACACATAGTCTATACCCATACCTTTTTGAAAATGTACTCATAATATGTAAAATTTTAAAATATACATTAACTATATATAAAATTTATATACAGTATCAAGCATATACCTGTATGCAAAATTTATTGACAGGATGGGAATATTGTGTATATTATGCTTCTATGGAAAAAATAAAGAAACAGAAGGGGGAAAAGCAAATGCAAATAAAGGCACTACAGGGAAAATGAGAGTACATATTAGAGAATCTAGTGATGGAAATGAGATTTCTCTTATGTACTATTTAATGTTGGTATTATGTAGATGCTATCCGTAATTGAAAGACAAAATTGGATCTATGAAGACAATATTCAATTCCCCCTAAGTGAAATAAATCTGAAATAATCTATCTTATTTTCATATCGATTTGTGAAATGACCATGCAGAAAAAAATATTTTTCAAGTGATATTAAAACCAAGTATTCAACTAAATGTTTCTAATGAGATTTATTCTAAAGACAAAAATAATCAGAAAGTAATCTTAAACTTTAGGAGTACCTGGGTGATTCAGTCAGTTTAGTGTTTGCCTTTGGCTCAGGCCATGATCTCAAGGTCCTGGGATGGAGCCAGAGTCCTCCCAGCTCAGCAGGGAGTCTGCTTCTCTCTCTCAATTTACTCACTGGCCCCCTGTTTATGGATTCTCACTCTTTTTTTCTTCTAAATAAAATCTAAAAAAAAAAAAAACTTGCTATTCGTATTGTTTCAAAATTATTGTAAGTATTTTTTAAGATGAAGCAAATAAGCAATTGCATCTATATATTTAAGGAACCAAATGTATAAAGTAAGTTAAAATAGACACAGATATTTTAAAAAATTACATTTAAGTGAAAACTGTGTAATAGTAAGGAAGAATTCACTTAGACATGAAGAAATACATAGTATTTCTTAGTTCGGTCTACCAGAAAGGCCCAGAGAGTTTTTTAAGTGACTTAATTAACAAAATTAAAAAGTGGAATGCAAGAACATCCTTTAAATTCTGTTTAGAACAAAACAAGAATGTAGGAAGAATTTTTTAACGATCAGAGAAAACAGAACGGGACTAGTTATTAAGTGTTTTAAAGAACTATAGCATGGTGTTAACATTTAAAAATATGACATTTTGAGGTGCTTGGGAGGCTTAGTTGGTTAAATGTCTGCCTTTGGCTCAGGTCATGATCCCAGAATCCTGGGATAGAGCCCATGTAGGGTTCCCTACTTGGTGGGGGGCCTGCTTCTCCCTCTGCCTGCTGCTCCCCCTGCTTATGCTCTCTGTGTGTCAAATAAATAAATAAAAATCTTAAAAAAATACAACTTTGGGGGAGGTCCTGCAAGGGGGTTGTGTATGGAGATACTGAAACTCCTCTGCCCCAGATGCACTGAATCTAAAGGTACATATAAAAAATTCTCTAATTAAAAAACACTGGGAAGCTAGTTGAACAGAGCTCCTTCATAACAAATGGTGAAAGGGCTAAACTGAGATAGATAAGAGAGGTAAAGACATGGTCTCACCAAAAACTCCACTTTGGCACAGCAACCTACAATTGGATAAGAGCTCACAAATCCCAGGTTTCTCCATGAGGAGTGAGGGGTTTGTATCTCACATCAGCACCCCAACCTCTGGGACCTGCAATAGATAGTTGAGCCCTTAAAAAATCTGTATTTGAAAATATACAGAGTTCATGCCCAGGAAACCCACAGTGCAGCAGGACACTGAGATACTTCTCTTAAGAGATACTTCTCTTAAGATACTTCCAGACTTACTCTAAGAACTAGTGGAAAGCAGCAGCCTAAAAAGTGCTTAGACCATATGCAAAGATTTATTTTATAATCTTAAAACTTTTGCTGGAGAGAGGAGCCTGTTAGGACTCTTTATAGAGAGAGAGGCACTGGGAGGTATCATTTATGTGCTCTCCCTCTATCTTCGTAGTGCTGGCCTTGTGTTCTCTTAAAACCCTAAGAAAACCGATGGGTGTGCTCTGGTCCTATGCTCTCTTGCTACCTCACTAAAATGAGCAAGCATACACAGTCCAAACAGGGGATGCTTGTGGATCACCTAGCTCTGGTACCAGGGAGATCTGCATTCCTAGGTGCCACAAGACCGTAGTAATTGCAGAGACAGTTTTTGGCAGGCTACCATCCCAAGGGTAAACAGTAGAACGAAACACACACCTAATCTTTCTGTGAAATAGTCCTATTTTCTTGTCCTGGAGTTTCAGACTTAAGGTTTGCCACACGTGTATAAAGACTATGGAGGTGTTCCCAGTGAACACTCCAGGGCCAGGGGATACCATCTTTGTGCTTTTTTGCAGCCTCACTACAGATCTCTGGTACCTCCCAGAAAGTAGATTATAGTCATCTGAAGCCCCAATTTTTTATGATTGTTGCTCAAGGAATGGCTTCAGATCACCTGGTCTGTAGGCCCTTGAGGTTTACAATTGTGATCCCACAGGCTCTATATTTTCCACACTTTAAAAGCTGTTGCCTGAGCATATGGTCTTCAATCAGCCTGAAACTAGGTGCTGACTGAGATCCTTCCCTTTGGGACACTGACAGGTCTTGGCATACCCTCAACAACTGGAACTATCAAGAGTAAATTAGGCTGCTTAGACAATCACAAAAGTTCTAGTGACAACCAAGAGTAGGGCAGTAAAGAAATATAATTTTTATCTCCTACACAAGGGTACTCCTTCAAGACAGGGAAAGGTAGCTGTTTTGCCTATACATGGAGACAAACAGAGAATCAAGGAAAATGAGGAAACAGGAAAATGTTCCAAATAAAAGAACAAGATAAAACGCCAGGGGGAAAAAATAATGAAATGGAGAGGAGTAATTCACCTGATGAAGAGTTCAAAATAATGGTCATAAGATGCTTACTGAACATGAAAAAAAAGAATAGATGAACATAGTGAAAACTTCAATAAAGAGAGGGAAAATGTAAGAAAGTACCAAAAAAGATGTCATACACATAAAGAATATAATGACTGAACTCAAAAAGACACTACAGGGATTCACCAGCAGACCACATGAAGCAGAAGAAAAGTGATTTAGAAAACAGAGCACTGGACCTCACCCAACAGAACAGCAAAAAGAAAAAGAATTAAAAGAAGTGAAGGTAGCTAAAGGGACCTATATGAGACAACATTAAGCAGAATAATATTTGCATTATATGTGTCTCTGAAGAAGAGAGAGAGAAAGGGGCAGAAAATGTAATTGAAGAAGCAGTGGCTGAAAATATTTCTGACTTGGGCAAGGAAACACACATCCAGATCCAGAAGGCCTAAAGATTCCTAAAAAGATGAATCCAAAAGGATCCACATCAAGATACATTATAATTAAAACATCAAACGTTGAAGATAAAAAGAGAACTTAAATGATCTGAACATCTTTGACAAATATAAATAATACATAGTTTATTGTAACTCATTTTCCCTTGTTTAATATATATACAGAAAACTATAAAAATGCAGAGACTTTATGAAATATTGAAGCAGGTAGGAACATCCATCTAACTCACATCAGCTGAATCAGTCCTGAGTTAACAGTTATTGTCAAAAATTGCTGTCATATTTAAATTAGTCTTAGTAAAACTGATTATGATATTCACCAGCATATTTTTATCATTTGTTAATTTTTATCAAGAAAAGACCAGTATTCAGTTCATGAATCTTCTTGTTTCTGGCTTTATACTTTTCTACATATCTAATCATTCCCTTTTAATATCTCTTACAGTTGGTTCTAAATATTCAAAATGAAAATTTGTAGAAGTAGTAATACATGAATTCTGGTAAATACACTCAAGAATTATATCCTTTTATAACTCAATTCATTTCAATAAATGTTCATTGAATTTCAGGCATTGATTTTGTGTCAGTGGGGATAAAACAATGAACCCAGCAAAGCTCCTTCTGACACAAAGCTTATGGTCTAAAGGAAAAAAACTGAGTGATATATAAACCAACCATTAATAAGTGCTATGAAGAAAAGTAAAGTAGAATAAGAAGGATACATAATGTGGGGGACACTATACTATCTACGTAGTTGGGAAGGCTTCTCTTAAAAGGGAACAGTTTCAGAAGAAACTGAAGGGGCAAGCCAGACCTTTATCAGGGTAAAAGATTTTCAGGAAGAGGAAATAATGCAAACTCTTAGAGACAGAAGTGACTCTGACAGGGCTTATAAAGTAAAAAGAGGCCAGTGTGACTTGAGTAGATAAAGTAAGTTGGGTGGTAGGCAGTGGGCAGTGGACATATTAGATGGCTCTCCAGAGGTTACATAATGCAGGACATTACAGATAACTGCTTTGTCTTTACCCTAAAGGTGATGACTTTTTATTCCAGATGTGATAATGATATAATTTATACTTAAAAATAACCATTCCTTTGTGTAAAGCATAATTATTAAATCTCAGCTAGTTTCTTGATATTCTTTGAATTCATAACAAATTTCTCTACTCCATATATTCTCCCATTCTCCTTGAAAACTCTTTCATAAACCTTCTTTTTCTTCAACCTCCAACTCTTCCTTCATTATCCAGTATTATTCACACTAATAAGGTCACTCACCATTATATTTAAACAAAGAAGTCTTCTGAGAAGACTTCATTTACCTGCTCTCCACTCATTTACCTGCATCTGTGATTATAAATTATGCCTTCTTTTCTTTTATTCTGCACTAATGGTCCAAAGTAACAAAAGCCAAACTTTCCACCAGAATTATAATGATGCCTTTACTAAGTTCTCCTCTCCTTTTTGGCATCATATTTTCTTATTCTATTAGATAATTCTCATTGTCATATCAATATGAGGTAATTTTCCTTGTCCATAAAAAATATGTCAGACTTTATTCTACTTCTTGAAGTCACCACTCTCAATCTCTGCTTTTCTTCACTCTGAAACTAAAAGAAAGGATGGTATCACTGATTACCCTATTTTTTATTTCCCTCCAATTTACTTTTGAACCCATTCCAAACAAGATATTTAATAAATTATGAAGACTTGGTTCATCAATATAAGTAGTGAGTGTGCTGGATTCTTTATGTATTTAAAAAGTAAAGATGATTGGTGGGAATTTTAAGAATGTGAAGATGAAGAATACCAGATACAGCTAAAACCCTAGCCATACTCAAGCCTTACATTTTCAGTGTTCACTAAGCATTTCCCACTCCCAGGATCTACATCTTTTTGCCTAAAGGTTTTCTCTAAAGGGCAATTACAAAGCACTGAGAGTAGCCTTAATCCAATATTTTGCTGGAGATGGTATACAAATTCCCCAGTTGGCTCCTTTATAAGTTAAATAACTCTTAAATGTTTTTTTCTATTCCGTTTTCTATGGTTTCCAGATAGTTCCAATGGCCCAAAGTTGGCTTTCAAACTCACATTTAATTTGGTGCCTTCCTTTAGGTGGTCTTACTTCTCTACTCTTATGACAGTGATTAGTGTATGTTCCAAATCGATTCTTGCACTCAAATCCTTGTCTTAAGGTCCATTTTTAGGAAAATTCACACAAAGATGTATGTTTTCTTAGGTTCAAATAACTAGAGAGAGTAAGCTGAAAAGATTGTATCCCTAAAATTAAGTTTATCATCCATGAGCAGAATTAAAACAAATAAAACATTACACAAAAATTCATCCATGTGGTGGCAGCTGAAGAGCATACATTGCACAAAAGTGTCTATACATTTTAGACAGTATAGTTAACATCAAGGGGGATAAATATTACACCCTAAGGGAGTCTCCATGTGAGGTCACTTGGGGTATAGGATAACTTGAATATCTATGATAGTAGAACAGCAATATCTCCAGTATTTTTATGGTAGAAACATCCATTGTACTTGTTGCACATTGCTGCAGACAGACTGAGCTATATGGAGCACTATGAGATTAAACAAAGTTGGAGAGGCTGGAAAAAGTCTTGCCAAAGGTTTAAAATGGTGTGCTTATCATGAGTATAGACTGACAGTGTTGACAGCTCCAGATCTTGCATGGGAAATCTATTTATTTTAACCTCAGCTGTCATTGCCTACTCAGCCACTTCTCTGCTGTTATAAACTCTCACTTTCTGTTAGACATCTAGAGTGGCAAGTGAAAAAAAAATGAAATTTAGGTTTTTCAATAAAATAATGAAAGTTCAAAGCTTTGCACTGCAGAATTTTCTGCTGCCAGACAGGTACAGAGAACTGAGCTTATAATAAAACTGGTGGGGAAAACACTTGGCAAAGTATTTTCACATGTGTCAGGACATGGACACACATGCACACATACACACACAAATTTATTTTCTCATATCTAGAGGGATTAGGTACTAATGCTTGGTCTTTTGCTACTTGATGACTTCCATGTACCTCTATACCAAATTCACTTTAGTTTTAATATAAAGATATTGTATCATAATCTAAACAAAGGAGGATGAAGAATACCAAACAATAATATTTACAGATCTTTATCTCATCAACTTCACTAAAATAAGAATATTAATAACCATAAACTTGATACTTGAGTTTACATCTAATTAGAAAACAAGAAATTTTGGGCGCCTGGGTGGCTCAGTGGGTTAAGCCGCTGCCTTCACCTCAGGTCATGATCTCAGAGTCCTGGGATCGAGTCCCGCATCGGGCTCTCTGCTCAGCAGAGAGCCTGCTTCCCTCTCTCTCTCTCTGCCTGCCTCTCCATCTACTTGTAATTTCTCTCTGTCAAATAAATAAATAAAATCTTTAAAAAAAAAATAAAAAAAAATAAACAAGAAATTTCAATAAAAAGATGAAAGGAACCATTACAAGCTTAGAAGCTCTAAATAAGGAAAGGATCTTATTTTCCCAAAACCATAGTGCATTTATACATCAATAAGAAATTATGTGGTACAAATAAGGAAACAAGCATAAAAGAAGTTGTGAATACATAAATCTTTAAATATTTTTAAATTATGCTTTTTGAGTTAAATTGTCCCCTTGAAAATTGTCAATTCACAAATTAAGGAATAAAGGAGATTCAGAGGGAGATTGGGGACATGCTGTATTAGAAACTGTGTCAAAATAATTAAAATATTAGCAATTAACCAACAAAAGTTTTACCTGGAAATTCAAAACTTGTTGGGAAAAGAGGGTATTTATAATAAATACAAGGTCTACTCACCAAGGTTTTCAAAGATGCTATTTTAAAAATATAGGATGATACTTGCTGTGGGTCTTTCATAGATAGATTTTATGAAGTTCAGGAATATTCCCTTTATCCCTATACTTTGAAGCGTTTTAATCAGAAACAGATGCTGGATTTTGTCAAATGTTTTTCTGCATCAATTGAGAGGACCATGTGATTCTTCTCTCTTCTCTTATTATCATCCTCAATGGGAAAAAGCTTGCAGTCTTCCCGTTGAGATCAGGAACACGACAAGGATGCCCACTCTCACCACTCTTGTTCAACATAGTATTAGAAGTCCTAGCAACAGCAATCAGACAACAAAGAGAAATAAAAGGTATCCAAATATGCAATGAAGAAGTCAAACTCTCTGTCTTCGCAGATGACATGATTCTTTATATGGAAAACCCAAAAGACTCCACCCCCAAACTATCAGAACTCATACAGCAATTCAGCCACATGGCAGGATACAAAGTCAATGTGCAGAAATCAGTGGTTTTCTTATACACTAACAATGAAAATACAGAAAGGGAAATTAGAGAATCAATTCCACTTACTATAGCACCAAGAATTGTAAGATACCTGTAAGAAACTGTAAGATACTGTAAGATACCTGTAAGAAACCTAACCAAAGAGGCAAAGGAACTGTACTCGAGGAACTACAGAACACTCATGAAAGAAATTGAGGAAGACACAAAAAGATGGAAGACCATTCCATGCTCTTGGATCAGAAGAATAAACATTGTTAAAATGTATATACTGCCTAGAGCAATCTATACTTTTAATGCCATTCCTATCAAAATTCCACCAGTATTTTTCAAAGAGCTGGAGCAAATAATCCTAAAATTTGTATGGAATCAGAAGAGACCCCGAATCGCTAAGGAAATGTGGAAAAACAAACATAAAACTGGGGGCATGATGTTACCTGATTTCAAGCTTTACTACAAAGCCGTGATCACCAAGACAGCATGATACTGGCATAAAAACAGACACATAGACCAGTGGAACAGAGTAGAGAGCCCAGATATGGACCCTCAACTCTATGGTCAATTAATCTTCGACAGAACAGGAAAAAATATACAGTGGAGAAAAGACAGTCTCTTCAATAAATGGTGCTGGGAAAACTGGACAGCTATATGCAGAAAAATGAAACTCAACCATTCTCTTACACCGTACACAAAGATAAACTCAAAATGGATAAAAGATCTCAATGTGAGACAGGAATCCATCAGAATCTTAGAGAACATAGGCAGTAACCTCTTTGATATCAGCCACAGCAACTTCTTTCAAGATAAGTCTCCAAAGGCAAAGGAAACAAAAGCAAAAATGAACTTTTGGGACTTCATAAGCTTCTGCACAGCAAAGGAAACAGTCAAAAAAACAAAGAGGCAACCCACGGAACGGGAGAAGATATTTGCAAATGACAGTACAGACAAAAGGTTGATATCCAGGATCTATGAAGAACTCCTGAAACTCAACACACACAAAACAGACAATCATGTCAAAAAATGGGCAGAAGATATGAACAGACACTTCTCCCATGAAGACATACAAATGGCTATCAGACACATGAAAAAATGTTCATCATCACTAGCCATCAGGGAGATTCAAATTAAAACCACATTAAGATACCACCTTACACCAGTTAGAATGGCCAAAATTAGCAAGACAGGAAACAACATGTGTTGGAGAGGATGTGAAGAAAAAGGAACCCTCTTACACTGTTGGTGGGAATGCAAGTTGGTGCAGCCACTTTGGAGAACAGTGTGGAGATTCCTCAAGGAATTAAAAATAGAGCTTCCCTATGACCCTGCAATTGCACTACTGGGTATTTACCCCAAAGATACAGATGTAGTGAAAAGAAGGGCCATCTGTACCCCAATGTTAGCAGCAATGGCCACGGTTGCCAAACTGTGGAAAGAACCAAGATGCCCTTCAACAGACAAATGGACAAGGAAGATGTGGTCCATATACACTATGGAGTTATTATGCCTCCATCAGAAAGGATGAATACACAACTTTTGTAGCAACATGGATAGGACTGGAAGAGATTATGCTGAGTGAAATAAGTCAAGCAGAGAGAGTCAATTACCATATGGTTTCACTTATTTGTGGAGCATAACAAATATCATGGAGGACAAGGGGAGATGGAGGGAGAAGGGAGTTGAGGGAAATTGGAAGGGGAGGTGAACTATGAGAGACTATGGACTCTGAAAAACAATCTGAGGGTTTTGAAGGGGCGGGGGGTGGGAGGTTGGGGGATCCAGGTGGTGGGTATTGGAGAGGGCACGGAATGCATGAAGCACTGGGTGTGGTGCAAAAATAATGAATACTGTTACGCTGAAAAAATTAAAAAAATTTAAAAAATGTAGGAAAAGTAACAAGAATCAAAATAATGTATTGTTCTACCAGACTTATCAAAATGACTACTGCGTCTTCTCCTTTCCCTTCCTCCCTCCCTCCCACCTTCCCTTCCCTCCCTACACTTTCTTTTCCTCCTCTCCTTTCTCCCCTTCCTCTTTCCCTCCTTCCCCCTTCCTTTTCTTTTTCTCTTTGCTTTCTTATCTACAGTATGAATAGCTCTAAAAAGTACGTGATTTCAAGACTGGGAACCAATGATCTGTATTTGTTTTGGATGTCTGTTCACTGACACTAATCAATACTGTATGTGATTTTCTTATAGTAAATTGTCAATACTAGCTCATTTATTAACAGATAGAGAAGCTGGGCTGCTTCATATGGATTGAAACTCTTTTTAGGGAAACCTCTCTAGTTATGTCATGCTGTTAAATATGTAGGCATAACTTAATATAGGACAGAAATGATAAAGCAACCAATGGATAAATAGATATATGGGCAGAAATAGTTTCAAGTCTATCTTGTCTATAGACTTGAAGTCTACAGACAGTCTACCAGTCTACAGACTGTTTATCACATTCTACCTTGTCCTGTACCCAGAACAAACTCTTGCACACCTATGGATACCCAACACATCCACTGGACAATGAAAAAAAAAAAAGATGTGGAAATAAATCTATTCATCACCAGTCCATGTACATTAAACAATTTACTGAATCAATACTCCATCTGGATTTACAAACACCATCAACTTGCTCTTTGAAAAAGTTGAGGGCATGTGAAGATTTTGTTTCATTTTGTCTCATAATTAATGTGTTTGTCTTTTTCTATGTTAAATCATGGGTAAATCTACTTGATCCCAAAATGAACTGCACTAATAAAATTATTGAAGGCCTAATTAATTACCATAGTTATGAAGACGATTTTCAATCTAGTATTATACTGAATAATAGGCATCTGCTGGAGATGCTGCCATCCCTATCACTAAATTATCACCTAGCAAATGGTTTTGCCAAAATCTGACAATGATAATGTCATTTATCATGGAATGAGTTGTCTTCATTTATTTTACAAATTTTGTAGGTTACAGTTGACATACCTCTCCAGGATTCTATATCAAAATTGGTGTTGATTCTATGTCAGTATTTATTCAACATCTATTCTAGCAGTAGTAAATATATTATATAAATATATGTATGTGTGTATCTCAACAATATTTTTCAAACAGCACAAAGTCTCCACTATCAGGAAATAATTAAGCTGTAAATACAGCTAGTTAGGAGTATTAATAATTTGTAATAGGATATAAATACCTCTTAATTCATCTTGTTAAATATTTTATGTACAGTTAACCATGAAATGTTAATGGAAATATATTTACCACCTAAGGAAAACAAGTATCAAAAAAATGCATCTATCAAAGAAAATAATTAAGACACCACTGAGCAAATAAACTTTGCTTTTTTAAGTTAAATATGCAAAAGTAAAATAAGACAATATGCAAAAATTGCTTCCATAAACTCCAAATGTGATAGATCTGTCTTGCTAAATATTTCTTAAGCAATTTTTAATTGACAACATATGTTAAACATCACAAAGAATGTGTGTGAAGCTCTTTGCATCTGTCAGAGCTTCTTAAAGCTAATTCCTCTTTAATATGTTTGCTTCTCTTGTATTGTAGTGTGCTTTGTTTCTGTGTGTCAGATTCCAATATTGGTATTATATGAGAAACAGGAAAATACAATCTTGGTAACTCTAAAGGAAGTGATTCTAAAAGTATCTCTGGTATATTAATTCTGGGGCACCTAGGCGGCTCCAGTCAGTTAAACATCTGCCTTCAGCTCAGGTCATAATCCCGGGCTCTTGGGATCAAGCCGGCATTGGGCTCCCTGCTGAGCAAGAAGCCTGCTTCTCCCTCTCCCTCTGCCTGCCATTCCCCTTGTGCTCTCTCACTCTCCCTCTCATTCTCTCTCTCTCTGTCAAATAAATAAATAAAATCTTCTTAAAAAAACAAAATATCAATTCATAAATTGACAGCTATTAAAATTGAGAATAAATCATTAATTTTACTGAATCTAAATAGGGATTTGGGTAAGATGCATGTAGACCCCTACTTAAACTTGATCAGCCCACACATAAAAAAGAAGATAAGTTAATGTGGGGATAATCAATAGTTAGTGTTATTTCTATTAACTTAAAACAGTTCTAAATTTGACTTTATGTTTCATGTGTTCCATGTGTAATAGTATTCAATTAGAAGATATCCTAAGGCAAATAATAAAATTTTTCAGTAATTAAAATGTACTACCCCGAGTATATTAGAAATCACTATACCTTTCTTTTGTCTTCCCTAGTTTGGCTCCATGCAACAAGATCCTTTTGCCTTCCACGCAGTAGAATTGAATTGAATTGAAGAACTGAAGTAGAATTGATGTCTTGGTAAAGAGGAATGTCACTACATGACATTATATATATACTACCTTACCCAAAGGGTGTTTTGTTTTTCCCCAGCACAGAAAGGTTTTATTGACAACAGCGGAAGAGATATTCTATCTCTTGTTCCTCAATTTCTTTTGTCTTTCTTTCTTTCTTTCTTTCTTTTTTTTTTAAAGAGAGAGATTGAGGGGCGCCTGGGTGGCTCAGTGGGTTAAGCTGCTGCCTTCGGTTCAGGTCATGATCTCGGGGTCCTGGGATCGAGTCCCGCATCGGGCTCTCTGCTCAGCAGGGAGCCTGCTTCCCTCTCTCTCTCTCTCTGCCTGCCTCTCCATCTACTTGTGATTTCTCTCTGTCAAATAAATAAATAAATAATCTTTAAAAAAAAAAAAAAGAGAGAGAGATTGAGCATCAGTGAGTGGTGGTAGGGAGGGGCAGAGGGAATGGAAGAGAGAGAATCTTAAGCAAGCTCCACATCAGTATGAAGCCCAGTTCAGGATTTGATCTCACAATCCTGAGATCATGACCTGAGCCAAAATCAAGAGTTGGACCCTAACCTACTAAGCCATCCAGGTGCCCCATTGTTCCTCACTTTCTAATTCATCAGTCAATCTCTGTCTCATTACCACTACACTATGGTTTCTTTCTAGGTCACTGTAATTATTTCAAAATTATGTAAAAGTATTACAAACACCCTCCCTCTCTTTTTCTCTCTCTCAAAGTTATACCAATTCAAGTGTCTCTCTGTCCAACTGTCCAATTTGCATCTCATCTCTTCTTCTCTCACGCTTGTTTTCCTCTCAACACAGATAAGGTATTGGTTTGGCTATACTCCAGTGGCTACGTAGAATACAACCATCCCTGCCACCTGGATAGCATATGGAGCAAAGTGAGTGAGTGTTTTTCATTCTAGAGGGTTGCAATAGGAACAATCGGTCTCTCTTAGGAATATCTGCATTTTCCTTAGAGCCAAACACAATAGATACTATGAAGAGATTGGGGATAGAGAAAGGTTAATTTTTTTTTACCATGGTATGGTGAGTTCTGTGAAGTGTGTAAGCCTGACGATTCACAGACCTGTACCCCTGGGGCAAAAATACATCATATGTTAATAAAAATAATTAATAAAACAAGCTACTATGGAAGCATACTTGTTGGGTTGGAAAAAAAGAAACCCACTGAGTTATAAAATAAACATAGTGGTGGAAAATATAACAAAAGTATAAGGGGTGAAGGTATGGAAAAAAATAAGTGAGTTCTACCTATGAACATATGGGGGAAAAAAAAGTGCATATCATGAATTTTCTGAAATATATTTTTTTTTAATTTGACTGATTTGGCAGTTTGTTAGGTTTGTTAGGCAACCAGTTCATTTTAGATCAGCTCAGAGAAGTCTAGCCATTTATCAGTAGGGCATTGCTTGTTAGCTGAAAGGAAATACATGTGCCATTTCAATGTTTTCTTTCATTTATATTAGTATTTTTTAATACTGGATATCAAAAATAGATTCTTAAAATATTATAGCTTTATTACATATATTTCAATTACGTTTCAGTTGCTTGCAAATAAAACACCAATACTATGAATAACTGACTTAAAATTTAAATATTAGCTTTCTCATCTTTTTTTAAGATTTATTTATTTATTTTAGAGAGAGAGAGAGAAAGAGATTGTGAAAGTGGGGGGAGAGGCAGAGGGAGAGTATCTCAAGTAGACTCCCTACTAAGCAGGGAGCCTAACATGGGGCTCAATCTCCTGACCCATGAGATCATGACCTAAGATGAAACCAAGAGTCAGACGCTTAACCAACTGAGTCACCCAGGTGCCCCTAGCTTTCTCAAATTTTAAAGTAAAACAGTTATTTTAATTGATTTCTGAAACTAAAATGCAGATCACTCAGGAATCTAACATATCTTCTCTTTATATTACAAGAAAAAGAAAATCAAAGGAATTGATCTAGTCATTCAGAATTTTCTTTCTTTGAAACTGAGTATAGACACCCCCAGTATCTTGTTAGCTCTACGGTCCTATCTGGTGAGACTAAAATAGTGTATTTTGCATAGAAACATTAATATCCAGTACAATGATCAGAGTCTTAAGAAAAATTAATACCCAAAAGTTAATTTTGATAAAACCTGCTATAAAGTAGTCTATACTTTTGGAAAATCCTGTGTATTTACAGCATTATATTACAAAAGTACTATAACCTTGAATGACTGAAAAATCCAAAATTTTACTTCAATATGACTTAGCATAACTATTCTTTCTATTAGGCTTTTTGTTTGTTTTTGTTGTTGTTGTTGTTGTTTTGTTTGTTTGTTTTCCCAAAATAGAGAACAAGGCTATGAGATATATTATTAGGACACATATTAAGATATAAAAAAGTGAAATAGTAATACATTGCGGTTTTAAAAGCCCAAGAAGTATAGAAGTTTGGGCATGGAGAAGAGAGAAGAGCTTCATAGCTTCAGCACCCAAGGCTACTTCAAATACAGCCAGAATAACTATCAACTAGGGTAACTTCCCATCTAGTAAAATGACTTAGCTCTCTCACTCTCTGGCTGCCCCTCTTAATTACTCTCTAATCTCATTCTTTCTTCTGCTTGTAAACTATACATACACATTTCATTTTACATGTGTGTAATGCAAATGTAGAAGAAGCCATCCTAAGACCAGTTCCAGCATTGTGTGACATTTAAAAGAAGCATAAATTCAACATTAAACCTTTGAAGAATAATTCAGTAGTTTAATGTAGATTTCTGTCAGGAGAGGAATAAGGCATTGTATTAAAATTAATTAAAATTTATTGTCGTACTTTTCCTAATAAATTTATTCATTCACTGTCCTTTCCCTCTTTCCTCCTGTATATCCACTTCCAGGGAAGTTTCTTCCTTTTCAGCCCTTTTTACCTCTCACACTTTCTCATGTACTGATGTATGGTTTGTTCTATCATTAGCCTGATTAGTGAAGACTAAGTGGTTTCTCAGAAAACCTTCCTCTTTAGAAGTTGGGGAAAGGGATGAATCACAAATATTTATAATGTGTTGTGTTTCCTGGTAATATTTCACTGTAATAGTGCTGGCATACTTCCAAAAAGTGGGCTGTAATGTTTACTTCTGGTACCTAGTGTCCCTTCCAAACCACAAAGCAATAATTTTTTCCTTTATTTACAAACTGTTTATTGGTCTAAAGAAATTACTTTCATTTGAAGTTGTAACTAAAATTAAATGGTAAAATAATATATAAAGCCTATGTTAAAAATAATATATGTAAATGTTTTTGTTTGTTTGGTTGGGTTTTCCAGCTTTATTGAGATATAATTGATATGTAACATTGTGTAAGTTTAAGGTGAACAGCGTGATGATTTGATACACTTATGTACTACAAAATATTTACCACAATAAGGCTAGTTAACACATCCTTTACCTTACATGATTACCATTTTGACATTGTTGTTATAGTTGGAACATTAAAGCATCCTGGTCAAAGGTCACAAATTTCCAGTTAAATAAGATAAATCAGTTCCAAGGATCTAATATACAGCAAGGTGACCATAGTTAACAACACTTCCTTTTCCAACTGACCTAGGCCTACTTTTAATTTATTTTCTTCTTTCAGTGTCTCTGAACATAGTGCCGTCTGACGTGTTCTCATTGTCCTCCTTTTTTATCCCCCCTGGAAAACTTCGTTGTTAGAAAATTTGGAGAAGTCCTAAAGAAAACAAACTACTAAATGTTTAGTCTCTCTTGTCTGAATTTCTAGTGGGTCCATATAGAGCATATGAAGCATACAGTCATGAGAAGCAGTGCTACAAATTTATTCACACAAAATTACATACATAAAGTAGTTCTTTAATCTTGCATACAACAAACTTCTTTTTTTTTTTTTTTAAGATTTTATTTACTTGACAGAGAGAGATCACAAGTAGATAGAGAGAGGCAGAGAGAGAGGGGGAAGCAGGCTCTCCGCTGAGCAGAGAGCTTAATGTGGGGCTCGATCCCAGGACCCTGGGATCATGACCTGAGCCAAAGGCAGAGGCTTTAACCCACTGAGCCACCCAGATGCCCCAACATACAACAAACTTCTTAATGGAAATTCAAACTGCGTACAGACTAAGAAATCTTTTGCATGACCTCTCATTCCCTAACCTCCCATACCTAATTAAGTTTCAATTCTATCACCTTATTTGCTTATTTTTCTCAGATTTCCTGTTGCCTTCTAGGTCCTTCTAGCTGGACTAAGAATCAAACTGACATGAGACAGATTAAGAGGAGAAAATAAAATTTAATCTCACATATACAAGTAATCCACACAGACATGGAAATTCTAAAGTGAGGCAAAACAAGGCATATATGTCATCCTGAACTAAGAAGAAAGGGTCAGTAGGGGTCTGGGACTTCAGAGGAAAAAAAAAAATTACAGGGCAGTAAGAACAGTGGATCTTTGGAAATCAGATGTTTGCCCTACCATACAAATGGGTGACTCAGATAAAATTTATTTCTGGTAATCATCCTTATTCAGGAAAAGACCCCCAATTTAGGTTCTTCTATGGAGTTCTCAGAAGGACAAAATTTCTTTTGAGCTTGGGAGGCTTCAACTGTGCCTTCATCTCAAAATAATCTTTATGCCAATATGGTCCATCCTGGGGGGACCTGTTATTGGCTCCCACATATTATTAAAGCAAATATTAAAGAAACCATAAACAAATAACAAAATTGAGTGGGGAATATCTTTTTTATAGTTTATCCCATTTCTTCTTAGAGCATTTGAGAAGTGGATATAATTTAATTCTATTCTCAGTGTTCATTACTTCTTCCAACACTGAATTAAAATGAAGAGACATACAATTGAATACCAACAATAACAGTGTGGTTTGAATAAATGTTTGGACTCACCTTCAGATATATATATATATATTATATATGTGTACTTGAAAAGGTACATTTGACATCATATATATATTATGATATATATATGATAATATATATATTATATATTATGATATATATATATATATATATATATATATATATTATATATATACGATAATATATATATTATCGTATATATATAATATATATATATATATGATGTCAAATGTACCTTTTCAAGTACACATTGTGGCTCATAGTTTTTTGTGTTTGTGTGTGGCTCATAGTATTTTTAATTAAAAAATTATATATGTATATATGTCTGCAACATGAATTTTCAACTATAAAAAATAAAGAAATTCCTTAGAATATCTCCCTGTTATACAGACCATATGTAAGCCAAAAACTTGCTCATTATACTATAAAAAAGAGCTCTGAGCAACTGTAAATAAATATATTTACTAGTATAAATATGCAATAGGAAATTATCTTAAATATGTCACACCATTAATATTATGCAATATCTAAAGTTATCTTATGTTCCTCTGCTTTCTTCAGGCCGTAAGATTTGTCATCAATTATGTGAATACAGTGCTTTTATAAATTTCACAGTAACATATTTAATTCCTTGTTTTCACTGTAACTCAGTGAATTAAATGAATTTCCTTCAGTTTCCTGAAAAATTACACACAAGCAGATTAAAAAGTAAAAACATTAATTTGTACAATTTACCAAAATAACTGGCCTACTAGTTGGGTCACTATATTTTCTTAGCAAACCATGTAAAAATATTGATGATTTTATCCACTATTTGATAACCAGTTTTTATAACAGATAACACATTTGAAATTGATATAAAATGGCTCATCATCAAATCCAATGATTAGTTATGCCTTGGATTCTACATTTTCTCTTTCAACTGCTCATGTAAAATCACTTCTTTCACCACTCATTTATTGCAGTACATTGACATCTATAATCCCAGGGAAATCTATTTGTTATTTATATTTTCAGTACTATACAGTTACAGCAATTATATTATGATTTACTTTAGCATATCAAATGTTAGTCAATAACACAATTATAACACTACAAAAGTACAAATTTACTAGAGGAAAATCCATTAGCCTAGATGATAGATGCTCAGCCTTGCCTTCATATTGGAATCCCCTAGAGAGTTCTGAAAAATATCACAGACCTAGTCCTGTCAGAGATGTCTGGAGCTGTTCCTGAAATTAACTAACCAATACAACACTTGTGAAAATTCTAAGGGTACAATTATTACTCAAAACATGAGGAGGTTTCTCAGAATATAATAAGTACATATTTCAATTTTGGGATCTTTTTTCATCATACTTTCCTCTAACTCTACCCAGCTACTTATCAACCACTTGATACCCTGGCAGGAAAAAAACAAATCATCATTCAATGAAAACTAATTTGTGTAGCTGGCCTTAAAAATCTGGTTTAAAAATATAGCCTATTTTTTCTGCATATGGCTTTCCAATTTTCCCAGCACCATTTATTTTTTTTTATTTTTATTTTTTAAAGATTTTTATTTATTTGCCAGAGATCGAGAGAGAGAGTACACACAAGCAGGCAGAGGCAGCGACGAGAGAAGCAGGCTCCCTGCCGAGCAAGGAGCCAGGTGTGGGACTCGATCCCAGGACCTTGGAATCATGACCTGAGCCGAAGGCAGCGGCTTAACCAACTGAGCCACCCAGGCGTCCCCCCAGCACCATTTATTGAAGAGGCTGTCTTTTTTCCATTGGACATTCTTTCCTGCTTTGTCGAAGATGAGTTGACCATAGAGTTGAGCAGCCACATGCAGAAAAATGAAATTGGACCATTTCCTTACACCACACACAAAAATAGACTCAAAATGGATGAAGGACCTCAATGTGCGAAAGGAATCCATCAAAATCCTTGAGGAGAACACAGGCAGCAACCTCTTCAACCTCAGCCGCAGCAACATCTTCCTAGGAACAACGCCAAAGGCAAGGGAAGCAAGGGCAAAAATGAACTATTGGGATTTCATCAAGATCAAAAGCTTTTGCACAGCAAAGGAAACAGTTAACCAAATCAAAAGACAACTGACAGAATGGGAGAAGATATTTGCAAACGACATATCAGATAAAGGACTAGTGTCCAGAATCTATAAAGAACTTAGCAAACTCAACACCCAAAGAACAAATAATCCAATCAAGAAATGGGCAGAGGACATGAACAGACATTTCTGCAAAGAAGACATCCAGATGGCCAACAGACACATGAAAAAGTGCTCCATATCCCTCAGCATCAGGGAAATACAAATCAAAACCACAATGCGATATCACCTCACACCAGTCAGAATGGCTAAAATCAGCAAGTCAGGAAATGACAGATGCTGGCGAGGATGCGGAGAAAGGGGAACCCTCCTACACTGTTGGTGGGAATGCAAGCTGGTGCAACCTCTCTGGAAAACAGCATGGAGGTTCCTCAAAATGTTGAAAATAGAACTGCCCTATGACCCAGCAATTGCACTATTGGGTATTTACCCTAAAGATACAAAGGTAGTGATCCAAAGGGGCACGTGCACCCGAATGTTTATAGCAGCAATGTCCACAATAGCCAAACTATGGAAAGAACCTAGATGTCCATCAACAGATGAATGGATCAAGAAGATGTGGTATATATACACAATGGAATACTATGCAGCCATCCAAAGAAATGAAATCTTGCCATTTGCGACAACATGGATGGAACTAGAGCGTATCATGCTTAGCGAAATAAGTCAAGCGGAGAAAGACAACTATCATATGATCTCCCTGATATGAGGAAGTGGTGATGCAACATGGGGGCTTAAGTGGGTACGAGAAGAATTAATGAAAGAAAATGGGATTGGGAGAGAGACAAACCATAAGTGACTCTTAATCTCACAAAACAAACTGAGGGTTGCTGGGGGGAGGGGGTTTGGGAGAAGGGGGTGGGATTATGGACATTGGGGAGGGTATGTGCTTGGGTGAGTGCTGTGAAGTGTGTAAACCTGGTGATTCACAGACCTGTACCCCTGGAGATAAAAATATATGTTTATAAAAAATTAAAAAATTATATATAAAAATAAATAAATAAATAAATAAATAAATAAAAATATAGCCTATTGCTTATATGAACTTAATTTTATATTATATGCTTTGGTTATCTTCCTTTAAAATATACAGGATTACCAAAGGATTTTAAGTAACAAAAGCAGAGATAGGAGATGACAATGTGGAAAATATATTTATTCTAATCAATAATTAAGAAGGGCAAATTGAATCAAATTAGGAAGTATTTGTAAAAGATAACACTCTTTATATTTGTGAAAATATAGAGTATAAGCTCATAAGAGGATGGTGGGAGTGTAAGCTGGACAACTTTTTTATAAATAAGTTTAACAACTTTATCAATAAACTTGTCAACAAAATAGCTAACATTGTATGTATCTTTTTGCGTATCATGCTTAGCGAAATAAGTCAAGCAGAGAAAGACAACTATCATATGATCTCCCTGATATGAGGAAGTGGTGATGCAACATGGGGGCTTAAGGGAGTAGGAGAAGAATAAATGAAACAGGATGGGATTGGGAGGGAGACAAACCATAAGTGACTCTTAATCTCACAAAACAAACTGAGGGCTGCTGGGGGGAGGGGGTTTGGGAGAAGGGGGTGGGATTATGGACATTGGGGAGGGTATGTGCTTTGGTGAGTGCTGTGAAGTGTGTAAACCTGGTGATTCACAGACCTGTACCCCTGGGGATAAAAAATATGTTTATAAAAAATAAAAAATTAAAAAATAAACTGTAATTTAGGATTTTGGATTAAAAAATCCTAAAATCATGAAATGAAAGAGAGAGTAAAACAAAACAAATCTTAAAGGCAAACATGTTGGTAAGAATATTGTTTATTATACTTAAAAGTTTGAAAACTAAATATCCAATGACAAAATAATAAACATTGGGATATTTACTCAAAGTGTTTTGTGAAAATTACCAGTAATTTTAATAAGAAAGTGGTTATATTTTAATTTTAGAGATAAAACTGAAGACAGAAAATCATATATATAACTGGATAACAAATATATAAATGTATATAAACACTATATAGAGAGAGAAAATGAAGAAAATA
Source organism: Mustela putorius furo (assembly GCF_011764305.1). NCBI lineage: Eukaryota > Metazoa > Chordata > Mammalia > Carnivora > Mustelidae > Mustela > Mustela putorius. The sequence continues at coordinate 6,906,034 of NW_025421397.1, forward strand.
TTTAAAATTGCTTTACAAAATTTTGTTCCTAGATTTAGCACCGATAATATTTTATTGTCCTTTCAGATGCTTTCGACATAAGAACAGTAAAATGTTTACCTTTACCTTCATAATAAGAATGAAAATAAGAAAGCAATTATATTATCTTAAAGAAATAACAGTGAGAAGCTATTTAATGAAAATAGTGTATATAATGTAAAGATGCATTTCCTTAGAGATCTTAATTTTCCAAATCTGCTGTTTCTGTCGAAACTTTTGCAATGGTAGTGTTATACCTCAAAAATGACACAGTGTTTACAGGAACAAGTGACAAAGTCACAGGAAGAAGAAAGAATTGAACACTTCTTGAAATACATCCCATTAAAAATATGTCTATATAGTTTATTAGAATTTTTGTGATTTAGAGTGGCATGGATACCAGGAACCTGGGATCATGACCTGAGCTGAAGGCAGAGGCTTTACCCACTGAGCCACCCAGGCACCCCTGCCCGTTCACTTTAAATGTGAGCCCAAATAATGGCAGAAAGATAAAAAAACAAGTTATTAAACATGTTATTGGTTGTGTCTTTGATTTTTTTCCCCTTTCTTCATTTCAACCATGAATTTCTGTTCAATCTGAAACTAACACTGTAGCAAAAATATATTATTTTAATGTTATTAAAAGAATAACATTATTTTAAATATTCTATTTTAATGGATGAGGTAAAAAGTATTTCTCTGATAATTTACATCAAAGCATTTTTTGTGTTTGGCTCTCTTATATCATTTTGTCACATTTCATTTTTTACCAAGTCCTTGGTCATACTTCTTACTAGTAAGTCACAACGTTATTTTTACATAATGTTACACCTTTTGAAATTTATAGTAGAAATTTCTAAAAATTTCTATAAGAACTAGAAAGGACACTTTTATACTTCATCAATGATGTGAAATGCTGAAATATTTGGAAACTTTCTTGAAGATTTATTATATCATAGTGAGATGGACAAAAAAGCAATATAATTCTGACCTTGTCTTTGGTTGTTAAAACTGTTAAAACTGTCTGACTTGCAGGACAATAGCATCAAGCAGGATGCCAACTTAACAAGTGTTATTCCCACTGATTTTCTCAGGAATGAAAACACAATGAATGAAAAGCCCTATTAACATTGTTTTTCAATAAATTTTAGCTTTCTTGTAAAATGCGTTCTCTGGGGGCATTTGAGTCTGTTTAAATTATAATAGTTTGACCGCTGACTATTACTGCAACAACTTTTAAAACTGTATGTGTTGCTATAAATTGTCTATGAGTCAGATTCATTGCAAGGTGAGGAAGGGCATTCTGAATGCCCTCACTGCTTTTCTCATCTAATCCAAAACTAAAATAAAATAAGCACTCATGCATTTTACTTGCTGTATCCAGCTTAAAAAAACAAAACTACTAATTTCTTCAAGAAGTAAAAACAAAAGAAAAAAAGATGTTTGTATTAAGAAAAAGCAAATTTTTCCAGATTAACTAGCCTTTTATACAACCTTGTGGAAAGTGTTCTGATTAGCATTGACCTTCCTTTTCAAATGGAGAATTGTGCTAGCCAGGTAGGAAATGAAGTCTCAAAGGTAAAGTAACAGGTCAGTAAAGTCAAGCATTTAATCAGATAATGGAGGCCTATGTCATTAATATGTGTGTCATTTGCTTCAATGAAGGCATCACTTTAAGAAATCAAATCAGTCCTTTAATACTGGGCATAACTCCCACTATCCCACCCACAGACTCTTTTTTGATTACCTGCTCCCTTTAATTGTTCTTTCCTCTAAACATTATTGTCTGCATTCCTCATTTTGATGTTAAATAGAACATTTTATCATATGGCTACATATGCATTTTACATATGCTTACTTTGCCTAGCCAGATTAAAAGTCTGTTTAGGACTGCAGATGCACCTTATAGTGAAGTTTCAAGAAAACAGTGATGAGGGAGCAGGAGGCTGACTGAGGACAAAGCAAAAGCTGGCAGGCACCTTGCACCCCTCTCCACCTGCTCTGCTCGGTAATATGTGTGACATTCCTCAGCCACCCCTGGCTGCCCTAAAGAAAAGCAAATAGTTAATTTGCAGAGATCACAATCCTGCAAGACAGGAGTCTCCTTTGGTTTACCAATGTCCGAGAGATTTAGAACAAAGAAGCTATCTTAACAATATTAAGTTAAATGTCTTCTAAACCCAAATCTCATTAACAAAGACGCTTGATAGCAGAAATGTGAATGGCTTGCCGGAAGACAACATTGATGAAGCAGCAAGACCTCCGGTACCCCTGCACCTTTTGGCCCTCTTTAGCATATGAAAGCTCTGTTGAAACCTCCCTTTTCCCTCATCTTTCCCCAACCCAGCGGTTGCCATCCCTCACAACCCCGGGCAGCAGCTCTTTCTGCCCAAGGGTGCTGTCCCTGAACTTTAATAAACCACCATTTTGCACCAAAGATGTCTCAAGAATTCTTTCTTGGTCATCGGCTCTGGACCTCAGCCCACTGAACCTCACCTATGTTCCAGAACTTCATCAACAGAAATTTCTAAGATGCCTAATAGTCTTACTAGCACCAAATGGAGCTAAATAGTTATGATGAACAAAGAAACTTTGAATGGAGTATATAATAATATATTTCTTAAATAACTGAAAATTATACAACTATAATCATACACATAGTCATGTTTTGTCCAGATGATTATTAAAACTGCTAGTTGTTCAAATATTGATGAGTGAATGAATGAGTGAAATGAAAAACAATATAATTATCACTTCAGTCATTATTGGATATCACCAACAAAAATAGACAAAACACAATTTTGAATGTTCCCAGATTCAAAATTCCTTTTTTCAATCTTTCTAAATTTATAGGATTTAGGACAGTGTCTCATATAAATATATGAGAACACAGTGCAATAAAAAAAAAAAACTGAATTAAGGCAAAAAAAAATACATGTTTTTTTGCTTCTGTTTAGTGGTCTGTTATTGGATGAGTCATGTTATCTCTCACATTGTTAAAATAAATTAAACAAAATATATTCCTACTATCCTTATAGCTGTGCATCCTATGTATTCCCTAATAGATTTCTTTCCATTTCAGCTTCATTCAAGGGCACATTTGGATCCATCGTGATGGAACATGACATTAAAGTTATGCTTGCATCTGCCTCAACATTGACAGGCTAACAATAACATGTTGGAAACTATGAATAGATTTATGTTCCCCCTAGTATTCTGTGACATATCTCTAATGCTGACCCAACTTATCTCCCTGCATTTCTGTTTTGAAAACTATTTTCGTTGTCTGACTCCATATTTATCTATTATTGACCAGTTCTGTTATTGAAATTTATATTCAAGTCATGTTTAACATTGAGTTAGTTCCCACATATCAATTCTTCTATGGGTATCAGACTTTGATTTTCCATTTAATGATTGAACTCTTATAAACTTTATTCTGGGAGTGTGGTGTTTTATTTTTTTAATTTTTAAGAGAAACATTCACTGGCTAAATCTGGTACCAGTAGCATTGTACGATCCAATGTCCAGACCATTTTAGAACTCTCCTCAAGTGATTATCTGTGTCTACCCCAAGAACTCCAAGAACTAGTTAGATTTTTACTAAATTTATTATTTTCAGAAAATAATGACAGATATGCATACATTATGTTAATATATGGATGTACTTTTTAATATTTATGTATAAATATATATTCATTCTTATATTGATATGTATGCAAACTTACACCAATGAGAATGATTTTTATGCATGGATTGCCAAGTGAGGCTCATACTTTTATTTTCCTAAAATCCATACTGGATTTTCCTTGTAGATGGAGAACCTAAGGTTACATATGGGATGGTTAGCTAATGGAACTTTATGTATAAAATAAAATTTTTCCTACAATTTGTCTAATTCTGAGGAAGAAAGGATTAGAGATTCTGATTTTTAGTCTTACTGAGACAATTCAAATGTAAGCACGTTCTGGTTTTGTTTTGTTTTGTTTAACCAAAAGTAACTATGCATTACCTTATCATTTTTCTGCTATTTTCTGTAACTTACAAATGTAGTATGATAAAAATGTGAAGGGAATTATCTTGCTAAAAACAAAACAGATGGCCCAAAATGTACTCAATTATGCTAAGTCTCATGTCAGCAAACTGATACAGTTTCATGTCTCCCAAAAATGGAATCTTAAACAGGTAAATCAAGAATTATCTGAAGCACTAGGTAGTTAATCTGCCTGGTAAGCCCCTGTCCTCCCCTATAGGAAAGTAGCCTGCCTGACCATAACCAACTTACATTTTTGCCTACTATATCTTCTTTGTTCTCACTCCCTTCTCCCACTCCTTCTATAAAAGTGTTTCATTTTTGTAGCTCCTTGGAACTTCTTTCTAATTGTCAGATTGGAAGCTGTCCAATTTAAATCAATTTTTGTTCAAATAAACTCTTAAAATTTTTAATATGCCTCAGTTTATTTTTTAACAATATCTAATTAAAATATTTATTATACAGAGTTTATAAACCACTTCCATATGCTTTAACTCATTTGATTTTGACCATAATTCTGTGAAGTAGAGGGATAAGATATAATTATATTAAAATTGTAAATGAGACAACTAAGAGGTTAAATAGGCAGCCGTGGAATTACGATGAGTGTTCCATTCCAGATTTATTGCCGTTTTAATTAAAAATACTATAAAATTACTAGAATAACATATATAAGTATACATATACATTAATGCAACATTCATTTAGAAAATAGTTATTGAGTGAATCTTATATACAGGAGGACATTATTGAAGAACTTAGAGATACAGCAGGAAATAAAAGGAGTCAGGTTCCCTGTTGTAAAGGAGTTAATAATTTACTGAAGGGATAAAAAATAAATAACAGGTGACATCATAATGAACAAGTAAATTATAGAGTATAATAGCTGATGATGCATGCTACAGAAAAGACCTAAAAATATATAAAGGATAGGGAAGATTAGGAGCATTTCTTATTGTTGATACTGATTTCTGACAGGCTTATAGTAGTAATAGATCTAATTTATTAATTGTTGGTTTACTAGGTCTTAGAAACAACTGAAACAACTAATGTTAGGCCAGTTTGTAAAGTATTTTTGATTTCTGTTTTGAGATAATCTCTGAAATTGGGTGTTTAGAAGTGTACTTAGTAAATAATACTAAAGAGCTTCTCTGACATAAATGTAGCAGCCCTTTTCAAAGCAAAAGGTTAACTGTTTTTCCATCAGTGTACTTTCAATTCAATTATTTTACATTTTAGAAGGATGCAGGTGGTAAGATCTCTTCAGAGCCTCCAGAAATAAATCAAGAAGGTCAGGCTTGAAAAGTTCACAATTATATTGAATATATTGACATCCAAGAAGGGATGAAATAATGAAAACTGTAACAATTATAATGAAAAAGGTAGAGAAAATTAATGGTAATCATAGCATGTTAACATTGATAATAGCAGCTTTCTTTTTAAAGAATGAGAAGACTAAAATAAAATAACTAAAATTATGTGTGTGAGTTGGTGTGCATGTGTGTGTGTGTGTGTGTGTTTGTGTGTAACTCAAAAGATGGTGCATCTTGACCAAACTCGGGGGAAATTTTCTTTTTTCAAAAATCAATTTCAACTGTATAATTTGATGGATAAACATATCAATCTGTATAAAAAACCTCTGGACTCTATGAAGCCAAACTTTTGTTCTTTAATGTAACAAATGTACATATTATAGGCAATTAAATGTGCTAAGGCCTACTGAACGTATAAGGAAGAATAAAACTACAAGTTGCTTCAGTAAGGTAGCAGTATTTCAGATAACAGTAAGTCTTATAGTTCTACAGTTTTACGAGTCCAAACAAGTATTTGCGTGTGCATGTTTGTGCACACAAATCTAGGCATACACATATATGCATATATATACACATACATGCATGTGAAGACATATATGCTTGTGTTTGTATAAACATTCATACAAACACACACACCTACATATGTACTTCTTGCAATCCAGTGGGGCTGAAATTCTGAGTATGCCAGATCAGAAGTTGCTGGAATGATTAAGGTGCATTAAGATTTTCCATGTTCAAAAAAAAAAAAAGTAGAGTATGGGGGGTCATATTGCAAAGAACTGCTAATTCTACATTAAAACTTAATTTTAATTCTCCTGACAAAATATATAACTTACTTTCATACCTTTGGAAATATGCTCATTTCTCTACTTCCATGGGGGTGTTCTTCCCTCTGTGTATTTCACATACCTTTCTTACAAAAACACAACTATTTCAAGGTTTACTTTGCCTCAGTACATTCCCCATGATATTTTTATCATAGATTTTATATTTCTCCATCCATGGTGGGGAACTTGTCACTCAGTACAAGTTACATGCTACTAATTACCTTGAATTAAAACATTCAAATTCACTCTGTTGAGAATAGCTAAATTATCTCGTGTGCATTGGCAGGAGAATCTAGTTACCTGGGTTTATTTCCTGTTTCTGTAATTTGCTTCTCATTTCTTTTTCTTTACTTATTACCTATCCTTAATTACTTTAAGAACTGCAGTATTTGATCATGCTATTGTTTTCCTAGATTCTAATATCAACCTTGAATCCCTATTAAGCCGATACTAATCGGAGGCTGATTCCTCTGATACAATGTTTTATACTCAGAATTTCTTTTTTTTTTTAAAGATTTTATTTATTTATTTGACAGAGAGATCACAAATAGGCAGGGGGGAGGGGAAGCAGGCCCCCTGCTAGCAGAGAGCCCTATGCAGGGGCTAGATCCCAGGACCCTGAGATCCTGACCTGAGCAGAAGACAGAGGCTTAACCCACTGAGCCAATCAGCCGCCCCTATACATAGAATTTCTAAATTTGATTAGTTTTAAGGAAAAATTAAAATTCCAGTTCAAATAAGTGAATAATTTGAAGATTTTCTAGTTGCTCAAATAAATAAAACATCCCCAATGAAACTGAGCATCTCATATCACATACAAAACTTAAACTAAATTTGGAAGTAATATCTTGGCCACTAGCTAAATCAAATATACAATCAAGGTAAGGGGACAACTTTGCTCCATTAAAAAAAGTGAGTTAAAAAAATAATAATAATTACTTGCTCCGAAATCATGAATGTGTCAAATTGGCCAACTGGAAAGTTTGTTTCCTTGTGTGAAAAATAGTTAGCATTTAGAGTTATCAGTATCTGGCAAACTTGATTTGAATATTGTGTTATAAATGTCCATGTAAACATAAGACTCTTTGCTATAGACTAAATGTTTGTTGCTCCCTAAAATTCATATGCTAAGTCCTAACCATCCCCCGACCTCCCGCCACCTCCCATGATATCAGGTGGTGGGGATTTGGGGAAATGACTAAGTCATAATGGTAGAGCTCTCATGAATGGGATTAGTCCCCTTATAAAAGAGACTACAGAGAGTCTCTTGACCCTTTGCCATGGGAGGACAATGAAAAGGCAGCCAGCCACCTGTGAAGTAGACATCTACTCTGCTAGTGACTTGATCTTGGGACTTCCTAGCCTCCAGAACAGTGAGAAATAAATTTCTGTTTATAAGCCACAAGCTTATGGTATTCTGTTACAGTAGCCTGTATGAACTAAGACACTCTTGAAAACCTTAAATTATAATTGTGAAGAGGTTAAAAATAATTCCTTGAATTTGTGATGTGTCAGGGTATTGTAAATAGCTAAACATTGCGGAACCCACGAGAGGCTATATTTAGAAACATAGCCTAGTCCCCTGTCTCAAAGGCATGGGTGAATACAAGTGCAGAATTATAGCTTATTTTTCTGATTTCAAGCACACTAGCAATGATGATAGCTTTGATATCCTCCTACCTATTGCAGTATTTGTATGGTGATCAACTATAAGTGGTTTATGTTAAGACCTACGATAAATGCAAGCTTCAAACTTAATAAATTTGTCTATTTGCTTTATGGAAGTTAACATACTGAATGTTCTTAGTATTTAGATGTTGTCTTATATTGTAGAATAGCTTTATTTGTTTAAGTCACTGGCTTACATGCTTTGTAAATATAAATAATTATTGATTTTAAATACTCTTCCAGGTTTAAAGTCTTACTGGAGACTTAGAGGAGCTTTATTGATCAACAGTAGTGACAGCTGGCTACAAAGTGACACAGCCCTATCAGTCAGATAATTAATGTGCACTGAAGCAAACTGACAAAACTACAGATTGGAGAGTGTTAAGAAGAAGAAAATTCAGATCTCTTGCCTGAAGAAACCTTAGTATAATTAAGCTAGGTTTGCAAATACCAAAAGATTTACTGCAAGTTTATTATAATCTCTCAAACTGACAAAATCCAATGCAAAGCTATTTTATTCTTCCAAGGCATCCTAGACTGATGGAATTAAGTATAACCACAATACCTTAATGTCGTGTTCTAGAACTTCACTGATCTTCATACTTGAAGTTGTAGAAGACAGATGGAAAACTTTTCCATTCTGATTTCTCTCGTCTTCTCTCTTCTTTGAGAATCTAATGCCCATTTACCTGTTTAAGAAAAAGTAAATTGAGGAAATAAGAAGAAATACAAAGTAACATAATATTAATTAAAAATAAAATACTTTACTGATACTATTTTTAAAATTAAAAAAGAAACATTTTCCAATAAACATGCAAATACAGGAAAATATGCATATATATACATATACAATTATTTGTTCATATAATCTTTTACATTATAATTTGCTACTTATCAGTGTTTTCTCACATTTCTTCCTACTCAGTTTGACTTCTCTTATCCTTCATTAGTAACACTGTAGTGCATATCCCCTCAATTGCTTTACCCTTCTTTGATATTTGTAAACTGAAATCCAAGTTAAAGCCAGCTCTCCGCCTACTCCATGCCTGCATACATACATTTGAATGAAGCTGTAAAATGTGACCTTGTTGACTTGCCTTGCTTTAATTTCATGATCCACTATCCTCCAGTGAGACTTAATTCTTCCAGGCAATCATATAAATTTACTCAGTCTGAGTCACTTTCTTTCATTCCTATCCTGTTGCACTGTACCTCTGCTTGCTCCCTTTTCAGATTTTTAACAACTCCTGCACTCTCTTCACAGTTGATGACTTTCCTCTCAATTTTGCTTATAGAAGTAGCTTCTTTGAATCATGCTGCTATTTATATCATCGTAAAAGGGAAACCAAAATAAAACCCTCTTAAAACCATATCCTTTACATGGAAACAGATTGTGTTAAAATCATCAATGACATCCACATTGATAAATGCAATGGCCAATATTTATCTTCATCTCACTTAAACTATTAGTAGCACTTAATACACACAATCTCTCATTCTGTGCCTTGGAAAGACTTTTTATTTAGCTGTCAGACAACATACCCTTGTAACTGCCCTGTTGATTCACTGGAATATTTTTTTCCTAGTTTTTTCATTTGTTTGAACTGCTGATGGTGGCAACTAAAGGATTAAATCAATGAACATAAAAAAAGAAAAACATTATCTTCACTCCCCCTCATGATTAATTTTATGTGAGAATTTCACTGGGGCTAGAGGAACACAGATAATCTGGTTAAACACTATTTTGCGTCTATAAGTATATATTTGGATGAAGTCAACTTTTGAGTCAAAAGACTAAGTAAAGCAGATTTCCTTTCTCCATGTTGTTGGACCTAGCCAATCTGTTAAAGTCTTTAATAGAAAGTCTAAGCATGGGAGAATTTATTCTGTCTCTGAGCTGAGACATTATTAGTCTTATCCTGCCCTTGGACTCCCATCTGGACTTGAATGAACTAAAACCACTGGCTCTTCTATACCATTATTTACTGAGTGATAATTTTTTAATAATTGATTAAAAACATGAAGTGACAAATCAAATCATATCTTGGCCCCCTTTAACAAGGGTACTATAATGCAAGCAGCCATATAAAATAAATTGTTTTAGGAAGATATTCCAGAGAATCAAAGTGGAGGGATTGGGCTGATTTCAACAGAAAAGGAGAGTCAGTCTAAATTTCCTTATTTGCCCTGGTTACCACTGTGAACATCTGATGCTCAATTTTGCTGGGGACCATTTGAAAGTGGTTTGTTTCCTTAATGTTGAATTTTAAGATTTCTTTGCACATTTTGGATTAAAGTCCTTTATCACATGTATCTTTGCAAATGTTTTCTCTCAGACTGTGGTTTGTCTGCGAATTCTCTTGATATTGTCATTCACAGAGCAGAAGTTTTTAATGTGAACGAAATCCAAATTTTTCCTTTCTGGTTGTGTCTTTGGTGTTGTTATCCAGGTTTTCTTTCATGTTATTGTTTAGGAATTTTATTTATTATTAATTAATTAATTTTTAATTAATTAAAATTAATAATTATAATTAATAATAAATAAAATTTATTAATGGATTTATTTATTATTAATTATCTTTATGTAAATATATGTATATATTATATATATATAGTTTAACATTTTACATTTAAGTCTATGATCCATTTCAGTTAGTTTTTTGAAAGGTATAAGACCTGTATTTAGGTTCATTTTTTGGCATGCGGGTGTCCAGTTATTCCATCACCATTTGTCGAAGAGCCTATCTTTGCTCCATTGTATTGTGCTTGCTCCTTTGCCAAAGATCAGGTTGATTCTATTTATAGTTGTTGGTTCTATTACTTGTATCTTTATTCCTTCTACTAACCTATTTGCCTATTCTTTTGCCAATTCCATGCTGTCTTGATTACAGTAACTTGAAATTGGGTAGCATTAGTAGATTAGTGTTAGGTTCATTAGCATTAGGTAGATTATAGGAGATCTTGGAGGTGGGTAGCCTTAGTCCCCCAACTTTTTGTTCTTCTTCAAAATGTGCTGGCTATTCTGTGTCTTCCACCCATCCATACAAATTTTATAATCAGTTTATCCATAACCATGAAATAACTTGCCTGTACATAAATTCCCTGAGGAAACACATAAACCTGAGAGGGTAGTTGTTGCAATATTCAGTTCATCTTAAGGAATGGGTGATTAGTTGCTAAGTAAGTGTTCTGGTTTTTTAAAAAATATATTTTTTAAAATGTGCATTTGTGGGAGTGTTTGTGTGTGTATACTTAACTTTCAAAGTATTTTAAAATGTTTTCTACTATTTCTATATGTTAACTTATATACTAAAAATTCCATTGAACCAAATATATTGAAATTTGATCAAAGTTTTGTTAAAATTTTTCTGCAGTTTTTATTTAAATTTAAACACTTAAGTGAAGATAAATGGTATTGCAATGTTCATAGTAGGGTGAGCCTGGTGATGGGTATTATGGAGGGCACGTATTGCATGGAGTACTGGATGTGGTGCGTAAACAATGAATTTTGGAACACTGAAAAAGATTTTAAAAAAAACACACACCACAAGGAGCTAATTTTACTGTATTCTACTATATAGGACTTAAAAATACACTTTAAAGGTGGGCAATAAAACATGCATTCTCTGACAAAAAAAGATGAGTGTATCATTAAAAATATTTTTATGTTTACCATAGTTAAAATAATATAATAAACATTTATTTTCAGGTGGAAGTTGCAGTTTTTAAATTACCTTTTAAAAATTATAAATCATATATTCTTTTCTTTTAACCTTTTTATCATATTTAGGATGCTGTTGATCAATATATTCAGAAAACATAATTCCATTTTAATATCAGCTTAACATAAGCCAATGTAACTAGATCACACCAAATATCAATTAATAAATTCCAGTCATATATTAGTGACTAGAAATAGTCATGCTGCTATAAGTATGCTAATTTTTTAAATTTGTTTTTTTTTTCTACCAATATATCATTTGAAATGTTATTTCCCAATATAATTGATTATGTGGCACCTTATGGAGCTTTATAATCTCCTTTTGATAAGGCATAAAATGAAAAGGATAGGTGTGGGGCAGCTAATTGTTATATGGGACTTGGAACAAGTGAATCATAAAATGACAACACAGCTACCATCCATTACTCCAAAATTCTTCCTCGGTGTCATGCTGTTGCATTTGATTTTTTCAGTTCCATTTATTCACTTTATCATTTCACATTCTATAGAATACAATAAAAGAAATTCTTGTACAAAGAATTTTGAAACTAAAAAAAAAAAAAAGTGAACCAATCCACTAAGTTTACTAACTGATTTCTTGGATACTAGTTAAGAAAGAAATACTTTTACTGTTATCTTCTTCTTTCATACGTAAATCTACAAAGCATTTAACATAAGTAATACATATTAATATGTCAATACCCTGTCTGTGGTATTTGAGACCTAGTTAGCATTTTTATTGAACTCCTGTGTTAACATTTTCAGAAATGGGCTGTTATTAATTACCAATTTAAATCCATACTTTGGTACCATGGGTCACTATTAAATGGGTCATTTCAGCAGTAATAGCTCTTACTAAGAGCAATACTTCAATTTCAGCAGATTTCAGTGTTAATAATTAAAGTGTGCATGTACCACCACCTATTTGTCATGGTAACTAGACAGCACAAGACATTAACATGATTCTGCTCTTGATGAAAGACACCATTCCATTCCACTGCTATTTTCAAAGGCATTTCATTTCTCTTAATCTAATCTAATTAAAGGAAAGGGGTTACTTACCTGTCATATAAAAATAATAATTTCATATCTTAACAGTAATCTGGGGAGGTATGATTGCTAAATTTGTTAGTGGACTCTAGGAGATGTTTCACGTGATTTATCATCATCGTCTTGTTAGTTCGGCAAAACCTACTGTCACAGGCATCGTTAAGAACTAAGAGCATTCTTTTGCACATATCCATCATAAGAAATCTCAAATGTAAAATGTTGTGCAAATTTCTTTCTCTACAGCTTTTATTTTCCTACATCCTTCCTTGTATCCCAAAGAGATAACTAGAAAATTAAGCAGCAAGATATGGGATATCATCTCTGCGATTATCATTTTTGTCTCAATTAGTCTAGTGGTGAGATCTAGAAAAAAAATTAACTAATCTCTCTGAGCGACAGTTTTCTCTTGAGTGTTATTTAAAATGTTCTGCTGACTCTGGAGTTCCTACACAGGTTTACATTGTTTTATGGCACTACACAGATACTGTGTTTCTTTACAAATTGAAGGTTTGTGGCAACCCTATGTCAAGCAAGTTTACTGGCGCCATTTTTTCAACAGCATTTGCTCACTTCATGTCTCTGTCTCACATTCTCATAATTCTCAAAATGTTTCAAATATTTTCAACAATATTATATTTATTATGGTAATCTGTGATCAGTAATCTTTGATGTTCTTATCATAATTATTTTTGGCTGCCATAAAACATGCCCATATAGGATGGCAAATTGAATTGATAAACGTACATGTTCTGGTTGCTCCACTGACTGGCCATTTACTTGTCTCTTGCCTTCTCCTCCCCTATTCTCTAAGACACAACAATTTTGCAATTAGGCTGATTAATACTCCACAGTGGCTTCTAGGTGTTCAAGTAAAAGAAAGAGTTACACATTTCTCACTTTAAATCAAAAGCTAGAAATGATTAAGCTTAGTGAGAAAGGGATGACAAAAGTGGAGATAGGCTGAAACCCAGATCTCCTGCAACAAATAGCAAAGTTATTGAATGCAAAGGAAAAGTTCTAGAAGGAAATTAAAAGTGCTATTCCAGTGAACACAAAAATGATAAGAAATCAAAACAACCTAATTATTGATATGGAGAAAGTTTCAATGGTCTGAGTAGAAGATCAAACCAGCCACAGCATTCTCTTAAGCAAAAGCCTAATCAAGAGCAAGGCCCTAACTCTCTTCAATACTATGAAGACTGAGAGGGGTGAGGAAGCTGCAGAAGAAAAGCCTGAAGTTAGTGGAGGTTGATTCAGGAGATTTAAGGAAAGAAGCCACCCTCATAACATAGAAGTACAAGGTGAACCAGCAAGTGCTGATTTAGAAACTACAGCAAGTTATCCAGAAGATCTAGCCAAGATAATTAATGAAGGTAGACACACTAAACAACAGATTTCCAATGTAGAAGAAACAGCTTTCTATTAGAAGAAGATGCCATCTAGGACTTTTCACTGAGGGGAGAGGTCAAAGCCTTGTTTCAAAGCTTCAAAGGACAGGCAGATGACTCTCATGCTAAGGTCTAAAGCATCTGGCGACTTTAAGTTGGAGCCAATGGTCATTTACCATTCTAAAATTCTGAAAGCCCTTAAGATTTATGCTAATCCTGCTCTGCTTCTGCTCCATATATTGAACAACAAAGCTTGTATGGTAGCACTTCTGTTTACATGGCTTAATAAATAATTTAAACCACTGTTAAGAGACTAGTTCTCGGGGAGGGTCGGGGGGGGGAGAAGATTCCTCTCAAAATATTACTGCTCATTGACAATGCACCTGGTCACCCAAGGTGCATTGAAGTACCTCATTGTACATCTGCTAGAGATCTACAATGATATTAATGTTTTCAAACCTGCTAACTTTCAAACCATTCTGTAGCCCATAGATCAAGGGATAATTTTTACTTTCAAGTCCTATTCGTTAAGAAATACATTTCATATGGCTATAGCTGCCATAGATAGGGATTCTACTACTGAATCTATGCAAAGTAAGCTGAAAACCTTCTGGAAAGGCTTCATCATTCTGGATGCTTTTAGAACATCTGAAATGCATGGGGAAAGGTTAAAATATCAGTATTAATAGGAAGTTGAAGATATTGATTTCAATTCATATGGATAACTGTGAGGTGTTGAAGACTTCAGTGGAGGAAATAATAGCAGGTGTAATAGAAATAGCCTGAAAACTAGAATTAGAAGTGAAGCCTAAACATGTGATTGAATCACTATATCTCAGACAAAACTTTAACAGCTGAAGATTTGCTTCTTATTAATGAGGAGAAAATGGTTACTTGTGATGGAACCTACTCCTGGTGAAGATACTATTAAGATTGCTGTAATGACAACGAAGGATTTAGAATGTTACATAAACTTGGTTGATAAAGCAGTGGCAGGTTTTGAAAAGGCTGACTCCAGTTTTGAAAGAAGTTCTAATGTGGGTAAAATACTATCAAACAGCTTTGTATGTTACAGAGAAATTGTCCATAAAAGTAAAAGTCATTTGTTGTCTTAATTTAAGACACTGTCACAGCTACCTCAACTCTCAGAAAACACCACCTTAATCAGTCAGCAGACATCACATCAAGATAAAACCCTCTACCAGCAAAAAAGATTATGACTCACCAAAAGCTCTGATAATGTTTAGCATTTTTTAGCAACAAATATGAATTAAGGTATGTACATTGTTTTTTAAAGGTAACGGTATAGCATATTTAATAAACTACAGTATATGGGGAACTGGGTGGCTCAGTCAATTAGGTATCTGCCTTCAGACTGGGTCGTGATATCTGGGTTACGTGATCGAACCCAGTGTTGGGTTCCCTGTCCAGTCGGGTGTCTGTTTTTCCCTCTGCCCCTCCCCAATTCGTGCTCCCTCTCTCTCAAATAAATAAATCTTTAGAAAAAAATAAACTACAATATAATGTGAACATAACTTTTATATGAACGGGAAAACCAAAAAATTCATCTGAGTTGGTTTTATTGAGATTGTTGCTCCATTGTGATGGTCAAAAATTAAACACAATATCTCCAAGGTATGTATGTAATGTTACTTAATCTCTAATAAAAGCTAGAATAAAGCCAGAACAAAAATTGTCTCAATTCTAGAAGATATACTTTGACTTCAGATAAAAATCATTGCATATTATATTAATGAAATGTTTTTCAATTTTAGATACATTGCCTACCATTCTATTTAAAATGAAATTAATATAAAATATTCCAAATCTTTATCAAAATTATTTAATATCTTCTAAAAAGCATAGAAATTTGTGAGGAACAGTAGGTGGTTTAAAAATAAGAATGGGGGGCACCTGAGTGGCTCAGTGGGTTAAGGCTCTGCCTTTGGCTCAGGTCATGATCTCAGGGTCCTGGGATCAAGCCCCACATTGGGCTCTCTGCTCAGTGGGGAGGCTGCTTCCCCCTCTCTCTCTGCCTGCCTCTCAGCCTACTTGTGATCTCTGTCAAATAAATAAATACAATCTTAAAAAAAAGAAAAGAAAAATAAGAATGGGCCACCTTCTCAAGGAGTTCACACATCCAGTTTTTTCTTTGAAAAAAATTTTTAAGTTCATACACACATATATATGCATATACATATATATAACATATGTAAGTTCATACACACATATAAAATAGAAAACACACAGTTTTCCATTTTAAAATATTGCTGTGCTATAAAATGAAAAAAAAAATTATCAATATGTTCCCAGTTGCCTATACTTTATTAAAGTTATGAAGAAAATACATTCTTCTTGGACTTTGAAACGTATTTGAATGTAATTTTTATGGTACATCTATCAAGCAATTAGCTAACCATAATGAAAATATCATGAAGTCAGCTATCATGACCTCTTTAATCCTATTTCTGAAGGTAGAAAGCCCTATCGCTACTGGAAGGTAAATATATGACTATATAATTGTGCCTGTTCCTACTAGGTGAGAGTAGTCACATTGATGTCTATCTAGCCTCATTATGCAGATTTATTTCTAACATAACTATAATTTTCTTTGTGTATGATTCTTCCTTTCCCGGAAGGTTAACCCTAGCTCCACAGGTAGGTCTGATTATTCAAAGACAGGGTTTTTCAAGCTTAGTACTACTGACAGTGTGATCTGAACAATTCTTTGCTGTGGTGGGCTGCCGGGTACATAGTACAGGTCATTTAGCAGTATTTCTGGCTTCTACTCACTGGATGTCAGTGGTGCTGCCCTAATTGTGATTAAAAAAAAAAAAAAAGTCTCCAGATATTGTCCAATATCTCCTCAAGGACAAGATCATGGGGTAAGAACACATATTGCCAACAACTGACTCAGAAATGTGCAATCAGATACGTGGGCCTTCTAGGAAGAATCTTGAAAAAGTTTCAGCATTTAAGAGAGGGCACAATGGGGAGAAGTCTCTGAATACTGTAATGCCTAGATATAACACCCAGAATGGCTTTAGACATCTTTCCATAAATCTGAGGTAAAGCCAAGGTTAAGGATAATAAGTGAATATACAGAAAGATTTGGAATACTAAAGCCATCAGGTAGTTAATGAATTGGCCATCATTCAAGCCCACCATCCGTAGTTTTAGTAATGCGATGGAAGTTACTTCCTTAGTCTTTAGGCCAACATGAATCAGTGTTTTGTTATTCAGGGAAAAAACAACAACAACAACATTTTAAATGTTACAGCAAGGAAGTATTATAAAATATACATTGAGTCTTACAGATTTTTCTTGGCTTTTCCTCTCAAATGGTTTAGAAGTTTCAAAAACTTACACCAAAACCATCTTTTTTTTTTCTTTATTTGGTTTTTCAGATGAGCAAAATAGAAGTAATGTTTTTGTTATCAAAATTAAGCTGATTAGTATTAACTTGAGAATCTATTACTTAGATATAAGCCTAATTTTTTAAAAATAGGTTTTCTGCACTTGACTTATTTTGCTAAGCACGATACCCTCTAGTTCCATCCACGTTGTTGCAAATGGCAAGATTTCATTTCTTTTGATGGCTGCATAGTATTCCATTCTGTATATATACCACATCTTCTTGATCCATTCATCTGTTGATGGACATCTAGGTTCTTTCCATAGTTTGGCTATTGTGGACATTACTGCTATAAACATTCGGGTGCACATGTGGAGATGCACCATGGGAGTTTAAGGGGGTAGGAGAAGAATAAATGAAACAAGATGGGATTGGGAGGGAGACAAACCATAAGTGACTCTTAACCTCACAAAACAAACTGAGGGTTGCTGGAGGGAGGGGGGTTGGGAGAAAGGGGGGTGGGGTTATCGACATTGGGGAGGGTATGTGCTATGGTGAGTGCTGTGAAGTGTGTAAACCTGGCGACTCACAGACCTGTACGCCTGATAAAAATATATTATATGTTTATAAAAAATAAAAAATTAAAAAAACATAGGTTTTCTGTTTATAAAGTCTTTGGGAGCAGCATACACTGCATTTAGTAAAAGCTAATTAAATTAGTCTGCAATGTAGCATTTACTTTCGATGCAGGAGAGATTTTATTTTTTTCCCCTCACAGCTTTGATCCACTCTCCACCCCTCCCCACTCCCCCCACCCACCCCCAGCCAAATGACAGCTGTTTTCAATCTGACTTCAAGGTTTGTAACTTACTTTTCTGGATTAGTTCTAAAACATATTGTTGAAATTCAGATACATCACAAGCCACTCTACTGTAGCAACATGAATCATAGCTCTTCATGGTCTCTAAGCTTAAAAAACAAATTTTGAGAAAGATGAAATTCCCTTGTCTGTTGAGTAAATTGTGACCTTTAACTTAAAAGGATTGCTGTCCTCCATATAATATGGTTTATCTTCTTTATTCTAAATGAGTAAAGAATAGGAAAATTTTACTTTTCTTATGCCTATAAGTCTATTAATTTTTTGTTTGTTTTTAAATAAAATGTTTGATTCCACTGCCTCAACAAATTACACCTTTAAAAGGGAGAGAACTGATTCATCACGTATATGTTGCATGAATCTAACATGAAATCTCAGAAATGTGGAGATCAATATGCACAATTCCTTCCTCTTCATGCCTCACTTTCATCATATATGTGCATAAACCTAGGTTCATTCACAAATACAATTATAAAAGAGAGCAAAAATCTGTAGTATTCATTTTAGTATTAATGTGTTGCTGAAAAGCTCTATGAAGGATAATCATTTTTAATAATTAGTATAGATTTTCAGATTTAAAACTGCTGCATATTAAATTGTGATATCTTCTCTGACCCCCAGATTATAAACTCTAGTGCCTACACCAACAAAATTTTTGAAACACAGGATTTCCATGCATTGATAATTACATTTTTCACTGGCTCTCCCCTCTTTGATAACTTCTTTCTTTCTGGTCATTGTTTATAATAATCCCTTTGTAAACACCATCACATCTCTTGTCATATCTGTTGAGTAAGATCACAGTTTTAGTTACATTCACTCTTAGACTACTCTGGATTTCTATTATTGATTTACATGTGAATACAGAAAAAGAGCCAACCAATCTGTTCTCTCTTTAGCAGCATGACTGCGGACACTAAGTCCATCCATAATTCACATCTGTATTCCATTTTTCTCTCCTCAAAAACTATTTCACCCTCTTCTCCCTCTCTCCAAACCTCCATCACTTCCTCCTCTTCTCAACTCATAAGGGACAATTCTGTTTCCTACTTCCCCAAGAAAAGTAAATAGAAGATTCCAAGAGATGCCCACTATCATTTCTACCCATCATCTTGATGAGGGAGCAGGAGGCTGGCTGAAGACAAAGCAAAAGCTGGTGCCTCACACCCCTCTCCACCCGCTCCCCTCCGTAATATGTGTGGCATTCCTCAGGCACCCCTGACTGCCATAAAATGATAAATAGTTAACTTGCAGAGATCACAATCCTGCAGGACAGGAATCTCCCTTGCTCTACAGATGTCCTAGAGATCTACAAACAGGGAGGTTACCTTATCAATAGCACAAATTTTCAGAGGCAAATAACTCTCAGTTCCAGAAGCCCTAATGTCTCCCTCCCCACCATAAATGGAACTGGAGGAAGCTGAGGTAGAAGGGAATGTAAATGATAGCAGGATCAAAACACCCCATCAAGAATCTCCCAACTATCTTGATGTTAATGGCTGGCCTAAAGACGACATTGATCAAGCCACAAGGCAAGGCCTCCTCCCGGCACCTTGTAGGCCCTCTTTAACATATGAAAACTCCATTGAAACCTCCTTCCCTTTACCTCCCCCCCAACCGCAAGATATATAACCTGCCATCCCTCACAACCCAGGGCAGCAGCTCTTCCTGCCCACGGGTCCTGTCCCCGTGCTTTAATAAACCACCATTTTGCACCAAAGATGTCTCAAGAATTCTTTCTTGGTCATTGGCTCCAGACCTCAGCCCACCAAACCTCACCTAGGTTCTAGAACTTCATCAATCTGACATCATCAGCCTTCCACTGTCTTCAAAATCGTTCATTTCACAATCTTCAACATCTAACTTCATGCCAAATCCACGCTTACATTTATCAGGTTCAAACACCTGAAGTTGTGAAAGTTTTTTTTTTTTTCCTCTCTCTCACCTTACACTGCATTTGTCAGGATGTGCTGTTGGCTCTACCCCCAAAAGACATTAAGAATTTAACCCCTAATTAGCATTCCCTTTTCCATCAGTAATTAGCTCACAGGTTTGTTTTTGTTTTTTTTTTTTTTTAAATAACCTCTAGTGTTCTCCATGCGTGTTCTAGGAATTTTATTTCAACACAGTTAGTAGAGACACTCTTATATAAGTCTTCTTTGGATGCAAATAATTATTCTTTCTAATAAATTCTTCCTGTATTCTTTATATTTTTTAATGATTTGAAATATGTTTATTTTATTTTCAAATAATTGCCTTACTCAGATCTTTCAGTGTTTGGTCAAGTGATTTTTTTTTTTTTTTTTTGTATCTTTGTTTCTCTAGCTCTAATTATACTACACACATGACTGGTCAGTATTTTGTTGTATGTTTACAACACTGCACATCTCTAGCTATTTTTTAATTTTTAATTTTTTTTCTCTTCTTTTTTATTTTTGTTGTGTTATGTTAGTCACCATATAGTACATCTTAGTTTTTGACCTAGTGTTTCATGATTCATTGTTTGTGTATAATACTCAGTGCTCCAGCTAATCCGTGCCCTCCTTAATACTCATTACCCACCTCACCATCCCCCCACCAACTATTATTTTTTTTTTAAAGATTTTATTTATTTGCAGAAAGAGAGAGAGACAAAGAGAGAAAGAGAGAGAAAAAACAAGTAGGGGAAGTGGCAGGCAGAGGCAGAGGGAGAAGCAGACTCCCCGCTGAGCAGGGAGCCCCATATTAGGCTCTAGCCCATGATCCCAGGATCATGACATGAGCAGAAGGCAGACCCTTGACTGAGCCACATAGCTGCCCTATCTTTAACTACTTTTTTATCATTAATAGCAATAGTTTAATTTTTAAACCTTTCTTTAATATCAAATTATATTTCTATATAAATCAGAACATCATCTTAATCCCATAAAATATGGCAAATAGTTATTGTTTAACTACTAAATCTTAACTAAATAGCTAGTATTATGCTAGATCCTCGGGATATATTGTTTTACAATACAGTGTTTCCAATCTCAAGGAAGGTTTTGTGACAAAGATAGTGTAAAAGCTACAGTAGAGTATATATAATAAGTATTAAGATACATGTATTTCAGTAGAAATAATGAATTAGAGTGTTAAAAATGCTAATTAAAAATAAGCCTTTTGAATTCTACACTAAAGAATTAATAAAACTTATTTGGGCAGATAGGGGAAGAAGAGGGAGGGCATCATGAGCAGGCAGCAAACAAATGACCCTGTACTGGGAGATGACACAGTATGTAAGGAAATATCAAGGGATGAGATGTGAGAGGCAGGCTATTCTAGCTCCTTTCTATTCTCTAGCAGCCATCCAAGAGTGAATAGAATAATGAAAATCCTTTTTTCAGTGTTTCCAATCTAATTTCTTTATTGTTTTCATAGATAATAGCCTGTGTTTCTTTTCTATGAATATTTTTGGTTATCTATTACATGTTACATTCATTCATTATTTTAGATTATAGCTTTAGCACAGCGGTTTTCTGCATTCACAATGAAACACATTGTCCTTCTCATAATCTTTACTGTTAATGCTCATAATTAGTCACTTTCTCCTTAATGGATTCACTAAAAACTAGCACTTTAATCACTGCAAAAGAAGTGCCTACAAATAGCCCAAAGCAAAGGGGAAAATTTGTAAGCTATAACAATTTTAACTGATAAAAGAGGCACAAGGGATATACAGTCTTTATAAGTTATGAATAACTTGTATTTCTTATATCTCACTGTTTTTATTATCATTCAATAAAACATTAATGGCTAAACTATTAACATTTATATCATACCCTAATTGCACTGTGTGTCATTATGTCATATTATGCTAAACTATATATAAAACCCCTACTTAGCAACTGAGAAAGTGAAACTACCATTTACCCCCATAAAGTAAAACCCTAGAAGGGAAAACTGTATTATATAATTTGCATTTTCTGTTCTTCATCTCCTGAGATGTGAGGTCCAGATACATCTAGCATGCCTTACAAAAAGCTCACTAAGCAAAGAAACAAGAGGCAAAATCATACAATGGTCACTGGAAAGTCACCAGTCTTTAACTGTCTTATATGTATAACCTTTGGCAAGACCCTTAACATCTCTCAATCTTTTTTTTCTGTAGAAATAGTAGTGATGATAATGATGATAATTCTTCAAAGTATTTTATACAATATACATTTTACTTAGTGGCACCATATTTTTCTTCTCTGAACATCTAGTTTCTTTCTACTCGCTTTTACTTCTATATCCTAAAAAATAATTTAGTGAAGTTTGTCAGGTGATACAAATACAGCAATTATTATTTTCCAGAAAAATTAATATAAAATGCTATTTGTTCAAATCCAAAATATAACATCAATAATTATTTCTCTCATAAAGGACACTAAAATATTTGCATATTTTCCTTTGACATGCACATTTTGACATGCCATAATTTATCTCTTATTATTCAGCATTTCTATTAATTATGGAATAAGTATCACTGTAATAACCCCTAAATTCTGATTAAGAAAAGTGTAAATTGTTAAGAATGATTTGCTTGGGCATGTAAATCTAGTTATATGAGAGAAAAGACTTAACAAACATTAGTCAAAGCTGTATCTTTCATCCCATGTCTTATTTACTTTGTAACTGGAAGTTTGTACCTCTTAATCCTCTTCTCTTCTGCTCATTTCATTATCCCTCCCTTCTGGCAACCATTAGTTTATTATCTGTATTTATGATTCTGTCTCTGTTTTGTTTTTTTAGATTCTACGAGTAAGTGAAATCATATAGTATTCCTCTTTCTCTGATTTATTTCACTTAATATTATACCCTCTAGTCAATAATATCATAATGTTTAATTATAATAGGTGGTAAATACACTTGTCATGGTGAGAGCTGAGTAAGGTATAGGACTGTTGAATCATTATCTTGTACACCTGAAACTAATATAACATTGTATGTCAACTGTACTTCAAAAAGAAACTGATTTGTTTTGAAAACAAGTTTTTTTTGAAATGTTTAATGCCATTGGATTCCTTGATCTCTAACAAAGGTATTTGATAATGACAGGCAAGTAGCATTTATTCTTGACACAATATATATTTATTTTTGTTCATCGTGCTGCATATTCTCACAACTTTTTTACCAATCTGAATACCAAAATTATTGGGTCTTTCTGAGTGTAATCTCCATGTTATCATTTTCAGATAAATGTTGGTTTTTCTTTCTCAATTTTATCTCTTGGATATATTCTGATGATGAATTATATAAAAAAAAACTTTGTGTCCCACTCAAGTGACAAAAATGACACTGAGAAATGACATGCATTGGAAATTGAATCTTTTTAAGCATCATCCTTAAAATAGCTCTTTCATTTGCAACTTTAATTGATTAACATATGTTAAAAGCAATATACAGGAAAAAGAGTCAGAAAAGTATTAGAAAATATATCTAATTAACCATAGTTTGGGATGAATACAGAGCACAATTTTAGTTGCAAGAATAATAACCAGGCAGAAAATTTTTATTAAGATGTGATAAATTTGAGGAACCATACAAATGCATAATAAACGTTATTTTTTTCTTTTATTTTGCAGTTTGCTGAAGTTAAATATGTCTGCTAATGTTTGAAGGTATGTTTGAGTAGAGTCCTGTTGTCATATAGACTAAAAAAACTTCAAAATTTAAAAAAATGTTTTTCCTTTATAATGTATATTTTGACAGGTGCTCGATACATTATTCCTTTCTACCTAATATTTTATAGAGATTTAGTGAAATGACATGTCAGTGTTTTCTTTTTCTTTTTTTTCTGCTCTTCCACCTTTATCCTTTTAGGAATCTTGCATGAATCAAATGGAGATCAAGCTGAAAATCCAATTTGACTGATAGGCACCATTATAATCCCCAAATTGCCTTTCTCCTTAGATGACACTAACTGTTCTCTGACTGAGTCAAGACAATCCGGCTTCAAAATCTTCTCAAGAGACATCCCAGCATTCATGTAGTGAACGTTAAGTATACCTCATCATGTTTTTTATCAGACAGGCATAGAAACGTTACATTGTAAATTAGTTTTTGGATGATAATACTAAAATAATTTGATTAATTGTGTGGGAATAGTTCTATACATCTTTTTTGTTATGTTCCATATAGTTTTTAATAAACTATGTATTCTACAAAAAAATAAAAATTGCACTTAAACACAATATAATCACACAAAAAGGGGAAAAAATAAGTGGCAGTAGACAGCAGAGTTAGACCTACTTACCCACACCCCTTCCAAAAGTGACATACATCTTAATTGAATTTTCAAATTTCCTTTACAGCTAAGACTCAGAAAAATTAGAAGACCAAGTAAAGCAAAAAATCACTGACCAGATTCCCATAGGTTAATGCGGATGCAAGAACGTAAAGAAAATAGTTTCAAGTGATTTCATGTGTTATGAAAATAGGCCATTTAAGTGAAATACTTTTGATCAAGTTTCTCAACCTCAACACTATTGAGATTTTTTTAATCTGATAAAAACACTTAACATGAGATCTGTCCTCTTATAACATTTTAAGTGTACAGTACAGTATTATTAACTATAGGCTCAATGTCGTACAGCAGATCTATAGAATTTACTCATTTTGCATAACCAAAATTTTATACCTGTTGAACAGCACCTCCTATTTTCCTTTCCTTCCAGTCCCTGGAAATCACATTTTACTGTTTCTACGATTTTGACTAATTTAGTTACCTCACATAAGTGAAATCATGCAATATCTGTCCTTTTGTGAATGGCTTCTATCACATAGCCTAATGTCCTCCAGGTTCATCCATGCTGTTGCAAATTGCAGGGTTTCCTTCTTCTTCTTCTTTTTCTTCTTCTTTTTTTTTTTTTAGGCTAAATAATATTCCATTATATCTATATAACAAATTTTCTTTATTTATTCCTCTCTTGATGATAAACAATAATTTTTCCACACCTTGGCTATTGTGAATAATTTTCCAATGAACATGGGAGTGCAGATACTTCTTAATAATCCTGATTTCAATTCTTCTGCATATATGCCCAAAAGAAGGATTGCTGGATCATTCTATGTTTGATTTCTTGAGAAACTCCATACTGTATTCTGTAGTGACTACACCATTTTACATTCCCATCAAAAGTGTATAAGCATTCTAATTTCTTCACATCTGCATCAATACTTGTTATCTTTTGTTTACTTTTATAACAACCATTTTGACTGGTGTGAAGTGATATGGTTTTGATTCTCATTTCCCTGAGGATTAGTGATACTTAGAATCTATTCATATAGCATTTGGTTATTTGTAGCATTTGGTTATTTGTATATCTTATTTGGAGAAATTTTTGATTAAGGCTTTTGCCCATTTTTAATCAGGTGGTCTTCTTTGCTCTTGGTTGTATGAGTTCCTTATTTATTTTGCATGTTAACACCTTACCAGAGATATGATTTGCAAATATTTTATCCCATTCTGTACACTGCCCTTTTATTTTGTTGTTTCTTTTGTTGTGCAGAAGCTTTTTAGTTTGATGTAGTCCCACTTGTCTATTTTTGTCAGATTTTCTAATTTCTTCATGATTCAGTTTTGGTAGGTTGTGTATTTCTAGAAATTCATCCATTTCTTCTAGATTATCCAATTCCATATAGCTTTGCATAGGTATCTAAGAATTTGAAGAAAGAGCCATCTGTCTTAGTTTTTCTGAGCTGGTTTCAACAGGGAAGACCTTCACAAATCGGTGAAGAAATTCTGACTAGAGATTCTGGGAGCCTTCAAACAGCAAGCTACCCATTTTTTTTTTCCATTGTTCTTAGCTATCCCCACCAAATAGTGCCAGTTCCATCAGCACTCTGAGGGAGGAGAAACAAAAACTGACCCCTTAAGCAGTTCACTGAAAGGCCAGGGCTTTGAAGGTATATTATACTCTTCTCCATCCCTTCCATAAGAGAAACTGTGATTATGCACCTTTTCCTGGTCCCAGTCAGAGTCTTGCTGGACCACAGCAAGCTGTCCTCCCTTTTCCTTTGTTTTTAGGTGTCTAAGTCATGGAACTATGCCAGTTCCTCCAGCACTTTGTGAGGAGAGACAAAAAACATCCCATTTGGCAGCTCATCAGAAGGCCAGGTTGTTGGATGAATGTTCTACTTTCTCCGTCTCTCTGTGTAAAGTTGCAAATCAAAGTGGTTTTTCTTGGTGTTGAACTCTGCTAGTTTGGTATATGGGCTGGCAGGATAAATTGAAATTGCTCTCTTCACTCATTTCAATGCAGCTACTCTCAGACTTGTGCTTGTCTGCAGACTGAAACTTCTTGACTAGACTCTAGACTTTTCATTTAAGGTAATTTGTTCAGTATGTAATATGAAATCTATGTTTCTATGGGAAACTAAAGTTGAGGTTTCCTCTTATGCCATTTTGCTGACATAACTCATTATATATCTTGTTTTTTCCTTTGATCATGCATATTCACTCATGTGAATTTTTGTCTATTTGTACATATTGTTAAGAGACAAACTGAAGTGTATTAAAAAATTTTTAAAGTTTACTTAAGCATTTACTTATTCCAATAGAACAAAACCCAACCAGAAGTGGTAAGGAGTATTCAACCACAAGAGCTACAGGAAAGACATATAGAGAAAATGCCACAGCAAACAAAGAAAATTATTTGATTGGTTATAGCTTAAAGCTAAATTGGCTATTTGTGATTGGTTGTCCTTAGGTATGTGTGTATACATACCTTGAGGCATTTATAGGCTTAAATTTTGGTTTGATTACATAGGTAGATAGAGCACTATGAGCTACCACAGTCTAATGGCCTCCTTGTTTAACTTAGCAATATAGAAAAATATATAAACTTCATACTCTTTAAAATCAAATGTACTTTAAAAAGATTCATGTTTGAAATGATGGATATGTTTTCTGGTTCACTACATACAACTCGTTGATTAGCTGCCTTTCATCTGAATGAAACCAATGTGAATTACCAAACATCAGAGTCATCTGAATATTTATTTATATATTTTATTAGAGTTTTATAATAATAACTTTTCACATGATTGGGAATAATCAGATAAAATTCATTGTCTCCTTAACTAAATGATATTGCTTATACCTAAAAGAGGACTTATGTTGCTTATGTTGTTTTGCACTATAATTTAATTGCATTGTTTTAAAAATTTTTAAAATTGTAGTTTAAAGGAGTATTGCATCATAAAATGATTCCTGCTATTTATAATGAATGCTATTATAAATAATTAAATAATCATTAATAATAATAATAATGAATGAATTATAATGAATAATAATCATTAAATAATCATTATAAATAGTGCTATTTATAATGATTATGCATTTATTCTAAATGCATAATCCAAAATGTATAACAGTTGATAACTAATACATTCTGGGACCTTTACCTCTTGTGTGGACTTTCAAAATACATTCACTTTTCTCCAGGGCTGATTAGAAATAATTTTCAATTCAACTGCTCTATAAGAATTAACTGATAATCAAATTTTTCTTACAGAAAACATTTCCTCTGGAATTATCTAACTTTAAAGGACTCACTTCTCTTTACATTTACATGAAAATACTTTTACTTTGGATCAGATTTAAGAAAACAATTTAGTAGTTTGGGGATATATAGATAATATAAAAAGACATGAAATACAAATATGGTACTTGCATTTTGTTGGATAATTTAAAAATATGCATTTTCTCTAAGTATAATTAAGTGTGCCAACTTGGAACTTATATTTCCTTAAGGTACACAGGTAATTTTATATACAGTATTATATTTTAGGTTTTTTTATTTGCTACCAACGAATTTTACAGCAATGTTGTCAGTGAAATGTTAGCATAAACTGATTCTATCTATCTAAATTTGAAACATAAAGTGAATCACAAATGAGAGTAAGAATATAATTTATCAAAACAATGTTTCAAATATTATAAATTTAAACATATCTACTGAGAATGAATTATACATTCAATAATTTTGTTAAAAATAATATATGAAATACGCAATTCTGATCGATTTAACTTGCCAAAAAAGGAAGTAAAGTGTTTTGTATGCCTGTACTTATTCATGTATCCATTCATTCAGAGAATTTCTATCAGCAGCCACACTGTGCCAGAAACTGCAAACTAATAATATCTAATGGGGAGGGTATTAATAAAGTTCTAAGTGGATTTTTATTTTCTGGTTTTGTAAAAATCTATTTTATATTATATTTCTCATCAGAATTTCACCCTACATGATCATATTCCTCTGCCTTTTCTTTGCTAGTATTGGAGATCTGGACACTCTCTAAGTATTTAAAAAGGAAAGAATACCAAGGGATTATGTAGTTCATTGGGCAAGTAATTGATATGTCTGCTCTCAACCTCATGCCTCTTTTAAAGTTATTTTCTATGTTTGACAACCTTATCAACTGTATTTGTTTTTAAGGCTAATGACTCTTTTTAAACATATTAAGAATACTTAATGAAGCTCCCTCCTGGAAAATAAATCTTTAGGTTGTAATGACAAAATACAGTATGGATTCCACATTTTCTGACCAATGATGAGCTTTAGTAATCGTGTTACCCACCTCATTTTATTCTAGGCTCATTAAGCTCAGTGTGTTTTATTTAAAACATCACTTTCCATAGTGCTTAGCAACTCATTTGTTCAATAAGGAAGTGGATGTCTAAGCTCTAGTTGAATGACTGACTAACCAGCAGAGGCTAATTATTTCCTTTAGTTGAGGGCTAGAATTACAATGTATGCTGAATAATAGAATTCATTAACATTGTAAAAGAACTAGTACAATATAAAAGGAAAAAAATCATGTTGAAAAATAATTAAAAGTGCTTAACAGTATGCTTAAAAATGTTTTTGAATAAAATTATACTCACAGAGCACTTTTAATTACTGTATCTAATTTAAGAAATATAAACTTTTTTCAATTTAATACATTTAAATTTTTTTAAAGCCAGTTTTTAGAAACCATTAATTTATCTATTCAATATGAGAGCCTTCTATGTGGAGGCACTTTTCTCAGAACTTCAATATGTTAGTAAACAAAATAACAGAATTCTAATTTCTTAGAACTTATGTTTCAGCCAGAGTAGATAGATATTTTAGGCATAGTAGATAGATAATAAATATGATAAATAAATTAGATCTCATATTAGAAGGTGATGCATACCATGAGGAAAAATAAAATAGTTCTAGGTACGGGAAGTTAGGAGACTTTGGAAAGAAGATTTCAATACAACGAAGTGGACAAATTCAACGAAGATAGATATACTTATAGGCACACTAAACATCAGTATGAAGTGCTTTTCCATAATAAATTGATTCTCCCCTCATTCTCTATGGATTTCTCCAGAAGTTTGCATCCCTTCATTTGGGTCTACATACTCTAAGAAGTACAAGGTACAACCTGTCTCACCCTATACCCCTCAAAACTTACCTCAGCTTTATCTGATTTTTCACTAAATTTAAAGAATCATAAAAAATAATTTGTATCTTAATTCTAAGTGAATGTCTCTCATTTACCTCCTTTCTACTATTTCTCCCCCCCCCAGTGTATTCTTTCCCCATCTCTTAGTATTATTTACATCTATTACCATATATTACATCTATTGGCCATCAAAACTCCACTTGTGGCATTGGGCACTTTTCTTAGACTCTCTCCCCTAGAAAAAACAAACTTCCAAATACCAAAGACTAATATAAATCATGGTCTTTATTTTTTTTAATCCAAACACTTATTCACTGCTTAACACATGAAACAATAATTTTAGGATCTGTGAGGTAGAAATGCTGGTGTATGTGGTGCGTGGAAATAAGAAAGCTTACTCCATATACCTTACATAGTATTATACATTGTATGTAATGTATTGCTCATGATAATTTTCAGTAATATTTAAGGTATGGTATTCATTTTATTACCTCAGATCCATGTTTTGAGCTATTGAAATTGAAAAAAAAAAAAAAAAAGGAAAAGGTCACTCTCTGAGACCTTAGTAGGAGGACCATCTTTATTTAATGACTGAAATGATTTAAAATTGGGCACCTGGGTGGCTCAGTGGGTCAAGCCTTTGCCTTTGGCTCAGGTCATGATCTCAGGGTTCTCAGATTGAGTCCTGCATCGGGCTCTCTGCTCAGCAGGGAGTGTGCTTCCCTCTCTCTCTCTGCCTTCCTCTCTGCCTACTTGTAATCTCTCTCTCTCTGTCAAATAAATAAAATCTTTAAAAAAAAGAAAAAAAAAAAACAAAGAAATGACTTAGAATTGACCTCAATGTATAAAGGGTTAGTGAGAATCTAAAAAAAAAGAAATCTCTTCTTTTTTTTTTTTTTTTTTAGTGGTGGTGATTTTAAGCTGAGGATGGAGAGGTGTTTTATTTGTGTGTTTTTTGATTTTTTTAAGATTTTAATTATTCATTTGAGAGAGACAGAGAGAGCACAAGCAGGGGGAGAGGCAGAGGGACAGAGAGAAGCAGACTCCTTGCTGATTGTGGGGCTCAATCCCAGGACCTGGATATCATGACCTGAGACCAAGGCAGACACTTAATCATTTGAGCCAACCAGGTGCCCCTGTTTATTTGTTTTTAGCAAAACACAGTTATATGCTATTTTTATGTGCCCTTACTTATTTAAAAACAGCTTTTCATGTTTTGATGACAATTCATTAATAAATGAAAATTTTGAAGTCTCAAAATGTATCCTTGAATTTTCTTAAAATTAGAACTAAAAATATTCCAGGATAATTATTTAAATGTGTTTACCAAACACATTTAAAATTTATCTACCCTAGTGTGTCCCTTGGTAACAATGGTGTGTAGTTGTCACCATCCCAACAACATTTTCTTTTTTATGCAAGAATTTTACTTAGAAAAATTAAGCCAAAGGAATCACTTTAAACCATAATTGCACGATATTTCTATGAAAATCTATACAGGTAAGCAGTTCTTTTAGTAGACACTAAACAACTCTGCAATTTATGATAGACATTAATGCTTGGATTTTTTTTTTTTTTTTTTGCTACTAAAACCTAAGGAATTAGATACTTATATAAGAAATGTACAATCATATAAGCAGCAAAATAACCATGTTCTACTCATATAGATAAAGTTTTCTTTTTAAAAGCATATTTTGCTATCTGTCATCATATTTATGATTAGAAGCAGCATGTAGACATTTGGGTAGCATCATTTCATATATGATTATTTTAATATATAATATTATCCACTAAAGAAATCAGAGAATATTAGTCAGATATAACAAATTGCCAATATTCACAGCTATCAGTGCAAATGTGGCATTAGTAAGTGTATCACAAGCCAATGAAATAACCTATGAATATACAGAAATTATTATGGTGACAATTTAAAAGTCTTTGACTATGATTGTATATAAAATAATCTTTAATTTTAGTGCATAGAACCATTAGACTGTTACTGTTTTTTTAAAAACTTGAAGCTTTAACATACCTATTCTTTAAAAAAAAATCAAATAAAAATTGAAAAGACTATTTTCCAAACACTGTATGATTTGGGGGATGTAGACAGCCACAGATGAACTCCCCTTGAAGGTATATACTTATATTATCCTGACGTTGCCTGTGATCAGGGTTCCATATGCAATCACACCATTCTAATCCAGAAAAATAGCATATCTATCTTATAAAATATGTTCATCTAAATATATTTTTTAATTTGATAGCTTGAAAAGATCCCTAGAAAGATGTGCAGGTTTTATTATATTTTCTCCCAGCATACAACCCCCACCCTTTTTTGTTGTTGTTGTTTACTTGTGATGAAATTAAGGCCCATAAATTTAAGTGAATGCCAACAGAATTGAATTTCTCTAATAGTCAACAAATGTTAATTCCTCCATGTTATCTTTAAAGCAATAATTACCAAAGTTTGTTAAATAATCCTTAGGTGATCCACAATGGTTCAAAGAATTCTAAAAAATACAAGTCATTTTGCTTTCCTAAGAAAAGGAGATTAATTTCATTGGATTCTAATATTGTATTTTCTGAAATGCCCATTAATAGTATGCTAAAGTTTAGAAAGGACTATTAAATGTCAATATTCATAAACTTAAATGTATGTCACTGAAATTTACTGTGTATCAAATTTGTTTTTTTGCTATAAGGTCTGGTTACTATAAATGGTTAGCAATATTGCAAAGCTGCACTTGTCTGTACACAAAATATATACATGATCACAATAGAATTTCTTCAAATTTGCCCCAAAAGTCACCCAGTGGTCCTGAGTTAGACATCGTGAATAATCTTGTTCTAAGTAGGAAAGAAATTATTAGCAAGACATTGAGTAACTCATAGAATTATCAGACAACATGGAGAATCAGACTTAGAAAAGGACAAAGACAAATTATCTCTCGTTAAAGATAGCAGGAAATATTTGACAGTTGAAGCAGTGTTGCCACTGAAATTAGTACCTTCAAATAGTTTTTTTTTTTTTTTTTTTTGGTCACTACACTACTAGTTTCATATCTAATAGCTTTTCTCTCTTTCTTAGTAATGGAGTCTAATTTTTTGTTGAAAACTTTATACCTGGGATAAATTCAACATTCCCTAGCCTCTTACAAATTCATTGTAACCATGTAATGGTATTTTAGCTAATTATAAATCAGTGGAGGGGTACCTGGGTGGTGCAGTGAGTTGAGCATCTGACTCTTAGTTTCCATTCAGGTCATGATCTCAGGGTTATGAGATGGAGCCCTGCGTCTGACTCTGTGCTCAACGTGGAGTCAGCTTTAGATTCTCTCTCCTTCTTCCTCTGTTCTTTCTACTTCTGCTCCTTCTCTCTCAAATAAATGAATACATCTTTAAAAAAAAATAAAAAAGAAAGGAAAGAGATCAGTGGAAGAGCTATAAGGAAATCTTGAAAAACTCCTTAAAGAATTTTGTTTCAGCTGCCTATTATGCATTTTTTTCCTTTTTTTATGTTTGACTACATGGAATGCAAATGAGATGCACAGAGCAATCAATATCTAGTCCCCATCCTGAATCACCCTTGAGAATGGATGACTCATCCTAAGGGGGGCCAGAACAGAAGAGAAGGAATCTGGTTCCCAGGTTTATGGATTCATCATAGCGGTCTCACAGTCTTCTACCTCCAAACTTCTTTTATTTGAAATACAAATCTTTGTGTGTTTAACCTTTCCTTAATTTGGGTTTTCTGACATAAATTTCAAACTATACCCTGCTCAGGATTTGAAATTCCAGGAAAGAATGCTCAATCCTTATGGCTTTTAAGTGTCTGTTCTTTACCTTGCATATAAGGTTACTTCATTTGCAGTCCCATTTAGACTGAATATAATCAAGAACAGATAATATCCCAAGTGGAGCTGATGAAGTTGGGATTCTCTTAATATGATATAGGAATGGATGTTTCATTGGCCAAGTCGGTAGATAGAGAGACAATAGACAGATGTAGACAGATAATCTCCCTCAAGGGTCCAAATAAAAAGAATAGTGTTTAAGTAACATATGAGATCTGCAGAATCATTCTTGAATTTACATTGTACAAGCTGCTCCTTAAACCAGCTCTTATTGAAACTAAATGTCATTACCACAAAGTGTGTTAAGTAATAGTAACTCCAAGGAAGATTGTGGTATAATATTGCTCAGAGAAGGAGGTCTGAAAAATTGCTTCAATTCAGTGAAGACTTTAGAGGACCCATTTCTTCAGAAAATTTATAAAAATACATTTATATAAACTATGAGTTCTAATTTATTGTCACTACGCAACACCAGGAATGGGATCGTTTTTTGTTGGCATAAAATCTTTAAAGGAAGCTACACTGAAAGTCATTTCATGGTATTTAGTGAAAATACCTTTCAATTATGAGTGACTTATCAGGCATTACACTAGTGATTTTGCATATATTTTGACATTAATCCTATTTTAGGCAACTTCACGTACATTTTACAGATAAGGAAACAGACCAGTAGAGTTATATGTATTTTTCCCATGTCACAGAATTGGTAGATGGAAGAACTAAAATTCACTGGCTGAGACATTCAGGCATCTCTGGAAGAACTAAAATTCAAAACTAAAGTGTATCTGATTACAAAAATCCAACTTTCTTCATTAAAATATCACCCTAAGTTTCTTACAAGGTGATTAGGAAAAAAAAAATATTTGAAAATATGGAGGAATACAGTAATTCTCAGGAAATGACATCTGTGAATGGAACAGAAGTCATATATGCATGTAAAACAAGTCAGATCTCTTTCCTTCCGCAGTGTATTCTGCATCTGTGAGAGCTGACTCACTCACCTGTGTACACTGACTGGTATGCTTGGACTCTGCAATAACTGGAGTCCTGAGCTATCTTTAAACTATCTCTACACACAAGCACCCCCTCCCATAGGCCAACATATGCTGGACATATTTCATATTTCATAGAAAACATTTGGGAGAAAATGTCTTACACTAAGTGGACTTTATTTCTTAATCATTCTTGTTAGGATTGCCAGATTTAACAAATGAAAGTACATGGTTTCCACTTAAATTTCAATTTCATATAAAGACCAAATAATTTTTCACTTAAGTATTGTATAACCCCATGAAATATTTTGGAAGATGTACCAATAGCAACAACAACAAAAAATTGTTCTTACTTGCTGGGCATCCTGTATTTTATCTGGCAATCCTGATTCTTACAGAATTTTCCTGGGGCATTATGAAACTCATAGTTGTTTTTATTTCAGTCACTAATAATGACTTCAATTCTTAAATATTTCTGGAACATAAGTGGAAAAACAAAGTGAGTCTCTATAATGAATGGGATAATGCCAGATGAAGCACAGTGTGTAAAAACCACCATAAATGTTTTGGTCTCTAGCCTTACGAGTAAACCAAGGGCACATTGCAATATTATTTTTAAATTTTAAATTCTCAGGGACACATCACTTAATTACTGAAAAATTGTCACTCTTTATATGTTTCTAAGGATTTTTAGAAAATGACCTGAGTTTTAACTTATGTTCACTCAGAACAGTGATGTAGAGTTCCTGTGCTCTGCGACTCTTATCCTGATACCCTGCTTCTGCCTGTGCTATTGATCACCCTCAGATATCCTTTGTTGACTTTTTAGGAGATGAAAATATCTTTCATTTTCTATCCTGTGCCCAGCATGGGAGAGATCTTTCCCTCTTTGCTGAAGAGTGTGGCTTCACACTCTTCTCAAGAACATTATAAAGCACTTTCAGTGTGCACCAAGGTCTGGATTACTTCATTTAAAATAGCAACCACCATGGGAGATGTAAATCATGTCTCCTTTCAGCGGCATCCAGCTCACTTTAATTCACTTTCCATCTCTTCTTCAGTAAAAAGTAAAAGAAAGAGCTTTCAGATCTCACTTTAATCACTCAGGGGTCTGTGCTTTTGGTTTGTGAAAATCTGTCTGAATTATGGAAAAAAATATATACAGAACACCACTGTTTTAATTCATGTTTTAAAATAAATGTTTAGAAATACAACTTAAGATGAAACTCCATCTATAATTATTACAGTCTTTTATAATTTTATGCAGAAAATGTAACTTCTTCAGGCAAATTGTTCATTAATAGTGATTTTTTTTAGTTTTATTTTTACATTAATAAAAGCCAATGAGCTCTCCCGCCTCCCTAGAACAAAGATAAAGACCACGTCAAAGGTAAATTTTGTTCCAACTTTTAGGGAGTTGAAAACCACAAATTATATATGACACTTTTTTTCCAGTTTCTTCTCTCATAAAGTCAGAAAAAATCTGAAGTTCACTTTCACCCAAGGCTATTTTGCTATGCATATAATGCAGCTATATCTTGTATGCAAGACATCTTGTTCTAATCTATTTATATTAGCTTTCCATTTTTAAAAAATGTATATTTTGAATTATTTTCATCAAGTACTATGTCATTTAATAATCCTTTATTGTTCTTAGCTATAAAAACAGCCCTATGTTAATATGCAAAATTGTGCAAAAATAACCTACTGTGACAACTTATTTCATTAATATTTCTTTTTTTTCCTTTTCATAGTCAGGAAAAAGACTTTTGCTGCTCTCAAAAATTGGTTAAAATGTCTTAAATGTAGGAAAAAGATTATTTCCTAAGAAAATATATCAAATTCCAAAGCTCCCTTTATTAAAAGAATGGTTCAATGATTCTCATAAAATTTCAAAGCAGGGAGCAAGAATAAATTTTGTCAAAGCAATGTAGATCTTTAAAAAGTGATGGATATATAAAAATATATAAAATTATACACTATTACATATACTATATATATTAATGTAGTTATATACTATTGACATTTTCAATATCATAAACTGGAAAGTATGACCTTCATTCATACCCTCCATTAGGGCAACATTCCTGTGATTTACCACATATTTAAGCTTGAGTATAACAGGCATATTCCTCATGAAAATAGTGTCTTCTGCAGAATCTAAAAATTAAATAGAGTTCTAGGGGTTTCAGCGGAACAGAACAGACTATGATCAAGAGCCTACAAAATGGAGACACATACAACCTCGAGAAACTTGAAAGTTTCTAAGAAACTAAGAAATATACATTAATGATAAAATGATTTGGAATAGAAAGGCAAGGATTGGTCCAGAAAGATGGAAAAAAATTATACTTGTATAGCTTCTGTTGGTAGAATAGAGGTTTTTAGATCCTTGTCATTCTAGCACTAACAGCTAATTCAAATTATCAGTTACTTTTTTAACATTCCCAGGTATTGTCAATCTTTTTATGAGTCAATCTGAAGGTGAAAGTATGAAAAAATTTATGCCTATATATAGAAATAGATATTAATGCATTCCTAGAAATAGAAATTGATGCATTCCTACTTGACATAAACTTACTATATACTAGTTATTAGTGAAGAATTCATGTTTTGTGGATGTGACATATGACAGTTTCAATGGAACTATTTTCTTGGAATCCTTTTTGACTAATCTCTAAAGTTTATCTCAGTACAGTTTATTTTGTTCATTTTATATAGATGACTTCTATGATGTTCTCTCTTAACTATTCAGCTATAACAATAGTAACAGTAGTATCAGTTGATATTTTGGTTTTTAAAAAAATTTTTAACATAAAAAGATACTTCTGGGAATACATTTATAAAATAATTCCTCAAAAATTTTTTTGTTTAATTTTGTTTGTTGCTTCTTTTTAATAGTAACTAAATAAACATAATTATTCACATCTGATACAAGAAGAGTTCTACTGCTATGAATCTGCTTGACATTTGGTGAAATTTATCTATTTGCCTTTAAATACGAGCCATCCTGTTTTCTTTATCATAACTGTGACTAGTCTGCTTATTCTCTAGTGTTCTATAAGACTTCTTCATGAACAATCTGATACTCTTTTGAACTGGATAAATGTGTTTCCCTTGTGCATCCAGTTTAATAAATCTAACTGTAGTTCTTGTCTTGGCATGCAAGGTCCTATGTTCATCAAAGTCAGCACTGAAGTCATAGTTGTAATTCCAGTGTTGATCATGGGAGAAAAAAAGCAATACATTTTATCCAATAATCTGGGAGTTCAACTATTGATGAAGGCTCTATGGAAGTTCAACTTTTTTTAATTCCTTCATTGAAATTCAGACTCTAGTTATTTTAGCTTGGCAATCCCCTCTCCTTTTATAAAACCTTCCCCTTTTCCTCAATAATCTCAAAATCGTATTAGTTTATTTGGTCGTTTCCCTTAGTTTTTAAAAAAGATTTTCCTTACTTATTAGAGAGAGGGAAAATGAGTGGGGGGTGCAGAAGGAGAAGCAGACTCCTCTTTGAGCAAGGAGCCAGATGTGGGGCTCAATCACAAGACCCTGGGATCATGACCTGAGCTGACGGCAGATGCTTAACCAACTGAGCCACCTAGGTGTCCCCCCTTTCCTTATTTTTTAAAAATTTCCTTTTGGAATTTATGTGAGATATTAAATGATATTCTTATAAAGACTTTGGACACTTTAGCTGAAGTTAACCTAGGGTAAAGTTTTAGAGGAGTCCCAGAGTTATGTCTTGCTGGTCCTTACAGATGATACCATTTTGACTGAAATTGTCAACAGGTAGGTCTTGGGTCCCTTCATCCTGTAGAAAGCCAGGTGAATTGGAGTGACAACTTACAACTGGAAGAAGATTTACAATGGGCAGGAAGGCTGAGGTAGAGATGAATTGGGTAAGAGTGGTAGCAGCTGTAGGGCCACTGACAGACTGCAGCAGATTTTTTATTGGTGAGATTCAAATGAGTACATAATATGAGCTGTGCTATATTTGTCAGATAATATATCAAGCATTTTTATTCATTGAAGTATCCATTAAATCTAAATTCAAAAGCCATTTCTAGGAGTGAGAAGATATAACATCTCTACTAGAACATACAGAAGCTTTTGACTGGCTACTGTGTGCATCACTCTTGAGGATTTAATTTTCCAGAGAGCAGGAACTCTAAATAACTGCCTATTTGATTGTATCTAGGCCAGTCTCTGAGTCTTTTTAAACATATAATTTTTTAAAGTACATGTAACAAATGTACTGAGGATTCTAATTAGCTACTTGTTGCAGAATTGTTCTGAGGGAGTTCTTATTCTCTGGAATGATGTCATCTGTTTGGAATGAAGTAAGCAGTTCAGGCTTCATGTAAGCCTTCAGTGCCAGTAAGTGCATCCTACTGTTGCTATTATGGCTGGTGATAGCACTGTTGTTCCTATGTGTCTTTTGACCTGTTTTTGTTGAGTTCATTGGCAAAACAAGACATCTGGTAGATGTCTTCAGATTTGCATCCTGCTATGATCTGAACTTTGTGTTTCCCCAAAATTCGTAGTTGAAATCCTGATGTCCTCTGATGG
The DNA here is from genome assembly GCF_011764305.1 of Mustela putorius furo. Taxonomy (NCBI): domain Eukaryota; kingdom Metazoa; phylum Chordata; class Mammalia; order Carnivora; family Mustelidae; genus Mustela; species Mustela putorius. Next base: position 6,945,147 of record NW_025421397.1, read on the forward strand.
TATTAGGAGGTAGACAGGGCCTTTGAGAAGTAATTAGGTCATGAGGGTGGAGGCTTCAGGAATGAGATCAGTGTTATTGAGACCCGTCTGACCTCTCTTGACCCTTCAGCCATGTAAGGACACCTTGAAAACTTTGTGACCCACAGGATGGCCATACATGACACCCTACCTGGCATGTGGATATTGGACTTTCAGACTCCAAAACTGTGAGAAATAAATCTCTGTTGTTTTAAGCCCTCAGTTTGTGGCTTTTGTAACAGCATGATGAACATACTCAAAGACACATTCTTTTCCTACTTTCCTCCTCAAAACTGAATCAAATGTCAGTTCCTTCAAATTACCATCTTTCTCCTTGAAATTAAACTCTGTGAGTCTGCTCAGTCTCCAGTGCTGATGAGCTTCACAAGCAGGACAATGATGTTGTTATGCCTCAGTCCCCCATGGTGCTGCTCCTACCATAGGCCCATGCCCTATCCTCTGTCACCTAACTCTCCCCATTACCTACTTCAGTTTCCAGTGTGTACTCTGAAGCCATTGCAACAGCTACAACCAGTGTGTTGCTGGTTTGTTTAAGCTGGATAAAGAAAACAAACAAACCTGGGGTGCCTGGGTGGCTCAGTGGGTTAAAGCCTCTGCTTTTGGCTCAGGTCATGATCCCAGGGTCCTGGGATCAAGCCCTGCAGCGGGCTCTCGGTTTTGTGGAGAGCCTGCTTCCTCCTCTCTCTCCCTGCCTGCCTCTCTTGCCTACTTGTGATCTCTGTTTTTCAAATAGATAAATAAAACCTTTGAAAAAAAGAAAGAAAGAAAAGAAAACAAACAAACCTAAAGAACTCCAAGATAATTTCCTTCTGAAGCATACAGGGATTGGAAGAGGTATAAACATTTATAGGTCACAATTTTTTTTTTAAAGATTTTATTTATTTATTTGACAGAAATCACAAGTAGACGGAGAGGCAGGCAGAGAGAGAGAGAGGGAACAGGCTCCCTGCTGAGCAGAGAGCCCAATGCGGGACTTGATCCCAGGACCCTGAGATCGTGACCTGAGCCAAAGGCAGTGGCTTAACCCACTGAGCCACCCAGGCACCCCTAGATCACAATTTTTTAAACAAACAATTGTTTCTAGAAAGAATAAATCTTTCCTTAAATCAATGGATGCTAGCAGTTATGATTTAATTAATGTGAGTATATTTATTTTACAGAAATATTTGTAGTTGGATTGGAAACTGGAGAATTTAGCACTCAGTAAGGTTTTTAAATCACTTAAATCACATAACAGAAACTATACTTTTGAGCATAGCAAAAACTATTAGTAAGAGATATCCCTTCTGTCATACAATACAAAAAACATTAAATAGAAATTTGCTGAAGTACTCTATAGCAAGTTCCTTTTACTTTAAAAGGTTTGTGTTATGTCGTTTTTTTAGACTAAAGATAGCATAATACACTATTTACTAATAAATACATTGTTACTACTGGTATGTATTTGTTTACTAATTAATTGAATTAATTAATTATGTATCAACTTCCACATTTGGTGATATTCCATTATTCCATTCTTGGAACATTTCAAAACTTGAATTCAGTAGGCTTTCATTTTCATTGAAGTGAGTAAAGCTAATTCCATGAGAATATTTTCTCATTGTGCTAGTATCCAGCATTAGAACAGCTATTAAGTGTCATTTTATTGGCAAAAAACTGACACCTATTGTACAGTAGCCCTCATGTAATCCACCTTATTGCCTTCATGGATTAGTTTAAAACTTGAATTCAGTTATCTTTCATTCCTATATTTTTTGGGGGGGAAAACTGTTCCCGTAGATACTCTCAGTTAAGAATTTTTTTTCAGTTGCAGTGATTGTATTAGTTTGGATAAATGCTAATCTGTTAGACAAAGATACCCAAGATATAATGGTTTGTATTCAATGTATATCTTTTTATTGAATAATGCAGTGCAGAAACCAGAAAAGTTTTTCTGCAAAGGCCATATGGTCTCTGTTATTGCTACTCAATTCTGCTCTTGTAGCTTAAAAGTAGCAGAAGACAAATAAATGAATGAGCATGGCTGTGTTCCAATAACATCTCATTTACAAAAACAGTCTATAGACTATAGTTTCTTCACCCTTAACTTAGAGAAAAAGCACTCCATAGCTGTGAGGGCAGTTCTGCCATCCTCATCAAAAGAATTCTGTAGTTTCTCTAGACATCACCATATCTCAGCAAATCACTCAAATATTTATCTATAATAAGGAAAAGAGGAAGAAAGTCCAGGACAATAGTCTGTAAGAAAACTCTTGCATTCATTTGCTTATTCCTGGCTAATATTTAGCCAGTGGTCCAAGAGAATGAGACTCTGGCTGAACACTCATGACAAAAGATGAGGATTGTAGTCTAACAGACAGAATTCAACCATGGATACTGGAAAGCTGTTAAGGGTTTCCACCAAATTCTATAGCTCTCCATTTGGAACACATTCATTCCCTTCGTAAGGGAAATAACACAAAACATTTAGACATGCAACCGTCAGGGATTCACAGCAGTTGTAAGGTCAGGAATTTTGAAAACTACTTGAAATAAGTACACTTTTAAAATTTGTGGGATTTGGGGGCCTGGGTGTCTCAGTTGATTAAGCGACTGCCTTTGGCTCAGGTCATGATCCTAGAGTCCTGGAATGGAGTCCCACAGCTGGCTCTCTGCTCACCATGGAATATGCTTCTCCCTCTGACCTCTCTCCTCTCATATTTTCTCTCTCTCTCTATCAAATAAATAAATAAAATCTTAAAAAAAATAAATAAATTTGTGGGACTTGGGACAAGTGTGCAAAAGGACTACCATCTAAAATATATCTATTTATTTTAATATATTTATAGTGTTATTAGGTAAGATATGTTTTGTGGTTCTAAATTGAAAAGCTATACCTTCTTAACAACAAAATTTTTAAAAATGTAAATCTATAGCCTCATGGAGTCCAACACAGGGCTTGAACTCACCACTCCAAGGTCAAGACCTGAGCTGAGAGCAAGAATCAGATGCTTCACCCACTGAACCATCCAGGTGCTCCACCTTTGTAAAATTTTAAAAGTTAGCTAAATGTTTTAAAACCTACAAAATGTAGGTACTACTGCATATGTTTGTTTTGCCAATTAGCCATCAATGTTAGATGAATAATCAAAATATCACAAATGATGTTTTCTTAGCAGTATGCTTTGTTAGACAATTATTCTTAAATCATTATAATTTGTATTTTTTAATTAAATGTAATATGGATATAAAGTCCCTCTGCTGAGTCAGGAGCCAATGAAATTATTAATAAAACAAGTACAGCAATATTTGAATCTGAAATCAACCATGAATTTTGCATATATTTATATTTTTTCTCATCATTATATAAAACCTTTCAGAAATATTCTATTATATAAATTACTATTAGTTATATCCTGATCATTTTTATAATTCTTAAATAAGCATCCAGAGCCAAACAATATTTCTTATGTTCCTTTTATTTCAAAATGTTCACTACTGGCATATTATTTTAAAAATGAGAATACTGGGGTGCCTGGGTGGCTCAGTGGGTTAAAGCTTCTGCCTTCGGCTCAGGTCATGATCCCAGGGTCCTGGGATCGAGCCCCACATTGGGCTCTCTGCTCACCGGGGAGCCTGCTTCCCCCCCCCTTTCTGCCTACCTCTCTGCCTACTTGTGATCTCTGTCAAATAAATAAATAAATAAAAATCTTAAAAATAAGAATACTAATGCATTGCTTAATCTGTTTGATACTTTCTTCAATTAAGACTATGTTGTAAACTATAGTGGCCCTACAAATAATCTTCATAGAATTTAGTTTGTAGCTTACTTGTGTATGAACTCCACTTACATACATCATTTCCTTGTTCTAAGTTCCCTATATTTTATTGAGATGTCACTTTTCATTGTATAGTTAGCAACCACTGTCTTTCAATTTATGTAAGCCATTTTTTTCTAAATTGTTAGAGTATTTTAAAGTGGGCAATCCTGGATGTATTTTTATAAGGTTTTGCTAATTATAGTAATCAACAGTTCATATTGAATAAATGAAGAGCATATTCAAAATTGGTTTTTGTATCTGCCAGTGGCCACAATTTCCTCTTTATATAAGAGTGTTTTGTTATTTTTATTTCCTCTTGTATCTTATATAAGTTTTCAAATAGTCTGAATTAAATCTAATTCTTTCAATAGGATTTAATTGGCATTCCCAAAATTTGTTCTTGAATGACTTTAGTGTCAAATGAGATGCAACATCAACAAGATGTTCAATTTGGGAGAGATCCAGAAAATACAATATTTATTCTTTGATTTAGCCCAAACCAATGTCAACTGCTATCAGCACATTTGAGACCATGTCTCCAGCATAAACTTACATGCGTTATGTTTTTATTGTCCATGAAGTTTCAAAATAAAGCCAAAATAGTATCACACTTCACAGGTATGATGTTTATATGTGTGTGTGTGTGTGTGTGCATTTGTGTATGTGTGCACATTCATTTCCATTTAATTTATATAAATATAAATTGAAATAATATGAATTCTTTAATATTATAAAATGTACCATAGTTAACATGTAAACCTGTTGGAAATACTTCCTAATTTACAAGCAATTTCCCGGAATCCAGGAACATGCAGTAGAATACACAAAGAAGTAAGAAACTGAAACTAGGCACTTCCCAGAAATTACATGTTATAAAGTCTTTTGAATTCATGCTATCTGAAAGAATATAAAAATAACCCTAATTTTGTTTCCTTTAACTTATGTGCTTTCACTCTTCACTTCTCTGATCTCAGAATCATTGTCCTCTAGTGACAGTACCACCCACAAAAATCCAAAGTATTTTGGTGCAGGTATGGTGTACTTAATTGCAGCACCTTGAGTTATATGGGTACCTGTGCGTTCTTTGGTACTTTTCTGATGTGTGTATTTTGAGATACATGGGGCTTCTGAACCCCATGGCCCTAAGGCAATGCCCTTCTGTGATTAGGTCTAATGGTGGAATTGACTGGCAGTGGAGTTATTCCTTTTTTGGCCCATTTGGGGCTGCTTTATAATAACTCTTATGTGTATCTTATCATTTATGGTCCTCCCATTTGCTCTGCTTTTGAGTTTTCCTAATCTATTATCCTTCATTATCATATCTAAAGAGGATGTTAGGAAGTATGCTTTTCTGGGGATTCAAGCCTTTTCATCCCACTCCTGCTGCTGTAGATTAACGGCACTGCAACATACTTTAAGAATTAAACAATCCCAGGCTTCTGTTGTCCATGCCTGTGGTTTCTTTGGCAATGCAATTTCCTCAAAATCCATTAAGCTCTGCACTTCAATTTCTTTCAGCCACTAATGTGAAAGTATTAATACTCAAAGACACTTTCTCGTCTTAATTCTAAATTGCAAAGTTTCTAACTTTTATTTACTATATTTTCAGTGTATAATATCCGCTTCTTTGTCATGAGTTGTTTAAATACTGATAAAATGCTGCACATTTTATGATTTTGGTTATAGTAACACCAAACTACCATTAGGGTACAGGCTATGCTGTGGCAATAAAAAGAACACAGTCTACAATGGCTTTCCAAAAAAGTCAAAGCTGATTTCTCTTGCCCATAACTGCTTGGGTAAGTAGGCCAGGGCTAATAGGGTAGCCACTGCACTCCAGCACATGACCCTGAAGGTTGTTTTACTTGTTGCCATCTCCTGTAAGTAAGAACAGAAAAAGGAGTGCAAAGGGGATATTAAATTTTCACTTTAATTTGTAGATAGATATTAATTACATTTTTAGCCTAGTTCATTTTTTGCTACTGTTGTTGTAGTTATTTTATTGCTATTATTGCTTGGAAATTTATTTATTTGGAAATTAAAGTGCAAAAAAAGTGAGAGATGTCTTATTTTAGAGCCAGATAGTGAACATTAGCAGTCACTATTCATGTTTTTTTGAAAATCACCACCTTTAATTTGTCACATTTTGTTTTGCTTCCTCAAGTTAGGAAGTAAAAACACTCGTCCAGCTTTCCTTGAGGCTTCACATTCAGAAATGTAACCATTTGCCAGTCAGATGCACCTGTTCATGGTGTGTGTCAATAGTCACAAGAAAGGTGTTTAAGAATTTCCCCGTGGGAAATGTGGTGAAGTACGGGAAAAAGTATTGTTCTGTCAGAGGCAGTAGTGTTTGAGATTGTAGGAGAATCAGCCTATGCCTGTATCAGTGGTGCAAACTGAAAATCCTTGCTCCCTCACCCTGCTAGCCAGTATCTTGGAGCTGTTCATGTGTATTCGGTGAAATTATATCTTGAAAGTGTGGGGGAAATATAGTTCAAAACAAAATCTTCTTTCAAGCCAGGAAACCTCTCTGTAAGGTAGGAGAGAAAGAAAACTATTTTATTATCGAATAAGCATTATGCCAGAAATTGATGCATGTCACAGGCAGTCTAAGAGAGTGCAAAGATAAAAAGAAATCTCACCTTTTATAGAGCCAAACAGATACTACTCATCACAAAGTTGTTCTCGAGATAAACAATGACTAGTCCGCAGGAAAGAGGACTTGACAGCACCATTTGTCACACACAGTTCATCTTAAATACACCTGGTACTGAGGTTACTATCTGTGTTAGCTAATTGGCTTTTATTCAGAGGATAAACAAACTTCTCATATCTAAAGCACAGGAGATAGTTTTGCAACTCAGGGCAAGGATGCCCACTGAAATTAGGCTCCTACCCTCTCACAGAGAATGGGAGATAAGGGTGTTATCTTCCTTAATGTTTACATTTTAATTAGATGGTCCCTGATTCCATAAGAAGGCATTCCTGCGTAATAAAAGCTCACAAACAGCCTATCTGGTTTCAAAAGAATTTATAGACATTTCAAAGAGAGGAGAAAGTACTTAATAATTACAGTTTCTAAGGTAAATGCTCTAAGAAAAGGGAGGGGAGAAGTCTCTTCCATGATATCCAATGAAGAGAATTAAGGATTCTTTTACATTTTATTTGTGCTCACAATCTTTAGAGTGGTCCTAATTCTCTGTCCTCCTTGAGTTTCTGTTTGATCCAATATCTGGGCAACACTTGGTCTGGTCAATGTGCCACATAAATTAACTGTCAGAGGTTTTCATTTGTATTTCTTCTTTGACTCACAGATTCTCCATATGTGGGTAGATTATATGCTTTTAAATTTCTTGAGATTAGTTTTTCAGTATAGCACATGGTCAATATTGGTGTACCGGACAAAACTGTCTCCCACATTTGTTGGATTTAGTCTTCCAAATTACCATTTGCATGGCATTATCTTTTTTTCCATTCATTTACTTTACACCTCTCTGTCCCATTTTTAAAAGATTGTCTTTGGTAGATAGCATGTAATTGAGTCTTTTTCTATAACCATTCTGTCTTTTAACTGAAGAAGAGAATTCATTTTCATTTAAAAAATAAGTGATGATCAAATTTGTCTATCACATTTTTTTTTGTTTTCTATTTCTTCTTCCATTTCATTTTGTTCCTTTGTTTGCCTGTTCCTTCATTCTTTTCTATTGCTTGAGTTTTGCTTTTAGAATTCCATTTTATCTACTTGCTATACTTCTTTGCATTATTTTAATGGTTTCTCTAGCAGTTCCAATATATAAGGTAAGGTATATCGTTTTCACAATGAATTTGGTTTGATTTTATGCCTTTTCTCATAAACTTCAGATACCTTAAATTAGTTTAGTTCATGTATGCCCCACCCTACCATTCTTTTTGTTTATTTTTTTGTTTTATTTATATATAAGACATACAAGAACAAAAATCTTACATGACAATGTTATGTGTGTGTGTGTGTGTGGTCTTTAGAGAGTCATATGCATTTCAAACAGATCAAGATACTGTACAGTGTTTTATACTTAGACATCTTATTATCTTAAAATCAGGAATAAGATGAATAAAATTAATATATATATGTTTATAACTATATATGTTTATAACTATATATGTTTATAACTATATATATCTATATAATGGTTGAAAAGAAAAGAACAAGGGCTGACCTCATTCAAATAACATTCTCTACCATCAAACAGATTACTAACAAGTCATTAGTATTAATAAGCAAGTTTTATGAGGCTGAATCATGAAATCAATCTATAAAAATCATGTTCATTTCTATATATTCCCAAAAGAAACAACAAAAACAATTTTAAGAAATATGCCATTTACAGAACCAACAAAAATATAAATACATAGACGAGAATTATTTAGAGTATTGTGAATTAACCTGTAAAGGTTTACTGAGAGGCCCTTAAAAATCTAATGAGGGCCACCAAGGTGGCACAATTGATTAAGCAGTCGGAGTCCTGGATTCAGCTCAGGTTATGATCTCAGGTTATGAGGCAGCTCTGTACTGGGATCCCTGCTCAGCGCAAATCTGTTTATCTCTCCCCATTTGCCCCTCTCACCTTTCTCATGCTCTCTTTCTCCCTGTAAAATAAGTAAAATCTTAAGAAAAAAATAAAAATCTAATGAAATGAAAGGATATATAAAATATTATTGCTTTAGAACACTTAATAGCATAGAAATATCAATTTTCTCAAGTTATTCGATCTAGAAAATGCAATTCCAACAAAATTTCCAAGTTTTTTTTTAAATTTCAGTGAAATTTGGCAACTAATACTAAAATTGACCCAGAAATATTGATGGGCAAGAGGCAACAAGACATTTTTTATGAAGAACAGCACATTATGAGAATTTGCTACATGATAGATCAAAAGTTATTTTCCAATGTAAATAAAACAGTTTGCTATTTGCCCAACACTAGGCTACAGAGCAGAATCTAAAACTCCAACTTCATATATGACAATGGTGATATTACTAATAAAAAAGTTAATATAAGATAAAAACCAAGAAAATTCCACTGGTGTTACTAATTAAACAGTATTCTGTAAAAATTAGTTTAAAAGGAAGAAATATATTGCAGGAAGCTGAGAGGAGAACTGAAAATAGTAAGGAGCAAATACAGATTTTATTTTTTAAACTAAATATTAGAGAGATAATACATATCTATAGTATGCTACGTATTATTCCAAACACATGATTCTGTGTTTCCTCCTTTGATGATTCTAAATGTATTATATTTTATAATTCATTTACAGATGCTAGAAAATAAAACTCTGAAACATGATCTGCCTGTGTCCTACAGCTAGTATGTGGTAGGGTGGCACTAGAATCTGACTCTATAACTCTACCTATTCTTGAGATCATTGCCATATAGATTATTATTTCTTACCTGGCAATTCTTCCCTACTCCCTGAGTAATAGGAACCCCCTGTATTATAGGGTTTTGTTTTGTTGTGTGTGTGTGTTTTGTTTGTTTGTTTGTTTTTTGTTTTGGGGAGGTTTTTTTTGGTCATTGAAGGAAGATCTTTCCACCTAAAACCGAACAAATCCTAGCAAATTTACAAGATGATATAGTCAAAGGATTTGAGACTACATCTCTTAGAGTTTCAGGTAGGTTCTGAACTCTACTCTTTATCCACATTCCTTTCTTTCTGTCAAATACATCACATTAAAACCAACAGCAACAATGCTTGTACCTTTCAATGTCCAAGGAATTCATATAGAAAAAAAACTGCCTGTGGCAATGTGCTTTTGTGAATTTTTTCCCCCTAAATCTTTCAAAAATGTTAGCCACAAGAGAAAAATAGTGTCCTTCAAATATCTGTGCAGCATTAGGATTCTTACAGCCTAATGTGGTAATATTGCTAAAGCTGTTATTACTAAAATTTTAGGTGGAAACATCAATAAAGAGAGCAGTTCAACTAAAGGATGAAACAGGAAAAAAAAAGCAGATGCTTATGTGAATGATAGCAAGAAAGAAAATACTGCTTACTGGTGCTTATCTGGTATGCTCACTGAAACAAACCATTACTCTGCATTTAATAACATAACAATTTGCAAATAACCAGTGCTCATTAACACAACAAATCCTTTAATGTGTAGAATATTTTGCTAATACAATATTTTACCTACCTACAAGGGAATTATAGCCTAGTGAGAGAGGGAGACTTGACTGAGTACACAAGTAGTATATAACTAACAATGCCTTGAGAATGCAAGTAAGGTTTCCTAAAGCTGCAAACAGATTTGAACCTTGCAGTGAGAATAGAAGAATGCCAAGCAACTGTTAAACAAATAAAACATCTGTGACACACACACACACACACACACACGCAAATGAGCTGGTCTTATTTAGAGAACAATAAGAAATTTAACTCAACATAGTGTTGAATATGCTTAGAGAAAGAATGATGGAGAATTTAGCTAATAATTAAGGGTAGCATTGCATTTTGAATAAGCACAAAAATAAGTAAATCTTACATGGCACCACATGTCAGGTAGTGTTTTAAATAGCTTACATTATTAACATACATAATAATTTCATAATAATTCTCTAAAATATATCAAATAAATATTGCACAGGGCAGGTTAAACAAAGAAGACTTCATTTAAGACTCTTGCAATAGGGGAGAAAGACTGAGCTCAACTCAGCTGAAACTAAAGGCAGGAGAGTTTTTAAGCACTGGGATAAGTGGAAAAGTACTGAAGAACGGCAATAAGGAGGTTGATCCCTATTGTTAAGTTATCCGTGTTTGTTAACTGACACTTAATTGAAGTTTAGCTCTCTTTGTTCCATAGAGACTTGGGGGCACTATTTTCACTGATGATTATATTTCAAAGAGAAGGGACCCAAGATCTTGAAAAAGATATTTCTAGGTTGTAAAACTAGCAGGAAGTTGGGAAATCTACATCTGAAAGAGACAAAGAAAAAGTTCATAATTCCAAGTTTTCTAAAGTAAAGGAAAAGGGAGAACAGGGGCCTATTGTCAGCAACAAACCTGTCTAACTGTTTGGTCAAGCTGAGAGTAATGTTAAGGCTGTTTTGGTCAGGTAAATTATATTATTTTCCCACTCTGTAGATGAAAAAACAAAACAAAACAAAACAAAATTGAGACATGAAGAGGGTAAACAAACTGGTAATATTATATAGTTCTGCATAATGATTTAGGATTAAAACCCAGACTGGGTTTAATTCCAGTCTGGCTCTAGAATTCAAGAGTGTTTCTGAAATATCTGACTAATTGTTGCATGCTATTTAGTGCATTATTAATTTTTATTCAATGAGTCATATTTGGAGCTATTAGAAGAACAGTGTGATTCATGTTTTTGGAAAATATCTCTGGAATTTCTATACTGGATGGAAAGGTACTAAAGTTCATTATACTGGTATAAAGACTTGTGGATCATTTGTATCAATGTATGTCAATTATAGGGAATAAAAGCTAAACATTTGTATTAAAATACTGTAAACAGTGATCCAGGATTTTGTGCTTAGCTTGGAGTGCAGATAGAAAGATGCGGCATATCTTGAAAAGAAAATTTCTTTTTTTCATTTTTCAAGCACTATATTTGATATTAATGTGGAAGAAGAAAAAAGGAAGGTAGAAAGAAGAAAAAGAGGAGAAAGAAGCAACCTTCTTAAAGGTTCGCTCCTATGTCAACAGACACCCTTTTGAAGCTTTTTTTAGTTCACAGCCATCTTTTTCTCTATCATTTGTAACTGGCTCAGGAAACTTCATGGGGCTGAATTTGTAGTAGATTTCCACTAAAACCATTCTAATTGTTTTCCTTTCTATTAGAACAGGAGGTGTGCTCCTCTAATATAAACCTAATCCCTGTGCCCATGATCTGACTTTCATTTTTTCTACCTTCTTCAAATTGTTATACTCCAAATTTTCCCCTTTTTTTCTTTCCTTTTTAATGAACCCTAATAACTGGATTTTTTTCTTACTGGATTAGTAATATGTTCAAGTATGTTTATAAAAAAAAAAAAACTGTGCACAATTAAAAACAAAGAAACACAAACCTTACCTAGACCCCACATCTTCCACTGGATATATCATTCCTTCCACCCCTTTCATAACTATATATCTAAAATAGTCAGTGTTGTATCACATTTTTCTCATATCCAACCCTCTCTTTAACCTGCTATCATCTGTCTTTTGCGCCCACGATATTAGCAACTTTCATTCCCACTAAGATGATAAGTGATATCTAAGTTTCTAAGCTAATGAAATTTGAAAGCTTCTGCTAACTTTGGTTTCTATCAAGATTCAACTGTTAAAAAAAAAAATTCAACCATTTTGATCACTTCCAAATACTTCTCCTGTTGTGTTTTTATGACACAGTACTCCATTTTTTATAGTTTCATTAATATGTTTAAATTCATTTTTTTCCATCCATGAAATGATGGAAATTTCTCATTTCTACCCAAAGATTTTGCCCTTTTTTTCCCACACTGTATTTCTTCCCTAGAAGAACCATACAAGTTTAAGAGTTTCAAACAGCAGTCATGCACAAAAAAATCAGAAATTTACATCTCCAAAAAAATTCTCCTTTGGCCTTCAGACTCATACATACCACTCATAATTTGATATAATCCCTAGGACTTTAAAATAAATATGTTGGAAAGTGAACTAAATTTTCCCACACAGATCCCGTTTCTTTTATATTGTTTATAACTCATACCACAACCTCTTCATAGGTAACAGCTGTCAACTTTGACGCTTTTTTTCTCCTGCACTCTACACCCAAAAGATCCTCATCTTCCACTATTTCACTTTTTATCAATTGTCTAATGGTAAAGGAGTTGCGGGCTGTGGTTACTGTTAGCTTCCACATTCTAGCTATAAAATGCATTATTTTATTTCTTTGAGATATCTTTTATTTTATTTATATTTTATTTCTTTGTTTTTCTCATCATAAATCCCGTAAATCAACTTTGTGTTCTATAAGAGGAAGCCTTCCTTAACTATTTAGATCAGATATTTATACAGTCTGTAGTCTGACCCATTCCAATATAAATACATCTGTTCTGGCCTTTTATATGCCTAGGATATAAGTTTAAGTAGGTTCTTTTCAACATTTTCCTTCAATGTTGGAAAATCTATGGTAAGCGTATAAGACCAGGTCCCAAGCTGAAACTACAAACTCATGCACAAATCCAAAACAAATGAAGTGTAGACTTAAAAATCCTGGATAATTAGTTACCAACATCTCACTGAACTCATCTGGAATGTACGTCTACAACATAGAGAGAAGTTAGTAAAACTTTTTCTGGGAGAATTTCATGCAATTATTTTCCTTAAAAGTTACTTATTTTCCCTGTCATATATTTTATTCTAAACATATACACTTAAAGTTTAAGTAATAAAACAGTATCTATCCACATTTGTCTTTCCATTCTTACCTAGAATTTCAGAATAAATAAATATATTATGGTTTTCTTCCAATTACATTAAAGAATGTCAGATTAGCAAATAGTCTAGCAAAAAAGATTTGAGGGCTTATCGTCTTTATTGCTTTATGGATAAAATATTCATAAAAAATCACTTCATTCAATTGCAGTTTTTAGGATTACATAAAACAAAACAAGGTGATCATGGATAAGATTAAATATGTCATATTTAAAAACAACAACAACAACAACAATAAACCAGGGCACCTGATTGCCTCAGTCAAACCTCCCACTTTTGATTTCAACTCAGGTCATGATTTCGGGGTCATGGGATTAAGCCCCTTATTGGGCTCCACAGCCCAATATATCTGCTTGAGCTCCTTTCCCTCTCCCTCTCTACCTCTCCCTCTCTCCACTCACTTTCTCTCTCACTCTCAAATAAATAAATCTTTTTTTAAAAAAGGGAGAGGGGTGCCTGGGTGGCTCAGTGGGTTAAAGCCACTGCCTTCGGCTCAGGTCATGATCCCAGGGTCCTGGGATCAAGCCCCACATCAGGCTCTCTACTCAGCGGGGAACCTGCTTCCCTTCCTCTCTTTCTGCCTGCCTCTCTGCCTACTTCTTGTGATCTCTGTCAAATAAATAAATAAAATCTTAAAAAAAAAAAAAAGGAGAGAGAGAAATGTTTGTTTCTAATTGCTTGCCATAGTAGTATGTCTAAATTTCAATTCAATGAGGATGAAGTTTCCAAAAATCAATTGATTTCTTTTTCTATAAATCATCCCCAGAATAATTTAATATGTAGGTAAATGTTAAGACTGCATATATTGTATCTGGGAGCAGAGAGAAGAAGAAAAATAGCCTGTTCTCTTTGGGGCAAAGGTCTCTGCTCTGCGCCTTGGTAAGGGCACAAGGCAATGTTTTGGTTGAGAGGCAGAGTTGCCTAAGACTATATAGAATAAAGCTGAAAATAAAGTAGGGCTCTAGTCTGGTAATCTTAGATTTAACTTTGTCTTGAATTTCCTTTCTATATCTTTGAATCTGTAATAAATGTAGCCTCTACTGAAGACAAAAACAATGAATTATTCTTCACAAGTAATTTGGGAACAATATGTATTTTACTAAAGGTTTATAGTATGACTAAGAAGGTTTAACTCATATATCAAAACAAAATTAAATTAAAACAAATAAACAAAAAAGAACCTCACAAAACACCCAAAAGATACTTCCTCCTCAAGTATCATCCTTACATACCAGTCACTGGGTTCACCCTTCTGGACTGGTATTTCCCTGAAGAAATAGCAATATTTCTTGGCCCATGCTGTAAGAAAATAATCTTCCATTTGGGTCTCTCAGTATCTCTTGTTCTTTTTCTATATCTGACACTCCCCTCAGCAAAAAACAAACAAACAAACAAACAAACAAGAACAAAACACACACACAAAACAAAAAAACAATATATTTTGAGGTGAGGGCTGAACCCTACAAATATTATTGTTCTTTACTGTTTTTTTGAAAATGCACATTTTCATACATTTTGTTTTCCCCTGGAAGAATGTTACTGACTAGAAAAAAGGATCTACATCCCTTTCTTCTTTTTATCTGGTTGATTCTTCATAGAGTCACTAGTACGCATGCACTAAATGCATATTACCTAAGTAAATGAGCTCACTAATAACTGCAAAACAAAAAGGATTTCAAAACTTAAGGACAAAAATCAGTGCAAAAAATTATTTGAGAAAGGAAAACTGCTTATACTGACTGGCAGAAAGTTTCACTTTTCTTTGGGTTGTTCTGATACCGCCACTACTTTGTTAATTTCACAAAGACCATCATAGTGCATTTGCTCAGATGAATTAAGCTGAACAACTTCAAAGTTTCAGTTTTTCTATTTGATAATTTTTTATTCTTTAGAAAAAACCTGCTGTCATATGAAATAAAAGGAATATTCAAAACAAACCAGATTTAAATTCACAACAGCAAAGGACTTCAGAATGAGCACAATATTATCATGTTATTATTGTAGAACTGAGATTGTCTGATTTTTTCCTAGCTCTAGGAATTTCTGTCATAATGAACTTTCAAATTCCTTTGGTAATTCACTATTAAAAATTACTTGAATCTATACAAGTTATTACAAAATAATAATTTTCAGACTATTTGCCAGAGTTATTTTGCTGTGTTTTGTTTTGTTTTGAATTACTGGGCAACTCTTTTCTATCTATTTGAGATTCACTTATAACAAAATATTGCCCAAATCTGTAAGAGCCCATAAGTAATAATTTTTTCCTTATTTTAGGGATTTATTATATTATAAATCCCTTTTGTGTCACTGGCACGGGTTTTGTCAATGTTTATCAAGAAATTTACACAACTAAAAGGCAGATAATAAAGTTATGATTGCTTTTATTTACATACCAATATAGTCTAAGCATTTCCTCCTGTAGGAAAACAAATCTTATGAAGGGATAGGTATTAGTTCTTTCTGTGGAGATTAGACAACACAATATGCCTTGACCTCCACATAAGACCTACTGAATCAGAGGTCCCCAGGTTGGATATCAAGAATGTTTTATCAAAAAAAATTTAGTAGTTGAATTTCATAAAAATCCTTCATTAGAAATCAGTGTTATAAAGCCACTCTTTACTGGAGAGAGGAGTAATAATATCAAATATTTACTGTTTGCTTCCTACGTGATATCCTTTGTGTGAAGTCTTTAATGTGCAATATCTTAATAGCTGTAAAGACTTTAAAGCACTCTGTGTAGTAAGTATAATGATTTATCCTTAGATTTCAGGAATGTAAAATATTGCCCAAGAAACCATGACAATTGGGTACTGGACCTGGGACCCCTCTATACACTTACCCAGAATTTTATCATATAGATACAAATAACTAACAAAAATAATCCAAGGTATTTGGGTATTTAGATGGTTTCCACTGTATAGGATATTAAAAATAGTACTATAAAATAGTGTTATATGCAAATAATTCCCATAATCAGATTTACACTTCTTAAGATACATTTCTTTTTCTTAAGATGTTATTTATTTACTTGACAAATGGAGATCACAAGTAGGCAGAGAGGGAGGCAGAGAGAGAAGGGAAGCAGGCTCCCCGCTGAGGAGAGAGCCCAATGTGGGGGTCAATCCCAGGACCCTGAGATCATGACCCGAGCCAAAGGCAGAGGCTTAACCCACTGAGCCATTTTTTCATTTTCTAATCTGTAGGTTTATGGAGTTGTCTGAATTTGAGAAGTTTTCAGCCATTATTTTTTCTAAATACTCTTTTATCCCCACCTTCTTTCACTTCTTTTTCTGGAACTCTGGATATTTTGTTATTGTTCCACATATCCTAGAGTCCCTTTTCAGTTTTTTTTTTTTTCCATTCTCTTTTCTCTGTCAAACTAAATTAATTCTGTTGATGTTTTGATGTTTCCTTAAATTACTTCATCTATTCTCTACCATCTTCACTCTGCTAGTGAGACTATTCAACAATATATATATATATATATATATTTTAATTTTTTATTTTTTATAAACATATATTTTTATCCCCAGGGGTACAGGTCTGTGAATCACCAGGTTTGCACATTTCACAGCACTCACCAAAGCACATTCCCTCCCCAATGTCCATAAACCCAACCCCCTTCTCCCAACTCCCCTCCCCCAGCAACCCTCAGTTTGTTTTGTGAGATAAAGAGTCAATTATGGTTTGTCTCCCCCCCAATCCCATCTTATTTCATTTATTCTTCTCCTACTCCCTTAAGCCCCCATGTTGCATCTCCACTACCTCTTATCAGGGAGATCATATGATAGTTGTCTTTCTCCACTTGACTTATTTCGCCTCTAGTTCCATCCATGTCATCACAAATGGCAAGATTTCATTTCTTTTCATGGCTGCATAGTATATTGTGTATATATACCACCTCTTCTTTATACATTCATCTGTTGATGGACATCTAGGTTCTTTCCATAGTTTGGCTATTGTGGACATTGCTGCTATAAACATTTGGGTGCACGTGCCCCTTCGGATCACTACGTTTATATCTTTAGGGTAAATACCCAGTAGTGCAATTGCTGGGTCATAGAGCAGTTCTATTTTCAACATTTTGAGGAAGCTCCATCCTGTTTTCCAGAGTGGTTGCACCAGCTTGCATTCCCACCAACAGTGTAGGAGGGTTCCCCTTTCTCCGCATCCTCGCCAGCATCTGTCATTTCCTGACTTGTTCATTTAAGCCATTCTGACTGGTGTGAGGTAATATCTCATTGTGGTTTTATTTTGTATTTCCCTGATACCAAGTGATATGGAGCACTTTTTATGTGTCTGTTGGCCACATGAATGTCCTCTTCACAGAAATGTCTGTTCATGTCCTCTGCCGATTTCTTGATTGGATTATTTGTTCTTTGGGTGTTGAGTTTCCTAAGTTCTTTATAGATTTTGGACACTAGTCCTTTATCTGATATGTCGTTTGCAAACATCTTCTCCCATTCTGTCAGTTGTCTTTTGGTTTTGTTAATTGTTTCCTTTGCTGTACAAAAGCTTTTGATCTTGATGAAATCCCAATAGTTTATTTTTGCCCTTGCTTCCCTTGCCTTTGGCGATGTTCCTAGGAAGATGTTGCTGCAGCTGAGGTCGAAGAGGTTGCTGTCTGTGTTCTCCTCAAGGATTTTGATGGATTCCTTTCTCACTTTGAGGTCCTTCATCCATTTTAAGTCTATTTTTGTGTCTGGTGTAAGGAAATGGTCCAATTTCATTTTTCTGCATGTGGCTGTCCAATTTTCCCAAAACCATTTATTGAAGAGGCTCTCTTTTTTCCATTGGACATTCTTTCCTCCTTTGTCGAAGAATAGTCGACCATAGAGTTCAGGGTCTATTTCTGGGCTCTCTATTCTGTACCATTTGATCTATGTGTCTGTTTTTGTGCCAGTACCATGCTGTCTTGATGATGACAGCTTTGTAATAGAGCTTGAAGTCCGGAATTGTGATGCCACCAACGTTGGCTTTCTTTTTCAATATCCCTTTGGCTATTCGAGGTCTTTTCTGGTTCCATATAAATTTTAGCATTATTTGTTCCATTTCTTTGAAAAAGATGGATGGTACTTTGATAGGAATTGCATTAAATGTGTAGATTGCTTTAGGTAGCATAGACATTTTCACAATATTTATTTTTCTAATCCAGGAGCATGGAACATTTTTCTATTTCTTTGTGTCTTCCTCAATTTCTTTATGAGTACTTTATAGTTTTCTGAGTATAGATTCTTAGCCTCTTCGGTTAGGTTTATTCCTAGGTATCTTATGGTTTGGGGTGCAATTGTAAATGGGATTGACTCCTTAATTTCTCTTTCTTCTGTCTTGTTGTTGGTGTAGAGAAATGCAACTGATTTCTGTGCATTGATTTTATATCCTGCCACTTTACTGAATTCCTGTATAAGTTCTAGCAGTTTTGGAGTGGAGTCTTTTGGGTTTTCCACATATAGTATCATATCATCTGCGAAGAGTGATAATTTGACTTCTTCTTTGCCGATTTGGATGCCTTTAATTTCCTTTTGTGGTCTGATTGCTGAGGCTAGGACCTCTAGTACTATGTTGAATAGCAGTGGTGATAATGGACATCCCTGCCGTGTTCCTGGCCTTAGCGGAAAAGCTTTCAGTTTTTCTCCATTGAGAATGATATTTGCGGTGGGTTTTTCATAAATGGCTTTGATGATATTGAGGTATGTGCCCTCTATTTCTACCCTTTGTAGAGTTTTATCAGGAAGGGATGCTGTGCTTTGTCAAATGCTTTTTCAGCATCTATTGAGTATCATATGGTTCTCGTTCTTTCTTTTATTAATGTGTTGTTTCACATTGACTGATTTGCGGATGTTGAACCAACCTTGCAGCCCTGGAATAAATTCCACTTGTTCATGGTGAATAATCCTTTTAATGTACTATTGAATCCTATTGGCTAGTATTTTGTTGAGTATTTTCGCATCTGTGTTCATCAAGGATATTGGTCTATAGCTCTCCTTTTTGATGGGATCTTTGTCTGGTTTTGGGATCAAGGTGTTGCTGGCCTCATAAAAAGAGTTTGGAAGTTTTCCTTCCATTTCTATTTTTTGGAATAGTTTCTGCAGAGTAGGAATTAGTTCTTTAAATGTTTGGTAGGATTCCCCCAGGAAGCTGTCTGGCCCTGGGCTTTTGTTTGTTTGGAGGTTTTTAATGACTGTTTCAATCTCCTTACTGGTTATGGGTCTATTCAGGCTTTCTATTTCTTCCTGGTTCAGTTGTCGTAGTTTATATGTTTCTAGGAATGCATCCATTTCTTCCAGATTGTCAAATTTGTTGGCGTAGAGTTGCTCATAGTATGTTCTTAAAATAGTTTGTATTTCTTTGGTGTTAGTTGTGATCTCTCCTCTTTCATTCATGATTATATTTATTTGGGGTCCTTTATCTTTTGTTTTTGATAAATCTGGCCATGGGTTTATCAATCTTATTAATTCTTTCAAAGAACCAGCTCCTAGTTTCATTGATTTGCTCTATTGTTTTTTTGGTTTCTATTTCATTGATTTCTGCTCTGATCTTTATGATTTCTCTTCTCCTGCTGGGCTTAGGGTTTCTTTCTTGTTCTTTCTCCAGCTCCTTCAGGTGTAGGGTTAGGTTGTGTGCCTGAGACCTTTCTTGTTTCTTGAGAAAGGCTTGTACCACTATATATTTTCTTCTCAGGACTGCCTTTCTTGTGTCCCACTGATTTTGAACCGCTATATTTTCATTATCATTCGTTTCCATGATTTTTTTCAATTCTTCTTTAATTTCCTGGTTGACCCATTCATTCTTTAGAAGGATGCTGTTTAGTCTCCATGTATTTGGGTTCTTTCCAGACTTCCTCTTGTGGTTGAGTTCTAGCTTCAGAGCATTGTGGTCTGAAAATATGCAGGGAATGATCCCAGTCTTTGATACTGGTTGAGTCCTGATTTAGGACCGAGGATGTGATCTATTCTGGAGAATGTTCCATGTGCACTAGAGAAGAACGTGTATTCTGTTGCTTTGGGATGAAATGTTCTGAATATGTCTGTGATGTCCATCTGGTCCAATGTGTCGTTTAAGGCCTTTATTTCCTTGTTGATCTTTTGCTTGGATGATCTGTCCATTTCAGTGAGGGGAGTGTTAAAGTCCCCTACTATTATTGTATTATTGTTGATGTGTTTCTTTGATTTTGTTATTAATTGGTTTATATAGTTGGCTGCTCCCACATTGGGGGCATAGACATTTAAAATTGTTAGATTTTTTTGTTAGACAGACCCTTTGAGTATGATATAGTGTCCTTCCTCATCTCTTATTATAGTCTTTGGCTTAAAATCTAATTGATCTGATATAAGGATTGCCACTCCTGCTTTCTTCTGATGTCCATTAGCATGGTAAATTCTTTTCCACCCCCTTACTTTAAATCTGGAGGTGTCTTTGGGTTTAAAATGAGTTGCTGGAGTCAACATACAGATGGGTTTTGTTTTTTTATCCATTCTGATACCCTGTGTCTTTTGATTGGGGCATATAGCCCATTAACATTCAGGGTAACTACTGAGAGATATGAACTTAGTGCCATTGTATTGCCTGTAAGGTGACTATTACTGTATATGGTCTCTATTCCTTACTGACCTACCACTCGTAGGCTCTCTGCTTAGAGAACCCATTTCAATATTTCCTGTAGAGCTAGTTTGGTGTTTGCAAATTCTTTCAGTTTTTGTTTGTCCTGGAAGCTTTTAATCTCTCCTTCTATTTTCAGTGATAGCCTAGCTGGATATAGTATTCTTGGCTGCATGTTTTTCTCGTTTAGTGCTCTTAAAATATCATGCCAGCTCTTTCTGGCCTGCCAGGTCTCTGTGGATATGTCAGCTGCCAATCTAATATTTTTACCATTGTATGTTACAGACTTCTTTTCCCGGGCTGCTTTCAGGATTTTCTCGTTGTCACTAAGACTTGTAAATTTTACTATTACGTGATGGGGTGTGGGCCTATTCTTATTGATTTTGAGAGGTGTTCTCTGAACCTCCTGAATTTTGATGCTCGTTCCCTTTGCCATGTTGGGGAAATTCTCCCCAGTAATTCTCTCCAGTATACCTTCTGCTCCCCTCTCTCTTTCTCCTTCTTCTGGAATCCCAATTATTCTAATGTTGTTTCGTCTTATGGTGTCACTTATCTCTCGAATTCTCCCCTCATGGTCAGTAGCTGTTTGTCCCTCTTTTGCTCATCTTCTTTATTCTCTGTCATTTGGTCTTCTATATCACTAATTCTTTCTTCTGCCTCATTTATCCTAGCAGTGAGTGCCTCCATTTTTGATTGCACCTCATTAATAGCTTTTTTGATTTCAACTTGGTTAGATTTTAGTTCTTTTGTTTCTCCAGAAAGGGCTTTTATATCTCCCAAGAGGGTTTCTCTAATATCTTCCATGCCTTCTTTGAGCCTGGCTAGAACCTTGCTAATTGTCATTCTGAACTCTAGATCTGACATATTACCAATGTCTGTATTGATTAGGTCCCTAGCCTTCGGTACTGCCTCTTGCTCTTTTTTTTGTGGTGAATTTTTCCGTCTTGTCATTTTGTCCAGATAAGAGTATATGAAGGAGCAAGTAAAATACTAAAAGGGTGGCAACAACCCCAGGAAAATATGATTTAACCAAATCAGAAGAGATCCCAAATCGTGAGGGGGGAGAAAGGGGATAAAAAGAGGTTCAAAAAGAAAGAAGGAAAAAAAAAATAAAAGAAAAGAATTAAAAAAAAGAAAACGAATAAAGAAAAATATGAAAAGGAAAAAATATATATATTAGATAAACTAGTTAAAAAAGTTAAAAAAAAGGGTAAAAGTTCAAAAAAATTGTAGCAGAAGAAGAGAAAAAAAATGAAAAAGAAAAAAATTAAATTAACTGCAAAACTAAAAAAAATCACAGGGAGAAAGCCATGAGTTCCGTGCTTTGTTCTCTCCTCCTCTGGAATTCTGTTGCTCTCCTTGGTGTTGAAACCGCACTCCTTGGTAGGTGAACTTGGTCTCGGCTGGATTTCTTGTTGATCTTTTGGGGGATTGTCCTGGTGTAATGATTCTCAAGTGTCTTTGCCCCAGGCGGAATTGCACCGCCCTTACCAGGGGATGGCCTGAGTAATCTGCTTGGATTTGGTTTCAGGAGCTTTTGTTCCCTGATCGCTTTCCGTAGAGTTCTGGAGGACGGGAATACAAATGGTGGCCTCCTTGTCTCTGGCCCAGAGGAGCCGAGAGCCTGGGGCCCCACTACTCAGTGCGCCCTCAGAGAACAGCGCCCAGTTACTCCCGCCTGCCTGACCTCTGGCCGCGCTCCGAGCTCACCGAGCTCACCGAGCCTTTGGCTGGTTCAAGGTAATCCCGAGCTGTGATCTTAGTGTCGGCTCTGTCTCTGTAGCCGGTTTTCCCATTCCAATACCCACAAGCTCTGCAACACTCAGACACCCTGTTCCTTCTGGACCCTGCGGGACCTGAGGCCACGCTGACCCTGCGTGGGCTTTGCCCCGCTTTAGCCTCTGGAGCAATGTCCATCAGCGGAACAGACTTTTAAAAGTCCTGATTTGTGCTTTGTTTCCCCGCCGCTTGCCAGGAGCCGGCCCCTCCCCCCGGGGTCTATCTTCCTGTCACTTTGGATTCACTTCTCCGCTGGTCCTACCTTTCAGAAAGTGGTTGTTTTTCTGTTTCCAGAATTGCTGTTCTTCTTCTCTTCGATATGCCGATGGATTTGCAGGTGTTTGCAATCTTTAGATAAGCTATCTAGCTGATCTCCTGCTAGCTGATGTAGTCCTAGCCTGCTACTTCTCCGCTATCTTTACTCGTCCCTCAACAACATATATATTTTTTTAAAAGTTTGTTTTATTTACTTTTCTATAATTTCATTTGGCTTTTTCGAAACTTTTCTTTGTTGAAATTAACTATTTTTTATGTTTCAAGAGTATTTGTTATTTCTTGTTGAGACATTTTTAATGTCCATTACTTGAAAAATCCCTGTCAGATCCCTATATGCACTGCAGTGGTCTTTTCATTCCTGTCAACTTGTGGTTATATTTAAGATTATTTATTTATTTATTTATTTATTTATTTGATAGATTTTTTTTTTTTTTAAACCCAGGAGTTTCAGTTGCTTTCAGAGGCAATGTGAGTCCACTGTATTTCAAGAAACAGATCTCCACCTACATATTTTTCTAAACATTTATATCATACTATTTGTCTTCTCAAAAAAACCCTAAAGTTTACTTTTTTTCACTTTTATCATCACCCATGCAACACACAGCCGTACAATCTGGTTTTCTTCTTACATGAACAACATCTTAATGTTACAAGTATTCCTCAGTGTGAGCCTGATAGAATTCATCTTGAAAACTCTTCTGATGATTTCATTTACTACTATCTAAGTGACCTTGTACAAGGTCAAACTCTTGCTGCCTCAGTTACTTCTCCCATTAAATAAGGATAATAATACTGTCTACCTTAAGGGAGTTTACTTTCTTCTTTTTAGATTATATTGATTTGAGAGAGAGAGAGAAAGAGAAGGCTCAAGGGGGCAAGGGGCAGAAGGAGAGAGAGAGAATCTCAGGCAGACCCTGCACTGAGGGTGAAGCCTGATGCAGGGCTTGATACTCAGGAAGCTCAGATCATGACCTAAGCCAAAACCAGGAGTCTGACAACATAACCTACTGAGCTTCCCTGGGACCCCCTAATGGGGGTTTTCAAAAGGCTAAACAAGATGAATGACTCTAAAATATATATATATATATATATATATATATATATATATATATATATAAACAGCCAGATGCTGTTTCAGGCACTAGGCCTTCAGCAGTGAAATAGGCAGACAAAACAAATGACTGACATTTGGGGGCTTTCAGTCTATTTAGGAAAACAATGAATCCCCAAACACTGTTGGAGAACAAACAAATGTCAAGGCTCAATGACACAAGAAAAGTAGCAAGTAGATGAGTGAGGCCTATGAGAATGGTGATTCACCTCAATTTGGAGTGACTGAAGTATACACTGAACAAGGGGGTTATCCTCACAAGCCCTTTGATATCTTTACCTTGCAAATGTCTTTCCCCACTACTGCATTTTTATGTTTAATTAAAAGTAAAGGATAGCTAATACTTACTGAGTGCTTACTGTATGGTAAGCACAGTACTCCAACCTATGCATGTGTAATCTTATTCCATTTTTATGGCACTGAGATAGTGTTGACAGCAAATATCACTTCAGTGAAAAAGTCCCCAGTAATCCCAGACTGATTTAAAAATTTCTTCTTTCTTTTATTCTATATATTAATCCAAGCTCATATAGGTTTTTGTAACATTTATATATACATGAGCAATGATAAAAAAGTGATCTAGCCAACTGTAATGATGATAACATTGAGAGGATTCATGTCTTTATCCCTACCTGAACAGTTCCCTATAACTAATTCTACATATATTGTAATACAGACCTGAAATACATAAGTGTTTTTATTCCATGAAGTAAAGATTGCATATAAGTATTTGTGTTTATGTCTTAATTAAAATGCAAATTCACACTCAAAGGAATTTTTAATATTAATACATATATAGTGAATTTTTTTTATTGTGCAGAATATATGTAACTCCAAAGTTTCAACTACATTTAGACCATATTTTATCTTTTAAATTGAAAACCTTTCTAAAACCTTATAAATTATAATTGGTATTTTTCTAAGTTAGCAACACTGTCAACCATAAACAAGGGGCAAAAACATTCAGCTAAGCATTGCACAAGTTCAGGAATGTTTTAACTATGAAAAGAGAGTCCATTTAAATTTTACCTAACCCTAATTAAAAAGGCTTTAAAATGCTATAACTTAGAGTGGGAAAGAATTTGTACAATTCAGTATCAAAAATAGAAAATAACAAAAGTGTCCCTAACATAAAGTCAAAGAAAATATAACCTAAATTATCATAAATATAATACTAAATTTGAGCTAAACTTATTTTTTCTAGTTTTAAGGCTAATTAGGAAACATTTTTAAAGGTGAGAACAAAGTAGTATTAACTTTTAATGACTAAGTATAGTTAAAAGAGAAAAATTCAATGTATAGAAAGTATGCAATAAATATATAGTAGAAATATACAAAAGTGAAATCCTGCTATAACTTGGTTATTTTTTTAAAATATTAGATATATAAAGAGTAAAATATTTGAAAACTCATTACCTGTAAATATGAAGAATATGAATTTACTGCAGCTGGAAAACAAAGGTAAAAAATTATTCATATTAAATATTTCTTAAGAGGTTATGTGCCAGAAACCATGTCCTGCAATTATAATGTAGTAAAGACGACTCTTGCGATTACTTTAATAATTAAACATAAATTACCCAATCAACAGTGTTAAATGGCAAAAGTATTTCCTTTCTATTTGGAGAACCATTTTTGACCAACTATCCATGAAATTAGATGAACTTAGACTGACACCTCCATCTAAAGTCCTATAAATACTGTGTGTGTGTGTGTGTGTGTGTGTGTGTTTTCCCAAATTAGAACATTCTTTTGGAGTCATCTTATGTTGCACTATTCTGAATAAAAGGCTTATGCTTGGGTGCCTGGGTGGCTAAGGGGGTTGGGCCTCTGCCTTCCACTTGGGTCGTGGTCTCCAGGTCCTGGGATGGAGCCCTGCTTGGGGCGCTCTGCTTGTCAAGGAGCCTGCTTTCCCCTCTCTCTCTCTCTGCCTGCTGCTCTGCCTACTTGTGATCTCTCTCTCTGTGTCAACTAAATAAATAAAATCTGTATTTTAAAAAAGTCTTATGCTTAATAATGTTCTGGTTGATTTTCTTTCACAAAATCTAGTTTTACTCAAGCTGTATCATGAGTCATGCAATTATTGCTCATACAACCTTATTTTGCAACTGGGAAATCAGTGCAAGTAAAAAGGAAGTGAACTCTGTTCTCTTTTTAATCATCTTTGTTGTTGTTGTTGTGTTTTGGCTGCTAGACATTAAGAAATCAGTAACACAGTGTGAAGAACATCCTCCCTACCTTTTTCTTGTGGGGATCACAAAGTTGTAAATAAAGTACCAATATTAATTTTAATAGTCTTAAAGGGGTATGCTCTTTGGGCAATTACATGATTTCTTCTAATATAAGGAAATGGGAATAATATATACATGCATGGTCAATGACCAAATTCTGTGAAATCTTATTCAAAATATTAAAGTTAAAATTAATATTTAACATTGCAATTTGAAGATAGGACAGTTTATTAAGATAAAAATATTTTCATGACCTGGAACTAGAATCCAAAAAAGTTACTTCTTTGTTATACCATAGATACTTTATAACAATATTGTAAATTCAAGTATTAGATTAGGGAATGTGGATGATATATACACTGAATGTCTCTTAATCATCTCTTAACCTCTTTCAACAATTAAACACAAAATGGATCAATGGATATCACATTTCACAAACAAACAAAAAAAATGAAACCATTTGGTGATATCCTTCACTTTTTGTTTACTTCAATGATTTTTAAAAAGATCAGAATGTAAATCTCAGTTTGCTTTTAAAGGTTATATTTTCTCAGTTAGAATCAGAGATAAATGCAATAAAATCCTCAAATGATAATGAATTAATAGATTTAAATGATGATATTTTCTTTATAGCTATTATAGAAAAGTAGATAGCTTTTATAATTTAGTCAGTATATTATTTAATGATCACATCTGCACAATTGTAAGATCTTTTAAAACTACCCAATTATTAATGTACTTATACTAAAATTATAGGGAAACATTTTATCACCAAATAAATTTAATACACGACAATCTCGATCAAAATGTTTCTCAGAGTCTATTTGCAGAACAAAGCCGTTCTTCATGTTTATAGTTGGATATATAGACCTAACTTAGAACAATAACTCAGATTCCTATTATTACATTATTTCAATAGAAAACTCTTCTAAATAAATCTATAAATTTAATAAATGCTATTTTCATTAAGGAGTTATAGCAAAAAGACTATTCAAAACCAAGACTATTGTCTCCAAGTAATGAATGAGTTGATGTTAACTGCATGACTCCATTCTGTTTTCATTTTCAGTTCACTCCTACATCTATCTGAATTGAAAATAATGTGACAGGAGTTACACTGCCAACTAAAATACTTCACTGTTGGTTTTTTTTCCCCTCAATGGAATTTTTTCCCCCAAATTACACTCTAGTTTGCTAAAAGGTCAATAAAAGATTTTATAAAAAGCTCTAAAATTAAATGTACAAAAATCTCCCTTTTTTAAGCAAAATAGAGTCTTGAAGAAGCATCATTACATGGTGAGATATGTGATTTGATGTGTGCTCAATAGTGTACAAGGCTTATAAACTTTTTATTGTTAGAGAACTGAGGTGGCCATTAGAAAGTGATTATCTTAGCACTATTTCTACCACTAGCCGACTGCATGGTGGTAAGTCTTTTAGTCACTTTCCCCCTTATTTTCCTAATATAAAAACAAACAAAGATAAAACCTTGAAGTAGTGCCAGCAAGAAGGTATGCAGCCCTAGACCCTCCTTCTCCACACAAACACACCAATACAGCAGTAATCTACAGAGAAATGTTCTTTGTAAAAAATCAGAAATTAATGGAAACATTCCCACACCTGGAATAATGTGAAAACAGACTCACCAAAGCCAGGAGGGATATATGGGACACCCTCTCACCAGACATCCTCTCTTAATGCCGTGCTACACCCAAACAGAAAGAGACTCACAGAGCCTAGCTTTACCAGGGAGGGGAAAGGCCAATTCAAATTCAGTACCTCAACTTTTTTTTTTTTTTTAGTACCTCAACTTTCTAATGGAGTTCCCAGAAGACCACCTTCTGTCTTAATAATTTTCAAGTTCTGAAGAATCCAGCAAAATTTAGTAACCCAGGGAAGAATAAAGGTGATAGCTTTGGCTGGCAAATACCATTGATCCTATCCTCTGTGTAGCACAGAGCAAACAGATGAAAAATTCCAGCTCTCAGCATTGTGATGTCTTCATATTAAAACTGACAAAGACCATTATTATTATATTTAATTTACTTACTGTGTTCTATATTGAAATTATATGGAATTCTGGAGAATTCTATAGAAAATATGTAGGAATCTTACTAAAATTAGTTTGGCAAACTACACACCAAGGAAACTAGCATATACACATACAAGAATTGCCAAGAAATGTGATCAAAAGGTACAAACTTTCAGTCACAAGATAAATAAATACTGGGGATATAACGTACAAACATTATGATTATACTTAACATTGCTGTATTATATATATATATATATATATATATTATATACATATATGTTTTAAAGAGAATAAATCTTGAGCTTTCTTCACAGGATATTTTTCTTTTTTGCTTCCTCTTTTTGTTTTATTTATATGAGATGTGGATGGTAACTAACTTATTGTGGTAATCATTTCATAATATATATGAGGCATATCATTATGCTATATACCCTAACTTTATACAGTGATGTATCTCAACTGCATCTCAATAAAATGGGGAGGGGCTCCAAGAGTGAAGAATTGTAGCTTTAATTTATATTTTGTGAAGATATTTTCTTTTGAGAAATCAAGTTAATATTTCTGTATTTAAATAATGAGAGTCCTTATTAAGAACTATTTTTGTGCTGAGGATTCAAATGTGGATATAGTTACATTTGGGACATGGAGATGCCCATTGACTAGAGAGGAAGAACACAGTTCTAAAACCACTGTGTTTTAGAACACACAGGTAATGTTGTGCATACCATAAGAGAGATGCATATAGGCCGAAAGCTCAGATAAGATGGCATGGATTCTGCCCTTAGCAGAGCAAGCAGCTAGGGAAGTCCTCCCTAGAAAAGTGACATTTGAACTAATATGCCATATGTGTTATTTTTTAGGCTATGATTAAAATAAAATTATCAGACTAATTATATTATTCTTACATTCCTACAGATATTTAGGAAAGCAGGGAAATCCTTTTCATAAAGGAACAATCCTTTTTACTGCTCTAGGATATTTTTTCAAAATTATTCTCATTAGCATGAAAACACCAAACATATCTTATATTTCATGTAAAATATATTTAGAAATGGATACTGGCTTCCAATTTTTTGTACCGTCTGGCCCAGATGACACTTGGAATTCTGAGGTTTTTAGATCTTAGAAAAGATAATATGAATATACAGTAATATACTATATGTGTACCACTAGTGCACCCTCATGTTTATGAGGTCTGCATCAACACCCTGTGCTTAAATACAGTGCTAAAACTTCTGGGTATTCACAATGAATAGGTATATAAAGAATTTAAATATATTCATATCAGTTTAGTTTATGTTTTGCTACCAATGCACACTGCACAAATTTAAGGAAAAAATGTTTTCTGAGATGTTTAGACTTTGAAATTAATATAAGGGATTACAAATCTCTAAATGATTGAAAGTTTAAAGTGAGTACATTTTACTTCAGTGTCAAAGGAATAAAATAAAAGGCTTGGCTGCCACGAACAGAGTGAGAATGGCTGTGTGGATTATTTATGGCAGAGTTTTCTCTTTAGTAGGAGGCCACCACTGTTATTGCTGCATAGGTCTCATTTATACTTGTACTTAGAGACATGTACACTTGAGCCAAAAATGGTAACAGATACAAAATCCAGCTACTGCAAGGCAAGGCTCACTTAAACATATCTTTAGCTTAAATAAATACTAAATAAATAAATAAATATTCATGACTTCACAGTAACTTTTTTTTTCCCCCCATGGTGACTTTTAGAGATGTGTTCACTATGAGGCTGAGGACCAGGAATCATGATTGGGAACTCACAATCTAAAGAAATTAAAAATGCAACTGGTTGCATTAATGAACCTATCATTGTAGGTAAATACAACGAACTTCGGTTTCTGGATAAAGTTGAAAACAGTTATTAGGTAAAATCACGGTATGTCTGATTTTAAAAAAGCAGAGACCCTTTTTTAAGTTTACTATCGAAATCTAAACTCATCTCAAATCCAAAGCAATGTATGAAATGTACAGAAGCTTAGTATTCAAAAGCTTTGAAATGTAGGAACTCCAATTTATATTTAAAAAAAAATAAGTGTTTAATTTTTAACCAGGTCTTACATTTTCTAAGTCATAAGTGTAAGTATGGTTAACTCTAGTATGGAGATGAGAGTTGTCATTCATGTACCTGAAGAGCTGAAACCAACACAATAGAAACAGGAAAAAAAAAATAAAAAGCTAGAGTTAACAGAAAATCTTCTATTTAATGTTATTTGCAATGATTCCAGAGATAAG
Organism: Mustela putorius furo; assembly: GCF_011764305.1. Taxonomy (NCBI): domain Eukaryota; kingdom Metazoa; phylum Chordata; class Mammalia; order Carnivora; family Mustelidae; genus Mustela; species Mustela putorius. The sequence goes on from NW_025421397.1 coordinate 6,975,737, forward strand.
CCATAGGGGAAGGAAGTTTAGCTACCTGATTACTTATGACATCATTAGGGAGCATTATCCAACTAAAAGTATTTTCTAGATGTAAACCCTTGGTGCTTTCTGAAATAGAGAAGTCAGGTAATTATGAGTTTTAATCAAAACTTTTCTGTTTTCTAGTTGTGTAATTTTTTTTTCAAAAAAATTTTTAAGACTCTATTTATTTATTTGACAGAAAGAGATCACAAGTAGGCAGAGGAGCAGGCAGAGAGAGAGGGGGAGAAGCAGCCTCCCCGCTGAGCAGAAAGTCCAATGCCGGGCTCCATACCCGGACCCTGAGATCATGACCTGAGCTAAAGGCGAGGCTTTAACCCACTGAACCATCCAGGTGCTCCTCAAGTTGTGTAATTTTGATCAATGTATCTAATGTCTCTGACCTCAGTTTCCTCAGCTAATCTAACTAGAGTAGTCTTTCCACAATTTCTTTCCCATAAATTTATTAAATTTATAATTCTAGCATAGGATCTTTGCTAGAACTAAGTATAAATGTAAATAATTTAACACAGGTCACAAAACATGGCAAACTTTTCATGACTGATATTTACTATGTATTAATTTTATCTATAATTAGTAAGTCCAATTATATTCATATATCAAATTTCGGTATGTATTAAGGATGACAGCTCTCATAATTTCACTAATAGTCTCTCAGATCACTAACTGACTTCTGTTCTAATTTTTACCTGGGATGGAAGACATTATATTGTGCAATCAGAACTAACACAAAGCACTGTGTTTCCTTGGAGGCGATATCCGCTATCCACCATCCACCTCCTGCTCCTCCTACAGGCAAATTTTTCTAGCAATAGTAGTTTTCTAACTTTATGATTATCACAGTAAAAATTTTCTTTTTATAGTAAGCATATCACAATACTCTCCCCTAACACACAATACTCTTCCCTGACACAAAACTTCATGTAAATAAAACAAAATGTTCTTAAAAACATATGTACTTTCAAAACTATTATTCTATTTTACCTCAAGAAATACTTTGATTAATGTGTTGCTACTGAAAGTTTAAAAACCTACAGACCTTAAGAAAAATAAGTTGATATAAAAACATTCAAATTGTTTTTATAAATTGTTACATTGGATTTTAGTGGTAATAAGGAGAAATTCATGTTTCTTTTGTATTATTTTCAAATTTGTTAGATATTATACTGTTTACCACAGTGTCTATCAATTTCGTTATCATTAAAATAAAAGCTGTGATATTTTCCATTTAATAAAACTTGTAAAAGAGTCATCACACTGGTGCTTACAGAGTATAGATCATATGTACAATTATGTAAATGAACTGATTAAGAATGACATGGACCTAATTTCATCATTGTTCTTTCTTAACACTAGATTAAAGAAATAAAGAATAGGAAACCAGGTTTTCTTATAATATTAAACTTTTCTTATATAAACAATATTAATTACCTTTGCTAGTTATCTGAGGGGTTATCTTTATTGAAGTTATGAAATTTTTAGTGGGGGAGTACAACATGTCAGCTGTGATTCTCTTCTCCTAATATAGGATTACTTTTCCTTACTCTCATGCCCAGTCAAAAAGTATACCATCAGGCAGTGTATAGCTTCTGACATTTGTTGAAGATTTGCTGTATATAAAATATGACTGAAGCTTCAGATAGCAGAATGCCTAATGCCTCTTCTTCCTCAAACTACCTAGTAATTCTTCTGCAGTGTGTCACATTGCAAATTCAAAATAACCAGTTGGTTGTAAAAAATGAATATTATGGAAACAGATATAGATTATATATTTTAAGACTATTTGAACGAAGATATCAAAATACCAGTCAGGGCATTTTGGGTATTTTTTGAAACACAGGCCTAATTTGCTCAAGGTCATGGCATTAACTATAGAAAGATTTGGGCTTGATATTGAGTGTATCTGCCACTTTGTCCCAGGACCCCAAATCCCCCTCTATTATGAAAACCATCTCCTCTGACATCAAAAATATGATTTCTATATGTAGGCTAAAGCTGAAAGAAGTACTTTTTCTCAGTCATATTTCAAGCTTATCAATTCCTTGTTCTATTTATAATTGTGTGTAGTTAGTACACATGATTTTTTAATTTCAAAACTTATGATACATTTACAGTAAACAGAGGATGCCAAAAACAATGGCCATTTCTTTGACGATTCTTTGTCTCTGGTAAAATATGACCAGATATACTTTCATATAATTTAGCTTAATGATAGCTGTTGCTATTTCCTATAGGATTTATATAGAGTAGAGGCTTGTGCAGTTAACCTCAATAATCAAACTGGGTGAAAGTATTTTCATTTTATTTCTTTCCATTAAAAAAAAAAGAACCACAATATGGCTCAATTATTTTTATGTTACTTCAGATCAAAAACATTAAATAATGTAAATGTATGGGTTGAAACAGTCTGACATTGGAAAAGCAAAACCACTGCATAAGACACAGCAAAACTATGTACCCTTGACTGTAACAAACTGACAAGAATATATTTTCAACACATGCATGCTTCATATACAAAACATAAATATCAAATCACTTACGATCATTCTTAATTTAGAATTGTCTATTAATCCATGAGATTCAACTGTCTCTGAAGACTTAAAAATTTTAATATTTGAATAAGTCTTTGCCTTAAATTGTCTGCTTCAGTAATTTCATTATGTTAGGTGTTTCCATATATGCATAATTCACAGATAAATACTTTAACTAGGAAGCTATTTTGTCTTCAGTATTCAGAAGATTAAGTAAAGACGGCTAGGGCAATGGAGATCATCTAATGAAAATATAAATAAATAAAATCTTTCAAAGTGTACTTAAAAAAAGAAAAATCTAATTTTCTAAAATTGCTAAACTCAGCATCTGAAAAGATGGACTCATTTTAGCCACAGAAAGGAGATGCAAGAACCAGTCAACTGTGTGAACTGAATAAAACCCTTGTCTACAACTCCATGAACAGATTTTTTCACCTGTTCTTATAGGGAAGCTTACTAGGGTACAGTGGGCATCTAGCCAGTAGCAGAGAGGCAGCAAGAAAAGAGAAATGCAAGAGAAGAAAAAGTAATTCACTAAAACAAATTTACTGTAAACCTTTGGGCAGCTGCCAACCAGGATGAAAGCAAAGCAGAAAAACAAATTATATCAACATAACTTTACCGATGGAAAACAGAGGTATGAAAACAGTAATAAGTTTCTCCAAAAGGTTATTATAAGTCCATTGGAATAAAGACTGGCATTCTCCAGAGGCAAACCTGGTTGTGATCTTTTAACATATCTGAGGATATTATATCTTAAATATATTTTCCCATAAACATTATACAATAGATGACAATTGGATCATCATGCCAAAAGCAAGTTCCATCAACAATAGTGAATCCAATGGGTTTAATCGTTTGATGGTACAGTCGTCTCCGTGTAAAATGATATATCTAGGGAAAAGTACATTCCCATTTCCGTCTTGAGAGATTAGATCCTCTTTCCTATTGCCACCATGTAGGAGGATTTCTGCTAGCAGGGGAAATTTGCTATGAAGAGTGTCTTCAGGACATGAATCCTTTCCTACAAGGTGAGCTCTAAGAATAGAGAATCAGATATTAGGCACTGTTAGTGGTTACCATGGGGTGACCTGGAAGGTTAATGTTCAAGACTATGAACAAGATATTCAGAAACAGCCTCAGATTAGTTGGCATTTTTATCTTTTTAACTTTTGGAAGGGTGGGGGGGAATGCTATGATTTTTTTTTTCAAGCTGTAAGAAAAATCAGCTGCCTCCTTTATTTTTCACATTCTCATTACCTGTTTCCAAAAACTGTGGTGTACTTTTCTTCTAATTGTAGAAAATGAGACAGCATTCATTCCTTCCTTATATCCCTGTCAGGATAATAGGTATTTCTACATTCAGGTATTGTTTATAAAAAAGAAGTAAATAGGTAAATGGTAAATTTATCCTCTTAGAAACCCCTCTTTTTAAAATTAGGAACTTTAAATAATAAGGGTAACTTTGGAACATAAGTATTGCATGAATGATTGTACAGTAATAACAAGAGAAAAGCATACAAATTTTGTGATTTTTACATGAACATAGGAATAGTCAAAATGAAAATAAATACCTGAAGAAGTCAGCGAGTTCAAAAGCTTATATAGCTTTTTAAACAAAGAATAATAAATTGTTAGTCTTTGATAAGAAAATTGCACTTAGGCTAGGAGCAATAAATTGTGAAACTGTGACTAGGAAATATAAAGGGGAAACTAACAGCAAATAAGAGCTATTCTATTCGATTTGTGTGTACTGGTCTGTTTTAGTACTGACTCTCAGTCTCTGGGGATAATTTTCTTTGGGAAGAGTATCCTTTCCATTGGAAATTTTATGATCTTCTTTTAGGTAGAAAGAGCATAGAGCTCCTATGTTGTGTGCTATTTTTCAAGTGCCTTCACCTCAAAATAATCAATATGCCTGCAACAAATTAAATGTTAATGTTCCCCCAAAATTCATATGTTGAAATCCTGACCCTCAACATGATGGTGTTATATGGTGGGGTCTTTGAGAGGTAATTAGCTCATGATGACGGAACCTTCAAAAATGGTATTGATGTCCTTATAAAAAGAGGCCAAAGAGAGCTTTCTAGACCTCCCTCTGTCATGTGAGGATACAATAGGAATTTAGCAGTCTGCAACCTGGAACATGGCTCTCACCAGAACTGACCATGCTGGCACTCCAATTTCAGACTTCTAACCTACAAAACTTAAAATTTCTGTTTGCAAGCCACCTAATATATACTTTATTATAGTAGCTCTAACTGGCTAAGACAGAAATGTGTATCCCAGAGCAAGAAACTTCTTTAAGAGATACCTAAAAATAATATGACCTTGAAACTGAGTAATTGGTAGAAATCAAAACTACAGGGCCTTCTAGCAAGACAGTCTTATATAACACACTGTAATCATAGGAATGACTTCCCATTTCCTTCATGTTTATTTTAATTTGCATTTATTACGTTTCTTAGGTCTGAAGATTTTTTTGTAGCACATTTGAAGAAAAACTGATCTCTCTCTTTCAGTAATGACAATTATACATACAGTGCACCATTTGAAACTGGACCACAGTTCATTGATTTTTCTCCTAATCATCAGTCTTCTTTTTCTCTCTATTGGTAGAGTTCCTATTGCTATATCTTTATGTTTGTTAATCTTTTCTTTTGTAGTAGCTAACCCACCATTAATTTTAGCAAGTAGATATTTCTTGTCAGAAACTGCATTTTCCCTCTTGGGAAGTTTGAGTATATCTTTTATTTACTCATTTTTTCTCTCTTTAACATGCTCATGAATTTTTCTATCTTTTCGAATACACAAAATATAGCTATAATAACTTCTTTATTGTTTTTGGCTACTTGTTCTGTGTCATTCCTGAGTCTGTTTCTACAGACTTATTTTTCTTAACCATTTCTTATTTTCATCATTTTTGAGTGTGATTTTTTTCTTTTCTTTTTCTTTTTCTTTTTTTTTTTTTTTTTTTTTTTTTTTTGGAGTTCCTGGGTATGGTAAATTTTACCTTACTGGTTGCTGAAAATTTCCGTGTTATCTTAAATATACCTGAGCTTTCTTTCAGGATATAGTTAAATTACATGGTGTCAGTTTTATCCTTTCAAGACTTGAATTTAAGTTTTGTTAAATGAGACCATTATAATCTTTATTGTAGGATAATTTTTACTTATTTCTAAAGCAATATCCTTCTGAATACTCTATTCGATGCCCATCTATTAGGAGGATTTTCTACTGTACCTGGTGGGAACATGAAATATTTCCAGCCTTTGATGTTCACAAATAATTGTTCTGCTAGCTAATTTCCAGTGATTCCTTCCTTGGTCTCTAGTACTTTCCTCCTGCATGTACTGATTAGGACTTAGCTTAAGTATCAAGAGAATTTTCTGTAGATCTTTGGACCTCTCTTTGTATGCAACTATCTCCTTATAGTGATGCTCTCTTTTCTCTTATAAATTCTGCAAATTCTAACCGAATTTGTCTCCTTGACTTCTTAACTATCTGTCCTCAGCTGGAAAACATTTTTGGGTTCTGCTTGGGTTCCCATGTACTGTCATCTAGATACTCTCTCCAGGCAATAAACAGGCTTACTCTTAGGAATACTTTGCTAAAGATCACTGCCTTGTGCTGCATATTTTCAAAAATTCTCTTGTCTCTTTGTTTTTGCTTGTTTAAGTAGGGATGTCACATCCAGTAGTTTCTGTTATTCCATCATGGTTAGAATTAGAATTCAATAGATTATGAATAATTACTGCTGTCTGAATCATTCTATATTCCAAATGTAAAATCAAGACCTGGAATTGAGAGAGGTCACAGAAAACTGAGTCTGCAAATAAACTTAATCACAGTGACAGTGTAGGTCCAGAAAAGTACTGGAAACTGACAATCAAGAACAAGATAAAACTGATTAAAGAGCAGAAATTTTTCCTAGTACTAAAAAGTCTTAACAAGGCTGTTCGTCCTAATATTGTGGGAAAACCATAGGCCAGAACCAGAGATGAGGTTTACATATTCAGTAGTTCAGGAGACAAAATCAGATCAAAGATACTACTTACAAAGAAGAACACAGCCACTCTCAATTCTTTCTAAAGTCCAGCCAAAATGACCAAGATATCTGTACATTTTATTTTATTATTTTTCAAGTTTTTACTTAAATCTCAGTTAGTTTACATAGAGCATAATATTAGTTTCAGGTGTACAATGTAGTGATTCAGTACTTCTACAGAATGCCTAGTGCTCATCACAACAAGTTCCCTCCTTAATCCCCATCACCCATTTAACCCATGCCCCCACCCACCTCCATTCTCATAACCATCAATTTATTCTCATTGATAGTCTGTTTCTCGGGGTACCTGGGTGCTCAGTTGGTTGAGCATCTGCCTTCATCTCAGGTCATGATCCTGGGGTCCTAGGATCGAGCCCCTCTCAGGCTCTCTGCTCAGTGGGGAGTCTACTTCTCTCTCTCACTCTCCCTCTGTGCTTTCTCTCTCAAATAAATAAAATCTTTCCAATTTTAGTATATGTGTTGTTGAAGTGAGCACTCAAATAAATAAAATCTTTTAAAAAAAAGTCTGTTTCTTGATTTGTCTTTCTTTTTTCCCTATGATTTCCCCCTATGTTTATTTGTTTTGTTTCTTAAATTCCAAATGAGTGAAATAATATGGTATTTGTCTTTGACTGACTTACTTTGGGTAGCATAATACCCTCTAGGTCCATCCGTGTCATTGAAAATGGGAAGATTTCATTGTTTTTGGTGCCTGAGTAATATTCCAGTGTGTGTGTGTGTGTGTGTGTGTGCGTGCGTGCGTGTAAGACATCTTTCTCCATTCATCAGTCAATAGACATTTGGGCTCTCCTCAATTTAGCTATTATTGATAATGCTGCTATAAGCATCAGGGTGCATGAATACTAAAACATTTGATTAATATACTTTGGGTAAATACCTAGCAGTGCAACTGCTGGATCATAGGGTAGTTCTCTTTTTAACTTTTTGAGAAACTTCCATACTGTTTTCCAGAGTGGTTGCACCAGCTTACATTCCCACCAACAGTCCAACAGTGCATTCCCCTTACTCCACATCCTTGGTACCTGTTGTTTCTTGTATTGTTAATTTTAACCATTCTGACAGTTGTAAGGTGATATTTTAACCATTCTGACAGTTGTGATTTTGATTTGTATTTTCCTAATAACAAGTGATGTTGAGAATATTTTCATGTGTCTATTGGCCATTTGGATGCCTTCTTTGGAAAAATGTCTATTCATGTCTTCTGCCCATTTCTCATCTGGATTATTTAGTTTTACCCTACCTTTATAGAAATTCTATATATATTCTGGATATACCTTTATCAGGTATACCTTACCAGATATTTCATTTGCATATACCTTCTCCCATTCTGAAGGTTGCCTTCTAGTTTTGTTGTTTCCTTCGCTGTACAAAGCTTTTTATTTTGATAAAGTCCCAATAGTTTAATTTTCCTTTTGTATCCCTTCCCTCAGTAGACATACCTAGTAAGAACTTGCTACGGCTAATGTCAAAGAGGTTATGGCTTGTGTTCTGCTCTAAGGTTGCAATGGTTTCTTGTCTCACATTTAGGTCTTTAATCCATTTTGAATTTATTTTTGTTTATGGTTTAAGAAAGTTGTCCAATTTTATTCTTTTGTATGTTGCTGCTCAGTTTTTCTAATACAATTTGTTGGAAACAATATCCTTTTTCCATTGCATATTCCTTCCTCCTTTGTCAAATATTAATTGATCACATAGTTGTGGGTTTATTTCTGGGCTTTCTATTTTGTTCTATTGACGTATGTGTTTATTTTTGTGGCTAGTACCATACTGTTTTGATCACTACAGCTTTTTTTTTAAATTTTTTATTTTTTTATAAACATATATTTTTATCCCCAGGGGTACAGGTCTGTGAATCGCCAGGTTTACACACTTCACAGCACTCTGGATCACTACAGCTTTTAATATAACTTAAAGTCTGGAATTGTGATGCCTCCAGGTTTGCTTTTCATTTTCAAGGTTACTTTGGCTAGTCAGAATCTTTTGTAGTTCCATACATATTTTAGGAGAAAGAGCAACACAAAGTCAAGACTAAGGAAAATAATTAGGAAAGTTCATGAAGTGATTGTATAGAACTGGAATGTTCGAAGATTTTTTTCTTTTTTTTTTAAGATTTATTTACTTATATGGGGGGGAAGGGCAGCAGGAGGCAGAGAGTGTCTTGAGCAGACTCCTCACTGAGCACAGAGCCAGATATGGGGCTTGATCTTCTGACCCTGAGGTCATGACCTGAGCTTAAACCAAGAGTCAGTCACTTAACAGACTGCGCCACCCAGGTGCCTCAAAGATTTAAAGCTTTTTTATATGGCAGCTATAGAAGCAAGAATAATTCCAGAGTAACAGCTGAGATAAGGTAAATAATAAGAAGACCTGGCTGAAGGAAGAAGCAGGTGAACAGTGTCAAAAATCTGTAACTGAAAGGTAGAACCTGACCTATCATAAGGAAATTAGATTTGGTAATTATTATTTCCACATTCAGGTCTTGTTTTGTTTAGGTGATTTAAAGAATAAATGATACAAAAATTAAGTGATACATGTGGAAAATAATCAAAAAAGTATTCACTTTACTTTTGCTCTCCACTTAGGTAGGACATAAAATGAGCTAACTGAAAATTTTCAACTGAAAAAGAGTAAAGCAAATTTTACAATCTTAATAGAGTGTTTCCACAAAGTTAACTAAGTAAGTTTTATTAATTTGATTATTTATTAGGAAGGATAAATACAGTTATATTGTTTACTTTTACTGATGTGAAGGTGCAGAATTAAAACTAATCCTGAAAATTATAGAACATAAAAGTTGAATATAAACAAGTTTAATCAATTCTAATAAAAAAGCAAATAATAGGTGGCTCAGTGGGTTAAGCCTCTGCCTTTGGCTCAGGTCATGATCTCGGAGTCCTGGGATTGAGCCCCGTGACAGGTTTTCTGCTCAGCGGGAGCCTCTTCTCCCTCTCTCTAACTCTCTCTTTCTCTCTCTGTCTGCCTCTCTGCCTACCTGTGATCTCTCTCTGTCAAATAAATTAATAAAATATTAAAAATATACTTTTTTTTTCATAATAAGGGCACAGAAAGTAAGAAACATCTCAAGGGAAGAGAATGCTTTGAATGGAAGAAGGAAGAGAAATTGGGGACAGAAGATACATTATATTTTGTTTTTGTTTTAAGTAGAGGCCAATCTCATAGCAAAACAAAACAAAACAACAACAAAAAAACCCTGCAAAGTATTGGGATGCCTGGGTGGCTCAGTTGGTTAAGTGACTGCCTTTGGCTCAGGTCATGATCCTGGAGTCCTGGGATAAAGTCCTGGGATCGAGTCCGGTATAGGGCTCCATGCTAAGCAGGAAGTCTGCTTCTCTCTCTGACCCTCTCCCTTCTCATGCTCTCTCTTTCTCACTCTCTCTCTTCTCAAATAAATAAAGAAAATCTTTAAAAAAAAAAAACCTGCAAAGTATAAATTATACTATTTTAAGTCATTTTGAGATATTTTTAAAAAGCAACAATATGTGCTGAAATTTTCTGTATTCCATGGTGTTTTTTTTTTTTTTAAGATTTTATTTATTTATTTGACAACCAGAGATCACAAGTAGGCAGAGAGGCAGGCAGAGAGTGAGAGGGAAGCAGCCTCCCCACTGAGCAGAGAGCCCCATGTGGGGCTTGATCCCAGGACCCTGAGATCATGACCTGAGCTGAAGGTAGAGGCTTTAACCCAATGAGCCACCCAGGCGCCCCTGTATTCCATGGTTTTGACAAGAAATAATTTCAAGTTTTATTGTGTTATTGATTTGGTAAGTCAGATATGGTTAAAAAAAATCACTGCAATGATATATTTTATTTCTTTGGGGGTAAGGAAAACATATTTAGATTAGAAAGGAATTTAGTATTTTAAATATTCTCCATAATACCACCACTTTAAAATTATGTAGATCATATATTAAATCTGTATTTCCAATTTTTATTATGATCACAATAGCATATGCCCCTGGACTAAGAAGATAATATATTTCTTCTATGATTCTACTAGAATATACAATAGAGAAATAGAACTATTTTTTCTATAGAAAATGGCATGTCAAATCTTAATCATATTTATTTCATTACCCTTATATTTATTTAGTAAATAAAACTGCACTTCTGATAAAATTTTATTATTAATTTATCTTGAAAAGCACTTCCTGTCTAATCACTCCCTTTTAATAACTTTAGCACCTTAATTTTTTTCTGCAAAATATTTTACATTCAACAGGTTGAAATAGCTGACAGATGCTTTATTCCCCCTACAAGAAAAAAAAATTATATTAAATACAATAGCATCCAAAGATTATTTTGTTAAGCCAGACAATATAAGACTTAAAAGTTACTGAATTCCGCTTAAGTCTTAACTTTATAAATTTTATTATTGCATGAAATTAAATAATGATAGAAAGCACAGCATGCCCAATGATATACATTATAACAGCAGTTGCAGAGGGACACGGAATATGTTAAAGTTGTTTCCTAGCCTCTAGAATTTGAAAAGGATAATGCATTTGACCCTCTCAACACAGTGGACTCAATATCCCCAGAGAGCACTTTCACTGGCTTGTTAATCTCCATCTAAGTAGTAACCTGTGCACCAGTATAATAAAGATCAAGTTGGTTAAAGTATCTCTTGTCCTAGTTTAATGCATAAATACTTCTGGCAACAAAGATAAAGCCAGAAAATACCCAGAGGTATCTAAGCAACTGCAGAGTGAAGATAAAATTATTCAACTTAGTGGAATTGCTGAATTTAAGGCCAATATAGAAATTTTATCAGTTTATCCTGAAATAAATTGAAAAATGTAGTACTTCAAATAATATATCATAGAAGATGAATTGTTTAACTTGCTGTTACGGGTGTAGCTGTCTGTAGACTTCTGTAATAATCACTGAAAAGAGAAAGTAAGTGATGAATCTTTCAGAGATATGACTGCAGTTCTTCAAAAATATCTTGAAAGAAAGTCACTGCTTACTGTAAATTTAGTGTTCACAACATTTCCAACTATCAAATATTAACCATTGTGCACAGGTACAAATTTAGACTTACTGAAATATCGATGCCAATTTTCAGTTAATTCCATATGGAACACTGAGCTTAATAATACAAAAATAATTATTATCAGAAAGTGAATTGTTAAATCTTAACTTTAAAAGATTGCCTAATCATTTTAGGGTACATAGAAATTAAGAAATCAGATATTTGATGCATGCATCTTACTAAATTTCTTTCCTGGAAAAGTGATTTTTCCATCACTTGAATTTAGTTAGGCATATAAACGATGTGTTTCTGCTGAACCTACTTATAATAATGATTCAACTTCAGAGGTTAATAATTCCTTTTTTAAAAATGTATTATTTTTCACTAACGTGTATTCAATACAGCTATACAAAATAAATATGGCAGTTCTTATCATCCCCATTTCACAGATAAGAATACAAAGAGCAAGAAGAGATAACTGAAATAGTCTCAGGTTCCCAGAGTTACTTACTGATAGCATAAAACCTAATAATCTCCTCATTGTGTCACACTTCCAGTTAAGAATAACTAACTGGGAATGATTAGTTATTCGTATAACTGTGATTTTCTGGGAGAAGCACATTTTTATTAAAGGAATGGTTTAAAATCCCAAAATCATTCTAGTTTATACTCTAATGATTACTTAAGGAACTTGAGATAGAATTATGGCCATCTTTTCATTTTGATTTAAAAAAACATCATTTGACAATTGAACAGGCTATAAATAACAAGGTTTATCTTCTCATTTGGGTTGTATTAAACAGTAACTGTCTGAAATTGGTGAGTTCTGTAGAAATGGGCTTACACACTGTGATCAATCTGGAATTGCCACACAACTCAGAGAGCCCAACTTCTCTCCAGAAGTTAATTAAAGAGGTAGGGACTCTGTCTATTCCACAAAGACATTGAAGATCCTCCCCCTCCTCCCCCCACCCCCATATGCCACACCTGTAACTCTGGTGTCAATTTGCTTCCAACAGTGCATACCTATGGCTCAGGCTGGAAAACTAACATTGAGCCATTGGAGCATCTATCCCTTTACCTATAAATGTAGAGAGCTAGGTTGCCTAGGTTCCACCTCAGCATAAAAATGATGTTATTACCTTGATTCTGCGCAGGGCAACTCTTAAGCATAAAATTCCCTTGCTGAAATGACACTGAAATCAGACTTATCCTGACCTTTCACTCTACCATGGCCTCTTTCCCATCCTTGACAAATTTCCCCTACTCTTTTGCCAGATTTTCATAATATGTCACTCGCACATGAGTCCCTATTTCAAAGGTTGAGGTACCCCGCCAAAGACAGTAAAAAATTCACAACCACTCCAGCACAGCAGTGAACCTAAGCATTTATCTCTAAACAAAACATATTCTCCTGGGTAGTACCCAGGATACTGTCAATATTTATCTTTTTTGCTTCTCCATTGTCCTATGTGACAAGGGTGACCTCATTTGTATTTTTTAAAAAAAAAATTTCTTCTGAAGAAGTTAATAGATTTCATTGTTCATAGTCAAGTTCGATTGGCCTGACAGTCATTCTTACACAAATAAAATTTAGTAGATTGCTTTCAACAAAATAATTCCTTTCAAATTATTTGGATAAGACACAGTGGAAACCAGGGGGCCTGGGTAACTTAGTTGGCTAAGCATCTGACTCTTGGTTTTGGCTTGGGTCATGATCCTAGGGTTGTGAGATACAGCCCTGTGTTGGGCTCTGTGCTCAGCATGGAGTCTGCTTAAGACTCTCTCCCTGTCTCCCTCTGCTCATTCCCCCTCCAAAATAAACAAATCTTTATAAAAAAAAGACAGTGGAAACCTTTAAATAAGAACAAAAATTAATAGCATGGATGTAATTTCATATAAATAAAGAATTCTGATCAATACTTCATTTGGAGGTTTTTTGGTTTGTTTGTTTGTTTTTTAATTACACTCAGGTTGCATCTGATGATCTGAGATACTTTGCTAAGTCATTTAAACTCTTAAGGAATTAAAAAACCTTTCCCAGAATTTCCTAAAAGAGATCATGAACTCTTTTGCAGATTAACTAGATTGAGGACTCTTCCTCAGCTTAAATTATGATACTTTTTAATTAAAATAATTTATATTATCAGCCTAGTCATTTCTAATAATTACACACTGTTATTAATATTTTTACAGAAGAAGTAAATGAAATTAAAAAAAATCAAATTGTTGGAAGCTACAGGGCAGTAACTCAACAAGGTCTTAAAGATACGGATTTATAAATTCAAGGTACTAACTTTCAAGAGGTGTTATTTAAGCAAAAACCCAAGTAATACAGATAAAACAATTTTGCTCATAATATCCAGATAACTGAGAAAAATGTAAGAGTCATATTCTGTTCCAGTAAGAAGGATTTTACATATGGAACAGATAAACATCTTGATGACAACCTCATGTATATTCTATAGCATATTTTAAATGCTTATAATTTAAATAAAACACAAATTCAAGCTTTCCATCTTCAAGATTATGAAGAAATTAATCTACATCTTTACTAATAGCTTTTCAAACTCTTCTTCTCTTTAGAGGTTTTCAAGGCCCTGGGGTCATAATCAAATACAAATCTTAGGAGGTCTATAATGATTCATCTGTCCAATAGCATTACACACAAGAAGTTTATTGTCTTAGCCTTTAGGGTACAAGCAGGTAAAGCAGCTCTGCCATTCACATGCCACAGTAGATAGGGAGTTGCTCGTGAGACTTGGTTAATAGTGTCCAAGATACAACTTCTTGACTAGGCATCCATCCTCTGATCTCTTGATATATCACCCAGTCAATGGTATGTAATGAATTTTTCCACAGTTTTCCGGGCATTCTAATTATATTAGTTTCTTAGAGATACCATAACAAAATACCACAGACCAGGTAGCTTAAAAAAACATAAACTTATTCTCTCACAGCTATAGAGGCTAGAAATCTGAAAACAAGTTGTTGGCAGGGTTGGTTCTTTCTAAAGGCTTAGGATCTGTTCTCTGCCTCTCTTAACTTCTGGTGATGGCTGGAAATAGCTGGTGTTCCTTGGCATGTACATACATCACTCTAATGTCTATCTCCATCTTCACATCTTCTCTTCTTATAAAGACATCAGTTATGGGTGTTACATTGGATTGGTACTGGGTTAGGGCCAACTCTAATGACCTTGTCTTAACTGAATACATCTATAAAGACCCTATTTTAATATAAGGTCACAGTCGCAGATACTAGAAGCTAGTACTTCAACATGTTTTTCTGGGAAACGCAACTGAACCCATAACAACAACCTTCAGCTTTACTTTCTGTCTGATTAAACTTCTCCCCCTCTTCCTATGCCCAATGGCACTCCTTTCTACATTTCTTCTTCCCCTCAAAGAACACTTGCATAATAGTTTAGACAAATTCAGATTTCTCTCTCTCTCTCTCTCTCTCTCTCACACACACACACACACACACACTACCAACAATAACATATGAAAGGACTAACTAACTAGACTTGGATAATAAGGATGAAAAATAAATTCTGAAAACTCCAAAAGAGAGCATCAGAATCATTAATATACAGAAAAACATGTTTGCAAAAAATAAAAATGGCAACTTGCTACTTACAAGCACTGACCCCAACCTTGAGATTAGGAATATAGCTTATTAGTCATTTAATACATAAAACATAGACTGATGAACAACTGAAAGTTGATGATATATGATAAACTACTTATGGATAGTAACTAAATTAAATATTTCATTGAACACTGTCTAGAAAACAGTATTGACCAAAGATTTTCATTTGAAGGGAAAGAAAAAATGTTTTATTCATTTTTCAGAATATTCCCTAAAACAATTTGTGTAATACATGGGAGGCTTTCTGAGATATATATTAAGTAAACAATTCATTTGACAAATATTTAGTGAATACCACTATGTGCCAGGGACTATTGTAAATGTCATGATTATAGAATGGTTAAAAAAAAAAAAAAGACTAATTTTTCCATAGAGCCTACATTCCAGCTGTGAATATTTAAGTAAAAATGGAAATTATGTGAAATGGTGTCAGAGATAAGGAAGCAAAACAAACAAATAAAAAATTATATAATGTCCATGGGGTCAGAGAATTAGAATTTTAAGGGAAAAGAGGGCATTTGAGCCACGATGTGACGAGAGATGAGGCAGTAAGCTTTATGGATATGTGGAGGAAGTTTAAATATCTTGAAAATAAATGTACCAGAATATCTGAGGATCATTGAAGAAGGCTACATGGATTGGGCAGAATGAGTAAGAGAGTAAAGGAGATAAAATATAGGATTATGCTTTATACTTTGTGTAAATTAGGAAACCAAGAGAGGTATGAGCACAGAAGTGAAGATTTCGTTTTATAGGACAGCAGGGTTACTCTGGATACTCTGGTGAAAATAAACCTTAGCAGGAGGAACAGAAATATTGTGATCTCTTAGGAGGCTATTGAAGTACTTCAGATAAGAGATATTATGGTAGGTTAGACCAGGTATAGCATTAGAAGTGATAAAGAGGGTGTATGTCTTTTAATATAAGTAAGAAGAGACAAAGGAATTTGTGGAAAGATTAGATTTATGACATGAGAAAAAGAGAAGTTAAAGAAAACTTTAAGGTTTTTAGCTTAAGCAACTTAAAGGATGTGGATGACATTATATGGAATTAAAGGTTGTGAAAGGAATAGGCTTATAAGGGAAACATGTAGTACAGTTTTAAACATGCTAAGTTTGATATGCCAATTTTACTTCCAAGTGAATGTGTCAAGCAGTTGGAAGTAAATGTGTAGCTCAAGAGGTCTGGGATGTAGATATAAATATGCTAGTTGTCAGTATGGACAGATAATTAAAGTCATGATGCTAAAAGAGATAGATATTCCAGAAATTGCATGTAGAAAGCAAAGAGAAGTGTTTCAAGACTGAGCCCTTTATCATAAAGGATGGAATCTTAGGAGACTAAAAAAATGAAGAAAAACCTGCAAAGGATGCTGAAAATTAGCACGTGGTATGAAAGGACCAAAAACATAATGGTATTGATCTAGAAGCAAAGTAAGGAAAGTCCTTGAAAGTGCAGGAAAACGGTGATCAGAAGTGTCGAATGTTGGTTATAAATAACGAAAGATGAGATCTAAAAACTGACTATTGCATTAAGTGATTTTTAGGTCAAATTTTGATAGCAGTTTCTGTGTAGTAATACAATCAGAATGGGAGGATGGATAAATCCAGACAACATTTTCAAGGAGTTTTGTCACAAAGGATACTGTATCAGGTAAACGAGATTGACAGCAGTAAAAGTAAAGGGTCTACATTTTACTTTACTTCAATCTTACAAGTTAGCCTGCTACTTTCATGAATGCCAGTAGAAGACCCCAACAGTACTGGGTCAGAAATGAAAGACAGTTTATTATTCAACACAACAGCAGTAGCTATAGCTTCATCATTTTTATGTCTGTCCTCTGAGCCCTAATTCCCACATGCAGGGGCTTGAGTTACAGAAGAAGCCTGAATTTAAGGAACCTGAGTCTTCCATAAAAGGATATAGGAAAGTTTTCCCTTCACTCTGATAGGAGACACAATCTGTATTGCCCAAATCTGCTTCCCATATAAACATTCTTATAAAAATAATAGTCTGTGCTTGAGTTTGCACGATGGGTACAAATTGATAG
The DNA here is from genome assembly GCF_011764305.1 of Mustela putorius furo. NCBI lineage: Eukaryota > Metazoa > Chordata > Mammalia > Carnivora > Mustelidae > Mustela > Mustela putorius. The sequence goes on from NW_025421397.1 coordinate 6,993,064, forward strand.
ACTCATAGGAAACGGTCTCCCAACAATTAGTAGAGGATTTGCCTTAATAAAAATATTTACTTTATCTTTGTTATGTTGAAAGAAATAATTCAATATGAAGGGAAAAATTTATGATACAGGGAAAAAAGTACATTTTTAGAGTGATATAATTGAGGAGAGATGCAAGTACATGAAACATAATGTACAACTGTATGATCTGGCCCTCAGATACCTCTATCAAGAGATCATCCATGGTAATAGTAAGGAAGGCAGAGCACATATATGCATACATTGGTAGTGGAATGTAGGGATACCTCTGAGATAATATAGATTCACTTCCAGACCATGGCAATGAAGCGAGTTATATGAAGTTTTTGGTCTCCCAGTATATATAAAAGTTATGTTTACACTGTATTGTAGTCTATTAAGTGTGCTGTAGCTTTATGGTCTGGAAAAAAATGTACCATGCCTTAATTAAAATATACTTGATTGCTAAAGAATGCTAACCATCATTTGAGCTTTCAGCAAATCACACTCAGTTTGCTAGTAGAGCATTTTGCCTCAGTGTTAATCATTGCTGACTGATCTGGGTGATGGTTACTGAAGGTGGTTGTGGCAATTTTTTAAAATACAGCAACAATGAAGTTTGCTGCATCAGTTCACTATTTCATGAATGATTTCTTCGTAGCATTCTATGCTGATTGATAGCATTTTGCCCATAGTAGAATTTCTTTCCAAAATGAGGTCAGTCCTTTCAAACCCTGCCACTGCTTTATCAACCAAGTTTATGTAACATTCTAAATCCTATGTTATCATAACAACATTCTTCACAGCGTCTTCAACAGGAGTGGATTCCATTTCAAGGGGGATATGCACCCCAAAGTTTATGGCACCAATGTCAACAATAGCCAAAATATGGAAAGAGCTCAGATGTTCATTGACAGATGAATGGATAATAAATATGTAGTATATATATGCTTTGGAATATTACTCAGCCATCAAAAAAATTAAATCTTGCCATTTCAATGACGTGGATAGTACTAGAGGGTATTATGCAAAATAAGCCAGTCAGAGAAAGATAAATACCATATGATTTCATTCATATGTGGAACTTAAGAAACAAAACAGTGAACATAGAGAAAGGGAAGGAAAAATTAAGTAAGATGAAAACAGAGAGAAAGGCAAAGGAGACTCCTAAGTAAAGGAAAAAAACAGGGTTGCTGGAGGGGGGTGGGTGGGGGATGGGGTAACTGGGTGATGGACATTAAGGACACCTGATGTAATGAGCACTGGGTATTATATGCAACTTATGAATCATTAAATTCAACCCCTGAAACTAATAATACAGTATATCTTAACTAAATTGAATTTAAATGGAAAAAATTTTTTAAAAAGAAACCAATTTCTTTGCTCATCCATTAGAAGAAAATCTTCAGCTATTAAAGTTTTATTAAGGGATGGCAGCAATTCAGACACATTTCAGGCTCTACCTCTAATTTTAATTCTCTTGCTAATTCTACTACATCTGCAGTTACTTCCTCCACTAAAGTCTTCAACTCTTCAAAGTCATCCATGAGGGTTGGAATTAACTACTTTCAAACTTCTGTTAATGTTGATATTCTGACATCTTCTCATGAATCACAGAAGTTCTAAGTGGCATCTAGAATGGTGACTCCTTTCCAGAAGGTATTTAATTTACTTTTCCCAGATCCTTCAAAGAAATAACTACTTACGGCAGCTATAGCTTTATGAAATGTATTTCTTAAGTAATATGACTTGAAAGTAAAAAGTAGTATCTGTGATCCATGGGCTTCAGAATGGATATTATGTTAGTAGAAATGGAAACAACATTAATTTCTTTGTGCATCTCCATCAGAGTTCTTAGTTGACCACATGCATTGTCAATGAATAGTAATGTTTTGATAGCCGTATTGTTTCTGAGTGCTAGGTCTCAAAGAAGGCTTAAAATAATCAGTAAACCATGTTATAAACAGATGTGATGTCTTATAGGTTTTGTTGTTCCATTTATAGGCAGTATAGATTTAGCATCATTCTTAAGGGCCCTCAGATTTTTTTTTTTTTTTGAGTGATAAACAAGCATAGGCTCCAACTTAAAGTCACCAGCTACATTAGTCACTAGCAAGAGACTCAGCCTGTCCTTTAACGCTTTGAAGAAGGCATTGACTTCTCTTTCCTAGCTATGAAAGTCCTAGATGGCATCTCCTTCTCTTTCTTCCTCTCAAACTTTTGTTCATTTATTTGAGAGAGAGAAAGAGAGAACACAAAGGGAGAGTGAGAGGGAAAAGCTAACTCCCGCTGAACAGAGAGCCCGATGTGGGAATTGATCCCAGGATCACTTCCTTTTTTTTTTTTTTTTCTTCAAAAAATGTACTTTAATTCCAAGAGCTTAATCTAGAATGAACACTATCATTTTCTATTTCTATTTGTGAAGTAAAGCAGTGAAAGAAACAACTTACTAAAATAAACAACATAGATTTTTACATTTCTTTTACAAATATCCAAGTTTCCTTATTTGCATTTATCCTATACATAATACCACCTTAGATTTAAGAGTCCTAACAGGATTAAAACATGTTATTTTAAAACACATTTTTGCATATTTTAAAAGACATTTCAGGTCAGATCATGACCTGAATTGAAGGTGGACACTTAACTGACTGAGTCACCCAGGTGTCCAGCATCTTCTTCTAATAGAAGGTTGTTTCTTCTATATTGGAAATCTGTTGTTTAGTGTAGCCACCTTCATTAATGACCATAGCTGGATCTTTTGGGTAATTTGCTACAAGTTCTGTATCAGTGGTTGCCATTTCACTTTGCACTTTTAGGTTACAGAGACAGCTTCTTTCCTTAAAACCCATAAACCAAACTCCAGTAGTTTCAAACTTCTATTCTGCAATTTCCTCACCTCCCTGAGTCTTCACAGAATTGAAGACGTTAGGGTCTTATTCTGGATGAGGCTTTGGCTTAAGAGAATGTTATGTTATGCTTTGATCTTCTATTCAGACCACTAAAATTTTCTCCACATCACCAATGAGGCTGTTTTACTTCTTATTGTTTGTGTGTTCACTGGAGTATCACTTTTAATTTCCTTCAATAACTTTTCCTTCACATTCACAACTTGGTTAACTATTTGGCATAAGAGGCTTAGCTTTTGGCATCTCTCGGCTTTTGACTAAGTTTAAACATTTACAGATTTTGATTTAAAGTGAGAGACATGTGATTCTTCCTTTCACTTAAACATTTAGAGGTCACTTAGGGTTATTAATTTGCATAATTATAATATGGTGTTATAGGGATCCTTAAGGAGAAGGAGAAAACTGGGAATGGCAGGCTGGTGGGGCAGTCAGAATACACAAAATATTTATCAGTTAATTGCCATCTTACATATTTCATGATGCCCCTTAACAAATACAATAGATCACTGATTACAAGTCACCATAATAAATATAACAATAATAAAAAAGTTTGAAATATTCTAAGAATTATCAAAATATGACAGACCCATGAAGTGAGCAAATGGTTTTGGAAAAATGGTGCTGATAGACTTACTCAACACAGGGTTGTAAAAAGCCTTTAATTTGTAAAAAAATGTAATCTTCTGTAAAGCACATTAAAGTGAAGCACAATAAAATGAGGTGTGCCTGTATAAGTCATACTGGGAGTTTGTGGAAGTTGTCTTCTGATTGTTCCCATTTTCTTAGTGAAATAGAAATTAAGGTAAACAGCTAAGAATGAGGTTTGAATATAATGCATAAGACGTTTTAGAAAGAGAAAAATATATGAAAAGGTTATTCAGAAAATGTAGAGATAAAATCTCAAAGAACCTAGAAGCAATTACAGCAGATACGGTTATTGCTGACATTGTTACTGTGCTGACAGATACCTTCTATTTGCCTCCCTGCACCTTATGCATCTCCAGCGGGCTCTCTCCTTATATAGAATTTATCCTTTTCTTTAGGTTTTGCATTGTATTCAGACAATGAGAAATCACTGAAAGAGATCAGGGACCCCTTTGGTTTGCTGGGTCTCTTAAGTGGAAATCACTACTCCTCTTAAGACAGAGTTTTCTTCATTTGGTTTCTATTAACCTTTCCCTGAGCTTGACCTTTCAAGCTTAGGCTTGGTAAAATGTTTGCTACCACTAGTGTTAGACTACAGCACTGTCCCTTATGGTTACCATCTTCACTATAGACATCTTTGAATCAGTTCCTCTGCTTGAAAAAATAATGATTTAAAGTATCCTTATATGAGTGTATGATCTCTTTCCTGTTGGAACCTGAATAATAAGACTAAAGATATTATTCTTTTGACATTTTTTCACTAAGTGAACTTATAGAGACTCTTTGAAGTTGGGATGAGTCCAGTTATACTAGAGTTAGTGAACTAAGTGTCTAAATCAGGTTAATCTGTCATGCTGTCTGATAATGAGTTCATTCTCTCTGGTTGCCCTGTATAGTCTAACATGTTTAATATCCTCCAGAAACAACTACTCCTTCAAATTTTTTATAGGACTTGTGTTAGTGCCAGCATGAAAGCTAAATTCCACTAAGAAATTTGGTAGTTTTACCAACTGCATTCCCGTCCTATCTAATCCATAAAGACATTCTTTGACTTGAACAAAAACATATTTATTTCCCTCATATTTCCCAATAACGTATCTTTTTTTCTTAAAACTTTCTTTCACCATGTAGCAAGATTTTATCACATTTAATTTTTGCCATCTATTCTTTTAAGCCTCATCTTTTCATCCTTCCTAACTGATTTAACTTCCAGCTTATTCTCTATTTTTCTTGACCATCCTTTAAAATTCTTACTTGAAGTCATGTGAGACAAGTTAGAATATCTTGGATTTGTATTCTAGACCTAGCTTTTGTTATGTTTGTTTATTAGTTTATTATTTAAGTTCTCTGTTACCTTCATTAATAATAATACTTTTCTCAAAGTAGTTTTATAAAGATTAAATATGCCAATCTATGTAAAGGGAACATTACCAAATAAGAATTCAATACATGTTACCTGCTCTTTCTTTTCTACCTGCCCTTCATTTCATGATTATCTATGCAGCTAAATATCTAATATTAACACAATTTAATAATAGTATTTGTTACATTTAGCATATTTTTACAAGTGCCATAAATGTATCACTAAGACTTTAGTAAATCTGAAAAGGAGTCATGTTTATAATTAAAATTCCATATCTATATTTTGGTACTACAACATAAATCCCATGTGTACTAGTGAGAGAAGAATATGGGGATAGTCTTATAACTAAGTAACCATCTGAGAATGGTGGATATGCTACCTTAAAAGTGAAACACAGTGCTAAATAAAAAGAAGAAAAATTCTTTTTGCTGAGGAGGGAAAAAAACCCCACTGTCAAATGTATGATAAAAATCTGAGTTTAAATTTTAGAAAGAAAACTTTGTTTTGACAAGCATATGTATAAAAAATAAACCAACAAGAAAAAGTTGTCTTTTTTGTCTACCAATAGTTTTATTTATTTATTTTTTTCTTCCCTTCCATGGTTCCTTTTTACTACTGTGCTGCGTGAGCTCATCCCACTGGACAAACACCAGCTGAGCATTTTCTGAAATAACATAGAAATGTAAAGTTTGACTTAAAAAAAGCACTGGATTTGATTTTGTACACGGAAAAAACTTCCTAAAGTAGTCTTCATACTTCAAAATGAATAATTCCATGTATTACTACAACACAGTAAGATGTTCCCAAGCATAAGAATGACTTACTGGAATATACATATAAATTTTAGTTGAATGCTGAAATGGTAAGAATTAAGATGTAGGCATTGCTTTTCCTCAGCAATGGCTCCAAAGTATAAGCTTTTGTTATTTTAAGACTCACTAAAAGAATGAAATATTTATATTCTACAAATAAAATGATGATAATATTTTTTTGTTCATGCTCATTCATATTTACCTGGGCTTAAGAAAGCATTTGTAAAACTCCATTGAAAGTATTTAATTCATATAATGTTAATGGTTTATTATTATTATTGTAGTTCTATTCTAAGAGATAAGAGACAAGTTATCAATAATTGGAAAAGATGTAGGAAAAATGCACATTAGGTCACAGTAAGGGTTTTTTGGGTTTTTTTGTTTGTTTTTGGTAACTATCATCTAGGGATAATAATCCAAGAATACTCATAAAATAGATACAAACACATAGCAAATATAAAAATAATTTTATAATAATTTAGTTTTATTCTCTATTTTCCTAAAAGAATAAATTTATATATTTACTTAAAATTAAGCATTTAATACTTTCTACGATGCTCATTTTATCACATCACAATGTAATGCCAAACCCATGATCCTGATTTACTATTATCAGTCAAAATTATTTGTGAATTTGTACAGTGTGAAAGGCATTAGTTTTCCCTGTGTATGCTTTTTTTCTCCAAGTAGACATTCTTTGATGTCTAAATTTTTCAAGGAAAGTTTAAATAATATTATTTATGTTTAAATAATAGCCAATTAAGCATTAAATACTAAACTCTCTAAAAAACCTTAAAAATGTGTGACATTCTTTTGCTCCCATTTAGCTGTGTGATGATATACTTGTCACTCAGTTACCTGAGTTTTAGTTAATTCATTTATAAAGTGAGGAAAAATATTTAGATTACTTCTAAAGTTGATTTCAATTTAAAAAGTTCAAAGAACAGAAAAAGAGAAAGTTAAATTGTTTTGTACTTTATAGTTTGCAAAATGTAACACATTTTCATTTTTATTTTTTAAAATTATTTATTTTAGAGAGAGAGTGTATGTGTGAACAGGATGAGAGGCAGAGGGAGAGATTCAAGCAGACTCCTTGCTGAATGTGGTGCCCACGCAGGGCCTGATCCTAGGACCCTGAGATTATGACCTGAACCTAAATCAAGAGCTCCCTGCCTGACTGAGTCACATGGGTGCTCCTGAAATAGATTTTCAAAGAGGAATTTTCTATTTTGTTAAATTTAGCTTAAAAAAAAAAAGTCTGATTTCTGATTAAGCGCAGTAAATTAAAAACATCTACTATGGCACCTCGGTGGCTCAGCTGGCTAGGAATATGACTCTTGGTTTTGGCTCAGGTTATGATCCCATGGGTACTGAGATTAAACCCCAGCTAGGGCTCTTTACTCCATGGGGAGTCAGCTTGAAGATTCTATCCCTCTTCTCCTTTCCTAAACTCACACACAGGATGTGCTCTCTAAAATAAATAAATAAATCTTAAAAACAACAACAACAACAACCCAAAAACCATCTACCTGGGATTGAAAGCAGAACAATTTATTGAAAGTCTTTATAAGAAACAATAGGTTTCAGAATTATTTTCCACTACCTTTTCTCTATAGCCAGAATACTACCTTTGGCAGTTGCCAATAGGAAACAAGAGTTATTTCTCAAGAGACAAACAGAAAACCTCTGATATGCTGAACCTCAAGTCACCACAAGGATTATAAGAAAGTATACAAAGTCAACAATGAGGAGTCTGCTTTCACAACTTGCTCCCCTTAGAGCTGGTGTTATTGGTGAGGGGCTTGAGTAGCCACACTGGGCCCACACTCAGAAAGATCCCATGGTGTTTTAATGTTTCACTTCTGCTTTATTTAAACTCTTAATAATTTTTTAACAAGGGGTCACTGAAATTATGTAGCTGAGTCTTGTTCACCTGTTTGCCACCACATCATGGTAGCCCAATTCACAAGCTCTGCAAGAGACTGCAGAAAACATCTCTGGGGAAAATTATCTTGCTGGAGAGAAAAAATTCTCATGTTACTAAATCTGAGGGTTAGCCTTGAAATGGTCAGGACATTGCCCAGCCAGCCTATACATTAAGCAAGGCACACACATTAAACAAGTCCTTCTACTACCATACATACATAGCTTCAAATAGTATGGTAGTGTCTCACTCTCACATATGAACAAGGAGCCAACAATTACCCAATATTGAAGAAAAATCTAAAACATGGAAGAGAGTTCCGAAGACACACAAAACAAAAGCAAAAACAAAAAACAAAAGAAGAAGAAAAGAAGAAGGAACACTTAGATAATAGCAAAATTCAGGGAGCATAATTTTTTTTAAAGATTTTATTTATTTGGGTGCCTGGGTGGCTCAATGGGTTAAGCCGCTGCCTTCAGCTCAGGTCATGATCTCAGGGTCCTGGGATCCAGTCCCGCATCGGGCTCTCTGCTCAGCGGGGAGCCTGCTTCCTCCTCTCTCTCTCTCTGCCTGCTTCTCTGCCTACTTGTGATCTCTTTCTGTCAAAGAAATAAAATCTTTAAAAAAAAAAATAACAAAAAAAAAGATTTTATTTATTTATTTGACACAGAGAGAGATCACAAGTAGGCAGAGAGGCAGGCAGAGAGAGGAGGGAAGCAGGCTCCCCGCTGAGCAGAGAGCCTGATGCAGGGCTCGATCCCAGGACCCTGAGATCATGACCTGAGCCGAAGGCAGAGGCTTTAACACACTGAGTGACCCAGGCACCCCTGCATATTTTTAAATATATATAAAAAATGAATATTTCATCTATGAACTAAATCATACATTGTTATTTTAAAATCATAATAAAAAACATTCTGAGAGAAAATATAAGATCTTGGAAACATGATAGCAGACATTTAAAAATCACAGTAGATATTAGAATGCATAACTGATCATATCTGCCCAATAGCAGAACTTTAAAAAACACACATATAAATAACAAAATAGATTAGATTAAGAAATATTAGTCATATAAAGGGAACAATATCTGAATAACAATGTAAAAACAAAAAACAAAAACAAAAGAACAACAATAAAAAAAAAAACAGAAAAATTGAAAAGAAAAAAATTCCCAAGAAAAATGTCTCAGAAGTGAAATAGAAAATTTTCCTGATAAATAAACTTCAGTGAGCATATATAAAGTTAAGTATATGGATATGGAGTTAAAAATATATAAAATTAAAAAAAATACTTCATTAGAAGATATCAGGTAAAATTTTAAAATTTAATGATTAGTAAAATATCCTAAAGGAGCTAGTAGAGGAAAGAAAGAATATCAAGAATCAAACAATCTTAAAATTTCTTAAGAACAAAAATAGAAAATGAAGGAAAATAAGAAAAATATTTGAATATTCTGAGGGAAGTGATTTTTTGTACAAAGGGAAAATATCAAGCAAGGAAATAGCAAGCAATGGATTGAATTAATCATAGTATACAGAACAAAAATATTAGTAAATGAAAAGTATAAACCATGAAAAATAAACTAAGTACAAAAACTGAAATAAAATCCTGATATATGAATTTTCTACGTTCTTGCAATTAGCAGGTGAGCTATGAATTAAAATTGTAAATCATAATAATATGAAAACTAAATATATTGATTGTGCTACATTATGTAACCTAATTATAATGAGAGTATAACGGAGGGAAAACGTGATTTGGAGTTGGAGATAAGACACTTTATTTGATTTTAACCTTTGAATGTAGAAATGTCTACATCAGACATAAGCAATAGACAACAAAAAACATCTAAAACAAACAAACAAAAAGCGAGAAAGATGGAAGGCAGGTAGGGGGAAGGATGAAATGAATGACGAAAGGAGAACCCGTTCTTTAGAAGTATAGATAACTACCTAAAAACAGCAGTATCTGTGATTGATTCTGATGGGTGATGAGACAGGATTAGAGAAAACTGTCCTGATTTGTTTTTGTTTTGTTTTTGAATTAGTCTTCGAGAAATATTTTTACACTGTATATAAATATAAATTTGGGAAAAATGAAAAATTATATTACTATTTGATTTATTTCTCATCTGCTGTCTGTTTAAATTCCACATAAAATTAAACATTTTTTCTGATGTAATTTTATATGACATTTATATTTATCACTTTAACACAGTATCAACACTGCTATTCAATGGTCTTGAATTTTCAAATACTTGTGAAACCACTACACATACACATATAGGTACATAAAAACTCAAATCATCTAAATATACTCTTATGCAAAGAATTTACAAGATAGAAATATAAAACACTTGCTTAACTACTCTGCGTACTCAATTATAAGGTAAGAGCTTGACTTTCTTCATTTCATAGACTGAAATCTGAGTTCATAATTGAGGCAAGGCCACTATTACCACATTAAACTCAAATAACAAGCAGGTTATATTTAATGAATTGATACATTAAGTATTTCAAAGAATACCTGAAATTTCCCTTAAAACATGCCAGTGTCCCACAATGGACTCAAAATTAACAATAACAATACAGAAGAGAGAAGATGGCTGCAGAATAAGGAGGACCTTAGACTTTCTCCTAGTTGAACACAACTAGGTAACTAGCAAATAATCCTAAACACCACAGAAAGCAACCTGAAGACTGACAGAACAAAATCTACAGCTAAAGGGAAAGAAAAGGCCACAGGAAGAAGGTAGGAAATATGGAGATGTAGTCTAGGGGAGAAATGTATCCTGGGTGCTAAAGAGGGGAGGGAGCTGTGGTCCTGGAGAAGGGAGCAAGAGAGTCACACACAGGGAAAGGGACAAGGAGAATGTTTCCTTAAAGCTTTTGGTTTGAAAACAAGATGGTTTGCATTTTCTACGTTCTTGCAATTAGCAGAGCTTAAAGGTCAATGGGCTTTGGTGGAATGGAACCCCAAAGGCACTGTGCTGCTCCTGGAGAGAAGGCAGGCAAATAACCCAGGGGCAGACAGCATGGAAATAGCAATCTAAACAGCATCTGGGACACAGAAGGGAGATAATTCACTTTTCTCAGAGTGTTTCCTGGGAGGCAGTGTTCACAAAAACACCTTTCTGAGAAAAAAGAAGTTGACCTGCGTCATTTCCCTCCTCTGACCCGCAGCATAATACATGCACAACCATCTGTGAGAAGCAGTACAGTGCCAACACTGGTGGCCTACCTTGCATACATTAAGCCCCAGCATCTTGTACTCTGGTGAGGCTGCCCTTCTCAGTCACACTTGCCTCAGTCCTAGTGCAGTGAGCCCCTACCCAGAAGACCAGCATAAATCCTTCACCATCACGTCTCACAACCAAAGAGTTCTGCAGGGCCTCAGTTCTTGTGAAAGTTGTGTCAGGTCTCATTTCACAGGTGAACCAGAGCACAGCTAGTTAAAAAGCCATATTCAGGCTGGGACCTAAACACTGCCCACAAAAGGTAAGGGGAACCTCTACAGATGACTGGCCTAAAAGACAGAGCAGTGAAAACACAAAAACAGAGTGCACACAGCACACATCAGAGATATTCCCTGAAGCACCAGGCCCTGGGAACCACATGACCTCTTCTTCATAAGGCCATTACTTTCAAGATCAGGAAAAATAGCTGACTTTTCTAACACACAAAAGAAGGTAGAGACTTATAAAAAATATGAAGACAGAGAAATTTATCCCAAATCTCTATCCCATGGATAGAGATCTAGTGAAACAGATCTGCCTGATGGAGAATTTAAAGCAACAATCATAAGGATACTCACTGGCCTTGAGAAAAGAATAGGAAACATAGGGTTACCCATACCACAGAGATAAAAGAGTTAAAAAATAATCAGTCAAAGATGAAAAGTACAATAAATAAGATTAGAAAAGGCTTGATGCAATTAACAGCACACCAGAAGAAGTAAAGGAACAAATTAATGACATAGTAGTTACAGTAGTGGAAAACAATGAAGTTGAACAGAAGAGAAAAAGAATTATGCAACATGAGAACAGATATAGAGAACTCAGTGACTCCATCAAAACTAAAAACATTTGTATTATAGGAGACCCAGAAAAAGAAGAGAAAGGGGACAAATTTACTTGAAGAAATAACAGTACAAAACTTCTGGGAAAGGAAATAGACATCCAGATCCAGGAGGCATGGAGAACTCCCATCAAAATCAACAAAATCAGGTCAACAGCAAGACATGCTGTAATTAAATTTCCAAATATAGTGATAAAGAGCAAATCTTAGAAGCAGCAAGACAAAAGAAGTCCTTAACATACAAGGCAAAACCTATAAGATTAGCTGAAGATTTCTCAACAGAAACTTGGCAAGCCAGAAGAGAGTGCTGAATGGGAGAAATCTGCAGTCAAAGATACTTAATTAATTAAAGCTATCATTCAGAATAGAAGGAGAGATAAAGAGTTTACCCAGCAAACAAAACTGAAGGACTTCATGACCATGAAATCACCCCTGCAAGAATATTAAAGGGGACTCTTTGGGTGCAAAGGAGAACAAGAGTGGCAAAGATAAGAAAGGATCAGAGAAAATCTCCGGAAACAGTGAAACAGCAACTCCTTAAAAGGCAATAAATACACATCTATCAATAATTATGTTGAATGTAAGTGGACTAAACACTCCAATCAACAAGATATCAGAATGGATAAAAAAAAGCAAGACCAATCTATATGTTGCCTGCAAGAGATTTGTATTAGACCTAAAGACACCTGTAGATTAAAAGTGAGGGGATGGAGAAACATTTATCATGAAAATGGATGTAAAAAGAAAGTCATAGTAACAATATTTGTGTCAGACAAACTACACTTTAAAAAAAGACTGTAATAAAAGTCAAAGGAGGACACTATATGATCATAGAGTGGACAATCTAACAAGAAGATCAAACAATTGTAAATACTTATGCACCCAACAAGGGAGAACCCAAATATAGTAAACAATAAGAAACTTAAGGGTGTAACTGATAATAATACAGTAATAGTAGGGGAGTTTAACACCCCACTTACAACAATGGACAGATCACCTAAACAGAAAATTGACAAGGAAACAAGTGGCTTTGAATGATACACTGGACCAGATGGACTTAATTGATATATTCAGACCATTTCATCCTAAAGCAGTGAATACACATTTGTTTTGAATACATTCTCCAGAAAAAAATCACATACTAGGGCACAAATCAGGCCTTGACAAAAAGACCGAGATCATGCCAAGCATATTTTCCAATCATAACACTATGAAACTTAAAGTCAATTGTAAGAAAAAATTTGGAAAGACCACAAATACATGGGGGCTACAAAACACCCTACTAAAGAATGAATGGATCAACTAGGAAATTAAAGAAGAAATTAAAAAAAAAAAAACACATGGAAAGAAATGAAAAACGTTTGGGATGGAGCAGAAGTGTTCAAAAGAGGGAATTATATGGTAATATAGACATACCTCAAGAAGCAAGAAAAATCTTAAATACAAAAACTAAACTTATACCTAACAAAGCTAGAAAACAACAAGAACAACAACAACAACAACAAATGAAGCTTAAAGCCAGCAAAAGGAAGGAAATAATAAATATCAGAACAGAAATAAATGATACAGAAACAAATAAATAAAGAAAGAACAATAGAACAGACCAATGAAACCAGGAGCTGGTTCTTTCAAAGAAATGGTAAAACTGATAAACTCCTAGCCGGACTTATCAAAAAGAAAAGGAAAAGGGCCAAATAAAGAAAATCACAAATGTGAGAGGAGAGATCACAACCAACACCACAAAAATACAAACATTTATATGAAATATTATGAAAAATTATATGCCAACAAATTGGGTGATCTGGAAGAAAGAGATAAATTTCTAGAAACTACAAACTACCAAAATAGGAAAGAAATCATAAACTTGAGCAGGCTGATAATCAGTAAAGAAATTGATCAGCTAATAAAACATCTCACAGTAAACAAAAGCCCAGGGCCAGATGGCTTCCTAAAGGAATCTTACCAAACCTGTAAAGAAGAGTTGATACTTATTCTCAAACTATTTCCAAAAAATAGAAAAGGAATGAAAACTTCCAAGTTCATTCTGAGGACAACATTACCCTGATACCAAAAGCAGATAAACACCACTAAAAAAGAGAACTACAAACCAATATCCCCGATGAACACAGATTCAAGATTTCTCAATAAAATACTAGCAAACCAAATCCAATAATACATTAAAAAAATAATTCCCCATAATCAAGTGGGATTTATTCCATGGTTGCAAGGTTGGCTCAATATTTGTGAATCAATCAACATGATAAACCAAATTAATAAAAGAAAGTTTAAGAGCCATATGATCCTTTCAATAGATGCAGAAAAAAACATTCAACAAAGTAGAACATGAATTCATGATAAAAACCTTCAATAAAGTAGGATTAAAGGGAACATACCAGTTTGGGAGAAGGGGGTGGGATTATGGACATTGGGGAGGGTATGTGCTTTGGTGAGTGCTGTGAAGTGTGTAAACCTGGTGATTCACAGACCTGTACCCCTGGGGATAAAAATATATGTTTATAAAAAATAAAAATTAAAAAAAAAAGAGGAACATACCACAACATTATGAAGGCCATACATGAAAATCCCACAGCTAATATCATCCTAAATGGGGAAAAAAAATCCAAGAGTTTTTTCTCTATTGTCAGGAAAAAGACAAGGATGTCCACTCACCACTATTATTTAATATAGTACTGGAAGTCCTAGTCACTGAAATCAAAGAAGAGGGAGGAATAAAGGACATTCAAATTGGTAATTAGAAGTTAAACTCTAGGGGCGCCTGGGTGGCTCAGTGGGTTGGGCCACTGCCTTCGGCTCGGGTCGTGATCCCGGGGTCCTGGGATCGAGTCCCGCATCGGGCTCTCTGCTCAGCGGGGAGCCTGCTTCCCTCTCTCTCTCTCTGCCTGCCTCTCTGTCTACTTGTGGTCTCTGTCTGTCAAATAAACAAGTAAAATCTTTAAAAAAAAAAAAAAAAAGAAGTTAAACTCTAACTATTTGCAAATGATATGATACTATATACATAAAACCCTAGAGACTTCACCAAAAAACAACTAGAACTGATAAATGAATTTAGTAAACTTGCAGGATATAAAATGAACATACAGAAATAACCTTTCTATACATAAGAAAATATACAGAAAACCCTTTCTATACACCAATAATGAAGCAACAGAAGAGAAATGAAGGAAAAAATCCAATTTGCACTTGCAACAAAAAGAAAAAGATACCTAGGAATAAACCTAACTAAAGAGGAAAAAGACCTGTATTCTAAAAACTGTAACGCTGGTGAAAGCCACTGAAGATGACACAAAGAAATGGAAAGATGTTCCATGCTTATAAATTGGAAAATAAAAATTGTTCAAATGTTAGTACTACTTAAAGCAAGATTTAATGCATTACAGATTAACGCAATCCTTACCAAAATATCAATGGTATTTTTCACAGAACTAGAACAAACAATCTTAATATTTATATGGAACCACTAAAGACCCAAGATAGCCAAAGTAACATTGAAAAAGCAAAGCAAAGCTGGAGGAATCATAATTCCAGACTTCCAGTTATATTAGAAAGCTGTAGTAATCAAACCAGTATGGTACTGGCAAAAAAATTGATGCATATACCAAAAGAAATTATAGAAATCCAGAAATGAACCCACAACTAAATGCTCAATTTATCATTTACAAAGTAGGAAAAAATATCCAGTGGGGAAAAAGTCTCTTGAACAAATTTTAATGGTATTGGAGAAACTGAGCAGCAACATGGAAAAGAATGAAACTGGACCATTTTTTTACATCATACACAAAAATAAATTCAAAATGGATTAAAGACCTAAATGTGAGACAGGAAACCATTAGAGTCCTAGGAGAGAACACAGTCAGTAACCTCTTGGACATCGGCAATAGCCAGTTCTTGTTAGATATATTTACCGAGGCAAGGGAAGCAAAAGCAAAAATAAACTAATGGGACTTCATCAAAATAAAAACTTCTGTACAGTGAAGGAAAAAGTCAACAAAAGGCAGTTTTTGGAATAGGAGAAGGTATTTGTAAATAACATATATAATAAAGGGTTTGTATTCAAAATATATAAAGAAATCATAAAACTCAACACCCCCAAAACAAATAATCCAGTTAAAAAAATGAAGAGAAGGTATGAGTAGACATTTTTCTAAAGAAGATATCCAGATAGCCTATAGACACATGGAAACACTCTTGACAGCATTCATCATCAGGGAAATACAAATCAAAACTATAAGGAGATATTACCTCATACCTGCCTGAAAGGCAAAAATCTGCAACACAAGAAACAACAGGTACTGGAGAGGATGTGGAGAAAAGGGAACATTCTTACACTGTTGGTAGGAATGCAAACTGGTGCAGCCACTCTGGAAAACAATATGGAGGTTCCTCAAAAAAGTTAAAAAGAGAACTAGCCTATGATTCAGCAATCGCACTACCAGATATTTATCCAAAGGATACAAAAATGCAATTTCAAAGGGGCACATGCACCCCGATTTTTATAGCAGCATTATATACAATAGCAAAACCATGGAAACAGGCTAACTGTGCATCAACTGATGAACAAATAAAGGGAAATATATATATATATATATATATACACCTATCAAACTGCACTATATATATATATATATATATATATATATATACACACACACACACACACATACATACACACAACACACACACACACAGGAATATTACTCAGCCATAAAAAAGAAATCTTGCCATTTGGGGTGACACGGATAGAGGTAGAGAGTACTATGCTAAGCAAAATAAACCAGTCAGAGAAAGACAAATACCTTATGATTTCACTCATATGTTAAGAAACTCAAAGTTAAGAAACAAAACAAAAAAGCCCAGGGGGAAAAAGAGAGAGAGAGAGCTCAGGGCAAAAAAAGAAACAGACTCTTAGCTATAGAGAACAAATTGATGACTACCAGAATGGAGGTGGGTGGGGACATTGGTTAAACAGGTGATGGGGATTAAGGAGTGCATTTTTTTGTAATGAGCACTGGTTATTGTATGGAAGTGCTGAATCACTCTATTGTACACCTAAAACTCATGTTAAAATGTTAACTAACTGAAATTTAAATAAAGACCTAAAAAATGAAACAAAACAAAAAACAAAATTAACAATACAGAAATAAACCAATAGAATTATTTTGACTAAGCTAATTTGATTCAAGGAATGATTGGCTGGTTTACTATGTTATTTATAGGTAGACTGTCAGTTACAAAATCAATTTAAGAAGTCTTATGTTAAATATAGAAAAAAATAAGCAAGAAAACAAGAAAGAAAGAGAAGACAAGGGCAAAGGGTCAGGAACTGAGCAAACAGGGCATAGAAGCAGCCTACAGTGTAAGTAAACTTTCACTGTCTAGTAGCCCTAAGTAAAGCAAGCTATCAGGAGAAATACAACCTTCCATTTATAGGCTTCTTAGGTGATCTGCAGTAGACACATTAGCATAGTGGTGCAGTGAGCCTTCAAATCAATCATATTCTTGATAACAGAGACATTTCCCTGTTTTTCCTGCTTTAATACTATCTCTGGGTGATCAATAAATATAAATAATAGAGGTTGTTCCACAGAGGCATTTTGTAATAGGGGTGGGACAGAGTAGTGTGGTACAGGTATATAATTTCCAGTGAGCTAACTTAATACAAGAAAGAATCTTAGAGAATTCTGAGGCAACATGAGCAAACCTATTTTTCATGCTCTCAGATATCAGCTCTATCAGGAGACTTTTGAGAGTACCTGAGTGGTGGAGAAATCAAAGTTGATATCATTAGCAAGTAACTGAATCACTTATAGTCCATGTTTCATACTAAAAGATCTGTGTAGCCTAAAATCCATAAAGTTGAGGGCAAAGCTAATGCTTTATTAAAAACAACAACAAAGAACAACAACAAAAAAAGTCCTCCTGGTTTTTATTATTACACTAATGAAGAATATGGTACCTCTGCATGGGATTTAGCTACAGACAGGGTAAATTGCAGGACTAATACTAACACAGCACTTTATTCTGGCTTAAGTACTTTTCAATCAAACAAGTACTCTGTTAAGGTTGCCCATCTTCCATCATGAACTGAAAATACACAATACTGTTAGGAAACTATATTGAGTTACAGAGCTTGTTAGGTAGGTGTCTTAACAACCTGCCCGCTCCCAGTCCATACTCCAACCTAATCAAGACAGGCAACCTATCAAACTGCACTAGAAAAACCTTATCTCAATTCTTCAGCTACAAACATTCCTCATCCTTCGCTTTATCTATTTTAGATTTTAGGTTAATTATTGTAAATATTCAAATCTGTGCTTTCCTTCCACCCTCGAACTTTCCTATCATAAATGCAACTTCCTGCTCTATGCTGACACACATAACATGGAGAGCAAATTTGTGGTTTTCAACAGTATCTATTGATCTTATTTCTTTTCTCTTCTCCTAATTTTCCACTGTCCTCAGTGTTGACTTAGCACCTGTACTTGGTACCCTTTCCCCTCATGTAATTACTTCTCCACTTCTAGCTTACTATTTTGCTTTTATCTTCCCCTGTGTATTCGATCTCATCTTTTGATAAAATGAAGAAAATGTTCTCCACATTTGTTCTGGATCCCTTCTCTTCTCATCACCAAAGACTACTCCTTCACATCCTTCCCTACTCTTTCATTATCTGCTAGGGCTTCCCTGAAACTATCTGTCTAAATAAATAAATAAACAAACAAACAAACAAACGAATAAATAAATAAATAAATAAATAAATAAATAAATAAATAGAAATCTCTGTTAAAGCCATTAACTTTTTTATCCAGGCAAATGCCAAGGAGTTTCTGAAACTCCAAGCTCACATGGTACTTTTTTTCTCACTATTTTTCAAAATGACATTTCTCTGATTGGATCTCTGGCCTTTGACTGACTTTAGTTCTGCTTCTCTAGTTGTAGGAATCTGTCTCAGACTGAATGGCCCCCTGTGGTCAGTTGAGTTTTGTTAGGTCTCTGGGTAGTTTATTTTCCCATTGAAAAATAATATTTTTGCAATGTCTTCTTTTTACATTTGTCCTTCAGCAAAAAGCCTTTATCCTATAACTTTCTTAGGTCAAGAACATAATGTATCTTGCCCTCCTGGAGATGGTCTGCTTTTTCCTTAAAAAAATTATTTCTTTTTTTCCTCAATGTTTGCCTCTGGGGTATGAATCTCATTTTCATTGGTACAACCTGGCTAAGCTGATATTCCTATAATGACACTGAATCCTTGGAATGACTTTTAAATTCAGTAAAGCTTCAGGATAAAACGTCATCTTCTCTGATTATGAGATCGAATTTCCACATTGCTTAAATCTAAAGCAAATTTTCATGGAAGATCTCACCATAAAGGCTTTGTAGTCTCTTTTACTTCTAAATTTCTTCAGAATTATATATTTATGCCCTTTAATATATAAAGTACTATTTAAAATAATACAACTTTCACACAGTTCCTCATGTATCTTTTCTCTAATTATAAAAGTTGTGCATGTTCATTGCATTAAAATACCATAGAAACATAAATTAAAAAATGAAAACTCTACCTTCTTATTTTTAATTCACTTGCTAAAAATCTCATTAAGTTTAATAATGCATAACATATTATTATATTTCAAAAATATTTCTAATTTATCTATTTTAAAATTAGAAACTTTTGATTATGATTTTAAATAGTTTAACAAGGTGCTGGTTATCTTTTAGATATTGATAGATTTGAATGACTGCTCCAATGGCCCTTTGGTGGCTGAGTTGGTTGAGTGTCTGACTCTTGATTCAGCTCAGGTCATGATCTTGGAGTCCTGGGATGGACCATGAAGTCTGCTAAAGATTCTATCTCTCCCTCTCCCTCTGCTTCTACCCCTGCTCACATGCTCGCTAAAAAAATAAACAAATAAATAAAATCTTAAAAAAAAAAAGAATAAATATTCCATTAGGTTTTGCAAGGTACAAAAGATTTAGGGTGATAATTTGTATTGGTCTTTCCAGTCCAAACATACTATTTCTTCTTCAGAGGGACTACTCTCCAGGAATACATATTTCAATATGGCATGTGCTATAGTTTTTAAATATGAGATCAAATGGCCAAATAGATATTTTTGAAGTGTCAGTGTCATATTCCTTACACGTGATCATTTGAGAATGGCTCTTATTGTTTATTTAAAATTTTCAAATTAAATATTTGAGAAAAGCAAAGGACCAATAAGATAGATTCTTCAATATATTGATTTGGGCCCTACCAAACAGACTCCAAAATTTCTAGTTTCCTGATCCAGAATTTTTGTTTTGAAAAGTACTTGATTTCTTTGGAGACTATTACTACTCTACTTTCTTTACCTAACTCAATATATCAAAACTACTGGAAGTATATTTTAAATGTTTTTAGTCAAATCCAAATGGCCCTACTGACATTGACTCTTAGGGAAATCACAAGACTGTGTTTTAGAATATATATATGCCAATTCAATCAATACTATGTTTTCGAAGTACATCCCCTTGAAATCTGCCTTTATTACCAAGAACTTAATGAAAACTGAAAAAAAATTCTTTTGCAGTTTTCAACTATTTTAAATCACCAAAAAAGTGAAAGAAATAAACATTAAAATTTTGAGGAATAACATCAAAAGAGTTAAATTTATTAAAGATAATATTTAGGCATACTAAGTTTGCATGCAGCCTAAGCCTTTTGGATCCTAAAGTTAATTCTATAATAGAACAACAAACTTATTGCTGATATCAGTTTCTCAGCTGATACATTTATAATGGAATTGATAATGTAGGCACATTATGATAGAGGTAAGTACTCCTCAGTTCATAAACTGTGTTCATTAAACCAAATGATAAACCCATGAAAACACTGTTTGGGCCATATATGTGAGTTTTAACAGAGACAAATGAGTTCTTTTCATGGTAAATAAAGAAAATATATCTATCCTTTGAAAACTTAAAGGCTGCAGAAAAGTATCAGCAAGATTAATTCAAATGATAGTTTACCCAAAGCTGTCTTTTGTCTTAACTTTTACAGGAACATTTGATTCTTGGTATGAGGGAAATCAAACCAAGACTCAGGGAGCACAAAGAAGTTAATTCTAGGTCTGAAGATTTTGTAAACTGACATTTTCTTTTGTTATATTTTAGTCATTCCATTTCAGTCATATGTCATTCCTCAAAAAGTAACATAATATCACTGGTCAAAGAATAAAATTTATTAAAAAAAAAAAAAAAGAAATCCAAGATAAACAAGGATTAAATAGTCCACAAGAACTTGTAGGTTAAAGAGAAAGCCATGAAAAAACAACTGATAGTCTGAGAAAATGACAACTGAATTGAAATGACAAGGGACTGGCAATGATGTTTCAAATCATTGCAAAAGATGCAATAATTTGAATTTAAAAGGTTTACAAAAATAATAGATGTGTCCTATCTGTCCCATCCCTCTTTTTAACAGGATTCTGAGAAAGAGATAAAAGTATGGTAAACATACAATTTGTAACTGGAACTTTCTAGTCTTTTAAAAAGTTGTATACATTAGATGTTTAAACAGGTTTTATAACACAATACTATTTTTTGAACTGTCCTCTCCAAATTTTTTCGTTTTGTTTTGTTTTTAACAAGAAAACATGGCCTATAGTCAGTCACACACTATTACATAAAACTAGAATTTTTCCAAAGTGTATTTTCTAATACAATATTTTCCAAAGTATTCCAAAGTGTATTTAATTCAGGATGGTAACATACGGTAACCTTAGAAACAGCCTTTCTTATGTCCCATCTTAGCTTTTGCAATTAGCAACTTTTATTGAGATTTTAAAATTCCACCCACAGCCATCCTATATTTCTTTACTTTTCTATAAAAAAAATAACCACTATAATAATGGTTATTATAATTTCCTGAATCTCTATATTAGCACAGTTCCCATCTATGTATCAACATTAGATTGGACATACATGTCTTTTTAAATAGTGTTAAAAATTATTAAAGAAGACCAATTTAAGTGATACAAACTATTTAACACTTCCTCCTGCAGTGGACAGTCTCCATTTGGAGAACTGCAAAATGGGGCAAAAAACAATAAGCTATCATAGGATAATGAAGAAAGAAGTAACAAATAGAAAATATCTGATTGCTGGGGACATATAGTCAACCTGTGGTGAGAAGAAACAAGAGTTAAATTCAGAGCCCAGAGTCAACCTGCTGTCTGGGCACTGGTTGACTGGATATACCATGTTTCTGGTCAAGTACAGCATTTACAGGGACACAAAAGTTATCTAAGTTTCAGTTTACTGATGTCTCAACCTGGGCAGGAGTAGTTCCATCTTGAGCCAGAAATTTATTTCAATGACAGCTGGTAAGTAATGGTACTATTTAAAATGCAGATTATATTAATTGTGACTTTGGGCAACATTTGGAAAATGTGGCAATACATGTTTAAAAAAAGGAGGAGGATTTTAATTTTATACATCTCCTTAAATAAAAGTATGACATCGAACTATTAACTAATTATCCATGGGAAATGGGTTCTATACGTATGCATCAGTTAACAGAACAGATTAGATATTTTTAATGAATACAGTAAAGATGTAATGCAGAACTATTCTCATTTTTTCTTTCTTTGGTATTTTCCAAAATGAGCATATGTACACACACACACACACACACAAACATTGCTGTTTGCTGGGAAATATAATTAAAAAGAAAATCTTTTCCCAATTCAGAAAACATCTCCACAAAGATAGTAAAGAAAGAGAACAGTTTTATTATTGAATAAGCATTAAACTAGAGTGTGGTATACATCACAGGCAACACCCTAAAAGATTGCAAATACAAAAAATAGAAAAAATATATCCCCTTTCATAGCCAAGCAGATACAGCCCATGACATATATATTCTTAGGACAAACAATAATTACCTTTCATGGAACAGGACCTGTCAGCATCATTTGCTGCACATAGTTTGTCTTAGATTCACCTGGCAACGAGTGACTTTTTGGGCTTTTATTTAACATTTCCATCTTGCCATCCCAGCTTCTCCCATGAAATATGGTGTAAGGAAGTTATAAATAAAATAAAATAAAATAAAAGAGGTTCTACAGACCAGTTTGTTTGTTTGTTCCAGCTTTACATTTTATCTCTGTTTACAATTCAACAAAAATAGGACGTTAGGGTTCTAGAAAACTTGATATCACCGGATTTAAGTCTCTATCCACAAGGCTAAATACATCTATTCTGCTAGATTTTAATTACGTAATCTTCAGTATGCACACCCTTTCAGGCTTTCAAACTCCATAAGCTCCTCTTCAACTATCTCTGATAATTCTACAACACAGATGTCATGTAACTATTCCCTACAATATCCCACCGTATCTAGCAGGGCAGGTCTGTTACTCAAGAAAGTAAAATGGAATCCCAAGAATACTGATTGAGTCCAAGGTTAACTAGTTACACAGTTGATAATAAAAGATGGTTGCAAGTAGAGTATTCTTCCCCACTACATAATCTATTAACTTTAATGCATTATAATCAAACAAAGAATCAATCAAAACATCTCAAGAATAAAAAAGAACTGGTGGCATTTACTTCTAGTTCAGTGAAATTTTATATGAAGGTAACATAATGCCATAATGTAGACATGCCACTGAAGTAGATATGGTACTATCTAGTGTAACATACAATAAATTATATCCTACCATATATCTGGTAAACTTTAAGGAATATTATACTTGCCTTATACATTCTTATTTTTTCTTCCTTTTAATAATTAAGATCAGCACCTGCAATTGCCTAGTGAAAATATTATAGACATTATTAATCATCATGCCATCCCTCACTGAAGACTAAAGTCAAAATGCATGGTCCCCATTTTACAGAATTAATTGAAATGAAATGGGAACAATTTACTATAGACAAATTGCTGCTGAAGATTAAAATGTAGAACAATATTGATCAATAATCTATAAATTCACATTGTACAACAGAAATAGGAACATTATGTGGTAAATTTAGTCTTTAATTTCAGATATAAAAATATGCATATATTTTTAATAAGTCAAGTCTCTGAAGAATCTGCCAGTGATATAAAGTATGCTATTTGCAGCTTCTTTTCTAAATTCCCTTCTCTACTAATCCCCAAGCTAAGGTACTAAATAAAACCAATAAATAAACAAAACAAGGGGGAGGGAGAGACTAACTTAGGGACTGGTGTGACTCCACGCCTTGACAAAATTTTATAAATTGTATTCCCCAAATCATAATAGTAATCCAAATACTTTGTCCTCTCCTAAAGCGGACAAACAGGCAATGACTTGCTAACACATAAATATGATAAAGAAAACTAAATGAAACACAACAAAAGGGGAGTAAAATTGCCTTGGGGTAAAAGTAGACCATGGACAATGTGGTTAGGATAATGTATTCCAGTAAATCACAAAACTGCTTTTAGTTATTTAGTTTACAAACAATTCATTTAGAAAAAAAATATGGGTTTATTTGTAAAATGTTAAGTGTTTGGTTGTTTCTTTTATCGTGTTTTGCAGCATAGAGCAAGCACCAGAAAAGATCATTGGTTTACAAAATGGAGATGCACATTACCTAGAAAAACAAAGGGTGAGAAGGCAGTGGTGTTGGACAACATTTTATATCAGGTATCATGCCCAGAGAAGAATGTCTATTAGCTGATGCTTTGAGCCCCTTCCAAATCTGTGATTACTTGATTCTGAGTTGAGAGGAACATAGAATGCTTAAAGGAACATGTGATTTGGTACCAGAAGATCCAGACTTGACTCTTACCTACAGCACTTTCTATTATCCTGTACTCAAACAAGTCACTAGGATATTTAAAATAAAACCATGACTGAGAATGTGTTGATGTTATTTTTAATGCACAGTATAATGTAACTGGAGAATTTAATGGTTACATTTCTGCATGGACTTTGGATTCAGAAAGATGTAGATATGAATTCCAATTCTATTACTAGCTAGCTATTAAGCTTTGCTGAAGGAAATGAAATTCTCAGGGTCTAAAATTCTTTATCCACAGTATAAAGATTAAAAAAAAAAAAAAAAAAAAAAAAAAAAACCTTGGGGCACCTGGGTGGCTCAGTGGGTTAAGACGCTGCCTTTGGCTCAGGTCATGATCTCAGGGTCCTGGGATGGAGTCCCGCATTGGGCTCTCTGCTCAGCAGGGAGCCTGCTTCCTCCTCTCTCTCTCTCTCTGCCTGCCTCTATGCCTACTTGTGATCTCTCTCTGTCAAATAAATAAATAAAATCTTTAAAAAAAAAAAAACCCTCAAAATCAAGGATGAATTAGCTAGTGTTTATAAAGAACTAATCTCAATATGTGGTACTTATATATGTTCCATATGACTTGGTTATTTTTTTAATCTTCTTTAAGTGCTTAAGTGCTTAAGACATAACAATGGTCAGCAATCATTTATTGTAAGCATCATCACTTCTAATTTTTAAGATATTTTTGAGATATCTTATTATCTATCGTATCAGTACCCCTTCTTACAATGAAATTATTTCTGCTCCTTTTATTTTTTTTAATTTTTTTAGATTTTATTTGTTTATTTGACAGAGAGATACACAGCGAGAAAGGGAACACAGCAGGGGGAGTGAGAGAGGGAGAAGTGGGCTTCCCACTGAGCAGGGAGTCGGATGCGGGGCTCGATCCCAGGACCCTGGGACCATGACCTGAGCGAAAGGCAGATGCTTAAGGACTGAGCCACCCAGGTGTTCCATTCCTCTTATTTTAATGATTTATTTATTTAACTTATTTAATGACCTTATTTCAGGGATTGAGAAGTCCCAAAGGGATGTAATATGTAAACAGGAAGGTCTTTTTATGAGTTTGATTTAAAATACACTAAAACACTGTTTTAAAGTAGCTGATGCCAAACTTCTGACGATTAGCACTACTTTCTAGAGTAAAAAAACACAGACAAACCGGTAATTACTTCATTGTGTATGTATATACGTACACTATACACAATGGAATATTATACACACACACACACACACACACACACACCCCACCTCTTCTGTATCCATTCATCATTCAGTGCACATTTGGGCTGCTCCTATAATTTAGCTATTGAAAATAATGGCGCAATAAAGTTAGGGGTGCACGAATCTCTGTGAATTAGTTTCTTTGTGTATTTTTTGGGTAAATATGCAATAGTGCAATTACTGGATGGTAGGGTACTTCCATTTTAAACGTTCTGAGGAAACTCCATACTGTTTTCCAGAGTGGCTGCAAGAGTGCATTCTCAAAAACAGTGCACAATGTTCCTATTTCTCTATATTCTGTCCAACGCTTGTTACTTGTGTTTTTGATTTTAGCGATTCTGAGACGTGCGAGGTGATTATCTCATTGTAATTTTGATATGCATTTTCCCGATGATGAGTGATGTTGAGCATGTTTCCATGTGTCAATTGGCCATTTGCATGTCTTTGGAGAAATGTCTGTTCATATCTTCTGCCCCCTTTTTAATTCAATTATTTGTTTTTTGGGTGTTGAGGTATAGAAGTTCTTATATATTTTGGATACTAATGCTTTATCAGAGATGTCATTTTCATATATTTCTCCCATCTAGTAGGTTACCTTTTTGTTTTGTTGACTATTTCCTTTGCTGTGCAGAAGCTTTTTTTATTTTGACGGAGTCCCAAGTTTATTTTTGCTTTTGTTTTCCTTGCCCCAGGAGACATATGTAGAAAAAAGTTTCTATGTCAGATGTTGGAAAAATTACTGCTTGTACTCTTTTCTAAGATTTTTACATTTTCAGATCTCACATTTAGGTCTTTAATCCACTTAGAATGTATCGTTGTGTATAGTGTAAGCCACTGATCCAGTTTCATTCTTTTGCATGTTGCATTCTTTGCAGTTTCATTCTTCTCCAGTTCTCCCTATACCATTTGTTGAAGAGGCTTTTTTCCCATTGCATATTCTTTCCTCTTCTGTTAAAGATTGACAATATAGATAAATACGGTTTTATCTCTGGGCTTTCTATTCTCTTCTACTAATCTATGTACCTTTTTTTTCCCCCCTAACCAGTATCATACTGTTCTGATTACTTCAGCTTTGTAGTATAACTTAAAATCTGGAATGTAATTCATCTAGCTTTGCTTTTCTTCTTCAAGATTGTTTTGGCTATTTGGGATCTTCTGTGGTTCCACACAAATTTTAGGATTGTCTGTGCTACTTCTATGAAAAATGTTGTTGGTATTTTGATAGGGATTGCATTAAATCTGCACATTGCTTGAGGTAGTATGGACATTTTAACAATGTTTGTTCTTCCAATCCATGAGCATGGGATATATTTCCACTTATTTGTGCCATGTTCAATATCTTTCATTAGTGTTTCTTTCATTAGTGTTTTGTAGTTTTCAATATAGGTATTTCACCTCCTTGATTAAAGAGGGCTAACTCCTAAGGATTTCATCATCTTTGGTGCAATTGTAAGAGGGATTGCTTTCTAAATTTCTCCTTCTGTTGCTTCATTATTAATGTATACAAATGCCACAGGTTTCTGTACACTGATTTTTGTATACTACAATCTTACTGAATTCATTGATAAGTTCCAGTATTTTCTTGGTGGCATCTTTGGGGTTTTCTCTGTATGGTATTATGTCATCTACAAATCGTGAAAGTATGACTTCTAACTTACCAATTTGGATGCCCTTTATTCCTTCCTCTTATTTGATTTCTGTGGCTAGGCTACTAAGTTAACCTCCAGTACTATGTTAAATAATAGTGGTGAGAGTGGACATCCTTGTCTTGTTCTGACCACAGAGGAATAGCTCTGTTTTTTCCCATTTAGGATGATGTTAGCTGTGGGATTTTCATGTATGGCCTTTATTATGTTGAGGTTTGTTCCCTCTAATCCTACTTTGCTGGGGATTTTTATTCATGACTGGATGTTATACTTTGTCAAATCTTTTTCTACATTTATTGAAATGATCAAATTTTTTTCCATTCTTTTATTGACATGATGTATCATGTTGATTAACTTGTGAATATTAAAACACCCTTTCAATCTAGGAATAAATCCCACTTCATCATGTTGAATAACTTTTTAATGTATTATTGGATTTGGTTTGCTAATATTTTCTTGAGGATTTTTGCATCTACATTCATCAGAGTTTGGCCTGTAGTTCTATTTTTTCCTAGTGTCTTTATCTGTTTTTGATATCAAGATAATATTGGCTTAATAGAATGGATTAGGAAGTTTTCCTTTCTCTTCTATTTTTTTGGAATAGTTTGAGAATAAGTATCAACTGTTCTTTAAATGTTTGTTAGAATTTGCCTGGGGAGCCATCTGACCCTGGACTTTTGTTTGCTGGGAGGTTGTTGTTTTTTTTTGTTTTGTTTTGTTTTGTTTTTTAATTAATTTATTTATTTTAGAGAGACACAGCAGGAGCAGGAGGGACAGAGGAAGAAGGAGGAAGAATCTCAAGCAGACGTCATGCTGAGCATGGAGCCTGACGTGGAGCTCGATCTCATGATCCCAAGATCACGACCTGAGCTGAAATCAAGAGTCAGCCATGTAAGTGACTATATCACCCAGGCACCCCATGCTGGAAGTTTTTCAATTACTGATTTTACATATTTTTTAAAAATTTATCCATTTCTTCTACATTATCCAATTTGTTGGCATATAGTTTTTCATAATATTCCCTTACAGTCTATTATATTTCTGTGGTGTCAATTGTTATCACTCCCTTCTCATTTCTCATTTTATTTATGTGAGTCCTCTCTCTTTCTTTTCCCCCAATGAGTCTGGCTAAAGGTTTATCAATTTTCTTGATCTTTTCAAAGTACAAGCTGCTGGTTTCATTGATATGTTCCATCAACTTTTTGTTGTTATTGTTTTTTATTTATTTTGCTCTAATCTATCTTTATTTATTTATTTAATTATTCTGCTAGTTTTGGGTTTTTTGTTTGTCATTCTTTCCCTAGTTCCTCAGATGTATGTTTAGATTGTTATTTGGGATTTTTCTTGCTTCTTTAGATAGGTCTGCATTGCTAAAAATTTCCCTCTTAGATTAGCTTTTACTGTATCCCAAAGATGTTGTACCATTGTGTTTTCATTTTCATTTGTCTCCACGTATTTTTAAATTTCATCTTTAATTTCTTAGTTGACCCATTCATTGTTTAATAGCATGTTATTTAGCCTTTATGTATTTGTGTACTTTTCAAGTTTTTATCTTGTGGTTGATTTTTGGTGTCATAGAACTGTTGTCAGAAAAGATGCATGGTGTGATTTCAATATTTTTGTAACTGTAGAGACTTGTTTTCTGGCCTAATATGGCTTCTATTCTAGAGAATGTTCCATGTGCACTTGAAAAGAATATGCATTCTGGTGTTTTAGGATGGAATGTTCTCAATATATGTGTTGGATCCATCTAGTCTAGAGTGTCATTCAAAGCCACTGTTTCCTTGTTACTGTCTTTTTGGATAATCTATTAATTGGTGTAAGTGGGATGTTAAAAGCCCCCTACTATTACTGTATTACCATCAATGATTTCCTTTACATTTGTTATGAAATGCTTTATGTATTTGGGTGTTCCCATGTTGGGTGCATAAGTATTTACAATTGTTATATCTTCTTGTCAGATTGCATATGATTATATGATGTTCCTCTTGTCCTTTGTTATGTCTTTACTTGGAAGCACATTTTGTCCAATGCAAGTACTATTACTCTGGCTTTTTTTCACTTCCACATGCATGATAAATGTTTCTCCATAAGGTCACTTTCAGTATGCATGTGTCTTTAGGTCTGAAATGAGTCTCTTGTAGGTGGCATAAAGATTGGACTTATTTTTTTTTAATTCATTTCATCAGCACAGGTCTTTTGATTGGAGCATTTATTCTATTTACATTCAAAGTAATTATTGGTATGTTTGTATTTATTGCCATTTTGCTACTTGTTTTATAGTTGTTTTTGTAGTTCCTCTCTGTACCTCTATTCTCTTGCTCTCTTCTCTCATGATTAGTTAGCTTTCTTTAGCAAAGTACTTGGTTTACTTACTCTTTATTTTCTTCCATTTCTACTTTTAAAAAATATTTGGTTACCATTTGGTTTATATATAACACCTTTTGCATATAGCAGTCTCTATTAAGTGATGGTCACTCAATTTTGAATTCATTCTTTACTTCGCTCCCCTCCACACTTCAGATATTTGGGACATATTTTACATCCTTTCATTTTGTACTTCTCTAGACTGATTTTTACAGATATACTTGCTTTGTTGTTGTTGTTGGTGGTGGTGGTTTTTTGGTTTTGTTTTGTTTAATTTGCTTCTTATTTTTGTGACTCTTACTTATGATTTTTGTTTTCTACTCACAGAGTCTCCTTTAATTTTTTCCTCCTTAACCATTCTTTTAGGATTGGTTTAGTAGTCATTAACTGTTTTAACATTCATCTGAGAAAGTATCTCTTCTTCTGTTCTGAATGACAGCCTTGCTGGATAGTGTACTCTTGACTGCAGATTTTTCTTTTTCAGCATTTTGAATATATCATGTTACTCCTGAATAAAAAAAAAATTCTGCTGGAAAATCAGATGATAGTTTTATAAGGTTTCCTTTGTATATAACTATGTTCCCTTCTCTTGAAATCTTTAAAATTCTTTATCACTTTTTTTTTTCCATTTTAATTACTATGTTTCTTGGTGTGGGCCTCCTTGGGTTGAATTTATTGAGGGATCTTTGCGCCTCCTGAACCTGAATCTGTTTCCCTCCACAGGTTTGGAAAGTTTCCAGCTATTATCTCTTCCAATATATTCTCTGCCCCTCTTTCTCTCTCTTCTCATTCTGGGATTTCTAAAATGTAATTGTTATTATGCTTGATGGTGTCATTGAGTTCTTTATGACTATTCTCATTATGCGGTGTTGTCTCTGCAGCTTGATTGCTTTCTATTACCCTATTCTTATACATATTTTTATACATTTCTCTGCTTCTTGTAGCCTACTATTTATGCCATCTATAGTATTTTTAATTTCATTTATTGAGTTCTTCATTTTTGATACATTATTTTTTCTCTCTTTAATTTCATTTATTGAGTTCTTCATTATTTTTAAAATTTGTTTTTTATTTATTTTCAGCATAACAGTATTCATTATTTTTTCACCACACCCAGTGCTCCATGCAATCTGTGCCCTCTATAATACCTACCACCTGGTACCCCAACCTCCCACCCCCCCACCACTTCAATCCCCTCAGATTGTTTTTTAGAGTCCATAGTCTGTCACGGTTCTTTATTTTTGATATGTTACTTTTTATCTCTCTGTCAAGGGTCTCACCAATGTCATCCACCCTTTTCTGAACTGCAGTAAATATGTTTATGATCATTACTTTAAATTCTCTGGCTGGCATAGCCCTTATTTCTATTTTGCTTAGATCTCCTATAGTTGATTTTGTCCTGTTCCATCATTTGGGACATATTCCTCTGCCTCTATCATTTTGTCTACCTCTTGTGTGTGTTTCTCCAGCAGGCTTAAAGTGGGCAAGTCCTCAGGAGAACTCAAGGATGGGGCCAGCAGGCTTAAAGTGGGCTAGTCCTCAGGAGAACTCAAGGGTGGGGCACACTGCTAGCAAGTTGGGTAGCAAGTGTCTGTGTATCCCTAACTCTTGCAGAAGGCTCTGTGTTTTTGTTGGAGGGTGGGGGAGAAGCACAGTGTTTGCCAGCTCCTTTGTTCCCAGAGAAGTCTCCCAACATGCTCTGAAATCCTTACAAACAGACCTCTCTCCTATTTTCCCCAGGCATTGTGAAAACTATTGCTTCAATGTTGTCTCTATGATGGTTGTTTTCTCTTTAAGGATGGGGATCCAGATATCATTCAGCCTCTAGGATGGCCTCTGCTGAGTCAGTTATCTTTTAAAGCTACAGGCTCCCAGTACCACTGGTTATACAAACTCAGGAATTTGGCACCTCTGGTTTTCAAACCCAGATGTTATGGGGATTCATCATCTCATGTTGGCTCCTAGTGCTTTCCCCTCTGTACCCATTGCTCCCTCCCTCCCAGGGGCAGCTCTTAACCATGGTTTCTGCTCTTCCTAACCCATCAGATGCAGTTTCTTCTCTATATTTAGCTGTGGATTTTGTTCTGCCAGTCTTCTGATCACTCTCTGGTTTATTTACTCAGATGTGGGTGATATCTAATTGTAAATATGGGATGGGGTGAGGTTAGGGTTCTCTTACTCCACTATTTCCCAAGCTCCTACACTTCAATAGCTATATAAAAAATGTGAAAAGTTCAGTTAAATTAGTATTATAGTTTTAACTTTGAAAAAATTGCAGAGTTTAAGGCACGAGAGTTAAAGATAGGAAAGGAAGAGCATCTTTGAAAGTAAAAGAGAAAAATAATTAGGAAGCTTAAAGAAACCATAACAATTTGATTAACTGAGCAAATACAGGATCAACAACTTAAATCAGAATTAGATGAATCAGAAGCCTTATTATCTGTCTTTATGAAACATTTTCAACAATAAAATGATAAAGAAAGCAGAGATGGGATAAGAACACTAAGGATAGGTCTTCAGGGTATTTTTGTTGTTGTTGTTGTTGTTATTTTTTTTGTTGTTTGTTTTTTGTTTTAAATTCCTGCATTAGAACTGCTCCTCTGGCTTATTAGAATAGATAAAAATCTCTAAATGATGTTTGTGAGGGCCCTCACATAGTCAGGTGCATTTCTGGAATTATTTATGTCCTAGAATATTAAATAGCTTATGTGACATTCTCCAGAAAACCAGTTCCATAGACTCTGGATTCTGTTTACCCTAACTGACCTGTAGAAACATCTTGCCAAAAATATTTCATAGATAATTTTTTTTTCCAAGCAAGTATCCTTGTTTGTCTGCATCTCTGTCAAATAAATAAATAAAATCTTTCAAAAAAAAGAAAAAAGAGTCTTATTTATAAGGAGATAAAATTTAGCCACTTGTCATCTTTTCTTTTCCCTGGGGGCATCCTACTGGTGAAGGATGTCAGTGGACCATACCTCAGAGAATTGAAATCCGTTCTCCTACTAATACATCAGAATTTTGCCTTCTTTTGCTACTTGTGGTTAAGGTTTCAAGAACAAAGAACAAGAGACACTAACTTGAAAAACAAGACCTATAGTAAATTTGGAGATAGAAAAAAAGCCATAAAAATGGAACTGAAGAAATTAGATCTGCTATATCTATAAACTCAAAGTATTCTTCCTTGGTTTTTCATTACTCTGTTTCCCTCTCCACGTCTTTAGTTCCTCCCAACATCTAGAGAGAGGTTAATTAACTTGCCCAAGATAACCCAGTTGGTTATGTTATTTAATGGTTAACCAACACAAAGCTCAAGGTCCTTATATTAGAAAAAAATATACATATATACTGTCAGTTTTTCCTCTTCACTGAAATACATCATATGCTATTATCTCAATCTCGCAAACCAAATTATTACATGCTTTGTTAAAAAAAAAAAAAAATCACCCGGAATCTAATATAGCCATCACCAGGTTGTATTCTAAGGATATAATGTAGAGCAAACTATATGCCCTTCCATCAAAGGTAGACATTTATTGTATTTGTAAAAAATATAGTTGTAAGCCAAAAAATATTATGGAGGCACATACCAGGGGATTGTACCACAAGTCTTTGTGGTCAGTGTAGGCTTCTTGAAACCTGAAGATAGTCAGAAAAAGGATAGGGAAAACAGTCCATGCAGATAGAAGAACAAGTACACAGGCTTAAAAGTAAGAAGGGAAGATCAGTGTTATTAGTATTTGTTCAATATAGACTGAACAAAATATGTGAGGAAAGAGAAAGTGTGAACTGCGAATGGACAAGTAATAAGAAATATTAAAAAGGCTTGAATAAAATGCCAAGGAGATGGGAATTTATTCTGTAATCAACTTGTAGCCTTTGGGTTAAGCATCACAATGTCATGACCAAATTTATTTCTTAGAGCATAAAGCAAACCCTCTGTCATCAAATACATAAATGAGCCACTGGGTTAAATACAATTAAATAGAATTCTTTAATTCATAACTCCATGGTGTTTTAATGTGTTGACATTCATTACCAATGTCACCGAGGGAGATTTATTGTGCAGTGTTTTCTAAATTCATTTGACCATGGACTTCTCTATCCTTCATGGAATCAAGAAAATCACAAAAGAGTTTGTTGCATTAATCCAATTGAGAGATTTTAAAAGATTGCACTAAGATACTGCAGGAGTGGGGCGCCTGGGTGGCTCAGTGATTTAAAGCCTCTGCCTTCGGCTCAGGTCATGATCCCAGGGTCCTGGGATCGAGCCCCACATCGGGCTCTCTGCTCAGCAGGGAGCCTGCTTCTTCTCTCTCTGCCTGCCTCTCTGCCTACTTGTGCTCTCTGTCTGTCAAATAAATAAATAAAATCTTAAAAAAAAAAAAAAAAAGATACTGCAGGAGTGGTGGAACACATACATGGAACTGAAAGATAGGATGTGGAATATAGAGGAGCAGAATAAACTCCAAAGGGAACTGGCATAGGCTATTTGAAATACCTTTCCAGATAATTTGATAACCCCTCCTTCAACACTGCGAAGAATCACTCTTCAAGGCCTGATTCAACTTTATAGGTACCAGATTGTGATCATGACTTGTTATCTTGGCCAACCTTGAGATAAAAAGTAACATCCAATAAACCAGTCATGTCTAGACACACTGACATCTACATCTAGACAAAGGTCTTATTCTCATTCTGTCACCCATCTCTGTTTTCCAGTTGCAGTTTCTTATCTGCGATGTGTAATTCTTTCTTTCTTCCTTCAGGAGAAACGAATTTGGCTTTAACCTTGCAATCCCATCCAGCTTGCCATAGTATAGTACAGTAATCATAGAAATCCCAAAGCCAAATAACAAATAGCAACAAAGAGGGCGTTAATTATGCACAGTGTGCTGTGGCTTTAAACAATTTAGTCACGCTTGATCTACTGTCAAAAGAGATATTGGGGGGAGATGGTTATACATAATATTAAATAATTTCTTTTACTTTCTATCATGGATTGCTGCAAAGCACCCTGAGCTGGTAGGTAGCTGACCTAAAAGCAATATGACAAAAAGTTAGTGAGTCAAAGAATCAACAGGGTAGGTAAATAAAAATGAACTGTAAAATTGTGACCCCCACTGAATTCACACTTTTGATTTTTCTTCTTGTCACATGATATTGGTAAGATACAGAAAAATGAGGGAAGAAAAAAGATGCATTTCATTTTGACATATTGAGAAATCTATTTTGTGGTTAATGCATTGTTATTATTTAAAGTTTAAAACAGGTTGTGCTTTTAAAAAGTAATTAAAATTCTAAAAGAGTAAAAACAAGTGCCTGAATTTATAAAGTGAGCACAAAAATAAATGCAATAGGGCATTTTGTGGCAAAACTGTAATAATAATTTCAATATTTAAAAAATATCTTTTCCCACTGTTGAACAAATAGGTCATATCTGAGAGACAGTGGGGAGAAAGCAGCTTCTAGCCACATATTTACTTCATTTTATAACTACCTTCATTTTAAAACTGTATTTCATTTTAAAGTGCTCTTCAGAGTACTATTCCCTGCGAGAAATTATTCATAAATGGCACTAATGAGTGTCAAGCTGCATTTCAAGGCATTTTGAAAATTGTCCTATTAATTAATGGTGTAATTAAGCTTTTGTCAGTGACATATCATATTTCTGACAGGAATAGATGGCCTGTGTAAGTCAGTGCCAGGCAGCCATCCAGGCAGCCACGGTGTATAATGGATGGTAGCAATTTAGCGCAGGTTTACAGTGATGGGACCACCTACGTGAGGGAGGCTGGCAACTTGCATACACAAACAGTGCTTTGCACTGTACTTCAGGAAATAACTGTAGCTGAGATTGATGTGGGCCCCTCAGTAGGATGACACATTAGCCTTTTACCATTAAACCATAAATAGTGTTTCTCTGAGCTTTTGTGACAAAAATGTCAATTAGCTTCCAAATTTCATTTTCATTTAATTTTGTATTCTAATTCCATTTGCATATTAATGTGAACATGGGGCAGAACTGTTAGATTATAATACCTCACTAAGGCTAATAGGATGTAATATACATTTATTGAGGGTAATAGTTATATATATTTAAATGTCCCCCCCACCTCAACCAATCTATTGTGTGAGAGGTATGCCACTATTTAATGTCTCTTGGCATTATGTGTCACACAAGATTTAAACTTGTGTTCAGGAAAAAACAAACAAACTATAATTGAAAAAGAAGAAAGATCTAAGTATACTAGCATCAGCATAATTCAATATAAATCATTTTATTCTGGTACTCCCTCTGCAATAGATCTCTATTAATTTTAGTATTAATAATTTACATTCTGGCTCCAGCTATCAAGGTCCAAAAATTGAATAAAAATCAAATAAAATGATGGAATTTCCTTGGTAGAAACATTTTACTTCAGTGAAGACCACAGGCTTAGAATGTCCTATTCACAGAAACAACTAATTTTTCTCAACTACTTTTTATATTTTCTGGTTTCTAATAATTTTTTTATTTTAAAAATAAGCATTCATTAAAAATTACAAATGTGTTTTAATTTACATCATCTATATTTAAGGCCCTTAGTTTTCCAAATATTTCCCAAGGTTTAAAGAGAATTGTAAAGTGGCTAATTAGCACTACTTCAGAAATCCATGTTACCATATTTAGACTCAGACTTTTTAAAGCAGGAAAAAGGACATAAAAGATCACCCAGTTCAACCCACTTCATTTTGCAGATGAAGAAATGGAAGCCTGAGAGATTATATAAGTTGTCCAAGGTCATGCATCTAGTAAGTGGCATAGAGAGAACACCTGACAAGTTCCTAAAAAGAATATTGTTTTTTCCCAGAGGTTGTTTTCACAGTAAGTTGTTTTTAAAGATAGATTTAAATGGAAATAGAAGGATTAGATAAGCAAGATGACAGAGAGAAAGGGAGAGAGGAAAAGAAGAAAAAGGCAGCAGAAGAGGGAAGGAAGGAGGGAGGGAGGAAGGAAAAAGGTAAGAAGGAAAGGAATGAGGGAGGGGACAAAAAATGCATCATGTTGTAAGGATCTTATCTCAACCTTTAAGATACATTATCAATTTGATAAAGTAATTGCTCATCTTTTGAGCAATTATAAAGTTTATAACATTATAAAGTAAATCCCTAACTTACAAATGAGGTATGTTCTAGAATTCTACTTTGCAACTTAGTTTTATAAACCATTTAGTCACAGGAACAAGGTTATACCAGGTCTACACTCAATATTTTACCTAACCTATAGTGGAACTTACACAGTTGTAGTAAGAAATACAAAATACCAGGAATAAGAATCACTTTGTCACTTAGGAGTGCAGAGTTAAGAGGAAATTCTAGAGGCTCAGAAATGTGGGCTGTAGGCAAGCTAACAGGTTGGCATTTCCTCAAAGAAATATTCTTTGATGATTTGTCTGAAATTTAGTTAGAGAAAAGATTGAGGACTTGTGAGAAAAGGGCAGCTTTGGCCCGTTTTAAATTGGTCAGTATGATTCAGCTTTGCTCTGAAATTTGGGTATCTGCAAATAAATGCCCTTCTTTTAACCCAATCCACCTTCTCTAAAAGGTAGTTTAGATTTTGTTACTTAAGTATTCCATCTTTGAAGAGTCTTATTACCCAATACAAGTTAGTAAAATATGTCCTCCAATCATATAGCTCTTTCACTAACAGAAGTTTCTAACAATGGCTTTAGCATTCTTTTGAATAATATTCAGGTTGTAGTCTTCTGTGTTATATTATGATCTTTAGATTTTTTTCACATATGGATTCATTTACTTCTCAAAGCTACCCCTACTTATCAGCTATTTATCACATGTCTACCATGTGGCAGACGTTGGTATTCTCATCATTTTACAGATGAGGAAACCGAAGGAAAAATGTTGAACAAGTTTACTAAAATTACACAGCTAGTAGAAAGCAGAGATGAAATCAAAACCATCTAGACAACCTCGTTCTAAGAGTCATGGAGAGATAGTTCCACCAACTACCTGTTCAAAGGAGAAGAGACTAGTAAATGTAGTGTTAAATTAGAGTAGTGATGATGATTTTTCTTTTTATTATTTTTCCCCATATTCTATCTTTACAACCTATGGAACAGAAAAGATCATCATGGTAGAAACAGCAATTTATCACAAGAGGAAGGTGGCAAAGGTTTTTCTCTTCTTTCCCCTTTTTGGGGTTGGGGGATCAAAGAAAATATGTTGGGAGAGAGAGAGGAATTCAACATCAGAGGGGTTTTTCTTTCATCCTTTGATGATACCTTTGTGTTATAAATTATGTGACCCTCCCCCCCAAAAAGAAGTGTTAAAAGTCCTAAACCCCAGTAACTCAGAATGTAACTTTATTGTAAAAACAAAAACAAAAACAAACAAACAAACAAACAAAGACCTTATCTTAAAATAGAGTCTGCATAGAGATAATCAAGCTAAAATAAAGTCATTAGGGTGGGAATTTGGACAGAGATAAACATGCACATAAACAAGATGTGTTGTGAACATGAAAACAGAGATTGGGGTGATGCACTTATGGCCAAGAAACACAAAAGGTTATAGTGAACCACCAGAAACTAGAAGAGAGGTATAGAACAGATTTTCCCCCACAGCCTTTAGATGAAACTAACCCCCTGACGTCTCGGAATTCTAGTCTCCAGAACACAAAAAAATTCATTTCTGTTGTCTAAGCTATTCAATCTACAGTGCTTTGTTACAGCAGCCCTGAGAAACTAATACACCTTGAGACCCCCTGAGTTGCACAGATGGGGGAAACTCACACAGCACTTGGAAAGAGGGTGAGAGGAGTGAAAATCATCTGTCCATAATGGAAGATATTAGTATTTCATGTTTGAATTAAGGCAGTTTTATTATGCAAAAATTAAACAAAGTATTTAAAAAACAAGCAAAAAAATGTGCTGTTCCTCTAGTACCATAAAATTCAGTCAATCTTATCCTAATTCTATCACTTTGTACTCTAACTATATCTGTTATTTTTCAGTAAAAGTCTTTTCTGATATTCACATCCATATGTATTGAGTATAAATCTTACTCTATGTTTGGGAATGTGATAGAGATCATAGTACTTCAATTTTTAAAACAATTTAAATCAGATTCACGGTCTGTCCCACCTGAATCGCAGCATATTTATTATCATTTTTATGATTAAATAAAGTTTGGAGGATGGGGAGCATCTTTCTGGGAACTCACAAGAATATGGGATATTTATTCAGAAACAGAGATTGCTAGACTTTAGTCACTGATACCTGTATTTTCCAAGCCACTATTTGTATTTTCCAAGCCTAAATAGTTCTTTGAAAGAGGAGGCTAAATGGATTACCTGCCTCTCTTGAGAAAAACAAATTTTTCTATATTTGAACAATACATATATTACTTCCATCTGATGTCCTTTCAGCTCCCAGAGTAATACCAGAAGACAGATTTGCACCAAGATCAGGGATCAGCAGACTAGTGACTCTTATTTTTAAATTTTTTTTTATCTTGAAGGTCCCTCTCTCCATCCAGTGGCTTCCAGCAGACCCAGCCTTACTCTTTGCATAAATCCCCTCACATAGCTAGCTTTGCTTTAGCAATTGCTCCTGAAGGAAACTCTCCTGGGAAGGGACTGGGGTCTTAAAAAGAAAGTAGGAAGTGAAAACATAAAAACAGTGAAATATCCTGCCACACCTATCTCACGGTTGGTGAGATGTCTCCACTTCTGAGTCAAGTGTTTCTTTTTTTTTTTTTTTAATTTTTTCAATTTATTTATTTTCAGAAAAACAGTATTCATTATTTTTTCACCACACCCAGTGCTCCATGCAATCCGTGCCCTCTATAATACCCACCACCTGGTACCCCAACCTCCCACACCCCTGCCACTTCAAACCTCTCAGATTGTTTTTCAAAGTGTTTCATAATATCAACAGAACCTAAAAGAATCCTCACACAACACCAACTCGACTTACCAGGTAATACCAATTTGTCACTCTCACATTAGGCACTGTGATGCACCTAGTTCCCTAAAGCTGAGACCTGCTTTTATCCTTGACTCTTGCTTTATCTAATCCCCATATCCACGAAAAAGCCAAATCCTCCCTCTGCTAACTCCTTCAGAAACCTGTGTTAAATCCACCCATTGCCACTACCTTAGGGAACAATTATTCCTGATTGGGTCCTGCATCACATGAACCACACAATAGCTACACCTACCAACAGTGACATTCAACAGCTTATAACAACTCCCTAAATGGTCTCTGGTTTTAAATGTTGTCTCTCCAATACATTTTCCATATATATATATTTTTTTTTTTTTTATGTTTTAAAGCATCAAATTTGACCAGAGCATTACTTTGCCTAGGACTGCACAATGTCTTTCCTTATTTTCAGGATTAAGTCCAAAAGTCCTTATGCCACACAAGGTCCTTCATTATCTGGTTCTTGGTTACTTCCATGCCTTTCTGTCTTACCACTATTTTTCTCCCTACCCTACTCACATGCTCCATAACTCATGTCTCAGATTTACTGAAATTTTTTTTTAAAGAAAGAGAGAGAGCAAACATGCACTTGTCCATGAGCAGAGGGAGAAGGAGCAGAGCGAGAGGGAGAGAAAGAATCTTAAGCAGGTTCCACACCCAGTGCAAAGCCCCACACAGGGCTCAACCTCATGCCCTGAGATCATGACCTGAGCCAAAACCTAGAGTCAGATACTTAACCAATTGAGTCATCCAGGAACCCCTGAACTATCTTTACTGTAAGCATTAGCTGGAATTTCTCTTGCCTCTAAGCTTTTGAAATGCTATTCTCTTGAGTGTTCCTCACTAATTCACTTACATCTCTATTTGATTTTGTCTCACTTCATTAACATTTCATCCTTCAAAAATCATAAAAACATCACTTCTTTTGGAAGTTTTCCTTGAACTCTTAACATTCTGGGCAGAAAACCTCTTATGTGTTCTTCTCATTATTGCAATCATTCTTTATTATGATTTTCTGTTCACTTGTCCATTTTTCTCAGCTAGATTATAAACCCTTCCAGCAAATGATGATGTCTTATTAATCATTGCATCCCTGGTGCCTTATAGAGTTTTGTCACTTAGCAAGTGCTAAGCATTGAACAAATGATTGAATACCTCAAGGGCATATGTGAGTGTTACACAGGTAATTCAGGAACTGCCTATTGAATTCCTTGACTATCACCTATTTACAAGAATTAAAATAGCTGAAATAGATAAACAAATCATCTCTAAGAATTAAAAAAATAAAGGAGATACCATGTTTAGTATAAAGAATTTATTGTTAACAACTTTGTTTTTTTGTGTGTGGTTTAGAACCCAAAATAAATTTATTATGCTAAAAGTCTTGCAGGATGACTTTTTAGATATTCAGTAATGATCAGTTCTGCACTAAATGCATAAAAAGAGCTCAGTATCCATTTGGTGAATATCTAATATGTTTAAATTAAATTGGCAACTCATTATAGTAACTAAGACATAGAATTACTTTGTCATAAATTATAGGTAATCTGTATTTTCACATTAACTCTATTACCAGTAATAGAGTTTTAATGTGGTACTTACACTTTGATAAAAGACAAATCGTATTGCCACTAGAAATATGTAAGACATAGAGAAAAAAATGGAGGAGTCCAAGGAGAAAAGGAATGAAAGATGTGGAGGAGAATGAAGAATTTTAGAAAAAAACAGAATGACTAAAAATATAGCAATAAGGAAAGGGAGAAAGAAAAAAGATAAATGGCAAAAAAGTAAGAGGACAGGCTTAAGAAATTGTAGGGAAGGAAAGAATAGTAAGAAAAGACAAAATAGAAAGATAGAAAAGGAAAAAAGAACAGAACAATGTGAAATGCATATGGATCACTGTTATACTGAGAAAATGAAATGGTGCAAATACAAATGCATATACTATTCTTTCTTTCTTTTTTTTTTTTAAGATTTTATTTATTTGACACAGAGAGAGAGAGAGAGATTACAAGTAGGCAGAGAGGCAGGCAGAGAGAGAGGGGAAGCAGGCTCCCTGCCGAGCAGAGAGCCTGATGCCGGGCTCAATGCCAGGATCCTGAGATCATGACCTGAGCTGAAGGCAGAGGCTTAATCCACGGAGCCACCCAGGCGCCCTAATATACTATCCTTATACATAAGTTCAAACAGGAAGTTTAACATAACTATCAAACAGAAATAGGAAGATATTATAGTACATTTTTAACAATTTGATAGTGATTATCAAGAAACTTATTTTATATGCTGAAAGCATTCTGAAAATTATAGTTACACTGGTTGTGCAAAGGAGTAAACGTCGTCCTTCTCTCCAGGCTGTGCAAAGGAAGGACAGCAGCAGGTAATGCGGTTTGTGTTTATCAAAGTGAATTCCTCCCTTCTTAGTGCTCGGTTCTCTAGTAACAATATATATCCAGGTTGAGCAGGAAGGGAGGATGCGCAACATCGTCATTAGCTCAGGCATTACCAAAAAACATTTGCAGTGGTCCCATTTTATAGAAGCATTTTTCTCCTTAAGAACATAGTATTTTATTTCCCCAGTAGATTTTCTTTAAACCTACTTTATGTGTCTGCAGTAATGCCTTAGGAATTCACTATATGAAATCATGTTACAGAATAAAGGAAAGGTTCTGTGGTGGATTTTAGGAATTGGACATTTTGGAGGCTCACATTGAAAAGAAGACGGAAGAGCAACTTTCTTACTCACTTCCTATCTCTCATATGATTAGTTTTAACTCTGTAGTATACAAAAATGGAAAATGCAAAATACAAGCTTACGGAATACAGAATAAATCACTATATCTGGAGAGAAAAGCTCTGGACAAACAAGAGAGGAACTTATCACAAATTCAGAGACACTGGTGTTAAATTGGATTTCTATAAATATGGGTATTGGTTCAAGACCTTAACAGCATCCATTTGACAGATATACATTTTCAAATTTCCTCTGTTATCTGTTTTCAAATTTTAAAAAATTCATAAACATAAAAGTGTCAAGTTTGAGTTAGGAATGGATAAAGTAATATCTGGAAAATTGTTCCTATTATTCTAAGAATAAATATCAACATGTCTACACATTATTAGTTGGGGATTCATTTAATGCTATCAAATTTTTATATGAGAAAATTAATACCAACAGATATATTGGGTCCAAATCTTTCCTTTGACATGAAGAGACACAGTTAAGATGAATCTCTTTTGCCAGTTGTATGGGAGTGGAGTGAACTAGGGTTTCTGGAGGAAGAGATGTGAGATTATACGCAGGTATTTGGTCATTGTACACTAGTCTTTCTTCCATACTCTTCTCATTTACAAAAAGATTTATGAGAAGGAAAATTGCTGGCAATACACATAAATACTATATACAACGATCTCCTCACTCCCAACTCCTTAAAAATAGCCTACCTTTTTTGTTCCAAGGGAAGAATTAGGATAAAAGAGTACAACAATATTTTTAAAATTATCCTGTCCTCTTGAGGAAGGATGAACATTAGCACAT
Source organism: Mustela putorius furo (assembly GCF_011764305.1). NCBI lineage: Eukaryota > Metazoa > Chordata > Mammalia > Carnivora > Mustelidae > Mustela > Mustela putorius. Next base: position 7,036,376 of record NW_025421397.1, read on the forward strand.
CAGCAGACAATTCACTCGGGAGACTTTTTGGTCATAAATATTCACTTCAGGATTAATTCTCTGACCATTCACCTATTTGTCATAGCTTCCTTAATTAAGCCTTTAATTGAGGAAATAAATATATCATGATATTGAACAGGTATGCTTTCCAAAGCCTTTTCTCCAACCTAACTAGCTCTAACTTTTAAAATTATCATGCCATTAAAAAAAGTTTCCAAAGAAAATTAGAAATGTAATCTTCCAGCATACTTAGAGCTTCTTAGGAACAATATTTTCATATGCATAATTACTTTAAACTTTTTAAAAGATATATTTATTTATTTTGAGAGAGAGAAACAGCAAGTGAGAGAGTGAGCATTGGAGGTAGAGGGCACAGAGGGAGAGAGAATCTTAAGCAAACTCCACATTGAGCGGAGCCCAATGGGGTCTCGACCCCTCAATCCTGAGATGGGAGACCTGAACCAAAACCAAGAGTCAAATGCTTAACGAACTACACCACCCCCATCCCATCCCCATCCCCACCATCCCATACTTTAACTTATTCCTGACCAACTTTATTGTCATTAATTATATACAGACTTGTGCAACTCACTACTTTGGGAGTTCTGTGCCTACTGGTAACATTTCCAGTTCATTTTTCATCCATTCTTTTTATTATGATGACTTATACAGTGCCTTTCGAATATTATATGTAAAATAAATTCTTGCTGATTTAATGTGCTTAAATATAAGGTAAACATAGCATAATATCACTAGGTAAAAGTCAATGCTTAGTTTAAGGTAAATTAGTAAATGATAGCCTAAAGATGATTTAAAAAAAAAAATCTGATGTATTTTTTCATCCACAGACTTTACTTAAGTCTTTGGGCAAATTGTTTCCAAGAGCAGTGATTTAAAAAAAAAAAAAAATGAGAAATGTAAACAATTTTAGAGTACCACTTATTTTTCTAGAAATCAGATCTCAAGTCTTCATCTGTCTCTGACATGGCTCTTTAGTATTAATGGAGAAGGAAAATTGATTTTAATGATTAATAAAATACACATGCAACCTTTGACCTGGGAACAGGATATTGCCTCGTGAATCTAAAGAATCAAAAACTTCACTTGGTAACAAGTGTTGGGGAGGATGTGGAGAGAAAATAACACTCCTACACTATTGGTGGGATTGTAAATTGGTACTGCCACTGTGAAAAACAGTACAGAAGTTCCTGAAAAAAATCAGAAATAGAAACAATATATCACAGATCTAATACCATATCATATGTGCTCCTATGTCTATTGCAACATTATTTACAATAGCCAAGACATGGAGTAACCTAAGTGTCCATCAAGAGATTATCAGATTTTTAAAATGTGGTAAACGTATGATGGAATATTTTACAGCCATAGAAAGAATGAGATTGTACCACTTGAGATGACATGGGTGAACCTAGAGGGCATTATGCTAAGTGAAATAAGTTAGACTAAGAAAGACAAAGGCCATATGATTCAACTCCTAAATGGATAGGAAGCAAGCAAGCAAGAAAGCAGGAAAGAAAGGAAGAAAGAAAAAAGAATAAACAACAAAAAAAGCAGAATCACAGTTCTGTTCAGAGAACAAACTAATGGTTGCTGAAAGGGAGGGCCTTGGAGGATGGGCAAATGGGTGAACAGAAGTGGGAGATACAGATCTCCAACTACAGAATGAGTAAATTACTGGCATAAAAAGTTTAGCATAAGGAATATATTCAATGATACTGTAAAGCAATGTAATGGGACAGACGGTAGCTATACATGTGGTGAACACAGGCTAATGTATAAACTTGTGACATCACTAAGTTTTACACTTAAAACTAATGTAACATTGTATGTCAATTATACTCAAATAAAAAATAAAATAAATAAAAATACTAAAACACAGGGGCGCCTGGGTGGCTCAGTGGGTTAAGCCGCTTGCCTTCGGCTCGGGTCATGATCCCAGAGTCCTGGGATCAAGTCCCGCATTGGGCTCTCTGCTCAGCAGGGAGCCTGCTTCCCCCCCACCCCACTCTCTGCCTGCCTCTTTGCCTGCTTGTGATCTCTCTCTCTCTGTCAAATAAATAAATAAAATCTTTAAAAAAAATTTAAAAAAAATACTAAAACACAATAAAAAAAAAAAAAAACACCTGCACTTTGTGTTATTGGTTAACCAGCAATAATGCATGTTATTTAAGTTTCTTCAAGAAGTAGAAGCTAATATGGGATTACATACCGAACCAATTTATTAAGGAAAATACCTATAGGAGAAGTGGAGAGAGAACCCAAGGAGACTGGGAGAGCTGTTGGACCATGACGCAGCTTTGATCGTCGGAAAAAAATAGTGAACAAGAGAATGTAGGATGAAACAACCTTAGACTGGAGTGCTGTTTTTAACAATTTTGACAAGGTCAAATGGGAATCCTTAAGGCAAAGTTACCCACTGGCAGAGTCCCAGGTAATGAGCCTGTGTTGGTATCACTGATAAGTTCAGTCAAGTAAGTTCAATCAGTCATAAGTTCAATGAGAGACACTGTGAGAAATTGGTTATGTATTTCAGAAAGCAATAACAGGAATGTCTAATTAATTATGGTCCTCACAGTTGAAGATCTGTGAGCAACATTCACTTGGCTGCCACAGAAGGCTGTGACTGACAGTGTTTTTCAAATTTAAGGGATGCCCTTAAGATTAAGCTGTATTAACTTAGTAAATCTACTTCATTTCAAAAGAAAAACATTTTTCCCCCGAACAGGAACAACTGCCTATCTGTATACCTATTCTAACAATGTATGCCACTTTTATATTAAAAATTCATTGTGATAATGGGGGGTAAATTCTCTTGACAACTATTATATCTTGGTTATACTTTTTCTTCTTTCTTGTCTAAGTGAAACTTCTAGATACTGTGCTAGTCTTTAGTTAAACTGTGGAAGTTCAATTATTAGGCCACACAACTGCTCAGCAAAGTTACTGGTGTTTAGAATCTTTACAAAATATAAATTTAAAAAATTTTATTTATTTTTTTGACAGAGACACAGTGAGAGAGGGCACACAAGTAGGGGGAAGTGGGAAAGGGAGAACAGGCTTTCTGTGGAGCAGCGAGCCCAAGTGGGGCTCAGTTCCAATACCATGGGATCATAACCTGAGCCAGAGGCAGATGCTTAACGACCGAGCTACCCATGCACCCCTAATTTACTGAATTCTATGACATCATATAATCTCCCTACCTTCCTCCTGGAAAATAACTGATCTTAGAGAAAATTTATAATTTATAATAAAATTTATAATTTAATTTCTGCTTCCCCTAATTTTCAAATTCATATTGATGAAGGAGCCTGAATTTTCTCTATCATTGCTATCTATTTATATTTTACTATAAAGTATTTCCCAACTAACAAATATAATACATATGTGTGTGTGTATATATACATATACACACACTCACACACCTCCCATCAAAGTTAGACAAATGTCTGTTTCTTGTCCTGTTAAAGTTATATTCTAATCTCATAATTATTAGGATAAAGATTAATTAGTTCATAGTCAGATAATCTGTTCATCATGCAGTAATTCCTAACAAGGCAATCTAAGAAATTTGGTACAGTTGTTTGGCACTGTTTTTCTTTAACTTAAAATGAAGCCAGAATATAGAAATGAATATTGAATATAGTATAAAATATATTATGTCTTGAGACATACGGCTCTAATAAAACATCTGCTCATAATGCTGTTTCCTTCTGTGTAGAAATAAATTGAAACAACTAATCATATAAAAAATACTGCCACTTTGAGGAGTAGACTAGCCCATTTTTTCCCTTCTGCAAATTGGGAAAAGATTGGAATTGTTTTACATATTTCACAGATTCTGAGTTGCAAACATTTGCACTTCAGAAAATACATGTTAAAAATTAGAATATCAAAAAAATTTATTCTATCAACACCTTGTTACATGTGTGAAAGACAATTTAATCTATAAAGTGCTTCCTTATTATCTTTGGCATCCTGTGCATTAATCAATGTTAAAAAGGATATTCCACATCACATATAGTTTTTTTCTAACTGCTAAAGAACTTCTTTTGTCATAAAGGAATTCAACCTTTCAGCATATTTACGATTTTAAATTGAGCATTTTAACACATGTTTAAACTGGTAATTTGACTTATAAAAATATTTAGGGAATGTTACAATAGTGGTAAGTATACTTATAGAGTATAAGCTATAGTATTTTTGTCACAATTACAATGGAAGGAATACAGTACCAGAGTTAATTTTTGAGATCAAAACATAACGAATACCAAGATTAAAGTACAGCTTTGCAAAGTCACTGGAAAAAAATGTTTCACAAACTCCCTGTGCTTAACCTTGCAAATTAAGTACATATTTATTAATTAAGAGTTAATTACAGACATATTAATACACATTTAAAGGTGTATAAATTGGGAGGGTTATTGATTAGACTTAGAGATGAGGAAAAATCAGACACCGTGGTTGTGGTCTTACTATGTGACAAATGAGCATGCCAGTAGAATTCAGTACAGGAAGAAAATATTAGAATTCTGCTAACATGTATTTACTATTGTATCATTTAAATCTATGTTTTAGGGTATATTTGTGTATTTTATAATATTTAAAATATAATAGTATATTACCTTAATTAATGTGCAAATACTGAAGTAAATACTTAAAAATGATTATTAGTAGAAGAGTGTAAAATTAAAAACATTTAGATAAAACTCACAGAGACAAAGCTATATCCAGCCCAACTGTATCCAAAGGTTTAAAAAACCTTAGTTAATAAAATGTGTGGTCAGATCACCATAAGGAATGCCATGCATACTATGAAATGGGTGATCTTAACCTGATATGCTAGTTCAAACTAGTCACGGATAGTGAAACCTTTATAAGATTGCAAACAGATGTTCTGATTTTATTCATCAATTCTGCGACTTTAGTAACTACGTATCAATCCAGGAAAAAATGCAACCTAACTCAGTGCCTCAGTGTTTTCAGGACACATTTTGTCACAGAAACACCAGAGATAATTTTAGACCTTGTTAAATTTTCTAAATCAATTAGTACCACATGCCAAATTGATAAAAAATAGCCTGCTGATTTGTCCCCTGAAGTTTTCACCTTAAATAACAATGCAGATGTATGAAAACATATAGGAACTGATACATGAATGTCTTCTAATAATGTCTTTTTGTATCCACATCTTTATATAGTCCCCTCCCAGACTGATACTTGGCTTTGATATTTTCTTTGACCAGTAAGATGTTAGCGTATTTGTTGGTCAAAACAAGTATCAAGGAGTCTTAAAACCTACTTACACATTGGGGCTATTCCCCCTATATTGCTGGCTGGAACTCTTCCACCAATATATGAAGAACCTGGTGCTAGTCTGCTGGGTTGCAGGGCCCAGTCAATAGCCAGAACCAATCCACGTGTGTTAGTGAGGTCATTTTAAGTCACTCATCCCTAGTCAAGTCACAAGAACATCAAAGCCACAAAAGTTAACTCAAGAGTGACGAGTATGAGGGGGAGGAGTCAAGATGGCGGAGAAGTAGCAGGCTGAGACTACTTCAGCAAGCCGGAGATCAGCTAGATAGCTTATCTAAAGATTGCACACACCTGAATATCCATCGGCAGATGGAAGAGAAGAAGAACAGCAATTCTGGAAACAGGAAAACAACCACTTTCTGAAAGGTAGGACCGGCGGAGAAGTGAATCCAAAGCGACGGGAAGATAGACCCCGGGGGGAGGGGCCGGCTACTGGCAAGCGGCGGAGCAACGGCGCACAAAATCAGGACTTTTAAAAGTCTGTTCCGCTGAGGGACATCGCTCCAGAGGCTAAACCGGGGCGAAGCCCACGTGTGGTCAGCGTGGCCTCAGGTCCCGCAGGGTCACAGAAGGATCGGGGGTGTCTGAGTGTCGCAGAGCTTGCGGGTATTGGAACGGGAAAGCCGGCTACAGAGACAGAGCCGACAGTAAGCTCACAGCTCGGTGTTACCTTGAACAGGTCGCAGGCTCAGTGAGCTCGGAGCGCGGCCGGAGGTCAGGCAGACGGGAGTTACTGGGCGCTGCTCTCTGAGGGTGCACTGAGGAGTGGGGCCCTGGGCTCTCGGCTCCTCCGGGCCGGAGACCAGGAGGCCGCCATTTGTATTCCCGTCCTCCGGAACTCTACGGAAAGCGCTCAGGGAACAAAAGCTCCTGAAAGCAAAGCCGAGCGGATTGCTCACCCCGGCCCCTGCTAAGGGCGGTGCAATTCCGCCTGGGGCAAAGACACTTGAGAATCACTACAAGAGGCCCCTCCTCCTGAAGATCAACAAGAAATCCAGCCAATACCAAGTTCACCTACCAAGGAGTACGGTTTCAATACCAAGGAGAGCAGGAGAATTCCAGAGGAGGAGAAAGCCAAGCACGGAAATCATGGCTTTTTCCCTGTGATTTTTTTTTAGTCTTGCAGTTAATATAATTTTTTCCTTTTTCATTTTTTGTTTTTTTCTTGCCTACTGGTAAAATTTTTTTTTAACTTTTACCTTTTTCTTTTTTAACATTTTTTAACCAGTTTATCTAATATATATATTTTTTCTTTTTTATATTTTTCTTACTTGTTTCTTTTTTTTTCTTTTTTCTTTTTTTTTCTTTCTTCCTGTTTGAACCTCTTTTTATCCCCTTTCTCCCCCCTCACGATTTGGGATCTCTTCTAATTTGGTTAAAGCATATTTTCCTGGGGTTGTTGCCACCCTTTTAGTATTTTACTTGCTCCTTCATATACTCTTATCTGGAGAAAATGACAAGAAAAAATTCAACACAAAAAAAAGAACAAGAGGCAGTATCGAAGGCTAGGGACCTAATCAATACAGACATTGGTAATATGTCAGATCTAGAGTTCAGAATGACAATTCTCAAGGTTCTAGCTGGCTCGAAAAAGGCATGGAAGATATTAGAGAAACCCTCTCGAGAGATATAAAAGCCCTTTCTGGAGAAATAAAAGAACTAAAATCTAACCAAGTTGAAATCAAAAAAGCTATTAATGAGGTGCAATCAAAAATGGAGGCTCTAACTGCTAGGATAAAAGAGGCAGAAGAAAGAATTAGTGATATAGAAGACCAAATGACAGAGAATAAAGAAGCTGAGCAAAAGAGGGACAAACAGCTACTGGACCACGAGGGGAGAATTCGAGAGATAAGTGACACCATAAGACGAAACAACATTAGAATAATTGGGATTCCAGAAGAAGAAGAAAGAGAGAGGGGAGCAGAGGTATACTAGAGAGAATTATTGGGGAGAATTTCCCCAACATGGCAAAGGAAACGAGCATCAAAATTCAGGAGGTTCAGAGAACGCCTCTCAAAATCAATAAGAATAGACCCACACGCCGTCACCTAATAGTAAAATTTACAAGTCTCAGTGACAAAGAGAAAATCCTGAAAGCAGCCCGGGAAAAGAAGTCTGTAACATACAATGGTAAAAATATTAGATTGGCAGCTGACTTATCCAAAGAGACCTGGCAGGCCAGAAAGAGCTGGCATGATATTTTAAGAGCACTAAACGAGAAAAACATGCAGCCAAGAATACTATATCCAGCTAGGCTATCATTGAAAATAGAAGGAGAGATTAAAAGCTTCCAGGACAAACAAAAACTGAAAAAATTTGCAAACACTAAACCAGCTCTACAGGAAATCTTGAAAGGGGTCTCTAAGCAAAAAGAGAGCCTACAAGTGGTAGATCAGAAAGGAACAGAGACCATATACAGTAACAGTCACCTTACAGGCAATACAATGGCACTAAATTCATATCTCTCAATAGTTACCCTGAATGTTAATGGGCTAAATGCCCCTATCAAAAGACACAGGGTATCAGAATGGATAAAAAAACAAAACCCATCTATATGTTGCCTCCAAGAAACTCATTTTAAGCCCGAAGACACCTCCAGATTTAAAGTGAGGCGGTGGAAAAGAATTTACCATGCTAATGGACATCAAAAGAAAGCAGGAGTGGCAATCCTGATATCAGATCAATTAGATTTTAAGCCAAAGACTATAATAAGAGATGAGGAAGGACACTATATCATACTCAAAGGGTCTGTCCAACAAGAAGATCTACCAATTTTAAATATCTATGCCCCCAACGTGGGAGCAGCCAACTATATAAACCAATTAATAACAAAATCAAAGAAACACATCAACAATAATACAATAATTGTAGGGGACTTTAACACTCCCCTCACTGAAATGGACAGATCATCCAAGCAAAAGATCAACAAGGAAATAAAGGCCTTAAACGACACACTGGACCAGATGGACATCACAGATATATTCAGAACATTACATCCCAAAGCAACAGAATACACATTCTTCTCTAGTGCACACAGAACATTCTCCAGAATAGATCACATCCTAGGTCCAAAATCAGGACTCAACCGGTATCAAAAGATTGGGATCATTCCCTGCATATTTTCAGACCATAATGCTCTAAAGCTAGAACTCAACCACAAAAGGAAGTTTGAAAAGAACCCAAATACATGGAGACTAAACAGCATCCTTCTAAAGAATGAATGGGTCAACCAAGAAATTAAAGAAGAATTGAAAAAAATCATTGAAACAAATGATAATGAAAATACAACGGTTCAAAATCTGTGGGACACAACAAAGGCAGTCCTGAGAGGAAAATATATAGCGGTCCATTCCTTTCTCAAGAAACAAGAAAGGTCTCAGGTACACAACCTAACCCTACACCTAAAGGAGCTGGAGAAAGAATAAGAAAGAAACCCTAAGCCCAGCAGGAGAAGAGAAATCATAAGGATCAGAGCAGAAATCAATGAAATAGAAATCAAAAAAACAATAGAACAAATCAAAGAAACTAGGAGCTGGTTCTTTGAAAGAATTAATAAAATTGATAAACCCCGGCCCAACTTATGAAAAAGAAAAGAGAAAGGACCCAAATAAATAAAATCATGAACGAAAGAGGAGAGATGACAACTAACACCCAAGAAATACAAACTATTATAAGAACATACTATGACCAACTCTACGCTAATAAATTTGACAATCTGGAAGAAATGGATGCATTCCTAGAAACATATAAACTACCACAACTGACCCAGGAAGAAATAGAAAGCCTGAACAGACCCATAACCAGTAAGGAGATTGAAACAGTCATTAAAAATCTCCAAACAAACAAAAGCCCAGGGCCAGATGGCTTCCCGGAGGAATTCTACCAAACATTTAAAGAAGAACTATTTCTTATTCTCCTGAAACTGTTCCAAAAAATAGAAATGGAAGGAAAACTTCCAAACTCATTTTATGAGGCCAGCATCACGTTGATCCCCAAACCAGACAAGGATCCCATCAAAAAAGAGAGCTATAGACCAATAGCCTTGATGAACACAGATGCGAAAATACTCAACAAAATACTAGCCAATTGGATTCAACAGTACATTAAAAGGATTATTCACCACGACAAAGCGGGATTTATTCCAGGGTTGCAAGGTTGGTTCAACATCTGCAAATCAGTCAATGTGATACAACACATCATTAAAAGAAAGAAGAACCATATGATACTCTCAATAGATGCTGAAAAAGCATTTGACAAAGTACAGCATCCCTACCTGATCAAAACTCTTCAAAATGTAGGGATAGAGGGCACATACCTCAATATCATCAAAGCCATCTATGAAAAACCCACTGCAAATATCATTCTTAATTGAGAAAAGCTGAAAGCTTTTCCGCTAAGGTCAGGAACACAGCAGGGATGTCCATTATCACTACTGCTTTTCAACATAGTGCTAGAGGTCCTAGCCTCAGCAATCAGACAACAAAAGGAAATTAAAGGCATCCAAATCGGCAAAGAAGAAGTCAAATTATCACTCTTTGCAGATGATATGATACTATATGTGGAAAACCCAAAAGACTCCACTCCAAAACTGCTAGAACTTATACAGGAATTCAGTAAAGTGGCAGGATATAAAATCAATGCACAGAAATCAGTTGCATTTCTCTACACCAACAGCAAGACAGAAGAAAGAGAAATTAAGGAGTCAATCCCATTTACAATTGCACCCAAAACCACAAGATACCTAGGAATAACCCTAACCAAAGAGACACAGAATCTATACTCAGAAAACTATAAAGTACTCATGAAAGAAATTGAGGAAGACACCAAGAAATGGAAAAATGTTCCATGCTCCTGGATTGGAAGAATAAATATTGTGAAAATGTCTATGCTACCTAAAGCAATGTACACATTTAATGCAATTCCTATCAAAGTACCATCCATTTTTTTCAAAGAAATGGAACAAATAATTCTAAAATTTATATGGAACCAGAAAAGACCTCGAATAGCCAAAGGGATATTGAAAAAGAAAGCCAATGTTGGTGGCATCACAATTCCGGACTTCAAGCTCTATTACAAAGCTGTCATCATCAAGACAGCATGGTACTGGCACAAAAACAGACACATAGATCAATGGAACAGAATAGAGAGCCCAGAAATAGACCCTCAACTCTACAGTCAACTAATCTTTGACAAAGCAGGAAAGAATGTCCAATGGAAAAAAGACAGCCTCTTCAATATATGGTGCTGCGAAAACTGGACAGCCACATGCAGAAAAATGAAATTGGACCATTTCCTTACACCACACACAAAAATAGACTCAAAATGGATGAAGGACCTCAATGTACGAAAGGAATCCATCAAAATCCTTGAGGAGAACACAGGCAGCAACCTCTTTGACCTCAGCTGCAGCAACATCTTCCTAGGAACAATGCCAAAGGCAAAGGAAGCAAGGGCAAAAATGAACTATTGGGATTTCATCAAGATCAAAAGCTTTTGCACAGCAAAGGAAACAGTTAACAAAATCAAAAGACAACTGAGAGAATGGGAGAAGATATTTGCAAACGACATATCAGATAAAGGACTAGTGTCCAGAATCTATAAAGAACTTAGCAAACTCAACACCCAAAGAACAAATAATCCAATCAAGAAATGGGCAGAGGACATGAACAGACATTTCTGCAAAGAAGACATCCAGATGGCCAACAGACACATGAAAAAGTGCTCCATATCACTTGGCATCAGGGAAATACAAATCAAACCCACAATGAGATATCACCTCACGAACCAGTCAGAATGGCTAAAATCAACAAGTCAGGAAATGACAGATGCTGGCGAGGATGCGGAGAAAGGGGAACCCTCCTACACTGTTGGTGGGAATGCAAGCTGGTGCAGCCACTCTGGAAAGCAGAATGGAGGTTCCTCAAAATGTTGAAAATAGAACTGCCCTATGACCCAGCAATTACACTATTGGGTTTTTACCCTAAAGATACAAACATAGTGATCCAAAGGGGCACGTGCACCCGAATGTTTATAGCAGCAATGTCCACAATAGCCAAACTATGGAAAGAACCTAGATGTCCATCAACAGATGAATGGATCAAGAAGAGGTGGTATATATACACAATGGAATACTATGCAGCCATCAAAAGAAATGAAATCTTGCCATTTGCGACAACATGGATGGAACTAGAGCGTATCATGCTTAGCGAAATAAGTCAAGCAGAGAAAGACAACTATCAAATGATCTCCCTGATATGAGGAAGTGGTGATGCAACATGGGGGCTTAAGTGGGTAGGAGAAGAATAAATGAAACAACATGGGATTGGGAGGGAGACAAACCATAAGTGACTCTTAATCTCACAAAACAAACTGAGGGTTGCTGGGGGGAGGGGATTTGGGAGAAGGGGGTGGGATTATGGACATTGGGGAGGGTATGTGCTTTGGTGAGTGCTGTGAAGTGTGTAAACCTGGTGATTCACAGACCTGTACCCCTGGGATAAAAATATATGTTTATAAAAAATAAAAAATTAAAAAAAGAAGTGACGAGTATAATAATATCCAGCTAAATCCAGCTCAAAGGGCTGATTCACAAAATTATAAGCAACTAAAAGGATTGTGTTTTTAAGCTTTGGGATGGTTATATATCCATATATGGTTATATATCCATATATAACTACAACAAGCTTCTAGAAGTTTACTGAAAAGAGATACAGTATATTAATTTCTAATCCTAAGGTCAATAGCAGAGTTGCAGCAAGCCTCTGAGAGAGAACAATACTTCTCTTCTGAGCCAGAGAATAATATGTGTGTGTGTGTATAAAAGTATAATGATATGATTATGTACTAAGATGGTATATAATAGTTGCTGAGGTATGTCCCTGGGGAAATAGGATGATGTGGTAATTATCATTTAGTGGTCATACATTTGCCCACAAATGAAGACAGGACATTCCTCTAGACAGTAATAGGAAGCATACCAGTAAGTTTAAAAGGTCAGATGTATTAAAATAATGGAGAATCAGAGGAAACTCCTATGATCCAGTCAGTATCCCAAGGGGAAATAGTACACAGCAATGGTTTCTTGGTCAACAATGTGACTACGAATGAACACATAGACAACAGTTGAACATACAGTAGAAACAGCGAGTCAGAAAAAGAGATAATACAGTATTTCCAAATGCATATAACTTCTTATAATCAAAAAAGATTACTCATATAAAGATGTTACTTAAAATGAAAGCATTATCTAAATATTTTTGTTTTGTTATATCATTATTACAGAATTCTTCTGTTCATATATGCTCTTCGATCTTTAGGAGCTGCTAAAAATGAAGGGCTAACTATATAATCGTTTGCAGCTGTGAGTAACTATGATCAAATTCTTGTAATTGTGATCTTTTAAATATTTGCACCTGCAAACATTTGGATACCATCATGATGTGTCTTCCAAAAATGAATTAACAAATGAATTTGCGTGCATATGTTGCTATTTTTGAACACATACAATTATATAATTTCTAAAACAAATATTTCAAGATAACTAAAGTACATTTTCATTTAAAGACACAAGTGAAATCTCATTTTAATCTTAAGAGATATACAGATAAAGTCTTTGTAGGAACAAATTAAAATGTATATCTATGTGACTATAATAACATAAATGTGAAAACTTGAGAGAATTTGGTTAAACTTCACTTTTTAAACATTTTTAAAAATTAAAAGCTAGAATATTGGCCACATACCAAAGAGAATCTAGATTAAAAACAAGAAATTGCAGACAATTCTTTCATAGATAATTTTCTAATTTCAAGCAAGATATTTTTCTGATAATATACATAATTTATAGAATGGCATCTTTATGCTCAGTGACTTGAAAAATGGATAGTGATGGAGTTCTAGTGATTTTTTTCTGTCTTCCCTCTCTGTATATATTTTTTCCTTTCATAACTTACTATAAATTATAGATAAGATATATACATGTGATATATACATATACTTTCCCTCTCCTTTTAGTCCTGTCTTCTTTAGGACCAGGAAACCTAATGTGGAAAGTACAAAAATGATGCATGGTCTTCCAGGACTGCTATTAAAGGCCCCAGTGTAACAGCTTTCCTTGATACCACCAGGACCATAAAACTGAGCCCAATACTTTCTTTTTCTAGACCACTCCAGCAGTAAATCAAAAGCCAAGTAGCCGTGTGGAAAAATAATGTGACAGAACTTATTTCCTTATTCACTTCCTATTTTCAAATTCACATGTAAGTAAAACAGACTACTTGGAGGGTTTGTAGTAAAATGGATTTAAGCCATGGGGCCACTGAATTGGTGTTTTATACACTCTGTATGTTATTTAAAGCTCTTATAACACAGGAAGCAGAGACAACTTTTATTCCGTATCTGTTCCTCATTCACTGCTACTGAGAAAGAGAACAAACTGCATGCTTCTCATTGACAAAGATGGTATATATCTATATCTATATCTATCTATATGTATGTATCTTCTCATTTAATTCTAATAATAATCCTTGAAAGATATGCAATTATTACTAAATTTACAAATGAGAAAAATGAGGTTTAGGAAAATTATTATTATTATTTTTTTCCATTTTGACATAGGAGTTAAGCTGTATAACAGATACTGTATGTTAGTCTGAAACTTTAACTGGGCTCTTATCCTACCCTAATCTTATTCTCTCCAGGACTTGGTTTCTCCTTTAGTAGACAAGGTTGTTTGGTTATTATTGTTATACTAGATTACTTTATAGGGAAAAATACCATAAATAATATTCAGCATGGGGCACATATTGCATGGAGCACTGGGTGTGGTGCAAAAACAATGAATACTGTGACGCTGAAAAGAAATAAAAAAATAATATTCAACATGTGCGATTTTGTTTATATATGAACTAAAATTCAAAAGATGTACCTTGTGCATATTTACATTTTAATATAACTTTATGTTTTAATGCAAGTAGTTGAAATTTGTTTTCTAATTTCAGATAAAAATTATTGGGTTGTAGTTACAAGGATGGTAATGGTGTTCCGTGACTTATTTAATTTTCCAGTGAGATCCACTGTCATTTTCCAGTGAGATTCCACTGAAATTAAAGCAGCTGCTTCTTCTACTTACTATGAAATAAGCTTTATGCTTAGATCATTGTTGCATTTAAACACACATACCTGGTGAATATAATAAGTACTTACAAAATTTTGTGCTTAGAGATTTGAATTTTAAAAATGTTCATTGCTTTTTTTTCTTGGGTGTCAAAGATGGTGGAGAAGTCGGAGAGACTTTAATTTTGTCTGGTTCCAGGAATTCAGCTAGTTAGCTATCAAATATTTCTGAACACCTGTGAGCTCAACCAGAGATCTAAGAAAAGGATAGTTGCAATTCCAGGAATAGGAAACTGACCACATTCTGCAAGGTAGGAGGTGCAGAAAAGTGAACCCAAGGTGGTATATGGGAGGATAGACCATGGGGGTCCTCCATCAGCCAGATACTGGCAAGAGATATATCAACAGATGACAAAATTGAAAGTTTTAGAAGTTTGCTCTGGTAAGGGACAACACTCAGATGGCTATGCATGGGGTGGAACCTTCACTGGAACTGCGTGGTCACAGGATCCTCAGGGTCACAGGAAGACCAAGGGTGCCTAAGTGGGCAGAGGTCCCAGGCATCAGACCAGGGAAGCCTACTGCAAAGAGTGAGCCCAGGAACGGGCTCTCAGCTCAGGGTTGCCATAAACTGTGAACCGTGGCAAAGCTGGGTGACTGCTCTCTGAGCACAGGCCTAACAAGTGTGAGAACTGGTGAGAGCCCCATACCTCCCCTGGGAGGGGTGATGTGGGCGTGCACTGCAGGAGTCTGCAGTGTTTGGAGCTTTGAAATGGGGTTGTGTACCTGAAATAGAAATATTTGGTCACAGGCCAGTAAGAAGAGTGCAGCCAGAGACCAGAGATACATTTGATTGACTGCTTTTCTCTGAGCACTCACTGAGGAATGGGGTCTCCAGCTTTCGGCTCTGGGGCCGGAGATTGGGGAGACACCATTTTCATTCTCATCCTCTAAAGCAGCAAGGAACGCCCCCAGGGAACAAAAGCCACATAAAGCAACCCAGAGGAGATTACTAAACCTGGCCCCGGTAAGGGCAGTACAATTCTGCCTGGTGCAAATATACTTGAGAAACAATGCAACAGGCTCCTCCCCCAAGAAAATCAGCAGGAACATCCAGCCAAAACCAAGTATACCTATCAACGAAATCTGAAAAACTCAGGCACTAGGGGTATACAGCACATAAAAGTCATGGCTTTTTTCCCATGACTTTTCCGTCTTTCAACTTTATTTTTTTTTCTTCTTTCAACCAATTTTTTATATTACCAAGCCCTTTTTAAAATCTTTCTAAATTTTCACTTTTACAGTTACACTCTATTCTTTCATTGTATTTAATCTTATTTTTGTGTATATTTATATACATAAAAGTTTCTCTTCCCTCACAATTTTAGAGATGAAGTTTCTTCCAACAGATCAAAATACACCCAAGATCTAGTGTATGGCTCTGTTCTATTCACCTGTCTATTCATATTCTCAATCTCTCTCTCTCTCTCTTTTTTTTTTGTCTGATTTTCTTCTTGTTGCATTTTCATTGTTGTTGTTGTTCTATTTTGTTAAAGTCTTTTTAAATTTTCCTTTACAGTTACAATCTATCCTTGTGATGTATTTATTTTTATTTTTGTATATATAACTGTTTCTTTCTTTACAGTTTTGAGATGTAGTTTCTTCTAATAAACTGACCAAAATGCACTCAGGAGATATTGCTCTGCCTGTTTATATTCCTTCATTTTTTTTTTCCTTATTGGTTTTTTGTTTCTGCTTTTTTTTCCTTACCTTTTAATTTCCATTTTTATAGTTAGAGTCTGTCCTCTCAGTGTATTTAATTTTATTTTTATATATATGTAAGTTTTTATTCTTTATAATTTTGGGATCTAGTTTTATTTAAAAAAAAAAAAGACCAAGATATACACAGAATTCAGTGTATTGTTTTATTTTGCTCACCTGTCTTATTACATTCTCTCTTTTCTTTTCTTTTCCTTTCTTTTTTTCCCGGTTCTGGAACTCTTCTGATTTGTTCAGTATATATTTCTCTGGGGTTGTTGTTGCCATTTTAGTATTTTGTTCTCTCATTCATCTACTCTTTGGACACAATGACAATTCAGAGAAACTCAACTCAAAAAAGACAATAAGAGGCAGTACAGACTGCCAGGGACCTAAACAATAAGGACATAAATAAGATGTTGTAACTGGAGTTCAGAATAATGATTATAAAGATACTAACTGGGTTTGAAAAAAGCTCAGAAGACACTATAGAATCCTGTTCCAGAAAAATAAAAGAACTAAAATCTAACCAAGTCAAAATGAAAAAGGCTATTAATGAGATGCAATGGAAAATGGAGGCTCCAACTGCTAGGATTAATGAAACAGAAGAGAAAATTAGTGATACAGAAGACCAAATGATGGAGAATAAAGAAGCTGATAAAAAAAGAATAAAACAACAACTGGATTAGAAGAGAATTCAAGAGGTAAGTGATACCATAAGGTGGAACAATATTAGAATAACTGGATCCCTTAAGAAGAGGAAAGAGAGAGGGGGCAGAAGATATATTGGAAGAAATTATAGTGGAGAACTTCCCTAATTGGGGGAAGAAAACATGGATCAAAATCCTGCAGTCACAGAGAACTCTCCTCAAAATCAATAAAACTATGTCAACACACCAATATATAATAGTGAAACTTACAAATCTCAGAGACAAAGAGAAAATCCTGAATGTAGCTTGAGACAAGAGGTCTGCAACCTACAAGGATAGAAATACTGGATTGGCAGCAGACCCATCTACAGAGACCTAGCAAGCAAGAAAGGACTGGCATGATATATTCAGGGTACTAAATGAGAAATATATGCAGCCAAGAATACTTTATCCAGCTAGGATGTCACTCAAAATAGGAGTGATAAAAAGCTTCCAGGAGAAACAGAAACTGAAAGGATTTTTGATCACCAAACCAGCCCTACAACAACTGTTAAAAGGGATTCCCTAAGCAAAAAGAGAGCCCAAAAGTAACATAGAAGCAAAAAGGAACAGAGGCAATATACAATAACAGTCACCTTACAGACAGTACAATGGCACTCAATTCATATCTTTTAATAGTTACTCTGAATGTAAATGGGCTAAATGCCCCAAGCAAAAGACACAGGGAATCAGACTGGATAAAAAAGCAATACCCATCAATACGCTGTCTGCAAGAGACTCATTTTAGATACAAAAACACCTCCAGATTAAATGTGAGGGGGTGGAAAACCATTATCATGCTAATGGACATCAAAAGAAAGCTGGGGTGGCAATCCTTATAACAGACAAATTATATTATATTATATTTTATTTTATTTTAATTAATTAATTCTTTAAAAAGATTTTATTTATTTATTTATTTATTTATTTATTTGACAGGCAGAGATCACAAGTAGGCAGAGAGGCAGGCAGAGAGAGAGGAGGAAGCAGGCTCCCTGCTGAGCAGAGAGCCCGATTCGGGGCTCGATCCCAGGACCTTGGGATCATGACCTGAGCTGAAGGCAGAGGCTTAACCCACTGAGCCACCCAGGCGCCACAGACAAATTAGATTTTAAACCAAAGATGCTAATAAGAGATGAAGAAGGACACAATATCATACTTAAAGGGTCTATCTAACAAGAGTATCTAACAATTGTAGATATTCATGCCCCTAACATGGGAGGAGCCAATTATATAAGCCAATTAATAAAAAAATTAAAGAAACACATTGATAATATAGTAACAGTAGGGGACTTTAACACCCCTCATTGCAATGGATAGATCACCTAAGCAGAGGATCACAAGGAAATATGGGCTTTGAATGACACACTGGACCAGATGGACATCACAGATTTATTCAGGACATTCCATCCTAAAGGAAGATAAAAAACATTCTTCTCAGGTACACCTGGAACATTTTCCAGAATAGATCACATACTGGGTTACAAATCAGGTCTCAAATGGTACCAAAATATTGCAATCATTACCTCATATTTTCAGAACACAATGCTTTGAAACTGGAACTCAATCACAAGAGGAAATTGGGAAAGACCTCAGATAAATGGGGGCTAAAGAGCACCCTACTAAAGAATGAATGGGTCAACCAAGAAATTAAAGAAGAATTTAAAAATTCATGGAAACAGATGAAAATGAAAACACAACTGTTCAAAACCTTTGGTATACAGCAAAGGTGGTCCTAAGAGGAAAATACATACCAATACAAACTTTTCTCAAAAAATTAGAAGAGGCCACCAGCTAAAATGACACCCAAAGGAGCCAGAGAAAGAAGAGCAAAGAAAACCTAAACCCAGCAGGAGAAGAGAATTTACAAAAATAAGAGCAGAAATAAATGAAATAGAAACCAAAAGAACAGTAGAACAAATCAACAAAACTAGGAGACGGTTCTTTGAAAGTATTAATAAGATTGATAAAACCCTGGCCAGAGTTATCAAAAAGAAAAGAGAAAGGGTGAAAATAAATAAAATCATGAAAGAGAAGAGATCACAACCAACACTGAAGAAATAAAACAATTATAAGAACATATTATAAACAACTATATGCCACCAAATAAGGCAATCTGGAAGAAATGGATGAACTCCTAGAGATGTATAAACTACCAAAACTGAAACAGAAAGAAATGGAAAACCTGAACAGACCCAGAGCCATTAGGAAACTGGGGCAGTAACAAAAAAAATATACCAACAAACAAGAGTCCAGGGTCAGATGGCTTCCCAGGGGAATTCTAACAAACATATAAAGAATTAATACCTATTCTT
Source organism: Mustela putorius furo (assembly GCF_011764305.1). NCBI lineage: Eukaryota > Metazoa > Chordata > Mammalia > Carnivora > Mustelidae > Mustela > Mustela putorius. Next base: position 7,055,586 of record NW_025421397.1, read on the forward strand.
TTGAAGCCGTTTCAAAAAATAGAAATGAAAGGGAAACTTCCAAAGTTTTTCTTTGAGGTCAGCATTACATTGATCCAGAAACCTCACCAAAAAAGGAATTATAGACCAATATCCCTGATGAACATGAATGTCAAAATTCTTACCAAAACACTAGCCAATAGGATTCAAAGTACATCAAAAGTATTCAGCATGACCAAGTGGGATTTATTCCTGGGCTACAAGGTTGCTTCAACATCTACAAATCAGTCAATGTGATATACTACATAAATAAAAGGACAAGAACCATATGATCCTTTCAATAAATGCTGAAAAAGCATTTGACAAAGTACAGAATTCTTCCTTGATTGAAACTCTTCACAGTGTAGGGATGGAGGGAACATACCTCGGTATTAGAGAAGTCATTTATGAATAGCTCACAGTGAATATCATTCTCATTCTGTATTTTCATATCATTTTCATATTATTCTCTAAGATCAGGGTATAGCAGGGATGTCCACTATCATCACTGCTGTTCAACAAAGAACTAGGAGTCCTAGCCTCAGCAATCAGGCAACAAAAATAGAGGCAAAAGGCAAAATTAACGGCAAAAAATAAATAAAAGGCATCTGAATCAGCAAAGAACTCAAACTCTCACTCTTTACAGATGATGTGATACTCTATATGGAAAACTCCAAAGACTCTAACCCAAAATTGCTAGAACTCATACAGGAATTCAGCAAAATGGCAGGATATAAAATCAATGCACAGAAATTAGCTGCATTTCTATACATTAACATTGAGAAAGGAAAAGAGAAATTAAGCAGTCTATCCCATTAACAATTGCCCCCAAAACTGTAAGATACCTAGGAATAAACCTAACCAAAGAGGCAAAGGAGCTATACTTAGAAAACTACAGAACACTCATGAAAGAAATTGAGGAAGACACAAAGAAATGGAAAAACATTCCATGTTCATGGACTGGAAGAACAAATATTGGTAAAATGTTTAGGCTATCCAGAGCAATCTACACATTCCAGGCAAGCCCTATCAAAATACCATCAACTTTTTTCACAGAACTGGAACAAATAATCTTAACATTTGTATGGAACCAGAAAAGACCCCAAATAGCCAAAGAAATGTTGATAAAGAAAACCAGAACTGGTGGTATCACAATTCTGGACTTCAAACGCTATTACAAAGCTGTTATCATCAAGACAGTATGGTACTGACACAAAAATAGACACACAGATAAGTAGAACAGAATAGAGAACCCAGATACAGACCCTCAATGCTATGGTCAACTAGTCTTTGATAAAGCAGGAATGAATATCCCATTGAAAAATACAATTTCTTCAATAAACAGTGTTGGGAAAATTGGACAGCCACATGCAGAAAAATGAAACTGTACCATTTCCATACACCATACACAAAAATAGACACAAAATGGATGAACAACCTAAACGTGAGACAGAAATCCATCAAAATCCTAGAGGAGAACACAGGCAGCAATCTCTTTGACCTAGGCTACAGCACCTTCTTGCTAGACATGTTTCCAAAAGCAAGGGAAACAAAGACAAAATGAACTATTGGGACTTCATCAAAATCAAAAGCTTTTGTACAGCAAAGGAAACAGCCAACAAAACCAAAAGACAACTGACAGAATGGGAGGAGATATTTGCAAATGTCTTAACAGATTAAGGGCTAGTATCCAAAAATCTATAAAGAACTTATCAAACTCAACACTGAAGGAACAAATAATCCAGTCAAAAAATGTGGGGACGACATGAGCAGACATTTCTCCAAAGAAGACACACAAAGGGTCAACAGACACATAAAAAAAGTGCTCAACATCACTTGGCATCAGAGAAATACAAATCAAAACTACAATGAGATACCACCTCACACCAGTCACGATGGCTAAAATTAACAAGTCAGGAAAGGGCAGAATTTGGCAAGGATGCAGAGAAACAGGAACCCTACTACACTGTTGGTGGGAATGCAAGCTAGTGCAGCCACTCAGGAAAACAGTATGGAGGTTCCTCAAAAACTTGAAAATAGAGCTATCCTAAGACCCAGCAACTGTACTATTACACTGGATATTTACCCCAAAGATATAAATGTAGTGATCTGAAGGGGTACCTGCACCCCAATGTTTATAGAACCAATGTCCACAATAGTTAAACTGTGGCAAGAGCCCAGATGTCCATGGACAGATGAATGGATAAAGAAGATATGGTATATTGGAATGGAATATTACACAGCCATCAAAAATGAAATATTGCCATTTGCAATGATGTGTATGAAACTAGAGGGTATTATGCTAAGTAGAATAAGTCATTCAGAGAAAGACAATGTCATATGATCTCACTGATATGTGGATGTTAAGAAACAAAACAGGATCATAGGGGAAGAGAGAAAAATAAAACAAGACAACACCAGAGAGGGAGACAAACCATAAAAGACTCTTAATTAAACAAACTGAGTGTTGCTGGAAGGGAAGGGTTGAGGAGGATGGGGTAACTGGGTTATGGACATTAAAGAGACCATGTGATATAATGAGCACTGAGTATTACATAAGACTGATGAATCACACAGCTGTACCTATGAAACCAGTAATACATTATATGTTAACTGAATTTAAATCAAAAAATACTTTAAAAATTTTAAAAAAGCTTCACTGCTAGGAAAGGTAAATTCTACAAGAGAAAGTAGTGTTAGCTCTAACATTCTCTGATATGTGGTCTATCAACTTATAAAATACTACTAATCTTAATAAGTTTAGTATCACTGATGTTAAAACACACAGATTATGACTGGGCATATTAATTTTAATGACTCCATCTTAAAATTGAGAATACTGAAATTCAGTTAAACTAAATTATTGTGATCATTTTAAAAAATCTCTAAAGAAATAGCTACGCAAGAGAAAACCATGTATCAGAGAAAACTGAAATGAACACAACAAAAAGTAAACAAACAATATACAAAATGATCCTTTCCCTGTGAGTGGATTTTGGACTTCCTCAGAAAAAACTGCTGGGTCGACTTCTGTTAAGCAAAGGGAGGTCTTTAATTCAGGGCCTATATTTAAATTCTCTACTAAAAAATGAATGCCCTGGAAAAGGCTAGAATGATTCATGGGGTATGGAATTCCATAAACCATGTTTAGCTTAATTACAGATGAATTGGTATAATAATAATTACAGATATGTATGTCTGCATGGATTAGCAAACACACATATATCTTCTGGTTCTGTCTGCTGAAAAGGTCCAGAAGCAATGATATTCCAGTATCAATGAACACAAAGAGTAGCCAGATCTGTTTCCAACAGAATTCACCAATATAAGGAACCACAGCTTCTTGTAGAATGGCTGATTTTAGGGCAGGCTACAGGATACACAAATAATAATATTTGAAACAACAGAAATAAGAGAAGGGAAGTGGGGAGGGAGGGAGGACGGAAGAAAGGAAAGGATGGGACATGTCAAAAGGATAAAGGAACCAAACAAAAAGAACTTCCAATGGCCAAACCCTGGAACCATCTGAACCACAACATAAACAATGTGGTAGTATCTAAAAGTCCTTATTGATAATAGACATACATATACAGATAGATAAAAAATTTAAATGCTTATATATAGAGAGAGAAGAACTGCAAATAATTCATGTAATTCTTCCCTCTCAAGGAAGTGGATCTTAGCTCCCCACTCCTTGAATGTGGGTTGTACTTAATGACTTGTTTCTAAAGAGCAGAGTATGGAAAAGGAAAAAATATTAACTATATGATGAAGAAAACTGGCAATCATAAACTTGGCCAAGTGATCAAAGTTAGTATCATCAGTGGTAAATCATGATGAAAGCATGTATCTTTGACATGTTGTAATAAATGGCATTTTACCTCCTTAATCTTTCTCTTCAGAAGTTGTAACTCCAGATTAACTACATGTATATAAGAAAACATCAGATGTATCAAAATCTAGACATTCATTCTTCAAAATATATGCTTATGATTTTCAAAACTCTCAAAGTCATCAAAAACAATGGCAGTCTGAGAATCTGTGATGGTACAGAACAGGCTAAGGAGATACAAGGATAGAATGTTAGGAGGTTTCTTGAATGTGATCCTGGAACAAAACAGAAAAAGGATAGGATGGAAATACTAATGAAATCTGCATAAAGTATGCTATTTACTTCACAACAACAACAACAACAAAAAGGGAAAGAAATGGCATAGGCATATGGACACTTTAATGTTTCTCCTAACAAGTTTTTGTAAGAAAAATGAAATCCACTTTTCAAAAGGACCCAAAATTTTTCAATCTGAAATACTACTTACCATAAGAAGCAAAGATAGATGAACATTTGTTATATATCTTGAGATAAAAACTGAAAGGCAGGCAACTGTCTGAAATCTTCCTTTTTTGTTTACTAGGTACAGTCCTTTTTGCTGGATAAAACTAATAAATGTGATTCAGACATTTAGTACTTGTGAAAGAAACCAGCATATGACTGAAAACAATACACAAAGGAAGGCAGATTAGTAAGGTTGCAGAGAAATGCAGTCTTACCATACTGATCTTTTCACATTTGAATACAAAAATCATGTCTTACTATGTTTATGTATGTATATGTATATATATTTTTTATTGTATATATAAATCAGATTATAAAAAGTTGTACCTATTGTGGCCCCCATTTCTACTAATGTTTAGTGATAAGGAAATAAGAATACAAACAACTGGCAACATAAAACCTTTGTGGTAGACATCCTCCTAGGTGGCTCCCAAGGATCCTTACCATCCATGGTCATACCCTTATAAAGTCCCTTCCCACAGTGAATCAGAGCCAACATATGTGACACATAGAAAATTGTGTAAGTGGCAGTATGTAAATTCTGAGGCATTTCATGAAAGGCACTTTGGCTTTCACTTTATCTCCTGAATCACTTGCTCTAGGAATCTAACCACAACGCTGAGTATACTTCAGATTCCCTGGAGAAGGCCCTTCTTGAAGCACTTCTTCTATCAATACCCAGTGTCACCTATGTCTGTTAACCTTGGGAAACAGATTCTCCAGCTCCAGTGAAGCCTTCAGATGACTGAAGCCTGGAAGACATTTGATCATAAGCTCACTGAGAGACCATGAGCCAGAACCATCTAGAGAAGTTGTTCCTGAATTACGGACTTAACCAAAACTCTGGGGAATAATAGATGATTATTATTGTTTCAAGTCACTAAGTTTTGGAGTACCTTGTTAAACAGCAAATTTGTTGAAAGTTGGCATTCTGAAAGGGTTGACCGAGAGAAGTTTTGATTTCATGGACATCAAATGCAAGTATTAGGGTGATACTACATAAACATCTTTGTTAGGAAGCCTTATTTTCCCATTTTTCACATTGTCTTCAAAACAGAAGGAAAGAGGCTTTTAGCCAGACAAGTGATTATGGAATAACAAAAAGGAAAACAGACTAACTGGAAGCACAAAGTCCCACAGATATGGGCCTTTTGGGATTTCCAGTGAAACAGAGAGAGGCTTCTATCTGATCAACATAAAGTAAAGCTCAACCATCAATAATAGTTTTGTCCAGATACACTGAATTTTTCTATTAGTTTCTTTGACTTTAACATTTAACTATGACAGGATACCCGAAAATCACCAGAAATTTAAGGAAAACTCCTGGAGATTTAAAACCAGAGAAAAAGTAACAATAGAATAAAGAAATTTGGAACAAATGAGAAAAAATATAGGAATCAGTAGGATCATTAAAAAATTATCCTAAAAAGATAGTGAATCCAGGAAATAAAGGAACACTTTTCTAGAAAATAAAATTTTAGATAATAAGAAAAAAGTTATTAGAATTTAAGAATAAGGAGGTAAATAATAGTAAATAGTAAATGTGACATATAAACTTGAAATTATCAGCCACAAAATAGAACAAAAAATAGAAATTAAAAATAGAAATGTTAATAAAATTCTCTCATTATGCTTGATTAAAATAATTCAGATTTCAGGAAAAGATAAAGGATAATGGAAGTAAAGTTACTCTCCAAATAATAATATGAAAATGATTCCAAGTCCTAAATAACAGAAGTTTCTAGACTAAAAGAACCTGCAGAGTCCAGCACAATAAATTAAGAAAAGATCCCATAACAAGATAAATCACTGTGAAACTGCACAACAGTGGGAATAAGAGAGAAAATTCTAAAAACTACTGGAGACAAAGATTTAAAAAAATAGGTCATCACCAAAGAGAATATAAAGAATTGCATTTTTTTTTTCATAGCAGCTGTGGAAACAGATTTATGAGGACACTGTAGGCTTAAGGTTTCCAGCAGCCATTGTATCTCCTCACAGAAAGAACCTGTCAGAATGAACATAATTGAAGCAAACAAGCAAAACATGCAAGAGGAAGATTGCCTTCTCATGATACCACTGAATCCCAAATTCTGCAATGCCTTGAGGTCAGTGTCACTCTTTGGAGATGGAAGTTGATTATGATAATTAGTTACTTTTTTTTGTTGTTTTAATCTAATTTTAGTTGGATTTCTATCAGTTGGAATTAAAAATCACCTGAAAAATACAAGTAGATTAATTCCTCCAAGTTTGTATATATACATATATATAGAATATTTACCTCTATTATGAATTCAAAACTTAGAATGCTTATTCAATACAATATAACCCAAAGATCAGAGACAAGACTACCTTGGAAACCATAAGTACATTGTTTCAGATTTATATGTTGAGATGGAATCACACATTACATAGGTCTTTGTGAACCAGAATGGAGAAGGACATGGAGATTATTAAGGTAAACATGAAAATAATATGTATTAGGATAGATTTCTAGAAGTCAAGCCTAAGATAAAGATTTGTAAGAAAGTGATTTATTACATGAATACTTTAAGGAAACAGCAAAAAGTTGAAAGAGCCGAACAGAGGGGAGCAAGCCAACCAAGGTTGTGATACTAGGCAGAATCCTCAAGATGATGTAAATTGTGCCTCAGAATTGTCCTAACCTGTTTAAAGAAATCTGGAGCTTTCTTGGTCCCTCATCTCCCAGTCCTTGGTTGGAGGCCACCAAAGAAGGATACAAAATTCTAGGATGTCTGGTTTTCTGGGCCTTTGAGGAAAGCAAGCTTCAGGAGCTGCAGGTGCAGGCTGTTGAAAGCAAAGGCATTCTGCAGTCACATCCACAAACACATGCGAATAAAAAGAAGAGGAAACTGAGACCGTGTAAGAGAGACATTTACACTGGCTGATACATATGATAAAAATAAAACAGCAAACTCCCTAGGTCATTTAGGTCACACACAAATAAATCAGTATTCTAAGTATGAAATAAATACAAAGCCAATAAATAACCTGAGTCATCTTGATCAGATTATACAGAAAAAACAGGAAAAAAAAAAAGTTTGAAAGAATCCCTACTTGCTCCCTATTGTCTCTGCCAGTAATTTGGAGGGGAACTGTTAATTGTTCATGTCTTGCTTTCCCATCTCTTAACATCAACTACAACAGGGTATAGCTGACAAGTGGTCACTCCTCTTAATCTCTGTGTTGACCATAAATCTTTTTCCACACTGATGCCTTCCAACTCTTTCCCATGAGACTATCCTATATGAATTCTCAAACTCATAATGTGTGAAACCTAACTCCATCTTGTCACACAGAGAAACCTGCTCTCCCTATCTTCTGATCTTGGTGATTTGAACCATTAAGCCCCTAGTTGTCCAAGAGGGAACTGCAAGTGCCATCCTTGAATTTGTTGCAATTATCTCTCTGCTGAATCTGGTCTCCTTTTATCCAGTCTTCCTTCATTTCAGTGTTCCCCAAAACTGCAAGAGACTTACTCTTTTTTCCTTCTTCTTTATCTTCTTCTTTTTTTTTTTAAATACACATCTGGTCATATCACTCCTCTAATTAAAAATGTTCACTTGATCCCAAAGACCCTAAACTTCTTATTCCATCTTCTAAGATCCTGTTACACTCTCACATCCTAAGTTTTGAGATGTTCATCTTACACTCTCATGTTGTAGCATACAGAATGATTTTCAGTTTATTGATTTTGTAAGACTCTGATTCTGCTGATCCTTTGTGTATGCTATAGTTTCAGCTGCAAATAGCTTTTTCTTCTGCTCTCCTCTGTCCTGCACAGACTAATTCTATACCATCCAGATATTTAAATAACCCTTCCTCCAGGAACTCTTTCAATTAAGATTCATTTAGTTGTTCCTCCGCCATGCCCCTCTTACCCTAATAACACTTTTATTCTATATTGTATTTGACTCTGTACTTCTCAGTCTTCACAAACAAATTTTAAAACCCCCAAAAGTATAGAAAGTAGCTGATTCTTCACTGAGTCTCCAATACTCAACATTGTACCTGATTAATCACTGATTAATCACTCAGTGATTCTTTGAAAGAATTGAAATGAATTAATATATACCTAAAAAAACCTTTTTTCTAGTTTTATTTATTTAAAATTGTAAATATAGTATTTTTTTTAAACTATTCTCTTTTTTTCCCCTTTTTCTTTGAATCTGTCAGTGTTAGCTCCTGGGATAATCTAGTATCACTGAATAATATTAAATTTAATTCTGCCACATCAGCCTCTGCCTAGAGTTAAATAAATTATAGAAAAGATCATTAGAGTTTTTAATAGATTTGAACACTTCTCTAGATAGTTCACAGCTTGACAGACATTTGTCATAATCAACAGTAGACACTTTTGTGCTATAATTACTTTAAAAACACATCAAATGATCTAACGTCCGATGATTGAGGAAATGCAAATGGCAACAACAGAGTATTCACATTAAGTTTTCAGTGTTTATAAAGCTGCAAAAACTGTTGATGGATGAGCTTTTTGTGTGTGATTCCTCTATCTTTATACACAAATTCTCTCAGTCATGCAAAGATAAACATACATACAGGGTTATGAAAGAGAATGTATAAATATATAAACAGGGTTATTCTGCTCTTACAGGAAAGCAGTGGGCTATTAAGAAGCTATCCTGAAATTGTTCTTAAGACCTTTCCACTTGCCCAAGCACACCACACACACACCATTGTAAACATCAGAACATTAGAAAAACCCTGCAGCTAATGATAACTAGTACTGAGTGGGTTCACTTCCTTAGCAATTTCAACATGAAATACTAAAGGATTTTTTGTTGTTGTTGTTGTGGTTGTTTTGTTTTTGTTTGTTTGTTTTTTGGTACAAACTCCATTTTCATGGAGATATCAGAGACTCCAACACATAAAACTTCTGCATCACTGGAGTTGGAAACTTTGCACCTCTAACCCTATTTTGCTAAGTCTCCTGCAACAAAGTTGGGGTTTTAATCTCAATTAGAATAGCTTAGCAAAGATTCAACTTACTGACCCTTCTGAAAAACAGAACAGCATAACATGTACATTCACACTTTCACATCAGAACCTCAAAAAGAGAGTGTCAGCAGAGGCCCTAATTTCAGTTTAAGGAACTGATTTACCTTATAGTTTCAAATATTACTGTAATCATTCAACATTTTTCCCCCCACAAAGAGATCCTCCATGAGAACAGTTTCAGAGATCATAGGAAATTTAGAATGGTTCATACATTAACTAGTCCCTTTTCTGAGGCACAAATGCCCAGAGTGCACTCCTGGTTCACGCATGGTTGCACCAAGAATATGACTTTTCTCCTTATTGTTTCCTTCTATCCTTTAGAAATGTCTCTTTTGCATGTTTATGCTTTTACCTCCTTTTTCCTTGCTGCCATGATTAGCTACAGATAAAGAAGACAATCACACTGTCAGTACACTTATTGCTTCCCAGAGATCCAAGGAAAGTGCAGAGGTACTCCTCAGTATTCCTTGTCTTCCCCTACCTCCAAAAGGAGCACACACATGCAAAAACATGGTATCTTCTTTTACTGGGGAGGGAGGAGAGGGCATATTGAAGAAGTATAGAGAAGTTTGACATATAGACTTCTATTAGCAAAAAGAGAGACTGAATTTTGGAGAAATAAAAATATCACTCTGTTCCAGAATGGATTAATTATTTGATAAGTAGCACAAACCATTATTTATTTACTCATCCTTGAGAATACAATATAGTTCAGATGCATTTAATTTGCCTAAAACTTGAATATACTCAATTTTATTCTCATTTTTTTGTGCCAAACTTAATTATATTATTTAATTTCCTTATTCTTTTCTATTATTCATTACCAAAGACCTTATAACTGCCCTTGTATTGTTTTCCTGATGAAGACGAAAGCTTATCTAGTGAACCCAAACTCAAGAACTGACCTTGCTGATATTCTAAGTTATTCAGAAATTTGGTTTGTGCCAGAATTCAAAGTGCCAGAATGCATAAAATACACTAGATAGAAATCGGTTTGGGGTATGCTCTAGGAGACTGAAATCCATATAGAGAAATGAAAGCAAAAACTGTCTCTAGAGCTCATGTTTTATTTAATTGGTAATATTTCAGCAGGAAGAGAAATGATGCTGTAAGTTACATTCTATCAATGAAAAATAAATATTTTATTTTGACAATGCTACATGACATATAAGTGTAGAAAATCATCTTTATCCTCATTATATTTAGGTCAAAACTTATGACTTTTTAAGAACTTGAAATAATTTATTCAGAAAGTATACAATTTCTTTTTTTTTAAAGATTTTATTTTTATTTATCTGTTTGACAGAGAGAGAGAGAGATCACAAGCAGGCACAGAAGCAGGCAGAGGGGGAAAGGGAAGCAGGCTCCCTAATGAGCAGAGAGCCTGATGAGGGGCTTGATCCCAGGACCCTGAGACTATGACCTGAGCTGAAGGCAGAGGTTTAACCCACTGAGCCACCCAGGCGCCCCCAGAAAGCATACAATTTCTGATACTAGTTAGCATTTTACATTTTTTGTGTCCCACTTGTGCAAAATTCTTATGATTATTAAATCACACACTTGAACTTCAAAACAAAATAGAACAGAAGAAAGATATAGCTACCAACCAATTCTATTGAGGGTTGAGAAAAGTAAATGGCTATACTCCAAAGAGTAGACATCAGCAGCAGCCTTAAGCACAGGAAAACTGATATTTTATATTTGTATAATTTTTTTTTATATTTCCAAATGTACTTCCTTTTGATTCCAAAATTAGCTGAATGAAAGGTAAGAAACTTGGATGACATTTTGTGTTTTGATTATTTTATAGGATAAGAATAGGAGGTCTGGTATGATTAGTCAATTTACTGAGAGTTACACAAATCACAGCTAAGTTTAGATCCTAATTTACATCCAGTGACGTCTAGTTTACTATATCAGTTCTTCAGTATAAATATTTCCTGGTCTTAAGAATTCTTTAGGGCACTCGTTAAAAAGCACAGATTCTGCACAGATCCTGAAGCCCCTTCCCTGAGATACTGATTCAGTAGGCTGGAAAAACAACTGAGGTGTCATCCCATACTATCTTAAAAAATTAAGGTGAAATACAGAATGCTTATCATTGTTTCTATTTATGTTTGTATTAAGGTAAATAGTCTTATTAAGATAAAACAGTAAACCATTTGATGGGCACTAGGACTGTCCAAATAGAAACTGAAACAATCAGAGCAGAAAGATGAGGAAGTGCTGAGGGACACACCACGCCAAATCCAGATGCCTTCATACCTTGATCTAATTGAAATTCAATTTTATTTCCTCTTTTTTAAGATTTCTTTTTGGGGGGATAGGGTAGAGGGAGAGAGAGAGAGAGTCTTAAGCAGACTCCACACTGAATGTAGAGCCTGAAGTGGGCTCAATGTCATGACCCTGAGATCATAACCTGGGAAAACCAAGAGTCAGGTGCTTAGCCAACTGAGTCACCCAGGTGCCCCCAAATTCACTTTTCAAAAAAGGATAAGGCTAATCCAAAAAGGAAACAAATGGAAGCATGTGTTTTTACTTTTTCAACACAAAATGAAACATAGGGACTTTTTCTTACAAAAATTGAAAGCAAAACCATATGTAAAGTACAAAGACATTTTAGAATGCAATAAATAAAATATGCCAACATGAATTACAAATACATTAAACACTTTATACAAGGTACACTTAAATAATGCAAATCTTCATCATTAGAACTAACAATTATGAAATAATTGTAATTGTGCATAATAACATTATGGAACATATAAAATTACATTTCATACCATGAAGTGGTTTTATTTAGCAACAGCATTGTTTTCCTTGGCTATTACATAATTGGCACAAGGCCTAGCATGAGTTGCTTCATTTTTATCTGGTGCAAATGGAAGATTTATCAAGGTTAAAAGAAGAATCTCAGAGAGTATTGACAGTGGTTCCTCCAAATGACAATTAGAGATTTGCCAATACTGTTAATCATTTGAGATGTTATTTCTGAAGCCTTTAAAATTACACAGCAAAAAAAAGTGAAATCGAAGAATACCAAATACCATAAACCTAAGTAACAATAAGGTATCACTGATATTCTATCATGGTTTAAGTTGACACTTTTTAAAATGTTTGATGTGCTTTTTGCTTTCTAGTCAGAAGTGTGTAAGAACTGAAAGAATATTCCCTGGACTCTTTTTCAGGTTAAAGATCAGCTTGCTAATAACAATAGATTCGGTGGTATTAAAAACTAGTAATAAAATAAAAATTTGCCCCTTAAATGACACAGGATTAGAATGCAACAAAATTATCACCAATACATACTGCTACACTGTAAGGCATAACTATGGAATAATCAAGTTCCATCTGCTTAGTTTATTGCAGTATATCATTTATAGCATTCTACAAGAATGAGCTGCTTTGCAGGTACATAGGAAGCAGGAGGTCTAGGTTCTGAAGCCAAATTTGATTTTTACTATTAGGTCACCTTCAATAAAGCCATTAAACTCTCTCTGTCTTCTCTTCTGTAAAATAAAGGATGGTATGGAGAGACTGCAGCATTGCAAAGAACTATATATATATTATTCATTCTCTTACTTAAAATTTACAAAACCATATAATAGTAGATGTATTGAAAAAAAATGGTCCCAATTCTCCTCTTCTCTCTCCCAATGGGACTTTCTGCTCACTCTTTACAGGATAACATCTGTGCCCCACTCCTTGAATCGAGGTGAACCTGGTGATTTGCTTTTGACAACAGAAATCACAGATATAACAGTGTGCTTAGATTCAAGCTCAGGCCTTTGAGTACTTTTATTCTTTCAGAAGGATTCTAAAGGAAAGAGGAAAGGAAGTCAAATCAAGGTTGAAAGATCATGTAAAGTAGAAATAGAGAATCCTAGCTGAGGGTATCCTAGACAAGCCAGTGTCCAAATGACCTATTAACTGGTTATAGATATACTAGTGAATGCAGAATCTATAAATTAATCTCAGTCTAGATTAGTAGCACCATCCAGATGACCAAAAAGACTCCTAAGTAATAACAAAAGATTACTGCATTAAGCCACTGAGTTTGGGGGCTGTTTATTACACCATAATATTGTATCAATAAATACTGGATATATCCATAATGAGTGTATTTCATTTCTTTCTCACATTTCACATTTATCAATTAGGAAACTAGAACTAAGAAACAACTAACCTGTTCACGATCACTAAGTAGAAAGTTTTAATACCAACCCCTATACTGTCCACTACAGAATCACATATCTGTATTTTTGTGGGATCATGTTCATACCTACTGACCAAATTATAAGCCACAAATCTCTCTCAAGAACTATGAAAGAAAACATTTAAATTATCACTATTTTAATTATCTGATTCCATTTTCCATCAAAGATATACATAAAGAGCTTTTAAAAGCTGAGCAGCATTGTTCAGATGTGCTTTCAGTTCCTAAAGATGTATACACATGTTCTTTTAGTTTCTTTCTCCTGTATATTGGCCTTGGGAAAGATACTAGTAGCAGGAATGAGAAAAATATAGATTCGGAGTACATGGTTGGGTGGTAAATGAGTAGGAATTCATTTCTCTATGTTCTAACAAGTGAAAAGGATTTGTAATATCTTCAGTATCTATCTTTCCTCAAGAACCCATCATACAAGATTGGTTGTATTGTATTGTGTGTGGGCATGCACACATGCATTGGTATTAAATTTAGAATAATTACTTTTCCTTCATTATTTTTCTTTTGTAAATAAATTTAAAATACTGAATATCTTGGGGTGAAAAATGCATTTCTTCAAGAAGACTTCTGTTAGATATTCTTCAGTAGTGAGTGTACATATTAGAATTTTATTTCATTTAAGACACTCCCATACAAATTAGAAACATAGCCTTAAAATTTCATATGTCATACTACAATATATTTAAATATAGGATTTCAGACTTTGTTCAAACCATCCCTGGGAGTTTGCTTTGATTACTTTATGACGTATTAAAGCTGTTCTCTGGAATTTAGCCAGATGAAAAGGAAGTTTGTTAACCTGGATTAAAGAGATGCATTTAGGGCACGTGGGTGGCTCTGCCTTTGGCTCAGGTCATGATTTCAGAGGCCTGGGATCGAGGCCCATATCGGGCTCTCTGCTCGGTGGGGAGCCTGCTCCCCCTCCTGCCTGACTCTCTGCCTACTTGTGACCTCTTTCTCTCTCTCTGTCAAATAAATAAATTTTTTTTTAAAAAGATGCATTTATATATTCTGAGACTAGAAGGCTAGAGGGAGTTCTATTTTCTGATGGAGGGAAAAAAACAAGGCAATAAGATAGTAGTAAAACAAATAAAACAAAGTCCATTAATACTTGTGCATTTATTTAACAGATATTTATTTAAGTATACATTTTGTGCTATGTAAGGATATCTCTATAATATAAAGATTGCCACATAAGGATTTTAAAATATAGGGAAGGGATGATACTAACAGCTAGATAATTTAAGAGATTCCTGAACCATTTTAAAATAATGTATACTTTTTATTTCCATTATTTAATGTTTCAGAGGAGAGTTTTAACTATCATGAAAATAAAACCAGATTAAAAGTTAGAAACGTTGGGACTTACTTCTCATTATCCTATAAATTGTTTTATTATTATAACCAGGTTAATAATATGACATAAGCATACACTGCATAGCAAGACTGTTCTCAGAATAGAATGGGATGATATAAATAAGGAGTTATTTAAAAATATGCATTATTCAATATATTCTTATGTCTTGCAAATATATATTGTAAAATACTTGACTTTGCCCAGAATTGTCAAATAAACCCAAATTCAAAAATGTGTCTTCCTGGGGTGCCTGGATGACTCAGTAGGTGAAGATTTTGGCTGAACTCATGGTCATAAGGTCATGAGATCAAGCCCTGCCTTGGACCTGGAGTCAGCTTAAGGTTCTCTTCTTCTTTCCTTCTGCTATACCCCTCTGCTCTCCCTCTCTCTTAAAAAAAATATTAAATAGAAAAGTCTTCCTTATTAAAATAGTTATAAAATATAACTATATTGTAGTTATACATAGTTATATAGTTTTATATATAATTATATATAGTTATTATATAACTATAAAATAGTTACTTATTTTCAAAATGGCACTTTCTATTTAGAAATTCCTCAGTGGGGGGCGCCTGGGTGGCTCTGTGGGTTAAAGCCTCTGCCTTCAGCTCAGGTCATGATCCCAGGGTCCTGGGATCAAGCCCCACAACAGGCTCTCTCCTCCACAGGAAGCCTGCTTCCTCCTCTCTCTCTCTCTGCCTGCCTCTCTATGTACTTGTGATCTCTGTCAAATAAATAAATAAAATCTTTACAAAAAAAAAAAAAAAAAAGAAAGAAAGAAAGAAAAAAAAAAAGAAATTCCTTAGTGGGTTACATGTTACAGAGTTTTACTTGCTCCCAGTGTCTTACCACAGATAAATTCCTCCTTTTATTCTTACATGAAAATGTAGTGGCAAAACTGAAATTTCCTCCTTCCTAGAGAGTATGTCAACAGATGGGAGGCATCCATGGCTTTCTAGGAAGTTGATCCCTATAAATTGTAGAAGTGGGCAAAGTGTTTGTCCAACGCTAATGCATAGTGATTTTTTTTCTTAACATTTGGTGGGGTAAAAATAACTCCTCTAGTTATCATTTCTCTTCTTGCATTTGTGACAGCCCCATCATCAGTGACATGACATGAGTGTTCAGGGTGTCCATCAAGGGAAAATGCATTATTCATTTACATTATGAATGAACTTTTAAAACAAAAATGTCATAGATGGTCTGCAGAAACTGAAGAAAATATATCTAATTTTACAAAGAAGCACTGATTGATATATAATGCCATCTTTCACATTTTTCATACATGATTTATTAGTTACAATAGTATTGCACGTGCATTTTTGTTTTAAAACAAGACACCTTTTACTACAAGGGCCAAGGCAGGCACACATGTGTACACATCAATGAACATTTATATACACCATCTATTTATTATTAATACAATGTCTTCTGTAAGAATATTCTGGTAATGAAAATAGAGAGCATCTAAATTACCTAAATCCTAAATTTTGACAACCTCCTTTTGACAAAGAATATTGTCTTTCTAGTTTAATAGTGAAAATTAAGTTTTAGTGGCTAACTTTCCAATTATGATAGAGTATTACTGAGATGTAATAGACTCCTGCTGATATGCACACTCTATAAGGATACAGAACTCAAGTCTTCTTGAATGTTATTTAATTATCAATCTTTTTCTTTTTCATTTCAATAAGAAATGTGTTGTGAATTTCATCAGACAAGTAAATCTAACAGATTGTATACATATATTTTTCAGATACATATGGATATAGTATACATAATATACACATATATTAAATAAAAATAATAATAAAATTAACTCCTATGGGGCACCTGGTTGGCTCAGTCGGTTGAACATCTGCCACCTGCTCAAGTCATGATCCCAGTGTCCCGGGAGAGAGTTCCACAACAGGCTCTCTGCTCAGCAGGGAGTTTGCTTCTCCCTCTGACCATCCTCCCCGCCCCCACCTTGGGCTTTCTCTTTCTCTCACTCTCTCTCTCTCCCTCAAATAAATTAAATCTTTTTTAAAAAATTTAATTCTTATGTACCCACTATCATTTGAAGAATTAGAACCAAAATGGGAAGAGTTAGGGAAAAAATGCTTAAAGTTTGAATAAAGGTCCCTCAGATAGGTTTTTTTAAGTTAAGGGAAAGAACACAGAAGCTGGGGTTTCCCAAGTATCAGTGAGTTTGACTAAACTTTATTAAGTTTTAATAAGCATCATTTTTTCCAACTTCATTAGCTTCTAAACTTTGGGTTATTTCTAATATTTTTTTAAATTTTTAAGGATTTCTTTGAGGTTTTTTTTTAAAAAAAAAAAAACCTTACTCAACTAAATAATGATAGAAGTAATGGTTTTTTGCTCTTTTTATCTTCCACCCCAGGCACCAGGTAGGGAACAGTCACCACAAAGCACCCGAAATTATGGAAATTGTAAACCAGATTAGTTCTGGAATCCAAGGGGCATAAAATAAGGGTCAGATATGGAGATTACTCTTTCAGCCTGGTAGCCAGTGTCCTTTACCATATTTCTTTATCATCTTTCTCCCAAAGTTTCAATTTAAATATCATCTTCTCCATAAAGCTAGCTTTATCCTCTTAGTAAGAAACTATTAGTTCCTGACATGAGGAATGGAGTCTAATTCATCACTGTGTTACTTCTTGCCTTTTCCATTATAATTGTTCATTTGATTTAGGGTCTTTATACATGAGTTCCTAGCAGCCTAAGTTTCTAGCTTTCAGAGTATAGATAGAGTATTAGTGCTTGTTTTGGTGTGGAATCCATGTATATCTTTCTGTTCTTTTATCTTATAAATAAAAATTATATGCATAGTTGTTTTGTGTCTATCCTTCCCACTACTCTGTGATTTTCATGAAAATAGCAACCATATTATTTTGATCAACACTTCACTTAACACAGTATCTTGTGTTCGGTAAATACAGTATTTGCTGAATGGATGAACTAAGGGTCAGGATGGTATCTTGCAAGGACAGCAGGAGACACACAATTCCTCGATCAAATGCTTAACCTTAAGAAACTGCTGAGATATGTGTATGAAACCACTTTCTATCATACCCATCTGCTTTTCAATAGCTAAGTCATTTGCAAATCTTTTAGTAAAGTTTTTGTTTATTTGTTTTAAAGACTGGAAAATCAAAGTAGCATGGTAACAAGGAACCATGGGCTCTTCCAAACCTTTATTAAAAGCTAAGTCCAGAGAATCAAGTAATGGAGAGGGAGGAAAAAGAGAAAGAAAATGGCTTTGGACTAATAAGGATAGGAGTGGCATTCTGCCTGTTCAGAAATAGGACTTGGGAGTGTGTGGTAAACTCTCTGGTAGCTGCTGATACATGAGAGGTCTTATATAACTATGTGAACTCTCAAAAAACTAGACTTCAGAAACTGGCCTTGTCAGTTTCTGCAGAGTTGCCCATGCCTTTGGGTAAATGTTGGCAGAGCACCCTGCAGATTCAAGGGTACTACAACTGAACCAAGAGGATATCAGCAATCAGCCCTGATTTTTCACTTCTGGGAAAATATTTTTAGTACATCTGGCACAAACTGACAAACAAGAAATCATGACAGCTTTCCAGGTCAGGCAGGGAAAGGCATATTGTCCAACATAAAAGGTACCATCCAAAATAGGGCCATTAGTAGTGGAGAAACACAAGTGTTACATACTTATAGTTATTGCTTAATCACAGTGAGTCACCATTTCAGTCCATTTAAAGCTCTTTTATCTTACAATCCACATTGTTCTTCCCATGAATTTCTTTTAAAATATTTATTTTGAAAATTATCTTTATTAACATTTACTATGACAAATATATCCTCATGTTAGCTTGAATTTAAAATTGTGATCTTTCTTTGGGCCTCAGTTTATGTTATAGCTATTTTATTGAACCTCTAATGGAAATTACAAAGATCCTGTTTGTTTTGGATATATCAACCTCTCCTCATACATGTTTATAGGAGAGACCTTATATGAACTATACAACCTGAAAAACCACCGTTAGAATAGAAAATTCTACTACAAAAATTACTCCTACACAGTTCAATTTTCTTGTCTTTAGATGATTTATTTAACTCTATAAAATCCTCATGTTTATTCTATTCAGTACAGTGGTATTTTCTTCTAGTTAAAACTTCTTTGTTAAATCATGAACAACTTTTTTATTGGATAGCCTTATTTTGCCCTTCAGAATCCCCTCTTCTAAGTCTGTGACCCTGAGGTTCTTACTCTACATGCTTTTTCATGAATAATTTGGGAAAATTTCCAAGAGTGTTGAAGCACAGCCAGAAAGCTGAGGAAATGTTGAAGAGCACTGGAGAAAAACTGCTGGGAAGGTCAGAAGAATGTCAGAGAAGGTCGGGAAACATCAAACCCAGAAAAGCTCTAAATACATGCCTTGAGGTCAATATCATGTCACAGCCAAAACTTCAAAAATGCCAAGGTTAGAAAATACTTTGCATTATTTTTTCTATCCCTCTTCATTAGTTTGGCCTTCCTAACTTATACTATTAAGGAGACAAATAGTACAGTAATAGAACTATATTAGCAAGAATGTTATGGTCAGGTAACAATTTCTTAACAATAAGCATATCAGCTACCAAGCAGTGAGAATCCTCTGTGTTAAGCATTCTATTGATCACTTCACATATATAATCTCATTTGATTTCCCCAACAATTCCATGGCAGTACAATTCCACTTTTCTGATACAGAATCTAAGAGTCAAAGAAATTATATTAATTTAGTAGGGTCACTCAACTAATGAATGAAATTCAGAAACAGATGTATCATCATTGTGTTATGGCAGTGACCTTTGTTATTGTCTAACACCGTGAATATAAATGATTACTAATTAACTGTAAGCATAATTTTTTTTCTCTTATAAGCCAGATTTTATCACAAAAAGATAATATTCACCTTATGGTCTATTGAAAGGCTAATATACTTAATATATTTTATCCAATATACATCATCTTTTTTTTTTTAAGATTTTATTTATTTATTTGACACACATACACAGAGAGATCACAAGTATACAGAGAGGCAGGCAGAGAGAGGGGGGGAAGCAGGCTTTCCACTGAGCATAGAGCCCAATGTGAGGCTCGATCCCAGGACCCTGAGATCATGACCTGAGTCAAAGGCAGAGGCTTAACCCACTGAGCCACCCAGGTGCCCCCAATATACATCATCTTATAGAAGGCTTTCTCTTCTGTTCATTGTAATCAATTTTATTTTTCAGTTTACCAGCATAACACAGCCTTATCTCTGGAAAGAATGTTAAATTCATTTGAAAATTTGAAATTTTGTTATAATTATTATAAAAAATATTTCAACCAGTATCATCAGTAATTACAAACAGATCTACTGAGAGTCACATGGTGAAACAAGATAGTCCATTCAACTATAGATTCATGAATGTCATGGTTCATAGGAATTAACACAACAGAGCAATGTCTTTGAGCTATGAGATTTATGAAGTTTTTAAAAAGCTCTATTCTGATCTGATCTGAACAGATCTATTTTTATTGCTGAAATAGTATGGACTCATATTTATTCTACTTGCACTTGCATTACTGATGCATAATTTTAAATATCTTAAACCATTAAATACTATGTTAAAATGATAAATTTATCATTTCTTAAAGTTTTATATATTGAAGTAGCAAGGAAATGGCATAGATTCTCATAAATCAACTGCCCACCAATATGATTTAATTCCTCTAAATGATATTTGATTTCAGTTTAAAGATTCTCAATATATACTATATTCCATACACTACTGCATTTCTTAGGGAAAAGCACAAATAAATATATGGTACTTGCCTCTAAAAAGCTTTTATACTAAAATGGAAGACAGGTGATAGGGGATTTTTTTTTAATGTAATAAATCACATGGTAATGCAGATTCTATAAGAAATGTTACCACATGCTAGGGGCTAGGAACTTAATTTAGGGATTTGGATCCCTTTCCAGCTGCCTTCCAGAATAAATTGATAACATGTTATTTATTGTTTGTTTGTTTTTTAATATTCTATACACAACTAGCTACTGATACTGTTATGTTCCATAATGTGCTTTCCATCTGACCAGACAGATAAAATTATTTAATTTGTGCACTGCAATAACAAATAGAACAGATTTTTGGACACAGTGAGGGGAAGTGTATCTACTATATCCACCACTAGAACCCTATACTTATCATAGTGCTTAGATAAGGTCAGTGATCAGGAGATACTTTCTGAATGGAGAAAAGAAGGAATGAATTGAAACTATCAAAATAGTAATCTCTCGGGGCACCTGGGTGGCTCAGTGGGTTAAGCCTCTGACTTTGGCTCAGGTCATGATCTCAGGGTCCTGGGATCGAGCCCCACATCGGGCTCTCTGCTCAGCAGGAAACCTGCTTTCCCCCTCTATCTCTGCCTGCCTCTCTACGTGCTTGTGATTGCTCTGTGTCAAATAAATAAATAAATAAACTCTTTAAACAAAAAGAAATCTTTTAAAAAAATAGTAATCTCACCTCAAAATCTCACCCTCTTGATGGAAAGAGCTTAGATAATGAAATACTCTTAATAGGTGGAGTTTCCTCTTATTTCTTTCAATTGTTAAAAAAAAAAAAGAACAAATCTTTAATACTTACACAGATAGAATTATTATGCTACTATATGTGACAGTCAAATGATAATAGAGAAAAGTCACTAAACATATATAAGTGTAATAAGTGACAAATGATTGGAAACACTCTTAAAAATTATACGGAACTATTGAAGATTTTACTTGCAAAATATGCTTTAAAATATTCTAAATATCCCAGAGAACTGAAAACAAAACAAAACAACAGTGCAATCTATACATGTTTGAGCAAATTCTTTTACAAAACCCAGAGTCAAAGATATATTTTAAGAAGGGCATAAGTCATTCCTGGGTGTAGAAGAAAATGAAGAACCCAAATTTTCTTCCTTGTTTTATTCTTAACATTTCAACTAGTAGAATATTACAGATCATTGGTAATGGCTTAAAGTTGAATTATTAGACTCATTTTGCTCCAGGCTCACTATCTTTTGTTCTACTCCTCCAAGTCTCGTGCTTTCTCTTACTTCTAAATCCTTGTATGTTGCTCTATGAGAAAACTTCCCTTGATTCCTTCACTAATTGAACTACACTTTTCCTCTAAATGTCAAGACAAACATAACCAAGAAAAATTTTGATCTGGATTAGCTCTCCATGATTTAAACACTCATAACACCACAAAATATTCATAGCATGTATCATAGTTTCTGAAATACATATTATTTGCTTACTCAGGTAATCAGAATCTCTCTTCTACAAGCTTTAAGTACTGTGGGAACAGAGATGATACAGTAGGTAGAGTAATCATCCACGAAGATGTCCAAACCTTTTAGTATGTTACATGGCAAAGGGGAATTAAAATTGCAAATAGAATTATGCCTGTAATCAGCTGATGTTAAAATAGGGAAATTGTTCCAGATTATCAAGGGGTGAAAGTCATGTAATCACGAATGTCCTGATCAGTGAAAGAAGTAGGTGGGAGAATCAGTGTCAAAGTGATTCAATGGGAGAAAGACTAAACCGAACACTGCTGGTTTGAAGATGCAAGCTATCATGAGCCAAAGAATATGAGTAGCTTTTAGAAGGTGGAAAACATAACAAAATGGGTTTTCCTCTAGTGCCTTAGGAAGGAATGCAGCTCAGCCAACAACTTTGCTTTAAACTACAAAAGTAAAAGATACATTTTGCTGTTTTTAGCAATTAAGTATGTTATAATTTGTTACAGCAGTCATAGAAAGCAAACAAGTATTCTCAGAATCTAGGGCATGCCTGGCTCATGGTGTTTGATACAATTTGTTTAATAAACACATAGATAATGAGCTTGAGGAATGTGCTATATCTTTTGCATGGTATTAAGGTCCCAATATTTTCTTCTCATTTTATTTATAAATTAATTGAGTCACGAGAAATTAAAAACACACACACAAAATTCTACAATCAGTATTTTGGGGTTGGGAAATTATAGGTCACTTTCTAAAGTCTGCATGTATGGCAGATGTAGAATGAGAGTCTGCACCACCCACCTTCACCAGACTTTGTATGAACTTTTGTTTCGGCTCCCTGAGTGTGGGCAGTAAGTTCATGTGAGGGAGATATAACTGGCCAAGTACTGGAAACTTTGTCAGAAGCCAAATGTGATAAAATTTTTTTTTAATTTAATTTTTTTCAGTGTTCCAAAATTCATTGTTTATGCACCAAACCCAGTGCTCCATGCAATACACTTTTGCCTCAAATTAAATGACTCCTAGTATTTTGGAGTGACTATATTGCAACTTCTTATTTCACTTGTGTTTTCTTATTTACCACAGTTCTGTGGGCCACCTATTTCTAACCCTATTTTCATGTCATTAATTCAGGCTCAAAACATCTAATAAAGGTTGGTCCTGATAACAATGTGTGAAAGAAATGTAGAGGTGGTAGGAGCATCCCAGCTCAGTGGGGAAGAGTATTTTGTCCCCACCATTAAAAAATTAGTCTGTGCATGATGATAAAAAGCAGGCCAGCTTTTTATTGGCTTGACTATTTTTAGCTTATCTACAGACAGTGCTCTCCCCCCCCCCCCCCAGTGGCACTATGATGTAGAATTTAAATCCAGGCTCACTAAATTCAACATCCAGTTTTCTTCACTCATAATCACGTCTTCTTTCTGGAATTAGGCTGATTGTGTTTTATATTCTTTTCAAATTTGAACTTGCCCTTTTTCTGCCTCAGTCTCATCACCTATAAAAAGAGGTCAGCAACTGTATATACCTCAAAGGTTACTGTTGGATTCAATGTATGGGGAAAAAAAATGCTTAGAATAATATCTGTCTTAGAAAAGTCTTCTGTATATGTTAGCTCTTTTAAAAGCTCCAAAATTGTCTCTGGAAAATCTTCTCAGGGAGATATAGGGTGAGGTCAGAAGAAATATTTGGCTAAACTACATGAGGTGATTGATGAAATAATCCTATGAAGTATGAGTAATAATAGTTTATCTAACACAACTTCTAAAAAATGAGTTGGATTAGCTAGAAGTTTTAATTTGCTATCCAGTATATTCACATTTTAGAACAAAGCTAATTCATTTGAGCCAAATAACTGCATTGAGCTCTGTTTGTTGAACTATGCAAACTGGGTTCAAATCCCAAGTCTACTACTACTATATGTGTAACTTTGGGCAAGTTAATTCGCCTTTTGATGCCTCTATTATGTCACCTGTAAGAAAGGAATAATGATAATATTGACCTCACAGGATTATTTAGTGTTAAGAAGTTCATACTTGAAATGTACTTAAAATAGCAACTGTCATATAAGTGTCATAATAGTTACTACATATTATTTTTTTATAATATCCCAAGGTGATCTTTCAAGAAATCTTAATTATTTGGGTTCTTTTTAAATTTTTAAATTAAATTCCAGTTAGTAAACATACAGTGTAATATTAGTGTAATATAGTGATTCAACACTTCCATAAATCTCTCTGCTCATCACAAGTTCACTCCTTAATCCCCATCACCTATAAAAACAATGGTTAGCAATTCTTAACTGTATGCATGTTGTCAGGCCCAGGGGTCTCTTCCATCCTTTTAAAGGGGAGTGCTAACCTTTCTCTGTTTCCACATAACATAAAATCTTACTTGAACACTAGATGCATCATTTTATTTCATAGCGAGTTCTAATGGTTCGAATACCTAAAACAACAAAGTAAACAAGCATATACTCTTCAGAGCCAAGGTCACTTACCATAAAGCAGACTCAAGAAATAATACTTACTTTACATATTCACTAGCTAGCTGACCTAAAAAAGATAATTTTAAAGGTTTTGACAAAGGAAATGACAAAGTTAAAACCATGGCAGTGGAATGTCTGTGAAGACTTTTGTTTCATTTTCTGCTAAATGAAAATAACTTTCAAAAAGTTAAGTGGAATGCTTTTCTTTGTTTCCTGTCACACATTCTAAATGGCCTTTAAAAGTCAGTAGCTGTTACTCAAGAATAATGAGGTATATTATTCTCTCAATGCACATGTAAATCTCCAATTAACACTAATGGGATTTGTGGCAATGAAACAAAAGGGAAACCTACATCAGTGTCTCAAAATAATCTTTATTTTTGATATCTACCTTTTTACCATGGAAGTGCAGTCAAGCATATATAAACAAATTAGTATTAAGCATCAGTTTGACACTTCCATTCAGTTGACATTCTGAAATACTGTCTGTAAATAGTGATGTGTTTTAAAGCAGAGATGTGGCTTTAGATTTTAGTTAACGATTTATATGTCCCTCCCTCTTCTGCCATTAATACTAAAATTATTTTTTTAAAAAAGCATGTACATTCCTAATAGTACTTGAGAAATAGAAAAAAAATGAATTTTTAAAATATGTGTTGCAAAACATCTGTAAGAAGAGTATTTCAGAAGATTATCCTTTTCATGCATGTACACATCTAGAATCTTAATATCTCTTTAAGACACAATCATCTATCCTTCTTTAGTAAATATTTCTTAGATTTCTATAATTTTAGTCTTAAACATATAGTGAAATCTTCCTAGAAGACAACTTTTAAGTGGAAAAGTGAAATACCATCAAGATACTACTGAATTGAAATAGCATCTTAAAGAATATATATTTTAGGGTATTGTGAAACCACCAGAAAAAAGTTATGAGAGCACAACTGAAATAATTATTTTTAACTAGTCTGATTATAGAATGATCTACAGGGACTCTAGCCACAGATCTTTGGTAAAATTTGAATCTTTAAGCAATTCTACAGACATTAGACTACACAGTGAAAGTGTAAATCCCCATGTAGAAAGAACAAATAAGCCCAATAGAATTGAATAAAAAAATAATAAACTGTAATATAATATTCAGAAAGTACATGTTGATATAGCCAAAACTGATTAATTTGCTATGCCATCATTTATGTCTGAATGCCCAAATAAACTCATCTAGAAAAACTATTTAAAGCAAATATAGCAAGTAAAAAGTTTACCAAAACATAGGAAAAATATGTTTCCTGACTAATAAAACAGAACATTCTCCTCTAAAAATCTTGGCTAATAAAGTAAAATGGCCTTCAAACTGAGCTATTTATCTAACACCTACTCATCCAGAATGTAATCATGTCTAAACAAGGGCTATAAATTCTTTTCTAGGAAAAGAGAAGTTGACATTTTAAGAAGCTAACCTATTAAAACAACAGGTATGTTTTGTTTTACATGCCCATTCATCTAAGAAAAATTTATTTACTTCTTAGAGATTAGGCTTGGAGGAGTACCCAAACCACAGCAGGCACGTGATAAATATTTTCTGAACAAATACATTAATTAACTAAATTTTCAGAAATCCTATTTGCAACATCAGAAATGTATTTAAGTCTCTCCTGTACTATGACTCTCAATGTCAAGCATTAAAGTTAAGACATACTGGTTGATTTTATAAAGTTAAAAGTGTGATTGGATATATTGGGGTGCCCGGGTAGCTCAGCTGGTTAAGTATCCAACTCTTGATTTCAACTCAGGTCATGATCTCAGGGTCCTGAGATGGAGCCCTGCACCAGGCTCCAGGCTGACCGAGGATCCTGCTTTAAGATTCTCTCTCTCCCTCAGCCCCTCCCTCTCTCTCTCACAATAATGATGATAATAATAATAATAATAATAAAGGTGTGATTGGATATAAAGGAAAAAACAAATTACTATGATTTAATATAATAAGCATGATGCATAATATGGTAAATGACATTTGAACAGATTAATGTCATTCCATAATAGAACATGCATACAGAAAGTCTATCACTGAATAAAATATTAAGATTTACTTTAAAACACGTTTTACTTGATTACCTTGTTAATTCATCTTTATATAATAATAATCAGATTGTATCAATGAATATTTTTAGGAAATCTGATAACACAAAGAATACTAAAAATGGTTAATCACATCTTTGTATTCTTTTTGATTAATGAAAAGTAAAAAATATAACCTACAGTTTCAAAAGTTATACAAACTTTTGAAAGTTGTATAATCATTAGGTTGTTCAACCTAATGATAATCTTATCATGAAATTAGCAATTGGCACTCATTTCGTTGATGATACTGCCAGTTTTATCAGGTGGAATGTTGGTTAGTCACAGTACAGTGGAGTATAAGATTATTTCTGCTTTTTGTGTGATCATATCCATGATAACTGGGATTTTATTTACATGTGACTGGTAGACAGAATTGTTTCACATTGACTTATCACCATATGGATTGTTACCTTCTTGTCTTCTAACATACTAATCCTGACTGATAACATGTTATCTTTTTTTTTTTTTTTTTTTTTTTCCAGAGCAACAATTTTAATAGATGTGTCATATCCACTGGGGAGATATAGTCTAATTTATTGATCCAGTACCTTAGTTGAATCTTTAGATTGTTTCCAACTTTTCGCCATATGAATAACACTGCAATCAATACCTTTTTATACCTTACATCAACTTTAGGTTACATTTTTTGTTAAATTTTTGGAAATTAAATTGCTGGGCTAAAGGATATTCACTTAAACATTTCTTTATTGTTAAGAATGACATATAGAAAAGTATACAAAATTTACATGGACAACTTAGCTAGGTGGACATCATAAACATTGATGTAATCATCAGCCAGCTTATAAAACAACAGTACCAGCCCCCAGAAGCCTTCCTCTCGTGTCCCCCCTCAATCATCAACTTGCCTACTCCCCAAAGATAACTGCCATCTAGACATTCAATGTTGTATTTTAGATTTGCATGTTTTAGAATTTTATATAAATGGATCCGTAGGGGGCGCCTGGATGGCTCAGTTAAAGCCTCTGCCTTCCGCTCAGGTCATGATTCCAGGGTCCTGGGATCGAGTCCCACATTGGGCTCTCTGCTCAGTGGGGAGCCTGCTTCTTCCTCTCTCTCTCTCTGCCTACTTGTGATCTCTGTCAAATAAATAAATAAAATCTTTAAAAAAAAATGGATCTGTAGGTATGTATTCTTTTGTCTCTGT
Source organism: Mustela putorius furo (assembly GCF_011764305.1). Taxonomy (NCBI): domain Eukaryota; kingdom Metazoa; phylum Chordata; class Mammalia; order Carnivora; family Mustelidae; genus Mustela; species Mustela putorius. The sequence continues at coordinate 7,083,627 of NW_025421397.1, forward strand.
GTCTTAAAAATCAATGTGAGATTCAACCATATTGTTTAACATAGAAATAGTTCACTCATTTTCATTGTTGTCTGTTATTTCATTGTATAAGATTATACAATTATAAACAATTTTACTGTTATTAGACAATTTGGGTCATTCTTTGGGTCATTTTCATTTGGACTCTAAAGAGTAATGTTGCTATTATCGTGAAGTGTGCATGCTTTCTTGGTGTGTGTGTGCACATTTCTGTCAGGTACATACCTAGGAGTGCACTTGCTGACTTAGAAGGAATGTGTATGTTTGTCTTTAGTACATCATGCCCAATCTTCACAGATAGTTATTCTAATGGACATTCCCACCTGCGGTAGAGAAGAGTTCCTCTTTGTTTCGCATTCTCTTTAATGCTTGGCATTAAAAAAAATGTCTATCTTGGTGGGTGCATTGGTATTTTATCATGGCTTTATTTTGTATTTCTTCAATAACAATGATGTTGACATTGAATACCTCTTTATGTGTTTATTCTGGCATCTGGATATTCTGTCTTCAGATGTGCTTGTTCAAATCTCTTGTGTGCTTTTCTTCTGGCTATCTGCCTTTAAAAAATCTGATTTGTAGAAGTTACTTTTGTATTCTGGGTAGGGCCCTTTGTTGAAATGTGTTGCAAATATACTTTCCCAGACTTTGGTTGTTTTTATACTCTAGTGTAGTGTCTTTGCATGGCTCTAAGTTCCGAATTCAAAGATAGTCAACTGTATCAAGCCCATCTTTGCTCCTTTTGTAATTTATGTTTTTTGTGTTCTTTTTTTTTTATGTTGCTTTTATTTTTTTTTATTTTTTATTTTTTTAATTTTTTATTTTTTATAAACATATATTTTTATCCCCAGGGGTACACGTCTGTGAATCACCAGGTTTACACACTTCACAGCACTCACCAAAGCACATACCCTCCCCAATGTCCATAATCCCACCCCCTTCTCCCAAACCCCCTCCCCCCAGCAACCCTCAGTTTGTTTTGTGAGATTAAGAGTCACTTATGGTTTGTCTCCCTCCCAATTCCATCTTCTTTCATTTATTCTTCTCATACCCACTTAAGCCCCCATGTTGCATCACCACTTCCTCATATCAGGGAGATCATATGATAGTTGTCTTTCTCTGCTTGACTTATTTCGCTAAGCATGATACGCTCTAGTTCCATCCATGTTGTCGCAAATGGCAAGATTTCATTTCTTTTGATGGCTGCATAGTATTCCATTGTGTATATATACCACATCTTCTTGATCCATTCATCTGTTGATGGACATCTAGGTTCTTTCCATAGTTTGGCTATTGTAGACATTGCTGCTATAAACATTCGGGTGCATGTGCCCCTTTGGATCACTACATTTGTATCTTTAGGGTAAATACCCAATAGTGCAATTGCTGGGTCATAGGGCAGTTCTATTTTCAACATTTTGAGGAACGTCCATGCTGTTTTCCAGAGTGGTTGCACCAGCTTGCATTCCCACCAACAGTGTAGGAGGGTTCCCCTTTCTCCGCATCCTCGCCAGCATCTGTCATTTCCTGACTTGTTGATTTTAGCCATTCTGACTGGTGTGAGGTGATATCTCATTGTGGTTTTGATTTGTATTTCCCTGATGCTGAGTGATATGGAGCACTTTTTCATGTGTCTGTTGGCCATCTGGATGTCTTCTTTGCAGAAATGTCTGTTCATGTCCTCTGCCCATTTCTTGATTGGATTATTTGTTCTTTGGGTGTTGAGTTTGCTAAGTTCTTTGTAGATTCTGGACACTAGTCCTTTATCTGATATGTCGTTTGCAAATATCTTCTCCCATTCTGTCAGTTGTCTTTTGATTTTGTTAACTGTTTCCTTTGCTGTGCAAAAGCTTTTGATCTTGATGAAATCCCAATAGTTCATTTTTTCCTTTGCTTCCCTTGCCTTTTGCGTTGTTCCTAGGAAGATGTTGCTGCGGCAGAGGTCGAAGAGGTTGCTGCCCGTGTTGTCCTCAAGGATTTTGATGGATTCCTTTCGCACAATGTTGTATCACTCCACGTGGTGGTAGGTCATCAGGGTCCACTGGACCCAATTTTAGAGTTTTTTTTTTTTTTCTGGAAAAGTTCTAACTCTACGTAAGATGTCATCTTTTATGACATTTTTTTCTTTCTTAGCTCTCCTCCAAAGAATAGGAAATTTATTATTTTTAATTGAATAAAACTCATTCTATTCCATAATTAAAATATATATTCACTGCATTTTTTTATAAATCTAACATACACATTGGATCTTAGTTACCTTATATAGTTTACCTATGCGTTTGAACTATGCAGGTCCACATATACACAGATTTTTTTTAATAAATATAGTACAGTACTATAATGGAGTTTCTCTTCCTCATGATTTTCTTAATAATGTTTTCTTTTCTTTAGCTTGCTTTATTTATTTATTTATTTTTAAGATTTTGCTTATTTGACAGATAGAGATCACAAGTAGGCAGAGAGACAGACAGAGAGAGAGAGAGAGGAGGAAGCAGAGAGCCCAATGTGGGGCTTGATCCCAGGACACAGGGATCAGGACCCAAGCTGAAGGCAGAGGCTTTAACCCACTGAGACACTCAGGTGCCCCTGGCTTGCTTTATTTTGTGAATACAGTATATAATAAATCTAACATCCAAAACATCTGTTAATTAACTGTGTTATCAGTAAGGCTTCTGGTCAATAGCAGACTATTAGTAACCAAGTTTTTGAGGAGTCCAAATTTACACACATATTTTTGACTGCACAGAGGGTCAGCACTAGCAACACCCCTGTTGTCCAATGGCCAACTGTATTTGCATACATTGAAATGTTTTTTGTTAAATTTTCCTAACAATTACTTCATCATTGCTCATTTATTATTCCAAAATATGTTAAAATAAATCTACAAAATAAGGGAACAGAAGAATGATGAAATCACCTACAAAGATAAAATAAGAAACTGACCATCTTTCAGCTTTCTTAGCATATTGCCAAAATTATTTGCATCACCTTCCAAGAATGTATTATAGTCTGCCTTTAGATTTCACTAGCTAAGTTCAAAATTCATAATGTCTCAATTTATCCTTTAGGGGTGCCTGGGTGGCTCAGTCAGTTAAGCATCTGACCTTTGATATCAACTCAGGTAATGATCTCAGAGTTCTGGGATTGAGCATTGTTGGTCTCTCTGCTCAGCAGGGAGTTTAGTCTGCTTGTCTCCCTCTCCCTTTCCTCCTCCCTGCCCCCACTCTCATGTTCTCTCTCTTTCTCTCTCTATAAAATAAATAAATCTTGGGGCACCTGGGTGGCTCAGTGGGTTAAAGCCTCCGCCTTCAGCATGGGTCATGATCCCAGGGTCCTGGGATCGAGCCCTGTATCCGGCTCTCTGCTCAGTGGGGAGCCTGCTTCCTCCTCTCTCTCTCTGCCTGCCTCTCCACCTACTTGTGACCTCTCTCTCTCCCTCTCTGTCAAATAAATAAATAAAACTTAAAAAAAAATAAATAAATCTTTAAAAAAACCTCGCAAAGTTTTAATTTTCCTTTCAATAACAAGGAAAAGAAAACTGAAAGAAGACATTTTACAATTATTATATGATTCAAAATGAATGCAAAATTATTCAGAACAGCATGGTTGACATTAATCATACTAAGGAAACTGATCATATAATTCTGTAAATCATATAGTGAATAACGAAGGACAAAAACAAAATGTGGTATTTACTTCCAGTTAGTGACACTCAATAGGAAGAAATTCATCATGCCAAGGACCATTCTATTTTCCCAAAAGAATATGTGACAATATTCATTCATTTATATTTCTCTTGGTATTCTGAGGGTTAAATAACCACTATCTAATCCCAGAAAGTCATAGATGAACTGCCCAATACTGGATATTTCATAGATGCTATCTAAAAAAATTGGGGATGTTTTATGTATCTTATAGGCATTCAGACTCATAAACATCCATACAATAATGAAGTCACAAAAACTCTCAGAAGTTTCTCAGAAGCTTCTCAAAAGGCTTAGTATAGAAATGATTATGTGCCTAAAAAAATATACCCTTCTTTTTTTCTATCTATCAATATGTTATTTATTTATTTACTTACTTACTTATTTACTTATTTTTAGAGAGGGAGCAGGGGGAGTAGCAGAGAGATGGGGAGAGAGAAAACCTTAAGCAGGCTGACTTCCAGTGTGGAGCCCAACTCAGGGGTAAATCTCACAACTCTGAAATTAGGACCTGAGCCGTAATTGAGAGTCAGATGTTTAACTGACTGAGCCACGGAGGCACTCCACCCTATTACCCAATGGTAAATAAAATAAATGCTAATTTTATTATTTTTTTTCTTAAACAAATAATTTAATAAAATTATTAAGTTTTCTAGCAAAATCCCCCATTAATTTTCAACAGTCTCAAAAAAAGGCACTCTTCATGGATAATGGATTTCAGCTGTGAAAAAAATCAAGAAAAAAGAGGGAAAAGATAAAGAAAAAGATATATTAAGATGTCAAACTGACAGGAAATTTGTCCTAGCAGGGTTTTAGGAGTTATTGTCCACTGTATATTTTTCCAAAAATATGGAAATATTGACTTTTATGAATATTCGGGGAAAAAATCCAACTTCATTGACTTTTCAGAAAAAAAATCTGTTAAGGTTATTGGTTAATAATTATAGAGATTATGAAATTATATAATAACCAAAGTATTTTTCCAATCAAGATGCATGTAATTTCTGTGCAGTGCAAATGATAACTCCAAGAAGTTGCCTTCCCCAACTCCAAGACTAAATACCCAGCTGGATATCAACCAGTTTTATTTTTAACCCAGAAATTTATCCAAAAATTCCTTTGTTAAATTACATGTAAATACCTAGTATCTTTAATGGTCTTTGAACGACTGAAAATCTTAACAGATATCCTATTAATGAATGACTTGAATAAAATTTAAATACATACTCATTACATATATTTAGAAGTTATGTTCTTAACTTTTGGAAAATTACACTTCAATAGTTTTAGAATTTGTCGTGTTAATACACCCAAGGGGAATAACCTGACAATCTATTTAAACAGTGTTGCTTAAAAAGTATATCTCATGGGCTGCTTACGCACTGACACATATTTTCTTATCCCATTATGAATCCCAAGCAGCAGAACTTTAACTTTCTGTTTCTCTTTATTTTTTTCTTCTCTAATAATTTTGTATTTTGGTTTTTTAAAATAAATTGCCAATTTTAGACAATTATTTAATCACTTTAAATCTCATGCATTAAAAAGGTAATATTTCATTTCCACCTCTCAACTACTAAATCAAAAGATGTATTTTTTCAAAATCTTCAAGTGATTTATATGCATATTAAATTTTAAATAACTTAAACTAAATTACTCTAAGCCAACTTTTTGCTCCCTTTTCTGAAAATATAAAAATATTTTCAAGATATTACCAATGTTATAATATTAGCAATATTTAATATTAGCAATATTAGCAATATTTAATATTAAAGTTTAATACTTTAAACTTTACAGTTATATACCATTCTAGTTATTGATTGCTAAATTACAATCTGCTATGAAGCATAGTGGAATGAAACAACTATTTTAGTCTTTTGGTAAGGAATTTAGACAAGATAGGGCAGAAATGCCTTGTTTCTGGGTGCCTGGGTGGCTCAGTGGGTTGAGCCTCTGCCTTTGGCTCAGGTCATGATCCCAGGGTCTTAGGATCGAGCCCCACATCGGGCTCTCTGTTCAGCAGGGAGCCTGCCTCTCCCTCTCTTTCTGCCTACTTCTGCCTACTTATGATTTCTCTCTCTGTCAAATAAATAAATTAAAAAATAATGCCTTGTATCTGCTTTACAATGTTTGGGAACTTTGCCATAAAGACAAACTTCTTGGGGATTCTTGAATGAGTCATCTGTGAGATCCTTCACTCATAAGACTGGTACCTATACTAGAGTAACTAGAAGGTTAGGTGTATTTGAATTGTTTATGGAAATTATGTGAGGCCTCCCAAGAAACTAGAGCTTCTCACAATATTCTGACTGCTGGATGGTGAGTCTTCTGACATGACACCTCAGAGCTTGAAGAGAAAGTGTTCTTTTGAATTCAAGGGAAAAGCTAAATGATGGGTTTGGCCTTAGCTTTATTTCCAGTGTATTTAATTACTTCAAACATTGATACACTTTCCTAGTTTCAAGGAAAAAGGATATGAAGCCCCCATTTCCATAGAGAAGTGTCAAAAAATTTACAGCCAAGTTTTCAAATCTGTGCATTAATTATTTTGCATTTATGGAAATGCTTCTCAAAAATTTTCACCAAAATGACTCTTCAAGAAAAATGAACAGATAATTGTAGTAGTTCTGGAGGAAGTGACATCAGCAAGATGGTAGAATAGGAAGTTTCAGCATTTGTTCTCACACAGAAACATTAATTAACAATGACATAAGGACTAAAATACTTTTATGAGAAGTTCAGAATCCAAGTTTAGAAGTTCAGGTAACTCCAACAGGCATAAAACCAAGAAAAACTGCACTGAAACAGACAAGAAGAATAATTTCACTTTACCCACATGAGCCCCTCCCTCAAAATGGCAAAGCTCAGTTTGGAGAAAAGCACCTTGAGGGTTTGTTTTTGTTTTGGTTTGTTTTAAGATTTTATTTACTTATTTGACAAAGAGAGAGAGAGATCACAAGCAGGCAGAGAGGCAGGCAGAGAGAGATGAGGAAGCGGGCTCCTCGCTGAGCAGAGAGCCTGATGGGGGACTGGATCCCAGGACCCTGAGATCAGGACCTGAGCCAAAGGCTCAGGTCAACCCACTGAGCCACCCAGGCGCCCCAGCACCCTGAGCTTTGACTTCCTCCTTAAGATGGAGATAGGGAATGATGGGATAAATGGCCATAGTCCCCTGCCTTCCAGTGGGCTTCCTAAGAGGATGACTTCTATCTAATCTAAGATACAGGGTACTAAAGAATCAGCATTGTCTGAATCCTGGACAGCTAGAAATAAAGGAAAAGAAGTGGCAGGATTTTACAGAAATCTTGAGAAAGAACAAAGCTTGAGGTACCACACTTCTTAATTTACAGAGCTATGGGAATCAAAACAGAATGTAACTGGCATTAAAAATAAATAAATAGGGCCGCCTGGGTGGCTCAGTGGGTTAAAGCCTCTGCCTTCAGCTCAGGTCACGATCACAGAGTCCTGGGATCGAGCCCCGCATCGGGCTCTCTGCTCGGCAGGGAGCCTGCTTCCTCCTTTCTCTCTGCCTGCCTCTCTGCCTATTTGTGATCTCGGTTTGGCAAATAAGTAAATAAAATATTTAAAAATAAATAAATAAATAAATAGAAACAAACAAACAAAAAACAGGCATATAAACCAATGGAGCAGAATGAAGCCCAGAAATAAACCTGCTCATGTAAGGATTTCCTGATCTTTAACAAGGGTGCCAAGAATACACAATGGGAAAAGATAATCTCTTCAATAAATGGTGTTGGGAAAACTGGATAGCAACATGAAAAAGAATGAAACTGAACCCCTATTTTACACTATAGACAAAAATAATTTCAATATAGATTAAATTAAAGTGAGATCAAGAGCTGTAAAACACCTGGAAGAAAATATAATGGAAAAACTTCATGACTTTGTCGTGGCAACAGTTTCTTGGATATGACACCAAAATATAAGCAACAAAAGCAAAATTAGATAAATGGGATTGCAACTAAAAAGCTTCTGCACCGCAAAACAAACAAACAACAGAATGAAAAGGCAACCTAAGAAATAGGAGAAATTACTAGTAAACCACATTTTTGAGAACAGATTAATACCCAGAATATAAAAGCGATTCATACAATTCAATAGCAAAATCATCATCATCATCGAATTAAAAATAAGCTGAGGACTTGAACAGACATTTCTCCAAAGAAAACCAAATGGTCAATATGTATTTAAAAATATGAAAAGATGCTGAATATCACTACTTATCAAAGAATGTGAATCAAAGCCACAATGAAACATCCTTTCAAACTTGTTAGGGTGGCTATTATAAAAGTGATATATATCCATAAAAGTTCTGGTAAGAATGTAAAGAAATTAGATCCCTTGTATACTGTAAACTGGTATAGCCATTATGGAAAATAGTACAGAGCATTTCTTTAAAAATAAAAAACAGAATTACCATATGATACATCAATCCCATTTCTAGATACATATACCGAAGAATTGAAATCACAACTGCAAGGAGGTATCTGCACTTCCGTGTTCACTGGAGTATTATTCACAACAGGTAAGACATGGAAACAAATGTCCATCAATGGATAAATAGATAAATAAAATCTGGTACACACATAAAGTGGACTATTACTCAGCCTGAATAAAAGAATAGTATGTCATTTTTACCAACATGGGTGAAACTGCAGAACATTATTCTGATGGAATAAATAAGCCAGTCACAAAAAGACAAATACTTCATGATACTACTTATATAAGGGATCTAACATAGCTAATTTCGTAAAACAGAAAGAAAAATGACTGTCTAAGAAGGGTAAGGGGAGGGAAACAGGGGCTGTTTTTTTTTTTTTTTTTTTTTTTTTAGCTTCTGGTTTTTATTTATTTATTTTTTTTTTAATTTTTTAATTTTTATAAACATATATTTTTATCCCCAGGGGTACAGGTCTGTGAATCACCAGGTTTACACACTTCACAGCACTCACCAAATCACATACCCTCCCCAATGTCCATAATCCCACCCCCTTCTCCCAAACCCCCTCCCCCCAGCAACCCTCAGTTTGTTTTGTGAGATTAAGAGTCACTTATGGTTTGTCTCCCTCCCAATCCCATCTTGTTTCATTTATTCTTCTCATACCCACTTAAGCCTCCATGTTGCATCACCACTTCCTCATATCAGGGAGATCATATGATAGTTGTCTTTCTCTGCTTGACTTATTTCGCTAAGCATGATACGCTCTAGTTCCATCCATGTTGTTGCAAATGGCTGTTTTTTAATGAACATGAAGTTTCAGTTAAACGAGTGAGTAAGTTCTAGAGATCTACTACATAACATCATATAATTATACTATACTGTGCACTTTAATTTCCTTAATAGGGTAGATCTCACGTTAAGTGTTCTTACCACTATAAAAAAGTAAAATGAAGGGTGCCTGGGTGAGTTAGTTGGTTAAGCGGCCACCTTCAGCTCAAGTCATGATCCCAGGGTCCTAGGATCAAGCCCCACATTGGACTCCCTGCTCAGCAGAGAGACTGCTTCTCCCTCTCCCTCTGCCTACTTCTGCTCTCTATCTCTCTGTCAAATAAATAAAATAAAATCTTAAAAAAAAAAAAGTAAAATGGAATAAACTAGCCTAGGTGAAGGAAACAGTGGCAGTTCTGAGAATATAATGTTACTCTAAAAGAAAATACTATCAAATGGTCTTGTTCTATTAAACTGTATAAAATGTCTACATCTCAATACATTTTGTTTCCATGAATACTTTAGGAGCTATTCAGTTAAATTTCAGATAAATGACAAATGATTTTTTAGTGTAAGTATGTGCCAAATATTGCAAAGAACATACTTATATTTTTTTAAAAGTTCATTATTAACCTGAAATTTAAATATAACTGAGTCCTATATTTTATTTACTAAATCTGGCAACCCTCAGTGCAATTTAGATGTATACCTTCTCCAGTCTTTTATTAATATTGATGTTTTAGGAAGATGTATCATATTTACCCATATTCTTCTCTTACCCTATGATCCAATATGGAGTATATACTAAGGTATATGCACATCAACTATTAGGTGTACCGCTGGTCACAAGACAAAGTAATAAACAATGAGTTCAAACAAGTAGCAAGCTAGTAGGGACTACACTTTGAGACAAGCGGTCTTTTCACATTTCTCCAAATTCTGTTTATCTGTAACCCTCCATGAAGATATTCTAATACTTACCTTTATAAAATTTAAAAATCCAGTCCTCAAAGATATTACTAATAATCACCCAGATATATAATCTGAACTTAGTGAATTTTGCTCTATATAAACCCTGTGGAGAACCACAGGATTCTTATGTCCAGAATAGCATGATTATATTCTTCCACCTCTGAGTCTTATACCCTCAATTAGATCCTATGAAGATAACTAGGAATTTAATAAACTTAACAAATTCTGGTTAAAAAATTAGAATTTATTTACAGACAAAAAAGAACAGGCAATTCCCAATATAACCTTATGTAACAGCCAGAGAACTAATTTTAATATGAATTTTTCCAGTCTGTGTTTGACTTCATTAAATCAGGTTTCCAACAAATTTTATTTTATGTTTTATTATCTTACTTTCAAACCTGTAACTAAATATTGTAAATATATGATGTTTAGCTGTGGAGGAAATCTAGCTGAAAATTTAGTGTACACATCCATCCACAGCATGACAAATATGCCTCTGTTTCCTTTCAAGAGAATCTGAGACATGTTAAACCCTTCCCTTCACTAAATATAAGTGCCTAATACCTTCCATGTCTGATCTTGTGCATTAAAACCAGGTTACTCAACTGAAGCAAATCCACAGCTATGTTAATTTCTCTGAGGAAAAAAAAAATCTGTTGTAGAAGATAAACCTTTTCCTACTTTTCCTTTTGCAGATCAAAGGAAAATACACCTTTTTATTTTTGAAAGCTGGTATGAGAGAAAGAATTATAACCATATATTGTAAATTGCATATTAAATCACAGAGTTTTGAGAAGAAAACAAACCTTCTTCACTGCTTGCATTAACATTTCTACTGTTTGTACTTGAATATTTTTGCTGATGGGTTAGAAAATACTGTGAGTTATATATAGCTGAGTATCAAAGGAATGAAAATGATAGAACAAAACAAGAATTTCCGGAAAAACTGTCAGAAAATAGTGGCACTCATTATCACAGAAGCAAACATTTTAGTACAGATATAACATGTTATTAGCCTTATTTTCTTTTTAACATAGCTCTATATATTTCCAAGGTGACTTAGAATTGTGATGTGATTAATTCTCATAAAATTATCATGGTGCCAATACATGTACATGTAATTTGTTAGCAATATTTTGGTAGAAATTACCCTTGAATTTCCTACTTACCTCTGAAGTAGAATTTTTTTTTTTGATTTTCACATTTAAAAACATGTTCTCTCAATCATAAACTAATAACAAATGCTTATAGGAAAGTAAGCATATAAAGCAAGATGCCTATTATTAGGTTTTAACAACACACCTTTTTTTTTGAATTACAAATTTGATAGAAATGTACTGAACATTGTGCTAGGTAAGAAACAAAATATTAAAGAAGTTATTTTAAGACATTTGCTAATAATGTTTACATAGGATTCAGAAAAAAATCATTATAAGGAAAGAAAAAAGAATACATGTAGACAGTCAAGTAAATAAAATGAGGTTTTTTCCATTTAACAAATCATTTATTGGCAATGTACTGTAATTTGTGCTTTTTGTTCTTTTTTTGTACAGATAAATATAGTACTTTCAAATGGAAATTGGAAAGAGTTGATGACATGGAAAAGATAAAAAAACATGGTGTGTACTGTAGCATAGTTACAACTATAAATAAAAGGTAATAAATGAGTTTAGTGCCCAATGGATTTGGGATGCAGAGTTGATGCTCAATATATATTTGTAGAAAAAAAGAAAGCACAGAGGGAGGAAGAAAAGGTTACGGCCTATGCCTGTAAGAGTTGTAGTAATTGTGTCCAGTATGCTACCATTCATTCCTGCTCTTTCAGTAGATACATACTTTTCCTTCAATAAACATCATCTATTTGTCCACCCTCTGGATCTGCCCTGGCATGTGATTGCTCTGGAAAAAAATCAAATATGGTGGAAATGACCCCAGCTGATTCCAGGTCTAACCACTGAGAAGACTGGTATCTTCTTCCTTGCTGCCTTGTAATACTTTCCCTTAGAAGCTAGCCACCATATAATGAGACTATATTGAGACTATCAAGCTGTCAACAACTCAAAAAGAGATTAAAACACTATGTTAAGAGGCGAAGGAGTACCAAGGTTGAAGATGGGTAAGACAACCCACCTTGAGAAAAATACATACAACATTACACACAGGTTGCTCTTGTCACTCTTAAGCATTATGTGTTTATTTTAGAATTCTCTAAATTATATTCATAAATAATCCTCAGGATGGACTCTAAATCTTAGTCTTTCTAAATATATTTTAGTCAGGTAGCATTCTCAGGTACTCATAAGATAATCTCTAAATAGCAGCCCTATCTATTCTTTTAAAGTTTCTCAAATCTGCACTATTTCTTGGAAAAAAATTACTGGAGATTGCCTTCACATTCTCCACCATTCACATGCTTTTTGCTATCAGCCCTTGTAATTATCCCCTGCATAGGAGAAGGGGCTAATTTCCTTGTGGCCCATGGGTAACACAAAGAGAATACAAAATAATGCACATCGCAGTAATAGCTAGCCTTTACCCAATAAATACTAACATTTAAACTATTGTTGAAAGATTCACACAGATTATTTCAAGTAATTCTCGTAACTCTATGAGGTAAGTATAACTAGTATTATTTGTACTTACCTCAGTAAGTGTTATAATAGGAGTACTAAATTTATGGATGAACAATTAGAAATAAAAAAAAACAAATTAGCAACTTGTCCAGAGATACAGATATTGACTGCTAGGATTTGAACCAAGCAATCTAACTCTGGAGTGTATCTCTTATTTTGTAAACTACACTAGGTGTAGCAATTAATAGAAGGTCAGAGCATTGTTAAAGGCACAAAGTCCTCAAGGAACCTAGTGGCTACTCCTGCGGGATTTTGAAACCTCCCATCAATAAACTCTTTGCAACTTAACTATACCTAAGGGTATGCAATTCTACAAACATGTGTGTGAACTTAACATGTGTTGGAGAGGATGTGGAGAAAGAGGAACCCTCTTACACTGTTGGTGGGAATGCAAGTTGGTGCAGCCACTTTGGAAAACAGTGTGGAGATTCCTTAAGATATAAGAAATAGCGCTACTCTATGATCCTGCAATTACACTACTGGGTATTTATCCCAAAGACACAGATGTAGTGAAAACAAGGGCCATCTGTACCCCAATGTTCATAGCAGCAATGGCCACAGTCACCAAACTGTGGAAAGAACCAAGATGCCCTTCAACTGACGATATGGACCATAAAGATATGGTCCATATATACTATGGAGTATTATGCCTCCATCAGAAAGGATGAATACCCAACTTTTGTATCAACATGCAGGGAACCAGAAGAGATTATGCTGGGTGAAATAAGTCAAGCAGAGAGAGTCAATTATCATCTGGTTTCGCTTATTTGTGGACCATAAAGAATAACACAGAGGACATTGGGAGATGGAGAGGAGAAGTGAGTTGGGGGAAATTGGAGGGGGAGACAAACCATGAGAGACTGTAACTCTGAGAAACAAATTGAAGGTTTTGGAGGGGAGAGGGGTGAGAGGTTGGGTGAGCCTGGTGGTGGATATTATGGAAGGCATGTATTGCATGAAGCACTGGATGTGGTGCATAACAATGAATTCTGAAACACTGAAAAGAAATTTAAAAATAATTTTATAATTTTTTTAAGAGTTTACAAAACAAAAAATGTAAGAAGTGGAAGCAAGCAAAAAGTGGGAAAGGGAAATTATTACTTTATATAGACAAGTTTAATGTGTGCATTTCAGAGGTCAAATTATGTTAAACACCGCATCCAACTAAATTTAAGATATACTTCACACAGTTCAACTTAACATTTGTATGAATATGGTTCTTTTATTTAAATTTTTAAATTAACATTAAGGTGTTCTTTTTTTAAGATTTTATTTATTTAAGAGAGAGAAAGAAAGGGAGCACAAAGGAGGGAGGGACAGAAGGAAAGGGGGAAGCTGGCTCCCCACTGAGCAGTGAGCCAGGATGCAGGCCTGGATTCAGGGCTCAATGTGGCACCAGCTCTCCCTCCCAGAACCCTGGGCTTATCACCCAAGCCAAAGGCAGACATTTAACTAACTGAGCCATGCAGGTACCCCAACACTGAGAAGTGTTTTGTTTTGTTTTGCTTTGTTTTAACGTATGATAAGTTGTTTTTAATTTGGTGCACATCTTAGTTTTGATGTCATAGCTAAAATTCAATGGAATATTTGAAGTATAGAACTAAGTCAGGGCTGGGTTTATGGATAGGCAATATGTGCAGTTTACATAAGATCCCATGGGTGAAAGGGACCTAACTCTTGCTTGAACACTGGTGTCACCATTTTAGAATTCTTAACTAAGTTTCAACAAAGAATCACATATTTTCATTTTTAACTAAGCATCACAACTTCAGGAGAAAATTTTAGCCAAGCAATATTTGGCATAATTATTAATGTGTAATTTAGTAACTCAGGATTTGGCCTCAAATTTTGTGATTTCTGGTATATTCTACTCCTGTTCTTATCATCACTTTGCATTAACTACTTTCTGAATTCAGTGGCCTGGAAGTTATCATATACTATAAGGAAGGTGTTTATCACATTCCAGAACCCTCACAAATCACCAGGCGTCTTTGGATGAAATTGACACTCGTTAAACAGATGGAACTACTAATTTGAAAGCAAGGAACATACGGTATTTCTCACTGGCCCTCATTATAAGAGACATACCTCATTTTAGACCTAAGTGTAACTCCATCCCACACAGACCCGATGTTATCTGACATTTATTATGATAAACTATTTACATCAGAAATGCTACATTATGAAAATAAGTCTACAGAATATCTTATTTATGCTTAGACATTAATCATACATCTTTAAACCTCCTACATCACATTTTCCATGTGTTCTTCATTCTGTTTCTTTACTCCCATATTTTTCCTGACCTTTAGTCTTGGACATCTGAGAAATTTAAAGTAATATGTTAAGCCCATGTTTGTGATAACATTTTGCCAAATATACATAATAACCTATAACCAAGGAATATCACACATTGTGAGAAGAAGCTATATTTTTAAGGATAGTGACTATAAAACCAGCAGTCATAACCTCTGGTGAAACTCATTTAATGAGCTCTTAAAATATTGTATTTCCTATGTTTTTTTAATGGTTTATTCTGGAACAAGTATTTGCATTCTTGAAAAACAGAATGTTTTTTATGCTGAGGTACTGACAATAATAAGCTCTGAACCCTTCATAAATTGAATAGATTGACTAATCAACTACCAACCTACATTATTTTTGTCTGTTTCTTGAAGAAAAAACTGAGAACAGCTTTGAAATGGGTTATCAGAAAAGGACTTGTATCTTCTGCATCTTTTCAGAAACAAGGCACTATTATAAAGATATTTAATGACTGAAGTAAACATCATACTAACAGTTGTAAAGAAAACAAAGAGGAAGATGGCGGTTAATTCCACATGCATCCCGAAAACAAAATCTTCAATCATTGTATTTACCCATATGTGTATTCTTATACCATTACCACACACTGTCTTGATGATGCAATATAACAGAAATCTTAAAATAAGACGATTCAAGTCATTCAACCTGAACGTCATTCAAACTCTTTTTTCTGGCTCTCCCAAGTCCTCACACATGTCGATATATTTTAGAATTCACTTGTCAATTTTGGAAATGAAACCTAATTGAATTGTGAATGTGACTGTCCAAGAACTAGATAGCTCTAATCGGGGGAATTAACTTCTTAAGAATTTTGAGTCTTCCAATACATGATTATATCTTTTCATTTACTTAGGTCTTCTAAGTTTTGTATTTTTCAATATACACATCTTATACACAGTTAATTACATTTATGCCTAACTATTTTGTTTCTTCTCCTTTTTTTTTGGCATTGCAAACTTCTGTTTGGATATTTTCCTTTCCCAAATGTTCACTGCCTCTATTTAATGATAAAATTAATTTTGCTATATCAATCTTATATCTTGAAACCTTGTTATTCTCTGTTGTTTGTTATTTTCAGTTGTTATTCTCTGTTCTTTGTTATTCTCCGTTGTTATTCAGTTTTTCTGTAGATTCTACAGAATCAATTTATACATAGTCATCTTATCTATGAATAAATACTTCTCTTGATTTCTTACATCAATAATTTCTATATCTCTTAATTGGCTTATTACATTGTTTCAAATGAATGTCTAAAGAAATGGTAAGAGTAGATATTTTTACCTTTTTCTTGAAACTGTATTTAGACTTTTGCCATCAAGTTTAATGTTTACTGTATGTTCTTTTTGTAGATGCTCTTTTTCATTGTTAAGATACTACTACTTGTAGTTAAATGAGGATGAGGATGTATTTTCAATTTTATCAAATGATTTTATTCAATTTGAGATGATGTTTTTATCTTCTTTATTCTATCAATGAGGTGAAGTATATTGATTTTCCAATATTAAACAGACGTGGCACTTGAGAGGTAAACCAAACTTGATGGAAAGTAGTATTTATTTTATGTATTGGTTGGATATTTATCAAGGATATTATTCTATAGTTTTTCTGGCTAGAAAAACTATATGGTATTTTTGTCTAGATTTATTAGCAGGGCAGGGTAATTGTGCCCTCAAAAAGTGAGCCAGGCAATGTTCACTTCTCAACTATTTTCTGAAAAATAATTATGCAAGATTTGTATTATTTTTTCCTTAAATGTCCAGTAGAAATCACAAGTGATACCAACAGAGCCAGAAATTTTGGGCAGGAGTGCACTTAATTATGAATTTTTTTTCCCCTGTAGATATAAGGCTATTCAGATTTGTTTATTTTTGTGTCTGTTTTTG
This sequence comes from Mustela putorius furo, assembly GCF_011764305.1. NCBI lineage: Eukaryota > Metazoa > Chordata > Mammalia > Carnivora > Mustelidae > Mustela > Mustela putorius. Next base: position 7,100,392 of record NW_025421397.1, read on the forward strand.
TGATTCAGGTTTTTCAAAGACCGTTTTTTTTTCCCCAAAATTACTGAATTAGCATAAAAGTTTAATTTTAATTTTAAAATTTATAATAATCCCAAATTATCCTTTAATGTAAAATCTTTAGTAATATTTCTTCTACTAGTTCTAACATTAATAAACTGCATCTTTTCTCTGTATTTCATAATCATTATTCCTAGAAGTTTATAAGTAATTAGCTGTTAATCATACTGAGTACCATTTGTATATGACTAGTCATCTCTTTCTGCAGATTCTGCCCTTTGTCTTTCAAAGTTTGATCATATGGTACCTGGCTTCATATGTCCTTGTATTTATTCTATTTGGAGTTCTCTGACCTTCTTGGATATTTATGACATTTATGTCTTTCATTAAATTTGGGAGACTTTCAGCCACTGTTTCCTCAAATATTCTTTCTGTCCCTTTTCTCTTTTCCCATGGAACTCCAATAACACACATGCTAATCCACTTTTGAGGTCCTAGGTCCTTTAGACCCTGTTCACTTTTCTTGGTATTTTTTCTTTTGGAGTTTATTCTTAGTACTGCACAAAGGGTGGAGTAGTCATTCCAGGAGAGGGAAAGCATGCTTAAAGAAGTAGTGGAAGATGTGAAAGTGTCTCATAAATAAAAAATACCAATAAAGAAATAAAAATTTTAGAGAACCAAAGCTGAACACACTCCAAGGAACAGGGATGTCAGTGACCATGCATTATAAGGAACACAGTTTCCGTGTCCCCCACTCCCTAAAAAAAGTTGTAAAAGTCACTGGACAACCCCCAGTGTGTTAGTATTATGAGGTAGGGATACTATGAGGTAGAGGTATTAGGAGGTAATTAGATCATGAGGGTATAATCCTTGTTAATAGGATTAGTGTCCTTATAAAAGAGACCCCAGAGAGCTTGCTCATTCTTTTCACTCTGTGAGGATATAGTGATAAGACAGCTGTCTACAAGCCAGGCACAGGGTATTCACCAAACACCAAGTTTGTCAGTGCCTAGATTTTGGACTTTGCAACCTCCACAATTTTAAGAAATACATTTTTGCTGTTTATAAGCCACACAGGCTATGGTCTTTTGTCATCATGGCCTGAACAGATTAACATAGGAAACTGATACCAAGAAGAGGGGTGCTGCTCCTAAATCCAAATTTCAAAAGATGTGAAAGCAGCTTCAAAACTGGTGACATATCACCTCACACCAGTCAGAATGGCTAAAATCAACAAGTCAGGAAATGACAGATGCTGGCGAGGATGCGGAGAAAGGGGAACCCTCCTACACTGTTGGTGGGAATGCAAGCTGGTGCAACCTCTCTGGAAAACAGCATGGAGGTTCCTCAAAATGTTGAAAATAGAACTGCCCTATGACCCAGCAATTGCACTATTGGGTATTTACCCTAAAGATACAAACGTAGTGATCCAAAGGGGCACGTGCACCCGAATGTTTATAGCAGCAATGTCCACAATAGCCAAACTATGGAAAGAACCTAGATGTCCATCAACAGATGAATGGATCAAGAAGAGGTGGTATATATACACAATGGATTACTATGCAGCCATCAAAAGAAATGAAATCTTGCCATTTGCGACAACATGGATGGAACTAGAGCGTATCATGCTTAGTGAAATAAGTCAAGCAGAGAAAGACAACTATCATATGATCTCCCTGATATGAGGAAGTGATGATGCAACATGGGGGCTTAAGTGGGTAGGAGAAGAATAAATAAAACAAGATGGGATTGGGAGGGAGACAAACCATAAGTGACTCTTAATCTCACAAAACAAACTGAGGGTTGCTGGGGGGAGGGGGTTTGGGAGAAGGGGGTGGGATTATGGACATTGGGGAGGGTATGCGCTTTGGTGAGTGCTGTGAAGTGTGTAAGCCTGGTGATTCACAGACCTGTACCCCTGGGGATAAAAATATATGTTTATAAAAAATAAAAAATTAAAAAAAAAACAAAACTGGTGACATATGAAAGCCAAAAGAGTGCTGAAGTATATACTAGAAAAACTATTAAAGGTGATTCTGGTGAGATCCCAGAACGAGGAAGACTAGAAAAGCCTCAATATTCTCAACAAATGCCTAGTAATCCTGAACATCATCTTGGTGGGAATATGGATGATAAAGGCCAGTCTGATGAAGTCTCAGGTGGAAATGTGGAAAAGGTTACTGGACAGTGGAGGAAAAGTGGCCCTTTATATAAAGTGTCAAAGAACTTGGGGCATCTGAGTGACTCAATCAGTTAAGCATTTGACTCTCGATTTTGGCTCAGATCACAATCTCAGAGTCATGAGACTGAGCCCTACACGGGGCTCCTTGCTGAGTATGGAGTCTGCTTGAGATTCTCTCCTTCTGCCTCTGCCCCTTCCTACTCACCATCTCTCTCAGGGAAAAAAAAAAAAAAGTGCAAAATACTTCTTTGAATTGTGTTTGTGCTCTAATATTTTGTGTATAACTTGTGAACTATGGAATCAGCTGCAGCAATTGTTGAAGGTGTGGTGTGGTTTCTCTTGACGGCTAACTATAAAGTAGTCATCCCTTGAACAACGGAGGGGGAAGATGGTGGTGGTGGTGGTGGTTAATGGTGTTGACCTCCTGTGCAGTCAAAAATCCATGTAAAACTTTTGACTCCCCTCAAATTTAATAGCCTACTGTTGACTGGGAGACTTACCAGGAACAAAGAGTCGAGGGACATATAATTTGTATGTTATATGTGATGAAGTATAGTTGGAAGAAAGGCAGGCAGGGACAAGGGACCCGAGCCTAAGTGGAAACTACCCTTAAAAGGGCTTTCCACACATCCTGGAAAAGACACTCCATCCTTTCCCACATGATAGACAGATGGCAAAAATCTTACTGGGTAAGAGACACATGCATGGAGGATTAAACAGATTAAAACATCCCATCCATACACCCACGAAAACCCCTAGACTTAGAAACTACAGTGGCAACAGTCTTGTGTTTCCTCCTTCTTCAGGAACTTTATACTCTATCGTTCAATAAACTTTATTATTGCTCAATAAACCTTGCTTTTCTGCCCACCATTCTGGTCTATCTCTTCATTCTTCAAAGCAGTGTGACCAAGAGCCATGGGCACCAAAGAAATCTTGTAACATATGTATAATATACAGTATTCTTATAATAAAGTAAGCTTAAAAAAGGAATTATTATTGGGCGCCTGGGTGGCTCAGTGGGTTAAGCCACTGCCTTCGGCTTGGGTCATGATCTCAGGGTCCTGGGATCGAGTCCCACATCAGGCTCTCTGCACAGCAGGGAGCCTGCTTCCCTCTCTCTCTCTGCCTGCTTCTCCGTCTACTTGTGATTTCTCTCTGTCAAATAAATAAATAAAATCTTTAAAAAAAAAGGAATTATTATTAAGAAAATCAAAAGGAATATACATTTATAATAATATACTATATTTATCTAAAAATTCATGTATAAGTGAACTCATGCAGCTCAAATCCATGTTTTCTAAGGGTCAACTGTGTAAGAATAAATAAATGATTTTAAAAAATTGTTAACTGAAATGGAAGCATAATTGAAAGGTTTGGGAAGTTTCCAGTTTATCCATATTGAAAAGAATGAGAAAACCTGTTTAGAAGGGACCATTAGGTAAAGAGATTAATCAGTGGAGTAGCCAGGCTTCCATAGAAGCCAGGATCAATTCTCCAAGACAAGAGAGTAGTGACAAGGAAGACAACTGAGAGATTACTAGTGCTTCCCCTTCTATTACAGGCCCAAAGTGCAGGAACCTAGGGGCATGGCTGCCTCCACTTACATTTTAAAAGACTACATCAACTTCTCTCAGAACTGTGGGGGCAGGGCCCAAGTGGAGGGCTTCCATGGGGGCGGGGCCTTCCAGAGCCTTTGGGGACGGGACCACTCCAGCCAGGCAAACCTTCAAAGGAGGGACCTCTGCTCCAGAAGATACTGAAAGTGGAACCCTAGCTACAATGGGTTTGAAAGACAGGACCTCTGCCACAATGGACCTACAGGATAGACAGCTGAGACAAAGAGGATTATTCTCTAGTCCTAAAATCTTACGGAGTTTGCCTTATAGTTTAGACTCACATGGGACCTGTTACTCCTTTCTTCTTTCCTATTTCTTCCTTTTGGGACCAGAATGTTTATCTTATACCGGTGATACCATAATATTTTAGAATCACATAACTTGTTTCATTTTACAGGTTCACAACTAGAGAACAGTTTGTCTCAGGATGAATCATATTTTGAGTCTCACTCATATCTGATTTAGATGATATTTAGAAGAGACCTTAAACTTAGGCTTTAAAGTTAATGTTGGACCCAGTCATGTCTTTCAGGACTATTGGGATGAAATGACTGTATTTTACATACAAGAAAGACAAGAATTTGGAGAGGTCAGGGGTGAAATGCTATGGTTTGAATATTGTGTTCTCTCATTCAAATGTTGAAATCCTAATCCCTGATATAATAATATTAAAAGATGGAGACTTTCTGAGGTGCTTACTTCATGAGGTGGAACCTTCATAAATGGGGTTATGCCTTATAAAATTCCCTTCCACCATATGAGGTTGTAGTGAAAAGATAGCTCTCTATGAACCAGGAGGCAGGTTCCCACCACACACGGATTCTACCAGCACCTTGATCTTGGACTTTATAGGCTCCAGAACTGTTAAAAGTAAATCTGTTATTTATAAGCCAGTCAGGCCACAGCATTTTGTTAGAGCAGCATTAATGGAATCAGACACCCACTATTTATTTTTGAAAATTCGTATCTTTCTAAGTGTATTTTTGTAGACCCTGACTTGCAGACTATCTTTTTCATTAATTTTAACAATAACTATATTAAATGTTTTATTTTTCTGGGTTTTGCAACATGCTTGGTTAGTTTATCACATTCTTCCTTCAAATAATACCCTAACACTTTATATACAGTGTAAGAATATTAAAGCACCACGTTGTACCCTCAAATTTAGTGGTTATGAAGCAGGAGATTGAGGTTCTTATCTCACGAAGTCAAAAAATGAATCTCGTGGATAAAGGAGAGTGTGTAAAACAACGGAGTTTTATTAAGCCAGGACACTGAAAAAGCTCTCTGGAGCAAGAGAGGTCCCGACAAGGTTGCCAACATGGGCCTCCACTGACAGTTTTTTATTTAGAACTGGCCAGAAAGCTTCTGGCCTTAGCATCCTTGTGATGTCTTGGTTTGAGTAAGGAGTGGTGTTAACATCTTTAATGGCTTTCTTTTTCTTTGGGGTCTGGTCACAATATGGCTGCCATTAAAAGACCCCACCTTTGATGCCCAGGGCAGCGTGGGTTTGTTCCCTTACCTCTGGCTTTGTTACACCTCAGCATTTCTGGGATTTCTATAAGTCTGACCACTTAGCCCTCTACCTATCTCCCCTTACCTAGCCTTGTCTGTCCCTTTAGAAGTATATCGGTGGGTTACACACTTGGGGGATGATTGCCAACACGTACCTTGGGAAGGGGGGTAGAGATAAAGAAAGTTCCAAAGGATTTTTGTATGTTAAAATAGACTTACTAACATGATCCTGAGGAACAGGCTAAGATTTCCTTTTGCCCTTAATAAAGTGTCAATATCCAGGCATCTGAGTCCCTAGGGGAATGTCACTGCCTGTTTCTAGGGCTTGTCAATGGGCTCTAAGTAGTAAAAAAATTTAATAATTCTTCTTCAGCCTTTGTTTCCCATATTGGTTAGAGTATTATTGTCATACTTTTCATACATATTGTCATGAATTATAAACCACAGACTACATTTTAATTATTCTACTTTAACAGCCATTTCAATTAAGTAATTATAAAGAAAAGTATATTTTCATATCTGTCACACATTAATGAAGGATAGCTGGAAGAAAGGCAGGTAGGGAAAAGTGGCACCCTCCCTAAAAGGATACCACCCTTAAAAGGATTTTACACCACCTTGGAAGACCACCTCTTCTGTGCAAAAACGTGATGGGCGACAGGTGCATGGAAAGTTAACCAGATTAAAACAATCTGCCAAGAAGCCCATAAAATATGCTAGAATTGGAAACTCAGGTGGCAATCCTCTCAGGTAGCCTCCCTTTTGGGGAACTTTGTACTATCACTCAATAAACTACTTTGCTGCTCACCACTCTGTCTGGTCTACATCTTCATTCTTCCAAGCGGCATGACCAAGAACCACAGGCACTAAAGGAAACATACAAACAAACAACAACAACAACAAAAAAAAACCCAAAGCCCTGTAACAATATTTACGATTCCAATGCTCTTTAATTAATTGTATATTCTATTTCCATCTGGTACTTCTTTTCTTCTATATTGAAGACTCTTCTTCAACATTTCTTTCAATGTGGGTCTCCTAACAATAATATCCATATCTATTTTATCTTCTATTTGGTCCTCAGTTACCTTCATCTTCTTCCAATTTGAAGAATTTTTTTTTTGATGATACGATTATAGCCTAAAAGTTAATACTTTACTTTTAAAAATGTAGAGATATCATTTCATTGTCATTTCCTTCCATAACTTTTTCTTCCTATACATAATACTTTCCCCCAAACTCAAGAACTTCTTAATATTTTCTCTTTATCTCAGACTTCCAGAAATTTAATTATGATGTTTCTTAGTATAGTTGTTGTTGTTGTTGTTTTTATTCTTTTTATATTTTTTAATTCTTTTTTTTTTTTTAACTCCCCTTTGTTTCTTTCTCTCTCCCTTTATGTCTGTTATTCTGTCTTTCTTAAATCTTGTCTGGGGTTCTTCTAAATCTGTAGGTATTTAGTTTACTTCAAATTTAAAGTTCTTTGGCCATTAATCTTTTTCAAATATTTTTTTCCTTCCCTGCTCTTTCTGTCCATTTGGTTCTCTGATTACATATTAAAATATTACACAGATTGAAATAGTTCAAGAAGTCAATAAGTCTCTGCACTTTTCATTTGTGCTTCAGTTTCAATAATTTGTAATTATGTTGTGTTCATATCTACTTCATCTGCTATTAATCCTACTCAAATTTTCATATCATCTATAAGTATTTCAACTTAAGAAGTTGGCTTTTTATATTTTCAATTCCTCATCTCATTATGTTCATTTTTTTTCTTTGTATCCATCAACAAATCTATTCTAATGTCATTGTTGATTCAAGAGAGTCATGAACTTGGAAATGGGGTCCTTAGCTTCAGTAAAGTTTGCTTAATGTCACTAACATATCCTAGAAGGTCACACCCCTTCATAAAGCAATGGCAACTTGGTTAGTGAGGCAGCAGACACCTAGTGAAAACAACAGTGAACCAGAATTTATTTGGGGTATGTGTGTATTTTCCTATTCTGCCTAATGCCATAAGTAATGATTACAAACTCTGACAAAGTGAAAAGGCACATTAATTACCAAGTTTACATCTCTTTGCACTTAAATAATTTTCCCTAAGTAGTTCTTAAAATCCTTCCTATGTTACCTGCTTCTAGTCTGGTTTCTTAAATATTTTTTTTTCTTCTTTTGGTGTTGGCTCCCACCTCCAATCTTTGTATCTACCATTAATGCCACATCGATACATTTTGCCCATTGTCTTACAACATGTGATCAGCATGTGCAGCACTGATATCCTGAGGGGTATTAAACAAGAGCCCTTCTACCAAGGGTAACTTATTCTATCTCCTTATTGAAAATATCACCATTCCATAGGTAATTTCTTATTATGTCCTTCATAAATGTTATATCAGACTGTGCCATTTCCATCATTGCCTCCTTTAAGATAGAAACCAACAGGGCACCTGGGTGGCTCAGTGGGTTAAGCCTCTGCCTTCCACTCAGGTCATGATCTCAAGGTTCTGGGATCAAGTCCTTAATTGGGCTCTCTGCTCATCAGGGAGCCTGATTCCTCCTCTCTCTCTCTCTGCTTGCCTTTCTGCCTACCTGTGATCTCTCTCTATCGGAAAAATAAAATATTAAAAAAAAAAAAAGGTGGAAACCAACAATTTTGGATAATCAAGGCTGTGTTAAATTACTTTATGACAATATATTTAAATATCTGGATAAAATAGGTATTTCCTAGCAAATATAAATTATCACAATTTTTCTCAAAAATATTTGGAACATTCAAATAGACAAATAACCAGAAAAGAAGTAAACAATTGGTCAAAGAGCCAACACTAAAAACACTGGGAATACTATATGAAAGTAAACTGAAATTTTCCAGTAACTAAACACCAATAGGAAAAACTTAAAAATAATTAAAAATAATTTTAAAAAAAAGAAAATGAAAGTTATCAAGAGTTCACTTAACAGTTAATCATTCTTAGTATTGGGGCACCTGGGTGGCTCAGTGGGTTAAGCCTCTGCCTTCGGTTCAGGTCATGATATCGGGGTCCTGGGATCAAGCCCCGCATAGGGCTCTCTGCTCGGTGGGGAGCCTGCTTCCCCCTCTCTCTCTGCCTGCCTCTCTGCCTACTTATAATCTCTGTCTGTCAAATAAATAAATAAAATCTTAAAAAAAATCATTCCTAGTTTCTACTGTATTCGTACTATAATTAAAGCCTTTGCTAAACATATACATGAATTAATCTACATAATACTCAGAGGACTCTTTAAGATTGATGTTATTACTATCAGATGAGAAAACCATGGCACAGGGAAATGACTATCAGCTCAAAATCACAAGTCAGTAAGTGGAGTAGGCAGTAAGTAACTGCCTCAAAACGAGGCAGTCTGACTCAGAAATCTTGCTCTCAATCATGTTGTTACACTGAGTTTTCTGCAAGTATGGACAAATATACAAAAATTCTGAATGAAATGGAAAACTACTAAAAATATTTAAGGATTGGTCAATATTCATAATAAGTATTTGACAAAATTCAATACTCTTTTCTGTAATAAACAAAAAACACACAAAACGCACTAAACTTTTAGAGAACTCATTAGATGTAGAAATAAGCAAAGCCAAAATTGTTCAAAACAAATTCATTGGCAGATATTGTAATTAATTTTAATTCTCCTGAAATTATTCATTAATTCAGCATATTTTCAATAAAAATTTCAAAAAAACCTTACTTTTTTCTAATGCTTTACTCAATTTGTTATAAGCTAAAAAGAAGGTAAAAGTCAAGTATAGACTGGGGAATAACTTCATCCCCAAGCTATACTATATATAGTAAGATTAATTTATAGTATATAACATTGCTTGTGAATTTCGCAGGTAACCAATGTAAAAGTCTACAGTCAGAAAATATTGCAGTAAAAAACAATACTTTTACTTCATGATAAAAGGGGAAATTAGGTAATAAAGTTATATTAACTTACTAAAATTGCTTAATATTTCTAAATACATTTACTAAATGTATTAGATAATATTTTAGTCTGTTTGGGCTGTAATAACAAAATACCATAGACTGGGTGTCCTATAAACAACAGAAACTTTCTCAACTTCTGGAGGCAAGATCAAGATACCAACAGAATCAGCGTCTGGTAAGACCTGATGCCTTGTTCATAAACAATAATGTTCTCACCGTGTACTCACATGGCAGAAGGGGCAAGAAAGCTTCTGGAATCTCTGTTATAAGAGTACTATTAATCCACCTGTCAGGCTCTGCCCTTATGACCTAATCACCTTCAAATTATTCTACCTCCTAATACAATCACATAGGGATAAAAATTTCAAAATATAAATTTTGGGAAGACACAAACATTCAGCCCATAAGAGATGAAATACATAATTAAAAGATAAATCAGTATGAGAAAGGCTTTTCTTGGTGATATTCAAAACCCAGCCTTCATCTAGGGAAAGATCAAGAAACTGACAATTCAACAGCATGGATGGACTATGAGGGAATTGTGCCAAATGAGGTAAGTCAGACAAAGAAGACAAATATTGTACAATATCACTTATACTTGGAATCTAAAAAAGCTGAACTCATAAAAATAGAGCAGAATGCTGATTAGCATGGACTAAGACTGGGGTAACTGAGATATTGTCTAAGGTTACAAACTTGAAACTAGTAGATAAGTCCTGGAGATCTAATGCACAGAGTAGTGATTATAGATAACAATACTATATAACAAAAGTTTCTGAGAATAGATTTTAATTGTTCCTACCACAAAAAAAGGAATGATAATTATTTTTTAATTCCAGAATAATTAGCATACAGTGTTATATTTGTTTCAGGTTTAATACAGTGATTTGACAATTCTATTCTTTACTCAGTGCTCATCATATAACTATACTCTTAATCCCCTTCACTAATTTTACCCATCCTCCAACCCACCTCCCATCTGGTAACCATCAGTTTCTTCTCTATAGTTAAGGTCTGGTTTTCTGTTTTCTTTTCTTTTTCTTAGTCCCTTTGTTTTCTTTCTTAAATGCCATATATGAGTGAAATCATATGGTATTTTTTTCTCTGACAGATTTATTTTACTTAACAAAATACCCTCCAGATCCATCCTCGTTGTTACAAATGGCAAAGATTTCATTAATTTTTGTGGCTGAATAATATTCCATTGTATGTTTATATACACACATATATGGGGTAAAATGTGTGTGTGTGTGCATGTGTGTGTATGTATATGTGTATATATATTATATATTCCTTCTTTATCCATGCATTTATCTATGGATACTTGGATTGCTTCCATATTTGGCTATTGTAAATAAAACTGCAATAAACATACAGGGGTATATATATTCTTGAATTAGTGTTCTTGTATTATTTGGGTAAATACCTAGTAGTGGAATTACTGAGTCACATGGTAATTCTATTTTTAATTTTTTCACAAATCTCCATATCTTTTTCCACAGTGGCTAGATTAGTTTGCACTTCCACCAACAGTGCATAAGGGTTCCTTTTCTCCACATGCTTGCCAACACTTGTTTCTTGTGTTTTTGATTGTAGCCATTCTGACAAGTGTGAGGTGATAGCTCACTATGGTTTGGATTTGCATTTCCCTGATGATTAATGAGGTTGAACATCTTTTCATGTCTCTGTTGACCATCTGTACTTCTTCATGGAGAAATACCTATTTGTATCTTCTGCTCATTTTTAATTGGATTATTTGGGGTTTTATGGTGTTGAGTTGTGTAGCTTCTTTATTTATTTTGGATACTAATCCATTATTGGATATGTCATTATGTATTTTGGATACTAACCCATTATTGGATGTGATATGTCAACTATCTTTTCCCATTAAGGAGGTTATCTGTTTTGTTGATTGTTTCCTTTGCTGTGCAGAAGTGTTTTATTTTGAAATACTCCAAATAGCTTACTTTTGCTTTTGTTTCCCTTGCCTCAGGAGACATATCTAGAAAAATGCTGCTATAGCTGATATTACAAAAATAACTCCTTGTCCTCCCTTCTGGGATTTTTATGGTTTCACATTTATGGATTTAAATTCAAAATGGATAAGTGTATGGATTTGTGTATGGTATAAGAAAGTGGCCCAATTTCATTTTTAGATGGAGTTGTCCAGTTTTCCCAATAATATTTGTTGAAGAGACTTTTTCCCATTGCATATTTTTCCTCCTCTATTATAGACTGATCATATATCATGGGTTTATTTCTGGTGTGTCGATTTTGTTCCATTGATCTATGTGTATATATTTATGCCAGTATAATACTGTTTTGATTACTAAGCTTTGTAGTATATCTTGAAATCTCAGACTGTGATACCTCCATTTTGTTCTTTTTCAAGATCAGTTTGTTATTCAGGTTCTTTTTTTGTTCCACACAAATTTTCAGATTATTTGTTCTACTTCTGTGAAAAACGCTGCTGGTATTTTGATAGAGATTGCATTAAATCTGTAGATTGCTTTGGGTACTATATGGAAATTTTAAAAGTATTTGTTCTTCCAATGCATGAGTATGGGCTATCTTTCCATTTGGTTGTGTCATCTTCAATTTCTTTCATCAGTGTTTAATAGTTTTCAGAGTATACGTCTTTCATATCCTTGGATAACATTATTCGTAGGTGTTTTTCCTTTTGGTGCAATTGTAAATGGAACTGTTTTCTTAATTTCTCTTTCTGCTGCTTCATTATTAGTGTATAAGAATGCAATAGACAGGGTGCCTGGGTGGCTCAGTCAATTAAGTGTCTGTCTGCCTTCTGCTCAGGTGGTGATATGGGTTCCTGGGATTGAGACCTGCATTAGGCTCCCTGCTCAGTAGGGAGTCTACTTCCCCCCCTCCTCTCTCTGTCCTTCCCCCTCCCCCCAGTGTGCTAATAAAATCTTTGAAAAAAATTAAAAAGGCAACAGACTTGTGGTGACTTCTGAATAAATTGGTTTTATATCCTATGACATTACTGAATTCATTTACCAGTTCTAGTTTTTTGGTAGCATCTTTAGAGTTTTCTGTGTAGACATCATGTCTTTGGCAGATAGTGAAAATTTTACTTCTTCTGTACCAATTTGAATGCCTCTTATTTCTTTCTCTTGTCTGATTGCTGTGGCTAAGAATTCCAGTATCACACTTTTAAAAAATGGTTAGAGAGGACATCCCTATCTTGCTTCTGATTTTAGGGAAAAAGTTTTCAGTTTTTCATTGAGTACAATTTTACACATGGAATTTTTCATATATGGCCTTTATTATGTTGAGGCACGTTCACTCTAAACCTACTTTTGTTCAGGGTTTTTACAGTGAATGGATTTTGTACTTTGTTACATGCTTTTTCTGCATCTTTTTAAATGACCACATGGTTTTTATCCCTTTTTTATTGATGTGATGTGTCACGTTGATTAATTTGTGAGTATTAAACTACCCTTGGGTCTATGCATAAATCCTACTTGATTGTGGTTAAAATTTTTTTAATGTATTGTTGGATTCAATTTGCTAATTTTTTTTGCTAATATTTTTTAAGTAAATTTGAATCTATGTTCATCAGAGATACTGGCCTATAGTCTCTTTTTTGTTATTGTTATCTTTATCTGATTTAGGTATCAAGGTAATGCTGGCCTCCTAAAATAAAACTTAAAATCTTTCTTTCCTCTTTTATTTTTTGGAATAGTTTGAGGAGGACAGGTAGTCAATGTCTGGTAAATTCAAATGTCTGGTAAAATTCACCTGTGAAGCTGTCTGGTCCTGGACTTTTGTTTTTTGGGAATTTTTTGATTAATGCAACGTCATTACTGGTAATCGGTTTGTTCAAATTTTCTATTTCTTCCTTATTTAGATTTGGGAAGTGATATGTTTCTCAGAATGCATCCCATTTCTTCTAAGTTGTACAATTTCTTGGTATACAATTTTTCAAAATATTCTCATAAGCCTTTGTATTTCTGCGGTGTCCATTGTTATTTCTCCTCTTTCATTTCTGACTTTGTTTATTTGAATCCTTTCTCTTTCTCTATTTTTTTTATGAGTTTGGCTAAAGGTTTATCAATTTTTGTTAATCTTTTAAAAAAATAGCTCCTTGTTTCTTTGATCTCTTCTATTGCAGTTTTTTGTTCTGTTTTGATTTTAGTTTCTCTTTCATTTATTTCTCCTTTAATCTCTATTACTTCTGGGATGCCTGGGTGGGTTAAAGCCTGTGCCTTCAGCTCAGCTCAGGTCATGATCCCAGGGTTACCCCCCCCCCCAGGTCAGGCTCTCTGCTCAGCAGGGAGCCTGCTTCCTCCTCTCTGTCTGCCTCTCTGCCTACTTGTGATCTGTGTCTGTCAAATAAATAAATAAAATATATTTTTTTAAAAATCCCTATTACTTCCTTTCTTCTACACTTTTTGGTTTGTGTTTATTCTTTTCCTAGCTACTTTAAGTGTAAGATTAGATTGTTTATTTGGGATTTTTCTTTCTTCTTGATGTAGGCCTGTATTATTATAAAATTCCCTCCTACAACAGCTTTTGGTGTATTCCAAAGGTTTGGAGCCATTATTTTTTCTTTTCATTTGTCTCCATGTATTTTTTTTTTTTTTTAATTTCCTCATTGAGTTCTTTGGTAGACCCATTCATTGTTTAGCAGCATGTTTTTAATCTCCACTTATTTGAGCTCTTTCCAGATGTTATCTTGTGGTTGATGTCTAGTTTCATAGCATTGCAGTCAGAAAAGATATGTGGTTCAACTTAAGTCTTTTAAAATTTGCTAAGGCCTGATCTGTGACCTAATATGTGATCTATTCTGGAAAATGTGCATGTGCACTTGAAAGAATGTGTATTCTCCTGTTTTAAGTGGAATGTGCTGAATATATCTGTTAGATTCATTTGGTCCAATACGACACTCAAAGATACTGTTTTCTTATTGATTTTCAGTTTGGATGATTCAGCCATTAATGGAAATGGGGTGTAAAAGTCCCCTACTTTTATTGTGTTCCTATTAATTATTTTCTTTTTAGCTGGTTTTGCATTTGGGTGTTGCCATGTTGGGTGCATAAATATTTACAACTGTTATACCTTCTTGTTGGGTTATTCTTGTTATGATTACTATGTAGTGTCCTGTTTTGTGTCTTGTTATAGTCTTTGTTTTAAAATCTATTCTGTTCCATAAATGTATTGCTATCCCAGTTTACTTTTCACTTTCTTGCATAATAAATGCTTCCATCCCTTCACTTTCAACCTGCATGGGTCTTTAGGTTCAAAATGAGTCTCGTGTATTAGCATATAGCTAGGTCTCACTTTCTGTAACCATTTAGTCACCCTATGCCTTTTGATTGGAATGCTTAGTCCATTTACATTCAAAGTAATGTAATTATTCATAGGTATGTCCCTATGGACTTTTTTTTTTTAATGTGTCACACATTACACCCTTCACACATTACATTTTTTTTTTAATGTGTCACACATTACACCCTTTATTTTGTGAATCCTTTGAATGATTATTATGGATAAACTTATTTTTACTCCTTTTGTGCTTTCTATTTCCTCACTCCTGGTTATCACCTTTCCATTCCACTCAACAAATCCCCTTTAAGATTTCCTGAGGACTGGATTAGTGGTCATGAATTCCTTTAACTTGTTTCTCTGGGAAACTCTTTATCTCTCCTTCTATTCTGAACAGTAGCCTTGCTGAGTAGATTATTCTTGGTTGCAGGTTATACTCCCTGCCCTCTGTCACAGCAATTTGAATATATCATACCACTCCTTGAAAATTCTCCATTGAAAAATCAGCTGATACCTTCCTAGGGTTTTCCCTTGTATGAAACTGTTTTCTTTTCTCTTGTTGCTTTTAAAATTCTCTCTTTATCAGTACTTTTTGCCATTTTAATTACCATCTGTCTTAGTATGGCCCTCTGGGTTGGTTTTTTTGGGGACTCTATGTGCCTCCTGGATTTGGATCTGTTTAAACCTCTCCAGATTTGGGAAATTACTAATGGCTGTTATTTCTTCAAATATATTTTATGCCCCCTTTTCTCTTTCTCTTCTTTCTGGGATGCCCATAATGTGAATGTTGCTATGGTTGGTGGTGTCACTGAGTTCCCTTAATCTATTCTTGTTCTTTATTAATCTTTTTTCTTTCTCCTGTTCAGATTGATTGTTTTCTATTACTCTGTCCTCCAGGATGCTGATCCATTCTTCTGTTTCTCTAGTCTACTATTTATTCCGTCTACTGTATTTTTAAAATTTCAGTTATTGAATTCTTAATCTGTGATCAGTTCTTTCTTATGTTTTCTCTTTATTAAGGGTAACACAGATCTTCCACTCTTTTCCCAAAGACAATAGCTTTATGACCATTACTTTAAATCCTCTATCAGACATACTGCTTATCTCCATTGTTTAGCTCTCCTGCTGTGATTTTTGTCTGTTCTTTCATTTGGGACATATTCCTCTGTCTCATTTTGTCTAATTCTCTGCCTCTGTTTCTTGTTAGAAAAGTCAATATATTCTGCTCTCTTAAGTAGTGGCTTTATGAGAAGGTCCTACGGTGGGCTTTAGTTCAATATCTCCTGTTCACCACAACCTGGTACTTCAGGGGTGTCCCCTATATGTACTGCAAGCACCCCACTATGGTGGCTGATCTGTGTTTGCCTTTAATCCAGTTGTCTGTAATGGCTCTCTTTGCCTATTGTGGACATGGTTTGGTCCCTGTGTTGTTAATGGGCTAGCATGGGGCCACCTTGGGATTTAGGTTGATCAGACCAAGCATTTGCCACAGCTCAAGAACTTGGAGAACTGAGCACAGTCCCCCTGTTTTGTCCTCTGGGAGGCTTTTATTGGTAGACAAGGACTGTAGTCAGATTAGACGTCTGCCCCAGCCTACTACGGGGCTCCAGTCTATCTGGTGTGCATACTTATCTTCCCTCTACTTGGGGCAGGCATGATTTGTCAGCTCTTGTCAGGGCTGCTACCACAAAGCCATGCTTGTGGTGCTGCTCTGGATATAGTCCTGCAGAGGCTGGGTAGGAGTGAGTGAATCCACAGAAAATTATGGGTGGGGCATGTGATGTTAGCAAGGTTAGCACATGTCAGCTGTGGGAGCAGACCATGCACTGATTTGGATAGCTATTGAGGCTGGGATGGAGGGGGCTACCCTATAGAAGAGCATGGAAGCAGCATTCACTGTTCCCAAGCTCGGTGGAGAATGTATACACTGGGCTTGTTCCCACCGGTGTCTGTGATTCCAGGCTGGGGAATGGGGAGGGAAACAGCACCTGCCAGTTTTTTCGTTCTTGGAAAAGTCTTCCAAAGATCTCTGTCCCTCCAGCACAGGCTTTGAATTAGTAAACAAATCTCCCTTCCATATATCCCAGACATTTTTCTTTTATTTATTTATTTTTTTTCTTCCCAGGCATTTTTCAAACTGCTCTTCTAGACTGTGTCTCTTTGGGCTTTTTCTTGTGCTATCTCTTTAAGGGCAGAGACTTAGTTTCTCCTTTGCCCTTAGGCTCTCCTAGAGCTGAGCCACTGATTTTTATAGTTTCCTGTGTTAAGGTCTACTGATTGTAAGAACTCAAGAAATTAAGCCCCTCTGATTTTCAAAGCCAAATATATAGGGACTCATCTCAGTGTGGGTCCCCCATGCCTGGGTGCCTGGTGGCATCTGTTCCTGTCTGTTCTCCATGCTTACAGTGTCTCTCACTCCCCAGTCACATGAGTCAGCTTGGTTCCTGACCTTGTGACTGCACTTCCTACCATTTTTGATGTGACCTCTTTTCTACATTTAGCTGTGGAGAGCCTGTTCTGCCTGTCTTCAGGTTCCTTTTGGATTACACTGGGTTTATAGTCATGTGAATGTTATCTAGTTGTATCCTTGGGATGAGGTGAGATCAGGATAATTATTGACTTGATAGAGGTGTTAGCTAATTTAACCGTTAAGTGTTAAATATATTACAATATATGAATGTATCAAATTAACACACTATACACCCTAAACTTACTGTTATATGTTAATTATATCTCATTATGAAGAAGGAAAGAAGGGAGGAAGGAAGTAAGGAAAGAAAGAAAGGGAGAAAAGAAAAAAGAAGAGAAGAGAAGAAAAGGAGGGTGGGGGTGGGGGGAGGCAAGGAAAGAAGGAGGAAGGAAGGGTGATCATAAAGAGAAGAAATTATCATGTGCTCTTAAAACAATAATGACATTAAATTTAAAAAATGAAACATAAAACTACGAACCCATAAAAGGCAAATGACAACAAATTATTATCCATTATTGTCTATAATACTGACAGAATCCCTTAACTAAAATAAAGGATAAAAAAAAAAAACTTTTTAGCAAAATGCCTAATAATCAAATCCCCCCCCCCAAAAAACACAGATGGCCAATATATAGTGAATAAAAACTAAAAATATACAAAGGAAAACAAACTGAGTTATAGATTGCCTATCACATTAACAATATTTTATAGGACAACGTTTTATATGTCATGTTGTGACAGAATTTCTGGGAAACAGGTCTTCTCAGACATCTATTGCTGAGTTGAAAATAATGAAGCATGTTCAAAACCTTTAGGTGAATAATCATTCTTGTAGGAATCTAGCAAAAATAAACAAATACAACAACAACAAGAATATATGTTTGTGCCCAAAATATAATAACGATCCAAAGAGCATTGTTTTTTCATAATAGAAAAAAAAAAGGCAGGACACACAACAACACAATGTCAGATTAATGGCAGCCTTTAAAATACGAA
The DNA here is from genome assembly GCF_011764305.1 of Mustela putorius furo. Classification (NCBI taxonomy): domain Eukaryota; kingdom Metazoa; phylum Chordata; class Mammalia; order Carnivora; family Mustelidae; genus Mustela; species Mustela putorius. The sequence continues at coordinate 7,118,419 of NW_025421397.1, forward strand.
TTAAAACGTGGACTTCTGCTTAGTCATTAATAAAATAAAAGGTAGATATCTGCATATTGTCTGTTACTATTTATAATGTATTTATAATGCTTTATATTACACACACACATAGATTTTCTTACAAAGCTTTTTCTTTTTTTTGGGGTTGAATTTTTACGTCTTGTCATTTTGTCCAGATAAGAGTAAATGAAGGGGCAAGTAAAATACTAAAAGGGTGGCAACAACCCCAGGAAAATATGCTTTAACCAAATTAGAAGAGATCCAAAATCGTGAGTGGGGAGAAAGGGGATAAAAAGAGGTTCAAAAAGGAAGAAAGAAAAAAAAAACAAAAAGAAAAGGAAAAAAAAGAAAAGAAAAGAAAAGAAAAGAAAAGAATTTTTAAAAAAAGAAAACACCTTTCAGAAAGTGGTTGAGGCAGTACCGAAGGCTAGGGACCTAATCAATACAGACATCGGTAATATGTCAGATCTAGAGTTCAGAATGACAATTCTCAAGGTTCTAGCCGGGCTCGAAAAAGGCATGGAAGATATCAGAGAAACCCTCTCGAGAGATATAAAAGCCCTTTCTGGAGAAATAAAAGAACTAAAATCTAACCAAGGTGAAATCAAAAAAGCTATTAATGAGGTGCAATCAAAAATGGAGGCTCTAACTGCTAGGATAAATGAGGCAGAAGAAAGAATTAGTGATATAGAAGACCAAATGACAGAGAATAAAGAAGCTGAGCAAAAGAGGGACAAACAGCTACTGGACCACGAGGGGAGAATTCGAGAGATAAGTGACACCATAAGACGAAACAACATTAGAATTGGGATTCCAGAAGAAGAAGAAAGTGAGAGGGGAGCAGAAGGTATACTGGAGAGAATTATTGGGGAGAATTTCCCCAATATGGCAAAGGGAACTAGCATCAAAATTCAGGAGGTTCAGAGAACGCCCCTCAAAATCAATAAGAATAGGCCCACACCCCGTCACCTAATAGTAAAATTTACAAGTCTCAATGACAAAGAGAAAATCCTGAAAGCAGCCCGGGAAAAGAAGTCTGTAACATACAATGGTAAAAATATTAGATTGGCAGCTGACTTATCCACAGAGACCTGGCAGGCCAGAAAGAGCTGGCATGATATTTTCAGAGCACTAAACGAGAAAAACATGCAGCCAAGAATACTATATCCAGCTAGGCTATCATTGAAAATAGAAGGAGAGATTAAAAGCTTCCAGGACAAACAACAACTGAAAGAATTTGCAAATACCAAACCAGCTCTACAGGAAATATTGAAAGGGGTCCTCTAAGCAAAGAGAGAGCCTACAAGTGGTAGACCAGAAAGGAACAGAGACCATATACAGTAACAGTCACCTTACAGGCAACACAATGGCACTAAATTCATATCTCACAATAGTTACCCTGAATGTGAATGGGCTAAATGCCCCTGTCAAAAGACACAGGGTATCAGAATGGATAAAAAAACAAAACCCATCTATATGTTGCCTCCAAGAAACTCATTTTAAGCCCGAAGACACCTCCAGATTTAAAGTGAGGGGGTGGAAAAGAATTTACCATGCTAATGGACATCAGATGAAAGCAGGAGTGGCAATCCTTATATCAGATCAATTAGATTTTAAGCCAAAGACTATAATAAGAGATGAGGAAGGACACTATATCATACTCAAAGGGTCTGTTCAACAAGAAGATTTAACAATTTTAAATATCTATGCCCCCCACGTGGGAGCAGCCAACTATATAAACCAATTAATAACAAAATCAAAGAAACACATCAACAATAATACAATAATAGTAGGGGACTTTAACACTCCCCTCACTGAAATGGACAGGTCATCCAAGCAAAAGATCAGCAAGGAAATAAAGGCCTTAAACGACACACTGGAGCAGATGGACATCACGGATATATTCAGAATATTTCATCCCAAAGCTACAGAATACACATTCTTCTCTAGTGCACATGGAACATTCTCCAGAATAGATCACATCCTCGGTCCTAAATCAGGACTCAACCGGTATCAAAAGATTGGGATCATTCCCTGCATATTTTCAGACCACAGTGCTCTAAAGCTAGAACTCAACCACAAAAGGAAGTTTGGAAAGAACCCAAATACATGGAGACTAAACAGTATCCTTCTAAAGAATGAATGGGTCAACCGGGAAATTAAAGAAGAATTGAAAAAAATCATGGAAACAAATGATAATGAAAATACAACGGTTCAAAATCTGTGGGACACAACAAAGGCAGTCCTGAGAGGAAAATATATAGCGGTACAAGCCTTTCTCAAGAAACAAGAAAGGTCTCAGGTACACAACCTAACCCTACACCTAAAGGAGCTGGAGAAAGAACAAGAAAGAAACCCTAAGCCCAGCAGGAGAAGAGAAATCATAAAGATCAGAGCAGAAATCAATGAAATAGAAACCAAAAAAACAATAGAACAAATCAATGAAACTAGGAGCTGGTTCTTTGAAAGAATTAATAAAATTGATAAACCCCTGGCCAGACTTATCAAAAAGAAAAGAGAAAGGACCCAAATAAATAAAATCATGAATGAAAGAGGAGAGATCACAACTAACACCAAAGAAATACAAACTATTATAAGAACATACTATGAGCAACTCTACGGCAATAAATTTGACAATCTGGAAGAAATGGATGCATTCCTAGAAACATATAAACTACCACAACTGAACCAGGAAGAAATAGAAAGCCTGAACAGACCCATAACCAGTAAGGAGATTGAAACAGTCATTAAAAATCTCCAAACAAACAAAAGCCCAGGGCCAGACGGCTTCCCGGGGGAATTCTACCAAACATTTAAAGAAGAACTAATTCCTATTCTCCTGAAACTGTTCCAAAAAATAGAAATGGAAGGAAAACTTCCAAACTCATGTTATGAGGCCAGCATCACCTTGATCCCAAAACCAGACAAGGATCCCACCAAAAAAGAGAGCTATAGACCGATATCCTTGATGAACACAGATGCGAAAATACTCAACAAAATACTAGCCAATAGGATTCAACAGTACATTAAAAAGATTATTCACCACGACCAAGTGGGATTTATTCCAGGGCTGCAAGGTTGGTTCAACATCCGCAAATCAGTCAATGTGATACAACACATCAATAAAAGAAAGAACAAGAACCATATGATACTCTCAATAGATGCTGAAAAAGCATTTGACAAAGTACAACATCCCTTCCTGATCAAAACTCTTCAAAGTGTAGGGATAGAGGGCACATACCTCAATATCATCAAAGCCATCTATGAAAAACCCACCGCAAATATCATTCTCAATGGAGAAAAACTGAAAGCTTTTCCGCTAAGGTCAGGAACACAGCAGGGATGTCCATTATCACCACTGCTATTCAACATTGTACTAGAGGTCCTAGCCTCAGCAATCAGACAACAAAAGGAAATTAAAGGCATCCAAATCGGCAAAGAAGAAGTCAAATTATCACTCTTCGCAGATGATATGATACTATATGTGGAAAACCCAAAAGACTCCACTCCAAAACTGCTAGAACTTATACAGGAATTCAGTAAAGTGTCAGGATATAAAATCAATGCACAGAAATCAGTTGCATTTCTCTACACCAACAGCAAGACAGAAGAAAGAGATATTAAGGAGTCAATCCCATTTACAATTGCATCCAAAACCATAAGATACCTAGGAATAAACCTAACCAAAGAGACACAGAATCTATACTCAGAAAACTATAAAGTACTCATGAAAGAAATTGAGGAAGACACAAAGAAATGGAAAAATGTTCCATGCTCCTGGATTGGAAGAATAAATATTGTGAAAATGTCTATGCTACCTAAAGCAATCTACACATTTAATGCAATCCCTATCAAAGTACCATCCATCTTTTTCAAAGAAATGGAACAAATAATGCTAAAATTTATATGGAACCAGAAAAGACCTCGAATAGCCAAAGGGATATTGAAAAAGAAAGCCAACGTTGGTGGCATCACAATTCCGGACTTCAGGCTCTATTACAAAGCTGTCATCATCAAGACAGCATGGTACTGGCACAAAAACAGATACATAGATCAATGGAACAGAATAGAGAGCCCAGAAATAGACCCTCAAATCTATGGTCAACTCATCTTCGACAAAGCAGGAAAGAATGTCCAATGGAAAAAAGACAGCCTTTTCAATAAATGGTGCTGGGAAAATTGGACAGCCACATGCAGAAAAATGAAATTGGACCATTTCCTTACACCACACACAAAAATAGACTCAAAATGGATGAAGGACCTCAATGTACGAAAGGAATCCATCAAAATCCTTGAGGAGAACACGGGCAGCAACCTCTTCGACCTCTGCCGCAGCAACATCTTCCTAGGAACAACGCAAAAGGCAAGGGAAGCAAGGGAAAAAATGAACTACTGGGATTTCATCAAGATCAAAAGCTTTTGCACAGCAAAGGAAACAGTTAACAAAATCAAAAGACAACTGACAGAATGGGAGAAGATATTTGCAAACGACATATCAGATAAAGGACTAGTGTCCAGAATCTATAAAGAACTTAGCAAACTCAACACCCAAAGAACAAATAATCCAATCAAGAAATGGGCAGAGGACATGAACAGACATTTCTGCAAAGAAGACATCCAGATGGCCAACAGACACATGAAAAAGTGCTCCATATCACTCAGCATCAGGGAAATACAAATCAAAACCACAATGAGATATCACCTCACACCAGTCAGAATGGCTAAAATCAACAAGTCAGGAAATGACAGATGCTGGCGAGGATGCGGAGAAAGGGGAACCCTCCTACACTGTTGGTGGGAATGCAAGCTGGTGCAGCCACTCTGGAAAACAGCATGGAGGTTCCTCAAAATGTTGAAAATAGAACTGCCCTATGACCCAGCAATTGCACTATTGGGTATTTACCCTAAAGATACAAATGTAGTGATCCAAAGGGGCACATGCACCCGAATGTTTATAGCAGCAATGTCTACAATAGCCAAACTATGGAAAGAACCTAGATGTCCATCAACAGATGAATGGATCAAGAAGATGTGGTATATATACAGAATGGAATACTATGCAGCCATCAAAAGAAATGAAATCTTGCCATTTGCAACAACATGGATGGAACTAGAGCATATCATGCTTAGCGAAATAAGTCAAGCAGAGAAAGACAACTATCATATGATCTCCCTGATATGAGGAAGTGGTGATGCAACATGGAGGCTTAAGTGGGTAGAAGAAGAATAAATGAAAGAAGATGGGATTGGGAGGGAGACAAACCATAAGTGACTCTTAATCTCACAAAACAAACTGAGGGTTGCCTGGGGGAGGGGTTTTGGGAGAAGGGGGTGGGATTATGGACATTGGGGAGGGTATGTGATTTGGTGAGTGCTGTGAAGTGTGTAAACCTGGTGATTCACAGACCTGTACCCCTGGGGATAAAAATATATGTTTATAAAAAATAAAAAATTAAAAAAAAAACACAACAAAAAACAAAGCTTTTTCTTTTTTTGCCAGTACAATTTAAATAGAAAAAAAGGTGAAATGTCCTCCCTCCTTACTTTACCTATCTCCTTATTACTAAACGGCTCTCTTTGATCGACCATTTTTCTGCCTGGAATCCTTTCATACTTCTCTAGCTTATACAACCCAGTTCTCTATTTGATTCCTTTCAGGTAGTTATCATTTGCCTTTTTCTCCTTTCTCTCTCTCTCTCTTTTTCTTTTCTTTTCTTTTTTTTTTTAATTATCCTTGGTTATCCTTTTTTATCTTTAAGAGAAGCCTCCTATGTGTTTTTCTCCATTTTACTTTTCTAACATGGAGGCTTCTTCAGCTTGAAAACGACCTCATGTTTACTTATTTTGTTTTCATTTTAATTTTGTGTTTTTCAAATTCTCAAATTTTTCTTCATTTTAATTGTTTTGAAAACATATTCTTTAATAGCAGAGATCTGAAGTAGAGAGAATAATAATAGCAGACATCCTACAGCATTTTCTATGTGCCAGGCACTGCAAGGTATTTCATATACCATTTTAACTGAACAGGAATATGAGGTAATTTCTATTATTAGATCCATTTCAAGGAGGTGAAAATTCCAGCACAGAAATGTTACACTGTTTCCCTAATGTCACAATGGTAGGAACTGATTCAGTTAGATTCAAATTATATAATTTAACTCCACAGTTTGTGCCCTAATCATTCTGTTATACTGCTTTTTTACAAAAACCTAAACCAGGAAAGGAATAATCATTTTTCCTATTTCTCAGTACTAATTGAAACTAAGTGAAATAACTACACCCCGTAACATTTCACTGAAAAAAACAGGATGTTTAGTCTCCTACAATAAGGATCCCATTATTTGTCATACATAATAAAGATTTTATGCTTTATTTATAGGATACATTGTTTTTTGAAAGTTTTAGTAAGAATATATAACACTGCAGTTTAACAAAGAATGACTTATTTTTTCCTAATTGAACTCAATTATGTATCTAAAAACAATTTTTAAGTTTTTAAAAAAGTCATATTTAAAAATACTTATTAAACCAGATAGATATTCTATAATAAGTGAAGGAAAAAGATATTAAAAAAAAAACTGAACTGACCAATCAAGTAGGCAAGATTCAAGGGCAAAGTTAATGAAAACTATCTATCAAGATGGATAGACAAAAATATAAAATAAAGTACTTGTTAATTTGTTGGAAGAAAATTATTCAATGTTATAATCAAATGTAAGTAATAAATTATTGTGCTGATGACTACAAAAATAAAAAGACAGACTACCAGTTATAGAGCTATAAACATGATATATCTCACTGGAGAAACTGATTCTCCTTTATGAGCATGTTTCCTTCCATGTGGATTTATGCATTTTGTTAGCCTCTTAAATTAGTGGATGATGCACAGTCTTAGATATCACCATTTGAGGTGCTCTTAGATGGTCACCTATATATATCGCTATTTCAGTCAATTCCTTTGGCTTCTCAGTTCTACCCATGGTAAATATTCACTTGGTTACCTCCATTCTGTGCAATGTTAAATACTAAGGTAGTATGTATTTTATGTTAGACCTGATGACAGGTCATAAATATTAGAGATTAATCAGGTGTGAGACATGAAACAGAATCCTCAAAGGTCCTTATTTATGGCTTTCCAAGATGCCAAAAGAATACTGAATTTAAAATAAATAAAAGCCACTCCTATTATCTGTGTTTCTAAAATCCATACATATATGGGAAAGAATGGTAAAAGCCTAGATAGTTATTAGGAAGATAATTATTTTGAATTATTAGGAATTATGATCCAAGGCCAATTATTAGGAAGAAACATGAGTGAGATTTAAATTAGTGAAAGTATTGGTTTTTTGGGGTTTTTGCTTTGTTTTGTTTTTAAAGGTTTTATTTATTTATTTGACATACAGAGAGAGAAATCACAAGTAGTTAGAGAGGCAGGCAGAGAGAGAGGGGGAAGCAGGCGGAGAGGTGTTGGCATGCTGGAGTGTGTCTGGGGTGCAGCTCCTCACTTCCACGGCTGTGCCATCAGGGGCAGGTGTCACTGCCCCATGTAGCAGGTGTACGAGAACAGGCTCAGGTATGCACATCAGGCTGCCCTTGGGTTCAGCTCCTCTCTTGGCTGCCTTCCAGCTGGGCAGTCTGAGGGGCATTTCAGACTTGCCAGAGCTCAGCTTCACTGTCTATTAAAGAGGTAACAGCACACTGCCACCCCTCCTCCGGCTCCCACCGCCCCCATCAGAAGCCAATGGGTGAACATGAACTTGCAAGCGGCAAAGCACAACAGGGTGACCCACGGTCCCGGTTTGTCTGGTGCGGGACTCAATCCAAGGACCCTGAGATCATGACCTGAGCTGAAGGAGAGGCTTAACCCACTGAGCCACCCAGAAGCCCTGAAAGTATTGTTTAAGTTCAACACTAGACAGAAAAATAGACTCACTAAATCTACATGAGAGTGAACATGAGGAATATTTTTGAAGAGAATTTAAAATGAAGAAAATATTGGGCAAGTGGTACTTAAAAGTAAGGGGTATTAAGAAAGATTAGGACCATATTCTTAGTAGCACATCTTTTAAATGTCTTTTTACATAATTGCCTTTTCGTGTCTCAGTAAGTACAAGAGTAGTACTTTATTATTTTTACCTGACTTAATCACTGGGTTTTCAGAAGCTTTCTCCTAGTAATCCAATTGTCTCCTCATTAGATTTACTTCATTTGTGTTTCAGTGTTTGGAACACAGTAAAGGTAGTTGTGGCCTCAATAGCTTCTGCCCACATTTGTAACCTGTTAGTAATTCCCCTTGTTTCACTGGCAATTGGTGAACATATTTCTTTAGACCTGCTTGGAAAAGAGTTTGTGTATTTTCAAAAATTTGAAACTTGAACTTATGCAGGTGATATCAATCTGAAAGAATATTATTTTTTACTGTTCATGGAAAGTGTAAATATTTTTAAAAAGAGTTAAGCTACTGACATTACTGGACATGAATTTTCGTTCAGGAAAATAGTTGGTTTATCTTGCCTTCAAAATCTCATCCCCTGACTAAAACTATTATGAATCATGTCACAAAATGTCCTTGTCTCTTAATATCTTTAATAAATTTTAATTCATATAATAAATTTAATATAAATAACAATTCATTCTATTTAAGCTATGTATTTGTCAGTGTCACTTCAGTTATCTATTTGAAAATATTGAATGATTTAATTAATCAACTAATTAATTAAATGTCCAATCTTGCTGCACAACGTATTTGAAGTTGCATATAGCCTATATTATGGTCATAAAATTCCATTATTGAGAAAGGCTTATAGATCATCTTGCTTCATGTCTCATTTATAAAAATAAGAAAGCATGGGCCTAGAGATATTAAACTATTTTTTTCAGGCTTAATTAATAACAGAATGTGAACTGGAACCTGGTTTAACTTAAACTTTGGTATCCTTTCAAAATCCTGAATATAAAAAAAAATTAATTTTACATATTTGATACTTCATACATTTTTGTGAAAAGGAAGACTTTAATAAGTATTTCCTTATAAATACTTTAATAAGTATTTCCTTTTTTTCCTTTGAAAAATAAGTAATTTTTTTTATATAATCTGAGGTGACAGAGTCATAAAAATATTTTAAACTCATTGTCTGGTCTTGCTATACTTGTGTTCTTCAAGGGTGTCCTATGTTTATTTTTATATATAGAAGGTATGGATCTCTGGCCTTAAAATTAGGTGTGTAAAATATTTTTTATTTTCATATTTCTGAACTTATTTTTCACCTCAGTGTTTATTTCAATTATTGTAGGATGTTAACATTATTCAATTTAGAGTAAGTGTCCACCAATTAACTTAATTCAAGGTTTCCCCTAGGTTTTTCAGGTTGTTATTAAGTTCTGAGGAGGATTACATATAGCCAGGGCGCTGGAGAGAAAACCCAGAGTTCTTTATTATCCACTGTTCATGATGGCATATTTGATAGCATTCACTGTTACAATTCGTTTCTGCTGATTTCTTTTGTGGCATCTAGCCATCTTGGCAACCATGGCCTTATTGGCAATTGCTAGCTTGGAGCACATGTAGTCTTAAAGTCTTTGAAGACTTCCAAAATCTATTTCATGCCTCTCTTATAAATGATACTGCACATCCATTTTCATATGACTGTTTTATCACTAGGTTGTTCCAGGGAAACACAGGGAATTTACTTGTTTGCTTTATTGAGTCACTTTTTTTAAAGATTTTATATATTTGAGAAAGAAAGCATGTGTGATAGAGTACAAGCTGGGGGAGCAGCAGAGACAGAGGGAGAAGCAGGCTCCCCTCTGAGCAGGGAGCCCAACCATGACCAAAGCCAAAGGCAGACGCTTAATCTACAGAGCCACCTAGGCAGCCCTGCTTTGAGTCTTATGAGCCACAAAATAAATGAATTCTTTAAGATACTTTTCTTCCCATTCCTTTCATTATACCACCTATCCACAATCTACCAGTTATCCTGAAAATTACTAGAATAAAGAGCCTAGTCTCAAGGATTTCCACTAAGTAAGTTTAGCTCATTTAGCATCTCTGGCTTTCCTTCTCTGTCCTGGCCTATGGATACCTCAAACCTCAAAAGGTGAATCTATGATGCCCAACATACTTTTATGCTCTATTATTGTCCCTGAAAATTAACTGCAAAAACAAAATGTTTTGAGTATCCTTCCCCACATTTTATAGCTCTATTAAAGTATTATTTACATATCATAAAATCACCCATTTTAAGTATGCAATTCAATAACATTTAGTAAATTTTTGGATTTGAACAATAAATACCACATCCCAAATTAGAACATTTCTGTCACTCCAGAGAATCTGGGTATGGGTTTTGGTGCACAGTTAAAGTTCAGGCAAGTCTCTCCTAGTTTTTAATTTCTGCATGGTTCTCTTATATCTCTACCACATATTTATTCACCTTCTCAGAAAGCCAGGGATGTATGAAGAGTGCATCACATATACATCATAGTGGTGTATGGATTTTTCATTTCTGAGACCTCACTGTTAGATTTCCCTATCAGAATTATAACCTACAGCTAGCTGAGTAACTTATCATCCATATTCATCAGCTACTGAGATTGCGATTTTACTAATAAGGCTGGTATTTTCTCATCTCCAATCCAAATCAAGCAAACTCTATCCAGCAGCAAGGCTGATGATTCTTCTAGCTTATCCCATTAAATTCTTGGAGTAAGGGTGAATTTAGGCAAGAATGCCTGCCACAGACTCTCACTGTTCCACTAGTTTGGTGAATTTTCAAGAATAATGTGTCTCAATTCCTATAATTTTTTTTTTTTATCAATTTCCAGGGCCCTGTTATTGTTGTAAATGACTATTTTCTCCAATTTTAGATTGATTTTCGGGGAGAGGTTTTGTTGAGCTCCTCACATTGCCAGACTGGAAGTCCCAACAATGAAAATCTCTTCAAAATCTGAACTCTAAAGGCAGACCCTTTTTTCTAATTATCACCTTAATCATAGTCTAGGATATCCTAAGTATTGACTAGATCAGGCAGAAACACTGAGGCTGGGGACAGAATTCTACAATTTAAAGAAGTAGAGGTTTTTGTTGTTGTTGTTGTTTTTAATCCAAACTATCTGATGCTTGCTCTCATGCTATAGAGAACCTTTTTCCTTGGATTCTATTCTATAAGAAGTTTTACATTCAGCACCAGTGCATCTTGGTAGACAGGTCCTGACCTGAAATGGCTGCCTTTCTCACTAGACAATAATTTGGACCTTTCCATAAAACACCACCACATACTTGCTCCTGTCAGTGCACCCAAGACACAGAAACTCTCAGTAAACAGAAATAAGGAAAAAAAGTTATTTTGATTTGGTAGAATATATTAGATGGGGAAGACAGAGGCAAAGGTAACTGATTTAAGTGAGAACTGGTTAAAAATCTTTAAAAAATAATTGGCCTTACTGTGTCATTTCTGTATTTAATCCTTTTATAAAATATACCTGAAAAGTATAAAAATACATTTTAACAAAAATGAAAATTAAAGGAAATGCAGTAATACATTTAATACAAGTGAACTCATGAATTAAACATCATTCAAATTTATTCTTCAGTTTCATAGTTCAATGAATCTGAACTTTCAGAAAGAATTTCAGAGAAATATTTTTGATGGAAATATTCATAATAAAATGAGCTTTTCTTAATGGTCCATCAGGATATAAATGAGAATGGTGACAGTTTTGTAGCTTTGTTTCATAAAGGCATTTAATTTTTATATTGTTACTAAATATTTTAAGAACAGGTGATTTATTGTCCTATTTTAGACTCTAAGCTATCTAATCTCCTAAAATTGTCTGATCCCACAGTACACTGAAACAATATCTTTCAAAGTCTAAATAGGAAATGATGCAGGTTTAGAAAATCCTGCTGCTAGGCAAGAAAGCTGTAGTTCTTTACAAAATCTCTCAAAGACTACTGGGGCAAAGTCACACTGCATCAATGGGTTGACAGAAATCTTTATCTCATTCTTTTTGGGTAGTTTTAGATTAAGAAGTTCTATCAAAAGGCCCATGCTGTTTTAAATTATAGCTCATAGTAAGAAAAAGAAATACTACATACCTTGATTTCTCTTTTGGTTTACCATTTATAGAAGAAAATTCAATCATCTCTTATACACTTAGTTGCAGAGAACACAGTAAATTTCTGAATATTCTGCTAGCCTGTTTCATTAAGTTGTTTTCCTCACATTTTGATTTTTTAAATATTTAAGTAGATAGCACTGCATATGAGGAATAAAGGAAATTTCTCCTTAGATTTTATATATTAGAAAAACTGTTTCATGCACATATTTAATTTAAAGAACAATTTTGGTCCACTCAAAACCATTAGATGTTTTACTCTGGTATTTAGTTAAATACAATAAATGAATCTCTTTCCAAGTGAAAAGTATCTTTCTTTGCCTTTAAAAAGTATCTAAACAAAATTTGCAAAAACTGTATTTTCTAAAATATACAGAAATGGCTTGTTTTGTCTAATAAGTATCAGAAGTACCTTGACATTTGTGTTACAACACTAATAACCTTCTTTAAAGTATCAATGTCCTTTGGTCTTAAAAGGCCATAAATGTTTATCAGCAACTGTACGGATTGTTTATATATATATATATATATACATATATATATATATATATATATATATATATATATATATATATATATATAACACATACACACACAGTCCAAAGTAAAGGGTCCATTAATTTTGCATAGTTTCTGCTAGTAGTAAAGTTGCATATGCACAGGATTATTAGGCTTTATTTCTATTAGATGGGAGAGTATTTAAATCTTGGTAGGTATTATGCAGTACAGCAATTTCAGTCATGGAGAAACATCTAAAAACCAGAGAAAAAGAGGAAACTGGTTTCAACTTGCTTATGGTGGGTCTCAAATATTAATATTTTTAAATAATGTCTCTCAGTAATTTTAATGTGGAGCCAAGTTAGAAACCACTGGTCTTGATTTTAGGATTGTTAGAACACAATCCTAAATACCATAAATACTCAATATAGGATGCTATTTAGGGGGAAATTAGCCCTTTTCTTCCTATCAAGTACAAACTTTTCATCCTACAAACTTGCTTTTGTATAATGCATGGCTCTTTTTTTTTTTTTTTTTAAGATTTTATTTCTTTATCTGACAGAAAGAGACACAGTGAGATAGGGAACGCAAGCAGGGGGAGTGGGAGAGGGAGAAGCAGACTTCCCTCTGAGCAGGGGGCCCAATGCAGGGCTCGAGTCCAGGACCCTGGGATCATGACCTGAGCCAAAGGCAGTCGCATAATGACTGAGCCATCCAGGCACTCCTAATACATGGATCTTAAAGGTATCAAAAAATTATAACCTTTTTTCATCACTTAAATTTTACTTGAAGACCAGAACAGTCCTAACGAGGCCAGTCTTCCTCTTTCCCTTTCTTACATTTAACCCTGCTGCCATGTGCTCCTCTTGAATTGAGGATTTCCCAAGCAAAAAAGTACCCCAAATCATTCCAAAGGAAGAAATACTGGTAAAAAGAAAATTCCACTCATCTCATTACAAGATACAGATTTTAGCCGAAAGAAATGTATAGGCCCACGGAGACAATGATTATATTTTATTTTATATATCCTATACCAAGGGAAAAAAATGCATGAGTAATTCATTAATATCCCTGCAGGGGCACGTGGATGGCTCTGTCCTAAAGCATCTGCCTAAGGCTCAGGTCCTAATCCCAAGGTTCTGGGATTGAGCCCATATCAAGCCCCACAGTGAGCCCCACATCAGGCCCCTGCTCAGCAGGAGGCCTGCTTCTCCTTCTCCCACTCCCCCTGCTTGTGTTCCCTCTCTCCATGCACTTCAATCTGTCAAATAAATAAACAAAATCTTTTTATTTTATTTATTTATTTATTTATTTATTTATTATTTAAAGATTTTTATTTATTTATTTGACAGAGAGAGATCACAAGTAGGCAGAGAGGCAGGCAGAGAGAGAGAGAGAAGGAAGCAGACTCCCTGCTGAGCAGAGAGCCCAATGCGGGACTCGATCCCAGGACCCTGAGATCATGACCTGAGCCGAAGGCAGCGGCTTAACCCACTGAGCCACCCAGGCACCCAAACAAAATCTTTTTTAAAAAAATCATTCTTGCAGTGAAAATGGGTTAGCAACATCCAGTGGGTTTGGGTTAAAACTAGTATGTGAAAACGTAACAATGATTTGAGTTGGTAAAACTGAAATAATTGCCAGTTATTAAAATGCAAATAAGCTAAGTTTTCATGAAATTACGTACTATAAATAATGATCAGTAACTAATACCTAAAATTTGTTTATGCATATAGTAGACATTTAATAAATATTCATGAAATGAATGAATATGAACTTAAATGTCAGTCAACAGACTATCAGTTCAGCAGTCAAAAGAAATAGCAAACTGAAGAATACATTTATTTGGAATACAGGAGCTACATTCTTACTCTAGCACCCTTTAGTGGGGAAAACACAAGAAAATACTACAATCTCCAGCTCCTCCAAACTAGCTCAGCCAGATTCTGAGGAGTATTCTTAAGCAAAATCCAGCAATAAGAATGAAAGCATTTTTGTAAATTGAAAAGTACTATGCAACTTTAAGTTATTATTAACCTGTAAAAATATTAGTGCCCTGGTAACAGTGAATTTCAGAGATATTTATACTATCCTACACTATCAACAGAAGCTCCACCAATGAGGTAAGTTTACTCTTCATATTTTTAAAATTTATTTTCATTTATTTTAATTTAAATTCAATTAGCCAACATGTCATACATCATTAGTTTTAGCTGTAGTGTTCAGTGGTTCATCAGTTGCATATAACATCCAGTGCTCATCACATCATGTGCCTCCTTAATGTCCATTACCCAATTACTCCATCCCCCCATGCACCTCCCCTTCAGCAATCCTCAGTTTGTTTCCCAGAGTTAAGTGTCTCTCATGGTTTGTCTCCCTCTCTGATTTCTTCCCACTCAGTTTTCTCTCCTTTCCATTATGATCCCCTATGCTATTTCTTATATTCCACGTATGAATAAAACCATATGATAGTTGTTCTTCTCTGATTGACTTATTTGACTTAGCCTAATACCCTCCAGTTCCATCCCTGTCGATGTAAATGCTAGGTATTCATCCTTCCTTATGGCTGAGTAATATTCCATTGTATATATAAACCACAGTTTCTTTATCCATTCTTCTGTCGAAGGACATCTTGTCTCCTTCCACAATTTGGCTACTATGGACATTGCTGCTATGAACATTGGGGTGCAGGTGCCCCTTTGATCACTACATTTATATCTTTGGGGTAAATACCCAGTACTGCAATTGCTGGGTTGTAGGATAACTCTATCTTTAACTTCTTGAGGAGCCTCCATACTGTTTTCCAGAGTGGCTATACCATCTTGCATTCCCACCAACAGTGTAAGAGGGTCCCCTTTCTCTGCATCCTCACAAGATTTGTTTCCTGTCTTGTTAATTTTAGCCATTCTAACTGGTGTGACAAATAGTCAACAGACACATGAAAAAATCCTCAGTATCACCTGTCATCAGGGAAATACAAATCAAAACTGCAATGAGATACCACCTTATACCATTTAGAATGGCTAATGTTCATTTTTCTTATACGTAATTCACCTATTGCATTACTTTTTAACTTCGAAATGTACTTTTATTTTTATTTTTATTTATTTATTTATTTTTAAAGATTTTATTTATTTATTTGTCAGAGAGAGAGCGAGCGAGAGCGAGCATAGGCAGACAGAGTGGAAGGCAGAGTCAGAGTGAGAAGCAGGCTCCCTGCGGAGCAAGGAGCCCAATGTGGGACTCGATCCCAGGACGCTGGGATCATGACCTGAGTCGAAGGCAGCTGCTTAACCAACTGAGCCATCCAGGCGTCCCGGAAATGTATTTTTAAATTGTGAGACAAAGTGTTATATTGAATTGATCCTATTATACAAATAATCACATTTAAATAATGAGTGGAATTCCAAGATTTGAGAGAAACAACTAGTAACAACTGAGCACATAATGTGCCATGCTCATCAAATTTATGATAATGATAATCTAAAACCTACTAAATGATAAACATTATTATTATGTTTATGATGCTTAGTCATTTTTTATAAATGACTGCTTTGGTATTATTTTAAATAGTGATACTTTTCTAAATTTTTCTTGTTGTTTTCAGTTCTTTTTTTTTTTTAATTTTTTTATATCTGTAACAATCAGAAAGGCTATTGGTATTTCCTGATAATATCTTCTGATATCAAATCATCATCACTTATTCTCCATGAATAAATATAATAAAGCAAAAACAAACACATACATACTTTAGATAAAACTGTGGCCTGTTTGCTGATACATGAACATATAAATAATAAATGATGATCTAAAGCATCAAGAAAGTATATAAGGCTTTATTTCTTACATATAGTATAATTAAACTCATAAAAATGACAAAAACAACAGTAAAAATTTTTCAACCACTGCAGAATTAACCCACAGTTAAAAATAATTAGAAAATATTTTCAACATTAATAAAAACACAGAATATCAAAACTTGGAAAAATGCAGCTAAATCTCAGGGAAATGTCTTAAACATACATATTGGGGTGGGGGCAAGTTGAAAAGTAGTGATTTAATTCGTATTTCAAGAAGCTAGCAACAGAGGACAGCTTTAAACTCAGAAAAATAAGGGACACCTGGGGACTCCATCTGTTAAGCCTCTGCCTTTAGCTCAGGTCACATAATCCCAGGGTCCTAGAATCGAGCCCCACTTTAGGCTTCCTACTTGGTGGAGAGCCTGCTTCTCCCTCTCCTTCTGCTCCTTTCCCTTGCTCTTGTATTCAGTCTCTCTCTATCTCAAATAAATAAAATCTTAAAAAAATAGACGCAGAAAAACAAAAGAAGAAAATCATCAAAATAAGAGGAGAAACCACCCACGTCTACATGGCTTAACTGGTAAAATCTTCTGAGTATCTGAGAAAGAATAACATCAATCTTACACAAAGTTATCCAGAAACTACAAGAGAAGAAACACTCTACAAATACTTTTCCGAGTCCATCATAGTCTTGATAAAAACTGACAAGAATGTCATAGGAAAAAAAAATTATAGATTCTTTCATCAATTACATATAAATATTCTAAACAACATATAAGCTCATTAATTCTGGCGATATATAAAATAATGAAATGCCTTCATCAAGGAGGATTTGTTACAGAAATGCAAGAAGAGGAGAAGTTTAATATTCTAATGTTAATAAACAATATGGATCGTCATATTTATAGGAAAAAACAAGATGAGTTTAAATAGATAGAAAAAAACTAACAAAATTTAACACCTATTTGTGATACATGGCAAATCCTTAACAAATGAGAAACAGAAGATAATTCACAAAACTGTATGAAAAATAACTACAGAAACCTCATAACAAACATCATACTTAATGTTGAAATACTGAACACTTTTCCTTAAGATGATAAATGAGAAAAGGATGCCCCTTCTATTAAACACATACTAGAGGTCCAACACAATATAATAAGAGAAGAATATTCTTTTAAAATCACAGAATTGCAAAAAAAATAAAATAAAATCACAAGATTGCAATAAAAAGAATAAAACAGTGCATACAAAGAATATCAAAAGCAAATCTATAAATACCCCTGTTGGGATATTACAATGTGAATATGTTCAATTCTTTGAATGGTCAGAGCTTTCAGAGCAAAAATCACTGGCTTTAAAGGAAGACTGAATGGCAAATAAGCCTTGGAAATTAGAAATACTGAATGAACCCAGAGGGATTTGCAGGTTTATCTCCCTGGAGACATTTATTTACTTTCAAACTATGATTGTATAAAGGACATCCGCCTCCTTGGGGTGCCTGGGTGGCTCAGTGGGTTAAAGCTTCTGCCTTTGGCTTAGGTCATGATCCCAGGTTCCTCAGATAGAGCCCCGCATCGGGCTCTCTGCTCAGTGGGGAGCCTGCTTCCTTCTCTCTCTCTCTGCCTGCCTCTCTATTTGTGCTCTCCATCTGTCAAATAAATAAATAAGATCTTAAAAAAAAAAAAAAGGACATCTCCCTCCTCATCCTGGAGAGATTCCATAAACTCTATATACTCTCTATAGAGATCCTGTAAATTCTATAAAGATAAATGCCCATGTTCCCTTGAAGGCTCAGTCTCTCCCAATCTCTGTCTCCCTCTCCTTCTTTGTTCCTTCTCCCATGTCCCCCTTTCCTTTTCTCTTGAGGAAAGGAGGTATAGCTATACAAACTGCCTTATATAAGCTCCAAGATTCATAATTCTGGAGTTTCTCTCCCATATAGCAGACCCACACCCATACATGCAGAGTCTATTCAATGCTTGCCGGGTTACCTTTGGGGGGAAATGTGGTATAAAAAATTGTCACTAAAATATTCTGCAAGTAAATAATTACTTACTTCTGATCGAGAAACCTCATATTTACTGCCAGGAATAATAAAAAAAAAAAAAAAAGAAGGAAGGAAAGAAAGGAGGGAGGGAGGGAAAGAAAGAGGAGAGGGGAGGGAAGGAGAGGGGAGGAGAGAGGAGAGGAGAGGAAAGGAGAAGAGAGGAGGAAAGGAAAAGAAGAAGGAAGGGAGAGAGAGAGGGAAAGAAAGAAAGGGGGAAGGGAGGGAGAAAGGAAGGAAGGATTTTATCTGAATAACTGAATTTAACAAGATTGTTGAATATATCATCAATATCCAAAAAACAATTGGCATTTCTACATAATAATAGTAATGTGATATACGGCAAAGTGATATACAGTAAAGTGAAAGTTAAGAAAATATAGCATCAAAATTATTGAAAACAAAATATATGCAAGATATCTATACTTATATACAGATATAACAAAAGATATGCAAGAATTCTATATTGAAGACAATAAAACAATTTTAAGAGAAATATTGTAAGATCCAAATGAATGAAACAGGAATAGAGCATGCTCATGTTCTAAAAGATTCAATATAGTAGTTATCTAAACTCTTTTCAAATTAATGTATGGATTCATTGCAATCCTAGCCAAAATTCAAGTTCTGGCCAAATCTGATAAATGGATTCTTAAATTTACATGGAAATTCAGAGGGCCAAATAGTCTAGGTAACCCTGAAGAGCTAGAACAAAACTAGAGTAACTTTACTACAATGTATGCTAATATATTGTAGTAAATATAAATAATAGATACAATATACTAAACACATAAAATATATTAAATATATGTGCTATATTAAATATATACACTGTACTAAATATATATATGTTAAAAATAAAAATTGCAAGAATGCAATGTAGAACTGCAAGGATCTGAAAAATAAATATAAAATGGAATATAGTATAGAGTACAAGTGAAGAATGCAGGCTTTGGGACACAATGCCCAGCCTTTGAATTTAGATTCTATCATTTACTAATTTTGTGACACCAGACAAATTATTAACCCCTCCAGGACTTAAATTCATTTCACATAAAGTGATGTTAAAAATAGTAGCTCTTTCTTAGGATGGATTACATAAATTCAATCATGTAGAGTGTTTTGAGCAGTGTTTGTAACATATTTAGCACCCAATAATTAGATATCAATACTCTAGAGGAAATAAGATACACGGGAAATAAAGGGAGTGGAGGAGGCTAATGTAATTGGAAGACTGATCACAGGAGAGAGTGCTACAAAATGATGCAGTGGAGGAGGCAGACAAATGATAATGACTAGTCCTGCTAACCATGATGAATATTTAGGAATTCAATATAATTGTAATTGGAAACAGAAACAATGGTATGCATATGTTCTCTGGGGGCACCTGGTTGGCTCAGTTGGTTAAGTGCCCCACCCTTCATTTCAGCTCAGGTCATGATCTGAGGGTCGTGAGATGGAACCCCATTTAGGGCTCCGTACTTAGCATGGAGTCTGCTTAGGATTCTCTCTTTCCTTTGCCCTCTGCCCATCCCCACTGGCACTCCTGTACAGACTCTCTCTATAAAAATGAATAAGCAAATAAAAAAAAAATCTCTGGCTTCTGTGTGGAAACAAAATGTGGTTGTGAATCAGAGAGAAGAGCATCAATTATGGAATTGTTTAGGTTGATACAAAAGAGACTGGATTAGTGTTTTTCAGTTGAAATGGTGAGAACTAGATTGATACAAGTTATAGTTTGGAAACAGAGCTAATAGGATTTGCTAACACTGCATCTGAATGATGAAAAGAAGAAAAAGATCAAGGACAGATCTGAAGTTTTTGGACTCAGCAACATGTGGAATGGTGGTACTGTTCAGCAAAATGGGAAGAAGGATCTCCTCCTCAGCAGATTAGGCAGAAGTGGTAATTTAACGCTTTAGATATACTTAATATGAATTGTATATTTTGTACACAAGTGGGCATTTTGAAAAGATAGCTGGACACTGAAGTCTATATATAGCTCAAGGGAAAGATTAGGTATAAAGATTTGTGTGTGCAATTAATAGTATTTAAAATAATGGGGTGCCTGGAGGGCTCAGCCAGTTAAGTGTCTGATCCCCCCCTGGGATCAGGCCCCATGTCAGGCTCCCTGCTCAGCAGAGAGCCTGGATCTCCCTCTCCCTCTGCCTGCTGCTCCCCCTGCTTGTGCACTCTCTCTCTCCCTCTGTCAAATAAATAAAATCTTTAAAAATGATAATAACATAATGACAATAATTATTATAAATGTTTAGCTATTTATATCTTCTTGCCAGATTCTGTGCCAGAAGCATTTTATGTATCATCTCATTTATCTCCCAGAAATGACGCTAAGGGAATGTATCCTCTTTAAATAAGAAAATTAAACCTAGAGCTAGAGTAATTTGCACATGATCACGAATAGGAAGTAATAGAGCTATGACCTGAACAAATGACAGTCTGACTAAAAGCTTTCTTTTCCAATTATGTTACATTTTTTTAAAATCAAGTTACTTCCTTAAGTTAGAGAATAAAAATGTGGCTAAAAGCATATAATTGTTTGTCACTATGTTGTCTCTCATACATTTATGCTTCATCTTACAGAAATTGTAAATCTTTATCTGAATTATTTTGTATTAAGAGAGCAATAGTTCCTTCTCATATGTTTTTATATTTTAATTTAAAACTGGTATTTTATAGCCTTGTAATGCAGTAACCATGATCTGTCCTTAAAGAAGAAATGTGAAATGGAACTACGTCTTTTTTTAAAGAGTCTAAAATAAGGAGGCAAAGCACCATCACTGGGGAAAAACAAAAATCATATTACACTTACTAGAAGTTTTTTTTTTCTTTTTCCTTTTTTTTTTTTTTTTTTACATTATAAAATACTTAAGATTTGAGCCAATTGTATACTGAATATAAATTACTTCCTGTGAATCCATCAGCTTCCCATTTCAAACAATCTTCCATATATTCCCTTAGCAGATTCTCTTTTGTGGTCTCTTTGATACACAAGTTTCTTTCTTTCTTTTTCTTTTCTTTTTTTTTTTTTTTTTGAAGTTTTTATTTTAGAGAGAGAGGGAGAGAGAACATGCACAAGAGGAGGAGAGGCAGAGAGAGAAAGAGAATCTTCAAGCAGACTCCTGGCTGAGTGTGGAGCCTGATGCAGGGCTAATATCATGAGACACTCAACTGACTGAGACACCCAGGTGCCCCAACACACATACTTACTATAGCTTAATCTCCCCTAAATCTGATATTTTTCCTCTGCATAACCAAACTTCTCAACTGTACCTAATTAAATAGCTGAATTTATATGTTCCACCAAAAATACTGACCAACCCTTACAAGCTGCTAAGTGTTTGAGGAGAAATAAACTTCACACAACACAGCTAAAAGATAGACATTTTTCTCTATCTTGCTCCTTTACCCCCGTCCTCTTTCCCCTGATTTTTGTTTATTTTTTCCCTTTCCTTAATTGTTCAGTAAAAAAGAATTTATCTATGTCTTGGAGGTAATAGCATGTAGCCAGGGCAAGTTATGGTGAATAATTAGCATCTGGGCAGAGTTTCCTTTTACTGAAAGATCCCACTGGGAGCAGTGGGATATAAGCCGACATGGTTCTGCTAACCTGGAGGAATGATTGCAACCTGGCTACAAGGCTGCAGTTCTAAATCTTAAATCCTTTAGATAAATGCTGCTGTAAGGAGAAGTAGCCAGGATACAGAGCCTTGTAAACATAATGCTTTTCTTTTGAAACCTGAAGGACCCCTGAGTCTTTCAGATTTGGGAGCTCTTATCTAAGTGGGAGTATTGCTTTTTTTAGGATATTTTCTTGTATATTTTGATGGGTCTAATGTAGCCATTTCTTGGCAGTTCTTATACATACTAAGCTGAATAAATGAAACATCTCCTAAAGTACAAAGTGCTTAAATACAAAATATTGTGCAATTAATTATCTTTCCATTCTGAGATTTTTTTTTATTAATGAAAGATTTCATGGAATGAGTGAATATTTCTTTTGAGAATAAGGTACACACTTTCAAACAGCAAGATAAACAATATGATGTCAAAAATGGTTTCCATTTATCATATTGCAAAGAAATTACCTTTATTTCAGTTTATTTAGGAAAAAGTATTTCAGCTCTAGCTTTAGAATTTCATCATGCAATTCACTTGTATAAGACTTTTATAAGCAATGCATAGGTCATTAAGTTATTTTTCAGAAAGATATTGTCATACAGTTTGTTAAATGTAGAAAAAGAAAATTTAAAAATCACCACCCATTTGGAGTATGAAAAACCAGCACAGTATTAGGAAAATATTGTAGGCTTATAGCTAGACATACCTGAGTTGAAATTTTATCTCTGTCATTTATAACTAGTTCTAGGTGAATCCCTTAACACCTCAGTTTCCTTAATTCTAAATTATAAGAACACATATATCTAAACATCAGGAGATAATAATGGTAAATGTTATAGACTGAATGCTTGTTTCCACCTCAAAATTCGTGTGTTGAAATCTTCCCTACTGTGTTGGTATTTGAAGATAAGGCCTTTGGAAAAGAGGGCAAAGTCCTCAGGAAAAAGATTATAGAGTTCTTACACTGAGGCTCCAAGGAGCTCACTTGTTCCTTCCACTATGTGAAGAACCAGAAAAAACCTTTCATCTGCTGGTGCCCTGGTCTTAAACTCCCCAGCCTCCAGAACTATGAAACATGAATGTTTGTTTTTTTTATAAGCCACCCAGTCTACGGTGGTTTGTTATAACAACCTAAGTAGACTAAGGCAGAAATTGGTACCAGAAGAGAGGTGCTACTCAGACAAATACCTAGAAATGTGGAAGAAGATTTGGAACTGGGTAACAGGTAAAGCCTGGAAGAATCTGGAGGTACATGCTAGTAAACCCCTACATTGTCAAGAATACCATTAAGGAGTGATTCTGCTAAGGGGCACCTGGCTGACTCAGTTGGTTGGACGTACAACTCTTGATTTCGAGGTTGTGGGTTCAAGCTCCACCATAGGTGTAGGAATTATTTAAAAATAAAATCTTAACAAGAGAAAAGATTACAAGAGTGATTCTGGTGACAGCTTAGAAAAAAAAGAAAGAAAGAAAGAAAGAGATACAGAGAAAGTTTCAATTGTTTCAGAGAATACCTAAGTAGTCCTGAACATAATATTGGTAGGAGTATGGATGGTAAAGGCTATTCTGATTAAGTCAAAGGTGAATTTGAGGAATATGTTTTTGCACAATGGAGGAAAGGTCAACCTTGTTATAAAGTAACAAAGAGCTTGGATGAATTCTCATGTTCTAGTGTTTTATAGATTGCAGAATTTGAGATCAATGAACCTGGATATTTAGGATATTTAGCTGAAGCAATTTCTAAGCAAAGATGTGAAAGCACAGCCTGTTTCTTCCTTATGGCTTACAGTAAATTTTGAGAAAAGAAATGACTTAAGGTAGTACTGTTAACCAAAAAGGAAGCAGAATGTGCAGATTTTAGAAATTCTTAGCCTATGCACATTATAAAATACAAGGATGTGACCAAACATCCATTTGATAAGATTAGTCGACCAACTCCATTAAAGCCATCAGAATTGTTCAAGTCATTTTTTTTGTAATTTAATACTAATTTATTAACATGATCTTTATTTTTTTAACATTTCAAGTTTTTGTTTAAATTCTAGTTAGTTAATGTTCAGCACAGTACTGGTTTCAGAAGAATTCAATGGTTCATCACTTACACAAAATACCTAGCGCTTATCATAACAAGTGGCCTTCCTAATACCTATCACCCATTTGGCCCATCCTCCACCCACCTCCCCTCCGGCAACCCTAAGTTTGATCTCTGTAGCTTAACAGTGTCTTTTATGGGTTGCCTCCCTTTCTTTTTTCCCCCATAATCATCTGTTTTGTTTCCTAAATTCCACATATGACTGAAATCACATGGTATTTATCTTTCTCTGACTGACTGATTTCCCTTAGAATAATGCACGCTAGTTCCATCCAAATCATTGCAAATGGCACAATGTCATTCTTTTTGGTGGCTGAGCAATATTCTACTGTGTGTGTGTGTGTGTGTGTGTGTGTGCATGCGCGCATACACACATGTGTATATATGTATACACACACCATTTATATACCACATATACACATATATATGCCACATATGTACACATATGAATACCATCTATATGTGTGTTATTATAGTTTATTATAATATAATATTTAAATATAAATATATAATAATACATAAAATATAATAATAAATAATAAACATAAATCAAAGAAAATATAAAACACAGCAATAGAAAAAAGTAAACATCTATGAAACATTTCACAATGGAGGAAACTTTATTCTCTTAAATTAGTAGGTTTATTGTTTTGCTTCTTTACATATTCGATGTTTACACACTTCGCAGTTTCAATTAAATTCATTTTCTTATGTTTATTAGTCAACATGAAGTATATTCACTATTGAAATCATTATAATGACAAACCAATTATTTCTAATAAACTTCCTTCATAAGTGACTAGAATAGTAGCAATTTGCCCCATATGTCCAAAATGAGGTTTTACTTAAATACCAGCCATTTGGGACTGACAAAATTCTCTACTCAACAGCTTTACCTTCAAACATTATTTGAAATAGTTACGACTTTTTTTTTTCTTCCCATCTCAACTATTCATCAGAACATACTAAACCATTCATAGATGGTTTATTACATATAGGACTTTGCTTGACAATACTTTAGAAATTGAATATGTGTACTAATTTAATTTCAAGAACTTGAATTTTGAAGGAAGGGCAAGAGAAAAAAAAGAGCCAATATCAAATATTTTATCTGACCCTATTTAGCCTTTTGGATAAATTAAAATAATTCACCAAATAATTTCAACTTACATTTTATCATCATCAATATCATTATCATTGTCATCATTATCATAGTATTTCCTTTTGTCTATATAGCTCTTAAGGAATAATAATTTTTAAAAAATACCCTTTCATTTAACCTTAAAATGACACTGTAAAAATAATTATCTTACAAAGCAACTAAACCCAAGAAAGTTCTTTAAAAAAGCAATTGTGCAAGATAATATAAGTAGGAAGTAATAATGTTGTTTCAAGACCACAATTTCTAATTTTAATGCAGAGAATATTTGTCACACTAGGTGTTAGCTTTTTATTTTTATTTATTTATTTATTTTTAAGTAGGCTCCACACTCAGCGTGGAGCTCAACACAGGGCTTGAATTCAAGACCGTAAGATGAAGAACTGAGCTGAGATCAAGAATCAGACACCTAACCCTAACCAACTGAGCCCACCTAGGTGCCCTTAGGTGTTAGCTTTATAATATGTGCATTTATTATTATTATCCTAGATATGTGCATAAAGTTTCTTGAGCACAGTAGATTATTATTACTTACATCTAACAAATAATAACTGACTCTTCTGTACCCCAATTTTTACTACTGATGTGGTACAATGAAAACCAGATGTCACCATATACACACAGGGTATATATTGTAAGTGAGGGACCAAGAAAAAAAAAATCTGAACTTTATATAGGAAGAGACCACAAAAAGGTATATCTGGATATTTACATAGGAAAGTTCCCCTATCCCCTTCAGAGGGTTTGGTTTTTTGTGTGTGCATTTATTTTATTTTGTTTTGTTTTGTTTTTTATTTTTTTAATATAAGGGGGAGGATCCTGGATCCTCACTCTTTGGAATCCAAGTGTACCTCTTCAGCAAAGTTGTAATACCAGTGTTTCTAACTTCATAAGCCAGGGAATGGCTTCTGTTCCAGGTTCATATCCCCCTTGAAATACAGATTCATATTTTTGAATAAGTAAATACCTCTATATTTCTTATTAGCTAATGAGTTATAAATTAACTTCTATGCCTTATCGTCTAGCATAGGTCTGAAGTTTCAGTAAGACTTGCTCAAAAAGTCCTACTGTTCATAAACATATTTCCTAAACCACTTCACAGTAGGAGTATTTTTGAACCTTTATGGTAAAAGTGTACCATGTATTAAAAAGAGTAGCAATTTCACAGGGTTAAGTCTCTTACATCTTGCACAAGAAAATGTCTTTTTTAAAATTTTAAATAGAGCAACTGAATTTGCTATTTTTAATTGATATTAAATTATTGACTTATAATTAATATAATTATACATAAATGAATGATAAGTAAGGACAAGGTTGGAGGAAAAACAGAATAGGAAAGATACACATGGGATGTATCAACAAGTTTCCAAACATTTATTCTCTCCAAGGTATCTTTTTTCTCTTAGAGACCAAAGCTACCGAAGGGGATAATGTCATGCGGAGAGGAAAATGAGACACTAATAAATAACTTAAGAAAAAGTAGTCCTCATGATTTGAACAACTATAAGAATTTCATCAGATTGTTCGTCCTGAAAAATAACCTCTTAGGTTGAAAAGTCATCTAGCATTATTTCTTGATAATAATTATCTGATCTCTTGTTACTGGGATTAGTTCTTACATTCATTAGATTTTCCATGTGAGCATAAACTCAAATCACATGGTTTAACTTAATGTGAAATTAAGTGCTGACGTAAGCATCTTCTCTTTTAGGTGTAAACTTTTTACTCTCTGTGAACAAAAATAAGCAGCAATAATAAAACAGTAACTTCTAACATTTCAATAGAAATCATTTAAAAGTAATGTTGAAAGCATTTCAAACTGTATTTTATAAAATTTCTGTATCCTCATATATAATCTGATGAATACATTTTGTTATAATACCTCATTATTATTTTTAAAAATAACATCTAGATTTCCATAAACATTTCTTGATTTCAAAGTGAATGACTGTTGAATATCTACTGTTCTTATATTATAAAGAATTATGTTCAGAAAGACACATTTAAGTTTTCAGGGAATTAATTTTAAGATACTGTAGAAAAAATTTTTATTTTACTAAAACTACAACTCTACTAACAAATTATTCATTATATTTTTTTTCTTTAATTCATCTGTTACATGAGATATGCCATTCACTTACTAGGCAGTTTCACCTCTACAGGAGGGAAAAAAAAAAAAACAAACTACTGCTTTATATTGACTCAGGATTTCCTTTATAGAGTACAGTACTATCTAAACAGTTAGTATCTCAGCCACTCTTGCTTTATCCCAAAATATTACCTGTTTCTTTTTTCTTTTTTGAAGAAAGGCAGACTGCCATATGCAGCACTTTATCTGGTTGTGTCTGGAGACTTGGAAGCTCCACTACCCTACATTCTCCTACAGATCAATCTTGCAAGTTTGTCTGGAGGTTCTAGTAGGAAGCACAGCCACTTGTATACCCTTGACAGAAGAATAGTCTTCCTTTATCAGGGAAGGTTGTCCTCTTCGAAAGGGGTACAGCTTGGAGGGGGAAACAAATGGAGTTGTGGGGGAAGAAGGGGACTCCCACCTAACCAGCCAGATCAACCAAATCATTGGGGTGACAGATGTGGCGACTAGATTGCCTCACATCCCAAAATACTACCTATTTTATAAAGTCTTTTTTAGTAAATACTCAAAACAGTTTTACCTAGTCTAATTCCTTTTCTTCCTGTTTTTTAAAAGATTTATTTATTTGAGAGAGAGAGAGTACAAGCAGTGAGGGACAAAGGCAGAGGGAGAGTCTTAAGGGGACCGGGAGCTGAGCATGGGGCTCCATGTCAAAACTTTGAGAATATTACCTGAGCTGAAACCAAGAGTCTGATGCTTAATCAACTGAACCACCCAGGTGCTCCTAATCTAATTCCTTTTCATATTAAGTAGGAAAGTAACAGTTTGTTCATGTTAATAGAGAATGGGGTATTTTCTTGTCAGTAGCAAAATGAATTATTCACTTTTTTTTTTTTTTTTCTAACTTTCTTCCCCCTTTCTTCTCCCCCTGGTTTTGGATCTCTTCTGATTTTGTTAGTGTACATTTTCCTGGGCTCTTCGCCACCCTTTTAGTATTTTTTTTTTTAAGATTCTATTTATTTAATTGACAGAGATCACAAGTAGGCAGAGAGGCAGGCACAGAGAGAGAGAGAGGAGGAAGCAGGCTCCCTGCTGAGAAGAAAGCCTGAGTGGGCTCAATCCCAGGACCCTGGGATCATGACCTGAGCCAAAGGCAGAGGCTTTAACCCACTGAGCCGCCCAGGAGCCCCTCCACCCTTTTTAGTATTTGATTCTTTTGTTCATATATTCTTATTTAGATGAAATGACAAGGCAGAAAAACTCACCACAAAAACAAACAAACAAACAAAACCAAGTGGCAGGGATCTAATCAATATGGGCTTTAGTAATATGTCAGAACTAGAGTTCAGAATGAAGATTATCACGGTACTAGCTGGGCTCGAAAAAAACCATGGAATATATTAGAGAATCCTTTTCTGGAGAAATAAAAGAACTAAAATCTAACCAAGTTGAAATAAAAAAAGATATTAATGAGGTGCAATAAAAAATGGAGGCCATTATTGCTAGGATAAATGAGGCAGAAGAGAGAATAAGTGATACAGAAGACTAAATTATGGTGAATAAAGAAGCTGAGTGGGGCACCAGGGTGGCTCAGTGGGTTAAGCCTCTGCCTTCAGCTCAGGTCATAGTCTCAGGGTCCTGAGATTGACCCACGCATGAGGCTCTACTCAGCAGGGAGCCTGCTTTTCCCTGTTCCTCTGCCTGACTCTCTGCCTACTTGTGATCTCTCTGTCAAATAAATAAATGAATAAATAAAACTTTAAAAATAAATAAATAAATAAATAAGCTAAGCAAAAGAGAAACAAACAACTACTGGACCACAAGGGGAGAAATAAAGAGATAAGTGATACCATAAGACGAAATAATATTAGAATAATTGGGATCCCAGAAGAAGAAGAAAGAGAGAGGGGGACAGAGGTATATTGAGCAAATTTTAGCACAGAATTTCCCTAATTGGCAAAAGGAACAAGCAACAAAATCCAGGAAGCACAGAGAATCTCCTCAAAATCAATAAAAATAGGCCCACACATCGTCATGCAATAGTAAAACTTACAAGTCTCAGTGACAAAGAGAAAATCCTGAAAGCAGTTTGGCACAAGAGGTCTGTAACATATAATGGTAGAAACATGAGATTGGCAGCAGACCTATCCACATAAACCTGGCATGCCAGAAAGGACCAGCACGATATATTCAGAGCACTTAATGAGAAAAATATGCAACCAAGAATACTATATCCAGGTAGGCTGTCATTGAAAATAGAAGGAGAGATAAAACGCTTCTAGGAAAAACAAAAAGGAAAGGAATTTGCAAACATCAAACCAGCTCTATAGAAAATATTAAAAGGGGTTCTCTAAGCAAAGAGAAAGCCTTAAAATAACAGACCAGAAAGGAACAGAGATAATATACAATAACAGTCACCTTACAGGCAATACAATGGCACTAAATTCATATTGTTCAATAGTTACCCTGAATGTAGATGGGCTAACAAAGCAAAAGACACAGGGTATCAGAATGGATTAAAAAAAACAAGACCCATTGATATGCTGTCCTCAAGAAACTCATTTTAAACCCAAAGACATCTCCATATTTAAAGTGATGGGGTGGAATATATTTTCCATGTTAATGGACATCAAAAGAAAACTGGGGTGGCAATTATTTTAACAGATCAATTAGATTTTTTTTTTAGATTTTATTTATTTATTTGACAGAGATAAATCACAAGTAGATGGAGAGGCAGGCAAGAGAGAGAGGGAAGCAGGCTCCCTGCTGAGCAGAGAACCTGATGCGGGACTCGATCCCAGGACCCTGAGATCATGACCCGAGCCGAAGGGAGCGGCTTAACTCACTGAGCCACCCAGGCATCCCAGATCAATTAGATTTTAAGCCTAAGACTATAGGATGCTATATCGTACTTAAAGGGTCTGTCCAACAAGATGATCTAACAATTTTAAATATCTATGCCTCTAATGTGGAGCAGCCAACTATATAAACCAATTAATAACAAAATCAAAGAAACAGATCGACAATAATACAATAATAGTAGGGGACTTTAACACCCTCCCTCACTGTAATGGACAGATCAACAAGGAAATAAAGGCCTTAAATGATACACTGGACCAGCTGGACATCACAGATATATTCAGAACATTCCATCCCAACGCAACAGAATACACATTCTTCTCTAGGGCACATGGAACATTCTTCAGAATAGATCACATCCTGGGTCACAAATCAGGTCTCAACTGGTACCAAAACACTGGGATCATTCCCTGCATATTTTCAGACCACAGTGCTCTGAAGCTAGAACTCAATCACAAGAGAAAAGTTGGAAAGAACTCAAATACATGGAGGCTAAAGAGCCTTTTACTAAAGAATGAACCCGTCAACCAGGAAATTTAAAAAGAATTGAAAAAATGGAAACAAATAAAAATGAAACACAACTGTTCAAAAATCTGTGGGACACAGCAAAGGCAGTCCTGAGAGGCAAGTATATAGTTATACAAGTCTTTTGTATTATTTCCTTCAGTAACTTCACATTCAAAGATTTAGATAAGTAGGTAAGAGAAACACCAAGGGACTTGTATCAGTACCATGACTGAGTGTCTATAAAAATGGATGGGGTACAATAGAGGAGATAGACTTTGGACTCATAGGAAATAAAGAAAATTCACTTTTAATATTTCCTTTGTCATATTTCCCCTTCTATATATCTCCCATTTGTTTCCTAACCACTTCATTAAAAAACAAGCTTATTATTTTTCAAATGAATTCATCAAAATACCAACAAATATTTGACAAGGCAGCCAAGAACACTTAATGCATAAAAGATAGTTTTTCCAATAAATGATATTGCAAAAACTTGGTAGCCACATGAAAAGAATGAAACTGGACCCCTATCTTATACCACTTAGAAAAATTAACTCAAATTAGATTAAAGACTTAAGTGTAAGAGCTGAAACTGTAAAACTTCTAGAAGAAAACATAGGGAAAAGCTCTTTGATATTGAACTTGGTAATGATTATTTTTGATGTGACACCAACAGCACAAGCAACAAAATAAAAAAATAAAGAAATGGGACTACATCTAACTGAAAAATTTCTGTGAAGCAAAAGAAAAAAATTAACAAAATTAAAAGGCAACATATACAGAAAGAACATATTTGCAAACCATATATTTGATAAGTAGTTAATATCTAAAATATGTAAGGAATTCATACAACTCAATAACAAAAACCCATGAATAATTAGATTAAAAAATAAGTAGAAAACCTACAAATCAGAGATATAAATGATCATCAGGTACATCTTTTTATCAATGATCATCAAGGAAATGCAAATACAAACCAAAATGACATATCACTTCATACTTGTTAGAATGGCTATTATCAAGAAGACAAAAGATAACAAAAGTTCACAAGAATAAGGAAAAAAGGGAACCACTGTGTACTGTTAGTGGGAATATAAATTTGTTTAGCCACTTTGAAAAACAGTATGGAAATTCATAAAAAAAAATAGAGAGCTACCATACAATCCAGCAATTCCCCTTGATATATAGCTGAAGGCAACAAAATCACTCTCGAAATATCTGCACCTCCATGTTTACTGCAGCATTTTCACAACAGCTAAGACATGGAAACAACCTAAATGCCCAGCAATGAACCAATGGAAACAAAAAAAAACTAAACAAAACACAAACTGCAGTATATACAAATAATGGAATATAATCCAGCCCGCAAAAAGTAGAAAATTCTGGGGTGCCTGGGTGGCTCAGTCTGTTAAGCACCTGACTCTTGATTTTGGCTCAGGTTGTGATCTCGGTGTTGTGTGTGTGAGCCCCATGCTAAGCTTTGCACTCAGTGTGGAGTCCGCTTGTCCCTCTCCCTCTGCTCACTCCCCAACTCACCCAATTGCTTATGAATTACTGACATTTGTTACAGAGAAGCAAATGCAAGCCCTTTCCTTTAAATAAATAAATAAGTAAATAAAATCTTTTTCTAAAAATGTAGAAAATTCTGCCATATGTGGGAACCCAGATGGACCTTGACGGCATCACGCTAAGTGAAATAAATCAGATAAAGACAAATACCATATAATCTCACTTATTCGTGGAATCTAAAAGATGAACTCATAGAAAACAGATAGCAAAATGATGGTTGCCAAGGTCTAGGGATGGGAGAAATGGAGAGGTTTTGGTCAGTGGGTACAATCTTCAAGTTGTAGGATAAATTAGTTCTCAGTATCTGATGTACAACATGGTGACCAAGTAAATAATACTGTATTATGTACTTGAAAATTGCTAGGAGAGTATATCTTAAATGTTCTCATACCATGCCCCCCTCCTAAAAAAGGTAATTATGTGATATGATAGATGCATTAGCTTACTTTACTGTGGTAATCACTTTAGAATACTTCTGTGTATCAAATCACCACACTGTATACCTTCAACTTACAGAAAGTTATGTCATTTATATCTTGGTAGAGTTGGGAATAAATATACCATGATATTGTGTCACCATTATGAGTAGGAACTAGGAAATGTGTAAGGTACAAAAAAAAAAAAAGATATTTCCAGTTTTCTAGCCAAATAATTTGAGCAGACAAATCACCCAATTGCTTATGAATTACTAACATTTGTTACAGAGAAGCAAATGCAAGCCCATTTAAAACTCTCCAGGAGCTATTTAACTGTGGTTAAGATATTAAAATCTGTTAATGACTGGCTTGTCCAGTCCCTGCATTTCAAAAACAGATAATCATGTATAGAGAAGCAAAGATACAGCTAGAGCCAGGTTCAATGTTCCAATAAGATACCATAGCTTCAGTCTATTTAGGATAAATATTATAATGTTTCCACAGTATATATTGTTTGATTTTTAAAACCAATGTTTGGAAAATTTCTCTCTCATTGAAGCGAACATAAAACCAAAAGATTAATTAAAGT
Organism: Mustela putorius furo; assembly: GCF_011764305.1. Taxonomy (NCBI): domain Eukaryota; kingdom Metazoa; phylum Chordata; class Mammalia; order Carnivora; family Mustelidae; genus Mustela; species Mustela putorius. Next base: position 7,151,803 of record NW_025421397.1, read on the forward strand.
ATTTTAGACCTACTGGGTTATTTGACTAAAGCAAACAAATAGCAAGGTGACTGTTCGTTTGTTTGAATTTCACAACCTTGTTATTTTCTTCCAAGACCAAATTTTCCTCATGTTTACTAAGGAAGTTTTGTCACTGTATGCATCTATCCCCAAGATACGAATGCTCACTTCCAGTGTTTCCTGGTTAATGATTAGAACAAAAGGGGTGGGAGAGTATATAAATCTATTTTGAAAATTCAAGATTCCACCTGTACATTCTGGGACATGATGCTTCCTTCCCTTTCTTAACCACAACACCCTGTTTCCATGTCAGCCTGGCCAAACGAAGGCCTAAGGCATCCAAATTTAATTCTTGATTCAGCCATCTAGATTATTTTGTTTGCAAGAGTCCTCGATCACAAGGATAATAGTGACTACTTAGCCAGGTATACTGCTTGCCAAATCTTTCTATAATGGGCCAAAGTAAGATCATATTAGAACTCTGTAAATTTTTTTAAAAAACTAAAATTTTAAACATTTTAAAAAATTTCCTTGTCCTTGAACGTACTATCGCAGATCAAATGTCTTCAGTGAGCAGGGAATTACTGAAGAAAAGGGTGAGGGTATACCTATTGGAATGAGACACACTGAACTTTTACGGTAAAGGAGAAGGAAACACTTCAAGGGGTTGTTTCAGACCCAGAGAAGCATCTGATGGATAGAAGAACACAGTGATCTATCTCTTTGAAGTTTACGATAAAATCTTCCTTAAAAAAAGAAAGTATTCTGGAGCAAGTCTCCTAAACCTTGCAGACACTTTAAATTTAAATCTTGTCATCCCCTGACAGATTTCACTGGCCATGATTTGATCGCCATTCTTTTTTTTTTCTTTCTTTCTTTTTTTTTTTTTTTTTTTTTTTTTTACCAGGGAGCAACTGCGGTTAGGGACCTGGATGTGCGGCTGGATCCCAGGATCCTGGGATCATGACCTGAGCCCAAGGCAAACGCTGAACCCACTGGGCCACCCAGACGCCCCATCATCATTCATCATCATCTCACTGAAACATCTGTCAGAAACAGCCAGGGAGGGTTCCCAGCCCCTGTACTTACCACTCAAAACACGTCAAAACGCCCAGATGACATCTCCACACGATTCTCACAGTCATAACTGAGTAGGTCGGCTAGATGGTGGATGGATTCCACTGGGCTAGAGGCAGCGGCAAATAGGCCGGGCTGGATCACGGAAGGCTGTAGGTTCGCAGCCTGCGCCGGTCTACTTTGTTCCCCGGTGTACCCTTGACAGTCACCAGTGTAGCTTTGACGGTCTCCACAGTGCACGCAGCTTTCAGTCAAGGCCACGGCAGGCAGGTTGCCCACACCTAGGCAACCTGCCTAGCCCTCAGGGCGTGGCGCGGCAGCAGTATGACTGATGGTGGAAGGTCCAACAGAAGGTGTGCGCCAAACGCCTCACTGACGCGTGGAGTTAAGGAGAAGGCATTCCGCGCGGCCTCCATCTTGCCTGAGAGCGTTTCTCTTCCGCGCCCTGCGTGTGGGCCCCTGAAGATCTCTCAGGATCCCGCGAGATCAGGCTTCTTCTGGCCAGTGTAGTAGTAGCCGCAGTGCCTAGAACTAGATTCTGCCTTTCTCTGAGCCTTCGCCGAGGCTCGGTGCGCGATCCAGGCCCTCTGCTCTCACGACCAGTATTTTCAAGTCAATTTGAAGTGTACTATTTCCTTCCAGCAATCACATGGGAGGCCCTGTCACCTCGCGCCCTCAATTGATTCAGGTCGCGCTGGACAGACCCTAACGTGGCCTTCAGGTAACCGGAAAGATCTTTCCGAAATGAGGCTATCTTTGGGTACTTGTCCCTGACTTTAGATGAAAATTTCGGGTGAAAGGTCTTGAGCACCAGAAGGCATTCAGGTCAGCTTCAACCTGTTATACGGGGTTGTTATGAATGATGGACTTGCCCTAAACTTAACCTTGTAAGCCGTGACAGATTCCATGCAATTGCTAAAACAACCTTCTCAATGTGGATTAGTACTTTGGGAAAGGTGGAAAGGAAGGTACAGAAATTTAATGAGAAAGTCACGTGGCTTTTTAAGGTAGACTTTACTACTTTATGGGATTTGTTAAGTTTATTTTGTCCAACACATTAAGGGGATAGTTGAGGTCTGTACTTAAATTGACCTCCTGCGACTTGGAGACCTGTTGACAGTCACCTTAATTAAATGTATGACACAGTTGAACGGTCACAGTCTCTGCAGGACAGATTAATCAGAATCATTGATCAAGTGGCATGTTCATTGGAGAGTACTATGTGTATCTCTTATGTTTCATGTTTAGTTATTTCTTGTAAACAAGACATTAATTTGCCTTCTCAATTTTTTTTTTCAGTCTTTTTCCCCCAAGTTCATCTTTTTAAAGATGTTTGCATAGTGCACAACCTTGGAAGATACAGTGTCCCCTTCAGAGGCAAAGGCAAATGTACTTACCCTCCAGTATGATGAAAATGACACCCTCCTTCAGAAAAAAAGGGTAAGCTTGCTTAATATCCATTAAGAGAACCAGTTTTCCTAAGCTCAATATTCTTTTCCTGTACCACAGTCCATTTTATTTGCTGGAATCCTTCTGTGCCTATCCCCATTGACCCTGCAGAAGTTGGGGTCAAGGTGAACTGATAGGTTGATGTTCGTGTTTCTTTCTGTGCCATAAGTAATAAAGTCCTTGGTCTTAGACTAGGAGTCTCATGTCCAACCAGCATCCATGAAAATGTGGTAGACTAACACATTAGTTTGCAAGTGGGGTAAAATCTGAGGCTTTTCACAACTCTTGGCACCCTGGGGTCACTTAAAGCCTACTTATTTTTCTTGAAAAGTATCATGATTAAATTGTTCATTTACTGAATATTCAAATACATTTCATGCTGAGAGTCTCTTACAGCTATGTGTGTGTAAAAATATATAAAGATTGGTAAGATTATCAGACTATGAGTTATAAAGTTACAGAATACTTTCAAAATCCAAGGCCCATCAGTTAGCGATAACAAAAAGTATGCATCGCCCTTAAATGGTGACACAATATTTAGCTACATTGTTAAAACCAAATGTTGATAATAATCTCTAATCTTTCCTCAGGCAACTTCATTTGATATTAGAAGCTTTCTCTAGTTAAAACAACTTGGTGAAATTCCCAAGAAAGGGATAAAGTTGGTATTTAGACATTTCTATTAAAATGAAGGTCAGGTTTTCAGCCAGTCAGAGATTCATTAGGAGCAAGCTGCTAGCCCCTGGAAACCTTCACTGCGTCAGATCCATTATGGAGCTGATTAGTAGCAGAAATTCTATGTAATAAGTCTGTGCAATAAGTCTCATTACCCCATCTGCAGTACATCCTCCTCCACCTCCTCACAATCCACACATTTTGTTTCATAGAAATTGTCATTTTTCTTGGTTGTCTGCCAATTTGCTACTGTAATGGAAATGTTCCAAATTAAATGCCACTACCAGAACAGGATGCCCATATTAAAAAATAGTGACTATAGACTCTGTCTAGTAGTTGGACATCAGAGCTTATAACAAAGTTTTGTATTTCCAGGATTTCAGTGATTAAATCATTTTATATGTAGCAAAGGTTAAAGATAATTTTAGCCCTTTAGATGTTCTGGAAGGGAAAAGGGTGGGAGGAGGGAGGGAGGTGTTTTGTTGACAAGCTTTTATTTATCTTTATATTTCCTGGAAGACCATGAAACATCAACATACACAATAGTCCTTCTGTATTCTTAAGATTAAAGGTGAAAGGTGACTTCTGTGTATGTTTCTGTAGTGTCCTGTGTCCATCATATAATCCAAAGAAAACACTTTATTGTACTATAAAAATTTATTTACTTATTTCTTTGCTCTACTTGACAGTAATTGGCTTGGAAACAGACAATATGTTCTTTTTACCTTTTTATAACCATTTCAAGAGTTTGGCTTATAACATCTGGAAACCTGAGAACTGGTTTATAAATGAATGAAGTTTTGATTTTAGAGAGCTTTGACTTATTTTGTTCCATGATTCCACTGACATTGTACAGCTTCTGTCCATGAGGCTAGATCAGATAGAGAGGGATGCAACAGGACAAAAGGAAGGAAGACTCTCAGTGGTCATATTGAGATGGAAGCACTGTACCCTAGAAGATTTGCTATGGATACACAAAGCCATAATCAAAGAGAAAGACTGAGAACAACAAGAAAAGACAAAAGGAACCAACCAACTAACAAAAATAACAACAAAATGATAGGCATTCCCTCTCCATCCACAATTTTAAAACCAAAAGCTATAGGAATCAAAATTTAAGCTGAAGGATTAAAGCAGTGTATTCGATCATATTTGAGATAGGAGAGAATGAAAATGATACAAAACAGTTAATACCTATTGAGTACTCATGATTTGAATGCCTGTAAATACAGAAATATCCCTGCCTTTTAGGAAAAGCTTCAGGGGAGACTTTCTTAGAATGGACACAATCAGCCTTGTGTGCTAAGCCAAAGAATAGGAAATAATTATGGCTTCTCCCAGCACATTCAGCAGATGAGATCTATCTTTCCTTTGTTCTTTACAAAGAAAATGTGCTTTGAGGGGAAGTGTTTTTTTTTTTTTAAAGATTTTATTTATTTAGTTGACAGAGAGAGAGAGATCACAAGGAGGCAGAGGCAGGCAGAGAGAGAGAGAGGAGGAAGCAGGCTCCCCGCTGAGCAGAGAGCCCGATGTGGGGCTCGATCTCAGGACCCTGAGATCATGACCTGAGCCGAAGGTAGAGGCTTTAACCCGCTGAGCCACCCAGGCACCCCTTTGAGAGGAACTTTAAGAATATAAAATGACTCCAAGGTAAAGAAAATATCAGTTAAAAGAGAAAGTTGTTTTTAGTAATTAAACATAGTTTATTTAAAACAGGTATTAATTAAGTTACAAAAAACATAGGAACAAAAAATTTCTTCTGGAATTTCAGCTATACACATTAAACATTTTCACTCTTGAAAATTCACCAGAATCTCATTCTCTTTATTCACTTTCCATCTTTTTGTTTCTCTATAATTCAGTGCATCTATTGACCTAATTTTCAGTTTACTAGTTCTTAATAGCTCTCCCTTCTGTCTGCTGTTACACACATCCACTGGGATTTTTATTTCAATCAAAGTATTTCTCAGTTCTAGATTGTTCATTTGGTTTTGTAGTATAGATTCCAGTTTACTGAAGAAAATCTCAAACTAGTCATTTATTTCCTTGAAGATAGTGACCAGTCATCTTAAAATCAATGAAGCCAGGTGTATTTGGGCACCTAAGACCAGACTGTCTCTCTCCAATGCAGATGTATATTTACTTTTTGGCAGGCTGTTAAAATCTTAGAATTCTAACACTACAGAATCAGTCTAATGTACAAGCCTAATATATAAGTTAATGTACAAGTCTAATGTACAATGTCTAATGTACAAGTTAAATCACAGATTAAAAAGATTTAACCCTCAACCTCAGTTCCTGAAAAGCTGATTCATTTCCTGTTCACTGTCACTTCCAGAGTATAACTTCTCGGGGTTAAAATTGAAACCCCATGGATATGTCTGTGGGGTGGGGAGGGCAAGGGGAGAGAGGGAAGAGCAAGGGAGTCATAGGGGAGTGGAAATTATTAGGCCTTTCTTTGGCAGTTCCTCCTAACCTTTGTTAAAATCGAAAACTCTACTCAGCATCTCTGTTTTTCAGTTGCCTCTTTGAAAATTTGCCAATGTGTGTAGTATGAAAATGCCACCCAGGGCACCTGGGTGGCTCAGTGGGTTAAGCCGCTGCCTTCGGCTCAGGTCATTATCTCAGGGTCCTGGGATCGAGTCCCACATCGGGCTCTCTGCTCAGCAGGGAGCCTGCTTCCTCCTCTCTCTCTCTCTCTACCTGCCTCTATGCCTACTTGTGATCTCTCTCTGTCAAATAAATAAATAAAATCTTAAAAAAAAAAATGCCACCCAAATCAGAACTCCTCTCTCTGGATTTCTGTCTTCTAGATTCTGTCTAGTAATTTCTCCATTGGCTTGTAAGGCTTTCCAGAATTGTCAGAAGGATTTTTAATTATTGGTCTGTTCTTTAAGTTTTCCTCATAATTACGTGATTTGTTATAATTTATTATAAGTCCTGAATTACATTTAGAAGCTAAATCATTAGAGAGCAAATTGAAGCATCGTAAATCTTATTTACCATTATAATGGCATTATCTTTGGGATATCATAAATGTTTAGGTAAAACTGGGCCACAAACTATATGAAAGTGTACTAATTTTCACTTGTGTCATAAATTTTTTAAAAAATCAAAAGATTTCACAGAGCCCATAAGAAAGGTAGCTTGGAGCAAGATGAATGGATAAAGCTCCCTTGATTCAATAATAATAGCACTTCTTTTACATGTTCATACACATAAAAGTTCCTTTGAAGAAAGGGTTCATCTGCTTAAAAATATGAAAATCAATGATACTTGCAGAGGTGTTAAGAATTCCTAAGCTGCATAATGACAGGAAAATGTTTGTCTATTTCATCAGTGTTATTCTAATATTTCCCATAGTACCTGGCATATTATAGCTTCTCAAACAATGTTCATTGAGTAAATGAATAAATTACTCATGAAATTTGAAATGTCTATTGTATCCACAAAAATAATTATTGAAATAATTTATGATATTTAATTATTTAATGTTTAATTTTTGTTTAAATTGTAAAACTCATATTTTATAGATTTTATTGATATATAACTTATCAAGTTCAGTTTCTTAAAATGTATAATTCAAAGATTTTTAGTGTATTACCATATAGCTTTTATATTTTTCTAAATTTTAATTTTCATTATAGTTAACACAGGATGTTATATTAATTTCAAGTGCACAATATAGTGATTCAGTACTTCCATACAACACCCAGTGTTCCTCAGGGCAAGTGAACTCCTTAATCCCCTTTGCCTATTTAACCCATACCCTCACCCAACTCCCTCTGATAACCATCAGAGTGTTCTCTACATTTAAGTCTTGGTATTTATGGCTTTTAGCCATCACCATATGGTTTTATAGTTTTTATGGTTTTTAGGCTTCACCATAATCTAATTTTAGAACATTTCATCATGCCAAAAACAAACCGTGTACCCCTTAGCAGTCACTCCTTGTTCCCTCTCATCTATACCCCCTTACTCCCTCAACCCTAGCTAACCACTAACCTAATTTTTGGTACCTAGATTTGCTTATTTGGTGGTTTGATACAAATAAAACCATATAATGTGGGATCTTGTGATTGGCTTTTTTTACTTAGTGTAATTCTTTTGAGGTTCATCCATATTGCAGCATTATTACTTCATTCCTTTTTTATTGCTGAATATCTTCCCATTAGGTGGATATGCTGCATTTTGTTTATTTATCAGCTGATGGACATTTGAGGAGTACATATTAAAACTACAGTTAGAGGGGCATCTGAGTGGCTCAGTCGGTTAAAGCGTCTGTCTTGGGCTTGGGTCATGTTCCCAGGGTTCTGGGATCGAGCCCACTTGCTTAGCGGGGAGCCTGCTTCTCCCTCTTCCTCTGCCTGCCTGATGCTCCCCTTGCTTCTGCGGGTGCGCATGCTCGCTCGCTCGCTCTCTCTCTCTGTCAAATAAATAAATAAAACATTAAAAGAAAAAAAAATTAAAAAAATAAAACTACAATTAGATACTGCCTCAGACCCATCAGACAGACTATTAAAAAAAAAATAAAGACAGTTTTGGTGAAGATGTGGAGAAATTAGAACTCTCATATGTTGCTGGTGGGTATATGAAATGGTGTAGGTACTTCGGGAAATAGTTTGGCAATTTCTCAAAATTATATTAAACGTAGAGTTATTACCATATTACTTAAAAAATTTAATCCTAGGTATCTACTCAATAGAAATAAAAATGTCAATGCAAAAATTGTGCACAAATGTTCATTGCAGCATTATTTATAAGAGACAAAAGAGTTGAGACAAACTATTTTTGTTTTTGTAGCAGTTTTATAAGATTCAAAATCTAAGAATCTATTAGGTCATCTATCAGAATGTAGGTATACAGGAGTCACTTAATGAAATTTATTGAATTCATACATAAATTCATAAATAAATATGTAAGTAAATTCATAAATAAATACATAAGCAGCCCATGTATTTAAGGTCTAAAAGATTTATAAAGGCAACTATAAGTATTACACAAAGGAATACACAGGGTGCTATATAGCAACAGTCATTTTAATCATCCTTTCTTTTCTAAGACTTATGGTATTCCTATCAGTGAATATGCTGTTTCATAGGTTGAGATTCTTTTCCAGTTTCACTGTGATTCATAACTAACTTTCTTATTTTTCATGTTTTACTCCTTAGCTTACTGCTTTACATAAGTGCTCATATGATAAAATCAAATTTGAAGGTTGATAATCAAGTATTTAATTATAACAGAAGTATTTGTGCTTATAACTGATACTATTTTTTATTAAACTGATCTACATTTCTTTTTTAGAACACTATCAATGGGTTATTTTCCCTGTAATTTATCCTTTTTGCTCTTCTTATTTCAGTGTAAACAGTAGCACTGAGTTTTTCCACTATATGACATATATTTTTCAATATGATAATTCAAAACTGCAGTTGGCTGAGAGCTTAATTCAAAATGCAGTTCATTTACAAGGGCCACTTTGGTGGGATGAACTGCATATTTAACTTAGATTTTTAAAAATTATAAAGATAAGACATTCACAAGTTAAGGTCTTATATACTCAACCTATAATGTATTGCATAGAAAATAATCTGCTAATTAAAAATAATTTTGCTGGCATTGTAAAATTTTGAATTATAAACCTGATAACAATAATTAATAGTGTTCCTGTTATTCCAAGCATTGTATTATGTACTATTATATATTAATAGATCATACCATTTCATCCTAACAACACTTTGTGGTGTTACTAGTTTTATTCTACCAATGAAGAAATCAAGGCTTAAAGGACTTATGTAATTTTTCAAGGTGAGTGGCAGAACTGAAGGCTAATGATTTGAATTGCATAGTTATGTTGAGAAGAGATTTGATTTTTTTGTTGGAGTAGTTACAGAATAGATTTTTTCCTATGAATGTATTTCCTTGACTATGCTATTATCAACATCAGTCAAATAAATTAATCTTATTTGAATGCCTGAAGGCAGGGGCTACAACTTCTCACCTGTTTTTAGTCTCAAATTCAAGCACAATGTAGACTTTTTTTTTTTTTGGCTTATAACTATTTGATGAATACCTTTTAGATACACGTCTTTTAATATCTTTTTAATATGGGAATTTGCAACCCATCATAAATATCTCCTTTGAAAAAGAGCTTATAATTACTTGGAAAATAAGGAAAGATCATAAGGGCTTGTTTCCAAATATTTGTTCTTATAAATTCACACATTGTTTAATGGATTCTTAATAATTAATTTTATTTGAGACAAAAGGGTAAGATGAGGAAGTGGCTTATAAGAAGACTATTCTTATCACTGTAATCCACTGCTTCCCAGATACCACATTCTATTACTTCAGATCTTCTAAAGTCTAGATTTATTTTCCAGATTCATAAAAAATTAAGTTGCTTTTGATAGGATCCTTCAGTGCAGGTACTAAAGGTTTTAATTAGCATGGAAATTACTTTAGAAATTAAATTGTAACAATGAACCAAAGGTCTTTAAAATTAACTGGAAGCAAGTGTTTATTGCTTTTAGAGACCTTTACATCACAGCCAAATGCATACTAACTAATTGGCTATCTTAAAACTGTAATTATTGTTTTCTGCTAAAATCATCTTCATTAAAATAATCTTCAAAGAGCGGAAAAATAACCATGATATCCAATATTTTCCTTTTTAGTATTTTTTATACTGTAAGCTAATAGAAGCAATCAAATAGTACCCTTCTTTTTCTCTTTTCATCTAGTCTCTAGGGTAAATTTGATATTTAACATTTCCTTGAATTTCTTCTTACTACTTCTACATCAGATTTTTTTCAAGAAAGTTGTACTGGGATCCCTGGATGTCTCAGTAGTTAAACATCTGACTCTTGATTGTGGCCCAGGTCAAGATCTCAGAATTGAGCCCCTGTCCATCTCTGTGCTCAGTGGGTAGTCTGCTGGAGATTCTTGCTCTCCCTCTGTCCTCTCCCCCCAACCCCATGCTCTGTCTGTTTCTGAAATAGATAAATATTTTTAAAAAATTGTTTTTTGCAGAATACTTATGATTCCTGAGTGTAATTTTCCATTCAACATCATGTTTTTGGAATTTATCTATTCTGACAAATTTTGTATATCACTTAAATGCTGTATATGTTTTACTGTAAAATGTATACTTTATTAATCCATTTTCCTGTTGTACTAAATTATTTACAACTTTTGTTTCAACAAACAATGCTCTAATGATCACATTTATGTATGTTGGTTTGGGCAGGTAAGTGAGAATTTCTCTAGGGTGTTTAAGTAGATATGGTTGTTCATCTTTCAATATTATAAACCTCCGATTTCCTACTCAGATAATTTGTACAAATTCTGAATTCCACTAGTATCATCTAAGCATATCTCAAATACTTAGATTTATTTTACATTTTAAAGATTGCTGAAGATTTGAGGTATATGAAATGATTTTTAGGGTTTTGATTTGCATTTTTCTAATTATTTAATGAAGCTAAGCTTCTTTTCATATAAAGCTATCTCTTGGATGAATCATTTGTTCATTTCCTTTATTCATTAATATTTTTGCTTTTTTTTATTTTCTTTTTTTGGTTATATTAATATGTAGCAAAATAGTTTGTTCCATTCCAAGGCTTATAATTTTACTTTCCTTATGGGGATATTTCTGTAAAGAAAATTAAAAATTATTGTGTTTTAATTAATCCATTCTCACCTCAGTAAGTTGTGTTTTTCTCTATATTTTTATTGGGGACATAAGGTACTCTTCTATATTTCTTGTCAGTTTCAAAGAATCTTTTCCTTCCTAAAAGTTCTTCCTCAAAGTCATTTTCTTTTCTCATTTTACTTACTAGAACATTTAATAATGTGCAAAATAGCAGTGATTGAAGCCATGTGTACCTTTTAATTTTTTATGTGAAAGCTTATAAAATGTCATCATTAAGTATTGTAACTAATCTACTTAAAAAAAAAAAAACTTATGTGGTAAGAACATTTCACATAAGACCTACCCCATTAATAGTTATTTAAGTCTACATTATAGATGACAATAGCTACAATGCTGTTTAGCAGATCTGTAGGACTTACTTATCTTTTTTAAACTGAAACTTTATGTTCATTGGTAGTTCCCCATTTCCCCCATTTCATTTGGTGGAAACCACCATTCCAGTCTTTTATCCTGTGGATTTGACTATTTTAATAACTGTATCAGTGAAATCGTGCAGTATTTTTTGTTTTGTGGACTCACTTATTTTAATATCCTCAATGATGTCATGTATTGCAGAATTTCTTTTTTAAGGCTGAATAATGTTATGTTGTATGTATGTATATATGTATATGTGTATATACCACATTTGCTTCATCCATTCATCTGTTGATGAGCATTTAGGTTGTTTCCATATCCTGACTATTGTGGATAGTGCTTCAGTGAACTTAGCTGTGTGCAAATGTATCTTTGAGATCTGGATTTGAATTCTTTTGGACAAATAATCAGAAGTGCAACTGCTGGGGCATATGATAGTTCAATTTTTAATTTTTTAAGGAATCCCCATACTGTTTTTCATAGTGGCTGCACAATTTTACATTCACACCCATAGCATTTGAGGGCTCACTTTCTCCACATTCTAGCCAATACTTGGGGTCTTCTGTTGTTGTTGTCATAGTTGTTGTAGTTGTTGTTAGCCGTCCTGACAACTTTAAGGTGATATATCATTGTAGTTTTGATTTGCATTTCCCTAACAATTAGTGATTTTGAGCATTTTTGCTGTCTTTTGGCCATTTGTATGTCTTCTTTGGAAAATGTCTATTTAAGTCTTTAGCTCATTTTTTAATCAGTTACTAAATTTTTTGTGCTACATGAGTTATAGAAGTTCTTTATATTTTGGAGATTAACCTCTTCCTAGATGTTTCTGATAATCTGGCAGGTTAAGCAATTCTCTTTTATTCTTAGTATCCTGAGAGATTTTTTTTTTTCCCCTGGAATTTAAGCTCCAGGGTAGCAGGAAGATTTTCTTTTATTTCCCATATATAGTGCCAAAAATTGTGATTTCCTGAGATAAAGTTGACCTATACTATATTGATGTTGATTTATTAACTAAATCTTTAAATGGTATTTAATGTGTCCCCATCTATTAAAATAATCATATATTTTTCTCATCTATTAAACTGTTTTTTTAAGGAATTTCCTTTTTTCAGTTGTTGAACCATCTTTAATCTGAACTACTAAAATATATTACTGGTGTGTGTGTGTGTGTGTGTGTGTGTGTGAGTATGTGTGTGTGTTAGTATTTTATTTAGCTTTTTTTTGCATTGCATTTGATTAGATTGGTTTATGTTCCATTTTCTTATATTGTCTATATTGCGTTTTGGTTATAAAAATTTGTATTAGCCCAAAAGAAAAAAAAATGAATAGGTTTTCATCTTCCCTATTTTTAAAAAGAATTTGTATAAGACTGGAATTATCTCTTTCTAGATTTAGCAGGGACTGTTAATGGTCTCCTAATATGCATTCTCTCCCTTTTCCTCAGCAATATAATTTTACCTAGGTATATGATCACTCAGAGTAGGGAGAGCATTTCCTAATCTCTCCTGCAGGTAGGTCTGGCCATGTGCCTGAAGTCTAGCTATGGGATATAAGCAGAAGTAGCCTTTTCTGGCATATTTCCTTTAATAATGACTGAAGACTCTACTCCCCTGCCCTTTCTTTCATTATGCCCCTTTGAATGTGGATGTGATACCTACAACTGCTTTTAATATATGAAGAAGATTGCCATATCCTTATGGATGAATTCGTAGGAAACTGTAAAGCATTATGGGTCCTTAATGACTGAATATTGCCATACCAAACCTGAACTGCCTACAGTTGGAATTTTATGTCACCCTTTATCTTGCTTAAGGTTTTTTACTTAGGGAGTTTGTTCCACGCTATCAAGTATAATAACCTAACTAACCTGGAAATGAGGGGCAACCCTCATGTCAGAACCTTAAGAAGATACACACATACACACATACACACATACATACACATGAGAAACTGATGTTGTCTTAGCAGTCAAACGTTAGGTTTAAAAAATTCAGTATGGAAGACTAGAAGGCCAATGATTCTTATTAAGTTAAAGTAAAAGATTTGGTAAATTTGACTTATACTATCAGAAACAAATTTGATGTGAATAAGTTGTTTCTTTTTTTTAACATGGGGAATAATAAAAGAAAATATTCAGAATATTGGTATATGTTGTTTGCTTCTTTATAGTTTTAGTAAAGGTCCCTAAAAGAGACAAATTTACATGAGAAATAACTAGTGTGCAAAGCAAGCAACCATGAAAGGGAATACATTTCTTCTTACAATGACAATGTCTGCCTGAGATCTGAAAATTAAGATAATTGAGAACACTATAATTTACAGTCTTAAAGTATTTGAAAACCCAACAGCTTATGATTCTCTAAATTAATTAGTTATAAGAAATATCTTTGTAGCAGCAGCATTCACAGGGTATTAAAATTATGTAATACCTTACAAAAGGTTAAGAGATGGCTAGCAGATTCAAAAATAAGAATACAGGCTTCCAGAAAAGCCAGGAGTTCCATTTAGACTCTTAAGTAGACTCTATTAAATTGAGTAAAATAGGTAGAGTGTAGATGCTTAAAACCAATGTCTAGTGGATGTAATTCCCCATAATTAATAGGCGAGTAGCTGATAAACTCAAAACCATGTATGATATCAAGAAATCTGTACTACTAAAGAAACCACACATCCATTGTGCAAAACCCTTTGTGCCTCCTAAAAACTACTGGGCCCTCAAATTGTATATGCTTATGTAGACTCACAGACTTTATGATCCCCAAAATGGGCATTGAGTATATAACCAAAGAGGATGATCCACAGAGCTGTTAAATGGACTATTGTTGAAAATCAGTCTAGCCATTTTGTTTCCAATTATGCCTTGTCACAAAGTCAACTAGTTCTGTGCTACAGAATGAGGAACTATAATCATGAGGTGTTCATAGCAGAGAAGTACCAAGATGTGAAACTCAAAGCACTCTGTTGACCAGAAATCATCCTCAATTCTGCTGTTGTTTACCAGAGGCTTCTCCATTTTCTTATACTCCGTCATCTAGGGGAAAAAAGTCTATAATATTTAACTGAGGCTTATGTTTGTAGCAAGGATGATCCATAAGAATCATAAGAATCATAGCATAAGAATATTAATCAAAACATGCTCTGAACTATATGAAAAGTTTTAAGACATTTGTGGACTATAGGATGTTCAGGAAGAATAAGATAATTCATTCATATATAAATAGTAGTTGAATTTTAAATGACAAAATATGGATATTACTTATCCATCAGTTTATATAAATGTGGTCATCATTAACATGATAGAGTAAGGTGACTGAAAGGGAATATTATTTGAAAAACAAATTATACCTTCAAGAAGATAATACAAGAGAAGCAGAGGATTGAGTAAAAGGATATATAAATATTAAAATAGCCAGAAAGATTGTCATTGTTGAGTTTTATAAGAAACTGTTGTAAGAAGATGTTGTTTGTTTACATGCTCAGCATTACACGTAGCATAGAACACATGCTAGGCAGAGTTAAAACTTTGGGGAAAAAAATGCAGAGTTACAAATTTTTAAAGATCCAGTCTTGGTATACTTCCTTTGTAATGAAAATATATCTTAGGTACATATGAAGTTAGAGTCCTTAAAAAGTGTCTCCAAGGATAAGTGTAGTAAAAAGTCACATACATTTCTGGAAGGCTGTTGAGTTCTTAATGAGTTAATGGGAGAAAATAATAATAATAATTTAAGCTTTTGTGAAAATATGACCTTGTTAAGTTTTTCCATATCTACATTTACTCATTTATTCTGACAGGAACTATATCTCTCAATCAGAAAAAACGTATTTACTTACAGAGCATCTTAGCATTACTGGTTCCTTTTGCCCCAGGTCTCCACTGGGTGACATGATGTAGGCTGGATGTGCCTAAACTGATGGTGAAGCTTGCACCACAGAAGATGAGGAAATTATAAGACTTGGAGGTTAAATAGAACAGCTGTCAGATCTGCTGTTCTTTTACCATCATGAAAAGAGTAGACTTTATTTTCTAAAATAAACACATTTCTAGGGAGGGATGGGGAAGTTCTTTATCCTGGAATATAAAAGATGACTCTGAGAAAGATAAATTTGCATGTGGGTTTCTTATGTTAGTATATAAAGACATGTCATGTCTGACATTCAATAATAAAGCCTGGACCTTGCAGAAATTTGAAAATTTTTTTGGCCAAACAGAACTCATTCATTTACAAAGTTTCATGAAGCCTGATAAATTCTGTTTAAATACAAATGAGCATTTAACTTTGAAAAGAGAAATGAAATTCATTTGAAACAGGAATAAATGAAAATAGGATTAATAGTGTTAGAAATAGAGACATTGTTGAAATGTAAGCATGAGCCTCTGAACTATAGGAAACAAAATGAGGGTTGCTGGAGGGGAGGTGGATGGGGGGATGGGGATGCTGGAAGATAGGCATTAAGGAGAGCACATGATGTAATGAGCACTGGGTATTGTATACAACTGATGATTAGCTGAACTTTACATTTGAAACTAAAGATATGCTATATGTTAACTAATTGAGTTTAAGTAAAATAAGCTTAAAAAAAGAAACCTAAGTAGAGTAGAAGAGGAGAAGACTCTTTAGCATGTCCACATTTAAGTACTCTCTCTAGGATGATATCTTAGCCAAAGTCAAATGGTGAGTGCGAAATAATTCCTCTTACTTAAGAATTGAAGAGCAGTTATTTTACTTCGTTGCATTGGGAAACAATGTCCACTGATAATGAGTAGAGGAATTTTTGAGTATTGCTTTGTTATTACTGAAACAAATTGAGTCCAATTATAACTGAAAAAAATGTTTATTTGTAGGTATCTAACAGCAAGTCAGACTGTTACTTCTGTGTGTTTGAATTAATTTTATTATCAGGTAGATTGAATTCAGTTCAATTAAATTAGAAAAGTAAAAAGAATATATCCATCTTCTGAGAGGTATATGCTAATCTAGTTCTCTATACTATAAACATCTTGAGTGATAAGATAATCTACCTACATGATCAGTACAGGTTGACTGAAGGAAACAGTAATTACTCTAGGTATTTAGAGTAAGAGAATTTCTAGATAATTAGATACTAACAAAACTATTCAAGTATCTGTAAGAGCAGCCAAAGCTGAGTCTTCAGGATGAGTCCTGGAAAATGAGAGCAGACTATAAGAATTTACTATTGTGAGACTGTGACACAAGTCATAATGTCAAGAACATACACTTTTAGCTGCAATTTCAAAGCTAGAATAAAAAAATCTTTTCTTCTGTTGCTATTGTAATTGCCTCTCAGCATCCAATAGAAAAACTTCTCATTTGTTCTGCTTACAGAAGAAAAGAAGCTGAAAAGGGCAGAAAATACTTTCTCTTTCATTTTTATTCCAAATCTCTTGAGAGTTCATTGAAGAAGTACACATTCATTTGAGCTAGAATGCTAGTTACAGAGAGTCTAGCATTCAGTTTTTAATAGCTTTTGTGCTATGTGAAGACACTTTGGAAAATTACTGAATTAAAAATCTGCAAAATATAATTACCCACCAGAATATAAATGTCATAAGGGCAGGAATGCCTGTTTTGCTCATTACATATCTTTATCCTTGAGAATACCAATTCATAGTAGACAATAAGTATTTGTTGAATTAGTGCTTATTTTGAATACCAACGTTTAGTAAATTGTATGGTGCATGTGAACTATTTAGTATTGCTACTTTTTTTTTTAATTATTTATTTGTCAGAGAGAAAGAGAACGAGAGGGTGTGAGTGAGCATAAGCAGGTACAGCAGCAGGGAGAGGGAAAAGCAGGCTACTAGTCGAGCAAGGAGTCCAAAGCACTCGATCATGAAAGATCATCATCTGAACTGAAGCAGATGCTTAATGGACTGTGCCACCCAGGTGTCGCTAGTATTGGTACTTTTTTTTAAAAGATTTTATTTATTTATTTGACACAGAGTGAGTGATCACAAGTAGGCAGAGAGGCAGGCAGAGAGAGAGGGGGAAGCGGGCTCCCCATTGAGCAGAGAGCCTGATGTGGGGCTTGATCCCAGGACCCTGAGATGATGACCTGGGCTTAAGCCTGAGGCTTAATCCTCTGGTCCATCCAGGAATCCCCATAGTATTGTTACTTTTTAACAAAATTATACTTTCTCATAATACATAGCAAATACACACACAATACATACATAAAATTTTAAAAGTAAGTTGAGAATGTCATTCTCTTATCTATGTTCATGTATTTATGTGATCATTTAATACCCATGATGGCTCAAAACCAGTTTATCATATCTTTTATGTTCCTAGTGCCTTTATCAAATTATTTCCCTTCTGCTGATAATGTCCCTTGAACCTTTAATATGATCTTCCACTGCTAAATTTTCTCTTAAGTGTTCATCTCCCCCTCTAAATTCTTCATATGTTTCATAACCTACTTCTACCCCTTATAGCTACCATTTCCAGCAACCACCCCACCTTGTGATACATTGCTACCTTATACCACCTCATTATCTCACATCTCCAATGAGGCTCCTATATGCAACCTATCACTAAGTCTTGACATTTCATTAAAGTGATAACAATCAGCTAGTCTCTGCTCTAGAAAGAGGTACCATGTGGTTGTAGCCTCCCATTGTCCTATCCTAGGAGTTGACACTGCATTAAGGGAACAATTCATATTCTAAAGTCTACTTTACTGTTCAATATGATTTGCAATATATGGGTGTATTGTACATTCTTTTGTCTTATATCTTCAGTGTGGTAATTTTATACTTAAAACCTCTTCACTAATTTGGAGTAGTTCTTCAGATACCAAAGTGCTCCAGAAAGTTCATAAGAAGCAACAAAGCCATATTTCCATTTTCTGATCCCAGGAATCCATCTCTATGCTATTATATTAAATTTTGAAATGCAAATTCTCTAGGAGGAATTTTATTAGGGAGTGTGCCCTTGGGAGAGTGAGTGTATAATAGAAAAAAGGAAGCAGATCTGGGCAGATGAAGTTGGTCTGTAATACAGTCTAGACTAAGAACTCACACAACCCCATGGAGTATTCTTATTACAAAATAATCCTGATGCATTGTTCTACTTTACAGTGAGGGTCAAATATATATCCATTTTATAACCTTTATTTGCTTTGGTGTAGTTTTCTATACCCTGATACTGTATCTTTGTTAATTGATGCACCCAGTTGAGTTGCTTTTCTGACTTTTCCAGTTTTCTTATTTAAAGCTATGTAATGGATACTGTTACATGCCACCTAAACCTCTATTCAGAACTGGAAGATTTAATTCCCCAGTTGCTTAGACTGTCAGCGGGCAACTCTCAGTTTTTAGTCCTCTTTATAAATTGCTTTTGGGGTGCCCTGGTGGCTCAGTTGGTTAAGCCGCTGCCTTTCCCTCAGGTCATCATCCCATGGTGCCGCTTCCTGATGGTGCACGGGAGAAGAATGAGGCACAAACAAGGAAGCTGCAAGAGAAAGGGAGCAAGGGTAGATTGTAGAAAAGACTGTCACCCCAAACAAGTCCTCAGTCCCATATTTATTAGATATTAGACAGTAATCAGCAAAGGAGCCAAAGAATCATATGCTTTGTAGATAAATAAGAAGGAAGGCAAAGTATACCTGGTCAAGCAGTATAAAGTTTATAGTTGAGCAAGCACATTCAAAGGGATCATCTAATTAGCCACAGGTGCTCTCGGGGAAGGGGAGATAATGGAAAAATGAAGCAGGCAGCGTTCTGCCCTGAGTGGCTTGGTGTTCCCAGCTGCTCGGCTTCAAAGATGTATATCATCCTCCCCCCTAGAGGCCTGTTGCCAGTACTTTTTCTTAAGGCTATATCTAAACATGCTTGGTAACTAGTATAATTTCTCATGAGTTATATTTAAGTAATACATTGTTCTGAGGGACAGTTACACCTGGGATTGAGGCCCACCCCTGCCTCAGAGGTGGGGAACGGGGAGGTGAGTCTGCTCTCCTTCTTCCTCTTCCCCTCCTCTCACTAGTGCGCTCTCTCTCTCTCTGTCAAATAAATAAATAAAATATTAATAAATAAATTTATTTTAATTAAAAAGAGTTGTCTCACCCACCTTCCCCGGATGTGCTGTTTCTAGTGACTGTTACGTGAGAGAATCTGAAGACTTAACTTCATTGTTTCAATGTAGGAATCTGAAGAGCCATCCCAGTTTCAGAGCTCCCCGTGGAGTCATCTGAGATCGTTGTGAAACTAAATCACAACACTACTTCTCTTTTTTTTTCCCAATCACTCTTCCCTATCTTCCACAGATGTTTATCCCAAAATAAATATCTTCCTAATAAATGTCCTGCATAATAATCTCTGGTCTCTAGGTTTGTTTTCCAGGAAATACTACCTACAAAAGATCAAATGTTTTCAGATTTGAGAAGCTCCCATAATTTGGTATATAGTGCTAAGTAGAAGTAGTTAGTAAAGAATTATGTGAAACAGGATTGTAGCACTAAAAATAGAATTTCAAAACAAAACCGTGTAATGAAATGCTAAACAAGATCATGTGGACTAAAATAACCATAGACATTCAGAAAAGGAGGAAATTACTGAAGCCTGTCATATTTAGAGAGATTTTTATGAAAGAAATATTGAGCTCAGCCTTGGTAAGTGGACAGGATTTTGATAGATGAAAGGAATGAAGAGCATTCCAGACAAGGTGTACATTGCTGAAATGAACAGTGAGTCTGGTGAATTTCTGGTATTCATTATCCATCAATCTGAGAGTGGCTTGGTGGTACTTGGAAAGGTGGCAATCAAATAGCTCTTATTCAGTTGTTTTAAAGTATACTTTTATGATTTTTTTTCCCTGAAAAGCCCTTAAGTTGATTGTGTCTCTTATCACAGTTTCTATGAAATCTTTAGATTTAATGAGCTTATTACTGGTTTAAGTAAGCTGCCACTGGAGAGCTGTCAACCTAAAATAATCTTACATGTTCTCATTTGGAGAACTCTCCCAGGAAATGGATGATCAAGGAAATGATTACCCTTAAAATAAAAGTATTTAGTGAAATTCTAAAGAGAATGTGTGTCCATACTCAGACTAGACTGTCTTGAGCATAGCTAAATATATTCAGATTGACATTACAACATGGATAACATGCAGAATCAGTTTTGACATGCTCTTTATATATCAAGCTCCGGTATCTTAGGGAGTCCATATTTCCAAATGAAAATTAGTGAAGTTATGTGTCCTATCTCTAGGTACAGAAAAGGGGATCTAATGGGGCAATTCAATTATTTGACATTTTTATTTTTTCTTATTCTTTTTCCACTAGTTGCTCTAAGATTTATAAAACAATAGTCACTATTGTTAAGCTCTGCTTATTTTAGGACATACATAAAAACAGAGAAACTTCTAATCAGTAATAGTTGCTCACTATGGTTGGCATTCTTGAAAAAGACATAGAAAAACAGAGTCTGCTGTAACATAGATAAGGCCTTCTTATATGATGCTTAAGATCCAATTCATTTACTCAGTGTTTCTCTTGAACAAATAGCTAAAGCACAGAAGCCATGATCCAGAATAAGTCATTACTGCCTCATCTATTGCCAGCCAAATACACTTAAACAATTAAGACAATCTTATCCAGAGACTACAAGGCAAAGAATGGCAGCCATTTCCACTACATTCCTCTTTGTCAACTCCATTGAAATAGGCTTTTGTATTTTGTATCTGGTTGTGAAAGAGTTCGGTTAGTAGTAGATAATTTTATTCCATATTATCTGATTTATCTAACTTAGAGACAGTTTCAGAATCCCTGTATACTTTGTCAAAATGCATAAATCGAATCCTCAGCTACTTGATATAGAAACTTTCAACTGAAATAAATGCAATACAATACACAGTAGTAAGTATTCACAGTATGAATACTATTTGCACAGCATTCTCTAGATACGGAGGGCAAAAAAAGTAAAAAATAAATGGAACTTAACATTAATTAGACATTCTAAAATTCACTTACATGATTCTATATCTAGGCTTTCTGAAATAGAAAAAAAAAGCACTAAGTATGCATTGGTCTACTTCTATTAAAGAACATCAAAAATTGCCTTAAATAATTATTTAAGATAAAAACCATTTTTTTAAGTAACCCTTAATAATGTGGGGAAATGCATGTGGTAATAGAAACAACACTCAGCACAAACTCCAGTAGGATATATTATTTTCTATTTACATCAACACTGTGAGTTAAGTACTCTTATTATTACTAATTCACAGGTGGAAAAACTCTAAGATACAGGTTAAATAACTTTCTCAAGATAGTAGAGCTAATAAGTATCAGAGCTGGGATTCAAACCTAGTTGCCTCACTTCCCCTTCTGTGCTGTTAACCTCTACTCTGTGTTGTCCTTTTAATGCCTCTATATCAACACAACACAACATAAATGAAGCTGCAATATTGCGCTCACTTTGGCAGCACATATACTAAAAAAATAAATAAATAAAAAGTAAAAAATAAATAAAACCTGCAATATTAAGAAGGAAAGCTTTAACTATTTTGTTAAATATGATTCATTTGATATTGCATAAAATGCATTTAAATTAATCAGTTGACCTAGATGTAGGTACTTCAAATTATTAATTTTTGCATAACAATTATTTAGTATGTATATATTATAAATTATCTGGTAAGAGAGTCAGGAGTCTATAAAATAATATTTTTTTTTGTATAAGCCAATCCTTTTGTAGTCTGTCTCAAGGGATTAGGTGAGTTACCGTAAACTATAAGCTATAGTGCTGATTAGAAGAAGCACTGACAGTTACTTGGTCTCATGTGTCATAATCCAGTGATTTATTGTTTTCTGTGGTATTCCTATAATATATCAAGCGATAGAAATTCAGAATCCTATCCCACACATGTGTAAATAGGCATTTAATAATGTTTGTGGTGATGAAGAAGTGATAAACTCAGTGTTTCATGTGTTCTCTAATTTGTTTTTTGGAAGTCTGTCTCACTGTTGGAATTTTAAAGAAATTCTGAATACAAATCACTGCTACTGATGGCTTATTTTCCACTTGAATGGGTTATATTGATATGCTCAAGAAATGGGGCATCACTATGGAAATATGAGAAGAACAATTTTGATTATCTTGGCACAGTGGCCATTAATCTTTTATATTAACATAAATCAAGTAACTGTGTAGTTGTATATTATGTAACTTATTATTTCAGGAATACAGTGATTTCTAAACTATGGGAAAATTCCCACAAATTAATAGAAGATCATTATCACTTATGTATGTGTTATGAATAAAAACTTTCTTGCAGTGTCCTAATATCAGCTTTACCTAGAGAAACATAAAGCTCATGTCTGAGTTTTCAAAATGAATTTAGATAGGTTTCCTGTCCTTTCAAAATTAGCTTAAACAAACCCCCTCTGTAAAATATTGTGTAGTATTTGACAAACTTAGAATTCCCTTACTCCAAATTAAAATTCCAAATATGAGTTGAATTTTTGAAACTATGTGTATTTTTTGATAAATTCATTTTTATCTACATTCAATCCATAAATTCTAATTTATTATGTAATATAGTACAATGCCACTTTTATTAGAATTAAACTTTTTTTTTTTTAATTTTCAAAAGCAAAAATTATCGTCTGTCCTCAATTCCTTTAAATATCATTCCTGGTCTTGTATATAAGCTTTTTTCATCTTCCCTTTGTAGTCATGCTCCAGAAAATATCATCTGTCACATTCTCCATTTTGTCTGAAATAGCTAAGGGCTATTGTATTTATTCTTACAGTTTAAATGAGAAATAAATGTTGGGCTACCTTTTGATAAAAAAATTCTTTCTTAGGCAAGCAGAGAGATCCATATGCATATTTGAGTTTGGTAGATAAACATTATTTTTGAAATTGCAGGTGATAAAATCACTTTGGGTTAGTTTCATTTCTGACAATTGATCAAAAGGGATGGTAAAAAACAAGCACTGTGGGGTTTTTAAAGATGGTAACTGATGTCTCAAATTAAACTCCATGTCAAAATATCCTTCTAGAAGGTGATAGATGACATGTGATCTGCAAGTTACTGCTCAGCAATCTCTACTTCACAGCAAAGTTCAGTTTTCTTGGTGCCTTTCTTTAAAAAGGTAGTCTTGGATATATGAATAACATTTACAAATATCCCTAAACTTGATTGAATATAATTTCTTTCATATCTCTTATATTCTTACAAGATCATTTCTTTTTCATAGAACAACAGAATAATTATAAAAATATTTTTTAAATGTGTAACTTTTACAACTAAATTTTTTAACATTTCTAACATAAAAATATGTACATTTGCACATGTACAGTACCTTAAGATTATTATATAGTAGCATAGTAGCATTGTCATTAGCAATACGTATATATTTTTGCTTTTTTTTTAAGATTTTATTTATTTGACAGAGAATACAAGCAGGGGGAGTGGCAGACAGAGGGGGAGGGGAAGCAAGCTCCCTGCTGAGCCAGGATCTTGATGCTGAGCTCCATCCCAGGATCCTGGGATCATGATTTGGTGGAAGACAGTTGCTTAACCAACTGGGCTACCCAGGTGCCTCTGTATTTTTTTTTCCTTTTTGAGGATTTTTTTTTTTTTTTTTACTCTCAATCAAGATTATGGTCTTCTAAAATGAAATTTAAATTTTTTATTAAATTTTCCTAAATATACTGACTTTACCATCTGTAAAATAGTGAAACATTATTTTTTTTTCAAAATTACTGTTGAAATTGTTCTCCAAATGATTTCTTAACAAAGAAATATATTTTCTTAAATATATTGGGTACATTTTTTAAATTATATTACTTGTAGCTCATAACATCTTGCCAAATTTAACATTTATATTTTTGTAATAGTTTTTTCTTCCAAGTTTTGGTATATGAGTTGTTTAGCTTGCTGTACTTTCAAGACAGGTTTCCCTATCATTCTGAGGTCATAAGAATCCCTTATATTTCATATGCATTTGTCACTGTGAGATTATGAATCTATGAAGAGTCTATGAAGGCTGTTCGGACTTATGTGTCTTAAAGCAACTTGTTTGTTTGTTTTTTAGTTCAAACTTGTGTTCATCTTTTTTTTAACCTCTTCTTGCATCTCAAAGGCCAATTACAGTCATTGTTTACAAAAATAAATTTACCTTTCATCTTTATCTACAACTGCTTTTTCTCTTTCATAAATTAACCACTGTGGCAAACATTTCTAGCCTTCACCAACAATCCATGTACTCATCTACATTTCCCAGACTCCTTGCTTTGGAGCTGATTCCATAAGACCAAGTTTTGGTTCATTTGATTTGGGTAGGAATAATTAATGTCATGCCCAGTCATAGCTCTTAAAAATCATTCCATGGGATTATCTGTGCTTCCCCTGCTAGAGAGATCTTGAAAGCAACTTACTCCAGAAGACATAGGTAGAAGAAAAAGAAGAACCTGCCTTAAACTTTATATTAGTGACAATCTTTGGGGGGGGGGGCATAAAAAACTGAGAATTAGGGGCTTTTTTCTTCGTTACTGCTAGCATTCCTTACCTCAAAACACAAGTTGGTATCAAAAGACAGGTATACTTATATAAAAACCCTAAAAAATATTTGTTACTTAATTAAAAGTGAGGTCATAGGGAATAATTAAAACAATATCAAAGACTGGAAAGACCAGGGTACATGTTGTATAGTGGCAACACATATGATAAAAGGGGCAGCTGCAATCACTTCAAGGCACATGCTGATTTTAGCTTTAGAGGAAATGTTTCAAAGACATTTTAGTAGTGTTTTACTTATTAGTGGCTATGCTTAGCAGGGTTTGTGAGATGGAAATGAACTAGTCTGCAAGCAAAAATGCACAAAAAATACCACTACATAAATTCAGAATTTTTCAAATTTCGGAAATTTCACTGCTTTTTGTTAGACTTTAAAAAATATATTTAATGATGAAGGCCATGTAAAATTTTCAGTTAGAAGAAGTGACAGAAGTCAAAGAAGATAGTAAGGTATAACCTTCCCACATAAGACTCTTGGACCCAGGGTAGCCACATCAGGATAGTTGCGAAGCATGAGGATGTGAAAGAAAGGAATCAGATGGATTTAAGAACCATATTAAGAAGAAAAACTTTGAGAACAAATACTTGTGCAAGGAACTGACTAGAAGTGAATAAATCAAAAACCTATTAAATAATTATTTTTTTTTAATTTTTTTATTTTTTATAAACATATATTTTTATCCCCAGGGGTACAGGTCTGTGAATCACCAGGTTTACACACTTCACAGTACTCACCAAAGCACATACCCTCCCCAATGTCCATAATCCCACCCCCTTCTCCCAAACCCCCTCCCCCCGGCAACCCTCAGTTTGTTTTGTGAGATTAAGAGTCACTTATGGTTTGTCTCCCTCCCAATCCCATCTTGTTTCATTTATTCTTCTTCTACCCACTTAAGCCTCCATGTTGCATCACCACTTCCTCATATCAGGGAGATCATATGATAGTTGTCTTTCTCTGCTTGACTTATTTCGCTAAGCATGATACGCTCTAGTTCCATCCATGTTGTTGCAAATGGCAAGATTTCATTTCTTTTGATGGCTGCATAGTATTCCATTGTGTATATATACCACATCTTCTTGATCCATTCATCTGTTGATGGACATCTAGGTTCTTTCCATAGTTTGGCTATTGTGGACATTGCTGCTATAAACATTCGGGTGCACGTGTCCCTTTGGATCACTACATTTGTATCTTTAGGGTAAATACCCAATAGTGCAATTGCTGGGTCATAGGGCAGTTCTATTTTCAACATTTTGAGGAACCTCCATGCTGTTTTCCAGAGAGGTTGCACCAGCTTGCATTCCCACCAACAGTGTAGGAGGGTTCCCCTTTCTCCGCATCCTCGCCAGCATCTGTCATTTCCTGACTTGTTGATTTTAGCCATTCTGACTGGTGTGAGGTGATATCTCATTGTGGTTTTGATTTGTATTTCCCTGATGCCGAGTGATATGGAGCACTTTTTCATGTGTCTGTTCGCCATCTGGATGTCTTCTTTGCAGAAATGTCTGTTCATGTCTTCTCCCCATTTCTTGATTGGATTATTTGTTCTTTGGGTGTTGAGTTTGCTAAGTTCTTTATAGATTCTGGACACTAGTCCTTTATCTGATATGTCGTTTGCAAATATCTTCTCCCATTCTGTCAGTTGTCTTTTGATTTTGTTAACTGTTTCCTTTGCTGTGCAAAAGCTTTTGATCTTGATGAAATCCCAGTAGTTCATTTTTTCCCTTGCTTCCCTTGCCTTTGGTGTTGTTCCTAGGAAGATATTGCTGCGGCAGAGGTCGAAGAGGTTGCTGCCCGTGTTCTCCTCAAGGATTTTGATGGATTCCTTTCGTACCTTGAGGTCCTTCATCCATTTTGAGTCTATTTTTGTGTGTGGTGTAAGGAAATGGTCCAATTTCATTTTTCTGCATGTGGCTGTCCAATTTTCCCAGCACCATTTATTGAAAAGGCTGTCTTTTTTCCATTGGACATTCTTTCCTGCTTTGTCAAAGATAAGTTGACCATAGATTTGAGGGTCTATTTCTGGGCTCTCTATTCTGTTCCATTGATCTATGTGTCTGTTTTTGTGCCAGTACCATGCTGTCTTGATGATGACAGCTTTGTAATAGAGCTTGAAGTCCGGAATTGTGATGACACCAACGTTGGCTTTCTTTTTCAATATCCCTTTGGCTATTCGAGGTCTTTTCTGGTTCCATATAAATTTTAGAATTATTTGTTCCATTTCTTTGAAAAAGATGGATGGTACTTTAATAGGAATTGCATTAAATGTGTAGATTGCTTTAGGTAGCATAGACATTTTCACAATATTTATTCTTCCAATCCAGGAGCATGGAACATTTTTCCATTTCTTTGTGTCTTCCTCAATTTCTTTCATGAGTACTTTATAGTTTTCTGAGTATAGATTCTGTGTCTCTTTGGTTAGGTTTATTCCTAGGTATCTTATGGTTTTGGGTGCAATTGTAAATGGGATTGACTCCTTAATATCTCTTTCTTCTGTCTTGCTGTTGGTGTAGAGAAATGCAACTGATTTCTGTGCATTGATTTTATATCCTGACACTTTACTGAATTCCTGTATAAGTTCTAGCAGTTTTGGAGTGGAGTCTTTTGGGTTTTCCACATATAGTATCATATCATCTGCGAAGAGTGATAATTTGACTTCTTCTTTGCCGATTTGGATGCCTTTAATTTCCTTTTGTTGTCTGATTGCTGAGGCTAGGACCTCTAGTACGATGTTGAATAGCAGTGGTGATAATGGACATCCCTGCCGTGTTCCTGACCTTAGCGGAAAAGCTTTCAGTTTTTCTCCATTGAGAATGATATTTGCGGTGGGTTTTTCATAGATGGCTTTGATGATATTGAGGTATGTGCCCTCTATCCCTACACTTTGAAGAGTTTTGATCAGGAAGGGATGTTGTACTTTGTCAAATGCTTTTTCAGCATCTATTGAGAGTATCATATGGTTCTTGTTCTTTCTTTTATTGATGTGTTGTATCACATTGACTGATTTGCGGATGTTGAACCAACCTTGCAGCCCTGGAATAAATCCCACTTGGTCGTGGTGAATAATCTTTTTTTAATGTACTGTTGAATCCTATTGGCTAGTATTTTGTTGAGTATTTTCGCATCTGTGTTCATCAAGGATATCGGTCTATAGCTCTCTTTTTTGGTGGGATCCTTGTCTGGTTTTGGGATCAAGGTGATGCTGGCCTCATAAAATGAGTTTGGAAGTTTTCCTTCCATTTCTATTTTTTGGAACAGTTTTCAGGAGAATAGGAATTAGTTCTTCTTTAAATGTTTGGTAGAATTCCCCCGGGAAGCCGTCTGGCCCTGGGCTTTTGTTTGTTTGGAGATTTTTAATGACTGTTTCAATCTCCTTACTGGTTATGGGTCTGTTCAGGCTTTCTATTTCTTCCTGGTTCAGTTGTGGTAGTTTATATGTTTCTAGGAATGCATCCATTTCTTCCAGATTGTCAAATTTATTGCCGTAGAGTTGCTCATAGTATGTTCTTATAATAGTTTGTATTTCTTTGGTGTTAGTTGTGATCTCTCCTCTTTCATTCATGATTTTATTTATTTGGGTCCTTTCTCTTTTCTTTTTGATAAGTCGGGCCAGGGGTTTATCAATTTTATTAATTCTTTCAAAGAACCAGCTCCTAGTTTCGTTGATTTGTTCTATTGTTTTTTTGGTTTCTATTTCATTGATTTCTGCTCTGATCTTTATGATTTCTCTTCTCCTGCTGGGCTTAGGGTTTCTTTCTTGTTCTTTCTCCAGCTCCTTTAGGTGTAGGGTTAGGTTGTGTACCTGAGACCTTTCTTGTTTCTTGAGAAAGGCTTGTACCGCTATATATTTTCCTCTCAGGACTGCCTTTGTTGTGTCCCACAGATTTTGAACCGTTGTATTTTCATTATCATTTGTTTCCATGATTTTTTTCAATTCTTCTTTAATTTCCCGGTTGACCCATTCATTCTTTAGAAGGATACTGTTTAGTCTCCATGTATTTGGGTTCTTTCCAAACTTCCTTTTGTGGTTGAGTTCTAGCTTTAGAGCATTGTGGTCTGAAAATATGCAGGGAATGATCCCAATCTTTTGATACCGGTTGGTCCTGATTAGGACCGAGGATGTGATCTATTCTGGAGAATGTTCCATGTGCACTAGAGAAGAATGTGTATTCTGTTGCTTTGGGATGAAATATTCTGAATATATCTGTGATGTCCATCTGGTCCAGTGTGTCATTTAAGGCCTTTATTTCCTTGCTGATCTTTTGCTTGGATGACCTGTCCATTTCAGTGAGGGGAGTGTTAAAGTCCCCTACTATCATTGTATTATTGTTGATGTGTTTCTTTGATTTTGTTATTAATTGGTTTATATAGTTGGCTGCTCCCACATTGGGGGCATAGATATTTAAAATTGTTAAATCTTCTTGTTGGACAGACCCTTTGAGTATGATATAGTGTCCTTCCTCATCTCTTATTATGATACAATGAGCAGAGGCTAAAAAATACCTTTAAATCTTTGAGCTATAAATGAGCTTTCAGGCCATCAAACCATGAGAAAGAGATCATCTTCAAAGTCAGATTGGCCAATGAAAGCATATTTTCCAGCATCATTTCAGATGAGCCCAAGTAGGATAATGACAAAGGAAAAATTTCTGAGAGAGTTGAGCCAAGGCCAACAGGGAAAACCTGACATGTTTCTGTAAGAGAGAAGAATCGGGATCTGCTCAAGAAAATTTCTCACTACAAGTCTGGTTTTTTTTTTTTTTTTTTTGGTTTTGATTTTAGATTACAATTTCCAGTGAAAAATTAAGGCTTAAATAATTTTAAGCTTTTATTTCGTTTTATTGAATCAATATTCTATGTATCCCCACAATTCTATGAAAACTATAAAGGAGGGGCGCCTGGGTGGCTCAGTGGGTTAAGCCGCTGCCTTCGGCTCAGGTCATTATCTCAGGGTCCTGGGAACGAGTCCCGCATCGGGCTCTCTGCTCAGCAGGGAGCCTGCTTCCTCCTCTCTATCTCTGCCTGCCTCTCTGCCTACTTGTAATCTCTCTCTGTCAAATAAATAAATAAAATCTTTAAAAAAAGAAAACTATAAAGGAGTAGCCATAATTATTTTATGAAGAAAATACAAAATATTATTTCTCATCCTGGGCAGGTTTCAGGGGAAATACACTAAGCCTTAAGTATATGTCTCACCACAGTCACATTTTTTGAGAAATGAAGTCCTAATCTGTATAAGAAGCTAAGTTGTTATGTATATGGATATGAATTGAATACCTGTTTCTAATTATAACAGGGATGATAAAATGGACTAACAGTTATTTAAAAGGTTCTTGTCACAAGACCACCCAGGTTTTTTTCCCCTCGACCAATTTTGAGGTAGCATTCTATATTAGGGCAGTGAGAATGACACCATAATTTCTGGAAAGTGCAAATAAAGATAGAAAAGAGTTTTCATTCAGGCTCACCCTGATTTTATTCTGCTTCCCCATGAGATTAGCTGTGCATACCAGTCTTTGTAGCATCCAGTATGATGACATGACTCAGGGGACATCCCTTGATATCCCAGGTTCATATTAAAATTGGACGTAAATCTGCCAGAACTGTGTGGTAGACCCCTGTTTTTTACAGACACAATACATTATCAGTATTACTACACAGGTGTGTAGGCATTTTTGAAGGTCTTGAGAATGCAGTTAATGGTGAAAAATTGACATAACTTGATTCTTAAACACCATCAAAAGTTGTCTTTCTTTATACAAATGTATGCCATTTGGGAGGAAATGAGATATAAAGATATTCTAAATAAAACCTGTCACAGTTTCCTCTGTGGCTAGGGGAGTAGGAATAGAAAATGGATTCATTACTGTAGAACCATCTAGAGGCCAGTAGAAGAAGCAGAAGACACAATTTCCTCTATACTGCTTCTTTGTCATAGATGGCACAGGTTTTGAGTTAACCTTATAAATCACATGACTTTTCAAGGAATAAATATATATCCTTGAATGTTCCTTTGTGTCCTAATCAGGATCCATTTATAATGTACTGCTTAGAAGCACATCTGTAGCATACTGAAAATAGTCACAGGGGAAGTGGTCATCTACTAAAACACTCTCTGGAATCACATAGTAGTTTACTGAATATTCTGAAGACAAAAGTTATGGGTATAGAATAATAGTTTTTAGTAATGTGTGGATAGAGAATACTTTTTGAAAAAAATATTTCTTTACATAAATACATAGTTGGGTTTCTCTTCTGAGAATTCCTGTATTCAGGGATTAAATTGCTTTCAAAGTTGGTAGAAGTTAAGAAACTGCCCTAACTTGCCTATTTTCCTTTAAAAGTAGTTAATAAATCTAATAGTTATGAAATTCCATCATTAAGCAATGATCACTGTCATTCATTCAACAAATTGATTCATTGAGTGGTTTAATAATTATCATATACTGGGCATCATTCCATGTGCTACAGAAACATAAACGAATAATACGGACAGAATTCTTGTGTTAAGTGGTAATGAAGTCAGACAAAACTAATATATAAGTCACATTAGTATTGTTTTGAAAGAATTCCTCTGGCTGCTTTGTTTGGGAATACACTAGAGAAGAGTGGGAACAAGAACCTGTAAAACGGTTATGAAGCTATTAAATAATTCGGACTAAGAATAACAGTGGTTGGAGCAGGATTGCGGCAGGGCAAGTGGTGGTAAGACATCAGAGTCTGGATGTGTTTTGACACATAGTCATAATTTTCTTGGTAATATAAATGTATACTATTTAAAAAATATTTTTAGAATTATATTCCTTATAAACTAAAACCCATTTTTCTGTGTTCTGTTCAGAAAAATTAGGGAGGTTATGTCATCCATGGAAGGAAGAATATGTGACGTAGGAGCACAATCACTTCTCCAGGACCAGTGGAGAAAAATATACAAGTAGGTGGAGGTAATATGTTGTGTGACTAGATGTCTTCACTCTGAAGCATTGATGAATAAATTTGCATTTCTCAATCTCAGTATATAGGAAGTTATTCCATTAAAAATATCCCAACAATTGTTTGTCATTCATTTCTGGGTCATGTGTATATTATAACTTCCAAGTAGTATAATTATATGATTCCACAGTTTTTTAGAAATACATTCCCAATCTAATGTAACATGGACTGTATCTGGGAGATTCATTAATTCATCATGCATCCAAAATCTCACAAAGCTGTGGTACCATGAATTACATCATCCAGGTTCCCTTACATGTGTGTGTTCAGAATGTCAGAGATCAGTTACTGTGGGGCAGTCTTGGACTCAGAAAACACTGATATGTTAGAACTCACAAGAGATTCATAGATCCTTTGCTTTTGTTACAGTTTGAACCACAGAGTTGCCAAATATAAAGAAGAGTATATGATCCTTAAAAATTCCTAGGAAAATCTCAAGAGAGGGACAGGACTTGTAGTAGGCAAAACAAGAAGTGATATAGACATTTATTTAGAAAGGGCCTACACCACTGGGTAATGGTGCTAATTCTGTGTTCTGGAGAAACAAAGCTTCAGGTAATACTCAAATCAAATTACCAGCTTGGCTACATACAGTAAAAATGAAGTTTGGTCTTTAGCTAAGTGATATTGGATTTAATACTAGAAGGTATGCTTCTCACATGCTAATCAAATATATATAGCTATATCAGCACACTCTCTGAAATCAGTCTCATTGGACAATATTGCTATAGCAAGATAATGACTCAGAGTTATACCTAAGATATTAGCATTGCCTCCACCAAGGTGCATGAATTATGAGGTTAGGGCAATTATTTATTATTTATATGAAGGGAAGAGCATTTCAAGAGAATTATCAAACTTTTTTTCAGGAACAGTAAGTGGTAGCTGTTGATTTGTTTTAGTCATATTCTGAGCTGGTAGAAAGAAGGTGCTACTTCTTCTTAGATTGATTCCTGGCCCCATAATATAATTGTGGTTTGTAATTATATGTCTCAAATAATGTAGGAGTTTCTAAAACCTTGTTATATTTCTCCCATGACTGTTTCATACTGATCTAAGGGAACTTCAGTTCTTTCATCCTTTGTATGGCCTAACCCACTTCTTTGCCTGGCTTGTCAGCTGGCTTAGTAAAAAAATGTTATCAAGTCAGTCTCAGGGATGTATATGAAGTATTGCCTTATCCCTAACAGTTCTTACCACATCATGTGTAATAGGGAATTCTAAGATTTTTACTTGGACTGTTAATAGAGGGATAAAAATCATAAATGATAAAAAAGAATCAGAACTGAGACACTGAATAAGTTTTCAGGGGTGAAGATAAAATGTAACTTCCATTGAACTATTAGAATTAAATTGTAAGGCAAGGGCTCAGATACAGAAAAACTTCCTCACCTTTTTGTTAACTCATTTAACCAATTTTAGCATTTTTTAAAGGTATTATTTATTTATTTGTCAGAAAGAGAGAGAGTACAAGTAGAGGGAGTGGCAGGCAGAGGGAGAAGCAGGCTCCCCGCTGAGCAGGGAGTCTAATGCAGGACTTGATCCCAGGGCCCTGGGATCTTTTTTTTTTTTTTTTTTTTTTTTTAAAGATTTTATTTATCTATTTGACAGAGAGAAATCACAAGTAGATGGAGAGACAGGCAGAGAGAAAGAGAGGGAAGCAGGCTCCCTGCGGAGCAGAGAGCCCGATGCGGAACTCGATCCCAGGACCCTGAGATCATGACCTGAGCCGAAGGCAGCGGCTTAACCCACTGAGCCACCCAGGTGCCCCAGGGCCCTGGGATCTTGACCTGAGCCGAAGGCAGATGTTAACTGACTAAGCCACCCAGACGTCCAAATTTAAGTATTATTAATTGAGAAACGGATAGTAATAATTTTGGGTATTGGTTATACAAAGATAAACAGGACATACTTCTCTGAAGAAATGATAATCATTTGGAGACACAAAAATGTAGTGGAGCCTGGTATATATATTATAACTGAAGTCTTCTCAAAGTATAAGATGACACAAAGAGAATGTTGAGTGTGTTAACAAGAGACACAGAGAGAGCTTCAGAGATGTTTTAAACCTTTAGTCTTAACATGAATTGCAAGGCTTCTCTTAAAATGGCTATAGTTGAGTTATTTGGGAAGAATGCTTAAAGGGTGAAAATATTATGTTCAAAGACATAAAAGAATGAAAAGTATTGGTACTTTCTGGAAATGGCATAACTGTTTATGACTAAAGAAAACTATCTAAGGGATAAAGTGGCAAGGGCTGAGCCTGGGGCAATAGGGCCATGACCAGATTAAGAAGCACCTTTTGTACAGAAATAAAGCCACAGTGTCCATCTGTGACATGGAAGGTCCTGAAAGTTATCACAGTAGTGGTAACAAGGGACTAATGTCACATTTTAGAACATTAGTTTGGAGCCAGGAAAGATTAGTGTGGTAGAAAGAATGGAGACAGTTAAACAAGTTAAGAAAATATTAATAAATTCAAAGACAGAGATCATGAGGAATTGAATAAATGTGTTGGCTGACTCAGTGAAGAGAAATGAGTGTAGTAGAAATGTCTTTGAACACCTTAATTATAAGACTTCATTGACTATCATGGTTGAGAGAAAATAATTAGTGACCACACCTAGAATTCTGAGTTTTATGATTTTGTAGGTGGTACCATCATTCGCTGTCTTAGCACTCTGCTCCGAGGTGGAAGAAGAGATTTCCAAGAGAAATAATGACTCACTTAAGGATTTCTACTATTGTTATAGCTGCATCTGTGGAAAAGCACTGGACATATCAGCCTAAAGTCTGGTTGATATCAATGTGATATATCCATGAAGAATGTGAGCCTGGAAATGGAGAGCTAATATGCGGAAGTTCTAGAGCAATCAATAAAAATAAAGGTCATCATGTAATTTCAATTTTTTACAATCAAAATTGAAAAGAATTTGTGTTTCTATCCTGAAAAACACAACTACTTGTCTGTCAATGTTCTGATCTTTATCATAAAACCTTTTTTAGTAGGGTCTGACTTTTTACTTTTAGGAAGAGTTAAAATATAATGATTAGCCTATGATTCATCTTGTTTGCTTCTCACATGACTTTTAGTTCTACCAAGAACTGATTTACTCTGAAAGGTTTGTAGTAAGTGGAAATTGGCATGCTTATTTGCTCATCTGGAAGTGAAGCCCAAACTATAAAGGATAGATTTCTGGAAATGGCCTTTTAAGAAAGTCATAGACAGTCTTTAAAGAAAATTAGCTAATAGCCATGATTTTAGTCTCTAATATATGAACTTTTTGTGATCTTCTTTCTTTGGTTCTGCTTTACTAATAGCATATATATGTTTAATCATGTGAAGTAATTAGAATATTCAGTATCATGGGGTGACAAAGCTTTTCAGGCATATGTGATCAATTTATGCTGATCACATTTATGAAAACCAATCAATTTATGAAAACCAATACTGATTATTTTGTTATATTGTAAACTTGTCCAACCACAGATAATAATAGCCAACAGTTCTGGGTTGTAAATATCAGTGATGATAGGAAGAGGAACTACCACTCCCTTAATGTGGAGATTCTTGGCAAAGATTACTACCACCATTATATAATGTATACAAACACATACACACACACACACACACACGGATTTTGTTTATTTATTTGACAGTGAGAGACATACCAAGAGATGGAACACAAACATTGGCAGAGACAGAGGGAGAAGCAGGCTTCCTGCTGAGCAGTGAACCCAGTACAGGGCTCAATCCCAGGACCCCGCAACCATGACCTGAGCCGAAGACAGAAACTTAACGACTGAGCCACTCAGTCACCCAATTACAGATATTTATAAATGCTAATTTTGGATAATCTGGAAATTGGCAGGAAAGAGAACAAAGTTGATTGGAGAAACTATGAGTTGCAATGGTAGGAAAAGTTTTGATGAAGAACTACATGCCAAAAATATCTAAGAAAATAAAACTGAAACAACTAAGAGGTTATTCAGATGTGGAATTCAGGAAAACTTTGAGGGGACTCTATTTTACTGAGAACAGCAATTCTCTTTATAGGAAATAGATGGGAGAGAATGTTCACTTTATGCTATCACAGACCTTCTGGAAAGAGCAGTTCCAGTGAAAATGTGAGTTCTTCTCTGAAAACCAGGAATAGCAAAACAAAACAAAATAAATAAGTAAATACATAAAATATTGTATCTTGTTAGTGGTAAAGGATCTTACAGAGAACCTTCATTATTTTTGAAGCAGAAGTAGGGGAAAAATAATTCAGTAAATCAAGCTTCTCATTTACATATTATAAAGCAATCTCAACTGACTATCCTTTATCAGAAGTTTGTCTGAGGATGTTTAAAACTGTCCAGAAGAAATGCCTGTACACCAAGTGACTAAAGTATCTGTAACTGTACTATGGCTTCTCATGAGAACCATTTTGTTTCTACTTCTTTTGCACCTGTTGCAGTATCAGAAGTTCCTCATACTGAATTTGATTTGTCCGTTTAATCCCTGCTCTCATATTGTCTTTATCTTTGATCATTCCTGACTTAAATCACATTATTTTTTTTTAATTCATCCTTTCTCTGAAGACCTTATTTGATGTCTGAACAATTTCAGCTTCTGTGTTTCCATCACCTACCCTAATTCTGCATTTGATCTAAGCTTGGGAAATCTCCAGTTTTACTTGACTTTACCACAAACAGAAAGTCCCCATTTATGACATGTTTTATAGCAACTGATGGGATTTCATTTTGGCACAGATAGGGTGCTTATCCAGACATTGCAAGTCAAATCACTATTAGCTGCTTTTGTACTATCTGCTAACTGTTCTGAAGCCAAGGATGAAAAATTTAAAAAAGTAAAGATGTTCTAATAATAATTAGAGTATTATTTACCATTACTAAAAATGCAAGGACAGAGATCATGGGGAATTGAATAAATGTGTTGACTCAGTGAAGAGAAATGAGCGTAGGAGAAATGTCTTTGAACACATTGAACACATTGAACATTGATTATAAGACTTCATTGACTATCATGGCTGAGAGAAAAGAATTAACGACCACACCTAGATTTCTGAGTTTTACGATTTGTGGGTGTCTTAGCACTTTACACCAAGGTGGAAGGAGAAATTTTCTAGGGAAATAATGACTCACTTAAGAATTTCTACTATTGTTATACCTGTACCTGTGGAATGCAATGAACGTATCAACCTAAAGTCCGCAGCTTTATTTTTGTGTAACAGGTGCTTCTCAATCTGGTCATGACCCTATCTCCCCAGGCTCAGCCCTTGCCACTTTATCCCTCACATAGTTTTCTTTAGTCATAACCAGAAAGTACCAATACTTTTCATACTTTTATGTCTTTGACCATAATATTTTCACCCTTTAAGCATTCTTCCCAAATAACTCAACTATAGCCATTTTAAGAGAAGCCTTGCAATTCATGTTAAGACTAAAGGTTTAAAACATCTCTGAAGATCTCTCTGTGTCTCTTGTTAACAAACTCAACATTCTCTTTGTGTCATCTTATACTTTGAGAAGACTTCAGTTATAATATATATCACACTGCACTACTTTTGTGTCTCCACATGATTATCATTTCTTCAGAGAAGTATGTCTTGTTTATCTTTGTATACCCATTACCCAAAATTATTACCATCAGTTTCTCCATTAATACATAAATTGGTTGAAAGAGTTAACGAAAAGGTGAGAAAGTTTTTCTGTATCTGAGCCCTTGCCTTTTAATTTCGTTTTAATAGTTGGATCACTGTACTTTTTATTCCATATCCAAGTTTCTTCCTTGTAACTTGTTTAATATTCCTGTTTCTCCAACTCTGGAGCTCTAATTTATACCCTGATATTCCTTGTTACTAAAGTTGTATTTTGCACTCTGCAGTCTCTGTAAACAGATCATGTCTGCTTATATTTACATAATGGCCTAGAACTACCTCTGGTGACATTTTGTTTTTCTATTGGATGTCACTGACATGCAACCATGCACCTGTTTGAATCTGCTCATTGGGCCTTCAGTGGAGGTTGTATTTTATCTTCACCCTGAAAACTTATCCATCGTCTCAGTTCCGATTTTTTTTTTTATCATTTATTATGTTCAGCCCTCTATAAATCCAAGAGGTACATATACCTACTGGGTTGTGAAAAGGATATGCAAGTAAGTAATTTGGAGTGTATTTACATATATGTGCAAAAATAAAAATCCAAATACCATACAACTAGGTTGTTGAAAAGTTGTGAAGTATTGAGCTCTTTTAAAAGAAACTTATTATCCACAACAAGATGGTAATTCTTAAATAGTAGGGAATTTATTTTATTTAAATCATTTTAGAATTACTTAAAAGTGTCATGTTTTTTTTCAATGTTAGTTCATACCTGTATATTTTAATTTATGTCTTCAGTTTATATTGGAAGATGAAGAACAACAAACAATGTTATTTGTTTGTAAAATAGCACATTTCATGCCTCAAATTATAGGGGATATATAAAGATTAAACAAATAGTTTAAAACATTGTGCTGGAGAAAATTAGGTAACTGAGAATTTTTATTTTTATTCATGACATAGTTAATATGGTTACACCAGCTTGTGAAAATTCGTCAGTATTGGCTGAAGAGGTATCTCTTTTCTTGTTCAAATAGACAATGCTAGATATACATAAAAATGACATTATCTTTAAATTAATTAGGGGCATCTGGGTGGCTCAAATGGTTGAGTGTCTGCCTTCGGTTCAGGTCATGATCTTCGGATCCTGGGATCAAGCTCCACATCAGGCTCCCAGCTCAGCAGGGAGTCTGCTTCTCTCTCTCCCTCGGTCTCTCCCCCTGCTTATGTGCACTTTCTCTCTCATGAATAAATAAAATCTTAAAAATATAAATTAATTAGAACATCTTCACACAATTACCAGGGAAATTTTTTATTATATAATTTATCTGTTCATGAAATTTTGCTTCAACTATAAGAGTCATAATATTTAAGTCCACCAACAAGATAATTCTTTTTTGAGATATAAGGGAAAGATAAGAGTAGAAACTTTTTTTTTGAATTTCAAAAAATGGGTAGATTTTGTCTGTTTTCTTTTTTCATTTCATTTTATTTTATTTCTTTTCAGTGTTCCAGAATTGATTGTTTATGCACCACACCCAGTGCCCTATGCATACGTGGCCTCCATAATACCCATGACCAGGATGACCCAACCCCTTCCCTCCTTCCCTCCCCTCCAAAACCCTCAGTTTGTTTCTCAGAGTCCACAGTCTCTCATGGTTTGTCTCCCCCTCCAATTTCCCCCAACTCATTTCTCCTCTCCATCTCCCAATGTCCTCCATGTTATTCCTTATGCTCCACAAATAAGTGAAAACATATGATAAGAGTAGAAACTTTTAAAACTTTATTGGATTATTATTATTTATACAGTACTATTACATTATATATTCATTTAATATTTATTAATTAAACTTAAGTGACTGAAAACATTTTATCATAGAATCTTTTTTGTAATCATAGAATCTTAGACTTGGAAGGAGTTTTAGTGATCATGATCCTTTAGATACAAAAAAGTTTATGAATTTGCCTTAATTTATAAAGGTTATAATCCAAAATACTCCATGTGAAAGTTTGAAACAACAACAATAAAAATGTACCCTCTTTGTAAAGGCTGAGATGTTTAAGTCTCATAGACATCTACAGCTTATGAGGGACGCTAAAGAGGAAATCTCTGAACGACACTTGTTCTAATAATGAATGACTCAGTTTTGCCATGGTGGAGGGATCACAGCTTCATTCTCCAGGATATTTACCTTTCCTGCCAGAGACATGCACACAAATGTACCTTAGAGATTTCTGAAAATCAACATAACACCACCATAGTTCCTTTCTTAACTAAAACAATTAGATTAAATATAAGTTATATATTATAAGATCAAATCAATATAAGTCTTTGATGATGGTGATTGAGGTTGTTCCTCTAGTTTAAGGATCTTATAAGAATTCTACTAGCCACCTTCTATTCAAAAGATTTCAAGTCCTGAACAAGTCCGCAACTAGCTAAGTATCCTTGATTCATTTTGTTAGGATTTTAGTTCATCAGACAATCCTGACCCTTTAGTTCCCATTTTGTTGTGTCAAGTCTTCTTTTTACACTCAAATCAGAAAAGCTCACTATCTCTGCAGCAGTATCCCTCCTTGCTTAGTTGTGAGTTGGGAAATTTGCCACTGATGAACAGCAGAGATATCGTCAGTTACAAAAATGCATCTGACATGGTTGCTTGAGACCATGGAGTGTTCAAAAACAGCGCTATAAATAATAAAGAAGAGAGATTGGAATAGGGTAAAAGTAGTTCTGCAATAATTGCAATTTGTCATAGACAACAAGAGGACATTAGGAATTAAAGCACATGAGGTGATTGTCAAGCCAGCCCAAAGAAGCACCTCATTAGTCTACAGATATAAGATATCATAGACAGGAAAAATGGGTTTGCCTCTTCAAACCATGTTTAGTGGTTTCTATTAGGATTTATTCTTAAGAAGAAAAATGTCTCTTTGTCCATGCATGGGAATGGCAAAGAACAGTATTCAGAAAAATACTCAAATGACAGGCAAATGATCAGATGAAGAATCTCTTATTCTTGAAGTCTTATACCTCTTTCACAAATATGAGTTAATGCATATGTATACTTTGATTAAACAGTACAATCCACATCATGATTGGTATGTGGAAAACATCTGTGAAGGCAAAGAAGTAGCAATAGCTAAACCTGCATGAAATAGAGTCTTGTAGAGGAGTTTACACTTAATTCTGAAAGGTGTTTTATTTTGGTTTGTATTATTTCTAAACAGGCAGAGATATCTCAGTATTATTCCAGGAAGTAAAAATAATGTGTTCAGGTATTAGGTGGAAAAGCATTGTGTGAACAGAAAACAATGGTAGTGTAGCATAGAGTGTATAGAATTGAATGGTTAAAACTCAGATTTGAAGGACTACATTCTGGTTCATAAAATAATTGCTCAGCTGTACTATGGAGTTTAAATTTTATCTTGTAGGTGGTAGGAGCCAATGAAGGCATTTTAGTAAAAGAAGTAGTATAAAGGTACTAGAAATGGAGAAGATAGAGGCAATAAGGCAAGTTACAATGTTCTCAAAGAAAAGTGATAAAAAGTTCATACTAATAGTCAGTTGTAGAGAAGAACTTAATTTTTATCCATGTTTAAAGAACCTACTTCTTCTTAGTTTTGGTTTTCTCATATGCGTAATCTGTGTTTTGAACTCAGTGATTCTGAATATTTTTCTAGTTAATCAAATTTATTTTCCCTCTACTCTATTGAACAGACAAAAAGTTGTATTTTGGCTGAGATGATAGAGTGGAAATCCAAAAATCAGTCTCCTTTTCCCAGAGCAGTTCTTGTGGCATCTCTGAGAGAACATAATTCTTATAGATCCAGTTATAAAACTGCTGGATTAGATAATTACTAAAATCCTTCCAGCTCTATTGTGTTATTATTCCCTGAGGATATGATTACTGCAGTGATTGATTTCTGTTTTTACACAAGGTGAATATTCTCAGCAATAATGTCATTCACTAACAGTGAAGTATGGTAACTTACATGAGTGGGTGGAAAAAAACAATATATAGTCATTTCCTTTTAAAGTTCTGATTACACTTCTTTGTAATATGTCAGTGAAAATACTTCTAGTTAAAACTAAAACTGAGTTGTTTTACTGATTATACCATTTAAAATTGTAGAGTAAGCTAGTTTAGTCAAGTAAGGATTAAGTGACCAGTACTTTTTCTGATAGGCAAGAATGTATATGAAAGAGGAAAGAAAACTACTACAGAGCCATTCTTTCAGGTAATTACTATGTATTAAGACCTGTTGTTTATTAAAGTCTCTCCTAGTTTAGGTCAAACAAAGTTATATCATTATCAAAGGCAAGGCTCCCTGTTCTGTTCTCTGAGGAAGATGGCAAATGGTTTCAAGTGATAAGAAAATAAATATAGGGAAACAGCACATAGTTCAATTTCTTCCCACTTGAAATTGCTCAATTTGGTGTTTTGAATCCCGTTAATTTTGGTGTTTCTTGAGGCTTTAAAATACAAGCTTTATATAAGCTTTTATTAAATTATTAAAATATGTTTAAAACATATTTTAATATACCTTTTTAATTATCAAAGAGATGTTCAGGATACATAAAGAAGAAATGAATCATGATAACTTTATAGGATAAATTTAACTTTAGTTTCTGTTTTGGAAAACATAATTTTTTTACATGTACGTTAAGCAAAATGATGTAAGCAGGCATAAAAAAATGTTTAATATGAGTAGTCATTTTGTTGAACAAGTATAATCCATAGAAAGTAATCAGAAAACAACCTAATACTTTTATAGCACTCTCCATTTATCTTACTCTTCAAGACTAATTCTTCTCTGTCTTTCTAGAGCAAAACTAGAATTGATCCTTTATTCTGATCATTTTCACATGATAAAAAGAGCTTGGTTTCTGTTTTAGGCACTTATAGTCATAAGGACAACTTTAGTTCAATAATTAATGTGCATCTTTATCCTGGTTTGTTGCTTTCAACTCTTTTGTTGATATCTAGTTATCTGGAGGTGTACACCTCTAGGTTTTTTCTGTTGAAGTCTTCTAATCCCCTTAGTAAGCTGAATCCAGCAAACACATATAGCAAACCCATGCTAGCTACCTTTTGTTCATTGTTATTATCTGGTTCATGGGGTATATGTTCCAAGCATTCTTTTGCTCTGACAAACTATGGGATATGGGGCCAACCCTAACCCAGCCACCTCTCCCCCTTCCATAGCCTTCTCATTTATAAAACATTCATGTTGTTTAGATGTATTAGCTCAGAGGAAGACCCTGACATTCCATATTTTTATAGAGTTCCCAATGGGGTTGACTGGTTTTGCAGTTCCTACATTGCAGAATGACTTCTACCCAATCCTGCTTCATTTCCCTTTCTTTTCTGTAAGAGTTATCATGAATAAATATCCCATACACTAAACTTTATCAGATCAGTAACTGCCAAAAAACCAAACCCGAGACATTTTATGTGATAGAATTGTTCAAGTCAGGGTTGTCCTGCAGTGGCTCAAAATGGCTGCATCTTCACTGTTGGTGGGAATGCAAACTGGTGCAGCCATTCTTGAAAATGGTATGGAGGTTTTCAAAAAAGTTGAAAATAGAGCTACTGAATGACCCAGCTATTACACTACTGGGTATTTACGCTAAAGATACAAATGTAGTGATCCAAAGGGGCACATGCACCCAAATGTTTGTAGCAACAATGCCCATAATAGCCAAATTAAGGAAAGAGCCTAAATGCCCTTCAACAGATGAATGGATAAAGAAGCTGTGATATATATATATGCAATGGAATACTATGTGGCCATCAACAAATGAAATCTTGCCATTTGCAAAGACATGGATGAAACTAGAGGGTATTATGCTAAGCTAAATAAGTTAATCAGAGAAAGACAATTATATGATCTCACTCATATGAGGAATTTGAGAAACAAAATAGGGGAAGGGAAGGAAAAATTAAACAAGATGAAACAAAAGAGGGAGACAAACCATAAGAGACATTTACTCTCAGGAAACAAGCTGAGGATTGTTGGCAGGAGGGACGGGGTGACTGAGTTATGGACCCTGGGTTGGGGGGTGTATGTGCTATGGTGAGTGGCATGAATTGTGTAAGACTGTTGAAGCACAGACCTGTACTCCTGAAACAAATAATACATTATATGTTAATTAAAAACAAACAAACAAACTGGGATTACATGGGCTTTTTTTTTTTTCAACTTCTTTTTTAATTTTCTATACCACTTTAAAAAGAAAAACCTGGCAATCTTATTATCAAAATCTAAAGGCCTATTTTTTTTTATAAACATATATTTTTATCCCCAGGGGTACAGGTCTGTGAATCACCAGGTCTACACACTTCACAGCACTCACCAAAGCACATACCCTCCCCAATGTCCATAATCACACCCCCTTCTCCCAACCCCCCTCCCCCCACCAACCCTCAGTTTGTTTTGTGAGATTAAGAGTCACTTATGGTTTGTCTCCCTCCCAATTCCATCTTGTTTCATTGATTCTTCTTCTACCCACTTAAGCCCCCATGTTGCATCACCACTTCCTCATATCAGGGAGATAGGCCTATTTAAAAATTGATACATCAATATAGTTCACCACTAAAAAATTGGCTGCATCTTTATACTTAGGACTCCTGCAGGCCATTCAGGGGGGTGCACCCCCTTGGTAAAAGTGGTTCCATGAAGTGGAGACAAACCATGAAATATACATCAGCTGGAAACTGTGTATTGA
Source organism: Mustela putorius furo (assembly GCF_011764305.1). Lineage (NCBI taxonomy): Eukaryota > Metazoa > Chordata > Mammalia > Carnivora > Mustelidae > Mustela > Mustela putorius. The sequence continues at coordinate 7,195,964 of NW_025421397.1, forward strand.
CAGTTGGGGCAAGAAATCTGTCCTTTAACAGTTAGCTGGGACGTACGTAGCCATGTTCCCTGAAACTTGAAAGTAGGTCTTCCTCTGAGCTATTTGACTGCTGAGGTCTTAATAGCTTGAATTTAGCTCTATGTAGTACTAAACCCTTTGTATTATAATTGCTATTTAATTTTTTTTTATTTTTCCTAATAGACTGTGTGATAAGTGATCAGTAATTTGCTTATAGTGTTTGTTCAATAAAATATTTTGAGTAAATGAAAAATATAAAGTAAATGTCATATAAGCTATTATTATGCTTTACTAGTGTCATTTTACCCCTAAAACTCAATAGGTTGTGTGCAATGAACATGAACTTTTTATTATTTTATAAGAAAAACTTAGTTATGCATTCATAATACAATAATTTGATCATGCAGTTTTATTATCCTAACTATTGTGACACTACATCTTTATTAACAAAATGTCTTTTTTTAATATTTAACATTTACCTTGCATTACCTAGTTCTATATCTTGGCAGATATTATGAAATTTGTAAATAATGTAATATGCTATCAGTATGATTATAGATTAATACTTAATATTGTCTCTAAATATATCTAACACTTAATTCAGTTTTGTTTTGAGAGAACCATACACAATAAATTCTCACTAAGTTATTAGGGTAGCCTAAACTGCTATAAAAAAAAGTCTCAAAAGTATAGTGGCTCAAACACAAAAGTAGTTTATTTCTTGTTCACATAACTACTGAACATTTTTTGTTTTTTTAAGACTTGTAGGTGACTCTTTTGCAATTGTTAAAACCCCGCCTTTCTTTTGGAGGCTCCAGCAACCTCTGAGGGTGTTGCTCTGGCCAGTTTTATAAGCTTGGATTGATTCTTGTATTCTTACAAAGACACATTTGCAGTGTTCAGTAAACTGATGTTAAGAATCCCACAGTGGGGTGCCTGGGTGGGTCAGTGGTTAAGCGTCTGCCTTCGGCTAAGGTCATAATACCAGAGTCCTGGGATCAAGTCCAACATTGGGCTCCCTGCTCAGCAGAGAGGCTGCTAGCTCTCCCTCTCCCACTCTCCCTGCTTGTGTCCTCTCTCTCACTGTGTCTCTCTCTGTCTGTCAAATAAATAAATAAAATCTTAAAAAAAAAAAAAAAGAATTTCACAGGGAAGCTGTAAGAAAAACAGGTTCCCAGGTTCTAATTCTGGACATTTGTTTCTATGTCTGAGTTATGGTCTGGGAATCATTAGTTATAAAAAGTATGTAGTTGATTCTTACATTAATTTAGGAAACATATAGATAATAAGAAAAGAGTGGTAAGCAAAATTCTAAGCCTAGTGATGGGTATTAAGGAGGGCATGTATTGCATGGAGCACTGAGTGTTCTCTGCAAGCAACGAATCATGGAACACTACCTCAGAAACTAATGACATACAGTATGGTGACTAACATAACATAATAAAAAAATTCCACAGTCAAGTAAATTTGCAATGTTGTATGAAAAAAATAAATAAAAATATGGAATTCTACAATCTTAGGCAACCTGAGTTGTGTACACACAACTTATTTCTTATTCAGCCAAACACTAGAAACCCTTGTGAAGAGATTTTGCAGAATAATTAAAGTTGCAAACCAGTTGACCATAAGATAACTGGTGGGCCTGACCTAATTGCTTGAGTCCTTAAATTCAGAAAGTTTTCTCCAACTGGTTGTAGAATAGAAAGTCAAAAAGGCATTCTGTATAGTCTGAAAGAAAATAAACTTCCATGTTGTAAACTTCTATGGAGACCACATGGAAAGGAAATGTGACTAACGTCTAAAAGCTGAGTGGTCCACACTAAGAATAATAAGGAAAACGGTGACCTCAGTTCCCACAACTAAAATGATATGAAAACTGCTAAACAAGTAATTACAAACTAGGTGGCTTAAAACAACATAATTTATCTCAGAGTTCTAGAAGCCAGTAGTTTAAAATCAGTATCACTAGGCCAAAAATCAAGTTTATATCAAAACCTAACTTTCTCCAGCATAGAGGGGACAATTTGCTCTTTACCTCTTCCAGCTTCTTGTGGCAGCCAGCATTCTTTGGCTTGTGGCCAAATCCCCAGTTCTCAAAGCCAGCATCTTAAATTCTCTTTCTACTCTATCTTTACCTGTCCTTCTCCTCTCTGTGTGTGGCTCTTATGTCTCTATGTTTCTCTTGATTGAAATAGGGACCACCTGAATAACCTGAAGATCTTTAACTTAATCTCATCTACAAAGACTGCCAGATAAGGTAACATCCCCAGATTTCAGTGATTAGGATGTGGCTAACTGAGGGAGCCATTTTTTAACTTAACCACACCTAGTGAGTTTAGAAGAGCCCAAGGTCCAGGGAGAAGCTGCAGCCCAGCCAACACTTTGGTTTCAGCCTCTTGAGACTTAAGCAGAGAATCTAGTCATACCACGTCTGGACTTCTCATCTCTGACTTTATGTTGTTTTAAGTTGCTAAATTTGTGGGGTTTTGTCATACGGTAATAGAAAACATTAGAGATGATGGGGCTTTATTGAAGTATTTAGGCTGTGATATTTCTTTCCCCCTTCTCCAAAACTTCTTCTTCTTCTTCTTCTTTTTTTTTTTTTTTAGATTTTATTTATTTATTTGAGAAGGGGAGCAAGCAAGAGTAAGAACAAGCAGGGTGAAAGGCAATGAGAGAAGCAGGCTCCCATGGGACCCTGAGAGCCCAACATGGGACTTAATCCTGGGACCCTGGGATCATGACATGAGCCGAAGGCAGATGCTTAACCAACTGAACCACCCAGGGGCCCTCCAAAACTTCTTTTACGTTACTTAGTTCAATAAAGAGTAACTTCTTTCACTCAGAAGTGCAATTCAGAAACCTGCGAGTTTTCAGGGATTCCTTCTTCTGTCAATCTTTGCCCAAATAGTCCTCAAACACAGTGCATCATATTTCCCTAATCATCAAATCTCTACTCTTCTCTTCATTACTATCGCCACAACCTTCATTCACATTCTTACCGTTTTTACCTCTGTTGTTTAAATAGCTTCTTAACATCAACGTGTATCCCATCTGACTTACTTGTTCTTAGCAAGGCTGACAAAATGATGCATCTGAATATCAACTATAATCATGTCACTTTCAATCCAAATGCTCTCTGCTACCTCCCTATCAAATTTAGAAAACAAAACAAACACAACAACAAAAAAACCGAAGTGTTTTTTCATGAATATAGACAATTTGCATGTATATTTAAAGAGCAATGGAGAAATTTAGTTTACTAGTACAAAACCACTTTGAGCTCCTGAGCATATGAGCCATTATTCTTTGTAGTTAAAAGTACTTCCACACAATGGAATACTATGCAGCCATCAAAAGAAATGAAATCTTGCCATTTGCAACAACATGGATGGAACTAGAGTGTATCATTCTTAGCGAAATAAGTCAAGCAGAGAAAGACAACTATCATATGATCTCCCTGGTATGAGGAACTGGTGATGCAACATGGGGGCTTAAGTGGGTAGAAGAAGAATCAATGAAACAAGATGGAATTGGAAGGGAGACAAACCATAAGTGACTCTTAATCTCACAAAACAAACTGAGGGTTGCTGGGGGTAGGGGGGCTGGGAGAAGGAGGTGGGATTATGGACATTGGGGAGGGTGTGTGCTTTGGTGAGTGCTGTGAAGTGTGTAAACCTGGTGATTCACAGACCTGTAACCCTGGGGATAAAAATATATGTTTATAAAAAATAAAAAATTAAAAAAAAAAAAGTACTTCCATGAAAAAAGGTGAGAAACATGTGCACAAGGCCCCCTCTTGCTATCACACTTTTCTCCACCACTCTGTAGACTCACCTGGTTAACTGTCAGGATTTGCATGTTTATGCCACAAATAACCTATTCCCTTGAGTCTTCCTGTGCTACATCCAGGCTGGAATAGTCACCTCCCCTTTGCCTCCATAGTTACTACATCACTTTCACTAAATACTTACCTCCCAAGGGTTACGTCGTCATTTCATTCTACTACCTATACTCACGGCTTAATCCAATGGTCAGCATATAGTTAGTTGTTCTCAGTGTTTATAAAGTGGAAGAAATAAAATATATGGTGGATGTTTGGTTTTTTTCTCGTTGATTTTTAAAGAATGTTTAACTTATGAACTATCAGTCCTTTTATTTTCATTTATTTCTCAATTTCTTTCATTGGAAAAAAATTTATTAGCACAGTATATTGTAATAGTTATTGTTATATTGTTGTAATAGTTATTATTGGCCAGATTTCCTTAACTCTGATGTATAGGACGGTCTTTCCTTTGGCTAAATGTTGTCCGTATCTAACAGAAGTTCTGTGCATAATATTTATTATATATGTTTTATTTAATAAATAATAATGAAAGGGAGGAATTTAGGAAGGAACCAAGGGAAGAATAAAAGAGAGAGAGAAAGAGCTAATGAGGGATTTGGGGAGAACTTGATGTTTAAAGAAAAATAATATGTGATGTGATTTGAAGTTGGGGATGTGAGCACTTTTGTTGTTTTTTGTTTGTTTCTTTTCATTTTTTTTTTAAATGTATGCTTATGGGAGGAAACAGGACTCACTGGATGGGAGGAGGTTGGAAATAAAATAAAGAAACTTTTAACTAAATGATCAGGTCTTTCTGATAAAAAAAATGATCTTGCAAAAAGATGCAAGAAGGTATAATCAAGTGCGTAGGTGATTCTTTCCTCTCAAGGAAAGTTTAAAGGTGGAAAAGAAAAAAAAAAGTTGAGAGAAGTTTCAAAAGATGGTCTCATTTTCTCTGCAATAAGAAGCAAGGTTGTCTGCTGAGAGTAGAAAATGTTGTGGGATTCCTTGCTTAAGGAAGGGTGTTTGGGAAAGATACAAAATGGTTTCTTTGGACTGAATGAAAGCAAAATCTGGTGATTAAGGACAAAAGAATAGAGCCATTTTTGCTCTAAATCTCTGCATTTAGTCTTTCTTCTGACAAATCCTTTCTGTTCATGTATGCCAGATGAAGCATAATAAAATACAGTTTTCCTCTTATCATTTCTTAAGATAAGGCCTGTGCATTTCTGATATTACAATAAAAATATATAAGGTGTTTACTTAATAAATATTCTAAAATAGATAATAAGCAAAATAAAATATATTTAGATATCTTAATAGTTGGATTTACATAAAACCAAAAAGACTGTTCATAATGCACACAGCCATACTTTCATTACCATGTGTTACAAAGTAATAATAAATTATATGCTAATTAAGAGATGATATTTAATATAAAGATAAACATAGTAGGGCAAATTAGAAAAATAAACATGAAGATTATGGTAATCAGCCAAAACCACATGGGAAATACATTTATCAGTGTATTTTTCTCATAACTGGTGTCCAGATGTATCATTATATAGGTTCCATTGGGTTCTCCACAATCAAATTTGGCAAAAAGTTTTATGAAAGAATAGGACTGAAGGAAGATAGGAAAGTATTGGAGCGTGAAACTTGACAAATTCAAGGTATGGTCTTTGAATTAATGAAGTTATCTTTACCAATGGGCATCAATGCTATGTCTCACTGCACCGACTTGAGATATTAAAAAATGTATGAGGGACACCTGGGTGGCTCAGTCAGTTAAACATCTGCCTTCAGTTAAGCATCTGCTTTCAGTTCAGGTTCTGATCCTGAGTTAAAGGCCTGTGTTGGCCTCCTTGTTCAGTGGAAACCCTGCCTCTGCCTGCTGCTCCCTCTGTTTGTTCTCTCTTTGCCAAATAAATAAATAAAATCCTTAAAAAAATAAAATAAATAAAATAAAAAGCATTTGAGCCCAATATGTTGATTAGATTATAAGTGATATTAGAACATAAGAATTATTGGGAGTACATTAAATTAATGTATGTATATTCAATCATATTTCAATAAATTTTTGTCATTTGCATTTTACTTTTTGGTATTTGACTATTGTAGGGTATATATTTTATGCCTACTCTACAGTGATAGTTATTCCCATCACAAAAAGCAAAACTTTTATCAAGAACATTGTTAACAGACTAACAAACTGCTATTTTTCACTTAAGGAAAGTTTCTCATTAAAAAAAATCAACATTTTCTCATAATTTTAAAATCAACTCATTATTAAGTGTACCAAATTATTGAAGAAATGTTATTACAGTTAATATTCAAAAATATTATCCTAGGACCCCTAGAAATTTTAAAAGGATAGGATTTAGCAAACCTGTCTCATAAGCCTGACTTTGTCAATCACACAATTCAAAACATCTTGCTGAACTGAATGCTCCAATACTGTAGAATTTAAATCCGTAAGTAAATAGGTGATAGTTAGGGAAAAGCATGCAGAAAATAAAGATTGGATGAAAACATTTTAGGCACAAAAAACCTAAAAACCTTTAAATTTGTTTAAAAGATAAGCCAGTTATTAATTTTTCAAAAAATATTTATGTAGTAAAAACTATGAATGACAACCTGTTTTTTAATTTCTTCAACAAATATTTATTCCCCCATTCTACTCATTGTTGGGGAAACAACAATGGAGAAAACACAGTCCTTGCCTTTGCTGTCAATAATTGTGGTGTAGTTATAATATTTCAGAAATTACAAATATTTCATTGTTTCTAAATCATAAATAGTAAAGGGTTGTGGTGGGTGCTGGGACTGGATAGATGAACAAGACTTTCTAATAAAAGGTCTTACAAAAAATGAAAAGATCTGGATGTGCTGATTATTTCTATAGATAATGTACACTTGATCATAAGAAAAACATATGTCAGAATTAAGATATTTACTCTAAGAGCCAAAAAGAGATATGCACTTTGAATGTATCCTAGTATAGTAGGACTTAAGGCAGTTATTTAAAGAAAACAAGTTAATATATGTGTAATATGTAATATAAATAGAATTAATAACATTAATATAAATAGTATAACTTTATGTATACACATATGTAGTATATAATATATATGACCAGCAGAATTGGGAAGATTAATCAAACATTCACATGGAAATGATAAGCTTGGGCGCCTGGGTGGCTCAGTGGGTTAAGCCGATGCCTTTGGCTCAGGTCATGATCTCAGGGTCCTGGGATCGAGTCCCGTATCCGGCTCTTTGCTCAGGAGGGAGCCTGCTTCCCTCTCTCTCTCTCTCTGCCTGTCTCTCCATCTGCTTGTGATATCTCTCTGTCAAATAAATAAATAAAATCTTAAAAAAGAAAAAAAGAAATGATAAGCTTTATTTAAATAGTGCCAGAGACTTAGCAAATGCCAACAGCTTTTGTCATAGAACTAGAAAAAAAAAGCCTAAAATTTGTATAGAACTACAAAAGACACCAAAGCCAATTTTGAAAAAGAAAAAACTAGAGATATCACAATCCCAGATTTTGAGATATATTACAAAGCTAGAGTATTAAAACACTATGACACTGGCACAAAAATAGACACATAGAACAGACTAGAGAGCCCAGAAATAAACTCATGTTTATATGGTCAATTATTCTTCAACAGAGGAGGCAAGAATATGCAGTGGGAATAAGTCTTTTCAACAAGTGGTGTTGGGAAAACTGGAGAGCTCTATACAAAAGAGTGAAAAGCGGACCACTTCCTTATACCATACACAAAAATAAACTCAAAATGGATTAAAGACCTAAATATGAGCCCTGAAACCATAAAAATCCTAGAGGAGAACACAGGCAGTAATTTCTTGGACATTAACAGTAGCAATATTTTTCTAGAGAGAAACAAAAACAAAAATAAACTCTTGGAACTGTGCCAGAATAAGAGGCTGCTGCACAGTGAAGGAAATAGTCAACAAAACTAAAAGACAATATACTGAATAGGAAGAGGTATTTGTAAGTGATGTATCTGATAAAGGGCTAGTGTCCAAAATATATAAAGAACTTCTACAACTCAACACCATAAAAACAAATAATCCAATGATAAAAATGGGTATAAGATACAAACATTTCTCCAAAGAAACATACAGATGGCCAACAGATGCATGAAAAGATGATCATCATCACTAATCACCAGGGAAATGCAAATAAAACCACACACACACACACACACACACACACACACACACACACAGGAAGAAGAAGAAGAAGAAGAATGAAAGAAAAGAAGAGGAGGAAGAGGAGACAGAAAACAGACTCCTTACTATAGAGAACAAACTGAGGGCTTCTGGAGGGGTTGTGGGTGGGAGGTTGAGTTAAATGGGTGATGGGTATTAAGGAGAGCACTTGTTAAGATGAGTACTAGGTGTTATATGTAAGTGGTGAGTCACTAAATTCTATACCTGAAAACTAATATTACACTGTATATTAACTAACTGGAATTTAAATTAAAACTTGAAAAAAAATCCAAAATAATTTTTTCATTTAAAAAAGTTGAAAAAAAAAATGGACAGTCATGAAGAGACATTTCTCCAAAGAAGGCATACAGATGGCCAAACATACACATGAAAGTATGCTCAGCATCACTATTGTCAGGGAAATGCTAATCAAAATCACAATGAAATATCACCTTATACCTGTCAGAATGGCTAAATTCGGCTCAGGTCATGATCCCAGCATCCTGGGATCGAGTCCCACATCGGGCTCCTTGCTCAGCAGGGAGCCTGCTTCTCCCTCTGTCTCTGCCTGCCATTCTGTCTGCCTGTGCTCACTCTCTTCCCCCCCCCTCTCTCTGATAAATAAATAAAATTAAAAAAAAAAAACACAGGAAACATATTGGTGAGGATGTAGAGAAGAAGGAACCCTCATGCACTATTGGTGGGAATGCAACTGGTACAGCCACTGTGGAAAATTGTTTGGAGACTATCAAAAAATTAAAAAATAGAGCTTCTATATGATGCAGTAATTCCATTATTGGGTATTTACCCAGAGAACGTAAAAACACTAATTCAAAAAGATCTGTACATCCCTATGTCTATTGCAGCATTATTTACAATGGTCAAATTATAGAAGCAGCCCAAGTGTCCATAAATAGATGAATGGACAAAGAAGAGGTGGGGTGTGTGTGTGTAATATGTATATATAGTATATCTATATAGGTATACATAGTGTGTATATATATATATATACACAAACACACGCATTGTATATACTATGCATATACTATGTTTATAGTATATATATAATATATAAAAACACATAAATTATATAGTATACATCCACTGTGTGTGTATGTATATATGTTTGTGTATATATGTGTGTATATATATATATACACACATATATAACACAAACACACATTTCTCCAAAGTAAAAACTTCAAAATTTAACTGTAGAAAGAAAGTATTGATTACATTGAAGACTGTATCACAAATGTATATACAAATGTAAATACATACATACATATATATACACAAGCATACAAACATAGACACACAGTGGAATATTACTCAGCCATAAAAAAGAATGAACTCTTCCCATTTGCAACAATATGGATGGATTTAGAAAGTATGATCCTAAGTGAGATGAGTTAGTCAGAGAAGGACAAATACCACACATTTTATTAATGTGGAATTTAAGAAACAAAATGAATAAACAAAGAAAAATAAAGATAAACCAAAAACCTGACTTTTAACTATAGAGAACAAAATGATGGTTACCAAAGCGGAGGTGGGTGGGGGAAGGGTAAATTAGGTGAATAAGTTTAAAAGTACACTAATGTATGGAATTATTGAGTCACTATATTGTATACCTGAAACTAACATAACACTATACGATAGCTATACTGGAATTAAAAAACAATGGTGTGGAGCACCTCGGTGGCTCAATCTGTTAAGCATCTGCCTTTGACTCAGGTAATGATCCCAGGGTCCAGGGATTGAGCCCTGCATTGGCTCCCTGATCATCCAGGAGTCTGCTTTCTCCTCTCCCTAGCCTCCCCCCGCCCCACTTGTGCATGTACTCTCTCTCTCTCAAATAAATAAAATCTTTAAAAAAATATAAAAAACAATGGCATTAGAAATATATGCTATCCAAGTTTAAAAAATAAAGACTAGATGGGGTGCCTGGGTTGCTCAGTTGCTTAAGTGTCCAACTCTTGGTTTTAGCTCATGTTGTGATCTCAGGGTTTTGAGATTGAGCCCCATGTCCAGCTCTACTGAGCTTGGAATAAACTTGGGATTTTTTTCCCTTTCTCTCCCTCCCCATCTGACCCCCCCCCACCCCCCACACACAGACACACACTCTCTTGTTCTCTCTCTCACATAAACAAACTATTTAAAAAATTTAAACTAGATCATGTAGAATTATTATTGTCCACTTTGTAATGAAATAAAAACCAATAATAAAACCAATATAATATAAAGATGACAAGAATAAAACTAAAATGTAGAAGTAGGAAGACACTTAGAAGCTTACTAGAGAAAAAATGCTCCACAGCAGTTGTCATCAGGGAAATAGAAATCAAAGCCACAATGAGATACCACCTTATACCAGTTAGAATGGCTAAAATTAACAAGAAGGAAACAACAATGTTGGCAAGGATGTGAAGAAAGGGGAACTCTCTAACATTGTTGGTGGAAATGCAGGATGGTACAATCACTCTAGAAAACAGTATGGAGATTCCTCAAGAAGTCAAACAAAAATAGAGCTATGCTTCAACCTAGCAATTGCACTACTAGGTATTTACCTCAAAGATACAAATGTAGTGATCCAAAGGGGACCTGCATCCTAATGTTCATAGCAGCAATGTCCATAATAGCCAAACCGTGGAAGGAGCCGAAAGAAGAATGTATAAAGAAGATGTGATTTGTATATGCAATGGAGTATTACTTAGCCATAAGAAAGGATGAATACCTAGCATTCAGGTATGGATGCAACTGGAGCGTATTATGCTCAGTGAAATAAGTCAATCAGAGAAAAGACAAATATATGGTTTCACTCATATGTGGAGTATAAAAATTAGCATAGAGGAGCATAGGGAAAGGGAGGGAAAACTGGGAAGAAATCAGAGAGGGAGACAAATCATGAAAGACTCTTGACTATGGGAAATAAACTGGGGGTCATGGAAGGGGAGATGGATGGGGAGATGTGGGGAACTGGGTGATGGGATTAAGGAGAGCATGTGTTGTGATGAGCACTGGGTGTTATATGCAACTGATGAGTCATTGAGCACTATAGCTAAAACTAATGTACTGAAATTGAATTTAAATTTAAAAATATATATAAATCATAAAAAAGAAGAAGCTTACTAGAAAATGGATTTGGAATAGTTGCCTATGATGCCAGTTTGTTTTGTTTTGTTTTGTTTTGTTTTGTTTTGAATATATGACTTTATATGTCCTTTGACCAAAAACAAGACACATTTTTGGAACAATTAGGAAACAGAAATCAGTTTATCAGTTCCTTAAAGAGACAAAAAATAAGTAAGACTGAGTCAATTAATGGAATAAATAAGATAACAAGAAGGAAGCCATTAGCCAGGAGAATGTTGGAAAAATCTTAAAAGTTTAACTGTAGAAATAAAGGATTGATTACATTGAAGACTATATCACAAAACAGACTGAGTAGAGGAGAGACAACAAAGGACATTAAATAAGGAAGAATTACGTCATTTTTCAAAGGTTATCTGTGTCTGCATGATTAAAATGAACAGGACCACAAATAATAGAATCAACATGATATTAAAGATGCTTGAAAAAGAACTGGGATGCACCAAATGTCATATTCATTGCCTTATATAGCAAGCACTCTTAGCTCAGATATAGTATGCTGATGCAGACGAGATAGCACATACCCAAGGGAACTGTGGGAATGACAATGTAAAACACAGCACAGCAAAAGAGGGCATGAGCGTGATTAAGATGAACAGCTGTCCCTCTGTTAACAGAATGTGAATCAGTTGATTTAGCTGACACTGCTCTTTCCTTTCTGTCATTCTCCAGTTCATAAGTGTCCCTCCTGCTCCCAGTTAAAGGAATATCAACCTTGAAAAAAAAATTATTCATCCTTCATGATAAATACTTCTCTCTTGTTAAAGCATCCATAATAAAAACACTTTGAGTCAAATTCAATAATAAGCCATTCCTGTGAGATCATAAATATCCTCTGATGTTCTAATTTTCTACTTCCAAGTATATTTTAGCTTTTTTCAAAAAGGAAGAGATCTACAAGGGCACAATTCAAATTTAATAGAGCAGGAAAAGGCTGTATATTTTTAGGTCAGATCACCATGCCTAGAAACTGTTTAGTGTCCTTAATTAACTTACTTTTATTTAATGACCCCTGATTGGTATCCTGCTATGTTTAATGTACATACTTCTTGTGTAAGTTTTCAGTCTTACATTTTTAGAAAAATACATCTTAATTAACTTAATTACTGTTCAATTCACATAGAAAAGTAGAATAATTATTAATTAATCATTTGTTGAGGCAGACTAAATGAGGACTCATGGAACTGGAGTTAACAAACTTAAATTTAGTTTTGAGACAATCTGTAACCAAGTGTTTCATCTTACTTAGGTACTTTTTTTCTTCAGGATTGGTTGAGAGGCATCATAGTATAGAGGTTAAAAGCATAGTCTCAAGCTAGATTGTGTAAGTTTATACACTTTCTCCATAACTAAATAATCACATAAATTTGGAAAAATGACTTGTTCTCTTTGCACTTCATATTTCTTAATATGTAATTTTGAAGTAATAGTAATGATATTCTATCTTTTAGAGTTTTAGGCAGTGACATGTATATGCTAAATTAAGATAATGGGAGTACTTACCTCTGTAGTTTGTTATGAGAGACAGATCAGTTTCCTCAGATAAATTGTTCTTGAATGTGTTTTCCCATAAACATCTGTTCAATGTTGTTTTTTATTACTGTGATAAAAATAAGGGAGTTTGAGAAATATTCATAGTTATAAGCAATATTTTGGGTGTAGTACAATGTAGGGGAAGGCATCCATGAATTTCATCACATTTTCAAAAGATTATGTTTTAGTTATAATTGCTGGATAATAAACTACCCAATCTAGTGGTATAAAAAACAAGTTTTCTAATGTTTGTCGATTCTGTGGATCAGAAATCCTGCCAAGGTTTAGCAGGTAAGGCTGTGTCCATGTCATAATATGTGGATTTTAGTTAAGAAGATATAACTGACTGGGGGTTACTAACAGAGGCTTCTCTGCTTACTATGACTGTGTAATGCAGCATCCTAATATTAATGGGTAAAGCAGAACATTTTTTTTTTTTTTATTAAGCTCACAGTTTCTGTGTACCAAGAATTCAGAAAGGGAACTACTATTGGAAAGACTCAAATGACTGGAGGATCTGTCTCCAAGATATCTTTGTCTGTGGTGTGTTCACAGACTGCAATAATGGCTGTAGGATAGGTTCCACTGTCACTGAGAATGAGAGCCCACATATGGCTTGTTCATTGGCTTATACTTCTCACATCATGGTGGCTGTGTTTCAGAGGGACAGTATGAGGAGATTTATGAAGAGAAAGCATCCTGAGAGAACCAGGTGGCCTTGGCAATCTCATAATGTCAGTTCTGTTGCACTCTGTTAGTCAAAGCATTCACAAGACAGCCCACATTCAAGGAGATGGCCATATACTCCACCTTTCAATGGGAGGATGTTAAAAATTTGACGGGGAGTGTTTTTAAAGCACTACATAGTTTCATACAAAATATAAAGAATATAAAATATAAACCACTTTTGTCCTTCTTATTTCTCAATTTATTTCTTCAGTTTATAGTCAGTTTTGAACATTCAAGTTTATAAATCATTTTAATCTCCATCTAATTTTCCTTTTACCCTAAATTCTTCAACATGTTGAAAAGCAAATTCATCAGTATTTCTGAAAATCTGTTTGTTCTCTGGACATCCTTTAAAGAAAAGCATCATGATTTTTTTTCAAAGATTTCATCTATTTATTTGTATATCAGAGAGAGAATGTGTGTGTGAGCACAAGCAGGGGGAGTGGAAGGCAAAGGGGGAAGCAGGCTCCCCGCTGAGCAAGGAGCCTGATGCAGGACTCAATCCTAAGACCCTGGGATCATGACCTGAGCCGAAGGCAGCTGTTTAACCTACTGAGCCACCCAGGCGTCCCAAGCATCATGATTTTGTTAGGAAACTAAACTCAAGGACATTCTTATTTATTCTATCATCAAGTATTTTCAAGTCTTCCTTCTTAAATACCCTCACCAATCCCTTTTTTATTCCATTCCCATTTAATTAGTTCATATCTATATCATATTTTTTTGGAGATTATTAAATAATTTTTTTCCTATTCAGCCAGGCTTTGATCAGACCCCTCCTTCAACTGGCCCTCCCCTTTGCAAAAATATTTTACCTAAACAATGCAACATAAATACTATGCACTGATTAAAGAGCTTCTTTATTCCAAAGTTTACAGAATAAATTTAAGATTCCTTTTTCTCAGAACACTTTCATTGGAAACTTTGTGTCTAACCTTGCAAGTTCTGTTATTAATATATGATGTGAATGATTATTTGAATGGGCGTTTGGGAACAGATACAGACATAGAACCAGAGAAAATACAAGCAATAGCCCCAGGCTCCTGCAGAATCAAATTTACTCCCGTTGATGTTTTAAGACTACATTGATGCTGACCTTGAGTTGAAAGAGAAGCTGCTCTCGGAACAGCAAAATCATGGCCAGATGGAGCCCAGTTGACAGCAACTTTAAAATCCACTCATTTAACCTTGTCCAGATTAAACTCTTACATGCTCCACTCAAGTCAAGTTTGTCTGCACATTGTTCTCTTAAAACAAAACCTATTCAGAATCCTTTTTCTTCCCACATTTTCAACATGCACGAACTCTCTCCTCTCTCCTTTTTATTTTAGCAAGACAGGGGTTTTTCCATTTATATAAACATCAGAAGTTTCTTAATCTTGGAAAGTTGGTTTAAAAATGTACATTTTTTTATTCCAAACTCAGACCTACTAATCAGATATGGAACTGGGGCTAAAAATCTGTATTATATCAACTGAAAATCTGAAATTTTCATCAACCTCAGAAGAGTCTGACGAGGCTGACCAATGCCAGACAGCTATTAGTCAAAAATGTTCTGAAGATAATTCCACTCACAGTGATGTTCACATATCAATTTTGTAAGGATCCACCTCCATCTTATGAAAATGAAATTGTATACACCATCACCTGACCTTTTAAAATACTTTCTAAGGTAGAACACTGTAGTGAAAGGGAGAGTTAATAATCTAGGGAAATTGGACAATTTTACTTCCAGCTTGGTTGAAACATGAGGAGTTAAATTCCTTTCTGGGCATCGTTTTCTTTCTTTCTTTTTTTATTTTTCATTTGACATATGAGAATGATCATACCTATCTCTTTATTTACTAACTGTATTGTGAACATAAGTTGATTTAACAGATTTAAAGACTTGAAAAATCAACTTGAAAAAACTGAAAACTTTTAAGTACAAGGTATATATATATATATATATATTAGACATATTTAGAAAATATTCTAAATATATATATATTAGACATATTTAGAAAATATTCTTTTACTATTTAAACTATGTTTTTATCTATTTGCTTTTTCTTGTTTTGTTTTATTTCTTTATTAATTCATTGTTTATATATATATATATTAGACATATTTAGAAAATATTCTTTTACTATTTAAACTATGTTTTTATCTATTTGCTTTTTCTTGTTTTGTTTTATTTCTTTATTAATTCATTGTTTATATTCTCCCAATGGATTATAAATTTCTCAATGGAAGGAATTTAAATTCTTCAACCTCCAGAATTTTCCCTTTTTCCTGTATGACTTTTTAATGCTGACTGTATAGCCGAGATTTGACAAAACTGTATCTGTTTATGTGGAATTCTTTAGAACCTGGTAGATTGTATATTGTCATGCTTCTTGATCCCAGTGATAATTTGCTTCTTCGTCTTTGTCTTTTTCCCTCTCTTTAATAGCATTTTTGTGATTTTATTTTAAATTCAAAAGTAATATATACTCATTTTAATAATTCAAACAATATGGAGAAATATAAATAAAAAGTTAGTTTTCTCACTGTCCCATTCTATTTCTTCTGAAGTTAAGTGTTATATCTGTTGTATTTCTTCTCCTATCCTTCTCCAACCTAAAGTAAATATATGTATGTATAGATTTATACACATAATGTGTATAATCTCTATACGCTTGCACACATGTGTACATACACAATGGGGGCAGAGTGGAGTGGGGTTCAAGGTGGCATAATATACTATACATTGGAGAGCAAGAATCAGATGTCTATGTAACAAGGCTGGTAAAGCAAAATGTGAAGTGGCTCTGAAATAAGGCAACATATGTGGTGGAGACTGGACTCACAACAGTTTCTAAGAGTCAATCACCAGACTATAAACTAGATCTTCCAACTTTCAAAAGGACAAAAAAAGTCCCTCAATTTAATGTAAAATATCCTAATTTGTTTTTCTTTTTTAGTATTTATTTTATTATTTTTATTATTATTATCAGTTAGCCAACATATAGTACATCATTAGTTTTTGATGTAGTGTTTAACAGTTCATTAGTTGCATATAATACCAAGTGCTCAACACAACACATGCCCTCAAAAGTTTGTTAAGATTATGTAAACACATTTCTAAGTGGAATCATATCTTTTAAATAGTATTTAATAATTTTAGATGTTTACCTTAGTCATTTGGTTTAGTTGGTCTGCCATGTTTCTCAATGGAAACAATGAATTATTGTCTGTCCTGTGATAGGTGAGAAATATCTTAGGAGAGATACAGAGATTTGTTGTAAATCTGTTTCTCTTCAAACTTTTGCCTCTGAGTAGCAGAATGAGGGATATAAAAGAACACTTCCTATTATTGTTTATCTTTCTATAATTCTATATCTTTCTATAATTGTTTATCTTTCTATAATTCTTTTTTTTATAATTATAATATCAGTTCAGAATAAAAGGTTTTTAAAAATCCAATTCTCTTCTTTTGGTTTGAAATTGAAACCAGTTTGTACTTTGTGCCTTGGTTTGTCTACTTGCTACCAATCTGTTTATTTTTTGTTCAGAATTACTTTTCTAGATTAAATAATATTTTTATTAAATGAATCATAACAGCCTGATATTATAAAATACTTATTTCATATCTGTTAAAGGGTAAAGAGGTATCAGTACTGCCTGAAACCCAAGACATAGTAAGAGCTATTTTTAAGAATGAGGTTATTATAATATTGAACCAAACAATTCATCTGTCTCTTTACTGATTGACCAAAACTACTGGATTCTGGATTGTCTTACTTCTCTACTATATTAAAAGATTTTAGACATCTGAGTGAAGAATGGTTTGGACCTCCTTTAGTTGTAACTTTTAACAATTAACAATGAAAACCATTCCCAGAATTTGGGTTATTGATAATGGAATTACAGTTGTATTACAGGTACAGCATTGTTTTAATATATTCCTTTTTATACATTATGCAGCTGCATGTGTTCATTGGTCCACTATCATTTTGTCACTGTTTTTAAATTAATGCTGTTTTGAGTAAATTACTTAGAAAATACTAGTGAAAAGTTAGTATGTTTTTAAAGCATGAAACAAATTGACAATTAATCTTCCCCCCAAAAATCACTTTGTTACTATTAATATGTTATTGACACAATAGCAAAGCATATTGCTTTTTATATACTCTTTGATATAAAATTTGTTAATATGAAATAGTATACTTTTCTTTATGGTTCAGTTAGTGCTATCTCATAGAACTCCTTTTGCAGTCAGCGCCTATTCCATTTGTTTTCTTTCCTTTAGACTTTAAAAGAATAATTGCAGAATACATTTAAAGAACTTTCATCAAGATGTCTTTGAAAGTAAAAATAAAAACCAATTCAAAACTTCTCAAAATGGTTTTCTCCCGATTGCTTCTGTAATTCTGTGCCTTTTTATTCTGTGCTGATTTTCTCTTTTCAAAGATCTCCTTTAGGCTACCTTGCAGCAATGCTTTATGGATCAGTGATTCTGCTGATTGTTTTTTCTCACCAAGGTCGTTAGTGGGACCCTTCTATCTCAGTCTGCAATTTTCACATAGACTTTCATCTTACAATTTTTTTCATCTTACAATTTGTAATCCTAATAACTGTGTATTTCCTGGGATCCTCAACTAGAGCCTGGAAATTAAGGTTGGTTGTTTTTTTGTTGTTGTTGTTTGTTTGTTTCCTATATTATTGATTATGCTAGTTACCTCTTTATTATTAAAATGAATAATAGCTAATATTTATTGAATATCTACTATGTTCCAAGCACTGTGAATTTTTGTAACATAATTCTTCATTCAATTTCTCCAAAAATCCTAAGTGGAAAGGACTACTATTATCCCCTCTATAGGTGGGAAAATTCAATATGTTGTTGTCTAAAGTCACAAGTTAATAAATATCAGAAATGAGATTTGAACAAGAATATGGTTTTAGACCTTGATTTACCTGCCACTTCTCTTCCCTGCTTAACTTTACTATATTAACTCTTCTACATAACTTTACCAAATCCATGTAATTTAATGTTTTTCATAAATTCATCTAGCAATGTGCTTACCCACCAGTAGTTTAAAAAGTAAAGAAACAATGCAATTCTTGTATAAAAATTCTAAAATACAAATATATTTGTTAGAAAATTTGGTAAAATAGCTACCGAGAAAAGGAAACAAGAACAAGTGGACTCAACAAATACTCTATATCCCTAAAACATGAAGAATTTCTATTTAGTTTATTCTGTTAGTTCATAGTTAATTGCTGACATAAATATTATTTTAAGTTATTCTTCAGAATTCTTAACAATTTCTTATATTTTTACTTTTATTAAATAAGGAAAAGCTATAATTTATTTAGATAGCAACTCATCATTTATTATGTATACCTTATGCTGTACCTGCAAAGTTAAAAAAAGAGGTATTGCCTCCAGTAGGGATTAATATTTGTCTTAGAAAGAGGTGGGTCCTAAACAGAGAAGGAAAATGTTCATATTAGTAGGTAAGGAGAGATATGCTTCTTTTTACGTTGTCTCGGGTTAGAGGAAGAAAGAAATAACCTGTGACAACATGGAACTCACAGTCCAGTGGAAGTGTTTATTTCTCTACGGGTGTTATAAAAGATTTCCCTGGAGATATTGATGCTGAAGTTTCATCATGGAGATGACCAGTGAGTAAAACACATCACGTTGAGATTAGGCAATGATTGGATATACAGAGAATATCCTGTGCAAAGATGGGAAAGCATGTGGTTTGTTTTGCTCAGGTGTTGAGTCTAAGGATATGGTTGGTCAGGTTCAGCTCATATAAGGCTTTGTATTCTGTAAAAACTTTATCTTAGTGCTAGCAGGGAACAATGTTATGATAAGATGGCATCTGCTACATTGTACCCAATAGAATAATTTTTAAATAGTGCTATAAGAACTACCATTGCTTTGTCACTTAGTGCCTTGTGTTTTAATATATTTAATGATATGATTCTGATTTCAGTTTTGTTCAGTGTTGATTTAATATATTTAGTAATATGATTTGATTTCAGTGTTGTTCCTGTCAACCTCACCAAAGTAATTGAACATGTTTTAGATCCTTGAAATAGAAGAACCATGTTGTGTATATGATATTAGATTTCCTACTAAGGCTCTAATCCTTCTGACTCTCCTTGCCCTGCCCTCATAAATTTTTGCATGGTTGACTGGGTCCTTCTCTGAATTGTCTTTTTAAAAAGTTGATGAACTAGATTTTTTTTCAAGTAATATATTTGAGACTTTTTCCACTAAAAATGTTTTGCTCAGTGTGTCTGGGGGGCTCAGTAATTAAGCATCTTCCTTCAGCTGAGGTCATGACCCCAGAATCCTGGGATCAAGCCCCGAATCAGGCTGCTTGCTCAGTGGGGAGCCTGCTTCTCCCACTCTCACTGCTTGTGTTCCTGTCTCTCTCTTTCTCTCTCTCTCTGTCAAATAAAAAAAAAAAAAAATTAAAAAAAAGTTTTGCTCTTTGAATTCACAAACTTAATCAGATTTTTAATGCTATTTTACTGCAACTCTAATAATGCTAAAATCTCAAATTAGTAGGCATAAAAATCCCAATAGATAAAAAGTATAGTGCAGGGATGCCTGGGTGGCTCAGTTGGTTGGCCTGTTGCCTTCGGCTCAGGTCATGATCCCAGGGTTCTGGGATGATTCTCACATCGGGCTCCTTGCTTGGCAGGGAGCCTGCTTCTCCCTCTGCCTCTGCCTGCCACTCTGTCTGCCTGTTCTTGCTCTCTCTCTCTCTATGACAAATAAATAAATAAAATCTTAAAAAAAAAGTCTAGTGCAAAAAAAGTATATGTGCATGTTTATATTAAATTAGTAATATTAGTATTAAATTAGTCTTACATTAGTATTATATTAATAAACAAAGAAATGGGGAATATGTACTAATGAATGGTATAGTAAAACCTGGAGGGCCACATTCATATATCCAGGTTAGTGGAAATTTATGTAGAAAATAACATGACATCATGTAATTTTAGCTATTAGTTGTAACTCCAGGTTGCAACCTACTCTTCAGTTCTCACTTTTCTCATTCTTAGTCAGCATCTATAAAGTAGACATATGCTCAATTTGAAATTTATTTTATGATCAAGATAAGGGGAGTATTTCTTCCCCTTTTATCTAAAGCCCACCCATATTGATCCCATATCCTATATTTGAGAAGATGCACAGCTTTCATTTTCAGGTGATTAGTGCTGAAAATAATTACTGTTTTTAAGGAGTTTATATTCACTCATCAAGCTATAGAGCCCTAAATACACTAGTCTTTTTATTCTTGCCTGAAATAATTATATCTATAACAAGAGGGTCATTTTGGCTTATCAAGGTATTTATTGGAGAACGTTATTCTAGGTACTTGGAGTAAAATGATGAATAACACATTATCCTGGCTCTCAAGTCTCTTACATTCAAGGTCAGAGTTTGGAAAAAGTCTATAGAACTGAAGTCTAAGAACCACTTGGAAAAGAATTCAAAGTATAATATTCTGAGTGAGAGAATCCATAGTTATTACTGCATTCTTCCTTTTTTTTTTTTTCAAGATAGCCACAGATTCTTCTAAAACACAAGCACAGTAGATTCTTACATCTCCATGTAATAACATGGAGAACCTACAAGTAGGCGTTCTGAAGGATAATAGAATTAAAATCTGGTAGATCATTTGGAAAAGTGTGCCCAATTTAGAAGGTTTTATGTAAAGGAGTATAAAGAGATCCTGAAGCCCAAACTTTATTAATGTCATAACAAATCTTCATCTGTTCATGCTTGACTAATTAATTCTTTCTGAATTCTCATAAAAATAACAAGATGCCAAAATGTGAAGTCCAAGTTGACTTCTGCAACTTTGATTTTGTGGCATAATTTTGAAAATTATGTAGTAAAGCATAACCCCAGGACTACTACATATCTGCTCTGTAAATTTAGATAAATTATTTTTTAAACTTCAATTTCTTTATCTAAGAAAATAAGATTAAACAGCTATGAAAATCACATAATAAAAAGCATAAATGTAAGTGCATTAGATTTCTACACAAGATAGAGAATCAGTGGTATTATTTGTGTATTTGAGTTCATTTGTTTCAGGGTTAAGGAGCCTCTTTTACATATATACACACAGTTATTTGACATGATACTGTTCAGTGTTAAAAACAAAGGTAGGTCAGTTAATTCATTATATACCAAACTTCAGTGCAAAGACTGAAGAAGTGTAGTTTTTAAGCCTGGTTTTGCAAACACAGACAAAATTTTACAAATGCCCTTGCATTTCTTCCACTTTGCAGATTGTGAATTTAAGAAATTTTATTTTTATTTCTAGTTTTGTAGTAGCTTCAATATAACATGCAAAATAGCAATCCTGTCTTTAGAAATTTTCTCTTAAAACTCCATTTCTCTTAAAAAAATAGCAGATTAGCTGTTTTCTTTCCCCAATAAATAGGCACATAAAAATATAAAAGTACCAAAAGGGAAACACTACTTTGCTTTTATACCACCATCTGTTACATATCACATTCTATGTGTTGTGTTAACTGAGGCAAACTGTATACTGCTGAAATGAGCATTGTTTTTCCACACTCTTTAATGAAACTTCACCCAATTCACTGATTTTACCCAATAAATAAGTGGAAACGAATGTTTTATAAATCATAAAATTGTATATATTTTTCTGTAGTTTATCTGTGAACTCAGATAACTTTAAATAAAAAGGCAAGCAGTATGGAGGATTATTTTCTATTTCAATTCATTGCTATATTAATACAAATGTAAAATATTTATAATTATTTTAAGAAAAACAAAAGTCTTTAAAGTACTAAATGGATGTGGATGTTTTGTTTTGTCCTGATTATTATGGAATGTCTATTTAATATTGGTAATAATTGAAAAACTATATTTGCTGAGTTTATATCCAAAGTTTAATTTAAATGTAATTTTCAGCATTTAATGTAAACGCAGTCTTTTAGTAATGTGTGAAGATTTTGTACTTGAACACATGCATGCACACAGCAATAGACATAAATAGCAGGTGAATTGTTTTGAAGTAACTTCACATTTTATATAATTGCTTAATGGAACTAATAGCATTTATGAACCCATGTGGATAATGTTAGAAAGTGATATAAGCAAAATAGTTACTTTGTCCTTGAGAGTTATTTAGTTTATTTGTAGAGAAGAATGCATGCTTAGAGGAAGGATTTACCAAGCAAAATATAATTCAGGATGCCAAGAGAAAGACAGACCTTCTCAAAAAGTTTTAGTTATATCCAAAAAAATATTCAAAAAGAGCATAATGGATAGAAGTTTACCTCAGGCTTTCTTTCTCACCATTTTTTTTTTTTTTTTACTTCCTATGGTGAATTCAGTCATGTTAAGTTAATTTCATGTTAAAAAAAATGAACTGATTTTAGCCATAATCCATTACTTTTTCATAACTTTCTATTCTGAAAATAAGGGAGAAATAAAATGAATATGTAGTGTCGTGCCCTGGCTTTGCCACCTATTTGTAGTTATACTGAGGGAATCAACTAAGTCTATGGTCCTTGCACTTACCATTCGTTAGGGGATTAATCAAGGTTCTCAAAAAAAAAAAGAAAAAAATGAACAAACAAAAACCAAAACCTGTTGGAATAGTAGAGAGGTTTGGGGAGTGGGGAGCAGAAGAAGAAAGACTGATTTATTATAAGATATTGGCTCATGTGATTATGGAGAATTTCTACAAGCTGGAGACCCAGGAAAACTGGACATGTGGTTCAAAGTCCAGAGAACCAGAGAACTGATGGTGTTGATTCCTATCTAAGCCTGAATTTTTGAAAAACAGGAGCACTTAAGGGAGACTCTCAATGTCCTAGCTCAAGCATTCAGGCAGATAGAGTGAATCCTTCCTATTGCCACCATTTTATTCTATTCATATCCTCATTGGATTGGAAAATGCCTACCCCCACTAGGGAGGGCCGTACTTTTTACTCAGTCTGCTGATTCAAGTGTGTCCAGAAGAATCTTCACAGATACACACAGAAATAATGTTTAATCAGTAATCAGGTATTTGGACATTCTGCCATCCAGTCAAATTCACACATAAGCACACATAATAATGTGGAATGCTCATGGCAATTACAGTCTTCATTGCTATAACTGGTCATGTGGTTCTAACTGGTAGTTGTAACTACCTTATTTTCATTATACATTCTAGAATTTGGGGTTTTTTGGGGGGTATTGGTTTTGGGAGGTTTCTTTGCCTTCAGCAAGCACATTAGCTGGCCATGATGCTTTACCTGCAGGTGTTGACCCAAAACTTCATTTCTCAAGTATCTGGATCATTAGTAGTCCTGCCTAATTTAGGTTATTATAGTTTTCTATTTACCTTAATCACAGAACAAAGTAACATTGAGAGACACCTTAAGGGATCTCCTGCACTCCAGACATACTTTTCATTAACTCCATTGTGCAGTAGCAGTTGAATTTCTTCATTGATAGACAAGATCAATCACCCCAGCCAGCGCAGTAGCTACCTTCTTTACTTAGTTAAGAGGCGGGAGGAGTCTAAAGTTCCTGGGCAGCAGTCTTAAGCTCCACTTCAATAGAATCATTGTTAGATCTCCTAGTGGAAGCATTCCTCCATTTGGAGCTAAGAGGATAAGGTAATGGGAATAGGAAACAAAAATAGTAATAATGGGTGGTACAACTCCCATACCCATCCTTTGATTTCTGGACCCATGAATTCTGGCTATGAGACAAGCAGTGCCATGTTTTAGAATGTATATAGCCTTCTAAAGAACTTTGCCCTGACCCTGCGAGATAACACCACCCATTTGGTACTATAACGAAATCTTCAGAAGGTCATTCTACAAAACCATCTGTTTCAGGATCATGAAAAGTGATAGTAAGAACTGTGGATTCCATGAGTATGCACCCACTGCTGCAAGTTTTGTTTTTGTTTTTTGTTTGTTGTTTGTTTTTGCTGTGAAATGAATTCCTTTATCAGAAACAATAGTTTGTGGGATAACTTGACAGTGGATAAAACATTCTGTAAGTACATGGACAGGATGTTAGTTTTGGCAGCAGCATTGTGTATAAGGAAGACAAATCTATATTCAGAGTGTCTATTCCACTAGAAAAAAAAGTCTGTCCTTTCCATGATGGAAGTGGTCCAAAGTAATCAATGTGCCATCAGGTGACTGACTGATCATTCTGGGGAATAATGCCATATCAGGGACTTAACATTAGTCTCTGCTGTTGACCAGGTGGGGACCAAGAGTAGCTGTAGCCAGACTGGACTTGAGGAGTGGAAGAACGTTTTACTGAGCCCATGCATAACCTGTTTTTCCGTGAACATTGGATGATGATGGGGTTGACTGGAGAAGATTGATTGGTATTCACAGAATTAGTGAATTGAGTATTAAAATCCTCCTCTGCTAAGATTATTCTCTGTGGAGCATTCACAGGGGGAACAAATATTTTCATATTTCTTACCTGTTCAGAAAAGTCAGTCCATATATTTCTTCCCCAGATTTTTGTCACCATATTTCCAGTCATGTTTCCAAGTCTCTGACCATCCAGCCAACATTGGTCATAGCCCATTAATCAGTATATACTTGCACATCTGGTCATTTATCTTTTAAGGATAGTAAACAGGTACACTGCTCAAATTCTGCCATTATAGGATTACCCTTCACAACTGTCCTTCAGGGATATCCTAGAAAGGGACTTCAGTTGTTCACTTTCAAGTGGTGCCTATAAATCACGTAGAACCATCTGTTAACCAGACCTGAGTCTTCTCTTTCTCTGTCAGCTGATCATAGGAAGTTTCTCATGTGGCCATATGTGCAGGCAGGGAAAGAAGGCGGTGTAGCAAAAGGAGGGATCATATGCATTTGTGCCACTTGTTCATGTAACTTACTGCTTTCAGGGCCTTCTTATTCCTGGTCACATATATACCATCTCCATGGAGTGCCGCTGTGCGCACCCCACTTTATGGTCTAGGGTCAAGGGGTCAGTCTCTACGAAGGCCCAATAGCAGTTCAAGAACTCTTTCTAAAAGGAGAGTTATTTGCAAAGGAGAGTTATTTGCTTTAAAATCTTAAGGACCTGCTCTTCAAGTCACCTATACGGGCCTCCCAAAGATTCCAAATACCATTCCTATTTGCCACTAAGAGTTCAAACACTCTTGGATCTCATGGACCAAGATACAGAGCAGGTTGTTTACCAGCTTGGACCTGTTGTACCACCATCTCTTGTTCTGGGCACCACTTAAAACTAACAGCTTTTTAGATCTTTCAGTAAATAGGCCAGAGTAACACACCCAAATGATGAATATGTTGCTTCCAAAATTCAGAGAAGCCTAATAGGCACTGTGGCTGTTTTGTTTTGTTGGGTTTTTTTGTTTGTTTGTTTTAAGTTGTAGGCGGTGCCTACACCTCCTACAAGGGATATTTTGACAGGCCCCACACCAGTAGATCTCTAGAAATTTCCTTGAGGTGGGGACCTGTGAATTTTTTTACTCAATAGATTCAGTCAATGTAATGGACTGAATGCAGCCAATGTAATGGACCAGTGTTACATCTTGTGGAAATAAAAGACGATAAAGATTCCTCTGAACTAAATTATGACATAGGGCTAGAGAGTTGATATACTGTTGAGGTAGGACAGTGAAGGTGTATTATTGCCTCTGCCAACTGAAAACAAACAATTCTGGTTGGTTTTATTGACAGGAAAAGGAGGGGAGCATTTTCTAGATCAATAACTGAATACCAGATACCAAGGAATGTGTTAATTTGCTCCAACAATAAAAACACATCTGGTACACCAGATGCCATTGGAGTCATTACCTGGTTAAATTTAGGATAATTTACTGTCATTTTTCAAGATACATCTGTTTTCTGCACAGCCCAAATAGGGAAGTTGACTGGGACAGTGTTGGGAATCACTACCCCTGCATCCTTCAAGTTCTTGGTATGACACTAATCTCTTCAGTCCTTCCATGAATAAATGTGGTATTACTTCTGATTTACTATTTTCCTCAGCAGGGCAGTTCTGTTGGCTTCCCCTTAGCCTTTTTTTACTCCATAGCTCTCACTCATAGGTCAGGAAACCTATGTGGACCTTCTGATACCTGCATGGTGTACCTTTTTAATACTGCATTTGGGAACTGAGGAAATCACCACAGGATGGATTTGAAGTCTACTGGGCCCACTGTGAAATGAACTGATCATATGATCTCCTTAAGCCTTTACTCTAACTGGTAAGCTACAGTTATGTTTTTGGTTTCTTAGAATTAGAGTCATTTCAAAACCAGTGTTTGTCTAGTAGTCACCCAAAGGTTAAATCATTTCCTTTTCCCTAGTGCACAATTACCCTGGTGAAATATTGTAGGTCCCTTTGGGAGAGATCAGGAGAAAGATTAACAGTTTAAATTTTGGGCAGTATACTGGGTCATTCCTCAAGAGGACCCATCCTCTCTTTCATTTAAGAGGTTCTGGTTCTATAAACATTGGGGTACAGATGGCCCTTCTTTTCACGACATCTGTATCTTTGAGGTAAATTCCCAAGAGTGCAATTGCAGGGTCATAGGGAAGTTCTATTTTTAATTTATTGAGGAATCTCCACACTGTTCTCCAAAGAGGCTGCACCAACTTGCATTCCCAACAACAGTGTAAGAGGGTTCCCCTTTCTCCACATCCTCTCCAACAAATGTTGTTTCCTGTTTTGTTAATTTTGGCCATTCTAACTGGTGTAAGGTGATATCTCAATGTGGTTTTAATTTGAATCTCCCTGAGGGCTAATGATGATGAACATTTTTTCATGTGTCTGATAGCCATTTGTATGTCTTGATGGGAGAAGTGTCTGTTCATATCTTCTTCTCATTTTTTGATATGTTTGCCTGTTTCGTGTGTGTTGAGTTTGAGGAGTTCATTATAGATCCTGGATATCAGCCTTTTGTCTGTACCGTCATTTGCAAATATCTTCTCCCATTCCGTGGGTTGCCTCTTTGTTTTTTGACTGTTTCCTTTGCTGTGCAGAAGCTTTTGATTTTGATGAAGTCCCAAAAGTTTATTTTCGCTTTTGTTTCCTTTGCCTTTGGAGACATATCTTGAAAGAAGTTGCTGTGGTTGATATCGAAGAGATTACTGCCTCTGTTCTCCTCTAAGATTCTGATGGATTCCTGTCTCACGTTGAGGTCTTTTATCCATTTTGAGTTTATCTTTGTGTACAGTGTAAGAGAATGGTCGAGTTTCATTCTTCTACATATAGCTGTCCAGTTTTCCCAGCACCATTTATTGAAGAGACTGTCTTTTTTCCACTGTATATTTTTTCCTGTTTTGTCGAAGATTAATTGACCATAGAGTTGAGGGTCCATATCTGGGCTCTCTACTCTGTTCCACTGGACTATGTGTCTGTTTTTATGCCAGTACCATGCTGTCTTGGTGATCACAGCTTTGTAATAAAGCTTGAAATCAGGTAACATGATGCCTCCAGCTTTATGGAAAGAACCAAGATGCCCTTCAATGGATGAATGGATAAGGAAGATGTGGTCCATATACACTATGGAGTATTATGCCTCCATCAGAAAGGATGAATACCCAACTTTTGTAGCAACATGGACGGGACTGGAAGAGATTATGCTGAGTGAAATAAGTCAAGCAGAGAGAGTCAATTATCATATGGTTTCACTTATTTGTGGAGCATAACAAATATCATGGAGGACAAGGGGTGTTAGGAGAAGGGAGTTGGGGTAAATTGGAAGGGGAGGTGAATCATGAGAGACTATGGACTCTGAAAAACAATCTGAGGAGTTTGAAGTGGCGGGGGGTGGGAGGTTGGGGTACCAGGTGGGAGGTTGGGGTACCAGGTATTATAGAGGGCACGGATTGCATGGAGCACTGCATGTGGCGAAAAAATAATGAATACTGTTTTTCTGAAAATAAATAAATTGAAAAAATTTAAAAAAAAAACAAAAAAACAAAAAACAAAAAAAATAAAAAAATAAAAAATAAATAAAAAAATAAAAAACTTAACAATAAAAAAAAAAGAGGTTCTGGTTCTGTAAACTGGATCAAGTCTGGGAATTGATTGAGGGATCATGACTCTCGTTTTATGATTCAAGCTAGACTTTTGTTCACTTGACCTAGAAATTTTCTGTTTATACAAATTAAATAAGAATTTAATCATTTTCATACTTCTTTCACTAAGATCAGTTAGTGAATGTCTTAGATCTACATGAATCTGACTTTTCTGATTGCTGTTTTGACTCTTCTGTATGTTAGGGTAACCAGTCCAACTTTCCTTTGGTGGTTGAGTGCTGACACTTAGTTCCCACCACTCTGGAACAGAATTGCGCCCATTGCACTTAAGTTTCTCAGTTGAGTGGCTATAGTTCCTACTACTGTAAGATCTGCCTTCTAGAGAAAAGCAATCACAAAGACCTTCAGGAATGCTGGGGCTCTCACCTCAAATTTATTTTTCACAGTATTGGTAGGAGCCATGTTTTCAAAAGGCCCTCCTAATATGGGTGAGTAGGTTTTAAACGAAAAATCCACTCTAACATCCCAATCTCCTTAAGGCTTTGAATCCCTTCTTCTATGTTAAACAAAGGCTGGTTGGGTATTTCCAGTTTGCTCACTGTAAGTCACATTTTGGCCCCCATTTCAGGCAACCAACCAACTAAACTGTGACAACTGTTTCTGACTCCTTGAGCTGCAACTTAATTGCAGGATCTCAGCTTAGTGAGTCCATATCCATAAATTTTGCATGATTTAATTTTATCTTTCACTGTTGTCTGGTACTTTTTTTAAAAAGATTTTATTTATTTATTTGACAGAGAGAGACAGAGTACAAGCAGAGGGAGTAACAGGCAGAGGGAGAGGGAGAAGCAGGTTCCTCACAGAGCAGGGGGAGCCCAATGTGAGACTCGATCCCAGGATTCCATGATCATGACCTGAGCAGTCACTTAATCAACTGAGCCATCCAGGAGCCCTGTCTAGTACTTTTAATATCCATCCCCACACTTGTTTCTTGTATTTCTCTGCATAAATTAGAAATTCAGATAATTCTTTTGTAGTGTAATGTATCTGTGCATGGGTCATCCTGTACCTCACTTTTAGGGGCATCACTTGCATCCCCTTATTGGTCTAGAAGGAAAGAAGAGTGTTGGGGGTGGATCAGGAGAAAAAGAAACATTGTCTTGCATGTCTGCTTGCCTCAAGGGAGGCTATGGGAGTTTCCTTGGGTGATAAGGATGGAGGTGGAAAGACTAACATCGCTGAAAATCCAGCAGCCTCTTCCATGGACAGACAAATATCATCAGAATTTAGGGACTTAATGTCTCCAGCTTCATCCAGGTCTTCCTATATGTTACCATCCTGATTTACAAGATACCATTATTTTCCCAGTCAATACCCTCACTTCAAAAGTAAACATCCCTGTCAGGCTGAGAGTTCAACTTGCACTGTAATTACCAAATCATAGAATGAGATTCTCTATTTACTTTTCAGCAGTCTCAGTCCTGCAGCTTCAGGAGATAAAGGGTCTCCCTCAGGGCACACATAGAAGCAGTTAAGTCATTTTATAATGCTACTTGCGCTGGGAATTCAAACTCCTGAGCTCATCTTTGCTTCTTGTAAGTGGTAGATTAGGAGTATCCAATATAGGTATTTTGCATATTTCTGTAACTAGTTCATATAGTGGAGTGCTCTTATTCTCTTTACTACTGAAACTAATCACTACTGTCTTTAAATCTAATCACATTAGTCAATTCCAGAAACCTCAAAACCAATTCAGGTAACTCATCCTAAAAATTCAGTACCTGTAGAACCACTCTCAGTAGCAAAATTTATATTAGGGTTCTTTCTCTACAGATGGAGAACCACTGCACTTCACACCTAAAAATAAAACTTCCAATATGATAGTTTTAAAAATTGACCACTAATTTTTTGAAACATTCTTGAACATGAATGAGTTCGCCACTGCTTTGACTCACAGCAAACTGCAGAAATGACTTTGAAGTCTAAAAGGGCATGCAGATTCTACATTGTTTGCCAGAACGTTGAACCATTAGGAAAGATATTCAACTATTCTCCTACTGCCAATCTGAAGATATTATATGTAAACTCCCTGTCAATAATCCTAGCTAACCCAGCTTCTATCCAATTCTGTAAAGGTCTCAATCTTAACAATAAAGAAACTATCTTGGAAATGGATATTCCAGCACCATTTCATCGACTCCCATACAAATCAAGTTACCACCAGCCATTCCACATAGGTCTTCTTCTTCTTCCTCTTCTTCTTCTTCTTCTTCTTTTTTTTAAAGATTTTATTTATTTATTTATTTGACAGACAGAGATCACAAGTAGGCAGAGGCAAGCAGTGAGAGGAAGGGAAGCAGGTTCCCTTCTGAGCAGAGAGCCCTACACGGGGCTGGATCCCAGGACCTTCGGATCATGACCCGAGCCGAAGGCAGAGGCTTTAACCCACTTTAACCCACTGAGGCTTTAACCCACCCAGGCGCCCCAACACAGGTCTTCTTAGCTTAGTTACAAGACATGAAGCAGAGCCAAGACATTCTTTCTGTGCCCTAAGTCCCTGACTCACAGAATTCAAAATGATTATGAAATGTTTTCTGTTTTACACCACTAAGGTTGCTGTTGTTTGTTGTGTGGCAATAATAAATTGGAACTAAATTTGTAACTTGGATGTGAAATGCTCCATAACAAAAATATAAAATAAATGAATTCAAGTTTGTAACCATGTGGCAGGCAGAATGTGGTCGAGTTGTTGTTTTTTTGGGGGTGGGGTTGTTTTTAATTCAAATATAATTAACATGTAACATTAGTTTAATGTGTTCAATGTAATTATTCAATATTTATATTTGTATGTATTGCAAGATCATCACCATCATAAGTCTAGTTAACAGCCATCACCACATAAGAACTTTCTTTTCTTTTCTTTGAAATCTACTGTCTTAACAACTTTCAAACATACAATTACAGCATTACTCTCTGTAGTCATGACACTGTATATTATTACATCCCTAAGACTTATTTATTTTATATCTGGAAGTTTGTACCTTTTGACTACCCTCATCCATTTTGCTCACTATCCACCTTTTAGATTCCACAAATCTTTTCAGATTCCACAAATAATTGATGTGGTATTTGTCTTTCTCTGTTCGACATATTTCCCTTAGCATAATAAACCTCCTGGTTCACTCATGTTTGGGCAAGTAGCAAGATTTCCTTCTTTTTGTGTCTGAATAAAACTCTGTTGTGTATATATATATACCACACCTTCTTTATCAATTTATTTATAAATTTATTTATAAATTAAGTGGACACTTAAATTACTTTTGTGTCTTGGCTATTATAAATAATGCTGCATAAACATGGGAGTACATGTATCTTTTGGAGTTAGTGTTCTCATTTCCCTTGGATAATACCCTGAAGTGGAATTGCTGTATCACATGGTACTTCTATTTTTTATTTTTATTTTTATTTTTTTAATATAATTTTTTATTTTTTATAAACATATATTTTTATCCCCAGGGGTACAGGTCTGTGAATCACCAGGTTTACACACTTCACAGCACTCACCAAAGCACATACCCTCCCCAATGTCCATAATACCACCCCCTTCTCCCAAACCCCCTCCCCCCCAGCAACCCTCAGTTTGTTTTGTGAGATTAAGAGTCACTTATGGTTTGTCTCCCTCCCAATCCCATCTTCTTTCATTTATTCTTCTCATACCCACTTAAGCCCCCATGTTGCAACACCACTTCCTCATATCAGGGAGATCATATGATAGTTGTCTTTCTCCGCCTGACTTATTTCGCTAAGCATGATACGCTCTAGTTCCATCCATGTTGTCGCAAATGGCAAGATTTCATTTCTTTTGATGGCTGCATAGTATTCCATTGTGTATATATACCACATCTTCTTGATCCATTCATCTGTTGATGGACATCTAGGTTCTTTCCATAGTTTGGCTATTGTGGACATTGCTGCTATAAACATTCGAGTACACGTGCCCCTTTGGATCACTACGTTTGTATCTTTAGGGTAAATACCCAATAGTGCAATTGCTGGGTCATAGGGCAGTTCTATTTTCAACATTTTGAGGAACCTCCATGCTGTTTTCCAGAGAGGTTGCACCAGCTTGCATTCCCACCAACAGTGTAGGAGGGTTCCCCTTTCTCCGCATCCTCGCCAGCATCTGTCATTTCCTGACTTGTTGATTTTAGCCATTCTGACTGGTGTGAGGTGATATCGCATTGTGGCTTTGATTTGTATTTCCCTGATGCTGAGGGATATGGAGCACTTTTTCATGTGTCTGTTGGCCATCTGGATGTCTTCTTTGCAGAAATGTCTGTTCATGTCCTCTGCCCATTTCTTGATTGGATTATTTGTTCTTTGGGTGTTGAGTTTGCTAAGTTCTTTATAGATTCTGGACACTAGTCCTTTATCTGATATGTCGTTTGCAAATATCTTCTCCCATTCTGTCAGTTGTCTTTTGATTTGGTTAACTGTTTCCTTTGCTGTGCAAAAGCTTTTGATCTTGATGAAATCCCAATAGTTCATTTTTGCCCTTGCTTCCCTTGCCTTTGGCGTTGTTCCTAGGAAGATGTTGCTGCGGCTGAGGTCGAAGAGGTTGCTGCCTGTGTTCTCCTCAAGGATTTTGATGGATTCCTTTCGCACATTGAGGTCCTTCATCCATTTTGAGTCTATTTTTGTGTGTGGTGTAAGGAAATGGTCCAATTTCATTTTTCTGCATGTGGCTGTCCAGTTTTCGCAGCACCATTTATTGAAGAGGCTGTCTTTTTTCCATTGGACATTCTTTCCTGCTTTGTCGAAGATTACTTGACCATAGAGTTGAGGGTCTATTTCTGGGCTCTCTATTCTGTTCCATTGATCTATGGGTCTGTTTTTGTGCCAGTACCATGCTGTCTTGATGATGACAGCTTTGTAATAGAGCTTGAAGTCCGGAATTGTGATGACACCAACGTTGGCTTTCTTTTTCAATATCCCTTAGGCTATTCGAGGTCTTTTCTGGTTCCATATAAATTTTAGCATTATTTGTTCCATTTCTTTGAAAAAGATGGATGGTACTTTGATAGGAATTGCATTAAATGTGTAGATTGCTTTAGGTAGCATAGACATTTTCACAATATATATTCTTCCAATCCAGGAGCATGGAACATTTTTCCATTTCTTTGTGTCTTCCTCAATTTCTTTCATGAATACTTTATAGTTTTCTGAGTATAGATTCTGTGCCTCTTTGGTTAGGTTTATTCCTAGGTATCTTATGGTTTTGGATGCAATTGTAAATGGGATTGACTCCTTAATATCTCTTTCTTCTGTCTTGCTGTTGGTGTAGAGAAATGCAACTGATTTCTGTGCATTGATTTTATATCCTGCCACTTTACTGAATTCCTGTATAAGTTCTAGCAGTTTTGGAGTGGAGTCTTTTGGGTTTTCCACATATAGTATCATATCATCTGCGAAGAGTGATAATTTGACTTCTTCTTTGCCGATTTGGATGCCTTTAATTTCCTTTTGTGGTCTGATTGCTGAGGCTAGGACCTCTAGTACTATGTTGAATAGCAGTGGTGATAATGGACATCCCTGCCGTGTTCCTGACCTTAGCGGAAAAGCTTTCAGTTTTTCTCCATTGAGAATGATATTTGCGGTGGGTTTTTCATAGATGGCTTTGATGATATTGAGGTATGTGCCCTCTATCCCTACACTTTGAAGAGTTTTGATCAGGAAGGGATGCTGTACTTTGTCAAATGCTTTTTCAGCATCTATTGAGAGTATCATATGGTTCTTGTTCTTTCTTTTATTGATGTGTTGTATCACATTGACTGATTTGCGGATGTTGAACCAACCTTGCAGCCCTGGAATAAATCCCACTTGGTCGTGGTGAATAATCTTTTTAATGTACTGTTGAATCCTATTGGCTAGTATTTTGTTGAGTATTTTCGCATCTGTGTTCATCAAGGATATCGGTCTATAGCTCTCTTTTTTGGTGGGATCCATGTCTGGTTTTGGGATCAAGGTGATGCTGGCCTCATAAAATGAGTTTGGAAGTTTTCCTTCCATTTCTATTTTTGGGAACAGTTTCAGGAGAATAGGAATTAGTTCTTCTTTAAATGTTTGGTAGAATTCCCCCGGAAAGCCGTCTGGCCCTGGGCTTTTGTTTGTTTGGAGATTTTTAATGACTGTTTCAATCTCCTTACTGGTTATGGGTCTGTTCAGGCTTTCTATTTCTTCCTGGTTCACTTGTGGTAGTTTATATGTTTCTAGGAATGCATCCATTTCTTCCAGATTGTCAAATTTATTGCCATAGAGTTGCTCATAGTATGTTCTTATAATAGTTTGTATTTCTTTGGTGTTAGTTGTGATCTCTCCTCTTTCATTCATGATTTTATTTATTTGGGTCCTTTCTCTTTTATTTTTGATAAGTCGGGCCAGGGGTTTATCAATTTTATTAATTCTTTCAAAGAACCAGCTCCTAGTTTCGTTGATTTGTTCTATTGTTTTTTTGGTTTCTATTTCATTGATTTCTGCTCTTATATTTATGATTTCTCTTCTCCTGCTAGGCTTAGGGTTTCTTTCTTGTTCTTTCTCCAGCTCCTTTAGGTGTAGGGTTAGATTGTGTACCTGGGACCTTTCTTGTTTCTTGAGAAAGGCTTGTACCACTATATATTTTCCTCTCAGGACTGCCTTTGTTGTGTCCAACAGATTTTGAACCGTTGTATTTTCATTATCATTTGTTTCCATGATTTTTTTCAATTCTTCTTTAATTTCCCGGTTGACCCATTCATTCTTTAGAAGGATGCTGTTTAGTCTCCATGTATTTGGGTTCTTTTCAAACTTCCTTTTGTGGTTGAGTTCTAGCTTTAGAGCATTGTGGTCTGAAAATATGCAGGGAATGATCCCAATCTTTTGATACCGGTTGAGTCCTCATTTAGGACCGAGGATGTGATCTATTCTGGAGAATGTTCCATGTGCACTAGAGAAGAATGTGTATTCTGTTGCTTTGGGATGAAATGTTCTGAATATAAAGGCAGTACCGAAGGCTAGGGACCTAATCAATACAGACATTGGTAATATGTCAGATCTAGAGTTCAGAATGACAATTCTCAAGGTTCTAGCCGCGCTCGAAAAAGGCATGGAAGATATTAGAGAAACCCTCTCGAGAGATATAAAAGCCCTTTCTGGAGAAATAAAAGAACTAAAATCTAACCAAGTTGAAATAAAAAAAGCTATTAATGAGGTGCAATAAAAAATGGAGGCTCTCACTGCTAGGATAAATGAGGCAGAAGAAAGAATTAGTGATATAGAAGACCAAATGACAGAGAATAAAGAAGCTGAGCAAAAGAGGGACAAACAGCTACTGGACCACGAGGGGAGAATTCGAGAGATAAGTGACACCATAAGATGAAACAACATTAGAATAATTGGGATTCCAGAAGAAGAAGAAAGAGAGAAGGGAGCAGAAGGTATACTGGAGAGAATTATTGGGGAGAATTTCCCCAATATGGCAAAGGGAACAAGCATCAAAATTCAGGAGGTTCAGAGAAGGCCCCTCAAAATCAATAAGAATAGGCCCACACCCCATCACCTAATAGTAAAATTTACAAGTCTTAGTGACAAAGAGAAAATCCTGAAAGCAGCCCGGGAAAAGAAGTCTGTAACATACAATGGTAAAAATATTAGATTGGCAGCTGACTTATCCACAGAGACCTGGCAGGCCAGAAAGAGTTGGCATGATATTTTCAGAGCACTAAATGAGAAAAACATGCAGCCCAGAATACTATATCCAGGTAGGCTATCATTGAAAATAGAAGGAGAGATTAAAAGCTTCCAGGACAAACAACAACTGAAAGAATTTGCAAACACCAAACTAGCTCTACAGGAAATCTTGAAAGGGGTCCTCTAAGCAAAGAGAGAGCCTACAAGTGGTAGATCAGAAAGGAACAGAGACCATATACAGTAACAGTCACCTTACAGGCAAAACAATGGCACTAAATTCATATCTCTCAATAGTTACCCTGAATGTTAATGGGCTAAATGCCCCTGTCAAAAGACACAGGGTATCAGAATGGATAAAAAACCAAAACCCATCTATATGTTGCCTCCAAGAAACTCATTTTAAGCCCAAAGACACCTCCAGATTTAAAGTGAGGGGGTGGAAAAGAATTTACCATGCTAATGGACATCAGAAGAAAGCAGGAGTGGCAATCCTTATATCAGATCAATTAGATTTTAAGCCAAAGACTATAATAAGAGATGAGGAAGGACACTATATCATACTCAAAGGGTCTGTCCAGCAAGAAGATTTAACAATTTTAAATATCTATGCCCCCAACGTGGGAGCAGCCAACTATATAAACCAATTAATAACAAAATCAAAGAAACACATCAACAATAATACAATAATAGTAGGGGACTTTAACACTCCCCTCACTGAAATGGACAGATCATCAAAGCAAAAGATCAGCAAGGAAATAAAGGCCTTAAACGACACTCTATTTTTTATTTTTGAGGACCCTCCATACTGTTTCCCATAATGGCTATACCAGTTTACATTCCCACTGTGTGCAAGGATTCCCTTTTCTTCATATCCCACCAACACTTTTTGTTTTGTTGTGTTTTTGTTTTTGTTAATAGCCATTCACACAGGTATGATGTGATATGGCATTGTTTTAATTTTCATTTCCCTGTTGATCAATAATAATGAGCATCTGTCATGTACCTATTGGCCATCTGTGTAACTTTAGAAAAATGTTTGTTCAGATCCT
Source organism: Mustela putorius furo (assembly GCF_011764305.1). Lineage (NCBI taxonomy): Eukaryota > Metazoa > Chordata > Mammalia > Carnivora > Mustelidae > Mustela > Mustela putorius. The sequence goes on from NW_025421397.1 coordinate 7,233,251, forward strand.
CTGCCCATTTATTAATCAAATTGTTTGTTTTGCTATTGAGTTGTATGAGTTCTTTATATATTTTGGGTATTAACCCCTTATAAGACACATAATTTGTAAATATTTTCTTCCATTTAGTAGGTTGACTTTTTATTTTACTGATGGTATCCTTTATTGTATAGAAGCTTCCTATTTTGATATGGTCCCACTTGTTTATTTTGCTTTTGTAGCTTTTGCTTTTGGTGCCAAATGCAAAAATAAACAAACAAACAAACAAACCATTCCAAGGCCAATGTCAAGGAATCTACTGCCTATGTTTCCTTTTAAGACTTTTATGATTTAGAGTCTTACATTCAAATCTTTAATCCATTTTGAGTTCATTTTTGTTTATGGTGTAAGTTGATGGTCTAGTTTCATTTTTGTGTGTGTGCAGTTGTTCAGTTTTCCCAATACCATATTGAACAGACTGTCTTCTACCCATTGTATATTCTTAGCTCCTTTGTCATAAATTAATTTTATATATATATATATATATATATATATATATATATGCTTATTCCTGGGCTCTGTTCTATTCTATTGATCTGTGTGTCTTTCTTTATGTCAGCACATTACTGTTTTGATTACTACAGCTTTGTAATATAGTAGAAATCAGAAAGCATGATGCTTCTGACTTTGTTTTTCTTTCTCAAGATTGCTTTGGCTGTTCAAGGTAGAATATGCTAGAGTTTTCAAAACACTGTTAAAGTGAAAAAAGACTTAAGCCAGTGCCTCCTAGAATTTTTCAAGTAGGAAAAAGAAAAAGTGTTTCATAGTTGCTCTACCTTAAGCTGTAGAATTTTTAAAGAATCTCGTATTCTCTTAGCAAACTCAGACAGAGTTAAGGTAAAGAAAAGTGAATTTCAAGATTTGTGGCTATAGCTTTTGTTAAATGGATTGAATTTCAAACAGTTTCATAAGAAACTCAACTTTTAGAAATTACAACGACATGGACTATAGGCACAAAGTGCTATATAAAAACATTCCATTAGACTCTCAACTTCAGTGGGCAAAAAGAAGGCTGAGAAAATTATTTAACTACAGACAATACCTATTTATTATGGAAAGGAAGAATGACTAAAAAGGTGGAACCAAGAAACCAAAAGATAGAACCAAAAGTCACAGAGATTCATCCCCAGGAAGCAGGACTGGGGCCTAATCAAGAAACTGGACATATCTGCTGGACTTGGTGGCAGATTTGCTAGGACTGGTGACTTCTATGTGCTTTTTCTCTTTCCATGTTCAGTGCGGTGACTATTGTAGTTAAACAATGTCTTTTCTTCCATTTTATGTTAATTACAAGGAGGAAGCTTAATTGTCTGTTTAGTTTGTTGGTTTTCAGATTGACAGTGATTATACATGAAGAATAAAATCTGAGGAGTCTCTTATACATTCTGACCTGATCGAGATAAAGAGATTCTTAATCATGAGCCTAAGCTGATTCATAAAATTGTTGGACTTTTGAAGGATCCTGGGAAGGAGGAATTTATTTTACATGTAGGAGTCAGGAGACAAATTGTGGACAGAAAGTGGGTTTAAATGACCAAACATTCTGTGATACATTTCCTAGTAAGAAATTGGGACTACATTTCTTCGCCTTGATTTGGGGCAATCTTATGCCTGCTTTGACAAATAGAATACAGTAGAGGCAATTCTGTGTGACTTTGAAGGCTAGATCATAAAACATCATATGCTTTCCATTTTATTCATTGTAAAATTGAGCTGAGTATTGTCCCAGCTATGCAGAGGATGTCATGCTAGAGAGTCTATGTTTACATCTCTGAACATCAAACTTATGTGAGCTAGGCCCTTCACTAACCTGCATCAAGACACCAGGCACATAAACTTAAAAAATCCTCTTGGAAGTAGATCCTCTAGCATCAGTTATGCTTTCCCGAAATCACTAAGGTCATCCCCAACTACATTAGAATATAAGAAGGTAATCAAAGGGCCTCCTCAAAGTTCATCAGTACTCCTCTAGGTGATGTTCACTATATGGTAGTATCCTTACATCCATGTCTAAGTTTGGGCCAATTACTCCAATTATCACAGCATTTCTGTTTTGTTGTTGTTTTCCTCTTAGCCCTTGTGTCATGAAGACTTGAGGATGGCCAAGTTGCTATCTCAAAATCAATCTCTGTTTTAATACTAGAACATCAATACCAGCATAGCCCATTGTATCCTGGGAAGAAGGCAAATATTTAGAGAATGTATTTAGGAATAATGATAATTACAATATTAATAGCTTCCTCTTCTCACCTTATACTTTTGTCCCCAGCAACATGTGTACATGTTCCTTCACATGGGAGGAATAAGATCATTTATAAGTTACTAATTTATAGCATATTCCACATTCTGCTGGAAAGTATTAGAACATCTCAGTGTGTTGTTACATTGCTCATGCTATTTCTTGATTTTCAAAAACCATACCAGCATTCTAAAGTAAAACCAAATTGCTTCTACTAATAAGGTATATGCTAGAAAAAGTGTGTTTTATGAATAATAGCTCTCTACTGTGATGTGAATTACTTTTCAGAAGCAATGCTATATATCATAGAGATCTACAATGAATATCCAGATTATAATAGTGGGAAAGGAATGAGATAGAGAAAGAAAATAAAATTATAAAATAATTGCTTATCTAATGAAAGACAAATGACTGACCATTCTAACATATCAGGAACCTACTGCTAGGGAATGCTTCTAGAAAGTTGTGCAATAGTTGTTTAAGCAAAGACATTATATCTTCTCACTATACCTGTAGTGAGAATATCCCATATTGTTGACCCCTTTGCAGCTAGAATTCTTCTCACACTTAGATTCTTTGTTATTGTATGTGAAAGGAAGAAGGAAAACTGTTTCTGAGACATATCAAATACTTTTGGCATTCACACTGATTTTCAGTTCAAGTTTGCACCAGTAGTGTCCCATAAACTTCACTCTACAAATTATAGACTAAATATGTATTGATATAGTTTACCAGAAGCATATCCAAATAGTCTCTTGAAGACACTGTCTTTATCCCAGCCCGCAAAGGTATCTCAAACATAATACTTCATGAAAGTATGTAAAATATAGCAAGCACAGGGGGAATGGGTGGATAGAAAAATAGGAGAGAAATATTAGAGGGAAGACAGAGCAGAGATATATAGTGTATTATACTAGTACACCGATAGAGTATATTAGGAGTTTGGAATTGTTGGACACAAATATAAAAATTTAAACTGAATTTATTAAGTTAAAAAATTTTAACTAAATTTACTAAGTGTAAAAAACTAAGATCAAAAATAAAGATATGTATAGGGTCTAGGGACATTTAGGTAATATAGCAATGAAAATTAAAACTAATCAAACCTTCATAGGACAGTTTTAACACACCATATGACACAGTTAAAGAACCAATTAACGAACTAGAAAACAGATCCATCCAAAACAGAACCATTGGCCAGTAGACAATAACAAGAAAAAATAAATTAAAAAGGTGGAAAAGAGGTTAAAGGACATGGAGTAAATTATAAGTCTTAATGGGAGTCAGTAAATAGTGTCATACATTTAATAATGCTAAAATGAAACAACTGATGAACTAGAAGGTTATGACTATCAAAAAATCTCTTTAAGGGAGTTGGGGGAAATTGGAAGGGGAGGTGAAACATGAGAGACTATGGATTCTGAAAAACAATCTGAGGGATTTGAAGCGGCGGGGGGGTGGGAGGTTGGGGGAACCAGATGGTGGGTATTAGAGAGGGCACGGATTGCATGGAGCACTGGGTATGGTGCAAAAACAATGAATACTGTTACGCTGAAAATAAATTTTAAAAAAATCTCTTTAACAGCTAAATACAAAGAATTCAGATAAACAAGAGAAGAAAGTTTGAAAATAGCACTTACTAAAGTAAATTAATGCAAAATATACATTAGCAAAATAATTTAGGTGAAAACATGAGAAAAAGAAATTAATGTATCTCAGCTTCTTCCACAGTTCAGCTATGGTGGACATTGATGTTGTGAACATTGGGATGCAATTACCCCTACTGCAGAGGACGATAAAGCCATAGAGTAAGGGAGGGAAAGGTGAGTGGAAAAAATCAGAGAGGGAGACAAACTATAGGAGACTCAACTCCAGGAAATAAACTGAGGGTTACAGAGGGGATGGATGGATGGCATAACTGAGTGATGGGTATTAAGGAAGGCATGTGATGTGACGAGCACTGGGTGTTATTTGCAATTAATGAATTGATGAACACCACATCAAAAATTAATGATGTACCATATGTTAACTAACTGAACAGAATTTTAAAAAGGAAATGATTAAACAATTCTAAAAAAAGCAAGAATTGAATATAATGGAAATATACATAGAACAGACAGAAAAGTAAAAAGTAAATATACATAGAACAGACAAAAAAAAAAAAGTAAAAAGTAAAAGAAAAAAAAAGTAAAAAAGTAAAAATACATAGAACATACAGAAATATACATAAAACAGACAAAAATAAAGTAAAAAAGGTGTTAATTTTTACTGCTTTGCCGTCAATATTTTAACTAATTGTGTAAAGTTAACAGGAAAATTATCTAACCAGATAAAAAACAAAATACATTTTTTTACAGACAACATGGGAGAAAGAAAATAGGATACAAATTTTTGAAACAAAAGTTTAAAAGCATGTGTAAAGAGACCGTAACAGAATATAATAAAAATGGAAAATTATATGAAATAGAGAATGAGAAAAAGAGAGAGAGGGAGGGGCATAAGGAGGAGGAAAGAGAAAACTGTAAAAAAGTAAGAGACAGATCCCCAATCATATTGGGAGTTTTAATTCAATTCTTCTAGTAACTGATAGAAGACAAAAATAATTAGAATATAAAAGAAATGCACAACACAAATTATAAATTGCCTTAATATACATATATAAAAAGGTAACCAATAGTGATAGAACAGCCATTCTTTTTATGCATACATAAATATTTACAAAAATTGATCAAAATTTGACAATATGGAAAGACCAAATTTCAACTAACTCAACACCATGCTCAATAAAGTCTTCATAAAAACTAATTCCAAAAAATTTTCATGAGCATAAAAATAAGAGTGAAGGTACAAATTAACAATATTAATTGTGAGAAAGGGATATCACAATAGGTGGTGAAGACATGAAAAATCAATTTGAGCATATGAAAAATTTTATCCCAAAGTATTTGAATATTAAAATTAAATGGGCAATTACCTAGAAAAACAATTTACATAGCTGACTCATGAATAAATGAAAATTAGTACTTCTATAATCTTTGCACCATTCAAATCAGTAATCAGTCTTTCCACCTAAAACTTCAACCATGTGAAAAAGATGCTCAACATCATATGTCATTAGGAAAATGCAAATGAAAACAAGATACCACTACACATCTATTAGACTGGCTAAAATCTAACATGCAAGAAAGCCACCAGTGCTCAACAGGGACACTTGTTCATTGCTGGTAGGGATGCTAAATGATATATCCACTTCAGAAGACAGTTTGATAGTTTCTACAAAGCCAAACACAATCTTAGAGTTTGAGCCAACAATCATATTCCTACATATATGCCCAAATCAGTTGAAAATTTATATTCATGTACATAAATGTTTATAGAAGCTTTGCTCATAATTGCCCCAAATTGGAAGCTACCAAGATGTCCTTCAATAGGTGAATAGATAAAACTTCAGTAAATCCATACAATGGAATATTATTCAGTGATAAAAATAAATTAGCCTTCAAGCCACAAAAAGATATTAGAAAATTTAAATTCATATTGTTAATTGAAAGCAGCCACTTTGAAAAGTTTAAATGGTATACAATACCGACTAAATGACATTCTGGAAAAGACAAACTATAGAGACAGTAAAAGCAAAATTCATTTATTGCTAGAGTTTGGGGGAGAGAGGGAGGGATGGGTAAGTATAACACAAGATTTATAAAAATTGCATTTGGTTTATGTGTGCAATAAAGGAAAATAAGAGTGAATTAAAAAACAAGACTTGCTTATCATTCTGTAAGTCAGAAGTCCAGGTTCTGCATGTCTTGGTACTTTGCTTAGGGTTTAGCCATGCTGACATCAAAGTTTGGGCAATTTGTGTTATTATCTGAAGTGTACGGTACTATTCCAAGTCATTTAGGTTGTTGGCCAAATTCAATCCCTTATAGCTAAAGAACTAGAATTCTTGTTTTCTGGCTGGTTGTCATCCAGAGGTCACTCTTAGGTTCTGAATGCCACCCATATTTCTTACAATAGCCAGCCGTAGAGAATAATGCTCATATCAAATCCTGATATGCTTCAAATCTTTGTCTTTGAATGTTTTTCATCAGAAAGAGCCCCATAGTTTCAGCCCCCCTAAAATAAGCTCCCTAAGTGAAAGTCAGCTGATTTTGAAAACTACTTATACCTTCAAATTCTCATTTGCCGTAGAATATAGCAAAAGCATGAAAGTTATATATCATCATATTTGTAGATTCTTCCCACACTCAACAAGAGGGAATTATACATTAATAATGGTCATTGGTTGATCATATTAGAATTCTACACATATTACACATCACACACATAAGCATAAGGATGAGAGGTCTGTGTCAGTAATGGCTCTGTCTAATCTACACAGACATTAGGGACTTAAGATGGCAGAGGTTCTGCCATTTTCAAGGTATGGTTTCCTAGGTTTCCTTAGGCATCATTATCCTAACTAACTAAAAAGAGCAAGAAGGATAACACAATGGGTAGAATTATGGCACAAGCATGGAAGTGGTACACACATTCTTATGTTCAATTTTTAAGGCACTGTTCTTGTGAGTGCCTACTTAAGCTGACATCCATCTTCTCTTGCCCTTGGACTGGGATTTATAATATAAGCTCCCATCGTTCTCAGGCCCTTAGACTGGGACATACACCACTAGCTTTCCTAAATCTCTAGCTTGCAGATGACAGATCATAGGCCTTTTCAAGCTTCATAATCACATGATCCAATTCCTCATAATAAATCTCTACATATGGGTATATATTTATATGGAGATCAACCTATCTGTATGGAGATCTCTGCCTCTGTGATGGATGGATGGATAGATAGATAAATAGAAATATATAGAAACAGATTAGATATATATGGAGATCCTATTGGTTCTACTTCTCTGAAAACCCTTTACTAATACACCCATATTGTGTAGTATTGGAAGCTTAATAAAATGGTTGCTTGTAATAACATGGAAAATAGAAAATATATTTAATAAATTGTTGTCTCTAAAAAGATGTCAAAACAGTCATTTCTCTCTCATGTGCTCCTCTCCAATTTAACTTTACCACTTTTCTATCAAGATGCAGATTTTATTTTTCAACCATTTTGAAACTAAACAGGCTGTGAACATGCAGTAGTTCTGGAACTAGTGCCTGGTTTTCCCAATAACTTTAGCTTTCTACTTTTTGAAATCGTTGTTCTTGGAACCTTCCATTTCAGAACACAGATGCCATTGTTGGGTCCATGGTCAAAGGAGCGAGACTGATACACAGTGAAGTCAAGCAAAGCTTTATTTCGTGCCAAGCATCAAGAATCAAACTGACCGGCCAGGGACATCTCTTGCAAAGAGGAGATGACCCTCTGCCTCACAGACTAGCTTCTAAGGGCAAAGGCCATGTGGTTGGGCCTGGCCAAGCACAGGTGAAAAATGAGATTGTAACACAGAGAAAGCTGCACAGTCCTGCTAGGTCACACATAAGTGACCAATTGAATTACAATTTACCCTATAGTAGATATTTGAACTAGCCTATCACCTTGGTCAGAATGGGTGCCCAAAAGGCACCCAAAGGGCAGGACCCATACTCCTTGGTAGCTAGGAGACAGTATATGCCCCCACTGATGATGCCTCTACCTGGCCTGACCCACCCTTGTATTTGGGCTTTGTTACCTTGGACTGGTTTCCTGGACTTGTTTTTAAGTAAGATCCCTGAAAGGGGAGGGGCAGGGCCAGGATGGAGCTGCTCTGGCTAAATAGGTCCCTACACCATGTAAAGAGCCCCACCACATGGAGATGTCATGTCATGAGTTCCATTAAACTGTCCCATCCAGTGGTGAATATCAGTTACCAACTTCTCCACCAAACCATTTGGCTTGTACAGACCAGTCAAGCATTTAAGGGACTCCAGCCCCAGATACATGTTTTTGTAAAACCATGAGAAATACAAGCAAGTACCACCAGCTGTGCCAAGTCAACCCTCCAGCATCTTTAGTAATAATAATAAATTGTCATTTAAGACATTAAATTTAATGTGTTTTTTTGGCAAAGAGTGGGTCGCCACTGTTGCCAAGGGCCCAGAGGATAGAGCATACAGCCACAGAAGATTATATTCCAGGGACCACTTGGTTTGGTTATGAACTTATTTTAGAGCAATGATTCATTTATTCCTTCTATTTTCTATTTCCAATTATTCCCATTTTTGAATGGGAATACCTATTCTGAGTATGTCTTACTATTATATTTTGAATGCTAGGAACTTGCTTTCTAGGTTTAAAACCCACATAGGGAGAGAAATTTTGCTTTAGGATGGATTACCCAGAGGCTCACTCATGTATGATTTAGATGATATCTGGAATACTTTCAGTTGATGATATTTAGATACAGTTTTGGATTTAAAGTTAATGCTGGAGTGGGTTAAGACTTTGAGACACGTTGAGATAAAGTGAATTTATTTTGCATGTGAGTTGGATGTGAATTCCAGGGGATCAGAAGGCAGACTATAGTAGGTTCAATAGTGTTCTCTAAAAATTCATATCTACTTGTGAGCTCAGATTTAATCTTATTTGGAAATAGTGTATTTTCAGATTTCATTAGTTAAGATGATTTCATACTGGATTAGGGTCCTTAAATCCTATAACTGGTGTCCTTATAACAAGAGGAGAGAATGAAGTAAATATAAAAGCATAGCTTGGAAGGCAGTCACAAGCTAAAGAATGCCAAGGATTTCTGGGAGTCACCAGAAGCTAGGGAGAGGAACAGAATGATTCTTCCCTAGAACCTTCAGAGAGCTCATTTTTTCTGTCAACACCTTGATTTCAGACCTCTAGCATCCAAAATTGTGCAAAAATAAATGTCTGTTGTTTTAAGTCATCTAGTTTGTGGTTAGTATGTTATTAGCAGCCCTAAGGGAGTATATAGAACCTTATAAGATTTGAGAAAAAATTATTTACCATGCTATTTCCACTAATTTCAGAGTAAGGAAATAAGAGTGATATAAAAAGTAATGAAAGTGGGGCACCTGGGTGGCTCAGTTAGTTAAGCATCCGCCTTTGACTCAGGTCATGATCCTAGGGTCCTCGGATCTAGCCCCATGTCTGGCTCCCTGATCAGCAGGAAGTCTGCTTCTTCCTTTCCCTGCCCCCCTGCTCATGTTCTCTCTCAAATAAATAAATAATATCTTTTAAAAATGTAATGAAAGAATAGATTCTTGCCTTCCAGGCAAAGGGTGCCTGCTGAATGTTGAGAAATGTGATAGTTACATGTTCCCAGATTCCAGAAGTTATATTGTTTCTTGTACAGGAAGAACATGTACCACAAAGGCTTTGACATCAGTTGCATGCATGCTCTGTTTCACATTGTCCTGGAAAAGTGGCTGTTCAGTTCTTTATACTTATGGAATCCACTGGTAGTAGTCCTGAATGTGAATTTGGGAAATGACTCAGTAAGTAAACCATCAATTTTTAAATAATACATAGCTAAAAGCAAGCTCACTCTTAAAATTTTGAATGGGATTTTTGTGTGTACATTCAAATTGACATAATCAAATTCTATCAAATATATATTTAAGCCATACATTTTTTCAGCTAATTTGAGAAATGTTTTCTACACCAAAAAACAAAAACAAAAAACAAACCCTCCTTATGAAGTAGCTGTGTTAGTTAACTTCTCTTATGATATTGCTTATTAACAAACTGTTGAAAATTCCCTGATGGTCAATAATAAGCCCTTATCCTCTTTTATCCTCTTTTCTATAGCTTTCTAAGTCCTTTAGTGGGGTTCTTCTTCAAGTAATATATCTACAGGTTAGCTGAAATTTTTATGAACTCAGCTGGCTTCCACAGGACTCACCTGGCCTCGGCTCCAGGCTTCAGGGATTGGATAGTGGCTGTCTAGGGTATTTCTTTCATATTTCAGTAGCAGCACAGAAGTACTAAATCCAAACATCCACACTTATTTTATGCTGATGCTTTCATTTCATTGGCTAAAGCAAGTTCCATGACCTAGCTGAAATTACAGTTTTGGAGTGTAGAGGTATCCTCCCCTCACAATGAAACTGCAAATGTGTGGCTTATTAAAAGGAAATTAATTAGGAATAAAACCACAGGATTATTTCTCAGTGAGGACCAGGCCACCAAGAGGTCTTATTTTGAGACCCTTAGTTATGAATCTAAATACCACACATTTTTCAGATTCTATCAACACAATATCATCAGGATGGTAGATAATTAGCACATTTTGCAAAATTGTGCAGATTCAGAGTTGACAATGGAAAAAAGCTATAGCTCTTCCAGACAAGTGACAATATATTGTGTATGGCTTTGTGGTAGCTTTGTGCTTTGTCAACTTAGCTAATTTGGAGCTGTATTTTCTAGAATTCATTTCCCTCAATACTTCTGAAATATTGTTTACAATATGGAAAAAAAATGAGCTATATTTGGAGGAAGAAGTGAAACAGCAGCTATTTTTAATGCTGAGGGTCAGGGCAAGGTATTCACCTTTTCTCAGGTCACATTTTTTTACTGGCTTATTTCCTTGACAGTGGCATCACCCAAGTTGTAACTCTAGCTCCCATGGATTTTCTCTTTTAGCTTTTCTGATTTCTGGGCTAGGCAGTTGTGCTGCTCTTTGGTGCAGAGTGCAATATGGGTTATATCATTATTGACATCGGAGGTGGTCAGAGATAAATGGAATGTTGTACTGGTAAATACTTTGAAGTTTGTTTTCCAGAAAACAAAATCACTACTTGGAAGAATTTGCTGATTTTCATGGTGAAAACTTTCTCCTCATGGCCTATTTCAGCCTATCAGTTTGATATTAACTGTGTCAACGAATTCTTAAAATTTAACATTTGCCTCTCATGAAGTACTATGAGCCAATTCCATAATTACACCAGACATAGATGAGTTCCAGTTTTTCGTTTGACATCCTGTTTTGTCTTTGAAGTTTCCATATTGTTCAGGTTCCCATTTTTCTTTGTGGATTCCAGTTTTCCAGGTTCCCTGTCTTTCACATCAAGAATACCAACCTGGCTTAACTATAGTGACTTAAACTCCAATTTGGTATGCAGAGGCAACAGTCTTCTAGAGACTTCTCCACTGGCTCCTAGAAGTGCATAAGGTTTAATATCTATAATAAATCCTTTCTTTCTGTATAACTGGCTCAGCTTATCTGATCATTCCTTACTAATATAGTGAATATGTTTCTCCCATGCAGATAAAAGTATCTGCCAAACTAATAACCATATAACAGGAGATAGAGGCTGTACTAATTTATAAGAAGTCCATATCAGAAACAGCAGCTATAGTTGGAGTCACTCACTTACTCAGTTTTAAAACTCCATGTTCTGAATGTTTCAAGTAGCTATGGAGGGATATACATGGTAGAGAGTAAGAGAACCAAAGTCTTCTATTTAACCCCCACAACCAATACATTAATTTAAAGCTAGAATTATTCTAAGGGCTGAATATATCTTTTTCTAATATGTACCCAAGAATGGAGGAAATAACAATGTATAGATGAAGGATTTCATTGTGATATCAAGCTATCAAGCTATGTCTGTCATCTGACTCTTATAATATATCATTCTTCTTTAAGGATAACAGTGGCATCCATATTTCTTAAAGAGTCAAGTAAGGTCAGAAGTAATATCCAATATTCCTTATAAAGATTTAGGTATTTTGCTCTGCTCAAAATTTCAGTTACTTAACACAAAAGACCTCAGGATCACCAAAACAATTTTGAGAAAGAACAAAGCTGGAGGAATCACAATTCCAGTTTTCAAAACGAACTACAAAACCATAATAATTAAAACAGTATTCTACTTGCATAAAAGGAAACACATAGGTCAATTGAACAGAATGGAAAGCCCAGAAATAAATCCGTGTTTATATGGTCAATTAATCAAAGGAGACAAGAATGAATATACAGTGGGAAAAACATTGTCTTTAACAAAAGGTATTTGGAAAACTGAAGAGCTACATCCAGAGAATAACTTTAGACCATTTTTCTACATTGTAAACAAATAAACTCAAAATGAAATAAAGACCTAAATGTAGACCATAGGCTAGAAGAAACATAGGCAGTAAGTTCTTGGACAGCAGCCATGGAAACTGTATCCTTAGATTTATCTCCTCAGGCAGGAAACTAAAGCAAAGTTAAACTGTAAAGACTAAATCTTTACAATGGAGTATTATGCCTCCGTCAGAAAGGATGAATACCCAACTTTTGTATCAGCATGGATGGGACTGGAAGAGATTATGCTGAGTAAAATAAGTCAAGCAGAGAGCATCATGGTTTGTCATATGGTTTCACTTCCTTGTGGAATAACACAGGACATTGGAATAACACAGAGGACATTGGGAGATGGTGAGGAGAAGTGAGCTGGGGGAAATCAGAGGGCGAGACAAACCATGAGAGTCTGTGGACTCAGAAACAATCTGAGGGTTTTGGAGGGGAGAAGGGTAAGGGGTTGGATGAGTCTGGTGGTGGGTATTATGGAGGGCACATATTGCATGGAGCACTGGATGTGTATACACACACACACACAGACATACGTGTGCGCACACACACACACACACACACATACATACATACAATGGAATATTACTCAGCCATTACAACAGATCTTGCCATTTACAACATGAATGGACCTAGAGGGTATATGCTAAATGAAATAAGTCATAGAAAGACTGATATCATGTAATTTCACTCATGTGGAATTTAAGAATCAAAACAAACAAGAGGGGAAAAAGAGACAGACAAAAGACTTAAATACACTTAAATACAAAAATTGGTGGTTGCCATAGGGGGTGTGGGGGGATGGGTAAGATAAAGAGGAATATAAGTACAATTATTTTGATGAACACTGAGTAATGTATAGACTTTTTGAATCATTATATTCATTATCTTGTATGCCTGAAACTAATGTAAAAAAAAAAAGCACAGCTACCTGGGTTAATGACCAGAGGACACTCTTGAAAAATTTAAGAAAATATTTCAAAATACACACTTGCGATTTTATAGAAAGGACCTTTGTCATAGGTGCTTATTGGTCTATGAAGTAAGTCTGAAAATTATAATTGTAATGATCTCATACAAGTCTCAAATCAGAGCTATGTTCACAAAATTGTTTTCCTTTTGACTTTCAATGGGGATCGAGGATTTACACAAATTATTTATACATATCTGGAGATGTCTGCTCTTTGGACCATTTTTGTAGCTATGATTACCATGTAGTTCTAGCTGCTTATTAAAATTTCTGTTTTCTTTTGGTGATTACATAATTCTATCTCATCACTATGCTACACACATACTGAGATCAGGAGCATGTGGTAATTGCATAGTAATAAGCAGGGTTGGACCCTAAATGTCCTTCTGAGTTTTATCTAGAAAGGAAGGAACAGGTTTATGGACTGTGTAGTATATATAGAAGGAAGTGGGAATTCAGAAGTCTCCAAAATACCCTTATTCCAGTTGCATTTTGTACATTCTTTTTTTAAAATTTTTTATTATTTTTTTATTTTTATTTATTTATATTTTTTTCCAAGCTCTCTTATTTTTTTTATTTTTTTATTTTTATTTTATAAACATATATTTTTATCCCCAGGGGTACAGGTCTGTGAATCACCAGGTTTACACACTTCACAGCACTCACCAAAGCACATACCCTCCCCTTGTACATTCTTAAGCACATTCTAGAACATGAACTGGAATCACTTTCCACATTGCTAAATCATTTACATATCCCTGACCATCTGTTCTTAGCATCCATTCTCTGGTAACAATTTCTATATGATTAGAATTGATTGCAAATAACAATTATGCTTCCTACTTTAAGCCAAAAGGAATTTTTTTTAAATTATTGTGAATTATGTCACAGAATTTAAAGGAAAAGAATAGCCATTTTAAAATAGGAAATGAATTAGGTAGCAGAATTTAATGCATAGTCTCTTTAAGATACCATTGTAGAAATGGATTCCTTTTTTATTTTTCCAGGCCTGTATACCTTAATACTGATTAAATGTGAAGGATAGAGCATCTAGTTAGCTTGGTTTTGTGAGGTGTACATAATTTGGTAGAGAGGAGAGTCTTTTGGCAGCTTGATTAAAAATGGTTCAACAAGGAATATATACAACGAGAATATGGATATTCTTAAACCAACGCAGGGATAGGAGCAGAAAATAGATGCTGAATGGATAAAAACAAAGGCTGTTTACTATATAGTCTATAGATGGATCATAAAGGGACCAGAATATTAGGAATAAGGGAACAAAGTTGTTATACATTGTTCTAATTACTAGATATGTGGTATCAAGACACTTCTCTGAGCCTTGTTTTTTATTTTTATTTTTTAAAGTGAGATAGTTAGAATAGTTGATCTTTAAAGATAATTTTGGTTCTAAATTTCAATGCTTCTTTTCATTTTTAATAAAATAAAAACTAAATAAATTTTTAATAAATCAACTGATGATAATATGGTAATATGACTCAATCATTATTAATTATTTCTCAACCTCAGTAAATATATCTGGCCACGATTCTCCAGATATGTACACATTCTTGTTATAATGTGAATGTGTTTACTTTCTTTCATGGTTGATTCACTGAGAAAAGAGTGAAGGTCAGTCCTAGGAAAATATTTAAGTAGTTGAAAGTGTTTTTAGTAACACTTATAAATCTACTTTTGGTCCTCTTCACATTCTCAGGCTCTTCCTCTCCAGATACTGGCCAATATGCCCTGCTAGAAAAAGAGAAGTTCTGGATCTTTCTCTGTTCCTCACATCCAGTATCTACATTTTGTCATAATTTTTTAACCTATATTTTTTCTGATCGCTAATGACCAAATAATTCTATAAACTGTATTTTGATTCAGTGATCATCTGTCTTTTTTATTTTTTTTTTCCTGTTATACACACTGGCAAACTACAGTCATGTTTCCAGATAGTGTTGTCAGCAAAATTGTAGTTTGGATTTTGTTAAAACAATGTACTTACATGATATTTGGAGGATGAAAAAGAAAAAATAAAGCATTATTTTTCTCTGGAATAAAGGGTAGGCATGTGGACTCATGACAGCCCTGAAGTTTGTGGTAGTTCCCAGTAAAGCTCCTACAAATGGACAGTTCTGCTACATAGCTGCTAAAGGCAGTTAGTAAATCAGTGATGACAGTTTATTGTGCTGTTACGTTTTAATGTTTCAAACATAAGCTACCCTAAACTAGAAGATTGCACTCTTTTAAAATATTTTTTTTTTATAAGAGATCTAAAGGTCTTTATCTAGGTTCAAAAATTAATGACAAAAGCTAGAGGAGAGGACCCTGGTATGTCTGTATCAGAGACTGTCTCTAGGGTCAGAAAATCTTCCTTTTTTTGATAATATGAATAGATAAGACAAGATTCTCTCCTTTTCCAACACTAAATATTTGCCAAAAGGTTTTTGGTTGTTTTTTGACAATCTCCTAGTCTTGCTTTCAAAATATAATTCACCTACACCTTTTAGGCTTTGAACTCAGGTTTAGATGAAAGACTCGCTTTTTCCTCTAGAAACAATTTATTTTAATGACTTTATTACAACAATCCAGGAGGGAACACTTTAACCACTTTACTCTAAACTTCTCTTCAGTTCTAGGCTGCCTGGGTGACTCAGTAGTAGCATCTGCCCTTGGCTCAGGTCATCCCAGGGTCCTGGGATTGTCCATTGAACTGAATCCATGTCAGTGGGAAGTCTGCTTCTCCTTCTCCCAACCCCACTGCTTGTGTTCCCCCTCTCACTGCGTCTCTCTCTGTCAAATAAAATAAGTAAAATCATCAAAAAAACAAAAAACAAAACGCCTTCTCTTTGGTTCTTCCTGAGTTTATGTGCCTGAATTTGGCTGGTCTTTGGCTTCTCTTCATCGTCCTCTGCCTCCACTTTCTGTAGAAATAGCTATTTTTACATTCAGTTTTTCTTTGTATTTTAGTGCTAACTCTATATAGCCTTATATAGAATTATGTATAATAGCCTTATATATAATAGCCTTAATAATAATCCCTATTTTGGTCCTCAGTTTCTCTCATATAAAATTCAAAAGGAAGTTTGAAATGATTCCTTTGTGGATCACTAAAATGACTCTGATGCATTTACTAAATAGAGGAGTCAAGTGTCTATTAAGATTTTGATCTGTTTTCACAATCTCATAATCCCTGTTTATAAATTGTTTGTTTCATGAATAGAAATTTTTATTAGTCATAGTTGAATAGAATAGGCCAAAATTTTTTTCTTAAAGAAAGAATAGGTGAATATATACATTTTTTAATCTAGTCATGTAAATATTTGGATATTTTATACCATCATATATTATGGGTATTTTAGCGAATTTTATGAAAAATTCATTTCTCAGTTTTCTAAAACTATAATTCATGATTTGACTGCTTAATCTCAAGGAGAGAGCAAATTTCCTAAGTTTATCAAACAGCTATTTATTAATACTTCATTTAGGACTCTGTGGAATATCAATCAATGTGTATTATCAGGATTCATTAAAGTTCTGGACATAAACATTTCCATTCCTTTAGTGTGGCCCCAGTTTGGCATATCAGCCTACAGACTAACATAAGTTTTAGAATGCTAGCCACTCATTGAAAGATCTATCAGCTCAATCTTATTTAGTGTGAACTCATGGAACTATAGATAAACTTAACATGTTAAATATCAACATTAATAGTTTTCAGTTTTGATAAACTGATTATATAATTATATATCCTGTGTGTGTCTGTGTCTGGAGAGTGATAGGGAGATCTAATAACCTGGTTTGAATGAACTAAGTGAAAATAACTTAAAGCCTCAACTGGACAGAATTCAAGGTTTAAAAATGTTGTGAATATAAAAATCCCGTTTAAGTACCAACATGGCTAACAACACAAAACAACTATTTTGAGGTTGACTTTTATTTTCTTTGAGTTTAGCTTGACTTTTGCTGATGGTCATAGTATAACATTTATAACCCCTAATTAATCATTCATATCATTTGTTCATGTATCATTTATACATATATGCAGTCATTGTCTTTCTCTTCCTATTGGCAATATGGGTCTTTTATTCTCTTCTTTATTCAATCTGAGATTGGCTTTTTAAAATATGATTTTTTCATTTTACTATGTGTATTATTTTATTGTTAACTATCAATAACTTTAATATATTTCTTATTTTATACATTTTTAAGTATTTCTAGTAGAGATAGATTCCAATCAGATAGTAAGAACAATGGTCATGGGGAGCCTAGGTGGCTCAGTTGACTAAGCGACTGCCTCCCAAGTTCCTGGGATGGAGCCCAACATCGGATTCCCTGCTCAGAGGAAGTCCGCTTCTCCCTCTTCCTCTGCTCTTCTCTGCTTGTGCTCCCTCTCATTCTCCCACTCTCTCAAATAAATAAATAAAAATCTTTAAAAAAATAAACAAATAAAATAAAAATTATGGTCGGTAGTAGTTTATATTTGCCTAATTCCCATAATTTAGCCAGCCAGGTTACCTACAATATATTACATATATTTACTATGGACTGTGGAAGAATATTTACAGAAATAATTGAAACTGCAAATTGCTCCTTTTTTGTCTTAATATGTTTTATAACATTTGTATTTTTAATAGATTTTGTTTTTCTTTAAAGATTTTATTTATTTATTTGACAGACAGAGATCACAAGCAGGCAGAGAGTCAGGCAGAGAGAAGAGAAAGCAGGCTCCCCGTAGAGCAGAGAGCCCAATGTGGGGCTCGATTCCAGGATCCTGGGATCATGACCTGAGTTGAAGGCAGAGGTTTTAACCCACTGAGCCACCCAGGTGCCCCTATAATATTTATTTTTTAAGTTTTTCTTTTATTGAGCAAAATGCTTCAATTACTGATAAAAATGAATAATTTTGAAATATTATTATTGCTTCCTCTATTTCCTGGATTTATCTTGTTTTAAACTATTTAGTTTTCTAATGAAGGTACTCTATCTTTCTTTCACACAAAGGAGCCCCTATTAGGTTGGTAATCATGTTTATTTGAATTAGACCTTGAAATGGTCATCCAGGATTTTGTTATTTCAGGATTAGATTGTTGCTATCCTCTACTGGCTTCTGGCTCAGGAGGAACCTGCATAAACTCCACCTGGTACAGGATGTGGCTGCCAGATTCTTTTTGCGAAAAGCATCAGTCTGAATATATTTTCATGTTCCTTTCTGATTTTATCTAAATTATAGGTTAGACAATATATTAATTTTAAAATAATTCCTTTTCCTTGAAACTTTTTAGTGACATTGGCTGTGTATTTAGTAAGTTTTTGGTTTCTTTTTAAGTACTCTTAAGCAAACATTTTTTAACCTCAAAGTTAGTTTATAATCATTCAATAATAAAGCCTTGTAAAGGTGTTCTGTACCTTCATTTATAGAATACCTTCAATAAATGTGTGTTTCAATATTCCAGCTATATATAAAGTTATATATCAATAAATAAGTCATATCTCAACAGTTATATCTTAACCTTTTTTAAATATGAAAAAAATGATTTAAAAATCCTGTTTTGAGATTATTGCTGTTGCATTTACAAATTGCTTTCTAAATTGTCAGAAGCCATCTTACAGAAAACTTTGGCTATGATATTATTACACATTGCAATATATATACTATACTTAAGTATTACATTTAATGTGGGGAAAAGCAGATCAAATTATCTGATTTTCATTTGAGAACTGATTCATTTCTGTTAGCAAAACATACTTCACGTAAGTTCAATACTCTTCAGAAAAAGCACACACACACACTGTACACACACTGTACACACACTAGAGGTTAGGGTTTCGAGACTATATACTGTGGTTTGGGGGCCATAATATCATTTATAATTTATAAAGTATGTATGAAGTTTACACAATTACAACATAAACCAATTTGTTATGTAAACTATGTAAATACTATACACAAAATACAACATAAGGAAAGGAAAAGATGAGGGTCAGTAAAAATTATATGCAGGATTTGACTGATTCTTAGACGGTGAGAAATTTTTATAGGCTAGAACAGCAGTGAATGAAAGATAATTCAGAATGAAGAAATAATGATATGCATAAAGGCACAGAGGAAGAAATATGTAAGAAATATGAAGTCACATAGTTTGACAGGAATGTATGTTTGGGGGAAGGGAAGTACTAAAGGGAGAGCAAAATAGATTTTATTTTAAAAATAAAAAAGAAGTAAAAACCCTCAAATACTTGATCAAAGAAATTAAGAGAAAGTTTGTGACTAGGGTGGTGGTATGATTGATATAAAGCTGTAACGATTCAATTAATGATGCCATTATTACATCATTACAAATAAGTAATGGTTAAGGCATGTGTGAAGACCAAGAATAAAATCAAACATCAATAGCCTAGACATTTAGGGGTGCATATTCTTTGAGGGACCCTAGTGCACTTATGTTACATTTTTCACAAATTTATGGTAAATAAAAATTACTGTTACCCCATTTTTCTTTAGATGAGTGAACTGAGCAGCTGAATGCTTAAGTAATGTGCCCAACTTCATATCCCTTGATAGATATCAGTAGCAGCAGTCAAATTCAGGTCCCGCTAAATTTTTAGTTCAAATGATGTCTATGAAATCATTCCTATCTAGACTATAAAAGATATGTAATAAATTCTTGTACTTTTCTAGGAAAATATTATTTTGCCTATTTTTGTTTTTTCAATAAAATGGGCTTAATGCCATATTACTCTTTTTAAGTCCTCTGGTGGAGGGCGGGTGGGAAATAAGGCTAACTGAAGAACATACAAACACCTAAAGTCTGTGTACAATCTGAGGTCTTCAAAAATATTTACCAATTATTTTTTTCTTCTAAATAAAATAAATGCTAATCTAATTATTCTCACTCTTTATTATGTGTTTTAAAAAGACTTACAAATGTGTTATATATCCTCCATCATAGAATATGATTTTATAAAAATTACCTTCATATACCTGTAAAATGTTCCTGTTAAAATTTGCTTTTTTAGAACCCAGAGCTCTACTTAAATTCTGTGCATAATAGGATTGTTCTGCCTACCTTTTAAATAGCAGCCACAAATATGTCACCGAACTGGGGGTAAACAGTTGTACATAATTTATAGACTGAAGCTTGAGGATATGTTGCAGTGGAAATCTTGTTCAGTAGGATTAATGAGATATTGACTGCTTCCTCCTTGCTACACAGTGTCTTTATTTTGTACCCTACACTGATGGTAATGCACAATTGGGGATTTTTATCCTTGACAAGGTAGAAATAAGCAAATCCATCCAGAAAGAAATCTGTGCTTGGTGGCCATAGTGACCCAATATTTACATAACAAAGAATACTGTTTTATCTTGATGAAGTCCCAAAAGTTCATTTTCACTTTTGTTTCCTTTGCGTTTGGAGACATCTCTCTCTCTCTCTCTTTTTTTTCTTCTTTTAAAAAAATTTTTAGTTTAATTTCTTTTCAGTGTAACAGAATTCATTGTTTATGCACAACACCCAGTGCTCCATGCAATACATGTCCGCCATAATACCCACCACCAGGCTCCCCCAACCTCCCACTTCCCCCCACTTCAAAACCCTCAGATTGTTTTTCAGAGTCCATAGTCTCTCATGGTTCATCTCCCCCTCCAATTTCCCTCAACTCCCTTCTCCTCTTCATCTCCCCATGTCCTCCATGTTATTTGTTATGCTCCACAAATAAGTGAAACCATATGATAATTGACTCTCTCTGCTTGACTTATTTCACTCAGCATAATCTCTTCCAGTCCCGTCCATGTTGCTACAAAAGTTGGGTATTCATCCTTTCTGATGGAGGCATAATACTCCACAGTGTATGACCACATCTTCCCTATCCATTCATCCATTCAAGGGCATCTTGGTTCTTTGCACAGTTTGGCAACCGTGGCCGATGCTGCTATGAACACCAGGGTACAGATGATCCTTCTTTTCACTACATCTGTATCTTTGGGGTAAATACCCAGTAGTGCAATTGCAGGGTCATAAGGAAGCTCTATTTTTAATTTCTTAAGGAATCGCCACACTGTTCTCCATATTGGCTTCACCAATTTGCATTCCCACCAACAGTCTAAAAGGTTCCCCTTTCTTCACATCCTCTCTAATACACGTTGTTTCCTGTTTTGCTAATTTTGGCCATTCTAACTGGTATAAGGTGATATCTCATTGTGGTTTTAATTTGAATCTCCCTGATGGCTAGTGATGATGAACATTTTTTCATGTGTCTGATAGTCATTTGCATGTCTTCATTGGAGAAGTGTCTGTTCATGTCTTCTGCCCATTTTTTGACATGATTATCTGTTTTGTGTGTGTTGAGTTTGAGAAGTTCTTTGTAGATCCTGGATATCAGCCTTTTGTCTGAACTGTCATTTGCAAATATATTCTCCCGTTACATGGATTGCCTCTTTGTTTTGTTGATTATTTCCTTTGTTGTGCAGAAGCTTTTGATCTTGATGAAGTCCCAAAAGTTCATTTTCACTTTTGTTTCTTTTGCCTTTGGAGACTTATCTTGAAAGAAGTTGCTGTGGCTGATATCGAAGAAATTACTGCCTATGTTCTCCTCTATGATTCTGATGGATTCCTGTCTCACATTGAGGTCTTTTATCCATTTTGAGTTTATCTTTGTGTAGGGATAGAGGGAACATTCCTGAACTTCATAAAATCTATCTATGAAAAACCCACAGCAAATATCCTCAGTGGGAAAAAGTTCGCAGACTTCCCTTTGAGATCAGGAACACGACAAGGATGCCCACTCTCACCACTCTTGTTCAACATAGTAGTAGAAGTCCTACCAACAGCAATCAGAAAACAAAGAGAAAAAATGTATCCACATTGGCAGTGCAGAAATCAAACTCTCTCTCTTCACAGATGACATGATACTTTATATGGAAAACCCAAAAGACTCCACCCCCAAACTACTAGAACTCATACAGCAATTCAGTAATGGGGCAGGATACACAGTCAGTGTAGAGAAATAAGTTGCTTTCTTATACTGTAACAATGAAAACACAGAAAGGGAAATGAGAGAATCAATTCCATTTACTATAGCACCAAAAACCTTAAGATACTTGGGAATAAACCTAACAAAAGAGGTAAAGGATCTGTACTAGAGAAACTACAGAACATTCATGAAAGAAATTGAAGAAGACACAAAAAGACAGAAGACCATTCCATGCTCTTGGATCAGAAGAATAAACATTGTTAAAATGTCTGTACTGACTAGAGCAATCTAATCTTTTAATTAAATTCCGATCAAAATCCCACTGGCATTTTTCAAAGAGCTGGAGCAAATAATCCTAAAATTTGTATAGAATCAGAAGAGACCCCAAATTGCTAAGGAAATGTTGAAAAAGAAAAACAAAACCGGAGGCATCATGTTACCTGATTTCAAGTTTTACTACAAAGCTGTGATCACCAAGACAGCATGGTGCTGGCATAAAAAGAGACTCATAGACCAGTGGAACAGAGTAGAGATCCCAGATACGAACCCTCAACTCTATGGTCAAATAATCTTTGACAAAGCAGGAAAAAATATACAGTGGAAAAAAGACAGTCTCTTCAATAAATGGTGCTGGGAAAATTGGACAGTTATATATAGAAGAATGGAGGCATCTCTTAAAAGAAGTTACTATGGCCAACGTCAAAGAGGTTACTGCCTATGTTCTCCTTTAGGACTTTGAGACCATAGACAACAAAGGAAATAGTCAACAAAACAAAGAGGCAGTCTATGGAATGGGAGAAGATATTCGTAAATGACACTACAAAGGGCTGATATCCAATATCTATAAAGAACTCCTCAAATTCAACACTCAAAAACCAGGTAATTGTGTCAACAAACGGGCAGAGGACATGAACAGATACCCCTCCAAGGAAGACATACAAATGGCTAACAGATACATGAAAAAATGTTCATCATTCCTAACCATCAGGGAGTTTCAAATCTAAACCACATTGAGATACCACTTTAGACCAGTTAGAATGGCCAAAATTAACAAGACAGTAAACAACATGTGCTGGAGAGGATGTAGAGAAAGAGGAACCCTCTTATACTATTGGTGGGAGTGCAAGTTGGTGCAGCCAATTTAGAAAACAGTGTGGAGATTCCTTAAGAAATTAGAAATAGAGCTACACTATGACCCTGCAATTGCACTACTGGGTATTTACCCCAAAGATACAAATGTAGTGAAAAGAAGGGTCATCTATACCCCAAGGTTCATATCAGCAATGGCCATGGTCACAAAACTATGGAAATAACCAAGATGTACTTCAACAGATGAATGGATAAAGAAGATATGGTCCGTATATACTATGGAGTATTATGCCTCCATCAGAAAGGATGAATACCCAACTTTTGTTATCAACATGGACGGGACTGGAGGAGATTATGCTGACTGAAATAAGTCAAGCAGAGAGTCAACTATCATAAGGTTTCACTTACTTGTGGAGCATAATGAATAACACATAGGACATTAGGAGAAGGAAAGGAAAAGTGAATTGGAGGAAATCGGAGGGAGAGATGAAGCATGGGAGACTGGAATCTGAGAAACAAACTGAGGATTTTGGAGGGGAGGAAGGTGGTGGGTATTAAGGAGGGCATGTATTGCATGGAACACTGGGTGTGGTGCTTAAACAGTGAAATCTTGGAACACTGAAAAAATAAAATTAAAGAACAAAAAGAATACCATTGCCTAATAATTTAAGAACACAGGGCACCTGGGTGATTCAGTCATTAAACATCTGCCTTCAGCTCAGGTCAGGATCCCAGGGTCCTGGGATTAAGCCCCACATCGGGCTCCCTGCACAGCAGGGAGTCTGTTTTTCTCCCTCTCCCTCTGCCTGCTGCTCTGCCTACTTGTATTCTCTCTTTTGCTATCAAATAAATAATTGTATTCTCTCTCTTGCTATCAAATAAATAATTAAAATCTTTAAAAATAATAATAATGGAGAAGACATTACATATAAACAAACATTTTTTCTGATAAATTATGAATGCATTTACTTATTTAAAATGTCAACTAAAATGAATAAATTACTAAAATGTAAAAATAATTCTCAGTATTTTCATAATCTTGGCTAATGTTAATTTTATAGCTCTTCATTTTTTAGTGAATAACAACTTCCACTTCATAGGAAATTATTTGTATGTGTTTAAATTATAGTATAATTAAAAATATTTTAAACAAGGAATTTTGTAATATAAGATTTTTTTTTCTGTTCACATACTAGTAGCAATATTTTAAAGAGAACAGTTAACTCACATCTGAATAAGGCTTCATTAATTTATGTTCTACCATAACATTTTCATTAATCTAGTTTCTTAAAAGGAAAAAATAGGGGCGCCTGGGTGCTCAGTGGGTTAAGCCTCTGCCTTCGGCTCAGGTCATGATCCCATGGTTCTAGGATGGAGCCCCACATCAGGCTTTCTGCTCAGCAGAGAGCCTGATTCCCTTCCTCCTCTCTCTCTGCCTGCCTCTCTCCCTACATGAAGAGATACCCCTCCAAAGAAGACATACATCTGTCTGTCAAATAAATAAATAAAATCTTAAAAAAAAAATACTTTTAAAACAACTAAGGACTTCTCAGTCAGTTGTTGTTCATACTACCCACTTTCACCCTAATCAGGATTTTGCTTAAATTTAAAATTTTTACTTTATTGAAAGATAAAAGTGTTTATTTGTTGTAGTAAAAAATATGACTAAAAGAAGCAGATATAACTTATTTCCTAAAATTACTACTTTTCAAATTGAGCAATAACTTTAGACTATTATCATATAAACTAATTAGTATGGTTACTCCTTATGAAATTTTTCCAGTCTTTATGCAGGTTATTTATACGGCATTCAACTTTATAAATCCAGCTAGTCCAGAAACCATGTTTTGAAAATTTACTGTGTGGTGTTCATGAGGGAGAGGGAATAACAATACAACTCACTGTTTTGGAATTTTGTGATTAGAGTCTACATTTCCCCCTGCTAGTTTTGTATTAGAACAGAAACCATTTTAATAATAAGGAAATAAAATTGCATAAGAAATATGTAACATATCTGAGAGAATATTCAAATATCTCATTCTTATTTATGTACAAATTAACTGTTAATGATGTTTAGTTTTTAAAAAAGGCTCTAGTGGACCTCCACTTGGTAGCACTTTGTTAGCAGTTGTTTGGAATAGATCCTATAACAATGATGATACTCTATTGTTTAAAAAAGTCTAAAACTCAGTTTACATTTTCAATCAGGGTGACCCATGTTCTGATTTGGAGTTTTTAGCCCACTGTAAGGAGATGGCTAAAGAGGCAAGTTTTTGTTATGAATATAATTGTCAAACACTGGAAGTGTATAAAAGCAAAAAAAATGGCAATATAGAATTGCATTCTAAAATTTTTGCAGAAATAACTGCACTGAATTTAAGTTAAAGACACTGTAGATTAAACAGTTATTAAACAGTAACAATGGTTAAAGACATAATAACAGTTAACACTGTGTCCTTTGTAAGGCAACACACAAGGGAAATTTCTTTCCTTTGAGAAATGTTTTTAGCGATGCCTGGGTGGCTCAGTTGGTTAGGCAGCTGCCTTCGGCTCAGGTTGTGGTCCCAGCGTCCTGGGATCGAGTCCCACATCGGGCTCCTTGCTCCGCAGGGAGCCTGCTTCTTCCTCTGACTCTGCCTTCCACTCTGTCTGCCTGTGCTCACTCTCGCTCGCTCTCTCTCTGACAAATAAATAAATAAAATCTTTAAAAAAAAAAAAAAAGAAATGTTTTTAGTCCTTTCCCTTTTCTCTCCAATAGCCTCATAGTTTTGTTTGGTTGGTTGGTTGGTTTAGGTTGGATTGGATTGGGGTGGGTTTTTTTGTTAAGTTTTAATTTAAATTCCTGTTAGTTCATACAGTGTAATACTAGTTTCAGGTGTAGAGCTTTAGTGATTCAACACTTAGGTGCAACACCCAATGCTTATCACAGTACACTCCTTTATCCCCATCACTTATTTAACCCAACACCCCACCCACCTCCCCTCCAGTAGCCTTCAGTTTGTTCTCTGTAGTTAGGTCTGTTTCTTGGTTTTCCTCTCTCTCGCACCACCCTAACACCCATGTTTGATTGTTTTGTTACCTAAATCACACATATGAGTGAAATCATGTGGTATTTGTATTTCTCTGACTGACTTATTTAATTTAGCATTGATATTCTCTAGTTCCATCCATGTCCTCGCAAATGGCAAGATTTCTTTCTTTTCAATGGCTGAATAGTATTCCACCATATGTGTGTGTGTGTTTGTGTGTATATTATCACCTCTTTTTTATCCATTTATCAGTTGATGGACATTGGGGCTCCTTTCATAATTTGACTATTGTTTATAATGCTGTTGTAAACATTAGAGTGCATAAATCCCTTCAAATTAGTATTTTTATATCCTTTGGGTAAAGGCTTTGTAGTGCAATTGCTGGATCATAGGGTAGTTCTATTTTTAACTTTCGAGGACCCTCCATACTATTTTCTAGAGTGGCTGTGCCAGTTTGCATTCTCATCAACAATGCAACAGGGTTCCTCTTTCTCTACATCCTTGCCAACACCTGCTGTTTCTTGTGCTGTTAATTCTAGCCATTCTGATAGGTGTGAGGTAGCATCTTATCCTAGTTTTGATTTGTATTTCCCTAATGATGAATGATGTTGAGCATCTGTTCATGTGTCTGTTGGCCATGTGGATGTATTCTTTGGAAAATTGTCTATTTATCTTCTGCCTATTTTTTAACTAGAGTATTTGCTTTTTGGATATTGAGTTTGATAAGTTCTTTTTAGATTTTGGATACCTGCCCTTTATCATATATGTAATTTGCAAATACCTTTTCCCATTTTGTAGGTTGCTTTTATTTTTGTTGATTGTTTTCCTTGTGCAGAAGCTTTTTATTTTGTTGAGGTCCCAATAGCTTATTTTTGCTTTTGTTTCCCTTGCTTGAGGAGATGTATCTATTAAAAAATTGTTATAGCTGATGTCAGAGAGGTTACTGCCTATTTCTCCTCTAAGATGTTAATTATTTCCTGTCTCATATTTAGGTCTTTAATTCATTTTTAATTTTTTGGGGGGCATGGTGTAAGAAAGTGGTCCCGTTTCATTCTTTTTCATGTTGCTGTCTAGTTTTCCTACACCATTTGTTGAAAAGACTGTCTTTTTTCCATTGGATATTCTATCCTCTGTTGTCAGAGATTAGTTGACCCTATAGTTGTGGGTCCATTTCTGGGTTTTATATTCTGTTCTTTAGATCAATATGTATTTTTTTGTGCCAGTACAATACTGTCTTGATTACTATAGCTTTGTAAGGTAGCTTGAAGTCCAGAACTGTGAGGCCTCCAGCTTTGCTTTTCTTTTTAGGATTTCCTTGGCCATTTGGGGTATTTTGTGGTTCCATAAATTGTTAGGATTGTTTGTTCTAGTTCTGTGAAAAATTCTGATGGTGTTAAATGTATATATTGCTTTGGGTAATATAGGCATTTTAATAATATTTGTTCTTCCAATCCATAAGCATGGAATATTTTTCCTTTTTTTGTGTATGTCACCTTCAATTTCTTTCATCAGTGTTTTATAGCTTTTAAAGTAGAGATTTTTACCTCTTTGGTTAGGTTTATTCCTAAGAATCTTATTGTTTTTTTTTGCAATTGTTAATGGGATAAATTCCTTGATTTCACTTCCTGCTACTTCATTACTGTTATATAGTAATGCAACAGATTTCTATGCATTGATTTTGTATCCTGCAACTTTACTGAATTCCTATATCAGTTCTGACAATTTTTTGATGGAGTTTTTTGGTTTTCTATGTAGGGGATCATGTCATCTGCAAATACTGAAAGTTTGACTTCTTTGATGATTTAGACACCTTTTATTTTCATTGTTTTTGTCTGATTGCTATGGCTAAGACTTCCAGTACTACGTTAAGTAACTGTGGTAAGAGTTAGCCTCATGTTTTGATACGTTTCAATACGGAGGCATCTTACAAAGTTGAAGAGCTAGGGAGTAGAAACCAAGTACTTATGATCAGGGCAGTCCTCTAGCCCCAGGATATAAAGGAGAAAACTAGAGAAACTACTTAATTTTTCCAGCTGTTTTAGGACAATGTTGAGAATGGGAGTTAAAAGGGGAACATTAGGGAAATTTTTTTTTCTTTTTTCTTTTCTCCCTGACAAGAAACTTTGGCCCCTCTGTGGAATACTTTCAGAATATCCACCTCTTTGGCACTGCTCAATATCACCTCCTCAGCCATGTCTTTAAAATCCTTTCTTAAGGAGTTGTTCTCCATTGCACTTTCCTGCTTGCTTTCTCTAGACTAAGATGGCCTTCACATTAACCTCAGCTTGACTGTATGCTAGACAGGTTTCTTTCTCATTCTAGGCTTCAGACCTCTCTTTTCTTAATATATTTTATTTAGAAAACATGTAATTGTGAATTCTTTCTGGGCCCCTTTAAGATTCATGTTAGTCTTTTTGCAAAAGCCTCTTGCCAGTTTACAACCCAGAAATATCTTTCTCACAGACATAGGAGATATCCCTTTAACATTTAATCATCAAGAAAATAGTACTCCTCTTAGTCTCTGTGAAGTGGATGGGAGCCTAATTTCCATGGCAGCCAATTAGCAAACACAGATAGCCTCAGGCTCACAGAAAAAAATCTGCAAACTCAGGTAATAACTCAATGTATCCCACACATTCCTCTGCTCATCCTCCTTTTAAACATCCTCTGGTATTTTTTCACTAATTCATTTCAACCCTCGAAAATTCTCTCACTCTTTGTTTCAGTGAAACTGAGTTCAGATTAGTTTTGGCCTATGTCCTCTGTTGTGACACCCTCAAAAACAAAAATTTCTTTCCTTGTTTAACTTTGCCCAGTACAGTTTTTCCTTTGATAGTCCTAACAGGACATATCTTACATCATTTACTTGTTTGCCTTTTGCAACTTCCACTTGAATGTAAATATTTAGGTGAGACAAAATTGTACCTCAAAAACATCATAGATTTTCAGCTGGGGTTCTTTAATGAAAAGGTAGATTAACAAGAGAAAAACAAATAGTTTATTAACATGTATCATACACTTTGTGGGAGAAACCTCAGTGAAAATTAGCTCAAAGGGGTGGCATAGAACTCTTGCTTACATGGCATCTTTAACAAAGAAAAATAAATCGTAGAGAAAAGACAGAACAAAGGAAAGCAGTTTTAGGCTTCCAAGGGTGACAAACTGTTGTAAGGAAAATATATGAGAGGAAATTAGTAGAATAGGTTTCCTCAAGATTCCTCCGGTGTCATCTCTTGGTTGATAATAGTTTGTCTCTAGTAAAAGAATAATTTATTTCTGGGTTGAAGCAGAAAAGGACATGGATGGCAGAGAAAACTCTCTGAATCTGCTCCTTTTTAATTACCTTTAGCTCAAAATAATTTTTATGTCAAAGAGAACATACGTAGGGCTGGTATTCTGGTTTCCTTTAACACTATGATGGTGGTAATTTATGTTTAGCTCATCGTGTTATCTTTACTTCATAGCACAATGCCTAGCACAAAGTAGATATTCAAAATACATATTAAATGAATAAATCTTGTCATTCTTTATATTTTTAAAAAATTTTTTTAAAAGATTATTTATTGATTTATTTGACAGACAAAGGCCACAAGTAGGCAGAAAGGCAGACAGAGACAGAGAGAGAGGGAAGCAGGCTCCCTGCTGAGCAGAGAACCTGACTCGGGGCTCGATCCCAGGACCCTGGGATCATGATCTGAGCTGAAGGTAGAGGCTTTAACCCACTGAGCCACCCAGGTGCCCCAAATCTTGTCATTTTTTTTTAGTTCACCATTTTATATCCTATTTCCTAGTATATAATTAATGTATAATAAACACCTATTAAATACACATTGTTAATAGATATTTATTAATACTCATTGAAAGGCAAAGGAAACAGTATGTGTAAAGGCATTTTAGGTGTCTAAAGCATAGCAGGGATGGAGGAATTGCAACCAATTTACTATAACCAAATATAAAATAAAAAATAGAAAAACAGAAAAGAATGATAACAAAAAATGCTGATTAGACTATCAGTTATTGAACCAAATAACATCTTGAAATACATACTTGGGATTTTTATCCTTTAAGTTATGGTGTACTAAATGAGTATAAGTAATGATAAAGGAGATCTCTCTTCAGTTATACTCATGTGAATATGCATGGGTCTGACTTTTCCATGACTTTAAGCTAACTCAAGTTTTAACATTTCAGACTTTTTAAAAAAGTGAACCTCATTTGATGCCTGCTAAAAAACCATCACATTGTGATAATAATAAGCAAGTTAGATTTCCAATTTCCTTCTATAAGCAATCAGCAAATACCTTTATAACTCTATTGTAATTGGGAGGTATTTCTGCCTTATTCTATATGACACTGTCCTACATCAGAGTTGAGGAGACTCACTAAACTCTCTTCAGAGAGTCAAACTTTTCCTTGCCCAGCATATTATTAAATTCAAACCCTGAATAAATAATTATTGTACATGTTTGTATCTCTTTCTACAGTAAAGTGTTTAGATGTTTTTGTGGGATAAATCCCTACAAATATTTTGAGTACTAATGAAATCAAGCTTTTAGGAAGTGTATATAACACTATATACAAAGAAATACAAACATAATTTTCTTATAAAAGAGTAGAAATTCTTGGTGTACCTCGGTGGCTCAGTCAGTTAAATGTCTTGACTCTTGATTTCGACTCAGGTCATGAACTCAACATCATGAGACTGAGCCTTGTGTCAAGCTCCTCCCTTAGCAGGGAGTCCGCTTGAGGTTTTCTCTCTCCTCCCCCTAACCCTCCTCTGCCCTCATGTTGGGCATGTGCTCTCTCTCTCTCTCTCTCTCTCAAATAAATAAATAAATCTTCAAAATTAAAAGAAAAATTTAAATGAAAGAATATTAATTCTTAAAAGTTCTTGAGGTGTGGCTATGTTGTAACCAATTCAAAGAAATATGACATTTCTATGTTTGTAGTCCTCAGCAAGTGTTTTGTGTAAATATTAACATTTTTGCTTATCACCATCAAAACATTAATTTGAATAATGAAACAGCTTTATATTGGATTGAGGGTCATCTGGTATGTGTTTTCTTATGAAAAAAATGTCTTATGGGAAGTTCAGAATCTTGGATTCAAGCTTATATGTAAAATTTTAATATAACATGCTATAATTATAAAATTTCCTAGAAGATATTCAAAATAGAACATGATTGCATCTTGAATATTTACGATGAGCCAAGTGCACTTTAAAGAGAAAACTTAAAGTGGGTTAAAATGCATCATTTTTACCACTTGTTAAGAAGAGCTTTGGTAATTAAAAAAAAAATGTTGGAATAAATAAGCTATATTCAAGACCAATATGTACAGGAAGGGCCAAACTATACAGAGAAAAAAAAGTAAAATCTGATTTAGCTAGTGCTGTTCATCTAAGCAACTGTAAAACAATATAATTTTCAATTTAAATTTGGTCTGATCACAATATCACTGAATTATTTTATTTTTATCTTTATTTTTTTTAAAGATTTTATTTATTTATTTGACAGAGATCACAAGTAGGCAGAGAAGCAGGCAGAGAGAAAGGAGGAAGCAGGCTCCCCGCCAAGCAGAGAGCCTGAGGCATGGCTCGATCCCAGGACCCTGGGACCATGACCTTAGCCGAAGGCAGAGGCTTTAACCCACTGAGCCACCCAGGTGCCCCATCACTGACTTATTTTAAATAATTTTTCATTATTTCTTTACACAAGGTTTATTATTACTGTTATTTATTATTTTTATAATAGTTTATTTTTAAAGAGGCTTCATTTTATACCTCCCTCTGGTGTTTCTAGAATAAATGACAATCTATAGTATGCAGTAAACAAACATCAAAATATCTGGCCTGTGGCTATCTTTCTGACCTTATCTCCTGTGGATTTCACCTCTTGCTCACTTAACAACAGCCATACTGACCTCTTGCTAATCCTTAAATATACCAAGCATGCTTCTACCTTTTCAGTTCCTCATCTCTGCCTTGAAAGTTCTTCATCCTATTCATTCTTCACTTTACCATGTCTTTGCTCAAATGTCACCTCTCCAGAATGACCTTCAGTGATTTCTTTACCAGAAAGATAACTCCTACTTATCTTGCATTATTTCAGGGCTTGTTTATTATCTTTGTAACTCTTATACCATTAACTTCATCATGTATTTATTTTTTATCGTTTTCTTTACCCCAATTAGAACGAAACTGTAGGAGAATTGAGGCCTTACTTATTTTATTGCTCCATTATAGATGGCCCCTTCACAAAACAATTCCTCAGTAATATTTGTTTCAGAATTAGTGAATAAATGAATAAACTGGTCATCAACAGTTTTTAATTGGAGCTTTTACTAGTATAAGAACATAATGCTAATACTTCTGTGCTGTTAATCTTTATAGAAATAATCTCATATAAGCATTATTCCTCTTTTATAGATGAGAAATCAGGTTTATAGAATGAAAGGGAGCCAACACAGATTATACAGTTTGTATTGTGCTGTGTAGCAGGAAGAAAAATTTTGAATTCAAATACTGTAAGTACAGATTAGGACATACTGAGTTAATTTACCAGTGGGAAATAATCTGGAGGTGTGCCTAGTAGGAAGTGGATAGAAGAATCTGAAGCTTAGGAGATAAAGTTAGTATATAGTAGAGTATAGAGAGCTAGTCTTACATGCAATATGTTAGAGTCATGGTGAGTATATAAGTACTAGCATAAGCCACAAAAATAATGGAATTTTCTAGGAATTGGAGTGTGAGAAAATAAAATTAGCAGGAAAATAGCAACTGCTATATGTGATAGACAGACACAACATTTTTTTTTTTAATTTTTTATTTTTTATAAACATATATTTTTATCCCCAGGGGTACAGGTCTGTGAATCACCAGGTTTACACACTTCACAGCACTCATCAAATCACATACCCTCCCCAATGTCCATAATCCCACCCCCTTCTCCCAAACCCCCTCCCCCCGGCAACCCTCAGTTTGTTTTGTGAGATTAAGAGTCACTTATGATTTGTCTCCCTCCCAATCCCATCTTGTTTCATTTATTCTTCTTCTACCCACTTAAGCCTCCATGTTGCATCACCACTTCCTCATATCAGGGAGATCATATGATAGTTGTCTTTCTCTGTTTGACTTATTTCGCTAAGCATGATACGCTCTAGTTCCATCCATGTTGTTGCAAATGGCAAGATTTCATTTCTTTTGATGGCTGCATAGTATTCCATTGTGTATATATACCACATCTTCTTGATCCATTCATCTGTTGATGGACATCTAGGTTCTTTCCATAGTTTGGCTATTGTGGACATTGCTGCTATAAACATTCGGGTGCATGTGTCCCTTTGGATCACTACATTTGTATCTTTAGGGTAAATACCCAATAGTGCAATTGCTGGGTCATAGGGCAGTTCTATTTTCAACATTTTGAGGAACCTCCATGCTGTTTTCCAGAGTGGCTGCACCAGCTTGCATTCCCACCAACAGTGTAGGAGGGTTCCCCTTTCTCCGCATCCTCGCCAGCATCTGTCATTTCCTGACTTGTTGATTTTAGCCATTCTGACTGGTGTGAGGTGATATCTCATTGTGGTTTTGATTTGTATTTCCCTGATGCCGAGTGATATGGAGCACTTTTTCATGTGTCTGTTCGCCATCTGGATGTCTTCTTTGCAGAAATGTCTGTTCATGTCTTCTGCCCATTTCTTGATTGGATTATTTGTTCTTTGGGTATTGAGTTTGCTAAGTTCTTTATAGATTCTGGACACTAGTCCTTTATCTGATATGTCGTTTGCAAATATCTTCTCCCATTCTGTCAGTTGTCTTTTGATTTTGTTAACTGTTTCCTTTGCTGTGCAAAAGCTTTTGATCTTGATGAAATCCCAGTAGTTCATTTTTTCCCTTGCTTCCCTTGCCTTTTGCGTTGTTCCTAGGAAGATGTTGCTGCGGCAGAGGTCGAAGAGGTTGCTGCCCGTGTTCTCCTCAAGGATTTTGATGGATTCCTTTCGTACATTGAGGTCCTACATTTTTAAACAGAGTTGGTCATATTTTCCATTCTTCCTTCCTTAGAGAGGTACAACTCAGTGTACAACTCAGAAATATAGAAGTTTCTCTAGATTTTTCTGTTTTCATTTCCACCTAGTCAGTCATTAAATACTTCAAATTTTATTCTCTAAATATTTTCCTAATCAATCCTCTCTCTCCTATTTCCTCTACTTTGGCTAGACTTTGATAATTTCTTATATCTCCCAATTTATGTCTATTCTTATTCCTATAGATTTTTTTTTCTCCACTAAGTAGAAGGACTTACTTATACAAAATAAGCCTTAATTATATTTTTAAGTCACAGTGCATTCCTGCTACAAATTGTTCTCAGGAAGCACAGGCATGAGGAACTCAGTGCCCACCACCAGCATATATACGTTTGAGCTTGGCAATCTGGTTTCAAGTGCAATGTTCATTTTTTTGCAAAGGAAAAGCACAGGGTACTATAGAGTGAATGTGGTACAACCAATAGGTAACCACAAACTTGAAAATGAAGGGTTTCACAAAAGGAATTTGTAGAGATGTTCAACCTGTGAATGATGTTGTGTTGTGCCCCTGGTGGCACTTGGGTCTAGAATTTGTGAAGCGATGCAATGATAGTAAAAATGTCCTAGCAGCTGGCTATTCCAGGAGATTTCAGGTGGTAATGATGCTTCAGGTGGGATTGCCCAAGTAGGCAGAGAGTTTAATCTACAAAATAAAAAGACATGGTTTTGAAAAGGCTGAGGAAGGACTATTTTGTTCATTGCTCTATTCCCAGTGGCCTACACAGTACCTGACACTAAATAGATGTTCAATAAGCACTGCATTGAAAGAAATGAATTTGAATCCCCAGGTCTTCTAAGTGTGAGCTTGAGAAAATAACTTGAAGTCTCCAAACTTCAATAGTTTTCCCTGTAAAGTGAGAATACAGTGAGATCATGCAGGTAAACCTTCTAGGTCACAAGTGAGAGGGATGAACGGTAAAGCTGTTTTTGTGTTGTTCATTCTAAAATATTTCTAGATATTAATATTAATTTTTATTATTAAAGAGCAGTACCATTTTCTTAGTAACATTTTTTTTATTAAATAAAACAGCACCTCTTAGTTATAAGAATATATATTATTCATGGAATTCAACAAGATTCTTTTAATTTGCAGGAGAAAATTGCAGGCCATGAACATTTTTATTTTTTTTTCAATTGTTCCCACTACATAAAAGCCTCCTCTTCAAAGATTATAGGCCATGTTCTAAGACTTTGGCTTTGAATTCAAAGCATTTAATGTTCTGACCATTGTTCTTTGCATCTTCATTTCCCTTTTATACTAAACATTATACCAACAGACATGGGAGACTACATTTGTCCTGAGCTATCCTGTCTCCCTCAAATTGAAATGCTCTTTTTCACCTGTGGGCATATGAGTGCACTATCAATCTATAATGCCCTTTCTGCTTTACTGTGACCCAAATCTCTACTTAAATAGAGTGAGGAAAGATTGCCTTATGATCATCACATATTGTTTTTCATGAGCTATATGTACTGCAAAATATTTGGCAGCGGGGGAGTTATAAACATGGCAGTAACCACTGTGAACAACTAAAATAATTTCACATATGGCATCATTACACAATTTTACATCTAATGTTTATTAAATTTATATATAGCTTTTAAAAAAATCTTAATATATCTTACTATGCCTTTGTTCCTTGGAAAAATAACTATAATCAAAAACAAGTCAATGTCCTTCTCTTCTAGATCAGTATTTCTCAAGTCGTGTTTCACTGAATATCATAAGGATTTACATTAAAAATTTTCCATGTTTGTATATGTTTGGAAAAGCATTAAAAAAACCCCAAATTTTTAATTCCAAATAATTCAATATACTGACTCATGTTAGGTACATTAAGAGATAATACACTAACTGGTGCTTCCCAAAATTTTTTGAACACAGGCCCTTGTATGTACAAATAGGATCTTGTGGAAATTCTGATGTAAGCCTCTCAATTTACCTTTATAAGAAAATGGAACAAAAAACAATGTCTTGAGAAATATTCCTCCAAATAATCCCAACTATTTAAATATGTGCCAATGCTTTACATTCTAATTAGAGTGTCTTGTATTAAGATTTTAATTTCTTTTAAAATATCACCACCTAAGAGAGCATCTCCAGTTTATGCCTTACTAGTTATATATATACTCTGTTCTAAACTGTCTCTGTCTCTGAAAGTTAATGTTGAAAGTCACTTAGCTGGATCATGGAAATCTTAGACATTTGAGAAGATGCTGCTACTCTAACAACAGAAATCTGGCAACAATAACAAAACTGGTCAAAGAGCACTAATTCAACATTTTTCTAAGGGTCAAAATGTTACAGTAGTGGAAAATTACAAGACAAGTAGCTAGTCTTGCCATCACATCTTCCTAAAAAAATGGCTATCTGAAATCTGCCTCAAGAATGAAGTCATTTGGAGTTAACCATTATCCAAAATCTATTTGCAGGTTAAGAACTCTCTAAGCCTCCAGCTATGGAATCATGACAGTATAATAAATGGTGTGCATTGCCTTTGGAAAAATGAAGGTTCCTTACCTATGAGCCTGTTTTTCTGACTATGTATCATTACCTGTCAACCATTAGAAAGCTACTCACCGCCCCAGAGCAGTTAACTTGCTGATTGGTTTCGGATGATTATATTACCTTGGGCAGTTGATCGACTCTTATCATTTCCCCCCTCTCTTACTACCTGAAAAAAGATTTGTTTACTATGATAATTTTCTTAGTACTTACTGCCAGCAGGGGGAGTTTTGTAGTTTTCTTACAAATACTGATGCTATGTAACACCTTTGCCAGGAGGCTTAAACTGTCTTCCAGCAGTAATGGCTGTGATGGTTCATATGTACTAAGAAATGATACTTGCTACCCTCTAAAGTGCTTTACATGTAGCAGAATGGCAGGTTGACATTGTCACAGCAATGTTCCGACCAACTTGGCATTGTCCCTGTGATTATTGATGATAAATATAATGTGCCTTAGGTTAATCACCTTAAGCTGAAGCCTCATTCTTTTTTAAATTTTTATTCCTAAGAATATTGCAGAAGGCTACTTTTTAAAAATTAAAGTTTATATTATGTCATCAACAGGATTAATATATGGGACTACTCAATGATATTTTTACAACAACTCAAAAGAAGTACAAGAATAATATAGGCAAGTAGGATTCATAATTTTTAGTCAGTGAGAATTATGTTCTGCCTGATATGACTTACATCTACCTACAAAAAGTCCTTATATTGCCTGATTATTGCTATACTAATCTGAGATAATATAGTGTCACTGTCACACTTAATTAATTATTTAAATATATATATATGTGTGTGTGTGTGTGTGTGTATATATATATATATATATATATATATATATATGCAACAGAGCAGTATTATTGAGTGATAGTAAAAAACTCCCATAGAGGGAGGGGACCTGAGAAGGTTGCCCTCACATGTCTATTTTTAAAATGAAATATACTGTATATTAATTAAATTGATTTTAAATTTAAAAAAATTAAAAAAGAAGATATACACTAAAAAAAAAAAAAAACTCTAAAAAGAGGGCAAAGGTCTTGAATAGATATTTTTCCAAAGAAGACATACAAATGGTCAAGTGTATGAAAAAGTGCTGAACAATGAGATATCACTTCACACTTTTAAAATTGCTATTAGAAGAAAAGAGATAGTAGATGCTAGTCAAGGTGTAGAGGAAAGGGAACCCGGTAGACTACTACTGGTGAGAATATAAATTGGTACAACTTACAGAAAATACTATGGAGGCTCCTCAAAACACTACAAAAAGGACTGTTGGGGAGCCTGGCTGGCTTAGTTGGTAAAGCATATGACTCCTGATCTCAGGGTTGTGAATTCAAGCCCCACGTTGGGGGTAGAGATAGTACATACATACATACATACATACATACATACATACATAAGAGAACTGCCATAAGATCCAACAATCCCACTTCTGAGTATATATCTGATAAAATTATTGTTTCAAAGAGGTACCTGCATCTCCACACTCATTGCAACATTATTCACAATAGTCAAGACATGAGTGAATAAACAAAATATGAATACATACACACATATACAGTGATATTACTTAGTCACAAAAATAGAAGGAAACTGTGTGTTTTGTGACAATATAGATGGACCTTGAAGGCATTGTGCTAAGTGAAATGAGTCAGAGAAAGACAAATACTGTACGATCTCACTTTTTTTGTGAAATCTAAAAACATTACACATAGCCAGAGGCTCAGGGGTGCAGGAAATGGGGAGATGTTTTCCAAGGGTATAAACTTTCTGATGGAAGATAAATAAACCCCAGTGATCTAATGTACAGCATGTGACTATAGTTAATGCTGGACTGTATCCCTGAAAGTTAGTGTGAGAGTAGAGCTTTGATATTCTCACCAGAACAAAATTAAAATGGTAATTGTGTGAGATTGAAAAAGAAATAATAAAATGAATATACAAATGGAAAGAATAATAAAATATACCATCAGCTTTGTGTGACTTATTTTATCAGACTACTTTGTTTAATGACAATAGCTGAGAAAATAAACTAGAATATGGAGCATTATATGTGAGATTTGAAATAATTAACCTGTATCATAATTCAGGGGAGATAAAGTAGGGCGGAGTGCTGAAGTGAGGAGCTCTGTGAAATGAAAGGGAACCATGAGTGTGCTGGGCATTCATGGAAACCATGTGAAGAGATGTGTTAAAAGAGAAGCATATGAATGAGCAGCTAAGAGGGAAACTTCTCTGCCTCACAGTTTTGCACAGGAACAGTGAAATTCCAACAGACTCATGGAAATTCAACAATTATGATTCACTGACAAGACACCTTTGTCATCAGTTTCCTGAATATTACCAATAAAAAATCTGTCATGTTTTTGTTCCCTATTGGCAATAAAGATGACATTTCTCTTTTCTCTTCTCAAAGGTTACCTTGCTCTTCATATTTTTAGCTGTTGAAAGGCAATATAACTCTAGTTGAAAAGGACGATGAGTTTAAAGCTTTACTGATAACTAAGAGTTATTTCTCTATTTTATATAACTTTTGCCTCAAAGAAGTGAAATTTGTGTGTTCTATTTTAATAACAAATAATAACCTTAAATTATGAATTTAAGTAAATATTTAAAGGGCTGATAATCTGATAGTTGTAAAATTAGAATTACTTGGGCTAATTTAATTGCAGATTGATGATCTTTTTAAGTTTTAGATTTAGGGAAGGATGGGTAGGTAACATGATATAAAACCTATA
The DNA here is from genome assembly GCF_011764305.1 of Mustela putorius furo. Lineage (NCBI taxonomy): Eukaryota > Metazoa > Chordata > Mammalia > Carnivora > Mustelidae > Mustela > Mustela putorius. The sequence continues at coordinate 7,272,937 of NW_025421397.1, forward strand.
ATTTTACCCTTCTAACAGTGTAGCTATATTACAAAAACATGATAAAATTGATTAGCGTTTTTATTAATGATAAGCTGAAGCACAGTAATTCCTTAAATAATTTAATATTTTCTGAGTTGTTAATATTGTTTCTGGGAATAGTATACTTAGCAGAGACAAAGTGATGAACTAAGTAAATGTGTTCTTTCCCTATGGAGAAGACAAGAAGTAAAGTAATAGTTACTTAATAACTACCAAATGTTATAATGTGGTAAGTGCCATGTAAGACAACTATGAGGTGTTACTAGAGCAATTACCAAGGGCCTTAATCTATTTGGGGGTTATGTAAAAAAGCTGCTTGAGTCAAGATCTAAAACTAGCTTAGAATGGGATAAAATTTGCTTTTTTATAAGGTCTTAAGAGGACTTTAAAACTTTGGAAACCATTCATTTGTAAAAGCCGTATTTATTGAATAGCTACCATGTATGAGGCATCATGCTATGTGCTGGAAATACATCAGTGCACTTGGTGAATCAGTCCTTCTCTTCTTAGAAACTACAGACCAGTGAAGAAGAGTAAAGAGCATCACACTGCCAATTGGGAAGTTTGCGCTGGGTTTAACACCATTCTTTCTGGCTGAAAAGTACATGATTAAAAACTCATACAATAAATTTTCTCTTTAGCACCTAGAAAGGATAGAATATCACCAACAGATGATGCTCTGATTTCACGTAAATCTATTCAAGTCTTATTTTTTCATTTGCCTTCTATCTGCCTGTGAGTCGTGATTGTGCCCCTATTGAATATATGTATTGTCGAGGGAGAAATACATAGACATATAAAGAGAGACAGAAATGATGTTTGATTTCTCTATAATGTACTAATCATATGAATTTTTACTTTTTTTTTTTTTTTAAGATTCTATTTGTTTGTTTGAGAGAGAGAGAAAGACAGAGACAGAGAACACGATCAGGGCAGAGGGAGAGGGACAAGCTGACTCCTGGCCGAGCAGGGAGTCCAATGTGGGCTCAATCCCAGGACTCTGGGATCCTGATCTGAGCTGAAGTCATCTGATTGAGCCACCCAGGCACCACATATATGAATTTTTAAATATCATTAAACAGTTTCTATGTATCTTCTTCCAGTCATGGACAAACTTACAGAAAAAGTCCGTACCACATTAATGTGAAACAGTGAGTATCACCAAGGAAGAGTCCTACACAGAACGTTATAATAACACAGAACACATAATACACAAAACAGTAATTTAGTAAAATTATTTTGAGCAACTTTGACAGGCCAAATGTTATAGCAAATATGATACAGAAAAAAAAAAAGAATAAGGACATGTCTCTCAGCAACTTCTTTATGACAAGAATCTCATAAATGTCTATTTGATTTAAGCAAAGAGGAATGACATCCTTTTATTTGAAAATTTCCATAGTCACTATAAGGTTTTTGGGGTTAGAGATTTTGTCTTATGTGTATTTATAGCATTAGTACCAAGCAGAATTTTAAAACACAATTTGTGTGCAATAAATATTGTTTGTATGTTTGAAGGGAAAAAATGGGGGAAGGAGAGAGCCCGGAAGAGAGGAACAGAAAGGAAAATAATTTTTCATTATGTATCTCATTTTAACCACCATCATTTATAAAGTAAAGCCAAAATACTTTGATTTCTTTTCTGAATTTCCCAATAAAAGACTTTCTAAATTATAAACTTATATGCTAACCCAAAGGAAAAATATGAACATGATTTTAAAAGTTAAAGATAAGAAATGCTTACTACAAATTAATAGTACAGTAATACAGACTTGGTTTAGCTCAAGAAGTTATTTATTCCTACAATAAATGGCCTCAAGTTTCTAGTTAATGATCTTACATTTCTGTCTGCTGCAACTGCTTTTTGAAGTTCATTCTTACTGTTATATAGGGTTGCACAGGTTAGAGTCTGCCTATATCTGCTTCTTTCATATCCAGGATCTTTAAAAAATATTTTTATTGTGCTGTCATGATTACATACCATCAGACTGTGGGTGTTGGACCGTCTTGTGACTATGATTTTAGTCCTAAATGTCTAGCTCATGATAAATGGCTAATTTATCTGTTAGACTGAACTGCCTCAACTTTTCTTTTTTAACTTACAACACTATGTTAACACATATCCAATAAAATTATGTTTTAAATCACATTCTTCATATACCATGAAAACTTTAAATCACATGTAGAGTCAGTGAGTCAGACAGACTTTATGTTGATTGAAGATAAGCTAAGCTGTTAAGTGGTTAACCAAAATCAAAACAGACACTAATGGGCAGTTTTGCTGAGAGTTCTCTCTGGTAAGTTTAGGAAGGAACGCCAGAGTTACATACCCTTGTAATAAACAGTGAACTTTTTCATTATAAATAGTTTAAAAATATTGATTATGAGTTTGGTGATCACACACTATATCAAACAAATTATTTACTATTCTAATTTTTAAAGAGATATGGAGAACCAAGGTTTTAGCTGTTTCTCACAACTGAGTTACAAATTTTCATCTTACAATTAAATAGAATATACTATTAAAACTGAAATATATCAAGCAACTTTCATCTTTCACTGGACAGTTTAATAGTACATGTACCTTTAATAATTTTTTCTCTGGATTCTATTATTTTCTGACATTCTAAACCAGACCTCTTCTGCACATCACAGCCAATTAAAGAGCATCTAAGTACTACATATACAGAGAAGAACATTGACTAATGCATGAAGATGACTGAAGTCCATTTTTTTTCTTTTTATCTTTTATTTATTAGCAAATTTTGAAAAGAAAAGCAAGAGGAAATGGAGAAATAAATCCTATAAATCCTCAAAATCACTTGCAATGAAACTTTAGAAGCTATAAAATAGAACTCAATTAGAAGGACTCTGAATTATAAAGTAACAGTCCACTAAAAGATGAGATTTGCTATTCTGAAATATTACTAAATTCTGTAGGGTTTTCTTGATTTGTTTGCCACTGCCTTTTTAAAGCATATACATGTGCCCTGTTCATTATTATATTTGGTATTAGAAATATGTATTCGTGGTAGGAGTGCTACTTACTGGTAACATTTTGGTATAATGAATATTTTGCTTCTCTTGTCTCAAATATCATGCATTTTTTCACTCAAAAAGTACTATTGAATACTGAATATGTGCCAAATTGTTGGAGGCACTGGAAACCTAGCCATGAATAAAATCAATAAAAATCTGTGTCCTCCTAAAACTTAATTCTGATGGATGGTGCAGGGAATGGGCAATAAATATAATACATAAGCAAAGCATATGGTATGTTGAAGCATATTTATTAATTGCTAAGTATAAAATAAAAAAGAAAAAGGAAATGAGAAATATTAGTAATTGAATATTTTATATTTATTACTCAAATTAAATGGGAAGACAAACAAATGTTTAAGTAATGGAGTAAGGAGCTTCATTCTGGCGGGTAATCAGTCCAAAATGAGGTTTTTTTTTTTTTTAAGATTTTATATATTTTAGAGAGAGAGAGAGCACGCACTAGCAGAGAGGGACAGAAGGGGAGAGAGACCAAAAGGGAGAGAACTTCAAGCAGCCTCCCCACTGAGTGCAGCACCCGACTAAATCCTGTGACCCTAAGATCACAACCTTATCCAAAATTAAGAGTCAGAGGGTCAGACTGAACCACCCAGGTGCCCCATTCAAAATGAATTTTATTAAATGCAACAACGACAAAATAAGAACACATACACACCGAAAAGAATAATTACATTGCAACTATATTTTTTTCTCTTCTGATTTGGATGGGAGGTAAATGTGCACAGTGGAAAAAGGGATTGTCAGGAAGTACGGGTGTTATTTCTCATCCAAAAAATCTGTTTTTCTCTAAGCAAGTATAATCTTCTCAATCTTCAGTTGCTTAGTGGAATAAGGGGATAAACTAAATACTCTCTCAAATATAATAAGATTTTATTTTGTGAATTCTCCTTTCTCACAGTCTTTCTTCTGGCCTCTAATTTTGGTCAACTAACTCCCTGTAAGGGCATATGAGTGCAAAGTGAGTGACTCCCCAGATACGATCTGACCGATCTGGCCAGCTATACATATGGCCTTCTTTCCTTCTTTATAAATTATATCTGCATTTCATGACTGGAATGACTTCCCTGAAATAGGGAACCAGTTCTTTATATGGGTAAAAGAGGGAATGTGTTCCCTGAGTCTCCATATGAGCTCTCAAAAAGCATTTGTAAAAGAAGAGTCACACTTCTAAGTATTAAGTGCAAACTAAAGTTAAAACCCCAAGGGATTTCTAAAGATGAAATTTCATTCACAGAGAAATGTAATGAGTAAGATATTTTATTTTAAGTAAAAATAATTCCCCAGTGCTTTCAAAATATATGACATATTCAGCTGCCTACTCTGACTCTTCATAGGGCCTGCTCATGGATAAGGCTTGACAATCGGATTTAAGAATGCCACACTTGATTGCAGTTTTTGTGATTACATATAGAACAATGAGTAATATATCAATCTACCCTATTTCAAGAACTCACAAGTTCCTGAATTTATAAGGATATGGAACTATGTTAGGATTTGCTAAGATGATATTTTTCTTGAGTGAATATTGTGATTTCACATTTAATTTTTACAGATTTCATTAGAGCCAAAATATAACTGATAATTATTAATTATTATTATTATTATTTATTATTATTATCATCATATAGATAATAATAATCTATATAGTAATAATATTGATATAGATATAATAATGATATAATATAGATAATAATAATAATATAGATTCTAGATTATTAATCTAGAAATTTCCCAAACTTTCAGCCATATTTATGTGATCATGTCATCTCAAACCTAATTGTTCTTTTAAAAACATGTTGAGCCATTTCTATGTTCTGCCCTGCAATTTCACAAAATTGAAAATCTTTCAAACATACAGAGAAATTATATATATATATATATATATATATATATATGATGTAATAGAGTATAATGCTATATAATACAACCTGAGGAGTAGAGATCCATGCTCAGATGAACCTAAGATAACGTAAATAGCAAGCTTCCCATAGATATGTTAAAACTCAAGAATATATTACAGAAACTATACATAAGTATGCTTATATCTTTCTAAAAATATTAACAAGAGCCTGAAATTTTACTATGTTTCAGATCCTGAATAGAAAACTTATTTTCACCATACTGCATCTGTATTTTATGCCACATAAAAAAAGAAAAAACAAACAAAAAATTATCTGTGCTTTAAATTTTGTATTAAGGGATTAGATGAGGGTTAGGTCTGAAGCTAAACCAAAACAAAAATCTCTTTGTATTTTAGTTTCTCAGCTGTTTGGTTTTCATTTAAAGATTCTAAGGTTGTAGTTCTCTACTATATTGAACGTTTGTTTTTATTTTGCTATAATATAACTTTAATATAAGGATAATAATGCTGGGTTGTTAGTGATTACTATTAGTTTTACGTTATTTTCATTTTTTAAAGCTGCTGGATGGATTGCCAATAAGAACACACTTGATAAGATGAGTTTCAACACTTTCTTCTAGGATGAATTTCAACACTTTATTCTATCAAAGTATTTTCTGTTGACAAGATACTTGAAATTTCTAACCCCTTTAGAAGGAAAATAAAGCAACTGAGTTCATTAGCTCAAATCCTAAAAAAAACCTTATGTGTGAGCAATTGAAGATGACTGTTCTGGAGGAGAACAAGAGTATAAATATTGCATAGGCTAGATTGAGGAAGGCCAGTGAGAGGATGGACTGAATGTGATTTTAGGTGTAAATATTAGAGAAAATTTAGCCTGGTAAATATTTGTATAACAGTTGTTTTGGTTATAGCTATAGTTACCTTTTGAAGGGTAAGCTTGTAAATCTATTCATCCTATCTTGTAATTACAAAAAAAAATCTTGTAATTTTTAATGTCTAAACTAGAAAGAATTTTTTTCAAAGAATATATATTTATATGGTGATAATCCTTAAATGCCTGTACTTAATGTGAATGATTTCACATTTTGGTTCCTTTTTTAGTTTTGTTCTCTTAAGAATGTTATGGAAGAAAATAGATAGTTTCTACCTTTAAACTAAAAAGCTATCTTGTTTAAATGGAGGCTATCACCAGCAATACCATCGCCCCCCAGGCCCAGATCTAAAGTAGGCATATAAATTATGATTCACCTAGTATGCTAATGAATGTGTACTACTTTTGCTAACCTTGACTTCAAGTTGGTTATGTTCTGTATAGGATAAACCTCATTTTTATAACATAATCCCCTATCAGTAGAAAGAGAACAACCGTGATGCTTATTTAGTATTTCAATTCTACTTAAAAGTCTGTAATTTAAATGTAACATACAATGCCTATATGTGTAGGATGAACAGACTTTAGCCACTCTAAAAAGATCTTCCTTAGTGATTTTTTTCTGATACATAAAAAATGTATCAGTAAATTACACTTAGTAATTAATGAAATCCACAATAATAATATTGGGGTAGATAATTTCCTAGGTATCATTGAGAATAAAACTTTGAAAAATAAGAAGGATAAAAGATAAACTGAGAACAGTAAGAAGATTTACCAAAAGAAATTAATATTCATACTCTTAAAATAATACATTTTTCAATATTAGAAACAGTAATGTTAGAATGTGGCCAATAGAATATTTCTAGAAATGGCACTGAGACTATGCAACTAAAGATAGTATTGATGATAGTATATATTTAGTAGAGTAGATGGTACATATTTAGTGTCTACTATGTCCAAAACCAATCTAATATTTTAACATGCATAGTTATTTAATCCTCATTAAATTTGTGTGAGGATTAATGGTTAATATATCTATGTAACAGTTCTTATTGTTAGTAACTTAGTCTTCTGCTGAGTAGATAATACATCTAAACATAGTAATATATGGTCTTACATAGTAAACTCTTAATAAAAATTAGCTCCATGAAAGCAGTGTAACAGTAGTTGAGAATATAAATACTATAGTTAGTCTCTGGGCTCTGTCACTTCCTGACCCTGTGATTTGGGACAATACCTGTGTGTGTATTGCTTTATCTGAAAAAATGAACAAAATAGTGCTTATAATCCATAAGATTATTTTCTTACTAATATAATTTCAAATCATTATTAATTGTTAATATTTCCTGTCCTTTTTTTAGAATAAGTAACAAACTTGATATATATTCATTTAGTTCAGTAACATATGTATGATTTTTTTGTGATTTATTTTTAATTTTTTATTATCCTTAAAATACATCACATTAAAATGACCATTTTAACCATTAAGTACATTCGCATTGTTATGCAACCATTGCCACTAACCATACCCAGAACTTTTTTCACCTTCCCAAACTGAAACTCCATAGTCATTAAACAATAACTCACCTTTCCCCACTGCCCACCACAATCACCATTCTACTTTGTGTCTCTATGAATATGATTGCTCTTGGTACCTCGTATAAATGGGACTTAATCTTTTTGAAAAGGTTTTTTCTTAGTTATTAAGTAGACTTTATGAATTTCATCTATTTTGCTAGTTTTAAATTATATATTCCCATTTTAGGTAAACTTTAAAGAGATAAGAGGAATCAATGGAGTCAAACATCCAATCTACAGGTCACCTATCTTGGGCTCCTATTCTTATTTAGAAATCATTTACTTCCCTTTAATATTCTGTGCTTTCTTTTATACTAGGTTCTTATTTAAATAGGTGAAATAAAACCACAACGCTGGATTTTTAGGAGGCCGTATCTTCATCAGGATGTTAAATACTTGATCTCTTGGTAACATTTCTGATGCAAATGAGACCAAGAAAATACTATAAACATATTAAAATTGACAGAAGAAAGAAACAAGTAAAGGCAAACACCACTGAACTGAAATCTGTTGATGACTTGCTCCTCTGGTTTTGCCAAGTAATGTGTTATTACTGGATAGTTCATTACTGTAACAAACTTTTTTTTTTTCAAAAAGATTATATGATATAGAAGAGGAGACATAAGAACAGCATAACAGGGTGAAAAAAAATTCTCTTTGGATCTGGATTTCAGACATATGCTAGCTCCAATAATCCTGATGCATCATAAGGTCAATAAAATATGAGTTACTTTGAGAGATATTAGTCTTGTTATTCACAAACTCACTCTTAGGTCTCTAGTAGGTCAAGAAAATTTGTTTGAGGAGGTAGCCTTCTGAATATAGGGTCCAAAACGAATTGGGAATGTTAGTTTGCTGACCTGTCCAGATTCCATAATTTAACTATTGAGGAAACTGCATTGAAGCAGCACTATATTTCTCTATTTAGGAAAGATACAAATTACACCAATTCAAGGTAGCACTTTATTGAGAGTTTGCTGCTAAGCAACACAGAGTATATATGGAAGAGTGTTGCTAGGCAGCACACCTCATCTAATCCACTACTGAGATGATTTTTTTTGTTAGTGCAATGAGAAAATAGCCCAACATTCATCTCATAAAGCTTTTACATATATAAGCAAGTTTACACTGAGCAGAATTGTTTTAAGTATGAAATAGAGATATTAGAAAATACTAAAAAATTCTAACAATTTGGAGACTGGAAATATTATATGGTTGATTGGTTCACCTCTATAAATGTCAATTTGATAATCATGGAAAATCAACAACAATTAACAAAACACAACAAAAACAATAAAAAATAGAGTTGGTATTATTGACTTACAAAGATCTGGTATACGGAAATACAAGAATTTTTAAAACTTAACCAAAAAGAAAAAAAGACATGACCAGACATACTAGGAAAAGCTTTGAAAAGCAAGAAATTATAAGTCCATTCACAATACCTAGGTACATGGCAGTGTTTCTGTTGCAGTGCCTCCTTTCTCTTTGTTCATGTAATCATCTCCTCTGAGAGTGTATTATATCTCAGGATGCCATAATACAGTATGGTGGCTTAGACAAATTTATTTTCTCACAATTCTGAATGTTGAAAGTCCCAAGTCCAGGGTGCCCACCTGCATGGTGTGGTTCTGGTAAAGACCTTTTTTGAATTGCAAATGTCCTGTTTGTGGGTCCTCTCCTGGCCCTTTCTTGGTGAATGCACACAGAAAGACAGAGACATGGGGTGCCTAGGTGGCTCAGTTGGTTGAGCAATTGCCTTCAGCTCCGGTCGTGATCCTGGAGTCCTGGGATTGAGTCTCATATCAGGCTGCCGGCTCAGCAGGTAATCTGCTTTTCCCTCTGACCCTCTCCCCTCACATGTTTTCTATCTCATTCTCATTCTCTCTTAAATAAATAAATAAAATCTTAAAAAAAAAAAAAGACATAGAGGGAGGGAGATATACACTTCTTGTTAAACCCACTAATCCCATCAGATTAGGACCCTACCCTTGAGGCCTCATTTACATTAAGTACCTCCTAAAAGCCCATCTCCAAATATGGTCATGTTGAGGTTAGAACTTAAACATACAAATTTTATGTGGACATGGTTTAGTTCATACCAGAGTCAAAATTTCAGCTCCCTACATTGCATATCTTCTTAGGTACCGTATAGATAAGATGATTCAAAATTATTGTGCTCTGAGCTGAATTATTTATAGTATTTGATCCCTCTTCCTTTTCTCTCTCTCAGTTCCCAATACAATATCAATCAAAAATGTCCTTGGAAATATTTACTTCTTTCCAATTCCCTGCTCCAAGTGTTGTTGTTGTTGTTGTTTTTATTATTATCTCTAATCAGTTTTATTACCACTGCCTCCTACCTCCATCTCCATAGAACTCTATCTAGAGATACTTAGCAAGGATGGTCTTCCTAATCTACAAATCTTATAATGGCATTCTCTTCTTTCTTTCTTTATTTTTTTTAAAGACTTTATTTATCCATGAAAGACAGAGAGAGAGAGTCAGAGGGAGAAGCAGATTACCCACAGAACAGGGAGCCTGATCTGAGCCTTGATCCCAGGACCTTAGCTGATCATTACCTTAGCTGATCAGACACCCAACTGACAAAGACACCCAACTGACTGAGACGCCCTCTGCTTTAAAAAAAATAAATTCAATGAATCTTCTTTGCTGTTAGAATGAAGTTTCAGTTCCTTAGGTTAACTTATTATTTGTACTTTGTATCTTTATATTATTTTGTTCTTGCTTATTCCTTCATACTCCATCTGGGCCACCACCCTTTACATTCTATACTGTAAACTTTCTAGATAACTTTAGCTTCCTTGTATCTTATTTTAATGTTGCCAAACTTTTGTAATTTACAAATTTTATAATTTGTAATGCTGTTTACCCACTCTCTAGAATACATTTTATGTTCTCTTTTCTTTGTATAGTTGCTGAACTCCCAGGCTAGATGTCCTTTCTTCAGGGAGGTGTTAGTGGCTCTCTAAGCTTTGACTCTGCTGTTCATATGATGTCATCCGTAGTATCATCTACCCTTCATAGCTTTTAAAAACTAGCTTTAAATCACTTCATGAGAGTTTCTTTCTCTATACTAATAAGCCTTGGAAGAGAAGGAATCAGTTTAATCTCTTTTTACCAATGTATTCACCATACTTAGCATAGTAACACCATCTCACACATGTAATACATATTTATGAAATTAATGCATTACACAAATGGTCAAAGTAATGCAAAATGAAAGAATATATTATTTTTTTCTATAAGAAAATACTCTCAATAGTGTCATTAAGAGTTTAAAAATGACATTCTACACTACTGATAATTTTTTTTTACAGAAAACATCAATATATTGCAGGAATTTTAACATATCTGTCCTTGGGGTACCTGGATGTCTCAGAGGGTTAAAGCCTCTACCTTCGGCTCAGGTCATGATCCCAGGGTCCTGGGATCGAGCCCCACTTTGGGCTCTCTGCTCAGCGGGAGCCTGCTTCCTCCTCTCTCTCTGCCTGCCTCTCTGCCTCCTTGTGATCTCTGTCTGTCAAATAAATAAATAAAATAAATAAATAAAATCTTTTAAAAATAAATAAATAAAAATAAAAGATCTGTCCTTAAAGTAAATTTCTTCTGAGGAAATCTGTCCTAAAGAAAAAATAAATAAAACTCACATAAATTTTTTGAGAACGGTATATTTTATTATTACATATAACAACAAAAAAGAAACAGCTTATGTGTTAAACTAAAGGAATATTTAAGTAAATTGTGATATAATTGTAGAATGGAATGTTATATGACATAGAAATTATGTTTTAAAAATAATTGTTACTGTTTTTGATGAAATCTTGAGTTAAATAAACAGGATACAGAATCTAGTCTATTTATGTGGCATCTAATTATTTTAGAATAAGTGTGACTTGTAGGTATATACATATGGATATATGTAATGTAAACACAAACATATCCCTGCAAATAAAAAAAAGTACCAGAAAGAAAATATAACATTAACAGTTGCATTTAGTTAGGAAATTGTGACTTTATGTTTTATTCTTTGAAATTTTTTTTCCTAGTTCTCTATAGCATAATAAGTCTATATTCATAGAATAAAAGATACTTAAATGAGAAAAGATAAAAATGCTTGGACTTAAAGTTATCTGTCTTTATGAAACACATTTTAATATGAACAGGCCTCCTAATTTAAGGGAATGCCCTGTCTTGCAAACCCTCAAATCCTACTTTGGAAGGCCTATAAACTGATACACCTTCCTTCCACTTGAAAACACAGGCCTGAACCTTGAACATGACTTAAATTTGACCAGTCAAATGCTTTGAAATTTGAATCTGTAGGGAAATACGAAGAGACATCACTTGCCAAATTACTCCCCATTCTGCCAAAACAGCACATGCAGGTGGTCAGTAGTGACATCAGGGTAGACTGGCAACATTTTATCCAAAAAATCTGCAAGACCTAGGCTAGGTTTTATACTTAACTGTCTATCCTTTTTTATCCTCCCTTTTCCATTTATTTTACTTTTTTTTTTTTTTTTAAGATTTATTTTAGAGAGAGAGAGAGATGTAAGCAGTAGGGGCAGAGGGAGAGAGAAAACCTTGAAGCAGACTGCCTGCTGAGCAGGGGCATGACACAGGGCTATATCTCACCACCCCATGATCATGATCTGAGCCAAAACCAAGAGTTGGCCACTCAACCAACTGAGCCACCCAAACACCCCTACCATTTATTTTCTATACCTGCATCATCTTGTAGCCCATCAATTCTAGAGCTATCCAGTCTCTTTACAAATAATGCCATCTTTGCTTCAGATATCCAGAACTTTCACTTGCAGCCAAAGGCTCTTAGTAATAAGAGTTTTTATTATTTTACACAGGATATACTTAAATAGGATGAAATACAGGAAAATCTGTTTGAATGCTTAACTGATATAAACAATAAAAACATCACTGAAAACTTTTTCAACTTACTCAAGTCTTATAAATATGATCATATTTGAAAACAATCAACACAGAAACATATTTCAGGATGATCAGATAAGCTGAGACATAATCTTTGCACAATTTGCAAGTTCTAGTAATTTTGTATTAGAAATACATAATGTGGGCACCTGAGTGGCTAAGTCAGTTAAACATCTGCCTTCGGCTCAGGCCATGATCCCAGGGTCCAGGGATCTACCCCTGTTCGGGCTCTCTGCTCAGCAGGGAGCCTGCTTCCCCTCTCTCTCTGCCTGCCTCTCTGCCTACTTGTGATTTCTCTCTGTCAAATACATAAAATCTTAAAAAAAAAAGAAAGAAATACATAATGTACCTACTCTAGACTTTCTGTATGATGACCTAAAACATTAAAACAATCCTAATTGGCATATAATTGGCATATAATGATATATGCTATAATTATTGTATTATTATATATTTATATATTTATATTTGACCTTATACCAACAAAATAGATAGATATAGCTATGAAAACAAATATAAAACAGGAAATAAGGAGGGTATATGTCAAGTCAGTGAAAAGTCAAAAGTTACCTCAAAGCAGGAAAAAGGTTTTGACAATATTATTTTAGTCTAAGCAGATATTTGTTTAAGTCTAGATATTCTAATTTCCTTTCTAAAGGACATAGTGCATGAATAATAGAACTTAAATTCTAGAACCAATGAATTTCTATCCAATTACATTTTATAAGCTTATGTTATCATTTGACCCTTTTCTTTATACACTTAGTTTTATCAGAGGATACAGGCCACTGTCAAAATTTGTCATTTGTCAGACAGGTAATATAAGTGGAAAGTATATCAGAAGAAAGAGATTGGTCTACATATCTTAAATGAATCTATGAAAATATGTTAAAGTAAAAAATGATAAATTATACTGTTGATTTATTTTTTTTTATTTTTATTTTTTTAAAGATTTTATACATTTATTTGACAGGCAGAGATCACAAGGAGGCAGAGAGGCAGGCAGAGAGAGAGAGAGAGGGAAGCAGGCTCCCTGCTGAGCAGAGAACCCGACGCGGGACTCGATCCCAGGACCCTGAGATCATGACCTGAGCCGAAGGCAGCGGCTTAACCCACTGAGCCACCCAGGCGCCCTATACTGTTGATTTATACACAGTGATGTCTTATCCAATGAAGGATGTATAACAATAAAAATTATATTTCTTTAGATTACATGAATAACCCAAATCTGAGTGTTATAATAATGAAGAGCCTTCCTTTAATTCACAAGAGCAGATCCAAAGCTTTTAAAATATTTTAAAAACTTAGTATTTTCAATTTTTCTCAAGTGAAAGTGAAAGTCTATCTTTAATATATCTTATAATATAAGACAAAACAGTTTAAAAATAATATAATCATTCTTTATTTATTAATATAATTAAAATCATGTATTAAAATCAGTATTATTAGAGAAAAGACAGTTCTGAAATGTCTATTGAAGATATGTTCCATGATAACCATTGTGCCACTTTATTTCAGCTTTTTCTTTAGTTAACTCAAAACCCTGTGATGTAGATGTTATACGCATTAAAGATGAGGAAACTAACATACAAATTTAAGTGATTTTTCTTAACCAAAGCAGAATTTGGCAATTTTAGGTAATTTGAATTCAGGCATGCTTGAATTCTAAAAGTTGTATTTTATTTACTGTACAAAAATGTCTCTCAGTGTAACTCTTTCTAAAAACAAACTGAAAATAAAATTTAAATAAATGAAAATGCAGCTTAATATGCTCTCTGTATTCATGTTACAATATGATTTAAATATCATTTCTCTCATTTTTATGCAACTTCAAGTAAAAAAACAAAAGTTTACCATCTTCATATATAGAGGATTCTAGCCTACCAACGAATGGCTTGTAGACTTCAGGGTCAAATTAGTAAATCCTTACAAGTGAATGAAAAAAGAATTTGCATTTCTGGTTTGCTTCTCTACATAAGAATCCAAACATCTCAAAAACAATTATGAAGGATTGCCCATCCACATTATTTTTTTTCCCCCACATGACTCAACTGTGAGATATGAAAATACAATGAAATCTGCTCCAGTTTTCACAATGTCACAAATAACTACAAAATTATAAATATCTAAGTGTAGTAGTTTAGAGTTGAGTCATATAAATTCATTGCATATAAATATTAAATGAATTACATACATATCTATATTTATATATTTTATGTATATATATACAAATATATATACATATATAGATACTCTATATAAAGATAGTTAAAATAATATATATTTAATATTTGCACACTAATACAGTACTTAGTATAGACTTGTGCACAAGGGATCTATTAACAAGAAAATTCCACTCAAAGTTTTAATAGACTTGAAACTTGAAATTTAGTTGTCTGCTTAATTTCCTACCCAAATGGAGAATCCTCTCTCTAATATCCCAGGTTTTCCTTGAATATATTCTCTTAAAGGAAAATGCCAGTGCAAAAATTATTTGCCAGTTCCACTGTTGTATAATACTAAGTTTTAGAAAATCCTTTCCCATAATGAGTCAACAAAATTTTCCTCTCTGTAATTTTTATCATTTAATCTCTGTTTTGCCCCTCTAATATACCCTAGAGTAATTATACATCTACTTCTATATAACATGTATTGCTTCAAATATTCTCTTCTGTAAGATAAATGTTCCACTGCACTGATTACCCATATGATGATTTCTAGTTGTCATATGATTTATTTACCCTCCTTTAGATGCATTTTGAATGTCAAGGGTGCCATAAAATTAGATGGCCCAAACTGGACAGAGCATTTCACATGTTGTCTAATGAACACAGAGCATAGCTGGACCTTTACCATGAAGTCCCTAAAGTTTCTAAACATTGGATTACATTTAAAGATTTTACTTTGTTTCATTTTTAAAAGGCATTGGTACTATATTAGTTGTTCATGAGCGGATTCCCCTGTGTGCTACTAAGTCTTCCAAATTGTATTTTATATGTAGTTTATTAGTAGAAATTAAAACTAGTCTATATTTTGCTTACACATCATTTTCAATCTTTATTTGTCCTAAAACTTGCAAGGCTTTGGGATAGCCTGATTTTTATGTCCAATTGTTTTTTTCAATCTTCAAGTTTGATAAGCATGTCCTCTAGGTTTTACTTAAGCAACTGTTTAATAGAACAATGCCATAAACACATACTTGGGGTATCTATGCTTAAAGCCCACATCTATTAAACAGGAGTAGGTTTTAACTCTCAATTATTCATAAGATGCAAAGTCAGCCAGAATTAATTTCCTTATTTCAGGTTAGGGTATATAAAAATTATTTACTGTGTACTTTCTATGTATCAGACACTGTGGTATTCCTTCTAATCAGTAAGCAATTCAAGTTCCAAATAATTAACATTTCACAGTTCCTCTAAGTACTTTATTGAGAAATCATGCCAATAATAATAATCATTGGCCTGTGGTTAATGTACTATTAAGTACCTGTTGGACTTTAATCGCTAAGATTCTCTATTTCAGTACTTTCTGTCTTTGGCCGTATCCTAATTTTCTATAACTTTTCATTATATTCAAACTGTACTTAAACAAAATATAGGCATTCATCGAATTAAAAGTTTTAAAAATAAGTACAAGTAAAAATTATTTGAAAAACAACTGCATTGCCTTAGGAAAGAATTTTTTCATAATTAATGAACTACATTTGCCACTGTAAGATGAATCAGTTCCTTTGCTTATATTGACTGTAGACTGTCCCTTCTATAAAGGAAAAAAAAATCTATATATTTGCCTTTTTTATTCTATATACCATCTACCCTTTGGCCATTTCATTGTTCATTAACTTTTCAATTAACAGTTCAAATGAAGTTATATAAAGGACAAGAAATTCCAAAGTGGTACCTTAGAAAACTAATACAGAAAATTGACCAAGACCAGTGAATTTTAACAATACGGTAATTTACATAGAAATTTTTCCATCTTGGGAGCATATTTTTTTCCTCAAGATCAGAAGCAATTAATGCTAAAATTATATGCATAATTATCTTAGCCATATATGTTTTCTGTTTAATTAGGTGATTAATAATACAGTATTCCTGGACACCGTGTAATCTTCTAGATACTGCTTACCTTCCATTTTATTTTGTGCTTGACAGATCGTTCCTACCAATAGAAATATGTGCATTAATATTGATAAAAAATCATTCCTTGCTTCTAAGAACTGATTTTTCCCTGAATTATACAGATAATTATTTAAATCCTGATTCTTTTGCCAGTGCAAGTATATTGGTTAACAAAACGGGATAGGAAATATTTATTCTTGTTTGAAAAATTCAGGTGATAGAATTTAAATGAATGGTCAAGATAATATATTGTTAAACATATTAATTTGAATTTGTGCTACTACCTCCTTTACCTTGAGATGATAATTATATCACATTACTATCAATTAAATTATGTGAAAAAAGAATGTAGATAGCTTTTTACAATTGCTTTGAGATTTTGAAACAGAGAAACTTTGCTAATAAACATTTTCAATCACAAAATTTTCCCAGTAAAGATGAATAGGATAGAAATATGATTTCTAGTTTCTTTTATTAAAATTATTATAGTATGATTATTATGTGTTCTCTGTGTAGTAATAAAAACAGCATATTCAAGGACACAGTTGCTTCTCTAAGGTCTTGCCCTAAGTTACACAACAATAAAATGGGAATGTAAAATATAAAAGGTGGTTAAATCTCTTGAGGTGTGGGATACCTTAAATCTTTCCTTAAACATAGAACACTAGTTGCAGTTTCCAAATGAGAGATTTTTAACATCAACCAATATTGTGTTTTCTTTTTTCATGTTCTAAAAAGACATAAATTTTAGCTGCATAAAAGAAAATATAATAAGGGAGGAAGTCTCCAATAAACATCTTAGAAACCAAAAGAGCAGAAAGAACTTTCAAATGAACTATTAGCAGCTTTCTAAAAAATACATAGTAATATATGTTTTATATGTTGTGGGGAGTTGGCTTGTAAGTAGCTGGACTGTATGTTACCTTTTAAACTGAAATATATGTGATCTTTCCTAAGATGTTTTATATATGTACACGTTTCTGTTAAGAAGATATTAAAAGTGAATAATTCAAGTTAAATTTATCCATCCAAATTCTTATTGGTTTGTCAACTCTATGCAAGCTACCAGTGTCAGCACTGATGATATATGGTGGTGAACAAGATAGATAAGGTCATTGCCTTTATGAATTATGGTCATCACACAACAAATAAGCAGATCTGCTGGAGAAATAATCACTAGTTCTAATAGGACAAATGACAGTTTCTCCGTTTAAGTGTATAGTAAGCTCATAAAAGAGTCTTGCAGCTTATTTCATATGCATGACATACATAAGAACTCAAGGATAGAAATGGATATGGTATAAATGGAAGATGTTGGGAATACAAACTAAATCTATTTAGCCTATATTTTAAATTATAATAAGTATATTTACTAGAGAATTTGGCTCCTCATCTAACTCCCAATATTAAGTTTGTAGGCATATTCTTTAATTAAAATGCATTTTTGTAGTTATTATTTGTAAGGCAGGACTTCATATGATGCTTTTCATGAAATACTTGTAGATTTGATTCACCAAACAAATCATCCTATCAAAGTCATAACTGAATAACTATGAAGGCAGGGGACAATTTAATATTTTAAACATGTACACTCAATGTTTTTTGCCAGAGTTACTCTTATAAGATGGTGCTGCTTCAGAGACACATTATAGGAAGTTAAATAAAATATAAATAACATGTTTTGAAATGCCAATATATAGTAAAATTATTATATCAAAATATAGTCTGAATTACATAAAATTACATTACATAATTATATCATATATATTTTCATGAATCACTGAGAAAGATGACAGTCCAATAGAAAATATGGACAAAGATGAGAAGAGATTTATATTACTTTCACACTACAACCTTATGGCTTTAAAACGATAAATTAGATCTAGATATGCATAAAAGACTGTTAAGAAGGTAAAGCATAATGTAGAAAATAAAGTGTGTAATATAATCCTTAAAAAAATAAAACCAATATAAATTAGAGAAATGAAATGTAAAATACATGGAGGCATACTTGCCAAATGAAATTGCGATAATTTTTCTTTGTAATATAAGGTCTGGGATGGTAGGAGTTTTAACTTTTCCTTTCACTAGGATATTTCTAACACATAAGACAGTTCTCAGAAAGTAAGGGGAGCTCAGTAAATTGTTGTTTAATAAAGTTTTATGTGTCATATGAAAAAAAGAAAAAAAAGAACTATTTCCTATGGACTCCACAATTAAATATCACAATCCATGACAGTTTCTTTATCATCTTACTTTCTCTTTAAATCACTACCCTTAGTAATTTTCAACCTTCTTGAAACATGCAGGCCTTTTATTCTATTATTTTTTTTTCCTTTTCAGCTTTTCTTCTTCCTTTTTTACTCACATTAATACAGCTTCTTATTTAAAGAAGTGGCATCCTTTTTTTGTTATTATATTCAAGTAAGCAGTTTTATTGGTTTTCTATCCCACCAGTTAATGAAAAGCCCTTCCACCCCATCAGCTGAAAGTTCTGTCATCTCTAATGTATGCTTTAGAATGTCCCTACCATAGTGCTGAGCTCTGCCCTAGAAATACCAATACAAAATCTCAAATATTGCATCCAGTGTTAACTCATGGTTTTCAACATCAACTATCCTCTCAAAGTACTGAGCTATCCTGTGTTCAGACAGTTCTGAATAGCAGCTCCTACAAATTTTATCCAAACTGTCACACCTTTGACTGTTCCATGGTTCTTCTCTCTCTAATGAACTCTTTTTTTTTTAAATTTTATTTATTTATTTGACAGAGATCACCAGTAGGCAGAGAGGCAGGCAGAGAGAGAGGAGGAAGCGGGCTCCCTGCAGAGCAGAGAGCCGGACGGACGTGGGGCTCGATCCCAGGACCTTGGGACCATGACCTGAGCTGAAGGCAGAGGCTTTAACCCACTGAGCCACCCAGGTGCTCCTGATGAACTCTTTTCAAAACACTGAGAAAACACAAGGCAACACAGGGCCTACCTCCTTTTCCTACAAAACATAGTTTTTTTCGTTTACCTTTCCCCACTCCCTTGGTATATGACAGCAAAGATTACTTAAGCTAATATTGTCTGCCATTTTTCAGAACCATTTCTCAATAAATTGTGCCACATTTCCCCTCCTAACCCCCTCCTAAATAAAAGTAAACTCAAATACATTCAAATATTTTCCATTTTAAGAAATATATTCCTTTTCCCCCATATTCTTTTCCACCATCATCTCTCTTCCTTTTGCTTTTTAGTATCTTGTTTTTAGTTCCAAACGAATTCTCTGCACAAACTATCATATTTTGGTTTTTAATTCCATCAAATCTATAAAAACTATTTGTGCTAGCAAGGTTTCAGTAACCTTCTTGTTGTAGATGTGGACGAGGATATGGAGAAATGGAAGAGCCCTCTTACACGGCTGGTGGAAAGGCAAACTGGTGTAGCCACTCTGGAAAACAGTATGGAAGTTCCTCAAAAAGTTAAAAATATAACTACCTTATGATCCAGCAATTGCCCTACTAGGTATTTTCCTAAAGGATACAAAAACACTAGTTCAAAGGGATACATTCAGCCTGATAATTATAATAGCACTATCAACAATAGCCAACTAATGGAAAGAGCCCAAATGTCCATCAACTGATGAATGGATAAAGGAGATATATATATCTGTATGTTTATCTACCTATACACACACACATACATCTATATATTTATATTTATCTATATATCTATATCTATATCTATATCTATCTATATCTGGTTCTGGGATTGAGTCCCATGTGGGGAATCCCAGCTCAACAGGGAGTCTGCTTCTCCCTTTCCCTCTGCCCTTTCCCTTGTTTGTGTACTCGTTCTCTTTTTCCCTAATAAATAATAAAATTTTAAAAGAAATTTAAAAAATAAAGTAAAAGTGATACTGCTTATTTTATGGTGTTGTTATGAGCAGTAAATAACCTAAGAAATGTAATATATCTAGTATGTCCCAATTCCTCTTTTTAGGCTCTAAAATTACAAAAAAAGATATTTTGTATATTTTAGATAGATGGATAGATAGAAGATAGATAGATAGATATTTAACTAGAGTGGAATATTACTCAGCCACCAAAAAGAATGAAATCCTGCCATTTGCAATGATGTGGATGGAGCTAGATTATACTATGCTAAGTGAAATAAGTCAGTAAGAGAAAGACAAATACCATATGATTTCACTCATATGTGGAATTTAAGAAACAAAACAACTGAACATAGGGGGGAAAAAAGGGAAAGGCAAACTATAAAACATACTCTTAACTATAGAGAACAAACTTTTGTTGGAGGGGTAGTGGGCAGGGGGATGGTTAGATGGGTGCTGAGTATTAGGAGGGCACTTGTGAGCACTGGGTGTTGTTATATAAGTAATGCATCACTAAATCCTATGTCTGAAACTGATATTGTACTGTATGTTAACTAACGGGAATCTAAATGAAAACTTGGAACTAAAAAAACTAACCTTGTTGCCAAATACAGAGGTCATTTGATATCTTAGCATGCTTTCAACTCATTAGAGTACTTTCTTCTTAAACCATTTCATGGCCTGCCCTCTAGTAGCTCCAAGTTCCAAACCATTTCTTAAATGTGTATATGTTTCTTCATTCTATTGCATAAACTGCTTTTAATCAGTCTAGACATTAAGTCTGGCATTTCTTATACTGTTTAATCAATTAAATTATAATCTGGGAGGACGAGTCAAGATGGCGGAGATAGCAAGCTGAGACTGCTTCAGCTAGCCGGAGATCAGCTAGATAGCTTATCTAAAGATTGCAAACACCTGAAAATCCATCGGCAGATCGAAGAGAAGAAGAACAGCAATTCTGGAAACAGAAAAACAACCACTTTCTGAAAGGTGTTTTCTTTTTTTAAAAATTCTTTTCTTTTCTTTTTTTTTCTTTTTTCTTTTTTTTTCTTTCTTCCTTTTTGAACCTCTTTTTATCCCCTTTCTCCCCACTCACGATTTTGGATCTCTTTTAATTTGGTTAAAGCATATTTTCCTGGGGTTGTTGCCACCCTTTTAGTATTTTACTTGCCCCTTCATTTACTCTTATCTGGACAAAATGACAAGACGTAAAAATTCAACACAAAAAAAAGAACAAGAGGCAGTACCGAAGGCTAGGGACCTAATCAATACAGACATTGGTAATATGTCAGATCTAGAGTTCAGAATGACAATTCTCAAGGTTCTAGCCGGGCTTGAAAAAGGCATGGAAGATATTAGAGAAAACCTCTCGAGAGATATAAAAGCCCTTTCTGGAGAAATAAAAGAACTAAAATCTAACCAAGTTGAAATCAAAAAAGCTATTAATGAGGTACAATCAAAAATGGAGGCTCTCACTGCTAGGATAAATGAGGCAGAAGAAAGAATTAGTGATATAGAAGAGCAAATGACAGAGAATAAAGAAGCTGAGCAAAAGAGGGACAAATAGCTACAAGACCACGAGGGGAGAATTCGAGAGATAAATGACACCATAAGAGGAAACAACATTAGAATAATTGGGATTCCAGAAGAAGAAGAAAGAGAGAAGGGAGCAGAAGGTATACTGGAGAGAATTATTGGGGAGAATTTCCCCAATATGGCAAAGGGAATGAGCATCAAAATTCAGGAGGTTCAGAGAACGCCCCTCAAAATCAATAAGAATAGGCCCACACCCCGTCACCTAATAGTAAAATTTACAAGTCTCAGTGACAAAGAGAAATTCCTGAAAGCAGCCCGGGAAAAGAAGTCTGTAACATACAGTGGTAAAAATATTAGATTGGCAGCTGACTTATCCACAGAGACCTGGCAGGCCAGAAAGAACTGGCATGATATTTTAAGAGCACTAAACGAGAAAAACATGCAGCCAAGAATACTATATCCAGCTAGGCTATCATTGAAAATAGAAGGAGAGATTAAAAGCTTCCAGGACAAACAAAAACTGAAAGAATTTGCAAATACCAAACCAGCTCTTCAGGAAATATTGAAAGGGGTCCTCTAAGCAAAGAGAGAGCCTACAGGTGGTAGATCAGAAAGGAACAGAGACCATATACAGTAACAGTCACCTTACAGGCAATACAATGGCACTAAATTCATATCTCTCAATAGTTACCCTGAATGTGAATGGGCTAAATGCCCCTGTCAAAAGACACAGGGTATCAGAATGGATAAAAAAACAAAACCCATCTATATGTTGCCTCCAAGAAACTCATTTTAAGCCCGAAGACACCTCCAGATTTAAAGTGAGGGGGTGGAAAAGAATTTACCATGCTAATGGACATCAGAAGAAAGCAGGAGTGGCAATCCTTATATTAGATCAATTAGATTTTAAGCCAAAGACTATAATAAGAGATGAGGAAGGACACTATATCATACTCAAAGGGTCTGTCCAACAAGAAGATCTAACAATTTTAAATATCTATGCCCCCAACGTGGGAGCAGCCAACTATATAAACCAATTAATAACAAAATCAAAGAAACACATCAACAATAATACAATAATAGTAGGGGACTTTAACACTCCCCTCACTGAAATGGACAGGTCATCCAAGCAAAAGATCAGCAAGGAAATAAAGGCCTTAAACGACACACTGGACCAGATGAACATCACAGATATATTCAGAATATTTCATCCCAAAGCAACAGAATACACGTTCTTCTCTAGTGCACATGGAACATTCTCCAGAATAGATCACATCCTCGGTCCTAAATCAGGACTCAACCAGTATCAAAAGATTGGGATCATTCCCTGCATATTTTCAGACCACAATGCTCTAAAGCTAGAACTCAACCACAAAAGGAGGTTTGGAAAGAACCCAAATACATGGAGACTAAACAGTATCCTTCTAAAGAGTGAATGGGTCAACCGGGAAATTAAAGAAGAATTGAAAAAAAATCATGGAAACAAATGATAATGAAAATACAACGGTTCAAAAATCTGTGGGACACAACAAAGGCAGTCCTGAGAGGAAAATATATAGCGGTACAAGCCTTTCTCAAGAAACAAGAAAGGTCTCAGGTACACAACCTAACCCTACACCTAAAGGAGCTGGAGAAAGAACAAGAAAGAAACCCTAAGCCCAGCAGGAGAAGAGAAATCATAAAGATCAGAGCAGAAATCAATGAAATAGAAACCAAAAAAACAATAAAACAAATCAACGAAACTAGGAGTTGGTTCTTTGAAAGAATTAATAAAATTGATAAACCCCTGGCCCGACTTATCAAAAAGAAAAAAGAAAGGACCCAAATAAATAAAATCATGAATGAAAGAGGAGAGATCACAACTAACACCAAAGAAATACAAACTATTATAAGAACATACTATGAGCAACTCTACGCCAACAAATTTGACAATCTGGAAGAAATGGATGCATTCCTAGAAACATATAAACTACCACAACTGAACCAGGAAGAAATAGAAAGCCTGAACAGACCCATAACCAGTAAGGAGATTGAAACAGTCATTAAAAATCTCCAAACAAACAAAAGCCCAGGGCCAGACGGCTTTCCGGGGGAATTCTACCAAACATTTAAAGAAGAACTAATTCCTATTCTCCTGAAACTGTTCCAAAAAATAGAAATGGAAGGAAAACTTCCAAACTCATTTTATGAGGCCAGCATCACCTTGATCCCAAAACCAGACAAGGATCCCACCAAAAAAGAGAGCTATAGACCGATATCCTTGATGAACACAGATGCGAAAATACTCAACAAAATACTAGCCAATAGGATTCAACAGTACATTAAAAAAGATTATTCACCACGACCAAGTGGGATTTATTCCAGGGCTGCAAGGTTGGTTCAACATCCGCAAATCAGTCAATGTGATACAACACATCAATAAAAGAAAGAACAAGAACCATATGATACTCTCAATAGATGCTGAAAAAGCATTTGACAAAGTACAGCATCCCTTCCTGATCAAAACTCTTCAAAGTGTAGGGATAGAGGGCACATACCTCAATATCATCAAAGCCATCTATGAAAAACCCACCGCAAATATCATTCTCAATGGAGAAAAACTGAAAGCTTTTCGCTAAGGTCAGGAACACGGCAGGGATGTCCATTATCACCACTGCTATTCAACATAGTACTAGAGGTCCTAGCCTCAGCAATCAGATCACAAAAGGAAATTAAAGGCATCCAAATCGGCAAAGAAGAAGTCAAATTATCACTCTTCGCAGATGATATGATACTATATGTGGAAAACCCAAAAGACTCCACTCCAAAACTGCTAGAACTTATACAGGAATTCAGTAAAGTGGCAGGATATAAAATCAATGCACAGAAATCAGTTGCATTTCTCTACACCAACAGCAAGACAGAAGAAAGAGATATTAAGGAGTCAATCCCATTTACAATTGCATCCAAAACCATAAGATACCTAGGAATAAACCTAACCAAAGAGGCACAGAATCTATACTCAGAAAACTATAAAGTACTCATGAAAGAAATTGAGGAAGACACAAAGAAATGGAAAAATGTTCCATGCTCCTGGGTTGGAAGAATAAATATTGTGAAAATGTCTATGCTACCTAAAGCAATCTACACATTTAATGCAATTCCTATCAAAGTACCATCCATCTTTTTCAAAGAAATGGAACAAATAATGCTAAAATTTATATGGAACCAGAAAAGACCTCGAATAGCCAAAGGGATATTGAAAAAGAAAGCCAATGTTGGTGGCATCACAATTCCGGATTTCAAGCTCTATTACAAAGCTGTCATCATCAAGACAGCATGGTACTGGTACAAAAACAGACACATAGATCAATGGAACAGAATAGAGAGCCCAGAAATAGACCCTCAACTCTATGGTCAACTAATCTTCGACAAAGCAGGAAAGAATGTCCAATGGAAAAAAGACAGCCTCTTCAATAAATGGTGCTGGGAAAATTGGACAGCCACATGCAGAAAAATGAAATTGGACCATTTCCTTACACCACACACAAAATAGACTCAAAATGGATGAAGGACCTCAATGTGTGAAAGGAATCCATCAAAATCCTTGAGGAGAACACGGGCAGCAACCTCTTCGACCTCTGCCGCAGCAACATCTTCCTAGGAACAACGCAAAAGGCAAGGGAAGCAAGGGCAAAAATGAACTATTGGGATTTCATCAAGATCAAAAGCTTTTGCACAGCAAAGGAAACAGTTAACAAAATCAAAAGACAACTGACAGAATGGGACAAGATATTTGCAAACGACATATCAGATAAAGGACTAGTGTCCAGAATCTATAAAGAACTTAGCAAACTCAACACCCAAAGAACAAATAATCCAATCAAGAAATGGGCAGAGGACATGAACAGACATTTCTGCAAAGAAGACATCCAGATGGCCAAGAGACACATGAAAAAGTGCTCCATATCACTCGGCATCAGGGAAATACAAATCAAAACCACAATGAGATATCACCTCACACCAATCAGAATGGCTAAAATCAACAAGTCAGGAAATGACAGATGCTGGCGAGGATGCGGAGAAAGGGGAACCCTCCTACACTGTTGGTGGGAATGCAAGCTGGTGCAGCCACTCTGGAAAACAGCATGGAGGTTCCTCAAAATGTTGAAAATACAACTGCCCTATAACCCAGCAATTGCACTATTGGGTATTTACCCTCAAGATACAAATGTAGTGATCCAAAGGGACACATGCACCCGAATGTTTATAGCAGCAATGTCCACAATAGCCAAACTATGGAAAGAACCTAGATGTCCATCAGCAGATGAATGGATCAAGAAGATGTGGTATATATACACAATGGAATACTATGCAGCCATCAAAAGAAATGAAATCTTGCCATTTGCGACAACATGGATGGAACTAGAGCGTATCATGCTTAGCGAAATAAGTCAAGCAGAGAAAGACAACTATCATATGATCTCCCTGATATGAGGAAGTGGTGATGCAACATGGGGGCTTAAGTGGGTAGGAGAAGAATAAATGAAAGAAGATGGGATTGGGAGGGAGACAAACCATAAGTGACTCTTAATCTCACAAAACAAACTGAGGGTTGCTGGGGGGAGGTGTTTTGGGAGAAGGGGGTGGGATTATGGACATTGGGGAGGGTATGTGCTTTGGTGAGTGCTGTGAAGTGTGTAAACCTGGTAATTCACAGACCTGTACTCCTGGGGATAAAAATATATGTTTATAAAAAATAAAAAATTAAAAAAAAAATAAATAAAAAATAAATTTTAATCCGAAAATTCTTAATATTTAATATATTTTCTTGTCTACAGATCTACATATCCCTTTGTTTACTGGATTTCTCTTCTTGTATGTGGGTTAGATACTTTCAGTTCAATATTTCTAAAACAGATTTTGCTGTTAGATTTTCACTGAAAATCATATTCCATTTTATATTCCCTATACCAGTGATTTTGAGTTCTACAAGATAGAAACACCATGGAATTATTTAACCACTGCCAGGAACTCTGAAGGATGTTGGAATTTACCTTATTTGCAAGCTAAAACCTCAGTCTCTCACTGTTTTATGGATATTAGCAAAGGATTTGTGACTCCTGGGTTGAAGACAAAGGACTATTACTCAAGACAGAAGATGTAGCCAGAACTTCTAGTGTTAGCAACAGTTCTCTGAGATCCTCCACATTTCATGGGGCCAATCTAAATCACTCTAGAAGGATACCTGCACACTTGGTGGGTTGTGTGAAAAGAGAGGAAAACTGAGCTTAATAGTGGGTGGTAAGTAATCCTACTCTTTCTGTGGAAGATGTTATCTTATCCATAAAGTTTGCTTTCTGCAAACAAAATCCTTGGCCCAGTTTGGAATTTCTTTTCCATTACCCACAACCAATTAATCATCAACTGCAGTTGATTCCAACTCTTAAATATATTTTACTTTAATTCATTGGTCTCAATCTTCATAGTTACTACCCTATTTCATATTATTTCATCTCTCTCTAGAATTACTGAAACATCTGTTACAGATCTCCTTGCTTATCAGAACTCTGCCTCACTCCCCACATCCCTGATGGATCTCATATCCGGAGCGAGACTATCTTGATACACATTAATTCCTAACATGCCACTTTTAAATTTATTGTTCTCGTTGCCATCAGAAAGAACTGACAGCTTCTAAAATAGCTGATATTAATGCCTTTCATCATCTGGCATCTGCTTACAATTTCGACATAAATTTATTTCACTGTTTCTTCTTTACTGTTTCCTTTTCCATGTCCCTTACATTAACTTCCTTCATTTTCCACTGCCAATTGCTACACTAAACTACTTTCTCTTTCTTTCTCAACTCCAAGGCTTTAGATGTATATTTTCATTTGCTGTATTGTGCCTACTCAATTTCTATTTGTGATTTTTTAAATTCATATTTCCTCAAGTTTCAGCTTTAAGGGCATGTCTACCAAGACATTACTAACCTGTAAATAAGTAACACATAGTGCCTCCTCCATGTGTTCTAATTGCAACTTAGGCTTTCCCATTCAGAGCATCATACTTTTAGTCTTTTCACTGGCCCATATCCTTCACTGGATCCCTTTGGGGACCAGGGACTACATCTTATTCTTCAAATCCTGCTATATACTCAACAAATAACAAAGTGATTAACATATCCTTTCTTAGTAAATATCTGTGTAAAGAGAGAGGGAAATAAGTTACAGATATTTGTGAAGATTGAAGTTTCCAGTATACTCAACGATTAAAGATCCTTGAAAGAATGGACCATGTTTTATTTGACATTTTGTTGGCTCCTGTAAGAATGGTGCTTAACATGTGCAATTGCTCTTCATTGTTTGAAGATTTTATATTTGTGAATTCATCTACTTGCTAACAATGTTATTTGTAACTCCAAAATCAATACTATATTTTCAAGTAATTGGTGAACATGTGCATGCACAGAACAGCAAAAAATATGAGTCACTCATTCTCATATGAGATCAACATGGTTTTTCTCTATCTTCTTGCTTAAATTCTCCTGTTGTAAATAGTGTCATTTTCAGGGTCTAAAGTACCATGTTTTTGCATTTTTGTGCTCTTTTCTGCATGATTTTTTTTTTTTTTCCTGTTTAAAACCATCCCCAAGTGCAATTAGCCTGTTATATGCCTTATGGAGAAAATGCCTGTTAGGTCATCTTCCTTCAGGCACGAATTATAGTGCTGCTGGCAGTGAATTCAATGTTACTGAGTCAACAACACTACTAAACAAGGTGTCAAACTACTAAACAATGTACTAAACAAAGTGTTAAACAGAAACACACATAAAACGAAGTCATCTATTTATTGATCAATGGAAATGTGGTGACCAGAAGCTCACAGGAAACTAATCTTGATTTTTCCCTAAGGAGGGTAAACTTTGATTTGCTAATTCAGTGTCCCTGTGACTTCATAATACATGATTATGGTAAATAATAAGAATAGACTATAATTAGTTCCTCATAATTCTTTTACAATTAATAGTTCAGTGAAAAGAAGCAAAGAATGAAGAAGGGAGATGCTGAAGGTGTGTCTGTGAAATTGTATTATGAGCTGTGTAACTTGTTCTGTATTTTCTTTAATAATTTGGTTGAAGATGAAAACACATGTTTGTATAATTGATAGATATACATACCTGTGATATAACTATGCAGAATTCAAAATAATCTTAATATGCTTAGGAAGTTCATTAGAAAACAATGAGATAAAATTTAATAGGAATTCCTGGTTTCACCATTTAAAGTCTATATATCAGTTATCTGGAATGATAAAGAAAAATCTTAACAGTTTCTATGTAAACTTCCCTGGAAGCTTAATTTCACTTAACCACAAGAAAAACAGAAGGCAAATGTGTTGAAATCACATACAATAAATAATGGTGTGCTTTAGCTTTATCTACTGCAGACTGAAAATCCAGATAAACTGTGCTCTAGGGCTTTAATTTTTAAAATAAGTACCAAGTGAAGAGAGTCAATTAATTAACAATGTCCTGCTTTTCTAACTGAACGTATATAATTTTTCATGTTATTACCTTAAAATCCTTCTGTTTACTATTATAGTTCTCATCTGTTTTCATACAGTTCTAAACTCTGCAAGAAACACTTCAATGCAGGGCACCTGATTGTCTCTCAGTTAAGCATCTGACTCTTGATTTCAGCTCTGGTCATGATCTCAGGGTCCTGGTATAGAGCCGCAAGTCAGGCTCCTTTTTCAGCACAGAGTTTGCTTGGGATTTTCTCTCCCTCTGCTCTTCCCCCTACTTATACTGTTTCTCTATCTGTCTCAAATAAATTTTTAAATATTTTTAAAAAATCACTTCAAGGGATGCCTGGGTGGCTCAGTGGGTTCAGCCTCTGCCTTCGGCTCAGGTCATGATCCCAGGGTCCTGGGATCAAGCCCCACATCAGGCTTCTGCTCAGCAGAGAGCCTGCTTCCTCCTCTCTCCCTGCCTGCTTCTCTGCCTACTTGTGATCTCGTCGAATAAATAAATAAAATCTTCTCTGCCTACTTGTGATCTCGTCGAATAAATAAATAAAATCTTAAAAAAAAAAAACCAAAAACACTTCAATGCAAATGACAAGTAAATTAAAAAAAAAAAATACTTTTAGTGCCATTTCATGGACACCCTCAAAACACACCTAACAGGGCAAAGAAATACTGGATCCCCTTAGAATCAGTATTTAACTTATCTAGATGTATTTTAAGCTAATAAGTTGCGTATAAAAGCATAGCACCATAAGAATATTCTAAACTTTATAGTTGTATCCCAACACCATTTAAGAGAAAGACATAAACTATATCTTAAGTAACCAGTTTTATTTGTTTTTGTGAAAACTACAGTGCATATATTCAGATAACACTGGCAAGATGATTGTGGCTGATCATTTGGTTTGGTGGTAACAAAAGATTATAATGAAATGCACTGTTGTTCTTAATAATCAAAAGATTTCAAGTTTATCTAAATTTTTACTGATCTGTAGAAGGAGCCTTTGATATTAGATTTTAATACCATTCATGTTTGCTTCAAAGTTAGCCCAACCCTGAAAATACATTTACCCTCCCACTTCCAGGCTTCCTGTTGGACTATTTTAAACTTCTAAGCCTCTTTAACAAAGTTAAAACTTTAAAGCAGTTTAACTGTCTCTGAGGTCATGCTGAGAGTAGAGAAAGAACCCATCACTTACTTTAAAATTCCCCCTCTTGAGGACTATGCTTAAGAATCTTTAAAAGAAACTTCATTTCTCTATTCTTGGACTAACCAAGAATTTCAGGGAAGCCTAGCCATTTCAAAAAAGGTGGGACTTTTTGGAGTGCATGGGCATGCTTTTTAAACAGATAGATCATTTATGTTTTTTGAACTATAGATTATTTCTACCTTCAGAAAGACTTAGTAACTTTTAAAATGATTTTTTTTTTTTAGAGGATGCAAGATTCTTTAGGAAATCATGACCAGCTTCAAAATATATGTAATATTCATTACAAGGTGATAACTGTTATTAATTTCCAAATACTTTTAAAATCAACATATACTGATTTTAGAAAGTACATCTTTTGGTTCTCTTTAATATAGATTAAACTAGTTTATTTTACCTATATCTATATTTATTAAGATAAAGACAGGGCCTGTGGACTAACTGATATATGTAATAGTATTCTATGAAGTATCAAAAGTTTATTTTAATGTCAAAGTCATCTTGAGAAAGAACAAATCTGTGGGCTTAATTCTTCCTGATTTCGAACTATATTATAAAGGTATAGTAATTACAATTAAAATACAAAAGCATTATAAAGCTTTAATCATTAAAATTAAATCTGTAGTGACTAGGGGCACCTGGATGGCTCAGTCAGTTAAGCATTTGACTCTTGATTTCTGCTCAGTTCAAGATCTCACGGTCGTGAGATCGAGCCCTATGTCAGGCTCTGTGCTCCGCAGGGAGATCACTTGAGATTCTCTCTCCCTCCGTCCCTTCTCCTGCTCATGTGTGCTCTTTCTCAAATAAAGAAATAAATCTTTTAAAAAAATGTAGTAATTAAAAAAATTATGCCACAATACTGTTACAAAAACAGATATATAGTTCAGAACAGAATAGAGAGCAGAACAGAACAGAATAGTATAGAACAGAATAGAGAGCCCAGAAATAAACCCATGCATATATGGTCAATTAGTTTACAACAAAGTAGCCAAGAATACACAGTAGAGAAAATAGAGTCTTCTCAATAAATGGTGTTGAGAATATCAGACAGCCATATGCAAAAGCATAAAACTGGAGCACTATTTTACACCATACACAAAAAATAACTCCAAGTGGATTAAAGACTTGAATGTAAGACCTGAAAACATAAAACTCCTAGAAGAAACATTGGTGGTAATCTCCTTGACATAGGTTTTCATGATGATTTTGTTTATTTAATCTAAGACCAAAAGCAAAAGCAACAGAAGTAAAATTAGCAAGTCAAGCTACATTAAACAATACATTTTCTGCATAAACAAAGAAAATCATCAACAACAAAAAACTCTAGTGAATGACAATATATATGCAATTCAAAAATCTGATAAAGAGCTAATATCAAAATATATACAAAAACTCCTGTAACTCAATAGCAAAAAAGCAAACAACCTTAAAAAAAAAAAATGGTCTGAGGACCTAAACAGTCATTTTTCAAAGAAGGCATGTAGATGGCCAACAGGCACATGAAAAGATGCAAGATACCAAACATCTCCAGAGAAATGCAAATTTAAACTACACAATGAGATATCACCTCATCCTTGTTAGAAAAGCTGTTACCAAAAAGACTATTCTGAAGTAAGTGTTAACAAGGATGTAGAGAAAATGGAATCCTTGTACATTGTTGGTGGAAATATAAATTGGTGTAGCTGCTATGGAAAACAGTAGTATGGAGGTTGCTCAAAAAATTAAAAATAGAACTGGCATATGATTCAGCAATTTCACTTCTGGGTATTTATATAAACAAAACAAAAGCACTAATTCAAAAAGATATACGCACCCTGATGTTCATTGCAGCATTGTTTATGATAGCCAAGATATGAAAAAAGAAATTGTGATGCACCCCCCCACACACACAGAAATGAAATACTATTTGGTTTTAAGAAAGGTGGGTATTAAGGAGGGCACATATTGTGTGGAGCACTGGGTGTGGTGCATAAACAATGAATCTTGGAACACTTAAAAAATAAAATAAAATAAATAAAAAAATAAAAAGGAATGAAATCTTGCCATTTGCAACAATATGGATGGCCCTAGAGGGCAGTATGCTAAGTTAAATAAGTTGGCCAGATAAAGACAAATACCATATGATATCTTTTATGTGTGGAATCTAAAATATATATGTGTTTTATATATTAAATATATATTTTAATATATAAATAAATTTAAGCTTATACATACAGAGAACAGATGGGTGGTTTCCAGAGGTAGGGGATTAGAGGGGAGAGAAATGGATAATTTTTTTAGTGTAAATAATTTAAAAAACCCACATTACACATATTTGCCAATGGGTTAGACACAACAAAAAGTTATTTAACTGAAGAAAATGCATCAGAAGAAATATTCTAGAACATACCACACAAAGAGAAAGAGAAGGAAAATAGAGATAAGAGAATAAGAGATGTGGAGAGTATAGTCAAAGGTTAGCATATATTGATCAGAGTCCCTGGGAGATGGGAAAGGCATATTAGATATGTGAACTTATAATTGCTTAGAATTTTCCAGAACTAATGAAAGGTATCAATCCTCAGCTTCAAAATGGTCAGTTAATTCCAAGCAAAAAAAAAAAGAAAAAGAAAAAGAAACCTCTTCTATACACCATAAAAAACTCAGTAAAGCACTAGAGACAACAGGAATTGTCTTTTTATAAGGCAGTCTAAAAGACAATATACTTTAAAACGCAAAAATATGGAAATATAATTTATCTCAAAATTAGTGCTTAACTTGAAAATCCTTAGGGCAAAAGTCCTAACTAAATTGTATAAGATAATTATATTGAATATCATCCTGTAAAAGTATTTAGCATATATTTTTGATATTATTTTTGATTTTTTCTAAAAATACATTTTCAAATGTGTATGGTTAGTCAGTATATCATATCTATAACCATGCTGATGATATGAAAATTTTAGAAAGAATATTTTGTTCAGTGTTAAAAGACTTTTACATTTATAAATAGTGATTGATTTCAGCATTGATTTCTTTGAGGAAATTTTCAAGCCTGATGAAAAATAGTTGAACAATCTTGCATGGAAGATATGGCTGTAATTTTTGGGAGAAGAAACTAATATAGATAACTACAATGTATAAATTATGAAAAATGAATCATAGCATTTTTATCAGTCAGAAAAAGTCTTAAATTCTACTTTCAGTAATTTGGACCAACACCTGGAGAGCCTAAAAAATATTAGCATTACCAGATAGTTTCTACATTTGATATAGCCAGCAGACTCTGGGATTAATATAAATATGTTCTTACATTTACATCTGATATTAATTGTGTTTTCTTTCCCTGTCTCTTTTATCAGAAATGACTAAAAATTTGATGAATTACTGATACATATCTGACCATTTGGGCTTAATTTTTCAAGAAAAAGATATTAAAAATAAGAATAATCTAAAGGTTTTTAAGGTATGAAACATGATAGAAAGATACATACCTATGCAGAATTTCCAAGATAGTCTTTTTAGTGCAATGAGGGCTTGGGTATGTTTACTTTAAATTATCACAATATGAAAAAATAAATAAAACAAAAGAAAGGATCACAAAATGCCATGAGGCTGCAACAACTAAAACAAGGTTTTCAAAGAATAAACAGGTTAAAGACCAGAAAATATATATGAAATCTTGGTCCAGATATATCTGGGAAATTCAACATTTAATAAAAGCTCCTAAAAGTAATATGAAAAATATGAGTTAGCTAGCAAATGCTTTGGATGAAGTTGGTTATTGCAAAGAAAAAAAAAAAAACCCACCTAATTTTTAATGGCATAGTAGATTCCAAAATTTATATCCATTGTTTTGAAGGTTGAAATATTCAGTATTAAAAAAATTAAAGTAAGTAAGTGAATATGAATTTATTAAATGCCTTCCTATATGTGAGTCTGTTAATTTGCAAATGAGGACAGGATTTATAAACTTCACAGCAATACTGGGAATCACAAAGGAAGAGTAAAACAATGACTGAAAATGAAGGAAAATTAAATAATAAAATATGTTTTAAATTAAGTGTCAAATAAATTAGAAAAAGTTTCAACAAATATGAAATATAGGTACAATGTCCCCAATGTTTGAGAAGTAAACACATACACAGATGTGCATGTGTGAACACACACACACGTACACACATGCAAATAAGAAAAGCAATAGGACTTTGAAAGGATGAAGAAAAGGTCAAAAAGATCAATGGAGTACCCAATAATTATTTATTTAAAGTGTGATAGAAAAAGAAGAAAAAACACTCAAGTCTTATCAATGATTATTTTAGGTCTTTGAATTAAAAATAATCTTAACATTTTTGGTATAGTTTCTAATTTTTAAAATCTTTTAAAGTGGTAATATGTTGCCTTTTATAATCACACATAAGACTAATTTTTAAAAGGCTGTGATGACCTTACTGATGTTTTATATCAGCCCTTATTCAAATCATAATTCATACATTTCAAATAAAACACAATGCAAGTAATTGCTATTAGACCCAACATGGCAAATAGGTTATGCACTCTTCAATGACTAAATGAAGTTAAATACTTGCTTGCATATTTGAAAACTTGTCAGGGTTACATAATTCCAAACTTAAATTAAGGAATGGAAAGCATATTGGAGATCACTTAGTGTAATTTCCTCCATTCAGGAGAAAACTGAAAGCCAGTGAGAGGTGAAGCAGTTTATTCAATATGACACAATTAAGTGATAGGAATGGGAGTGGAATGTAGGTCTCTAATCTCTCAGCTCAATAGTCCATCCTTTCCTTATGAAAACATTAGTTTCAGCTATTAGCAAGGTAGTGGGTGTTTTATGTTTAATAACAATATATATCACACAGATTACTTTCAGCATAAAATCCTTTTAAAAAAGTTGGAAAAATCTTTTGTTTAAACTTGAACATAACTAATTGGGATTTGGGATAAAAAGGAATTCCCACTTCAGTGTAACATTGCTATTATGAACAGAACTTGTCCAGGGCAATAACTGAACATGATCACATATCATTTCATTTTAGGAAGAAGCTAAAGGTATGTAAATAAGAAATCACCTGCATATAATTTTTTTTCTATTTTACTACATTAATTGTTTAATTAAGAAAAATGTGTATTATAATCAGTAGCTTATTCTGAGATGCAAATGTTAGCAAGCCAAATGTCACTCGATTTTAATTATTATATAAACCACATGAGATAAACCACATGAGAGTTATCATTTCCTTTGTAGCCTAGAAATATTTTTTGTCTGGTCTCTGTAATTTTATTCAAATCTTAGACTTTAATATTATTCTGTATTACTTTAATATCATGTAATGCTTAAGATATTAGAATATAGTAAAATTATCATATTGAGAGCTTGTTCGGAGGCTCCAGCAGAGGAGAGCAGCACTCCTATGCCCTTGACAGAACAGTCCTCCTCTATCTGGAAAGGTGGCCCTCTTCAAGCTAGCACACAGCTACAGGAGGGACATGCAATGAATGGTGAGGGAAAAAGGGGACTCCCACCTCACCAGGCAGATCCACCAAATCGAACCTGGTGATCAGTGGAGTAACAGATGTCGCAGCCAGATTGCCCTAATATCCCGAAATGCATGTATTGAATATCCTTTATATATGTTCCATCCTGAGGTTCTGATGGAGAACTTCCCAATAGATTTTAAAATAGCTTTCTAATGGGTCTGAACTCCAGTATTAGCAGTTGAAAATGCATTACAAAAATATTTTGTGAGAAAAACTCTTAATCTACTAAGATGTTCAATCAGAAGTCTGCTGACTAAAAGTATTACAGGATTTTCTTCATGCTTTAAAGCTAATACCTTAGAAGTAAGAGTTCTAAAAACTCAGATGTAATTTGTGCTTATTGAACAATACATAAGTTTACAAAAAGGAATTCCATTATTTTTAACCTTCTCTTTCTATCTATTTACTGAAACAAAATAAGATATTGCTATAAACCATTGTAACTAATATGCTATGATAATGTAGAAGTAGGCATAGAGGAGAAGTAAAAATAACAACACACACAATAAAAGGCTTGATTTGTTTTGTCAATTATTTAATAAGCGGTATAAAATTTAATTTTCACAAAAAATATAAAGTCCAAAATTCATATTGTCATGCACAAAATTATTTCAGTTGAACTAATGTGGAAGTCTGAAAGTGACTTTGGAGAAACTGAAAGTCCTTTTTAATGTGTCTAGACAGAGAAAAGGAGCACTTAACTGCTGAGAGAATGTTGCAATAGAGACAGTGGTGGAATATGAGCTATAATCACTACTTACCACCATCATGCTAGTCTCCACTAACAGAGCCTTACAGGTACAAACCACTTCTTCATATACCTATGAATGATTTTTATGCTCAGTTTGATTATTATAACTATATATTCATTCACACTATCTGCTGAATTAATGTGATAAAGTGCCAACCTAATACAGTGCATCCTTTTAATATAATTGAAAGTACTAACATTAAAAATTTATAACATATGCATGTTTCATTTTCTTAAATGTTTTTCAGAACTCATTAAGATACTTTAAAATTACTGAGTCCTTATTGTAATATGCCCATAAGAAAATATTATATTTTAGCCCTAACTTCCTTCAGAAATAAAACTTCACCTTTGAGGATGAAGCTGGAAGTTGACAAATGTTAAAAAGTCTTTTCCTGGGGCACCTGGGTGGCTCAGTGGATTAGGCCGCTGCCTTCGGCTCAGGTCATGATCCCAGTATCCTGGGATCGAGTCCCGCATCGGGCTCTCTGCTCAGCAGGGAGCCTGCTTCCTCCTCTCTCTCTCTCTCTCTGCCTGCCTCTCTGCCTACTTGTGATTTCTCTCTGTCAAATAAATAAATAAAATCTTTAAAAAAAAAAAAAGTCTTTTCCTTGGAAAGCAAACAAAAAAGGCACATTGAAGTATAAGAGATTATAATCCTGGGTTGTTGTTTTTTCTTTTGAGCACATTTATAACTTCTTTGAGCTTCAATTTCATCATCCATAGAGTGAGCAAGTGGGACAGATGATCTCTAAGGGCCATCCAAGAAATAAATTCAGTGAAGATTTCAGTCTTCTTGAATATCTGTATAGTGTAATGCTTTTTTTTTCCCTAAACATTTTATTTATTTGACAGACAGAGATCACAAGCAGGCTCTTGATCCCAGGACACTGGGATCATGACCTGAGCCGAAGGCAGAGGCTTTAACCCACTGAGCCACCTGTAATGCTTACAGGGGCCCCTGTAATGCTTTTTATTTACTCGCACACTATGGGGGGAAAAATCTTTCTGAATGGACGTTAACCTAAAGCTGTAGTCCTGTTGTTTTGTATCATCCCCATTATTCAAGCATTAAAATTCATGTAAATGAAGATTCTAGAGACTCCGTTTTTTTTTAATATGAAAATGATGAGTTGAGGTTTTTGTGGGTTTGGGGGGGTGTTTTTTGGGGGGTTGCTTTTAGGAGAAAACTACAATCAGCATATGGTTGTAATACATTTAATTCTTATCTGATAATATTTTTATTACTGTTTAATGGAGGGTCTCTTGCTTTAAAATAATTTTTTAGTTTCTCTTGTTTCGTTCTAGTGTTTATAAGCAATATAGAGAACTTTTTTTATTGATTAACAAGTGACAGATTTACTCTGACCATGTAGGTGCTGCTGGAGAATAAAGTATATGTTTTAAAAGTAAAGGAAAGCATAGCATGTGATGCCTCTTCCATTCTATCCTGTCTCTGAGCCAGCCCTGTTCCTACAAGTGGATATATATAGGACTCCAGGAGGGTGAGTTTCCAATTCTTCTCATTACATGTTTTCCTGTGCAGCAGTGTTGACTAATTAGGAGGACAAGTATGGCCATATGGATATGTAAAATCTGATTTTTTTTTTTTAATTTTTTATTTTTTATAAACATATATTTTTATCCCCAGGGGTATGCAAGCTGGTGCAGCCACTCTGGAAAACAGCATGGAGGTTCCTCAAAATGTTGAAAATAGAACTGCCCTATGACCCAGCAATTGTAAAATCTGATTTTTCAACCGTACTAGTAGGCTGATGTCAGTGGAGAAGATCTGTGGATCCCAAAAGTCTCAAAAGCTTTTGCCTAAACTTACAAATGTGCACAAAATAGACCTTCCCCTTTTTTGTTTCCTCTTTTACTCCTACCATATATTGACTCATCTTCCTCTGGGATAGTGAAGGTTTAAATTCCACCAGCAGACCCCTACCAACTACAAAATTCTGTCCACTTGAACATTAACTTTTCATATTTTTAGGATGTTGTTTCCTGGACAGTAGGAGTAGCTTCTTAAGTTATCCTGATTCTTACCTGGATATTTCTTTTTTAGAGATAAAGCCCTAATGCTTATTGACTCTTCTCACAGCTATGCACACACACACAAAAAAGTTTCTGTGATTAAACTTCCATAAAGAACCAGAGAATTACTTTCTTTTTATCTATTTGTTCATAACTTAGTATGAAACACTTTTACTTTTATGTCAATATTTTTCTGAAATTTCTACTTATTAAATATTATTTGTTCTTGAACATACTTATATATTTTTGTCACTCTTCTACCCTGTAAATTGAATTGCAAAAGTATAGTTTGAAGTGAATCATAAAAGAATAAGTTTTGACTTGTTAAAACCACAGGTAGAATAACCCAGGTAGTGGAGGAAGCATGCTCAAAAGCAAAGAGGCTTGAGGAGGCTTCAAATAATTAGAAACTTCAAAGTATCATGCCAGATAAGCTCACCTTCCCCAAATGGCTGTTATTATGTAATATATGATCCAAAGTCAGAACATTAGCCAAATAATTATAATGGCATGCCCTTAAAAAGCATCTCATTTAATGAAGGACATGGAACCATATGATATCCATTTTATAAGCATCAGTCCCAACTTGGACCAAATTCTTTCTTCTTGGCTAATATGTTAAAACCTGACCCCATCACTTCAAGTCTGAAAAAAATTCTCATCTTTGTATTTATTAGTCTACGGGAGACTTACCCTTCTTCAACAATAGAATTATACTGCCTCAGACACAGAAATATATACTCTCCTGCAAGCCACAGGACAATCAATAGAAAACTCCACTGAGTGTTTCACTGGCTCTTTGCCAGTCTCTTAGAGGAAAAAAAAAATTATAACTGATGTGCAGTATGATATCAGTTTCCTCTCTTAAGGAATATGAGAAGCTCTCCTCCAACCAACATTGACAAAAGACTAAGATTTCCCACAATCTAACTTTATAATATACTCTCTCCTGGGATATCAGGAGACTTTATCATACAAACATTTGAGAACAGATAATTAATGGTAAATAAAAAAATCAAAGTAGGAATACACTGAGTGCTGAAAGGAACAATGAAACTTAAAAAATGACAAAACAGAAGAATTTTTCATACAAAATAACTCCAATGTAGACACACTGGTTAATATAAGTTAGAAAATGTAAAGATTGGGCAGAAACCATTTATGTTTAGTTTGTTGCCAAGATACATACAAAGAGAGTAATTTATTGTTTTCCAAAATTTCTGCAATAACACATACCAACAAATGAGGCAAATTAAGGAGGAGTATTCTGTGCATTCTGACTGTTGTTCATTTGTTTTCTTTAGTCTGGGGAATGGGATGGACAGACACATGCTAGCAGTGAAAAAACCTAATGCCATCTTGTCACTTACTTACATGTCCCATTTTATTTAATTAAGCAGATACTAGATATGTTCCTTCTTTATCACTCAGAGGTCATTTGAGAAATCATGCTCATTTAGTTTGATCTGGGCCTGACATTTTCTATATTCTGAAATAAAATATGAGTTGTTATTAAAAATTATCTCCTACAAAGTACCTTATTTTTAAGACATATTATACTGCATGGCCTTCTAGGTGTTTATACTGAAACAAATAAAAGCAAGAGAAAGGAAAAAGAAGGGAAGAAAAGGAAGGGAGAAGGAAGGAGGAAAAGAAGGAAGAAAGGAAGGAAGGTTCTTTGAGGTGTTTAGGAAGTAGGCTTCCCACATTTTCCATACAGCTAAAAACACTCATATAATTCATTATTTGCAACTTGATTTGTTTTATGACATACCACAGGATGCCAAGACATAGAACAGTCCATTTCAATTTGTATAAATTATGTATCACCAGGAGTCTTTAAAAAAAAAAAAACCTCACTCTAAGTAAAAACTGGCTAAAACTATGGTAGGTCATGGACTCCACATTTCACAAATTTCCTAAGAGACTTAATTCCTCAAAGCCATCTTTTTGACCATAGTCCATTGGATGACAGACACTTGGAATGATGAGAACTGCAAAGATCAATCACTATAATGACAGAGTTGGCATTTATATATGTTCATGACTTGTTTGGTCCTTTACAGGCATGCTTTTATTAATTTGTTTCAGAAACTCTATGAGAAGATTACTATTATCTTCACTCAGCATGTGAGGAAATTGAAGTATTGACAATTTAGAATTCAACAATACCAGAATTTTCAACCATATTTTCTGAGTTTCCATCCCAGAGTCTAAAACATTGGGTTGTAATGCTTATTCCAACAAAGATAAGACAAACAAGTTCTATGAAGAAGTTGAAAGAACATTGGCAGCTAGCTTTTTTGATTGTTAGCAGTAGCTTCCTAGAACAGGATGTCCACGTTTACTCTGGACCTTGGAAGGTAAATAGTTACAGTGAAAAGAGGGGACACATTTTATTATTCTCAACATTTTAACATCTGCCATAATGCGGCCTCATGTTAGGTCTTAAAAATAATAAATTGCTCACATTTACTTAGTACTTACTATGTACCAGGAAATTTTATAATTGTTTTACATGGTTGATTCATTAATCCTATAAGATAAATACTGTTATCCCTGATATACAGATGAAGAAATTGAGCAATAGAAGTTAAGTAATTTTGAAAAAGACACATAGCTAAGGATTTGTAGACACAATCTACTCTAGATTCTCATATGTAACTATGGATTTAAGAGAAAAAATTAACAATGTGCAAAGCACCCTGCATCTGGAAGATGCGCTATTAGCTGTACTGGAAATTACAAAGAGTTAAAAAAGGCCTCATGCAACTGAAAAATACAGGAAGTAAATGTGAATTACAAAGAAACTTGTTTTTATACAAGTATTGTGTAAGTTATAGTAGTAATTTGTATGCCTTGGTGAATATGGGAATACCATAATATCTGTATACATACATGTAAAAATAAATGTTATTTATTAATAGTCATCACATAAATTATGGGTGATAGAAATCATTAAATTTCTTACAAAGGAAGTATTTTTGATGTGCTTTTAAATTACTATTAATTGGGGCGCCTGGGTGGCTCAGTGGGTTGAGCCACTGCCTTCGGCTCAGGTCATGATCTCAGAGTCCTGGGATCAAGTCCCACATCGGGCTCTCTGCTCAGCAGGGAGCCTGCTTCCTCCTCTCTCTCTGCCTGCCTCTCTGCCTAACTTGTGATCTCTCTCTCTGTCAAATAAATAAATAAATCTTTAAAAAAAATAAA
This sequence comes from Mustela putorius furo, assembly GCF_011764305.1. Taxonomy (NCBI): domain Eukaryota; kingdom Metazoa; phylum Chordata; class Mammalia; order Carnivora; family Mustelidae; genus Mustela; species Mustela putorius. Next base: position 7,315,099 of record NW_025421397.1, read on the forward strand.
AAAATAAATTACTATTAATATGCAATAATATGAATAAGGTGTGTGTATGTGTGTGTGTGTATGTGTCTTATTACATTCTGCAAGAATATGAGAGGAAGAGAAAATAAACAGATGGAGATGAAAGTGAAAAAAGAGCTAAGTTAATTTCTCTTGCTGTCTATGAGGGTTAATTGGACATTTCTTCCAAGGTAACAAGCATAGAACTCAATTATGTCAGAGGCCATAGGACTAAGCTTGGCTTTGCAGCAGATGCGATGGAATGTACAACTATATTTGAAATAACCTGAAGGCGAGGGTCACATCATTTTTTCACTAATGTGTTCCTAAAACCTGAAACAGTGCTTAGCACTCAAATAAACACAAGAATTAATGCAATCAAGAACTAAAAGAAGTTTGAAATTCAGAAATATATTTTCAGCTACTGTGCTCTAGAATAATTACACTGGAAAACGGGTGAATCTGTGTCATTCTTTAGTCAAAATAACTGAACAGAACAATCACAAGATTCAATGCTGTTGGTATAGTCATCTGCTTCCGAGCTTTCTTCTGACATGTTACACAAAAGACACACACAGGTATAACATTTATATGTAATTAAATTATTTTAAAATGTGAATGCTTAAAAATACATATAATTCTAGTAGAAACATTTTGGCAGGCGAGAATTCTAGCACTGAACCACCCATGTTAATAGAAACATTTTGTACAGAATAAAACATAATATAAATGAAGGGTGATTGTAATAAAACAATTCAGAGGGAATGGTGTGTAAATTAGCTTGCTTAAATTATTGTATGAATAACATATCAAAAATTAAAATTCAAAGAGGAAAGGAGAAGTAATCATCGATAGAAATATAAAAGGTAATAGATTGATACTCAGCTTTTTCAATTTCTTATGTTTTCATTGTGTTATTCATTGTGACTGTTTTCCATCTATGTTTCCTTCCTACTCATTACACGTTTAAGAATAAAATATCTATTTTTACTCCTTTCTCACCCCTAATAATTGGTGAAAATTCAAAAAAAAAAAAAAAAGAAAAAGAAAAAACCTAATTCCCACAGTTGATAATCCTTACTGATTTCTTTTGTCTTTGCTTATGTCATGCTTCTTCCTGAGGCTGAATTGTGTAAAGAGGGATCAATTACAGAGAAAAGCTGGAATGACAGTTTTAAGTCTTCTGTGGCTTGATTATATCTAACGTTTCTTAGTTAAGTCAGTGAGACACTCCCTCCAGGCATGGATCATTGTATCATGAGCATCACTGGAAGAGAGATAAAGACAGGAGGGAGAGAGAGACAGAGGAGGAGAAATAACACTTGCACTTACTGTATAATTTGGTATTTCTACAAATGATGGACACCTGATAGCTTTTAAATAGCTCACACATGTTTGTTTCTGCTTGACAGCATTGCTTAGAAAGAAAACATGTATGAAGAGATATTCAGTATGTAAACAATGTTGAAATCATGCTCTCTTTTTGAGGGTACTAACTGAGAGATAAAGAAAAATTATGTGTATAATGATGCAACCAAATATATATATTTGGTTATATATATTCCAGAGGTTTTAAGAAATTTCTCTATATTCTAAATTAAGAGATAAATAATAAATAATTTGGATCTTAGATTTTACTGTTGTTTCTATTATTCAAATATTGTTTAATTTAGCTTTATTGAAGTCTACATGTTTTAAGAATTATTGAAAACATTTTATACTGTGTTATATGAAGTCACTTAGAGTCATATAAGGTCATTTTCAGCACTAAAGCATTTTATTACTGACATTTTCTAAAAATAAAATAAGTGAAGCATAAGCAAAAACACAGAAATTATCATACATGGACATTAATTTAAATGACTGAATTGATTATCGAGGGCAAAAATGAAAAAAAGAAAACTGATATCAGGAGAACCTGTTGGTTTCTATTTCTTTGCATTATAAGAAGCTTTGAGCAAAGTACCTTTCTGAACCTGCCAAAAACCTTATTGAGAAAATGGGAAACTACAGTTAGCAGCTTATGTCAGTCAGAATAAAAATAAGAGAAAGAAAAATTCCAGCTGTCATGTATATTATATTTGTAATGAGATAATTTGTTATGGCTTATTCTTTACCACAGCAGTCATCTAATTCAGACAATGGCTAATGGATGTCAGAATTCTGGTAAGAGATTCAAAGACTCAAGTAACATGGAAATTGAATTCTGTTAGTTTATTAGACTCTGAAACAATAAAAAATATTTTAAAAGGCTTATGAATGATTGAGATTATCCAAACAGTGTCAGCCTATTAATGCTGCAAGTATTCTATAACAAAAACCTTTGGATCTGTAATACTGTATTTGATGCCCCTGGGATCTAAAATCTGCATAAAGAATTGTATCTAAAAATTCCAAATGCAATTGACTTTGGTGATTGAATCTAAAATGAACTTGAAATCATAGGTAACTGAATAATTTGTTCCACTTCCTTTACTCTAAAAAAATGCAGTATTTTAAAAATACATTAGGAAGTCTTTAAAGCTCAATTTAAAAACTGTTTTCCCACAACTAAGGTAACATTCATTCAATATGAAGTTGAGCTATTTGAGTATAACGTAACAGTCATTTTTCTTTTTATGTTCTTCTGTGTTGAAATAAAGTAAAAGTAATTGACCTGTGAAGCCCAATTCAATTAAGACAGAAATACCTATAAACTATAGATTTGATATAAAAAATTGATGGATGTTAATTATGAAAATAATGTTAATGTTAATAAAATAGTTTGATTAGTGTACCAACAAGAGCTTCTCTATGCTCTTAGGTTAATTTTATTGGTTAATTTTGTTGGTTTAAAAACACCAAACATACAAAAAAGTTTTTTGAAGGCAGCTATCATATTAAAATACTTTTAATAACAAAGCTTTATTCCTAGTTGTATCTGATTAATCATAGCATATGAAGGACATATGAATACTCTCTTTCAGTCATGGAGCTCTTTCCAGAGGCTTACAAAATATTGAATAAGTCTGATCTTTTGCAAGATTTTTTGTTATGTTTTCTTTTGGTTAAGGATAATAGTTTTATTACCATTTGGATATATACCCTGAAATGGAATTGCTAGATATTATAGTAGTTCTATCTTTAATTTTTTGAGGAACCTCCATAATGTTTTTCATAGTGGCTATAGCACTACATTCCCACCAACAGTACACAAACTTTCTTTTCTTCACATCCTTGCCAGCATTTGTTATCTCCTGTCTTTTTTTTTTTTTTTTAGATTTTATTTATTTATTTTAGACAGAGAGAAAGAGAGATTGCGTGGACCAACAGGGTGGAGGCAGGCCAGAGGAAGAGGGAGAAGCAGACTCCACACTGAGTGTGGAGCCCAATATGGGGCTCAAACCCAGGACCCTGGGATCATGACCTGAGCTGACATCAGACAGTTAATCAACTGAGCAATCCAGGGGCCCCTTCTTTTGTCTTTTTGATGATAGTCATGTTAACAGATGTGAGATATCTCATTGTGGATTTGATTTGTAATTTCCTGATTATCTAGGTCACTTACAGAGGAATTGTTGATAGATATGAATGTAATGTCATTGTAGTACCTGTAAAGTCACTGCTCCTATAAATTTTCTCTGTTCCTTTCTAGTCTTTATTGCTTTTGGTCTCTCTTTACTGCTCAGAGGGTGCCCTTTAATATTTCTTGCAGAACTGGATTAGTGGTCACAAATTCCTATAGTTTTTGCTTGTCCTGGAAACTCTTCATCTCTCCTTCTATTCTGAATGAAAATCTTATCGGATAAAGTATTCTTGGCTGCATATTTTCCCCATTTAGCACAGTCAGTATTTCCTGTCACTCTCTTCTGGGCTGCCAATTTTCAGTGAATAGATCTGCTGCTCTCTTGACTGTCTACCATCGTAGGTTAAAGGACCTTTTGTTCCTGGTTGTTTTCAGAATTCTCTTTATCTTTGTATTTTGCAAGTTTCACTATGATAGGTCATGGTGTTGACCTATTTTTGTTGAATTTGAAGGGAGTTCTCTGTGCCTCTTGGATTTGAATGCCAGTTTGCTTCCCCAGATTAATAAAGTTATCAGCTATAATTTGTTCAAATAAACCTTCTGCCGCTCTTCTTCTGGGACTCCTATGATATGGAAATTATTCTACCTTATGGAATCACTGAGTTCCCTAAGTCTCCCTTTGTGATCTAATAGTACTTTTTCCCTCTTCAGCTTTGTTTTTTTCCATAGTTTTATCTTCTGTCAATTACCAATTCATTCCTTTCCCAACAAATATACAATCAAAAAACTAAACTTGATTCCAAAGAAAAAGAAAGAAAAAAGAGGAAAGAAAAAGAAAAGAAAAAAGAGGCCTGATCAAATAAATAAATAAATAATTGATTGATTAAATAAGAATGAGAGAGAGAGAAAGGAAGGGGGGGAACGATTAAAAAACAAAAAACAAAAAACAACCAAAGCATGGTCTTATTTTCATGGCCAACTGCAGGTGACACTTTTAAGCACTCCATGGTAAATAGACTTGGTGCATAGAGTCCCACTGCTATGCTGAATCAGAGTCAGACCTGCCCTAGTAAATACTTTGCCAGGTACAGGGAGGCAGCATTTGGTCTAAGGGACTCCTGCCTCCACTGGGGACCTCTGTGTTGCTTTCTGCAGTCCCACCATGTTGGTGGTGAGGGAGAAAATGGTGCCACCCCATTCTCATCCTTAGACAGGGGATCTCACACCCCTTCTGTGAGGGCCATCAGCATGTCCTGTGCCACACATCTCCTGCATCTTATCTTTGGTGTGTGCTGGGATTAAAAACTCCAAATCTTAAAGGACCCTGCACTGTGGGGAAATGCTCCCTCCTCTGGAATGGAGTTTCCCCACCAGCTGTGTCTGGTGTTCTTTGTCCCAGAAAAACAGCCCCACACCTGTACAGTGACTGTAATTTATGGTATAGCTTGGCAAAAAGCAACAATCAGATTATCCATCCTGTGCACATGCCTCTGTCCCCTGCCAAAGAAAGGATGTTTGCAGGGTCTTTAGTCCTTGGAGAGGCAATATGCCACCTTCCAAATGTACTTCAGGAAGGGGAACATTCTCCCTTAGTGCTATCCAGGAGATCCCTACACCAATTTGTGTGCTCCTGTGTCAATACCCTCTTTCCAGGAACACTCGCCAGACCTTCTTTCTTGCAAAAGTTGCATACTTCCAGAACCTCTGAATTTGAGCTCTACATGATCTCTGCATCAAAAGTTTGTGATATTCAGTACCCCTTTTTTCTCAGTCTATGGTCCAAAGATTTTTTTTTTTTCCTGCGAGCCTGCAAGTGTACTCTCTCAACCCCTAACTCTCTCTTTTTCCCTTTTCCTCAAAAAGAAAGGGCTTCCTCCCCTGATGGTATCACAAATTTTTCTCTCCCCCAGTTCACTTCCATACACCTCCCACCTTCCATGCTGTCTCCTTCCAATTATGGAGATCCTTCTCTCAGTCTTCAGATCAGTTTTCTGAATGTTCTAAGTGATCTGACCTCAATACATCTGTGTTCAGGTACAAGGAAAGCCACGGGTCCCCCTTCTTCTCTGCCATCTTAACTCCTCCCCTAAGTTTTTTTTTTTTTAATAGCATATTCTTCTACATGCAGGAATATCCTGAAGATAAGACAAAATTAAAATTGTTCATACAAGTTCTGGCTTTGTCAGAATATTGTATGAGAGCTAATAGCCAAACATTTATTTGTCTTAAATATTACTAGAACTTGGATATGAAGTACTATAATTGTAACTAGATACCAAGACTATATGTTTATCTATAGAAGGGAGAGATCAGGTCTTCTGAAGGCCATAGCACAGGAAACAGACCCCAGAAACCATAAACATGAGCTGAGCATGCCCCCTTTGGAAAGCCAACTGTATGAAGTAATATATTGAAATGCAACTCAATAAATATTTGTTGGATGAGTGAATAAAAAAAAAAAACTATAATGTTGAAAGTGGAGTCACAATTACTTCCTCTCATATGTCCTCTAATGTTTGATATAGGCATTTCTGCTACAACTCAATGTACAACAAAATTACTGGAAAATTTTGTGTTCTGCAAATTTATAGTCTGAAAACATCAGGGCTAATGCCTAAAGTGGTTTTTGAATAGTTCGCTCAAAAACTATGTGATTATATAACCATAACATTAAGAAAAACAATAATTATCCTAAAAGAAATACTAGCATAGGTAAAACACATTAACTTTCTAGTGGATACAAAAATATTCAGTAAACATTAAATTTACACATTTAAGAAGATAAGTGGCTATCATGAAGAATGTAAGCTTCTGAGTTGTGGAAACCAAGGCAAAATATTCAAAAGAAGAGACAGATCTTCAGAATAAACATTCTGAAGTCCAAGGAGGCCAAACAGAGCTTCCAGGAAGAACATGGCATGAATGCCCTTTTTGTATGTGGTATGGTCTTCTTCATTTCTTCATTGCTACTTGATGGTGGAAATTATTAATGAATGGGGACAAACAGTATGTGAACCAAAATGAAATTTGCATTACTTTAACTTAGTTCCTTGTGAACCATTTATATACAAGGTAATCAGCATTGTGTAAATACTCATCATAGCAGTACATAATCTGCTTTGTCCTTAAAGTATATCAATGTGTATTTGCTGATTTTCTCCCTGAAAGAGAGACTAGCATATTTTTAGACATTAAATGGAGGTAACTTTGTTTCACCAAAGAAAACAATATGAATTTTATTTTGTTGATACCAATTTTATTTATTTATTTATTTATTCATTCATTCATTTACAAAGATAATATTTATTTATTTATTTATTTGAGAACGAGAGAGAACATGAGTGGGGAAAGGGGCAGAGTGAGAGGGAGAAGCAGACTCCATGCTGATAGTCGAGCCCAATATGGAGCTTAATCCCAGGACCCTGAGGTCATGAGCTGAACCAAAGTCAGATACTTAACTGACTGAGTGACCTAGGTTCCACAATACTATATATATATATATATATATAGTATTAACTATAAATATATATATAGTTAATTATATTAACTAACTATATATCTAACAAGGCACTAGAATAAAGAATGATATAAGCAGAGGTTCCAATGACAGATACATATCTAACTGTAAATAGAAAAGTTTCTTTAAAGTTTTTTTAAAAAATTGACTTTTTTGGGATTTTACCATATCAGCTTATTTTTTTAACTTCTTTATTGGTAGCATAGAAATACTTCTGATTTCCATTACATATTCATTTTTTCTAAGTATTCTCTTTTCTAGTCCTCCCTCTCTGTCATTTTCAGCTTATAAATTAATTGCTGTAACCACTGAATCTATATCTGCTGAGTAGGTCTAGCAACACGTTTTCAGTTAAGTTTGAATGGTAGAAGAAAAACAAACAAAAAGGAAAAACTTTTCTCAGTTTTAAAATAATGAACATAAATTATTAATTGGCCAAAATTGTTAAAGCTCATTCTCATTTTAAACAAATTTTTGCCATATGCATTTTATATAAAATCATTTTCATTTACTATGGAAAATCTATTATGTAATATTTTATTTATTTATAATTATTAATAATTTTAGTACTGCTAACTAATAAATGTTCCATACATAAATTCTTCACATGATTTAGCAAATATATGGGTGGGAAAATTAGATTTACCAGGTAGCTCTACAGTAAGTTTTTTCATATAATTCATGCTACAACAAGGCTTTAGTGCTTTTCTTCCATTATTTTGCCACCCCAGCTTTACCAATGTTTTATTATAGTTGCTAAACATTTATAAATGTAGCATAGCTAAATCATTTTCTAAAGACATATGAGTATTTTCATATGCATCCACTTTAATATATTCAGAATACTTTTTACATGTCTACTTACATATCAGTAAGTAGCACCAGTAGCTGATTTTATTTCTATATTGCGAATTTGTACTAAAAGACTAAATATGTAAACAAGAGTCATGGTACAATTTGTATTTCTCTTCATCAAGAACAAAATATGGATTAGGGTTGGATAAAGGTATTGAGAACAATTCAGTCTGTAAGATCAGAGAAGATATGGAAAACCACATTTATACTTTCTCAAATTAAGTAAGTCAATTTCAAGGAATTTTGGTACAGTGCCTTAGTTCAATTTCTTTGAAAAAGACAAGTTTTATTGATTAGGCATCATAGTCAGGGCCAAAGCCAAAAAAAGTGCCAATTGATTTTGTAAGAAATACTATGGAGAGTAAGTCACAGCTTCAGTTGAAGGTTAGTCAATACAGATGAAGCAAATGTTTGGAGGTACAAAGTTTCTTATATGAAGACAGTGAAGGAACTAAAACTTTAATTTGTGTTATGAAAGTCTCTCAGATTTTTTAATTCTGTTTCATAAATATTTAAAGTAAAAAAAAATACATTAAATAAAATTTTCTCAAATTTCTTCCTGTGAAATGTGTTAACTCCTATAGCAAAAGGTAATTTGACCAAATGTATAAATGAATTCCAATAGTGAATAGCAAGTGACAGGGATCATTTTGTAGCTTAAATTCATTAACATAGACTTTAGATCCCAATATTCTGGTTTCAAACTTGGGCTTTACATTATATGACTGTTTAAATTTAGATCAGATACTTCATGTCCCTGATACTCAGTTTTCTTATTGTAACCACAAGTAATAACAATAACAGCAACAAAATGGTACTAAAAATAATTGCCATGTATGTTTTGAGAATAAAACAACTCGGTAATAATATTAATACTTTCATAATGCTGAATATTTTCCAGAAACTGATTTGTGTGTATTGTATGTTTATGCAGGTGTATGTCTGTTTTATTTTCATAACAACCCTATAGGTAGGTACTATGATTTTCTCCAATGTGAAAATATTGTAATTAATAAGCAGAACTGTCCCAGTCTCAACCCATCAGTATTTAGAGAAGTGGAATAGAAGGCTTGCTCCAGGGTCTGTCAAGTTTCCCACCAGAAAACTAATTTTTTTAAGGAATTTGCCTATGCCAGAAAAATTTTAAGTGTTTAGTAACTGTTTGTTCAAAGATCAGGATTAGACAGAAGAATTCTGAGAACACAAGAGCACTCCGTTTTTCTTTCCTGATTCAGAAGACTCCAAGGGTCCGTAGGCAGACTCATGCAATGGGGAGACTTGGGTTCTGAGGGATTTTATGCCAAACGTAATGGTATATTCAGTGTGCTGATGCAAGAGTTAAACGATGGAAGGCAGCAGATCCTGGAAGCGCTGACCATCAGAGATCTGTACCCTCCCAGATTGATATCATTGTTGTTATTGTTGTTGTTTCTGTTACTTTATTTCAAAGTTTTGTGTGTGGGTGTTAGTCCCAGTTTTCTTTTACTGGGTTTGTTTTTATTCTAATCATGAGAGGCCCAGCATTTGTAATTTTCCTTAGTTGGCTCATTGGGGCTCACATAGGTCTGATGAATGGCATTGGTAAAACAGATGGTCCAAGGAAAACCTTTTCTATATCTGTCTTTCTTCCAACATGTATGCACACACACACACACACACACACACACACACAGACACACACACGACTTGAAATAATAGAGTAACTGAATAAATAGAATATAAGTGCCAAATTAGATATCTTTACATGGAAGGCAAATAGTATATGGTAAATTCTAATACTGTAATTTTTTAAGATCAAAGCTAAGAAGTACTTAGTGTAAGACACATTATTATTTTATGTAATTAATCCTAAGAAAGAATAACTCTCTCCATTTAAACTGTGACATGTCATCAATTGTAAGATTCATTCCAATTTCAAAGAGGTTAAAATGCAAAACAATGTCTAAGAGCAAATAACATGTGGTAACGTGTTAGCATTATCTTTTATAATTGAATGTAGAGTAACATAGGTATTTATGGATAAGAATGAAGAAAGGAAGGCAATGTTTTTCAAAAGTTTCAGTTGAGAAGACAGATTTAAGGAGGAAAGTATTAGTATTTTAAAAGTTTCAATTTGAGGTAACTAGAATATCTTAATGGTGAAAACTGTATTTGGACAGCAGAAAGAGTTGTAATCTTATTCTGAAGTAATAGTAGACCATTTGTGTAATTAATAGATATAGAAAAAGAGAAATAACCTTAAGGGAGAAACTATAGTAAATCTATAAAATCATACATGGAAAAATTGAAAGGACAGCAATTTGTCCTAATTGGCATCTGTTTTTTTTAAAGGGAGAAAAATAATATAAAAGGAGGTTATATAAGCATAAATAAGTTTAATCACACATAAATATATGCTATAAAGTATAATTTGAAATAAGTGTAGATAAACTAGATTTTATCATTCATAGACATAAATGAGTGATAAAACCAAACAAATCCATACTATTATTCCTTTTACAAAGAAAACATGTGAAAGGCATAATCCAAAAATTTGATCTTACTACAGAAGAGTTAAGATGGCAGAGTAATAGGAGGACCTTATGCTTGCCTCAGCCCTCCAGCACAGCTAGATAAATATAAAATCATTCTAACTATACAGGAAATTGATCTGAGGACTGAGAGAACAAACAGCACAACTAGAGGGAGAAAAGATGCCACATCCTGGAACGTAGGAGACAGAAGAAGTGATTATAGGGAGAAAAAAGAACCATCTGTGCTGCACAGAGGCGGGAGCCCTGATCAGGAAGAGAGAAGAGACAGAGAATGAACAGAGTGCAGGGCAATGCACAATAAAAACACTTCCCCAAAATCATTGACAGGGAGGATGAGAGGGGCTAATTATTGCAAGTTTTTATAAGCAGCAGACCTCAAAGACTAAACATTTAGAAGTCCATGGCATCATGGGGAGGAGGCAATTGGGTGCAGATGTGCTCCTGTGGAGAAGCAGAGAAGAGGCCTGAGGCAGACATCATGGCCTGAGAATCACCTGGGTCACACTGGGAGATACAATTCCCCTTCTTGGAGTGTACCTGGGAGAGGTGGCATTGCCTTTTTGAGGACAAGAGAGCCAATGGGCACCATTGGGCTAGCCCACTTATTAGCAGAAAAGCAGAGACAACAGCTGAAGGCAGCTAACTTGGACGAGGACTTTTTGCTGTACTTTAACATAAACTCCAAGCCCCTGTACCGTAGTGCAACTGCCCTTCTGAGACAAACCAGCACAGCCACAGTATGGTGAGACTGTGCCCCAGAAGATCAGCATGATTCTGTGCCATTCCATGTCCCTAAAGTTTGGAGTTTTGAAACCCAGCCAGTGCACCTGAGATAAAATACAGGAACATTGTACCACTAGATGGGCAGACAGATCTGACACAAATAAGGTGAAGGGAGAGAGCTAACAGAAACTTGAGACACAAGAGGGGAGACTGTTTGCTCTTCTGTAAGAACATCCTAAATAGCAGCAATCATGACTCCCCTCTTTGGGAAGAGAGATCTGGCTGATGTCATTTTCCCCCCATCCATCAGCATGGGTGGACTTTAATGAGCATCACAGCCCCCCACAGTGAAGGTATGAGATGCTTACACCAACACCCTCCACAGCCTTCACTCTGCAGGTGCTTCTGAGCTAGGGCAAGTATGCCTGAGAGTATGTGCCTGAGAGCAACAATGGCCCTCTCCGCCAGAAGACCTGCACAAACCACCAGCACATACCAAGTCTACTGACCATAGAGTGCTATAAAGCCTAAGCTGTAGTGGAAATAGGATCTACCTTCTTCCCACCACCCTTAAGATTTTATTTATTTATTTATTTGAGAGGGAAGGAAAAGGGGGAGGAGTAGAGGGAAAGGGACAAGCAGAATCTTTGCTCAGTGCAGAGCCCAACTTGGGGCTCGATACCACGATCCTGAGATCATGACCTGAACTGAAATTAGGACGCAAATGCTTGACTGACTAAATCACCAGGTATCCCAGGACCTAGCCTCTTTTAACAAAAAGACCAAAATGCACCTAATAAAACTGTGCCACAAACTGGATAAAGGTCCAAATTTCCCCTGCATCCAAGGGCAAACTCTGCAGCTAATTTACATGAGGGAACGAGCAGGAAAAACACTGCAGCAGAATCCACACAGCATATACCAGAAACACTTTCTGTAGCACCAGGACCTGAACAGTAGAGTATTGCTTCTTAGTATAACCATTGTTCTCAGGAGCAGAAAACATAACAGGCTTTCCTAACACAGAGAAGAAGGATATAGACAAAATGTCAAGAAGGAGAAATTCCTACCAAAAGAAAGAACAAAAAAGGTCAGAGTCATGGGACTACTCTAAACAGATATAAATAATATGTCTGAACCATAATTTAAAACAACAACCATAAGGATACTAGCTGGGCTTGAGAAAATTATGGAAGACATCAGGGATTCCCTTAAAACAGAGATAAAAGACCTAAAAACTAGTCAGACCAAAATAAAAAATGGTATAACTGAGATGCAAAACTGATGGATATAATGAACGTAAGGATAGAAGCAGAGGAATAAATGAATAGTAAAGAAGCTAAAATTATGAAAAATAATGAAACTGATAATAAGAGGGAAAGAAAAATATTGGATCACCAATATAGATTTAGGTAACTCAGCAACTCCATAAAGTGTAATAACGTTAATTCATATCATAGAGTCCCAGAAGAAGAAAGGGAAAAGGGGACAGAAGATTAATATGAGCAAGTTATAGCTGACAATTTCCCTAATCTGAAATTAAGAAAGTTCCTTAATCCAAAACTATGAGGCACAAAGAACTCCCATCAAAATTAACAAAAGCAGACCAACATCAAGACATACTGTAGTAACGTTTGCAAAATACAGAGATAAGGAAAGAATCCTGAAAGCAGCAAGGGAAAAGAAACCCCTAACCTACAGGGGAAGATACGTAAGGTTAGCAGTAGATCTCTCCACAGAAACTTGGCAAGCCAGAGGGAGTTTATTATATCATAATAAAGGGGCCTAGAAGACCTAACAATTGTAAATAGTTATGCCCCAAACCCGAGAGCACCTGAATATATAAATCACTTAATAACAAAATTAAAGAAACTCATTGGAAAATACAGTAAAAATAGGGGACTTTAATATCCCACTCACAAAAATGGACAGATCATCTATGCAAAAGATCAACAAGAAAACAAGGGCTTTGACTGACACACTACACTAGATGGACTTAATAGATATATTCCAAATATTTCATCCTAAACCAGCAGAGTACACACTCTTTTCAAATACACATGAAACATTCTCCAGAACAGGTCATATACTGGGTCACAAATTAGGCCTCAGGTTCTTACAAAAAAATTGAAATTATACCATGCATATTTTCCAACCACAAGGCTTTGAAACTTGAAGTCAGCCACAAGAAAAACTTTGGAAAAACCACAAATACATGCAGGTTAAAGAACATCCTACTAAAGTATGAATAGGTTAACCAGGAAATTAAAGGAGAAATTTAAGAAAATGCATGGAAACATATGAAAACGAATACAAGACAGTCCGAAACCTTTGGGATGCAGCAAAGGGAATAGATATAGGAACACAGGCCTACCTCAAAATCCAGAAAATTCTTAAATAAGCAACCTAGTATTACACCTAAAGGAGCTAGTAAAGGAACAGCAAATAAAGCCTAAATCCATCAGGAGAAGGGAAACAATAGAAATTAGAGCAGAAATAAATAATGTAGAAACAAAATAACCCTAGCAGAACAGATCAGTGACACCAGAAGCTGGTTCATTGAAAGAATTAATAAAATTGATAAATCCCTAGCCAGACTTATCAAAAAGATGGGAGAAAGGATCCAAATAAATACATTCAGGAATGCAAGAGGAGACATCTCGACACTACAGAAATAAAAGCAATTATAAGAGAATACTATGAAAAATGATATTCAAATGAATTAGGCAATCTGGAAGAAATGGATATATTCCCTGAAACATATAAACTACCAAAATTGAAACACGAAGAAATAGAAAATTTGAACCAACCCATAGCCAGATAAGAAATCGAATCAGTAAACAAAAATCTCCCAATAACCAAGTCCAAGGAGAGATGGCTTCCCAGGGGAATTCTACTAGATATATATATTTTTTTTGAATTAATTTTTTATTTTTTATAAACATATATTTTTATCCTCAGGGGTACAGGTGTGTGAATCACTAGATATTTAAAGAGGAGTTAGTACCTATTCTTCTCATACCATTCCAAAAAAATAGAAATGATAGAAAAACTCTGAACTCTTTCTACAATTTCAGTATTGCCTTGATTTGAAAACAAGACAAAGACCCCACTGAAAAGCAGAATTACATGCCCATATCCCAGATAAACATAGATGCAAATTTTCTCAACAAAATGTTAGCAAAGATCTGACAGTACATTAAAAGAATTGTTCCCCACAGTCAACTGTGATTTATTCCTGGGCTTCAATGATGTTTCAGTATTCCAAAATCAACCAGCATGATACGCCACATTAATAAATGATAAGAAGCATATGATATCAATAGATGCCAAAAATCCCCCAAAACCCACACCCATTCTTGATAAAGTACAGGAACCATTCTTGATAAAACCCTCAGCAAAGTAGGGATAAAAGGAACATACTTCAACATGATGAAGGCCATATCTAGTATTTTCATGATTTCCAGTCTCACATTTAGGTTTTTCATCCATTTTGAGTATATTTTTGTGGATGGCATAAGGAAGTTGTACCATTTGTTGAAAAGGCTATCTTTTTACATTGGATATTCTTTCCTGCTTTGTTGAAGATCAGTTGACCATATAGTTGTAGGTCTGTTTCTGGGTTTTCTATTCTGTTCCATGTATCTATTTGTCCATTTTTGTGCCAGTACCATACTGCCTTGATGATTAAAGCTTTGTAATGAAGTTTAAAGTCAGAAATTTTGATGCCACCAGCTTTGGCTTTCTTTTTCAACAGCCCTCTGGCTATTTGGGTCTTTTGTGGCTCCAGACAAATGTTAGGATTGTTTGTTCTAGCTCTGGGAAAGCTGCTGGTGGTTTTTTGACAGGGATTGCATTAAATGTGCAGATTCTTTGGGTAGTATAGACATTTTAAGAGTGTTTTTTCTTCCAATACATAAGTATGGATATTTTCCCCATTTCCTTGTCCCCTCTTCTCTTTCTTTCATATACATTCCATAGTTTTCAGAGGACAGATCTATTACCTCTTTGATTAGGTTTATTCCTAGGTATTTTATGTCTTTTGTTGCACTTGTAAATGGGATCAATTCCTTGATTCCTTTTTTATTATTAGTGTATAGAAATGAAGCAGACTTCTGTACAATTGATTTTATATCCTGCCCCTTTACTGAATTACTGTATGAATTCTAGCAATTTTTTGATGGATTCTTTTGGGTTTTCTACATAAAGGGTTTTCTACATAGAGTATCATGTCATCTACAAAAAGACATCCAAATTAGCAAGGTAGTTGTTGTTTCTTAATTCCTTTACCAACAGGTGTTTAGCTTCTCAATTCTTCTTTATTTGAAAGGTCCATATTGGTTACTGTTTCCTGTTTGGACCTTATTCATTGTTACTATTATTACTATTATGCTACAATTAGTAAATAATCAATGTGCTACATGGTAGCTGTAGTTAATGATACCGTATTGTATGTTTGAATGTTGCTAAGAGAATAGATCTTAAAAGTTCTCATCACACACGCACATACACACACACACACACACACACACGTATGTACAATGTTGTAACTATATATGGTGACTTATTGTGGTGACCATTTTTCAATATATAAATATCAAATCATTATGTTGTATCCCTGAAGCTAATATAATGTTATATGTCCATTATATCTCAATTTTAAGAATAAGCAAAATCATAAACATATAATAATAATTATCATAAGTAAACTAGGTAAATAGACATCCAGTAATTTTCCATTTCTGACTACCAGAATACATAAAAATAGCCAGAGGAAAGATTATAGCTCTAAGTCTTGGATGGTCAAGCAGTGTGTCTATGCAATGCAGTCACATTTATCTCTTTTGTGTTTCAAAGGCAATGTAGGAAATAATAGAACAATTGAAAGTGAGTATTGCAAAACCTAGTAAATTCCGGAATTCATCTGATCAGCTTACTATATTTTATTTCTCTTTAAGAGGAATTTGTAAATATGTAACATATTATACTTTTTTAGTGTAAAAGTAAAGCATTAGAAGCATTAGTAAAGCATTGGAAGTCCTAAAAACTAAGAATTAAAAAACAATAATCTTGGTAAAACTGCATCCTTGTGTATTGAAATTTCATAAAAAGTTTTATATCCTAAATGATAAAAATTGCTTTTAAAAATGGTAATAAAAAGTATATTTCCCAATTGATCTGGCAATAAAGCTTGCAGATGTTAATTATCCCTTAAAATAATAGTCATCAAATTATTTATGTTAAAAAAATCAGAGTAATCCATCAGTAGTCTTTATTTCATATGGATGTAGTATTTTTGAAAGGACTATTCTATCTAAAACTTTCTAATCAACAAGTCCTTGAAAGCAATTATTTTTGTTTATAATTACTTTTGGTTAAACTGATAAGTCATGATTCATTTTTATTTTAATACAACTTTCCTATATTTTATGCAATACTTATCTATCATCCCATTACTGTCATCACTAAAAATAGCCTATTGCAATACTAGACTATTTCACCGAGTTCTATTTTGTCTTATCTTTTCCCAGGCATTTCTTCACATGGAAATAAAGCAGGTGGATATGATCATTATCATTCTTAAGAGGCAAATATTCCAACACAAGCATGTTACCTAACCTTCAGAGAAGCTAAGATTAGCACCCACGTCTTTGAACTTTCTTTCTTTCTTTAGCCACCTTACAAGGTACTGTCAAGTTATACAGCAACATATCAAGTTTTGTTATATATATAAATAGATTGCAAACACATGAATTCAAGCTTATGTTTTCTACTTTTCTTTAGTTTTTCTTTTGACAGCTCATGTCATGAAATGGCAAAAGAATGGGCCAAGTAATATTGATATGTCCGTAGGTCACTATTCTATTTATGTCCCAGATGTGTTTCCAACAGTGATTTGATTGGAACCCAGAACACTTTATAAAACTATAAGTAATATTATCACTGATACTTTAGTTTACTTAAGTCATTAAATATCTCAGAGATAGAATAGTGATAATGTCTTTTTTTTTTTTTTGGCCAATTAGTTTTCTTTTTTCAGTGATTTCTCTATCTTTGTACTAATCCAACATAAAAGGCATTCTGCCCCCTATTTTTTCTTTGTTGACTCAAACTAAAATTCAAGATTAACTTGTAATCATCAGGTTTCTCTAACAGAGCCAAATACATTTGAGAACCAGGTCACTTTTTCTTTCTTTCTTTCTCTCTTTCTTTCCTTCCTTCTTTTTTCTGGAAATTTGTGATTGACTAAATCTTACAAATGCCATTAGTATTGAAAATTTAAATGATCCAAGGTGAAATTTTAGTCTATTCATTGATATTTAGAATACACTTTAGCCCTAATACACCTGTTGCTTGGAGTGAGATGTATATTACATATAAACCTACTCTTGGACTATTTTCACTGTGAGCTCTGTTCCCTAATAAGCTACTAGAGAAGAGACTTGGTACATCTCTAAAAAACTTCCTGAATGGGGCGCCTGGGTGACTCAGTGGGTTAGGGCCTCTGCTTTCGGCTTGGGTCATGATCCCGGGATTCTGGGATCAAGCCCCGCATTGGGCTCTCTGCTTGGCAGGGAGCCTGCTTCCCCTCCTCTCTCTCTGCCTGCCTCTCTGCCTACTTGTGATCTCTGTCTGTCAGATAAATAAATAAAATCTTAAAAATAAAAAAAATGTGTCCATCTTAATTAAAACAACAACAACAACAACAAAACTTCCTGAATAAGACTTCTGGTGGTATTTGCAGTAGTAGCTGCTTTTATCAGGAAATCAGTGCCTTAATCTGAATCTGAATTTACTACTGAAGGGATATATGATTGCTCTTCCAGCATAGCAGTGTGATGGGAAGGGAAAGAGAAGACCTAACAAACAAGTTGTTTTACCCGCACTCTGTCACAGAACTACACTGTGTGCTGCCTCAGGTTTTACTGCCCCAAATTGTATGGGGATTTCTATAGGAGCACATTGTGCCCATACCTAGTTAAGGTGAATTCTTTCCATACCCATTATGTCGAGGCACACCGTTGGTTACCCTAGTGTGCCAGCTTGACAAAGAGGCAAACTGGCTTTTGATAACATAAACAATATTACTCCAGTGTGAATTCTTCCTGGAGCTTTGTTGGAACTCATATATGAACATAGATAGGATTTTAATTTTGTCAGAAAACTCTGCCAATCTGAATCTGAAAAATTTGCTCCCTAAAAGTCTCAATTTAATAATATAATGATTATAATGCCAATTGCTAGCTTTAGGGATTTGTATATCTTAGGATAATTTCCTCACATCTCATTAACAGAGTACCTCAGAGGAATTTTTAGCCAAAGCTTAGAAAAAAACTCTCTTCTTGGGGCACCTAGGTGGCTCAGTCAGTTAAGCAAATGCCTTCGGCTCAGGTCATGATCCCAGGTCCTGGGATCAAGTCGGGAATCGGGCTCCCTGCTCAGCGGGGAGTCTACTTCTCCCTCTCCCTCTGTCTGCTGCTCTGCATAATTGTACACTCTCTCTGTCAAATAAATAAATAAAATCTAAAAAAAAATAAATAAATAACAAAAAAAGGAGAAAAAACTCTCTTCTTGCCTCACCCCAAATATATTCACTCATTATTTTATAATATAATGGTGAGCAATTCTGTGTTCTAAGAGGCAGACAGATTTTTTTCTTTATTTATTCTTTATTTTATTTTTATTTTTATTTTATCTTCTTTATTTTTCTTTATTTCTTCTAAAATACCTTAATAATCTACTTAAAATAATAGTAACCATTGCCATCTTCTTCTGAACGTTCTCATTTTTAATTGTTGGAAACAAAATTGGAAACTCTTCCCTCTTTTAGAAGAGAAAGAAGTACAGTAAGTACAGTTTCATCGGCAATCAAGCTTAGTAGAAATGACAGTCACTATGTTGTTGTTATTGTTGTTTTCCCAAAGTGACCTGCCTTCTTTTGTATCCTATCTGAATGACAATGAAAACACTGAACTATACTTTTTTTTTCTCTTTTGGAATACTGAGGAGATGACTTACTCTACCTGCTAACAGAAATACTACAAAATAGGGGTGGCCTAGGTGGCTCAGTCAGTGAAGCATCTGCCTTTGTATCAGGTCGTGTTCCAGGAGTCCTGGGATTCAGTCCTGCATCTGGCTCCCTGCTCAGCAGGGAGTCTGCTTTTCCCTCTGCTCCACACCCCACTTGTGCTCTTTCTTCCTCTTACTCTTTCTCAAATAAATAAATAAAATCTTAAAAAAAAAAAGAAGGAAAGAAATACTACAAAACTGAAAAATGCAAAATTATCAAGATATATTGTAACATAAAAAATATGAAGAAGCTCACAGGTTTGTGGTTCCCTTGCTATAATTATAAAAAAAAAAAAAAATGATTGCATGGGAAGAAAACAGTCTCCGCCTTACTAAGCCATGCTCTCAGAGTAAAGGTCTATTAAGCCCTTATGTTCAGACGAAGGAAGGATTTTTCTAATGGCAACATCTAAGAAGCCTTCTTGACCTAGTATGGCAAGGTTCTTTGAAGTTCCTTGGGCTCTTAGTTTTATCTCTAATTTGTTTCCCCAACACTTTCGGATCAAGATTCTATTACATAAACACTGAAAATCTTAGAAAATGTCAGAGAAATGCCTTATGACTATTCATAAAAGATAAACATAGTTGTCCATATTTGGCTCTTTCATCCTATGTCTCTGTCCCAAGATGGCCTTTTTTCTCTTTTGCCTCACTGAAATAACTGAGGGGCAATTGCACAGTGCTTTCTTTAAGCACAATGACAACACACTGTAATGTAGTAGTTTCCAAATCTTTTCCCTGGAGCCTGAGATCCCACCAAAATGACTCAAGATTCCAAAACATTGCTTATAAAAACTAATATTGGTGATAATTTTTAAAAAATACTCAATTTAAAAATACTCAAATGTGATGTCAAATTTTAACACATTGGAGACCACTAATGTGTAACTTAAACTGCAAGGTTAATTTGCTTTTGTGCATTCCTCATAAAACGTACCCCTACTATCTCTGTGAATATATTTGAAGGTCTTAGAATGTATACTGATAGTGAAGTTGAAGCTCTACCCTAATCTTTTAATGTTTTTAATGTGAGCATATTAACAGCTTTAAAACCAGCAAGTCTTTTATTGAAGTATTCACTTAGTACACTCAATTAAATAGTAAATAAAGCTGAGGCATAAGCTTGTTGCTTATTCTTTTCAGTGAGTAATGGTCAGTTTTACATTTACCAGATATACACAAGGTAGTCTTTATGTATAAAAATTATAGAAGTAGTTTTAGCTTTTCTCATTAATTGACTTTATTAGAAAAATGATACAAATTTGAATGTACAAAATAAATTTGTTTTAAATTATTGTTTTCATAAAGTTTTTATATTAATGCCTTCATAAGAGTTTTGCTTGCAAAATTGGGCATCAATCTTCAGATGGGAGCATGGGGGACTGTGGCATAGTGGAAAAAAAAAAAAAAAAACAACAGAAGAACTGGAGTTGAAATGCTTTGATCTAACTCTGCCTATGGTGTCAACTGATTTTGTGGGCTTGCGAAGTCACTTTTTTAGAATAGACATAGTTAAAATAAGAGACATACTGTGACCTTGCTGCTTAAGCATTAGTGGTCTGAAGTTATAGCTGTTCCAGGATCAGGCTATTTATTCTGAATGAGGCAATATTATAAACAATTTCTTTTCTCCTAAATTGGATTACCGAGAAATAACTGCAAGTTTTTTGTCTTTGAATGATTCCCAAATTTCTTTATGTAGATTTAATAAAATTTTAGTACTTATATAGCTATAGAGGACAAACTTCAAGATTCCTAGTAAAACCCAAAGTTTTCGTAGCTGACAGATATATAAGACTACAGTTTGGACAAGATCTGAGTATGAGATAGGAGGATACCGACTGGGGGCGGGAGAAAGGCTGTGATTGCAGCCACAGTTATTGAGACTGTTTTTGGCCTTTTTGGCAACTTTGCCACATCTCTTTACCCTGATTTAAGATAAAATTATTATTTGATAAAGAGCTAATTTGGAAGAATATTATGTAATATTGTGTGAAAAAGCCATATAATTCTTGATAAGATTATTGCACATTTTTGAGGCAGGCTTTTGAGACAACCATCTAGGGTCATATTTACTGTCTGTCTCCTGTGCAGCCTATAGACAGTGAAGTGATGACAAAATATTCTGTTATTCCCAGTTACTGACCTTAAGGTAGCCCCAAGATGTAAAAACTAAGAACTTTTCATTAGGTAATACTAGCTCTCATAGAAACTTCTTTCTTTCCAAGTAGTCAGTTCCCTAATGCACGTATGTTTGTTTGTTTGTTTGTTTTCCTCAGTTAAGAAAGAGAGAAGGAGGAGGGAGGGAGGAAGGATGGACAGAAGGAAAGAAAACTGTCATCCTGAATAAAATAATATATATGTATCCAGGGACATTTAAGAACTTGAGCTTTTTACTGTAAGCCCACATTTCAATTAAATATAATTTAGTCTTTCACAATAGAACATTCAAAAATATGTTTTCTTATGCATTTTACTTAAAGTAGCATATCAACAATTTCACAAATGGACAGGATAAATCAGTATTAAAATGTACTTAATAGGTTGTTGTCTGGCTTGCTTATTTTGAGGGTTTCTTTCTTCCTCAGTGCTAAACTATGAATATTTATTATTCATTCCTAGCAGTCCCACTTCCTACTCCCTTCCTCTTTAAATCCCTAGACTAGGGAAGAAATTCTTACAATCAAAGTTGTTGGCATAGACAAAATACACAGTGAAAATGCTGGGAGTAAATGCCTGAGGACTTATTAGTAAGGTCCACAGAATTAAAAATATCAATGATGAGATTTATTTGAAATTGTTATTGTTTATTCAAAAATATTTTCCAAGTAATTGGAACTAATTGTAACTCTAACACAGTGTAAGGGAATTATCTAAATGCCCAAAATGACCTTTCTCTCATTCACAGACTAGTGTTTTTTTCTCCACCTCCATGTTTCTAACTGTAATTCTGACTGCCAGAGTCAGAGGGAGGAGTAAAGGGTGAGAAAAGATTTTGCTCTGCTGTCAAGATGGCAAGTGTTTAAAACAGACTCACACTCATGATATTTTAATAAATTTTGCATTTTCTCTAAATGCTAGTGATGCATTTCACTCTAGATGAGATCTGTCCATACCAATTCTGTTTGGATTCCAACCCCTAAGTGGTTCCATCGTAAGATTTAAAATAACCAAGCTGAATTTTCTCCCATGTAGTATCTCTCTATATTTTCTTATACTCACCTTTCATCCAGTAATCTTTAGGAGAGAAAGCTAATTCCCAAACAGCAACATTTCCCTTAGCTCCATTTCTAAAATATCTAGCCAGCTGTTTTCTTATTCTCTAGAACAGAAGTCAGAAAAGCAGGGTTCAACATCCAAGTGCAGTCTACTACCTGTTAGTGTAAATAAAATTTTATTGGTACACATAGCACTTTAATACCTAATATTTAGTAATTTAATACTTCAGTAGAAACCTCCAGATTGACCTCTTATCAAAAGAAGAAAGTATTAGTAAAATAAATCCTCTTACCTCTTACTTTGTACATGCTTAACCCTATTAAAGTGCAGCTCTTTGTGAAGAGTGAACTGCTCTCTGTTATTTTTTTCTAAAATTTTCCAAATAGAATTCCAAACTTTCCAAATTCCCTTTCACATGAAATGAAGAATGACTTGCCTATTTGGGAAATTGGAGAAAATAACAAAGCACAGATGTCTCAACTAATTTTTTTTTTTTTTTTTGTATTTTGTCTGCATATTCAAAGAGTGTTATGGTGTTCTCAGGTCTTGTTTCATTTTTAAGGTTGTGTAGTCAGATCTAGGGATCAATTCTCTAATCTTCCCCATGAGGAAAATATGTGTGAGGGACCATTTGGGAAGTTGTAGTCATAAGCATTCCATCAGGTGCTCCATCTAAGAATCAGGATTTGAGAGGAATGTTAGAGATCTTGGTTGTGTCACTGTAGCTAGTCCGGGTTCTCTAATATGTTCTTATCAGTAAAAAGTTGCTATTTTTGAAAAGGTTTTATTTGTTTGTTTGTCAGAGAGAGAGCATAAGCAGGGGGAGCAGCAGGAAGAGCAGGCAGAGGGAGAAGCAGGCTCCCCCTGAGCAAGGAGCCCAGTGTAGGACTGGATCCCCGGATGCTGGGATCATGACCTGAACCAAAGGCAGATGCTCAACTAACTGAGCCACCCAGGCATCCCTCTGTTTGCTATTTTGTTTCTTATTTTGGTCAGTACTCTAAAGGTTTGTGAGTCATTTTGTGTTCCTAATTCAACACAACCTTATTAGTAACTAGTAGGAACTCAAAGTCAGTTCTTACTTTCATTACTACAAGCCATAGGTTCCGATTTCATACTTTAGAATTTGTAATTAACAAAGGGAAATATTATTCAAAATGTACTTAAATCTATTCTTCCTCTACCTTTCCTCTCCTTTGCTCTTAGCTTAATATTTTAAAAGTAATTTCAGAAGGTTTTTAGGTTTTCTAGACTGAATAGTTCCTAACTAGCTTTCACCTGAAACTTCTAAGATCACCAAAGGCTATAATTTGAATATTATAAATGAATATGTTACACAAGCACACACACACACACATGATTGTTCAAAAGAGAGAAAGAATCCTGGGCGCCTGGGTGGCTCAGTGGGTTAAGCTGCTGCCTTCGGCTCAGGTCATGATCTCAGCGTCCTGGGATCGAGTCCCACATCAGGCTCTCTGCTCGGCAGGGATCCTGCTTCCCTCTCTCTCTCTCTCTCTCTGCCTGCCTCTCCATCTACTTGTGATTTCTCTCTGTCAAATAAATAAATAAAATCTTTAAAAAAAAAAAAAGAATCCTTATTAATACTTACTGTATATGTATAGAGTGTGTGACCCTGAAACAAACAGATATCAGCTCCATATGTTCCTGGTGGACATGAATTTCATTATTACTACAAATACTATCTCACAGAACATAGGGTATTTTTTACAGTTTGGCACATTACAAGTTGCTGTTTCCAAAGAAAGAAACATATATATATATATATATATTTCATATATATATATATATTTATTATATATATATTATTTAAAGTTAAATAATATATATATATTATATATAATTATTTAAAGTTATATATAACTTTTTTATTATATATATATATATAAATATATTATATATATTATTTAAAGTTAAAGACAGATAAGATATTAAGGTTTTGGAAAGTTACCAGTGCGTTCTTATTAATGGCTGACCTTTTTTGTGCATATCTGAAATAAAATAGATCTGATAATCTTTTGATTGCTTGTAACTCTCTAAATGTAACTCTCTAAACCTAGTCACTGCAGAAAAAGAAGTATACAGTGGTTCAATCAATATTTTATCCCAATATGACTGCCAATGTCTCCTTCTAGTAGAAAAAAATTAAAATAATTAATGTATTTGAGTTGAAATAACATCTTAACTACTTTATTCACAGCTAGTGTCTCTCTTTTGAGATGCTTTATATCTTACCAAATTGCCCGAAATACTTTCTAGAACAAGATACACACACACACACACACACACACACAATCACATTTATTTCCACAAGAAATGAATAAAATAGGCATTAAAAGAATGCCCCTAACAGCAGTGTTAGTTCACACAAGGAAGACCCTTCAAAGAAAAATATAATAAAAAGCATCAGCATTCCATGTCCTAGATTTGAAATTTCATCTTGCTATCTTAAGATTCATTTAAAAAATTCTCATCACTTGAACATTTTTGAAAATAAGGAAAGAGTTACATAATGATATAACAAAACAAAAATACATTGAATTTTATCTCAGATCTGAAGGTTTTCATAAAAGATACAGTGTTAACACTGCTAGAAACAAATTCAGTGTTGACTTGACCAAAGCTGGAGACCCAGTCTTGCTGACTTTTGAAACTCTGTTCTCCACTACCTTATTCTCACAAAAAAGTCAGCAAATACAATGGGTTACTGGTGATATTTATGTCAATCATATCATTATTCCCAGATTTTCTTCATTAGCATTACCAAATGTTTCATTCAGCTATTATCCTTCCATCCTTTCCTTCAAACACAACAATTTCCTTTCCCTTGGCTAATTAAGCATCCATAAGTACACTTGGGTCTCCACTGGAGTTTCTGGCAATTGGTATTTTAAGATAAGCATACAAAATAAAGGTTTACGGATTCAGAGAAAGATGTCTTAACAACATTCAGTTTTTATTTCATATAAAGGAACATGGCTTCCTCTCAAGAAGCTCCACTACAATACAAAAATTATAGCAGTTATGAAAGCCTTCTTTTTAGTCATTATAAGAGATAGTTAAATATTGTTCTATATTTTTTCCTTTACATAGCTGTACAAAACTTTGGTTTGGAACAACTTGTGGAAAAAATAGCCACAAAATAGCACCAAATGTGTAGAGACGGTTTAACAAAATATTACTCATTAAGAAAGCCTAATATAATAATTTTATAATAATTTTTATTTTTTTTTAAATTTTATTTATGTATTTGAGAGCGAGAGAAAGCTCAGCAGGGGAGGGGCAGAGGGACAAGAAATCTCCCTGCTGAGTGGAGAAGCCAATGCGGGGCTCAATCCCAGGACCCTGAAATCATGACCTGAGCCAAAGTCAGAGGCTTAACTGACTGAGCTACCCAGGTGCCCCTATAAGAATAATTTTTAAGTGCAGGCCAAAGCATTATCTAAATAATGGTAAATATTGGATGCATTCTCAGTTTAAACAATAGATGCCACTGAAGTGTCTAACAAAATATCTTTCTTTCTTTCTTTTGAGAAAATAATCTTTTAGAAGAGGCAAAAATATATCATTATTTTAAAAATTAATGTAAATTTCTAGAATCTGAATATAACTTCCCATCATGTTGTCCCCTCAGATGACAGTGATAAAATAGAATGAAATTGGTGATGTTGAAGATTTGCAAAGAAAGCAGTTTAACTTCATATCCAAATGTTTCATGACATGTTAAATAAAATATGAATAGTTTCTTCCTTACCAATAATGGAAATTGATTGGAACCTGACTTAGCTAGAACGGCTCCAGATAGATTACTCTTTTTGAAGCTGAAAGAAAACAGCGACTCAAATTCGTATTTTTTTTTCTATCCCTAACCTTTTCCTTTCATTCACCATTCCCAAATCGCTAACTTCAAAGAACAGATTCCTGAATAGATAATTTTATGAGGACAGAAACAATACTATATCTAGTTTTCAGAGAGATATTGATATGCCAAAAACATGAATTTAATCACAATTACAACATTGATTTCTACTTGAAACTGGGGAAAGATAAGACATTGTTTAGCTCATTTAGTACTTCCAGTTTACTACCTTGGGACAATGATTAATCCTAACAGTGAAAGTACTGGGATCTCTCTTACCGTCCACCCAATCAGTGAGTGGATTATAATGAAAGCCAAAGAAGAGAAATATGTTTCAGGATTTATAGTTCAGTCAGATTATAAGGAAATATAAATTAAAAAATAATTTCCTATTTGTTAATCTGTTCTTCCCTAAATAGTGTAGTTTTTTTTTTTTAAGGCAAAATAATACTTAGACCTAACCAGTAATTTTTGTTTAGACAAAAACTTTCTTTAGCATCTTTATATAATTTACCCTGATTTTTTAAATGAATCCTGCAGAATTCTTTTATTTTCAGAGTTCTGGCCCCACCTGGTGTAGCTCCTAACCAAGATGGTAACTGGCTGGCTGTTTTGTAGATGTGTATCTAACAAGTCTTGGTGTAGAGCGAAAGAAATGAGGTGTACAAATCCATGTCTTCTGCATATTCTTTCTGCTTCAAAATGTTACATGTGGCTCTTGGCATGAAAAAATATGCTTTTATTGAAAGCTGGCATCTGTGGTCCTAGGAATCTGGGTCAGTTCTTCATTTTCCCACATAGAGTAGTCTCTTCACCATGACCACGAACACTTCTCTACTCTGTATTCCTTTATGTCATATTAGGAAATTTAGGATCCCTGCATACCACATGCTGGCCATGAAGAACAAAGGTCACCTAAACTTCTTTCTCCTGACAAAGCCACAGTACTGTTTTCTTGCACACTACTGAAAATGAACTTTTTTGAAATTTTTCCTGAAAGCTTACAGCCAGTATTATCACTAGCTGCTGTATCATCAGGAGTTTCATGCCCTGGCCTTTCTCATGCTAAGATAATAAAAAATGGATTTGTCATTTTCATTCCTTTACATTCATGTCTTCTTTTTTTTCTTTCCTAGGCAAATAGTAAAATTGTTAATGCCATTTGGCCAGGGTAGATACAGAAATTGAAAATCGTTTGTTTTCCAATAAAGTCTGACTTTGAAGTTTCTAGTCTATTATTTGTGAAGTCAGAAACTGAATATTCAGTCTTTTTTGTGTTTGACTTTCTGGCCTAGCACTCCTTTTAACTTCCCTCTATTCATCCGGCCCCTCTGTACTCAAAGGTTAATAAGAGGGCATAAACACCAAAAGGCAGAAAGGAAATAGAAGAGGGGTACCTGGATGGCTTAGTCAGTTAAGTGACAGACTCTTAGTTTTGGCTTAGGTAATGATTTCATGGGTCATGGGATGGAGCCTATGTCAAGCTGCCAGCTCAGTGAGGAGTCCTCTAGAAGATTCTCTCCCTTTGCCCCTTCCTCTGCTCTCTCTCTCTAAAAGAAATAATATTAAAAAAGAGAAAAATATAGGAATATATTTAAATTCATTCTCCTACTTTATATTTCACTACTAAATGCATTAATTTTATTAAAGATTAATATTATATATAAAGGTTAATATTTTATATTTGTTAATGTTTATATGAGGTTTATTGCTTAGAGTATTACAGATCATAGGGTATGAACTGTTTCAAATCTAAATGAAAGCTTAACACGTGAAGAATGTAAATCAACGAAATGTAGTGGAGAAACAGTTGGGAAATTAGAACTAAGAAAACGTGAAGCAGAATATAGGCCATACAGATATAGTTAAGTACATTAGCTTTTAACTGCATTCCTATATTGAACAACCTGACTCACATCTCTCTTTTGTTTTTCATACACTACTGCACTAGAGTAGCCCTCCATTGTTGCTTCCCTGTACTTAAACATGTTTTCCATCCTAAATTCCTGTCTTTATTTCCATCACCCTTCCTTTTACCTTGGTCATGTGCAAGCTTGATTTTCCCTAAACTCAATTCTATGTTCAAATTAAAATCACACCAGTATTTTCTCAAATTCTGTGTTTCTGTAGCATTAAAGTCTGTTTGGACCTCAAAATTGGCCATATCTTCATTGCAATAACTTTTCCTTCATGTTGCTTTTTTAAAATATTCTCTTCTACTACCTAGCCATCAGTCTGTTGTTCCCAGAGGGCTACAGTGTTTTTCCTCTTCTCTTTCCATTTTCTTACCATTATAATCATCTTTTTACTAACAACTCTTTTTTTCCACTTTATTTTATTTTATTTTATTTTATTTCTTTTCAGTGTTCCAAAATTCATCGTTTATGCACCACACCCAGTGCTCCATGCAGTACATGCCCTCCATAATACCCACCACCAGGCTCACCCAGGCCCCCACCCTTTCCCCTCCAAAACCCTTAGTTTGTTTTTCAGTGTCCACAGTCTCTCATGGTTTGTCTCCCCCTCTGATTTGCCCCCACTCACTTCTCCTCTCGATCTCCCAATGTCCTCTATGTTATTCCTTATGCTCCACAAGTAAGTGAAGCCATATGATATTTGACTCTCTCTGCCTGACTTATTTGATTCAGCATAATCTCTTCCTGTCCAGTCCATATTGATACAAATGTTGGATATTCATCCTTTCTGATGGAGGCATAATACTCCACTGTATATATGGACCATATCTTCTTTTTTTTTTAAGATTTTTATTTATTTATTTGACAGAGATCCCAAGTAGGCAGGCAGTCAGACAGAGAGAGAGGCAGAAGCAGGCTCCCTGCTGAGCAGAGAGCCCGATGTGGGGCTCAATCCCTGGACCCTGGGATCATGACCTGAGCCAAAGGCAGAGGCTTTAACCCACAGAGCCACCCAGGTGCCTCAAGGACCGTATCTTCTTTAACTATTCATCCTTTGAAGGGCATCTTGGTTCTTTCCACAGTTTGGCAACTGTGACCATTGCTGCTATGAACACTGGGGTACATATGGTCCTTCTTTTCACTACATCTGATATTTGAGGTAAATACACAGTAGTGCAATTGCAGAGTCATAGGGTAGCTCTACTTTTATTTTATTTTTTCTTTTAGGAATCTCCACACTGTTTTCCAAAGTGGCTGCACCAACTTGCATTCCAAACAACAGTGTAAGAGGGTTCCCCTTTCTTCACATCCTCTCTGGTACATGTTGTTTACTGTCTTGTTAATTTTGGTCATTCTAACTGGTGTAAGGTGGTATCTCAATGTGGTTTTGATTTGAATCTCTCTGATGGCTAATGATGATGAACATTTTTTGATGTGTCTGTTAGCCATTTGTATGCCTTCTTTGGAGAAGAGTCTGTTCATATCTTCTGCCCATTTTTGATGTGATTATCTGTTTTGTGTGTGTTGAGTTTGAGGAGTTCTTTACAGATCTTGGATATCAGCCCTTTGTCTGTACTGTCATTCGTGAATATCTTCTCCCATTTCGTGGGTTGCCTCTTTGTTTTGCTGACTGTTTCCTTTGCTGTACAAAAGCTTTTGATCTTGATGAAGTCCCAAAAGTTCATTTTCACTTTTGTTTTCTTTGCCTTTGGAGATGTGTCTTAAAAGAAGTTGTTGTGGTCAATGTTGAAGAGGTTACTGCCTATGTTCTCCTCTAGGATTTTGATAGATCTGAAACTAGAACTCAACCACAAGAAAAAGTTCGGAAGAAATTCAAACACTTGGAAGCTAAAGACCACCCTGCTTAAGAATGTTTGGATCAACCAGGAAATCAAAGAGGAACTTATACAATTCATAAAAACCAATGAGAATGAAGACACTTTGGTCCAAAACCTATGGGATACAGCAAAAGCTGTACATAACCATCCAAGCCTACCTCAAAAAAATTGAAAAATCCAGAATACACCAGCTCTCTTTACACCTTAAAGAACTGGAGAATCAACAATAAATTAAGCTAGTCCCACACACAAGAAGGGAAATAAGATTAGAGCAGAGATCGATGAGATAGAAACTAGAGACTAGTAGAACACATCAATGAAACTAGAAGCTGGTTTTTTGAAAGAATCAATAAGATTGATAAACTGTTTGCCAAACTAATCCAAAAGAAAAGAGAGAGGACCCAAATTAATGAAATTATGAATGAAAAGGGGGAGATCACAACTAACACCAAGGAAATAGAAACAATCATCAGAAATTATTATCAACAGTTATACGCCAAAAAGTTAAGCAACCTAGATGAAATGGATGCATTCCTGGAACCTATAAACTTCCAAAACTGAATCAGGAAGAGATTGACAACCTAAATAGACTAATATCTAGTAATGAGATTGAAGTAGTGATCAAAAACCTCCCAAAAAACAGGAGCCCAGGACCTGATGCATTCCCTGGAGAATTCTACCAAACT
The DNA here is from genome assembly GCF_011764305.1 of Mustela putorius furo. NCBI lineage: Eukaryota > Metazoa > Chordata > Mammalia > Carnivora > Mustelidae > Mustela > Mustela putorius. Next base: position 7,345,836 of record NW_025421397.1, read on the forward strand.
TTCAAAGAAGAAATGATACCTATTCTCCTGAAGCTGTTTCAAAAAATAGAAACAGAATGAAACTTCCAGACTCTTTTTTATGAAGCCAGCATTACCCTGATCCCCAAACCATACAAAGACCCCACCAAAAAGGAGAATTTTAGACCAATATCCCTGATGAATATGGATGCTAAGATTCTCAACAAGATCCTAGCTAATATAATCCAACAGTACATTAAAAAGATTATCCACCATGACCAGGTGGGATTTATCCCTGGAATGCGAGAGTGGTTCAACATTTACTGACAACTCTTCACTTGCTCTCTCTCACCCAGTCCACTGGACAGCCTCAATCATGTAACCAACTGCATGCAGTATATATATTCCAAAGCCTAAAATCTCAAAAGTGAAAGAATCTTCCTACAACATTTCGTATTCTTCATATAACTTTACTTTTATTAATGGTATCACTCTCCACCTTTTTTCAGTCAATGGGGCTTTATATCAGCTATAATTCAGCTATGTCTTTATATCAGCTGTAATTCTAAGCTAGAATTTAATGAAATTTCCCTTTTTTAAAGTTTTATTGAGAGGTATAATTAACAAAATTGTCATATATATGTAAAGGGTACAACATGATGTTTTGGTATGTGTAAACATTGTAAAAAGATTTCCCCATCAAATTAATCAACACACCCATCAAATATCTACTGTTTTGTGTACTTATAAGAAAACCTAAGCCCTGGGGAACCTGAATGGCTCAGTGAGTTAAAGCCTCTGCCTTCAGCTCAGGTCATGATCCCAGGGTCCTGAGATCGAGCCCCGCATCGGGCTCTCTGCTCAGCAGGGAGCCTGCTTCCACCTTTCTTTCTGACTGCCTCTCTGGCTACTTGTGATCTCTGTCTGTCAAATAAATAAAAAATAAATAAATAAAGAATGCCTAAGCTCTACTGTCATAGCAAATTTCAATTTTATGATACAATAATATTAAGTATAGTCACCATGTTATACACTGGATCCTCAGACCTTATTCATCTTATAGCTGAAAGTTTTTACCTTTAAGGCAAGTGATTATCTGGCCTCAAGGAATTTCTCTGTCTTCTCTTCATGATCTGAATCACACTATAAAGAATTTGTCTGCATTTTCTGGGCTCTTTATAAAGTGTGAAACAAAGAGTTGAAGACAATCCAGAATTATTTTTTTTGTTAGTTTTGGGGTCACAGGTCAAGAGCTAGTTTTCTTCTTGAATTAGGTTATCAAATAATCTCTGTGTCCCCTCCCTTTTCTTTTGATGGGAGAAATCAGAATGCAGAATGGACCCTGGGTCCATTTGGATATAAGACTATCAGGAAAACAGGCTGCAGTCCACCAAGATAAGCCCTTGCCTAGTTTGCCTCCAGAAAAGTAGGCTTTGATGCTACATATCAAAGATCAGCTGTTGAGGGCTACCTAACTCTGGGTTTTAGCAAAAATAACATTATAAGTAGCTGACTAGTATTGTACATTTTCAATGTCATACAACAAAGCAGTCAGGTAGCAGACAATAAGAGATCATCTGTTAAAGATCTGAGTCAGAAAACTTACCTAAAGAGTGAACCTTCTGGGGCGCCTGGGTGGCTCAGTGGGTTAAGCCTCTGCCTTCTACTCTGCTCGGGTCATGATCTAAGGGTCCTGGGATCGAGTCCCGCATCAAGGTCTCTGCTCAGCAGTGAGCCTGCTTCGCCCTTTCTCTCTGCCTGCCTCTCTACCTACTTGTGATCTCTGTCAAATAAATAACTAAAATCCTAAAAAAAAAAAAAAAAAAAAAAAAGTGAACCTACCTATTAAAGTCTATATGAAAATAAGAGAGTATCAGTCCTGTTAGTGTCTTCCCAAGCTCTACACTTAAAAAAGTTTGGTTACAAAAATGAGCTCCTACAAAAGTTCCTGTGTGTGATGTTAGAGAATTTTATGTGTTTAGCTGTTGTGATGTTTGCTTCTAAAATTGTGTATTGAATTTGAAGTTATTTATTTCATTATAATGGAGCTGGATGGCACCCAGAGGAATTAATATTTATTTATTTATTTATTTATTTACATGTATAATGGTATGGAATATTACATATTCCATACATACCAAACAAAACTTTGCTTGGGTTTTGGATTTTGGCCAAATCATGGGCAAACTCTAGCTAGAGTTTGGACTTACACTAGGGAGTAACTAGGGATGACAAACAATATTAAGGAAAAGGGCATCATGGGCATCAAAGTTAAGAGCTAGTAAGTATCCATTGAAACCAAAATCTTAAGCCAGGAAAAAGAAAATAATAAAATAGTTATAAAAATAAAGAATATTCACATTTGTTTAAGCATGATACTCTGCTGTATCAGTCATCTGGATCTTTTTCTTTGGGTCTTCGACAAAAAGTTCAGTTTTACACAGTGACTTATATGAGCCTGAAGGTGTCAGTTTCTTGAAGATTTCCAAGAATTTACAGTTTAAAGTTTCCAGCCAGAACATCCTTTTACTGGTATGAGGATGGGCTTGTGTCCCTTAAATAAACAGTTGTGAATCTGAAGACCAGCCTGTTTGAGTTTTGCTCAGACACTGGCAGTGTTCTTTCCTTAGGAGTTTACAGGCTCTTTCTCTGATTTCTCTTCCATGGTATCAAGTCATTAGTGCTCTTCTAAGTTAAGTTTCAAAATTACATTTCTTCTTTCTAACTTTTCGGAAGACTGAGTATAATTTGAACAGTAAGATTTCTAAGTAGCAAGGCTTTGTTATTCTCTAAATCATTAGTCAATCTAAATTGGTGTTCTTTTCACTGGAGAGATAGACTGAAAACCTCCATATTGGGAATGAAACAAAATTTTTGCCAAAATTAAATCAGTAACCTTATATCAAGTAAAATTATGAAAGTAAGCAAACAGTGAAGAAGACATATTTAAAATTCTTTGCAGGTATTACTTTATGAAACTCTTTTGAATGTGTTCAACCTCCGGTCCATACCCCATTTTATAGGTATACCAGTATAATGGTGATGACAGATGAGACACAAAGTAGATATTCATCAACAATTTTAGTAAAGCCCCTACTCCAAAAGTAGTTTATTATAATATCCTAATTGTCCTGCTGATAGAAAGTTCAGTGTAAAATTATTGCAAGTTTTTTGGGGAAAGCAAGGGGTTATCCACAGATTTTTTTTTTTTTTCATTTTGGTCAAGAGATAATTAGAAGACCCCTTGGTCTCACTCACCAGTGCAAGCCATAGATTATTTTCATGTAATATAACGGCAGATTTCTCCCAGTGTATCTTTTTTGTTGTTGTTGTTTAATTGTGGTACCTGTCACTGGTATTCCACAATAATTTCTTTAAACTTCTTTAAAGAATTGACTTTTTGTAGTTTTTTTTTTTTTATTTTTTTATAAACATATATTTTTATCCCCAGGGGTACAGGTCTGTGAATCACCAGGTTTACACACTTCACAGCACTCACCAAATCACATACCCTCCCCAATGTCCATAATCCTCCCCCCGGCAACCCTCAGTTTGTTTTGTGAGATTAAGAGTCACTTATGGTTTGTCTCCCTCCCAATCCCATCTTGTTTTATTTATTCTTCTTCTACCCACTTAAGCCTCCATGTTGCATCACCACTTCCTCATATCAGGGAGATCATATGATAGTTGTCTTTCTCTGCTTGACTTATTTCGCTAAGCATGATACGCTCTAGTTCCATCCATGTTGTTGCAAATGGCAAGATTTCATTTCTTTTGATGGCTGCATAGTATTCCATTGTGTATATATACCACATCTTCTTTATCCATTCATCTGTTGATGGACATCTAGGTTCTTTCCATAGTTTGGCTATTGTGGACATTGCTGCTATAAACATTCGGGTGCATGTGTCCCTTTGGATCACTACATTTGTATCTTTAGGGTAAATACCCAATAGTGCAATTGCTGGGTCATAGGGCAGTTCTATTTTCAACATTTTGAGGAACCTCCAAGCTGTTTTCCAGAGTGGCTGCACCAGCTTGCATTCCCACCAACAGTGTAGGAGGGTTCCCCTTTCTCCGCATCCTCGCCAGCATCTGTCATTTCCTGACTTGTTGATTTTAGCCATTCTGACTGGTGTGAGGTGATATCTCATTGTGGTTTTGATTTGTATTTCCCTGATGCCGAGTGATATGGAGCACTTTTTCATGTGTCTGTTGGCCATCTGGATGTCTTCTTTGCAGAAATGTCTGTTCATGTCTTCTGCCCATTTCTTGATTGGATTATTTGTTCTTTGGGTGTTGAGTTTGCTAAGTTCTTTATAGATTCTGGACACTAGTCCTTTATCTGATATGTCGTTTGCAAATATCTTCTCCCATTCTGTCAGTTGTCTTTTGATTTTGTTAACTGTTTCCTTTGCGGTGCAAAAGCTGTTGATCTTGATGAAATCCCAGTAGTTCATTTTTTCCCTTGCTTCCCTTGCCTTTGGCGTTGTTCCTAGGAAGATGTTGCTGCGGCAGAGGTCGAAGAGGTTGCTGCCCGTGTTCTCCTCAAGGATTTTGATGGATTCCTTTCGTACATTGTGGTCCTTCATCCATTTGGAGTCTATTTTCGTGTGTGGTGTAAGGAAATGGTCCAATTTCATTTTTCTGCATGTGGCTGTCCAATTTTCCCAGCACCATTTATTAAAAAGGCTGTCTTTTTTCCATTGGACATTCTTTCCTGCTTTGTCGAAGATTAGTTGACCATAGAGTTGAGGGTCTATTTCTGGGCTCTCTATTCTGTTCCATTGATCTATGTGTCTGTTTTTGTGCCAGTACCATGCTGTCTTGATGATGACAGCATGTAATAGAGCTTGAAGTCCGGAATTCTGATGCCACGAACGTTGGCTTTCTTTTTCAATATCCCTTTGGCTATTCGAGGTCTTTTCTGGTTCCATATAAATTTTAGCATTATTTGTTCCATTTCTTTGAAAAAGATGGATGGTACTTTGATAGGAATTGCATTAAATGTGTAGATTGCTTTAGGTAGCATAGACATTTTCACAATATTTATTCTTCCAATCCAGGAGCATGGAACATTTTACCATTTCTTTGTGTCTTCCTTAATTTCTTTCATGAGTACTTTATAGTTTTCTGAGTATAGATTCTGTGTCTCTTTGGTTAGGTTTATTCCTAGGTATCTTATGGTTTTGGATGCAATTGTAAATGGGATTGACTCCTTAATATCTCTTTCTTCTGTCTTGCTGTTGGTGTAGAGAAATGCAACTGATTTCTGTGCATTGATTTTATATCCTGACACTTTACTGAATTCCTGTATAAGTTCTAGCAGTTTTGGAGTGGAGTCTTTTGGGTTTTCCACATATAGTATCATATCATCTGCGAAGAGTGATAATTTGACTTCTTCTTTGCCGATTTGGATGCCTTTAATTTCCTTTTGTTGTCTGATTGCTGAGGCTAGGACCTCTAGTACGATGTTGAATAGCAGTGGTGATAATGGACATCCCTGCCGTGTTCCTGACCTTAGCGGAAAAGCTTTCAGTTTTTCTCCATTGAGAATGATATTTGCGGTGGGTTTTTCATAGATGGCTTTGATGATATTGAGGTATGTGCCCTCTATCCCTACACTTTGAAGAGTTTTGATCAGGAAGGGATGTTGTACTTTGTCAAATGCTTTTTCAGCATCTATTGAGAGTATCATATGGTTCTTGTTCTTTCTTTTATTGATGTGTTGTATCACATTGACTGATTTGCGGATGTTGAACCAACCTTGCAGCCCTGGAATAAATCCCACTTGGTCGTGGTGAATAATCTTTTTAATGTACTGTTGAATCCTATTGGCTAGTATTTTGTTGAGTATTTTCGCATCTGTGTTCATCAAGGATATCGGTCTATAGCTCTCTTTTTTGGTGGGATCCTTGTCTGGTTTTGGGATCAAGGTGATGCTGGCCTCATAAAATGAGTTTGGAAGTTTTCCTTCCATTTCTATTTTTTGGAACAGTTTCAGGAGAATAGGAATTAGTTCTTCTTTAAATGTTTGGTAGAATTCCCCCGGAAAGCCGTCTGGCCCTGGACTTTTGTTTGTTTGGAGATTTTTAATGACTGTTTCAATCTCCTTACTGGTTATGGGTCTGTTCAGGCTTTCTATTTTCTTCCTGGTTCAGTTGTGGTAGTTTATATGTTTCTAGGAATGCATCCATTTCTTCCAGATTGTCAAATTTATTGCCGTAGAGTTGCTCATAGTATGTTCTTATAATAGTTTGTATTTCTTTGGTGTTAGTTGTGATCTCTCCTCTTTCATTCATGATTTTATTTATTTGGGTCCTTTCTCTTTTCTTTTTGATAAGTCGGGCCAGGGGTTTATCAATTTTATTAATTCTTTCAAAGAACCAGCTCCTAGTTTCGTTGATTTGTTCTATTGTTTTTTTTTGGTTTCTATTTCATTGATTTCTGCTCTGATCTTTATGATTTCTCTTCTCCTGCTGGGCTTAGGGTTTCTTTCTTGTTCTTTCTCCAGCTCCTTTAGGTGTAGGGTTAGGTTGTGTACCTGAGACCTTTCTTGTTTCTTGAGAAAGGCTTGTACCGCTATATATTTTCCTCTCAGGACTGCCTTTGTTGTGTCCCACAGATTTTGAACCGTTGTATTTTCATTATCATTTGTTTCCATGATTTTTTTTCAATTCTTCTTTAATTTCCCGGTTGACCCATTCATTCTTTAGAAGGATACTGTTTAGTCTCCATGTATTTGGGTTCTTTCCAAACTTCCTTTTGTGGTTGAGTTCTAGCTTTAGAGCATTGTGGTCTGAAAATATGCAGGGAATGATCCCAATCTTTTGATACCGGTTGAGTCCTGATTTAGGACTGAGGATGTGATCTATTCTGGAGAATGTTCCATGTGCACTAGAGAAGAATGTGTATTCTGTTGCTTTGGGATGAAATATTCTGAATATATCTGTGATGTCCATCTGGTCCAGTGTGTCATTTAAGGCCTTTATTTCCTTGCTGATCTTTTGCTTGGATGACCTGTCCATTTCAGTGAGGGGAGTGTTAAAGTCCCCTACTATCATTGTATTATTGTTGATGTGTTTCTTTGATTTTGTTATTAATTGGTTTATATAGTTGGCTGCTCCCACATTGGGGGCATAGATATTTAAAATTGTTAAATCTTCTTGTTGGACAGACCCTTTGAGTATGATATAGTGTCCTTCCTCATCTCTTATTATAGTCTTTGGCTTAAAATCTAATTGATCTGATATAAGGATTGCCACTCCTGCTTTCTTCTGATGTCCATTAGCATGGTAAATTCTTTTCCACCCCCTCACTTTAAATCTGGAGGTGTCTTCGGGCTAAAAAATGTGTTTCTTGGAGGCAACATATAGATGGGTTTTGTTTTTTTATCCATTCTGATACCCTGTGTCTTTTGACAGGGGTATTTAGCCCATTCACATTCAGGGTAACTATTGAGAGATATGAATTTAGTGCCATTGTATTGCCTGTAAGGCGACTGTTACTGTATATGGTCTCTGTTCCTTTCTGATCTACCACTTGTAGGCTCTCTCTTTGCTTAGAGGACCCCTTTCAATATTTCCTGTAGAGCTGGTTTGGTATTTGCAAATTCTTTCAGTTGTTGTTTGTCCTGGAAGCTTTTAATCTCTCCTTCTATTTTCAATGATAGCCTAGCTGGATATAGTATTCTTGGCTGCATGTTTTTCTCGTTTAGTGCTCTGAAAATATCATGCCAGCTCTTTCTGGCCTGCCACGTCTCTGTGGATAAGTCAGCTGCCAATCTAATATTTTTACCATTGTATTTTACAGACTTCTTTTCCCGGGCTGCTTTCAGGATTTTCTCTTTGTCATTGAGACTTGTAAATTTTACTATTAGGTGACGGGGTGTGGGCCTATTCTTATTGATTTTGAGGGGCATTCTCTGAACCTCCTGAATTTTGATGCTCGTTCCCTTTGCCATATTGGGGAAATTCTCCCCAATAATTCTCTCCAGTATACCTTCTGCTCCCCTCTCACTTTCTTCTTCTTCTGGAATCCCAATTATTCTAATGTTGTTTCGTCTTATGGTGTCACTTATCTCTCGAATTCTCCCCTCGTGGTCCAGTAGCTGTTTGTCTCTCTTTTGCTCAGCTTCTTTATTCTCTGTCATTTGGTCTTCTATATCACTAATTCTTTCTTCTGCCTCATTGATCCTAGCAGTTAGAGCCTCCATTTTTTTTTTTTTTTAAATTTTATTTATTTATCAGAGAGAGAGAGGGGAAGAGAGAGAGCACAGGCAGACAGAATGGCAGGCAGAGGCAGAGGGAGAAGCAGGCTTAGAGCCTCCCAGGACGCTTCATGACCTACTGAAGGCAGCTCTTTTAACTGAGCTACCCAGGTGTTTCCATTTTTGATTTCACTCATTAATAGCTTTTTTGATTTTTAGTTAGATTTTAGTTCTTTTATTTCTCCAGAAAGGGCTTTTATATCTCTCGAGAGGGTTTCTCTAATATCTTCCATGCCTTTTTCGAGCCCGGCTAGAACCTTGAGAATTGTCATTCTGAACTCTAGATCTGACATATTACCGATGTCTGTATTGATTAGGTCCCTAGCCTTCGGTACTGCCTCTTGTTCTTTTTTTTTGTGTTGAATTTTTACGTCTTGTCATTTTGTCCAGATAAGAGTAAATGAAGGGGCAAGTAAAATACTAAAAGGGTGGCAACAACCCCAGGAAAATATGCTTTAACCAAATTAGAAGAGATCCAAAATCGTGAGTGGGGAGAAAGGGGATAAAAAGAGGTTCAAAAAGGAAGAAAGAAAGAAAAAAAAAAACAAAAAGAAAAGAAAAAGAAAAAAAAAAAAAAAGAAAAGAAAAGAATTTTTTAAAAAAAGAAAACACCTAAGAAAAATGTAAAAAATATATATATATATATATTAGATAAACTAGTAAAAAATCGTTAAAAAAGAAAAAGGTAACAGTTTAAAAAAAAAATTTTACCCGAAGGCGAGAAAAAAAAAAAAATGAAAAAGAAAAAATTAAATTAACTGCAAGACTAAAAAAAATCACAGGAAAAAAGCCATGAGTTCCGTGCTTGGCTTTCTCCTCCTCTGGAATTCTGCTGCTCTCCTTGGTATTGAAACCGCACTCCTTGGTAGGTGAACTTGGTCTTGGCTGGATTTCTTGTTGATCTTCTGGGGGAGGGGCCTGTTGTAGTGATTCTCAAGTGTCTTTGCCCCAGGCGGAATTACACCGCCCTTACCCGGGGCCGGGGTGAGTAATCCGCTGGGGTTTGCTTTCAGGAGCTTTTGTTCCCTGAGCGCTTTCCATAGAGTTCCAGAGGACGGGAATACAAATGGTGGCCTCCTGGTCTCCGGCCCGGAGGAGCCGAGAGCCCAGGGCCCCACTCCTCAGTGCGCCCTCAGAGAACAGCGCCCAGTTACTCCCGTCTGCCTGACCTCCGGCCGCGCTCCGAGCTCACCGAGCCTGCGACCGGTTCAAGGTAACACGGAGCTGCGAGCTTACTGTCAGCTCTGTCTCTGTAGCCGGCTTTCCCGTTCCAATACCCGCAAGCTCTGCGACACTCAGACACCCCCGATCCTTCTGTGACCCTGCGGGACCTGAGGCCACGCTGACCCCGCGTGGGCTTCGCCCCGGTTTAGCCTCTGGAGCGATGTCCCTCAGCGGAACAGACTTTTAAAAGTCCTGATTTTGTGCGCGGTTGCTCCGCCGCTTGCCGGGAGCCGGCCCCTCCCCCCGGGGTCTATCTTCCCGTCGCTTTGGATTCACTTCTCCGCCGGTCCTACCTTTCAGAAAGTGGTTGTTTTTCTGTTTCCAGAATTGCTGTTCTTCTTCTCTTCGATCTGCCGATGGGTTTTCAGGTGTTTGCAATCTTTAGATAAGCTATCTAGCTGATCTCCGGCTAGCTGAAGCAGTCTCAGCTTGCTACTTCTCCGCCATCTTGACTCCTCCCCCCACTGACTTTTTGTAGTATTAAAGAGGCCAAGATCTTAATTAAAACTCCTCTCTTTCATAATGATTACCTAAAACATTTCCCCTTCCCTTCAAGTTATCCTTTTGTGTGCAGACTTCTAACTTATAATGACTATAAACTTCAAAAGTATCAGGGCAGAAAGTATTCTTTAATCTATTAGCTATTCTGAATTGGAATTCTTGGTGATTTTAAGAACACTTGCTGTGTCCGAAGCATAACAAAAATCACATACTATATGTAAAACATGTCTGCTTCTACAATAAATGTTAGCTCTCTTATCTCTACCCATTTGCCAAGATCTAGGGTATGCAATGTGTTCTGCCATCTGGGTGGATTTGGTCTCTAGTAAAAAGGGTCATATACTATAGATAAGTTGGATACTGAAATCCTGAAAATCTCCTGTCTGATCCTAAGATAAGACTCATTAACAAACAATTTTATATCTAGGTTTTCTTTAGGAATTTTAAAAATAAATATGTTTGGAGCATGGATAATAATTCTCGGCATAGTCCAGCATTTGTTCGTTTTTCCTTATTCTGATTATGGAAATAAGGATCCATGACGTAAAGAGTCACATAAATGGTTGGAAATGTGTGAAGAAGTAACAATTTTATTTTAAAGATTTTATTTATTTATTTGTCAGAGAGAGAGGGGGGGGGGAGAGAGAGCGAGCACAGGCAGACAGAATGGCAGGCAGAGGCAGAGGAAGAAGCAGGCTCCCTGCCAAGCAAGGAGTCCAATGTGGGACTCGATCCCAGGACGCTGGGATCACAACCTGAGCTGAAGGCAGCTGCTTAACCAACTGAGCCAAACAGGCGTCCCAAGAAGTAACAATTTGATAGGAGGTACACCTACTTGTTTAAAAATATTGATTTTTAAAATATTCAGTTTTTAAATGAACAACAAAGATTGCTCAGCATGAGGAACCATCAAGTTTAAAGGCAAATCTAAGTCCAAATTTATAGAAGTTTCCATTATTTGAACTGAAGAACTGATGTGAAACAGAGTGGAGAGTTTTTTGCCACAGAATAAAAAGAAATGTTATCATCAGCTGTTGGTGTGTGATGATTCTCATGAAGTTGAGTCAGAATACCACTGACTTCTTTGGATCTTATTCACGAATAGATGGGAAATTACATTATCCAAGACCTCATTTTATATCATAAAATGTTGCTTCTGCATAGGGATTCAATCACTGAAAACCTGTTTAAATTATACATATACATAGTGATTTGAGAAAAGGAATGAATGCTTTGCTTGCACTGGTGAGTGAGACCAAGGGATCTTCTAATTATCCCTTGACCCGAATAAAAAAAAAATTAACAGTGTGAAGTCTGTCATAATTGAAAGATTTGCATTCTTGAAATATGCCCTGAGATAAGTCATGTCCTTTGTTTTGATAAAGTGCAACTTTTCTTTAAAAACATTATGTTCTTTTTTTTTCCTTTTTTAAAATTTTTAATTTTTTTTTATAAACATATAATATATTTTTATCCCCAGGGGTACAGGTCTGTGAATCACCAGGTTTACACACTTCACAGCACTCACCATAGCACATACCCTCCCCAATGTCCATAACCCCATCCCTCTTTTCCCAACCCCCCTCCCCACAGCAACCCTCAGTTTGTTTTGTGAGATTAAGAGTCACTTATGGTTTGTCTCCTTCCCAATCCCATCTTGTTTCATTGAGTCTTCTCCTACCCCCTTAACCCCCCATGTTGTATCTCCACTCCCTCATATCAGGGAGATCATATGACAGTTGTCTTTCTCTGCTTGACTTATTTCGCTAAGCGTGATACCCTCTAGTTCCATCCACGTCATCACAAATGGCAAGATTTCATTTCTTTTGATGGCTGCATAGTATTCCATTGTGTATATATACCACATCTTCTTGATCCATTCATCTGTTGATGGACATCTAGGTTCTTTCCATAGTTTGGCTATTGTAGACATTGCTGCTATAAACATTCGGGTGCACATGCCCCTTCGGATCACTACATTTGTATCTTTAGAGTAAATACCCAGTAGTGCAATTGCTGGGTCATAAGGTAGTTCTATTTTCAACATTTTGAGGAACCTCCAAGCTGTTTTCCAGAGTGACTGCACCAGCTTGCATTCCCACCAACAGTGTAGGAGGGTTCCCCTTTCTCCGCATCCTCACCAGCTTCTGGCATTTCCTGACTTGTTAATTTTAGCCATTCTGACTGGTAGAGGTGATATCTAATTGTGGTTTTGATTTGTATTTCCCTGATGTCAAGTGATATGGAGCACTTTTTCATGTGTCTGTTGGCCATCTGGATGTCTTCTTTGCAGAAATGTCTGTCCATATCTTCTGCCCATTTCTTGATTGCATTATTTGTTCTTTGGGTGTTGAGTTTGCTAAGTTCTTTATAGATTTTGGACACTAGCCCTTTATCTGATATGTCGTTTGCAAATATCTTCTCCCATTCTGTCAGTTGTCTTTTGGTTTTGTTAACTATTTCCTTTGCTGTGCAAAAGATTTTGATCTTGATGAAATCCCAATAGTTCATTTTTGCCCTTGCTTCCCTTGCCTTTGGTGATGTTCCTAGGAAGATGTTGCTGCGGCTGAGGTCGAAGAGGTTGCTGCCTGTGTTCTTCTCAAGGATTTTGATGGATTCCTTTCTCACATTGAGGTCCTTCATCCATTTGAGTCTATTTTCATGTGTGGTGTAAGGAAATGGTCCAATTTCATTTTTCTGCATAGGGATATTTAAGATGGTTAAGGTTTTGGTTAGAGACTTGTGAAAAATGGTGAGTGCCTTAGTAAACCTCTAAGGCATAACCCTGCAGGTATATTTTAGACCTTCCCAGGAAAAGCCCTGCTAGTACTTAACTTAATGAGGAGGGCACTAAAAAAGTAAAAGTAAAGTGCAGATATATAGTTGTAAAATGTGTAGGCTTAGGTGGCACTGAAGATAAAATATTACTTGGGTTCAATATAATGGAAAATAAGAGATTACTGTTTTCCTTTTATGGCCCTGGAGTACTAAACAAATCAATATCTTTTTCTGTGTGTTTTGTGACTTAGAGAATAAAAGTATTATAATGACTGGTACAAGTATGATTTTTTTTTTGTTAACATGGCTTTCTTTCAGTGATTGGTTGGGTCCTTCTTTGCCTTCTCATTTTAGGGGAAAAATGTGTGAATTGGGTAGAATTATTTATGAGGCAATCTATATTCAATATATTCTGCACCAATAAGTCTGTTAATATCAGCAGAATATTTGCACCCTATAAAGCCCATGAATTCCTGAAGATTTTCAGTTGGAGCTTCATTCAGGACAAGCAAACTAGTAGGCCAATATTTGAATTACCTATGACTTATTATGAATTACAGAATCTTTGGTTTGTCTCAAGAAAGAGGTTTCCATATAAACAGATAATTTCATTTACAAAATAAAATCATGTCTATTAAGTTATCAGGTGTGATTTCACAGGAGAAAAAAAAATAGTATTCTTTGGTTAGAAACAACTGGTAAGATTTATTGGCTAATGAATGGGAAATATCTGAAGTTTGTTTTAAAAATTTCTATTTTCTGAGTAGTTATTCTTTCCTCGGGTGATAGTGTGTGATAGTGGCAGAATTTAAGGTAAATATATTATAGCACATGGTCTCAATAAAAACTTTGCTATGATTCTACTTTAATATTTAGAGAAAGTTGTTCTGAGGAATGCAGCTTCCTGACAGTGCATGGGAGAAGAATGAGGCACAAACAAGTCAGCTGCAAGAGAAAGGGAACAGGGGACAACAGTAGAAAAGACTGTTGCCCTGAACAACTCCTCAGTCCCGTATTTATTAGATAAGGACAGTAATCAACAAAGGAGCCAAAGAAGGCTAAACATTAATCATATGCCTTATAGATAAACAAGAAGGAAGGCAAAATATATCTGGTCAAACAGTATAAAGTTTATAGTTGAGCAAGCACATTCAAAGGGCTCATCCAGTTAGCTACAGGTGCTCTCAGGGGGAAGGGGAAATTATAGAAAAATGAAGCAGGGGGCATTCCGCCCTGAGTGGCCCGGGTGTTCCCAGCTGCTCTGCTTCAAGGATGTATATTGTCCTCTCCCCCAGAGGCCTGTTGCCAGTATATGTTTTTCTTAAGGCTATATCTAAATGTGCTTGGTAACTAGTATATTTTCTCATGGGTTTTATTTTAAGCAATACATTGTTCTGAGGGACAGTTACAGAAGAATTCAAGAGAAAACTAGATGAAGTGCTTGGTTCTCTTTTGGAGTACCTGCATAATTTACCCATGTTATTTTTTTGTCTTTCAACTTCCTAGCCAGCATAGAACAACTGGACATTATGGGGCTCTGCACCCGACAAAGTTCTCCAGAGAACCAGCACCAAAAGTGTGTGTGTATGTGTGTGTGTATAGAGGGAGAGAAAGAAGGATTTTATTTTTTAATTATTTTTTTTATTTTTTATAAACATATATTTTTATCCCCAGGGGTACAGGTCTGTGAATCACCAGGTTTACACACTTCACAGCACTCACCAAAGCACATACCCTCCCCAATGTCCATAATCCCACCCCCTTCTCCCAAACCCCCTCCCCCCAGCAACCCTCAGTTTGTTTTGTGAGATTAAGAGTCAGTTATGGTTTGGATTTTTTAAGTGAGTTAGTTCATGTGATTATGGAGGCTGACAAGTCCAAAATCTGCAGTGGCTAGCAGGCTGGAAACCCAGGGAAGAGCCACTGTCACAGTTCTGTACAAACATGTCTGTTGAAGAATTTATTCTTGCTCACAAGAAATCAATCTTTTGGTTTTTTTCAGACCTTCAACTGATAGAAGGAAGCCCATTCATACTATGCAAAACTATCTATTTTACTTTAAACCCATCAATTTAAAATGTTTTTCTCATCCGAATACACCTTAGCAGAAACATCCAGAACAATGTTTGACCACATACCTGGGTACCATGGCCTAGCCAAGTTGACACATAAAATTAACCATCACAGGATCTAAAAGAATAAGAATATTAAATTTCATACTTTAAAAAAATTCCTTGTCAAAAATACCCTTTAAAAAGTATATTTGTAAAATAATTTTAACTTTTTTTTTTTTTAAGATTTATTTATTTATTTGAGAGAGAGAGAGCGCACGAGTGGGGTCAGGAGCAGAGAGAGAAGCAGGGAGTCCAATGCAGGGTTTGATACATGGATTCCAGGATCATGATGTGAGCCAAAACCAGACACTTAACCAACTAAGCCACCTAGTGCCTCATGTAATTTCAATTTCTTTTGGAAGTTTCCTTAAAAAATTTTTTAGAAGACAAGCATTTTGATATTTTAAATTTTGTCCATTTTTTTGGGTTGTTGTTCTGAGACACTTCTCAAATGAATAATTGTGCTGACATCAAAAATTTTCCCAACTGGCCACTGTAATTTTAAAATTTGAAATTTAGAAAGATAGCTGACCATAGGCAAAGCTTGTCCTATAAAGATGCCAGTCTGACAAGACTTTTGGGACTTGTTGGCCCTTGGTACTGAGTCAAGAGACAGATTTATTGTGTCTATTTTTATCTTCTTGTCTATGAACTTTCTCTTATAAACTCACAACAGAAAATGAAAAGGACAGTCCAAGAGATAAATGATGATGCTGTGGTAAAAGGACAGATTTTAACTGACCTAAGTCCAAGGAAAAGATTTTGAAAACTGATGAGATATAAGAGGAAGATTACTTTTAAAATGTTTCTTTTATTTCTAGGAGAGAAAGTTACTTCAGAATTTGGGAACTTGAGGAAAGAAATAGGGGCTCAGACTCACAAAGTGGGACCCTACTTCTCCCTCATGGTCAGAAAAACACTTTAAGCAGGTGACTCATGAGGCCTTAAGTGCAGTTTTCTGTAAGAGTGTTGTCTTTTTTTTTTTTTTTTTTTTGACAGAGAGACAGACAGTGAGAGAGGGAACACAAGCAGGGGGAGTGGGAGAGGGAGAAGCAGGCCTCCCAAGGAACTGACCTGAACTGAAGGCAGATGCTTAATGACTGAGCCACCCAGATGCCCCTAGTGCTAAACATTAATAGTCATTTTAGCAAGACCTCCAGGTTGTCTACTGTTGAGTGCTCCATAGTAGCTAAATTAGGAAAACAACAACAACAAAAACCCTACAATCAAAAGGTGCTGGAAATATTAATTTGTGGTAGGAGAACTACACTTTGGCAGGGTCTTAATGATTCAAAATAGGGAAGTTAGGAGAAAATATTAATGGGGTTTTGGGGTATGAGTTAAATGGATTTAACATAAGTCATCGAAGGCAGGGGACTGGCTGGTGAAGTTTGTAACAGTAAGTTAATAATGGTTGACAAGGAAAGATGCAGGTATTAAGCCAAAGTTTGATAAAACAAACAAAAATAAAAATAAAAACAAAGCTGTGTCAGGGCATCTGGGTGGCTCAGTAGATTAAATGTCTGCCTTCGGCTCACATCATGATCCCAGGGTCCTGGAATCAAGTCCCACATCAGGCTCCCTGCTCAGTGGGAAGTCTGCTTCTGCTTCTGCCTCCCCCAGCTTGTGCTTGTGCTCTCTCTTTCTCTCTTTCTTAAATCAATAAAATATTTTAAAACAATAACAAACAAACAAAAAAAACTGTGTTCTGATAATTGAGCTTTTCATACAGGTGAAAAAGCTTATTTTGATAAGACAGCTTGCCCTAATGAGCAAATTTTTTGCCAAGATAAAGTGTTTGTAAGCATTTCCCAAAGCAAAAAATGAAAATAGTGACAAATTTGGCAGCCTGTTGTCCTGTGCAAGAATTTCCTGGAGCAGTTATTATGACAATATTGATCCCAGTTCTCAGTCAAAACAGTTATTATATCACTATAAGTGGTCTCAGTTATTGCTATTTATTTGTGCTACATTACAAACTTATTATGCACTTTAGCCTGTCAATGATATATTATTGCATTTAATAGATATTTTGTCTTCTATGCCTTTGTATCCTGTGGGAGCCTAGAATAATTTTGTTTTTAAATAAATATTTGATAAGTCTAATCTTATTTTTGGTTCAAATTGACCAATTACTAAAATAGGTTAGTTCAGTTACATTACATATTTTAAAAATATTTTCATGAACAATTATTGCAATAAGTTGGTAACTTTATTTATTAAAATTATACAACTCATTCATTCGGACATTGACATTTTCTTCGGTCAAGATCTAGTAAAATAATTAAAGTAAGAATATAATAAAAGGATAGGTTTGACATTGTTTATAGAAACTGAAGAGTAAAGTTATCCTACCTCAAAGCACTTTATGGCTTATTATCTCATACAAAAAATATACTTGGGAAAGAGGCAACCCACAAGTAATATCTAAGCTGGACTGAGACTGTGAATCATGTTACCTATTACCTCAGTAGTGAAATAATGTGGATTTAAGGTAAATATTTTTTGTTATCTTTTATATCAAAATTATTCTCACAATTAAATTTCTTTCTGGAGTTTAATTGAGGGTAACAGGATAAATAAACTTGAATTTAGTACTAAGACTAAAACAATGAGACTAAAAATGGTACAGTAAGATACTGAGGTTTGAAAGTAATCATAGGATATTTGAGTCATGATGAGATTAATTATATCTCAAGACAGATGTGAGGAGAATGAAACATCTTGGAGTTTTTGAGAAAGAATTTAAATAAAATATTTAATAGTGTGTTTGTTTATATTTTTGTTAGTCTTAAAAAATCTTAAAAAATGAAAAGGACTCTACTGAGTTTTTTTCAAAATATTTTATTTATTTATTTGATAGAGAGAGATCACAAGTAAACAGAGAGCAGGGGGGCGGAGAAGCAGGCTCCCTGCTGAGCAGAGAGCTAGATGGGGGGCTCAATCCCAGGAACCTGAGATCATGACCTGAGCCAAAGGCAGAGGCTTAACCCACAGAGCCACCCAGGCACCCAGGTTTCTACTGAATTTTAAAAGTTAGCTTTCCCAGTGAGCAATAAAAATGTGTAGTTCTCCAGGATTCATAAAGAGATTCTTTTCATATTTACTGATTTATTAATGGAAACTTATTATCTGAGTTCTATTTCACTCATTTGGAGAATATTAAAATAATTTAAAAGTTATTTTATTGTCTTGATTTGAGTTTTCCTGTTTTTTTATGAATAGTCATTGAAGTGAAAATGTTTTCTTAATCTAATTTTTTTAAAGATTTTATTTATTTATTTGACAGAGAGGGAGAGATCCCAAGTAGGCAGAGAGGCAGGCAGAGAGAGAGAGAGAGAGGAGGAAGCAGGCTCCCTGCTGAGCAGACAGCCCTATGGGGGAATCCATCCCAGGACACTGAGATCATGACCAGAGCTGAAGGCAGAGGCCTTAACCCACTGAGCCATCCAGGCACCCCTCTTAATCTAATTTTTAAATAATACATTAGATCTGTTTATCACATATTCTTTTTCTTCATAAGGTCCTTTTCTTTCCCATTCTCTTACAAAAATAATGATGTTCATTTCTCAGCTAGAAATTGTGAAAGCTACTTATCTGTAGAGAACAATAATAAAACTGCTTAGCAAAATGTGATAAAATTTAATTAAAGATTTTTAAAAATTCCATAGTGGATAAAGAAATAAAGCATTATTTCTAATATACAGTTATTAAATGATGTATTAATGCTACATTTTATTTTACTTTAGTTCAACCATTCAACTTCATGATTCTCTGAAACTTTGCAAAAACAAAATATGATAAAATCCATTCATGCAATTTAACTCTAGTATATATCTTTCATAATAAGAAAACATCTGTTATGCAATCCAAAAAATTTACTCTTATCAGCTTGATAATCATAATGAATTTCTACTGAAATTCTCTATTTCAATATCAGCCAACAAGACTTAATTTTTGTATTCTTTTTTTATGACATTTTCAGTGGAACAGAATAGCTGTTGCTTCTTAATAAGCTCTGACATTCTCCATCTTTCTTCTAATTTATTTTAAAGGACACCTAAATATAGTTCTCTATTTCTTGTATTCAAAATGGAAATGCACTATAATACACATGCTAACTTTTAGGTTTTATATTATCAAAAATACATCTGACTTCTTGTCTGATTTAATAATTCTTGGTTAGTCAATATCTGTGAAAGGACCCAAATAATATTTGAATAAATTACACTGTGTCCTGTCCTTGTGACCCACATCTCTGTAATGATTCAAATATTGATATGATTCTTTTGACTGTCATACTGTTGACATTTCAGATTTCCATAAGACCAATATGTCAAAAGATATTTAGGGTGAATGAAAAGTTGAATATCCACAGCAAATATCTAGAATAATTTATCCATATTACAATGTCACATTATTGCATTTCTGAAGGCATCAAACTTTCTAGTATTTTTTATAGTAAGTATAATTATTTTCAACTGTTTATTTTCTTTGAAACATAATTAACATATTTTTAATTCCTTAGAACATAAAAGTTTGCATTTTTTTTTTATATTTAAGGGGCCTTCTATTTTTTATCTCAATGATAAAAATGGATAAGGAAGGTGAGATTTAAGTTTTGTTTGCTGTCTGGTTTATAATGGTTTTAAAGATATGTGATAACATTATTTAGCTGCTATATTTATTATGAACAATGGTTACAAGTGACATAATTTTCATATTTTAGGTGTTAATAATTGAATATTTAAATTTTTAAAGATTTTATTTATTTATTTGATGCAGAGAGAGACCGTAATAGAGGGAACAGAAGCAGGGAGAGTGGGAGAGGGAGAAGCAGGCTTCCCCCTGAGCAGGGACCACAATTCAGGGCCTGATCCCAGGACTCTGGGATCATGACCTGAGCCAAAGGCAGACTCTTAAAGACTGAGCCCCCCAAATACCACAATAATTGAATATTAAAAGAAAATTTCAATGCATGCATCATGGCAAATATAATTTTATTTGTTTTATAAAATTATTCTTTCAATAAAATAGAACCTTCCAGCTGAGGCAAAAGGAAAAAAAATCTTTCCAGAAATACTTCTTTTTGCTGTTTATTGGGTTCATGCTTGTAATCCCATAGCTTCTTAAAAGTGAAAGTGATAAATTACTATCAGTCTATGACCGCTTTTTGATGTGTCCCTTTGTACATGAGAAACTAAGTTGAGACCACCTGAACTCATTTCTCCTGGGATTTTGAACAACTATAAAAAATGGTTTTGTTTTGGACTTGGTAGGGCTCAGAAATGAAAATGCCATTATGTCGAGGACAGCACATCAATCTAATTTGCTACCTGGATCCCCAATCTCATCCTTTCCCAGTTAAGACTATTTTACAATATGCAAGATAATATGTCTTACTTCACACTTTAGTAATATTTTCTCAATGACTTTTATATTAACAAGGTTGGAACATTAAGAGAGATTTAGTAATTCAAAGTGCTGCTAATGAATTTATCTAAAGTTGTAGAAACAGGAGGATGGTAGTATGTGGTTGTTTTGGGTTTTTTGTGAGTACAGTTGATATACTAGCCAAGATTACACCAAGGACATCCCACCCCCCCCCAAAGCAAAGAATAGATGGGAACTGAAAGGTACTATTATGTTTTATTTAAAAACATAAAAGAAAGGGGCGCCTGGGTAGCTTAATTGGATAAGCAGCCAACTCTAATTTCGGCTCAGATCATGATCTCAGCATGATGAGATCAACCCCTAAGTCAAAAGGCTCTGTGCTCAGTAGGGAGTGTGCTAGATATTCTCTCCCTCCTGCTCCCTCTGCCCTTCACCCCCTGTTCTCCCACTCTTTCTCTCTCAAATAAATAAATCTATAAGAGAAATATTCTTTTGGTTTCTGCTATATTATTATGATAAAATATAGATTTGGTAGTTCGGATGAAAGAGGAACCATCTATACAGTGTACTCTTGCATTGAGAAAAACAAACCCTCATGCAATGTTGGTAGGAATACAAACTGGTGCGACCACTGTGGAAGACAATATGGGGGTTCCTCAAAAAATTAAAAATGTAACTATGATCTGGTAATCACACTACTGGTATTTACCCAAAGAAGACAAAACCAGTAATTCACAGGGATACATACACCCCTTATGGAAGAAACCTCAGTGTCCATTGATAGAACAACGGATAAAGAAGAGGTGGTATACACACACACACACACACACACAACACACACACACACACATACACACACACAGAAATATTACTCAGCCATAAAAAAGAATGAAATCTTTGGCATTTGCAACAACATAGTTGCATTTAGAGAGTACCATATGATTTCACTCATGTGGAATTTAAGAGACAAAACAAACAAAAGGGAAAAAAGAGAGACAAATCAGAAAATAGACTCTTAACTATAGAGAACAAATAGTTAACAAAGGGGAGGTGAGTGGGGGATGGGTTAAATAAGTGAAGGGAATTAAGAGTACGTTTATCTTGATGAACACTGAGTAATATATTACTACAGGGAAAAGTAAAATACTCCCCTCATATGCATCTTTAAATTTTTTGAATATTGATGACATTGGCCATACAGTGGCCAAACCCTTTTGGCTTCCAGACTTCTCTCCCCTGCCTTATGCCAGATGGAGAGACCCCCTGACGGGCACTTGAAGGGTCCTGATCCTGTCCTCCGTTTTTGCTCAAGCTTTTATGAAACCCATTTCCCAAGCACTGGTAGCAGATCTTCTGATGCTAGTAACTTTTGTCTATTTAGCTAATCTTTAACTAGCAATTCACGAGCTTACAATGGTGCAATTTATAATCCATGCAAGTAGAGGGTAATCTTGTAACAGTTAAATGCGCAACCCAGTTTTGCCTCTAATACATGCAGGCAGTCACGTCAGTGAGTCTTAGGGTCCATAGCTCAGGCTCTTTATCAAGCGCAACTCAACTGATATTCAGGAGGCACGAGTCAGGGCCTGGTTTGATCCCTCGCCTCTAGCTGGGTCCGTGGATGCCTACAATATATGGAATTGTTAAATCACTATATTGTATACCTGAAACGAATATAACACTGTATGTTAACTGTACTGGAATTAAAATTTAGAAAAATAAAAAATAAAAATAAATAAACTCCTGTATCTTTATTACCTTGAAATAGGAACTTGAGAAATATAATCATATTAATGTAATTAGAATTGCAACTATGAGGAATTGACACATAAAATTTTTTTTTCTTTTTTAAGATTTTATTTATTTATTTATTTATTTGTCAGAGAGAGAGAGAGAGAGAGCACGTGAGCACGCACAAGCAGGCAGAGTGGCAGGCAGAGGCAGGGAGAGAAGCAGGCTCCCTTTCAAGTAAGGAGCCCAGTGCAGGACTCAATTCCAGGACCCTGGGATCATGACCTAAGCTGAAAGCAGTGGCTTAACTGACTGAGCCATCCAGGCATCGCCACATAAAATTCTTACTAGAAAAGGAATCTCAGATTTGATAAGAAGTGTACCATGATCTCTTTTTCAATTTGCCTAGACATTTCTTAGGTGCTCATTATGCATGGATATAAACATTTGTTTAATATATTTATATAAATGTATTTAATGAATCTGATATTATTAAAGTTTACACACATAAAAATGACTCTAAAGTTGTATTACTCTGACAACATTTTTTTTTTTTTCCTGCTGGGCTGAATTCCTATATTCTAAGCAAGAGTTCTGTTTAATCTGAGATACCTAATCTTCAGACTGTCACACAAAATTCTGTGTGTGTGTGTGTAGTGTAAAATATATATGATTAGCATCTTATAAAAGATAATAAACCAAAAATAGTTTTAGAACCAGTAATCTCTAAAGCAATTTCATTATTCTAAAGTTGCCACTATTAAGTTTACCTGGCTATCCAGTCTAGCATACTGATAGGAGAAGGAAGAACTCTTTAAATTGGCTGAATTATACAGAGGTATCTTAGTGCATTGTTCCTAGGAGATGCAAGGGTCAGCTGAATCTCAATTCTTTGTATCAGTCATGGTTCGCTCAAAAGGTGACACACTCAACCTTTATTTTAAAGGCCTTAATTGAAATAACTATTTATAATGTTGTAGATGGAATTAAGTGGTTCCATAAGAAGTTTCCAGCCACTCAAGGACTAGTAACAGCCAGAAACCATTTCCAACACTAAATCCCAGTGTGAATTTGGTCACCTGTCAGAAGTTATAGTTGTAGAGTGATAGGGATATTTTTATAACCACATGCTAAATAAATATATATACTTAACATATTTCAGCAACATGAATGAATCTAGAAGACATACTAGGTGGAAAAAGTCAGACATAGAAAGACAAATACTATATGATTTTACTTACATATGGAATCTTAAAAACAAAATAAATAACAACAAAAACAGTAACAGCAAAACAAACTGGTGGATACCAGAGGAGAAGGGTGTATCAGGATGAGTGAAATAGGTGAAGGGGATAAAAAGATACCAATTTCCACTTATAAAAAGTCACCAAGATGGGGGTGCCTGGGTGGCTCAGTGGGTTAAAGCCTCTGCCTTCAGCTCAGGTCATGATCTCAGCATCCTGGGATTGAGCCCCCATTGGGCTCTCTGCTCAGTAGGGAACCTGCTTCTTCCTCTGTCTCTGCCTGCTTCTCTGCCTGCTTGTGATCTCTGTCAAATAAATAAATAAAATCTTAAAAAAAAAAAAGTCACCAAGATGAAAAGTACAGTATGGGAAAGATAATCAATAATACTGTAATAATGCTTTATGATAACAAGTGGTGACTACACTTAACATGGTGAACATTGAGTAATGCAGAGAGTTATCAAATTACTATGCTATATACCTGAAACTAATATAATTTTGTATGGCAACTATACTTAAAAAAAAAGAAAGGAAATATATGACCATATGGTTACGGCCTGAAAAAAGTGACCATGCCTACATGAGGAAACAACCATAAAATTCTAACAGTCTGAAAGCTCAAAGAGCTTTCAGGTATATGAACACATCTGTGCACTGGGAGAGAGAGGCACCTAAAATGCTATGCAGACAGAAGCTCCTGGGCTTTTAAGACCTCACCCCTTTTATCTTTTCATGTGACTGTTCATTAGCCCTTAATAAACTGGTAAATGTAAGCAAGTGTTTTCCTCAGTTCTGTGAGCCATTCTAACAAGTAATCAAATCCAAAGGGGGGAGGTCTCGGGAACCTTCAATTTGTAGCAAAGTTAGAAGTTGTGAGTAACCTCAAGACCTACTACTTATGATTGGCGTCTTGAAGTAGGGAGCAGTTTTGTGGGACTGAGCCCTTGTCTCCAGGTGGATAGTGTTAGAATTGGGTTAGGCACCCAGGTAAGATTGCAGGGAATTGACTGTTGAGGAAGAAAACAAACAAACAAACAACAGCAACAACAACAAAAAACCCGGAAGTGACTGAAGTGAAATATTCTATGTGAAAACAGAGGAAATATATGGGAAGAGAGCTGTAGGTTTTTCTAATACATAACCCAAGAATTTGCATTTTACAAAAAATACCAAGCTGAATTTTTTCACTAAAAGTTTGAAGGAACACCTTGGCTCAATCAGTTAAGTGTCTGACTCTTGATTTGTGCTGAAGTCATGATCTCGGGATCATGAACTCGAGCCCTAGGTCAGACTCCATGCTCAGCATGTAGTTGGCTTGAGATTCTCTGTCTTCCTCTGCCTCTGCCCTTCCCCCAGCTCATGTTCTCTCTCTCAAAATAAATAAAGAAAATCTCCTAAAAATTAAAAAAGATAAATAAAATAAAAGCTTGAAAAACTTAAAAGAAGCCCCTGAAGCACTTCCAGTAAAAGAACTATACCTTGTCTATCCTTGTTTAATCAAAAGATTTTAACAAAGCTTTCCCAACAATGGGCTCTTTACTCTCTAAGAAGAATTGCACAATTTTCTTAGGGACCTGTCTCATACTGCTGGAAATTTTATATAGCAGGATTTTCTTTCTCTTATTCTTACAACTTGCATGAGGAAAGTATCTTTAACACCATTGTTAAATTAGGTTACTGCTCAGTCTGTATATTATCTTGCTTATAAAATAATTGTAAACTTTGATAAAACACTTGTATCCATTAAAACTGTCCTAATTTCATCCCATAATTTTCAAAAAGTTAATATTGTGACTTTCATTCAAGTGTATAAAATAAAGATATATCAGTGATTTTATTTAACTCATTAATTAACAAAGGAACCAATAAGATGTGAAAACTAGTCCAAAGAACATTTAAAAGCTTAGTCAACTTAATAAAGAAATATTAGGGAAATGTTTTTTGACTATTTACAAAACTCATTAATATTCAATAGATCCTATAAATTATAATCTTTATTGTTATTGGTCCCAATGAATAAAAAAATACTTCCATCTCTGTTGGCCAACAATATGGAGTTAACTTTTTTCCCTATATAGTTGTGTAAGAGACAATTAATCCTTCAACCCCAACACTGCTGACAATACACCCAACATTCTCTTTTGACTACTTATGAACTTTGAATAATTTTTCTTACACTGATAACCACCCCTAGAATAAATGTCAAGAGCACCTATAATAATATTTGGTAGCATAGGCACTTTATAATTATCTGGATATTGTAACTGAGTTAAAACTCTACTAGATGAAATTTATTTAGAGATATGTTTAATTAAATACATATATTCAACTGTTCTTTTTTTTTTAAGATTTTATTTATTTATTTGACAGAGAGACACAGTGAGAGAGGGAACACAAGCAGGGGGAGTGGGAGAGGAAGAAGCAGACTTCCTGCTGAGCAGGAAGCCCAACGCAGGGCTCGATCTCAGGACTCTGGGATCATGACCTGAGCTGAAGGCAGATGCTTAATGACTGAGCCACCCAGGTGCCCCTCAACTGTGCTTATATGAGAAGTTGTAATGGAGAAAATCACAGGCTGGAAATGAAGATGAAATATCAGTAATTACATTTTAAAAAATAATATTTAGATTTCTGTGATTATAAAAGATCTTGAAAAACTGAGTGGAGACGGAAGCTGCATTGGCTATAAAGGTGAAGAAGTGTGAAAGACAACATTGATCTCAACAGTGTCCTAATACAGATAATAGTTTAAATAAATGCCATACACCCAAGCATAGTAACACAAAAAAGAAAAATTCATGTGGTAAATTAATGCCACAGGGTGTAGCAGAAGAATAAAGGAAATTCTGAATGTGGGAGCCAGAAAACTTTCTGAAACTTGTACAATATACTTTGGGTTATAAGAGAAAACCAGGGAGGCAGTATAATGAAATAAACAAAAATAACATGCCTGCATTTATTCCCAAGTATTATTCTACTGTCAATACTATCCCAAGTAGGTTTATCTATCTGTCTACCTATCATCTATCATCTATCCATCTGTCCGTCTGTCTAGGAGGGGATGTTGTGTCATAGATATTAATGGTTTCTGTATGTGCATATATACACACTATATGCACACACACACACATACACACTCTTGTGCATAATACACACCCAGTTGTCTAATATTCTGATTACATTCTACCATGTTTATTAAATAGTGTCTTAAAAACACTCCAGAAGAAGCCATAATCTTTTCATTCAGCTATATTTATTTCTGATACACACACGGTATTTATTTTATTGATGAATATAATCAATGTTAGAAATTAATTATTGTCAATAACTAAGCAGTGTTCAAAATAAGCCTTTAAGTTAAAAGTGTTTTATAGATATATCTATACTTACCCAAAAAGTAATATTAGGATTTGATGAGCCCAATTATTTATATTCTTTGAGATGATGCTTAGCACTTAAACCTGAAATGGTAATGCATTTGCCACTAAATCGAGGATTATTGATAATTACCTTTAATTGTATGGCTACTTGGCCATCACAAATAGTATATTTTTTAATTTGATTCTAGTGCACCTTTTGTGCAATGAGCTGATAGAAGTACCTAAAATGACACAGAGTCTTGCAAGTAAATGCTATATTATTTTGGAGTTTATTTGTTTGGGTTTTGCTAACTAATTATAGGTAAATGACAGAATTTGACTTGAGGTTTATTTTCATTGTACACAGGAAGTTGGAATAAAGATAGATAAAATATTTATACATGTACTTATATTTTATATATATTTTTCCATGTGTATATATATCCTTCAGTGTATATATATCCTTCATTCCCTTTAATCGATAAAGGATACAGATATTTATTTTAAAAAAGTAATAAAAGTACCTCTTTATTTTATGGCAGTTTACAATAGAATAAAACAATAAATTAACAGTGTTATAACCCATTGAGTAGAGGAAGTTATTAGGGTGATGAGTGAAGTTCTTTCTAAGAGTTCATATATAAGTTGAAGAATGAGAAGGATAACTGTATCACTATCAATATATTGGGTAAAATTGGGAACTATATTCTGTATTTCAGAGACAGCATGAGAAAGAGAGAAAAATTATTTTAAATATCTAAAAGCAGGAGGAAAATATGACATGATCCAGAGAATGTCAAAGGGCTTTTAAGACAAGAAAAATCAAGAGAATGGAGAGACCTCTAAGAGGCACCAGGTGAGTTTGAGAGACTGGAATTGACAGGTCTTACAAGGCTTGATTAAAATAAGGCACAAAGTTAAATATTGTTTTAGGTAATATAAAGAAGATGCCTGTAAAAATTTTGAGAGGCATTTATATAATCCAATTGGGGTATAAAGGGAATACTCAGGATGATCTGTGAAGAATAGATGAACTAAAAAAGGGAAAATAAGGCAGTAGAAAATCTAATTTAATGACTAATAGTAGTAGTCACTTAGGCATCATGGTTGAACAGGAAGAT
Organism: Mustela putorius furo; assembly: GCF_011764305.1. Taxonomy (NCBI): domain Eukaryota; kingdom Metazoa; phylum Chordata; class Mammalia; order Carnivora; family Mustelidae; genus Mustela; species Mustela putorius. The sequence goes on from NW_025421397.1 coordinate 7,373,529, forward strand.
GGATGCAAATATGTTTTGAGGGGCTTATTAACCTAGATGTTGAATTCACCAAGAATGATGATAGAAGCTTATAGGGAGACTACAAACCAAAAATATTCCTAAGAAGGGTGGCAGCTCTCATGCCTCTTCTCCCAAAAGTATGGCTTCAGAGAAGTAAGTGTCTCCTGATTTTGTGTCACTGAGGAAGAGACATCATCAAAGGGTAGGCACATAAGTTAAACAGAGGGTTTAACTGATCAGTTAAACAGAGGATAACTTGTAATTTTCTAACCAGTTAGGGAGAATTCAGAGGAAAGAACTGGAAGTTTGTATAGAGCTAAATACTAACAAGTTGTTCTCAGGTTAATGCCAATACCAAGTCACATGTGGATAGCAATTGATCGCCAAGGAGACTTATAATTTAAGTAATTATTAAAATAAACAGGAATACACGACCTAATGGAATTGATCTTGGTGGAGATGTAGAGCACAGGTTTCCTTCAAGACACTCTGAGTAAACTGTTAAAATTTACATGGAAGGTTCACATAGGAATGATTTGGGAAAAGATAATGGAATACCTTAAATGCTGGGGTAAAATGCTCGCTTTAATAAAAATATGTAGCTATTGTTGGGGGGGGACTTTTTTTGCCTACCTAATTTTCAGGAATTGCTGGATGTAAAACAGACTAATACTTTTTAAAAATTTTAGAAACAATAGAAAAACTGATGGAGAGAGACAGAAAGAGGCAGGAGGTAGAGGAAAATCCAGTATTGTGTTTATGACACTTGTGAGCTTCCGATGGCCATATTCCACAAGGAGAGAAAAAAAAACAAAAACAAAATTAAAAACAAACAAACAAAAAACCTTCCAAAGAAAGAATGATGAAGCAGACACACTTGAAAGAAGCAAAATGGAAAGAGATGACATCATCTCTTTATAGCAGATCTCTAATCTCTGAACCTATTCCTGAGACCCCGCCCCATTGGTAGCCTTGCATTTGTGAGATATCACAATATACTTTCATTAAATTTCCTGGGTTTTTTCCCTCTAAACGTTGTTTAAATTGTCCTTCTTTAACTTGGAATCAGAAGAGTCCTAATCCCAAAAGAATCACACTGCACTTAGAATGAAATACAAAGCCCTTTTCATGGTCTGTCAACACCATCTAATCCTGTCTTCCTTTCCCATCTCCTCTCTTCCCACTCTCCTCCTCACTCTTTTTTTTTTTTTTTTTTTAAAGATTTATTTATTTGACAGAGAGAAATCACAAGTAGAGAGGCAGCCAGAGAGAGAGAGAGTGGGAAGCAGGCTCCCTGCTGAGCAGAGAGCCCGATGCGGGACTCAATCCCAGGACCCTGAGATCATGACCTGAGCCGAAGGCAGCGGCTTAATCCACTGAGCCACCCAGGCGCCCTCCTCCTCACTCTTTATGGCAGAACAGATCATCTTTGCTCTGCAGAGCCTCAAATTTTGTTTTTGCTCTGGAGTCTTTACACGATTTTGTTTGTTTGTTTGTTTGCTTTTTTACACTTTGTCTAGAATATTCTGCTTGTAGTCCTCTTCCTAGCTGACTCTTTCAGATAAGTTGTCTAGAATGTTAGTAGCTTAAAAGACTTTCTCTTGACCACCTTTGTAGAATAGCCTTTATTCACACTATCACTCTACATCACATTACTCTCTGCTTTTTAAAATTAAAATTTAAAGTTTATAATTTTATGTATTGTTCCCATGTGACTAAGAGAAGGAAATAGACCATAATAAGCATCAAGTTTTTATTGCATGAATAAATGATATAAACAGAAGATATTAATTTTTATAAATATTTTAGCAAGAAAATTACATAATCATAGTACAATAATCAATTATTGTACGAAGTTACAAAAGTTTTAGTGTCAAAAACACATTAGAAAATAGAGGAATTAAAGTCAGACTCATTAAAAATTGTTGAAGTAATTGGAGCCTCAAGTGATGATGATCCTATATGGAGAAAATCAGTAAGGCAGAAAAGAAAATAAAGTGATACATTCCCAAGAAAGAGATGACTGGCTATGAAAAAAAACCACTTTTTTTCCTCTCTGTAGTTTTTTAAAAATAATTTTTAACTTTTTATTAGTAGATAAGAATTTTTACTTGAACAGATTCTTTATATACTCCTTTGAAACAAGAGCTCCTATGTTCTGGGTGCCGGATGGAGAGAAGATAAGGAAAGCATATTATGTGTGCGTTAATGATGTAAAACAAAGGCATGCTGTGTTGTTCTCATAGAAAAGCTATAGAGTTACGACAAAATTTCAAGTGTGCATGCTTTTGCTTTGAACTCTGCAGACACCAGATGTGCACTACATTTTATTTTAGAACAGCCACATTTTTATTTAAGAGGTAAATGAGATATCCTTGTAAGTAAAGTGTGTAGGCATGTAAGTAAAATGTGAAGGATGTAAAATTTACTTAAGTTAAGGAGTTCAAGGAATTACAAAGCCATTTTGCGGTACAGAGGAACAGTGAGAAAACTGAAATCAATGAGGAAGGTCAAAAAGGGAAGCGTTAACAAAAAGTTTTCATGAAAGGTTTTGTAGTGTCCTGGTAGCTCGTAAAAGAGATCAATCGAGAGAGTAGCATAAACAAGCACTTTTGCAATTTTAAGAGTAGAAGTAACTGATGATGTTTATTAATATCCAGGAATTTGTAGCAGCCAACCACTCATTCTTTTTCAGTAGGGAAATATTGTGTCTATGAAGAGTGAATATGGAATCCTTGGAGAAATTTTGGTATCTGTTTAGTTACAGAAATGGATGGGGATGTCCATAGAACGTGGAGGACTGAGGAGAGTAAATACTTCACAGGTCCCAAAGAATGTGATATCAGGATGCTGGGGTACAACGTCTGCAGCATTTTTTGAATATGAGTTCAGATCAGGGCTGAGGTCCCTCTGACTCTTTGCCCTCTGTGTACTTGTTTGTAGTCGATCCCTGGACTCATTTTATTTCTCTTTTAGTAATGTTTGACATAGCATCTCATGCTCTTACAGTCTTTTTTTTTCCACTTCTGAAAAAGTGCATAGATAAATTTGCTTAAGTTTAGCTATTTCATGAGTTTTTAGTTCTTTTTTTTTTTCTGTTTTTGAATATGTTGCTCACCAGTTTTTGTCATACTCTCATCATTCCCTGTTAATTCTTCCACAACATAGAGGCATACATGCATATTTAAACCCTTCTGACACCGTCTTAACTAAGCTTGTGAAATTATTTTCTGCAGTAATTTGCCTTTTTGAAAACTGAGGGCATAGTGCAGACAGAATAGTATGAAACTTCTAATCTCAGATGGTTATTTTCCATGTTTTAGGATATCTTAACTTTATGCAGCCTTTATAAGGTATAGGATTAATAGTAGCTAACAATAAAGTTTTTAGGAAATGTGACACATTATAAAACATTCATTACATATATTTTCATTACATATATTTTTCTAATTTTGATAGCATCCCTGTCCATAGGTTGCTTCTTGGTTTTGTTGTATCTTTACTGTGTAGAAGTTTTTTATCTTGATGAAGTCCGAATTGTACATTTTTGCTTTGTTTCTCTTGCATCTGGAGATGTGTCTAGTAAGAAGTTCATAAGGCTGAGTTCAAAGAGGTTGCTGTCTGCCTTCTTGTTTAGGATTTTGATGGCTTCCAGTCTCACAGTTAGGTCTTTCATCCATTTTAATTTATTTTTGTGTATGGTGTAAGAAAGTGGTCCAGTTTCATTCTCCTGCATGTTGCTGTCCAGTTTTCCCAACACCATTTTTTAAAAAGACTGTCTGTTTTCCATTGGATATTCTTCCCTGCTTTGTGGAAAGTTAGTTGACCATATAGTTGTGGGTCCATTTCTGGGTTTTCTATTCTGTTCCATTCATCTATGTGTCTGTTTTTGTGCCAGTACCATACTATCTTGATTACTACAGTTTTGTGATGTTGTTTGAATTCCAGAATTGTGATGCTTCCAGCTTTGCTTTTCTTTTTCAGTATTACTTTGGCTATCTGGAATCTTTTGTGGTTCCATACAAATTTTAGGATCATTTGTTCTAGCTCTAGTGAAAAAATGCTATTGGTATTTTGATAGAGATTGCACTAAATGTGTACATTGCTGTGGGTAATATAGACATTTTAACAATACTTATTCTTCCAGTCCTGAATATTTGTCTATTTCTTTGTGTCTTCTTCAATTTCTTTCATATATGTTCTATAGTTTTCAGAAGCCAGATCTTTTACATCTTTGGTTATGTTTATTTCTAGATATCTTATGATTTTGGTACAACTTTAAATGGGATCAATTCCTTGGTTTCTCTTTCTGTTGCTTCATTTTTTTTTTTTTTGCTCTATAGAAATGCAACAGATTTATGTGTGTTGACTTTTTGTCCTGTGACTTTGTTGAATTTATGTATCAGTCTGGCAATTTTTGGTGGAGTCCTTCAGATTTTCTACATAGAGTAAGTGTCATGTTGTCTGAGAATAGTGAAAGTTTGACTTCATCCTTGACAGTTTGGATGCCTTTTTTGCTTGTGTTGTCTGATTCCTGAGGCTAGAATTTCCTGTACTGTTAAACAACTATGGTGAGAGTGCATATTCCTATCTTGTTCCTGACTTTAGATGAAAAACTCTTCAGTTTTTCCCCATTGAAAATGATATTAGCCATATGGTTTCTCTGATGTTATGTTCCTTCTATCCCTACTTTGTTTAGGTTTTTTTAAATCAAGAATAGATGCTGTAATTTATCAAGAATAGATGCTTTTGATGCACTTATTAAAAGGATCCCATGGTTCTCATACTTTCCTTTATTATTGCAGTGTATCATGTTGATTTATTTGTGGATATTGAACCATGCTGAAGCCTAAGAATAAGTCTCACTTTGTTGTGGTGAATAATTCTTTTAACGTACTGTTGGATTCAGTTTGCTAATATCTTGTAGAGAATTTTTGTATCCATTTCCATCAGGGATATGAGCCTGTAATTCTTTTTAGTCAGATCTTTGGTTTTGGAATCAAGGTAATGCTGGCCTCATAAGATGAATTTGGAAGTTTTCCTCCCATTGCTATATTTTAGAACAGGTTGAGAAGAATAAGTATTAACTTTTTCTTTAAATGTTTGGTAGAATCTCCCTGGGAATCTTTCTGGCCCTGGGCTTCTGTTTGTGGGGAGCTTTTCATGACTGACTAAATTTCTTTGCTGGATTTGGGTCCTTTAAAATTTTCTGTTTCTTCCTGTTTCGGTTTTTTGGTAGTTTATATGTTTCTAGGAATTTATCCATTTCTACCAGATTGCCCACTTCGTTGGCATATAATTGCTCATAACATTCTCTTATAATTGTACTGTGGTGTTAGTTGTGATCTGTCCTTTCATTTTATTTATTTGGATCCTTTCTCTTCCAAAAGGTCTGGCTAGGAATTTTTCAATTTTATTAATTGTTTCAAAGAACTGTCTCTTAGCTTTGTTGCTCTGTTCTGTGTTTTGTTTTGTTTTTATATCATTTGTTTCTGCTCTAATCTTTAGTATTTCCCTTCTTCTGCTGGTTTTAGGCTGTATATACTGTTTGCTTTCTAACTCCATTAGGTATAAGATTAGGTTGTGTATTTGAGATTTTTCTTGCTTCTTGAAGGCATGTATTGCTTTATACTTCCTTCTTATGACTGCCTTTGCTGTATCCCAAAGGTTTTGGACTGTCATGTTTTCAATTTCATTTGGTTCCATATATATATATTTTTTTAATTTCTCCTTTTTCCTGGTTAATCCATTCATTCTTTAGTAGGATGTTCTTCAACCTGCATGTATTTGTGGTCTGTCTGAAGTTTTTCTTGTGGTCAACTTCAAGTTTCATAGCCTTGTGGTCTGAAAATATGCATGTTTTGTAGCACTTGAAGCCCGATTTGTGACCCAGTATGTGATCTGTTCTGAAGAATATACCATGTGCATTCAAAAAGAATGTGTATTCTGTTGCTGTAGGAGAAAATGTTTTAAATATATCTATTAAGCCCATCTGGTCCAGTGCATCATTCAAAGCCACTGTTTCCTTGTTGATCTTCTGCTTAGATGATCTGTCCGTTGTTGGAAGTGGGGTGTTAAGGTCCCCTACTATTATTGTATTATTATCAGTGAGTTTCTTTATGTTTGTTATTAATTGATTTTTATATTTGGGTGCTCCCAATTTGGTGGCATAGATATTTATAATTGTTAGATCTTCTTATTGAATAGATCCCCTTCTTATGATATAGTGCCCTCCTTCATCTTTTATTACAGTCTTTGGTTAAAATCCAGTTTGTCTAATATAAATCTGGCTACTCTGGCTTTCTTTGATAAGCATTAGCATGATAGGTTGTTCTTCACACCATCACTTTCAATCTGGAGGTGTCTTTAGGTCTAAAATTAGTCTCTTGTAAGCAGCATATTGATGGGTCTTGGTTTTTTTTAATCCATTCTGATATCTGTGTCTTTTGATTGGAACATTAAGTCAGTTTACATTCAGAGTGATTATTGATAGATATGAATTTAGTGCCATTGTGTTACCTGTAAAGTTAGTGTTTCTGGAGATTTTCTCTGTTCCTTTCTACTCTTCATCATTTTTGGTCTTTCCTTCCCACTTAAAGGTTCCCCTTTAATATTTCTTACAGGTACAGTTTAGTGGTCACAAGCTCCTTTAATTTTTGTTTTCTGAGAAACTCTATCTCTCCTTCTATACTGAATGACAGCTTTGCTGGATAAAGTATTCTGGGGTGTATATTTTTCCCCTTTAGCATGTTGAATATATCATGTCACTCTCTTCTGGTCTGTCAAGTTTCTATGGATAGATCTGCTGATAACCTAATTTATCTTTCCTGGTAGGTTAAGGATTTCTTTTCTCCTGTAGCTATTAGGATTCTTGCCTTATCACTATATTTTGCAAATTTTGCTATGGTATGTCTTGGTGATGGCGACTTTTGTTGAATTTGATAGGAATTCTCTAAGCCTCTTGGATCTGGATGACTGATTTTTCGCCCCCCAGATTAGGGAATTTTCAGCTATAATTTGTTCAAATAAAACTTCTGCCTCTTTATCCCCCTTCTTTTTCTTCTGGGATTCCTATGATACAAAGGTTTTTATGTTTTATTTAGTCACTAAGTTCCCTACATCTACCTTCATGATCCAATACTTTCCTTCCCTTCCCTCTTCTTTTCAGCTTCATTATTTCCATAATTTTATCTTCTATATTACTGATTCATTCCTTGGTTTCATCTATCCTTGTTGTCATTATATTCAGTCAATTTTCTATCTTGGTTTTAGCTTTTTTTTTTTTTCTTTTGGTCTGACTAGTTCTTAGATCCTTTATCTCTGCAGTAAGGTATTCTTTAGTGTCTTCAAACCCAGCTAGTATCTTTATGGTTGTTGTTTTAAATTTGTTGTCCTTAAATTTTGCCATAATTTAAAGGCATCTTACTTATAAGAATTCTTAATTCTTTTTTTTAAATGGTTTTAAAAGATTTCATTTATTTATTTGACCGAGAGAGATCACAAGTAGGCAGACCATCAGGCAGAGAGAGAGAGAGGAGGAAGCAGCTCCCTGCTGAGCAGAGAGCCTGATATGGGACTCGATCCCAGGACCCTGAGATCATGACCCGACCTGAAGGCAGAGGCTTAACCCACTGAGACACCCAGAATTCTTAATTATAAATAAGAAATTCTTAAATAAGAATTTAAGCCATCTTACTTATATCTGTTTTGATATAAGTAACCTGTGATCTCTTCCTGTTCTTTCTTTTGGAGTGAATCCCTCCATCTTGTCAGTTTGTCTAGGTCATTGCGTGTGTGTGTGTGTATGTGTATATGTGTGTGTTAGGAAACCCTTTATATCCTGCTTCTGAGTAATAGTTATATTATGAAAAGGTCCTACCCTGCCTTGGGCCTGGTGCTTCAGGAAGTTTTTCAGAGTGTGCACTCTGCTGTTGTGTATTGGCTGCTCTTTCCTTCAGGGCCATCCTCTACAGTTTCTCCTTGCATGCGGTGGGGTATGTTTGAGGTTTGCCCACTGTGTGGTAAGTTGTAGTGAGGTATGTTTTGGTCTGCTTGTTAAAAGAGGCTGGATCCTATTTCCCCTAGAACTGAAGCTTTGCAACACTCTATGATCAGTAGACCTGGTGTGTGGGAGTGGTTTGTGCTTGTCTTCTTGGGAAGGGGCATGCTTCACTGGTTCTCAGGTAGACTTGCAAAGTAAGGATGCCCCTGCAGGGTGCAGGGGGTGGAGTTTGGTGTAAGCAGCTCTAGCCTCCACTAGTGGTACTGTAGTACTCAATGAAGCTGTTTAGTCAGATAGGGGGATGGTATCACCCCACTATTTCATCGCCAGACTGGCCACTCTTCAGGAAGCCCTCAGAGAAGAGTGAACAATCTCTTCTCTCATGTGTCCCTGGTTTCTATCAGATTCTTGCCCTTACCCTGTCTGTGTCCAAGCTGTCTGCCTGCCAGGCAACACAGTACTCTTGTTTTATCTCGGGTTCATGGCTGGGTATAAAAACTCAAATTTTAAGGACCCAGCATGGAGTGGACCACATTGATTCTCTGTAAGAGGATGGTTTGTGCCAATTTGTCCCAGAAAAGCAATTACACATGATCATGCAGCAGTTCGGAGTTTTTGGTAAATTTACAACAAAAGGCAGGCACCAAGATTTGCTGCCCTCAGGAGGTATCATTGTTCCTATGCTAATAAACAAGACAGTATGTTGTCACCCACCAGCTATTTTGTCCCCAGAGAGGCCATGCCACCTCAAATGCACTCCAGGAAGGGAAATTGTTTCTCCCAGTGAGACCCAAGGGTTTCTCACACCATGTTGTCTGCTCGTGGGCCTTCCATGATGTGGCTTCTTTTCTCCTTCTAATTCTGCAATTAGTTCTCTCAGCATTCAAATCAATTGCTTGGGTGTTCAGAATGATTTGATACTTATTTAGCTGTGTTTGAGATATGAAGGAAGCATAGAGTCTCCCTACTCCTCCACCATCTTAACTCCTCCGAAGGTCTCAGTGTTATTTCTCTGTAGGATATTACCAACAATTTTGTATGTAACCTAGTAATCTGATTTTAATATTTGTTTCTAAGTGTATATTATCCACTGCCTCAAAATGCTTTTGAATCCTTATTACTGAATTGAAAAACATATTTGGCTTATGTTTATTCTATATTCTTGTAAAAACCATGATTTTAACTTTTTGAGAACCATACTTAGGCAAGTCTGAAACTTCAGGACTTATTCAATGATAAATACTTTAATTGAATATAATCTCTCTCTCTCTCTCTCTTTTTCTTTTTTTAGAATCAATTTGACTGAGGTGTTTAAGCATCCCTGGGGCTGCCAGACCCCCTAAATGAGTCAGAACTTTGTTTTTCAGGCTTTATAATCACCCAGTTAGACTATATGCCAGCTTCTCTTAAGACAATAGGCTAAACAAAAGAAAGAAACTGTTTTTATTTGCTTTAGATATAACCACGTATTTTATCAAGACAAAACAACTAATATCTATGAACTGTATTTATCTGCTGTTGTTGCTGTAATAAATTATTTAGTTGTTTAAAACAACAGAAATTCATTTTCTTGGTGGATCATTACTCCAACATGGGTCTCATTCAGTTAAAATCAAGGTGTCAGTAGGGCTGTATTCCTTCTGGAGGTTCTAGAGTAGAATCCATTTCCTTATCTTTTCTAGCTTTTATAGGTCACACACATTCCTTGATTTCTGACTGCTTTCTTCTATCTTCAAATCCAACAATAGTGGGTCATTTCTTACCACTTTGCATTACTTCTCAAATTCTAACTGACTCTTCTAACTTTAAAGAAATTTGTTTCCATAGTCCTATCTGGATAATCCAAGATAATCTCTTTATTTTAAACTCAGGTGATTAGTAATTTTACCTCCATCTGCATCCTTAATTCTTCTTTGAATGTAATCTCAAAGATTCTGAGACTTCAGACACAGATATCTTTGGTGGGGAGGAGAATTATTCTATCTACCATACTAACTAAAATAGAAGAAGGTTGAATAATTAATTCTTGGTAAGACAAGATTATAGATTGATTCATTTTTTTCATTTATTCACTCAGAAGCAATGTGTCATAGTAGAAAAGGCTAAAATTTAGTAGTCATGAAGAGGGGAAAAATAGAATTTGCATCTAATTTATTTCTTATAGGTGGTGTAATAGTGGGGAATCATTAAGTCTTTTTCAGATTCCTTTTTTAAAAATTTTAATCAGGAAAAATAATAAGAGCAATTAAACCCACAATAATTAATATAAAGCACACACCAGGTAACAAAGAAAATTAGTCAACAAATGTCAACTATAAGCAGTGTATCACAGTGCCTATCCTAAATACATTTTTAGTAAGTGGTATTTGTTCATTAATTAAATAATTTACTTAGTCCTTTATTCTTTCAGAAATTATTTTAAGCTCTTGCTATTACTATGCAGCACTAAAATATGCACAATATATAGCACATGTTACTTCTAAAATATTAAAAACATGGCTTGGTATGACTGAAAAAAAAATTAAAGAATTCTAATTTTCAGACAACTGAATTGTTGTGAGGATAGTATTTTATTAGGTCTATTGTGAATTTTTTAAAAAATGAGTTGCCATGGCATCATGAGTCTCCAACTGCTTTATAGTCTTAACACCTCCTACCTTGTATCCATAAATTAGCCTCAGCAAGGACTTTGCAATTTTGTCAGTACTGTCTTTTAAAATCAAGCATTCATATAACTACTGGTATTATGGATTTACTTGTGTAAAACTAGAACTTATTTTACATGATAGATAAATTACACTTTTTAACATATACTTAATGGTTTACAATGTATACATGTATAACATATATTAAGTTGCTCTAAGTTTTTAAGAGATATGAAACTTTATTTCTTTTCACAATTTATAACTCAAGTAATTTGTATTTCCAAAAGTTGACTCTCTGTCATAGTTGTTCTTTTTTTTTTTTTTTTTTTTTTTTTTTTAAAGATTTTATCCATTTATTTGACAGAGGAATCACAAGCAGGCAGAGAGGCAGGCAGAGAGATCGGGGGGAAGCAGGCTTCCTGCTGAGCAGAGAGCCTGATGAGGGGTTCGATCCCAGGACCCCCGAGACCATGACCTGAGCCGAAGGCAGAGGCTTAACCCACTGAGCCACCCAGGTGCCCCATAGTTGTTCATTTTTAACATTGAGTAAATGAAGATTATGCTTCAAAATTATTTTATCCTTCCTGATGAATGAACCATGGTTTCCTAGGTTTCACTATAGTGCAATATTATTTAGGGGGCCTCTTAAACTCTGCAGAGATATTTTCCTTTATTGAGAAGTTTACAATTACTGTATCTCTATTGTCTCAAAACCTTTTTGATTTAGTTGAAATAGTGATAGGTTACTATTCAAATAAACAGGGCATCAAATGATCCAATAAGGATTGAGGGGACATAAAGAAATTTACCCAATATTTTGAAGTCCTAATCTGTTCACTTACTATATAAAAATTTTTAAAGATGTATTTATTTTATTTGAAGGAGAGAGAGAGCAAGAACAGGGAGGAACGAAGGGATAGGGAAAGAGAGAATCTCAAGTAGACTCACTGTTGAGCATGGAGCCCAATGCAAGCTCAATGGCACCACGCTGAAATCATGACCTGAACCAAAAGTCAAAGTTAAGTCAGAGGTTTAACTTTTACTGAGCCACCTAGGTGTCCCATGACATAAAATTTAAATTCAGTATTATCTATTGTTTATGTAAACCTGTCCTACTCTTTAGGAAAGGTATTTGAGATCAACATCAGCATTCCTTGTTGAAACTCTTTATATCTATAAATCATAATTTTTCAATGCATGAGGATCTCCTTAATGGGGCAGGGAATCATTAGGATTTTCATCCCAATGGGTGGGGACTAAGATTAATTGTATTGCCAGGGAACCAATACTAGATTGATTTGGGATTATTTCTACACAAGTTATATGTTTGGAACATTATGATAAGCAAAACATCCAGTTGTCCCTTTTCTCAAAGGCATTACCTTGCAATAAATGAGGAGGAAAAGGTAGTCATTTCTCTAATTGGCGAATGCCACCTCATTAAGAAGACTCATACATGCCATATTCAGGGATGTGAAATAACTATTCCTAATTGTCTGGAAGAGTGATTACTGATGAGGGGCAATTTTGCATGTAACAGGGAACATTTGGCAATATCTGGAGATATATTTTTTGTTTTTCGAAACTGAGGGGGTTGGCTGTGCTATTGATATTGAGCAGATAGAAACCAGGGATGCTGCTAAACATCTTACAATGGATAGGGTACATAAAGAATGATGATTTAGTCCTAAAAGTCAATAAAGCTGCTTTGGAGAAGCCTTGAGCAAAGCAGATTCTAAAGGTTAACATTATTATATTTATGTTCTATTATACCACTCTGATTGTGATACTATGTTTGAATTGACATAGGCAAGACTATATTTAATGCTTCAGATAAGGAATCCAAACCAGAGACTTCAGTAGCCTGAACTAACGATGATGAAGACGTGGACAATATTGAGAGATATTGGAGTATAGCACTTAAATATACTTTGTGCTTAATTAGGTGAGGTCAGAGAGTGCATGATATTTATGAATTTAACAACAGAATAGATGATAGCTAAAGAAGACAGAGATTGCAGAATAAGCAAATTTTGGGGAGAAGATTTTAATAGATTTGAGTTTTAATTATAGATTATCCAAATATCCAATATCCAACTGATCTTATTGAGAATACCCAATAGAATTCAAGTCAGATTTCAGGGATGCCTGGGTGGCTCAGCTGGTTAGGTGTCTGCCTTCTGCTCAGGTCATGATCCCAGAGTCCTGGGATCAAGTCTCACATTCAGCTCCCTGCTCAGTAGGGAGCCTACTTCTCCCTCTGCCTGCCACTCCTCCCTGCTTGTGCTGTCTCTCTCTCTCTCTCTCTCTTTCTCTCTCCCTCTGACAATTCAATAAAATCTAAAAAAAAAAAAAGACTTCAAAACAAAAAGATCGGACATTTATTTAATATATAGCTTGTAATATAATGCCTAGCATACATTATGTGTTCAAGTCTTATTGGATGAAATAATAAACTTAAGATATATTGTTTTATTCTCCATCCCTCCACCTGGAGGAAACAAACCTGAGATGCCCCACATTTGAAAAACTACTAGTCTTTTGATATTACTTTACCAAAATTTTTCCACTTACTCAACTGTCTCATGTCTGATTATCACCTTATAGCAGCTTCTTTCCCTTTTTGGAGAATCTTTAAATGTATATTTTTGGGTACTTACCATGTTTTATATAACCTTTATTTAATCTTTAGACTAATGCTATCAAGATCACCATATTCCTTGATCTTGAACATGAATCCGTCTGAGTTATGACAGCCATCACTCATACATCAAGGCTGTCACTGGAGCACTTCGTAAAATGACAGTCCTCTAATTGTATGCTAGTTATATGCTTTTTTTTTTTTTAACAAATTGACTTATAAAGACTTGCAATAACAGAGTAAAGATATTTATTCATAAAAGCAATAAAAATTCTGGAAAATATTCAAAATCATGAGTTTTTAAAGGATTTTATTTATTCATTTGACACAGAGAGACAGAGCAAGAGAGAAAGCACAAGCAGAGGGAGTTGCAGGCAGAGCAAGAGGGAAAAGCAAGCTCCCTGCTGAGCAAGGAGTCCAATGCGGGGCTAGACCCTAAGACCCAGGGATCATGACCTGAGCTGAAGGCAGAGCTTATCCTACTGAGCCACCCAGGCGCCCCTCAAAATCATGTTTTTAAGAAGTCTAGAAATTAACCAAGGGCTTATCGTAATCTGAGAAGTGCTTATCAGAGAAGAACTGCTGAACCTTGTAAGAACAACAGAAATTGTGGCTTCTTAACTTGCTCTATTCACATCTGCTTCTGCCCAAATCCACAATAGCCTGAAATAGCAACAGCCTTGTAATTATGGCAGCTGTGAAAATGAGCAGCCCTGCAGTTAACAAAAAGAGCATACAGGATGGGATCTCTTTAGAAATTTTAACTATTCTTAAATTAGTTAGAATTAACTATTCTTTCCCCATGGAAATGTGTTGTCATTCTTGTCAAAAAATAAGTTAGTTAACTATGGATATGAGAGTTTACATTTTGAATGAATTGGGAATTGTTCTCTTTTGTTTTGGAAGATTTTGTAAGCAACTGGTATTTATTCATTAAAAAGTTTGATAAAATGCACCCAGTGTAGCAACGTTGTCCTGGGTTCTTTGTGAGTAGATTTTAAATGACTTATTCAATCTTTTGATATCTTACAAGTCCTTCAGATCTTTTATTTCTTTTTGAGTTCTTTCCAGGGGTTTCTTTCTTTCTGCAACTGTCCATTTCACTTATTCAATTTGTTAGCTTTCCATTGTTCATAGTACTGCCTTATAAGCCTTTTTTTTCCTTTTTCTTTCTTTAAGGTCAGTGGAGATATCCTTTCCTTCATTATTGATTTTGATAATTTGAACTTTCCCCATTGTTTTCTTGATCAGTCTAAAGTTTTATCAATTTCCCTGATCTTTACAAGGAGATATCTTCAGTTTTATTGATTTTTCTTTTCTTTTCTTTTTAAGATTTTATTTATTTATTTGAGAGAGAGAGAAAAAGTGAGAGAGAGCATGAGAGGGGAGAAAGTCAAAAGGAGAAGCAGACTCCCCGCGGAGCTGCAAGCCCAATGAGGGACTCGATTCCGGGACTCCGGGATCACAACCTGAACTGAAGTCAGTGCCTTAACCAAATGAGATACCCAGGCGCCCCAGTTTTATTGATTTTTCTAGTTTCCATTTATTTCCTCTACCATCTTTAACCCCTTATTCAATCTGCTGTTTTAGGTTTGTGTTCTACTTGTCCAGGCTCTTAAGGTGGTAGGTGAGAGTATACATATGAAATATTTTGTTTTGGGTTTTTGTTGTTGTTTTGTTTGTTTGTTTGTTTAGTGTAAGAATTCACAAATGTAAAGTTTTTCTGCTACTGATACTTTAGCTACAACCTGAAGTTTTGGTACATTGTGACATATTTTTCTTCATTACTAATCTTAAACTTCTTTCTGTTAGTGATTTCTAATATATTGGATTTCAAAATATACTTTGTATGATTAATTTATCAGTCCAGTTTCATGGTAACATACAATTTACTCTGAAAAATATTCCATGGATTCTTGGTAAGAATATATATTCCAGTGTTGGATAAAATATTCTTTATCTGTTTGTTAATAAACTGTGGAAAACATGAATGTAAGGCTTTGAAATCTTCACTATTACTGCTAAATTGAGTAATTCTTCCTGGAATTCTATCAAATTTTCCATTATGGATACTACTATTTCACTTTTAAAATTTTGGGACACCTAAGTGGCTCAGTCATTAAGTGTCTGGCTTTGGCTCAGGCAGTTTCTGCCTTTGGCTCAGGTCATGATCCTGGGGTCCTGGGATTGAACCCCACATCAGGCTCCCAGCTCAGCAGAAAGTCTGCTTCTCCCTCTCCCACTACCCCTGCTGTGTTCCCTCTCTCACTGTGTCTCTCTCTGCCAAATAAATAAACAAATAAGTAAATCTTTAAAAATAAATAAATACATAATAGAATTTTAATTCCACTCCAGTTACATATGGTGTTACATTAGTTTCATGTCTACAGTATAGTGATTCAGCAATTCTATACACCATTCAGTGCTCATCATGATAAGTATATTTAGTCCCTGTCAGCTATTTCCTCCATCTCCCCACTGCTTCTAGTAACCATCAGTTTTGATATATTTAAGAGCCTTTTATTTGTTCCTTTTTGTTGTTGTTGTTCCTTTCTTTTGGTTCTTAAATTGCACATATGAGTGAATTCATATAGTGTTTATCTTTCTCTGACTAACTTATTCACTTACCATTATACCCACTAGATCCATCCATGTTGCTGTAAATGGCAAGGATTTCATTCCATTTTATGACAGAGTAATATTCTATTGTGTGTGTATGTGTGTGTACACATATATACCACATCTTTATCTATTTTATGTATCTATATCTATTTAAATTTATATATATCACATCTTTATGTATTTACCTATTGATGGAAACTTGTGTTGGTTCCATATTTTTAGCTATTGTAAATTTTGCTATAGTAAACATTGAGATGCATATATCTTTTTGAATTAGTGTTTTCATATTCTTTCAGTAAATATGCAGTAGTATAATTACTGGATCATATTGTAATTCTATTTTTAATTTTTTGAGGGACCTCTGTACTTTCACATTTGTTGCACCGGTTTGCATTCCCACCAACAGTGAATGAGGATTTCTTTTTCTCCATATCCTTTGCAACACTTGTTTTTGTTTGTTTGTTAGTTTTTGTTTTTGTTTTCTATTTTGGTATGATTTGAGATGATGTTTTATCATGGTTTTGATTTGCATTTATCTGATGAGTTGTGATGTTGAGCATCTTTTATTTGTCTGTTGGCCATTTGGATAGAGAAATGTCTTTTCATGTCTTCTGCCGTTTTAAAATTGGGTTATTTGGCTTTTTGGTATTGATTTTTATAAGTTCTTTATATATTTTGGATACCAGCCCTTTATCCAATATGTTATTTGCAAATATCTTCTCCCATTTACTAGCTAATTCTTTAGTGTTATTGACTGTTTCCTTTGATGTGCCAAAAAGTTTTATTTTGATGTAGTCCTAGCAGATTATTTTCACTTTTTTCCCCTTTGCTACAGGAAAAATATCTAGAAAAATGTTGCTATACCTGATGTCAGAGAAATTACTCCCCATGCTATCTTCTAGGGTTTTTATGGTTTTAGGTTTCATATTCAGTTTTCCCAACACCATTTGTTGAACAGACTGTATTTTTCCCATTATATACTCTTGCCTCCTTTGTCAATGATTAATTGACCATATAATTGTGAATATATTTCTGGACTCTCTATTCTCTTCTGTTGATCTGTGTGTCTGTTTTTATGTCAGTACCATACTGTTTTGATTACTACAGCTTTGTTATATAACTTGAAATCTGGAAATCTTGAAATCTACCTCCAGTTTTGTTCTCTGCTTTCAAGATTGCTTTGGCTATTTGAGATCATTTGTAGTTCCATACAAATTTTAAGATTATTTGTTCTAGTTCTGTGAAATATGCTATTGGTATTTTAATAGGGATCACTTTAAATCTGTAGATTGCTTTGAATAGTGTGGACATTTTTAACAATATTTATTCTTCTAATCCATAAGCATGGAATATCTTTCCATCTATCTTTTCCACTTCTATTTCCATGTGTCATCTGTAATTTCTTTCATCAATGTTTTACAGTTTTCAGATTTTTCAGATCTTTATAGAACATATCTTTCACATCCTTGGTAAAGATTATTTCTAGGTATTTTATTCTTTTTGGTACAGTTTTAAGCGGGACTGTTTTTTTAATTTCTGTATTTGCCATTGTACTATTAGTTTACAGATCCAGCATTTTTCTGCATTCTGATTTCGTATCCTGAGACCTTACTGAATTCATTTATCAGTTCTAGTAATTTGGGGGGGTCTTCAGGGTTTTGTGTACATAGCATCATGTCATCTGCAAATAGTGAACATTTTACTTCTTCCTTACAACCTGGGATGCATTTTATTTCTTTGTCATGTCTGAATGCTGTGTTTGGACTTCTAGTACTATGTTGAATATAAGTGATGAAAGACAATGTCCTTGGCTTGTTCCTGATCTTAGGGGAAAAGCTCAGTTTTTCACCATTGACTATTATGTTAGCTGTAGGTTTTCACATATGGCCTTTAATATATTGAGGCATATCCCCTCCAAACACATTTTATTAAGGGTTTTAAGTCATGAAGTGATGTTGTACTTTTTAAATCCTTTTGCTGCATCTATTGAAATGACCATAGGATTTTTATATTGTCTCTTGTTGATGTACTATATCACACTGATTGATTTGCAAATATTGAACCATCCTTGATTGTGGTGAATAACTTTTTTAATGTATTATTGGATTTGGTTTGCTAATATTTTGTTGAAGATTTTTACATCTCTACTCACTAGAGATATTGGCCTTACAGTTTTTTTTTTTTGTTTTGTTTTGTTTTTTTGTTTTTTTTTTGTGGTGTCTTTATCTGGTTTTGTTATCAAGACAATGCTGACCTCAAGAATGAATTTAGGGTGCCTGGGTGGCTCAGTT
This sequence comes from Mustela putorius furo, assembly GCF_011764305.1. Taxonomy (NCBI): domain Eukaryota; kingdom Metazoa; phylum Chordata; class Mammalia; order Carnivora; family Mustelidae; genus Mustela; species Mustela putorius. The sequence continues at coordinate 7,391,730 of NW_025421397.1, forward strand.
GCTTGAGCAACTGCCTTCAGCTCAGGTCATGATTCTGGAGTCCTGGGATCAAGCCCCACATGGGGATCCCTGCTTGGTAGGGAATTTTCTTCTCTCTCTGATTTTTCCCCTCTTGTGCTCGCTCTCTCTCATTTCTCTCTCTCAATAAAGTCTTTAAAAAAATGAATGTATTTAGATGCTTTCCTTCTTCTGCTGTTTTTTGTTTTTGTTGTTGTTCTTTTTTTGTTTGTTTGTTTTTGTTTTTGGAATAGTTTGAGAAGAATAGGTATTAACTCTTCTTTAAATTCCAATGTTAACTGCCCTAATGCTATCTGGCCCTGTCAGGAGGCGAGCGGCCTTGCAAAAATTTCGGATGTTCCTAATATAACTGATATTTGTGAATCAATTACACTGAGACTTGCCATCTGTTAGAACATTTATATCTTGGTATATAAATTCAGTAATTGTCTAGTAACTTCCATTCAGAAATTGATGGCTCCCCTTCAATTCACTTACACCAAAAGCAATACTAAGTAGTACTAAAGCTAGAAGTCTAGGAAAATTTCCACTGTGATTAAAAGTATTCTGGCCTACACTTAAGCCTGAAACTTCTTACCTCCCAATAAAGCTTGCCCTGTTCCTAACTTCTTTTCTATGCTCCTTTGGAGGCATAATGCCATGTTTATATTTCCCACCCTTAAAGCCCAGAAATCATCCCGGAAATATTAAGGAGATAAGCATACCTATAAAAGTTCTTAAGATACTCTTAAATTTAGAATAAACAATGGACTATTTATTTGGCTTATCTGAGAATGGGTGTTCCCTTCAGTTCATTAGAGAAGGCTGGGGCAGAGGAAATTTACACAAAGTACCTTGGGCCTTTCAAATCTCCTAGGAAGTGGCCATCAGGGTACCAGCCCCTCCGACCTCAGCTACTATGGCCAGATTCTAACCGCAATGTAGTTTCAGATAGCAAAACTCTCCTCTTCTTGTTGAAATCATGTTTATTGATTGATTGATTGATTGGTAACTGAAACAAGACACACTATGTAGATTTAAGACTATTGTATCATTCAGGTATGGAAATAAATAGTAGTCACCCAAATAGAACAAGCCAAGGTTATTTATTCAGAGCTTGCTGTAGCAAGGGAGTCAACCACATCTCCTGGGTTTAGCAGAGACTCAAAAATTAGGCAGGCAGGAGAGTGGGAAAGTTTTATGGTGGGGGAATAAAAAGGAGGGCTTCAGGCATATTCTAATTTTGAGTTTTTAGAATGGGGAAGTTGGAAGTAAGTACATTTTGTTATGAAGCCTTCTAGTCCTAGCCTTTTGTTTATTGAAAGTTTCTTGATTACTGATTCCATTTCATTGCCGGTAATTGGTTTGTTTAAATTTCCTATTTATTCCTGATTCCATTTCGGAAGGTTATATATTATTAGGAACTTATACATCCATTTTTTTTTTCTAAGTTGTCAAATTTGTTGGCAAATAATATTTATAATACTCTTTTATAATCCTTCATATTTCTATAGTGTCGGTTCTAACCTCTTTAATTTCTGATTTTCCTTTATTTGAAACCTCCTCCCCTCCTCTTTTAATGAATCTGGCTAAAGGCTTGTCAATTTTGTTGATTTTTTTCAAAGAACCAGCTCCTGATTTCATTGATCTGTTTCATTATTATTATTATTATTATTTTTAGTTTCTCTCTCATTTATTTCTGCTCTAATCTTTATTATAATTTCCTTCCTTCCTAGCTTCTTCATAATAAGGTTAAGTTGGTTATTTGGGATTTTTTTTTTTTTTTTTTTTTTTTTTTTTTTTTGAGATGGGCCAGTCTTGTTATAGACTTACATCTTAGAACCACTTTGGCTACATCCCAAAGATTTTGGAACTTTCTGTTTTCATTTTCATTTGCCTCCATATATATATATATATTTTTATGTCACCTTTGATTTCTTAGTTGACTAATTCATTGTTTAACAGCATATTATTTAATCTCCATGTATTTATTGTCTTTCCAGACCTTTCTTATGGTTGATTTCTACTTTCATAGTGTTGTGGTTGGTAAAGATACGTGGTATGACTTCAGTCTTTTTAATTTGTTGAGGCTTGTTTTGTGGCCTAACGTGCTTGATTTTGGAGAATTTTCCATGTGTATTTAAAAAGAATATGATTTCACTGTTTTAGGATGGAATGTTCTAAATACATCTGTAAGAACTATCTGGTCCAATGTGTCATTTAAAACCACTGTTTCCCTTTTGATTTTATGATTGAGTCATCTATCCATTGATGTAAGTTGGGTGTTAAAGCTTCCTACTATTATTGTTTTCTAAAATCAGTCTCCTTTTGTGAGAGTACACTGCCACTCAGGGTCAACTCCATAATTTGAAGGGCACAAAGCAAGTTGAAAATGTGGATACCTTGTTCAAAAAGCAAGAAAGAAATGTCTATAAAGATATTAAAATATAATTTTTTTCATTTTTTCAGTGGTCTTTTTCTTGATTTGTCATAATGTCTTTAATTTGTGATTTAATATTGTTCTGAACAAAAAGATAGCATGAATTACCTATTCATTTTTATACAGTGCAGTGTTATTTTAAAAGGCAAATATAAAAACACTTAATCTATATCCCAAATCACCAAAAATATATCATCTATGTTTGGTAACTCATACATAACATATGTATTTTATTATTAAAAGAACAGTGGAAATGCTGCACTAAATTAACTAAACTGTTCTCATTTTGCTTCATGATCTGTGCATAGTCTATCTACTCTCTACTACAAGCTCATTAAAGATCAAAAAAGGGTTGAAAAAAATAAACGATTTATGGTTTACCTTCAATTTCCCTTTCCTTTTATGTCTTTATTTTCTGGATAAGTAGTTGGCTAATACAAAGAAGTAAGTAAGAAAGAATATGATAGTTTCTTGGTGGTTCATGTTTATTAGAATGTCATTGCTTCCTGTGGTTGAAGCAAGTTATAATATAAATGAAAACTATAGTCTCTCTTGACTGTGTACTAGCTTTCGGTCTCACTGAATTTCCACACATTTTTGAGCCTTGAATTCTCTGCTCATAGGGTGTCACAGCACTATAGGTAATAGGATTATAAGGAATGGTAGCCATACATATTGCATGTATCTCCTCTGCTCATCCATGTGATCCATTGTCTTTGTCTATGAAATATTTAAGAAATTAGGATATTGAATTGAAACTGAATTAAGAAATTCAAAACAGTAATGACCGAGCATTAAACTAAGAATGTTGTGGCTACACAGATTGCATGCCTATGAAGCCAGCCCTGCAGTTTTAAAATTCTGAGCTGTGAGGTGCCTCTTTAGTGCAGTAGGTAACATGTCAGTCTCATAAAATTCTGAGCTGTGGGGCCATAGCAGGACAAGTAGAGCAACATGTTTTATGAAATTAACACATGACAACAGAAGGTCATGAAAAAATTACATTTTGGTTTACCTTTCTGGCTGAAGGCATGGTAGCCAATTAAATGGAAGCAGTTCATGAGGCGTCCCAGTGATTAGGCCTAACAGAACTAACTAGGGATCTGAGGAAGTTGATAGAAGTAAGATAAAAGTTTAGTATACTCTGGAATTAAACAATTGGGTCTTTAAGAACTATGAATTGTACTAAAGGAATTTTGTGATTTGGGTGGTCAGAAGGCAGATGACAGGTATATAAAAGTTATATGGTGATGATCTAACCTCTACTAACTCTGTGTTACAAATGAGAGATTTAAAGTAGAAAATAAATGATGAAGGTGCATTCAAACCTTCTAAATAAAGACAGTAAGGACAGTTCAAACCCTAAGGTAGAGTCCCTACAGTCCATGTGCTTCTGAGCTAATGCAAGTAAAGTTGACTTGAACATAGTAAGCACTCAAAAAGGAAACTACTATTATTATGGCAAATATTATCAAAGTAATTGAAGTGGATATTTGTTTCTCAGTGACAATTGGTAAGTTTCTTTAAGATAAGAATAACTAGACAAATGATTAGTCTAAATATATAAAAAAGCTGTATTTGATTTAAAACCCTAAATTTCATTCCATATATATACTAAACTTTCATTATGAAAATTTATATGCAAGAATTAACAGAACTAATTCCTTTAACATTTATATATAAAAAAAGAAAGACAATGTCATAAAACAATTTGTATTCTCCAGGTCTGATGAGTTTATGATTGATACTTCCATGTTTTCAGCAGCTCCTAAAAGGCTACAAGAGTGGGTATATAAGTACATTTTTAGAAATTTGGCTTATTATAGAAGGCAATGCAACACAGGTTTATCCAAATTGAGTCCATTGAGTTTCTTCTAAAAGGGAATATAGAATTCTTCTCTACAGAGACAAAGTAAATATCACCATGAAATAGTTTCATAAGAAAGAGATAAAAGAGATGAAATAACTGCCATTGTGCTATTAACTAAATGTACCTAAAACTTTACAGCAGGAAATATTAAAAGTATATCACAAAGAAGTAATATATTTAGGAAGGAAATAAGAACTATAAAAAAAGATTTAGGGGACGTATTGAAGGAGAAATGATGATAAAGTAAGGAAGAAGTGTATAGCCCAGAAGGTTCTTGTAATTTTATTTTTCTGGCTTTATACATTGTGAATAATAAGAACTTATAAAGGATTTTGGTGATATTAACCAGTATTAACAGCTTGTTGCATGTGATGACATAAAAGACATTGTGTATTCTGGGCAGAGGCAAAATCAATTAAGCCAAAAGCAAGTTATGTTTAGATACATACATTTAGGGACAAACTCAACCAACCTCAAGAGGTTTAGCTGGGGGAAAAAAAAAGATGCTGGTTAATTCTAACTCAAGCTTCTCATAATGCTGGATACAATTTTCCAATGTCATAGTGTAGACAGGAAGTAAAAGTCTTCAAGATTAATTGTATTCTTATTTTACTAAGGATATGCAGAAGAAATGAGTACAAAACAACAAAGCCATAATAAAATTGTTTCATATAATATCAAGCGTATATATTTAGTTGCACAAACGAATATTGATATATATTTTAAAATATATTCCCAGAGAAAAGAAAAGCGGTACCTTAGCATCATGAATTAAAACTTATATTTCATTTGTTTTAGCCCAGGCAGTTTTGGGGCAAGTATATCATAAATTCGTTTTCTGAACTATGCCTAACTATTAACTCTATCTAGTTTCTTGTTTACATTGTGTATAAAAAATTAAATATAACTTCTGAGGAGCTGCTATATACAAGACACATGGGAGGAGGACAATGAAGTAAAGACAAAATCTATCACAGAGGAGAGGGAGTTAGATGGTGGAATAATAGGAGCACCCTGTGTCCCTCAAACACAGCTACATTAACACTGAATCATTTTGAACACCCAGGAAATCAATCTGAAGATTAAAAGAACAATCTGCACAATTAGAGGGTGAGAATGGCAGTTATAAGGTGCAGATCAAAAAGCTGCAGAGCTGCAGAGGGGGAGGGCCCTGTCAGCAGAGAGAGGAGAGAGAGAGAAAAAGAGAGGGTGGAGATAGAGCAGTGTGCAAGAAAAGCGCTTCCCCAAAACAATTGACTGAGGAGTCAGGAAGAACTGACTACTGTAAGTTTTGATAAACAGCGGAGCTAAAATTCTGAGGGTTTTGGAAGTCTGTGCCATTCAGGAGAGTTCATCCAGGTGGGTAAGGTGGTACTCCTGGGGAGAAAGAGGGTAGTGGTCAGGAGCAGACAGCTTGGCGTAGAGACCCTCAGGGTCCCACTGGGAGAGAATGTTTCCCTTCCTGGAATATATCTAGATACATTGCCTGTCCAAGGACAAAAGATCTGGTGAATGTCAGTCAGTGGCCATTCATTAGCAGGGGACAGAAGCATGCAGAGAGGGCAGATAAACTGGTCACTGCTTCTCACTGCATCACCATAAACTCCAACCACCTATGCAGTGGTGTGACTGCTTTTCTGGGATAAAACAGCACGAGGCACGGGACAGCGAGTCTCTTTTCCAGAGAATGAGAGTGAGTTCACACAATGTATGGTCCCTTAAGATTTGGAGTTTTAAATCCCAACCATGCACCAGAGATAAAACACAGGAGAACCGTAGCACTGGGCATGCCAACGGCCCAGGCACAGACAGGGTGAGGGCAGGGATCTGACTGAAGCCTTGGACAAAAAAGGAGAAATTGTTTTCTTTTCTGTGAGGGCTCCCTGAATAGCAGAGAGTGCAGTCTCCCATGTAGGGATGGTAGAATGGGGTGACTCCATCACCTGCCACCCACCAGCAAGGTGGGACTTCAGTAAGTAACATAGCACCATCAGTGGAGGCTGGAGCCAATTATACTAAAGAGCCCCCCTCCCCCCACATCCTGCATATGCATACTTACTAGGGAAGGTCTGACTGTGAGCCAATGGAGCAGATCTCTCCCCAAGAAGACCAGCACAAGTCCCCCTCAGGTACCAAATCTGCTAATCCTAACATGCTCCAAAGTGTCAGCTTCAGTTCTGATGGGTATAGGACCAGGCTTTCCTTTTTTTTTTCCCCTTTCATATCAGGCTTATTTGTTTGTTTCCTTTCCTTTTTCCTTTTCTCTTTTTTGGATCAGGTTTTCTTTCTTTCCTTCTTTCTTTCTTCTTCTTTTTTTAAATGAGGCTTATTTTAACAAACAAATCAAAGCTAGTTAAAGGTCCAAACACTCCCCATACAAATAAGGAGGAACTCTGCAGAGGACTGACCTATGGGAAAGAGCATCCAAAACACAGTAGCAGAGTGTAAAAAGCATCCATCAGAAACACTTCCAGAAGCACCAGGCCCTGGACAGTGTATGATCCCTATTTTAATGAAATCCCTATTAAAATACTACCATCATTTTTCACAAAGCTAGACAAACAATTCTAAAGTTTGTATGGAACTATAAAAGACCCCAAATAGCCAAAGCAATGTTGAAAAAGAAAAGCAAATCAGGAGACATCACAATTCCAAAATTAAAGCTTATTACCAAGCTGTAATCATCAAGACTTTATAATACTAGCACAAAACAGACACAAAGATCAGTGGAACAGAAAAAAGAACCAGAAATAGACCCATAACCATATATGGTCAACTAATCTTCAACAAAGCAGAAAAGAATATCCAATAGAAATATGAAAGTCTCTTCAACAAATGGTGTTGGGAAAACTGGATAGCAACATGTAGAAGAATGAAACTGGACCACTTTCTTATACCATACACAAAAGTAAATTCAAAATGGAAGAACTAAATGTGAAACATGAAATCATCAAAATCCTAGAGGAGAAAATAGGCAGCAACCTCTCTAACTTGCCCCATCAGCTTCTTACTAGACATGACACCAGAGTCAAGGGAAAACAAAAGCAATATAAACTATGAGGACTTCAAGATAAAAAGTTTTACAGAGAATTGTCAACAACCAACAAAACTGAAAGGCAACCTATAGAATTGGAGAAGGTATTTGCAAATAATATTTTATTTTATTTTATTTTTTTAAAGATTATTTATTTATTTGACAGAGAGAGAGATGACAAGTAGACAGAGAGGCAGGCAGAGAGAGTGGAAGGGAAGCAGGCCCCCTGCTGAGCAGAGAGCCCGATGTGGGACTTGATCCCAGGACCCTGAGATCATGACCTGAGCTGAAGGCAGTGGCTTAACCCACTGAGCCACCCAGGCGCCCCTGCAAATAACATTTTAGAAAAAGGGTTAGTATCCAAAATCTATAAAGAATTTATCAAACTCAACATCCCAAATCAAATAATTCAGTTTAGAAATGAGCAGAAGCGGGTACCTGGGTGGCTCAGTTGGTTAGGCATCTGCCTCTGGCTCAGGTCATGATCCCAGGGTTCTGGGATCGAGCCCCATGTAAGGCTCTCTGCTTGGTGGAGAGTCTGTTTCTCCCTGTCCTCCTGTCTGCTGCTCTGCCTGCTTGTGTGTGCTCTCTCTCTCTCTCTCTTCAAATAAATGGACAGACTCTTTCAAAAAGAAAGAAAGAAAGAAAAACAAAGAAAAAAAGAAAGAGAAAGAAAGGAGGGAAGAAAAGAAAGAAAGGGAAGAAGACCTGAACATATATTTCTCCAAAGCAGACACACAGATGGTTTACAGATACATGAAAAAATGTTCAACCTCTCCATCATCAGGGAAATACAAACCAAGACCATAATGAGATACCACCTCACACCTGTCTGAATGGCTAAAATTAACAATACAAGGAACAACACTTGTTGTGAGGATCTGGAGAAAGGGGGCCCCTCTTACACTGTTGGTGGGAGGGCAACCTTAAGCAGCCATTCTGGAAAGCAGTATTGAGGTTCCCCAAAAAGTTAAAAAGTAGAACAACCCTATGATCCAGCAGTTGCACTACTATTTATTCAAAGAATACAAAAATTCTGATTCAAAGGGACACATCTATGTCAATATTTATAGCAACATTTTCAACAATAGACAAATTATTGAAAGAGCCCAAATGCCCATCAACTGATAAATGGATAAAGATGTGGTGTATATATAGAATGGACTATTACTAACCCATCAAAAAGAATGAAATCTTGCAATGATATGAATGGAGCTAGAGTATATTATGCTAAGCAAAATAAGTCAGTCAGAGCAATACCTTATGATTTCACTCATATGTGGACTTTAACAAAACAGATGAAAATAGGAGAAGGAAAGGAAAAATAAGATAAAAATGATGGGGAGGCAAGCCGTACAAGACTCTTAACTGTAAAGAAACTGAGGGTTGATCAAGGTAGATGGTAGAAAGATGGTCTAAATGGGTGATGGACATTAAGGAAGGCATTTGTGATGAACACTGTGTTATATGTAATTGATGAATTGCTAAATTCTACTCCTGAAACCAATACTACAATATATGTTAACTAACTGGAATTTAAATAAAAATTTAGAAGAAAAAAAATCTGTCACATATTAGTAATTCATAGAAAAAAGATATTGTCCTGTCTAAAGCAATAGGGAAAAAAATAAAAAAAAATACCAATTACATTTTAAAGTACTGTATTACTATTCTGCTGCTGCTGTAACATTACCAAAATTTGGTGGCTTAAAAAAACAACAACAACAACAAACTTATTAACTTACAATTCTATAGGTCAGAAATTTGAAATGGGTCTTACTGGGTTAATGTTCCAGCAGGACTGCATTCATTCCCTCTGGAGGCTCTAGGAAAGAATCCATTTCCTCACCCTTTCTAGCTTCTACAGATCATACACTTTCTTTAACATCTTTCCTTCTCCAGAGCCAGAAACAGTGAGTTGACTTCTCACATCACATCATTCTCATCTCCTCTTCGCCTCCTTCTTCACTTTTTAGGACCCTTTGATTACATTGATCCTTCATAGGTAACCCAAAATAATCTCCCAGTTTAAAGCACAGCTGATTAGCAACATTAATTCTTTCTACAACCTTACTTCTCCTTAACTATGTAAGATAAAATACTCAGTTCCTGGAGATTAGAGGTTGAACATTCATGAGAGATAATATTCTGCATACTCAGGTACATGCTGTAAAATTTGGATAATGAATGAGATAAGTGACATTTTGAGTAGTTGGGAAAAACTATGTAAAATATATGAAATGTGTATTACACTCTGATATGTGTTAAGATACAGGACAAAAACCATTATAAATCTGGAGATTTGCAGGTGGCAAAATCTCTTAAGTCTACATTATTAGTTCTTATAAAGTTAGAGCTAGCAGCTACTCCAATGAATTATAAACATAAATGTTATGTAATCATGTTTTTTATTCCATCTCATCTAAATCAGTTATTGACATAGTAATTTCTAATTTATGTGCTAGGATCAAGAGAAAATTTGGAAGATCTCTGGCAGTTTGTTCTAATCTAAGACTAAAATGACGTGTATTTTTTATTATAATGACAAAATCATACTGAAAACATATTCACAAGAACATATGCTTCACTATGATTTCAATTATTCTCAACTAAAGTCCATTATTTTTGCTTAAATATCTGAATTCCTTAAAATTCACAAATGTTCAATAAAATTATTAAGTCCTAGTTAATATAAGCATAAATTTATTTTTTAAAATACATAAATATTCAGGTTCAAGGAGGAATATTTCAGTTTATAGAATGTTTATAAACATCTACCTTTAAATGCATTTGAGTCAGTGGCCATTTTTTATCTCATTTTAATCTAGATGTTTGATGTCTCAGGGAGAAAAAATTAGTTTTTATTTCATGAACACCTGAACAGACTTCAAATCTAGGTGAATGATACTATTACCTGAGTGGATAATTCATTCTTCTATAGTGAAAATCTGCCCTAATATTTTAGTAGTGCTGCTTTTAAGATGTGATGCTAGATGTCCAAATCTATGGTTTAGTCCCTGAAATGACAGTTCAAGAAAGGTATCATGAATGAATATTTAATAAGGGAGCAAATACAACACACAAAAGGCAAGATCTTTTTCTATAATTAAATGAGAGGACAATAAGATAGTAACATTCTTCTTTTAATATACTTAGATAAATAAGATAATGATATATTTCATCTCTTTTTCTTTTTCTCTAACTACATCTTGAGAGGTTTTTTTTGTTTGTTTTTGTTTTTTAGATATATTCACTTACTTTAGAGAGAGAGAGTAGGGAGCAGAGGGAGAGGAAGAGAGAGAATCTCAAGCAGACTCACAGCTGAGCACAGAGCCCAGTGTAGGGCTCCATCTCACAGCCCTACATGACCTGAGCCAAAGTCAAGAGTGGAATGATTAACTGACTGAGCCTCTCAGGTGTTCCTTGAGAGCTTTTGATGAAAATGCAATTAACATAACTGATATACTAAAAAAAGTATAGGGTAATAGCATTGAATTTCCATTTATTATGTCCAATAACTGATACATTTAAGAAATCCTTATTCCTATTATAAATGTTATATTAATGGCTGCTAACGTAACATTATTTTGTAGAAATACTACTATCAAATCAATATAAGGACAGTTGTAAGTGCAACTGAATTTTAAATAAATGAGTGCCACAGATCAGAATATTGATGGATACATGAAAAACTAGTACTTGATACCTCACAGCCCCTGTGGAAGTCTTTGGGCATTAAGGAATTTTATGAAAGGCCAAGAACAAGTATCTTGTGAACTGATGTCTTCAAAAATGTATACAATATATACTCGAGTATATAGACAACATATACTTCTTTGTATTTTAAATACCTACATAAGTACTTCATTCAATTTATAGAAACATAAGGAAATTCCCCAAACAGAAAACATTATTCTTTTATTTTATTTTTACTTCCAAAGGTAAATTTTATAGGAGATAGAAGCTAGGTTGCTTTTTTTTTTCTTTTTCTTTTAGCAATTTGAAAATAATACCCCCTTGTCTTATGGTCTTCATTGTATCTGTTGAGAAACCAACTGTCTTTCTTGCATGAGATATGTTTTCAGTTGGTTAATACTGTCTTGGGTTTTTAGCCACTTGTCTCTGATATGCCTGTGGGTCATTTCATTTGTATTATCTTCTTGAAGTTTGCTGAGCTTCTTTGATCTGTAAGTTGGTACCATTTAGCAATTTTATTTTATTTTTTTATAAAGATTTTATTTATTTATTTGACAGACAGAGATCACAAGTAGGCAGAGAGGCAGGCAGAGAGAGAGGAAGGGAAACAGGCTCCCCGCTGAGCAGAGAGCCCGATGTGGGGCTTGATCCCAGGACCCTGGGATCATGACCTGAGCCAAAGGCAGAGGCATTAACCCACTGAGCCACCCAAGCACCCCAATTTAGCAATTTGAGAGCATTATTGGCTACTGTGTCTCCAAGTATTTTTTCTGTCCCATTATTTCTCTTTTTGTTTCTCTCTCTTTGTGTTCATTTTGTATAATTTCCATTTTACTGTCTTCAAGACTCTGTACTTTTCTCAGTTGTGTGCTTAAACCTTTCAACTAAATTTCTCCTTTTGATTTTATGTATGTGTATATGTACATGTATATATGTACATGAATGATTATATATGATACCCTAATATATATTATTTATATATTATATGATTGTTTTATAGTGAAATATATATGGTTGATTTAATTTACTTTAACTCTGTTGCCTTTCTTTCTAATTCTATGGGCCACTACTTTGTACAGAGAAAAAAATATTGTTAAGAATCAGCCTATATGTGGTCAGCAATGTCTTACACTCTGTGAAGTCCAGGGATAATCTAGATATTGATATGAGTGAACTCTTTTGTACCTTGGGGTACTAGCTCCATAAACTTACTGAAGGATTCTGGGACAGAGTTGGTGGGTTGTGCTTAGGACCCCATAAGATTCTAACACTTAATACTAGCTCACATCTGGCCATTAAATCCATTTAAAACATCAGCTCATTCCTCGTTATCTCATCTATAAATGATCATTTTGCTGGTCATCCAAGAAAAAAGCAACAAAAAAGCACACCCACTTTGAAGACTCTGGATTTAACTTCATTTAGATTTATTTGGAATTCTCAACTTGCTAACATGTTTTGAGAATTGTAACTTTGTAATTTATCTAGCTTGTTATCATTGTTAAGGTAGAGAAAGACAATCTCTTATAAATTTCTACAATTTCAGTTAGAAGTTGGTCAATATATATTTAATTTTAGGAAACTAAAATGGGTGTAAGGGTTTTTCTTTAATAAATTTCATTTTATACTATAGATATTTGAGCTTTACTGAATAAATTACTGCACATAAAAATAGGAATATAAAGAAATAATATAGAATAATCCCTTATATTCAAAAATATAAAAAATCAGTTGAGCAGCCAACTCTTGGTTTTGGCTTGGGTCATAATCTCAGGATCATGAGATCGAGCCCTGCCTTGGGCTCCACTCTTGGCAGGGGGGCTGCTTGAGGAATCTCTCTCTCCCTCTCCTCTATTCCTCCCCCTGCTCACACTCTTTCTCTCTCTCTCTAAAATAAATAAATATTTAAAACAATTAGTTAAGAGAATAAGTAAAGCAACAAAGAAAAGGTTAAATAGCAGTAGGCAATGATAAATTCTATGGCACAGACAAATCCCTATAGGAATTAAGATTGTAAGGCCTTGGCACATTTTATGGTTACTTCTGAAACATCTCAAAAGATGAAAGGAGAAAGGATGAATCTCGAATGCCTCTGAGTCAAAAAAGAAGGATGTAATAATATGAGGAAAACCTCATATACTGCTGGGTTTAAGTCATTCATTTTCTGTTAATATTTATTTACAGAGCATGTGGGAGGTCTTAGACTTATTATCATAAACTATATCAGGCCATTTGTAGCATTATAATTAACTGGTAAAGAGACAAAATAGTTTTGAGACATCCAGGTAAAGGAGATGAGGCTAAACAAGTTTTATTAGAATAAAGTACTAGACCAAGAGGATTAAAAAGAATATATTTATATGGAGAAAGTAAAAAATTTCAGTTAAAGAAGTAGAGGTAAACACCGTAAGACAAAAACAAAAAGTCTTGTAATTGGTGAAGTCAAGACTAAAACAATGAGTCAAAAATACTGACTAAAAATCTACTATGTGATTTTGATATTAAGACAAGCATTGAATCTAAGAGTTCCATATGTATGTTTCTACTTCTTATATAGGTATTGCAGAATCCAAATGTGAAGACAGCTAGCTGTGATATATAGTATAGTGGAATAGGAAAGGTAACAGTAGAATCGATCATTAAAAGCCATAATGCTGTGGGATAGCATCACCAAGATAGAGTAGGATCTATGGCCTCTGTCTCCCCACAAAGATCAATAATTAGACAGCAGTGCATGAACAAAAACAGCTCTGGGAGAACTCTGAAGTCCACTTAAGAAACTTTGCCAATATAGTGGAAAAAACCTTGAGAATAACACACAAAAAGAAGGAAGAACTACTTCATTTTGGCTCTCTTACCCCATCCCCCAAACTGGCATTGCTCACCATCAAGAGGAAACTTCCCAGCTAGGAAGAGTTCCCCTTAGCTGGGAAAGGAAGAGCTGGATGAGCAATCAGCTTCTCCAGACATTCAGAGCATCTCGCAGTGGACCTCCTTTGGTTTACCTCCACTCAGTAACCAACAAAACTAAGATCTAAGTATAGATCTGGGAATAAGGAAGAAAAGCAGAGGCTACCAGCATCAGCCACATAGCAAGACCAAAAACTGTTCCCAGTGACCTGCTTTGCAGACTACTCCAGCATCTTCTGCTACGAAAAAAACAAGGGCTGGCACAACCTATGTAGACCCCTATGCATTTCACCAGCTTTTGCCCCATGAATATTCATGGTGACTGATTCCAACTATCTTAATCCCTCTCTGTTTCCTAACCCCCTAAGCCATGCCAGAGCCAGAGACCTGCACTGACGGACAGCCTCGGCCTCTGTAACCTCATAAGTCCAAAATGTTAGCCTAGACCCTTAAAGCTGACTCCCAATACTGTGTATATGTTTGGAGGTAGATCTTCTAGCTTCACTTATGGGCAAATAGCTTGAGACCCATCACTGGACTCCATTATCTTGTGTGCATGTGGCAAGATCTTACACCCACGAAAGTGCATATAGAAATCCAGGGCACCTATAGCTGCTTGTGGACATCCAGGCAAGTCTCCTGTCACTGGGCTGCACCATGGGCTCACCAGCATCTGACCCTCCAATTGCACACTTGCACATCCCAGCCTGACTCCCAACACTAACTTCGATTGCCATGCAGCAGTGGTGAGAACCAGCAGCCACAATAGCCCACAATGATGGTCAATGCCCTTAAAATTGCCAATACACCCACAGTTGGCCCTGGTGTTTGCTGCTTACCTTGACCCCATCACTACAGGTATATTTGCAATAAGCCCCTACCATCCCACCTGTAGCTGACCCTTACAGCCAAGTGTGTGAACATCACTAGCTTCAGCCACCACTCTTGCCTGCCGTGGTCCTTAGCCACTGGACCTGGAGGTACCACTGAGGAACAAGCAACCTTTGCAGCCTCAGTGGATCACCCTCAATTCTCACAGAGGGCACAGAGTTGTCAATGCTTTCATACCCAGTGGTACCTGAGGTGATATGCCGTCACACTCCCTGGACCAAGAGCGACTGCATAACCACATGTTTTTACCACTCAACCCAGGGTTACAGCTCACTCCAGCATACCCCAAGTTGCAGGTGAATGTTGTTTCTCCATGGATGAATTCTGTTCAAATTTTTGAAAAGAAATAATTCCAAAAATTACAAAAAATTGAAGATGATAGAATGCTCCCAAACTCATTTTACAAGGCTAGCATTACTCTGATATCAAAGCCACACAGATCCTAAAGGAAAAGCAAACTACAGACCAATATCTCTGATGAATGTAGATGCAAAAAATTTCAAGAACACTAGCAAACTGAACTCAACACTACAATGAAAGGATCATATACTATATCAGGTAGAATTTATTCCTGGGATGGTTCATCATATGTAGATCAATAAATTCAGCATTGTTTTAAGATAAAAACTCAGTAAGTTGTGTTTTGAAGGAACATACCTCAACATAGTAAAAACCATATATGATAAGCCTATAGATATTATACTCAATGGTGAAAGATTGAAAGCTTTTTCTCTAAAATGAGTAACAGGACAAAGGTTTCTGTTCTCACCACTCCTGTTCAAGATAGTACTAGAAGTCCTACCCCGAGCAATCAGGCAATAAAAATAAATGAAATACATCCAAACTAGAAAGGAAGAAGGAAAATTGTCTCTGTTTGTTGATGACATAATCTTGTATACAGAAAATCCTAAAGATTCCACCAAAAAACTATTAGGCCTACGAAAGGAATCTAGTAATGTTTCAGAATATATAATCAGTATACAAAAATTGCATTTCTGTACACTATTTGAACTATTTGAAAAAGTCATACAGAAAATAATACTATTTGCAATAGGAATACTATTTGCAATAGCGTTAAAAAGAGCAGAATGCTTAAAAATAAGTTTAACCAAGGAAGTGAAAGATATAACACTGGAAAGTACAAAATATTGATGAAAGAAATTAAAGAACAAATAAATGTAAATATATCCATGTTCATGGATCAGTAGAATTAATTTTATTAAAATTTCCATACTACCCAAAGCCATCTATAGAGTCAGTGTAATCCCTACAAAATAACAATGGCATTTTTTTAAAGAAATAGAAAGAAAAACAATAGTAAAGTTAATATAGAACTACAAAAGGAACCAAAAAACACAAGCATCCTTGAGAAAGAACAAAGCTAGAGGCATCACATTTCCCAATTTTAAACTTTATTACAATACTGTAGTAATCAAAGCAGTATGAAACTGGGATAAAAACAAACACATAGACCAATGGAGCAGAAATAAACCCACATGTATATGGCCAATGAATATTCACAAAAGAGCCTATAATACTCAATGGTGAAAGGATAGTTTATTTAATAAATGGTGTTGTGAAAGTAGGATAGTTACATGCAAAAAACAAAAACAAAAGAACAAAACCAAAAAAACTAAAATAGGACTTGTATTACAGGTTTCACAAAAAAATAACTTAAAATGGATTAAGGAATTACATGTTTTGACCTGAAATCATAAAGCTCCTAGAAGGAGATATATGAAAAATTCTCCTTTATCTTTGGCAAGGATTTTTTTGGATGAGACACCAAAAGTACAAGCAACAGAAACAAAAATCACCATTGGGACTATCATATTAACAAACTCTGCAAAGCAAAAGAAAAACAAAATGGAGAGGCAACCCAAGGAATGAGAGAAAATATTTGCAAACCATATATCTGGTAAAGGGTTAATTTCCAAAATATGTAAGGAACTCATATGACTCAGTGGCTAGAGACAATCTAATTTAAAAATGCACTGAGGAGCTCAACAGACATTTTTCCAAAGAAGACATACAAATGGTCAACATATTCATGGAAAAATATTCAACATGACCAGTCATCAAGGAAATGCAAATCAAAACACTAAGATACCATCTCACCCCTGTTTAAATGGCTATTATCTAAAAAAATAAGAAATATTGGCATGAATGTAAAGAAAAGGGAACCCTCATGTACTAGAGGTATCAATAAAAATTGGGATAGCCACTATAGAAAACAGCATGGAGATTCCTCAAAAAGTTAAAAACAGGGGCACTGGGTGGCTCAGTGGGTTTCAAGCCTCAGCCTTCGGCTCACATCATGATCCTAGGGTCCTGGGATCAAGCCCTGCATCAGGCTCTCTGCTCAGCAGGGAGCCTGCTTCCTCCTCTCTCTCTGTCTGCCTCTCTGCCTACTTGTGACCTCTGTCTGTCAAATAAATAAGTAAATAAATAAATCTTAAAAAAAATTAAAAACAAAACAATCATATAACCCAGCAATCCCACATCAGTGTATATATCAGAAGAAAATGAAATCACTTTTTTTTGTTGCTGTTATATATTCAACTATTTTCCTGTGACTTTGTATAAGGTGTATTTTTTTTTAAGTTTTTATTTTAATCACCTGATGCTTATCATGAAAAGTGCACTCATAAACCCCATCTCCTATTTTACCCATGCTCCCACCCACCTCCTCTCTATTCATTTGCTGTGAATAGACCGTTTCTCAGTTTGCCTCTCTCTCTGTCTCTCTCTTTTTCCCCCCTTTGATAGTTTGTTTTGTTTAATTCCACATGAGTGAAATCATATGATATTTGTCTTTCTCTAGCTTTCATTAACATTATACTCTCTAGCTTTATCCCGTTGTTCCAAATGTCAAGATTTAACTCTTTTTTATGGCTGACTAATATTCCATTGCACTTATATACCACATCTTCTTTATCCATTCATCAGTTGGTGCACATTTCGGTTCTTTCTATAGCTTCATTATTGTTGATAATGCTGCTATGAACATTGGGCTACGTGTTTTCCTTTGAATTAGTATTTTTGTATCCTTTAGGTAAATACCCAACAGTGCAATTGCTGGATCATAGGGTAATTCTATTCTTAACTTTATGAGAAACCCCCATACTGTTTCCACAGTGGCTTCACCATTTTGCATTCCCACCAAGAATGTAAGAGGGTTCCCCTTTCTCCACATCCTCACCAAAATCTGTTGTTTCTTGTCTTGTCTATTATAGCCATTCTGACAGGTGTGAGGTCGTACTTCATTGTAGTTTTGATTTGCATTTCCTAATGATAAGTGATGATGAGGAACTTTTCATGTTCCTATTGACCATTTGTATGTCTTTTTTTGGAGAAATATCTGTTCATATCTTTCTGCCCATTTTAAAATTAGGTTATTTGTTTTTTGGGTGTTGAGTTTGATAAGTTCTTTATATATATGTATGCATATTTGATACTAACCCTTAACTGATAGTTATGTCATTTACAAATATCTTCATCCATTCCATAGATGATTGTCTTTAAATTTTGTTTATTTTTTCTTTCACTGTGCAGGAAAATTTTATTTTGATGAGGTCCCAATAGTTTATTTTTCCTTTTGTTGCCTTTGTGTCAGGAGACCTTTTTGGAAAAAAGTCGCTAAGACCAATGTCAGAGAAATTATTGCCTATGCTCTCTTATAGGATTTTTATAGCTTCAGGTCTCACATTTATGTCTCAAACACATTTTGAATTTATTTTTGTGTATGGTGTAAGAAGTGTCATTTCATTCTTTTGCATGTAGCTGTCCAGTTTTCCCAACACCATTTGTTAAAGAGACTTTTTCTCACTGGATATTCTTTCATACCTTTGCAAACATTATTTGACAATATAATCATGGGTTTATTTCCGGTCTTTCTATTCTGTTCTACTGATCTATGTGACGTGTGTGTGTGTGTGTGTGTGTGTGTGTGCCAGTACTATACTGTTTTGATTACTATAGTTTTGTAATATAAATTGAAGTCTAGAATTGTGATGCCTCCAGCTTTGCTTTTCTTTTTCAAAATTGGTTTGGCTATTTAGGGTCTTTTGTGGTTCCATAAAATATTAGGATTGTTTATTCTAGCTCTTTGGAAAATGTTAGTGGTATTTTTTATAACATTTAAAAAATTTTATTTATTTATTTGAGAGAGAGAGAGAGACAGACAGACAGCATGACTAGGGGGAGGGGCAGAGGGAGAAAGAAGAGAATATCAAGCAGAGTCCCTACTGATCATGGAGCCCAACATGGGGCTTGATCTCGAGATCCCGAGATCATGATCTGAGCAAAAATCAAGAGTTTGTGCCCTAACTGACTGAGCCACCCAGACACCATATTGGTGGTATTTTGATAGGGATTACATTAAATGTGTACATTGCTTTGGGTAGTTTAATAGACATTTTAACAATATTTGTTCTTTCAGTCCATGGACATGGAATATCTTTCCATTTCTTTGGGTCATCCTCAGTTATTTTCATCAGAGTTTTATAGTTTGCAGAGCGCAGGTCTTTCACCTCTTTTGTTAGGTTTATTCTGAGGTATTTTCTTATTTTTGGTGCAGTTATAAATGAAATTGTTTTCTTAATTTCTGCTGCTTTTTTTGTTGTATAAAAATGCCATAGATTTCTGCAGTTTGATTTGGTATTCTATGATTTTACTGAGTTTGTGTTTAAGTTCTAGCAATTTTTTGGTGGAGTTTTTAGGGTTCTCGATGTATAATATCATGTCATCTACAAATAGTGAAAGTTTTACTTTTTCCTTACTGATTTGAATGACATTTCTTTTTGTTGTCTGATTGCTGTGGCTAGGACTTCCACCACCATGTTAAATTAAAGTGGTGAGAGTAGACATCCTTGTCTTGTTTCTGATCTTAGGGGAAAGGCCTTTAGTTTTTTTTGTCTTTGAAGATGATGTTAGCTATAGGTTTTTCATATATGGCCTTTGTTTTGTTGAGATGTATTCCACTAAACCTACTTTCTTGAGGCTTTTATCATGAATGGATGTTATACATTCTCAAATGCTTTTTCTGTGTCTGTCAAAATGATCATATGGTTCTTATCCTTTCTCTTAATGTAAGACCATGTTGATTGACTTGCAAATATTAAACCATGCTTGCATCCCAGGGAAAAATCCTACTTCATCATGGTGAATGATTTTTTAAAATGTATTGTTGGATTTGGTTTATTAGTATTTTATTGAGTATTTTGCATTTATGTTCATCAGTGTTGACCTGTAGATCTCTTTTTTTTGGTGGTGTCTTTGTCTGGTTTTGGTGTCAGGCTAATGCTGGCCTCCTAGAATGAATTTGGAAGTTTTTCTTCTTTTCTATTTTTTAGAATAGTTTGAGAAGAATAGGTATTAACTCTTTATTAAGTGATTGGTAGAATTTGCCTGTGAAGCCATCTAGTTTTGAACTTTTTTTTCTGGGAGTTTTTTGATTACTAATTCAATTTCTTTGCTGGTAATAAAGGGTCTGTTCAAATTTTCTATTTCTTCCTGTTTCAGTTTTGGTAGTTTACATGTTTCTAGGAATTTATTTGTTTCTTCTAGATTAACCAATATGTTGATATATAGTTTTTCATACAGTGTTTCATAATATTCTTAATTGTTGGTATTTCTGTGTGTGTTTTTTTTCCTTCTCTAATTTATGGCCTTATTTAGGTCATTTCTCTTTTTTTTCTTGGTAGGTCTAGTTAGAGGTTTATTCATTTGAGGATTTTTTTCAAAGAGTCATCTCCTGGTTAGGTTGTTCTTTTGAGATTTTTCTTGCTTCTTGAGGTAGACCTGTATGGCTATAAATTTCCCTCTTAGAACTGCTTTTTCTGCATCTCAAGTGTTTTTAACCATTGTGTTTTCATTTTCATTTGTTTGCATATACTTTTACATTTCTTCTTTTTTTTCCTGGTTGATGCGTCATTGTTTGGTAGCATGTTATTTAACCTCCATGTATTTGTGGTCTTCCCAGACTTTTTCTTGTGGTTGATTTTTAGTTTCATAGTGTTGTGATCAGAAAAGATTCTTGGCATGACATCTATCTTTTAAAATTTGTTGAGCCTTGTTTTGTGACCTCAGATGTGATATGTTTTGGAGAACGTTCCATGTACTCTTAAAAAGCATGTGTTTTATCGTTTCAGGATGGAATACTCTGAATATATCTGTTAAATCCAAAATAAATAAATAAATAAATAAAATAAATCCATCTGGTCCAGTGTGTCATTAAAAGCCATTGTTTCTTTGTGGATTTTCTCTTTAGATGATCTGTTCATTTACATAAGTGAGGTATTAAAGACACCTACTATTGTATTATTATTGATTATTTCCTTCATGTTTATTATTAACCTTTTCATGTATTTGAGCGCTTCTGTGATGGGTGCCTAAATATTTATAGTTGGTTTCTTTTTTGTTGAATTATCCCCTTTATTATAGTGTCTCCATTTTTGCCTCTTGTTACAGTTTTTGTTTTAAAGTCTATTTCATCTAAGTATTGCTATTTCAGCCTTATTTTAACATCCTTTTCGAGGATAAATGTTTCTCCATCTGGTGTCTTTCTAAAATATGTCTTTTATAGACAACATATAGATGGATCGAGGCTTTTTTTTTTAAATCCCTTCTTACCTCTGTGTCTTTTGATTGGAGTATTTAGTCCATTTATATTCAAAATAATTATTGATAGATACATATTTATTGCCATATTATTATTTGTATTGTGATTGTTTCTGAATATTTTCCTTGATCCTTTTTTGTTGTTCTTGCTAATATCTTTTGCCAGTTTTCTTTAGTGACATATTAGGATTTCTTTATTTTTACCCTTTGCATATTTATTAGTGGCTTTTGTGTGTGTGTGTGTATGTGTGTGTGTGTGTGTGGTTAGTAGTCTATATTAAGTTGATAGTTTTTTAAGTTTGAACTCATTCTTTACTCCTCTCCTTCCCACATTTTAGGTATATGTTGTCATGTTTTATATCCTTTTATTTTGTGAGTTCACTGATTGATTTTTTTCCATTGATTGATTTTTCATAGAAATATTTGTTTTTGCTCTTTTTGTGTTTCCTACCTTCATATTATCATTTTTGTTCTTTCCTTTCCACCCAAAGAGTCCCCTTTAATATTTCTTATATGTCTGGTTTAGTGGTCATGAAGTTCTGTAGTTTTGATGGGAAAACTTTGTCTCTGAAAATTTTTTTGTCTTTCTTTCTATTCTGAAGATAGACTTGCTGGATGGGATATTCTTGTCTGTAGTCTTTCCCTTTCAGCACTTTGACTATATCATACTAGTCCTTTCTGGCTTGGATAGTTTTTGTTGAAAAATCCCACCTTATGTGGTTTACTTTATATGCAACTGTCTTCATTTGTGTTTCTGCTTTTTTAAATTTTTTAAAAATTTTTATTAACATATAATATATTATCAGCCCCAGGGGTATAGGTCTGTGAATCGCCAGGTTTATACAATTCACAGCACTCAGCATAGCACATACCTTCCCCAATGTCCATAACCCAACCACCCTCTCCCTATCCCCCACCACTGGCAACTCTTAAGTTTGTTTTGTGAGATTAAGTCTGTTGTAGTTTGTGTCCCTCCCCATCCCATCTTGTTTCATTTTTTTCTTTCCCTACCCCTCAAAACTCTACTTTGTATCTCAGCTTCCTCATATCAGAGAGATAATAAGATAATTGTCTTTCTCTTATTGACTTACTTCACTCTGTTTAATACCCTCTAGCTCCAGCCACGTGTCACAAATGGCAAGATTTCATTTCTTTTGATGGCTGCGTGGTATTCCAGTATATGGAATATATACATATATGTTCCATATAATGGAATATGTATATATGTATATATATATATATGTCCATCACATATATGATGGACATCTAGGCTCTTTCCATAGTTGGACTATTGTGGAGATTGCTGCTATAAACATTTGGGTGCATGCACCCCTTCGGATCACTACATCACTACATTTGTATCTTTAGGGTAAATACCCAGTAGTGCAATTTCTGGGTTGTAGGGTAGCTCTAATTTGAACTTTTTGAGGAAACTTCATGCTGTTTTTGAGAGTGGCTGCACCAGCTTCCATTTCCACCAACAGTGTAGGAGGGTTCCCTTTTCTCTGCATTCTCACCAGCATCTGTTGTTTCCTGACTTGTTAATTTTAGCCATTCTGAATGGCATGAGGTAGTATCTCATTGTGGTTTTGATTTGTATTTCCCTGATGCCGAGTGATATGGGGCACTTTTTCATGTGTCTGTTGGCCATCTGGATGTCTTCTTTGCAGAAATGTCTGTTCATGTCCTCTGCCCATTTCTTGACTGGATTATTTGTTCTTTGGGTGTTGAGTTTGATAAGTTCATAGATTTTGGATACGAGCCCTTTATATGATATGTCATTTGCAAATATCTTCTCCCATTCTGACAGTCATCTTTTGATTTTGTTGACTGTTTCCTTTGCTGTGCAAAAGATTTTGATCTTTATGAAGTCCCAGTAGTTCATTTTTGCCATTCCCTTGCCTTTGGTGATGTTTCTAGGAAGAAGTTGCTGTGGCTGAGGTTGAAGAGGTTACTACCTGTGTTCTCCTCAAGGATTTTGATGGATTCCTTTCTCACATTGAGGTCTTTCATCCATTTTGAGTCTATTTTTGTGTGTGGTATAAGGAAATGCATATGGTTGTTCAGTTGTTCAGTTGTTCAGTTTTCCCAACTCCATTTGTTGAAGAGGCTGTCTTTTTTCCATTGGACATTCTTTCCTGCTTTGTCAAAGATTAGTTGACCATAGAGTTGAGGGTCTATTTCTGGGCTCTCTATTCTGTTCCATTGATCCATGTGTCTGTTTTTGTGCCAGTACCATCCTGTCTTGATCGTGACAGCTTTGTAATAGAACTTGAAGTCTGGAATTGTAATGCTACCAACTTTGGCTTTCTTTTTCAACATCCCTCTGGCTATTTGAGGTCTTTTCTGGTTCCATATAAATTTTAGAATTATTTGTTCCATTTCTTTGAAAAAAATGGATGGTATTTTGATGAGGATTGCATTAAATGTGTAGATTGCTTTAGATAGCATAGACATTTTCAAAATATTTGTTCTTCCAATCCATGAGCATGGACATTTTTCCATTTCTTTGTGTCTTCCTCCATTTTTTTCATGAGTACTAGTTTTCTGAGAAGAGAGTCTTTGCCTCTTTGGTTAGGTTTATTCCTAGGTATTTTATGGTTTTGGGTGCAATTGCAAATGGGATTGACTCCTTAATTTCTCTTTCTTCTGTCTTGTTGTTGGTGTATAGAAATGCAACTGATTGCTGTGCATCAACTGATTGATTTTATATCCTGACACTCTACTGAATTCCTGTGTGAGTCATGCAGTTTGGGGGTGGAGTCTTTTGGGTTTTCCACATAAAGTATCATATCATCTGCAAAGAGTGAGAGTTTGACTTCTTCTTTGCTGATTTGGAAGCCTTTAATTTCTTTTTGTTGTCTGATTGCTGAGGCTAGGATTTCTAGTACTATGTTGAATAACAGTGGTGATAATGGACATCCACTGCTGTGTTCCTGACCATAGTGGAAAAGCTTTCAGTTTTTCTCCATTGAGAATGATATTTGTGGTGGGTTTTTCATAGATGGCTTTGATGATGTTGAGGTATGTGCCCTCTATACCTACACTTTGAGGAATTTCGATCAAGAAAGGATGCTGTACTTTGTCAAATGCTTTTTCAGCATCTATTGAGAGTGAGTTTCTGCTTTGAATATTTTTCTGTATCCCTACATTTTGCCTTATTTATTTATTTACTTATTTGCCATTTTAATTACAATATGTCTTAGGGTGGATCTGCTTTTGTTGATTTTGTTGCAAATTCTCTTTGCCTTCTGGATCTAGATTTCTGTTTCCTTCCCTGAATTAAAATAAATTCTCTGATTCTTTTTGTCTCTTGTTCTTCTAAGACTCCTGTAATATGAATGTTACTACATTTGGTGGAGTTGTTGAGTTCACTAAGTCTATTGTTGTTGGTTTTTTTTAAAAGATTTTATTTATTTATTTGACAGAGAGAAATTACAAGTACACTGAGAGGCAGGCAGAGAGAGAGAGAGAAGGAAGCAGGCTCCCTGCTGAGCAGAGAGCCCGATGCGGGACTCGATCCCAGGACCCTGAGATCATGACCTGAGCCGAAGGCAGCAGCTTAACCCACTGAGCCACCCAGGAGCCCCAAGTCTATTGTTGTTTTGCATAATTCTTTCTTCTGTCTTTTGTTCAGCCTGATTACTTTCCATTATTCTGTCTTCTAGGTCATTCATTTGCTCCTCTGATTCATTCTGCTGTTCATTACATTAAATGTGTTTCTCATTTTGTTTACTGAGTCCTTTATCTGCCTTATCTCTGTGTCAGTTGTCTCACTGATATCTTCCACTCTTTTCACAAGTCCAGTGAGTTTCCTTATGATCACTGCTTTAAATTCTCCATTTGGCATGTTACTTATATCTGTTTCACTTAGATCTATAACCATGGCTTTGTCCTCTTCTTTCATTTTGGACAGATTCTTCTGTATTCTCATTTTATTTAAGTCTCTATTCCTGTTTCTATGTGTTAGAAAAGTCATTATGTGTCCTGTTTTTCAAAGTAATAACTTTATAAGAGGTCCTAAAGTGCCCTGCCATGTAGTGCCCCCTGTTACCTAGAACCTCATGCTTCTGGGAGTGTATTTGTGTGTGTGTGTATGTGTTCAGCTGTTGTGTCCTGGCCTCTTTCTGTCATGCCAATTGTCTACAGAAGCTGTGTTTACATATTGTGGGCAATGTTTTGTCCTTGGCCTGAATGTGGTGGGCTTTAATTAGATATGCCCTGGTCTGCCTCTGAACTGATACTTGTACAGCCACCCCTGGAACTAAGGACTTACGAAACTACCAAGTTGGAAGACACAGTATTAGGAGGGGTTTGGACTAGTCTTCTGGGGAAGGGAGCCCCACATGCTGAGTCTGAGGCAAGGATGATTGGGAAGAGCAGTTCTTCTAGAGTGTTGGTGTCAGGTCTTATAGGCAGTTTAGTTAGTGAGTGTCAGCATTATGCATTGTGTGGCCTTTTGTTTATGCTGAGGGGTAAGGGAGTTAAATGTTATCTGCCAGTTCTTTTGTAGCCTTAGGAGTTCTCTCTGAGAATGTTAACTCCATGGGACATAATCCACGATGAGCAACTAACCTCACCACTGTGTATCCCAGGCACTCTTCAGATGGCTATTTTCAGGCTATATGCCCACAGTATGTTTGCTCTGCCTTTTATACAAAAGCAATCCCAATGTCCTCTGAGCTCTTCTAGAACCAAGCAATCTGACCCTCAAAATCTAAGTTTTAAAACCTACTGACTGCAAGAACTCATGAAATTTAGGTCCTCTTGTTTTTCAAGCCAACTGCTATTAGGGATTCATTCTCTCTACGTGTTCCCCTGTGTGCTAGTCTGTCATTCATCCTTCTCCATGACCACAGCTCCCTTCTCACTGTAGCATCCACTATCTATTTATTTTCCAAACCACATCTTTCCCAAACCACTTGTTTCCTAAACCACATCTTTATTTCCCAAACCACTCCCTACTTTCTTCAGTGCTGTATCTTCTATCCTTTTGCTGTAGAGTTTGTTCTGCCACTCTTCAGCTTGACTTTTGGGATATTTAGGATGATTTGATAGTTTTCTAGTTGTATTCATGAGATGAGGCATGCTTAGAGTTTTACTCCACCTGAAATCGCTATTTTGAAGAAATAATCTGAACTCCCATGTTCCTTCCAGCAATATTCACAATAGCCAAGAACTGGAAACCATCTAAGTATCCATCTACAAGTGAATGGATAAAGAAATTTGGTATATATTTATACAATGAAATATTATTCAAGCATAAAAAGAAGGAAATTCTGACATTTGTGAAAAAATGAACTTAAGAGCATTTTGCTAAGTGAAATAAGACCAATAGAAAAAGATAAATACTATATGCCTGCCTTCAGCTCAGGTCATAATCTCAGGGATTTAGGATTGAGCCCTGCATCAGACTCCCTGTTCAGCAAGTAATCTGTTTCTCCTTCTGCCCCTACCCCCTGCTCATGCTTGTTCTCTCTTTCTCAAATAAATAAAATCTTTACAAAAATTTTTAAAAATAAACTGAAGTAGTTAGAAATATGTCAAGACTCTTACAAAATTAAGAGTTTAGGGCAATAATTATATACTTTCTATCAGTTTAGAGGTCACAAGTATTGATTAAAATATTAAAAAATACCTAATCCATGAGACAATGTTGAAATAAATGGAAATCTTATAAAAACCTTGCAAATTACTTTTCAAATTTTGTTTTAATTTTACTGCAGAGAAGATTTGAGGTGCTTGAAAGGAGAATCAAATAGATTCACTCAAGGTGAACTTTATTTTCCTTATTTCCTATGCCCATTTAAAATTAGAGTAAGATGATTGCTCAAATACATTTTATAATTATCTTTAATTATGTGGTTCTTAGATGTGACTTTTTAAAATTCTGTTATTTTAATATCATAGTTACCTCTAGGCATTATCTTTATATAACCAATTTAGAATATGTATTTTTGTTCAATAGAAAACATCTTTTGAAGTTCAGGGTACATGTTACAAAAGTAACCATAGTTTTCTTTCATGTAGTATAAAAAAATAATGCTCATTTTAATTTTCCAAATAATTACTTAGATTGAAATGCAACTTTAACTGCAGAGACCTGGCTGTGGAGAATGTGGTAAAGCTACTAATAACTTATCATCATTGTCCTCTAATAAAAAATATATTTATAACAATAAAAATATCATATTAATATCATTCCCAGTGGATATGTCTGTACTTGTGAAATATTTAAAGGAAGCCTTGTTGAAACATTTAAATGATGACATTTCTGTAACTGCACTTGCAGTTCAACAATAAAAATCATGACTTTAACGACATTACTCAACCATATGATAAAATACATATTACAAAAAACAGTGAGGGGTGCCTGTGTGGCTCAGTGTGTTGGGCCTCTGCTTTGGCTCATGTCATGGTCCCAGGGTCCTGGGATCAAGCCCTGAGTCAGGCTCTCTGCTCCACGGGGAGCCTGCTTCCCTTCCTCTCTCTCTGCCTGCCTCTCTGCCTACTTGTGATCTCTGTCTGTCAGATAAATAAATAAAATCTTAAAAAAAACAGTGATATAGGCAATTAGCTAGAGTTAGAAGTTGATTAATGTCAATCATTTCAAAATACTGTAAAATGAAATGAGAGATGAGACTAAAATTATCTTTTTGGTTTAAAATGCAGAATATAAATATAATGTCATTTACTTTTGTTGGTAAATAAGTAGGGAATTTACTTTAAAATAACCCTTGTAATTTAAGGTTAATATTGAATTCCAAAAGCTTATATATTTTGTTTTCCCAAAACTTAGTTTGTTCCTATATAAATCTGATTATTTTATTCTTTCTATCTTCCTTTTTTTAATCAGAAATTTTACTACAGATGGTAAATTAGCCTCATTTTTATGATGCCCAATAATCTTAATAGCATATCAATAACAAATTGATGATGAGTATATACTCAAAATGAGAAAACATTTACTTATGCCTATTATCATATTTTCCTATTGATTCTAAGAAGTTATCAGAAATTTATATATTCATCCAGCTATACTACAAATAAGGAAAATGAAAAGAAGTTTTTATTACTTTTATTTTGTCAGAGCAAGAAATCTAACATTATTTGATTTTTAGATTATCATATTAACTAGAATTCAGAGTATCAAACTGAGGGCATAAAAATATATTTTGCCTGAAAACTTATCTAGATTCAGTGGTAAAGCTATATTGATGACTGTTTATAATAGCAATAATCCCTGCAAAATCAGTCATTAGCACAGTTAACAACTAATTTGTTGGAGTGTCAACTGCCCTTGGCCTTGCCTCAAGCTGTTAGCAAACTGGTCATTAACTGCTGGTTACAATTGATTTCTTGGGGCTCTATTTAACAGATATTTGATTTCAATTCAATACCCACTGAGGCTAATTTTGATTCAGTAAACAAGTAAGTCTCTTTTCTTAAGGTTAACCTTGATACAATATTGTTCTTCTATGATATATCATAAAACATTTCTCAAAAGTCAATAAATATGTGGAAGTGTGATTACTCCATAGATAACTAGATCAATGTGTTTTTCAACCTACATGGCAGTGCTGACAGACAATATAGGACAAGAAAAACAGTAAAAATAAAATGTCTTCAGTTTAATGTGTTCATGTACTATACATTTCCAAAGGTATCCCCATTAAATGAAACCACAATATATAATTCACAACTCATTATATTATTCAGCCAGTTAAATGTCACAAAAGCAGTGGATAACAATAATTAGGTTTGAAAATGTCTTATTTCACCATGAATAATCACAAAACCCAAACATATTGCCATATTATCAGAAATGTGGATAATCAATCAGGATTGATTTGCAAATGAAATCCATCATTCATATACTTCTTCTACAAAGTGCTCTTCAAAGACTTAAATCATTCATTCATTCATTCATTCATTCATTTCTTTGATTCAAGAAATACAGAGTTATGATCTATGTGATTGTCATTGTTTACATTTGAAAAAAGATAATTTGAGGAAATTTAATTTCTAGTGGGGTTAACAAACAATCAGTAAACATAAAAATGAGATAAAAATGTATATTAGAAAATAAATTCTATAAGGGGGGCATAGGAAAAGGAGTATAAAAGGTGGTTATGTTGGAGTTCAAAATTAAACATGAGTGGTTGAGGTAGGCTGTGAGAAATAGTTTCATGAGGAGGTAAGAGAATTAGCCAAGTAGATACTAGGAAAAGAATAATCCAAATAGAAGGAATAATCAAAGCAATGTCATTACCTCTTAATGTGGTAAAATATACAAAAAATGAAATTTACCATATACACCATTTTTAAATGTACAATTCAAAACATTAAGTATATACACAGTTTTGTGTAGCCATTACCACTTTTTCCAAAATGTTTTATCATCTAAAACAAAGCTCTATAATAACCACTAACCAATAATTTCCAATTACCCCTATCTGAACCCTCTGTTAAATTCAGTTTTCTTTGTCTTTATGAATTTACCCATTTTAAATACTTGATTATACGTGGAAATATGTGATGTTTGTCCTTTTTCACACAGCATGTTTGTGATGTTCATCCATTATAGAATATGTCAGCTCTTCATTGTTTTTTATATTTATATGATATATCATTGTTTGCTTATCTGTTAGTGGATCAGATAGTTGGGTTGTTTCCACATTCTGGTTATTGTGGATAATTCTGTCGTGAACATTAGTGTACAAATATCTGAGTCCTCATTTTTAATTCTTTGGAGTATATAACTAGGAGTGAAATTTCTGGGTATAGGTGCCTGAGTGGCTCAGTGGGTTAAAGCCTCTTCCTTTGGCTCTGGTCATGATCCCAGGGTCCTGGGATTGAACCCCACATCAGGCTCTCTGCTCAGCAGGAAGCCTGCTTCCTCCTCTCTCTGACTGCCTCTCTGCCTACTTGTGATGTCTTTCTGTCAAATAAATAAATAGAAGCTTTTTTTAAAAATAGAAATTTCTGGGTAATATGTTATTTCTATGTTTCATTTTTCAAAGAGCCACCAAACTATTTCCCACAGCAGCTTTCCAACACTTCTTAATTTCCTTTTTAAAAAAATGATAACTGTTATCCTCTGAAACAAATAATACATTATATGTTAATAATAAAAAACTATAAAAAAGGAAAAATCTTTACAGGACAATAACAAAAACATTAAATTAAAAACATTTTAAAAAATAATAACCATTCTAATGGATGTGAAGTGATAGTTCGATGTGACTTGATTTGTATTTTCCTAATGATTTGTAATATTTAACATCTTTTCATGTGCTGATTGGTTAGTCATTTGTCTTATTTGGATAAATATGTATTCAAGACCTTTGCCCATTTATGATTCAGGTTGTTGTTGAATTGTGAGAGTTTTTTTATGTAGTCTACATATTGATCCTTTATAAGATATATGATTTACAGGTATTTTCTCCCACTGTGGGTTTACATTTTTTACTCTCTTCATAGTGTCCTTTGATGCACAAATGTTTTTAATTTTTTTTTAAAAAGATTTTATTTATTTATTTGACTGACAGAGGTCACAAGTAGGCAGAGAGGCAGGCAGAGAGAGAGGAGGAAGCAGGCTCTCCACAGAGCAGAGAGGACCCTGGGATCATGACCTGAGCCGAAGCAGAGGCTTTAACCCACTGAGCCACCCAGGTGCCCCACAAATGTTTTTCATTTTGATGAAGTTCAATTTATCTTTTTTCTGTTGCCTGTGATTTTGATGTCATATTTAAGAAACCACTGCCAAGGCCAACTTTATGAAAAATCTCTCTTCTTTTCTTGGAAGAGTTTTATGAAATTTAGCTTTGATCCATTTTGAATTAATTTTTGTATATGGTGTAGGAGTACAAGTTCATTCTTTTTTGTAAGGTGTCAAGCTTTATTTGTTTATTTTGGCATGTGGAAATGCAGTTTTCCCAGATTCATTTGTTGAAAAGACCGTCCTTTCACCATTATTTGGCCTTGTATCCTCGTTGAAAATCAATTGATTATATATGTAAGGGTTTGTTTCTAGTTTTTATTTTATGCCATTGGTGTATATGCCACTACCACCCAGTTTTGATTACTGTAAATTTGTAGTTAGTTTTGAACTCAGGGAAATGAGGAAGTACAAGTCCTTCAACTTTGTCTTTTTCAATTTTTTGTTTGTTTTTGTAGAGTTTTTGTTTTGTTTTAATTCATTTGCTATTTGTGGTACCTTGTGATTTCATATTGCTGTGGACTGAATGTTTGTATCTTCTCAAAATTTGTATGTTGAAACCCCACTTCCCAGTATGATGGCAATGGGAGGTGGAGTATTTGGAGAGTAATAACAGTTATATTTAATGAACTTATAAAAAGAAAAAGAGAGATGAGAGCTTGTTCTTTGTGCACACACCAAGGAAAGCCATATCAGGACATAGCCAGGGAGAGGGTCTTCACAAAAAATTTGACCATGCCAGCACCCTAATCTCTGGCTTTCAGTTTCTAGGACATGGAGAAATAAATGTTTGTTGCTAAAACCACTCAGTGTATGGTACTCTTGTATAGCAGCCTGAACTGACTAAGGTGCACATGAATTTTAGCATAAATTTTTCTAGTTCTCCAAAGTTTGTCATTGAGATTTTCATAGAGATTGCATTGAATTTATAGATCGCTATAGGAAGTAATGAGATCTTAACAATATTAAGTCTTCCAATCCATAAATATGGGTTTTCTTTAAATTTTTTCAGCAACATTTTATAATTTTTTTTTAATTATTTATTTGACAGAGATCACAAGTAGGCAGAGAGGCAGGCAGAGACAGAGAGAGGAGGAAGCAGGCTCCCTGCTGAGCAGAGAGCCCAATGTGGGGCTCAATCCCAGGTCCTGGGACCATGACCTGAGCTGAAGGCTGAGGCTTTAACCCACTGAGCTACCCAGGCACCCCAGCAATATTTTATAATTTTAAGTGTAGAGTTATTTTGCTTCTTTGGTTAATTTTATTTTTAAATATTTTATTCTTTTAAATGTTATTGTAACTGCAGTTATTTCTTAAATTTTTTGAATTGTTCATTGCTGGTGTACACAGTACAACTGATATTTGAGTGTACATTATGTATTCTACAAGTTTGCTGAATTAGTTTCTTGGATCAAATGGGCTTGTGTGTGTGTGTGTGTGTGTGTGTGTGTGTAGTACTTCAGGATTTTCTACCTATAAGATCATGTTATCTGCATACAGAGAAAATATTGCTTTTTTTTCAGTTTGAATGTCTATTGTGTATTTTTCTTGTGTAACTTCTCTGACTAGAACGTTGAGTACTATGTTAAATTAAAGTGATAATAGTGGGTATCCTTGTCTTGTCCTGATCTTAGAGGAATGCTATTAGACTTGAACCATTTATATGATAATAGCTGTAGGCTTTTAATATATGCCCTTTATCACATTGAGTAACTTCCCTTCTAGTCCTAGTTGTTGAGTGCTTTTATCATGAAGATGTTTGTATTTTGTCAAGTGTTTGGAAAGGTATACCCACCTCCTTCATTCTATTAATGTGTTACTACATGGACTGATTTTTCTATGTTGAATAACCCTTGAATGTCTAGGATAAAAACCTCTCTATCATGGTCCATAATCATTTTAATATGCTGCTGGATTGGTTTGCTATTATTTTATTGAGTGTTTTTGCAGCTATATTCATAAGGAATATTTCCTGCAATTTTTTTTCTTGTAATGTTTTTATCTGGCTTTTATATTAAAATGATCATGGCATCATAGAATGAGTTAGTAAGTGTCCCCTCCTCTTCAATTATTTAGAAGAGTTTGGGAGGAATTGTTAATTCCTTATTAAGTATTTGGTACAATTCATCAGTGAAGCAATGTGGTCCAGAAGTCTCGTGTGTCAGAAGGTATTTGATTACCTACCAATTCTTTGTATACGATGAATCATTTCTTTTATACCGCTTTCAAAATTCTCTTTGTTTTGGGGTTTTAGCAATCTGACTATTTTTCTCAGTGTGCATTTCTGGTGGTTCATACTGACTGGAATTTGTTGTTGTTGTCGCTTTTAGTTTCTTGAGTGTATAAATTCACATTTTTCAACAGATTGAGGAGTTTTCCACCATTATTTCTTCCAATATTTGTTCTGTCCCTTTCTCTTTCTCATGAAATGTATATTTGTATACTTATTGTGTCATATAAGTCTCTTTAACTATTTTTCTTCATTCTTTTTTCTTTCAAATGATCATTTGAAAATGTATTCAACTGATATTTGAGTGTACATTATGTATTCTACAAGTTTGCTGAATTAGTTTCTTGGATCAAATGGGCCTGTGTGTGTGTGTGTGTGTGTGTGTGTGTGTGTAGTACTTCAGGATTTTCTACCTATAAGATCATGTTATCTGCATACAGAGAAAATATGATCATTTCAATTATTTCATCTTTAAGTCCACTAATATTTTATTACACCTGCTCAGATCTGCTTCTGAACCTTCTTGAGAAATTTTTCTTTTCAGTTATTGTGTTTTGTGGTTTCAGAATTTGTTTGCTTTCTTTGTATAGTTTATATACCTTTATCGTTATTCTCATTTCTTTCATACACATTACTTTCCTGATTTTTTTAGATTTTTATCTGTGATTTCCTTGAGCTCATTGAGGATATTTGAGAGACTCCAATTATATTAATTTCTTTGACTATTATTTCAAATGCCTGGGTTTCCTCAGATATGGTTTCTGTCATTTTTGTTTTCCCATGGTTGGGTCATATATTTCAGTTTCATGTGTGTATTTGGTTTTTATATGTATGGTGTATGGTTTATGTGTATGGTTTTTATATATGTATATATAATATATAAATATATAATTTTATATAAGTATATAAATTTTATATATAAATATATAAAACACATATATATGCTTCCAGTTTCATATATATATATATATAGATATATGTTTTATGTATATATGAGAATTGAGAATTGAATATCCAGAATATTATAGTAACTCTGGAGATCTGATTCTTCAACTCCTCAGGGATTTATGATTTCCATTTCTTAATGTCTGGAGTTATCTAAGATTTTCTTAAACATCTCCTTCGAAAAAGGAAAAAAATTGTGTACTGACTCTTTACAATTTTTTGAGAGATGTCTCCCTTAAGCTACTGTGGACACAGAGTTGAGACCAATGCAAGTATCTAAGCCAGTCCCTTAGGGTATTGCTAACTAACAAGTGCACAACTTCAAATTTTTAGAGAACAAGGGCCCTTGTACCAGTCAGCTGCTTCCAGACTTCAAGCATTCCAACTGCCAGCTTTTTCATGGCTGAAGACTTGGGGAATGAGTTAAGAAAATGTGTTATTTTGGTTACTGCTATCACTGTAATAAACTTTTTTTGTTGTTGTTTCTGACATAAGAGTCTTAGATTTTTAGCCAGCTTCTATAGAACTCTAGGTAGGCTAACTTGTTAGATTACCAGTAGGATGAAATCTCTGACCCAGCACAGCTGTTAAATGTCTGGTGTGTTTGAGAAACAGTGGGGATCCCAATGGGAATTAGAGTAAAAAGTGGTAGTGGGCTTTTGGGGGTTGATGTCAGAGAAGAAAATGGAGGTTACTGGAAGAAAAGATATATCTGTAATGAGTGAAATGGGAAGCTATTGAAAGGTTTTAGGAAATAAGTATGACTGAAGTTATAAGAGGTTCATTCTGGCTGCTGTTTTTTAAGCAGTTTAAACTGAGTATATCAGGTAAACAGGATAATGGATGATATTTGTCTAATAGATATAAGGAAAAGGGTATTGTCAAGACACACACAACTGCCAGCACCTGGGATGTCGGTAGATAGAACAGGTTTAGGTAAAAAGGTCAGGAATTCAGTTTTGGTATATGATGTGGTGTTTTAGATGTTTAGGAGTTATTCAAGTCAAGATGTCATATAAACAGTTGAATAGTTTTAGGCTGGAGATAGGTATTTGGTATTCAGCATATGAATAGCATTTAAACTATTGGACTATACAAATGTCTTTATCTGAGCTTCATCCAGCCTAGAATTCTATACTGGCAGCTTTGTATTCTGGATTTCAATGTGAGGTGTGTTTGTGTGTGTGTGTGTGTGTTGAGTCAATTGTCAATCTGATTTTTACTCTTTGTAAGGTAACCTGTATTTCCCTAAAACTGCTTTTAAGGTTTGCTTTTTGTCTTGATTTATCAGAAAGTTTCCTATAATTATGTACATATGGATTACTTTTTTATTTATCCAGTGTGAAGTATGCAAATCTTAAATCTGTGGGTAATCTTTAATTAACATTCTTTATTTATTTATTTATTTTATTTATTTGACAGAGAGAAATCACAGTAGGAGAGAGAAAGGGAAGAGATCACAGAGAGAGAGGAAGGGAAGCAGGCCCCCTGCTGAGCAGAGAACCCGATGCGGGACTTGATCCCAGGACCCTGAGATCATGACCTGAGCCGAAGGCAGCGGCTTAACCCACTGAGCCACCCAGGCGCCCTTTAATTAACATTCTTGATCATAATCTCTTTTATTCTCATCTCTCCTTTAGGATCTTCAGTTGTGTATAATTTAGATCATTTCACTAAGCTTTATAGTTTTTACTATATCTTCATTATTTTTCAACTTTCTATCCTTTAGTAAATCATTCTAAATATTTTCTTATATCTATATTTATATTTAATTCCATACATGCAATTCACATAGAGTCATTTCGTTCTACTAATTTTCCTTATGTTGTCTTATGGCCTCATGTGTGTAGCTATATTTGTGTCCAGATATTATAATTTGAAAATTGTTCTAGAAATATTTTGAAGACCAAAATGATATCTTCCTCCAAGGAAAATGTGTTTCTTTATTCTAAGGAAACAGAGGGCAATCACCCAGTATCATCTTAAACCAATATCAGATATTAATAGGATTTGATTTGATTTTGTCTGTATTATTCTGAGTTGCTATTTTTTAATAGTCTCAGCACATTGTGTCTCAACCCATTATGAAGGGGTGCATTGGCCATCCCCCTCTAGCAAGACTTAAAGTTAAATCCTTCTTCCTGCTGTTCCTGGGAGGGTTTACTCTACCTGTTAACTTCCAGCCACCACCTCCAGAATTAAATTCCTTCAGGAGAAAAGCAGTCTATTGCCAGGCTCATCTCCCTGGTTTTGCACATTTCTAGCATCTTTGTCTGGTAATTCTTTGATATCTTAACTCTCCAGTGTCTTCAGTTACTCAAGGAGATTATTGTTGTTACCATTTGGAATCCTCTGAGTGAGGTGTTCCAAATTATTTACTCATCATTATCAAAGAGAGAACTGACTATGAGTTTTCAATCAAAGCTCTGTTTGATAATTATTTAATCAGAAAATTAATCTAAGTTGCATATAACGTGACACATGTCAATGGATTTTCCTAAATACCCAGGTCAGTGGTAAATGCTCTTAGGGGGAACTGTGTGTATATACACACATGCATACATATATGCACACACACACACACACACGTACATACATATATTGTATATGTATTCACACATACCATTCTTGGTATCTCCTTGCTAGTTTGATTTGGAGTTTAATCTCTATTTATTTTATGTTCTCTGATACTACAGAGCACAAGACAACTATACAATTTATCACAAATTAACATAATGGCTCAGGGGGATATCATTAGTTAAAAACCATGGGATGAAAAATTCAAGGAAGATATAAAAATTGAAGCTAGTGTAAAGTTAGCGATTATATGTGTAAATAGATTAAGAAAGAAAGCTATATAGTGCTTATTCTTCAAGTTATTCTTATTATTTTGTTGGCAATGGAAACATAAAATGTTATGCTATACCTTTTACATACATATGAATGTATAAAGAAATCATCCTTCTGACTTCATACTAATATGTGTGTCTCTATTTGAGTAACTTTCAACTCACTATTTTTGGTTTTCACAAGTATCCTACTCTTCAGATAAACTCAACACCTAAGTTGCAGACGCCATACATTTATACTGTGATGCTGTGATCAGAGAAATCAACATCACCAATTATAGAAGCAGTCTCCTGGTATGTAAATTTGAGAAGGCCATATTCTGTCTTCTCTGTCCTTGAAGTTAAAGATACATTCTGTGATCATAATTCAGCAAACCTCTTTAATTTTATTAATTTCTGTTTTATAGTATTCCTATTCTTTTCTATAGTAAAGCTGTGTAACTTCTTTTACTTTTTTCCTGAAGCAAAGTGTATTTGATTTATCTTCTGTACTTGTCTTTCTTTTAACAATATGAACTTTTTCTCAGACAAGTGCAATGCTGTGTATGACCCCACAGGGAAATAGTTTTCTTTTTAAGGAATGTGTACAAAGTACTTAATAAGTCATGTCATTCTATGATTTACTGTATATTATATTTTCAGTGACTACAGTTAACTTTCTTGGTCTCTAGATGCCAACATTTTAATAAAAACAAGACATTTTCAACAAAATGTCAGAAACAAAGTGATCAAAGTGCTGTGGGAGCAGTTTGGCAACAGTTTGAGCTTTGAATTTCCTATTCAGTTTCCAAAACATTCACTTAAAAAGCATTTATTGAAGCTGAACTGCCTTTATCAGCCTGATCAGAGCTCCATAAAGAGCATGCATGATTCAACCGCCTTCCCAAGCTTTAAAAAATATAACTTTGATATATGCCTCACAAGTGCAGCACAATAGTTTTCATGCTCACGTTTGTTAAGATTTAGTGCAGCTATTAAAGAACAGAAGGGCTCTTTGGTGGCAATCCTCAGACATACCAAATATCCCAAAGCAAAACCTTCTACAAATCAGAGATTAAGGTACTGACAAAAATTTCCACTTGGTTGCAGTTTTCCCCTTTAAACCTTATATCAGGAGTGACTATCTTTTCGATCAAATCTCTCAGGGAGGTGAATAGATAGGTTTTTTTCCTCTTGGAGGAAAATATCAACTGAAAGATAAAAAGTGACATTTTATGTGCCTTGTCCAGGAGTCAGTCGATTTATTTAAAAAACGGTGTGTGAGCATGACCTATACATGAAGTTTGTGGCATGTCTCTTGTCAAGTATTGATCACTTAAGACTTTACTGTTTGCCTACTGCAATGTAGCTAATAATCTCTTTTTATTTAGTTTGTGGCTTTGAATTCTTATTATGGCTTTTCTGATTTCTCTGGGACCTATTAGATCTCGCTTTTGCTGTGCAAATGACTATGGAAATTAAGCTTGCTGAAGCACTTTTCCTGGGCAAACACTTTTTGTTTTCCATCAGTTCATGTGTCAAGTGGTTTGCATGCAGATAGGGTACATTTGGAAGCAGTAGGTGCCATCAATCTTCATGACTTTGCTATACACACCATTTCACCTCTACGTTTTTCAATGGGAGATTGTAAAGGATGGCTGAGCAATCAAGCTATTCCCCTTGACATACATCAGGTATTTCTATCTAACTCACCTTAGCACTTTGGGGTCAATGCTGGGTACTTAGAAAAATTGGGCTCTAGGTGATATGATCAAATGTTTTCCACATTTTGATGTATTTACCAATTCTGTTAGCTTCCAAAATTGTGTTTTTGAATTTTATCCACAGATCAGAAGCAAAACTGAATTTTGTTTGTTTATTTATATAATCTACGCATTATTATCCAAAATTTTATGCATGATTATAAAATTGTTTTACTTTCTGTATGACTTCATTGCGTTATCTATTGTGGAACTAAGAAGAAACATGTATGTTTTTGTATATTATCTGTATCCACACAGAGATATGTTATTCTGTCATATATCAAGTTAGTGAATGGATCAATAGTTTTCAGAGTTATACATTACCATTTAGGATATCTGTTACTTGCAGTTCATAGCTCAAAAAATAACTCAACAATAAACTCTAATTATATTGGCTCTGTAATAGCCACAAGTTTTCATTTTTTTAAATTGAAAAGATATTGGTATCAAAACCTTAAAGGAAATCCTGTAGATAGAAGGGTAAAGCAGTATGTTTACTTTTTATTTTGGAAGACACATGTAATAATCATCTACATTTGCTAGGCAGATTTGAGTGTAAATATCAGGACCATATTGCATATGACAAAAATGAATGAGAATAATAAAGGAAGAAGGTAAAATTTTAACAGCTTCACATATTCTAAACAATAGTGAAATAGAAAGATTCAAACTCATCCCAAATTAATGAAGAATTATTTAGTACTTCATGTGTTCCAGTGCTTTGGTTTATAAGTAAGTATATTTGTAACTAAATATATGTAAAAATAAAACCTCTCAAATACTCTTAATTTTGAATCAATGACTAACTTAGAATTGTGTATGTTAGTATGTGTGTATGTTTGTAGACACATAAATGCAAATATATAATTCATGATGCTCCTTTACTGAAAACAAGAGCTACAAACTAGAATCTTTTAGGTAATACACTCTAAAGAATATATCCCATTTACATGACAGTAACTCTTTCCATTATAATATATTTATAATTTAGCCCTATTGTGCCTAAATAGATTTTTTCTCTCTCTCTTTTTCAATTTCTATTTTAATTTTATTTTTATTGCAGTATAATTAACATACAGCATTATATTAGTTTCAGGTGTATAGTATAGTGATTCAACAATTCCATGTATTACTCAGTGCTCATCATGGTAAGTGTACTCTTAATCCTTTTCACTTATTTCACACATTCCCATTTGGTAGTCATCTGTTTCTTTTCTATGGTTATAGAGTCATACTTACAGAGTCTGTTTTTTGGTTTGAGTATTTATATTCTTAATAGATTCGAATTAAATATTTACAATGAGTAGTTAAAATGTGTAACTATATATATATATTTTTTGCATTGCTATTTACCCTTTGCATTTTCCTTTATTAACACTTGGACATCTAAAACTGTATCTATTATCAATCCCTTTCTTGAGGACTGCTTTTCCTCTTCAACTGACACTCTAAAAGTCTGATTATGTGGTAACACCAAGGAATAGTCACGTTCTCATGCAACCTTTGGAGATAGTTGGTCAGTTGAGAGTTGGACAGTAGGTATAAGCTGAAAAATCTGAGTTATTCATGGAATTTTGCCAGTAGGTAAGCAACAGCACAATCTTATTTTTGTGTGAGAATTAATTTTTACCGCATTGCAGTACTTATGGTGGTATCTGGCATATGGTAAGTGCCAGTTGTTGTTATTCTTATTTTTATTATTAACAGATTTAGAGAACAGGTCAGTTAAAATCTTGGTTTTGACCTTCTAATGCTAGCCTCATAGGCAGCATGCAAAGCTTTTCCAGCATGCAAAGCTTTTCTCGTGTCCTGTCATGGGAAAGCAGAAAAA
This sequence comes from Mustela putorius furo, assembly GCF_011764305.1. Classification (NCBI taxonomy): domain Eukaryota; kingdom Metazoa; phylum Chordata; class Mammalia; order Carnivora; family Mustelidae; genus Mustela; species Mustela putorius. The sequence continues at coordinate 7,432,507 of NW_025421397.1, forward strand.
CTGAGGCACATGCATAGAATTAATTGTTAGAATAACTTAACTCTAAAGAAAGTTAAATTTCCAAACAAAGCTGGTCTGCTATGTGAAGGTCAAAGCCTTGGTTGAGAAATAATGAGACCTTAACATGAGATAGGGATATCTGGGGTGATTCCTTAGACAATCTTATTATATATCCCAGTCCTTTTGAACCTACTGGTACTGCAGAAATGGGCCATTCTTCCACATAATGCACTAGCACACCTTTCTTGCCTGAAATACTGCAGAGTTCTTTCAATTGTAATGGTGCATACCCCTTTCCTAATCAAAATCTGCACCCACTTCCCATTAGGCCTGTAACTAGGATTAAGTTATAATGCTCCCTACTGAAGATATGTTGGACATTATCAGAAAAGAGAAGGGAAAGGACTGAAACTTAAAAGATCTCTAAGACTAAGCTAGTATATAACACCAGCAGTAGGAAAGTATGTGATTGTATTTTGAAGTTTCTTAATCCAGAGAGAATTTATTGATTTAGGAGCACCTACGTGGAATATAGGATTTAACACCTGGGGCGGGGGGCAGTACAGGCTTGCTACTGGGATAACTTATAAGAACATGAAAAAACTAGTAGCCTATTCTAAGTGACTTTGAAATGTCAGAATTGACATTTCATACAGTAAAAGGATTAATATATCCAGAAGTTGGGCTTACTGGAGTGGCTACTTTATATAAAGTCCTAAAACTTGTGTGATGATTATATTGAAGATACAATAAGTACATCATGTCCCTTAGGAATATGCTTGTGAGAAGGGCACCAGTATCAGTTTGATGATCTTTGTCCCTGTAGTCATTCCTGAATCTATGAGAGGCCATTATGGAAGTAAGCTAAATGATAGCAATCAGGATGATAGGACTCGGAATCAATGGTATTTAAGTATTGACAAGTCAAGTGGATGCAATTATTGTGATATATGGCAAGGTCAAAAGAGCAACCATTGGAGCCAAACCTAAAGATAGTATTAGAAATAACATCTGTAATTATAGAACATCACCCCAGAGAAAAATAATTGGGTACTCTACATGGATACTACTCATTTTTTAAATATTCAGTAAAAGGAAAAGTGGCTGAACTGGAGGCTAAGGTATATCATCAAAACAGAAGTCAACAAAAGTCAACAAAAGTCACATCTCTTTACCAGTTATTGGGACCAAGACTTTTTGGACACAGATTCTGTGATTTAAGAATTTGAATCTCAGGAAGAAGGATCATGCAACACAGTGCATTGTACAACTCAGATAACTATATGCTGGAAAAGGGAAATACTCAAATAATTTTAAGACTCTAGGACACAGGGACAAATTCCTTTAATTACTAAGGGCATGGAGAATTATAATAGCACCCTTATTAGATTGGGCACATAAAGAATACATGTAATAAATAGAATTGTGTGCAAAGTTTAACTTTCACTGTCCCCGTTGGTTCTGTAATCCACCCAATGGTCATTTTCCTTGTCTATGAATTTATAACTAGAACAGACATAATCAAGGCTGCCATCTCAGAATTGACTTCCTGGGGGCAATTTCACTGGCAGTAATTTTGTGGGTTTTTTTCTTTTAATTTCTAAATGTAGTATTAATATAATTGCTTTTAAGACAAATTTGTAGAGAACACAAGATTAATTTACACTAAGCTCAATTATATTAATTAGGAATAAACTCAAATTTTTCATATAGCTGGATTTTGTTTGCTACTATTTTAAGGCATTTGCCTCAAGTTTCCTTTGTGAAATTGGCCTATTAAGTATCTTACTACTACTGTACTAATTTAACAAGAAATATTTTTTCTAGAAATTTATTCCTTTCCTTTAATGGTTCAAATGTATTTATATATTTTTTTAGGATTCTGACTATATCAATGTTTTAGCAACTATGATTCCTTTTTTTATTGATGATACTGGTCAGCTGTGCTTTTTTTAAAAATCAGTCTTTTCATATTTGTGTTAATTTTATCAGTTTTGTCAAAGAATAAATTGTCTTTTTGATTAGATCTATTATATTTGAGTTCTAATTTATTATTAGTTCCAATTATACTGTTTATTATTATTACCATTACATTCAGTAGGAGGTTCGGACATAATATCTTTCTACATTAAGGATTTTCATGTATATTATAAGATTTTTGAAACGGTGACTTTTTTTTCTTAATGCCTAATACCAACCAACATTCTAAACATTTCTTGAGTATATAAATAAAATGTGTACACTGTCTTAGGAATAATATTTTACCTGCCCACATGTCCATTAACTCAAGCTTGTTATTTTTGTCATTCAGTGCTTCGTATCCTAATTAATTTTTCGTCAAGTTCATCCATCCATTTGTCAGAGAAATACATTAAATCATTCCACTAGAATTGTGTATATGTAAATTTTCTTATATCAATTAACAATACTTATTTTGTATACTTTAAATCATGAGGTTAGGTAAATTTTTATTTTTAGAATCATTTGTCTTCATAGTGCTTTTTATCTTATATAGATATGTAATGGCCTTTTGGGTCATTTTCTATTTTTGCTGTTGTAAATTGCCAGGTTTTTTTCTCTTCTGCTTTTATTTTTAACATCCCCAAGGTATTCTGATAGAGAATATCTAAGTCTTCACTGAAAAGTAAATAATTTTTCATTTGACAATGACTTCTTTTTTGTATAGGGAGGGAATCCCTAGAGGATCAAAATCCAACTAGGGCTAAGCTTTAGCTCAGACTACAGAGAATATCTAGCTTCTAAGAAAAAAGGAGCAAGTGAAGAGTGTCCCACTGACTTAGCTCTCCAAATAGAGCTTTCTAAGTAATAATAATATTAGTTATAACCAGGTTTTCCCTCCATTCTTTTGTGAAGTATGATGGACTCTTTACTCTCCTTCCTGAAAAAATGCCATTCCCAATTTTTGATTTTCATTATGTAGTAGGAATTAAAGTTTTTCATCTATTTATGGCACTCTGCTTCCTCTATCATTTAGTGTTTATACACACTTTTTATATGTTATCTTTATATATATGTGTGTAGGTATATGTGTACATATGTATATGTGTATGTATGCGTGTGTATGTGTATATATATGTGTGCATGTATGAATAATTTTATGTATGTGTGTGATTTCAAGGGATCTGACACATTAAAGTGAATATAACACTTTATGGGCTGTCGTTTGGATTTAACATAATTTTATATTCAGAAAAATGCTCATTTAAAACATATATGTTAGGGCCGCCTGGGTGGCTCTGTAGGTTAAATCCTCTGCCTTCAGCTCGGGTCATGATCCTGGGGTGCTGGGATCAAGCCTCGCTGTCGGGCTCTCTGCTCAATGGGGAGCCTGCTTCTCCTTCTCTCTCTCTCTGCCTACTTGTGATCGCTCTGTCAAATAAATAAATAAAATCTTTAAAAAATATATATATGTCAAATTAAGTCAACTTATTTTCTTTATTTATTTTATAAGATTTGAGAATTAAGTAGATGTTAGATTCTAACTCACACTATATACTTTAAGAGGGTCATATAAATGTTATTTATCAACAAATACTCTGGTTAGCATTTACTGCTAAATATTCAGTAAAGAATTTCCACTGATTATAAAAATCTTACAATATTTGGAAGAACTTAATCTAAAGTTAAGCTTAGATTAGTCGGTTTAAATTGGTGAAAACAATAGCATTTTAAAAATATTCATGAAAGGTTTCTATTATGAGACACTTTTCAAAACAATTTTAATAGGCCACCATGCAATTCCTATTACATATGGTTTTACTTATTGAGTTATTTTTTGTGGGATATTGTTTTTCAGTCTTATAATCATTCACATATACATAACCTTTTCTAGAAGGTTGGAAATTCATCTGGACATATCATGTATTTATTGTAGAGTATTGAGTTTAGAATTGTATGTGTTAGTAGTAGATTATTTAGTCAAGCTCCAGAAAAATTTGATGAGGCAGTTATACTCAGTAATATAATTATTGGTGTGTCTGCTGAGTGTGAGAAGTATAAACAGATAATTAAGAAATAGTTGACATATTTTCCTGTCAAAAAACAATTTGGCAATGATATAAGTTTTCTGAACAAAAAATCAAGTGTTCAGTGTGTTTCTACCCATTCTCTAAAACATTGCATTTTTATGGTAAATAAAATTTGTGACAAATAAAACACTTTTGTTTGTGTTTCATATGTTTTTTTCCAAAAATGTCATTGATTTCTACAAAATATAGAATAATTTCCCAACATTTTTATAGTAATAATTTTAAATTTTAAATAATTTTAAAATAATACAATAAATACTAATCTACCTCATATCTACATTCTATTTTTAACACCTCTCCTAAAAGTATTTTTAAAATGTAAACACATAAATAGAGCACTGTAAGTAGTAACATGAACTCAATCATTACATTTCATTTGTGTTGTTGATTTTACTGAAATAATAGACAATTATTAAGAATTGAAGATCATTTTAAAAAATCTTAAAACTCCAGTATAATATAAAATAATTCTAGTATGTTATTCATTCTCACTATTTGTCCTTATGCATTGAATGCAGTATTTGTTTTCTTTACAATTTTAATCTGAATAATTATATTATCATTCTAATATTGAAGTTTTAATTCATTTATAATTTTGCAACTCTAAGTGCATGGACATACTTTAAAATGAATACACTTTGTAATTGATACAAATTTCAAAGAAGTTACCCATAAAGTAATGAATATAAGCAAAAACCTCACTGTCTTATTTAAGAAACTAATTCAATCTTCAGTAATGCATTTATAGAAATTTCTGCTATAAATACATCTGCTTATAGACAGATGATACTCTCTGCTTATATATGATGGCGTAAGAGAAAGATTTAAAAAGACTACAAGAGACAATTTGTTCTGAAAAGTAACTGCCCCATATTTTTTTTAATTGTGCTTTAAGGGAGCATATGGGAAATAGTTGAAGTGGGTGAAAAGTCAAGAATAATTAAGAAAAATGATAGCGTTAAATATCAACAAAGTAAATGCATCTTGTCTCCTATAATCTTTTCTTATACTTTTTAATCTTTTCTCCTTTACATTTAAATGTTATTTCTGTTCTCAAATTATTTAGGATAGTACTTGCAAAAAGGTACAATAATTGTTAGATAATTTGACATATCCCTTTGATAAAATTGATTGGATAATTCCTTATGCATAGCTTATTTACGTTGTGAGTCTACTTTCTGTGACTTAAATGAATCAAAATGTAATAAAATAATTGGAGGATGTCAGCTTTCTAAGGGGAATAGCTTAATTTACCTTTAAATTTCTTTGTCACTTTAACTTACAAAATCTTTTTTTTTTTGGTAGATGCTTTGTATGCAATTTCTCTATTCTATATGTGTATTCAAAGTAATACCATAATAAGATATGTCACAGAATAATTTATACCTTCATTATTATTTATACCAATCAGTTTATCCACATATTATGGAAACTTATTTTTATTCTTTAACATAGATATTAAAATCACACATTTTTAATTTACCATTTTCTGTAATGCATAATTTCAGGTTAAAATAATTATATTTAATCAATTGACTTTCTTCTGCTTTGATTAAAAAAATAACAAGATATCTAGTTTACACATTTTATGGAACTAGTATAGAGACTTGAAAAATACACATTGTTTAAGAAAATAAATTTTTGTATGCTTTTATAAGATAAAATATGTAATTTTAAAACCCATTGTATTAACTTTAAAATTTTATCAAATTGTTAAGAAATTCAAATAAACAAAATAAATTTTTCAAAACTGAAAATTTTATAACAGACAAGAAGTGAAGCCATAAGTAAATTGGCAGTAAGCAACAAAGAAAGTTTCAGGGTATTGTCATTTATTTCATTAAATACTGATCATCACTTATTAAAAAGGTACTGAAAGAGACAATAGAGACACAGAATGAAGAAGATATGCCCCATATCATCAAAAAGAGACCACATTGTGGAAGGTAGGAGGTACAGAGACGTGATTTGGGGGAGAAAAGAATCACACGTCCTGTGGAGGGGAGGGAACTTGGTCATGGAGAGAGGAGAGAGAGAGAGGGAGAACAGGACACAAGGTATTGCACCAAAAAAAAAAAAAAAAAAAAAACTTTCCCCAAACCCCCATTGATGTAGAAAATGAGATGGGCTGATAATTGCAAGTTTTTATAAGCAGTGAAATTCCAAGTCTGAAGTTTAACAAGTTTGTGTCATCACCAGGGTGGGTCCTGGCTGGTGTAGCAGTGCTCCTATGGAGGAGAAAAGCAGAGACCCAGGAGTAGATAGCATGTTTTGAGGATCCACTAGGTCACACTGGGAGAGAGAGTTTCCCTTCTTGGAATGCATTTGAGAGAGTCATTTACTAGTGCTGGTATGTAGGAGAGCCAGAGCAGCAGGAGGCCCCTCCCAAAGAAGACCAGCATGAACCCTCTGCACTCACCAAATCTACTCACCATAGAATGCTGCAAAGCTTCTGCTCTAGGGGAAATAGGACTTAGCCTCCTTCTAACAGGCAGACCAAAACACACCTAAATTAAAACTCACCACACACTGGACAAAGAGAAACTCTGCAGAGGACTGACTTGATGGAAAGAGCAGCGAAAACACAATATGACAGTGCACACAGCATACACCAGAAACACTGCATGAAATGTCGGGCCCTGAACGTATATAACCTCTTCTTCATATAGGAATTACTCTCAAAAGCAGGAAAAGTAACAGTTTCCTGATGCCCAAAAGACAGAAAACCTAGACAAAATGTCAAGATGGAGAAATTCATCCCAAAAGAAAGAACAAGAGGTCATGGCCAGGGATATAATCTAAACACATATAAGTAATATGCCTGAACCAGAATTTAAAAACAACAATCATGAGGATATTAGCCAGGCTTTAGAAAACCATAGAACACACCACAGAGATAAAAGATGTAAAAACTAGTCAGGCCAAAATAAAGTCTATAACTGAGATGCAAAGCCAACTGTATGTAATGACCACAAGGACAGAAAAAGCAGAAGAATGAATAAGTGATATAGAAGGTAAAATTATGGAAAAAAATGAAACTAAAAAGAAAAGGGAAAGAAAATACTGGGTCACAAATATAGATTTAGGGAATCAGTGACTCTATAAAGCATGATAATATTCATACCATAGAGGTCGCAGAAAAAGAAAAGAGGGGAAAGGGGGAAGAAGATTTATTTGAGCAAATTATAGCTGAAAATTCCCTGATCTGGAGAAGAAAATAGACATCCAAACCCAGGAGGCAGAACTCCCAACAAAATCAAGAAAAACAGGCCAACACCAAGACATAACTGTACTAAAATTTGCAAGATACAGAGATAAGGAAAGAATCCTGAAAACAGCAAGGGGAAAGAAATCCCTAATCTACAAGGGAAGACCTGTAAGATTAGCAGCAGATTTCTCCACAGAAACTTGACAGGCCAGAAGAGAGTTGCATGATATATTCAACATGCTGAAGAGGGAAAATATGCAGACAAGAATATTACATCCAGCAGGGATGTCATGCAGAACAGATGAGAGATGGAGTTTTCTGAGACAAACAAAAACTAAAGGAGGGTTGTGACCATTAAGCAAGCCCTGCATAAAATATTAAGGGGGACTGTTTGAGTGGGGAAAAAAAGATCAAAACAACAGATTAAAAAGAAACAGAAAATCTCCAGAAACAACAACTTAACAGATAACAATGGTACTAAGTTCATACCTATCAATAATCACTCTGAATGTAAATGGACAAAATGCTCTAATCAAAAGACATAGGGTATCAGAATAGATTAACAAAATAAAAAGACAAAAACCAAAACAAGACCCATCTATTTGCTGCCTACAAGAGACTCATTTCAGACCTAAAGATACCTCCAGATTGAAAGTGAGCAGATGGAGAACCATTTCTTATGCTAATGGATGTCAAAGGAAAGTCAGAGTAAACATATCAGACAAACTAGATACTAAACCAAGGTTTTGTAACAAATGATGAAGAAGGGCACTATATCATAATTAAAGGAACTGCTATCCAATAAGATCTAACAAGTGCCTCTCCCCAATGTGGAATCATACAAACATATAAAGCAACAACAAACATAAAGAAAGTCATTGATAATAATACAATAAAAATAGGAGACTTTAAACACCCCACTTCCAACAATGGACAGACCATCTAAGCAGAATATCAACAAGGAAACAATAACTTTGAATGACACACTGGACCAAATGGACTTAATAGACATATTCAGAACATTATATCCTAAACCAGCAGAATACACATTCCTTTCAAGTGCACATGGAACATTCTCCAGAACAGATCACATACTGGGTCACAAATCAGGCCTCAACTAGTACAAAAAGATTGAGATCATACCTGCATATTTTCAGATCACAAATCTATGAAACTTGAAGTCAGCCCACAAGAAATGCCACAGATACATGCAGACTAAATAACGTCTTATTAAAAAATGAATGGGTCAACCATGAAATTAATGAAGAAATAAAAATTACATGGAAAAAACAGTAAGTAAAGCACAACAGTACAAACCCTTTGTGATGCAGCAAAAGCAATCATAAGTATATACAGGGGATATACAGGGGATATAGCAGTATATACAGGGACCTTCTTAAGATTCAATAAACAAAAACAAAATATAGCTATATACAGAGACCTACCTCAAGATTCAATAAACAAAATAAACTTTTCAAAATTGAAAATTTTATAATAGACAAGAAGTGAAGGGGTGCCTGGGTGGCTCAGTGGGTTAAAGCCTTTGCCTTTAGCTCGGGTTGTGATCTCAGGGTCCTGGGATCAAGTCCCCCATTGGGCTCTCTGCTGAGCAGAGAGCCTGCTTCCCCCCCCCCTCTGCCTGACTCTCAGCTTAATTTGATCTCTATCAAATAAATAAATAAAATCTTAAAAAAAAAAAAAAAGAAGTGAAGCCATAAGTAAATTGGCAGTAAGCAACAAAGAAAGGTTCAGGGTATTTTATTTATTTCATTAAATATTGATCATCACTTATTAAAAAGGTACTGAAAGGCAAGGAAAATCTCAAATATGTAACCTAACCTTACACCTAAAGGAACTAGAAAAAGAACAATAAATGTAGCTTAAAGCCAGCAAAACAAGAGAAATGATAAAGATTAGAAATGAAATATAGAAACAAAATAAAACAAAGGAAAAGAAAACACCAGTTGAACAGATCAATGAAATCAGGAGCTGGTTCTTTGATAGTGTAAAACTGATCAACCCCTAGTCAGACTTATCAAAAAGAAAAGGGAAAGGGCCCAACTAAATAAAAATCAGAAATGAAAGACAAGAGACCACAAACACTACAGAAATACAATTATAAGAGAATATTATGAATAATTATATGCCAATAAATTAGGCAATCTGGAAGAAATGGGTAAATTTCTAGAAACTTAAACTGCCAAAACTGAATCAGGAAGAAATAGCAAACCCGAAAAGACCCATAACCAGAAAGGAGATTGAAGCAGTAATCAAAAATCTCCCATCAAACAAGATTCCGGGGTGAGATGGCTTTCTAGGGGAATTCTACCAAACATTTAAAGAAGAATTACTACCTATTCTCAAACTGTTCCAAAAAAATAGAAACGGGAGGAAAACTACCAAACTCACTCTATGAGGCCAGATAACCTTGATTTCAAAACCAGACAAAGACACAAATAAAAGAATTCTAGGCCAATATCCCTGATGAACATATGTGCAAAAATTCTCAGTAAAATCCTGGCAAATCAAATCCAACAGTACCTTAAAAGAGTCATTCACCATAATCAAGTGGGATTTATTCCTGCGCTACAAATGTCATTGAATGTATGCAAATTAATCAAAGTGATGCACCACATTAATAAAAGAAAGGATAATAACCATATGATCTCTCAATGGATGCAGAAAAAGCAGTTGACAAAGTACAGCATCCATTCTTGATAAAAACCTTCAACAAAGGAGGGATACAAGGAACATACCTCAACATCATAAAAGCCATGTACAAAAGACCAATAGGAATATCCTCAAACAGAGAGCTTTTCCTCTATGGTCAGGAACAAGGGAGGATGTCCACACTCACCACTGTTTTTTTACATAGTACCAGAAGTCCTAACCTCAACAATCAGACAAGAAGAAATAAGACACATCCAAGTTGGCAAGGAAGAAATCACACTTGACAGATCCTCTCTGTAGAAAATGAGAGTCCACCCCAAAATTGTGAGAACTTATAAGAGGAATTCAACAAAGTCACAGGATATAAAATCAACATACAGAAATCTTTTGCATTTCTATACACCAATAATGAAGCAGCAGAAAAGGAAATCAAAGAATCAATCCCATTTACAATTGCACCAGAAACTGTAAGATACCTAAGCATTAACCTAACAAAAGAAGTAAAAGATCTGTCCTCTGAAAGCTATAGAACGCTTTTGAATTAAAGTGGAAGATGACACAAAGAAATAGAAAAACATTCCATGCTCATGCATTGGAAGAAAAAATATTATTAAAATGTCTGTATTACTCACAACAGTGTACACATTTAATGCAATTCCTTCTTTTTTGGATACTGGGTCTCTCAAATTCTTAGAAATGTTTACTAGAATCTTCTTGCATTTCTAAATTTTTTGTATATATTCAGCTTATATATTATTTGGCATATACAGCTATATATGTATTCTAATTTCTTTAACATGTGCACTTCTTATCACAACATGCTATTCTTTATGCTATTTTGTGTTTTTAAATTCCCTGTGTCTGATATTGTTTTTTTTGTTTTGTTTTTGTACACAGAATATGGTATTTATGTGCTCATCCACATATTTTAAACTTGATTCACTTTGTTTTAATGTATTTTTTAACTATCTTATTTTGCTAGTTATTTAGGATAGCTGACACAGTTTCTTCCATGTAGTACACATAGGCAAAATTAAAGGTCATTTTCTCATATAATTTTCTCTCCCAGGTCTTCAAGATTCTTTTTATATAGTTAACCGTACTTTAGGAAACTCATGCCCTTTCTGTCAAATTACAATCCTTCCTTCCTTTAAAATCGCAGTCAAGATAAAATTTAACAAGACATATGGCCCTTTTCTAGAGTTAGGCAATTCTCTCCATTTAACAGTTAATTTCTGATGAAATCCAAGTACTTAATATCTCAAAGTTTTCTCACATTCTATTAATTAATGGAAATGTTAAATAAAAGTCTCTAGATATTAATATGGAAAGCAAAACTTCAAGAATTTTACTTTTATACACTGACAAACTCTAATTCAAACATTTCACCAGAGGTTTCAGTAATATTCAGAAGCTCAAAAGATTTGCAGGGCTTTTGGTTCTCTCAGTAGGGTTGACATCAATTTGCAGTAACAAGTAATATTCACATGCTTTTGAATATATCATAGGCAAGAGTCTATACACCGATTACCAAATGTTTAATTTTAATACTTACCTTGTCCTTCTTTAAATACCTCCCCTCTTTAGAATTAAAAGGGTCTCAAAAAGTCATTTGGGTTTTTAAATAACACTGGATGAATAAAAGTTGTCTTCAAAAGGTTAAAAGAACCCATAACTCTTTGAATAGAGAAAACACAGATGATCTCTTTTGGTAATTGTTAAAGGTCATGTTTTAATCTAGTGCCTCCAACTGATAATAGGGAACAGCCACAAGACTATGGTTGAAGGTCATAACATTGTACTGAACTCAAAGTATATTAGAATAAAATCAATTAAACATGGTATTTGTCTTCTGAATTTATTGGGTTTAACCAAGAACAAACTTCTGTACTTGATGTGCATATTTTTGAAGTCATACATATCTTTATCTTCTGAAGCAATTATAATAATGAACAAAATAAATTAAATGGATTAATTCATATTTAATATTTTTGAATATTACCTTTGATTTGTATGGTATAAAAAGTTGTTTTAATATGTGTTGACAATCAAGTAATATCTTAACAAGATTTTTTTCATTTAACAATTATATTTTTTCCTTCCTTCATAGCATTTGTTTCCTACTAGATGAAATACATAATTAATTGTTCTGATAACAACTTTCCAGAGTAAAATTAAAACAATTCAAACTTTAATTCTGTGGCTTTGCCTTTCTCTTGGCACATCTATAATGTTGGCCTAAACTCAACCTAAAAACTAAAATTATATTAAAGTTATAACATGTTATGTTACTGATATAGAATTAACTATTTTCACAGCACATTAAAACATTGAGTGGAAAAATAATAATAAATTGATATTTCCTCAAAATACTTGATAATCTGTTGCATACACAAGAGAAAGGATCCAATGATTTCACTGACTCAGAATTTTTCTTTACATTAAACCCCGTGAGACAGATATTTTTATGACAACTTTGAAAAATGTCAGGCTAGGGTTAAATTATTTGTCAGACTTTATCAAATGAATTCAGTAAAGATAAGGACTAGCACAAAGATCTTGGTTTTCCCTTACATGCCTTGCCCTACTGCATTCTATCCCTTCAGTGAGCCATTTCAAAAACTGGCTTTAGAGACTCAGAAGTGCTCTGAAAGCATAGGTCAAAGAGCAGGTGCAGAATGGCTTATGGGAAGGGAATTTTAAATGAAATATGGATTAAAATGACATAATGAGATTATATGCTCCATAATTTAAGAGGGAAAAAAAGAGGGCCGTGCAAATATTGATGTAATTATTTCCTTTCCTCCTAATCCTCATAGTCTCAGCTAAAATACAATACTTTGGAATGATGATAGTTACTAAAGAAAGGGCAAGAAAAACTGTTTCATTGCTAACAGGAAGAAATGCAGTTTTTAGTTCCAATTATAGGATTGTTTATAATTGCCCCTAATGTTTGGACAGATGAAAAGAAGAGAAAAAAAACAAATATTTCTACTAATTTCTACTATGTGTTAGACACTACTCTAGACACTTAAAGTTAACATTTTTATTGATTAATTGGATATTTCAATTTTATAATATAATATTGAGTTAAATATTTTATCCTCACATGATATAATATTTTATCCTCACAAGAAGTCAGATGAAATTGAGACTTCAGGAGTCAATATCTCAAAGGTCACAGAGCTAACAAGTGGAAGAATTATTATTAAAGCCAGTTATGTTTTCCCCAAACTTTTCATTTAGAGATTTTTAGGGACCAAATGCTAAAAACTTGACTAAGGAAAATAGGATACAAATTCTCACAACAAAAGGTAATATTAGTGTGCCCATCTTTACCATCTCTTCTAAAGGTTCCATCACCATTATCTCTCATATTGTAACCTTTGTGCAGATATGTCCTTGTCTTTATGGTGGGATGAAATGAGAATTTTAAAAAATTTTCTAGGGAATGAGGTTGCTTCAAACTAATTACATCTTAGTGCAAATGTATTACTTTGCAGCAATTTTGATACACCACATTTTTATCTTGCTTATGATCTTTAATTTCCAAATTATTTATATATTGATTTTTTTCTGTCTTCTTTTGAATCCTCACAGGACTCTAAAGTTTAAAGATTGCTAATATGGTGAGATTAATGCTACTGCTAATTAAAGCTCTTATAGTATAAATTTCTATAATAAAACTAGTATGAAACATCCACTCCCAATAATAGAGATATATTTTGTTTTGCACTTACCCTTCTACAGAACACAATTATGAATTCTGGATAGAATAGAGAAACACTCTCTGGGGAAGTAAGAGTGAATAAATGCAGGAGAAATCAGAAAAAACTCTACTGTGAAAAAAAAATTACACTGGATAAAATTTCTATACACCTGTTGCCTGCATACTCTCCATATCAAGGAGCAAAGACGGATAGACCAAGAAAAAAGCATTTTTACTTGTTTGAAGATCCAGAGAATAGCATTTGGAATTCCCACAACATCTTGAAAGTGAGAGAAGAAATCCAAGAAGAAATTGAGGTATAGGGGAGGAACTCCAAAATCTGCAGTCAAACATTTCTCTAGCCATTGGTTAATTCCCTAAGGGTGCATGCATAGTATAGATTCCTATCTTCCAAGCAAATGAGCAACAGCAAAAAATTTTGAAAGAAGTGAAAGATTTCAGCTTCTGCCTATTATAAGGAAGACAGACTTAGGAGTAGAAATTAGGTTAAGTTTACTACTGGCTAAAATAAAAAATCAACACTCTTCAGTGGAAGAGAACAGAATACAGAGCTCTACAATATATCATTCATAATAGCTAGGATAAAATCAAATGTTACACATGTGAAAACTTGGGCCTACAGTCAAAGAAAAAGAGTTAAAAAAAAAAACAACCTGAGAGCATAAAAACCCATATGTTGAAATTATTAATTTAAAGTACTTGTCATAAATATACTCAAAAACTTGAAGAAAAAATATTTGTAATGAATTAAGATATTTAAGGTTTCAGCAGAAAAATGAAAACAGTGAAAAAAGACAAAATAAAAGTATTTTCACATTAATAGACAGTTTTAGAGCAGTTTTAAGCTTACAGAAAAATTTGAGCAGATAGTAAGACAGTTCCCATATGCCTACCCATTCTCTCATCTGTTTTCTTCATTTTTAATGTCTTGGTTTATTATGGTACATTTATTAAAACTGACGAACCAATATTGATACATTTTTATTAACTGGAGTCCATAGTTTATAGTAGAGTCCATTCTTTGTGTTGCACAGTTCTATGGATTTTGATAAATGTATAATTTCATATATCCACCATTAGAGTCTCACATAAAGTAGTTTCACTAACCTAAAATTCCCTATATTCTCCCATTCATATGCTCCTCTCTCCCTCCAAATTCCTGACAACCACTCATCTTTTTGTTACCTCTAAAGTTTTTCCTTTTCTAGAATGTCATACAAATGGAACCATATATTATGTAGTCATTCGGACTGGCTACTTTCACTTGACAATATTCACTTTATGTATTTTTATAGCTTGAAAGCTGATTTCTTTTTCTCACTGAATAATATTTATTTGTCTGGATATACCACATTTTTTTTTATTCATTCACCAATTGAAGGACATCTTGGTTGCTCGGTGTTTGCAATTATGGATGAAGTTATTATAAATATTTGCATATGGATTTTTATGGACAAATGGAAATTTTAAAAATAAAAATTACAAAAGTTAAAATGAAAACTAAAATTGGAAATGGCTACACCAACTAAGAAAGACAGCAGGGGGTTCCGTGAATTTGATTACAGACATAGGTATTTGATCTGAAGAATGAAGAAAAAAATGATTTAAAGAAACAAAAAAAAATAGCACCATGCTTCTGTGGGGCAATATCAATTTATGTAATCATATTTCATTAGATGCGTAGAAAGAGAGGAGAGTAATAATGCAGTGGAAACATACCTAAAGAATAATAATGGAAATTTCTCCATTTTGGTGAAAAACAGCAAGTTAAGGTACAAAAAGCTTAATTGACCACAAGCAGTGTGGGAAAAAAGTAAGAAAACCACATTTAGGCATTTAAGAGCAAAACTAATTCATGATAACTATAGATGAAAGAGATCTTGAAAACAGAGAAAAATGGAACATTACATAAATGAGAACAGTGACGATAAGATATCTGAATTTTCAACAGGGACAGGGAAACCAAATAACGATAGACCAGGTTTTTGAAAGTGTTGGAAAAAAAGTCAACCCCCAAGTCCTCCATCTAACAACAACAAAAAACTGCTTTATTATGAGACTGAAATTCATGTATTTTGAGATAAATTAAAGGCTAAGGAGAATCAGCAACAACAGTCTTACACTATAAGAAATGTTAAAGGAATTTCTTCACGGGGAAGGGAGTTCACAGGTGATTGAACCTTAGATATACAAGAGTAATTACTGAGCACAAGAAATAGTAAATATTGGGTTTAGTATAAATGCTATCATTTTCTTCTTAATTTCTTTGGAAGCATAAGATTAATTCAAGCAATAACTGCATTGTAGGTTATGTTAAAAATTTAATCAGAATGTTAATTTCCATTAATATTCTGTTAAAAAAAGAGCACGTGGATGGGCAGTAAATGCATTACATCATTATAAGTATCTTATACTTTGAGTAAAGTGGTATAATATTAAATCTAAGTAGTACACTTACACAGTAATGTGATCCCTACAGCATCCATCAGAAAAATCTCCACTCGAAAAAAAAATTCTAAAAAACTAAAAGTGAAAAATAAATGAAAAGATATATACAAAAATCAAGTAGTAAGCCAACCCTAAGTATTTTTATCTTAAAAAATCTAAGTACATGCAAAGATACGACATTTTGGTTTTTTCTCTTTTTTAATTTGGTCTTAAAATCTGAAGCATTCCTTCAATTTAAGAAATTTTCTAATAATGTGAAGTTAATTATGACACTGTTTTTTTTAAATTTTTGTTTAGAACCCTCTTAATAATTGGTTTATGTGAAATAATTTTCTTATTAATATTACATTTTAGAGGAGTAACAAAACTGCAACCATTCATTAAAATACTAATTATATTATTAAATAGCTAAAGGAATTTCAAACTCACAAGATTTTTAAAACATTGAAATTTCACTTGCATATTTTTTGCTGTCTTCTCTACTATAAATCTGAAGAGTCTAAATGAAATATGCTTTTCTCTATAAAAATTCTGTAAAATTTTTGTAATTCAGCTTCTGATCTTTAAATAATTCACATGTAATAATTCTTTTCTCAAAGGATTTTATGTAGGGTATCCAAGGTGAGCTTTTTTAAAAATATGAAACTAGTCCGATTTCAACTCAAATCAAAAATCTAATTTCAAGTGGTAATGCTTTTATTTCATTAAATGTAAATATAATTGTAATAATTCGGATACTACCTTTATAAAAATTAAGATTTATGTAGAAATGAAAATTTTGCTACAGACCATATAGAATGATTAATTTTAATTATAATTAATTAAATACTTCTCAGTACTTGATGTTTTTTTATAAATTATTTCTTAATCTTATTTTTATTTTAGAAGTATAGATAGTATTACCATCTTAATGTACATTCACTCTATTGTTGACATCTATTTGATCTATTGTGGCCAAACCTAATCAATTCCACTTGTTTAATTATAAAAATAGCTTGTCCCTGTCCATCCTTTTAACCCACTTGTCCAGTTCATCTATTTTAAGTCCTAAATTGTTCACATTAACTCCTATATCATATCAACCTCCATATCTTATAGATTAAAATTGCTCCATATTTTGCTACCAACAGTTTTCATTAATCAAACGTGTCAAGATCACTTAGCTAGTTAGAAAGTCTTCTGTCTTGTTCTATTGTCTTAGTCGATCCAAATTTGAGACATTTTTGCACACAAGATTGGTAATAGCCCAAATAATGGTCTCCCCAAAATGCTCACTTCCTAATCCCGGGAACTTGTGCATATGTTACTTTGGCATGGTCAAAGGGACTTTGCAGATGTAATTAAATTAAGGATCTGAAAATGGATAGGGCATCTTGGGTTATCCAGGTGGGCCCACTATAATCAAAGGAGTCCTTAAAAGAGGAAGCCAGGAAAACCAGTCAGTAGTAGATGTGATGATAGAATCAAGAATATGAAGTGATGCAAGAAGGAGTCACAGTCCAAAGAATGCATGTAATTGTAGAATCAGAAAAAAGTAAGTAAATATCTTCTCCCTAGAAGGAATACTGCAGTTATGGGGATAGCCTTATTTTACTCTTCTGACCTCCAGAACTGCAAGAAAACAAGTTTATATTGTTATAAAAACACCCAAGTTTGAGGTAATTTGTTATAGCAGCTATGAGAAAAAAAAAAATAGAGGGATGCCTGGGTGGCTCAGTGGGTTAAGCCTCTGCCTTCCGCTCAGGTCATGATCCCAGGGTCCTGAGATTGAGCCCCACATCGGGCTCTCTGCTCAGCAGGGAGCCTGCTTCCCTTCCTCTCTCTCTGCCTGCCTCTCTGCCTACTTGTGATCTCTGTCTGTCAAATAAATAAATAAAATCTTAAAAAAAAAAAGAATTATACATTTTAGCACCTGGAATTGGAGTACTGTTGTAACAAATACCTTCAAAATGTGGAAACGGTTTTTTGCAATAACATAATGAGAAAAAGCTGGTTGAGTTTTAGTTTTTTCTTTTAAAGAACTCCACAATATTGTAAGGGTACAGAGAACCATATACATATGAGTTAAATACCATGTGAGTCAGTGAATTAATCAACTTGCAAAACAAAAGAAAGGTAAGAATAGAAATGAAAGGAAACTAGCTTAGATGTCAAAAAAAAAAAGATGAATATAAATAGACTGTTGGTAGAAATACGGATGTTAAAATCTCTGCTGGTGAGAGCTCAGAATAAAAGGAGGAGAAAACATATTTTCAAAAATCCTTTAGCAGCTGATAAATGGGAAATGGATTTGCCTTTCAGAAACTGGGAAGATCAGTCCTAGTCACACCTTGACTTGAGACCAGTGAGTCTGATTATAGAGTTTTGACTTGCAGAACTGTAAAATTTTTTCTGTGTCATTTTTAAGTACTAAGATTCTGTTAATTTGTTATAGCAGCAATAGAAAACTAATACCAGTCTGAAAGTTGCTATTTTCAAATTCATTCCCAAACCTGTCCTTTCAACTTATTTCAAATAGTGTCAGAAAAATATTAATCTTGGAGAGATTGAGGTTGCCTTTATTGGGAGCACCTGGGATTTATGGAATTAAATTTGGTGGAGAAAGATTTTGATGACGTAGGAATTTCTATCATGTTTAGCAAGAATTTTACTTTGACATAAAAGTTGATAGAATTTTAAAGTGTAAATTTTAATAAAGTAAATATATTGAACTTTAATCTTATTCATAAGGTCCACTTAAATCTGTTCTTAGCTATGTCCTCCTAATCAAAAATAAAGTGATCTTTGGCCTCTTCTTTAACTAACACCTACCTCAGGTAGGTCGATGGTAAGGTCATTGCATAATACATCCTATCCCATACCTGCTTATATTATACTGAGTTTCTCTTTCTATATTTAATATTTTATTTTGTAGTCCAGAAAATCCTAATGATTGTAAAGAAAATCTTTTTGTTTTATTGCTCAAAGATATGTTTAGTTATAAATTACCAGAGTTTTGAAGAAGTTTGAGCTCCCCATATATATTATGCAAAAGTTCTCAATATAGAGATTCATGAGACAATTTATGGGATACAATGTAATTATTTATCACAGGGCCCACTGTAAGTAAATTGTAATATAAGTCTGATAAATTATTTTAAATACAGACCTGATAAATTATTTTAAATACAGACCTGATTACCAGCTCAATAATATGAAAGTATGCTTTCCTCACATAAATAATAAGCAAGCATCAAGATTTAGTATGAGCTGTTTATAAAAAATTAAAAATTAAAAAAAAAAGATTTAGTATGAGAGTACTGATCCATTTTTTGAGTGAAAAAATAGGTAGAATTATTTTTTAAGCAAAAAAAGCAACTAATGTAAATTATGTGCTCAAGATATATGGTTTTATATTTGACATATATTATGATTATGAATTAGAAAAATTATGAATGAATTTATCAGAAAGGATAGAATCTGCTATCCTCATGTTGTTTTCTTTTATTCTTTTTTTTTTAAAGATTTTATTTGTTTATTTGACAGAGAGAGATCACAAGTAGGCAGAGAGGCAGTCAGAGAGAGAGAGAGGAGGAGGAAGCAGGCTCCCTGCTGAGCAGAGAGCCCAATGCGGGACTCGATCCCAGGATCCTGAGATCATGACCTGAGCCGAAGGCAGCAGCTTAACCCACTGAGCCACCCAGGTGCCCCGTTTTCTTTTATTCTTAAATCTTTCTTCTTCTCTTTTATTCTAACAAATTTTTCTGCTTATGGGTCTATAAGATTTCTATTCTCATTTTTCCACTCTAAATTAGTTCAATATTTTTCACTTACCCAAACTTTCCCAAACCTAAAATGGGTCTATAAGATTATTGATATAGTAAGGCTTTAAAATACAGTCATTGTTTTTTAAAATTTTATGAATTCTTGGCATACTTTACCTCCAACACAGATGTTAACTTCTTTCTTTTTTGGTTTTATTTAAATTGAAGTTAGTTAACATAGTGTATTATTAATTTCAGACTCAAATTCAGTGATTCATCAGCTGCATATAACACCAAGTGCTCATTACATCAAGTGCCTTCTTTAATGCTCATTACGTCAAGTGCCTTCCTTAATGCCTGTCACCCAATTACCCCAATCCAATGTTAACCTCTAGTAACCTATATATAGCACAATGAAAGTGTTTTTAATAAGCCTCAGAAGCTTCTTTCCTAAATAACCCTGGTGCTATTTCTCAGATAGATACTCTAGAACGCCAGAGTGAGATGTTTTGCCAATGTATAGTTTCAACCTACTATAGCTGCTTTATAAATATGGAAGGGCATAGCTCCTCTATTTCTTTCTCCTTTCTTGCTCTTGCAGTCTTCTTCTTCCTAAAAATGTAAAAATGATTTGAAAAAGACAACTTTTCAGGAGAGATGAGTAATTTTCTATTCACTTTTTGCTGTGTAGTAATTTTAATGAATATTAGAGTCAGTGCTGCTTTCATATAGGCTTGTTCTAAGGTGGTGACAATGGCAGTCTCAGAGTGTATACTATAATAGTTAAATTCAGAAAGTTGGTTTTTGTTTGTTGGTTGGTTGTTGGTGGTGGTTTGTTTTTTCTTTTCCTTTTTTTTTTTTTTTTTTGTCTATTGCAACCAATGAAATTAAAAATCTGCTGAGATAATTATCTAAACAAGCTGTTACCCTTTTTTAATCTTTGAGCCTCTACAGATGTTCTAACAGAACCAATCAATAACCTTCCGTGTACTGACAACTAGAGACAAAAATCTCTGCAGCAGATTATAATAATATTCAGTAATAAAGCAATACTAAGAAACTAGTAACACGCACTACCCTACCATTGTGAACTCAGCATCAAATGAAAATATTTACTTGGCCTAAACATTTTAAAAAGTAATCTTAAAATTCTGAAGGCCTCACAGTAAAATGCAGAGTGATGCTCTAGAGAAAGGCAAACAGGCTGAAAGATAAGTAAGATGAATAAGGTTTCAGTGGCTGCAGAGAATAAGAATTTAGCCCTGGAAGGATGCCCATGGGGCTCAGTCAGTTAACCCTTTGGCTCAGGTCTTGATCCAGGATCCTGGATTTGAGTCCTGCATTGGGCTCCCTTCTTAGTGGGGAGTCTGCTTCTCCCTCTCCCTCTGCCTGCCACCGCTCCCTTCTCATGCTCTCTCTCAAATAAATAAACAAAACACAAGGTGAATTATTAATCCAAGTCTGTGTGCTTTCATTACCAGACAAATAATACAAGACTGGAAATGTATAAATATAAGTTAAAAGCCTTTACTTTCATGCATGTGTTGTTTTTAAAACTTTTTACAGCATTTTCTTGTATTGTTATCTTGATTTTTCATCAAGATACTGCGTTTTAGTAATGACTTCAAAAGACTTCGCAGGGGAAAAAAAAACTTCATAGGATTTTATCTTATGAAGAATTAGAGTTACCCAACAATTTCATCTTAAGATAAATTTGTGCAAGATAGGTGTAGTTTTCTTTGGGTCGAATATCCACCTTAAACACAAAAGAAATTGATTCTACAGAGTATCACATTAGGACTAGAAAAAAACAATTCTTCATGAAACATATAAAAAAATTACTTTTGATAGAGTTAGATATACCTAATAAACTATGGAAAAGTATTGTGAAAATTAAAAACACTTACAGTATACAGCTATTTGAACATTTAGGAAGATGACACATTTTTTAATACATCTAGATATATCTGCCTGTGTTCTAGAAGTGAATATTTCCATTTATTTAACTCCAGTATCCTAAATTTTCAGTCTCTCTCTCTACTGTGTATAAACAAAATAATCCAATCCATCAGCTGTCTCTACTGTATTGACCAGTATAGACTTCATATGCCAAGATGATCAATTATCTATTGTTAAAATAATGCTGCATAAAAAGCACCCAAATAGAGTGGCTTAATATAAAAATAGTTTATTATTTCTCATGGGAAATATGGGTGAGAAAAGTAGTTGTAATGAGTTGGTCAATTTTGGGGTGGAATTTAGTAGGGCTTATTCATGGCATTGAAGTAGACTGTTGACTGTGACTGGCTGCTAGAAAGATCTCTGTTGGGACACTTGGCTCTTCTCCATGTATTTAAATTCTTACATTCTAGTGATATTCTCATGGTTATGGAAGAGGTTTAAGAGTAAGCAAGCCCATTTATGCAACGGGCAGCAAGAGGGGATGTGCACACACTTTTCAAGCCTCTCCGTGTCTCAGGCTTGCTGATAATAACCAGTTGGCCAAACAATTAACAGGTAAGCCCAGAGTCAAAAAAATAAAATTACAGTATTAGGACATCACTCAATAATAGTAAAAAAAACTTCTGATTTGAATTTTGCATCGCTTTCTTAATATGGACATTTTATGTTTTTTTGATTATAAAATTATTGGTCTGCTATTCTATTCTTACTCTGGGGTCTCCCTTTGTTTTCATTCTAATTCATTCCTTCTTTTCTTTCTTGCTTTGAATCCCATGTCTTCCTATTCTTGTTTTACTTCCTCATCTAAGTGAAGCACTTCATTCAATAGCTTTATTATAAAGGATGCACAGGATGAAAAATTAATTTGTCTGTCTGAAAATATCTCCAGTTGATCACTATACTTATTTGACATTTTAGTTTGGTATAGAATTATGGATTGGAAATTATTTTCCCTTATGATTTTGAAGGCATTTTTTTCATTTTCCTGATAATTTTTCTAGTATTGCTCATGTTCTTATGATACAACTATAAACCTGCTCTCTCTACTTGATTCTTAGTTTACAATAACCAGTTGTATAGTTTTTTTTTAACCTTTTCCCTTCTCATGAAAAATTGGTATGACTATTTTCTGTGGTGGAAACTTTTAGAAAATGATCATATTTTTTTCTATTTTTATTTCCCAGTACTCTGAAATTTTCGTTGCTGTTCCTTGACTTAGGTGGGTTTTTTTTTAATCTCTTGTCCTCAGCTTTTTAATGAGTCCTTCAATCTGGAAACTCAAGTTTTGGGGGTATGGGAAATTATCTTAAGTTTATTTGTTGATTTTCTTTCTACTATTTCCCTTATATTCTCTGTTCTTAGAACCTTTGTTTTACAGATATTGCATCTTCTGGAGGGATTCTCTATTTCTCTTATATTTCCTCCTGTTTGGGGGGGTATGGTTCTTAATATCTTAGTTTTGTTGATTTTCTTTCTACTATTTTGGGTTTCTTTGTTGTTGAACCTTTGTTTTTTTTGCATCTTTTGTTCTTATTTCTCTTTCCTCCTGTTTTTTTTGTTTGTTTGTTCTTGGAAGATTTGTTTTGTTTTTTGATTTTTCAATCCTGTTTGGAAGCTTAGCTTGATCTTTCAATAATTTGCTTAGCTTTTAGTTTCTCCTATCACATTTTTAATTTCTGAGAGTTCTTTAATATTTTCTAATTATACCTTATTTAATAGCATTGCATTTTTACTTTATAGATAGATACAAGATCTCTAAAGTAAAACATCTGTCTTAGGATATTACTGGCAGATTGTTGTTGCTCTTTGAGGTTTTCATTTTCCTAAATAGTCTGTGTTTCACCAAGTTTCTTTTCCTCATTTATTTGCTGTCTTCTTCTTTGTATTCATTTCAACAGCTTTCTTCAGATATCTAGTCATCTTTAGCTATCTACTCATTTTTAAGGATGGGAATTAAAAAACTAATTGAAAGCTCTCTGTGTGTCTATGTATGTTCACCTGCATTTTAAGGATACAGGTTGAGCTACATTATGAGGGAAGTCTTGGTGTTTGTCAAGTCTTACTCCTGAACTGGTTAGATTCCACATGCAAGATTCTTCTAATATCTTACTGGGAAATATGACTGTCATTGATAGTCCCAAGTACAGATAAAAAGCTGGAAGTCTCTGCATTTAAGTTATAATTATTTGTTTAGTACCCTTGATTTGAGTATAATACTCTGTTCTTCAATTCTTCCTGATGCCTGCATATTTAGAAATCTTGATTTTATTCGTTCTTCACAGTAAACTTGCAGTTTTCTGGCAAGATCAGTTAGGGGTATCTTCACAACTGTGCAGATTTGGGGAGAACATCTCAGAGCCTATTTTTTAAAACCTTTTATTGTGGACAGTTTTCAACATAACCAAAATGGATAGAGAAGTATAATGAACTCCCATTTTCCTAACACCCAGCTTCAATACTTACCAGTATTTTTTCCAATTTCAGATATTTTAAACATACTTATAGCCCATTCTTCTATATTCAGCCCTGACTTTACCCCTATTCCTGAGGTCCTGATACACCCAATCCCTGAGATTTTTGGATCTTTTTTCCACCATAAACCAGTTTGGTTCTGTTTTATGTTTTGTTTCCCCACTTTAAAACTTATAGTACTTGGGGGCACCTGGGTGGCTCAGTGGGTTAAGCCGCTGCCTTCGGCTCAGGTCATGATCTCAGGGTCCTGGGATCGAGTCCCGCATTGGGCTCTCTGCTCGGCAGGGAGCCTGCTTCCTCCTCTCTCTCTCTCTGCCTGCCTCTCTTCCTACTTGTGATCTCTCTCTGTCAAATAAATAAATAAAATCTTTAAAAAAAAAAAAAAACTTATAGTACTTACCCCTAATAGTGAGTGTTTTGTAGTTACCTCCTTTGTTATCTTGCTTTGGATATTGTCAATGCTTTATTTCTTATAGCATCCCAAAAAGACAATAAAAATAAGATTCCCCACCTTTAATTTAGTATGCTCAGCAACCTATCATCAGTGGATTGAGGGAATGTTGGTGCAATATGAACTGTTGGTGGCTGTATGAAATTCTAAAGGTAAACTGTTTACTTTTCATCTACCAACTACAAATAAACTGGAAAACAAATTTTCTCTTTAAAATTTGGAGATAGCACATTCTACATCTGGGAATTTGTTATAGCCTTTATACCAAATAAATAGATGTCTGAATTTTAATGGAGTCCCTGAGACCAAGAAGTTTTAAATACAGTCAAGAAAATGATGAATTAAGCTCTTCCCTGGAGTCTTTTAATTTTCTTTAGTCCCTATGAAATTGCAGATATTACTTGCCAACCTCAGGATGACTAGAAGTTTTGTTATCAAGGCTCTCTTCATATTTGTCCAGTTTGGATTTGTGGACTCTAGTGCTTCCTACCTGTCTTTAGTAGCTACTACTAACTGGTCTGTTACAGGATCTTAATGGAAACCTATTCCCTAATTTTTAAAAAGGGTGTAGTTATCTTAAGTCAGAGAGAGGAAGAATACCCTATTATTTCACTTCAATGTGGAATCTAAAAAAGCAAAACAAACAACAAAGAGAAAAGACTCATAAATTTAGAGAACAAACTAGTGGGAAGGAATTGGAGGAATAGACAAAGTAAATGAAGGGGATTAAAAGGTACAAATTTTCCTTATAAAATAAATAAGTTATGGGGATGGAAAGTGCAGCATAGGGAATTTAGGCAATAATACTGTAATAATTTGAGTGACTGATTGATTATACTCATCAAGGTGAGCCTTCCTAATGTATATAATTGTTAAACCACTATGTTGCATATCTAGAACTTGTATATGATAACTATACTTCAATTTGAACAATTTTTTTAAAAGTCATAGAGTTCCAACCTGTCTCACTTTGAAATTAGTCTCTCTGAAGTAAAATCATATAATGTGGGATAAACCCCTAAAGGTACCATTTTGTTAAGAAAATTATGCCTCTGGTTAAGAGGTAAAACTAACTCCTAAAACTTTAGCCATTTTCATAAATGTGACTAAGCACTCATTAAAAACCAGGATAATCTCCTAACAACCGACCTCTGAGGTGGATGAACCAATAAAATACCATCTCATAATAATAATGAATTGCCAATACCAAATAACATTGGATTCTTCCTATAATGGGCTGAACATCACATGATACTCTCAGTTATAGACAGATTGACTTATCTATACATTTATACAGACTTACAGGTCAAAACAAATAAGTTAACTATATAATAAGGCTAATGGTTCAACAGGCACAGAATTACTAAAATGCCCATATAAGTTTTCTTTCTATGAAAACAGATACAACAACAGGCTCATATGTTAAATCTTTATGTTGCACATGTGTATGTATGTGCACAATTTTAAAGAAAAACATTTGGACTGAGAAATCCAAATCAGATATTGTGACCATTATCTTTATAGCCCACTGGATCAATGATAAATTTTGTCATAGTAATGAATCCACAATAGTGGAGCAGAATGCGCAAAGGAAAATTATTTTTCAATGTATGAGTCATACTGCCCCACAGACTACAATGCCAACCATAACAGCTTCTCTAGCAATAACCTCCACAAGAACATGAATTTCAGCTGTTTTAAATTATTTTTGTGTTATATATAATCTTACCCTCTTTGTAGATAAGCTCTCAGGTAGCTGAGAGTCAGTGGAGATAATGTGTGCTGTCTCGCTCTGTATCTCCCTCTTTCTTTTTCTCTCCCCTTCATCATTCCCACCCCACGTTTGCATTGGCCTCAGAGATAGACAATTTACATAACCTTAGTGAAAATTGGGTAGGTTATATTGCTCAGATCAAGAATACCTGAACTGACATGAATTTGAAGACTGACTTTTTTTCTGGAAGTTCTATAGGTCCTTCATTTGCTCTCAGTTGTTGTTTATGATTAAAAAATTGTGACTCTGGATCCTGTAAGCCTCTTTGCTCCAGAAAAAGAATAAAGGAATTTGGCTAATCCCCCAGCAGGATCTCCTTAATCAGGGTAGATAACAGGCTTTGGTTTATTATGAACACGACTGACCATTGTAGAAGGAAGAATGTAGGGAATTCATTGTAGGAAATGAGTGAGTAAAAAGCTCCCTCTTTCCCTATTACAGATGTGGATAAACTGCCACAAATGATCTTCCATGGCTGTTTCATAACTGACTTCTTAAAGTTTATAGATATTACTTCTCCTCTGGCCGAACATTAGGGATCTTATTGATACTCAACTCTCAGACAAATTACAGAAACTTCTCTGAAACAGAAACCATTTTACAACCCAACCCAACCTGATGATCAATTAAAACAGATGGAGATACTTATACATAGAGAACACTCAAAGGTTGCAGGGTGAACTGATGAGAGATATGCTTGGGGATATATAACTTCTTCCTTTGGTGATGGAGCAGGTTTGAACTTGCTCAACAGAAGAACAGATTAGAAGCAATTAGCAGGTTGCTAGACTCCCTTTTTCTAAGAAAGTCACATCATCAACCAGAATGCTCCCATTGCTACATAATCTGATAATATATTCTGCTTCCTAGTGCATTAAGTATGTGAAGCATCATTTTGAATATAGCTCTTCATTGAAATATAAGTCATGCTGTTTACAGACTATTCATGGCCATCCTGGATTTTAAGACATTGGAAGTTCAAGGCATAGTGTGTACTTTACTACTTGTGTTTTTGAGTTCCCTATTCCTGCTTGATATCGTCTCTTTGTTTTAATGATATATGTCCTAAACCCTTGCATAACATCCACTCAGTTAAGCATTGCTTCATGTGTGAGTACTAACAATTTCGGAGACAAAATACTACTGGGCCCTAAGATCTAAAAATACCCTTTTTAATCTTCCCTGACAAAATTATAATAAGAAAGTGTTTTAATTTGCAAAGAATGTCCACCTTTAACTAGGGAAAAAAGGTATAAAGCTATTGATAGTCAATAAATCAATACTGGATACTCAGTAGGACTTCTTTTTTTTTTTTTTGTTTGGTCCATATGGGCCACTATGAGGGTTTTCTTTTATAAAAAGATTTCTGTACCATTATTCATCCTGAGTAAGAAATAGTGTAAGGCTTTTTATGTTGGGGTAAGGGCTACATCTCTAAAGAATGGAGGCTCTACAGTTTGAGGCTCAAAGACTGAGATATTATCTCTATGAATAAAAGGTAAGTAAATTATGCCTCACTGTACTAATGTTAATGCAAGAGTGACTAGCAATACTATACATTCCCTGCCCCCCAACTGGTAGGAAATTTAGTAGCATCATCACAACACTTGTCAGCAGTCAGCAGAACTAGTGAGCAACACAGAAAAATATAAAGGATCCCTTATGTGTACTAGTGGTCATCATCTGGACAAGTTGCCCAGAGCACAAACTGTTGTGAACATACTACAGATACAAAATGGAACCTCCACCCAAAACTTGGTTCTGATGATAATGATGAGAACATATATACCCTAAGAGTTTGTAAAAAGGTTAAGGCTTTGTAGGGAAAGCAGAGTGGCTCCCAAATGGATAAAAAAATAATAAGGAAACTGGCTTGAGGTTTTATGGTTGCTGGGATTATGGCAGGAGTGAGAATATCCCAAAGGCAGACACTTTTATGATTCGAAATTCTACTCTTGCTAAAAGGAGTATCCAATTTTCTTATCAGTTTTCCCAGATGTGGGGCAGAAAGGGAAAAAGGAAGAGTAAGACCTAAAAGCCATCAGTATCAAACATTAATAAATGGAATCATATTCTTTTTTAATCTGCATATTTAATAATCCACTCATTTTCCTCCATGTGGAATCTATTTTTTTTTTTACTGATAATTGTTACTGTCTCTTTAGTTTTGTCTCTTCTAGTACATCATATTGTTGGAATCTTACAGTATATGGCCTTTTCAAATGGATTTCTTTCATTGAATTTAACATGAATTTTGACATGAGTTTAAGGTTCTTTCATGTTTTTCCTGTTTTGAAAACTCATTTTCCATTGTTGTGTAACACTCTTGTATGACTGTGCCAGTTTATCCATTAACTTATTGAAACACATCTTGGTTTCTTACAACATTTGGTAATTATGAATGAAGCTTGTATAAACACTTGTGTGCACGTTTTTGTGTGGACATAAGCATTTAATTCAGTTAGGAAATATCTAAGAACAAAAATTCTGGATCATATAATGAGATTATGTCTACATTTCTGAGAAACTACAGAACTGTCTTCCATAATAGGTGTACCATTTTGCACTTACACCAGCAGTGTTTGAAAATAAAATAATCAGTTTATAATCTTTCATTTTAATTTACTTAAATTATTCACATTTCTCTCTTTGCCATGCAGACAATTTGAATCATCCCCCTCAATATTATTTGAATATATGCATTTGAATATATACCCTAATAGTATGCAAATATATGTTCTTTCAACATCTAAACTACAGGTATATAAACAATCTGCATCAGGAGAAGTCTAACATTCATCAAGGACCATTACCAACACTACATGGTACAGAGGCTTCACATATTTATCATCACAATAAACCTTATGAAATAGATATAATAATGAATAGAAACTTACAGAGATTTAGTGAGTTGTTTAAAGCCATATCACTAAATGACATTCAAACTCAAGAATACACAGCTTCTAAGCTAATGCTCTTTTCACCTCATCCTAGTATTTCCAGGCTAATGATGAGTGTCTCTATCATGGATTTGAAAAATGTTGAAATGCAGGAGAAGTAAATTAGATGGGAACTAATAACTAACTGCATACAAAAGTAGAATTTATGTATGTCTCAACCGCATATGTTAACTTTACAACCATACTTGGAGCAAGTTTCTTTTCCTGGGTTTTATCTGGGTTTCCTGTGAAGATTCTCCTTCATTCTATTCTACCCCATTTGAACAATAATAGAAGATCATCTCTTTATGATACCTATATTTTATTAACAGCTATTCAGCTTTTACTTTGGACAACAAAGTTTTTTGTAAATGTGGTAAAAATTTCTAATATTTTCCCCCAGAGGGAATAATGTCATTAATCAGTATTTCAGAGCCTTTTCCTGGAAATAGAAATTAATGTCCATGGACTTATGTGGTATTATAGTAGTAGTCAGCAGAGTATATCATTTGTCTTCTATCTCATCTTATAGATTGGAGCCGACAAAAGCAATCAGTAGATTTCATATATAAATTGATACATCTGTTGAAAAGAAAATCTGTCAGAACTTTTTCCATGTTCCTGAGCGGCCACCAATACTGGACATATTTGCTGCTGTCTCCCACAGTCCCCACCTCTTCAGGTTGCTACTGGAAGTGTCTACTTTAATTTTTTATCTCTTCTTTGGGTATTTGTAGTATATTAGAAGAGTTTGATGTATTTATATCCCTACCAAAAGTTTGAAAACATGTGATATACCCCAAGGTTATACATAAAGAATTGGAGAGAGCATATTTCTTTGCAGAAATTAAAAAAAAATCACCTATGTTTAATACACATTGAAATAAAGACATTTGGATTTATAATCCCTGTTTTACATGATTCCATTTTGTTCACTTTTTTTTTTTTATATCATGCATAATACTATAATATTCTATACTGTGCCATGTTATACTAAATAAACATACATTTGCATAAATTTTCAAATATATTATTATTACTGAAAGTTGGTGTTTCTTTTTTTTTTTTTTTTTTAGATTTTTTTTTTTTTATTATTTATTTGACAGAGAGAAATCACAAGTAGATGGAGAGGCAGGCAGAGAGAGAGGGGGAAGCAGGCTCCCTGCTGAGCAGAGAGCCCGATGCGGGACTCGATCCGAGGACCCTGAGATCATGACCTGAGCCGAAGGCAGCGGCTTAACCCACTGAGCCACCCAGGCGCCCCGAAAGTTGGTGTTTCTATCTTGTTTCATATTAAAGCATTTAAAAACAAATAATGAACTATGTGCTCTAAAATGACTTATAATGCATTATTTACATATGGATAATCTTATGGATGTTTTTTGATCATTGTAGAATTTACAGGCTCATGGATTATTTTTCATAGTTCAGGTTCTCATAGCAACATGTTTTTTCAAACATTTTACATGTAAAACACAGATATATACTCAGAGACGTTCTACACACAGCTATTTCAATTTGTATTGGTGTTAATTAACTTATGATGGCATTAAGGTTAAGAAGTTTAGCCAAAATCTTTGTGCTTTAAAATGCCCTATAGGAAATAATCAAGAATCAGAATCATTTTGCTTTAAAAATGCTTTTTACACTTAATGCTTCAGTGCTTTTTAAAAAAATATTTTATTTATTTATTTATTTGACAGAGAAAGAGATCACAAGTAGTTAGAGAGGCAGGCAGAGAAAGCAGGCTTCCCGCCCAGCAGAGAGCCCGACACGGGACCCCATCCGAGGACTCTGAGCTCATGACCTGAGTCAAAGGCAGAGGCTTAACCTACTGAGCCACCCAGGCACCCCAATGTTGCAGTGCTTTTTAATCATTGTCTACTAATATTCAAAATAGATATCAATAAAAGTAAATTTTCTCAATCATGTTCTTAATGTTTATATCTAAACATGCTGATTTAGTTCAGGAGGATCCACATTTCATTTTCATTAACTTATTTTATGTAATGCTTATCCAGAGTTTATGGCTTCAGAAGTAAATAAAATCTTGTACACTGATAGGATACATGTTTTCACATGGCCATATCTCTTAGCTTTAAATTTAGAGAGATTTTTGATTATTGAATCATTGTCAAGATCTAAAGATGTTTATGCCAACATCATTAGTTTTCAAACATTTTTGATCTTTAATCACAAAACTTCTTAAAGAATGACCTTAACATATGTTTACGTATGTGCTTATTTTTAAAATGCTTTATTTTATTCTTGGAATGTTGTGTTAAAATATTTTTACATCATGGAAGATAACCAAAAATATAAATCAAAATGGATGAGATAAAAGTAACATATCCTTTAAAATATTGGTTCTATTATTAAAACAAAGAAGTCTGTTTTCCTATGTAAAAATATTGTTGAATTTAAATCTTTGGCTTCACATATGACTTATTCTACTCTATGTATCAACACATGTGTGTAGTCCAATTTACTTGCAAATCTTGTGGAGTTTATTAAAAGGCAGCATGACTAAATATGCTTCATTATATTTTAAAGTTTTGGCATAAAACTTTGTACTTTGGAGGTTTATTTTGATAATTGATAATTTAATGCTGCCATAACTGAAAAGCAGATTTCATAGGAAAATGGATCAAAATCAAAATATATTATTAACTGTGTTTCCTAAATTTTGATGATTAGGTTCCAAATCAATCTAACGATTATGCAAATATTTTTGTTAAAATTTTGCTTGTAAAGTTTCATTCTCCCTCATGTTATTCAATTGTTCTTATAAAGTAATGGAAAATACAATGGTTTTTTTGCTTTTTATATTTAGAGCACATGTTTCTTTGAAAGACTTTTAAATAGATTAAAAATTCTTGGTTTACAGATTTTTAAGTATGTTACTATGAGAGGGCTTTTATAAATGACAGAAATCTTATTGTAAATAACAAAGTAACTCCAAGGAAACTATTCTAAGTAATTATTTAAAAGTTCTTTCTCTCTCTTTTCATAGAATGTGTTTTTACTGAAGAAAACAAAACTAGTATTTTCACATTCGTA
Source organism: Mustela putorius furo (assembly GCF_011764305.1). Classification (NCBI taxonomy): domain Eukaryota; kingdom Metazoa; phylum Chordata; class Mammalia; order Carnivora; family Mustelidae; genus Mustela; species Mustela putorius. Next base: position 7,465,013 of record NW_025421397.1, read on the forward strand.
TTTAAAAATCCCATCTGAATTTAGGGCACCTGGGTGGCTCCATCAGTTAATCTTCAAACTTTGGGTTTCTGCTCCGGTCATTATCTCATGGGTGGAGGAATCAGGCCCTGAGTTGAGCTCCACGCTGAGCGGAAAATCTGCTTAAAGATTCTCTCCCTCTATCCCTCCCCCAACTCACGCTCACTCTTTCTCTCAAATAAATAAATAAATGTTTTAAAAATATATAAATCTTAAAGAGAATGACAAAACATTTTAAAATTTATGTGAATTAGTGTACTACAAATTGTCATTAGTTTTATACTGTAACTTTGCTGATGAGTCATTAAACAATTGTTGAGAATGTTCAACTTTGCTATGTTCTTATTTTCTTGTGCTTATATTCAAACCTTATTTCTTTGCAAAGTTTTCTATGTCCTGTGCTGATTTTGTGCATGTTAGATTGGTAACATGTTAAATCTGTAAATTGTCATAAGCAGAAACAGGCAAGCTGTACTATATGAAAAGCAAATGAATAAATGAAGCCACCATTGTCAATGTGCCTACAATGTGAAAAATCCCACCATCCTCTGCTTATCATAAATGATACATCACTTTCTTATGAGACATGAGATGGCACTAATACCAATTCATGAATTAAATACTAGTAAAGTTTAATATCCTTATCTTACCAAGTGTGTGTGTGAGAGAGATTTTTTTTCTGTATCACAATGGCTAGTCATGCTCCACATATTGGGTATCTTCATCTAATCAATGATGTGCTGGCATACGCTACTAAATAAATTCATCATTTAAAAATCCCAAGGGTGCCTGGGTGGCTCAATCCGTTAATCATCTGCTTTCAGCTCTGGGTCCGAGATTGAGTCCCACATCAGGCTCTCTGCTCCTCTCTCTTCCTTTCATGAATAAATGAATAAAATCTTAAAAAGTAATAATAGTAATAATAATCCCAAGCTTAGAACGTATTTCCAAGCCATTATTAAAATTGTAAATAAAATTCTCAGGAATAATGCGTTTACCTTATTTTTATCTTGTCCCTCATTAGACCTACTAATATACATTAATATACATTCCACGGTGTAAGTCCTAGTCAATATTGATTGATAATTCAATCTAACAGATTAGTAAGACATACTCCCAAATCATAGATTTTGAGTTGCTTACATATAGAGCTCACACAATGCAAATTGAGAGAACCATTGTTATACATATATTATTTTTAGTAATTTATAATCTTATGCAGTAATTTGCCTTTCCCAGGAGTCATTCCTTCAGCAGCTGACCTAGAAGACTTTTAAAAAGATCAAAATGGATTTTCTGAAAAGAAAAGAAAAAAGAAAAGAAAAGAAAAGTAACATTTTTAAATAAATACTCTTAAAATTTTTGGTCTGGAGGCCTACTGCATCAGATTGACCTTGATCTATCAAATCAAAATGTGGTATTAAAACAATGATCAGCATTTTTAACAATCTCCTCTAGGACATTTTTAATCAGACTGAAGTTTAACAAACACTGCTTCGAGTAGTCTCAGTATCATTTCAAATCAGAGCTCAGTATATTACCCACTTTGTATGTCATAAAGCTAAACCCAAGCTCTCTAACTCCAGACTCTATGCTCTTAAATCTCTATTATTATGTCTCTTGATTGACTCACCCTAGCATTCTTGCATCGCAATGATTTTTAAATGGTTTCTCTTAAATTACATCAGAGATTTCTGCTATGTCAAATTTCCTCTCCTGGACCATTCTTCTTAAATCAACCAACCCCAGAAAATTGCTGCATATACACTGAATTAAGAATATTTTTAAGTGATCCAAAAATGAACCAATGTGGAAAAATTAAACCCCATCTAAAGGTTCATTTTATTTTTCTTGATGAAATGTTGTCATAATAATATCATCTTAGGTCCCAGAGTTTTGTTCTATAGACAATGTATTTTTGTACTTTTCACTGTACATTGAACAAGTCATTCCTAATGGTGTAGCCTCTGTTCTAGGAGACTTTTGAGCTTTTCCTTAGTTTCTGACTAAATACAAAGTGTGCTTCCAGAGAAATTTTGAAGTTCCCCTTGCAAGTACTCTCTCCCTGAAGAGTGAAAAGTATAATGGAGAGCCGATCCAGGTGTAGAGCAGTCAAAGCAATAACCACAGTACTCTTCCCCAAGTTTTCATTCCAAACATAAAATCCAATGCCTATATTAACTTAGAGATCATTTTTACTCTTAGTTGTTCCACTTGTCAGCTATCAACAATATGATCCTTTCTGACCTCATATCACTGATATCCCCTGCTTATCCAAGTTCTTTTTTCACCTAAAATTTAACCTTTCTCTTAAATTATGCTGTTACATTATGCCATGTTGTATTGTGTTTGTTGTATTATATTGTATCAGTTTTTTATATTATCCCTTGGTGCCTCCCAAATTACCAAAAGCAATAACAGATTTAGACAAATTAAATAGTGCTAATGTTCATGGAAGAGGGTCTAAAAAAGTTACCGACAAATCAGGTGATTAATGTATAATGAATAAATAAGTAAATGAAAAACTGTGCTCTCATGTTCCTTCACATATTCTCAGACAAAAGATACATATCTTAATCATAATAATTTGAAAGAAATATTTCTAATTATCTACCTTAAATTATTAGACAAGTAAATAAGATAATTTGACAAAAATTTGATAGAAGTGGGGTGCCTGTGTAGTGCAGTTGGTTAAGCCTCTGACTCTTGGCTTCAGCTCAGGTCATGATCTCAAGTTCAAGAAATGGAGCCCCAGGTCATATTCTGCACTCAGCATGGAGTCTGCTTAAGATTTTCTCTCCCCCTCCCTCTGCCCCTTCACACCCCCATCTCTCTCTCTCAATTGAATAAGTCTTTAAAAAAAGTTTGATGAAAGAATAGAGGATGTGCATAATGTCTTTTGAAAGAATATTTTGGGGATTTATGCTAGTGTATAATTTGGTGTATGGAGAGATTACATTTTTCTTATAATAGTATTTTTCACACTGAATGTACATTGGACCAAGTGTTTTTCATAACTAATTTCAATAAATATGTCATTTTATATTTAATTTCCTTTAAGAATATAAACTAAAGAATTTCCTGCTTAAAACATACTGAATACTAAAAGTATGTAACCAATATGGGTAACTAAGACCAGACAATCAACTTTAGGCCATATGTATAAATTATAACTGGAGAAAGAGTAACAATACACTTTGTCTCCACATGTAAATATTTTGACCTAATTGTATAATATCATCTATCTGTCTCTCTATCATCTATCAAAAATACTTAACTAAATATGAATGAATGCCTACTGTATGCATCTAATTTAAGGGAAAAAAATAAAGTTTCCTCATCGATTACATGCATATTTATAAAACATTTTTATTTAACAAGTATTGAATACTTGTTTATATTTTACCTATGTAGACTCAAAGAGATTTCACTTTTTTACACGTGATGTTTCTTTATACAAAGAGAAGCTAAACTAGAAATTTGGGGTTGATTTTCAAAAACTTTACAAACTTCTATTGATTTTTATTTATACCAAATTGAAGAATTTTTAAATAGTGAAACATTTTTTTTTTAATTTGGTAGGCTATATCAATTAAGTTTTGAGCAATGTGCCAGCATTGCCCCCTAATTGTAGGCAGCCTACTTTAGAGAGAAACCAGAACTGTCAGATAAAATTGTATTTTTCTGTGAATTGAGGAAGATGGAAATGATGTATGACATTGAAGCGATCAGGTATAATCTGTCTACCGAGAAACCTCCACCTAATGAACAGTTATGATGAGCTTAGCCCATTTTATCTTAGGTAGTATTACAAACCCAGATTTTAAAGTCTTTTTTGTCACCAGCAATTCCTCTCACACATAACTTTAAGCAGTTTATGTATGTACCCAATAACACTTAATTCAATCATTTTTTATTCTTAATCACATTGCCTTGAATTCTTGTACAGAATATAATATTTTCTTAAATGTCATTCTGTGTATCTTTATTGATATAATTTATATGATCTTGCTAATGAACAAATTCAGGCAAGGCTTTTAAGGCAGTAGGAAACATCTACAACAGAACCTTAGTGCAGCTGTTGAAATATTCAAATTTAGAGCAAGCTCAAAATCTATTATGTTTTAAAGGAGATTTGATATACACTTTTTCCCCCTTGTAAACATTTCTGTTAATTACTCAGAGTTTGAAAAATCTTTACTTCATCCTGGCAGTTCCCTAGAGCTAATAGTCTGTGGCTGGGCCTAAGTAATTGTGGCAGAATGCCAGTTACACTGCATGATGAGCAAAATATTTGCTACAACTTTCACAAAGCAAGAAAAGTCACAAAACAATTTAAAAGCCAGAGGCTTAGAATTAGATTTCTCACTGAATATGTAAATAAGACTTTATATCTCAAACTTACCTATAACAATGAGAAATATATTCCCATATTAAAACTACAAAAATTATCATATTTCAATATTTGATCTTCACCAATATTTCATGATCAATGCACAAAAGAATAGAGAACACACTAAAGGAGAATTTGCCATTATTATCATTTATTCATAGAATTAGAAACATGAGTATAGCTTTTCTGTATTCCTGGAACTGCATGAACCAGCATACATGTAACTAGGTATGTATACTACACAATGTACCAATGACTTATCTTAGGGGTATTTGTAATCTTAAACATTTTCAAAGTGAATTAGGAAATGGACAGGGAATTTCAGTGATAATCAGAGGATATTTACAGCACATATTAGTTATGGCCCAAGGCATCAAAAATCACAGAATTTTCCATTATATACTTATTTAGAGAAAATAATAATATATTTTGCCCCTCACTTTTTAAAATTGTTAGCTACTTTGATACAAAACCCATTTATACTCAAAGATCTACAGGTTTAGGATTCCTTCTTATGTGTCTTTTATTTGTGGAGGGAGGACATAAATAATCTTGACAGTTTTCTTATTCTTTCTCAGAGGAAATTGCACATAGGCTCAACATACTTTAGCCTCTACCCTCAAACACACACACACACACACACGTGTGTGTAAACAATTTGTAATTTAAATTGACAATATAAAATTCCACTGAAAGAGTATTTCTATATGTAATTTTTCATAATAATAGGTTGACATTATAACTGTTGTTTTCTCTTATGTGTGTGAGCCATGTTAGTCATGAGTTTTGTGAGTTTTCCCAAAAAGCTAACCAAATCATACAGGAAATAAAATAAAAGTTGTAAAGAAGAAAATGTAAACAACTGTTGGGTAAAGTTTCATATTGCTAAACACATTTGCTTTTTCAATACCATGTTATATTTGACATCATTTGAGGACAGAGATTTTTTTTTTTATTTTTTATATTTATTTTTTTTTATTTTTTATAAACATATATTTTTATCCCCAAGGGTACAGATCTGTGAATCGCCAAGTTTACACACTTCACAGCACTCACCATAGCACATACCCTCCCCAATGTCCATAAACCCACCCCCATCTCCCAACCCCCAGCAATCCTCAGTTTGGTTTGTGAGATTAAGAGTCACTTATGGTTTGTCTCCCTCCCAATCCCATCTTGTTTCATTTATTCTTCTCCTACCTCCTTAACCCCCCATGTTGCATCTCCACTTCCTCATATCAGGGAGATCATATGATAGTTGTCTTTCTCTGATTGACTTATTTCGCTACATGATACCCTCTAGTTCCATCCACATCATCTCAAATGGCATGATTTCATTTATTTTGATGGCTGCATAGTATTGCATTGTGTATATACCACATCTTCTTTATCCATTCATCTGTTGATGAACATCTAGGTTCTTTCCATAGTTTGGCTATTGTTGACATTGCTGCTATAAACATTTGGGTGCATGTGCCCCTTCGGATCACTACGCTTGTATCTTTAGGGTAAATACACAGTAATGCAATTGCTGGGTCATAGGGTAGTTCTATTTTCAACATTTTGAGGAACCTCCATGCTGTTTTCCAGAGTGGCTGCACCAGCTTGCATTCCCACCAACAGTGTAGGAGGGATCCCCTTTCTCCTCACCAGCATCTGTCATTTCCTGACTTGTTAATTTTAGCCATTCTGACTGGTGTGAAGTGATATCTCATTGTTGTTTTGATTTGTATTTCCCTGATGCCAAGTGACGTGGAGCACTTTTTCATGTGTCTATTGGCCATCTGGATGTCCTCTTTGCAGAAATGTCTGTTCATGTCTTCTGCCCATTTCTTGAGTGCATTATTTATTCTTTGGGTGTTGGGTTTTCTAAGTTCTTTATAGATTTTGGACACTAGCCCTTTATCTGATATATCGTTTGCAAATATCTTCTCCCATTATGTCAGTTGTCTTTTGGCTTTGTTAACTGTTTCCTTTACTGTGCAAAAGCTTTTGATCTTGATGAAAACCCAATAGTTCATTTTTGCCCTTGCTTCCCTTGCCTTTGGCGATGTTCCTAGGAAGATGTTGCTGCGGCCGAGGTCGAAGAGGTTGCTGCCTATGTTCTCCTCAAGGATTTTGATGGATTCCTTTCTCACATTGAGGTCCGTCATCCATTTTGAGTCTGTTTTCATGTGTGGTGTAAGGAAATGGTCCAATTTCATTTTTCTGCATGTGGCTGTCCAGTTTTCCCAACACCATTTATTGAAGAGGCTGTCTTTTTTCCATTGGACATTCTTTCCTGCTTTGTCAAAGATTAGTTGACCGTAGAGTTGAGGGTCTATTTATGGGCTCTCTATTCTGTTCCATTGATCTATATGCTGTCTTGATGACAGAGTTGTAATAGCGCTTGAAGTCCGGAATTGTGATGCCACCAACTTTGGCTTTCTTTTTCAATATTCCTTTGGCTATTTGAGGTCTTTTCTGTTTTTCCATATAAATTTTAGGATTATTTGTTCCATTTCTTTGAAAGTAATGGATGGGATTTTGATAGGAATTGCATTAAATGTGTAGATTGCTTTAGGTAGCAAAGACATTTTAACAATATTTATTCTTCCATTCCAGGAGCATGGAACATTTTTCCATTTCTTTGTGTCTTCCTCAAATTCTTTCATGAGTACTTTATAGATTTTTGAGTATAGATTCTAGTCTCTTTGTTTAGGTTTATTCCTAGGTATCTTATAGTTTTGGATGCAATTGTAAATGGGATTGACTCCTTAATTTCTCTTTCTTCTGTCTTGTTGCTGGTGTAGAGAAATGCAACTGATTTATGTGCATTGATTTTATATCCTGACATTTCATTGAATTCCTGTACAAGTTCTAGCAGTTTTGGAGTGGAGTCTTTTGGGTTTTCCACATATAGTATCATATCATCTGCAAAGAGTGATAATTTGGCTTCTTCTTTGCCGATTTGGATGCCTTTAATTTCCTTTTGTTTTCTGATTGCTGAGGCTAGGACTTCTAGTTCTATGTTGAATAGCAGTGGTCATAATGGAAATCCCTGCCGTGTTCCTGACCTTAGCAGAAAAGCTTTCAGTTTTTCTCCATTGAGAATGATATTTGTGGTGGGTTTTTCATAGATGGCTTTGATGATATTGAGGTATGTGCCCTCTATCCCTACACTTTGAAGAGTTTTGATCAGGAAGGAATGCTGTACTTTGTCAAATGCTTTTTCAGCATCTATTGAGAGTATCATATGGTTCTTGTTCTCTCTTTTATTAATGTGTTGTATCACATTGATTGATTTGTGGATGTTGAACCAACCTTGCAGCCCTGGAATAAATCCCACTTGGTCGTGGTGAATAATCCTTTTAATGTACTGTTGAATCCTATTGGCTAGAATTTAGGTGAGAATTTTCACATCTGTGTTCATCAAGGATATTGGTCTGTAGTTCTGTTTTTTGATGGGATCCTGTCTGGTTTAGGATCAAGGTGATGCTGGCCTCATAAATGAGTTTGGAAGTTTTCCTTACATTTCTATTTTTTGGAACAGTTTCAGGAGAATAGGAATTAGTTCTTCTTTAAATGTTTGGTAGAAGTTCCCTGGGAAGCTGTCTGGCCCTTATTAATTCTTTCAAAGAACCAGCTCCTAGTTTCATTGATTTGCTCTAGTGTTTTTTTGGTTTCTATTTCATTGTTTTCTGCTTTGATCTTTATGATTTCTCTTCTCCTGCTGGGTTTAGGCTTTCTTTCTTGTTCTTTCTCTAGCTCCTTTAGGTGTAGGGTTAGGTTGTGTACTTGAGACCTTTCTTGTTTCTTGAGAAAGGCTTGTACTGCTATATATTTTCCTCTCAGGACTGCCTTTGCTGTGTTCCACAGATTTTGAACTGTTGTGTTTTCATTATAATTTGTTTTCATGAATTTTTTCAATTCTTTAATTTCCTGGCTGACCCATTCATTCTTTAAAAGAATGTTGTTTAGTCTTCATGTATTTGGGTTCTTTCCAAATTTCCTCTTGTGATTGAGTTCTAGCTTCAGAGCATTGTGGTCTGAAAATATGCAGGGGATTATCCCAATCTTTTGATACCAGTTGAGACCTGATTTAGGACTAGGATGTGATCTATTTTGGAGAATGTTCCATGTGCACTGGAGAAGAATGTGTATTCTGTTGCTTTGGGATGAAATGTTCTGAATATATCTGTGATGTCCATCTGGTCGAGTGTGTTGTTTAAGGCCTTTATTTCCTTTGTTTATCTTTTGCTTGGATGATCTGTCCATTTCAGTGAGGGGAGTGTTAAAGTCCCCTACTATTATTGTATTATTGTTGATGTGTTTCTTTGATTTTGTTATTAATTGTTTTATATAGTTGGCTGCTCCAACGTTAGGGGCATAGATATTTAAAATTGTTAGATCTTCTTGTTGGACAGATCCTTTGAGTATGATATATTGTCCTTCCTCATCTCTTATTATAGTCTTTGGCTTAAAATCTAATTAATCTGATATAAGGATTGCCACTCCTGCTTTTTTCTGATGTCCATTAGCATGGTAAATTCTTTTCCACCCCCTCACTTTAAATCTGGAGGTGTCTTCAGGTCTAACATGAGTCTCTTGTAAGCAACATATAGATGGGTTTTGTTTTTTTATCCATTCTGATACCCTGTGTCTTTTGATTGGGGCATTTAGCCCATTTACATTCAGGGTAACTATTGAGAGATATGAATTTAGTACCATTGTATTGCCTGTAAGGTGACTGTTACTGTATATGGTCTCTGTTCCTTTCTGATCTACCACTTGTAGGCTCTCTCTTTGCTTAGAAGACTCCTTACAATATTTCCTGAAGAGCTGGTTTGGTGTTTGCAAATTCTTTCAGTTTTTGTTTGTCCTAGAAACTTTTTATCTTTCCTTCTATTTTCATTGATAACCTAGCTGGATATAGTATTCTTGGCTGCATGTTTTTCTCATTTAGTGCTCTGAATATATCATGCCAGCTCTTCATGGCCTGTCAGGTTTCTGTGGATAAGTCTGCTGTCAATCTAATATTTTTACCTTTGTATGTTACAGACTTCTTTTTCCCGGGCTGCTTTCAGGATTTTCTCTTTGTCACTCAGACTTATAAATTTTATTATTAGTTGATAGGGTGTGGACCTATTCTTGTTGATTTTGAGGGGGGTTATCTGCACCCCCTGGATTTTGATGCTTGTTCCCTTTGCCGTATTAGGGAAATTCTCTCCAATAATTCTCTCTAATATACCTTCTGCTCCCCTCTCTCTTTCTTCTTCTTCTGGAATCCCAATTATTCTAATGTTGTTTCATCTTATGGTATCACTTATCTCTCAAATTCTTCCCTCATGCCCTAGTAGCTGTTTGTCCCTCTTTTGCTCAGCTTCTTTATTCTCTGTCATTTGGTCTTCTATATCACTAATTCTTTCTTCTGCCTCATTTATCCTAGCAGTGAGATCCTCCATTTTGGATTGCATCTCATTAATAGCTTTTTTGATTTCAACTTGGTTAGATTTTAGTTCTTTTATTTCTCCAGAAAGGGCTTTTTATCTCCCGAGAGGGTTTCTCTAGTATTTTCCATGACTTTTTTGAGCCCAGCTAGAACCTTGAGAATCATCATTCTGAACTCTAGATCTGACATATTACCAATGTCTGTATTGATTAGGTCCCTAGCCTTTGGTACTGCCTCTTGTTCTTTTTTTTTTTTTTTTTTTTGTGGTGAATTTTTCCACCTTGTCATTTTGTCCAGGTAAGAGTATATGAAGGAGCAAGTAAAATAATAAAAGATTGACAAAGACCCCAGGAAAATGCACTTTAACCAAATCAGAGGAGATTCCAAATTGCAAGGGGGAAAAAACTGATAAAAAGAGTTTCAGGGAAAAAAAATTAAAAAAAGAAAATGAATTAAGAAAAAATATAAAAAAGAAAAATATATATTTATATTAGATAAACTAGTTAAAAAACGTTAAAAAAGAAAAGGGTAAAAGTTAAAAAAATGAAGCAGCAGTAGAAGAAAAAAAATTAAAAAACATTAAATTACCTGCCATACTAAAGAATCACGGGGAGAAAGCCATGAGTTCTATGCTTTGCTTTTCCTTCTCTGGAATTCCGCTGGTATTCTCTCTGGAGAATTCTCTCCTTGGTATTGAACCCCTCCTTGGTAGGTAAACTTGTCCTGGCTGGATTTCTTGTTGATCTTCTGGGGGAGGGGCCTGTTGTAGTGATTCTCAAGTGTCTTTGCTCCAGGCAGAATTGCATCGCCCTTACCAGGGGCCAGGTTGAGTAATCCGTTCAGGTTCGCTTTTGGCAGCTTTTGTTCCCTGAGTGCTTTCTGTAGTATTCTGGAGGATGGGAATGAAAATGGCGGCCTCCCAGTTTCTGGCATGGAGGAGCCGAGAGCTCGGGGCCCCACTTCTCAGTATGCCTTCAGAGAATAGCGTCCAATTACTCCTGTCTCCCTGGCCTCCAGCCATGCTCCAAGCTCACCGAGCCTGTGACTGGTTCAAGGTAACCCCGAGCTGAGAGTTCACTCCTCGGCTCTGTCTCTGTAGCCTGCTTCCCTGTAATACCTGCAAGCTCTGTGACACTTAGACACCCCCGATCCTTCCGTGACCCTGCAAGACCTGAGGCCACGCTGACCCCGCGTGGGCTTCACTCCGGTTTAGCCTCTGGAGCGACATCCTTCAGCAGAACAGACTTTTAAAAGTCCTGATTTAGTGCTCCATTGCTCCGCCACCTGCTAGGAGCCGGCCCCTTCCCCCACGGTCTATCTTTCCGTCGCTTTGGATTAACTTCTCTGCCAGTCCTACCTTTCAGAAAGTGGTTGATTTTCTGTTTCTAGAGTTGCTGTTCTTCTTGTCTTCAATCTCCCTTTGGAATTGTAGATGTTTGCAATCTTTAGATAAGCTATCTAGCTGATCTCCTGCTACCTGATGTAGTCTTAGCCTGCTACTTCTCTGCCATCTTGACTCCTCTGAGGCCAGAGATTTTAAGGAAATGTCCAAGGTCATAAGCAGAATGTTAAAGCCCAGATCTCCATTTTCAGTATACATATTTTGTATGGATTTTTACTTTCTCAAATTAGCAGGCTTCCAAGTGTATACTCTCCCATCCATATAAATGTGACCCTATATGGTCATGTGCAATCTCTGAAAGCAAGATAATATTCATCATACAAATATAACCCATCGATGATTCACAAATATCAAGCCTTGAAAAACCTTTGGTTAAAAATTGACTGAAGTGGGATGCCTGGGTGGCTCAGTTGGTTGAGCGGCTGCCTTCGGCTCAGGTCATGATCCCAGCGTCCTGGGATCGAGTCCCACATCGGGCTCCTTGCTTAGTGGGGAGCCTGCTTCTCCCTCTGCCTCTGCCTGCCACTCTGTCTGCCTGTGCTTTCTCTTGCTTCTCTCTCTATGACAGATAAATAAATAAAATCTTTAATAAAAAAAAATTGACTGAAGATAAAAGAAAATAAAAGTCAAAAGTAAATTTACAAATTGATTGATTCCAGATTTCCTGACTTGACCACTTATCTTTTATGTCATGCTTTATGTTATATTCACTCAGTAAACATTGACTTATTTTTTTTTCTTACCATGAGCTAGCAAGTAGCAATAGGATAAAGTTCATATTCACTGTGTTCAAAATAGACCATATATTCTACCATCACCCCCCATTTTAAGAGGAAGAAGTATTATTAAATACTTCAATTAATAGTAATTAAATGTGATTCAGTTTGATTTTAGGGACAAACTTCTTAAATGCAAAGTTTTATTGCCTCAAAACAGGAGTGGGACTGGAGTATACACTGCTAGCAGTAAAGACCTGTATGCTTATCTGATTGAGAGAAATCTTCATTTGGCTTGGAAATTTTTAACATCCAATGCAAAGAGTAATTTTATGTTAATTTATATAAAATGTGTGAAAATTATAAGTATGTTAGTTGTTCACAACTAAAATGATTTCTGGTATTTAGATCTGAAAAGCTTTCTTCAATGGGTCTTTATACAGAAGACAGAGAATATAATGTAAAATATAGTTAACAATTTCCATAGAGTATGCACAAGAAGTTTTATAGAACAGTTTCTTGTAAGTTCCTTATTATGTCTAGAAGAAAATAAAACATTTCCATTTTGTAGTTATTGCAATTTTTTTAAATTTTATAGGTTTTTAGCAATTATGGTACATACTTATTATAAACTTCAAACATATTCTTATTTAAATCTCAATTCATCTGAAATAATATCATACCAGTAATATAACCTCTTACAAAGAAGGAAACTGACACTTAGAAATGTTTAAATAGATTACATAAAGTGTTACAGCAACAAAATGGCAAAACTTAGGGTTTCTCATTGGATGGGTGGGTAGAGAGATAAAAGACATCATCGGGGGATAAATGTCATCTGGGGACTTAAGATGGAAGCTTCAAGATGGTTCAGTCACATTGGACAATCTCTTCCAAAGGCAATGGGAAAGCTGGATTCAGGGCCCTAGGAGGTAAGCATTTCTATCTCCATACAGTAGTAAGGCCTTGTTTCTTCACATGGTCATCCATGTGGTTTTTCTACATGGTCTCTTCAGTATGATAGTTAGCTTTCTTAAACAGCTCAGACTTCCCAAAATCATTAAAAGGGAAGCTTTCTGGTTTTCCTAAATGCATAAATGTTATAGTAGTCTTTTCTCAATTATACTGAATACAATAATCACAACCTAGATTTGGTATGGGAGAATCTACACAAAAATTTGAATTTTTGGCTCATTGTGATTTGGTTTGGTTCATTGTGGACCATCTTTGAGAGTAGCTACCAAAAGAAACAGGCTCAGATAAGAAATGAGAAAGGAAAAATAGAATCTCCCTGAAAGAGTAGTAATGATACATTCTCAAGGAGACAAGATATGGTGAAATGGGATAGTAGAATTTACTGTAGGCCATTATTTTGATAATAACCACATTAACCTTTCTACACTAATTTACTTCAAAATATCTTCCTTTTTAAAATAAAATATTTATTTAGTTATTTATTTATTTTAAAGAAAGAACAAGCAGGTGGGAGAGCAGAGAGAGAGGGAAAGGATGAATCCTCAAGCAAACTCTGCCCTGAGTGCAGAGCCCTAAACAGAGCTCGATCCCAGGACCCTGAGATCATGACCTGAGCCAAAATCAAGAGCTGGCCATTTTACCTACTGAGCCACCCACTGCCCCTTCAAAATGTCTCTTAAATTCCATATTGATTGCTTGACTTCCTGAGTGAGTTTGAAGTATATTACTAATTTCCCAATATGTCACACTGGATAGATGTCTTTATTTTCATTGTATTAGTAACAACAGCAATAGTAGTGCTTATGTTAATAATAATATAGTAACAATAACAGTAGTAGTTTCTAGCTCAGTTGCAAGATAGTTGGAATATATAGTCTCTAACACCTGAGTCCTTTTAAATTTGTCAAGACTTGTATTATGGTCCAGCATATAGTTAATTTGGTAACTTTCCCATGTGTACTTGTAAACAATATATCCTCTATCATTGTTGAGTGCAATGCTACTTACTCAATTTGGCCAAATAGCAGACTGAAGTTCTTTAGACCTTCTATTTATATGCTACCAATTTTCTTTTTTTCTATCAGTTACTGAAAGGCATGTTTTAAAGTTTCCTATTGTTATAGGTTTGTCTGGGTTTTTTGCTTTATATTTTGAGGCTATATTATTATTCTTATATGAATTTATGAATTTTGTATATCTCCAGTGAATTAAACCATTTATCACTACAAAATTACTTACCTTTCATAAAATGCCTCTTAAAATGTATTTTGTCTAGCATTAATATACCAATTTTCTTTGGGTTAATTTTTGCATGAGTATCATTTCTGTTCTTTTACTTTCATTTAATTCATTATAATGTGTTTCTTATAAGCAGAATGGGGTTTTTGGGGGTTTGTTTTTCATCCAGATACTCTTTGATATATATATATATATGGCATTTAATGTGTTCCTATCAAGATTCTGAACAAAATACTCCTTCCATTCTTCAAGATAAATCCTAGAGATAATATGAAAGGAAACAAGAAGACACTATGGTCTAGGAAGTCACTTGGGTCATAAGAGAAACTGGTCTAATCCTGTGTATATTTGGATGGTGATTTTTGCCTAGGTAGGTGGCAATGAATGAATGAAACAGTGGAAATCATAAACTTGGAAGAAACAGCGTCAGACCCTGCACCTAATTTGTCTTAGACCTTTTTGTGATACTTCAATAAATAAATTAATTTATTAATAAATTAATAATTTATTAATTCAATAAATTCAATGGAGAATTTCTTGTGCTTTTGAGCAGTTGAGCAGATGACAAAATAGGGCATTGCTTTCCACCCTATACAAACCTCCTGGCCTGGAAAAAAGTAATCTAAAGACAATCAGCACCATTGTTGCTTTTTTCCTCGTTAGCAGAGGATGAAGCCTGGACCTGATAAAATGTTCTGTGGTGTGAGGAGATGATTGACTGATTTTATGGTGCCTGGGGGTCTTCAAATTATAGCTTGTTTTCTCCCTACCACTGAATTAATTGGCTGTCCCAAGCACTGGGTCTTGGCCTTTGCCAATATAATTTTGGCTGAGAGAATAGCTGATATCTCCAGAGCACAACAAGCTCCAGACTGAAGTAACAAGATATGTTATTAACACAATCATTTCAAAGGAAATGTGTTTGTGTACGTGCACAAACACACATACATGTGACTGAAGAGTCTATCAAAATCAAGAATTTTAAATTAAAGAAATAGACATATTTAAAAAGCTAAAGGAATATTAGCATATGAAATAATAATCCAAAAACATAAATATCACCAACTAGAAATATGAGAAATAAAAAGTATCCATTAAACCGTTCCTCTTTAGAAGTATTTTTCAGATTATCCAATGTCATTTTCCCCTTTTACTAGCTATTGTATCTTTCATAAATTACTACTTAGTGATTCAATTTCTTCATATAAAGTCCTAATAATACTGGTTATATCATAGACTCATTTTAAAAACTAAATTTCTTAGTACACATAAAACTAACTTTGCTGTTCCTGACATGGAGTAGGAGCTATAAAAATTTTTATTTCTTACTGTTATCATTATTGTTTCAATCTAATGACTGAAAAAAATAACAAGATTAATATAATAACTAGATATGCATAAAATATTAGAAAGTGAGTATGCTCAATAAAGGACATGTAATAGAGATGCCTGGGTGGCTCAGTGGGGTAAGCATCTGCCTCTGACTCAGGTCACTGATCTTGGGGGTCTGTGATTGAGCTCCTTGTTGGCATGAAGTCTGCTTCTCCCTCTGCCCCTCCTCCCTCTTCATGCTTTCTCTCTGTCTCTCTGTCTCTGTCTCTCTCTCTCAAATAAATTAAAAGAAATAATTAAAGGACATGTAATAGACAAGGAAAACAACATTTATTAGGCATATGAAAGAAAGATTTATTTTTCTGATCATAATATATGTATCAATTTTAGTAGATAAATAAATCCCAAGCCCTTTAAATTTTAGGATAATACTTCTTAATTACTCATAGATCAAGAGTACTTGTAATAGCAATGAAGGAACTCCTGGATGGCTCAGTCAGGTAAGTGTCAGAGTCTTGATTTCAGCTCAGGTCATGATCTCCAGGTCATTAGATCAAGCCCTACATTGGGCTCCATGCTTGGCAGGAAGTATGCTTCTCTATCTCCCCCTCTCCTTTTGCCCCTCCCCCTGCACATGCTATCTCTCGAATAAATAAATCTTTAAATAAAAAAGAATAACAACGTATACACTAAGAACTAATTATAAGTAAAATATATAT
Source organism: Mustela putorius furo (assembly GCF_011764305.1). Taxonomy (NCBI): domain Eukaryota; kingdom Metazoa; phylum Chordata; class Mammalia; order Carnivora; family Mustelidae; genus Mustela; species Mustela putorius. The sequence continues at coordinate 7,481,238 of NW_025421397.1, forward strand.
TAGAACCTGTAAGATTCAAGTAGCAAAAGGATTTGTATAGACTTCATCATTTTTTTTAGTAATTATTAAGATGAAAATTAAATGAGCTATGTTTCTAATTTAGTAGACAAAAAGAAACAAAAATGGAGAAAAGGAGAGAGAATGTACCCATTTTACCATAAAGATGAGGATAGTTTGAAAGTAAAAACAAGGCAAAAGTAACTTGAAAACACTAAGTATAGGAAAGCAAATGCAGCAATATTAATAATAGATAAGGTAGACTTGAACACAATTTTGAGTAAGAAAATGGAACTCATAAGAACTCAACATAATCACAATATGTATAGACTTACTAAAAGTGCTTTAAAACATATGAAACAAAAGTTGACAGAACTAAAGGAAAAATAGACAAATCTATAAGCCTAAAGAAAGATTCAGCTAGAAATTTTTAACAATTAGTAATGGCTGTGTTTCTGCTGGATTAAAAGTGTGTGGCCCCGGTTGGCCATGACAAAGGAGGTTCTCACACTCTCTCAGGCTGTTTTTCTAGGAACACATGTTTGTGGGACAGATTGGGGAGTATCCTGAGAAAGCTGCTTCTGAGGTGCCAGCTAGAATAGGGCAGTAGCAGCCACTGCTAAAATTCTGTCTACACCCAAATCCCCTCTTTTCCTACAGAAAAACTGCTTTAATCTGTAGGATGAAGAGCTAAAAAGCTGTGGACTAAAGACCTTCACAGAAACCCACTGCATCAAGGCAAAAACAGCAGCCGCTACCAAAGCCGCCATCCAACTCATGGTCTCATCCTCATTACCATCACCTGCCTTGTATGAGAAGAGGTAGAAAAAAGGAAACGCAAAATGGGTATTATATCTAAATATAAATTGTAAAACTATAAAACTTCTAGAAGAAAATGTATGTATGACACTTTAGATATGACACCAAGACAGCCCTATGGAGAAGAAAATCTTAAATTAGATTTGATCAAAATTGAAAATGTTTGCACTGCAAAAAAACCATTGTTAAAAAAATAAAAGGTCAAGCCCCAGGCTCAGAAAAATACCTTTGCAAATCATATATCTTACAAAAGAATTGTATCCAGAATATATAAAAATTTCCCAATTCCCAACTAGAAAATATGTGCAATTCTGAGTGAAGAAAAGTCCCAGACTAAATAAAGTATGGCTTCTATTCTATAAAATTAAAAAAGCAATCAATTCTAAATAATATATTGTTCACACACATACATATACATGCAACAATACTTACACACACACACACAGAGAAAAAAAGCAGTGGAAGATAATGTGAGAACATAGACATGTAAGTTATTGGTAAGTGTGTGCTTATTGTTTTAAGTAGTAGGTTCATGACTGATTACAGTATTTCAAAATAAATATAAAAATAAATAAAATATAATAGGGACATATGTAAACCAATATTGCTAAGTATATCATTGTTAGAGTCTGAATGTTTTTGTGCCTGCCCCCAAATTTTGTACATTAGAATCCTAACACCTAATGTGATGATGTTAAGAAGTTGGGGCCTTTGAGAAATGATTAGGTCATGAGGATGGAAATCTCATGATTGGAATTAGTGCCCTTATAAAACAGACCCCATTTAAAAGAGAGTTCCTTGACCCCTTATAAAAGAGAGATACCAGAGCAAAAAGGTGACATCTAGGAAGTAGGCCTTCACCAAACACTTAATCTTCTGACATCATAACCTTAGACTTTCCCTCCTCCATAACTGTGAGAAAAAAATGTCTTGTTCATAAACTACATAGTATGTGATATTTTCATACAACAACAGGAACAGACTGAGACCCTTATAATAGAAAATAGGTTTAAAATGATAAACTTCAAGTAATGATGGATATAATTTGGTTTATTACAACACAGAATACTGTTTTGGCATTAAAAAGAAAGAAAAGTTTATGTAGCAACACGAATGAAGTTCACCAACACAATATTAGGTGAGAAAAGAAAGCCCTATAAAAATATCTACTATAGTATGTATGTCTACTGTATTTCTGATGCTATTTATTTAAAATTTAAAGCAAGTACATTATGGAGCTATAATATGGATATATGAAATAAATGTAAAAAAGAAAGTAATGTAAATGATCTTTTTAAAACTCATGAGATTAGTTATCTCTTTTGGGACTGACAGCAAGAAAGAGAGTAACAGAAGAGAGGAGGTATGTATAGATGACTCAATTTTATTGATAAAATATTTTATTCCTTAACTGGGTAATGGGTGTGTAGGCATTTTACACCTTCAACAGGCAATAATTTGTTGTTAGTTGAAATAGTACATTTTGAAATCAGGCAACTTGATGCCCCCAGTTTTGTTTTCTTTTTCAACATTTCATTAGCAATTCGGGGGGTTCCATACAAATTTTAGGATTGTTTGTTCCAGCTCTTTGAAAGGTGCTGGTGGAATTTTGATCAGGATGGCATTGAAAGTGTAGATTGCTCGAGGCAGTATGGACATTTTAACAATATTTATTCTTCCAATCCAATGAGCATGGAGTGGTCTTCCATCTCTTTGTGTCTTCTTCAATTTCTTACATGAGTGCTCCATAGTGCCTTGAGTACAGATACCTTACCTCTTTGGTTAGGTTTATTCCCAGGTTCTTGGTGCTATAGTAAATGGAATTGATTCTCTAATTTCTCTTTCTATATTTCCATTGTTAGTGTATAAGAAAGCAACTGATTTCTGTACATTGATTTTGTATCCTGCCACATTACTGAATTGCTATATGAGTTCTAGTAGTTTGAGAGTGGAGTCTTTTGAGTTTTCCATATAAAGTATCATGTCATCTGTGAAGAGAGAGAGTTTGACTTCTTCATTGCCAATTCAAATACCATTTATTTCTTTTTCTTGTCTGATTTCTGTTGCTAGGACTTATAGTATTATGTTGAACAAGTGTGGTGAGAGTGGGCATCCTTGTCATGTTGCTGGTCTCAAAGGGAAGGATGTCAGCTTTTCCCCATTAAAGATATTTGCTGTGGGTTTTTCATAGATAGATTTAATGAAGTTGAGGAATGTTCCCTCTATCCCTATAATTTAAAGCATTTTAATCAGGAATGGATGCTGTATCTTATCAAATGCTTTTTCTTCATCAATTGAGAGAACCATGTGATTCTTCTCTCTTCTCTTATTAATTTATTCTATCAGACTGATTAATTTGTGAATGTTGAACCACCCTTGCCTCCCAGAGATAAATCCCACCTGGTCATGATGGGTAATCTTTTTAATGTACTGTTGGATCCTATTAGCTAGGATCTTGTTGAGAATCTTAGCATCCATATTCATCAGGGATATTGGTCTGAACTTCTCCTTTTTTGGTGGGGTCTTTGCCCCACCAAAAGGAGATTTGGGGATCAGGGTAATGTTGGCTTCAAAAAAGAGTCTGAAAGTTTTCCTTCTGTTTCTATTTTTTGAAACTGCTTCAGGAGAACAGGTATCATTTCTTCTTTGAATGTTTGGTAGAATTCTCCATGGAATCCATCAGGTCCTGGGCTCTTATTTTTTGAAAGGTTTTTGATCACTACCTCAATTTTGTTACTAGATTCTGGTTTATTCAGGTTGTCAATCTCTTTCTGATTCAGCTTTGGAAGTTTATAGGTTCCAGGAATGCATCCATTTCATCTAGGTTGCTTAACTTATTGGCATATAACTATTGATAATAATTTCTGATGAATTTCTATTTCCTTGGTCTTAGTCATGATCTCTTCCCTGTTTATTCATAGTTTTACTAATTTTGGTCCTCTCTCTTTTCTTTTGGATTGATTTGGCCAATGGTTTATCAATCTTATTGATTCTTTCAAAAAAACAGCTTCTAGTTTTGTTGATGGGTTCTACTTTATCCCAAAAATACAGATGTAGTGAAAAGAGGGGCCACTTGTGCCCCAATGTTCCATAGCAGCATTGGCCACAATCGCCAAACTGTGGAAAGAACCAAGATGCCATTCAATGGAAGAATGGATAAGGAAGATATGGTTCATATATACAACAGAGTATTATGCCTCCATCAGAAAGGATGAATACCCAATTTTTATATCAACATGGACAGAACTGGAAGAGATTATGCTTAGTGAAATAAGTCAAGCAGAGAGAATCAAGTATCATATGGTTTCACTTACTTGTGGAGCATAAGGAATAACACAGAGGACCCTAGGAGATGGAGAGGAGAAGTGAGATCGGGTAAATTAGAGGGGGAGACAAACCATGAGAGACTTTGGACTCTGAGAAACAAACCGAGGGTTTTGGAGGGGAGGAAGGTGGGGGATTGGGTGAGCCTGGAGGTGGGTATTATGGAGGGCACATATTGCATGGAGCACTGGGTGTGGTGCATAAACAATGAATTTTGGAACACTAAAAAAATTAAATTCAATTCAAAAAATAAATCACAAATGAAAAGAAAGCCCAACGTTTTCAGTAAATAAGTTAAAAAAGAATAGTACTTTTTGAAATATGTTACATATATGTACGAGGGAGGGCAGAGAGAGACAAAAAGAAGATCTTAAAAAATAAATATGCATAATTCCACTTGCAACTATTAAAATTATTATAAGTACTCAAAATTAATATCAAAGAAAGGAAATATTTAAGGCAATAAATGAGATAAAACATTACATATAGTTAGATAATTTATTTTAATAGCTCTGGTTTATCAGTATCTCATTTTTATTTAATATTCATTCTAAATTTATGTGACAGGTATTTTAATTCCCATTTTATAGTTGCAGAATTAGAATTCAGCAAAATTGAGCAATGTTCTTCTGGTCTACAATTCCTGAATTTTCCTATATGATTACTTTCCAGGTGTGATGGATCTATCTAATGTAGGCACATTGATTTTATGGCTGTGAACTGTAAAAGGGTTTAATTTCAACCAGAAGTATATGAATAAGGAGAGAGATCAAGAAAGGACTTTGGGTTTCCAGGTAAGATTTTGGTGACTTGTTAAAGAAATATTTTTATATAAAAGTGGAGCTAAATTATCCTGAGAAAAATAAGTAAACAGGTAAATATTACTAGTTTATTCTGGTCTCCTAAATTCAGCCTTGTATTTCACGTTTTTCTCCCTTTACAGGATCTTGTGCCATTAGGCCAAATATTATTTTCTTTACCTCCCCATAGGATGTTGAACTTGGATAACTTTGGGAAATCTAAAACTGCTGAACACAGTGTTTCCAAGATATCTAACTTGGCCCCAAAAGAGTTACATGCCTTTGGACGTTTTTGTAGCTGTTAACAATGAAGCTGTTCTATCCCAGAAAACTGATTAGACTCTCTGTTGGACACTATAGAGATACCTCTTTAAAGAAGACATTTGTTTATTGCTAATCAGAAATTTGGGGGGTCTTCTTTCTTTTTTTTTTTTTTTTTTTTCCCCAGTGCTTCTAGCAGGAAAAAGTATCTAGGAGCTAAAATACAGCTACAGCTGGAACTAACTTCCACTCATTCATCATTGTCACTTCATGAATTAGAAGCCAGCAGACCATTCCTCTTACTTTACTTCAGCTACTTTTCAGAATGAGGTAAGCTTCATTATGCTCAGATATGATAGTTATTTCTTCTAACCTATTATTTACAGAATAGTTTTGTTCTGTGTCACTCTATAAACTCTTGAGCTTTTCAAGAGGAAACTAAATTCTGGTTGGTGCTTTTGTATAAATATATGCATGTATGTTAATAGGACATTTGGTGATGACTTTAGTTTAATGCTTCAATAACACCACACAGCTGTGCATTTTTATTGGGTGCATTTTAACTTCTCCAAAACCTGAGACAGCTCTCCTTTTCTCTTATTCAAATAATAATATTCAAAGTAAGTCCTTTTTTTAAGGATGCTAAATGAAAAGATTTATACCTTCGATATGCCAAAGCTTTTTTTAAGGCATGGTAAGGGTAATGGATGAAATTATTATGTCTGTTGAACTGTCAATAGTATAATTGATCACATCATCATAGAACGGAAGTTTTTCCTTAAAGTGGATTGCATTCCACCAATTTATTCTCTTTTACGAGTTATAAGCATTAACCTTTGGAATGATTATTACCCTTTAATTGGCATTCTGATACTATCCAGTGTATCATTAACCTTTGAAGATGTGTCATTAAAGGTGGCAATCATAAAAAAAAGAAATCATAATAATAAGTTGGGATATAATAAGTTGGGATCATTTTATTAATCCCCTCAAAGCCACTGATTAACCATATGCTTAGATGTGCACATATTTAACCATGTGCAAGAGATCAAACAAAGAATTGTTGCAAGCAAATACTTTTCACCTGATTGACCTATCACAAGTATGGTTATAACGCACATAATTTATAAAGTCACAAACATAATCATAACTTGACCTTTGACAAGATTTCTAAAGTACTCCATATAAGAGAAAACTGTGACAAAAATAAAGTCTCCTATAAAATATAATTCAGTAACAGGCAAATCTTTGTAATGTTTTAATACAAAAATCTGTGATAAGGTTATGAGATTATCTAAATAGATTCCTAGATTATTCACCACATAAATGTCAACTTTTTCAAGTGTAAACAGGTGGAATCAGCATTGTAAAATTGATTGAAAATATTATGGCATCAAAATACATAGATAAAACATTTAGATAACTATGATTTTTAAATTTGAAAAATGGATCATTATATCTCTGTATAGTATTGGTTATAATATAAGAAAATATTATTTGTTACCATGTTCAAACAAGGGATACAAGCCTACCAATTTTTTTGGCCAATTAATTTTTACACTTAATTTGACAGAAGGATTCACAAGCCTAGTGTTGAATTAGAAATTTTGAATAATGCATAACATTTGGCATAAATATTTAACATGTTTGATACAAACATTTTAAAATAATATATTTATGTGGTTTTTTAAAACATATGATAACTTTGGCTTAATAGCATAGTCTGGTCTAGACCTCAGTTATAAACCAGAACAAGGATAACATTCTCTAAAAGAATAAATTTGCTATGGATTTCATACTGTTGACATTGAAGGCTACTTAGTAAACCAATTCGTGGTTGAATGGTCTTCCTCCTCTAGTCATTCTCATAGAAATCATATATTTTTATAAAAAAGATAAACTTGAGTCATTAGGTTTGCTGACTTCTTTAATACTCAGAAAAAGGACAGACTCTTCTCCCTTATCAGAGTTTTTCCAAAGTAAAATAACTCATCCCCACCTAGCTATCTCAAGATAGTGAATGAACTAACGATAACTCCATCAAAGATTATTGTTGTTTTATTTCATAATAAAATTAAAAGTGCTGTGAGGCTCCATTCAGGTAAGAAACACTTCACAGAATTCTTTTTACTTATAGACAGAATTTATGTTACAAAATTATTATATTGAAAAAATTGTTAAGACAAAGCTCTGGATACTTAAGCTAGGAGGTAAAGCATTAGGGATACTTTTGGATCCAAATTACAGGTACATTGACATATTTGTGATAAAATGTATCCCGATGTAAAATAACATTTTTTTTTTTTTTAGCATACAGGTAACTTAGAACTAACTGTACCCTTTTGATAATTTAAATATGAGGCCACTGAGATCAAAAGATATTTAAGATTCATCCAATTTTATGTGAAGAGTTGTACAATAAGATAAAAAAATCCAGGTAATCAGACGTTTGAATGAACTACTGTTCTTTCTACCTAATAGGCTTCTCTCTCTAATCACTTGCAAAAAGTAAACATACTGTTTTTCCTTTTTATCAATTATTATCTGCTAAATGCAGAAATACTGGCCAACCAATGAAAATACTGACTTTATTTACTAGTTCTGTTCATTTATGCAAAAGGTACTCTTTTACTTCTACTGTTTAAAGATCTGACCTCAATGATAGAAGGTAAATGAAGATGAATAGGCCTGGTAGGAATTTTAATTTTTTGGAAGGAAATAAGTCACTTAAAAATTGTCTTATATCAAAATAAAACATGCATGATCATAACAGAAGACAAAATATGAAAGGATTCAGGGAGATAAATTAACACCTCTACTTGAAATATCATTAAAGTTTTTTTTTTTATTTTTTATTTTTTATAAACATATATTTTTATCCCCAGGGGTACAGGTATGTGAATCACCAGGTTTACACACTTCACAGCACTCACCAAAGCACATACCCTCCCCAATGTCCATAATCCCATCCCCTTCTCCCAAAAAACCCTCTCCCCCCAGAAACCCTCAGTTTGTTTTGTGAGATTAAGAGTCACTTATGGTTTGTCTCCCTCCCAATCCCATCTTCTTTCATTTATTCTTCTCCTACCCACTTAAGCCCCCATGTTGCATCACCACTTCCTCATATCAGGGAGATCATATGATAGTTGTCTTTCTCCACTTGACTTATTTTGCTAAGCATGATACACTCTAGTTCCATCCATGTTGTCGTAAATGGCAAGATTTCATTTCTTTTGATGGCTACATAGTATTCCATTGTGTATATATACCACCTTTTCTTGATCCATTCATCTGTTGATGGACATCTAGGTTCTTTCAATAGTTTGGCTATTGTGGACATTGCTGCTATAAACATTTGGGTGCACGTGCCCCTTTGGATCACTACATTTGTATTTTTAGGGTAAATGCCCAATAGTGTAATTGCTGGGTCATAGGGCAGTTCTATTTTCAACATTTTGAGGAACCTCCATGCTGTTTTCCAGAGTGGCTGCACCAGCTTGCATTCCCACCAACAGTGTAGGAGGGTTCCCCTTTCTCCACATCCTCGCCAGCATCTGTCATTCCCTGACTTGTTGATTTTAGCCATTCTGACTGGTGTGAGGTGATATCTCATTGTGCTTTTGATTTGTATTTCCCTGAGGCCGAGTGATATGGAGCACTTTTTCATGTTTCTGTTGGCCATCTGGATGTCTTCTTTGCAGAAATGTCTGTTCATGTCCTCTGCCCATTTCTTGATTGGATTATTTGTTCTTTGGGTGTTGAGTTTGCTAAGTTCTTTATAGATTCTGGACACTAGTCCTTTATCTGATATGTCGTTTGCAAATATCTTCTCCCATTCTGTCAGTTGTCTTTTGATTTTGTTAACTCTTTCTTTTGCTGTGCAAAAGCTTTTGATCTTGATGAAATCCCAGTAGTTCATTTTTGCCCTTGCTTCCCTTGCCTTTGGCAATGTTCCTAGGAAGATGTTGCTGCGGCTGAGGTTGAAGAGGTTGCTGCCTGTGTTCTCCTCAAGGATTTTGATGGATTCCTTTCACACATTGAGGTCCTTCATCCAATTTGAGTCTATTTTTGTGTGTGGTATAAGGAAATGGTCCAATTTCATTTTTCTGCATGTGGCTGTTCAATTTTCCCAGCACCATTTATTGAAGAGGCTTTTTTCCATTGGACATTCTTTCCTGCTTTGTCGAAGATTAGTTGACTGTAGAGTTGAGGGTTTATTTCTGGGCTCTGTATTCTGTTCCATTGATCTATGGGTCTGCTTTTGTGCCAGTACCATGCTGTCTTGATGATGACAGCTTTGTAATAGAGCTTGAAGTCCAGAATTGTGATGCCACCAATGTTGGCTTTCTTTTTCAATATCCCTTTGGCTATCAAGGTCCTTTCTGGTTCCACATAAATTTTAGAATTATTTGTTCCATTTCTTTGAAAAAGATGGATGGTACTTTGATAGGAATTGCATTAAATGTGTAGATTGCTTTAGGTAGCATAGACATTTTCACAATATTTATTCTTCCAATCCAGGAGCATGGAACATTTTTCCATTTCTTTGCGTCTTCCTCAATTTCTTTCATGAGTACTTTATAGTTTTCTGAGTATAGATTCTGTGCCTCTTTGGTTAGGTTTATTCCTAGGTATCTTATGGTTTTGGGTGCAATTGTAAATGGGATTGACTCCTTAATTTCTCTTTCTTCTGTCTTGCTGTTCGTGTAGAGAAATGCAACTGATTTCTGTGCATTGATTTTATATCCTGACACTTTATTGAATTCCTGTATAAGTTTTAGCAGTTTTGGAGTGGAGTCTTTTGGGTTTTCCACATATAGTATCATATCATCTGCGAAGAGTGATAATTTGACTTCTTCTTTGCCGATTTGGATGCCTTTAAATTCCTTTTGTTGTCTGATTGCTGAGGCTAGGACCTCTAGTACTATGTTGAATAGCAGTGGTGATAATGGACATCCCTGCCATGTTCCTGACCTTAGCGGAAAAGCTTTCAGTTTTTCTCCATTGAGTATGATATTTGCGGTGGTTTTTCATAGATGGCTTTGATGATATTGACGTATGTGCCCTCTATCCTTACACTTTCAAGAGTTTTGATTAGGAAGGAATGCTGTACTTTGTCAAATGCTTTTTCAGCATCTATTGAGAGTATCATATGGTTCTTGTTCTTTCTTTTATTGATGTGTTGTATCACATTGACTGATTTGCGGATGTTGAACCAACCTTGCAGCCCTGGAATAAATCCCACTTGGTCATGGTGAATAATCCTTTTTAATGTTGAATCCTATTGTCTAGTATTTTGTTGAGTATTTTCGAATCTGTGTTCATCAAGGATATTGGTCTATAGCTCTCTTTTTTGATGCGATTCTTGTCTGGTTTGGGGATCAAGGTGATGCTGGCCTCATAAAATGAGTTTGGAAGTTTTCCTTCCATTTCTATTTTTTGGAACAGTTTCAGGAGAATAGGAATTAGTTCTTCTTTAAATGTTTGGTAGAATTCCCCCGGGAAGCCGTTTGGCCCTGGGCTTTTGTTTGTTTGGAGATTTTTAATGACTATTTCAAACTCCTTACTGGTTATGGGTCTGTTTAGGCTTTCTATTTCTTCCTGGTTCAGTTGTGGTAGTTTATATGTTTCTAGTAATGCATCCATTTCTTCCAGATTGTCAAATTTGTTGGCGTAGAGTTGCTCATAGTATGTTCTTATAATAGTTTGTATTTCTTTAGTGTTAGTTGTGATCTCTCCTCTTTCATTCATGATTTTATTTATTTGGGTCCTTACTCTTTTCTTTTTGATAAGTCAGGCCAGGGGTTTATCAATTTTATTAATTCTTTCAAAGAACCAGCTCCTAGTTTCGTTGATTTGTTCTATTGTTTTTTTTTTTTTTTTGGTTTCTATTTCATTGATTTCTGCTCTGATCTTTATGATTTCTCTTCTCCTGCTGGGCTTAGGGTTTCTTTCTCCAGCTCCTTTAGGTGTAGGGTTAGGTTGTGTACCTGAGACCTTTCTTGTTTCTTGAGAAAGGCTTGTACCGCTATATATTTTCCTCTCAGGACTGCCTTTGTTGTGTCCCACAGATTTTGAACCATTGTATTTTCATTATCATTTGTTTCCATGATTTTTTTCAATTCTTCTTTAATTTCCCGGTTGACCCATTCATTCTTTAGAAGGATGCTGTTTAGTCTCCATGTATTTGGGTTCTTTCCAAACTTCCTTTTGTGGTTGAGTTCTAGCTTTAGAGCACTGTGGTCTGAAAATGTGCAGGGAATGATCCCAATCTTTTGATACCGGTTGAGTCCTGATTTAGGACCAAGGATGTGATCTATTCTGGAGAATGTTCCATGTGCACTAGAGAAGAATGTGTATTCTGTTGCTTTGGGATGAAATGTTCTGAATATACCTGTGATGTCCATCTGGTTGAGTGTGTCGTTTAAGGCCTTTATTTCCTTTGTTGATCTTTTGCTTGTATGATCTGTCCATTTCAGTGAGGGGAGTGTTAAAGTCCCCTACTATTATTGTATTATTGTTGATGTGTTTCTTTGATTTTGTTATTAATTGGTTTATATAGTTGACTGCTCCCACGTTAGGGGCATAGATATTTAAAATTGTTAAATCTTCTTGTTGGACAGACCCTTTGAGTATGATATAGTGTCCTTCCTCATCTCTTATTATAGTCTTTGGCTTAAAATCTAATTAATCTGATATAAGGATTGCCACTCCTGCTTTCTTCTGATGTCCATTAGCATGGTAAATTCTTTTCCACCCCCTCACTTTAAATCTGTAGGTGTCTTCAGGTCTAACATGAGTCTCTTGTAAGCAACATATAGATGGGTTTTGTTTTTTTATCCATTCTGATACCCTGTGTCTTTTGATTGGGGCATTTAGCCCATTAACATTGAGGGTAACTATTGAGAGATATGAATTTAGTGCCATTGTATTGCCTGTAAGGTGACTGTTACTGTATATGGTCTCTGTTCCTTTCTGATCTACCACTTGTAGGCTCTCTCTTTGCTTAGAGGACCCCTTTCAATATTTCCTGAAGAGCTGGTTTGGTGTTTGCAAATTCTTTCAGTTTTTGTTTGTCCTGGAAGCTTTTAATCTCTCTTTCTATTTTCAATGATAGCCTAGCTGGATATAGTATTCTTGGCTGCATGTTTTCCTCATTTAGTGCTCTGAAAATATCATGCCAGCTCTTTCTGGCCTGCCAGGTCTCTGTGGATAAGTCAGCTGCCAATCTAATATTTTTACCATTGTATGTTACAGACTTCTTTTCCCGGGCTGCTTTCAGGATTTTCTCTTTGTCACTCAGACTTGTAAATTTTACTATTACGTGACGGGGTGTGGGCCTATTCTTATTGATTTTGAGGGGCATTCTCTGAACCTCCTGAATTTTGATGCTCGTTCCCTTTTCCATATTGGAGAAATTCTCCCCAATAATTCTCTCCAGTATATCTTCTGCTCCCCTCTCTCTTTCTTCTTCTTCTGGAATCCCAATTATTCTAATGTTGTTTCATCTTATGGTGTCACTTATCTCTCGAATTCTCCCCTCGTGGTCCAGTAGCTGTTTGTCCCTCTTTTGCTCAGCTTCTTTATTCTCTGTCATTTGGTCTTCTATATCACTAATTCTTTCTTCTGCCTCATTTATCCTAGCAGTGAGAGCCTCCATTTTGGATTGCACCTCATTAATAGCTTTTTTGATTTCAACTTGGTTAGATTTTAGTTCTTTTATTTCTCCAGAAAGGGCTTTTATATCTCTCGAGAGGGTTTCTCTAATATCTTCCATGCCTTTTTCGAATCCGGCTAGAACGTTGAGAATTGTCATTCTGAACTCTAGATCTGACATATTACCAATGTCTGTATTGATTAGGTCCCTAGCCTTCGGTACTGCCTCTTGTTCTTTTTTTTGTGTTGAATTTTTCTGCCTTTTCATTTTGTCCAGATAAGCGTATATGAAGGAGCAAGTAAAATACTAAAAGGTTGGCAAGAACCCCAGGAAAATATGCTTTAACCAAATTAGAAGAAATCCCAAATCGTGAGGGGGGAGAAAGGGGATAAAAAGAGGTTCAAAAAGGAAGAAAGAAAAAAAAAGAAAAAAGGAATAAAAAAAGAAAAGAAAAGAATTAAAAAAGAAAACAAATAAGAAAAATATAAAAAAGAAAAACTATATATATTAGTTAAACTAGTTAAAAAACGATTAAAAAAGAAAAACGTAAAAGTTAAAAAAAAAATTTAACCAGAAGGCGAGAAAAAAAAACAAAAAATGAAAAAGAAAAAAATTAAAATAACTGCAAGACTAAAAAAAATCACAGGGAAAATGCCATGAGTTCTGTGCTTTGCTTTCTCCTCCTCTGGAATTCTGCTGCTCTTCCTTGGTATTGAAACCGCACTCCTTGGTAGGTGAACTTGGTGTCGGCTGGATCTCTTGTTGATCTTCTGGGGCAGGGGCCTGTTGTAGTGATTCTCAAGTGTCTTTGCCCCAGGCATAATTGCACCGCCCTTATCAGGGGCCGGGGTGAGTAATCCCCTCGGGTTTGCTTTCAGGAGCTTTGTTCCCTGAACACTTTCCGTAGAGTTCCGGAGGACGGGAATACAAATGGTGGCCTCCTGGTCTTGGCCTGGAGGAGCCGAGAGCCCAGGGCCCCACTCCTCAGTGCGCCCTCAGTGGTTGTTTTTCTGTTTCCAGAGAACAGTGCCCAGTTACTCCCGTCTGCCTGACCTCCGGCCGCGCTCCGAGCTCACCGAGCCTGTGACAGGTTTAAGGTAACACCGAGCTGTGAGCTCACTGTCGGCTCTGTCTCAGTAGCCGGCTTTCCCGTTCCAATACTCGCAAACTCTGCAACACTCAGACACCCCCGATCCTTCTGTGACCCTGCGGGACCTGAGGCCACGGTGACCCCGTGTGGGCTTCGCCCCGGTTTAGCCTCTGGTGCGATGTCCCTCAGCGGAACAGACTTTTAAAAGTCCTGATTTTGTGCGCGGTTGCTCCGCCGCTTGCCGGGAGCCGGCCCCTCCCCCCGGGGTCTATCTTCCCGTCACTTTGGATTCACTTCTCCGCCGGTCCTACCTTTCAGAAAGTGGTTGTTTTTCTGTTTCCAGAATTGCTGTTCTTCTTCTCTTCGATCTGCCGATGGATTTGCAGGTGTTTGTAATCTTTAGATAAGCTATCTAGCTGATCTCCGGCTAGCTGAAGTAGTCTCAGCCTGTTACTTCTCCACCATCTTGACTCCTCCCTCATTAAAGTTTTCATCAAGAAAGAGACCACTTAAAAAGTTGTTGTCTCTTAGATATTGATAGAATTTAGCATGAAAAAATAAGATATTTCTGCATTTTTTGAAAAGTTTGTTATTTTAAAAACTAAAAGCAAGGGGCGCCTGGGTGGCTCAGTGGGTTAAAGCCTCTGCCTTTGGCTCAGGTCATGATCCCAGGGTCCTGGGGTCGAGCCCCACATCGGGCTCTCTGCTCAGCAGGGAGCCTGCTTCCTCCTCTCTCTCTCTCTGTATGCCTCTCCGCCTACTTGTGATCTCTGTCTGTTAAATAAATAAAATCTTAAAAAAAAAAAAAAAAACTAAAAGCCAGATTTTTTGACACTGAGGAAAGTACAAAGACCATTCTGAGTGTTTTATAATTATTGATCAAAATATGAAACAATCATACAAATTATTTACCTGGAAAGGTAGGGCTATGTTATCAGAATCTTCTCAGAGTTCTAGCAAAGTGATACAATTAATTCTAGCATTTAAAAAGATATATTTATTTATTTATTTGGCAGACAGAAATCATAAGTAGGGAGAGAGGAGTGGGGGGAAGCAGGCTCCCCGCTGAGCAGGGAGCCCCATGTGGGGCTCGATCCCAGGACTCTGGGATCACGACCTGAGCTGAAGGCAGAGGTTTTAGCCCACTGAGCCACCCAGGTGCCCCAAATTCTATCATTTTTGTCAGCCATCTGACATTGGATATCATATAATCTCTGTTCAAAAGTAACTTGTATGTGACCTTCCTTTTCTTGAGGTTACTTTCTTCTATGCTTTGCTGAGATTTTTATCAAATGCTGAAAGAGAAGTTTGTCAAATGTTTTTCTGTATCTTTTGAGATGATCATGTGATCTTTATCCTTCATTCTGTTAATGTGGTATATCATACTGATTGATTTTCATATGTTGATTCCTCATTGCATCCAATATTTAATTCCACTTGGTCATAGTGTATGAATGATCATTTTAAGGCCTTGTTGAATTTGGTTTGCTAAAAATTTTATTGAGGGCTTTTGCATCTGTGTTAATCAGGGAGATTAACCTATAGTTTTCTTTGGTATCTTTTTCTCAGTTTGGTATCTGGGCAATTCTGGTCTCATAAAATGAGCCTGGAAGTGTTACCTTTTCTGATATTTTGGAGTAGTTAAAGGAAATGAAATGTTTTTTATATATATGAATATTATTTATAATATATAATATATTATATTAATAATATATAACTTATGAATATAAAATATATTTATTATATTATGAATATTATTTATCCCCTAAGAAGAAGGAAATCCTTCAATATGCAACAACATGGATGAAACTTGAAAACATTATGTTAAGTAAAATTAGCCACAGAACAAATATTGCATGATTCCATTTATAAGAGGTATCTAAAACTGTCAAACTTATAAAAGCAAAGAATAGAATGGTGATTGCTAGGGACTGATATAAGAGAGAAATGGGGAGTTGTTCATCAACATTTCAGTATTTCAGTTATGCAAGATAAATGAGTTTTAGAGAGCTGATGCATAACAGCATGCATATAGATAACACTTTAAAAATGTTAAGAGGGTAAATCTAGTGTTTTAACACAATAAAAAATTTATTTTTACCACTTTGGAAAGCTTAAAATTGACCTATCTATGAATTTTATATATATTACATATTCATCTATATTCTATTATATATTCATTTATATATATATTTATATAATATTTATATCTTAATATTCTGTTATATAGTCATTTATATTTTTAATCAATTCCATTCTATTCTATGTACTATGTGTATACATTTTATATTCACAATTACTGAAGTGAAATTTGGTCAAAATTTTTCTTTTAAAGAACATCTCCATTAGTGTTTGAGCAGCAGAGCATTCATCAAATGAGAACCACATTGCTCTTGTCATCTTCAGAACATAAAGGAGAGGGGCGCCGGGGTGGCTCAGTGGGTTGAGCCACTGCCTTCAACTCAGGTCATGATCTCAGGGTCCTCGGATCAAACCCCGCATCGGGATCTCTGCTCAGCAGGGAGCCTGCTTCCTCCTCTCTCTCTGCCTGTCTCTCTGCCTACTTGTGATCTCTGTCAAATAAATAAATAAAATCTTTAAAAAAAACACTGTTTAAAACATAAAGGAGTTTCCATGCTCTGCAAATTTTACTGTAGGTCAATATTTGTGCTGAGTTTTGTTCACTGACAGGATTATGCAGGGACACATAGTGGAAAAACAGGTTGGGAGGACTCTCAACTCTATGATGAGAAAATAAATGGCAAAGGTATTCAACAGTATGCAACAAATGTTTGAAAACAGCAAACCATTTTCAGTCAGTCTACTTTGGAAATTTTACCAAAGAACAATTTTACATAAGAAAAATAATGTGTATACTTTTAAGTTTTCTCAGATTATTGTTTTTTGCAATACCAAACATGGAAAACTATATAAATAGATAAAAATGGAGAATTTTAAAACATATAAACATTAACTCAGAAGAATATTACTTAAGTAACTACATAAATTTTCATTCAGCTGGACATATTTATAAAAGGAATAATTTGGAAGGCCAGCAACAGGTGTAAACTGGACTGAACCAGGCAAACCATATGGTTATCCTAAATATTATGCACCTTTCAAAATAATGTTAAAAAATAACAATTGGGTACAGAAATTATTTATGTTACAATATTAACTATATAAATAGCAAATTCAGAATGATACATTAAAATGGCACTTTGTCATAGATATATCTTTATAGTAAAGATATGAATAACTATACTTCTTTTCCAATTTTCTGCATTTTATAAGTTTTATTTATCGAATATGCATTGATTTTGTTAAAAACACATAGTAAACATTATAGCTTTATTTAAAATCTAAACAAGAATTGCATATGTAGAAATTAATGTGATTTGTTCAGAATTCTCACAGAGATGAAATTAATAGCTAAATTATAGAGGAAATAGAAATTAGCATAAAGAATATCTAGAAATTAGCATAAAGAATATATCTACCTTGTCTTTTTCCAAGTTATGCAATTCAGAAGTATCCCAAATATTTAATGGCTTAGAACACTGAAGTGCCGACTTTAAGTCACATTTCAGAACTATTAAAATAAAATACAGCAATTGTTCTACAAGTGACCTACGAAGGTAAAACAGATTACAATTTTATTCTAAGATATTAATAGTTTCTAGAGAATGTCTGGAAAGTACATTACATTTACTCCATCTGGGAATGTATTATTTCACTCCTTGCTCACTTGCATGACACCCTTTAATGGTAGCTTGCTAATAATTACATATTATCAATACTAAATTGATTTGGGGGAAGAATCACATTTCTCAGACTATGGTCTATATACGTGAATGGGAAAGGTTTGGCTAATTCAAGTATGCAAAATATTACCTGCCATAAAGAAACATACCAGCAACAGAATAGATAAAGCAAATATTTCAAAATAAGAGGTAATATGCCACCTAATTTTCAGTGTGTATATTTCATAGGTTTAGAATTTTTTACTTCAATCACATTAGAACAAACACGAAAATTATTAAAAATACTTTTAAATGACAAAGGACTTCTCAATAACAATACAAAATGTTTTAATATTTTTGTGATAGCTCTCTTAAGATTCAGCTATTATCATTTATGGGACCTAATTAACTTTGATATGGGTTAATTCACAGTATTAAAAAAATTGACCAGGATTTTCAAAGGTTCTATTTCTAGAAAACTAAAACTTTACAGTTACTTATTTTTATGATTCTTTGAAATAATAACAACTAGAGTCAAAATCCAATCTGCCTCCACAAACTTTAGGAACATCTCCCTACCTTACTACAGTTAGCAAGCATGAGAGAAGAAATTATTACAGAATTTGCAGAAAGACAAAAGAATATAACTAACAGTCACTGGAAACCATGAAACACATGGTTTCATTCACCATAGTACTTTCTATCTTATGTGGTAGGTATTGTCATCCCCATCATCCCTTTTGACTAAAAGGGATGAATCAAAGTGATGGAGTCAAAGTGATTAAGTTTTTCTACTAAGATGCGCTCTTAATAAGAGACCTGAGACAGTTCCTCAGTTGTTCATATTCCAACCTAGTAATATGTTTACCCCATTAGTTTCTTTTTTAAAGACTTTATTTATTTGAGAGAGAGCACAAGCAGCGGTGCAGCAGAGGGAGAAGCAAGCTCACCACTGGACAGGGAAACTGAGGCAGGGCTTGATCTCAGGGCCAGCATCATGACCTGAGTAGAAGGCAGATGTTTAACAAACTAAGCCACCCAGATGCCCCTCCCCCACTACTTTTTTAGAAGTTTTGTTGTTGCAGTTCAAAACATAGATTGGATTTTTCCATTCTCATCTAAGGAACTCCTCTCTATACACTTTAGAAAATATTGAGTCAAAAAAAAAACATTTACACTTATCTCTATTATTTATGCAAATTAAACATCCCCAGGATCTATTAGATAATTAGATCCTTTAAAATAATTCTGCTAAATAAACATAAATAAGTTGAAAGAGGAAAGAATCCTGTGGACATAATAATGATTCTAGCACATGTGACCTCCTCCATTCTATTATAAAGATTATTGTGTCTATTACATCATTTACAGTTAAACTTTCATTAAAATTGAGCTACTTTACAACTTTATTCCAAATGTGCCACCATGTTTTTCAATTAAAATAAATAAATAAGAAGCTTGATATATCCTTTTTGTACTGATTTCTTATACATTTCAATAACACAGAGCATGCCTATCTGCCTATCAAAAAGGAAATGCAGCTAATTTTTCACACAGGTTTTTTTCCCCCCTTGTTTTCCATAGCTTGAAAACTATGATACTTGTTTCTTTGTAATGAATTCACTTGCTTCTCTCAGGTTTCTTTTCCTCTGCAACAGTCCAATGAGTCTTTATCTACTGCTCCAGACAGACATCTTCCCAAATCACCTAGAGATGTGAGTGATAACCCTATCACTTACTAGACAGAAATATCAAAATTCTGGCCACCATTCACCAAGATAGCTTTTTCTTATCTGAAGCTATCCATTTATAATGTGTAAGGACAGAGCCTGCTTTCAGTAATGCAGCTGGTTATAGCAACTAAGAATAGCACAAGCTTCCTTCCAGATGATGCAGAGTAACTCACCTTCATCAAAATCAACTAGAACCGGATGCTTGACTCTTGAAGGACAATTGGAAAAAGTGTATATTGAATATAAATCATACAGAAAGACTGAGTCAAGTAACTAATCGAAATATATTTTGTAACCAGATCTCTAAATAGATATGATTTAGCATCTATAAACATTTTAATCAGTTTATAATTGTATTTTTTAATAATCCAGACAATTTTGCAGTTTTCATTACTTGATCAAAAGCAATGGAAATAAGTATATAAGATTAGGGAATAAATTGAATATGTTTGAGTGAAACTGCAGTTTAAATGTACTGAAATAATTAAATATGTACTGTCTTATGCTATTTCTGTCAGACAATATACCTCTCAAAATTGGATCTTTCTTTTTGACATTGCCCAGTGTTATATAAGTAGTGATGAGACCCTTCACAATATAAATTAGGTATGAAAAAGCCATCTATGATGCAAAATTTACTTTTGATGATTAAAATAAGATAAAAGAGGTTATTCTCTTAGCACTTGTTTAAATTATTTAATATAAAATGATTACTCTCAGTAAAATACAAAAAACCTGTAAAATTTGATATATTCTCTTTTCTTATGGATTTGTCTCTCCTACGTATTTGGAAATTTAAAATAAATACACACAGAACATTTCACTGTCAAAAACAAAAAACAACAACAACAATGAAACCGATGCTTCTGAAACCTTTGCATCATTTTTCCCCTGAGCCTTACAAATCAGGCAAAACTGAATGATGCAAGAATAAATGAACAGCATCACTGAAATAATAATATACCCATACTAATGTGCAGACTTTGGTTTGAGTTCCATTTCCAACATCTATTTTATGTCTTTTGTGTTTTTATGGTCTAAATTTCCTCTTTTCAACTATCTGTAAAATGGCAACGATTACTCCTCCAATGAAACAATAAGTAAATCCTAAGACATAGAGCTACATTGTCATTTAACACATAAAAGGGAGAAAAAAATGTTTCTCCAAAAGTCTTTTTGACATTAAGAAATTATTCTGTGCAGTATTAAAAAGTCATTAATAATGAAACTATGCTTAGGCAGTAGTAGCAAAAAATCATTAGTATTTTAATATTTTAATTTTTTTAGATATATTAATGAGCTTCACTAGCAACTCAAGAGTACAATATGTAATAGAAAAAAAAACCTTGTGCTTTACTTGTTCAGGGATAAATGTTGGTTTTGTTTATATTATTTACATCATGTTACACATGTCTCAGAGGTAGGACATGAGGATAGCTCTCTTCTTATTCATCAGATAGTGTCCCTCCTCTTTGGGATCCATTTTATATTAAATATATCTTGTAAAAGACACTTAGCAACTAAACCATTTTTCTTTTTAGTGTCTAAGAAAGTTGAGGAATGTTTTTAAATACATACATGTCCCAGGGGAAAATTATTGCCTATGTTCTGGGCCTTCTGTTTCCTTTAAACAGTGTAGAAGGACATCATCTTCTTGCTAAAGATCTGGAAGTTAGCTTTTATTTTCAGCTCTAATGGTCTCATCTGGATCCTCATCCCAGGAGCATTTGCCAACAGAGACCCCATGCTGTGATTCATGCTGTTTAATGCCAAGTTGATGGATAATAAACGTATCATAATCCATAATTTAATTATAGATGATAGTCTCTGCTCTGATTATAACACTGAGACTGTGGCTTCATTTACACTTCTGAGATACTTCACAAATGATTTGGGCTGATCTTTGATAAAGGGTCAAGGGTAGAGAAATTTTTCATACAATTGCATTTTATCCTACTTGGAAGAACATTTCACATTCAAAATGGATTTATTTTTGAATTCACATATGTCTACTTTCTGTGGTAAGTGTAAATTTTAATAAGGATTTGTATAGGTGTTTCCTCTTTGCCACAGATATTTAGGTTGTATTTATCATCTCATTAAAATATAAAAGTTTCTTCTTTTCTTTACTGTTACCAGCCTCAAAAACAGAAACAAAGTATATTGTTTTCCTAGGGAAATGAGAACAAATGTGTATTTGGAAATTGATTTTATTTTCCTAAATTGTTCTGCTTTCATCCAAATTTCATGTCAGTCCATGAATGTTCTGAGGCTGTCCACTTAGCTAGGCATAATGTCCTTCTCCTTTCTTTTCTTCAAATGGTATCCAATTCTATCCTTTCTTCTCCATGAAGCCTTTTCTGCAAGACACTCTGGTATGCACTGTTTACAAGCAGCCTCTATTAGTACTTACAACCTATGTGACTAACACATTCACTAGACCTTTCTAAATCTCTCTAAATTCTCACAATGATGGCAATGAAGCTCTTCTCAAGGGAACTTGAGAATAATATGTTCTCCAATTGGATGTGTTATTCTATATAACCTATATATATATATATAATTCTACGTAATCACAATCTATATAATTCTATATAATCACAGTGATTGTGGAATTCTCTATTCACTTTTTTGGAAATGGCTATTTTTACCTGATATGTTTTAAAAGTGTGAAATTAGCTGACTACAAATTTAAATTTATTTACTTTCCTGGGCATACATTTTTTTTAAATGTATTTATTTTTTTAATTTCTTTTTTTAAAGATTTTATTTATTTATTTGACAGAGATCACAAGTAGGCAGAGAGGCAGGCAGAGAGAAAGGAAGGGAAGCAGGCTCCCTGCTGAGCAGAGAGCCCAATGCGGTGCTCGATCCCAGGACCTTGGGATCATGACCTGAGCTTCGCAAAGGCAGAGGCTTTTACCCACTGAGCCACCCAGGCACCTCATTTTTTTTTTTTTTTTTTTACAACTTCTAAAACTGAGCATATTTATTCCTTAACTCTGTTCTTCATGCTATAAGTTTAAGGAAATCCATAGAATCATATTTATGTTTAATGCATTTGCATGCATGATCTATAAATACAATAAGTAGGGAATATTTCTATCATGCATAGCATCGTACATGGTGTTGGTGATTCAATCATAAAATTATGTACATAAACTTTGAAGCCAAGTGACAGAAAAAGGTATCAGGATAGATATCCTGAATACAGATCAAGGTTTCATTTTTACCCCATGTGTTTTTTAGATTTTCTAAAATGCACATATTTAACTTTCTAACAACTATGTATTTAAAGAACAAACAAGAAAATAGATACTCTGGAAAGTCTTCGTTATCCAAAAGTTTAAGATTATTAAATCTCTTAATTTTAGAGAATGTATCTCATTAGGATCATGAGAAATATGGTGTCCCCTTGAATGATGTCACACAAGTTTCAACTTGTTCTATGATTTAGGGATGAGTAGGTCACTTCAATAAATTAACTACTAGCAGACATCTGCCTATATATTTGGTTAGCACGTTCATATTTTTTTCATGTATCTTTAATGTGATTTTTTTTTTTACTTTTTACCACACTTGAAAAGAGCACCTGGGAGATTACAAATCATGTTTCCTACCATCTATATTAAAATTTACACTGTGTCACTTTTAGTCATGAAGTATTTTTTCCTATCATTCAGCTGAGTCTATGGAACTATAATAAAATCTGATTGAGAAAACAAAGTGGAAAGATTTTGAAAAACTATTTCTCCATATTCATTACAAAAACCATTTCTCAATTCATTACATATTATAGCTGCCATTTTCCATTTTTCCCATGAAAACAATGATCATTTGTCTAAATTGGAAGACATTAGTTTTATGCTTTACTTTTTTTCTTTTCTTTTACTCTTGCCTTACTTTCCATGATAATGTATTATTCTCTTAAGAAATAAGAGTGGTGTTTGGAGACAAATGTTTGCTTTTTACTTAATTGAATTTATTTCTGGGAGATAACCCTCAAAACATTTTGTGATAAAATTAAAGTTCTTAGAAAAATTTAAATCTAACATACTTTGATGACATTTAAAAAATGAGCTATTTAATGATGTGTTTTTTTAAATTTATTTGGAGACAGTTTTGATGAATCACCACAATTAAATATTTCAAATATCTGATATTGACTGTCTTGCTTTATAAATAAAATTTCATTTTTGAATGGAGAATTCCTATTTCTTAAAATTGAATAATGAAATTAATTGAAAATAAATTATTCAGCAGGAAAACAAAACAGCCATTTTATTAAAATTAACAAAACTTTACTTAAGAATATATTTTTGAGTATTTCTAGAATGATAGTAAGAATTATTTCTAGTCCCTCAGAAATAAAACTTAAGCAAGTTTATTAATTTAGATCCCTTTGACTGATCTCTAGTTCCATCACCATATTATTCTGGAATTTTAATCTTTAAAGACTCTGCATTCTATATATCTATTATTTATTTTTTTTTAAATAATAGTTTCAGGTTGGTAATTTGAGAGTTAAGAGGAATATATCCCCAATAGTCTTTTTGTAGAAGCTAATGAATATGTGTAAGGGTTTCATTAGAATTAAATAGTATTTTTTCTTGTAAATATATTCTACATTAAAGACATTGGGAGAGCCTTAGAATTGAAGACTAAAATTTGTAGCTCCTTTGATTAAGTATAAACTGGGGAAGTGTTCAATACTTAAAACTTATTGTTCTATAATGAAATTATAATTCATTTAAAGTGTTTAAGTGGATTTTGAATTATTAGAACATACAATTTCTGACCTATTTCAACTAATATTCACTTACACTATATAAGTTCTCAGGAAATTAAAGCAAGACACTACTAGTGTTATATGGGGCAATTTATCAAATTCACTGAATTACTAGGGCCTAGGGAGAAGGAAAGCTCTGGTATCCTAAAATACATTTAGAATTTTCTTATAGAAGCTTTTATTCATTAGTTTACATTTTATACCAGAAATTTTTCATTTCGATTTGGTCTGCCCTAAGAAAATGAATTCCAAATGGTAAAAAAAAAGTTTAAGTGAAATAATTTAACTGTTTTATCTGTAGTAAATCAAAATTAAAGCTCAATTCACCATATTTCCAAGTAATACAAATCTATTTATTCCAAATATTTTCAACTTTGAACATGTATTCAGGTACATGTATTAAATTCAGCTTGAATTGAACCTTACCCTCAATAAAAAAATTTAAGTGGCTTCAATATGTCAAACCAAGACAAGATAAATTTCAGCACACTGTCATATCTTTAGATATTTGTATGTACTTCCTCATGTATTATATCCTACTGATGATACAAAGATAGGAAAAATATCATTCAATCAAATTAAAGTCACAGTAAAGTAGCTTATGAGAGGAATAACCAAATCATTTTGTGGTAGCATTCAAGCACTGTCAAAGAAGTTTAAGATGCATTTACTCATTTAAGGAGTCAAAGAATTAGAAGATCAGAGCAAGTAACTAGTCAGAGTTTCTTGAGAAGGTAACAGGAGGAATAAAACTTGGAAGTACAGACAAACATTAACAGAGAAGTGGAGCCATTCACCCAGAAGGAATATTAGAAGGGAAAGCACAGCGCCAGTGAGTGGATGAGTCCAAGTATATGAAGGAAATATCACAGGACACTTGCACAATACAAATTTAAGACATTTGTTCTATGTCCTTGGAGATGAGTTTAAATGTACTCGTATGTAGGGAAGCCAGGTACAAACACTATTTCAGCAAGATTATATTGGCAGCTATGTCTAAGATGAATGACCATAATAGAAATTACTTTTTGGTAGTTTTCAGTAAACTGGAGATAATTAGGACCTGAGATAATTTGTTGGTAGTGACCCTAGAAATAATGGCGTAGATGAGACTTAAAGGAGGCAAACTATCATAACAAATTAGCTGTAGAATAAAAGAAAAAAAGAATAAAAGTGGTTAATCTCAGCACAATGACTCTATGTTGTATTTTTATTATCACCAAACTTAATTTCCAGTGGCATTTGCTCCTTGTGTGTTAGAGTTCTCCAGAAAAGAGAACCAATATGATAATAATATCTAATATAGGGGCACCTGGGTGGCTCAGTGGGTTAAGCCTCTGCCTTCAGCTCGGGTCATGATCCCAGGGGCCTGGGATCGAGTCCCACATTGGGCTCTCTGCTCAGCAGGGAGCCTGCTTCTCCTCATCTCTCTCTCTGTCTGTCTCTCAGCCTATTTGTGATCTCTCTCTCTGACAAATAAATAAATAAAATCTTAAAAAATATATATCTAATATGTTAATATTAATAATATTGAATATATTATTACATAATAATTACATATAATAGTACCATGTATCTTTAGATTATGTATATAAAATACTATCTGCAGGCTGGAGACCCAGGAAGGCTGGATGGACCCAGGATGGTTTGTTCCTTAAAGTCTCAGTGCAGGTGGTGTAAATCCCAGTCTCAAGGGCAGAAGATTGAAGTTTCAACTCACACAATCAGAGAAAGCAAATTTTCTCTTTCTCCACCTTTTCATTCTATTCAGGACCTCAACAGATTGACTCATGCCCCCCCACATTGAGAAGAGGAGTCTGTTTTGCTCAGTATACCAATTCAAATGCTAATTTCACCCAGAAACAACCTCACAGACATACCCAGAAATAACTTTAAATCGAATATCTAGGCACCAGTCCAGTTGAAATAAAATTAGATATCATAAAATAGACTAGAAATGTATTGCCTAATTTTCAAATATTTCTAGGTATGTTCTGAACTTGTTGTTTTTTTTAGTTCCACTGTGACCAGGAATCTTACTCTATATAACTTAAGTAATTTGTTGAAATGTTAGTCTACGACTCCCTAATCAGTTAATTTTGGTAACTTTTAGGTGTACTTGAGAATAGTGTGTCCTCCAATTGGATGCGTTATTCTCTCTTTTTTTTTTTTTTTTAAGATTTTATCCATCCATCTGACGGAGAGAGATCACAAGTAGCCAGAGAGGCAGGCAGAGAGAGAGAGGAGGAAGCAGACTCCCTGCTAAGCAGAGAGCCCGACGCGGGACTCGATCCCAGGACCCTGAGATCATGACCTGAGCTGAAGGCAGCGGCC
Organism: Mustela putorius furo; assembly: GCF_011764305.1. Classification (NCBI taxonomy): domain Eukaryota; kingdom Metazoa; phylum Chordata; class Mammalia; order Carnivora; family Mustelidae; genus Mustela; species Mustela putorius. The sequence goes on from NW_025421397.1 coordinate 7,507,785, forward strand.
TAACCCACTGAGCCACCCAGGCACCCGGATGCGTTATTCTATATGTGTCAATTAGGGTTAAGTTTATAAATCACGTTGGTCAAATCTTCTGTCTATAATAATTTTGTGTCTACTTATTCTATCAGGTCTACAGGGAAGTACTGAAATTATGTCACAATGGTTGTAGAATTCTTTATTCACTTTTTTAGAAATTGCTATTTTTACCTGATATGTTTTAAAAGTGTGAAATTAGGGTATGTGTTTTGGTGAGTGCTGTGAAGTGTGTAAACCTGGTGATTCACAGACCTGTACCCCTGGGGATAAAAATATATGTTTATAAAAAATAAAAAATTATATTAAAAAAAATTAGCTGATTGCAAACTTAAATTTATTTATTTTCCTGAGCATACATTTTGATCATTATGAAGCATCCCCCTTTTCTCTAATAACACTTCCTTAAAGTCAACTTTTACTATTGTTAATATAGCTAGTTCGGCTTTTTTTTTTTTTTTTTGGTTGTTGTTTGCAGAGTGTTTTTTTCCATCTTTTCACTTTTGATATTTTTGGATACTTACATTTAAGTTATGTCTCTTACAAGTAAATTATTTATAATTTGACCCATTTCAACAGTCTTATTCTTGAAGCTTCTTTGTAAGGCCAGAAGTATTTTCTGTCTTCTTCATGACATACCCTATGTATGCAACGTACCTTGCATATAAGAAATTCTAATAAATGTAATTGAATTAATATATATAAATCATGAACTCCCAGTCCAGTTATCTTAGCATCAACTATCACTTCCTTTATCAGTTTTTTCTTCTCTTTCTTTTTTTTCTGGATGGCAGTCAGTTCTCCTTATCCATCCCTATGCTGCTTAAAAGCAACTATTTTGTCAAATAATTCCTCATCCCATATAATATTGAGCTCATTATCTATCTACCTATCTATAGGTACACATATATGTATATATCAATAAATCTATAGATATATACATATATGTGTATATACTTATATTGGAATATAGACACATTTCCTTTTCCTATTTCACATGGCTATTTATTTCCAAAAGTAATACTAGATTTGTGTAGTGGAGTTGAGGTTCATATATTCATAAAATCTTTTTACTAGTAGCACTACATAGTATGCTTTTATAATATATACTACTTAGTCACAGAATAAATTAATGTGAAATTGTGTCTCCATGTATCGCAATCCAAGTACTGAATTTTTCTGTTTAAATTTCCTACACGTAGTAAAATAGAGTAGCATATTCTTTTAAGTGATCTATTAATATAAAGTGAAATTTCAAGAAACCTCATGAGAGCCCATCAAAAAAATACAAAAATAGTATGTCAAAATTTTTCTGAAAGGTTGTGAAGTAGTTCATTATGCACTCAATAGTGTACTTGAGATTTTAATGGAGTAATTAGAATATTTTATACTTAAGACTTAAATATAAAATATTTTAATTAATTAGATGTAACAAAACTATCTTAGATAATTGAAAGTTTACTTTCCTATTTAAAAAGATAGTGATTCTTGTGTGTAACTTAGAAATATCCAGAATGGAATTTGGACATGACATGCACATGCATCATTTATATTTTGATTATATTCTAAGTGCCGACAAGGTGCTGTGTTCATGAATAATTCAAACCATCTAAAAGAATGGGCTTTTTACATTCCATTCCAGAATTTTGTTTTTCAGACAGAATGTCTTAACAATGTAAAACATGTATCACTGATGGAATATGATTAGAAATACACTGTGATCTGACAGTTAACAATTATTCCCTTATGTATGATTCTTACAGGCTATATAAATGTTATAAAAATTTGTATAGTAGTTCAAAGTATAAGTAACAGACACTTAGAAGGCAGGCAATATGTGTAATTTCTTGTGTATGCAAGATAGAAGAAAATTGAAGTATAGAAGTATAGCATTTTAGTAATTATTTTGGCTTCAGTGAGCATTTGGGAGATTAGAAGAGAGAAAGACAGACAACTAATCATAAAATATCTTATGGTTGACCACTATTAAAGGTGACTAGTGCTTAGCCTTCCTGAGATCTTTAGAGTGCATTTTACAATAATCCCAGGGACACAGGGGAAATATTTACCTGTTGCTTTTATTCCCTTAGTGGGTAAGGGAATGGCATCAGTCTCAGTTACTGACAATCTGCAATAAATTTTGTGGTATCAATATCTAAAATAGCCTTGATAAAAGGGAATCCATGCTCTTAAGCCCATTTATAGCCATCACTGTTGTCACTTTGGCCAATCCATTTTTATGCCTATTATGCCAGCATTGAGTGTACTGAAGGCAAAGTTACCTGACTTTTACAGAATGTGTAATCCTGGTGCCTTAGTTTCAGAGTTCTACTTCTAGAGGTCATTGACCTCTAGAGAAATAAAGAAAAAAGTAAACCCACTTTGTCCTCACTCTCCTACAATCCACATGTCTCTTCCTCAGACTTCTTATCATTCCATTTTCTAATTTTGTTCCTTCTATGTCACTGACAATGTACCAAGCCAATTGTCACTATTTAGGAGTCCATGTAAATCAAAACTTCAAACTTCTCTACTCTTGCTCCATACAAAGTGAACAAGCAAGGGCACATGTTTCAACCATCCCATCTAGGAGGATATACTTCTTCCACTGTCCTTTAAGTACACTCCTGAGTGAGACTTTATTGTGGCAGCAGTATATCTATTGCTTTTGATTCTCATAACTGTTGAAGGTTGAGATGAATTAATTCTCCAGGTTGGTAGTTATATAGCAAATGTTAAGGCTATGTTCTTCTGCTACAGCAAATACACTACATGTAACATAGCAGTTGTGATTGAGACTGCCATTTGGTAAAATTTGTGATAGTTCATGATAAATTGCTACAATCCAGTTAGTTTTTCTAAGTCCAAACAAACAAACAAAAAAATTAAACAGGGTGTATAATGCCACAGGGGATCAGTGGAGTTGGCACTCTGTGATGTACCTCAAGGCAGTCTGGACTCTCATAGGAGCCAATCTCTGCAGCTTCCTCCTCTTGGTGATTCCCTGAAGTTCCTGAAAGAAAGAGAAGAGGAAGATAGCTGTGAAGTAGAAAAGCCCTAGAAATGTCTCATCCCATGAACAAAACTAGATAACTATCATACTACCCCAGAAATCAATCTGAAGACTGATAGAACAAACGCCCCAACTAAAGGAAGAGAGGCCACTTCTAAGAAGGTAGGAAACGTGGAGATGTGTGGATGGGAGAGAGCTATGGTTGAGGAGAAGGATGAGAGAGAGAGAAGCACACACAGGAAACACATGAGAGGACTGAATTTCTTAAGTTCTCACAACCAGTGGTGCTTAAAGCCTGGAGTTTTAAGGTCAGCAAGCTTGCCTGGGATAGACCCCAGAGGGCACTGTACTGCTCCTAGAAAGAAGGCAAGCAAATAACCCAGGGAGCCGACAACATGGGAACAGTGATATGAAAAATGCTTGGGGCACACAGTGGGGGAAATTATTTGCTCTTCTCAGAGTATTTTCCTGAGAGGCAGTATTCACTGAGATGCTTCTCCAGGAACATTTGCGGTGGTCAGTGCCAGTTCTCTCTCCCTACCCCTCGGCATAAATGCAGAGCTACCTGTGGGAAGGATCACAGTGCACATAATGGCTGCTTAACTTGCTTACACCAAGTCCCAATCTCCTGTGCTCTGGCAGGACTTCCTTTCTCAGTCAAGCATACCTCAGTCCAACACAGAGGACTCCTTCTCCAGAAGACCAGCACAAACCCCTGATCAACCACATTTCCCAGCCAGAGTTCTGCAGGGCCTCAGTTCTAGCGGAAGTGCTGTCAGGTCTCATTTCACAAGCAGACCAGAGCACAAATAGTTAAAACCCACCACATTCAGTGTAAGGACCAAAAACTGCCCATCGCAAGCAAGGAGAGCCTCTGTGATGACTGGCCTGATGGATAGAAAGCAGTGAAAACACAACAGCAGAATGCATACAAGCACACAGTGGAGAAACTTCCTGAAGCACCAGGCCCTGGGCACCTACATAACCTCATCTTTGTAAGGTCATTACTCTCAGGAGCAGGAGACATAACCTGCTTTTCTAACACATGAAAGAATGTGGAGACTTAGGCAAAATGCCAAGATGAAGGAATATATCCCATATGAAAGAACAAACTAAGGTCATACCAGAGATCTAAGTGACACAGACATAAGTAACATGCCTGATGGAGAATTAAAGCAACAATCATAAGGATACTTACTGGGCTTAAGAAAAGAATAGAGTGGATCAATGAGACACTTACCACAGAGAAAAAGGAGTTAAAAAAGGATCAGAGATGAAGAATGGTATATGAAACTGGAAACAGGCTTGCTGCAATAACAGGCTGGAAAAAGCAAGGAATGAATTAGTGACCTCATAGACAAAATAAGGGAAAGTAATAAAGCTGAACAAAAGAGAGAAGAATTGTACAGCATGAGAATAGACTTAGGGAACTCAGAGACACTATCAAGTGTAATAACATTCATATTATAGGAGTGCCAGAAGAAGAAAAGAGATGAAAGAAGGCAGAAAATTTACTTTAAGAAATAATAGCTGAAGACTTCCCTAATCTGGGAAAGCAAACAGACATTTAGATTCAGGAGGTCAGAGAACTCTGATGAAATTCAACAAAAGCAAGTCAACAACAAGATGTAATTAAATTTGTAAAATGTACTGATAAAGAAAGTATCTTAAAAGAACAAGACAAAAAAATTCTATAACTTACAAAGGAAGACCAAGGTTGGCTAGAGATTTCTCAATAGAAACTTGGCAGTCTGGAAGAGAGTGGCATGATATCTTCAATGTGCTGAATGGGAAAAATATGCAGCCAAGAATATTTTATCCAGCAAGGCTATCATTCAGAATAGAAAGAGAGAGAATTTCCTAGAAAAACAAAAACAACATGACCATCAAGCCAGCCTTGCAAGAAATTTAAAGTAGAGACGAAAAATGACATAGATGAGAGGATCCAAAAAATCTCTAGAAACAATGACAAAACAAGTAATAAAATGGCATTCAATACATATATGTCAATAATCACTTCAATTTTAAATGGACTAAATGCTTCCATCAAGAGACATAAGATGTCAGCATGGATGAAAAAACAAGACCTATACATATGCTGCCTACCAGAGACTCATTTTAGACCTAAAGACACCTGAAGATTGAAAGTGAGGGGTTAGAGAAAGATTTATCATACAAATGGATGTCAAAAGAAAGCCAGAGTAACAATATTTATATTGGACAAACTAGACTTTAAAACAAAACTGTAACAAGAGACAAAGAAGGTCACTGTATCATAATAAAGGAGACAGAGCAACAAGAACATATAACAATTGTAAATATTTATGCAATTATATAAAACCATTAATAACAAACATATTGTGGGCACCTGGATGGCTTAGTTGGTTACATGTCCAAATCTTGATTTCAGCTCATGTCATGATCTCAGCGTTGTGAGATTGATCCCCATGTCAGACCCCATGCTGGGTGTGGAGCCTGCTTAAGATTTTCTCTCTGCCCCTCTCCTCTTCCCCCCTCTCTAAAAAAAAAAAAAAAAAAAAAAAAAAAAGTAAATAAAATAACAAACATAATGAAACTAATTTTAATAATACAGTAATAGTAAAGTACTTTTAACACCCCATTTATATCAGATCATCTGAAAAAAATCAACAGGGAAGCAATGGCTTTAAATGGACCAGAAGGACTTAGCAGATCTATTCAGAACATTCCATTCTAAAACAGCAGATTACTTTTTTATTTATTTTTTTTTAGCAGATTACTTTTTAAGTGTACTTGGGACATTCTCCAGAATAGATACCATATTAGTTCACAAATCAGTCCTCAACAAATACAAAAAGACTGAATTCATACCATGTACCTTTTCTGACCACCACACTCTAGAAACAATGAAAAAACAAGTAATATATCAAAAAAATTTGGAAAGTAATTCACAAGTAATTTGGAAAAACCACAAATACATGCAAATTAAACAATTTGCTACTGAACAATGAATGATTCATCAAGAAGAAATTAAAGAAAATACACGGGAACAAGTGAAAATGAAAACACAAAAGTCCAAAACCTTCAAGATGCAGCAAAAGTGGTCCTAAGAGGAAGTACATAGCAATATAAGAACCTACTTCAAGAAGCAAGAAAAGTCTCAAAGAACCTATCTTTGTACCTAACAGAGCTAGACCTAACAGAGCTAGAAAAATGACAATAAATGAAGACTAAAGCCAGCATAAGGAGGGAAATAATAAAGATTAAATCAGAAATAAATGAGGTAAAACTAAAAAAAAAAAAAAAAAAAAAAGAAAGAAAGAAAGAAACAAAACAAAAAACCCACAATAGAACAGATCAAAGAAACCAGGAGCTCATTCTTTGAAAAAAGTAATAGAATCAATAAACCTCCAGCCAAACTTATCAAAAAGAAAAGGACCCAAATAAATAAAATAACAAATGAGAGTGGAGAAATAAAAACCTCACCACAGAAATAACAATTATAAGATAATATTATGAAAAACTATATGCCAGCAAATTGGACCACCTAGAAGAAATGTGTAAATTCCTAGAAACATATAAACTACCAAAACTGAAAGAGAAATTTAAAAAACAAAAACAAAAACAAAAAACTTGAAGAGAATGATAAACATTAAAGAAATTGAATCAATTATCAGGAAACTTCCTGAAAACCAAAGTCCAGAGGCAGGTGGCTTCACAGGCAAATTCGACCAAACATTTAAAAAAGAGTTAACACCTATTCTTCTCAAGCTATTCCAAAAATAGAAAAGGAAGGAAAACTTTGAAATTCATTTTATAAGGTTGGCATTACTTGATATCAAAACCAGATAAGCACTCTACTACAAAAGAGAACTACAGGCCAATATTCCCAATGAACATGGATGCAAAAATTCTCAATAAATACTAACAAACTCAATCCAAAATTACATTAAAAAATCATTTTCCACAATCAAGTGGGATTTATTCCTGGGCTACTACAGTGTTCATATTCACAAATCAATCAACAGGATGCACCATTAATAAAAGAAAGGATAAGAACCATGTGATCATTTCAATAGATGCAGAAAAAGCATTTGACAAAATACAACATCCATTCATGATCAAATAAAACCTCAACAAACTAGGTTTCGAACATACCTCAACATAATAAAGACTATATATGAAAAACCCACAGCTAATATCATCTTCAATGGAGAAAAACTGAGCTTTTCCTCTATAGTCAGGAGCAAAACAGTGATGTCCAACTTCATCAATGTTATTTAACAGATTCCTGGAAGTCCTGGCCATAGGAATAAAACAACATGAACAAATAAAAGTCATCCAAATCAGCAAGGAAGAAGTCAAACTTTCATTGTTCATAGACAACATGATGTTCTATATAGAAAACCTGAAAGACCTCACCAAAAAAAATGCTAGAGCTGATAACACATATTCAGTAAAGTCACAGAATATGGAATCAATGTACAAAATCCTGTTGCATTTCTATACACCAATAATGAAGCAACATAAAGAGGAATTAAGGAATTATTCCCATTTCAAGTTGCACCAAAAAGAATAAGATACCCAGGAATAAACCTGACCAAAGAAGTGAAAGACCTACTCTGAAAACTATAAAACACCACTGAAAGAAATTGAAGATGATGACACAAAGAAATGGAAAAATATTCCACATTCATAGCTTGGAAGAACAAATATCATGAAAATGTCTATACTACCCAAAGCAAATCTACATATTTAATGCAATCCCTATAAAAATACCAACAACATTTTTCACAGAGGTAGAACAATCCTAAAATATATATGGAACCACAAAAAATCCAAATAGGCAAAGCAATCCTGAAAAAGAAAAACAAAGCTGGAGGCATCACAATTCTAGACTTCAAATTATATTACAAAACTATAGTGATAAAAACATATGGTACTGAATTACCGGATTCGAGTCAAGATGGCGGAGAAGTAGCAAGCTGAGACTGCTTCAGCTAGCCGGAGATCAGCTAGATAGCTTATCTAAAGATTGCAAACACCTGAAAATCCATCGGCAGATCGAAGAGAAGAAGAACAGCAATTCTGGAAACAGAAAATCAACCACTTTCTGAAAGGTAGGACCGGCGGAGAAGTGAATCCAAAGCGACGGGAAGATAGACCCCGGGGGGAGGGGCCGGCTCCCGGCAAGCGGCGGAGCAACCGCGCACAAAATCAGGACTTTTAAAAGTCTGTTCCGCTGAGGGACATCGCTCCAGAGGCTAAACCGGGGCGAAGCCCACGCGGGGTCAGCGTGGCCTCAGGTCCCGCAGGGTCACAGAAGGATCGGGGTTGTCTGAGTGTCGCAGAGCTTGCGGGTATTGGAACGGGAAAGCCGGCTACAGAGACAGAGCTGACAGTAAGCTCGCAGCTCCGTGTTACCTTGAACCGGTCGCAGGCTCGGTGAGCTCGGAGCGCGGCCGGAGGTCAGGCAGACGGGAGTAAGTAACTGGGCGCTGTTCTCTGAGGGCGCACTGAGGAGTGGGGCCCTGGGCTCTCGGCTCCTCCGGGCCGGAGACCAGGAGGCCGCCATTTGTATTCCCGTCCTCTGGAACTCTACGGAAAGCGCTCAGGGAACAAAAGCTCCTGAAAGCAAACCCGAGCGGATTACTCACCCCGGCCCCGGGTAAGGGCGGTGTAATTAATTCCCTGGGGCAAAGACACTTGAGAATCACTACAACAGGCCCCTCCCCCAGAAGATCAACAAGAAATCCAGCCGAGACCAAGTTCACCTACCAAGGAGTGCGGTTTCAATACCAAGGAGAGCAGCAGAATTCCAGAGGAGGAGAAAGCCAAGCACGGAACTCATGGCTTTTTTCCTGTGATTTTTTTTAGTCTTGCAGTTAACTTAATTTTTTCTTTTTCATTTTTTTTTCTCGCCTTCGGGTAAAATTTTTTTTTTTTTTTTAACTGTTACCTTTTTGAAAAACGATTTTTTACTAGTTTATCTAATATATATATATATTTTTTTTTTTTTTTACATTTTTCTTAGGTGTTTTCTTTTTTTTTTTTTTTTTTTTTTTTTTTTTTATTTTTTCTCTCTTCCTTTTTGAACCTCTTTTTATCCCCTTTCTCCCCACTCACGATTTTGGATCTCTTCTAATTTGGTTAAAGCATATTTTCCTGGGGTTGTTGCCACCCTTTTAGTATTTTACTTGCCCCTTCATTTACTCTTATCTGGACAAAATGACAAACGTAAAAATTCAACACAAAAAAAGAACAAGAGGCAGTACCGAAGGCTAGGGACCTAATCAATACAGACATTGGTAATATGTCAGATCTAGAGTTCAGAATGACAATTCTCAAGGTTCTAGCCGGGCTCGAAAAAGGCATGGAAGATATTAGAGAAACCCTCTCGAGAGATATAAAAGCCCTTTCTGGAGAAATAAAAGAACTAAAATCTAACCAAGTTGAAATCAAAAAAGCTATTAATGAGGTGCAATCAAAAATGGAGGCTCTCACTGCTAGGATAAATGAGGCAGAAGAAAGAATTAGTGATATAGAAGACCAAATGACAGAGAATAAAGAAGCTGAGCAAAAGAGGGACAAACAGCTACTGGACCACGAGGGGAGAATTCGAGAGATAAGTGACACCATAAGACGAAACAACATTAGAATAATTGGGATTCCAGAAGAAGAAGAAAGTGAGAGGGGAGCAGAAGGTATACTGGAGAGAATTATTGGGGAGAATTTCCCCAATATGGCAAAGGGAACGAGCATCAAAATTCAGGAGGTTCAGAGAATGCCCCTCAAAATCAATAAGAATAGGCCCACACCCCGTCACCTAATAGTAAAATTTACAAGTCTCAATGACAAAGAGAAAATCCTGAAAGCAGCCCGGGAAAAGAAGTCTGTAACATACAATGGTAAAAATATTAGATTGGCAGCTGACTTATCCACAGAGACCTGGCAGGCCAGAAAGAGCTGGCATGATATTTTCAGAGCACTAAACGAGAAAAACATGCAGCCAAGAATACTATATCCAGCTAGACTATCATTGAAAATAGAAGGAGAGACTAAAAGCTTCCAGGACAAACAACAACTGAAAGAATTTGCAAATACCAAACCAGCTCTACAGGAAATCTTGAAAGGGGTCCTCTAAGCAAAGAGAGAGCCTACAAGTGGTAGATCAAAAAGGAACAGAGACCATATACAGTAACAGTCACCTTACAGGCAATACAATGGCACTAAATTCATATCTCTCAATAGTTACCCTGAATGTTAATGGGCTAAATGCCCCTGTCAAAAGACACAGGGTATCAGAATGGATAAAAAAAACAAAACCCATCTATATGTTGCCCTCCAAGAAACACATTTTAAGCCCGAAGACACCTCCAGATTTAAAGTGAGGGGGGGGTGGAAAAGAATTTACCATGCTAATGGACATCAGAAGAAAGCAGGAGTGGCAATCCTTATATCAGATCAATTAGATTTTAAGCCAAAGACTATAATAAGAGATGAGGAAGGACACTATATCATACTCAAAGGGTCTGTCCAACAAGAAGATTTAACAATTTTTTAAATATCTATGCCCCCAATGTGGGAGCAGCCAACTATATAAACCAATTAATAACAAAATCAAAGAAACACATCAACAATAATACAATGATAGTAGGGGACTTTAACACTCCCCTCACTGAAATGGACAGGACATCCAAGCAAAAGATCAGCAAGGATATAAAGGCCTTAAATGACACACTGGACCAGATGGACATCACAGATATATTCAGAATATTTCATCCCAAAGCAACAGAATACACATTCTTCTCTAGTGCACATGGAACATTCTCCAGAATAGATCACATCCTCGGTCCTAAATCAGGACTCAACCGGTATCAAAAGATTGGGATCATTCCCTGCATATTTTCAGACCACAATGCTCTAACGCTAGAACTCAACCACAAAAGGAAGTTTGGAAAGAACCCAAATACATGGAGACTAAACAGTATCCTTCTAAAGAATGAATGGGTCAACCGGGAAATTAAAGAAGAATTGAAAAAAATCATGGAAACAAATGATAATGAAAACACAACGGTTCAAAATCTGTGGGACACAACAAAGGCAGTCCTGAGAGGAAAATATATAGCGGTACAAGCCTTTCTCAAGAAACAAGAAAGGTCTCAGGTACACAACCTAACCCTACACCTAAAGGAGCTGGAGAAAGAACAAGAAAGAAACCCTAAGCCCAGAAGGAGAAGAGAAATCATAAAGATCAGAGCAGAAATCAATGAAATAGAAACCAAAAAAACAATAGAACAAATCAACGAAACTAGGAGCTGGTTCTTTGAAAGAATTAATAAAAATTGATAAACCCCTGGCCCGACTTATCAAAAAGAAAAGAGAAAGGACCCAAATAAATAAAATCATGAATGAAAGAGGAGAGAGATCACAACTAACACCAAAGAAATACAAACTATTATAAGAACATACTATGAGCAACTCTCTACGGCAATAAATTTGACAATCTGGAAGAAATGGATGCATTCCTAGAAACATATAAACTACCCACAACTGAACCAGGAAGAAATAGAAAGCCTGAACAGACCCATAACCAGTAAGGAGATTGAAACAGTCATTAAAAATCTCCAAAACAAACAAAGCCCAGGGCCAGACGGCTTCCCGGGGGAATTCTACCAAACATTTAAAGAAGAACTAATTCCTATTCTCCTGAAACTGTTCCAAAAAATAGAAATGGAAGGAAAACTTCCAAACTCATTTTACGAGGCCAGCATCACCTTGATCCCAAAACCAGACAAGGATCCCACCAAAAAAGAGAGCTATAGACCGATATCCTTGATGAACACAGATGCGAAAAATACTCAACAAAATACTAGCCAATAGGATTCAACAGTACATTAAAAAGATTATTCACCACGACCAAGTGGGATTTATTCCAGGGCTGCAAGGTTGGTTCAACATCCGCAAATCAGTCAATGTGATACAAACACATCAATAAAAGTAAGAACAAGAACCATATGATACTCTCAATAGATGCTGAAAAAGCATTTGACAAAGTACAACATCCCTTCCTGATCAAAACTCTTCAAAGTGTAGGGATAGAGGGCACATACCTCAATATCATCAAAGCCATCTATGAAAAACCCACCGCAAATATCATTCTCAATGGAGAAAAACTGAAAGCTTTTCCGCTAAGGTCAGGAACACGGCAGGGATGTCCATTATCACCACTGCTATTCAACATCGTACTAGAGGTCCTAGCGTCAGCAATCAGACAACAAAAGGAAATTAAAGGCATCCAAATCGGCAAAGAAGAAGTCAAATTATCACTCTTCGCAGATGATATGATACTATATGTGGAAAACCCAAAAGACTGCACTCCAAAACTGCTAGAACTTATACAGGATTTCAGTAAAGTGTCAGGATATAAAATCAATGCACAGAAATCAGTTGCATTTCTCTACACCAACAGCAAGACAGAAGAAAGAGATATTAAGGAGTCAATCCCATTTACAATTGCACCCAAAACCATAAGATACCTAGGAATAAACCTAACCAAAGAGACACAGAATCTATACTCAGAAAACTATAAAGTACTCATGAAAGAAATTGAGGAAGACACAAAGAAATGGAAAAATGTTCCATGCTCCTGGATTGGAAGAATAATAAATATTGAAAATGTCTATGCTACCTAAAGCAATCTACACATTTAATGCAATTCCTATCAAAGTACCATCCATCTTTTTCAAAGAAATGGAACAAATAATTCTAAAATTTATATGGAACCAGAAAAGACCTCGAATAGCCAAAGGGATATTGAAAAAGAAAGCCCAACGTTGGTGGCATCACAATTCCGGACTTCAAGCTCTATTACAAAGCTGTCGTCATCAAGACAGCATGGTACTGGCACAAAAACAGACACATAGATCAATGGAACAGAATAGAGAGCCCAGAAATAGACGCTCAAATCTATGGTCAACTAATCTTGGACAAAGCAGGAAAGAATGTCCAATGGAAAAAAGACAGCCTTTTCAATAAATGGTGCTGGGAAAATTGGACAGCCACATGCAGCAAGAAAAATGAAATTGGACCATTTCCCTTACACCACACACAAAATAGACTCAAAATGGATGAAGGACCCCTCAATGTACGAAAGGAATCCATCAAAATCCTTGAGGAGAACACGGGCAGCAACCTCTTCGACCTCTGCCCGCAGCAACATCTTCCTAGGAACAACGCAAAAGGCAAGGGAAGCAAGGGAAAAAATGAAACTACTGGGATTTCATCAAGATCAAAAGCTTTTGCACAGCAAAGGAAACAGTTAACAAAATCAAAAAGACAACTGACAGAATGGGAGAAGATATTTGCAAACGACATATCAGATAAAGGACTAGTGTCCAGAATCTATAAAAAATTAGCAAACTCAACACCCAAAGAACAAATAATCCAATCAAGAAATGGGCAGAAGACATGAACAGACATTTCTGCAAAGAAGACATCCAGATGGCCAACAGACACATGAAAAAGTGCTCCATATCACTCGGCATCAGGGAAATACAAATCAAAACCACAATGAGATATCACCTCACACCAGTCAGAATGGCTAAAATCAACAAGTCAGGAAATGACAGATGCTGGCGAGGATGCGGAGAAAGGGGAACCCTCCTACACTGTTGGTGGGAATGCAAGCTGGTGCAGCCACTCTGGAAAACAGCATGGAGGTTCCTCAAAATGTTGAAAATAGAACTGCCCTATGACCCAGCAATTGCACTATTGGGTATTTACCCTAAAGATACAAATGTAGTGATCCAAAGGGACACATGCACCCGAATGTTTATAGCAGCAATGTCCACAATAGCCAAACTATGGAAAGAACCTAGATGTCCATCAACAGATGAATGGATCAAGAAGATGTGGTATATATACACAATGGAATACTATGCAGCCATCAAAAGAAATGAAATCTTGCCATTTGCGACAACATGGATGGAACTAGAGCGTATCATGCTTAGCGAAATAAGTCAAGCAGAGAAAGACAACTATCATATGATCTCCCTGATATGAGGAAGTGGTGATGCAACATCGAGGCTTAAGTGGGTAGAAGAATAAATGAAACAAGATGGGATTGGGAGGGAGACAAACCATAAGTGACTCTTAATCTCACAAAACAAACTGAGGGTTTGCCGGGGGGAGGGGGTTTGGGAGAAGGGGGTGGGATTATGGACATTGGGGAGGGTATGTGATTTGGTGAGTGCTGTGAAGTGTGTAAACCTGGTGATTTCACAGACCTGTACCCCTGGGGATAAAAATATATGTTTATAAAAAATAAAAAATTAAAAAAAAAAAAAAAAAAAACCAAACATATGGTACTGACACAAAAGCAGACACATAGAGCAATAGAACAGAATAGAAAACACAAACATGAAGTCACAACTATAACATCAATTAATCTTCAACAAAGCAGGAAAGAATATCCAATGAGAAAAGACAGTCTCTTCAACAAATGGTATTGGGAAATGTCTACAGCAACATGCAAAAGAATGAAACTGAACCACTTTCTTACACCAAATGCAAAAGCAGATTCAAAATGTATTAAAGACCTAAATGTGAGACCTGAAACCATCAAAGTCCTAGAGAACACAGGCAGTGTCTTGTTTGACATTGGCCACAGTAACTTCTTTCTAGATGTGTTTCCAGAGACAAGGGAAACAAAAACAAAAATAAACCATGGGGGGTTAGTTCATCAAGATAAAAAGCTTACACACAGCAAAAGAAACAATCAGCAAAACTAAAAGCCAACGTACAGAATGGGAGAAGATATTTGCAAATGACATAGACGTTTTTCCAAAGAAGACATACAGATGCCCAACAGACACATTAAAAAGATGCTCAATATCACTGATCATCAAGGAAATACAAATCAAAACTAAAATGAGATATTATCTCACACCTGTCTGAAAGGAGAAAATCAAAACCAAAGAAACAACAGGTGTTGGTGAAGATGTGAAGAAAGGGGAACCCTCTTGCACTGTTGGTGAGAATGCAAAGTGGTGTCGCCACTCTGGAAAATACTTTGGATATTCCTAAAAAGGTAAAAATAGGACTACCCTATGATCCAGAAATTGCACTACCAGGTCTTTACCCAAAGGGCACAAAAATACTAATTCAAAGATATACGTGCCCTGAATGCTTATAGCAGCACAATCTAAAGTAGCTTAATTATGGAAATAGCCCAAGTATCAACTGATGAATGGATATAAGTGGTGTATACACACACACACACACAGAGAGAGAGAGAGAGAGAGAGATTACTCAGCCATGTTAAAGAATGAAATCTTTCCATTTACAACAACATGGATGGAGCTAGAGAGTACTATGCAAAGTGAAATAAGTTAATCAGAAAAAGAAATTCCATATGATTTCGTTCATATATGGAATTTAAGAATCAAAACAAATGAGAAAAGGGATTTTTTTATAAAAGGAGAGAATGCAAACCAAGAAACAGACTCTTAACTATAGAGAACAAACTGATGACTACCAGAGGGGAGAGGGTAAGAAGGATGGGTTAAATAGGTGATGGGAATTAAGGAGTGCAGGAGTGCAGATGTTGTGATGAGCACCAGCTGATGTATGGACGTGTCAAATCACTATAGGATACAGCTGAAACTAATATTATATTACAGGTTAACTAACTAGATTTCAGTAAAAACTTAAAAAAAAATAAATGGAAATATAATAGAGACATCACTTTTGCATATTTTCAGTCTTTGGTTGAGACACTAACTTATTTCAATATCTCCAAGATGGAATATTTCTTCAGATTACTGTCTTGACCGAGACTGGGAAAGTATCAGGCTTCCACTTTCCCTTCCTACTATTATAATTCTTACTCCATAGTCAGATAACCAATGTGATGAAATTATAAATATGAAAATTATAAATATGAAACTATAAAATGTAAATATGGTAACACTTGTCTGAAAATAAAGATTTAAGATAAAAAATAGACACAACAATGTCATGTTTATAGGATGTTGGATTTGGTATCAAATTAGATCCATTCTGGGTGAGATCAAATGCCTAGTAAGAAAGAATAACATAATCTATGTGCCTCAATCAACATTGAAATGTGTTCTGAATCAATAAATTGACTCAATGATTTAAGGATGCAGAAGTCTTTTGGGTTAAATATGAATATGACAAATATAGCATTTATTGTAAATTTATTGTAAATTGTAAAAAAATGGAACATTATGGCAAATGCTGAAGGATTCAAAATGAGTTTAGGAATTGTAATGTAAATACATGATACTCTGAAATCCTGGGTTTTGATTTGAAGAAAATAAAATGGTTGTTTCATAAAGAAGGATCCTAAAATACATGATTAAATATATCTTTAGTACTGTCTTTATTATGTAGATAATAATCATATATAAGTAATTTAGTATGCTACTAATTGAGATATAACTAAAAATGAAATGTAATAAGAATATAGTCTTAGCATCTTTTCATTATCACCATAAGAAGTCTAATTAAAATTCTCTTAATGTGTTTTAAAATTTTTATTCATATATACCAAGAGAAAATTGCCTAGATATGTATAGTAAACTTCTAAAAATATCTTTAAATTGACCTATATCCACTATGTAAAATATTTTATTCACTAAATATGTAAAGCACCAAGGATATAGTTTGCTAAATGTCCAAAATAAGAAAAAAATTAAAAAATTAAACTGTTAATTTTAATAATTTTACTTAAGTATGGAAGTAGCTTCTTTTACATAAAACTATTTGATATGAGTCTGATGCTTTCACACCTAGGTAGAAACTACTTATTAAGTAGTCAGATGCTATGGTTTAAGGATTTTAATATGTTTTTAAAAAATAATTTGTAAATTAAAAATATTAGCTGTTTTACACCGGTCATTAAATACTAGAATATATGCTTAATATTTAAATGCCGATCCCATTCATATCTATTGCTTCTGTAATTTTTTTCAATAGAGCCTCAAAGCTGCTGAATACAGGTTTAATTTCAAATTTCATTTCTTTCTGAATTGCACCATCCTTAAGCAATGCATCATCATCACAGGTCATTGCACTGATGAAATTAATCTGATAAAACACCTGTGTGACAGAGAAAATGATATATTAGTGTGATTCATCATTAATGAATATCATCAGCCCATGATCTATTAGTGTATTGCTCAAAGGATTGTGTCATTAGGAAAGAGTGAGTTCCTAGTGTTAAATTATGGTGTTGAAGGCAGTAGTTAGAGCCTGGTACAACCCAGGAGGCAGAAAGTAGATGTGCCAATACAAAATCAAGCTTTCTGAATTTTTTTTTTGGGGGGGGGGTTTAAATGTGTCAGATTTATATTTTTGATAATAAAGTTTACTTCCCTAAGTTCAAATTAAATTTGCTCTTATTACTCATTTTATATTAATTACTTATCCATCTTCTATAAATAATATTAATAGGACTGACTCACATCAGTTGCAAGAAATGCAATTTTATTTGAAAATAAAACAGAAGAATTTAGAATATCTAAAAAAAAATAAAGCTGTAGGCTGTTTTTTCAAGCATTTATTTAGGCATAAATTTGGCACAAATCATACCTCAGTTGATTAGCTCATGATATTGAGCTTAGAGATTAGAAACTGCCTTGAAATACCTTTTTTAAAGTAATCCAACCAGGAAATATAAGTCCATTCAAGATTAAAAATAAAATAAAACCATAATTTTAAATTACAGATTGCTAAATAGGTAGTGAATCTTAAGAATTCTGAATAGATTATTCTTTGGCATAAACTTAATGAATTTGCTCTTCTAAATTAATATAATTTTAAAATGTGACTAAAGATGTAATAATTGCATTATTTTGACAAGATATTTTAAAAAGCTCATTTCTCAAGAATGTATGCTCAGTGAGGCAAAGTGCTTTATCTGTTTAATTCATTGTTTTATCCACTAGATATAAAATAAAGACCAGCAAATGTTAGGCACTCAAGTTGTTCTCTAGTTAATTAATTAACTCAATTAACTTGGTAATATTAGGAGACAGATTCAGACCCCGTAGATCATGTATGCATTTAAATAACTTCTGTACATATGTGGTTTGAGCTATGATTTACATAATTATTTTTCAAATATTTAAAGTACTATAGTGATGTCATTAATTTTTATATTTATATCCAACAATAAATTTACTTATATTTTTATTATATTTTTGTAGATTAAGAAACTACCACACAGTCCAGACAAGCATAATGTTAGTCATTTTTTTTTTTTTTTCTATTGAGAGAGAAAGAGAACACAATGGGGAGGGATATGGAAGGAGAGGGAGAGAGAGAACCTTAAACAGGCTGCTTGTCCACTAGGACCCTAAGATCACGACCTGAGCCAAAATCAAGAGTCAGACACTTAACCAACTGAGCCACCCGGGCTCCCATGAGTAAGATATTTATTAAGATGACTCATAGTATAAGCAAGAACTATTAACTAAACTCATTGGGACTTTCAGTTCAGACAAGATGGCATAACCCCATTTCTCCACTTCCTCTTCATTAAGTTCAGTTATAAATCCTTGAAATAATGCCAGAGGCAAGCAAAAGAAATATCTCAATGCTGTTAAAAATAAAACCAAGTAGTTTGGGATCCTGAGATTGGAAGAACACTGGCTGGGAGTATTATGGCCTCTATTTACCAAAAGGAATCCTTGACTCAGCATTCCTCTGCTCTCAACTTAGCAACAGAAGGATGCCAAGAAGGTCTATTCTGCCACAGAGCAAATGATAGCCCTGCCAAAAACATCAGATGTCCCTTAAGATTATCAGGAGACCTTCTAACAGTAAGTGGCCAGGGGAGGCCACCTCTTTCCCCAGAAAGCCAGAAAATTCCCTCCCAGTGAGATAATACCAAGAGAGCATTAGCAAGAGTGACAACAAGCACCCTGTCTGAAAAGCCTCAATAACCTCTGAGACTCACTCTCCACCTCTCACCAGAAGACATGAGGGTAGGCAGGAGGAAGCTTGGGGGAAAAAAACAGGACAAATATCTCAGCCTGAACGTGTTCTCCAACCCTTATAAGCAGGAGGAATTCCATTATGAGTACCTGATCAAGGAAGCCCTCACCAGCCTCATACTCTCTACCTTTAGGGGAGTAACAAAGTTTCATTAGCAGGAGGAAGTGGCAGATCTGGGACTCCCCTTCTCTGCCAAGTCTGGCCAAGGAAGTCTTTTTAATCTCCCTGGGCCTGGTACTCTCTTCCCCCACTAAGAAGCACGTGGACATCCAGCCTGGATAAACCCCTTTTCCTTCAGGAATCAGATAGACCAAGTTGACCAATAGTACGGCAAAGATTCTGAAACTTAAACTTCCATTAGAACCCCACCACACAAAAGTAGGTCAGGATATGTATACTAAGTCTGCGTGGAGTGACTGCCTTCTAAAACAAAAGATTTAAATAGGACATAGAGTCTCCTAACATAGTAGACAAAATGTTCTGGATACAATTAAATCACCTTTAAAACAAGAACCAAGAAAATTATACTTTGATTGAGAAAGGGCAATAAGCTGACAAAAACAATGTGATAAATCAGATACTTGGAAATATAAAGTGCTTCAATAATCAATTACAAACTTTCTTGAAACAAATGAAAATATAGAAAAATCTTAGCAAAGAAATAGAAGTTATAAAGAAGATCCAGCTGGAAATTATAAAACTGAATAATACAGTAATCAAATTTTAAAAGTATGCCTGAACAACAGAGAGAAAATAGTCTAAAAAGAAAAAGAATGAACAAAACCTCAGAGATTTGTGTGACAACAGTGAAAGACCCAACATTTTTATCATCAGCATCCAGAAGGCTACTAAAAAGAGTATTGAAGCTGAAAGAACACCAGAAGAAACAATGGCTTGATAACCTCCCATAGTTAGCAAAACAAAACAATAAAAAAGACAAAAACAGAAACAAAAAACCCGCAGCTATAGATTCAAGAAACTGCATGAGGGGCACCTGGGTGGCTCAGTGGGTTAAAGCCTCTGCCTTCAGCTCAGGTCCTGATCTCCGGGTCCTGGAATCGAGCCCCGCATCGGGCTCTCTGTTCCACAGGGATTCTGCTTCCTCCTCTCTCTCTGCCTGCCTCTCTGCCTACTTGTGATCTCTGTCTGTCAAATAAATAAATAAAATCTTTAAGAAAAAAAAAAAAAAGAAAGAAACTGCATGAAACCCAACTCAAATGCTATAAATTCAAATAAATCTTGACCAAGACATAGCTTAGTCAAACTTTTGAAAACTAAAGACAAAGAAAAAATCTTGAAAGCCAGTGAAAGACAACTTATATGGGAATACCAATTTGAATATCAGCACATTTCTCCTCTAAAAGCATGGAGTCCAGAGAAGGGTAGCATAACCCCTTTCAAGTGCTGATATAAAAGGACTGCCAACAACAAAGTCTATATATGGAGAAACTAAACTTCAGGAATAAAGGGAAAATGAAATTCGCATATGGAGGAAAATTAAAAGAATTTGTCATTAACAAATCTATTATTGAGAATGGCTAAAGAAAGCTCTTTGAACAGAAAAAGAAATGATAAAAGAATTTTTTAGCATTAAGAAGAGAAGAGGAATGATAAAAAGAGTATATATATGGGTACCTATAACAGACTAATCTTTTCATCATGTATTTAAATAACCCCATCTCTACTCCATGCCCCTCCACTATAATCACTATAATCTAATATCATGAGACTCCTTTCAATTCCTCAAATGTATCAGCCTCATTCTTTCCCTGGGTAAAGCTTTTACACATGACATATTCACTCTCTGGACTCTTCTTCTTTCTCCAAAACCCATCTCTTTATAAGGCACTCTTTCAACTTTCAACTCTCAAAGTTGTCTGTGTAGGCCGACTTGTTTGCTTTGTTTGTTTGCTTTCTACCCCCTTATACTATTTGTTTCCTCAGTAACACTGTTCTCATTGGTAATTATGTATGTGTTTGGTTATTTTCCTCTTTAATATTAGTTTCCTAATGAGATGGTAAGCTCCACTAGGGTGGAATTACTTCTGCTTCATTGTTGGAGCCCAAGACCCACATGAGGGTCTATCACGGAATGATTCTGTCTTTATGTATCCCAATCTCTCTTCCTGTTCCTTCTCTACCATAAAGCTTTTCTTCCATCTGTGCTTCATTTCCTATTCTTACAAATCCTCTAGAGCTAACTACAGCTTTTCTTTTTAAATCAACCTCTCCTACTAGTTCTTCTCCATTAGCTTTTAAATCATCTCAATTCTCCCTCAGTAAAACAAACTAAATCCAACAAAATCTAAACTCTGAACTCTTCACATTATTTTAGCTATGAGAATAATTTTATCTCTCCCTTTCATAGTGACATGTCCTTGAGTAGTTGCTCATGCTTACTGAATCTCACTTAGTCACTCATCTCATCTACTTTCCAGCCTCCAAATAGCTACATAAACCATGTTGCTAAAAGTGAACATTACATCCAAGTCAGAAAAAGAAAGAAGAAAGAAAGAAAGAAAGAAAAAAGGAAAGAAAAAAAAGAAAAAAAAAATCTTAAGCCTTCTCTTGTAAGATGGCTCAGCAATGGTTCCATGTCTGATTTCTTTCAACTTTTGGAGATTCAATCTAGAACCATCTTATCTCTTTTATTCCTTATTTCCATTCTTCTTAGCTCACCTTCCTCAACCTAAGCATTCAGTGCTGGAGATTCTGAGACTCCAGTGTTGTCTTAAAATCTTTCCCAAATTCGACATGCAAACACTTGAGTAAGTGTATCCTTACCCCAGCTGTCACAACTATCTAGATGTAGATTCTTCACAAAGTTATATTGTTAATGTATAATAAAGTGTCTGAACTTTGTCCCTTGTTCCTGGGTGATAACATGTACATCCTCAGAATTTCTTTTTTTAAATTTTTTTACAAGAGGGGGAGGGGAGAGAAAGAAAGATAGAGATTCTTAAGTAGGCTCCATGCCCAGCATATGCCCTACTTGGGGTTCAATCTCATGACCTTGAGATCTTGACCTGAGCCAAAATTAAGAGTCAGATGCTTAAGCAACTGAACCACCCAAGCATCCCAATCCTTGGAATTTCTTGAGTGATAGGAGTATCTTTGTTATTCATGGTGGCCTCTTTTTACTACAACTAATGGCATATGCTAACAAGGTGACTTTGGATGGACCCCTGGATATTTTGCGCTAATGACATGAGTCAGGATGGGGCTAGCCATGCCAGAAAGACTAACCATGTGACTAAAGGGTTGAGATTTTTGAGCCAAGTGATATCAGTCTGACCTCTGAGGATGGGAGGAAGGCCAATTTTGAGTTTGAATCATGTGGCCAATGATCCAATCAATCATGTCTGCATAATGAAACATCAATAAAAACTCAATACAGAAGGTTAGGTAAACCCTGGTTGGCAGTACTCTGTGTACTGTCACACATCAGTGTTCTGGGAAGTTAAAGTGTCCTGACTCCACAAGGAGAGGACAGTAGAGGCTTCACATTTGGAGTCATTCCAGGTCTTGTACTATACCTCTCTCCCTTTGACTGGTTCTAACTTGAATCAATTTGTTATAATAAAACCATTGTCATCAGTACAGCATTTTCTTGAGTTACATAAGCTGTATTAGTAAATTGTTGAACCTGAGGCAATAATGGGATTTCTTAAGTTAGAGGTTAGCTGGTCAGAAGTAAGAGTGATCTGGGGACCCCTGTTTTTGCAGTTGTTATCTGAAATGAAAGTAGTCTTGTGGAAGACTCTGTCCTTGATCTGTGAGGTGTGGCTTAAATCAGGGTAATCAGTGTCAGAAGACATTGCAGCTAGCCTAGACTTTTTCTTCTACTTCAGATTATTATGTTCAACTCCCTATTAATATCTCCTTCTAAATAGCTCAGAGCCACCAGTTATTCAACTCATTCTAACTAAATTCATGGTCTTTTCTTCTTGTATCTGCCCGTTTTTCAGAGATGCCTGTATTATGGAATGACTCTACCCTCTGTTGAATACTGCAAGAAAGAAACACAATGTCATTCTTAACTATTTATGTTCTTTTGTCCACCCCTCCAATTACCCAATTTACTTTTATGTTTTAAAGTTTAACTGTTTACCTCAAATCTGTTCATGGTAGCCATTTGCATCAATAATCATAACACAAGTTACTATATCACTCATTTGGATTTCTATTATAAACTCCTAGATTATTTTGCTTGTTCATACTTTCAATCTACATTCTCAACTCAGAAATAGGGGTTGTCTTAAATACAATCTAATCATATAAACTTTTCTGCTTCTTTTAGGTACAATTAAATTCTTTAATGGTTGAGAACACAATAAAGCCAAAGCTATTGAAAGAGATCAGAAGAGCCCAGTATGAAATGGGATCCTCCCTTCCTGATAACTACAGGCTTGTATTATTATATCTTATTTGCCCCCTTTCACTACCTACTCTAATAACACAGAACTTCTTACAGTTCTGGAAAGCTCTACCTTCTCCCTTCTGTAGCATCAATTTTATGTTTCTGCTTCCTTCCTCTTAGAGCACTCCCCACTTTCCTCTTCATCAGTTACCTCCTATACAACAAAAATTTCTGCCCAGGCAAAATTTATTTAGGGAAGATTTTCCTGACCTTCTGAATATGATGCTCTCCACAGATTTTTTTTTTTTTTTTTTTTTTTTTTTTTGGTAGCACTTGGCATGGGTTACATTTTTTAATTTAATTTTCTTATTTGGCTAATGTCTGTCTCAGCAGAATGTGATCTTTATGAGACCTGAGGTCATGTCTATTTTCCTCAGTATTTTATGATCAGTTCTTGATACTTAGTAAGTCCTTTATAACTACTGAATGACCTATTAAATATTTTAATATAAAGTATGTACTTATTGCCTATCTTTAATAAATAAAAAATTAAGCAAGTAAATAGATTAACAAAAGCTGAATTATATTCATATGCTAACAAAACAGAAAACTAACATATACTAATATTTTCTGAAGAACCATAATATCTTATAACATTCTATGCAGCAAATCATATATGTCAGAAACAGATATGATGATTTTCTGTAAGGCTGGATTTGGCATAAGGTATTCTTTTATGACAAAATTCAAATATTAGCCCTAAATCCTTCAATATGTTGAGGTCACCTTATCTTTTAAGATATCTTTTTTTTTTTTAAAGATTTTATTTATTTATTTGACAGAGAGATCACAAGTAGATGGAGAGGCAGGCAGAGAGAGAGATAGAGGGAAGCAGGCTCCCTGCTGAGCAGAGAGCCTGACGCGGGACTCGATCCCAGGACCCCGAGATCATGACCTGAGCCGAAGGCAGCGGTTTAACCCACTGAGCCACCCAGGCGCCCCAAGATATCTTTTAAGTACAATTATGACAACCTCATCCAATGCATGCAAAAGAAACTTACTAGACTTCCAAATGAGTATGGGAAATTTTGGAGGGATGACATTTACCTTTAACACCTGTTTTCATATCCATGATGTTGCTGAATTCTCAATTTCTGCTTTTATGTCTAGTCTTTTGCATATGTTATTTCCCTTCTACATAGTTTCACTTCCCCTTCCCAACAGAGTTCCTTTATAAATCTTTCTCTTTAAAATAACACTGACAGTGTGTTTAGCTTACTTTTATTTAAATACAAGAGAGTGGTGGATATTAAAGATTCCTTTATAATGAACATTGCCCACTTGAAAATAACTGAATTCTGCCTTTCTTATTTTGCTCTAATCTTCTATCTTTTGCTGGGCTTTATCCAGCTTTCCTCCTGCACCCCTCTCAAATTCTTTTGAACCAAAAATGGTTTCATATTGAAGGGAAAGAAAAAAAAAACTTGCACAATTTTATGGTATTCTCACTCAAGTAGTTTGATTCAGATTCTATTTGATAAACCTCCTTCTCCATGAACCTGCACACTGTCCTAACTTTACATTCCTATATATCCCATAAAGTTATTCTGTTTTTTAAGAGAGAGTCTTCTTCTCCAGAAGAATTATGAATTTGACTTTAGGAATGATGAGCTTTTCATGCAAAAAGGAGAAGTTAATAATGAAGCCAAAGAGACTTACAAGAAAGTCTGACATGACTGAATTTCATTGAAACCAAAATGAAAAAAAGTCCCCAAATTAATTAATACTGATTGTGTATAAATAAAACAGATATATTAACTCAACATCATTACTACAAACTACAAATAGCCAATTCTACTTTTCTGAATATGCTAAGTTTTAAGAAGGTTATCTTTATGAAATTATCACTTTCTTAGCCCATTTGGTCTACTATAACAAAATACCATAGACTGGGTGCCTTATAAACAACAGAAATTTATTTCTCATAATATTGGAGACTGAAAAGTCCAAAGTCAAGTCACCAGTAGATTTGTTATCTGATGAAAGCTTACTTCTTGATTCACAGAAAGCTGTGTTCTATGTCCTCACATGGCAGAAAGGGCAAAGGAGGTCTCTGGGGTCTGTTTTTTGTTTGTTTGTTTGTGATTGTTTTAGATTTACTTACTTATTTGAGAGAGGGAGACAGAGTGAACAGGGGGGAGGGGAAGAGGGAGACAGCAGACTCCCCACTGAGCAAGGAGCCAGATACAGGGCTTTATCCTAGGACCCAGAGATCATGACCTGAGCAGAAATCAAGAGTCAGATCCTCAATCAACTGAGCTACACAGGCACCCCTCTGGGATCTTTTTTTTTATCAGGACACAAATTCCTTTCCTGAGGGCTCTGCCTTCACAATCTAATCACCTCCCAAGACCAAATACCATCACAATGGGGATTGGGTTTGAATTTTGAGAGGACATAAACATTCAGTCAATGGCATCATTATATTTCTATATGCTATCTTTGATTATTTTAGCACATACAAATCATAAGCAGTTAGTTACCAAAATAATAAATAAAAATCCATTTTTTAAAAAAGTTTTAATATATATTAATGATGCCACTTCTTATAATTTTATTTTCAATGACCTGGTAAATGTGTTACTCATATTATTTTTTCTTAGCTCCTAATGCAAAGTTAATTTTGGAGAGCTATAGATAAAAGTAGCTGGTTTTAGAAGAGTGACACAAGCACACAAAATAATTGTATCCCAAAAGACTAAATTTAAGTTAATGCTAAAACAGATTTAAAGGCTTCAGGAATCCCAACTTCCAAAATACTCTTCCTATTGTAATTTTAAGCTTTTGGCACTAATATTGATAGGCATTTTAGTGGCAGAATTTTTTTCAGCCTAAGCTCAATAAAAGTGGATATAAATCAGTGTGTATACTTTGCTAAATTTGGCATATTAAGCCATTTTGGGGTTTAGGAAGATGAATTTAAATCTCACAGTTCCTGAGAAACTTTCCTCATATTTTCAAAGGCATACTATCATGAAAATAAAGAATAATATATAAGTAAATAAAAATAAAACCATTTTCCCTTTTCCAATAAAATGACAAGGCTCTTAAATACACAGAAAATTGTGTGAATGATCTTCAGAGCTTTGACATTCAGCAGAATAATTTACATGGGATTCCAGTCTACCTGTATAAAAAAGAATAAAAGGAAGAAAATTCAATCCTTTTTTCAAATTATACAGAAAAGGTGACCTATTGAGAGTAAACTGATGGTTGTAGGAGGGGGTTAAATAGCTGATGGGGATTAAGGAGGACTCTTGTGATGAGCACCTAAGTGCTGAATCACTATATTCTGCACTTGAAACTATTGTTACACTGCATCTTAACTAATTGAAATTTAAATAATTTTTTTTTTTTTAATGTGAAGAATGCTAACCAAAATGATAGGACCACATTCATGGAAGGCAGTTTCAAATGACTTGTGAAGAGCACCTAGGTGACTCAGTTGGTTAAGCAACTGCCTTCATCTCAGGTCCTGATCCCAGAATCCTGGGATGGAGCCTTACATCATGCTCCCTGCTCAGCAGGAAGTATGTTTCCTCTCCTGCTGCCCTTGCCCCTGTTTTGCTCTCTTGCTCAATCTCTCTCAAATAAATTAATAAAATCCTCAAAAAAATGAAATGATGTTTGGAAAAACTTGAAAAATATAGTTATCTATTAGTATAGCAATTTTACTTTTGGAGATGGAGTTTTTATTTTTCCTAAAAAAATAAACAATGAGGGGGAAAGTCAAGATTTATTCACTATCTCAATAGAAAAAAAATTCTTAATAATTTAAATGTTCTTGGGGTGCCTGGGTGGCTCAGTGGGTTAAAGCCTCTGCCTTCAGCTGAGGTCATGTTCACAGGGTCCTGGGATGGAGACCTGCATCGGACTCTCTGCTCAGCAGGGAGCCTGCTTCCTCCTCTCTCTCTGCCTGCCTCTCTGTCTACTTGTGATCTCTCTCTGTCAAATAAATAAATAAAATCTTACCTATCTACTTACCTATCACCTTACTTTAAATGTTCCAAGAATAAATGATTTCTTAATTAAAATAAGGTGATATGTCATATAGGACAATTTGATATCAAGAGAAGTGAATACTATCAAATGGTAAGTAAAAAATTCACTTAAATCAGATACGACAGCAGTTGCCCATGTGTTTCAGCACATTTGTGTTTATGTGTGTCAGCTATACCGCAGTATCTCTGTATGATAGAACTATGGAGTTTCATTTTTTCTGAAAACTACTTGAGAAAATCATGAACTGTTTTATATGCATATTATATTTTAAATAGAATATCAAAACTGATAAAATATTCTCTTAATTTTAGCATTAATGTTGAGCCGCATGGCCTACCAGTTAATATTTATTAAGCAGCTGCTGTGCACTAGGCAGCATGGGGTGACTTTCTACATACGTAATCAGCATATATATTATTTATACTTTTTTGTGGTCATAATACTTTTTTCTCAGTATGCAAACACTTTTGTTACAAGACACCCTCATTATTTACCTCATCTGATGATCCCCCCAATAATCTAAGGATATTTATTATCCCCGCTTGACAGACGTTTGTTAAATTTTATCATGTAGCATTTCTAATCTTCATAAAATAGTAAAAGGTAAATAAAACTATCACAACTACATGGATATAGAAACTAAAGTTCAGAAAGCTTTAAAAAGTCCCCAGGGTCATTCATCTCTAATTGTGATTAAAAAAAATAAAAATTGAGCCAGAGGAACACCAAAGTGGCTCAGTCAGTTGTGTCTGCCTTCCCCATGATCCCCAGGTCCTGGGATGGAGCCCTACATCAGGGGCCCTGCTCAGAGGGAGTCTGCTTCTCTCTTGGCTGCTCCCCTGCTTATGCTCTCACTCTCTCTGAAAAATAAATAAAATCTTCTAAAAAAAAAAAAAGAGCCATAATATCTCTAACTTTATAACTAAATATGAGTATCAGTTTTTTTTTTTTTTATGGAGGAAAAATAAGCCAAGGAGAGGTAGCAAGAGATCCATGGTCACACAGTGATCCCTCAAATGCAAGGCAAGGTAATCTAGCTTTCTATTATCTGAGGACAAAGTCAGTTCTAGTCTGGCCCTTTATGTATAGGGATAAGATTAAAGGGACCCGGAACAACTTTCTCCAGTCAAAGTGAACTTTTCTCTTACTCTCATTGCTTTCCCACCCAATTCCTAGTCCCTCTGGACCTATAGGTTAAGGGTAGACAGTCCAACTAACCCCTAACAAATCCTGTTTCATCATTACCGGTCAAGTATCTTATCCTTTCTGAATCCCACTTTTCTCCTTTGTAAAACAATGCTTACTTCGCAGAAGTGAAATAATAGAAATGTGCAAACAGTACAGTTCCTGGCATAGAGGACAAAATGAGTAAATTCTATTTCTCCATTTCTGAGTCCTTTTATCCTCCTGTGCTCCACTTAAATTCCTTCTTCTTTAGGAAATTTCATTTCTGTATTCCGGAAGAGATC
The DNA here is from genome assembly GCF_011764305.1 of Mustela putorius furo. Classification (NCBI taxonomy): domain Eukaryota; kingdom Metazoa; phylum Chordata; class Mammalia; order Carnivora; family Mustelidae; genus Mustela; species Mustela putorius. Next base: position 7,536,724 of record NW_025421397.1, read on the forward strand.
TATTCAATGCTGAGCTCTGAAAACCAATATCTCCATCTCCTTTATGGTGAAATCATAACTTTTTTATTTTGTGACCGAGTCAGATTGGTACATGTCTACACTCTTACTTGGCTATGTGCTCCTCCAGAATTTAGCTTTCTTCAGAATTCATGGACATCTTTTTAAAGGTCAGGAGTCATATGAGTCATTTGAGATCCGCAAAAAGAAAACAACAGCAACACACAAAAAGGTAGAATCCCTGGTAAGAAAGAGACAACTTTGCAGTCTTCATACTCCCAGCACAGTGTTGGTGATAACAAATCATTGAAATACTACTCTGCAGGGGATCCTGGATGGCTCATTTGTTAGCGTCTGCCTTTGGCTCAGGTCATGATCCCAGGGTCCTGGGATCAAGCCCCACATTGGGCTCCCTGCTCTGTAGGAAGCCTGCTTCTCTTTCTCCCCACCCCCCTACCCAGTTGCGCTCCTTTTCTCGCTCTCTCGCTGTGTCTCTCTCTGTCAAATAAATAAATAAAATATTTTAAAAAATATTATCCTGCAGATGAACAAAGAAATGAATTGGTTATGTAGCTTATTATTATATATTTTATTAACTGATTGTCCATTAATAATATGAGACTTTAAAAAATATCTTTAAAATATATACATAGATATTTTTGAGTAATAAACATACATAAATATACATATATATGTACATGTATATAATGGATGAAGCAAATTTCTCAACAAGAGCTTAACCCAGTAACCGGTTTATGTATTCTCTGTTACCTTGAAAAAAGGTAAGAAGAAACTGAGAAATTACCTATTATTTCTAACAAGATTTTCATTGTTGACACCTTAAAATCTAGCTGAACACCTTTTGAATAAGTGGCCACAGTTGGGTCTTGGACAAACTTACCTAAAAATTATGGCTCTACTTTGTAGATGCACTACCTAGGATGATGAATCAGTAACATTAACCATAATCCCAATCACAATTAAACCAAAGTGCTACCAATGATCAGGTGTTTAATATACCAGGTATTATGTTAAGTACATACGTATTATCTTGTTTAGTATTCATTAAAACTTTGAAATAAGTATAATTAGACCACATAGACAAAATGAAACCTAGGGAATTGTATTCATTGGATTTAGTCCCGAGTTTGCCTGACTTCAATGGCCAGAGACTTAACTAAAAATGACATGGGGCTTCCTGTTGGATTTCTGTTCCCTTATCAATAAAAAAGAGGTAATATATTTAATAGGGTTGCAGAAATAACTAAATATGTAAGTCATATGAAAGGCCTGGAATAAGTATTGATTGATTGATACTCAATAAAATAGTGGAAAAATAAAAATCTATAGCAATGTAGGATGTGAATGCTGGAAGCAATCCTTATAATGTAATTCTATCTTTTTGGGTTTTTCTAATAAGTAAAACAACCAGAAGATTTGTTAACTTATGAAAGCTAAAAAACTTGGTGGCAAAACGAATAGAAGCTGTATCAACTCATAGTTTGGACCTTGCAACAGTGAAGTATTGTGAAAAATTGAAGAAGATACAGGTTTGAAAGAGATACCAATATTGTAAAAACAAAACAAAACAAAAAAAAGAACTTCTGAACAGTAATGAAAAAGTTAGTTATTTATAGTTTTAGCATTGAGACAAAAATACAACTTAATAAGTCTCCTGAATCATACAAAAGTTTAATGTTATATGTAAAATGACTATTCTCTTTTCCATAGAGAATTAAAAAATTGCAGTTAAATTGAGCAAGAACTCTTTTGTTAAATTTAAAAGACTGTTTTGCTAACTCTGGAGCAGATTAGTAGAGAAGTTCTTAGAAATACTTTTTTTAAGGTGCAAAAGATCAAATAGATAATGATCTCCCTGAGATGAATTAGGCTTAGTATTATCTATATAGTGGAACAAATACGAAACCATCTGAAGCTCAGTATTCAGTAATTGTAGTCTGCCAATGTACAGAATTGTTTTAATTCTTAGATCTATTTCATTGAAGTTTTGATATTTTGTATAATTGAGAGGAATCTTTCAAAAATTCAGGCATTTTAAATAAGCCATTTAGCTTTAAGATTTTCTCTAATACTATTTCAGGTGAAGTAACTCCTACAGGTGAAGATAAAATAATGGTTCCATTTTACTGTCTTTTAAATTCAGTAATTATGGCTTGTAATTATAGAGCATCTCCCTTCCATGGAGCTTAATGTGTCTTACAGACACTGCCTCATTAATCCTTCCACCTTCTTTTTAAGGTAGGTATCATGGTCCTCATTATACAGATGGAGAACCTGAGGCACAGAGAAGTTAATTGATTTGCCCAAGGTCACACAGCAAGGCTGTGACTTTTGACTCACCATCTAATGTCTTGCATGCCAGGCCATTCAGCTTTTTCCCATTGGGAAGAAATAATCCATTCATTTTTATCAAAGTTCAACTACAGGCTGCTAAATTCCTTGGGGCAAAGTTGCATAGTGCAATTTCACACCACAGCATTGGCACACTGTCAATTTACACAGAGGAAATCTCATACTGAGCTACAAGGTTACTAATAAAAATAGAGAATAAAAGAGATCTAAAAATGGCTCTCTGAGATGTCTGAGTTTGTGCTGCTAAGAACTCACACTATCCTTCTCAAACAAGCGGCATCATAAAAACCTGCAAGTTTCAGATATCAAATTCTAATGATCGTAAATGTTTTGAAAACATTTTAAAGGTGATAAAACAAAAGCCTTAACTAGTTCATAGTAAAAGAGTTTTACAGATGTGCTTCATTTATTTATGCATGTGTATTTTTATTGATTTGTATAAACCACACAACCTCCTCTATCTAGTCTTTGCAAAGCATTCATAAATAAGCACCCTCTTCCAAACAAGACAAATAACCAGCACATTAAAAAGTTATCGCTTCAAAACAACAGCAAAACATTACGTGAACCCACTATCTAATCTGCACAATAAATCGTTCATTGTGTAAGACCTAAAAGAAGAGAATCCAGACACAAAGGTTGTCTGATTATTTGATATCCCAGTATCCTATCTAAGTGAGCAGCACAGAATACCATTTTCTCCGTGGCTGAAGATGCAATAACACCATTCAGCAGCCCATTTGTACTGCTTAGCCCAAAATAGAAAGAACTCAAAGAAGTGCTGAAATGCAGCTTTTTTCACTCCAAATAAGTCTCAGAAGATTATTGTCATTAATGATTTTTTCCTCTGAAGCATAACCAACCAAAAGCTATAGAAATTCTTACCTGATTTAATGTCCTGTAGACACTGTGAAGTGATAGTGAAAGTTAAAAAAAAAAAAAGTAACAAAAATACTTTCCCATAAAACAATATTGATGTTTCATTAGAGAATGGCCTCCTCCATGCAGTTTTCACAGATTTCCAGTGTGTTAAAACTTCAGTTCACTTCTGTAGGCACTAGGGAAAATATTGTCTGCTTGTATGGGGCTGTTAGGACAAAACCCACGAAATGAATTATGCCTTAATGTTCTGAGACCTATTTGGTCAATACCTCCCTACAGACTTGGACCTACCTGACACCTACTATAAGGTCAATACTGGTTATTCCCTATTTCTTAAGAAAAAGATAAAAATAAATCTTGCATCTCAACAACTCACTTTCTTAGAAAGTAAACTTGGCATGGATAGGAATCTTTTCATTCACTGATGAATTCCAAAAGTCTGCAACAAAGATTTCAACAGACATTTGTTAAAGAAATAAATAAAATGAAAAAAAAAATTTGTTAAGAACAAAGTCATGCTATTGCCTGTGTGTACTATCTTAGAAAGGTATTTTACATTTTTACTATCAAAGGAATAGATCATGCTTATAAGATTTCTGGAACAATGTTGTCTGTGACCTGGTACCAGTTGTTATCCATTGTTTTTAAATTTCATACTGGTTAAGAGTCAGGCTGGGTTTTAGTCACAATTCTATACTTAATACCATGTAACTGTGCACAGTTTATTTAACGTCTCTATGCCTTAGTTTCTTCTTCTCTAAAATTAGAATAATCATAATACCTACCTCATATGGTTATTATGAGGATTAAATGAATCCATGTATGCAGAACTCATATCAAGATCAGGGAGAGGCCTGCCTGTTGATCATACTTCAAATGATGTTATTAAGCCAGAATTGCATTTAATCATTGTTAACAATGTTTGTCTCCATAGAGGGTATGAATAGAACATGAGCACCCCCCTTCCTTTAGAGCAGATGTTTCTGCTTCTTCCCTCATCCCCTGATTTTCTCTCCCCCCCGAAAACAACAAGCAACAATTCTCACAGGCATGGGAATTAGACTAATGTAAATTATGAATGATGTGTAAAATCTAAATCCTATGCAAAACATTTCTTTGCTGAGTCACCAGGCTTCCTGGTTTCCTAAAAATTCAGGCTCACTTTTTTAAAAAGAAGAAAAATTAGGTCTGAACTTGAGAATATGTCAACTGCGGTTCTTGGCAAGTACACATATCAAAGTGACCTTGAGAATGTGTGCTTATCAGTGTTAGGGTATATCTTGTTTCCTTTTGTTGCTGTTATTGGGTCATAGAAAGGATTTTCACCTAGAATCCATATGCTTAACACAGTTTCTCCCAGAAAGAACCATTACCTTCAAATATGATTATTTTTTTTTTTTCCTCATAAAACATCAGACTAAATTAGTTTCCCAGAGAATCTTCTGGCTTTGGACCTCCTAGCCATCCTTGAGATGAGAGGTATTTATCAAAAGAACTGTCAGGGCAGGGACAATATTTCAGACTTTTAAAATCACCAATATTTTTTTTTTTTTAAAACAAGTACCACAAAACAAAACAAAATAAAACAAAACAGAGAAAAGGGAGGGAAAAGAAAGGGGGAGAAAAGGAAAGGAAACAAAAGCAGAGGGAAGATCCAATAATGAAGTGACTGTTGTAGGAAAAGGCATATTTGAATGTCCCATAATGTTGAAAGTGTGATAGGAATTGCCATTCAGACTTATTCTAGTACTTCACCCACACTTCTTTTGTTGGCCATGAACCACCTTCTTACGAGATAGTGTCAGTGACTGCCAATGCCCTCACAACAGCTCTACCCAGCCTACTTCTTTTCCAATCTCAGAACTAAAACCCCTGTCCTGTAAGTCACACTCTGGTATTCCTGAATCTCTCTGTCCATTATACTTGACATGTAATCCAACAGATAACTCCATAGACTCTATCTATAGAACGTATTCTAAATTGGATCACTTCTCACCATCTTTACTGTTACCTCCCTAGTCCAAACTCTATTGCAACACCTCTCAACTAACCTCTCTGCCTCTACTCCTGCCTCTCAGTCCATTATCCCCAGATATCCAAAGCAATCTTCCATCCATTAAAACATGTCAAATGGCTTCCCTTTACATTTAAAATAAATCTCAAACTCTTTATTCTGGACTAGAAAGTCTAACATGGCCTAGTGCTATCTTTCGTATTATCACTACCATGCTCTGCACCAACCATATAGACTTTCTTCCTGTTCTTTGAATATGTTAAGCTTAATTCTGTCCCAGGGATTTAGGATTTGTTGTTTCTTCATGCTGCAATGTGTTTTCCTGAGACCTTCACATTACTGGCTAACCTCATCATTTCAGTTGCAGATCAAACATTACCTCTTTATGTATGTCTTCTGATATCATCCACACTAAGACAATCTCTCACACACCCTATCTCCCTATTGTGCTTTATTTTCTTTATCTTTATCTTATATGTTTATTTATATTGTTAATTACTCTTCCACTTGATATAGATCAGAATTTTTCTGTCTTATTCCTACTCTATTCCTAGGTCCTTGACAAATAGGATGCTCTTATTAAATATTTGCTGAAGAAGAAAGTGGATAAACAAAGGAATAGAAGGAATCAAGAATCAAGGAAAGCTAGGGATATATTAAAAATCACCAGATCTGGGATGCCTGGGGGGGGGGCCCTTCGATTAAGCATCTGCTTTTGGCTCAGGTCGTGATCTCAGGGTCCTGGGATCCAGCCCCGCATTGCACTGGGCTCCCGGCTCTGTAGGGAGCCTCCTTCTTCCTCTCTTCCTTCTTCCTGCACCCCCAGCTTGTGCTCTCTCTGTCAAATAAATAAAACTTAAAAAAAAAAATCACCATGTCTAAATCCCTTATTCTTGTGATGGGACAGTAAAATAATTTGCCCAAAATGATAAAAGAAATAGTATTCTATGTGTGTCTGAAACTCTAGACATTTCTATTAGCCACACTGCATCCCAGTACCATAACCATTGTGATGGAACTACAATAAAGCTACCAAGTAAATCATACAATTGCTATAAAAGGAGAGATCAAAAACTCACTATAAGTTAGTTCATTAAGTTTTCAAAGTCTGACCTGCTTTGGAAGCCCCACTGAAGTCTCAATACATCAATGTACTCCTTGTCATCTTTCTGTGAATCAGAACCTGTACATTCTTTAAGTGCTGAAGATACAGCCAAGCAACGATCAAAAATATAAAACAAATATAGTATGTCACATTAAGATAAGATAATTATTGTGATAAAAAATAAAGCAGGGAAGGCGGTACAGAGGACACGGAGTGGGGTATATGGCCAGCTTCAAATGACATAGGCAAGAACCTGAGTTATTTCTGAAAGAACTTTTTGGCATTTTCAATGTGTAATAAAGAAATAAATTCGATGTTAGTCGTTATCACTACTGTAGAATGCAACCTTTACTTTATTTCCAAATATGTTAGAGAAATTTTTTTTCTCAGATTTTATTGTAAAAAACACACTCATATTCAGCAAAATTGTATTAATCAAGGTAATGTTTGAGTATTGGTAGATCTCTCCCATTTTATTCTAATTCATATGAGGTTTGAATTGTTAAAAGTCAATTTTTAATATAGCATATTTTAGATTTGATTTGATAACATCCTTTTTTTTTTTCTGAACAGTCCCAGTCCCTTCCTGTCCAGTCAATTTCATGTATATCCTATATACTTTATGAAGCCTCATAAAACAACTTAATGGCACAGGATGTTGAAAATGTGAAATTGAAATATGGTACAGATTATGATGTTTATAAAAGATAGTTAAAAATTAATCTAGCAGCCTCAGATGTTTTTAAGAAATTGGCAGTCTAGTGGTGAAATAAACACACACATAATTTGAGGCAAAACTTTTTTTAAAATTTTAACTTTTTTTTTTTAAACTACACCAGCTATTTACAAAAAGACACCTCATTCTGTCTTCTGACTTGCATTATATTCAGTATGCATCAGGATAATACTCCCAGGAGAATTTTCAGGATTATTCATTCTTTGAATAATGGCTTGTATGTGGGCTTCAAAGAAATGCAGTAGGAGTGGAAAGAAAAACATTTTCATTTCCAAAGGAATGTTCTGAATTTCTCAAGGGACACTGAGAAGGGATTTTGTTGAACTGAGGGACACCTGACAGCCACTTAAGTGACTCAGTACATTCACGGTAAAAACTGTTTTCCCTCCTCCCCATATCCTAGTTTTATGCATGACAACAACTTGGTATTCAAATAATGTATAATCTCACTTATAGTACAGGGAATTCATTAATGGGTAATGCAGAGTAAGTGATACAATGTCATCCATAGAAAAAACAAAGCGCTCCCTTGTGGCAGAATAAGATTTTCTTTAACCTGTTCTGAATTGAAAGTCTTGAGCCCCTTCTCTGCTTTGAGACAGTTTGGCTTTCAACAGGAGCTGCTGAAGAAATGTAGTTTTGAAAATGGCAAGTGTATTTTGATCAGCATTAAATTCAGGGCACTACTCTTCTGCTACTCAATTCGTCTGGCGATACCTTTCTTGGCCAAAGAAAAGTGGGTTCAAGTCAAGGGAAAATAGATGGCTTGAATATGTAACCACAATGCACTTAAGTCAGCTTTATATGCAAATTCTTCCTTCATTTTGCTTTAAGGGTTTGTGAAATTTAAAATATGAATCTAAGGTCATGAGCATATAATGCACTGTTATCCTGCACATAAATGTTGAAATGAGATGGCGTAAAATGGCAGAACTGTTAGAATTTTTTTCCATATAAATAATTGTTATTAAATGTGAGCACATGAAATTCATCCTCTTTTGTGTTTTATTCTAGTTATGTAGATGAAATACTATTCATGAAGGTAACAAATAACATCTATAATAAAAGTTTTTTTTTAATCATAAATGCAGTTTTCTACTCTCAGAGATTTTATTAAACGAATGAAGAAGTGATACTTGCAAAGAGTACACATTTTGATCACTGAGAACTTTACCCACTGGTTGAATGATGGCATTTCCCATTAGCATCCAGATATTAAAATTTTCTCTATGCTGTCAAGAATTCATGGATCCATTCATTCATTCATTCATTCATTGGGTTTAATTATTTTAACAACTCATTGAGTGCCTGCTGTATACCAAGTCCTGCTTTCAATGTGGGAAATTCAGCATAAACAAGGCAGACATGGAAACATTGTGGGAATTTTAATAGAGGATGATCTATGAGGATTGGTATAAGAAGAACTTGAGAGACTATAAGGAGACCAGAGAAAAGCATTTTGTTCCATAGACATGATGGTAGCTGGATCTAGAGAAGTGGCTGTGAAAGTAAAGGATAGTGAATGGACATAAGTGAAACAGAGGGGGCATGATTCTGACATCCAATGTCAAGGGCTACGCTCTGGATCTACTCTTTGACTCACTGAGATATAGTTTATACCTGAAGTTATGAAGGATAAGGTATATTAGGAAGAATGATTAAAATGATAATAGAGCAATTTTAAAGCCAAACTAAGGTGAACTCAAAATATAGAAATTGGGTAAAAAGAGATAAAACTAGAAGTAGAAACCAAGATAGTAACTAGAGGCAAGATGGAAGTCAGGAAAGTCTGATATTGTTTCTTCCAAGAGGAAATGTGTCAAGAAAAGAGTATCTAGTAATGTCTAATAATGTGAAGGAACTAAACAAACTAAACTAAACTAAACTAAACTAAACTAAAATAATTAAGCCTTTGATAAAATAAACAAGGAGATCTGAAAGAACAAAGTTTTCATTTTGTAAGCTGATGCACAGCAGGGATGACAGCTTCCAAAGAAACTGCTTCAAAGAGATTAAACGAGGAAAGGGATTTATAGGGCTTTTTACAGATGAAGCCATGCTAAGGACAAGTAGGAGCAATTCTAGAAAAATAAACTGCGAGTCTTTAAGCATTCTGAAATACAAACTTTCAGTAAAATAAGACACCAATTGGTGTGAGCAAGAAAGAAAGGCCCTCTGCAGATTTCTTGAGAAAGTTACACGTTGTTATTTCTAATAACTTCTTTAATTTGGGATGGAGTGGAATTTTCCATCTGGGGTAAATGGGGCCTGGGAAAATGTTGTAGGAATAGGAAGACTCAAGTGATTTCAGGGAAATACAGCCTTTCATCTGAAATATATTAGTTCAGTATACCAACTTGGATGTTGTTGGCAACTTTAAAAGAAAACAGCAGAATGGAATATTTGGGGAAAATAAAGAAGAGAAAACTTTATTAGGAGTTTGGAAAAGTCTTTTGAGCAAGTTAACTCTAAATTAAATGTGAAAGAAAGGGGTAGTTAGAGTTGTTTGCAGTAGATGGAAGAATTGTGTACAAATGAGTGATTTATATTTCATTTAATTTTTGTCATGTATTGTATTGTTTATCATCAACATATTACTAATTTATTATTTATTGATTGATATGATTAACTGGAACATGTGGAAATGAAAGATCTAGTGGAGAGGGAAACATTGGTGACAGACAATAATCAACAGTACAAAGTTTAAGAGGTGGGAAGGAATAGAATCAAAATAACAGATACAGCATTTAAACTTTATTATATCAGAATAGAAGATGATTGCAAATGGGAATTACTTTAAATTTGGTATCAAGGAGGCTAGGAAATCCCAATTTGATGACTTCTATGTTGTCTATGATTGAAAACAAAAATCCTCTGACAAGAGTGAGTGGGAATAAGGGAGATGAGATATAAGAGAAGGTTGAACATTTTTTATATCGTTACTCAGAAGAGTGGGAGAAGAGGCTGGCAAGAGAAACAGAGTAAAATTGACTGGAAATAATGAAGGTCCAATAAATATTAATCACCATTTATGTTATGGACCCAAATATTCAGAGAAGAGAGCATTGTCTTTTCCAACTTTGCTCGGCTGCTTCGTTCATTTATTGCAAAAGCGGGGGGCTGAATCGATCTATGGTTAGAGCTTTGCCAAGAAAGTAAACAGGCTGCTTTTTCACGTAAGAAGACAAGTGTATCTCTAACAAAAGTAAGAAACCTTTTGAAAAAGCAAGTGATATGTACCTTGGAAGAGCGAGAAGTACAAATAAGAATGTCAGAATGGCGGGGGGGTGGGTGGGTGGGAGTTTGGGGGAACCAGGTGGTGGGTGTTAGAGAGGGCACGGATTGCATGGAGCACTGGGTGTGGGGCAAAAACAATGAATACTGTTATGCTGAAAATAAATTTTTTTAAAAAAGTGTCAAAAAAAAAAAGAATGTCAGAATGGACGAAAGTGGAAAATACAAGGAAGAAAGAAATGATGTAAAAACTGGAGTAATAGCTATAAAAGATCAATAAAATGAAAGTAATGAAAAGAAATATTTGAAAAAATATATAAAATAAAAAGACAGAATTTCCTGTGCTCCCCCTTAAATTAGTCCATCTGACATAATTTTGCATATCTTTTAATTATAAATCTGGTTTGGGGGTTGGCAGACTACACCTCATGGGCCAAAATGAACTACCAGCTATATTTATAGATAAGGTTTCATTGGAACATATTTATATAAAGTCCATCTATTTGCATATCATCTATGGCTGTTTTGGGGCTACTACACTAGAGTTGAAAAATTGCAGTAGGGGCTCCTGGGTGTCACAGTTGGTTAAGCATCTGCCTTTGGCTCAAGTCATGATCTTGGGATCCTAGTATAGGGCCCCACATCAGGCTCTCTGCTCTGCAGGAAGCCTGCTTCTTTCTCTCCCTCTGCCTACCACTCCCTCCTGCTCATGCTCTCTGTCAAATAAAAAGAAATCTTAAAAAAAAAAAAGTTGCAACAAAAACTATATGGCCTTTAAAACCAAAAATATTTGCTATTTGAAAATATACACAAAAAATTTGTCTATGATACCTAATCTAAATTAAAATTGTGAGGATATTTACAGAGTAACAGATTATATTCAAAATAAAAATTTTGGATGCATAAATAATTCTTCAGACAAACTTGCAACTCATTCATTTAATGAATAATTTTGAGTCCATTCAAAGTATCATACTATTTTCTAGACACTGAATATTTAACATTCAAAAAACAGGCGAAGTCTATGTACCTAATACACTTATACTTTAGTAGAAAGGAAAATTCAGCAAGTACAATTGATATTTAGCATTAAATACTACATAAGAAAAAGAAATTGGTGAGAAGAGGAGTTAGTTATTTTAGCTGGGCCTCAGAGAAGCATCCTCAGCATAAAAATGAGATCCAGGGATACCTGGGTGGCTCGGTCAGGTAAGCATTTGCCTTTGGCTCAGGTCATGATCCTGGGGTCCTGGGAACAAGTCCAGCATCAGGCTCCTTGCTCTGCGGGGAGCCTGTTTCTCTCTCTGACTGCTGCCCACCCCCACTTGTGCACACTCTCTCTCTGACAAATAAATAAATGAATAAAATCTTAAAAAACAAAACAAAACAAAAACAATGTTAGATAAAAGAGAGATTGGGAGAGATCCCAATATACTAGAACACATTCCAGGCAGAGGGACTAAAGACAAGACTCCAAAGTTAAAACAAACTTGACATATTTAAGAAACAGGAAGTAGGTCTGTTCCCTGGAATTATCAGACAAGAGGGAGAGTAATTTTAGAATATTTTAGTCAGATAGATAAAAGACAATTCATGTAACACTTTGTAAATCTTCAATTAAAACAGAAAACCCCTAAATTATTTAAAGTAAATGAAATAGTCAACTACTTTAGTTTTAACTAATCACTGGCTGTTATGTAGAGTTGTGGGGTGACAGCTGGAGAATAGATTGTAAGCACAAGAGTAGAAATAGGGAAGGGGCGCCTGGGTGGCTCAGTGGGTTAAAGCCTCTGCCTTCGGCTCGGGTCATGATTTCAGGGTCCTGGGATCGAGCCCCGCATCGGGCTCTCTGCTCAGCAGGGAGCCTGCTTCCTCCTCTCTCTCTCTGCCTGCTTCTCTGCCTACTTGTGATCTCTGTCTGTCAAATAAATCAATAAAATCTTTTAAAAAAAAAAAAAAGAGTAGAAATAGGGAGACAAGTGAGAATGCTATTGCAATTTCCAAGGCCAGTGTTGAAATGGTGCGGACTTAGGTGAATGGCAGGAGACATAGAGAACATTGAAATGGTTCTAGATTTTTTTTTTTTTAAAGTAATGGAGGTAATGGTATTTGCTGATGGAATGAAGCAAGGATGAGAAATATATATGAACAAATGATAACTTTTTCAGTTTTGAATGAGACATTATGTAGATATGGGAAATAGAACCCTTTTAGTACATTATTGAAAACTGGAGAAGATATAGGTGTGGACAGAAGCCAAGGGTTCTCTTTAAAACAATGTCAAATCAGAATATTCTTTGTCTTAGTGAGGAGCTTGCATAATTAATTTGATATTTTTCTGCCATTCCAAAGAGGTTGGTGTTAGGCATATAGATTGGGGTAGTATTGGAACATATGAAACTAGAGAAGCTAATCTCAAAGTTATGCTAAGATAGAAAACAGAAGGACACTCCGAAAGGGAAATACAACATTTAAGAGTCAAGAGAGGGGATCCAGCATCAAAGATGAGGTAGGAGTCCAAGAAAGATGGCAGACAAAATGTTGAATTTTGTGTGAAGGAAACCGAGAGAATAAAAACTTAAAAGGAGAAGAATCACGGTTTCTGACATATATAATAGAGAAAGAATAAAAACAGAATTGATTTTTGAATTTGGAAACATAATTTTTTTTAATTTTGATAGAGCCAAAGGAGTGGAAGACAGATTAGAGTAGACTGAGGAGAGGATGAGATGTGAAATGATGACACAGTCAACTTTTTCAAGCTTTTTGTTTGTTTGTTTGTTTGTTTGTTTAAATATAGGGGAACAAAAGGAAAGATGGTAGGTTGAGAGGGAATATCAAGTCAAGGGATATTTTTAATACAGAAAATTCTAAAGTATGTTGTATTCTTATATGAATAATTCAGTCAGGTATTGAAATATTGATAATGGGGATAATTGAGGAAGAGACATTCTGGAAAAAAAGAGAGAGACTCATCTCTATCGCAGCAGAGGAGGAGTTGGCACAAAGTTATAACTAAGTCCATTCTTACATTGTTAAAGGAAAGAAGGCAAATGTATGAATAAAGGTGTTCATAGATTGATGCATTTTTTGGTAGGCATATGAAATAGCTCCTGTCTGATTATTTCGATTTTCCTCATAATGGATGAGATTGTGTCATCAGTTGAGATTTTCTAGCATTTCAGCCCAATTCTTGCTCCCTATGATGCTATTCCCTGTGTCAGAAGTGCTGTAACCCCAGAAATTGTCTTTTTCAGGTAGTCTTATTGTCAGAGTTTTGGGATATGTCGCCAGTGGGAAGCCCCTAGGGCTGATGAGAAGAGCAGGAAGCAAGAGGGTTTTTAAAGGGGCAAAACATAAGCTTGGGGTCCTGGAGCAATTTCTCCAGAGTAGTGTCTATTTCTTTGGGGGGGCAGGGGTAATAGTTTCCTAAAGTTATTGACTTCCAGGTAACACAACCTCCCCTTTTTTAAATATTACAGTCCTTCTAACACTTTGGCAACCTATTTCCCTCTACAATATCTTCTGCTGCTTGCGCTAGATGGAGTGGCAGCTTCTGTTTTATTACCTAAATCCTGGCAGTTGCTGCTGTGATGAAGGCTGAGGAAAAGAAGGTATGAAATAGTCATATTGAGAAGGGTAGTATATAGTGCTCTTAAAGCAATACTTTTATTCTTGAAATAAGACAGAGTTGAAGAACCTCAACTACTTAGCCCCTTTCATTTTGCCCCTGCTGTGGTATGTGGTTCATGAAGCAACTCCAGAAAATCACCCAAGTATCATGGAGCCTAATTTTGAAATCCCCAGTAAATGCTTTACTATTCCATACAACACTAGCAACATAAGTTTGCTCCCCCCAAAATTGGAACCCTGTCAATGGCAGAACTTCTTAACTTGTTAGACCATTTTACTTTCTAAACATATTTATTTTTTTTAGAAATTCTTAAATGTGTTATTCTATAATTTTTCTCCATGGACTATTTTTGTTTTGTGATCACTTTGAAAAAAAAAAAAAGAATTTCTTCTTCACATAACACCCCTTAAATATTTTAGGATACCTATTATAAAGACTCTCCTTTTTATTTATTTATGTTTTAAATCTTCAGGGTCTCTCCTTTTAGACAATGGTACTGAGTCTACTCAGTATCTTGTCTTCTGGACCTAATCAGGTTAGTTAATATCCCTCTTAAATCATGGAAGCTGGAATTATTTGAGTACCGTATAAACAACCTGGGGAAAATGACATAGTTACTTGCTTCACCTCTAACTTTACACCAGCACTTAGAAACTTAACTCCACTGATAAGTATTTTAGTAACAGTTAATTAAAATAGCTAAGTTTTTTGGGGGGAGGGAGGCATTTCATGATGTGTTTTTGAATGTATAATCTCCACATTTATAAATGTCATTTTTAGGAAAATTCAAAGTTTTACGTTCATTGTATCTAATTTTGTTTCATTGGATTTGGCTTCTTTTTAGGCCTTTTCTTAGACATTCCTGTAGTCCTGCACCACATTTACTATACCCCTCTATCTAATTACATCAACTGGCAGATTTTATCATCATAGCATTCTTACTTTCATCTAAATAAATCAATGTCTAAAATATTTATGGATGATTACTATAGGATCACTAGGGAGACTTAAAATTTATCTACATTGTTGAAAATATCACTGTGTTATTTAGGACTATCAGAACTAAGAGAACATGAAGAACAGAAAACCTAAAGGAGGGAGACAAATGCGGAAAGCTACAGGCAGAGACCCAAGACGGTAGTGAAGACAGACCCAAGTAAGGAAGGGTGCCGTGTTGTTTGCTATGGCTGCCATAACAAAGACCACAGACTGAGTGGCTTAAGCCAACAGAAATTTATTTCCTCATAGTTTGGAGGCTGGAAGTTCAAAATCAAGGTACTAGCAGGTTTCATTCCTCTAAGGCCTTTCTCCTGGGCTTCCAGATGGCCACCCTTTTGCTGCCTCTTCATATGGTCTTTCCTCCTTGCTTATTTACCTCTGTTGTCCCTCTGTGTGTCCAAATCTCTTCCTCTTGTAAGAATAGCAGTTTGGATTAGGACTCACCATAATGGCTCTCATTTTAACTTACTCATCTCTTTAAAGGCCCTCTATCCATACAATCACATTCTGAAGTATGGGGGTTTAGGCTTCAATATATGAATTTTGAGGGGACACAAATCAGCCCACAACTGGTAATTATATTGACAACAAAATATGAGACTAGAGAATTGTAGAAATAAAAGAGAGAAGGGAAGAGTGAAAGAAGTAGGGAGAAACACTGAGATTAATAGCTTAAGCACAAGGGCAGAGGTAGAAGAGTGATTAAGGACACTGAAAACATACACTGACGTCCTTTTAGCTTTTATAATCTCTGTGGCATAATGCTTGAGCAGGTTTGCAACATTTCCAGGGCTAGAGAACAGCTCTGGCTATTCCGGTTTCATGCCTCTGCCCTAGATAAAACAGGGTCAGAAACTCTCTGCATTCTCCTATAAGCTTTAAAATGTTCTAAAATTTTTCTAAATAAATGAACATTACTGGTGCCCGGTACTCTCAAGATATTGAAACTCACCCCGTCCCTAACTCTCTATTGCCAAAAATGACAAAAATGTGTAGATTCCATCTGATTTGAAGTTTCTTTAGTTTTGATACCTTTTATGTTCTCTTCTTGAAATGTACTTTTCCGCTATTCCTCCACCCTACACACTCCAATTTCCCTTGGCATCTTTTTGATTACTCACTTCCCTACTTCTCTGGACACCTCTTAAAATAGCATCTGTAGGGACACCTGGGTGGCTCAGTGGGTTAAGCCGCTGCCTTCGGCTCAGGTCATGATCTCAGGGTCCTGGGATCGAGTCCCGCATTGGGCTCTCTGCTCAGCAGGGAGCCTGCTTCCCTCTCTCTCTCTCTGCATGCCTCTCCATCTACTTGTGATTTCTCTCTGTCAAATAAATAAATAACAATCTTAAAAAAAAAAAATCACATCTGTAAGAGTTCCATTTTTAGGCCTCATTCCCTTAGTATTAGTTCACTGGTTTGACCTCATCTACTTCTAAGATTTCAACCTTCATTCCTTGTGTTACAGACCCACAGAGAGCATGATTTTTTCCTTAGGATATCTCCAGTTAATTGCTCCAGTGGAACTTAAAACTCAATATATTCGAAGTTAAACTCATTCTCTCAGGTACTCACTCATGTTCATACCTGCTATTCTTCCTACATGACAATTTTTCTGATGAATGAGTCTGTCATAGGCCTGATGGCTTGGGTTAGGGGAGCCATTGGGAAAGCATCATCCCAATGGTGTCCACTCTCACGTCTATCAGAATAAAATTCAAACGACTTACTATGGTGTCACAAAGACATAAGCATGACTTGGCCCTTCATCTTAGGCATTTTGTCCTATCACATTCTCCCTTTCACTATGTTTTATGTACACTGGACACCTGCTTGTCCTAAAAAGTTCTGCTGAACTATTCCCCATCTTAGGATATTTTATATTCTCCTGACCATCATTCCACAAGATTTTTCAGATGACTTATTCATTCTCAGCATTCAGATCTCAGCTCAAATGTCTCTCATTATTGAGGTCTCAGTCCACATGTAACCTCCTTATCCATACTGTCATCACCATTTGTCAATCTCTGTCCTGTTACCTGTTTTATTTTCTTTATGGCACTTAACAATTTTATATCAGGACGGGTTTGTCCTGCTCATTAAAATCGGATCTTCCATTTCCATTTTTTCACAGTACTAGAATAGCTCTTAATCATGTATAGAATGATGTCTGAAATTGTTACAATGGTATATAAGCTCCTCATTATCCTGCCCTACCTCTTTCCATCTTGTCCATTTTATGTTAATTGTCATCCTTCCATATAGAAACCCCTTTCAGTTTATGCTGCAGTTATTCACAATCAAGTTTCCTGCCTACCCAGTAGCAAAAGGCTTCTGTTTACTTGACTTAAGCTCAATATCCTCATCCATAAACTGGAGACAGGGGACAGAACATGAAATGGAGGAAATAATTTATTTCTAAATTTTCTCTGAGAATTTGATACTATAGGTAAAGTGCTGTGTGTGAGGACTGCCACGTAATAACAACTCAATAAAAGCTAGCCATAATTATGTGACTATTCCATTCCCATGTCATGCTGTTAATGATAAAATCCACACAGCTAATATGGTGATTGGAACTTTCAAATCCTTTATCTTCTCAAAAAGGGCAATTGTATCACTGTTAACTGCTACATTTAAATATCTTCAAGTTTTTTATATTTCCGCATCTGTTCCATGGCAACAAAGGATCAAAAGCATAAGTTAAAAATGTGACAAATATTACATTTTCATTAAAATATAGCATTTTAGGCCAAAGTGCATTTATAATATGTTTATTTACATTTTTTCTGTCATCATGAAAAGACATATGAGTGTGTAATTCCCAGAAAAGTGGAGAATATATCTACACATAGATTAAAAAAATATATACTCATTGTAATATGATTTATTGTTAAAGTCTATTATATAACATATTACTACCATCCTATTCATATTTAAACTATTTAAAACAGTTTTAAAAATGGTTTTGAGGGGCACCTGGGTGGCTCAGTGGGTTAAAGCCTCTGCCTTCAGCTCAGGTCATGATCCCAGGGTCCTGGGATCGAGCCCCACATCGGGCTCTCTGCCTAGCAGGGAGCCGCTTCCCTTCCTCTCTCTCTCTGCCTGCCTCTCTGCTTACTTGTGATCTCTGTCTATCAAATAAATAAATAAAATCTTTAAAAAAATGGTTTTGATGAACAATTTTTTATGAACAATTTTTTAAATAAATCGTGATTAATAAATTTAATAGTAGGGCATTAGATTATAATCACTAACTTATCAAACTGAACAGACTCAGAAAGACTCCCACAATACCTTGTATGATTTAAAAGACTGAAAGGAGAAAACAAACAATAGGATAATAATACTTGAGTCTACAGGTGGTCTTTACATTTTATTGACCTAGTGAACTAGTAAGAATCATTTTTATTTTGTTTGCTTCTATTAAATAAAAACAGGAGGTATAAGAGCCACATCATATTATTGACATGGACTGTGGCTGTCTAGCACAACTGGTCCATTGTCCTCATAACATAGTACAGAAGAGTTCATTCAAAACTGTATGAGCCAGGTGGCATACTAATTTCCACATCAATGTATCATTGAGTACACAGTAATAGAATCTTAAGGCAGATGATGTTTTGAAAAATAATTACACATGGAAGTCTCTTATCTGTATAAAAAATGTCTGAAGCATACCTATTTCTATAATATAAAAGACCACAAAGTTCAACCTCTAATATTAGAGCAAAAACTTAGATGTTATCCTAGTCAGTATTCTACCAAATCACAGAATTCTGTCACAAAAATTCTGAAAGGTCCTTGCTCATCTTTACTGCAAAATCTTCCAAGGATGATTAATTTGGTATTCCACATGAAATTTCATAAACAAAAACAAACAAAAAAAAACCCCCAAAATCAAAGCAGAACTTCTCGTTATAAACCTTCCTTTTAAAAGTTGAATTTAAAAGTCACTTATAGCTCTCTTTTTTGGTGGGATCCTTGTCTGGTTTTGGGATCAAGGTGATGCTGGCCTCATAAAATGAGTTTGGAAGTTTTCCTTCCATTTCTATTTTTTGGAACAGTTTCAGGAGAATAGGAATTAGTTCTTCTTTAAATGTGTGGTAGAATTCCCCCGGGAAGCCGTCTGGCCCTGGGCTTTTGTTTGTTTGGAGATTTTTAATGACTGTTTCAATCTCCTTACTGGTTATGGGTCTGTTCAGGCTTTCGATTTCTTCTTGGTTTAGTTGTGGTAGTTTATATGTTTCTAGGAATGCATCCGTTTCTTCCAGATTGTCAAATTTGTTGGCGTAGAGTTGTTCATAGTATGTTCTTATAATAGTTTGTATTTCTTTGGTGTTAGTTGTGATCTCTCCTCTGTCATTCATGATTTTATTTATTTGGGTCCTTTCTCTTTTCTTTTTGATAAGTCGGGCCAGGGGTTTATCAATTTTATTAATTCTTTCAAAGAACCAGCTCCTAGTTTCGTTGATTTGTTCTATTGTTTTTTTGGTTTCTATTTCATTGATTTCTGCTCTGATCTTTATGATTTCTCTTCTCCTGCTGGGCTTAGGGTTTCTTTCTTGTTCTTTCTCCAGCTCCTTTAGGTGTAGGGTTAGGTTGTGTACCTGAGACCTTTCTTGTTTCTTGAGAAAGGCTTGTACCGCTATAGACCGATATCCTTGATGAACACAGATGCGAAAATACTCAACAAAATACTAGCCAATAGGATTCAACAGTACATTAAAAGGATTATTCACCACGACCAAGTGGGATTTATTCCAGGGCTGCAAGGTTGGTTCAACATCCGCAAATCAGTCAATGTGATACAACACATCAATAAAAGAGAGAACAAGAACCATATGATACTCTCAATAGATGCTGAAAAAGCATTTGACAAAGTACAACATCCCTTCCTGATCAAAACTCTTCAAAGTGTAGGGATAGAGGGCACATACCTCAATATCATCAAAGCCTTCTATGAAAAACCCACCGCAAATATCATTCTCAATGGAGAAAAACTGAAAGCTTTTCCGCTAAGGTCAGGAACACGGCAGGGATGTCCATTATCACCACTGCTATTCAACATCGTACTAGAGGTCTTAGCCTCAGCAATCAGACAACAAAAGGAAATTAAAGGCATCCAAATCGGCAAAGAAGAAGTCAAATTATCACTCTTCGCAGATGATATGATACTATATGTGGAAAACCCAAAAGACTCCACTCCAAAACTGCTAGAACTTATACAGGAATTCAGTAAAGTGTCATGATATAAAATCAATGCACAGAAATCAGTTGCATTTCTCTACACCAACAGCAAGACAGAAGAAAGAGATATTAAGGAGTCAATCCCATTTACAATTGCATCCAAAACCATAAGATACCTAGGAATAATCCTAACCAAAGAGACACAGAATCTATACTCAGAAAACTATAAAGTACTCATGAAAGAAATTGAGGAAGACACAAAGAAATGGAAAAATGTTCCATGCTCCTGGATTGGAAGAATAAATATTGTGAAAATGTCTATGCTACCTAAAGCAATCTACACATTTAATGCAATTCCTATCAAAGTACCATCCATCTTTTTCAAAGAAATGGAACAAATAATGCTAAAATTTATATGGAACCAGAAAAGACCTCGAATAGCCAAAGGGATATTGAAAAAGAAAGCCAACGTTGGTGGCATCACAATTCCGGACTTCAGGCTCTATTACAAAGCTGTCATCATCAAGACAGCATGGTACTGGCACAAAAACAGACACATAGATCAATGGAACAGAATAGAGAGCCCCCAGAAATAGACCCTCAAATCTATGGTCAACTAATCTTCGACAAAGCAGGAAAGAATGTCCAATGGAAAAAAAAGACAGCCTTTTCAATAAATGGTGCTGGGAAAATTGGACAGCCACATGCAGAAAAATGAAATTGGACCATTTCCTTACACCACACACAAAAATAGACTCAAAATGGATGAAGGACCTCAATGTACGAAAGGAATCCATCAAAATCCTTGAGGAGAACACGGGGCAGCAACTTCTTCGACCTCTGCCGCAGCAATATCTTCTTAGGAACAACGCAAAAGGCAAGGGAAGCAAGGGAAAAAAATGAACTACTGGGATTTCATCAAGATCAAAAGCTTTTGCACAGCAAAGGAAACAGTTAACAAAATCAAAAGACAACTGACAGAATGGGAGAAGATATTTGCAAACGACATATCAGATAAAGGACTAGTGTCCAGAATCTATAAAGAACTTAGCAAACTCAACACCCAAAGAACAAATAATCCAATCAAGAAATGGGCAGAGGACATGAACAGACATTTCTGCAAAGAAGACATCCAGATGGCCAACAGACACATGAAAAAGTGCTCCATATCACTCGGCATCAGGGAAATACAAATCAAAACCACAATGAGATATCACCTCACACCAGTCAGAATGGCAAAAATCAACAAGTCAGGAAATGACAGATGCTGGCGAGGATGCGGAGAAAGGGGAACCCTCCTACACTGTTGGTGGGAATGCAAGCTGGTGCAGCCACTCTGGAAAACAGCATGGAGGTTCCTCAAAATGTTGAAAATAGAACTGCCCTATGACCCAGCAATTGCACTATTGGGTATTTACCCTAAAGATACAAATGTAGTGATCCAAAGGGGCACATGCACCCGAATGTTTATAGCAGCAATGTCCACAATAGCCAAACTATGGAAAGAACCTAGATGTCCATCAACAGATGAATGGATCAAGAAGATGTGGTATATATACACAATGGAATACTATGCAGCCATCAAAAGAAATGAAATCTTGCCATTTGCACAACGTGGATGGAACTAGAGCGTATCATGCTTAGCGAAATAAGTCAATCAGAGAAAGACAACTATCATATGATCTCCCTGATATGAGGAAGTGGTGATACAACATGGAGGCTTAAGTGGGTAGAAGAAGAATAAATGAAACAAGATGGGATTGGGAGGGAGACAAACCATAAGTGACTCTTAATTTCACAAAACAAACTGAGGGTTGCCGGGGGGAGGGGGTTTGGGAGAAGGGGGTGGGATTATGGACATTGGGGAGGGTATGTGATTTGGTGAGTGCTGTGAAGTGTGTAAACCTGTTGATTCACAGACCTGTACCCCTGGGGATAAAAATATATGTTTATCAAAAATAAAAAATTAAAAAAAAATAAATAAAAGTCACTTATATTTATACTGTGTTGTTGTATTAAGTCTCATTCCCTTTCCAGGAGCAGTCCCTTTTTTTCTTACTTTGATAATGGATATGATATGAAAATGTTCTAATCTTTATACTATAGTATAAAGTATATATGCTTCTTGTACCTACAACAGTTTTTACTTTTCTCCAGTCCGTAGGCCCAGTGTTATTCTCGTTGCAGTACTATGGAATTGTTCAAGTTGATTTGGCTGACATATTCTAGGACAGAATAAAATACAGGAAAAGTATCTTGGATGATAATGTGAGACCATACAGAATCACGGAATCCACAAGTCGCAAATCTAAAATACATATTTATATCACTCTTCATCCTATTCTCCACTCTATCTTATATATCCTATATAACCTATCTCTAGTTAGAATCTCATGAATACCTCTAATAATAGAAAAGTTTCTGACTCCAAAGACAACTATTTCTATTTTAGGCGATTAAGCTGATTTTGAAGTCTTTGCTCTTAGAGGAAATCATATATTCTTCAGCTTACATATTTAATTAATCTTATTTCTGATATTTTAGTCCCATAACATAAAACGTCATTGCTTTCATGTGATGAATGTTCAAATATTTAAAAAGAGAATTATGCACTGCATTTCATTCCCATCCCTCAAATCTGTATTTATTTTATTTATATTAAACACTGATTATACAACCTAAGATATAGTAGGTTTCTGATACTGAATCACACCTAGATTTAGCTTATTACCTAATAAAATTACTACTGCTGGTTCCTACAGTCTATACTCTTTTTCATTCATGTATTTTCATATTTTCTCAGCATCAAAATATTCAGATCTAGAGATTTAACATTAGGATGTGAATTTGGGAATATTGACAAAAGAAGCTATGAAATCCACTTTCATTCCTACAGACATATCTTAGACCACTGTTTTTCCAAGTGTTGTGCACTTCCCAATGTTGGGTCACTCATTGATTCATTCTTCCATTAGTGTATATTTATCAGACTTTTTTGTATGAAAATGATACTAATAGTATAAACAGGAAATAAATTAGAAAAAAAACCCCACCTTGTTGAACTTAGAATCTAGCGGCATGTTTTTATACCATATTGAAGATAATTTTGGGAGGGGGGATTACTGCTTAAGATGAGGTTAAATTAGGGAGAGGGAGTGGGGGAGGAAGAGGAAGAGAGAGAGGAAAATAAGTCAATAATAATCCACTATAAACTACAAAGTTGGTATGACAAAAATTATGAAGTTAGGACATAAATGATTTAGATTAAGTAAATTTTTTTTAAATTTTTTATTTTGTTATAAACATGTATTTTTAGCCCCAGGGGTACAGGTCTGTGAATCGCCAGGTTCACACACTTCACAGCACTCACCAAAGCACATACCCTCCCCAATGTCCATAATCCCACCCCCTTCTCCCAAACCCACTCCCCCCGGCAACCCTCAGTTTGTTTTGTGAGATTAAGAGTCAGTTATGGTTTGTCTCCCTCCTAATCCCATCTTGTTTCATTGATTCTTCACCTACCCACTTAAGCCCCCATGTTGCATCACCACTTCCTCATATCAGGGAGATCATATGATAGTTGTCTTTCTCTGATTGACTTATTTCGCTAAGCATGATACGCTCTAGTTCCATCCATGTTGTCACAAATGGCAAGATTTCATGTCTTTTGATGGCTGCATAGTATTCCATTGTGTATATATACCACCTCTTCTTGATCCATTCATCTGTTGATGGACATCTAGGTTCTTTCCATAGTTTGGCTATTGTGGACATTGCTGCTATAAACATTCGGGTGCACATGCCCCTTTGGATCACTACATTTGTATCTTTAGGGTAAATACCCAGTAGTGCAATTGCTCTACACCAACAACAAGACAGAAGAAAGAGAAATTAAGGAGTCAATCCCATTTACAATTGCACCCCAAACCATAAGATACCTAGGAATAAACCTAACCAAAGTGGCACAGAATCTATACTCAGAAAACTATAAAGTACTCATGAAAGAAATTGAGGAAGACACAAAGAAATGGAAAAATGTTCCATGCTCCTGGATTGGAAGAATAAATACTGTGAACATGTCTATGCTACCTAAAGCAATCTACACATTTAATGCAATTCCTATCAAAGTACCATCCACCTTTTTCAAAGAAATGGAACAAATAATTCTAAAATTTATATGGAATCATAAAAGACCTCGAATAGCCAAAGGGATATTGAAAAAGAAAGCCAAAGTTGGTGGCATCACAATTCCGGACTTCAAGCTCTATTACAGAGCTGTCATCATCAAGACAGCATGGTACTGGCACAAAAACAGACACATAGATTAATGGAACAGAATAGAGAGCCCAGAAATAGACTCTCAACTCTACAGTCAACTAATCTTCGACAAAGCAGGAAAGAATGTCCAATTGAAAAAAGACAGCCTCTTCAATAATTGGTGTTGGGAAAATTGGACAGCCACATGCAGAAAATTGAAATTGGACCATTTCCTTACACCACACACGAAAATAGACTCAAAATGGATGAAGGACCTCAATGTGCGAAAGGAATCCATCAAAATCCTTGAGGAGAACACAGGCAGCAACCTCTTAGACCTCAGCCGCAGCTACATCTTCCTAGGAACATCGCCAAAGGCAAGGGAAGCAAGGGATTAAGTAAATTCTAATTGAATCCTTGTAGCTCATTTGACCCAACCTAGTTTACCAGCACTAAATATGTATGGTTAGCATTCAATTGGTAATACATGTTCCTTTATCTCACCTACCGAAATACCTGGGTTTGAATTTGGCTCTACCATTTATTGTTTGTGTGAATTTGGGTAATCTTTTAAAACTCAGTACCTTTATTGGAAAATGGAAATTAAATAATCACTATCTCAGTGGTTTATTTTAAATAATTAAAGTATCTATGTAAAAAGCTTAGCAGAATACTCGACACATAGAAATAAACCAAAAAGCAGCTTTTCTATCATCATCACCATCATCATCATCATCACCTTCATTTTTTTCTTTTAATGTTTCTTCAGGACTTCTCCTTAGGTTTCTATGGCATAATGGAATTTGGAGGGTCAGGATCCTACCTATGATGGAGACAGCCTTAATGTTACCCTCACCATGACCAAGCTTTAGACAGGTTTCCTTCTTATTTGGGGTTTCAAACCACCCTTTTCCTAGAATATTTGATTTAGAAACTTGCAACTATAAATTCTTTTTCTTGCCCCTTTGAGATATAAATTTTCTTTCAGCATCTTGGAAGTTTTACAGTTCAAGAATGTCTTTCCCAAGGGCCTAGGGGCTGTCTCTTTAAAGTGTCATTATAAAGAAAGACACCTCCCCTATCTTCCAAACTCTCTGGAAATGTAGAAACCTAACCAATAAGGAGTAATTAGAAAACAAGGTGACCTAATTATATTGATCAACCTCCCCTCTAATGTCCTCCACTGCTTTCCACTAGCTCGCCCTACCTTTGTTTCAGCAGAATTGAGTTGACTCTCTCTCCTCTTTTGCAATAGTCTTTAATAAAGTCTTTTTTGCCTATTCAACATTGTCTGATGAAATTCTTCTCAGCAGATTGCAACCAGGTAATGCATTTCATAATGCAAAGTTCAAGTGTGAACTTAACCATGCCTGGATATGTCTGCAGGACTGGTTGGGTGTGTCTACTTGGAAACTATTTATATAATAAAGTAAGCTGCTACTTGGGTAAACAGTATGCTAAGAGAAGAAAGAGAAAGGTTCAGAAGGTGGGTGTCATAGCAATGCCCCAACTATGACAGGCAAGAAATGTTTTGAGTGCATGATAGCACAATTCACACTGATGTCGAACTTATCCTTTGTTACCTCCTGTTTGGTCATACAGAAGGGGAAGTGTAAAATAAATTTGAAAGAGCAGTTTCCTGAACAATTCTGTAACATTCTAAAATATCCTTGAGGGACAAGGATATAAACAGAAGTAAGACAAAAACGCACCTGCCCTTTTGTGGGAAGAAAATAGTATGACCTACGTGAGTCTGTCAGCTGATTAGCTGCATGAGTTGTTAGTTGGCAGAGTTCAGAAGCCTGCCTGCAGAGTAGTAATATTCCTGGGAGGTCAATACATTAGACTTTGGTAGCATCAGCGGGTGACAACACTATAGACAATTGCATAAACACAGCACAAATCTGACTTTGTATGTATTTGAAGCTTTGAATTAGATTTCAAAAAAAGAGACAGAATCAGAAAAAAAGAAAACAATAGATAACACAGTGTAGCTAAATAGCATGTATTTATGACATATTCTCTAGAGTCTCTCAGAAATAATTAGCTGAAAGTTTCATGAAAAAGTTATCTACTGGTTACATAATAGAGAGAGAGAATTGTAGTTATTGTTAAATATGACACCATTGTTTTTATCCTAAGATATATTTGAGCAGTTACCAGTCATATGTGCAACCTTTTCCCTCAAAATATCTCTTAGAATCTAATTCTGGTTATGCTATAGGTCTGGAAAATCAAACCACTTTTTAAATAACACCTATCCAGTTATCTTTTAATTTCCTCAGTGTAACCTTGCTTTTTAAATAAAAACTTCAATTAGGGGAGAAGATACATATATTACTGCAAAACTTCTCAAGTGTCCTGTTATGTAACCAGGAAATTAAAAATAATGAGATTATATTACAGAGTTTTTTGAAGTGAATTCTTCATTTCATCATGGATCAGTAATACACAGTAGTGATTGGGATTTTTGTATCTTTAGACTCTTAATCATGACTTAGTTTATCTGCCCAGGAAGATAGCAGGCCTTCTAGCTGTTCTTGCCTTCTTGTTCTTAGCAGAGACAATAAGACAACAAAAAGATCATGACCCTTGTACATGGTCAAATTAATATTTCTTTTTTCACAGATCTGATTCTGTATTCTGTGTTGTTTATTTGACTTGAAGTATTACTTCTCAAAATATCTGAATTTGCCTTTCTTAAAGTATATGTTATTTAGCCTCAGTAGTATATGTTTCTTCTGCTTTTTTTTTTCTCTTCCGTGTCAACAAAAAGGTATCCTGAATTCACAGTTACATTTGCAAAATATTTTTAAATTATTTTATTTTATTGAAGATATCTTTGTCCTTTCTTATTAAAGTAGAAGTTCCTAAATCTTGTCACTTTCTTTTAAATCTAAGACTAATTTAACTTTAAAGCACACATCTTTTCGGTGAGTCCTTTATTGAGAGGATAAATTTAGCACATACTTTAATGATCAGGGAGTAGTTCCCTTGATTTCTAAACCTCTAAGGTATCAAATTAAATTAGTGTCTATCATGATTTCCCCTTGGAACTTCCACTATTCCTGGCCTGTTTCTTCTTGGGGGTCTTATACACACTACTTCAGATAAAGTATTGCCCATCTCTTCTGTGCTAGTTTTTGCTAATGTAATGTTAACAATTGCCATGTACTTGTTTTAGTAAGTGTCAGCACAGTTTCCTTTGGAAAAAGAGTGAACTATCATCTGCATATTCCAAAAGTCTTTACTGGTTATGATACCTTCTTTTACAAGTATACATATGCATTCACACACTGAGTGCGTGTGATTGTTTGTGTATGTTTGTACAAATAAAAGGAAATCAGAAGTGAGTGTTTTGGTTTCTAGAGATTTTAGAGAGAATTATTGATAGAATTCTAACAGACTTTCTAGTACAACCATACAACCTGACTCAGAGTCACCTGGGTATGCTTATGCTTTAACCCTCCCTAGTTAGTTAAGCTTTCCCCGACAGGATAAATTATCTTTGCCTTTGATTTCACTCCCTCACCAATAAATATTTAATTTAAAAACACTAAAAAAACAAAAACAAAAACAAAAAAACCAAAACCCAAACCAAACAAACAAAAACCACTATATGCACAAACAAATAACCCTGGGAGTCAACAGGAACCTCAGTGTGATCCAAAAATGTATAATATCAAGAAAAAAAAAAGCCTAGGTACAACCTTAGGCTACATAAATGAATAATAACAAGAATTAGGTAGAGGGTTTTGCCTGCATATTTTGCATATATCTCTGACCACAACTGAAGAGTCCCATGTCAATTGCCCTATTTTACAAGACACATCTTAGAGCACCTTCAGAGTAGGCAATCAGAATTATCAGAGCTCTTCATGTCATTTGAGAAATCACCCATGAGGACCCATATTTTTCATTCTTTTATTCATGATTCATCAAATATAGGTTGAAGAAAAGCTGTGTGCTATGGACCTTTCATTCTCAAGGGAGAAAAAAGAAAACAATGTAACAAAGTACAATTAACATAACAATATAACCTGTTTGGGGTACGTAAATTACAGAATATCTGCACATTGTGAAAATGATAAATGCTTTGAAGAAAAAGAAAACAAAGACGGGAAAATAACATCTTGGGAAGAAGGAGTGACCATTTAAAAGGTAGTCAGGGAAGCCTTATGAAGATGGTGGCATTTGGGTAAAAGGTTGATGGGAATGAGAGAGAAAGAGGAACTTGGGAATGGGTAATTGAACTGCTTTCCAAGTAAGGAGCACCAACAAGTAAAAATTTCATAAGGCTGTAATTTATCTACTGAAGTTGAGGAAATACAATGAGGATGATGTGGCAGCAGTGATTTCTGCAGAAACTAGTGACAAGACCAGCGAGTTAAAGGCCTGGAAGGACAGATCATTGTAAACCCTTGCTGGCCATTTTCAGGACCTTTGCTATTATTCTGAGTGGAATGGGAGCCATAGGAGGGTTAGGAGCAGAAAAATAACGTGGTCAGCATCTATTTTCAACAAAACCATCCTGGCTGACTTAGTGTAAATAGTCTGAAAAGATGAAAACAGACATGTGTTAGAAGGTTGCTGTAATAAAAAATCAAGACATAAAGTTAATTATCATTGCTGTTGATATGAGGAAAAAAGTGGTCAAAAATGGTGGATATATTCTGCATAGATTTCAAAGATTGAGTCAACAAGATTTGCTGATGTACTATATTTAGAGCTTAAGGACATTTTAAGTGTGACAGCAAGTCCCTGATTTGTATTGTAGTGTGGGACTGAAAATTATCTTGCAAGCTGAAAGCTTACAAAGCAATATTTTTTTAATTGAAGTATAATTGACATACAGTATTTTTTTAGCTTAAGGTGTACATAATAATGATTCAATATTTTTATACATGATAAAATGATCTCCACAATAATTCTAGTTACCATCTGTCTTTATAATCAATGAGAATGACTTCTAAAAATTTTTGTCCAACTATTGAAATGTCCAGTAGTGCAAGTTATAAATGTTTAGAGAAATTAAAAACTAGTGTGTAAAAGCCAATATGTATGTAGAACACTGTAACTTAAAAATGGGAAATATTCAGAATTAAAGTGCCTTCTTTGGGCAAAAGAAAATGAGTCATTAATGCAGTTTGAACAGTGTTTCCCTTCTTCTCATCAAATATAAGTTTACATCAGCTTCCGATATTTTATCCTTTGCACTTTCAACATTGTAAAATATCTCCAGGAGTTTCACTAACAAGTTCTTGCCAGTGTCAGTGACTCTGGTGTATCTTCCTTCTTTTTATCACAATCACTTTTTTCAGTCATGTTGGTAAGTTCACCCTCACTAAATTTCTCTGGCTCAAAATCTAGAATCTCTCAAATAGTGGCAATGCCAACATTTGTATGACATCCATGTCTTCAACAACTTCATTTGTATTTGACTCAAATTTCATTGTCAGAATTCTGACTTTCTGTTTCATTGCTTTACTTTCATGTTTTGGACAGTTTCCTCTATTGATTATTCTTTTTTCTAAAACGCCACCTTGGTTTCTCACTGGGGTATAAGGAGGCAATACAACTGCATGCATTGCTGTCTGTGCATGTACCAAATACCAGATGCACAGTGATCAGCCACCAACAGACTGAAAGAAGTAATGCAGATGACAAAACATCATGCTGTGCATCTGTCATTTACATGATGACTGAAGAGCTAGCAGCAAATCTGGTGTTTACTGCAATTGTTCAGAGTCAATCTATCAAGTGAAATCTGA
Organism: Mustela putorius furo; assembly: GCF_011764305.1. Taxonomy (NCBI): domain Eukaryota; kingdom Metazoa; phylum Chordata; class Mammalia; order Carnivora; family Mustelidae; genus Mustela; species Mustela putorius. Next base: position 7,566,913 of record NW_025421397.1, read on the forward strand.
ATCTTGTTGGGAGACTGATGTTATTTGACTAAACTTTGATAAGCAAAAATTCATGCATATCACAAATTGTACAAACTGAGGACTTCCCATACTCTAGACAAAAGAAGGTTTAGGATTCCATTTGCTACCTTCAAATCTATAACATGAGAAATATAGATAACTTGGGATGTCTGGGTGGCTCAGTCGGTTAAGCATCTGCCTTCTGTTCAGGTCACAATCCCAGGGTCCTGGGATTGAGTCCTGTATTCTTCTCCCTGCTCAGTGGGGAACCTGCTTCTCACTCTGCCTGCTGCTCCCCCTGCCTGTGTGTGTTCTCTCTCTCTCTCTCTGACAAATAAATAAAGTCTCAAAAAAATATATATAATGGCTTGTGTGTAGTCAGGAAACATAGATTAAAGTTCTGAATGGTAATATTTACAGGTAGGTAGAATTCAGTCAAGTAAGATAAGGTTTATAAAATAAACGTCCTTACTTTTATTTATATTTGAAATGTATGAAGTTACATGCAGTTATGTAAAACTTCTTAATTTCTTTGACCATTAATCATTAACTATTTTTCAGGTATTTATGTGCTAACAGAGAAAATATGAGCTATAGGAAATGAGCCCAAGATGAAGAGTAGCACATAGTTAACACTTTAACAGAGGTATAATTATAGATGCGCAGTGTCTTTCTCCTTTCTATGCAATCGGCTTTTTGCAATCAAAATCTAGACCTCAATTTTTAAGTTCCCAGGAACTTATGGCTCCATCCTCTGCATGTCCCATTACAGTACATATCCTTGCTGCGCAGTAAATAGTTTAAGATGTAAATTTTTGATAAGAAGGGAAGACATGGTGTAGCTGTAAATAAGACTAGATGAGTTGTTCTTAAAAGATTATTATGTTATTAACTAGAGTATATGTAATCAAAAATTGGATATGATTAAGTGTCTTCATACTTTAGGGGGAATTCATATACAATATTTGCATCTGGTGCTGAATAAGGCAAAGAACATGGACACACACATCCCCTTTATGTACATACCACCAAACATATACAAAAAACACACTAAATAGTAAAGAATTTAACTATTTCAGAACTTCATAAGTATCAGTATTTGCTATTTCACTTAGTCGTTACAACCTTATGAAGCAATTATTATATCTTTTATACATACAAAAAATAATTCTTAGGTTAGTTAGGATACATGCTATGAAATGAAAGGAGTATCATTCAAGACAAAGTCTGACTCATTCAAGAGCCCATGCAAATGTCCTTCAACAGGAAAACACGTCACTCTAAACAAATCACTAATGTCAAACTTGGTCTAAATGTGTATTTGAATACATATGTGTAACTCCCTACCTTCATGAGATCCTAATGAGATGGAAAATATGTTTGTGTGTATTTAAAAATGAACATATAATTGACATGGGAAATCATGAAACTATACCACTAGTTTGCCAGAAATTTTAGGGAATTTTCCTTGAAGTGAGGAGGCAGGGGGATTGGACTGCCTGAGAAACAGGAAGAGACAAACCTGAACCAAAAAAAAAAAAAAAGCCACACAAACAAAACTCCAATACCCACACACATACATGAGAACTCTATTTTAGATAAGGACTGCAAGATATAGTATTCGAAAGATCCTAAAATAAAGTAAGTGAAACAACTTAATGAAAATGTGAACAAAATCAGTAAATAAATCATCCAAGAACAAATAAGCATAATATATAAACCCTAAAGTACATTGAAAACAACCACATTAATGTCAGAGACAATTGAAAACAATAATAATTGTTGTTAGGGCAGTGATTTAGCTCTTATCCTATTGACAGAAGTTATAAGATGAGTCATTCATTCTACCTGAGTTTGGTATTGGGTAAGGGAATTGACTGTCAAATGTTGCTGGTGGACATGTAAAGTAGCACAGCCATTGGTGTATAGGCATACTGGCCATATCTTATCAAAGTTTAAACCCATGTGCCCTTTGATTCAAGAGGTTGTTCATCTAGAGATCTATCCTACAGACAAACTTGCATATATATTTAAGGGCGCTAATTGCAGCATTGCTTTTAATACAAAAAAAAAAAAAAAAGTAGAAGAAAATGTTATACTCATGGTATAGAATGCTATGCCATGGTTAAAATGAAAGAGATATATATCTATAGACTGACATGAAAGACAATCATAAGAAATTTTGATTAGAAAAATACCAGTTACCTAAGAGCATGTATAATTCTATCTATGTTTTTTTAAACTTAAGAACACAAAAACACACACAAAAATCCAAACATAAAAAAGTGTCCGAAAGGGTATGTATCCAATTACTATATTCTTTGCTTATGGGAAGAAATGGGTTTGATGTTGGGAATATTCATTCACTTATTTTTTTTTAAATTTCTGTATCTCTACATTTATAGGTGTTTTAATATTTATCAGGAATTAATGTTTTGTAAATACAGTCATAAGTATATTTTTGAAAAATGAAATTTAAATATAGTGTGGGAGGTGTTAGATGTGTTAGATAGATGTGTTAACCAACATTTTTGTGATAATTGTTTCACAATATATACATATTTCAAATCGTCACATTGTATACCTTATACTGACACAACGTGAAATGTCAATTATATCTCATTAACTCTGGAAAACAAAGTAAATTACTATGTTTTTATTTTATTAACATAATATTTTTGCAGCCATTCTTTGTGACCATTAACTCCATATTTCTTACTAAGGCCTATATATTTGTACCACATAGATGAAGATAACTATATTGATACTACATGCATTCAAGTTAATAGAATTAAGGGGGATTTCCTTATCACCTTCAAAAATAATTATTTATTTAACTATGGATTTAAATTATATTAGGTATAATTGCAATTACTAATTCTGTTTAATTAGATTTCTCACTACTGGTATTGTCCATATATAATTCTAAAAATCACTGATTAGTGATATCTGTGACAGTATGTTAACATTTTAATGGATGACTTAAATACATGTAAGATTACTATACTGTCTTGAAATCAATTAAATTTGTTATGAGAATTCCTAATCCTTTTTTTTTAAAGATTTTATTTATTTATTTGACAGACAGAGATCACAAGTAGGCAGAGAGAGAAGAGGAAGCAGGCTCCCTGCTGAGCAGAGAGCCCAGTGTGGGGCTTGATCCCGGAGCCTGGGCTCATGCCTTGAGCCACCTAGGTGTCCTGAGACTTCCAAATTCTAAGGGTTAGAACTACAAAGTAAATATGTTGAGATTTTGAATTGTAGCTATATGGGGATGTATTACATATGCATGTGTGTGAGAGAAAGAATACTAAATATTTTCTACTTTTAGTTATTATTTTGATTATCAGTACCTTTACACAGTGCAAATTGGAATTCATATTTTATCAACTGATAATCACATTTTTTAAATTTTTAATTTTATTTCTAAAAATTACTAGAAATACAGAACCATTAAGAGAGATTTATGTAATGAAGTCTGAAACTGTTAAATATGAAAGAGTTTATTTTTTTAAGGTTTTGTTTTTAAGTGATCTGTACACCCAACATGGGGCTCAAACTCATGACCCCAAAATCAAGAGTCACATGCTCCACTGACTGAGTCATCCAGGCACCCCAAAATTTAGGTTTTATAAATTTTAGTTTCAGTAACATACTCAGACAACATGTGTGTTTCAAAATTAAATACCTGCATTAAACTTATATTTGTGCTGGACTTGGGGGGATTTGAGACATAATTCTATTGCCCAACTAAATATTTGTAAGGACAAATTTAATTTATTTTCGGTAAAGTTGCAAATTGTACTCAGAAGATATTGTTTGAAAATAAACTAGATTAACCTTGCTCTATCTCAGCAAGCATCATCTGTATTCCTCCATTTCAGCATTTTTTCTCTTTCTGTATAAGTGGTTATGTCTCTTTTTCCTTTAATACACATGGAAGGAAAATACCTTACTAACTTATAAACAGGAAATTTGAATGCTGAGGATCTGCCAAGACTTTATTCGTAATAGCATCATATTGTCTCTGATGTGCTTACAGTATTAACAACTTGCCATAAAACAATTTATAGCTCAAAGGCTTAAAATCTACTCCCTGTGAAACATACCTCACTCACTCTCAAATGATGTAATTTTCAGGGTTATTGGATTTCCTATATTGACATTTTATATTGGGTCCATCTTTTAATCAGAGCATATACCATGTCTTACCTATGAATTATAACCAATAAGTGTGCATTTTGATTGTCCACAACTCAAAACACATTTTTCTCATGAAATAGTAGTTTGGTTTCAAGATATTGGGCACACAAAATCCTAAAACGTGCCTAAAAAAAATGCAAAACTATTAACTCAAACTTTCATTCCGGAGACCAGAGTCATTTGGCATAGGAGGTAAGAAATGAAGGTAAGGAAGGACAAAGAGAAACAGAATATTTGTGTCATTTGTCCTGTCTCTTTCACCCATGTAAGTTTGCTGTGTGACTCTGAAAATAATGCTCAAGTTTTCTGGTCTGAATCATAAAATAAATTTACAATACTGTGTTGATTACTTCTACGATTATTAATGCACAAGGCATTTTTATTTATTTTCCTAAATGTTTTTAAGTTTTCTTCTCTAAATCTTCTCTTCATAAATGAAAATCAATAAAAATCAACTATGTTGAAATATAAAAAATTCCTTTACTTTGTGGATTTAATATTTTGGGGATATTCTTAACTAGGAAGCTAAATGCTTTTCTTGAGATATTATATCTATCAAAGAGAAAAAAATATTCCCTATCTTTCTAGAAGATTGCATTTCAATTATAATCTTCCCTGAATACATTATTTAGTATTGAGATAATATGTCCCTACCCAAAGGTGAGAGGTGGCAAGGATAATGACAGAGAACAAACAACTTTCAAATTTAAATACAATTTGTTATGTCTCCAAGTATTTTTCGAGCTCATATATGAGAACTATCCATAATACCTAGTGTAGTTTTTATTCTGCCTCCAAGTATGATATTAATCTCAGAAAATCTATAAAGTTTAAATCAAAAGATCATCTACAAAGATTAAATTTACTTGAAATTCATACAGTAGCCCTTGAGAAAGAGAATCAACATAAAGAAGAATATATTGTGTAATAACAAATGAAAATAAATCTCATAACAAATGCGATGCTTGTTGATTTTGGCCAAAAACACTTTGGACAGTGGTTTGATGTCCTTTGTTGTTTCAGCTTTGTTAACTCACTCAAAGTAAGCTTTATTGTTGCCACTTATGATTGCCTTTTTTCCCAAATCACACCTCTAGCTTAACATTAGGCACAAAGAGATTGATAGGAAAACAAACAGGTATTAATAAGAGTGAAATGTGAAAATCTTGAAGGAGATCAAACTCTTTAACAGAGTAAATGACCTATGGCAATATCTGTGGATAGTTGTTATTTTGACTAGAGCATGCTTAAGGCACTTTAGAATGCCAAGAGGAGTACACCCCAAGGTTGTTTTATGATACACAATGCTCCATTAAAATCAGTCCTTTTGAAAATGAAACAGTGTAACTTTGTAAAAGTATATTCTCATTCTAAAGTGAATACATTTCAAGCACAATGTTTTCTCCAATTATCAGTGCAGTGTATCTTTCTATTTAGTTGCTTTTTTAATTTAATGGTCTTTTATGCTTATTCTGGAAATTGCAGCTTGCAATATTCATAGTTTATTATGCTAACAAATTATTGTTAACAATAAAGTTTTTTGGCAGCCTAGTAGTCATTTTAAGTTTTTCTTACAATCAATAAGATGAAAGAAGAAACTCCGACTCACCAGTAAGCTTTTTTTAGTTCTACAATAAATACTCACAACGAATGTATAAACAGACTAGGTTTGAGCCATAAAAAATGAAAATGTTTCCCTGTTCTTCTGATGTTGTTGTTGTTTTAAAGGTGACTTTCCTTTTTAGATTCTTATTATCTACTAAAATTTAACACAACCTAGAAATTCAATAAATGTTTCTTTTTGATGAAGACAAGGGATGTTGTAAAGAATGTCAAAAAGATTAAAACACAAACTCCCTTCTGACCAAGAAAACTTGAAGCAGAAATTTTTACATCTATATCAAAAAGAAAATGATTCCCTAGATCATCTAGAAAAGGTATGGATCTCAGGTTGTCAGAGCCTATCAATCTTTATACACTAAAGATTTGTAAGTTGAAGTAATGGCATTGATGATATTAGAATTTATGTTTGCTCATGCTCTTTCATAAAAATAAATTAAATATTGAAATTTGAAGGTTTGAGTATGGTTTTTGCAGTGTGTACAATTTTTCACAAAGATGAATGAAATGCAGAATTTTTGTCTTGACTACATACATGCACACTTTTTATATATGCATGTGTGTATATATATATATATATATATAGGATAATATGTATTTATATATATATTTCATTACTTATCCTCTCATATTAATATTTCTGAAACCTCAACTTTACTGAAACACACATATTGTGTTTCCTTAAATTTGTGGTATAAACTGGGAATATATTAGAGTTTCTATATCAACATCAATTGTTGGCTTGTTAGGAAACAATACATTGTGCTTCTCTGATGCTGAAAATACTGAAATTAGTTTTGATTTCTGAAAGTCAAAAATGTCATAAAATAATACACATCACAGTGTTATCAAATCTTAATTTGAACTTCAAATGATAATATGTATCACAACCCTCCAGTACATTCACTGGACTTAACTGCTGGTACTTTGACCATTTCCCAAAATCAAATTTAGTTTCACAGGACTAAGTTTTGTCCCTGTTTAACAAGAGTAGACATTAAGATTTCCGAAGTCTAACTCTATTAAACACGGTCATTTTTTATTAAAGAGTATCTTCAGTTACTCCATTTTTGACTGGCTCCATTTTTTTTTTTTTCTGTTTCTAATCAACTCTCATCTGGAAATGACTACCCATATTCATGCCTCTCCTCAAGATACTAGTCAACCAGATTTCTTGAGAAATTAGTCAGTTTCCATTGTCCCTACTTTTTTGTCTCCCTTTGGTCATCAACAGCAGTCTAGCCTCAGCCACCACCACAATTCTGAAACTGCTCTCACCAAATTTACTAATTATCTAGAGCTGAACTGAAAGTGATCTTTTCAGATTTCATTCTATTTTGACTCCCTGAAGTGTTTTAGTCTTACCGCTAAATTCTCTGGAGTTAGTCTCTACAAAAACCGCTTGTATTATTATTTGTACATACGTTTTTAGTCCTTTAACTTTTTGGATTCTCATTTTTCTCACATGTAAAATGGGGTTAGGGCACCTGAATGGCTTAGCTGGTTAAGTGTCTGTATTCAGTTCAGGTCATGATCCTAGGGTTTCAGGGTCGAGTCCCACATCAGGTTCCCTGCCCCACAGGGAGTCTGCTTCTCCCTCTGCCCCTCCCCCAACTCATTCTCTCACACTCTCTGTCTCAAATAAATAAATAAAATCTTTAAAAAATAAAAAATAAATAAATGGGGTTAGTAAGACCCCACTCATTTGTTAGTCTGGGTGAGTAAGTGAGATGATACATAAGAAGAATATTTTAGAGTATCTAACACCTATCAAATGCTCAAGAAATGTTCATTAATTTTTTCTTTCTAAATTCATCTTTACATTTGACTTCTTTTGCTCTATTTTCTTTTCACCCAATATCTGTATTTTGTTCCATATGTATAATCAACCATAGATGCCCATCAGGCAGAGACCATCAGGAACACAACTGTCATCAACGATGACTTACTACTTGCTGTAACAATTCAGATCACTTAATTTGATAACTGTGGGCCCTCTTTAATAAGAAGAAAGTTAGAAATGGCACTTTAGTTTTAAGCAGGAGTTATGTATAGGAGACTCTGGGAAAGGATGGTTCAGATTTTGTAAACTCTAGAAGTCAGTGATCTTACCTTTAAAACTGTAGTAATAAGCAAAGACAACCCAATAGGAACAGAGGTTATTTATTTATTCAGAGCTTGCTATATAGCAAGGGAGTCAGCCACCATCACTTGAGTTTCAGAAACTCATAGACAGGTGTAGCAATAGAATGGGAAAGTTTTGTTCTTGTTTTTTAGGTGAGAAAAAAAGAGAAAGCTTTAGATCCACTCCAACTGGAGAATTCTATATGATTGGTTTGAGAAGCACACTTGTTTTTTTCTGGTTGGTCTGGAGTTGGAAATAGGGACAAAACTTCAGGAAGCTGGCAGTCACTGACTGTTCTGGACTGATTGCTGCAAGTGCTGTAGTTTGACTTCCTTGTCTGGTTACTGCAGATGTTGTGGCTTAGAGCTCTATTGTCATTTAGGGCCTGGCCTTTGTCCATTTTTATATTCAGTCTCTCAGAACACATGAACTTCTGCAAATTAAATTTCAGATCAATTTATCTGTGATCAACCTGGACTATATGGCTCTGAATAAACTGTTGCTTTTTTTTTTGTTTGTTTGTTTGTTTGTTTTAATCGAGTTTAGATATTTTGTGAAGAACATTATGGCTTTGGTTTGACTTCGTTTATGATTTTGAAAGTCATGGTGTATTAAAGAAGATGTGGTTTATTTTTCAATTCTCATTTCTCTCCTAACAATTCCATAGCCGTTAGGGTCAGGTCTGCACTCATCACAAACTACCAATAAGATACATCCTCTGGATATTTCGAAAGCATCTTAAAACCATTCAACTTTTTCCTCCTATACCTAGGCAATATTTTTAATCATATTTAATTTCCAACTACTGACTGTTCCATTGGTTTCTTAATTTTTATTCATACTGACTTAGTCTAAGGTTTAGCTACCTGCTGCACGGGCTATTGTAATAGACCCCTAACTGGTGTATGATTTAAGTCTCCCACCACTTCAGACTTTCTGTCTTCAAGCTACTAAAATCATACTTTTAAAAACATACAAGTTGCTTTAAAATATACAGTGAATTCTGTATTTAATACACAATAAATCCCAAACTTAGCACACTCTTCATATCCTGGTCCAGCCCACTTTGTCATAGACTTCATCTTTTCCTGCCATACCCCCACACCCCTAAAGATCCAAATATTTCCCAAGTCTGACAAATGCTTTTAAAACCTTGTTTATCTGTTACTTTGATTTGATTTTCATCTGAACCTTCAAAGGACCAGGCTAATATAACCTTTTCATTAAGCCTCCTCAGACCAAATTATTTACTTCTTCTGTGGAACACAGAATAAATAAGATAAAGTATTTTATCTTAGTATTTCTGCAGCATACCTATCACTTTTTAATATTCTGGGGACATCCTGTATCAGATGTCCCTTCATTGCCTTATTAGTTATTACCACTGTATAGATGAGGAGAGTAAGTCTTGAGCGGTAAGAGCTTGTGAACTCTTCCAAACATTTAGTTTTCCATGTGTAAATTTGCTCTCCAGTTTGCTGCCTTCAAAACCTGTTATATTTACTGGCATATTCCCTTAGCTCCCCCTGTGTTATAATTAGAGGTGTAGGAATATCTATCTCTCCCACCATTGTGCCCTCTCCTCCATTGCAGGAGTCCGCTCTTGTCCCTATCATAGCTTTACAATATCCTGCCTCACTTGTACAAAAAAGCAAAAATTCAGCTGCCACAACACTGTCAGACCTTTCCTTCTATGTTCATTTTAAAAATGATACTTTGTAGAGGAGGCTAGCCAGTGGGTACAGGCGGGAGAATAAAAAATGATAGTTTGTTTCTTTAGAAATAATGAACCATGAGAGATTGTGGAGTCTGAGAAACAAACTGAGGGTTTTGGAGGGGAGGAGGGTGAGGGGCTGGGTGGGCCTGGTGGTGGGTATGAAGGAGGGCACATATTACATGGAGCACTGGGTGTGGTGCATCAACAACGAAACTTTGAACATTGAAAAAAATAAAATTAAATTTTAAAAAATCCGATTGCAAAAAAAAAAAAGAAAAAAGATACATACATCCCATGTGGAAAATTAAGGAAGCACATAAAAAGTTTAAAAATGAAAATTATCTATAATCTTATTATTAATAAATAATTTTTATCAACATATGTGTGTAACAAATACGTATTTCATGTACTGAAGGTAATGCCATATTTAAAATTTTGGCTCCTACTTTTTTGCATTTCACAGTTTATTATATGTATGATAAAATCTTATAAAAATAGTTTTAATTTTTGTATAATGGTCCATTTTACATAGTAGTCCCATACGTGATTATAACATATTTAACTAAATATTATCATGCATTTAGGATATTTAATTTTTTATTTCTCAATTTTCTTGTGAGGTAAATAAAGCTGAATAAAAATCACAGTGCATAAATATTTGGCTGAGTCTGATTACCTTTAAAGTTATTTTCATGCAACTAAAACTACTGGCATAAAGAATATGAACATGTTAAAATATTTATATGAAAGTTACCTTCCAAAAAGAATCATTAAGTGTATTCACTACACTTTTTCATTGAGGTATAATTAACATACAATATCATATTAGTTTTTGGTATGTAACATAATGATTCAATATTTGTGTACATTGCAAAATGATCACCATAATGTCTAGCTAACATCCATCACCCCACAGTTACAGAAATTATTTTCTTGTGAGGAAAATTTTTAAGATTTACTCTCTTAGCAACTTTCAAATACATAATAATATAGTATTATTAGCTACTATCGCCATGCTGAATATTACATCCTCATTACTTATTTATTTTATAATTGGAAGTTTCTATCTCCTCACCAAGTTCACCTACCCCTGACCTCTTGCCTCTAGTGATGACCAATCTGTTCTCTGTATTCTGTATTGATGAGCTTGCTCTTGTTGTTGTAGTTGTTATCGATCTATTTATCTATCTATCATCTCTCTATCTCACAATTTCTTTATCTATTCAACCATTGGTGGACACTTAGGTTTTTCCCATATCTCAGCTATTATAAATAATGTTGCCATGAACCCGAGGGTACCTATATCATTAGCATTTTTGTTTTTTGTGGGTAAATACCCAGAAATAGAGTTGTAAGATCATATAGTGGTTCTATTTTTAAATTTTTGAGGCACCTCCATACTGTTTCTATAGTGGCTGCACCAATTTACATTCCAACAGCGTACAAGGGTTCCCTTTTTTCCACATCCTTGCCAGTAGTTGTTATTTCCTATCTTTTTGATGAAAGCCATTCTAATAGGTGTGAGATGATACATCATTATGCTTTTGATTTGCATTTCCCTAATGATTACTTATGTTGAGCATCTTTTCAAATTCTTGTTGTCCATCTGTATGTCTTCTTTGGAAAATGTTGATTCAGATCTTCTGCCTATTTTTTAATTTAATTGTTTGCTTTTTTGTTGGTGGGTTATATGAGTTCTTTATATATTTTGGTTATAACCCCCTTATCATGTATATGATTTACAAATATATTCTCCCATTCAGCAGGTTTCCTTATCATTTTGTTAATGGTTTTCTTTGCTGTGGAGAATCTTCTTAGTTTCGTTTAGTCCCACTTATTAATTTTGCTTTTGTTGCCTTTGCTTTTGACGTTAAATCAAAAAAAAAAAATCTATTGCCAAGACTGATGTCAAGGGGTAACGCCTGCATTTTCTTTTAGGAGTTTAATGGTTTCAGGTCTTACATTTGAAGCTTTAACACATTTTGAGCTAATTTTTTAAAGATTATAAGAAAGCGGTCCAGTTTTGCTCTATTGCATATGGTTGTCTAGTTTCCCCACACCATTTATCAAAGAGACTGTCTTTTCCCCAATTGTATATTCTTGGCTCTTCTGTCATAAATTAATTGAGCATATTTGCATGGATTTATTCCTGGGCTCTCTATTCTCCTTTGCTTGTGTGTCTGGTTTTATGCAAATACCACACTGCATTGATTATTAGACCTTGGCAATATAGTTTGAAATATTTCACCATATTTATATAATAGAATTTTGAAAATGTAATGGTGAAGTAATATTTAATTATTTAATCTACCTTTAATTGATAATGTTGAACATTTTTTTTTCTCTGAATAGATTAACCTCTTTTCCTGTAGGAAATCCTTCTGTATTTCTTTTAAACGTATGCTTTCCACAATTTTTTCTCCATCTAGTTCTATACTTTGAAAATATTTAACCTTTAAAATAAGTCCTCTCTTTCTTCTCTCTATTTAAATCTTCTTTTCTCTAGTCACCCAGACTCCATTCTGTAATTCATGCATTAAAATGTCAGAAAGAAGGGTTCAAAATCTTCTGGTCTCCTAGTGCTTCTTTTAAAACATTGCTTTTGCAATTACACCATTGGTTTACCACTCTTACTTATCATTCATGTAATCTATGAAAATTCAAGGTTTTATCCCTTTTTATCATTTTGTCTTCTATTTTTCCATCTGCCTGAAAGAACCTTCACCCTACTATGTTATTTTCCAGAAAAATCCTACTTTATCTTCTGGGATTGATTAAAATGTAATTTACCATGTAACATCTCTATAAATTTGTTTAATCCAGAGTAAATCCTCTTCTGTTTTTTTGTAATTGTTTATCTTTCTAGCCCCTATACTTAAAACAATGCCTGCCAGAGAATTGATACTAACGATTTTTCAACAGATTCGTTTATATCGGCATGTTATTACCTTTATTCATAGCTGTGCTCTTTGCAATTATGTGTGTATAGTGATTTCACATATGACATATATGTAAACACTTTTCATTCTTGATGATAAGTTTATTGAACATAGGACCAGGGTTAAATATTTTTTTTTCTGTATAATGCATGTGGTAAGTGTTTCTAGAGGTAAAGCTCTAGCAAACACAAATGTATGTGTATGCTCAAATGTATATACTCATGAATCAACCTGTGACAAAGATGAGCTAATTTTGGAATTAGTCACTCAAGGTCAGCAGATCCTGAAAGAAATAATAAATCCAGGCAGAATATTTTAAAATCAGAAATGAGGAGAGACAACAATTAAGTCATCTCAGATTGGTTTAAAGCTAGATTTTTAGTTAGGACTCTTGGTTAGCAATCAACAGAGATACTAGGAAAAAAATGCTAGTGAGTAACATTGTAACATTATCCTCATTTGAACCTAATTCAAAATTTTTTTTCCCAAATTCTCCACTACTTTTTGAAGTAGCTGTCTTGAGTCTACTGACAATCTACCATCTGAATTTAAAGGGCCTTTCATCCAAACTATGTGCAGCTTTAAACACAGACTGTACAGATATTTGGACAGTTTTAAAATCTGAGTCAGATAGGTTAATGAAAGATTAGGTTATGTGTAGAAAGCTTGATAGGTAATAAAACAGATTGAATGACAGATACATGATCAAAGACAAACTCTACATAAAAGAGCGAATGTTAAAGATATTCCAGATAATTGATCAATGCAAAGTGATGTTCTGAATATTCTAAACAATGCATTGCACTTCAGGCCCTTAGCGTCCAAACTGATCAAAATATGTAGGTAAGGCACAATATGCACTCCAGTTGGCACTATCTGTTTCCATTTTGAGCTATATTTTGCAATGAAATTCTAGAGAGAAGTTGGATATAATTTTTCCATAATAGAAATAGCAAAATATCTTCCCTGTTAGCTCATAACAAACAATATTCATATCAAAATGAACCTATTTAATAAAAAGTGTAGCTGCTTTTATACACTTTTATGGCAGTTTGATCATATTTTGGCAAAATCAGCGCTGAAATAAATCTGGTATATGTCTCAACATAAAGTGTTAAAGCTGAATAAAAAATTGCACCGATCCAGTTTTCTCATGCACAATTTTTAAAGTGATGCTCAAAATTATACAGAACTATGCTGCTTAGGCATTTCTTTAATGAATTGGAGTGAATGATAGTGCTTTCTTATAAACAAACAGGCACACAGAAACAGTAAACTGGAAAGGAGGCTTCAGAGAATTGCATTATGCTAATCCCAAGAAACGAATTCTTGTGATATAGTACAAGAACAGTCTGTATCCCGTTCACTTCAAATAAGAAATATACTGCAGAGGCCATTCAGAAGTTACCGTTACTTCAAAGTACATTCAGCAAATCAATGTAATATGTGTTCACTATTTTGGCAATAATGTGGGTGATGTGGGGGCTGTCAGAGTTCCAAAACTCCACCAATTCATCTAGAAGAGAAGGCAATTTGCTTTTTTAAAAAATAAATGTAAAAGCAAGGGCTCTTAATTGTGGTCTCATGCTTATAAGACAGTAAATAAAGGAGTATGCATAGATATATTTATTTGAATTTTATGTAGCTTTGTTCCTGAACTTAGTTTTAAATATTACTGTTATATCCTATGTTTAATGAAAAATACAATATATAATGGCTTAATAAATATTAATTTCATTAAGTGAAATGTGTTAATTAATGAGGTTTTCCTTTGAAGAAATTTATAATGTCTGATTTTAAATATATTATGATTATATTTTTATGAGACCACTGTGATGATTTTAGGGTATAATGTATCTTAAGTAGGTAAATGTTTTATTTATTTGATGATTAAATTATGATTCTCCATTCAGTCTGCCAGATATGAAATTTTAGGTTTGATATAATTAATATTATCTACATAAGATGTGTGCTGAATTAAAATAATAAAAACACTCAAAACCTATTGGTTGTAGCAGAAAGACATGTATTCAGTCCAATCAATAATCTTTATTAAGTTGTTTATCAAAAGTAATACATGTTCTTTTAAGAGGACCTTATAGTCAAAAATATATAAATATAAAGAGTATTGTTTGAGGTCAAGTACCAGACTTAACCATCAAACAAAATTTATGCTCTTATAATTTCTCTTGCAGATAGCTCTCAGAATCGTGTTAGAAGCTAATCTTAAAACATTCGGTTGAGGGTATAGAATATTCTAATCATTCAGATGTGGGGAAATTTTGCAAATGTTCTTGTTTTGATCTCAATGTTTTCATTAGGGGCTATTATGAAATGGGATCTAGTGTTCTAAGTGACTTTATATAGAATGCTGAATAAGAATATATCCCATAGGCACGCCTGGGTGGCTCAGTTGGTTAAGCAGCTGCCTTTGGCTCTAGTCATGATCGAGAGTCCCATATCGGGCTCCTTGCTCAGCAGGGAGCCTGCTTCTCCCTCTGCCTCTGCCTGCCGTTCTGTCTGCCTGTGCTCGCTCTCTCCCCCTCTCTCTCTCTGATAAATAAATAAAATCTTAAAAAAAAAAAGAATATATCCCATAGAACCAGATGCCTGTATTCAAACCCTACTCTATCTATACATAAACATATGACCATACAATAGTTACAAAACCTAATAATACATAAGTATATTCATCTTTAAATCCAGAGTAATAACAGGAACTTCTTAATAGAATTTTTTAGTGTGTCATTTACAAAAGGTTAAAAAACATGACCCTCAAAGAAATATAAAATAAGCATTTGTCAAAGTTGATATTTAACTTATTATTTAATAATGAGAGCGGTAACATGTTATGAGCAGGTTAAAGAGCATTTAAGTGTACAAATAGAAATAGATAATATAAATATGAAATTTGGTAGATTGCTGGGTAAAAGGCATAGCTGGCTAACGGCCAACAAATCCATATGCTGCAATATTTAATGTTATCTTTTCTACTGGACAGAAATTATAAACATCTGTACCAGGCAAAGTTCCATAAGTTAAACACTGCTCCTAGAGGGTTGAAAATCACCATAAATAAACCCAGCACTGTGTTAAAAGAATGTCCAGTAATCTCTTTTTTACCTATATTAAAGTTGTGGATATTTTGTTCTGATGGTTTTTCCTGGTTGTGGTCAGAATCTCCAAAGATTATTCTTGTACACAAAAAGCTGATCTTATTAGATTTGGCCTGATTATTTGCATAAGTAGAGTAGGAGTGTTACTTAACCCAGTAAGACTTTTGAATTTGTTCTGCAGATCAGAATTCAATAATTTTGGCAACTCATAATGCCAAATAATTAACTTCTGTCTATAAAGTTTCACGAGGAATCATAAATTAACTCTCAAAATTATATGACTTTCTCTTTATTCCTGAGGCTAAGGAGCCAAGCCCAATACACACTCTCCATTAGACTCCAACTGTTACATTAATATATTTGGGTAAGTTTGTCTTGAATTGAGATTCTCTAAGATATTTTAGGGTCCCTGGGCTACTAGATATTGAATTTCTTACTATGCAATTTACCTGTAGATTCGAAAACTGTGAAACTAAGACTTTATAATCCAGGTAAGAAGTCAAATTTCTTGCCAGACTATTATAGATTTTGGCTCTGAATATTAAGTTGATCCCTATTTCTTAATATGGGCTTGTCAAACCTTATTAAATGAGATTTTTCCCATAAGTAACATTCCAAGTATAATCTTGGCTGCACTAGTAATTTATCCAATTATGCTCTGGTAAGACAGAGGACAGAGTTGTATGCAAGTAATTGGTTATCATTATTAGTAAGAAAGACTCAGCAAAAAAATGGTTTTTGATTTTTGAAGGGATAGTGACCATCGGAAATGAACTTAGAATGGTACATCTCAGTTTAAAAAGATACAATCTACTAAACTGTGGGTTAGAGATAGCTTTAAAGAAAAAAAAGACCTTCTTTATATTCCCATATGAAATAGAACATTCAAAATATTACCAGCAGTATTCCAGGCCTTTCACTGAACCGAGATGGAATAACAATGATTCAACTTAGTTTCTCACATGAAAGAATGAAAAGATCAGGATTTTTCCCAAAACAGCTTTTAGAATTTGAACAACTGGCAGCTCAGGACTGATCCCCGATGAAGGAACAACAAATAAAATGAGCCCTGTGAATACTGTAGCTTACTGTGAGTTTCCAGGCTGGGGAGATCTGACTACAGAGTCAGAGGTCAGAGAGATGTGATTGCTGGCTGCAAAAGCACATGGACCAAGGAATGGACATAGTCTCTTTAGAACCTGAGAAATACAAGTTAACAAAATTTTCCCTAGAGTCCCAGTAGGTACACT
This sequence comes from Mustela putorius furo, assembly GCF_011764305.1. Taxonomy (NCBI): domain Eukaryota; kingdom Metazoa; phylum Chordata; class Mammalia; order Carnivora; family Mustelidae; genus Mustela; species Mustela putorius. The sequence goes on from NW_025421397.1 coordinate 7,583,883, forward strand.
GCCCTGTTGACATCTTTATTTTAGCCAAGTGAGACTCAATTTGGAAGTCTGACTTCCAATATTGTAAGATAATAAATTTGGGGTGTTTTAAGTCACAGGTTTATGATAATTTCTTACAGCAGTATTAGAAAACTAATACAAAGTTTTATAAATCAAGGCAAATAATATCCACTCTTCTCATGACTTTTAGAACTTGCTGTACTTCCTCAAGTTTTGTCTTTCATTATACTCTTATATATTCTGAGACAATCTATATCTATACCATAGGAGAAAACTATTTACTCTACCCTTGAAAAATTAAAATTTTTTCTATTATCTTGCATGCATGGTTTTATTTCTTTGTCATTATTGTTCTGTGAATGCTAAACCACCCACCCACATAAACAACTTTTAATCAGAGTAGCTAACTTATATCTCAAAGAGAAGGAGAGAAAAAGCTCAGAACTGTGCCATAATCAAGTATTATAACAGGTTACCAAAGCTTAAAAATGCACTTAATACAAATTTCTATAGGCCTATACCTCTTCTTTACACCTCTTTTGAAGTGGTAAAAATGAACATGTTCACTAACATGAAAGAAAAAAAAAACACTATAGTATATAAAAATAAGAGAAAGTACATAAATTTAAATCTGTGCTTCAAAATCAATGTTTTATTATTCACTTTTACTAAGAAAGCATTGATATCCAAGTTTATTAATGAACTCTATTTAGTAATTCAAGGTTTTATGAGAATTTATTTATTTGACAGAGAGACAGAGAAAGAACAGAAGCAGGGGGAGTGGGAGGGGGAGAACCAGAGTTCCCACTGAGCAGGGAGCCCAATGGGGGGCTCAGTGGGGGGCTCAGTGGGGGGCTCCGTGGGGGGCTAGATTGAGGGTCCTGGGATCTGACTTGAGCCAAAAGCAGATCGTGAGCTGAGCCACTCAGGAGCCCCTAATTCAAGGTTTTAAATTACCTAAAGATCTTGGAATTAATTTAAGCTGACCAAAAACAAACAAACAAACAACCACACACACACACACACACACACACACACACACACAAAACCCCACAAAAACCATCACCAACAAAAAAATGTAAAAACTTATTATAATTAGCATGTTATTATGATTTATGTTAGCTTACTTGAACAGATAACCAGTATAAAAAGTTTAGGAAGTTCAGACGCAACTAAACTGACTCTTCACTTAAAGCGAATCAAATTTTTTAAAGATAAATAAGTAAATAAGATATATATAAGTATTATCCTCCAGGGAAATACACATAGCTCTTTAAAGTTTTTGAAGCACACAAAATTGTTATGTCAGTATAAGACTTATCTTAACTATGAGCACAGATTCTCAAAATGTTTCTGAGTCAGCAGTTAATCTAAGGACTGTTTTCCTTAAAATCCTGTACATTTAAAGTATTAAGATTTCATTGTTTTTAATTCTCTGAGAATTTGAGGATGTTTTATTTACTTAAGCATTTATTTAATACTGACAAATCAATGAAAACAGAGCTCCTTTCATTTAAGAGATGTTTTAGGTTGGAAAGCATTTCAGACTTACACAAAAAGGAGAATCTTTTCTCAAGTACAAACATGCGGACTTACAGACATACAGAATTTTTTGTTTGGTTTTGGTTTTGGTTTTGGTTGTTTCAAGATTTGATTTAAATGCCAGTTAGTTAACATATAATGTAATATTATTTTCAGGAGTAAAGTTTAGTGATTCATCACTTTCATATAACACCCAGTGCTCATCACAACCAATGCCCTGCTTAGCACCCGTTACTCATTTGACCCATCCTGTTGCCCGTCTCCCCTCCAGCAACCCGCAGTTTTTTGTTGTGTTTTTTTTTCCTCTATAGTTAAGAATCTGTTTTATGGTTTGCCTCTTTTTATTCCCCCTATGTTCATTTGGTTTTTTGTATTTTCTTAAATTCCACATATGAATGAAATCATATGGTATTTGTCTTTCCCTGACTGACTTATTTCTTAGCATAATACACTCTTGCTCCATCCACATTGTTGCATGTGGCAAGATTTCATTCTTTTTTATGGCTGAGTAATGTTCCATTGTGTATATATACCACCTCCTCTTTATCAATTCATTAGTTCATGGACATTTCGATGCTTGCTATAATTTGGCTATTGTTGAAAATCCTCCTATAACTATCAGGCTGCATGTATCCCTTTGAATCTGTATTTTTGCATACTTTGGATAAATACCTAGTAGTGCAGTTGCTGGGTTGTAGGGTAGTTCTATTTGTAACTTTTAGAGGAACTCGATACTATTTTCCAGAGTGTCTGTAGCAGTTTGTGTTCTCACCACAGCATAAAAAGGTTCCCCTTTCTCCTCATCCTCACCAACACCTGTTGTTTCCCATGTTAATTTTAGCCATTCTGACAGGTGTGAGGTGATACCTCATTATAGTTTTGATTTGTATTTCATGATGAGGAGTGATGTTGAGCATCTTTTCATATTCTAGCTTTATGCTGGTGGTAGTTTGATAGGGATTGCATTAAATGGATAGATTGCTTTGGGTAGTATAGACATGTTAGTAATATGTGGTTTTCTAGTTCATAAGCATGGACTGCTATTCCGTTTCTTTGTATCCTCTTCAATTTATTTCATAAGTGCTCTACAGTTTTCAGAGTACAGATCTTTTACCTCTTTGGATAGGTTTATTACTAGGTGCTGTATGGTTTTTGGTGCAATTGTAATGGAATTGATTTCTTGATTTCTCTTTCTGCTGCTTCATTGTAGATGTACAGAAATCCTACAGACTTTGGTCTATTGATTTTGTTTCCTGAAACTTAACTGAAATCATGTATCAGTTCTAGCAAATTTTTTTTTTCTTGTGGAATTGTTTGGGTTTTCTTCATAGAGTATAATGTGATAACATCTGTGAATAGTGAACGTGTTTGACTTCTTCCTTGCTGATTTAGATGCCTTTTATTTCTTTCTGTTATTTGATGGCTAGGACTTCCAATAGCGTGTTAATTAACAATGGTGAAAGTGGACATCCCCACCATATTCCTGATATTAGAGAAAAAGTTCTCCCAGCTTTTCCCCATTGAGGATGATATTAGCTGTGGGTCTTTTGTACATGGCCTTTATGATGTTAAGGTATCCATACAATGTTGAGGGTTTTATCAAGAATGAATTCTGTACTTTGTCAAATGTTTTTTCTGCATCTATTGAGAGATTAGATGGTTCTTATCCTTTCTTTTGTTATGTTCATCAGGGATATTGGCCTAGAATTCTCCTTTTATTTGGGTCTTTGTCTTCCTTTGAAATCAAGGCAATCTTGGGCTCATAGAATGAGTTTGGAAGTTCTCCTTCCACTTCTTTTTTTTGGAACACTTTGAGAAGAATGAGTATTAACTCTTCTTTAAATATTTGCTAGATGAGCTCCTGGGTGTCTTAGTCCATTAAATGCCCAACTCATGATTTTGGCTCAGGTCTTGATCTCATGGGTGGTGATAATGAACCACACTTTGGGCTCCATGCTTTGTGGGGAGTCTACTTGGGATTCTCTCTCTCCCTCTGCCTCTCCCATACCCTTTGTTTTTTCCTCTCTGTGTCTTTAAAATAAATAAATAGGAGTACCTGGGTGGCTCAGTGGGTTAAAGCTTCTGCCTTCAGCTTAGGTCATTATCCCAGGGCCCTGGGATCGAGCCCTGCATCAGGCTCTCTGCTGAGCGGGGACCCTGCTTCCTCCCCTCTCTCTCTCTCTCTGCCTGTCTCTCTGCCTACTTGTGATCTCTGTCAAACAAAAACAATTAAATAAACAAATAAATAAATAAATAAATAAAAGGTAGAATTTACCTGTGAAACCATTTGGCCCTGAACTTTTGCTTGTGTTTTTGATTACTGATTGAATTTCTTTGCTGGTTATTGTTCTGTACAAGTTTTCTATGTCTTTCTGTTTCAGTTTTGGTAGTTTATATGTTTCTAAGAATTTATCCATTTCCTCCTGATTGCAAAATTTGTTGGCATATGATTTTTCATAATATTCTCTTATAATTGTTCATATTTCTGTGGTGTTGGGTGTGTTCTCTCCTCTCTTATTCATGATTTTATATATTTGTGTCTGTTCTCTTTTCTTTTGATAAGGTTGGCTAGTGATTTATCAATTTTATTAACTCTTTCAAAGTCCAGCTCCTGATTTGATTGATCTATTCTACTGTGTTTTATTTTGTTTTGTTTTGTTTCTTCATCATTTATTTTTGCTCTAATCTATGATTTCCCTACTGCTGGCTTTAGGCTTCATTTGTTGTTATTTTTCTAGCTCCTTTCTATGTAAGGTTAGGTTTTGAAGTTTGAGATTTTTTTGCTTCTTGAGATAGGTGCCCGTATGGCTATATACTTCCTTCTTATGACCACTTTTGCTGCATCTTAATGGTTTTGGAGTGTCATGTTTTCATTATCATTTTTTCCATATTTTTTTAAATTTCTTTTTTAACTTCTTGGTTGAACTGTTCAATCTTTAGTAAGATGTACTTTAACCTTCATGCATGTGTTTTCTTTCTAAATTTTTCCTGTGTTTGATTTCAAATTTCACAGCATTGTGGTCTGAAAATATTCATGGTATGATCTCAATCTTTTTGTACCAGTTGAGGACTAATTTGTGACCTAGCATGTGATCTTCTCTGTAGAATGTCCCTGTGCACTGGAAAAGAATGTATATTCAGCTGCTATCTTTGAATATATCTGTTAAGTCCATCTGGTCCCAGGCATCATTCATAGCCATTTTTTTCTTGTTAACCTTCTGGTTAGGTGATCTGTCCATTGATGTAAGTGGGCTGTTAAAGTCCCCTACTATTATTCTATTATTATCAATGAGTTCCTTTGTGTTTGTTATTAATAGTTTTATATATTTGGGTGCTCCCAAGTTGGGAGCATATTTATAACTGTTAGATCTTCTTGTTGGATAGACATATTTTTTATGATATAGTACCCTTTTTCATCTCTTGTTATAGACTTTAGTTTTAAATCTAGTTTGTCTGATGTAGATATGGCCATGCCAGCTTTCTATTGATATCCATTAGCATGAGAAATAATTCTCTATCCCCACTTTCAATCTGCAGGTGATAGACACATAGAGAGTTTATATTTCTCTTCTGTAATATCATCCATAGGTCAAAAACAAGCACAGAAACACACTAACTGCTTACTCCAGATGCCAAGGGCTATTTTCTTTCCTAGTGGACATGAAATTATTAATTGAATCAAGCTCATAAATAGTCAAAGAAAAAAAAGAAAGACCGACTGGATTCTCTATCATAAAAACCAAACCCCAATCATTGCTACCATCAATGAGGAATAAGTTATTAACAGAGTATAAACTTAAAAAGATGAAGAGCTCTTCCCCTAAGCGTCCAGAGATGACTTCTGAAAATGGTTCATTATTCACTTGACTCAGAAAACCCTACCAAATCATGCGAATCAGGAGGTTCAAATCTTAGTGTTCACTGTAAGAACACACATGAAACTACCCTGGCCATCAAGGGTATGCATATCTGAAAAGCCACCAATAATCTGAAAGATGCACTTTGCAGAAGCAGTGTGCCATTACATTGCTACAATGGTGGGGTTGGTAGGTGTGCCCAGGACAAAGAGTAGGGCTAGACACAGGGCTCATGGTCCAGGAAGAGTGCTGAATTTTTACTTCACATGCTCAAAATTGCAGAGAGTAATGCTGAACTTAAGGGTTTAGATATAGATTCTGTTGTCATGGAGCACACCCAGGTGAACAAACCCCCAAGATGCAACACAGAACTTATAGGTCTCACAGTCAGATTAATGTCCTTCATGAGCTCTCCCTGCTACATCTAGATGATCCTTACTGAAAAAGAGCAGATTGTTTCTAAACCAGAAGAGGTTGCACAGAAGAAAAAGATATACCAGAAAAGACTGAAGAAACAAAAATGTATGGCCCCAAAGTAAATTCTGCATGGAATAAATGCAAATAAAAATTTGAAAAAAGATGAAGAAACTCAAAAGTTGGAGAGGGAGAAGGGCAAAATTAAAATTCTATTATCTCTCCATATACTTTCTGGGAGGAAAAATAGAGAAGGGGAGGGGAGGAGGAAGGAAGAGAAGGGGAAAGAGAGAGAGAATAGATAGAAGGAAGGAAGGATTGAAGGAAGGAAGGAAGGAAGAGAGGAAGGAAGGAAAACATTGCTGCCCCAAAAAGACCTTGAAGTGCTTGTTGGGAAACAGTTCTCCAGGAGTTCTCAAAGTTCTTCAGCACAAGCACTAATAGTCCAGGATGTTTGTAGAGCTAAAGGCCCTGGAAGATAGGGTGTCTCTTTCACTCTAGGTTAGTTTACAGATCTGTTTGCCATGGAGGATAAGAAGATAATATCCCCCTTCCAGTCAAAATTTGGACAGGTTTGCTAAGAGCTAATGCAAAAGATTAGAGTTATCTGAAATTGTGTTTCCTAGGCTGTGATACTAAATCACTGTGTGCGGATTCACCTGGGTCTATCTCTGCATCATCTCATAGACTTGGGGAGTGCAAGGGGAACCCATGCAAACATGAAGTTGATGCTGCCTATTGTGCTACAAGAAAGTTCTTTGTTGTGATTCAGGAATTTTATAACTTCTACCAGTGTCAGTGCAACTGTGGCTGGCTAACTTTTTAACTTGTAGGATAAAATATCACACCCTTGAAATTTCTTGACAAGGGCATTCTCTTAACCATGCAGTTTCCTTGAATCTTTTAGGTATGTCTTCTTTGGCATCTTTATGGATAATCTCCAAAGCTATTAAAGCATTAAGTTTCAGAAATTTAAAATACATGACTCTTTTACCAATATAAAAAGAAAATGTATCAGAGATTTCCTTGAATTCATTAAGAAAGTAATGGGTAAATTACTGTGACTCCTTTAAAGAACATATGAGAAATTAGGTTACTTAATAGAAGAATAAGATTCCTGGGTTGCATAAAAAACTTGTTAATTTTGACTTGGAATAGAAATCATAATTTTTGGCCTTTTACCACAACATGGTCATGATAAGATCTGGCACTAGGGGGAATGTAAAATAGTCCAATAAATAGAAAGTCTAATCTACCACTGTACTGAAAAATAATTTAGTCATTTTGGGCCCATTTCCAGGTTTCAAATGATGTTTCTCACTTATGGTTAAGAAGATTCCACAGGTTAATATATTTAAAGTTCTTTGAACAATTTTTGGCACATAATTAAATGCTATATATGTGTTAGCTATCATTTTGTTTATCTATGTATATATATATTTTTGAAAACCAAGCATAAAATAGTTTTCTGTTCTTTTAGGTGGGAAATAGCTAAAACTGAATTTTAGCTTATCAATGACCAACTTATAGGTAAATGATGATACTTCCCCCTCCACCCAAAATAACACAATGCTATCAAAATCTTAGGCCTGTGTCTTTATCTGTTTTCCCCTCTTATTTTATCATTCTATTACTCATCAAGTATTACTCATCAAGTCTTTTCTGAATCATAGTTCCCTGATTCCATTGTATATAATGAATTAACTTCTCTTACATGCATCTAGAAGATACTAGCTGTATACCATTCTGGAGAAAATTGAAAGCGTGGCTGCTAAATTCATTCTTCATTCTCTTGAAGAAACTTGACTGGGAAAGGCTCAAGCTAGACCAGCAAGGGGAATATCAGCACCTGGAAACGTGCCAGAAATGCAGAAGCTCAAGCTCTACCTCACAGCCATGGAGCCAGAACCAGAATTTTCATGAGCAGCAAAGGCAATTCATATGGATATTAAGTACGTCCATTAATGGATATTTAATTCTGTGACATGCTGCTCTGGAGTATCCAGCTGTAGGTAGAGACTAGACTAGAGGATAAATCTTCATCTGAAAGGCATTTTAAGTGAAGCCTCTGAAGCCTGATGACTTTGGTTTAAAAGCTGGTTTCCTTCATTTAATAGTTTCATGACTTCTCAAGATAAATAACGCTTTTGCTCTTTAGTTTCTTTCTCTATAAATTGGATATTTACATAAGGATATTATCAGATTCATAGCATTGTAGAATTGAGTTCCACATATGTAAATGGTGTATATCAGCACATGATAAGCTCTCAATAAATGAGAATGATTGTGATTTATATCCATGTCTTGGAGACACTTTTTATGTTTTTACCCAGATATGACTGTTGGACGCATTTTAATCCCCCCCCCTTTTGTGAACTGAACTTTTTCCTGTACTGTTTTACATTAATTCTGCATGGCTTTCTAAGTGAATTGAATAAAGGATGTCATAAGCACTGTGGAAAAAAATTGACTATTGCCTCAATATTGTAACATTCAAGGATTTTAAGATTACATTTACCATTAGATAAATTGTATTTATTTTCTTTCTAAAAACAAAGCCTTAATTTAAAAAAAAAGAAAAAGCATGGCCTTATGTGATTTTCACTCTTGATAGTATTAGACCTGTTTGAATTAACAAGTATATGTACACCTTGCCATGTCACTCATCATTGTGAAATAAAATAATTAACAAAATATTTAGTCATTTTATCTATGAAAGAAGAGGAATTGAAGCCCCAAAAGAAACCAGTCCTAGGGAAAGATTAATTGTAACTTAGGAGATATTAAAGTAACTTTAGGTAAGAGATATTCTGAGGTGAAGAAAGCTTTAAAATCATCTAACAGCATTTTGGCATTACTCCACAGGAATGCCATGGATCCCTAAACACAGAAGAGGAAGGTTTTCCTAAGAAGGTATTAAGGAGGGCCTATATTGCATGGAGCACTGGGTGTGGTGCATAAACAATGAATTTTGTAACACTGAAAAAAAAATTAAATTAAATTTAAAAAAGGAAAAGAAGGCTATTATTCTTGAGGAATTAAGCAGAAAACCACATCCTACTCCAGAAAGAATTCCTCCATCTTTGTTTCCATGGTAGTATGCTCATGTGAGTTTTTCTCAATGTTCTTTTGCCAGCTTCTGCTGAGTCATACAGTGCTCTTCTATTTTTCTTAAAATCTTAAAATATTTTCAAATAGTAAAAAAAAAAAAAAAAAAACAGAGCGTACAGATGTATTTAAAATATAAATTAATAATATCCTGTTCCGATTCTCCCTACTCCCCCCTCTCTTCCTTGTGAACTATTTTAAATAATTTGTAAATTATTCACTAGTTTCATCCATGAGTTTAAATAAACAGGCTTATGTCCTATAAATTGGTATGTCTATGATAGAACTTTAGGTCTATTTTCACCTCACTGTATGTAACTCTCCTGTTTTGTAAGTTATCACCTATCTCCTCATACTGTTTTCAAGTCCTAAGAAAGCAGAAATGTATGTTCCTTTTACTGCTGTATTCACAGAGGTAGAGTAGTACTTGTCACTTAGCTTTTGTTGAGTTGATAAATAATGAGTAAATAGATTAAAATTGATCTCATATCAATCCTCAGACTTTTTAACCTCCAGTTTTTGATAGCATATTTTTCTTATTCTGCCTTAATTAAAATTTTTATTTTAATAATATACCTAAATTAAGTATTTTTCCTCATGAACTTGAAACTCCTGGCCTTCTAGTAATAAAACATCTCAAGTTTTTCTCAGTTTCTTCATCTCTACTATGGATTGTGCTTCCTAAATAATACCACTTATATCCATAGTCTTCATTTTGATAATTTCAAAATTTATATCATTATTTTAGATATAATCTGAGTTACAGAGTAATTAATTCCATTTGGTTATCTAAAAGAAAATGCAAGAGTAAAAAAATTTATTTGCAAATGAGGTCTCATGGGTTGGAATAGTTGTTAAGATGTTGATCCTTTACACTTACTACTTCATTTAGAATTATGTCTCTATTTCTCTTTATTACTACTGCAAACACTTTGATGCTATTATTGTATTTTACTTATATTAATTCAATAGGCAACTGATTTATATATCCTATACCATTCTCTCTGTACTCTGACCTTATCCTATACCCAGTTTGTCACATCGATATTCACAATTCTTCTATTTGTTTTTAGTTACAAACTCCATGTATGTCATCATATATGTCTAAACTCTTGTTCTTGTCTCATAAACACACTAAAAGCTCTAAAAGAATGAAGCTACATGGCATTCAGCAACATACCACCATGCACCTTCTTCAATGATAGTATTACTTCTGATTATTTTGTCAGACTTCCATGACAACAAAACTTAAGGAAATTACTTTGTGTAAAATCCACACGTTCTAGAACACTAGAGATTTGCCTTTCACATTTAAGTCATAATCTACCTTGAAATGATTTTGTATACAAAATGAGCTAGAATCCATTTTTTTTACAGTTAATAGATAACTATTAAGTCTGAAACTGTGTGCAAGTAACAATTTCACCTGCTACAGGTAAACATGTACCATGTACATGACCGTGCACATACACACATACACACACGTATAACACCATTTACTCACAAAGCATCTTAGCAGCATGTATTCCCACTCAGAGTGATGTGATGAGGCTCAGACATACCCATATGTATAGTGGGGCTTGTACCACAGAAGGAGAACCCTAAAATTATGAAGTTCATATCTTACATAAAGCAGCTGTCAGATCTGTACCTTTGCCTCTCTGAAGGGAAGAACAGAAAATTTTGCTCTATACAATAGACAAATCATTCTTAGGGGAAAAGATTTCTAGGTCTATTACCTTTAGAAATTATGCCAATGGATTAAGGGGAGATGAATCTTTAAATCTCTCCTGAGCAATTCATTATCTCTAAATTTCAAGGAGTGCTTGTCATTCAATATGAGACTACACTAAAATGTGAAAATATTCATAAAGCATTGCTTCCCAACGCAATTTTTCTCAATAACAATTAGTGAATAGCCATGCTTTCCCCAGTGTTCTGCAGAGTAAATTGGTTGTTTTGCATATTTTCATATGAGCATGGGTCCGTTCTAGATTCCCTAGTCTATTCAATTGTTTTATTTCTATTTTCACATTAATTATTTAACATCACATTGTTCACATTAATCCTGTAGCACTGTATAAAATCTTTATGACAAATTATATTACCTGAAAGGCCAGTTCCTTGCTGCTTCTTTTTTTTTTAATTTTTATTTTTTATGATTCTCCTAATTATTTTGATCCCTTATACCATGAATAATTTTGGGGGGAATTTAGTTGGAATTGAACTGAATCTATAAATCAGTATTATAAGCACTAATGTTTTATAATGCTTAATAACTTTATTTATAAACATCACATACTTTTCCATGGACTTTCTTTAATATCAAAATATTTAAAATATAAATAAATAAATTGTTAAGTTAAATCAAGATCTCAACTCTCTATCATCAAATAAAGGGCATAAAAAATTGGAGCTTATTCATTTAATGCAACCTACATGACAGTGAAAAATAATAAATTACCATTGCCCATGTGAACAAAGATTAATCTCAACAAATAATACTGAACAAGGAAGACAAATTTCTGATAATAGTAAAATTTTAGTATGAGTATGTCCCATGCCATATTGGGAATAAATTTGGTAAATCTGTCAAGCCTGGTTTCAGGTTAGTAGTTAACCTAGAATCTCTTTTAAGTATTCTTCAAGTAAGAGTCCTTGACAACACCATGCTTCATCCTAGACCCAGCTGGCAATTGAGAGGGCCCCATCTGTGTTAACTTGGTGCCTTTCTCCAGAAGAGAAACAATCTTTTCATATCTTCATGATACAAAGTAGTTTTGCAATATGGAACAAGACGCCCACCGAAATTAAGCTTGTGCCTTCCCATGGAAACTGCGCTCTCCCATGATGCTTGTGTTTCAGTGAGATGACTCCCAGATTCTTGAGAAAGACATTGCTGGGACATAAAAAAGTGACAAAAGGCCAGCTAAAATCGGACCTCTCAAGTCTTCAAAATAAAGTACATACATTTCAAAGAGATGGGAAAGTGCTCACAATTACATGCTGTCTAAGGAAATTGCTCAAAGATAAAGGAGAGGGAAATCTCTCCCTTTTTCTTCTTTTTTCTTCCTTTATTTTCAACAGACAGAATTACACCCCTTATTTTTAATTTGTATTTGTCCTTTCAGTTGTCAGATAAAATACATGTCCATTTAAGTTTTAATTTCACATAAATATTTTTAGCATATGTTTTAAAGTACATATGGAACAAATTTCATAAATCTGTCAGTCCTCACTCCAAAATAATTGTTGACATAGTATAGAGGGGAAAATTCCTACCAACTACCACTAGCTTAGTAGTTCAAGCTCACTGTATCAGGCAGAAGATCCCACAGCCACATCTAGACAAGCATAGAGTTTCAGACCAAAAGAACAGAAACAGCTTTTCCCATTCAAGCTTCGCAAAAGCTCTGATATATAAAAATTCTTAAGAGAAGGTGGGTAAAGGCAGCAAGGATCTGGACAAAACTCCAAGATACTCCACACGAAGAAACTTATGCAAATAGTAAATAAATGTAAACTTCTTCTTAGGTGGAGATCTTAATAAGTAAGCTAAGAGAGGGACTTTATCCCAACAACAACAATAACAACAACAAAAGGCGCTCAAGGGGCGCCTGGGTGGCTCAGTGGGTTAAGCCGCTGCCTTCGGCTCAGGTCATGATCTCAGGGTCCTGGGATGGAGTCCCGCATCGGGCTCTCTGCTCCGCGGGAGCCTGCTTCCCTCACTCTCTCTCTCTCTGCCAGTCTCTCTACCTACCTGTGATCTCTCTCTGTCAAATAAATAAATAAAATCTTTAAAAAAGCAAAAACAAAAACAAAAGGCACTCAAATTAATCAATTAGCACACAATAATTTTAAAGGAACATGCTTATTTTGTATATTGCAGCTGTTCAAATTCAACTAAAACACTTAAGATGAAGATCATTATCTCTGTGAAGATGAAAGAATGATAAACTACTGATAAACTACTAACAGCCCATCCCGGACTAAACACAGTTTACACTTGTGCTTTGATCTGCTGTTAAGGATGCTGTTTGCAGACCCTAATCACTTAAACGCACAATTATTCTTAAGTCTTTGCTCAAAAACACTTACTCTTTTTGTAATTATAATGCTTTACCTCAACAATCTTAGCAATTGCTATTATTTTCTTTTTCTTTTTTTTTTTTTAAGATTTTATTTATTTATTTGACAGACAGAGATCACAAGTAGGCAGAGAGGCAGGCAGAGAGAGAGAGGGAAGCAGGCCTCCTGCGGAGCAGAGAGCCCGATGCGGGGCTCGATCCCAGGACCCTGAGATCATGACCCGAGCCGAAGGCAGCGGCTTAACCCACTGAGCCACCCAGGCGCCCCAACAATTGCTATTATTTTCTAAAGTTTAAATTCCCTGTTACTCACACCCATCTTCTGAGAATTCAAAACAAAGTCTTGTGAACATTTCTCTTGCATAGCCTCCTCTGTAATCTTGCTTCTTAGATTCATATTATGCAGTTGCTGAGAAAACTGAGTGTTGACACTTTTGAATTTTGCATGTACTTTTATTTAAAAAAGAGTATCATACATTTTGTTGATTAACAAATAAAAACTCAGGGTTGTCTTATTCTCTTCAATAGACCATAAAAAGTAAATTATGGGGTCATCCATACATCTCCCAAAGGAAAAGCTTCAGAAATCTCAGTAAGATAGTAGTTGAATTAAACTGCCATAAAAAGAAAAAAATAGTATATAAATTATCAAATCATATTTCTCAGTTAAGCTTATACACATGCAATACATATATCTAAATTGGGCCAGGAATTCTACAGTTGGTTGGAATGTTTCCATGCCTCAACAACCTGCATATTAAATTGATTGATCACTTAAACCATCTCCTGCTTCCTTTGATTTCCCATCATTTGCTATAGTGTCTGATGACTGACATCACCAGCAGGGGTACATCATCTAGACAGAGCGCTAGCCTAGAGAAACAGGGAAAAGAAACAAAAACGTGTCTGTCAAATACACATGATCAAAAAAATGATATTTTACAGGCATATTATCACTGTCAGCTAAATGAAGAGGTAAGTGAAATAAATGGAATCTGAAACTAGAGATGAAAAGAGATTCTACAACTTAAATTTTCAAAGACAGAACAATACTGAAAGATAAAATTATTTATGAATGCTTTACAGTCCAAAGGATAGAAACGATTTTCAGATAATTCATATCTTTATTCTTCTCTAATATTTATGCAGTTTGGGAGCTGAGTGGTTTGTTGTTTGTGATTTAACACTTTTGAATTTTTTTTCTCTGAATGTAAAACAATAAGCAAAAGCTACCATGAGATCAGAGCATTTTGGATCAGCATATCTGAATATGCCTATCAATCAGTCATGTTTTCTTATCAGTTACACCAATTGTTTTCCACTCTATATGAACAGAAATAAACTACACCATCTGGATTTCTCTGAACAGAATACACTTAAAGAGTAGTTTAAAATATAGTTTATAGCTTAACGCTCTCCATAGCAAAGATCTGAGACAGCATCCTACTGCTATTTTTAATTGCAACTCTGGCAGGAAAGGATTAAGCATCATTATCAAAGTTACAGGGGTCAGTCTCTTATCCATGGGTCCTTATACCAAAATGTCATTTACTGTTCCTTCTATCTTGTCCTTAAACCCTTGGTCTAAGCCCTTATTGAAGAGTCCTATGCCCAAAGAACTCAATTAAAAAAGAACAAATCTAAAGAAAACCTTACACTTCTTAAATCATTTTATAGGAAAAAAAATAGTTCTATATTTTCTATTTCTGTGTTAATTTATGAAATCCTATACCCGAGAGCCATTGTTTCCATTTTGCATGGGAGTGACAAGTGCTATGACCTAACAGGTCTTTTGCCCCTCCAATTTCTAAGATGAAGCTGAATTGTAATGACAAGTTATTTGTGCAGAAACACTTAGACTAATGAAAGAAGCTTGTATTAAACCTTGGATTTTTCAGAGTGCAATTCCTAAGGGAGTTCTTGCCAACCTTTTATCCCCAGTGGCTTCCCTCTGACTAACTCTTATGGCTACTCAGCTTTTCTGGTGTCAAATGCAGAAGTTTCCTTCACTTCTCTCTGCCCTTCAAGAGTCCTCATCACCTTAATTGCGGTAAGTTATTTGAAACACCCTACTCAGAAAACTTGCATTCTCTCAGGTTCTGTTGTTTTCACGCTACATCCTAACCTAGGTTCTGAAAAATTTTAAGTTATCTGATTAAAGCCCAGTGAAACTAAACACAAGGGAGAGAACAGAATATAAAAGAAGTCAGATAACCTAAAGGAGATCAATTTCAATCTGTTTTTAAGCTTCTTAATAATGTGGGGCCTGCCTTCTTCCACATGAATATACATCTGGGATTTGCAGTACTAGGCCAGCAGGAATGTTTCTCTTTGATATTTTTTGTCTTTGGGCACCTTGGTCCCACATTTTGGAACACCTCAAAATGTCAGTAGCTGCCACATTACTTCCTTCAATTCCCTTCAGTTTTCTTGGACCTCCTGGAATACTTGCTCTCTTTGAATCTTCTTGAAGTACAATGCTATCCTGGGGGTGGAAAATCCTTGTTAAAAAATAAAATTCAACTGAGTAAATTTTAACGATCTTATTGGCTTTATGCAATGATTCATAAGTCAGGCAGCATCCCATCTAGCAAGTAGAAGGGAGGTCCAAAGAGCCATACAAAATATAAGGCTTTTAGAGGCAGAAGAAGGGTGAGACAAAGAAGTTACTAAGAGAGTAAATTGTTTCAGGCAGGGTTACCTTGCTTTGGGAGATGGCAAGTGTGTTATCAGGCACATTGCCTCACTAGTGCTGACCAGGAAATTCTAGACTGACTAGCTAAAATTACATTTCTTGTAGATACTGACACTGAAATTTGGTTAGGTAGTAAGTCTCAGTTTGGTAATGTGGACTTAGCACAACTGACTCCATTTTGAGCTTGTTGTCAATCTCTCTCTCTCTCTCTCTAATTTTTTTTCCAAACAGCTCTTATCATATTTAGAATATAATTCTCAATTAAACTACTAAAAGTTCATAAATCTGCTTCAATTAAATCATTTACATTTTTCACACTACACTTATTCTGATTTCTCCTTTGAAAGATCAGTCACAAAATTAATCTGCTTGTGAACAAAAAACATTTTCCCCGTTTTTACTCCCATCTCCTTAACATCAAAAATAATTTTTTTCCTCAATCTTAAAAAATCATCTTCATTCTTACAAATGCAATTTAAAAACAAAAATTATTAACACATTATAAATACAAAGGCTAGGCCAACAAAGAAGTAATTGTTAGCAGAAGAAAATGGATAAAGTTCTTACAAAAAAGATGTTAGGTCACACAATTATACAATTTATAAGT
Organism: Mustela putorius furo; assembly: GCF_011764305.1. Taxonomy (NCBI): domain Eukaryota; kingdom Metazoa; phylum Chordata; class Mammalia; order Carnivora; family Mustelidae; genus Mustela; species Mustela putorius. The sequence goes on from NW_025421397.1 coordinate 7,600,194, forward strand.
ATACCTGAATGAAGTATATTGTTTTGGGTCACATTAAGCAGGGTTGAACTATGAAAGAAGCCCCATGATCTCATCAAACATGTTGTTCTTAACATGCCTATTGACTTAAAGCTAAAGAATTTAAGTAACAAAGACATATATCAATGAAAAACACAAATTATTAAATAAAAGATGCCAAAAAGACTCGAAAATCAATTTATTGCACACCAGTCTATTTTTTCAAATATCCATAATTTCAAGGCAAATGTAGTAAAACTGTAACTAATCACCCACACATCAGTTTTGTTTTCCATTAGTTCAGTAATATACTGAAAAATATAAATACAAAAATCACCCTGAAAGTAAATTAACTTTTGTAAGAATAGTGTTTTAAAATTCTAGTATTCCTTCCATAGATAGGGTAAAATTTTACCTTAATTTAGATTTTATTTGGATCATGACATTCTATTATATGAATTTACTCTTCTAATCTGTCAAAATCATTGCTCTGAAGTTGAATATATTCATATGGATACAACTGCCTCAGGCTTTTGTGCAACTATATTTAGTTTTTTTGAATAGACAGTAGTTTATTAAGTTGGGTAATATCAAATATAGAAAATTGCATATATCATTAATATTATAATATCCCAAGAGTACCTAATTAGTTCACAGGCATCATATTATTTTTTTATGAATATAGTTATGATAAACATGTCACTTTAGCATCTTAAGATTACTTGTATTTTTATTTCCTCCTATCATTATAAATCAATATTAATTAACAAACTACAGTAGCTTCATGAACCAGTTATATTTAAGAATTAAAGTTATTCTGATCACTTAAGAAACAGATTTCTTATTTACTTTCTGAGATTATTTTTCTTGCTATTGTTAAATAAAATTACTTACCAATATATAGTATGATTAAGAACATAAGTTAATTATTTTTAAAATTAAAGATTTTGATTTTTTGTGATATAATTAATAAAAATTGGGTTACTTATTTATACCTTTTAAAGTTATATTTATATAAACCTGAGAATGTTCATATCATCCTTCTTTTAGTCATGACAAATACAATAATGCAGTGAAATTTGAACATAAAATCTGTAAATAGTACTGACACATTGCAAAATTCCATATGAACCTAAAAATTTACTAATGGAAACACTCAACTCATTGTTCCATTGGATAACCAAGGATCATATATAATGCAATAGTGCATTTGCTAAGAGCAGGATTAATCAAATTAAAGTTTAAGAATATTGACTGTCAATTTGTTTTAACACTTTTATTATAGAACAGGTCTTCAATTTCATAACTCCACTTTAAAATGAAAACAAACTGATGCCTTGCTATATGTTTGAATTAAGCTTGCTATTTTGGCCTTGACACATCCAAAATAAGAACATTATTCAACACAAACACAACTTGTCTGGAAATCGGTTAGAACTATTGGAGCTTAGTGTCCTCTGTAGACATCGAACACAATTACTTGATGAGTGGAAAGGTGAGTGTTTTTCATTGACTTGAAAGGGCATATGCAATAATTAAAATTTTGTTTAAAAAACTGACTTCGCCCTTTTGAACCTGGCTTGAGAAAATGATGACTAAAGCAGTCTTCAATAAAATTGCATTTGGACACTCTCATCTAGACCTTAGAAAACGTTCCTCTGTTCCTTTGTATTTGACAAGCATTTGATAGTTGAACCGAAGATACTTTTCTATTATACACAGATCTTTTTTTTGCATTTGCAGAAGATGATGAATGCAAAGCAGAAGTAATAATAATGTTTTTTTTTTTTTTTTTTTTTTTTTGCCTTTTGGCTAAGATCAAGTGCAAAACAGAAATAATAAATATTGCTTGCTAAATTTCAAATCTTTTGTTAGAATTTACCTGATTCTTCTGTTTTTATAGAAATACAAAAGGGAAGCAGGCTGCTCCACACTATCCCACTACCACCATTGCCATTTGTGTATTAGTGAATCAAACACAGCATTTTGTTTCTAGGTTTTAAAACCTGAGAGTAATAGTGTACAATTCAAAATTATTTTATTGAGAAGGCTTTTGCTAAATAATCTCTGAATAGTTTATGTAAAGTTCTTTCCATTCGTGGGGACTTTAAAAATGGTCAGTAAAAATAAATGTCAGTCCATGTGGTCGTCATTACTGATCGTTTAGAACAAACACCACAAGGAGCATTTCATATTGTGGAAAAAATCAGAATGCACGACCATACAATTACAAAGTCAGAAATGTCTCTACATCTTTAGGTAACTTCAAAAAATTGAATATTTCTGAACCTGTCATGTACAGCAAGAGTTCCTGGAATGCTTAGTGATTTGATAAAGGCTATAAAGGTACTATTTAGAGTGCCTGTCCTGTAATAGCAGGGAATTCTTTGTTGTCAGATTAACGTGTATCAGAAAAACTACTCTGGCAATCTTCTCGCACTAGGGATAGCTCTCCTGCCACAGCTCCTTGTCCCCTGAAACTGTACACCCATGCAAAGATCTTTCTTCCTGATCAGGAACACCTCTCAGCAATGGAGACAATCACTGTCTGCCATGGTACTAAAACAACCAAAGACACTGTCAGAAGAGAATCTAAGCAGCTTGGCAACCCCATGTCCTCTAACCTCACTTACTCCTAGTTGCAGCTTTTGAACAAGTGCCGTTTCAAGGGACACTGACATAGCCGCCAAGTTCATTGGGGTTGGGACTGCCATGGTAGGGGTGGCTGGCTATGGGCTGGAATTTGGACTGTGTTTGGGAGCCTCATCATTGGTTTTGCTGGGAGCCCTTCTCTGAAGCAATAGGTCTTCTCCTAAACCATTTGGAACTTCACCTTCTTGGAGACCATGGAGCTATTTTGCCTGATGGTGACCATTCTCATCCTCTTCACCATGTAAAGGCACTGTCTCCACTTCTGATGCCTTTCTCTGATGTCTCATTTTCCCTGTATGTTCCCTTTTTCTAAACCTCCCCAAGGAGCCTGGGGAAAGTGGTTGGCTCAATTTGGCAAGAGGAAGAGAAATACTACTGTGTAAATGAGGAAAAAAAAGAGAAAAAATTACTTTGATTTTTCTGACACATTGAATTTATGAAGCAAACCGTGAGGCTCTTAACTATAGAGAACAAACGGGGGGGGGGTTGATGGAGGGGGGTGGGTGGGGGATGGGCTAAATGGGGGATGGACATTAAGGAAGGCACTTGTGTTGAGCACAGGTTGTTGTATGTAAGTGGTGAATCACTAAATTCTGCCCCTGAAGCCAACTTTACTACATATGTTAACTAACTTGAATTTAAATAAAAATGTGAAGTTTAAAAAAAAGAAATTATGGACTCTAAAAGCTGAAGTCAGAAAGAAGACAAAACTTATTATGAAGTTATGTTATTCCATATCAAAGTCACCAGTAAGAAGATTTCAGGAGTGTTCATAAAATGTAGTTATTTTGAAAATGAAATTAAAGAACTATATGCTCATCTGTAAATGAACAGAGAAGCAGAAAAAAATTATAGACACCATTTTTTAGCGTGGGCGTTCACGGACAGGTGGGTGATGCAATAGTGCAAAGCCTAAGAATAGTGAATACAGAGGTTATGTCTCATAGTTCAGATTCCATCTATCTTGCTTTTCCTTTTTTCTATAGCGAGTCTTTCTCTGTCTCCTTCCTTTCAACTACCTGATAAACCTCTTAAAATCCTTTACATATAAAGTTAAGTATTTGTTCATATTAAAACATTTTCAGATGCCCTCAGAAGTGCTAATGCTGCTGCCTTTGCAGGCTGTGGATTACCTGTGTCTCATTTTTCCATTTTCTGAGGTCAATATTTGCAATAGGGTTCTATAACCATTTTCAAATTTATAGGTTCAGGGTTCTATGCCCTGGGTCCACTCCTTTTAGTACATGTACTAGTTGACATGCTGTTATTGTAAGAGTCATTATTCTGGATATTTCAAATAGAAAGAAATTAGTGAAAATGTTCTTTTCTCCAAGGACGGTCTAAAGAAGCAGTACTCCTTTTTCTTAAAGAACTGCTTCTACAAAAGAAACCAGACTAATCATCCCCATATCATCATCTAAGATGGTGCTAGCTGAATAATTTTTTTAAGATTTTATTTCTTCATTTAACAGACAGAGATCACAAGTAGGCAGAGAGGCAGGCAGAGAGAGAGAGAGAGGAGGAAGCAGGCTCCCTGCCGAGCAGAGAGCCCCATGCAGGGCTCGATCCCAGGATCCTGGGATCATGACCTGAGCTGAAGGCAGAGGCTTTAACCCACTGAGCCACCCAGGCACCCCTACCCTAGCTGAATAATTTCTTTTCTGAAAATTATTTTATTCATAGAGATTACATACATATTTATATATATGTTAGTATATGTACAAACTGTATATGCATATTGCAAACTATAAAGCAGGGGGAAAAACCCTACGTTGCATGATTATAGCATAGTACTAGAAACATCTCAAATTTTTTGGAAAATTACAGTTAATTCCTATTTTAAAACATGTGGATACAATTATTGCAGAAGGAAAACATTGCTTCCCTAGAAAACTTTTTAAAATATTGCACATACACTGGCATTGCATTAGAAAGGGATGACTGAGTAAAATCACTATGCAAAAGTAATTGTTTCTAAAGTTAATAGAAAAAACAAAACAAAATATCATATATTTTCTTGTCATGCAAGACAATTTAGTGTCTACATGTCATTGTGACAGTAAAAGCACTTTTAGGGTTAGTAGACAGCTCTGCTTTCATAAAAACATGGGCAAATTTTGAAGGGAAAAAAAAAAAAGGAATCTGCAGAATATCCCTGAAACTAAGAGTATTGGTATCCAAATATCTATGAAATGTTTAATGTCAAGAAGCACTACAAATAGATAAATATAGATTTCCCAATAATGTCAAAGTACCACCATCCACAATTTTAACTTACTGTGACATGTTCCGGTAAGTATGACCACAATGCTTTGGGGAGCAATATCTGTCCAATAATTATCTCACTTCTGTTTATTAAATGTGTGTATATTTTCCATATTATTCTCTACTCTATTGCTATCTGGGTCTAGTTATCTGTTATCTTCTTTTTCTATTCCCACTAGATTATTTTTTTAAAACATCCTCTTTATAGTGCTTTTAACTCACTTCACTCCTGTATAGATAAGGGATTTGGCAAAAATGTATGGAATGATCGAACTTAGTAAAAATAACTTTAGCTGCCATGAGTGATGCAAAGATATGTGAATTCTCTCCCTTCCCTCCATAAAGACATGCAATTTAGAAAGGGAATGAGATGAATAAAACAAGTACTATAATACAGATTTGAATAAGATAATTGTTTTAAGGCTAAAAAGGAAACATATTTTCTTTTAAATTCCGGCCCAACTTTTTTCTAACCAACACCGGAATTCTTAGTAAAATGTCCTCAGATACTTGGTCTCAATACAGCACAGAACACTCCAAGTTCATTGATTATACTCATTTAAAAATCTCTTACTATATGATACTGAAGCCTGCCTCCTTGTTTTATCTTACCATGGATAGATACTGTAGGCAAAGGTTTTGAAAGAGAGAACAGCAGGGGTGCCTGTGTGGCTCAGTCATTAAGTGTTTGTCTCTGGCTCAGGTCATGATCCCAGAGTCCTGGGATCAAGCCCTGCATGGGGCTCCCTGCTCAGTGGGGAGCCTGCTTCTCCCTCTCTCACTGCTGCTCTGCCTACTTGTGCTCTCTTGCTTTCTCTGTCATATAAATAAATAAGATCTTTAAAAATAAATAAATAAATAGAGAGAGAACAGCAATACTCAGCCACAAAGGCTGAAAAATAAAAGGATCCCTTGGTAACTAAGAAATTCAGTTAAACAGTGAAAGTAAATGTGGCATAGAGACAAAGGAATGTAGTACAATGATATGTATCAGGAACTTCAGAATTTTAACAACTTTCTAGCAAATAATACATTTAATGAGTATGGAAACAAACAAACAAAAAAAAAACCCTATCCTCTAACTTCATAGTTTGCAAATTATTAGGGAATCTGTCACTTATTAGCTGTGATTCATTGAAAAAAAATCACTTGCTATCTGTTGCTCAATTTTCTTACTTGTAACATAAGATGGACTTTTAAAATTCATTTTTTAAAAAATATTGAGTATCTAAACAAGAGCTTTTAAGAATTAAATGACTTGTTACATTTGAAAGTACTACAGAAACTATTATGCAATTTTAAATTGTATTTTATATACATGATTCATACATAAATCACTGAGAAGTGATTACAAAACTTGACATTGTACATTTTACTGAGGAGACAATAAAAAATACGTGTTGCTTTGACTTCAGTGAATGATTTCTCTGCAGTTACAAACAAAATGTATTCTGTAATACATTAATTGGGAATCCAAAATACAGGTACTGTGAAGCAATCTACCATTTATGGTTAGAATTGACTAACATTTATGAGTATATTTTTCAGCTCTTAGATCCATAGTACAAAATTATAAATATTTTTTAAAGAATTGTAAAGAATTTTGTAAATGTTGGAAAAGTGGCCAAAATATGTAAGTTCTTTCATTAAAAACAAACAAACAAACTTCAAAGGCATGATCAGTTTTTGTTTTTTTTTTTTAAAGATTTTATTTATTTGACAAAAGAGATCACAAGTAGGCAGAGAGGCAGGCAGAGAGAGAGGAGGAAGCAGGCTCCCCAGAGCAGAGAGCCCGATGCGGGGCTCGATCCTAGGACTCTGGGATCACGACCTGAGCCGAAGGCAGAGACTTTAACCCACTGAGCCACCCAGGCGCCCCAGTTGTTGTTGTTTTGATTTTCTTTTCTCTTTTTTGTTTCAAAAAAGAAATCTTAGGAGTAAATAATAAGAGTTTATATATACAAATCACTTTGATATTAGTCTCTAGCACTAAAAAATAGAGGAAATTGGTTAAAATGCACACAAAAGTATTTAGATTAGGTAAAATAAGATAAAGGTATTACTTCAAAAGTGTAATCTGTATGTAAGGGCTGAAGTACGCATAACAAAATCTGAAAGGGAATTTTTAGCTGCTATTTTTGTCTCTGATCAACAGAATTTTAAGCTAAAGCACAGAGAGAGGTAGGTATAATTAAACGTGAGGAAACAGGAATTGAAACAGGATTTGAAAAGAAATGAGGGGCACCTCAGTGGTACAGTCAGTTAAGTGTCTGCTCGATTTCAGCTCAGGTCATGATCTGTGAGATCTATCCACATCAGGCTCTGTGCTGGGTGCAGAGTCTGCTTAAGATTCTCCCTCTGCCCCTTCTATCTCTCTCTCTTTCTGTCTCTTTCTCTCAAAATGAATAAATGCATACATAAATTTAGAAATGAAGATTGTGACTAGTAAATTTATTTATAAAAATAACAGGAAAAAGATAAAATCTTTTATGTTCCAGATGTCAATATTTCCTTGTATGGGGATTTTAATAAAAGAAATATTACAACAACATCATGGAAAATAAAAATTATTCACATTTATTGGAGTCATCTGACATACTACACACTTCACATATCTATAATTATATGAATAGTATACACATATATATGTGTGTACATATATACACACGCATATGCATGCACACACACAAATATACACATTAGAGTTCAGCAACTTAATGTTCACACCTAGATTAGAGCTAATGCCAAAACTCATGGGTCCATCAACCAGATAAGTCTTGCAAATGATTCTAGTATGTAGAATTCCTTACAGAAATATGATAATAGAAAATGAATTTTCTCCCAAGAATAACTCATCCATTATTTAGAGTGAGAACATAGAAGTAAAAAATGATAGATAAATAGATAGATGATAGATAGATAGATTCATGTGTACATACTTAGATACATAGATAGAGGATAGATAGTGAAATCCATGACATAATGCATTCTAAAAGTTATAAAAGGAAAGAAGAAAAAGGGTAAGTGAGAATTGTAGAACTATTAACATGTGTCCACAATACAGTGTGCTTAGGTAGGCAGAGTGTGTGCCTTTCTACCACAGTTAAAAATATGAATGTAAAATGTGTTTTTGAAAAAAAAAAGAAGTTTTCAAATTACATGTTATATAGTAGTTTCAACAAGGTAAAAACAAGATTTGCAAAAATTACTAAATTAAATAAATTGTGCTTTGTAAAGCAAAAATTATAAGTAATAGTGGACAATCATACATTGGACTTAATCTGACCAAAAATACAGAAGAGAATAGTGATAAAGAAGTGAAATAAATGCAGCAAGTAATATCATCATAGTCACATCATCATAGAAATTATAATAGTAAAATTAAGAAATCTTCAACAAACAAAATATTCCTCTATTTAACTGAGCACAAGAGCCTTCTAAAGATTCAGATAAAACAAGTCTGATTTTATCTAAGGAGGTTTTTTTTTTTTTAATTTAAAAAGGAAATAAGGTATTTTAAAACACTAATAGCTTACTATAAGTTACAAATGTCCACAGATATAAAATGTGACATGCATGTCATCCTTCAAGTAACATATCCATGTTACTACTCTCAAGACCCTACTCTTATTCTTCATCTCACAAAACAAACTGAGGTTTGCAGCGGCGGGGTGGAATGGGAGGGTGAGTAGGTGGGGTTGTTGGGGAGGGTGGTGAGATTATGGACATTGGGGAAGGTATGTGCTATGGTGAATAGTGTGAAGTGCATAAACCTGGCGATTCACGGACCTGTACCCATGGGGCTAATAATACATTACATGTTAATAAAAAAATAAAAAATTTTAAAAAAAGACCCTACTCCTAAGACCAAATCTTCTAAAACTGTATGTAAATCACATGATGCACAACAAAACAAAAACAAGCAAACATATAAGTTTACCTATAATAGAACTAGAAAGAATCTTTTGAGGCTTTAATAAACTGTTACATAAAGGAATATCATCTAATTTATAAATATGTATTTTTTATAGAGGAATGATAAGGTTTTGTAACCTCTGGGTGAATGATAAGGTTTTGTAACCTCTGGGTGGATGATAAGGATGATAAGAAGTCTTCCAAGATCTTTACACTGGAAAAAGATTTTCAGATTGTTTGTAAGTGCAAAGCCAAACGTACAGCATTTGGAGAATGAAGTTAGCCAACATTAATGACACTGATCTAACTTTGAATTAATTCCAGGGATTGTTTAATAGCATTACGCAAGAAATACAATGCTTTTTACATTTTCATATGCTGATAGATTTGGTTTGGGGTAGACTCCAACAGACATTTTGAAACAGACGAGAAAGAAAATTAAAAAGCACAATCCTCTTTGCATTACTATAGTGTAACAGAAAATTCAGCACTTAGTAAGTTACTATAAGACATTAAACACTCAAGTCAGATAATTCATCAATCAAGGTGGCTAGCCTGTGGTAACAAGTTTCAAATATGTAAAGGATCAACTCAAGACCACTCTGCTTCTTTTCCCATTTAACAGTGGTGAGCTGATAAACAAGTTCACATGGCAGGTCTTCTCTGTTGTTAGTCAGAGACCCTAGTTTCTGTCATCTTCAGCATGTGACATTCAAGGTTTCCATAATCTTCTCCATTCCACAGAACTGATTTTATGGGTCAGAGGAAAACTCCCATTAGTGATTGGGAGCTGAAGACAGGTTCTTGGATACCATGCAGAGATGATGGGGACTAGAATTTCAATCTTAACAAGGATGAAACAAGCCCCACATATATTGAGGACTAGAGGTAGATACACTCTGGGTAAAACTGGAAGTATTACTACATTTATGCACAAGTGAAAAGAAGCAAAAGAAGATCCAACTTTGTCCTCAGATTTGGGTCTACTATTTGTCTTTAGAAAAGGGAGAAAACAGAATTCATTTCATATGCAGAAGTCTAATGAGTCTGTACTGTTGAAGATTATTATGCAGTCTCCTTGAAGGTATCTACAAAGCAATATTGCCTCTGCAGTATGGTCTCTAGGAAGTAGGTGGGAGTGAGATAACCGCAAAAATGTTTAAGAAGAATGAATGTAAAGAAAGGAAAATGCATATGAAATGTGGACCTGCAGAACAAAATTACAACATACAAAAAGAAACCCAAAGCCATGGAGAAAAACCTATAACAAAAAGATAAACTTCACAATGTTGAACTGAAAATACCAGAATACTCTAAAGATATTAGAATAATTTTTAATTATTTTTATCTTTAAAAATTTTAATTAAAATTAATTTTTAATTTAAAATAATTTTAATTATTTTATTTTTAATTTTTAATTATTATTATTTAAGTATTTTTAAAGCTCAGAGTGACTATGAAAAACATAGCACCCATAAAACAAGATCAGAAAATAAGAAAAAGAAAAAAGATTGTTGAAATGGAAAACTACAGATACTGAAATGAGGATAAGAGGAAGGGGACAAATAGTATTCTGAGAACGGGGAAGGAGAGAATTAATGAATCAAAATTTAGAATTGAGATAGTCATCCAAGACATTATGAAATGAAAAATATAAAAGACAGATTGAGTAGTTATGAGTTACATATGATGGAATTTTCAGTGGAAGAGAATGGAACAGTTGAGAGAGTGTCCAAATTCAAATAAACAATTCTTCAGAATTTTCTGTAATTAACAATAATAAAAATACATTAGAATGAAAATACAAACATAGGGATAAAAAACTTAGGAAAATTAGATTATAAAATAAATCTCAAAGAAATGGGAAAATACTAAAAACTACCAGAATTATAAATCTATAATCTGAAGTAGGGCCTTCTACCAGAATGATAGATACAACACATACATACAATAAATACAGTAAGTCACCATAGTTAGAGGAAATAAATCCCAATATTTGCCTCATATCCAGCTAAACTAATATTATTGAGAAAGAAAACAATCAAAACCTTTTTACCAGTAGTGGTTATCATTCTAGACATTTGTTGCAAATTTAGTGAATGATGTACTCAAGCAAGAAAAAATGCAGACCCACTAAAAAGTGAGGGGCAAAAAGTAATAATGAGCAAAAACACAAATAAAATATGTCCATAAATTAGATTAAGTGTTGGGGGCGCCTGGGTGGCTCAGTGGGTTAAAACCTCTGCCTTCGGCTCAGGTCATGATCCCAGGGTCCTGGGATCGAGCCCCGTATCAGCTCTCTGCTCAGCAGGGAGCCTGCTTTCTCTTCTCTTTCTGCCTACTTCTGATCTCTGTCTGTCAAGTAAATAAATAAAATCTTTTAAAAAAATTTAGTGTTGAAAGCCTATAAAATAAATGGCTATTTTCGTTTATTTTGAAATAAAGTAGAAATACATTTTGCAAAACAATAACTTAACACATTGATGGGGAATATTCAGAGATATTTTATAACATGTTAACCTCGTTAACATGGATGAGTTAGAAAAACACAAAAAAGTAAAGTATGTTTAAAATGTAAGATAAATAGTAAGAGATACACTTGGAGTATATAGTTTTCCAGCATGGTAAAAATGAAAGAAAGGATTAATTAATTTTTAATCCAGCAGGACACAGAAAAAAAAGAAGAATAAAAAGTCCTTGGTAGTATTCTGCTTTCTTTGGACAAAAACTATATATATATTTTATCAAACACTTGAGAACTGTTACAATAACAATTATAGAAGAGTTATCAGAAAAATTTCTAAAATCTAAATAGTAAGTATCAAAGGCATATTTGTAAGTTAAAATGAATGTATACAACAAATAATCAGAGCAAAACAGTACACTAGCTTTAAGTTTCAAATATTATTTGAAGAATAGTCTATTTGAAATTAACTGTAATGCATGTGTAAAAAATTCTATGAGTTATTGTTGACCACAAGCTCAATAATCATTCATAAAATTTAAAAAAAAATAACTGTATGATGAGCAATGTACAATGTAAATTAAGTAACAAAAGATTTATGACATTTATTCAGTTCTAAAAATGCTTCAGGAACTAGACCAAGCACTTCATATATTATACATTAGCTCATTTGTTTCTCACAGAAACCCTATGACACATGTGTTATTAATAATTATTGTTTGAGGGGTCTGGCTGGCTCAGTCAGTGGAGCATGAAACTCTTGATCTACGGGTTATAAGTTCAAATCCTACATTGGGTGTAGAGATAACTTGAAAAATAAAATCTTTAGAATAAATAAATGAATAACAAATATAATTTCTACTGTACAAAAGAAAAACAGTCACAGATAGTTCAAGTGACCTAAACAAGGCACACAAACGTGAGATGAAGAAACCAAGATTCAAACCTCGATAGGCTGGTTCTGAAGTCTGCAATCTTAACCGCAATGCTCTACGGCCTTATGTATTGTTATCTTTCATTAATTATCAGGCACCATTATCTTCACTTGTAACCACTATACTATCCTTCATTGTATAATGCCATTCTGCTTTGCTAAAAATACAGTGTGCTGATGGAGGAGATTGTGGTGGATTAAAATGTCACTTTACTTTATTTTTTGTTGTTGTTGGTACTTCCACAGGAAGTGAGATTAGCTGCCTTTCCTTTTGAATCTTGGATGGTCCTGAAGCCTTCTTTTATCCATCGGATGTATCCTCTTAGGACCCTGAAACCCTCTTTTTGCAAGTAAACACTGTTTAGCCCCCTTGAAGATGAGAAATCATATAAGGAGAGACATCCCACAGACAAAGAATATCCAGTCACCTCAGCAAAAGCTCCATTAAGTGTTAAGTGAGGCCATCTGGGACAATCCAGCTCCAGATAACTGTAAAAGCATGAGTCACCATAGGCAAGACCAGCAAAAGAATTACCCAGTTGAGCCCAGCTCACCAAACTGCCTACTGATAGACTAGTGAGCAAATGAACGATGGTTGTTTAGAACTACTAAGTTTTGGAATGGTTTGTAATGCAGGAATTTTTTCCTAAAATTTTTATCAAGCCTTCTGTGATTTTGAAAATCAGATACACCTTGAATATTGAGTCTATTTTTGAACTTCACAACTGCAAAATATCTTTGACAAGATACGTCTAAAGGTTGATAATCATAATGATGTATTCAGACGCATATGCAGATAAAAAAATAATAACTGCTCTAAACTATTAACCTAGACTCGGAAACTCCTGAAAACATGATGCAGGGCTGCTGCCTCCAGAAATAAATGTGGAGTAATATCTATGTTTTACCAAGCTGGGCAATTGTACCTAGCTGTCAGGGTTCTGTATTGTGATCTGCTGACTGGTGAATTGCAGTGGCAGTGGGAGGCATGTGCCTTGACCCATACCTTGAAGATTATGTGACATGCAGAGTATAATAAATAGGAAAGAAATGGCAGGGGTAGACTTAATGAACTCAAGTGGACAGAACTATCTTCAGCCTTGTCTTTTACAGCAATACACTGAAGAGACCTGCAAGTTCTCCTTGAGATGTAGCTTCCCCTCCCAAAGGCAATGCAGGTAGTGTACTGTGTTGCCACTTCAGTGTCATTCAATGGAAGTCAGTGGTTGGTGACATAAAATTTCTTGTGAATTTTCATGGATTCTAAACCTAGTATCACTTGAATCAATGGCAGTGTCACAGGCAGATAAGAGGAAGATGTGGAATTGACACAAAGACCCCTATTCAACAGAGCAAAGGACTTACAAAGTAAGTGACAACATGGGAAGAAAGGACTTGATAAGACTATGATCCCTGGGTGGTGGCCATTCCATCTGTGGTCTGACATGGTAAAAATTTTGCCAGAGAAATTATATGACGTAAACTTGTAAAAGATGACTACAATTGAATGGGCAAAAAAAGTCAAACAGTGAAAGTGACCCCCACCCCCTCAAAAAGAAATATATATGAGACTATTAACTAGAGGATAACAGCAAAAAAATTAAGATCAGTATTGAAAAAAAAAAAAAGTAATGGTTCATACTGATGTTCCAGTACTTTTTTGAAGACTGGAGGAAGATTAAGGTTAATCTGATAATTTGATGCTTAGAGATTATAGAGTAAAGAGATCTATTTGAAATGAATACCTACCTAAAATTAGTTGTGGTTTTGTCATTCAATTCATTAATGACCGAAATGTGGTAGATTTATGCTCTTTGAGGTGATAAAATCTACCTTGTGAGTATTCATCAAAAAAAAAAAAAGAGTGATAATTGGCCTTGTCTCTTTTTCCATATTAGAATGGAACGTGGTTGAACAATTAAAAGCTGATAATGGCCACTCCATTGAATTGGTTATATGGTGAGCAAAATAAAGTTGCCTCTGATGACATGTTTCTTCCCCAAACAAATGTTGGGTATAATAATTCAGGGAAGTTCCAATCTTTCTATTTAGGAGACAAAAGAGCATTATAATATAGTAAAGGATTAACTTCCTCAATTATTTTCTATAAGGTTTGAGAATGTGTCAAAGGTGAGAACAATTTTTAAAAGGGCAAAGAAAGATAAAGGCAAACTAAGCCTAAGGACAATGGTTGAAAAAATAAGGAAGGTTAAGTTAGGTAGAGTTGTTCTGCCATATATCTATATCTATATCTATATCATCTATATCTATATCTATATCTATCTATATACTTTTTAAAGGAAAGAATTGAAATAGACAAAAATAGGCACCCACAGAGCATCTACTTTATAAGTCATCTTTCTTAAGGGTCTTGTCATATTAAATCTATCCTTACCTGGATAAATTTAAAATAGGAAAAAAAAAAAAAGAAGAATTAAATAGGAGGGCTGAAATATGGCGCAAAATTAATCTCCCTTGTGAAGTATGATTTAGTCCAGGAATTGTAACTACATTCCCCAGCATGATCTCCAAGGCTATGTTAAATGTCTAGGTTAAGTATCAGGGAACATGGAGCATTTCCTCCTTGGCTTGTTGGGTAAATGTAGCTAATATACCAGCATCCCTACTTATGACAGCGAGGAGACCTTACAGGAACTTCAGTAGGATTGGGTCGTTATGAGGATGCTTTCTTGAAAGCTATCCAATAAATGAAATTATTCATGAATAAAATAAAATTGCAGATCAAAATACTGAAAGCTAAAAGATATTTATCTAAATTAAAATTTGCAATAAATGTGACATAAATGGCAAACATTGCTGTTATCTTTGTGAGGTCAAATTTCAGCCAAGTTTGTCCTCATTCAGGATAAACTGGACATGTAAAGTGAAACTTCTTAGGCCTATTTGTCAACAAGTATTAGGCAATATAGAATTCTCAAAGGGCAACATAAAATTTCAACTTTGACTTGAAAAATGATAGAAGTGGGAATAATAATATCAACGTACCCTATAGCAATTTGAATTTGACTAATAAGAAAGGAATAAGGGTTGCAAAGACTGATGGTGGACTAACAAAGAATGACAGTTGATAGCAGTATCTGATATAAACTATCCAAAAGATGCAGCAGGCTAATGGAGACTGGATACTGTGATTAATTGTGCTAATGCTTCATTTTCATACTTTCAGCAGAAAAAAATAAAAATTTACATTTACCTTTATTTACATGGGTAGAAATTCAACCTATATTTACCATGTTGCAGAAAATCTAAGGTGACCAAGGAAACCCAAATGTCACACGAGAGCAGGGAGAACTTAGCTTTTTTTTTTTTTTTTAATATTTTCAATTTATTTATTTTCAGAAAAACAGTATTCATTATCTTTTCACCCACCCAGTGCTCCATGCAATCCGTGCCCTCTATAATGCCCATCACCTGGTACCCCAACCTCCCACCCCCTCGCCACTTCAAACCCCTCAGATTGTTTTTCAGAGTCCATAGTCTCTCATGATTCACCTCCCCTTCCAATTTACCCCAACTCCCTTCTCCTAACACCCCTTGTCCTCCATGATATTTGTTATGCTCCACAAATAAGTGAAACCATATGATAATTGACTCTCTCTGCTTGACTTATTTCACTCAGCATAATCTCTTCCAGTCCCGTCCATGTTGCTACAAAAGTTGGGTATTCATCCTTTATGATGGAGGCATAATACTCCATAGTGTATATGGACCACATCTTCCTTATCCATTCATCCGTTGAAGGGCATCTTGCTTCTTTCCTTAGCTTTTTCAATGCCAGTGGGCTCAGTGGGATTCCTTCCCAAAGACTGAACACCCCACAGCGGTTGGGAATGAATTTTTATGGTTAAGGGCAATGGGGAGTGGTAGCAGGGTGTTTTCAGGTGTTCCCCAAGGCCAAATGGCACTTTCATGTGGAAGTGTAATCTAAGAGTGCAAAATCACCAGGGGTAGGTGCAAAATCACCCTGGGTGGGATTGGCAGGAGGTGGGGAGGTGGGGGGATGTCTCTTTCTTTTCTTATCCAAACAGGACCTGGCCTTTGGTTATTTTTCTTCTGTCTCAGCAGGAGCAATGACTTATTATCTTACTGTAGTCAAACAGGATGGCTATTTGGTCTTTTCTTGGCCTTAGCCAGAGCAAAGGGAGCCAGGGAAAGAAAGGGGCTGGACATAGGAGTCTCTGTCCGCCTCATCCACATTGTCAAAAGTTTTAAAATTCTACCACGTACAATTGTAATTTTGTGAGGAGAGATTTTCATGAAGAGGAGACTGAATCATTTGTTTTGGGTATTATAATAATAGTAGCAGAATGAGGGAAGGAAGGGAAAAAATTGACAACAAAGATTACATATAAATTTTATAGAGCATGGTTGAAGAATTTCAAAATTTCACCAATTGGCTAAGTCTATAAAATCTTGGGAATCATTTCACTGGTGCCTCAAGAGATCTTTCCAAAAACAGAGATAAATGACTGTTTCTGAAAAATCTGGCTACTAATAAGACACTCCAGCATTTAGTGGCTATGTTTAATTCTGAATTGCACACTTTCTTAATTTTTGGAAACTTATTGCCTATTTAAAATGGACAAAGTGAAAGAAGAACTAAGTGACCAGGAAAAGACAATTGAAATGGACATCTGAACAGAGTTTCACATTGTGGGATATAAAAAGGGCTGTAGGACAGCAATTGTCCTGGGCCATTGGGACCATAAGAACCAAATGAATATACGACATCAGACATTTTGCCAATGTGTCACCATGCTCATTGAACTTTGTGACAGAAGTCAGATTATGCCTCCTCAACTCCTTGTTGCAGGCTACTATGGTGAAAGACCAAAAAACTATCAAATGCTGATGCCATGTATTGCTCTTTTCACTACAAACTATTCACTTGGTATTGGGCTCTAGTAGTGACAGCACCCACAACTAAAGGCATACAAGGTAGCATAACAAGGTAATAATGAATTTGCTTTCTTAATTATCTTACATGGGTTTTGTCGTTGGAAAAAGTTAGAATAATTCAGAGAAAGTGTCAGAAGACAAAAGAGAAACTCTGAACCTATGATGAAAACAGCTGAAACTCTAGCTGGAAGTTTCCAAAGAAAGTTCATTTATCAAGTGAAAAGTGTGTGTGTGTGCTGTATAGATATATTAATGTATTTATCCATATATATATACATATATACTGAATACTGTAGCTGATGTCTCAGGAGAATCGTCACATAATATAGCTATCATTTGCATGATAACCAAAGCTAGGTCCTTCTTTCTCCCATATCCCATTGCTGAATGACCTAACCCTCTCTCTCTCTCTCTTTTTTTTTTTTTTTTTTTAAGATCTTATTTATTTATGAGAGAGAGCAGGGGGAGGATCGGATGGGGAGAGATACAAGTGGACTCTGCTCTGAATACAGAGCCCAATGCGGGGCTCAATCCCAGGACCCCAAGATCATGACCCGAGTTTAAACCAAGAGTTGGAGGCTTAACCAAGTAAGCTACCCGGGTGCCCCAACTATATAACTTTTCTTGATAAACAATGCTAACAGCATGGTATACCTGTGGCAACACTGAAAAGAATGGAAATTTCAACAATTCTGCTGGAGGAGAAAAAAAGTCTTTGAAAAGTAGCAAAGTGCCCTGTGGGAATGGCCGCAATCCCTGTACCAAGGGATTGGAGATTACACCACACTTTGCTGTGAAAGAGAGGAGAAGACAGGCGGGTCAACACTCAGAGACAAAGACCCTTTGCTCTCACTGTTACTGGTCCCCCAGGATAATCACAAATCCTTATCATTGTCAAGCACTTTATATGTGAGAAGGGGCCTTACTGAAACTGGGAGGAATTCTTTACAGGAAAGAGACAATATGCTAATCTGTGTGTTCTATGAGTTCTACCAAACATAGCCTAAAGCACAATGCATACATCTCTTAGATCTCAGGGTGGGGGTTTGGGCTAAGAAAGCTCAGGGGAAGGCAACTCCGCAGGGCATTCCAGGTGCAGAGGGGTCACCCAGGCCTTGGCATTCCAAAGGCCTACGCTCTTCTCTGAACCTTCCCTCACCCCCAGTGGCCTCTATGTTACATTTTAGCAAGCCAGGCATTACAGGTGATTTCATGCTCTACATTAACTCTCATAGGAAAAGGCAAATCTGTACACTGGGCTAACTTCCTTGCAATAGTACATTTAGCTTTTTGCAAAAGAACTGGAAGTTTATTCTAAGGAAATATGTATGGATTTTTACAAATTCTTGGGGATTGGTGATAACCTGCCTATGTGTTTGGTTAAGTGAGTTATAGATAATAAAGATCATTTAAAATACCCTCATGCCGAGAAACCTAATTTTGGAAGGACTTCTGGAAACCCGATGAATGAAGAAACGGTATATATTGAATGATCCCTAAAAACCTTAGAAAGTTCTGAAGGAACTGGAATGGGATATTTAAAACAATATTTGAGGCAGTAGATTGAGCATAAGAGATGAGTTTCCATGGGGGCTCCCTAGCCACGCAGTTCATCTGAATGAAGATTTTTTTCTTTGTTCTCTGTTGAGGTACCACTAATTGTCTATGACTCTTCAGAATGATAATGAGAAAAGATTGTTTGCTTTTTGTTTGTTTTTAACTTACCACGGAATGAATTCCACAGGGACAGAGTGCAGCTGATTACTATCCGGTAGATAATTTTGTACCATTACTTATAGCTCCTAGAGGATTTCTGAGGATTCTGATAGACATTGCTACATTCTCCACTTTTTTATTGTAAATATCTTTACTGAAGCAACCACCAAGAACGTTATAGAAAGATAGGAACAATGTGAATCATTTCAACTTGGGGCACCTATATGTATTTCCTCAGCTTAAAGGACTTACTTCACAATGATTATGATATACTGATCTGCTAAAAGCACCGTATTATTTGGAGATATCTCACTCATTCTCGCCTTCATAGTAGTGTTTTGATAAGAAATTGAAAGGAGCAATTAAAACATTTGCTAAGAAATGAAACATGTGAAAAGGAACAACGAGGCTATCTACATTCAGGTGGCTAGATTCAATGCTTAAATAGGGAGAATATAAAATGGAATATTTTGGGGTGCAGAAATGAGAATGCATGTGTAGGAAATGATGCTGTAATACAAATCTTTGTATTTTCCACTTGGCATTGTTCTTGTTTTTCTTTTTTTCTCTTGTAATGTAGGTACCAAGGCTGTGCTTCAGTTTGTTAGCTGC
The DNA here is from genome assembly GCF_011764305.1 of Mustela putorius furo. Classification (NCBI taxonomy): domain Eukaryota; kingdom Metazoa; phylum Chordata; class Mammalia; order Carnivora; family Mustelidae; genus Mustela; species Mustela putorius. Next base: position 7,619,669 of record NW_025421397.1, read on the forward strand.
TATTAAGAGAAACATTTTGGCACATGACATTAAGACCCAAATCCTATAGCACTCATTCCAAAAGAATTCTTGGTTTGGATAGGCCTTATGTTGACAACTCTGACATTGTTTGGTGTAAGGGATATCTCGATGGCTTACAAATCCAAGAATGTGAATGGATAAGAGAAAAGACATTGTGCAATTATACCTTTTGCCAATTTTATGGTTGTGGATTGTGCCTGAACCCCTCAACCTAATCCAAGTAGAAAGAGTCTGGGTAAATCTGGGGATAATGAAAAGTAGGGAAATGGATGCTTAAAGTAAAGGACTTTTGAAGTGAGTGATGACACCAGGAAAATCGCTAATGCTTTGTTCCTTCAAGAGTGTCTTAAGTCAAGAAAATGACCAAAGTTAGTTGTTGTTCCCTGGGGAAGAACACCAGCAGTTTCCTCCTGAAAAAAGTCATTTCACTGAAGAAGAGGTAGGAACTTTGCCAAAAAATTATTCTTGTGTAATCCAGAGGGGAAAAAAGGTGATGCATCATCACTCATTGATGAGCTTACTGAGTCTTAGTCATTTGGAGCCTTCTTTTACTTAAAGATTTATAGACTGTATTCACTAATCAAGTTTTCATGCCGGAAGAGGTATTAATTTACATTGCACAAATCTATGTTTGTACAATATTTGATCACCTGTGCATTAAATAACTGCATACCAGACTGACACACTGTTGAAGCAGTTGCCAGGATATGAGGAATGCTATATTACTATAGCTGGTTTTGTATACTAGAGCCTCCTGCTGTTCTGAATATACTAAATGTAAATGTAATGAACCTAAGAATGGGAATTGAAAAGAGGCTGATGATAATGAGGGGCCTATTAATAGGAAAGATGTACATCCATATTCACTTATGTTCTCTTCTAGACTTCAAAACAAACTCTTTTTAGAAAGTTCTTATAACTTATAATAACTTACAATCCTTATACATAAGGATTGATTAGTTTTTAAAAGTAGAATATATCTGATTATTGATTTCCTAATAACCCCAATACGGGATGGGGAGTGTAAATACATTTTCTCTAGATCATACTCATGCCTAACAGTAGCAATGGCAAGTGTAGCAGTGAAGTCAACACTGACCACAATGGTCTTGAAGGCATTCAAGAACCTTTGATTTGCAGCAAAGTGTTTTGAGCCAAGGATAAATAGCATTTTTGGAAGCATGCCACATGTTGAAAAGTACATACTGTCTCATATAGAAATTTTAGAGGGATTATTTTGGCAAGAAACTAGCCATATTTGACAAGACTTGGAAAGATGATGAACAATGGGTATGTAGAACACAAATATCCTAAAACAATGGAGCGATTTTCCCTGGTGACACATTGGGAGAAAGCATGATCTCTTGTTTAAGATGCATGTCGTATATGTTAATGAACATGGAGTGAAATATGTTATGAAGAGAATACCTGGGTATCATGGAAGTCCAGGCTAGAGGAGCTCACTCATGGAAACAGTATTATAAGCACAAGTTGTGAAGAATGTAGGAAAGGCTTCCTGGTAACACAATTGGTAGGAACAGGGCAAAATATAGTCTATGTATGTCATCTCCATGGGAAATAGATGGATCATGGTATACAATGAGACTTAAAATATATTTGTCAAAGGTGACTATTTGTTAATGGGCTATGACTAAGAGCAGAGACTTGATAGGCCCCAACATAATTCAGTGAATGGTGACTTTTTAATAATTACTTGTCTTATTAGATGACACCACTGGCACACCACTGTGGATGCAACTGGTATTTTGTAATTTGATGTATTCCTCACCTTCTAGTGAATGAGAAAGTGAGAAAGAGCAAGCCAGACGGAAGTCAAATTCTTTTTGTAACCTAATTTAGAAGTGGTATCCCATAAATTTTGCCATATTCTATTTGTTAGAAGGAAGGCATTGCCAGCCTACAAAGAAAGAAAGAAAGAATTATAGATAATAAGGGTGTGAAATTTAAAATTTATTAATAAATAATAAATAAGATAAATAAATAATAAATAAAATTTATTTTATAAGATTTTGTTTATTTATTTGAGAGAGAGAGAGAGCATGGCCAAGGGAGAGGGACAAAGGGGAGGGAGTACAATGTTAAAATGGGGGGTTTGATCCCAGGACCCTGAGATCATGACCTGAGTCCAAGTTAGACACTTAACCAACTGAGCTACCCTGGCTCAAATTTATAGAAATCTATAGGTATTACCATGGATTGTCAATTTTTTTTTGTCAAATCTATCTATTTGGTACATTTATTTCTTTAATGTAGTTTTACAAAGCAAGGTAAATATTTTTCATTAATTGATTTCATAATGGTAGGGTTAGTGCAATTTTATAATTATAAAATTTTTATATTCATTTTTATCCATCTGTCATAAACTAAATGTCTTAGTGCAGTTTACAAAGTCTGAATTAAAGCCCTGAGATTCCAGTCTACCTTTTAAATGAATGAGTCACACCGATTCATACCCATTCAAAATAAAGTATTTTTTAAAAATCTATCCTTACTGTATACAATTACAGTACTCTTATTATTTAACCTAGTTAAGGGAATGAAACAAGCATTTCTAATTCTAGGTACCTAGTTTATTTAAACAAAAAAAACAACAACAACAAAAAACAGATTTCTTCAAATTGAAATTTTAAATTATTTCTACAGTAATACACAAAATTAAGTTGTCTCAGGAATAATACAAACACATAGGAACATTTTTCTTTTAAATAATAAGGAAAATGGATTGAAAAATGTATGAAGTATCAATACGTCTGATTATTTTGAGACTCCAGAAAGATTCAAAGGATATATATATATATATATATATATATATATTTTTTTTTTTTTAATACTCTGAATTGACTTCTCAAAATCCAACCAACACTGATGGCTAAGTTAGAGATACTTGAATAACAGGACAAATATTCTAAGTGTCCCTGTAATGTTAAAGTAAGTAACATACATTATTTCACCTTTATTACTGTAACCGGGATATGAACATGTGAAAGTCACATTTAAAGTGTCTATACCATTATCTTCTCTATATTAATACATCCCAAGCTTAAAAAAAAAAAAAAAACCTGTCTGCATTTCTAAGCCTTTTCAGTACAAAGTATACATCTGTGTGATTGGTTGTAGGGTGAAGAGGTTGCATAGATTACTAGATCAAGCCACATTTTACATCCAAATTAATGTCACAACTATAACAAATTGGGATGCTCAGCTATTGTCAAACAATGTAGGGCCAAGGTTGGCAAATTAGTTAGCATTAGCATGTAGACCTTTTGGCAGGAAAGGAAAGCTTTTTACTTGAAGCTGGGCATTCTGCAGGATTTGTCAACTCGAATTTGCCACTGGTCTCATTATCTCATTTGTCTTATTTAGGCTAAATTGGCAGTTATGTCTTCATGGCAAATGTTTGTTTTCACAAATGAGCAATGAAGCAGAATCTGGGAAACACAACACTAAAATAGCTTTACTGCAAGTTTTTAAGATATTTCTAGAGCTGGATCATTGATCTATGACCATAGAAAATTTTCTTTATCCTTTGAATTTGTTTTATACTGTAAATTTGTGGCAACTAGGGCTTCTATCACAGAAATTAGAGTTCTTCAAGTTAATTAGACAAAAGTATATTGAGTACTGAAAATGAGAAAGACTTATGACATTGGATAAATTAAAGAATATGAGATTATTTTCTATTTGGGCTTTTTTTTTAGTGTTGTAAGTTAAAATTTTTATGTGATCTTGAGTGACACAATCATACGCCTTATGCACCTATGTGGATATCTATATGCATGCACAAAACTACACACACACACAAACACAAATACATAAATATGTGTACATACCATACACGCACATGACCTCATTATAACGTGATTTGTTCTGATAGATAGTATGTAAAACAAGCTTATTTTATTTAGCTTGTAAACAAAGAAGCTTAAAAAATTAAGTAATAGAAAAACTCTTATATTTTCTTTTCATGGAGACATATTAACAGAGGCATATGCACACACACAGCCTCACAATACTATGGTAAGTGTGTATTGTGTGAAAGTAATATGTTAACAATAATATGTACACAAATGATTTAATACTTTTGTTAAGACTAGATCAGCTGGATTATAATGTGCTTACAAAAATAATGTCATTTCTAGCGAAGAATAATAACAGTAAATATATCCAGGTTAGTGTAGGTAGAAAATCAAATACAGACAAAGAAAACAATAAATGCTACATCATATACATTTTTCATAGGATTAACTAGTTCTATAATCTTACTTTAAGTCACATTCTTAAAATTATAGTTTAAGATCTACTATGCAAAAGCTGCCATTCTTTTCCCCCAAATCATTATGGATCCCAAATTTGCTCAAATTTATAAGCAATTTGTTTATGGGCAATAAAAGAATTTCTTGTAAAAACAAAATAATGAAACCTTATACTAAAATGAGTAACAGAAAAAGCATATTTCCCAGATCTATTGATAAGTAAGCAAAAATAGTCATTCTCTGTTTTTAATTTAAAATGTCACTATTGCGATATTGTAAGGAAATTCACAATGCACAGTTTGATTTAATATTCAAGAGATGCCTTGTTCCTTGGTCACAGAAGTTAATCCATATTGGTGTTTGATCAGGTTATGGATGTTTAATCATCAAAATTCCATTCACTTCAATGTTAGTTGTAAGAATAGAACATCACCTATGGATTTCAGTGAAGACTTCACATTGGAAACACTAGCAAATCAAATATTGACCTTAGTGGGCATAAGTGAAAATATATGAAACCAGTTCTTCTAATACATTTACTCAGAAAATGTATTTCCAAATATACAGGAAATAGACCATTTGTAATTAGTATCACACTTAAATTTACAATTACATTTTGCCAATTAATATGGAAATGTATCTTTATTTTAAAAATATAATTCCTGTATAGTTCACTAAAAGAATGAGTAACAATTTTTTATCTATTTATTTATTTTTTTGTCTTTGTACATTTTGGTTTCAGTGTGATCTAATCAAAGCATGTGGGTAAATATTGCCTTATATGGAGTATTTGCTTTATGGAATCCCTAACAGAGGTTAGCATCTAAGTTTAAGAAATGAATATTGAGCTTCTTCTCCTCATCCACACCATGCAGATCATTGCACTATAGAGTACTGCCATCCTACACATGCAGTCTGAAAGTGACTATAAACTCTTTTTGACTTCAAATGGCCAAAGGGAAAAACTATATCCTGGAAACTTATAATATACTACTTCAAAAAAGATAATTATCAATAATTATCAAACACATATTGGCAAACTCTCAATAAGCAGTATTACTGTAATAAGACTTAGAACATGGAAGTAAAATTTCTAAAATTTCTAAAACCTATTTTGTAAGCTCTATTTACCATTTTGAAATATAATCTACTTTTTAATGAATGAAATAAGTTAATATTTACAAAAACTGAGGCATAGTTGTGTTTACTCCAATGTGAACTGATGGCTACAAAATACATAAAATTGTTAGACAAAATAAAAATCATATTTTTAAAAGAGTGGCTACATATGTCACAGAGAAATGGGATTTCTTTGAGGTCAGAACAAATTGTAAAGACAAAGATAGGAAAATAAGCAATTGCTGAAGCTGCTATAAATCCTGAATTTGTATGCTTCTGGGGGGTGTGTTGAGAATCAGTGAACCTGTAATTGGACAGGGTGGGGAACCATATAGTAATTCATCACACATAAAATTAGGATTGGAGAAAGATCTATACTATAAGAAAAATAGTTAACTAAAGTAATTTTGAAGACAGAAAAGAAATAGTATTTATCTCTCGTGTTCTAGGTTCTTGGTAGAAGTAAAATAGAAATTGCTTCTCTTAAGATTGTATGGCAACTGGCTAGGTGTGGGAATTGAATTTGTACTGTTTGTTTGTTCAAAAAAATATAAAAGAAAAATTAATCTTAAGCAGACTGGATTTGTTTTTCCTCCAGGTCTCAGGCAGAGTAATAAAGAAAAAACAGAAAACAAAAAAACCCTACATCCTCTGTAGGAAATCAACCTTAAAACCAAGTCTCAGAGAAATGCCATTGAGACATAAAAAAATAAAAATTAAAATTAAAAATTATAAAATATTATAAGAATCAAAGCTCCATAAATGATATGCATCATGGAAAAATGATTTAAAAACTATATGCTTAAAAATTATGTATTAGAATTATTGCATATTATGGTAGGCTGAGTAATGACCTCCAAATATGTTGACATCTGACTCCCTGTAATCTGTGAATATGTTACCTTATACAGTAAAAGGAACCTAACAGATGTGATTAAGTTAAAGCTTTTAAGATGAAGACATTATGCTGGATTATCCTATAATCACAAAGGTTCTTATAAGAAAGTAGAGTTACAGTGAAGGAGGAAGTGATGTGTTGGCAGGAGCAGAGACTGACCTGATGTAGCTAGAGACTGACCTGATGAACCAAAGAATCAAGGAATGCCAGCAGCCTTTAGAAGCTAGAAAAGTCTAAGAACAGATTCACCTCTAGAGCCATCAGAAGGCACCAGACCTGCCAATATCTTGATTTTAACCTTTTAAGACTTATTTAAGACTTCTAACCTCCACAACCATAACAGAATAAAATTGCATTATTTCAATTCACTAAAGTAACTACTATAATAATTATCACAAATTATTATGATAATCTGTTAAGGTAGTAATGGGAAATTAATACACATGTAAATATGATATAACATGTTGTAGCTTAAATTATTAGAATATATGGCGCCTGGGTGGCTCAGCGGGTTAAAGCCTCTGCTTTCAGCACGGGTCATGATTCCAGGGTCCTGGGATTGAACCCCACATTGGGCTCTCTGCTTGGCAGGAAGCCTGCTTCCTCCTCTTTCTCTGCCTGCTTCTCTGCCTACGTGTGATCTCTATCAAATAAATAAATAAAATCTTTTAAAAAATTATTAGAATATAAATTGAAATTTCCCTGAATAGTGGAAACCATAAGCATGTATAAGGAGATTTTTTGTGGAGGAAAGCCCACTAAAAACCAAATAGTAGAGACTTTAAAAAATGTAATAATTCTGTATAAATGTTATATAGCAGAAGAGACACAGCTAAAGAAAGAATTAGTTGATCGGGATGCCTGGGTAGCTCAGTTCATTAAGCATCTACCTTCAGCTCAGGTCGTGATCCCAGGGTCCTGGGATCAAGCCCACATTGGACTTCTGGCTCATCAGGGAGTCTGCTTCTCCCGCTTCCTACCTCTCTCTTTCTCTGACAAATAAAAATAAAAATCTTTAAAAAGAAAAAGAAAGAAAGAAAGAAATAAAGAAAGAATTGATTTCATTGGATAGATAAATCATCTGAAGAAAATACAGAAAATTCAATACAAAAAGTCAGAAATAGGGGCACCTGGGTGGCTCAGTTGCTTAAGCATCTTACTCTTGATTTCAGCTCAGGTCATAATCTCAGGGTCATGAGATTGAGCCTTGTGTTGGGCTCCACACTCAGCACAGAGTCCATTTGCCCTTCTCCCTGTGCTCTCATACACTCTCAAAAAAAAAAAAAAAAAAGCAAAAAAGAAAAGTCAGCAATAGGGGATCCTGGGTGGCACAGTCTATTTAGCATCCCTTCTGATTTTGGCTCAGGTCATGATCTTTGGGTCCTTATAAAATATATGGATTACATTACATTGTACAATGTGACAAGTACTTGGATTTTTGAATTTTTGTCTTATTTGAAATGTAAATGGAATGAAATTTTTTTAAAGGAGAGGCTTGAATATGACAAAATATCAATGACAATGTCATATACCACCTTCTATACTCAGTTATCCCATTTATATTTTCTGTCTTTTTCAGACTCATTTTTATAGAACCAGAAATTGTCGAGAATATTTTCTGTATTTTTATTCCTATATATTCCATTACATACAACTCTACCTTGCAATACATACAAAACATTCATATTTTCTACTCAAAGCCATCAATCTTTCTAGATCTAACTTACCACATTGTAGATTGTCCTTGATTGTTTAAGAACCAATGAACACATAACTTTATAGAACAGGCTTTGGGGAAAAAACAAAAACAATGCAACAAAACAAAATATCATGCATAATTCTCTTACATTAGGTACAGGTTGTACCTATTGGTCATCAGTTTACTGAAGCTGTATTAAGACCTATATGCCCTTTAAAGCAAAAAATTCCCCTTATTCAATGAATGATAAGCACACATGTTCTCTTTAGGAAAAAAGTCTTCCTTGTTAATAAATTTTATTCTTTCTTTGAATAAAAAAAATCAATGTCTTGGATATAGTAAAATAATGTGATTGGTTATAACAAGCCCTTACATTCTGCTCTGAATAGAATAGTAAGAAGAAATAAAATATGTTGTACTCCAAAATAAATTTACATTTATACATGTAAATCTATCCTTTTGCCACAGTGCAGAACATTAGAGAAAAGGCAAATATCTTTTTGAACCATGAGTAGTTACACCGTCATGCAGAGGACTAGACTAGTAAGACCTGTAGACTTGTCTAGGCAGATAGAAGTGCAACCTTTCCGTCTTTCATTTCCAATTTTTTGCAACAAGAAGACTTGATATACAAACTTGCCCAAAAAGCAAAAGCATTTATCCCTAATTTGGGCAGCTCCTATGTCACTATCTCTTACCTAAAAGTACTTGGCCTAGTATTCCATATATACACTATTTTGTACTGGTACAATTTCATGCGTGAGAATGGCACATCTTATCCTAAAATATTTCCCAATTTTCTGAAATTTCAGTATTCTAAATTTTAAAGATATCCCCTTTGAAACAAAAAAAACAAAAATACGTGTATTACAATAAAACTCAACAGTTAAAAGTACTGTCAAAGAAGAAAAATTTTGAGACTTAGTAATTTTTATGCTAATTTCATGGGGATTCATATCCACTGTGAGAAAACTGGCTTATGGCAAGTCATTTTTTTCACATGATTCCAGAGCAGTTTACCATAATATCCATTGCTTGATAGGTCTATATATGCCACATAGTAACACTAAATATTTAATTTAACATAAGGAGCACGAATCTAACTGTATAAATTATTTATTGTTCTAATTGCCAGGATTCCTCCCTTCTTCTGGGAACAACATCCCTCTTTATTTCTCTGCCTCTCTATAGGTCACATCAAGTCCCAGCATAAATGGGCATTATTCCTCCCGTTCCCCTGAACGAAGGGATTGCTGAATAAATAAATGGGTCTCTAATCAAAACTATAAAAATCTGTTTGTGGTGATTAAGTCACAGCACCGACAGACAAATGGAGAAGCTATATGGGAGATTCCCCAATATTTTTCATCTGATGCTACTTGGTAGGAGCTCTTTTCACGTGTCTTAGCTGTGAAGGTGTCTATGGTGGTTGATGGTACCCATTTCTCCAGGTACAAGAAGCTTGATCAACTTTAGGAAAAACAAAGTCAAAAAAAGAGAGTGACAAACAAAGGAAGAGAATGGTAAATTCTAAAATCTTGTTTCAAGTTGCTGAGATTCCTAGGGTTGCCAAGTGTTTGCAATCCTAAAGTTGGACTTGCTAACTCCTCCCTTGATTATTTGAGCTAACTCAGTATTCCTTAATATTTTTTTAAGCCAGCTCAATTCAGGCTTACTTTACTGGAAGACAATTTAGGCTTCTGACTAACGAACATGGGCAGATTTTATAATTTCTTCCCTTTGATTTCTATTTTACACCATACAAATGTTTAAATAGTAATTAGCATTGGATCCATGGGAAACCTGCCTTTTTAAATAAAGTTGTTTAACTCACATGTAGACAGAATTTGACAGTAAGGAAAATAGTTTCCAGAGAAACAAAAGAATCCTCTTTTGATTGAGCTTCATTCTAAGGGCAAGGTGGTAAGTGAAATATATTTTACTTTATTTTAATCTTTAGAGCAACCCAGTGACACATTATCATTACCACAAAAAAAGCATGGGCTCAGAGAAGCTGAAGAATTTGTGCATATTGAGTCTTTCACTGCATTGCACCAGAGCCATGTCCTGAAACCACTAGAGTCACTCATTCCCTGAGTTCTCCTTTATGAAAAGAAAACCTTAAATGAACCAAAGCATCAGCTTTCTAAATACCTTTAACAAGCTTCATTAAAAATTATGGCAGCTAACATAAGGCCATTGATGTTATTCAGTGAATCCCCCTGAAAAAATAATGGATTCTTGCTTATGGAAATAAAGATGAAAAACCCAGAGTGTATTGTTCTGCTTTCATTATTTGGACCATTCTTATACTCCTATATAGGGTTTCCTACTGGCCTTTGTATCAAACCTGGAAATAAAAAATCATAAGGTAAACAATAACATATGTATACTATTTATTTGGAAAATGAGTAATTTATTACTTCAGTGTTGTCACAGTGATAGGAAAGCTTAAGCAGAGAAACAGAATAATAATAGAACTTGCTATTTCTCATTGATAATAGTAGAACTTGCTATTCTGTCTCCCTCTCTCTCTTCCCTCTCTCTCTTTCTACCCATCTATATTTCTTCCAGCTTTCTCCCTCCATCTATTTCATTTGGCTTTCCCCATTGTTATGATCTAACACATGCAAAATCTGTATACCTAACAACTTCCTGGTTCACATTTTAGAGCATCAGCCAAAAAAGAGAGAGAAAAAACTTTACATTAAATAAGCATACTAGGGGTGCCTGGGTGGCTCAGTGGGTTGAAGCCTCTGCCTTTGGCTCAGGTCATGATCCCAGGGTCCTGGGGTCGAGCCCCGCATTTCACTCTCTGCTCTGCGGAGAGCCTGCTTCCTCCTCTCTCTCTCTGCCTGTTTTTCTGCCTTCTTGTGATCTCTGTCTGTCAAATCAATAAATAAAATCTTTAATAAATAAACAGACAAACAAACAAATAAATAAGCATACTAACCTGAAAGCAATTTTAATGTATTGAGGCAAATACAAATTATGCATGAGTTACAGGAAGGTAAAATATATGACCTAAATGTAATCATATATGTAATATACGATATATGTGTCACATGACTCATCATGGTGTAATCGAAGCTGTGCTATCCAGTAAAATTTATGGCAATGATGGAAATGTTCTTTTTTTTTCCCTCCCCGATTAGGTAGCCACTGGCCATGTGTGGCTTTGAGTACTTAGAATATGAGGAATGAGACTATGGAACCTAATTTTTAATTTCGTAACAACATGTGGCTAATGCCTACTATGTTGAACTGTGCAGATTAGAAAGGAAATAAATTTGGAAGAAATTGATTCATAAATATCAAGAGAAAGATTGTTTTTTGTGATAAAAATTTAAATAATTTTTCAGTCCAATTGAATGAAAATGCTAGTTTAAAAAGCATTTATGAGTTGGCAAACTGAAAATGTTAAACAGAAAACCACTTAGAAAGTAAGTGTATGAGTGTATGCCATAGATTCTAATATAGCTATACTAATTTTTAAGACTACAAATATTTTAAGATCTTTTACTATGCAATAATTTTGTGTCTCTCTTTTTTTTAATATGGAAGGGATATAAGTTAAGTAAATAAATAAGTAGACACTGATATTTTAAAAACCCACTATATATGTGTGTGTATATATATATATATATTTTTTTTTTTTTTAAGATTTTATTTATTTATTTGACAGACAGAGACCACAAGCAGACAGAGAAGCAGGCAGAGAGAGAGGGGGAAGAAGGCTCCCTGCTTGAGCAGAGAGCCCAATATGGGGCTTGATCCCAGGACCCTGGGATCATGACCTGAGCCAAAAACAGAGGCTTTAACCTACTGAGTCACCCAGGCACCCCACTACCAGATACATTTAAAATGTTTTGAAATGAATGGGTAACCTCCCAGGATGAAGGTATTAACTCTTCCCATTTAACATTATCCTATTTTATGCTTGATGAAAGTTATTTTGTATATGATATGTATATGTATATTATATGCTTCTGTAGCAAATTTATTATTAATTTCCTAAGAAAAAGAAAGATATATTCAGAGAGAAATTATATACAATCTTATGAAAAGCAATCTCAAAAAAGCTCATCTGAAGTGTTCAAACCTGGATGGGACAAATACAGATTTCAAAAAATAAAAGTTCAAATTCTTAACTGTTCACAACTTTTATTTTCTGATTTAAGTCTTTGTCCTGAAATCACTATTTGAATCACAAAGAAATGTTCCCTAACCGCATTACAGATTTGAGAAATGCTCCTTTAACGCGTGGCCCGCGCTAAAGACAGGAATCACTAATTGAGGCTTGTTTTGTATTTATGTGTCAACTATGTTTGGAAATTGAACTGGGACTATCAAGTAATTTCACTTAGGCGATTGAAAAGCTATTGGATATTATAATGTTTAGTCACCAGTGGTTTGGTTTGAATTTAATGCGTCTGTGAGCCAGAAGTTAACATCTTTGTATCCTAGTACTAATCTCCTGAGAAAGCCAGATTTATTTATTTCCCCATTTAAGATTCAAAGGGATCATTTGTTCCTGATTAAAGGCAAACATTGATCCTTAAATTAAAAAAAAAAAAAAAAAAAAAACAAGTTTTCTAATGGCTGGTACTTGGCTTCCTACTGTGACTTTTAAATGTGAAAATATAGTTTAGTTGAGCAGAAAACCTCTTTACAGAACCAGGTTTTTTGTTTGTTTGTTTTTGTTTTTTTAAGATTTATTTCTTTATTTCAGAGAGAGAGCGAGAGAGAGCCTAGAGACGCAGAAGAGGCTGAAGGAGAGAAGCAGACTCCCCACTGAATACAGAACCCAATGCAGAGCTTGATCCACAATCCATGAGATCATGACCTGAGTCAAAGTCAAGAGTTGGGCCCCTAACTGACTGAGGCACCCAGGTCCCCCTTAGAGAACCAGTTCTAAGTATCAATCTGAACCTGTTGGCCTTTTTTGAGAAAATACTGGCCTTTCCACAGCAATGAAATTGTTCCTGGTATCCCAGAGATCCAGAGATTTCCTTCCTTTTATTTCTTAGTCTTTACAGAGTTCAGAAATTGTTGAATTTTTTTCTTTTCCTTACAGTGTTAGGATGCCCAATCACTAATGTTACTTCCTTTTTTTCAACAAGAAAGGCTATGTTGCTGATGTCAGTAATCGCAGCATTCGAAAAGTAGTTTAAAGAGAAATGCTGTGCTGTACCTTGTCAACAGCCAGCTACATACAGAGCTGGCCTCTGCAAGTTACGGGGTCTTATTAAACAAAATGTGCAGCAAGGTAGAGCGAACCCTGTCATGTATAACCCCACTCTATTTTTTTCATAAGGATTTTACATTACTGCAGAACATGGCAGCAGAGTTATAAATAAACCAACAGTCTGTGACTCATGCAAAAGGACAATAAAGCATCGGCACCAGACAGAGAATCACCTTCTTGTTCTATTAAGTTATCATTCCAGTTTTCAATTCAGGTTTTCTGGGGCTCTTAAATATGATTTTTCCCCCACTTGGTCACATATTTCCTTTTATCTGTATTTCCCTCTCTCAAATTTTCTATCAAAATTGCTGAATAGTAGAACTTATTTTACCATGCCACATTTTGGAAGTACATCTTTGTCCCTCACCGTTTTCTGTCATCCAGTTATTAATTCCTCTGTTAATTCAGTTCACAAATAAGTTTTGATATCCTGCCGTATGTCATGGTCTATGGTGGGTAACAAAAATATTATGCATGAGCAACTTCTTCTAAAAAAGAAATATCCTGTGAAAAGTGATCACCTATAGTGTGAACTATTGGCTACCCAACAGATCGGAATATGAAAACTATCTAAGCAGTTGATATATTTAGAATGATCTGTGAGGGCTTTAAAAACCAGATTCTTGAAGCCTCACTTCAGAGCTACTGAATTAGACTCCCTTTTTGTTGGGGTTGGCATATATGCTTTGAATAATGAACCCAGGTGATTCTAATAATGCCATTTGAGAACCACAGCTCCAAGATTTTATGGAATTTTTATTTTTATTATGATGGGTACAGCAAACATATGGAAATAAAGTATGATCAAGTGAACAAAGGCTAAAATTGGATTACAGAAATTATTTTATAGTTGTATAACCCAGGATTCCATATGTTGAATTAGCATCATACTCTACAGTGCTTCAGGAAAAGAGAATTATATTTGTGTGTTTAAGGAAAGAGGTCTTTGATAGAATGGTCCCCTCCACCCCAAATTTATATGTTGAAATCCTAACCCCAGTAGAACTGTATTTAAAGATAAGGAAATCAAGGAGGTAATTAAAATTCAATGAGATCATAAGGGTACTGCCCTAATCTGATAGAATTGGTATCAGTACAAGAAGAAGAAGAGACACCACCAGAAATACCTCTCTTTACCTCCATGCAAACACAGGAAAGGCTATGTGAGGACACAGTAAGAAAGTAGTCATCCGCAAGCTAGGAAAGAAAGTTTCACTAGAAACTAGGATTAGTAGAAATCCTACTGGCACCTTGATTTTAGATTTAAAATATCCAGAAATGTAAGAAAATAAATTTCTCTTGTTTAAGTTACCCAGGCTGTGGCATTGTTATGGCAGCTCAAGTAGACTAGTATAGTATCTTAAAGCTACTTCTCCTTTCCTGTGTTCAGAGGAGATAGGAAGAAACCATTTTGAGTAAAGTTGTCAACTATATTGAATATAGAAGGGCCAGAGGTAGTTACCCATTACTGCAGTAGTTGACAGGAAAAAAACAAGCTCAAACAGAGAGATACACCGTATGCCAAATGACATCTCTAAGCATAAAATAAGAGTCCTGTTATAAGCTCATCATTTTAATGAACTATCAAAAGAGATCATATCAACACTAATTAATTAATTAAAAAAACATTGGTATCAGTCTCTGTATTAATTCCTAGAAAATTCCTTGAGTTTCTTTTAAAGATGCCACTATTACAGAAGAGAAATCTTATTGTGGTCATGATATTCAACAAGGAAAAAACATATGGTTGCAAAGCACATAGCATTATAATGAGAGGCAGATGATCAATTCACGGCAATCAGTAGATTGGTCATTCACCTTCAAATAAGGAAATGAAACTTATCAATACCCAGAGGGCAACACATGTATTGTGCAATATTTTGTGACTTTTATTTCTTGTATAGTTGTTTGTTATTATTTTGAGGCAGAATAGGGTAAGATTAGAGAAATAACCTGCCCTGTTTCATGGCAGAGGAAACCGAAATAGGTAATTATTATTTATAGAACACCTATAACATGGTATGCAATATATTAAATATTTTATATTCTTGGGAGTCAGTATAATCTTAAAAGTTAATGTAGGACATTAATGCAGATGACAACCCAAAAGAGGCTTAAAATTATTTGTAATGTTTTAAAGGGAAAAAAAAAAAAAAAAGGAAGAAGGAAGGAAGGAAGGAAAAGAAAAAAGAAAAGAAGGCAAGCGGGAACTTGGGAATCCTGAGCCCGTAACCATAGTAGGAATGTGTTTATTGATCTTCCAAATTTGTTTTACCAAAATTTTATGTGAGTGTTTGGTTAAAGAGAGAAAAAGGAGTCATTTTCAGCAACACACTATAGTAACTATCCTTAAAACAAAAACAATGGTCTTGCTATAAAATACTGGAAATGATAGATGACGTATAGCTAACATTCCAAAGCAAAAAGAATTTTGTCTGTTTTTATTGAACAAAGGAGTTGAAAACTGATGTCTACACGAAAAGCTGCATGCGGATGTTTACAGCAGTTTTATTTATAATTGCATAACTTGGAAGCAAGTAAGATGTCCTTCGGTAAGTGATGGACAAATAAACTGTGGTACATTCAGACAATGGAGTATCACTTACTGCCAAAAAGAAATGAGCTATCAAAAAGAAAAAAGAAAAAAGAAATGAGCTATCAAAATAAAAAATGAGCTATCAAGCTATGAAAGACATGGAGGGAACTTAAATTCCTCTTACTAGGTGAAAGAGACCAATTTGAAAAGGCTATGTACTATTTGATTTCAATCATGTGACATTCCAGAAAAAGAAAACTGCGGAGACAATAAAAAGATCAGGGGTAGCCAGGAGTTAGGGGAGGAGGAATGAGCAGAGCACAGAGGATTTACTCTGTATAAAACTGTAAATGGTGAATTCATCTCCTTATGCATGTGTCCAAACCCGCTGATGTTACATCACCCAAAACGAACCCTAATGTAAACGATGGGCTCCAGATGATAGTGGTGTCTCAATGTAGGTTCATCAATTACATAAACACCACACAGGATGCTGATAATGGGGGAAACGATCGTGTAAGAGCAGGATGTATAGCTGAAATTTCTGTATCTTCCACTCAATTTGCTGTGAACCTAAAACTGCTCTAGAAGATGAAGTCTATTAAAAAAATCCCAAAAAGAAATAAGTGCTCTAAAATATCTATTATATTTACTCAAACAACATGCTGCATATGTGTAAACGTGCAGATGTACAATAAAATTGGAACAGTGCTACCTCTAAGGAGGGAAGGATAAAAATATGCTTCAAGTCTATTTCTTGAAGGTGAAATTGGGTGGTGGTTTCATGTGTGTTTACTACATCATTTGCTGTATGTTTTGTATGTCTGAAATAGACATCAAGGCAATAACAAGAAACATAAAATACACTAAGCCTATATACATGGGAATAGAAGGTCTTAAATGAAACACCATAATAAATAACTTCCATCCTCAATAAACATTATTTCCCCGAATCCTTTCTGTGGTTAACCATAACCAGGGTCCTTTTTTTCTTTCTCCTTTTCATTCTGCTTACATGGCCTGCCTGATCACAGCCTCCTTCCTCAAGTTTCCATATATTATTCCTTCCTTAATTATACAGGGGTATTTAGCTCTGTCTCTGTCCCTTCTTCAAAATGTGTGCACCCAGATCTGCTACAGAGCTCAGCAGATAACACTCTAAATAGCAGATCCCTGTTTTTACCCATATGCATGCATATACACATTCTCACACATGTGCCCAAAAACATGGTGTTAAAGAAAATTAAAAAATAGGGGCACCTGAGTGGCTGAGTCAGTTAAGTGTCTGCCTTCAGTTCAGGTCATGATCCCTGAGTCCTGGGATTGATAGGCCACATGGGGCTCTCTGCACTGTGGGGAGCCTGCTTCTCCCTCTGCCTGCTGCTCCCCCTCTTTGTACTCTCTCCATCTTTGTCATTCTCTGTCAAATAAATAAATAAAATCTTAAGAAAAGAGGAAAAATATGTATATGTATATATCCTATTTATATACACAAAAAAATGGATCTTCTGCAATGCAAAGGAATATTTTATATTATTTTTTCACCAGCATCTACCTCGTAGCTCAGTACACAGCAAGGCCTACCAGAGAAGAGGTCCCTTGACGTTGCTGGCATGGCCTGACTGGCCAGTACCTTGACAGACGGGCTGTCCCAAAGGCCTGTTATTCACATACACGTACATCGTACATCAGTTAAGTCTTTTTTTTTTTTTCAAATCTATGTACAAATGAATTCAGGAAGAGAGAAAACATTACAAATCATGGTAAAAATATGAAAGAAGTTGTGGGGGGAGGGAGAAATGCTGCTCAGATAAACTTTGCCAATTGCCATAGAAAGCAGTCTTCTTTAGATTTTATTCAAGAGTACTAAAATAATTTATTATTGAAGCTTAAAATAAAAGAGATTTACATAATATGCTAAAGCTGTGAATAAGGAGAGATGCAGTTCATATACAAGCAGGCTGTCGTAATTATGTTTGCTTTTTAGGATGTATGTTCCTACAAAACAATAATCATGCAGTCATTTGTGCCACTGGCTGTTTTCCTGATTTTCCTAACTCCAACTCCATCTCTGATTGCCACAAACCAAGTGAGGACCACCAACAGCTCTTACTTTCTGGCAGTTTATTGTTTTGCAGCTCTCAGAAATTGCTTTTGGTGCTTTTTGTGGTGTTGTTTATTTTCATTTTTGTTTTTCTCTCAGTCTCAACTCACAGGTGCCTGGCGTGGGGTTAAGTAAATTGTTGATACTAAATAGATTCTAGTTGAATTAAGATGCATTTGTTAAACCTTCTGTTGGCTTCCTTCGCACATAGGCTAGATACTCAAGAATACCGTCTCTTAGAGGTGAAATTCCTACAAATCACATGTTTTTGGTAAAGTAGCAAGACTGATAGATCTCTTTGAGCACACCTGAAGCACTGAGCATTTCTAGACGTCTTCAAACTTTCTCTAGGAAGTTAGCTTAATTTAATTTAGAATTTGAACAGTGTTTGTGGATCCCCTCTCAACGTTTGTTCCACCATTCTCTATGTTTTGGTTCTGTTTTCTGTTGTAGGTCTTTCAAGAGATTAATAATCATATTTTATCCACAGAATGTACTTTTCCCTCAACATTTTTTACAAGCATGTTAAAAAAAAAAGTAGGAAATGCTAGCTGAATTTTAAGGCATTTTGAAGAAAAAAAAACACTGAATATTCGTATCCAACAGGGATATCTTGCTAATATATGAAGAAAAAAAGTTTGGCTTCAGCACCTAGGAAGATATTTTTGGGTGATTTGGGAACATTGAGGAAAGTGAATAGCAAATGCACAAATTGACTTTTGGCTGATGTACTTATATTTTCTAAATATGACTTTCTTCGTGCTCTTTGGAAAGTGCCATTTTATGAACTGAATTTGAACTCAAAAGGTTAGCTCATTAAAGGTTAGATCACTACCCAAAAGAGTTTAAGAAAATAAAAGACCTCTGTGTTGTATACATCATAACTCAGAATAAAAGGGAAAATAGTGCAATTTAAGGAAAGATTTCAATATCCCATGTCCTTTTACCAACTGCTTTGTTTACTGGATTCTCTTTCGTGTCTGTGAACTCACTTGAAGCATATTTCGAATTAGATTTAAATCACTTCAAATATTTTTCTAATTTTAACAACTGCATGAACTACCCTGATGAGGCCAAACAATATATAACTGATGTCACTATAACCTTTTCTCTAACCACTTTTTTGAGAGACAACATAGCAAGTATAGTCTTTTCTAAGATCAGGGGAGAGACATGTTACACCTCCAAGGATTCAGAATATATGATCTGGCTTGAAAGAAAAAGATGTTAGCAAGTAACTTTACCCTGTGATTGTTTATTTATTGGTCTCATTCACTTCACATGAGGTCAATAGGTATATATTTCTGTGCCCTGTGCCCAAGTATACATGTATTGTGGATTATGTGTGGCATTTTCTAATATTATGATATGTAAATCTTTTTAAATGTTGTGCCCTCACATTTTGCCAAGTCAAATATGGGATACCAGTTGGATGGTTCTGCCCTGACATATAGCAGTGACTCAGTGACAAAATGATAGGCAATTTCTATTTTAATAAAATGAACTTCATAGTCCAGGAGGAAATGTTACAAAAAGAAAAGAAAAAAGAGGGCACCTGGGTGGCTCAGTGGGTTAAGCCGCTGCCTTCGGCTCAGGTCATGATCTCAGGGTCCTGGGATCGAGTCCCGCATCGGGCTCTCTGCTCAGCAGGGAGCCTGCTTCCTCCTCTCTCTCTGCCTGCCTCTCTGCCTACTTGTGATCTCTCTCTGTCAAATAAATAAATAAAATATTAAAAAAAAAAAGAAAAGAAAAAAGAAAGAAATATAGGGATAGGCAAACTAAATATTAAATTGAAACATAAAACAGGGAATTGCTTCATTGTCTTCAACAAGGTTCCTCAGGATCTCTTGACTTCTACATTCTTCTTTACTCTCTATCTCCTTTTCATATTTTCTTTCCAACATATTATTTTTGTCTGTTTATTTATTTATTTATTCATTCATTCATTTATTTATTTATTTTTAGTCTCCTTTTTTCTTTTCTTTATATAGGGAACTTTTGGGAGTAGCATATTTTCTTTTTAACATCTTCCCCTTATAATGGTAGATTTTAAAGTTCTACTTCTTACAAGAGACTTCCTAGATTGGAAAGAAGTTGGGCCTTGTTTATTTTCCTTTTCCTAATTATTCAGGTATCTTACAACCTATAAGCTCATCAGAAATTACAGCTATCTTTTAATTATTAGGTAGATTTTCAGCTTTCAAGTTGTTGATGCTACTCAGCTGGTTATGCATTCTTTGTATTTCTTTATATTGTCTGAACAGGGCATTAAGATCTCTTTAAATTAGGATTTTCCATCATAGATGTTTTGAGAGGCCAAGCAGGTCAATTCATGTATAAGCAAGCTCATGTAATATAGAGCAGTAAGAAACCTAGAGAATTAGAACTTGATGTCCTTTCTAAAATCATTCAAATTTAAATTCTTAGAAAACACTATACTAGTCAAAATCAAACATAAGTTACTGTTACTAGTTATATATCCTGATATAAAATAATTTATAGAGGAACAAATAGACCTATATACAGTCAAAAGTAGACACAAACACTAGTTTGCTTACCTCAAAAAACTAAAACTTCAGGTGAAAATTATCTTTTTATGTTATGATAAAGAACTTCCCATCAATAATAAAATTAAAACAAACTGTCTCATATGATTACATATAGTTCAAACCCCAAAATTTTAATATTAACTTACAGACTCTCGATTGATTTGCATGATAGAAAGAACTGGCAAAAGATTATATAAGGAAAAAAATTTTAAGTAAAAAAAAATACTATCTTTATACCTATGAAAGAGTATTATTAATGTTAAACAGTAGCAAAGGGCTATGAAAAAGACAGACTCCTCACTAATTCAGCAGCTACAATCGAAGATAGAATACTATTTTGCACAAAATTAAGTGCTACAAGGGCAACTGGGTGGCACAGTCTGTTAAGCTTTGAACTTGTGGTTCAATGTATCAGGGCCACACAGAATCTCTGAGCTTCCTTTATCTCTGCAAGCAAGTTAAGTCCACAAATGAATATTGCCTCTATTTAAACAGCTTGAGAAAGCCCCCAGTGTATTTCTGATGCTCCTCTGTTCTCCTGAGAAGCCCTCCGTTAGATTATTATTTTGATGAGATCATACTACTGTTTTGGCTTGTGTTTTTCTCTACTTTTCCTTCTTATTGACAGACACTGTTGTTGATCTTCTCAGTTGTGCAAATGTTGCCTAAAAGACAAACCTGACTCATAG
Organism: Mustela putorius furo; assembly: GCF_011764305.1. Taxonomy (NCBI): domain Eukaryota; kingdom Metazoa; phylum Chordata; class Mammalia; order Carnivora; family Mustelidae; genus Mustela; species Mustela putorius. The sequence goes on from NW_025421397.1 coordinate 7,640,806, forward strand.
GTGACATTATACATATGCAAAAGATGATGCTTTAGGTTTTTAATCTGTAGCACTTTATTATTATTATTATTTTTAATGTATCCATTTGTTTGAGAAAGAGAACAGGGAGGGGGAAGGGCAGAGGGAGAGAGAAAGTTCCAAGCCAACTTTGCACTGAGTGCAGAGCCCAATTCTGGGCTGGGTCTCACCACTGAAACACTGAACATCATCCCTATTATGTATAAGCCCTCAATGGTTACATATCCTCACACGTAAGCTCACAGCTCTGCTTACATGTGTTCATACCTCCTCACGCATACACACTCCACTCACATTTATTCACACAGACTTTCACACACATACCTATGTTCAATCCCACACCCACTTCAAGGCTAGTAGAGAAACACTGATCTAAATCCTGTAGAAATGAAAAATAGTTGCACAAAATTCCCCTTTGAAGAAAAAATTTGTATCTTTAATTGTCCTCAGAAGCATTGCAGACTTAATATTTACGTGTTGAAAGATTTTCAAACACAGTAATATCTACTAGCATTTTTCAGTCTATACTGAGCCACTTCCTTCTATTCAGAATACAACTCCATTTTCCAAATTTGGCTAAAGTCAACTTATCTTAGGAACACAGTTATCCATCAAAATGAGGCATCTTTACAACCAGGAAAAATACAATGTTTGTGTATTGAATTTTCCATCTGAGACATTATCAATTTTAATGATAAAAACTTTTTTCTCTCTGAAAATTACTTACCTAATACACTTTCATTCACCATATGGAAAGTGTTAGATCTAAGACTTTTTCAAGAAAAGTAAAAAAAAAAAAAAAAAAAAAAACAAATGGAATATGGAGATGTTAATCTTTGAATTGAAGAGGGAATGAGAACATACTAACATTTATTAAAATCTAAGCACTGTGTTGGACTCTGCAATAAGTGTCATATACACTCATTTTATATATATTTATATATATTATACTCTCATTTAGGGAGGCCAGGTCTTTATTCTTGTTTCTCAGGCAAATAGCCAGCAGCCTTCAGTGCCAGCTAATTGCTCTGGCTCAAAGCTTATGTCCTTTAAATTATAATAAAATTAGTTATTAATATCCTAACTTTATTGAGAAAAAGATATTATTATAAGTATCATGGTCTATGACAAACCTGTCCTTTCTGCAGCAGGTTTTAATATAGTCCAACATTTATTTTTTCTTTTATTTCATTTTAAATCTAATTCTCTTTTTGGTGGTTAGACCATTAAAGACTACATGTCATTATTTCAAAGTTACTATCTTCACTCAAACCCAATGTAAAATAACTAAAAGTTGTATAGCCACTACTGTTTATAAATTTCTTTTACAAACATTACATTGATTCCTCTTTATGTAATAGAGATCCATAATATTCAAGAAATTGTGAAAGTTGTGAGTTTAGAGTTTAGAATTGCCTGACTAGAGAAAGAGGTGGTAAATTTTGGAGGTTTAAAATGGCTAAGATGGAGCTTAAAGTATGTTACATATTTAGTAAAAGCTGAACTGGAATATTTGTCTTAGATATCTAGATACAAGGAGGGGTCTTAACACTTTACTGCTGATCTGTGTCCAGATTATTCCCTTAGTCACAAACAGAGCCTGCATTACAGATTTCCCCATCAATACAATCATTCTAGAAGCCCTATCATGAAAGAGCAAACACATATATTCAGAGAAGCCACTCCAAAGAGTGAGGATCCAGAAAGCCTTCAACCCTCTATGCTATAGACCAGGTACTCCTCCAGACTTCATATTTTGAAACCTAATGCCCAAATGTGATGACATTTGAGCAGGTGATTACATTATGAGAGTAGAGCCTTCATGTATGCTATCAGTGCCTTATAAAAGAGACTCCAGAGAGCTCCCTCAAATCTTCCACCACACAAGGTTGTGGTGAAAACTCGGCTGTCTATGAATGAGGAAGCAGACTCCCACCCGACATAGGAATCTGCCAGATGCTCGATCTTGGGCCTTCCATCTGCCAGAACTGTGAAAAATAAATCCCAATTTGATATTCCATGATGGCAGCCCAAATAGACTATGTCAGAAATATAAGAACTTCTCCCCAACTCATCAGTTGACTCAAGCTGTCCCTTCAATGGCAGATATGAAGGGATGTACAGATGAAAATAGCTAAGGGTCTTCTTATACTCTCCTTACATTGGAGCAGAAGTTTCTGATCTTCTAAAGAGACATGACAAATGGGTATGTACCCCTTTTATTTTTCACACTTCTTTTTAGTGGTCATATCTGAAAGGACTCAAAATGAATTGCTTGAGTTTCCATGAAGTTACAAGAGGAAGACAAGATTTCTCTTCTACTTAATGACTGAATATTTTAAATGGTTGTTGTGAGAATTAAATAATCTACTTTATATCAAGTAATTAGTATATAAATCTTAGCTAGGAAATGGCAATTATATTTGAATAGCCAGTATGACCTTTGGTGGGGGAAAACACTCTTTGGACAGAAGTGGATTTTTAATTCTGGATATTTGGTTTATTATTTAACCATGACCAAGCTAGAGGATTTTTTTTTTTTAATTTCCATTTGTAAAATTGGGAAATAACCTCCAGAGAGTTTGAGAAGATTTAAAATAAAACAGAGAAAATATATGTAAATTATTGAAATTGCAACATGACATACTCATTAAATGGTAACAATTATGTTCACCAGTAAGTGCTTAAATTTAGAAGTTTGCAGGCGGTATCAGGCATCATTTATTTTTTCATTCATCTTAAATTCTTATATACTCTTTTTTTTTTAATTCTCATATATTCTTAAATCAACTACTGTTCCACAGGCACTGTCATGGGCATATGAGTTTTAATAGGGAAATAAACATTAAAAAATCCTAACCCTAGAGAAACTCAGATGACAGACAGATTTAATTGTTATTATTTATCATATTATTTTATATATATATTATATTATTATATATAATGCCATAAATATAAATGGAATATAAATATACAAAAGATCTCATCCATTCTTCAAATAATCAAAATTACTCTCTAGTAATTTTATATGAATAGTCAACTATTTTCCTCAAATACATACCAGAAAGATAGCACAAACACACACACAAATATAATGTCTACTCAGTACAGAAAGAAAAACAATGAAACTAAGACCCTCCTTATTTGCTTTTGGTAGAAGTGGGTAGGTTTTTTTGCTGTTGTTTTTTGTTTGTTTGTTGTTGTTTTTTAATGAGATGTTTTTATGGTTCTGGCTAAGACTCAAGTTCAGAGATATGTAAAAACATATAGACCCCAAACAGACCTAGAGATGTGAAGTGAGACCAAAGTAACAGATTGAACAGCAAAGATATTCATGCCTAGTGGAAATGTTCAGCAGCAGAAGATATCTAAAGAAGTTCCAGAACATGGGGAGAACAATAGGATGGCTATCACCGGCAGAGAAAAGTCAACATAGTAACAAAGTAAATATGAAGTCACAGATAATAGGAGGTTTTAAGCAGCAATATAGCCTCGATTCTAATTAGCTTTGTACAATGTGCAGTGATTTATTTATGTTCCACATCTTGTGATTTTCCTCCTTTTTACCAAGCTTATAATAAATAATAAGGGCTAACTAGCCTCTAGATAGTTGTGTCTCTAGAATATGAGATTCTGTCTTTAGAAAATGGATTAAACAGTATATTCTCATTATTTAGGTCTTAAAACTTTTTTTGTTAAATGTCATCTTGAGACTTACATAAATTTTATCAAGACAAGTTTCTTTTGTCATTTTTGTTGTTACTTGGTTATTACTAGTGCAACTAAGAATATTATTTAAGGCTTTTTTTCTGGAAAATAAACTGTAGCACTTTTATTCTCCTTTATTTTTCCACTAAAAAGATGGCATTTTCTTTCTACCTCTTAACAGGCTACAAACATTATTTCTTTCTGTCTTCAAGAAAAGGGAAACTATACATTTTTACTCATTAATGATTTAAGACCACTGGGCTAATAATCTATTGAAGTCTATGAGAAACAAAACGATAATATATTTTAACAGAAAGAAAAAAAAACCAGAATAGTTATTTAGTGAGTGAGGCAGTGAAATAAACATGAGAGAGGAAATCTGAGTACAGTGGAGAAGAAAAGGAAGTGAACTACATTATTAGCAGTATTTCCCGACTGAGAAGTTTTGCTTTTTATACAGAAGTTGCCCAAGAAAGGAGAGGAATAGCTGCCAGGTAAGTAAATCTGGGACTCTATCTGAGAAAATGGTTAATGTGATCATTAAACATGGAAGCCCTGGGAGACAGCATTCACTAATGCAGCAGGCCTCACCTGACCTGAGAATTTCCTACCACCTCTCCCAGAATGTCTGCCAGGTGACTCTCTGTCATGTCCAAAGAAGATTGCCCTCCAACTCCATCCATTAAGTTGCTTTTTTCTCTGTCCTTTGGAAATGAAACCTGTCTATGCCATGCTTAGATTCTCCTCTGTCTTCCATTTTATAATCAGATGTGGACTCTATCCTTCCAATACCCAAAAGAGTCAAAGCTTCAGGGAGAGGAAGGACCCTGTGGACAGTGGGATAGTCTGAGGAAGAACCAATACCGGCTTTTGGAGGTAAGATGAACACAGCAGGTTAAAGGATACCTCATTATATTAGCACTTAAAAACAGCAAACAAACAGCACTTAGAGCCTCCAGCCATTTTACTCACCTATTTTTCGTTATAAACATCATCTAAGACACTCTGGATTAATCAAATTACAGCCGCCTCCAGGAACACAGCCTGAAATACCCAGTATTCATTATCAACTTAATTAAGTGCCAGGTGGAGTACAACAGAAAGTACTTGCAGATCTAGCTACCTATGAACCAAAGACTTTAAAATTTTTTGCTTCTTTGACCGAAAGGAGGCAAAAGTAGGATTTGCTGCTACCCTGTGGGAAGGCAAGGAGCTAGAAGGCTTATTTTTCATACTGGTGCAAAAACATTGAGAGGGATACCCAACACTGTGCCTACCCTTTGCAGCTGTGTATCTTAGGAAAAGACTTTTTCCCTTGGTGATCATGACAGTCAAAACAGGGGCCAAAAAAAAAAAAAAATCATTCAACAGTGTATAAGTTTGATTTGTGATTGGGTTTTTTACATTTCAGTAACAGGAAAGAGAGAAAGGGCACTGTCTTCCCTCTTTAGGACGTGTTCACAGAAATATCCCATATGGTTGTGTAAATAAAAGCTTAGTATTCAAAAAAAGTTTGTTTGGTTTTCTAAACTTGGCTGTCAAGTCAGATTCCAGAGAATAGCAATGTTAACATCAACTCTAGCACTGCACATTCTCAGTTTTGAAGTTCAGTGAAACCTGATTGACAGGTAAATAGTAGCCGGTAACTATGGCCAGGTTAGTTCTAGTTTACATGAACCATTCCTAGAGCCTGGGATGAAGTCAAATTTATCAGAACCATAGACACTGAGAATGCTGAAGGATGAAGATTCCCACAGAGACATCCTTTAATTTAAATAATAAAAAAAGGTTCTCAACAAATGGTAGACAAGCCATTCTCTAAGAAGTAAGACTTAATGTCATTAAAATGCCAAATGGAAATACAAAGAATTATATTAACTAGAATCACATTTTAAAGTTTTGCTTAAATATTTCCAAGTTCATGTGGAAATTAAATGTAGACAGGAAAATCTTGAAAAAGTAGAATAACAATTTGCCATAGTTAACTTTAAAAGTCATTTTAAGTCATCGTAATAAAAAAAGTAGTATAGTATCAGTAGAGAGGTAGGCAAATAGGCATTTAGAACAGAATCCAGAAATAGATCCAACTAATATATAAATGAGGGAGGTAACATGACAGTTAAAGGAAGAGCTAGATTATACAGGTAAATTAAATGGGCCAGCAGAGGATTCATTTGCAAGAAAATGAATCTTATCCCTACTTTGCACAGTATTCCAAAATAAAATTAATATAGATTAAGTATCTTGAGATAATAACAATGATCACTAATAGTACAATTATAGCTAATGATTATTGAGTTTACATTTTTCCAAGCAGTGGTATAAAGCATTGTTGCAATTTAACCACTACTGTTCCCACCATCTTTAGTTTACAGATAAGGGAACTAAAGTACAGAGAATCTAAATGATTGCTGATAACTATGGAGCTAGAATTTTGAACCAGAGCAGATATTTTGCACTTAACAATTATTTTATTATAAATCTAAAGAAATAACAAGAAAAATATGTTATAAATATTTTAACATCTTTAGTAGAGTAGGAATAGATATTTTCCTGAATATTAGGATCCAAGAAATGTTGAATTTATTTATTTCTCTAAATAAAAATTAATCTTGGAATCTCTATTCAGAGGAGTAGGAAATTCAGTCAGTGATTGGAGAGAAGACTTTTCCCAGAGCTTTAAAAGTGACAATCTCTATATTAGTTTCTATTACTATGTAACAAGTTACCACCAATTTAGCAACTTCAAACAACACAAATTTCTTTTCTCAGTTTCAGTGGGTGAAAAGTCCAAGCATAGCTAAACTGGGTCCTTTGGTCAGGGTCTCACCAGGCTGAAATCATACTGTTGGCTGGGCGGTGTTATCTGGAATGTGAGGTACTTTTCTAAGCTCATCCAGGCTGTTGCTAGAATTCAGTTGCTTGTGGCTATAGAATCAAGGTCCCTATTTTCTTGCTGTCTGTCAACTGGGGTCACCTCAGCTCCTAAAGGATCTCCTAAGGTTCTTGCCTTGTGGCCCTCTGACAACCTCAGTATTGACCTGACTTCTGCAGTGCCAGCAGGAGAATCTCTCATCATCCAACAAGATTGTGTCTTAACTAATACGGAGTTTTTGCATAACATTTTCCCCAAGATACTCCATAACAAAAGCTAAATGAGGTTGATTTCTGGGCACTGGCCAATTTCATCTTTTGGTGCTATAACTCAAAACTTATATACAACATAGAAATTAAGAAAATGTAAACATTTAGACAAACATTTAGACAAAATGTAAACAATTAAACAACTTGAGGCAGCAAAGGGGTAATACCTCTTATTCTCTCTAGTTTTTGAAAGAAATACAAACAATTATAAACAACTAAACTCTAGATTATCTTTCCAAGTTACTAGGACATATAATTAAAAATATACAAATAAAAAGATTAAAGAACTGACTAAAGTAAAAGTATTAATTTGGTAAAAGATACCATGAATACTATTGAAATATAAAGGATAGACAACTGGGAAAAATATTGCTAATGTACATGACAAAGAAATACAAAGAACAATTTTAAATTAATGTAAACAGCTCTTATAAATTAATAAGTAAAATAACTCAACTGAAATATAGTAAGGGTTTTCAATAAATAACTTACAGAATAGAAAATATAAAAAGAGAATAAACATATTGTAAGATGTCTAACATTACCAGAAGTTAGAAAGATGCAAACTAAACCAGTAATGAAATATCATTTGTCACAGTGGCACTGAAAGGAATAGAATAAATATCCTTACCCATTGTTGGTGGTATTGTAAGTTATAGAAATTTTAGAAAGCAATCTGACAATATTTATTAAAATTTAAAATGTATGTACTTTTGGAACCAGTATTTTTCTTCTGTAAAATTTCTCCACAGTTATGAAAGCATCAATAATTGAGAGATATAAGAATGACTGCAATTAATATAAAAAATTCAATGTTGATACCTTAGTATAGATCTTCCTCAACTTCACAGTTGGGTTATGTTTTGATAAACTCATCATAAGTTGAAAATATTGTAATTTGAAAAAGCATTCAATGCCCCTAATCTACTGAACATCACAACTTGACCTAGCTTAACATTAAACGTGCTAAGACCACTTACATTAGCCTACAGTTGGGCAAAAACCATCTAATGTAATATAAGTAGCTCACGTAATTTATCAAAGTGAAAAAGAGAATGGTTGTCTGAGTGCAGAATGATACTAAGTATATCAGGTGTTTATCCTGGTGATCACATGACTGACTGCAGCCACGCCTCAGCATGAGGAGAGACTACTTTATCACACACTGCTAGCCCAGGACATGATCAAATTCAAAACTTGAAGTGCAGTTTCTACTGAATGTATATCACTTTCACACAACAACAAAGTCAAAAAGAGTTAAATCATTGTAGGACAGGAACTGTCTATATAGAAAAATGATTGCATATGCTCTGAATTCATTTAATAGAAAACCTTAAACTATTAAAAGATGACAAATTAAATGTCTAATATATATTAATATGGAAGGATGTCTATGGCATATTTTTCTTTGGGAACAATTAAGTTAAAATATTTTAAATATAATCTCATATTTTTGAAAATGAAGCAAATCAAACAAAAGACAAATTTTAATATTTATATATTTGAATGAAGTTACCATTTTAAAAAGATATAGTATATACTAAAAACAATAATTTTTTGTTCTACTTATGTGTATCAAATCAATATAAGTGCTTTTAATTTTTTTGCAGAAATATATTACTACCATCTAAATGTCATTTATCAGTAGGTGGATCTGACCTTGATGGAGGAAAATGTTTTGCACTGTTATCTCTCCTCATCTTTAACATACTTAATCTTGGGACTTGAGTTCCCATAGAATTTCACTTTTTCCTTTGGCACAACAAAGCTTTCTGACCACACTACTATTAGCTTTAACATCACCCAAGATTATTTCTACATTTCCAACTTTATATGTTACTTTTAATTGTTTATTGTTTTTTATTAAGTAACTATTAACTATTTCTTATGATATTGGTTTTTGAAAAAGATATACTAAATATACTGGAGACAAGAAATGAGACCACTCTATGTCAAATAATTATTTCATGTCACAAAACTTGCTACTTGCTTTCAGTGTCCATAAACTTGAAATGTATTCATAAAAATTCTTATCTCTAGAGCAGCAAGCAGACACATACAATAGGAAGACTAATAAAAATAGGGACAAAAACCAGAGTAAATGAATTTAATTCAAAAACAGAGTTAAGAGGGAGATCCAGAAGCAACATGAAGGGACTCAAATCTCTTTTATTCTTCCATATGTTGAATTGTTCATTTTTCTTTAGCAGACTGTTTCTGTTCTGTTTTTTTTTTTTTTAAGATTTTATTTATTTATTTGACAGAGAGAGATCACAAGTAGGCAGAGAGGGGGGCAGAGAGAGAGGAAGGGAAGCAGGCTCTCTGCTGAGCAGAGAGCCCAACTCGGGGCTCAATCCCAGGACCCTGAGATCATGACCTGAGCCAAAGGCAGCGGCTTAACCCACTGAGCCACCCAGGCGCCCTCTGTTCTGTTTTCTTAAGTAGGCCTGAAGTAAGATGTGATTGTGATGCCATTATGGTTCTGAAGCCAGTGTATAGCATTGTGCCTTACAGAAACAAGATTTCAGTCTTTCTCAGTCAGCTAAAAAATATCTAGTTTATTTTCCTTGACACATCTTATTCTCATTCATAAGATTTTTTATTGGTGTTCTTTAGCTTTCAACACCATATTACCATGAATGTAAATTTGACAGATCATTTTTTTCATTTTTTTTCATAATGCCTTAGTCCATTTGGACAGCCATAACAAAATGCCACTCACTGGTTGGCTTACATAAAAGAAATTTATCTTATCACAGTTCTGGAGCCTGGGGAATCTAAGGAAAAGGTTCAACAGCTTTGGTTTCTCATGAGGACTCTCTTCTAGCTTTAGACAGTCACCGTCTTGCTATTTCCTCACATGGCCTTTCCTCAGATCTCTTTCTCTCTCTTCCTCTTCTTCTTCTTCTTTTTTTTAAAAAGATATTATTTATTTATTTGAGAGGGAGGAAGAAAGAGAGCATGATTTGGGAGTGAGAGGGGAAGTGGGGGAGGGAGAAGCAGACTCCCTGCTAAGCAAGGAGCCCAACACAGGGCTTAATCCTAGGACCCTGGGATCATGACCTGAGCCAAAGGCAGATGCTTAATGACTGAGCCACCCAGGAGCTCCTCTCTTCCTCTCCTTATAAGCCACCATTCCTATCGAATTAGGACCCCACCATTTGACTTCATTTAATCTTAATCACTTCCTAAATGTCTGATCTCCAAATACTGGAGATTAGAACTTCAATGTATGAATTTGGGGACACAATTCAGTCCATAGGACATACCGGTGTTTATTATTTCATTTAGTTATTTCAAAGCAATTTCTATGTATTTATTACAAACAGGGAGAGTAGAGGATGTAGAGGTATACACAATTATACTACACACAGGATATTTTAGTATACGTAATTATACTATAACGCAGGCACTCTGTGCAAGTTTACTTATTCACTCATGAATTTACTTTTTCAGTAAACATTTTAGAAGCCTATTCTAGCCACCATGAAACATAAAAGCCCAGAATATTAAGTAAATAATTTTAATTCCTTAAATTTGGGGAAAATTTGAGATATTTCTGTTGTTATATCAAATAACTAGTCACTAATATTTTTTATCATCTGCTCTATGCCCAACATTCTCAGATATGTTTTGGAAAGTGAAAAGGCAGCATATAATATAGGCCTAGTCATTAAAGGACTAATATGTTCATAAATCTCTAATATTATCAGGAATAATTACTATCTCAATTATCTAAAGGCCACCACAAACCTGTATAATAATTGATCACAAGATTTCCATGGCAATGGACAATTATTTTTACTCACAAATCTACACTTTTTTTTAATAAAGATTTTTATTTATTTATTTGACAGAGAGAGATCACAAGTAGGCAGAGAGGGGGGCAGAGAGAGAGGAAGGGAAGCAGGTTCTCTGCTGAGCAGAGAGCCCAACTCAGGGCTCAATCCCAGGACCCAGGGATCATGACCTGAGCCGAAGGCAGAGGCTTAACCCACTGAGCCACCCAGGCGCCCCACAAATCTACACTTTATTAACTGGGCAGATCTCCTGACTGAGTTGATCTCAATAGAGGCCATCCATGCGTCTGTGTCAAATCTGCCATCATGTCTAGCCTGTACTTGCCTCCTGACTTTGAGTACAATTCACTACACTGGAGCCAGAGCAAACTTAAACACACACATGCACATAGAATTCAAGTGTTGTCTACTGCTCTTTAATACATACCATTGTTAACATGGACTACATTTTCTCTGATTAGTCAGCAAACATTCCTGTGATAAAGAATTATCAACTTTGATACAACTGTTATGTTCAGAAAAATAAGCTCATTTAAATCTATGTCATTACTAAAATCTACAGTTTTTCTTCAAAAAACTATTCATTGTGCAACTATAGTTTAATATTAAAAAGAAATTTTGATGTAAACCAGTAAAAGCTCTGGATTGAACTTCCTTCAGACTATGCTATACTCTTTTTTTTTTTAAGTTGACTATCTATCCAGGCTCCCTTCTTTGACATAGGTTATTTGTGTATTATAGTCTCTATTGATGAATTTACTGTTTTTATTATTTAATATTATTTCTTTATCTTATTTGACAAATTTACATCTTAATTAGTATGCCCATAGAGAAAATCTCTTAAGTCCCCCTTCTTTAATTTTCATACATAGTGTTTTAGTATTTGGCACAGAATCCATGTCTATAGATTTTTTTCCCCTTCAGCAGCTTATCTTTACCCGTCTTTGCTTCCTATGGTTTTATAAAATACAGAAGGTCGTTTTCATTATACACTTACAAAACTCTCCAGAACTATTTACATTTATATAATTTGAAATTTCACTTCCCAACTTGAATCCTAGGTCCTAGAATTTAATCTTTAGTCTATGGCTTGTTGTTATCCCTTTAGTGAACATTAAACATGGCAACAGAGGAGGCGTAAGGGGGCTACAGCCAGTTCCACATAAAATTGCATATTGAATGTTTGACTGCAGAGGGCTAATCTCTGTGGAAGTTCTTCCTTAGCATTTTAAAGCAGTGTGTTTTATCCAGCTTGAGAAAGGAAGAATTTAAAATTGGTTTTTAAGGTTTATGTGTTCAGCATGTCAAAACACTTTTTCTAGAGTTAAATTCTTTTTATAATAAAGTCAAGCTTTTATTAGTAAAAACATAATAACTTTATGGGGATTATTTTAAATGTATTTTATGATGTGATTTTGTGATTAATTATCAGTGACTCTATGAATTAACTGCCTGTGATTTTGAGGCATAATATTTGAACACACATTTATTCTAAACAATCTTGTAGTTACACATGATTAACCCCTTGTTACAGTCAGTCTTGTTTAAATTAGCTAAGTCAATGAAAGGAAAGGAACTTGAATTTTGAGATCTTAAAAATTGAACCCCCACAAATAATAATCTGTATAGACATGTAAAGAATAGCTCTTTAAACTGACAATTTATTTGTAGTTCTCTTATACACTTCTGCCCAAACTCAGTATTTGAAAAAAGATAGAGAAGATTTAAATAATCACCCAACTGCCAAAAAAGTCCTCCAACAGTTTTATAGGGCTTTTATCAGTTAAAATGAAAAAAATATATATAGAACAATTTCTATCTATAACAAAGATGAACCATGTCTTAAATATATATATATAGTCATTATTAAAATTTAAGTTCAAAGGAAAGCTAAACCTTCAAATGGTAATCTATTTCATCATTTGCCTTCTTTATATAAAACTAAACCAGAAATCAAAATAAGGTAAAATAAATAAAATCTAAGTTTTTCCCATTTTCCACTAGAGGAAATTACCTTGTTAGATATTTCTACACACTTCTTTATGTAATCAGCCTGAGGAACTACTAATAATAAAGGGGATAATGGAAATGGCAGTCAGACAATGAAAATAATACTAGAATCTTGTGAACCATTTTTTGGTCCCACTCAGTGTCAGTAAAACATGATAATATGTCCTGTGATCTTTATAATGTCATTAAGTTGTTACAAGCTTGTTACAAGCTGTCTTTACCCATAACATGACTGACATATATATATATATGACACATATATACTGACATATATATATATATATATATATATATATCACACACACACACATATATTTCAGCTCAGCAAATCTGAAATATTTTGCCAACATTTTACAAGGATTATATTTTTATAGTATATTACCAAAAAGACAGATAAAAGTTTAATTTCCCAGTTTACAAATATGTCATTTGATCCTGAACTTCTGATATTTAAGGTCAATATATATACTTGGGCTGTCTTTCTCTGAAAATCTGTTACAGTGTTCTTTACATGTCTTTAAATTCTTCATTAATTCTATACAATTCAGGAATTGGTTACTTTGTCATAATTTTTGCAATTATTACTTCAGAAAACACTAACCAATTACTGTCCACAACACCTTTGTGCTAGGAACTGTGGCTTTATAAAAATGAGAGCTTCTATGCTCAAAGAGCTTACAATCTATAAGGGTGATATGATCACACTATTTTTAAGATAAGGTAGTGATAGATCAAGTCCTGGAATATATATGTGGATATGGATATTATATATGTAAATACAGATACAAAAATTCAAACCTGAGTATCTCGGGTGTTTGCAAAAACCATTAACACTGAGATTCCAAAGAGAGATATTTATATTTGTTTCACAAAATAAGTGGCCTTTAGCAACAGATATACTTATTTGAAAAGTTAAATGAAGAGTTTAGACAAACTTTATTAAATATTTTCCACATCATTAATTTATTATAGTTTGCCAAGCAATATCTACTATTTTAACTGCAGAAATCTTTCTTCCTTTGACTGCTAAGAAGACTGGATGGAAGTAAATGATAATGATGACATTGATGACAGTGGTAATGAGAACAATAATAAAGGTTAGAATTTACTGAGTTCTTTCCCTGTACTGGAGACAGATTATTTTTAACCTGCATATCACTCAACAAAGTTACGAGGCTAGTTTTATGACTAATAGCATCAAACTTTTTCAAATGGAGCTTTAGAGATTTTAAACCTTGTCAAGGTTTAAATGTCTACCTACAAGATCAGGTTATAAATCATGATTTATCAAAATTTAGAGCCCAAGACTTTAATAACAATTTTTTTGTATTATAAGAATATTGATAAGTCCTCAAATAATATACCTTAACTTCAAACAAAACAAAACAAAACAAAAAGCAACAACAACAACAACAAAAACTACAAATTTAGCCCAAAAGCATGTACATTTTTTTCTTTTAGTTTGTCATTGCTTACTATTAAGCTACTAAACCTATCTATATAAGGTCTGATTACCTTAAGTCATCAAGTTGGAGTGAGGACACTTATCCACTCATTTGTGGCAATGAATCTGCTACACATTCAGCACAGGGAATAAAATCAACATGCTATTACAGGTTGTTACTTGCTTCTATTGGGAAATCATCTTCAATTTCATATCATTTTCAGTTATGTAATTTAAAAGATGCAAAACAAAGATCCCAAAGGTTAAAATGTGTTCCTAGGTGACAAGCGACATCAACTCAAATATAACTTCAGTTTCCTAATGTATATTTCACAGTATGTCTATAACACAATCGTTGATACATTTTTGAAACACAATTAATTGCAAAATATAATTGTAATTTGTAAATAGTCTGTTTCAATAGTTTTTTTTATGTAATGAGTCAGAAACTGTTTCTTTATTGTTTGAGAATTCTCAGCATATCTTAATTATAATAATAAAAAAATCAATGACAATGAAATAAATATACATGTCCTTTTTGAAATCTTACTATGTGTCAGGCACCCAATTAAACACTTTACATACATTATCACATGTGATTTTACCCCAGTGTTATGAGGAAACACATGCTATTATTATCATCTCTAGTTCATAGATGATTAATAATCAAAATATATGTCATAAAACTGAAATTTTATTATATAAATATGAGACAATATTAACTATTTATATCATTGCTCCCCATCATAATACCATGTTATACTAGGCATTTATTATTTAGAAATTTTGCATTTTCCTCATTCATAACTATTAGAAATTTTTTCCAAGTTTTTTTACTGACTAGAAAAAAAATGTATTTATTGTGCCAATATTTTTTTTCTTTTCTCTTCTGATTATAAAAAAAGGCTTAATCTTGTGCCTGGCTGTCTCAGTCAGTAAAGCATGTAACTCTTAATCTTAGGGTCATCAGTTCAAGCTTCATGTTGGGTATGGAGCTTCCTTAAGGGAGGGAAAAAAAAAAGCCTTACTTTTTAAAATAAACTTTCTTTTAAACAAAGATATATGTTTTTTGTTTGTTTGTTGGGTTTTCTCGGTCAAATAGTAGCCTTTCCCAGGTTCTTCAATTACTATCTTCACAAACCTCTTATTATTACCTTAATGTATCTGTACCACTGGAAACACATTGTACAGTTGCAAAAAGCCAACTTATTGAGACCCTTGGTGTCAAAAGATATCTTACAGGTTTTTTAAAAAAAATTATCCTTATGGAAATTAGTTATTTTTATATCATTCCCAAATTATTACAATAAAATTGTTCTAATTTTATTATATTCAACTTAGGAATAATGATATTAGAAGAGGGCCATAATTCAACCTCATGTGATAAATGTCTTCGATAACTTAAAGACATATTTTAATGGATGCTAAGTGATATTTTGATCTTTTGCTTCCTTAAGTGTGAGCTCTAGCAGTCTCAAACCAGGTTAAGCTCTCCTAAAATGGCTCCATTACAAATAATCATCTAAAGTGGGCTTGGAATTGCTCTTTCAACATGAAAATATTGCCTCTTGAGCTTTTTCTGCTTTGTCTTGGAAATTTTCCTTTCCTGTCTCCTAAATGCTTTGTTTGAGCCAAGATCTGAGGCATATATGCAATTGAATTTTAACGGGTTGGGAGAATACCATTTCTAACACTATCCTTCAACATAATGACAAAATAACCCAATGAGTATTGTTTGTATTCAGAAGTCTTGGCGACAGATAGCAAGTATTAATGTAGCGACAGTTACTGCCTCAAGTCTCTCCTATGTATGTTTGAAGAACCTTTGCTATTTTTTTTACTTCAAATTATAGTTCTTAAAATTATAAAAAAGCACTACTTATTATAGTTTGAAACACAAAAAGATAGAATCTTTTATATCTATTAAGTTTTTCTTGATGCCATCAAGGATTTTTTACAAGTATTCTAGAATTTTCTAGGCTCACAGAAAATATTTCAATCCTGGCTGATTGCTATAATAAACTACAATAATCATAAACAATACACGGTTCTAAGCCTTAGTAGCTCCGAGGTAAAGTCCAAAATAATGCTTTCCAAAATGTTTCATAGAGGAGATGGGGGACCTGGTTGGCTCAGTCAGTTAAGTGTCTGACTCTTGATTTCAACTCAGGTAATTATGTCAGGGTTGTGAGATTGAGCCTCATGTCAGGCTCCATTCTCAGTGGGTAGTATGAGACTCTCTCTCTCTCTGTCCCCACCTCCCACTCTTGATCTCTCACTCAAATAAATAAATATTTTTTAATTTTTTAAAAAAATAGAGCTACCTTATCACCCTGCAATTGCATTACTGAGTATTTACCCCAAAGATACAGATGTAGTGTAAAGAAGGGCCATATGTATCCCAATGTTCATAACAGCAATGGCTACAATTGCCAAACTGTGGAATGAGCCAAGATGCCCTTCAACAGACAAATGGATAAAGAAGATACGGTCCATATATACAATGGAATATTACTCGGGCATCAGAAAGGATGAATACCAAACTTTTGTATCAACATGGACGGGACTGAAGGAGATTATGCTGACTGAAATAAGTCAAGCAGAGAAAGTCAATTATCATATGCTTTCACTTACTTGAGGAGCATAAGGGATAATATGGAGGACATTAGGAGAAAGACAGGAAGAGTGAATAGGGGGAAATTGGAGGGAGAGATAAACCATGAGAGACTGTGGATTCTGAGAAACAAACTGAGGGTTTTGGAGGGGAGAGGGGGTAGGGAGATGAGTGACCTTGCTGGTAAGTGTTAAGGAGGGCATGTATTGCATGGAGCACTAAGTGTGGTACATAAACAATGAATTTTGGAACACTGAAAAAATAAAATTAAATTTTAAAAAAGACTTCATAGAAGAGAATTCCATTTATGACAATAACAGAATAGCCTACAACACATGTACCCCTTTCAATAAAAAATTAAAATCTCTGGACAATTTTTATTATTCTTAATAGCACAACTTTTTGAATACTCTGGGGTCACCATGAGCAGAAGGAAACTGGCAGTCTAACTTGGAAAAAGGCAACAAATTTGGTGCAATTTGTAACTATGTTATTTTTTGCCTAAAGGTACTCTCTAGTGGGCCTGCTTAGGAAAGTTGAAAAGCAATCAGTAAACTGCAATCTTACTGACTTGAGCAGCCAGATGGTGATGTTTATAGTGAGAAGTGGCTAGAAAGTGAAAGGGAAAATTCCAGAAAGAAAATGTTACTGAGGAGGAGATACAAAATTTGCAAATGAACTCTGCTCACATTCTAATATAAGTTATATGTATATTTTGAGGAGGTTCCAATGTACTCAGCAGAAAGCAATGGTTGGAAGACTAAAACAATAGAGCAGAGATTTTTAGCTTTTGACTACCATAGGAGGAACAGAGTTCAGAATTTCAATTTGGCCAAGGGATCTGCATGACATTCTTCAGAGGAAGATAACAGAATACAGATCTGTACTGGATTATCCATAATATCCAAGATATAACTACACCACAAAGAACTCTCTGGGTCTAAATGAACTTATTGATAATTATATTTAATGTTAAAAGAAAGAACTACTAAAGTCAATCTTACACAAAATATTTTCAAAAATAAGGAATGAAGAAATATTCTCTGGTTGCTTTATGAGGTCAGCACAATCTGAAAATGAAAACAAGGCAAAGATAACATAAAAAAAGACATTTTTAGACTTCTATTCCTGATTAACATAGATGAAAATATTAATAACAAAAGCTTTCATTACAAGAGAGTCAGAGAATTGCAGAAGATCTGACCTAATCTCTTTATAAACATACTAAGGACAAACCTCCTGCAGACACATTATGTTATTTGGTTGTGGAAGAGTTCTTGCCTATGGAATTTTTTTTATAAGATGTACCTGGGGTAGGATTTCTTCTGGTATATGCTGGGGGGAAAAATCAGATATCTGTATTGGTTGAATATTCTGAAATAAAATAATTTTATTTTTTCCTAGATATTTTACAATTATCATGCAGGTTTAGAAACCACTGTATTCTTAGAAGATTAATCCATGTCATGTCCTTTTGGCCCAGAAGGGCAGCAAAAGGATTTCAGTTACTCTTAGGCAATGACAACAGAGTCTAACAATCAAATCAGAAAACAGTTTTTTACATCAAAGCCTTCTTCATACCAGCTGCTAACATTCTTTATACTTTCTAAGCAGAAATTCCCCACTAACAGGAAATTTATTTTCTCCTTAGCTTCCTCCCAAATGCTAATTGAGCCATTTTTCACTTACTGATGAATGTGCTAAACATCTGGTATTTTTATTATTTTATAATGTTTAAGTTGTCTCTAACAAAATTGAACACAATTCCTTATAAGATATAAAATTAGTTTAGTGTTGAATATTTAGTCAATATTCCATTAATTATGTTATAATATTCCTACAATCTTACTCAGTGCTTTCATGACAAGTCATTTTATTGAAAACAAAGGAATATTGAAAATTAATTTTTATTCTCTTACTTTAAGAAAAAGTAAATTGCAGCACCAGGAGTTATCATCATAATAAAGTTAATGTTTTTAAACTCTCATTATTTGTCAGTCCTTATGGCAAGGGCTTACATACATAGTCTCAGTAAATCTGCAAAACCACAGTATAAGTATACCTTCTATTTTTTCTTTTCTCAGCACAGCAGAAATGATGCAGTCTTCAGGTGATCCCAACATATCCTGATATCTGTTTGCGAACCATTAGTTTAGATACAATGCTTCAAATGTGCATGTGATTAATACTTCTCAGATGAAAATAGAGATCCATCTTCTTGTGTAAACACCACATGTGACTTACATAGACATCAGAGATATAGAATTATCCATTTAAATTGTATACCAAAGAAGTAAATCAAAGAATTTGAGCTGTTCCACATCCCTCTGATAGAGCCAATTATTTTGGATCACATAGTCATTTTCATTAATTACATTATGATGGGTTATACTTTGCTACTGAGAGGTAACATGATACTGAATGTGAAAGCAAAATCAGTCTGCTTGGGAGGTCATTGAGATAAATAGTGTTAATTACTTTGGACAAACTGATCCTGTAGCACATTGGTCGCTCATATTTACAAGTCAATCAAAACAAAAGCAGAATTAATAGTCTGATCAAGGAAGTGCTAGTAAGACTCAGATACCACATGGAAAGAACGCTCTGAGAAGAATTATTCTATTGAACAATAATTTTGAAAGAAATCCACCAAACTACCAAGCCACAGTGATTTCAGCAGGGATGAAATAGATGGAAGGAGTCAGGAAACAAAATCCTATTTGATATAGGAGTCGCTGTTTATAAACCATTTCTGAAATCTAAAGATACTAATTGAGGATTGATGGCTCTGATTCAACTAACAGCCCCTAATAATAAAATTTCTCAATATCTAGGATCTAGTCACATGGAAAGGCAAAAAAAAAAAAAAAAAAAAAAAAAAAAAAGACTCTCATTTCACTCGCTCTATAGATTGATGTTAATCTTTCATTTCCTTGGGAAGCTTTCAAAATTATCTATGAAAGCCACATATCAAGATAAAATAAAGGTGTGTAGATACATAAAAGACTTTTGTAAACTGAGTCAACGTTAGTCAAGCACATGGATTGGTGAACTAATGTCAGTAGAGAAATCTAGCCTACTGCCTGTTTTTATACATAAAGTTTTATTGGAACACAACCACACTCATTCTTTATGTATTGTTTATGGATGTCTATGGATCCAAACAAACCTGGGTCATTGTAGCAGAGACCATGGGGACTGCAAACCCACAATTTCTTGTTATGTGGTAACTTACAAAAAAGTTTTCTGACTCTTGTATCCCTCAGAGTGACACGTCAACATTTCAAAACTGCATAATGTCAGAGAGAAGACTTCTCCACTGTTCTTATCTTATTATGTAATGACCTCCTCTCTAAAAGATCTCTTGACCTTCACATTACTTTTTTCTCATGGTAAAAGAATAAGTTACCTGGTTGGTAAGTCATGTTCATTGGCCTATGTTGCTACACTGGATGGAGCTAATCTACTAAGAGGCTATAAATCTTGGGTTTTCATTACATTTTTTGCAGATCCTCATTTTCCTGATGGACTGTGCTATAAACTTGACTGGGGGATTAGGAAGTATATTAAACAAGTATGTTTCTCATTCCCAAGATAAATCCTTAACCAACTTTATCAGTCATAAATGTAATATGCTGGAGTTCCATGTTATCATTTATTGATTTCAGAACTGTGATTAGGAAGAGGTGTATGATTTATTTGGCATTTATGATTCTAAGAGCTCCAATGTGTTGATGTCACTTTCAAATTGTTTACATCCTTCTGGAGAGACAGAGAAGTTAACACATAGAATCCTATCTCAGAAATATATAATGCCAAAAATACATACTATGGAACAAAAAGAACACGGGAAGAGATCCCTTTGAAGCCAATATGCATTACTAAATAAATAGGAGACTAAAATATTAACAGGCATGTGGAAGTTTAAAAAATCCAAGTAATAAGCTTGATTCAGTTGATGTCATTTATAATTTAGCCATATTTACAGAAGATAAGCCATCAGTTTAATGACTCCACTATTATATAAAAGAAACAGCACTATATTATAATCTGTGTCATGTTGGTAAAATAAGCACTAGTGGAACACTAGCAATGATAATTTCAGCTCATTAGATATATATATATATTTTAATTTAAGGAAACTATCTGGACTTCATTGCCATTAAAAAGTATAAAGCATATTGAGAAGTTAAGAAATACACACTTTTTCCAGTAATGAAGAAAACAATTCTTAACAAATCCCTGTGGAATATGGAATGTTTTTCTGTTTATTAGACCAATAAGAAAAATCTCAATAAATTCTACACAAAAATATTACATTAGACCACTTCCTCTCACAACAAAGCATTGTAACTAAAAGTCAACATGAAAAGATAATCTTTCTGCCCTTGCTCTAACTCAATCTCCTTGAAAAATACCTCAAAACCCCTGGGAAAAGAAATAACAGATTTGAAATTGCAAGCTATTGCGGAAAATGAAGAGAACTGCAAACTCTAAAGAAACATCGTAATACACTCCAAGAAAAATTTTGCTAGAATCAAATCAGTTCATTAAAAGTTAGAACTAATTTAAAGTATGAAATAATTGACTAAAGCAAACAAATAAGCTTAAAGAAAGTAAATGATAATATGATTTAATGATAATACGATATTAAATGATAATATGATTTATGATAATAAAATATGAATTAATAAAATTTTTAAAGCCTTCAAACTTTTAAATTCTTGTTATTAAAGGAAAAGTTGATACTTTTCAAATGTCAGATTAGGCCAAATTTGAAAAACCATTCAAGAAAAAATATTAGAAAGGATAAATTAAGTTGCTTTATGACTTAGAAACTGGAAAGAATTTCGATATGAAACATTATCTTATAACATCAATATATACAGAGAGCAAAAAGGAAACTGGTTGGATTTAATATTTAATGTATATAATGATTTTTGTCTCTTTCTTTTTGGAAACCCCCAAACTGACAGGGTCATTGTGCTCTCTGCACTGCTGATGATTAGTTGCAGCTTTTTCTTCTACTTTGTGATAACAGACACAAGGGCAAAATTCCAATACTGAGCAATCAGATTTGTTTTCCTGGAAAATTGATTCTTAAAGCTGATAGATACAAAGAAGGTGTTTAGCACTGACTTGCTTTCAGAGAAGCCTACAAAAAGGCTCCAGGAGCTCCTGCGGTTAAGGTCTTGGGGCTCTATCTAAAAGTATATTTGTTCACTTCTTTTAAGTTTTCAGTCATCCAATAACCTTCCAATAAAATCATTTTTTTTCCTTTTTCACTCAGGTGAGCCAAGGTAAGTTGTTGCTAGCAAACAAAAGAACCTGCTGCCAGAGATCTGTGAGATGAGAAATATCAGATTTCAGGGTCACGTTGTTGCTTCTGATATTTCTAAACAACTCAAAATAATAGAATGACTATTTCAACTCTCAAAAGTTTACCTCAAGTAAAGAATAAAATGTAAGGCTTTCATGTGCTTCTCCTGAAGGAATTACTTACTGGTTGTAGTCATGGGGCTCAGACTGGCAAAAAACCATTTCAGAAAATAAAACTTCAACAAAATGCCCTCTCAGCTAAATTCACAAACATTTTACTTCTCTCTGATGAATGTTAGAACATTATTCTGGAAAGGATGAAAAAATTGAATGATACTATGTCAGAGGATGTATAAGTTCAGTAACTTTCTCAACCCCTTTTCTATACTAATGTATTCTGAAATTACCACTGCAACCCCTTCTATACTGGAAAACATAAACAATTTGCTCCATTCTTCAATCTTTTTCTCACTGCACCTTAATTATAATTTAATTCAATATGACACTCAGGATGAAGTGAAATATCCAGAAGGAAGAAAAAGGTCACATTCAAAGAAGACTAATAAACCTTTCCTAATTTACATGTTTTAAAAAAATAGGAAATTTTACAAGTGCAATTTTCTAGGTCCTTAATCAAAGAAGATGCAATTTTTAAAAAAGATTTTATTTATTTATCTGACAGACAGAGATCACAAGTAGGCAGAGAGGCAGGCAGAGAGAGAGGGGAAAGCAGGTACCCTGCTGAGCAGAGAGCCCAATGCAGGACTCAATCCCAGGATCCTGACACCATGACCTGGGCAGAAGCAGAGGCTTAATCCACTGAGCCACCCAGGCACCCCAGAAAATGCAATTTTTAAAATTACTTTATTTCTATAGTTATACATGTTTACCCACGAGTATATTATCACTCCGCCTCATCTCTTCTCCCTCTAACTGCAAAAAAATTCTTTGCTTCCAGAGCTCAAGTGGTTAGATGGACTCATCTGGGTAGGCCAGGCTTCTCTCTCCCTATTTAAAGTTTTTTCCCTAATTATAACTGTAAAGTCACTTTTTCCTTTTGTATTTAAACATACTTATAGGTTACAGGAATTGGGTGTGTACCTTTGTAGGTCATTCTGTTTACTATAGTGTTTTATGGGAAGGTTGAGAAAAGCAGTGATAAAGATTACTAGCCAACCGTTCTCAGGTTTGCATGCAATATTAGATGTTTATATTGTAACTTGTATTTGGTATCATATAATGCTACTAATAATGTTGATCCACCATTAAAAAGTATTACTTATGTTACAAGGATGAAATGTGTTAGAATGTTAGAATGTGTTAGAATGTACAGTTTAAAAACAATAAGAGAATCAGCAAGACTTCAAGTTGTTTCAAACAATACAAACTAGCAAAACAAAATTATATACAGGAGTCAGCAAAGAACACGTTTTTAAAATAAATCTGTCATTCTTATGGATATAAGAGCAATTTACTTTGAACTGCTTTTTTAAATTAGTTGAAGAAAATCAGGAAAACAAAAACTTTAAGATGTTACATTGAAGTTTGAACTAAAATATTTAAATAATTTTTAAAAGAATGAAGTTAGTATTTCAATAATAATAGAATCATCATTACAGGACCAAAGCAATCTGATCTTGAAAAATACTAAGCACACTCCTAGATGATCCTTTGAGACATTTTTAAAAGAGAGGAATTAAAAATATTAGAAAATACTGGGGTGCCTGGGAGGCTCAGTCAGCTAAGCATCTGACTCTTGATCTGGGCTCAGGTCTTGATCTCAAAGTCATGAGTTCAACCCTGTCATTGGGTTCCATGCTGGGAATGAAGCCTACTTAATAAAAAAGAAAGAAAGAAATATTAGAAAATATTATTTTTAATTTGTTTTATATATATAATGTATATGGGTGTATACACACACATACATAATGAATATTATTCAGCCATAAAAAATGAAATCTTGCAAAAAAAAATGAAATCTTGCCATTTGTGACAACATGGATGGGCTCTGTAGGCATTATGCTCAATGAAATAAATCAGAGAAGGAAGGGCAAATACCATATGATCTCTTTTATATGTGGAAACAAACAAACAAAAAAAACAAGCTCATAGCTATAGAGAACAGATGATTGGTGGTTGCCAGAGGGGAAGTATAGAATATGAGAAAGTCACTAGGTCTTAGTGAGCACATGTCCTAAGCTAGAACCATTGTCATTAACCTTCTGGGAAAAGGAGGGCAAAAGTGACCCCAATATCAGCCATCAGACTAGTGAGTGAAGAGAACTAACCACATAGAGAAGAATACATTACTTTATTAAAAATTGGCTATGGTATTAACACATAAGTCCTGAACACAGTTTGAGATGTAAGAAATAAGGGGGAAAATGGTCTGTGGAGAACAATAATAGATGCTATAGAATCCATGTATTTTATTAATTTAAATAGAAAATCCCTTTGGCCTTTACTCTAATTAATAGGTAATGTGAATCTTATCCAAAGTCTAACACATGTTCTGCTGGCCTTGGAAGGTTATAAATAATATAATACAGAGGGATGGCTTGCAAGTCTGCAGAGATAGGGATTTATATATAATTTTTATTTTTCTTATGTAGTCTTTTCACCTGGCCCAACTTCAGGCTCACAGGCTCTGAAAATTCTTTCTCTTTCTCTAGACAAATAGATAGATAGATAGATAGATAGATAGATATACAAAAATAGATATGGAATACATATATATTATATTTATGAAATAAATTAATAGGGGGAGTATAAGAATCTTTGAAACTTGTTTTGATTAGAAATGGTGATGGTAGTGACTAACTGGAATTAAAAACTTTAAAAAAAAAAAAAAAGAGAGATGTAATCCAATGGGGATTTCTGTTCTTAATTGTAATCAGAGGAACGCTTAGCTTTATGAATTCACTTTTTTCAGAAGTAAAATGTGTGTGATTATCACAATAGTCCTCAGCCTATGCTCAGTAGCCAGGACTTAGAGAATGGTATGGCATACAGAAAACTGACAATCAATGGATCCCTACGAGTTAAAATGGAAGACAACTAAACTTCTTGATTTATAAAACCAAAGCCATTGTTACTTCAGTAAGGTTATTGGTGGGAAAAGGACACAGTGACATGGGTATGTATGGTATACACCTTGCTGCTTATTAATTCTCCCTACATCTAAGAAAGAGGTTCAATGTTGAGGACTTCGGAGGCATGTTATAAGATATGTCCTTATGGAACAATTTTCTTAATAAGTTACATATTCAGTCTTTAAGAACAGAGAAAGACAACTATCATATGATCTCCCTGATATGAGGAAGTGGTGATGCAACATGGGGGCTTAAGTGGGTAGGAGAAGAATCAATGGGATTAGGAGGGAGACAAACCATAAGTGACTCAATCTCACAAAACAAACTGAGGGTTGCTTGGGGGAGGGGGGTTGGGAGAAGGGGGTGGGATTATGGACATTGGGGAGGGTATGTGCTTTGGTGAGTTCTGTGAAGTGTGTAAACCTGGTGATTCACAGACCTGTACCCCTGGGGATAAAAATATATGTTTATAAAAAATAAAAAATTTAATAAAAAAAAAGAACAGTCTAATACAAGAAAGGTCTTCCACCATCCCATGCTTCAGAAATGTCTCAAATAAGAGAATTATAAAACAGAAAACAGAGACTTTTGACCAATTTCATGTGTATTTCAGCAAGAATATCTTCCACTATTAAAAATGTCTCTGAAATTGTTTTGGGACTTCATTAGAAACTAAATATCTAACTATTTCGGAATTAAAACCATACTACTTGAGGAGTTCACCACAAAGTAATGCTAATTAGTTTAACCAGCATTTTCCTACTGTCAGGTGAATCTTATAACATTAAGCCAAAAGCTATAAAAAGGACATGGCTTGTTTAAGTTTTGAAGGTATGAATGTTTCATTTGTGCAAATTTACTATCTAATATGTATAACCCTGCAAAGTGGTATGCTTCATGGTGAACTTATGTCGATGGCTCAAATCCATGATTAAAGATGATGAAATTGAGAGGTCTTTTTAATTATGGCTGGATACTAAGTCTAAATTTGATTTTCTTTCCCTCACAGTTATGGCTTCTTAGATTGATTGGATGTCATTCTAGGATATAGTACATGTCCTGAATTGATGACCTGTATTTAGTACTTCATTTCCCACAGTCAGTGAATGGACTGACATTCTTAGTTTCAGACAATACAACTCTGCAGCTGTTTTAAGGATGAAGAGATTATTACAGGTTAACTAACAGGCAGTTTACAAAATCATTTCAAGAGCTGGAGAACCAGATCCTTCTACGAATGACTTCCAGAAACAAACTGATCTCTCAAGCAGAAAGTCAGTGTATACCTGGTGCCACCAGACCCCAGATATCATTATCACCCTCAACAACAAAATTGATTTTATATGTCCCAAATGTTCCTCATATTATTAACTTCCATATGATGGTATTCTAGAAGTAAGATAGGCTTTGAGATGTAGTTTTATTATTATTATTTTATTTCTATGTATGAAGAGTAGAATTTATACTATGGTAAGTTATCAAAATATAGGAAGCTAATTTTCAGATTTTGTTTTCTAAATATCATTTTCCATTAAAAAGGAATCAGGGCTCCTTGAAGAAATAGCTTCTTCTAGGGGCAAGGTAAGGAATATACAAGAATCAGGAACATCCTATAATGCTAGAAAGTTAAGGAAGTACAAGGAGAGGGGAAGAAGAAGGAAGGGGAACACACAGGGATTACCTGAAAACACTCTCAATGGACAAGAAGAAAATATTAGAGCAACAATTTAAATGATGTAGTATTGGATTATAATTAAAATTATGAAATAAATGCACACAAATCCAACATGGCACTGATTGAATAACTAGGGAAAAAAGAAAATATTTCTTAGAGAAAAATTCTAAATACTATATGTAGTCACTTCCCCCTTCTAGGAGGTGGAGCATAATTCTCTTCTTGATTATGGGTTGAACCTAATGACTTACTTTCAAATGATATAGTATGTGAAGGAGTAAATAGTGAAGTTGAAGAAAGCTGGCAAACACTACTTTAATCAGCTGATCGAGATTAGCATCACCAGTAATGAGTCAGATTAATATCATGAGGTTTCATGAGAAAAACAGATAAACCCAACTAAGAGATATTCTAAATACCTGACCAATATTTTTCAAAGCTGTCAAAACCAGGAGAAACAAAGACTGAGAAACTGTAACAGAACAGAAAAAACTTGGAAACATAATTACTAAATGTAATATGATATTGTGGGTTGATTTATGGAACAGTAAAAGGACCTTAATGGCAATCTTTGTAAAGTTATAGTTTAGTTGATAGTAATGCTAATGGTAATGTTCCAGTTCACACAAATATTCCATGATTATGTAATACATGAATATTGGGAGAATCTGTAAGTTATAAGGACCTCTTTACCACTTTCAACTTTTCTTTAAAACTAAGAGAATTTCAAAACAAATCATTTATTTAAAAACATAGAGAAGGTCTTCCAAAGATTTTATGCTGCCATAGCATTTCTTTAATATGAACAATACAAAGAATAAAGAACACAGTTTGAAAGGAAAAATCTCAGACACCAAAAGAAACAGATCAATGGTGAGACATATTAATGTTCAAACAGTAGAGAGAAGATCTACAAATTCTGTTGTTGATTCTAGACCTTACTGTACTTCAAGTCAAATGTTTATTTTTAGATTACATGAGGGCAAGCCTACCCTATGTCCTTTGTATATTTCTGATATCAAATTTCATTATTAGCCCTTGCAAAAACTAAAAACCAAAAAATTTGCAGTTAAATAAGCTGTAAATATCCACCAGCCAAAGGCTAACAGAATTGTACAAAATTAAGAGAGTTAGGTCTAGTACATGCTAAAACCAGAAAAAATCCCACAATAGGGGCATTCTGGAACATCTCAAAAAAGTAGCCTTATAGAAGGGGTACTAATAAAGTTTGGAGGACAGAATTTAGTCATGAAGTGATCTTGTTAGAGATTATAAAAAATCATAAATTAGGCATCTGGGTGGCTCTCAGTCAGTTAAGCATCTGCCTTCGGCTCAGGTCATGATCCCAGGGTCCTGGGATCGAGTCCCACTTCTCCCTCTCCCTTTGCCTGCTGCTCCCCCTGCTTGTGCTCTCTGTGTGTGTTTAATAAATAAAATATTTTCTTTTTTAAAAAAGAAAGAAATTATAAATTAGAGTTTTGAGAACAGTGGTCTTGTCTTTAGAACACATGAGTACATGAAGTTACTATAACATTTTCCTGGAATACATGTATCTAATGACCTGGAAAGAGTTTAAGAGTTAAGCTTAGTCTGTTAGGAACATCCTGGTTTGTTTTAAAAGAGTTCATCTGTTTCATAAGTATAATGTAGTCCATTTAGAAAAGTTTGTGGTTTCTCTTACATGTCTCAATTCCTTCTGACACTCCAGCTGTCAGAAGGGCTATTTTTTACTTTATCAAAGCCACCAACACAGCAGAAGATTAAGTAATGAAGTAAAATGTAATTTTTGATGCTTTGAAACAAATCTGTTCTGTATGCCAGGTGCTGTTCTATTCAGTCCCAATGTTTTTTTAATCTGTGAAAGTCCTTGTAATTGTATGTTGCCATGATTTAGGACAGAATTAGCCCAGAGCAGTGTGTATAGCAGTAAAAGTCTATTTTGCTAAATTACTTGCCTAGTCCATAGACATATAAAATTATCTTTTAAAGAATCCTAGAAATTCTTCAAATTTTTTCTTATAATAAGCTATAACATTTTCAAATATGACTAAATAAATAATGTATCATGTATATCAATCCTTTATTTATCTTATAATTTAAGTTTTATGTCATCTTCTTATATTTTTTTTATTAGAGAATTCACATTAACAACTTTTAGTTATATACTTAGCATATTAAGTCCAGCAGCTTTTATTTAATAAGCTCACGATTCCAAGCTCAAAAAGGGCATGTTTTATACTTATTCTAGCACAGTGACTGACATTTAATGCTCAGTTAATATTGTTAAACGTTTGATTGCATGACGAGTGAGTAGAAATGATCACATGAAAAGAAATTTAAGGTGTATTCTCACACGATAAAGCATAGGGACCAGAAGACAGAAGTAATAAATGAATTTACTTAATGCTTATTTTGTAATGATCTTACCAGTATTGTGATTCTTATTTTTTCAAGGTTTTATTTGTTAATTTGACAGAGAAATAGAGAGACAGCGAGAGAAGGAAGACAAGCAGGGGAGTGAGAGAGGGAGAAGCAGTCTTCCTGCTGAGCAGGGAGCCGGATGCAGGCCTCCATCCTAGGACCCTGGGATCATCACCTGAGCCAAAGACAGACCCTTAACAAGTGAGCCACCCAGGTGCCCAGTTTTGTGTTTTTTTAAAAATATGCTAGTGAATATTGAAATTATTGTCGTCATAATCCATAACAAGTCACACACAAAAAGAAAATACCTTGTTGTATTCAATTAATTTTTCATTCTGCTAAAGAGAAGATTTTAATTAAGACTTAGAATAATTGCAAAAAATGTGTGTGAAAATATCTGAATAACTAATCCCCCTTTCCTATCAATTTCATTGTACCTGTAGAAAAAACGTATTGACTGCTCATAGTAGAAATAATTATTAAGAAGCCAATATCTTCTGTGAAGGAAAATATGAGTTTTTCAATGAACTTTTGATTTCCTGAATTCCAGAGAATACAAATGTATCATTTTTACTGGTTCATTAGCTTGGTTTACCCATGTAAATTGGTTCTCTCAAGAAGAAGTCATAACTGAGGTATACATCCTTTTGTCATTCTTTGAATAATTATCTTATATCTTATAATTAAATAACTATTAACATACGACCAAATATTATCCTTAAATTATATTACAGTAAGCAAGTTCTATTCTTACTATTAAGAATTAAATATTTCCAATAGTTATCTCTTTGAAATAAAAAAAATTTAGATAATTTTACATTTGCCTTACAGATCATTGTAACTTCCCCTTGTCAATAGTCTCAGGATGTTTGCAACACCATCCTAGAAACCTAACTTTGTTCCATCTGGAACATAACCTATTTTTCACCCACACATACAAAACTCATTAAGCAAAACTCTTAAACATTGGAACACTCTAACTTCCCGATTATTTTCTTAAGCTCACCACCAAATCCACATATATTTAATAGCAGCTGACTTTCTCAGTTCAAATTAATTTAAAAATAAAATTATATTAAAATACTGTATTTTTCAAAATCATTTATGTCTTTGATCACTAAGAGGAAGCCTGTTGTTCTGACCAGAAAGCCATTGATAAATTTCCAGGGTTACTGAGTTTAAGTCCTTGAGATATTACAATTGCCGTCTTTAATGACTTTCCCCCAGTACACATTAATTTAACTTCTGGAGCCATATTTTTTATGTCCTCATGATACAGTTCTTGTTAGTGAGTTTTTATTGCCTACATGCTTAACTAGAGATAAGACCAAAGAGATCACTAGGTCCCTATCACAGAGTGGAGCTCATCCTCTAACCCTGGCTAACACAGTGGGACTCAAAGGGGCTCAAGCCCTGCTCTGTTTTTTAACTTTAAGCCACAGAATTTTTATTCTCTAGACCTCACATCTGCCAGTTAGTGGAAAACGCTTACATACTTTGTATTAATTAGTTAATGTTAATGATTATTTTAGTCTGTATAAAAATGCCATGTCTATGATGACGCTATCTGCAGGGCCTTATGAAATAAGATGGTTATAATATGATACAGTGTCTTCTATAGTAATATCATGACTGTATCTTATTTCACAAGCCCCTGCAAATAGCATCATCACAGATGCGGCATTTTTTCACAGACTAAAATTCTCATTAGCATTAATTTAGCACCACTATGTTAAACACTTCCTTTTCTTTTCCTCTCATACAATTCAGGGTGGAAAGCATTCTCATTATCCCTATTTATAGGCAAAGAAAATGATGTTTAGAGGGGTTAGCTAAATTGTACCAAGTTAAATAGACAATTAAAGGTACAGTCAGGATTTGCATATTAACATTCTAGCTGCAAGAACGCATGAATTGAAAGAGGACCAGCTCTTCAGGGTGTTCACTGCCAAAGTGAAAGTGGGACCTGTAATGGTCCCTGCTCTCCGCTCACCAAGCCAGGAGCTGTTGTGCAGACCTGCATCAGCCTGGAGGATAGTAGCCCTGACCATTATGCAAAGGTTAGAAAATATGTTCAAGATTGGCCCTTATTGGGGCGCCTTGGGTGGCTCAGTGGGTTAAAGCCTCTGCTTTCAGCTCAGGTCATGATCCCAGGGTCCTGGGATGGAGCCCCTCGTCGGGGTCTCTGCTCAGTGGGGAGCCTGCTTCCTCCTCTCTCTCTGCCTGCTTGTTTGCCTATTTGTGATCTCTGTCTGTCAAATAAATAAATAAATAAAATCTAAAAAAAAAAAAAAATAGGCCCTTATTGATACAGTGTCCATCATCTAACTGGTCGGCATCCAATACCTGGGTATTCCTTCTTAGTAGGTTCCTCCTCATATTTAAACTGTTATTAGAACCTGTGTCCTGAGTTCCCAACAGTATTTCAAGCTTGATCTTTTTAAGTCACTCTACCAACTCTAACAAATCCACAAAAGCACAGGTGAAACAATTTACTGTTGGGAACACAAAACCAGCTCTGTGTGCCCTGACTTAACATTTTGTGGTTTTTCCAACAGAGTAAACTGGACAAGGAGTTCTTGTTTATTAAAATGTAAAGAAACAGAATTCAAATTTTCCCTGTTCCCAAATAGTAGTTATATTTTTAAAAGGTGACTTTACAAGTGATATTCAGAAAATGCAAAAAAAACCCTTTTATTTCTTTATTTATTTTAGGAAAGATTTTTAAAAATCTTTTATTTTTACATTTTTTATGTATCAGCAACACTTTTTTAAAATTTTTTTTGTTTTTTAAATTTTTATCAACAAAACTTGTAAAGTATACAGCATTCCAAAGCATGTGATCTAATAATTAATTTGAATTAAAGACAATCTAAGTGTTCGAGCAACAGTTCTATGAAGTGAAGAGTTCCTGACCTCTGAATACTTATTTCACTACCTTTCTTTAGTCAACACTATTTAAAACGGTAGAAAAATTACACCAAGTAATAGTACGTATGTCTATTTTGGGCAGATATTTATGAACTTAGACTATGTATTTTAAAGAGATTTACCTGTTTTTCCTAATAATTTTTATAAAAGTATAATTGTGTATTTTAATAAAAAGTCAATAAGCAAAATACAGAAAAAAGAAAGTAATCCTTATATGAATTTTCTTTTGTGAGAAAATTTTTATTCTTTTATCTTTATGTACTGGATTATATTATTCAGTACCCATTGTTACAAATCATTATCTGATTATGCATATTACATAGGAGACACAAGTGTCTCTGTGTAAACACATTTTTAAAATGTGGAAACACTTTGTCTAGTTTTCAATTAGCCTTACCAACTGATCATCAGTTCAGAGAATAACTGCCAATAATTAAGCATATATGAGGGAACTGGCCCTATACTAGAGACTTCATGCATGTTACCTCCCATGTGTAGCTAGAACTACCTGGCGATGTTTATCAGTGGGGAAAAATACTTTTTCTTTTGTGAACATCTTTCTCTTAATATAGTACCTCATACTTTATTAATTTCATGCTTTTATCACTTATTTCTGAAGGTTTTGAAATGTTTGTTTCTGCTATAGAAAGCTAGTTATCGAGAACAAAAGCCCTTTCTTGCTTTCTTTTCTTTCTTTCTTTTTTTTTTGAGATTTTATCTATTTATTTGACAGGCAGAGATCACAAGTAGGCAGAGAGGCAGGCAGAGAGAGAGGGGGAAGCAGGCTCCCTGCTGGGCAGAGATCCCGATGTGGGGCTCGATCCCAGGGTCCTGGGATCATGACCTGAGCCAAAGGCAGAGGCTTTAACCCATGGAGACACCCAGATGCCCCCCTTTCCTGTTTTCTTTAAAATCACTGATAATCATGTATATTCATAATACTTCTCTGTTTTTCTTTGCAAAGAGACATGGAGGCAGTGGCAAATGTTTTGTTTCAAGGAATAAAATTCAGTTATCAAGAAGAGAAATATCCTATTATAATTGAAATGCTTAGATTCCCTTGACATAGATGAAATTCGATGGGTAACTCTTTACTTCATTAAACCATTGTAAATACAGTCAGGCTTGGGTGAAGAATTGAAAATGATACATTTTGGGAAAGATTTTAAACAGGCACAACTGAATGTTATAAGTTGGGTTTACTCCAAGGTACTGAAATATTTATGTATTGTTTCTTTCTACTGTCAAGTAGCTTGCTCTATGTGAATGCTATTCAGACAAGTAATCATTGACGTTAGGTTACTAAGTTACTGTGCAAGTACAGAAAGTTGAAATCCTTTTACTTTATTATCAGTTGAGTTTTATGCACTTTGGCTTTCAGATAATATTCTTGCTGTGTTCCACTAAGAATAAGCTTTAACTGAGTCTCCAAGGATCCACATAGATGTTGATGCACTAAAGGAACAGGGAAGCTTGGGATGTCACTTATAGAGGATGATTTAGTTGCTGGCACACTCAAAAGAGCCTACTGATATTATCCCATTAAAAGATGGACATCGAGAAAGCAAGAGGAGAAAATTAATGTGGGAAGAAGGGTTAAAGAAAAAAGAAAGAAATATAAGGGAGGGAATCCTACATTCACAATATCTTTATTATTTTGCTTGGCTTAAGAGATGAATATAGCATAAAATCATAAAATAAAAGTGAGATAGAAGCAAGATCATTGCAATTATAATCATGATTATCATGATAAGTTAGTTATAAGAAAATGCTTGAATTTTAAATGATATGTAATACTATAAGAATATCCAGGTTGCTGTTTATTCTGCTCAGGCAAGAGTGAGCATATATTGCAAAAAAAAAAAAAGGTAAATCTCTCCAATTTAACTGATTTTTGGAGTATATTACATAAACTACTTTTTAAATAGAGTCAAGATTTTTAACTGCTGGTTTTATCAGGAATAAAAATGCATCATATTTTGAAAGATATCTATTTATTTTGAAGAACATAAAATAAATCATGTATTCTTCTCCTCCTTCTCCTACTTTTTCTTTTTTATATAACAAATGTTAGTGCCAGGTCCATAGACTAAAGCTGTAAGTCAACAAAAGCTCCATTTGGATTTAGTCATACTGCTTAGTATATAAAGAAAGTGCAAAATTTTTTTAAATTAGTGTACAATTTAACCTATGTCTCAAGGACAGTATATCATTATAAAGGACTATGCATCCAAAAATGAATTAATCAGTCAATTAACAAAAGAACAAAACTGTTTCTATTTGACAACAGTAAATGAATCATTCTATAAAATATCATGTTTATATTTAAATGTTCTAAGTATTATTCCTCCCATGTATAAAGTTACTTTTTATTTTATTCTTAATATTTGTGAATATTTTCTTCCTAAAGTTTTTTGTGCTCTTTTTATTTAGATCAAGTTTCAATGTGGTTTTCTTTCTTTTTTAATATTGAAGGTTTCATGGTCAACATAACAACATGAAAGCTTTGTCCTAATTATGCAAAATAGTTTTGATCATATTAACTTATGAATTTAAATTTCACACATTTGAGCTTTAAAAACTAACACAGTAGTTTCTGTGTGAGATTAATCATAGAGCCAACATCATGAATATTTTGAAGTAGACTCTCTCAGTTATTTAACTTTCATTTACGGTTATTTGTCCTAATAAAAATGCAGTATCAATTGTCTCAAGCTACATAAAACTACCTTTTCTATGAGCATAACATAATGCAAATGTTCTCTATTTCCTGAAAGCTCTTTTTTCCTGTCTCACCTCTTCTTTTCCTAAAGCACAAGCCTTTTCATTTGTCCCTGTTGGGTTATGTATATTCCTGCATAGGTATACAGAATATTATAGTAAAAAGATAACCCCTCATGAGGTATATAAATAGAACTCTGATTAAATCCTGACTATTCTTTTTAACAGCTGCGTGACCCTGAACAAAGAACTTGACATCTCTGATCCTTAATTCCTAGATGTGTAAATGGAGATCATAGCACCTGCCCCATAGGTAAATGATGTAGTATAATTAAAGCATCAGACAGAGAGCACATCAGAGGTGAGCACTTCATAAATATGAGTTCATTACCTCCTACTCCTCCTACTACAGTATAGCAAGTTCTCCTAAGACAAAGCAGGAGCCTTTCCGGTGCAAAAAAAAAAAAAAAAAAAAAAAAAAAAAAAATCAGTATATTGACACTTAGGGAATATATTATTCATTCGTTTCATGTTCATCATTGTGCATATGATAAAGATTTCTTCTTGACAGGCCTTAGAAGTCAAAGTAATAAAATCATACATTTAAATTCCGTAAGTGTATTTGTTGCCCTAGGAAATTTTGATGTTATTTGACTTCATAATTTGACATTGGAATGAAACTACAAATTTTAAGTATGATGATTTCTCCATGAAGTCTTTGAAATGTAACCCTTAAGATACAAAATTCCAAAGTCTGCCCATTATTTGAGAGAGTATTAGAAATAGCAACCTTTTTACACCTATTTCAAATTATTATTCAATTATCAAACTACACAGACTTTAATAAGTAAGTCAAATGCCCAGGACCACTAACTCTTCTCCCATGATGTAGTAGATACTATGCCAGATGGTTTGAGAACCTCAAAAATAAGTCAATGAAATAGACATTTTTAACCTTTGTCAAACTGGACAAATCTGGACTTAGAAGGAGACTTTAATTTAAAAAACTAAATATTGCAATAGGAAGACTGCTCTAATTTCAGAAACCTGTAACCATCTCAAATTCAAACAGAACAAGGATTTTTTCTTATGTAGAGTAAAACAGGGACCAGCACATAGAGGCAGAAACTTTGGTGGGAAAACTGGAAATGACCAGTAGGGTCTGATACGATAAGTGTCTCCCTGCAATCAGCTGATTCCCAGGAGAAGCTGACAAGGTAGGCTTTGTTCTTGACAAGCCTTGGGCCAAGCAGCATTCTGGGGTCTGTGGGTAAAAGAGAAACCTGACTAAAATTTGGTCAAAGCAAAGCAGAAGGTAAAGAATGGGCAATTGTGAACATCTGTTCACTTTCTTTTATTTCTTTGACAATTATTAAAACTGAATTGTATTCTCCCAAAATTTATGTATTGAGGCTCTAACTCTCAATGCAACTGTCTTTTTGTTTTTGTTTTAAGGTTTTATTTATTTATTTGACAGAAAGAGACATAGCGAGAGAGGGAACACAAGCAGGGGAGTGGGAGAGGGAGAAGCAGGTTCCTTGCTGAGCAGGCAGCCCAATGGAGGGCTTAATCCCAGGATCCTGGGATCATGACTTAAGCAGAAAACAAACGCCTAAGGTCTGAGCCACCCAGGTGCCTCGATGTGACAATTTTTTGAGGTAGGGCTGTAAGGAGGTAATTAAGGTTGAATGAAGTCATAGGGTCCAGCCCTAATGTGATCAGATTGCTGTCCTTATGAAGGAGCAGACCTCTTTTCTATGTGTCACAGAGGAAAGACTCCCTGAGAACATAGCAGGAATGCAATCATCTGCAAACCAGAAAGAGAGCCCAAGCAGGGAACCACGTCAGCACCTTGATCTTGGACTCCCAGACACCATAACTGTGAGAAAACAAATTTCCGTTGATAAAGCAACTAAATCTGTAATATTTTGTTATGAAAACCCTAGCAAACTTAAACATACGAAAAATTGAAGCTTCAAGAATTTAGAAAGTTTATTCCATTCCATAATCTAGTATGTAGGGGAATCAAATCTCATTCCCAGGGCTGTCTGATACTGGTATCCTTGTCACATTTCTTTGCAATTAATGAATTCTGAATTATTTTAAACTTTTTTTTTGTTTGTTTCTTAATCCAGATCCCAAACTATTATGTGGTGACTGCCTTGATATGATATGACAGTAATGTCGACTTCACCATAGTGCTCCACCGAGAATATTCAGTTAAAAAGGACAACGTTGCCCTCTCTACACTCTTACTCCATTCAATGGCGTTTCCATACTTTTACATATTGGAGATTAAAGTCTTCATCCTTGTTGAAAGGTCGGTGATAAGATATAAGCAAAGTTGCTTATGCAGAGCATCTGCTTCCACTTTAGCTATGTTTCTTCAGGGTGGTCTTAGGAAAATCATTGGGAAAAACTAAAAACATTCCCTGTTCACACTGTGCCTTGGTGCCTCCATGGATTCTCTTTATTTCATTTTTCTTCATATTTTGGCGAAGGGAAAATTATTTTTTATTTTTTAATTTTTTAAGGGAAAATTATTTTTTTAATATATTAATTATGTTTATATTATTTTTATTTTCCATCTTTCATTTGTCTCATTGATTAATATGATCTTTCTTACTTACAGATATAAGACGTTGCTTCACGGAACTTCAAATGAATAATAGGAATATTAAATTAAAGGATTTATGTTGCTGTTTTACTAGGGCATTATTTACATATATTTATTACTGTAGATTAAAAACAGTTTTCTCTGAGAATGAGATTAAACATCACACAAGATCATACTAGGACATGCTTTGCTTAGAAAAGTCAGCATTTGCATAAGACATGTGGTTTAGGATCATATGTATTTTGCCTTCCACACGCAATGAGCATTTTAATTTGTGGGTTTTCTTAAATGGGAAAATGAGTCATCAGGTAAGAGAAGTTTATTTTGCATAATAGAAACTGTATCAAGACAGCATGATTCTTACCAGGTGAGAATAAGACAAAAAATATCATAAAAATAGGAGCTTTCCATCTAGGATGATACTTTTTAATAGTTTTGAGATTCCTTTGCTAATCCAGTAAAAGCTATTTACCTTTCCCTAAAAAGGGTATAGGTACATAAATATAATAGCATGCATATAATTACAGTGGATTTGTAGACTCTTGAAACCCTAAATCTATAGGAATTTTATCATTATATTTTTTAATCCTTTCACTTAATATCAAATCTTCTCCATGTTAGAAGGGATGTGAGAATTTAAACAAAAATAAATGTTAGATAATTGTTGTTATACATTATGGTCAGGATGAGAGCAAAATACAACCTCATTTGAAGTTTAATAAAATATTATTCCACTCCAAAAATTAAAAGACCAAAATGGCAAAAGTATTTTTCATTTATTATAAAATAGACAACATTAGAGCCAGTGTGTGAGTGTGTGTATATATATATACATATATATATATATATATACCTAGATATATTCTCTCTCTCTTTCTCTCTATCTATATCATCACTGAGAACATTGTTTTTGTAATATTTGGTCATTGACCCCAGTTGCTGATGCAGAGTTCCTAAATCACTTGGAATTTCAAGATAGATGTCAGTGCCTTTTGTTCTAATGACATGACTCTTGATGACTCTTGGTGAGTCCCTGGATGGGGTCTGGTTACCTAAAACACCAAGCCATGAATTTAAAAGAAGAAGAAGAAGGAGGAGGAGGAGGAGGAGGAGGAGGAGGAGGAGGAGGTGGAGGAGAAGGAGAAGGAGAAGGAGGAGTAGAAGAAGGAAAAAGGAAGAAGGAAGAAGGAAGAAGGAAGAAGGAAGAAGAAGAAGAAGAAGAAGAAGAAGAAGAAGAAGAGAAGAAGAAAAAGAAGAAGAAGGAGAAGGAGCAACAGCTTAGAATTTTCAGCTCCAACCCCATTCTCCAGAGAGGGAGGAGGTGCTGAAAATGAAGTCAATGATCAGTCATGCCTGTCTGATGAAGCCGCCATTAAACTCCCAACAATACACTGGGGTTTGGATAGGTTCCAGGCTGTTGAACCTATGCAGGTGCTGGTAGAGTAGCAAGAACCTCAGAGGGCATGAACGCTCCATTCCTCTTCTGACATACTTTGTCCTATACATGCCTTCCCTTTGGATTTCATCTGTATCCTTTATCATACCCTTTGATAATAAACTGGTGAACAATAAGTAATTTTTAAATTTTTTCCTGAACTCTGTGAATCACTTTATCAAATTAATTAAAGCCAAGGAGGAGGTGATGGGAACTCCTGATTTATAGCCAATCACTCAGAAGCGTGGGTGGCAGCCTGGACTTGATTGGTGTCCAGAGCCAATCAAGGGGAGTGGACAGCAGTCTTAACTGAGCCCTTAACCTGTGGAATCTGACAACAGGCAGATAGTGTCAGAATTAAGTTGTAGGACATCCTGTTGGCATTGTAGAATTGTTCCTTGTGGGAAAAGCCCCCACACATCTCGTGGCAGAAATGTTGTAAGAATAGGAGTATGAGATTGAAGGTGAGACATAGAAGGACTAGAGTCTTTCTATATTATATATA
This sequence comes from Mustela putorius furo, assembly GCF_011764305.1. NCBI lineage: Eukaryota > Metazoa > Chordata > Mammalia > Carnivora > Mustelidae > Mustela > Mustela putorius. The sequence continues at coordinate 7,680,260 of NW_025421397.1, forward strand.
AAAAACATTCCTTAAACCACTTAAACTCTAGTGATTAGAAGACAGGATTTGTTTGTTCAGGGTATCATTTAGAGGTCTGTGTGTGTGTATGTGTATGTTGAGAAAGAGAAATATGTATGTCATATGTAGGTCAATAAATGATGTAAGAAACTAAAAAAAAAGTCATAGATGAAATTAGGAATTGGCATTGGCTAATAAAATCAGAAAAGATCATTAAGGACTAATACAATCTGGTAAGAAAGAGTATCAAACATTGCTTAACTCTATGACTAGAGCATTGCTTTGCCAAATCAAACAATAGATTCTCTCTGCTTACTCATTCTATCAGCAGCTTGGAAACAGCCCAGTCCTTCTTTCTTCTTGATGTTCCCATTTGGCTTCCATGGCACCATGTCTTGATTCTTCTAAGTCCCTGAATGCTCTTTTCAGGACCCTTTCCTCCCAATCTCTAGACATTGACATGTCACTTCTTTAAGTCTTATTATCTCTTCTTTTCCAAGTTGTACTCCTTTCTAAATACAGTCCTCACATTATCCAGCATCAATATCACTTAAGAACTGGTGAGAAATGCAGATTTCTCATGTCCACCAAAAATTTACAGAATTAGAATCTGGAGTGGGGCCCAAAAATCTGTGTTTAACAATCTCTCCAGGTGGTTCTTACATGTGCTGAAACTTTAGAAACTCTGCTTTAGGTAACAACATCTGTATCTGTGGCTCTAAACCATGTACAGGCTAGTGACTCCAGTATTTAATACCATCGATCCCATCTTCACCCTCGGTGTCTTCGGACTAAAATATTTAACTGCCTACTTAAAGCAATAATTAGGATGACCTACAGGCTCCTCAAAACGAACATGTACAAAATTAATTCTTAAACTCCTCTCTCTTTCCCAAATAGTTCCTCTCATGGCCCTCCTTAGATTTGTCTTCGTCTCTTGCTCAAGCCATTGACTTCTCCTTTTTTCTCATGTACCACAGCAAGTCTATCAGCCAATTCTCCAAGCAATACTTTGAAAATCCATTTTGCCATTCAAATGACTACATTATCTCCAATCTGTGTAGGGCTAAATAAACTGGCAATTAAGGAGATGATTTATTTAAGGCCAATGCAATAACTAGTATGGTCATTTGTGAGGATGATCTCAAAGAAATGGGATTGTATAGACATAGTTAACAAGAAAGTCCTTGGTGAGTGTTATGGGAATCATAGGAAGACAGGTTGGTCCTTTGTGGCTGCCCATTTTCCAGAACACAAACAAATGAGAGGATTTCTTAACTTTTGCTTCCTTTCAGGAGCACAATTCTTAGATAAAATTCAACATTTCAAAACCATCATCATCCTTCTAGCAGGATGATGCAATAGCACACACCCTGACTCCATTCATCCTTACTCCCCATCTTGTCTATATTACATACTCAGATGGATTGTTTGAAAACATAAGTAAATCGTGTCATTCTTCTCTTTACAATTCTCAAATGGGCTTCAACACATGGAGGAAAACCCCAAATTCTCACCATGGCCTTAAGAGATCACCTGTGGTTGACCTGACCTGACCTGACCTCCTAGAACTTTCCCTCCAGGCACCAAGCTTCACTTTACCAAGTTCTTCAGTTTTTCTGAAGCTCTCCAGATGCTTTACAGTGGAGAATCTTTGCTCTTCTTCTTTTCTAAAAAGCTCTTAATCCACTTGGCTCATTGACTTAATTTTCTCAGGTTTTGGCTTACACATTATCTTATTAGGTCTTTCCTAACTACCTTATATATATATACCCTATATAACTACCCTATAAAACACCCACTGTGTTCCCAACACTCTGGACTATTTTTCTACTGTCTTTTCTGTTTCTTTAATTACTTTCCCCCTCTGACATACATATAATTTTTAAGGGAAGAACATCTCTTTACTGCCCCTCCTCTCCAATTTGAACACAAGTTCCATGAAGGCAGGATTTTAGTTGTTTATCACTTATCTCTAGATCCTTGAATAGTCCTTAGCATATAGTAGAGGTTCAATAATTATTTATTGAGTTTAATGAATACTCCATGCCAATTCACCAAAAAAAAAAAAAAAAATACTATCCAGAATGTATAGACACTTGGATGCCACATTTCTTAAGGATGATAAGGTGAAATGTGTGCAGAAAATGAGTGCCAGCATATGAAGATTGTGAAAACCATGTATTTTGAAATATCCTAGAAGGAATTAGGAGACTTCATACTGGAAATAGATTTTGTGGGTGGAGTAGTATAAGCATTCTCAAAATTTAATTAAAAAAAAAAAAAGTCCTGTTAAAGAGAGATTAGGTGTATTCTGTTTACTTTCAAAAGGCAAGATTAGGGTCATGTCTAATTTCTGACCATTAGAATGGCCCTGAACAGAACTGTCTGCTTTCTATAGAGGAAGCATCACATTAGTAGAAAAATTTAAAACCAGACACAATTATTTTCTGTTATTTTAGGGAGGCTATTGCATGATGTTGGAGATTGTGCTGGGTGAGCTACAAAATTATTTTCAATTCTGTTTTATAATCATATATTCTAAACTGTTGAGGAACTGGAGTACTAACCCCCTGAGGAAAGAGATTCTTGAAGCTGTCTTGATCTTCGTGGTTTCTACTGTTTATGACTTTCAATCCTGGTATTTTTCACTTGTGACATAATTAACCCCCTTATTCTAATGCTACCACTTATGTTTTTTAGCTTTAAGGCCCTGAGAATCCTAGAAAAAGTAGGAAGGAACATCTTTACTCATGTTCTTTGGAATAGATCATAGAAACTTGAATCATGTCAATGATATAATAATAAAAATTCTACTAATCATATACCTGTAGCACATTTTAATTTTTAATATACCTGCCTTTTCACAAAAACTTATATATAATAGTGCTAATACTGTATTATAGAGTACCAACTTCACATATTAATTGTTCCTGGATTCATTTTTACCTTTTTTTTTTTTTTGCATAATGAACTATAATATAGACTCTCAGAGGGCTTAAAATTCTCCCGCACTTTCTTTGATGAGAATAGATGAGAAAAACTGCTAATTTGCTTTGAAGTTAATTTTTGTTCCATCCTTAGATTTAAAGCAAACTGCTAAGATATTTTGAAGATTTTCCAGGTTATGCTATGAATATTTTAAAAAGTAACAATTGAAAGATTAAAAGTAAACATTTTAGGAAGGAAAAGATCAGTAGTTTGATTTCTGGGAAACAGAGTATAATCACAATTGACAGTATTAAAGATGTTTTATATAATTATTGATCTTTGCAAATAATTATGGCTTAAAGATTACCTATATTCTACTCCAAGAATTACATTTATATGTTAACTGAATTCCTATAATAGTTTCTTTTTAGTACAGTAGTACTAGTACTACTTTCTAGTACAGTAGTCATTCATTCATTTACTCATTACTCAGTTTCTTTTGAGTGTCTGTTTTATGCCAGTCTTTGCTTTGGCATTAGGACAAAAATATAAACGATAATTAGGGAATTATAGAACATGAAAAATCCAGATGCAAAAAAAAGCATAGGGGCACCTGGGTGGCTCAGTCGGTTAAGGGTCTGACTCTTGATTTCAGCTCAGGTCATGGTCTGAGGGTCATGGGATGGGGCCATGTGACTCAAGGGAGTCTGCTTGAGATTCTCTCTCCCCATATCCCTCAGATCCCCCCCACCATGCTTTCAATTTCTTTCTCTCTAAAATAATTAATAAATAAATCTTTTTTAAAAAGCATAGAACATTTGATGAACCCAAGAAAATCAATTTGGTTGGAGTACAGAATGAGGATTAGAGGCTGGTGTGAGAAATGAGACTGCTGGAGTGAGCAGAGGTAAGATTATGAGTGACATTGGCTGTGAAGTTCAGAGATGAATTTTTTAATCAACAGTGTAATATGATGTCCTTGTTAGAAAGATCACTGTATAAAATAAGTTAAAATCAGAAACTTGCATCTGCTGTGAGATAAAGAGTTTGATTTTTCTCAACTCTATGAAAGAGTAAGTGCAGAGTTCTGGGAGATGGGTGTGGAGGAGAAGGTACTGATGTGGGTTGAGAGGCAGGGGGCGATCAGCACCAAAGACAAAGAAAACCTGAGTAGAAATGCAGGGTGAAGATGATGGTGTCCGGTGTAGGGAGGGAAAACATTTCCCTTCTTCCTATCTAGGTTCTTTGGCTAGTCTAATAATCAAATTGACATAGACAGATTAACAGGAGAAAACATTTAATTTCATAGGTATAGGAGTCCCATTAATATAAGACTCTACGCTAGTCAAGCAACTGAAGCTTCTATGTATACCTTCCTGAGCTAAGGAGAAAGGGAGTTTGAACTCTAGGGGTTCAAAGAGGAGAAAATCAACTCATTGGAAGATGAAAAGACTCAGTTTGGTAAATAAATGCTTGCCATGACATGCAGATAAATCCTTCTTTTATAAAAAGCTATCTCTGGCAATAGTTCTCTTCCTGGTACAGACCCCTTATCTAAACTCTTTTAGGCAGTTCAGGGGAAGGTTAAAAGCGTCCCTGTGTCTGCCAGATTTTAATTCCTTCCAATGAGAACAATCCACATGCCAAAGTGGCACATTTGAAATAGTATATTCTGCTCCTCTTCACTTGGATCAAGGAATTAAAAGAGGTAGTAGAGGGGTGCCTGGGTGGCTCAGTCAGTTGAATGTCTGCCTTTGGCTAGGGTCCTGGGATCAAGCCCTGCATTGGGCTCCCTGCTCCATGGGGAGTCTGCTTCTCCCTCTCCCTCTACCTGCTACTCCTCTTGCTTGGGCTCTCTTGCTCTCTCTTTCTGTCATATAAATAAATAGAATCTGTAAATTAATTAATTGAGTAAAAAATTAGAAGATCATGGAGATAATGGAATAATTTAGAATAGCACAATTCAATAGAAACATGATGTGAGTTATTTAGGGAATTTTACATTTTCTTACAGCTATGTTGAAAAAGGGAAAAGAAACAGGTGAAATTAATTTTAATAATATTAACATATTTAATGTAAAATATAATCATTTCATAAGTAATCAATATAAAACAATTCCTAAGGACATATTGTACATACATTTTTGTTACTAGGTATTCCAAACTCGTATCTCAATCCAGACACTTTAATTTGTATCAGAAATACTTTATCAATACTTAGATGTCATAAACTTACAGCTGAAAAGGGTGTTTACATCACCTACTTCCTCAAAATGCAATTAAAATTTTTCGGATATTATAATATTGTGATTTCTAAAAAGAAATATGTATTTGGTCTTCATCCCCATTTTTTGGCCCAAAACTCCTAAAATCCTTGGAGTTTCCTATGGTGAGAGCTATAAAGGTGTCTCTTTTTATATTAACGAGGTAGTTTTGGAAGGAATGAAAGGATGGGGCTTGGTTCCCATGAGTTAATCATGTGTTTAGAGGTTTAGAACTCTTAGTTCTCCCACCCTGATTTCCAGAGAAGGGAGTGGGTAGCAGTTGCCTTGATTGCCTATGGCTAGTGACTTAATAAAAGATGCCTATATAATAAAGCTTCCATGAATCTCAAAAGGACAGTATTTGGAAAGCTCCCAGGTTGCTAAATTCACAGATGTTTGGGGACAGGTTCTGAGAACATGAAACCTCCATGCCACTTCCCCACACCCTGCTCCACGCATGTCTTCATCCGGCTGCTCCCGAGTTCTATCTCTTCATATTAACCTTATCCTACAAAATATTAAATTTATAATCCAGTAAGCAAATGACTTTCTTAGTTCTGTTAGCTGCTTTAGCAAATTAACTGAACCCCAGGAGGAGGATCTCCATCTCCCAGTAGATTAGAAGCACAGGTGACAACCTAGACTTGTGACTGGGCTCTGAAGTGTGTGTGTGTGTGTGTGTGTGTGTGTAGGTGGAGGGAAGCCTTGCAGGATTGAACCTTAACTTGTGGGATCTGATGTTATCTCCAGGTAGATAGTGTCAAAGTTGAATTGAATTGTAGGACACCCAGCTGCTATCATAGAAATGTTGATGGCACTGAGTGACCAGAGCCATTAAGTGTTGATTTAAACATTTAAATTTAAACTGAGGAAACATTAAAAACAATTAAAATTCAGTTCTTCAGTTTACCCTGATCACATTTTAGTTGCTCAATAACTGTAAGTAGCTATTGGCTACCATCTGGTAATAGTGAAGATTTTGAAGATACATAGAAGATCAAAGAGAACACTTGGTATGAGATTAGGTGTGGTGGAAAAAGCAATGTTGTTGAGGACAGGTGTTCTGACTTGGGCACTTTAGTGGATGGGAAACTTTTTCAGTGAGAAAGGGAATGTAGCAGAAGGGACATTTGGGTGAGGTTAAGGGACACCAGAATGCTTAAAATCAGATATTGAACATAATTTTGAAACAGAAGTTTTTCAGTGATAAAATCTTTTAATTTCAACTCAAATTGAGGTACAGTGCATCCAAAATCTGAAGCACATCTCTGAAAGCTTGGAAACAATAAACTATTGTTTAAGGTATAAGGTAATATAGTTGCCATTGCTTTGCTCCATTCTAACAACTTCCTTGCATTACTATTTTTAAATATGAAATTAGTGATTTTTCCTTTTGTTGGTTTCTCATCCTCCTAGACATTAGTCCTCTCTATTACTCATTCTAGAATATTTTCTCCCAGTTGTTTTCTCCAGTTGTCTATAGTAGTATTTTTGTAAAGTTGCATTTTCATCATAGCTTATCAAGGATGCTTACTATGAATGTTGTTTTCTCCCAGTTGTCTATAGTATTTTTGTAAAGTTGCATTTTCATCATAGCTTATCAAAGGCGCTTACTATGAATGTGACTTATGGATGTCAATGTTGACTTTTGTCACTTTGCTTAGGCAGTGTTTGTCAGGTTTCTTCTCTATAGCTATTTTTTTTTTGTGTACTTTCCATATTGTGATCTTTGAAAGGAAATCACTAGGCACAAGCCACAGTCCAATAGTGGGGGTTAGGTCTACCTCCTTATAGTATCTACATAAATTATGTGCCATTCTTGACATTCATTTATTTCTTCACTCAGTCATTTAATTATTAGTAGTAAGTCTCATGGGTATTTATTTCATCCTTTGACTTATAATCCTATACCACTTTATTTTTTGCTCAAATTTGTCCACTCAGAGCTCTTTTATTTGATTCCTGTGTCCCTTTGATAAACCTGCTCATTGTGTGTGTGTGTGTGTGTGTGTGCATGTATTTAACACTTCCTTACTTTGTGTTGCAATAAGGTGGCCCAGGCTCATCTTGTTTCTTTCCCAAGATGTAGAATCAGCCATTATTCCAAGGAGCCCTAGTTCCTGATATTGGAGAATGGTGTTAAAAAGACGTATCTGGATTCTAAGTGGGGATGGTACTACTGTTAGGGTGTTATGCCTCTAGCTCCTTTCAGCTGACAGAGTCAGAGAATATATGCATGTACTAACCATTTTATATACACACATTTGTAAATATTCTGTAAGCAGTAAAAATTGGTGTATGTGTTAAGCTAACTTTAAGTTCATACTCATGTCCAACTTTAACCCATTACCTCTTGGATCATTGTGCCCTGCTCCCTTTGCTTATCCTCCTCTCCGGTAGTAATGAATCTGCTCCCGCCATCTGCCATCCTTTTAATTATTTTTTCAATTCTAGTATACTTGTGTAGTGGTTGTGGAATTGTTAACCTAGACTTCCATGTGACATGAGATTATCAATTCCCAAAATTATTTGGACCATTCCAACAGCTATGTAGTGGTATTTCATTATTGTTTGAATTTTCATTTCCCTGATGACATATAATGTGGAGCATCTTATCATACATTTGCCATCTGTATATTTCCTTTAGTGTGTGTTAAGGTCTTTGGCCCATTTTAAAATCAGCCTGGTCGTTTTTTTACTGTTGGGTGTTCTAAGAGTCCTTATATATTTTAGGTAAAATATCTTTATCAGATATGTCTTTCCAAATAAGTTCTCCCAGTTTGTGGTTTGTCTTCTCTTTCTCTTGACATTGTCTTTTGCAGAACACAAGTTTTTAATTTTAGTGAAGTCCAGCTTATCCATTATTTCTTTCATGGGTTGTGTCTTTGATGTTTTATCCAAAAAATTTATCACAATACTCAAGGTCACCAAGATATTTTCCCATGTTACCTTCTAAGAGTTTTAAAGTTTTGCATTTTATATTCAGATCCATGATCCATTTTGAGCTAATTTTTCTGAAGGGCATAAGGTCTGTGTCTAGAGTCATTTTTTGCATGTGGATATCCAGTTGTCCTACTCTACTCTTCTGGCTTGTGTGGTTTCTAACAAAATATTCACTATGATTCTTACCCTTGTTCCTCCATAGATATTTTCAGTTCTTGAGCTTTCAAGATTTCTTTTTAATCTTAACTTTACTGCAGTTTGAATATAAAGTAACTAGGTTTTTTGTTTTGTTGTTGTTTTGTTGGGGGGGTAGGTATTTCAATATTTATTCTGCATGATATTTCCAGAGCTTCCTGTATCTATAGTTCTGTATTTGTCATTAATTTTGGAAAATTCTCAAACACTTCTACTTACATTATTTCTTCTCTATTTTCTCTTTCTTCTGCTTTTGAAATTCTGATTATCCATGTTCCCATGTAACAAAAAGTTACACTTTTTAGATTTATCCCATGGTTCTTATATGTTACAGTTTCCCTCCCAGTCCCCTACAGTTTTTAATATATTTTTCTCTTTGCATTTCAGGTTGGGAAGATTCTCTTGGTCTATTTTTAAGCTCACTGATTTTTTTTCCCCCCTGGGATATAATCTTTACAACTATTTCTGCAACAATCTAGCCCCTGGATCCTGCCCCAAACTAGACTCCTTTCCCTAGCTAGCCTTCCTAATCTATTTCCTTGAAGCCATGACCTCAGCTGAGCCCCCATTGTTACATGCTCCCCTCCCCACTGTTATATGACACAGGTAGGATAGAGAGGTCTGACTGAGAGAAAGGCACTCTTCCCAGCTAGAATAAGGCCCTTGCAAAATGTTTTCCCCTGGGGAGTATATACAGCTTTTTATAGAAAAAGTCTATTTCACCATGATTACTCTTCCCCTTCTCTGCTAGAACAATGAAGGGATCCTCCTCAATATTTCTCCATTAAAACCTGTTGGTATTCCAAGAGGAATCCATGGAAGTTTGGGGGCCTTACCAAAATTGCAGCTCCTATCAGTTCCTCAGTCTTATGCTGGTCTAAACTTAGTCTCTAGCCTCACCAAAATTACCTTTTATGCGTTCCTATCAGTTGATATCTCCAGTGACTTCTCCTCCAACTAAGCAGATATTGTCTCCCTCTGGATGCACCTGTCTCTCCAGATTTCAGAATAGACATTTGCCCTGTCACACCTCAGATTTCTGATGGGTCTAAAATAAGTTATAGTTTTGTTTTGTTTTGTTTTTTTCTTTTCAGTTTGTCCAGCTTTTTTATTATTGTTGTTAAGTAAGGGAGTGACACAGTCCACACTCTTGACATGTTGGAGCTGAAACAGCTGAAACCAGTAATTTAGCTCATTCAGTTTTTCCTTATCCCTGTTTGATTCAGCAGTTTTCTGAGGTTGGTTTTTCTAATATTATTATTATAGTATTGTAATAATACTATAATATTAGTTGTGTCTAGCTATATATAGGCTTTGTCTTAAGATACTCTTTTTTTGTAAAATTTTATTTTTATTTATTTAACAGAGGGAGACACATCTTGTATTTCCAAATACATTAACTGTTCAATGATTTTAACTTTCTTTATGATGTCTTTCTCAAAATTCCATATCTGTTTCCAAAGCATGTACTATCTAAAGCTTAATATCCAGTTTTCTTTAAAATTCTGGCAATGATATGCTAAAAAATCTGTCCTTTTCCCCTAAATTCCTGTTTCTGTCAAAATTTCTTGTTCTTCCTGCTACATGTCTCATCGTCGAGAAGTCTAATCATTTAGTTAGTTAAGTACCTAATTTGATCAGGTCATTTATTAACTTTGAAAACAATTTGTTCAAGTTTAAAATCATGTATGTGTGTATGTGTTAATCTTATGTACATATACTAATGGCTTTTAAGCAATGTAATGAGTATTCAAATTTTACTTATTACACAAATTTTAGTCTCTATACTCTAGAAAACATAAACAGAATCATACTAAGAAAGTGTATAAATTGGCTAAAAAAAATACGGGTGAAATCTTGTTTCTCTCAATCTCCTAAAGATTAAGTTTTTACCATTTGAACCAATTTATTACCTATAATTTGAGAAATATATTATAGTCATTTGATATCTAAAATACATTGTTACCTACTTAACTTTTATATGAAAATTGTTAGAATGAATTTTTCTGACCCTAATCCATGAACCAACAAGAGCATGATTGCTAATAATTTGCTGCTTCTTCATATTCTATAATCTGTGAATAACTTCCAACATTTCCTTAGTGGTGTTGACTTCCATGCCAGTGTAGGGTGCCTCCCTACTCTCTTTCTTCACTAAATGCATGTATAGTATATATACTAGCATTGTATACATACTGTGCTATGTTTCCTGTGTGGGAAGTTACACATAAATTTGTTTTATACTATGTGAAAAGTTACAATTTTGATTTCACAGTTTATGTAAAGTGCCCCGTGTAGAGAGCTCAGATGGCTAACATACTTATTACAATTAGTTCTTATTTTCTACATCCCAAGCAGTGGCCCAATGATTTGCCTTGCTGTCAGTTGATGCTCAACAAATGTATCTGTGGGTGTTAGCTAAGCCTATTGTATTAACCATTCTACAATATTTGTAACTCAAGCCATCATGCTGTATGCTTTAAACTTACACAGTGATATATGTCAATTGTTTATCAATAAAACTGGAAAAAATCTACTTGAAATGCAAATTAATGAGCTAGTCAGAATTAAAGTTCTTTATGAGAAAAATTAGAACACAGTTATTTCTTTCCTTTAAACACTGAGAATGATTGACATTTCATTTTATATTATTTTAGTGTTTCAGATGTATGTAGTTACTGTCTTTCCCTGATGGTATAGACTGGCTTTATAAATGCATGACCTCTCAGTTATAGAGAGGTAACAATATTCTACTCCCAATTTAAAATAACTTTAAAAAAATTATTTACCCTGAAATCACTATTTGAGTTTCAGATTCTAAAATAAATTTAAACTGTTATTTTTAATCTAGTGATTTACTTTCATGGAAGTTTTATATGCCCATGAATGAGGACAAGCAGGTATCAACATGGCTTCTTATATAGCTCATACTCTACTAACTCGAAGCTTAACTTTGATAAAACCAAAAGCACAAGACCTGTTTTCACTTTCAGTAGGAGAGTTTATTATTTTCTATTTAAATACATAGACATCATTAAAATGAAGTAACAGATGGGCAGCCTATGCAAACATTTTGAGCTCTGGAGTCCAGTAAGTCACCCTAGTGCTAGGTTATTGGCAAGTCAGTCATGTTAAGAAAGTTAAATCCAACTTGCAGTTAAACACCAAATGGTTGTTAATTTATAGTTTTATCTGCTGATTTTTAGTTTAATTCTGCTATAAGGAAAAGGGTAGAAATTCTGCTTCTCTCATTGGTAGGCATGCAAAGTCAATCTGAATTTTAATTCAGAAAGATTTGTAGTTCTATAATTTAGAATTACATATACAGGATAAATGAATTCTGAAAAAAGAGGACAAGTACTATTTTCTGACAAAATATTGAAAGAAGAGGTTTGAAAGATTATGTGTCTAATAATTCTGTTTTTATAGGAGAGAGAGACCATAGTAATAGAGAGGTGATAAGGACTGGACTACATTTATTTAATTATATTTATATTTATATTATTTTTATTTATATATTTTATTATATATTAAATTAAATTTATATATTATATTAAAAATATATATTAATATATATTTGTATTTATATTAAATATATCCAAATGCAAATATAGAGAATTTTTCTGGATGTCATTTTTTCCAAGTCTCTCCTGTAATTAATAAAAAAATTATTAACTCCTTTTGATTTTTTCCTGATTTATGGTTAAGTATTTTTCTAATTAATGGATATTTATAATGAAAATTACATAGGGCACCTCACTGGCCCAACCAGTAGAGCATGTGACTCTTCATATCAGGTTCCTGAGTTCATGCCCTATGTTGGACATAGAGACTGTTAAATAAATAAATGAATAATAAACAGCACATGTTTTAAAAAAGAAAATTACATATGTGCAATTATGCACAGGGATGAGGTGACTAAAATTTCAATATTTTTCAGGGTAAGAAGAATAAGACATGGCTGCCTATTACCCTTGGAAATAACTTAGACAATCTGACCTATTGAGACTTCGTCCAATTTAGTTGGACAATAGTTGAGACAAAAAATGTCCAGAATTTAAAATGAAAAAAAAAATTGAATGGAACTTCACTTACTTGACCTTTTTTTAACTGCACTAACTTATCTCCTATCTAGTTATAATCTTTCAAGTGGTACCATGGGATCATCAGCTAAAATTAGCAGAGGATCAAGTTCTTTTAACAAAAAAATAGAGACAGAATCCAGGTCTGTGGATCACCAGAGTATCTGACTTTTTTAAAATTGGTCCTCCTGTTACTTTGTCTTCATAGGATAACAGTCAGTTTAACAGAGGGCTTATCTACAGTCAGTCATCCAAATCTTCCCAAAACATTGTATAGTGCAAAGGGAGACAGGTTCTCTGCTCACTTCATTCTGCCAGTTCTGAACTTAAACCTTGACACGTAGCCTGTGCTCTGTCAGTATTAGAGAGCCGCTCTAACACCTGAAATAGAAACTAGTCTTGTAATCCTTACTCTGACAATCATCATCTCTGATTAAACATATACCACTTAAACTTTTTGAATTTTAACTTTATGAGCTGTAAACTGATCTCTCAAATATATTTAGAACCTAATGCTTTAATATTCTATCAGCTTTCATTTCAATTTGTACTCAAGGAGAAATCATTCCATTCATCACCAAAACTACATGCCACTTGCAATGTGACGTTTCTAAAATTTGTGGTCAAAACTTTGTCTTTGATTAATGAAATTATCAAATATTGGCACTATTTATAGAGAGGAAAGGGCATTAACTACAGAATGAGTCTTGCTTAAGTTACTGGGGACCAAATAATGTAGATATATTTATTATTTTTTTTTTTACCTTTGAAAAATAAGGGATTATTCAAGTTTTAGTTAAATTTTTGACAACTACAGCTATTTCTTCTGCAAATCCAGGATATACAATCATGGGTACCTAGAAGGAGAAGGCAAAGCATTCCTTTACTGATTTTAGTTGTTCAAATCTGGTCATGATGCATTTATTATAATGTGGTTTAACACTTTAGTACCTCAAAAATGAATGAAACATATGAGTTACACTTTCAACAGACAGTAAGTAAGATCTCATGAGGATATAGGAATGACTGAGTTTTCAGAAAATGTTTCATTTCTGCTTTTCACTTGTTTTTATTGTCTTCTTTTGGTTTTGTTTCAAGAATTTTGGGTGCCTGGGTGGCTCAGTGGGCTAAAGCCTCTGCCTTTGTCTCAGGTCATGATCCCAGGGCCCTGGGATCGAGCCCCATGTTGAGCTGTCTGCTTAGCGGGGAGCCAGCTTCCTCCTCTCTCTCTCTCCGCCTGCCTCTCTGCCTACTTGTGATCTCTGCCTGGCAAATAAATAAATAAAATCTTAAAAAAAAAAAAAGGCAATATTCCACATCATCATTTTCCTATGTATATTATACCATTTATCACACTGTTGGGTAATATTGAGACTATCTGAAGTATGTGAGAAGACAGCATATTTTAATGTCATATGTGGGATTTTCATCAATTTTTTTTCTAGTTGTGCTTGAGTGTGGGTTTTAGATTGTCTGCCCTAAGATTCCAGGTGCGTCCTTAACAACTGGCCTCTTTGGTGCCTAATTTATTAATCTTTAAAATTATACTACTAATAATACTACTGTATCATTTGTTATGAGTCTTAAATAAGTTAAAATACATAAATTTAGAGGTAAAATCTCAAAGTATACTCTATCATTATTATAATAAGAGCACAACTATGAATTATCATTGGATAAGTGCTTGAGGATTTTAAAAACTGAGCTATGAATAAGAAGTGGCAAAACTACTTTAATAGAATAGTGTAAAAAGTTTTAAACTAGTATTCACTAGGATTTTCACATATTCTTAGGTCCTAAGATTTTAGGTCTGTGTCCACCATCCTGCAATATGTATAGAGTCCCAAAGAAAAGCAATAGTTTATCTAGGGAATAGTAATAAAGATTTTATTAAATAGAACATTGCCATGATCTGAATGTTTGTGTCCCTCCAAAATCTGTATTTCAAATTCTAATGTTGAATGTGATGGTATTAGACTGGTACTAAGTATTTTAGAAGGTGATTAAGTCATGAGGGAAGAGCCTTCATGAATGAGATTAGTGTTTTCATAATGGGAGCTTCAGGCCCACTCATGAATGGGATTAATGGTTTCATAATAAGACCTCACATGCCCCTTCCACCATGTGCGGATACAAGAAGTTTGTAGCTGGAAGAGGGTCTTCACTCAACCAAACTGGCACTCTGATCTTGAACTTCCACCTCCAAAACTGTGAGAAATTAATTTCTGTTTTTTGTAAGCCACCCAGTCTGTGACATTTTGTAATAACAGCCCAGTCAGACTAAGACTAGCATTATTTAATGTGGACATTCAACGTTCCCAGCTGGAGGCTGGGCAGCTGCCCTCTCTCGCAGGAAATTATGGATGTTGGAATAAATGACATACATATACCAATGGATCAGAAGTAAAGCTTATTACTCATATACTAAACAGCAAAATGATTCTGCAAGGAGGAGAGTTCAGGTTCCATGTGGTGTAAAACAAGAAGTGTGAAGCATGGTCAGGTGACTCTGACTTCGTTCATGTTTAGAGATTTGGACTGGATCAGGCTTCATGTGTAAGCCAGAATTTGACACAAGGGAAGTGGTACTGGGACTTTCTTATGGGCTTTCTCTGATGGAGAGCAAAAGGGAAGCAGTAGCAGGGGGGCGTAAAGTCTGTCAGCAGTCAAACATCAAACAAAGGGGTCCAACTCTATTCCAAGGCTGAGCCAAGAATATTTTGTGCTTTATTTAAAAAAAGAAAATGGGGAAGTAAATATATCATTAGCAATAAGGAGTGGTGGAAAAACAAATATTAACTTATATAGACTTTAAGACGATTCCTCAGATAGTAGCTCTGTAATAAGTGAAAGAAGACATGGCTATCCTTAAGGTTGATAAAAGAAATGTCAGTGACAAGAGATTTTCCACTTAGTGGACTGGCAAAGAAAAATTAACCAAATGAAATAAAAATACAAGGTCCTATATTATTAGTGGTGAGGTGAAGAATGGCAACTTGAAGAAGAAAAATAGAGTTTTCTCTAGAAGAGTAGTATCTACTTATAAATTAAAAAAGAAACATGTTATCTTAACAATGACAATAAAAACTCAAATGTCTGTTTAACAAAAGATACATATTCTATTGAAATTAAATATAAAATCTTACTGTATGTGTGGAGAAACAAAAACCACTGAACAAATGGAGACACTTTCCATGATTCTGGATGAAAGAGTTGAATAATAAAAAAAGATATCAGAATTAGCATAAATATATAACCAAGCTTACATAAAAATCTGCTAAAGCTTTGAAAACAAACTCAAAATTTGGCAAAATCCATTAGAACTAAAGTAAAAGTAATCCCTCATTTGGTATTTGGTCACAGAAATAAAACAGGTCTGTGGTCAAGGCTATATAACCATGATTTCACTTTAGAAAAAAAACTTGAAAACAATTTGAATATTTGTTCTAGAATAATCAATGGGTAAAGAGTCATATACCCCCAGTGGAATACTATATAGTTCTAAGTGAATGAGTTCAAGACTTACCTGGAGGTTTATACAATATGCATTTGAAATGAGAAAAAATAAGTTTCAAAGTATTGTTTGTAATGTGACTCCTATTTTTAAAAAGCAAATAAGTACAAAATGAATTTAGAATAGTATTTTTTATAATCATGGAAAAATATGGACTCAAATACACTAGCTACCAATGTTATTTTTTTTTCAGATTTTATTTATTTGACAGAAAGAGATCACAAGTAGGCAGAGAGAGAGAGAGAGAGAGGAGGAAGCAGGCTCCCCTGTGAGCAGAGAGCCTGATGCGGGGCTTGATCCCAGGACTCTGGGATCAGGACATGAGCTGAAGGCAGAGGCTTTAACCCACTGAACCACCCAGGCGCCCCAGCTACAAATGTTATTAAAAGGAAGAGGAAATGGTGAGAGGCTGGGGAAAAAAAAATCTGAATTAATTAAATCAGAATTTACAAAGGGAAAAATATATATGTGCAGTGAAAAGTTCTAGAAAATACATGTTAAGCCTAAATATCTTAATATCTCTGAGAAAAGGCATGATAGTGAATGCTGGGGTAAGAAAAAATAAGTTAGAAAATCAATCATTTTTTATGTAATATACTTCTGTATTATATAAGATTTTACAAGAATATATCTATGTACCTTAAAAATGGCAAAATTTATAGGAAAAATATTCACATTAATAATTAATCATACAAAAAGGACTTTAAGAAAGCAAAGAAAAATACTCTGAAATTAGCTTTTTAAAACTTTATTATTTTTGTGAAGATGTTATAAAATCTTTAGTAAGTAGATTTATTCAAGGCTCCACTTTTAATAGGTCTGCAAAATCTTAGAATCTACTGGAACAGTGGTCAGAAGGTTGGATAAGCAGAAACTGTTCTGTTGGAAGGAGCACATAAAATCCCTGCAGGAAATAAAATTTTAACAAGAAATATAACATGATATATTAAAACCAAAATGGAAGTTTCTAAAAATTTAAACATTAAAATCTCTATACCTATGATATGCAAAACTATAATAGTAAAAAAAAAAAAAAGAGAGAGAGAGAGATCCTTTTGTGCTTTGTATCTATTAAAATGAGAGCTGAGACATGAAAATAGTGTGATATACACATTAATGTAAATAATCACTCTTGACCTAGGCCTCCAAATTCTTGAACCACTAAGTAATTTATATAATTGGTTAAATGCTGATATGTGGTTTATGATTTCTAAAACTGATTCTATAGTTCTTTAAAAAAAAAAAAAAAAGCTCATCTATCTCTTAAGCTCAGATATGTGAACTCACATTTCCTCTACTATTCATTTTAACAAACCTTTTATATGTATTAAGGGAATAGAAATGGTTTCTGTTAACTTAGTCTCAACAGAATATCCACATATTTCTGACTATAAGATTATTTAGTAATCCTTTGTAATAGCTATCTACTTAAAAATTGGCTTCTTTCTTTGTTCTAAAAACAAAGCAAATAAACTTATCAAAATGGAAGGAAGGGTATGAGTGTGACAATTTACATTAAACTAGTGCAGGTGTTCATTTCACTACCCAAAAGTCACTCAGCCTTTTTAAATATTTGGAATTATTGATAATCATACTTTCTTCATGATTATAAAAGTAATTTTTCATCTCTGAGACTTCTTAAATCATTTCAAAATGTAATTGTCAAGATGGAGTTAAGGAAAAAACTCTTTTAGTAGACAAGAATAAACTGATTAATGTAAATAAAATAATTGTGATTTAAAGCTAAAACTGAAGGAAGCAACATAATCTACTATATTTTTATAACAGTCCTATATACTTTATACTTTAGAATCAAAACTAAGCCTACCATAGTTTGTTTCATTATCTGAGCAGACTTAGAAAGGTATAAATTAAAGATGGAATCGGAGGATTTTGTAAAAATAAATCTTAGCAACTTACACAACAGTCTCAGAATAACATTATAAACAGTATTGCACTTTATCATTCCCTCAAATTTTCTCTTGAAGAGTATCAGATGCTATAGCATAATTTGTGCCTATTTTTGGCCCCTGTACTTACATCATCTTGTCAAATAGGCAGAGGTTTAGGAATTTGAATTGAGTGAAGACATTTTCAGTCGCTGGTTGCTGCAACTTTTCACAAAATGTTGTTACTTTTAATTTCCAATGACACTTTACAAGTCATTTGCCGAGCTTGCACGTTTGAAGCAGCATCTCATTAGGTAAACTGCCAGTACTAATATTCTCTGTTTATTTGTTATAAATTTTTGCATAAGTAGTAGATAGTAACTCATGGTGATTTTTGTGCTTAAAGATTTGGCAGATGAAATAAAATGAACAAGGAGGGTATCAGATATAAAATTTAATATTTATCATAAATTCAGGGAGATCCTGTATATTGTGTTGGCGACTTTGAGAGTTTTAGTAACATATACCACAATTTTCTCTCTTAAGATGTAACTTTGATGTGATAGAAGTTAAAGATATTTTCCATTTAAAATTCAAGTAGAGCTTAAAGAAATCAAACATTTTCCATGTACCCTGCCTCCCATTATATTTGCCCCATTACTGTATCATTTTTAGTGAGAAGTTATGCAAGAGAATAAGATCTAATTTGAAAAATAGATAACTGTCTCTTTTTGCAAAATCACAATTGTGTTAGAGTAGTTTTACACAATTCAAATCTTGTCATTTTCTTAGATATAAATATTTTTAAAAAGAATTTATTTATTTGAGAGAAAGTGAGTGCAAGAGAGACCACAGAGGAAGAGGGAAAAGCAGACTAACTGCTGAACAGGGAGTCTGATTGGGGGCCCAACCCCAGGACCCTGAGATCATGTCCTGAGAAGATGCTTAACTCACTGAGTCACTACACTCAGCTACACCCATAGCTGAAGTATAGATAATGGGAAGAATTTCTTATGAGTTCTTTTTACATATCTTTAATGGATATATGTGTATAACCCTAAAAATCTTTGAAATATCTTTACTTTAAAATCCATGAAGGGGGCGCCTGGGTGGCTCAGTGGGTTAAGCCGCTGCCTTCAGCTCAGGTCATGATCTCAGGGTCCTGGGATCGAGTCCCGCATCGGGCTCTCTGCTCAGCAGGGAGCCTGCTTCCTCCTCTCTCTCTCTGCCTGCCTCTCTGCCTACTTGTAATCTCTCTCTGTCAAATAAATAAATAAAATCTTTAAAAAAAATAAAAAATAAAAAAAATAAAATCCATGAAGGAAGGAGATAATTTTCAACTTATTTTTAATGATCACATTTCCTTTTTCTAAATGTAATCCAAAGGTCTACAATAACACTATGTATGTTAATTACATTGGAATAACAATTTGCTTTAATTTTAAAAATAAAAAAATTCAAGATCTACACAAATTAAACAAAACATTTAATGTTCTTTAAAATGAATGTACCAGTAGTTATTCAAAAATTAATTAATAAATTATGTAAGTGTACCCTGATATGAAAAGACATATAACTGAATCAAAGACATCATAACTGAATCAAATCTACAAACTATTCCTTTTTAATTTTACAATTTTGCAAGGTAACATAAGCTTAAATACATTGCCCATGTGTGTCTAACATTAGCTACATGTGGACTTGCAATAAAAGATCATGTACTTTACAATGTATTAATAACTTATTCTTTTTAAATATACACTAAAAAAATTCAGCAGTTTCCATTGTTTTTGAGTAGATACATAGTATTTCAAAAAAACATTTCAGTTATATAATAAAAATAAATTAAAAATGCTCATGTATTGGCCCATGAACCCACTGAAAATATAAACAAACACTCTTTCTCTTTAAAGTCCCTTTGAGATTATTCTATTCTCTTCCTTCTCACAGGAAACCTTCTTTTCAACCCATTTATATAGTATCTCCTTGCTTTTCTACATAACCTTGCTATGTATGTTTTGTCCTTAAATAATATATTATGACATTTTGCTAACTCTAAAAAACCTTATATAAATGCAACCAAGTCTTAATGTTTTCTCAAAAACTTTCTTTTCTCACTCAACCTTATAACTATGGTATCCAGCAACTTGATTTTGCATGTAACTGGGGATAATTCATTTTACCACTATTCTAAACTGTATTTATAGAACAATATTTTGTAGATAAATTAATGTTTTATAATATATTTATTCATTCTTCTCATGGATATTGGAATATTTTAAATTTTTATCCTTATTCCTAGGATACATGTGCAAGTACATGCCAATCCAATTATTTTTAAAGTGGTTACACCAAATTTAAAGGAAGCAGCTCTTCATAGGTGTTTCCATTCCTTCTTTTTTCTACAAAACTTGATATTGTCAGCCTTTCATGTTTTCTAAACTTGCATGTATAAATAATATTTCACTGTGGATTCAATTTTGCATTTCCTTGATTACCAATGTAAATGTAAATGTACGTAATGTATATAATTAGGAAATTACAACTATAAATAGTTCAGGATTCCTCTTATCTGATGTCCTCATGGTTTTGATCACTTTTATCAGTATTTTTTAAATTTTTATTTAGTTTTACATTTATTTGGTTTTACTTATAGAATTCCTTTATGTAGTGTAGATTCTGATTTTCTCCTAAATATGTGAATTATGGAGACTTTCCAAGGTGACAGAAGGGTAGAAAACCTTAGTTTTGTCTGGTCCCAGGAATTCATTTAGATAGCTATCAAATCATTCTGAACACCTGTGAACTTAACTGGAGTTCTAAGAAAAAAATTGCTGCAATTCTACAAATATAAAAATGACCACTTTCTGCAAGAATGACAAGACAGAAAAACTCACCTCAAAAAAGAGAACAAGAGGCAGTACTGACTGCCAGGGACCTAATCAGTATGGATATTAGTAAGATGTCAGAATAATGATTATAAAGATACTAGAGAGGCTTGAAAAAAAGCATAGAAGACACAAAAAATATCCCTTTCTAGAGAAATAGAAAAATGAAAATCTAATCAAGTCAAAATTGAAAAGGCTCTTAGTAAGATGTAATAAAAATGGAGGCTCAACTGCTAGGATAAATGAGGCAGAAGAGAGAATTAGTGATATAGAAGATAAATGATGGAACATAAAGAAGTTGAGAAAGAGATAAACAATTTTTGGATTATCAGGGGAGAATTTGAGAGATAAGTGATACCATAAAGCAAAGCAGTATTAGAATAATTGGGATCCCAAAAGAAGAGCAAAGAAATTGGGGGCGGGTGGTAGAGGGTATATTGGAGCTAATTATAGCCAAGAACTACCCTAGGGGAGAACTTCCTGAATCTGGGAAGTGGAAGAATATATTTTCAAATGTCTTATCAGACAAGGAGCTAGATTCCGAAATCTATAAAGACCTTATCAATCTCAACACCCAAAGAACAAATAATCCAATCAAAAAATGGACAGAAGACTTAAACATTATTTTTCCAAATAAGGTGTACAAATGATCAACAGACACATGAAAATATGCTCCACATAACTCAACATCAGGGAAATACAAATCCAAACCACAATGAGATACCAACTCACACCAGTCAGAATGGCTAAAATGAACAAGTCAGGAAACAAAAGATGTTGGCAAGGATGTGGAGAAGGGGGGATCCTCTTACACTGCTGGTGGGAATGCAAGCTGTTGCAACCACTCTGGAAAACAGTATGGAGGGTTCTCCAAAAATTTAAAAATAGAACTACCCTATGATGCAGGAATTGTACTACTAGATATCTACCCCAAAGATACAAATGCAGTGATCTAAAGGGGCATTAGCACCCCAGTGTTTATAGCAGCAATGTCCACAATAGTCAAACCATGGAAAGAGCCCAGATGTCCATCAACAACAGAATGGATAAAGAAGATGTGGAATACTACTTCTCAGCCATCAAAAATATGAAATTTTGCCATGTGCAATGATGTGGATGGAATTATTAAGCTAAGTGAAATAAATCAATCAGAGAAAGAAAAATTATCATATGATCTCACTCATATGTGGAATTTAAGAAACAAAACAGAATTATAGGGGTAAGGAGGGAAAAATGAAACAAGATGAAATCAAGGAGGGAAATAAACCGTAAGAGACTCTTAATCATAGGAAACAAACTGAAGGTTGCTGAAGTTGAAGGGGTATGGGGGGATGGAATAACTGGGTGATGAACATTAAGGAGGACCCATGATGTAATGAGTACTGGGTACTACATAAGACTGATGAATCACTTCTGATACTAATAATACACTACATGTTAATTAATTGAATTTAAATTGAAAAAAGATACGTGACATACAAATATTATTTGGCCACTGTAGCTTATCTTTTCAATTTTTTTCAATATCTTTAATAAAATCTAGTGAGAGATTCTATATAGACCTTATTTATATATATTTATATATATTATATATATGTCATAAAATATATATAATTCTATATTTTTTGTATTTATATCTGTGACTTCTCTCTTGGAATCTTAAACAGGCTTCTGATCTGTGTTTCCTTATTTTCTCCAGGTACTTTTTTCTCTCACTCATGGTCTTTTATTCTGGTTTGTGTGCTTTTATGTGTGTGTTTGTATGTGTGTGTTTGTATGTGTATGCAGTGTACGTGTGTGTGTGTGTGTGTGTGTGTGTGTGTGTACTGAGCCTGTGTTCATAGGTTTTGGAACTAAATATGTGGGGCCGATCTGAGGACTGATTGTGTTGGGCTCTTCCAGAGTTGATTTACAATCGATTCTGATCTGTGCTTTTGACTTGATCACCACCAGCCTCCTGTAGTGATTTTGGAACACTCAAACAGTGTGAATTCAGGCTACAACACCAAACCAGATTTTCTGTGTCCAGAGTTGCGGAGTTAACATATTATGAAACATGGTAAATTATGCCTAGTAGTCTTTTGCTGATCAATGGTAATATGTGTCTAAAGAATCTTTGACTCCCTAAACATTGGCCACCAAAAGTGTATAGCCAGAACTTGTCCTTAGATACTATTGAAACTTGCTAGAATACAGTTTAGTTTGCTTCTGAATATACACAAAATGAAATGAGGAGCCTGTCCATTATTCACGCGCAGGCCAAGTCCTCAACATTGCTTTGGCTTACAAACTCCATTTAAGCAGCGATTAATACTCACCCCAAATCACAAGATTATCTGCATCAATACTTTCTTATTGTATTGACTTTTTCTTATTGTATTGGCTGGCACAAATGGGGAGAGGGGGGTTCCACAGTTTTATATGATTCATCTCTAAAAGAAAGTTTGTCCTGGCTTGATATGAAAGGCATTTCTCTTGTCACATAATGAGAAAAATATTAAAATTCTTCTCTTAATATATGAGTGTGATAAATAGGAAAATATAAACATGATATGGCTTACAGAATTGGATCTATGCCAGGAGTAGTATTTCATATTATTTTCTGTTTTATCTTATGCAATATTGCCACTCCTTTACTCTATTACCTTAAGTCTCTCTAGGGTTTGCTTCTGCTATTTTCTTTTGGACACCATACACAGACAATTTCAATGTAAAACACTGTTTAAAAGCATTCTAGAAAAGTTTAGCACTTTCTGTGTCAGTATTTAATATGAGATTTTGAAGGTAATTTTTAACCTTTTCAGCTTCTAAATTGTAGCTTGTCTTATTAAAAACACTTTCTCTCTTCTCTTCCCATGAAAGTTCTTGTTTTCAGTAAAAGCAAAAGAATGTATCAAACAATCCAGAGATCCTCATTCTGTACCTTCAGGATGTGACAGGGAAAGTGATATTATCACAAACGGTGACTGTTTACATTCACATTATGCAAAATGACCCAGATGATCAGTTTCTTGTTGAAAATTGTAAAAGCAGAAAAGGTTCAGAATGTCATAAAAGCAAAAAAAAAAAAAAAAGCTATTTTCATGAATTCATTGACCTTTCCATTAATATCATAACAGAGCATAATCACTAAGGCTTTTAAATTAGCAAGGTAGCTCAATATAGAGGGACGGCTTGAGAAATCTCAGGGGCTTATGTTGCCAGAACAAGATCCTGACACTAAAAGTAAAAGGGTAAATGAGAATGATGTTTAGTGATGACCTTTAGGTCCCACAGCTGCTTATCAGATATCTTGTCTTTTTGCCTTACTGTTGCACTTTAGCTTATTAAAATTAATTGTGTTCTATTTTAGATGTTAAGAATTTTTAGCTCATAACCTTCACTGTTGAATGAACAGTAACATTTTCTTTTCTTTCTATATCCTTGATGTACGATGGTAATTCCAAGTATATGATTTTAAATAAATATACTAAATAAAAAAGATCTTGTAATTTTGTTAGAAAATAAAAATTAAAAATTAGGTAATAAGATTGAAAAGGTCACAAAGTTTCAAGAAGGAAGGTTTTTTTTTTTTTAAGATTTTGTTTATTTATTTGAGAGAGAGAGAGAGAGAGAGAGAGAGCATGAGAAGTGAGAAGGTCAGAGAGAGAAGCAGACTCCCTGTGGAGCTGGGACCCTGAAGCAGGACGCCATCTCAGGACTCCGGGATCTTGACCCGAGCCAAAGGCAGTTGCCCAACCAACTGAGCCACTCAGGTTCCCAAGAAGGAAGGAATTTTTGAGTAATAAAAAGAATAAACTAAAGCTATACAACAAATGTATTTCTTACAATGGGCATTTAAATGCATTTTTATATACCTGAACTAATATTTTCTACTAACGTATATTATATATCCAGAGAAAAGCCTTTACCCTTTCTGACTGATAATGTCATGGGGAATGCTTTAACAGTTTATTTCTTGGTATCTCTACCCACAAGGAAGTAGGCAGTCATTGAGAAATATACTATTGAAACTCCAGTGTAAATGTACAATGTGTTTTGTCCTTTCATAAAGAGAATGATTAGGCACTTAATTTACCTGTCTTGTCAGATGAAGCTTTGTTTTTTAAATTTCTATATTTCTACAAAGTTTATATTTAATATAAATATAGGGTGATGAAAGGAATTTTTATAACAAAATTTGTCAGTGATACATTTGTCAATAATATATTGATTAGTCTGAGCTCTATGACTTTCATGTTGTGTGCATATAGTAAACACAAAAATTATATGCTTTCCCATTTATATATATATAGTTATTTAATCTTCTCAATATCTATAGGAGCTATGCATCATTTTTAGTCTTACCTTACAAGTGGAGGAACTGGATCAAGAAAGGCTTGTCCCAAGAAGAAATGCTTCTTTGGAGTGGAGGGACATACAATTTTCTTTACAACTCGGGACAGCTTTAATATTGAAAGTAGAAAAATGCTTTCAGCAAACAAAATCAGAGACAGTCATACAAAACTCAGATGTACAGTCACTTTAGAGAAGTACATGGCAGAATTCAAACTGAAATTCAAACCTCTGACAGCATAGCTGCACCCTTAAACTCTGTTCTGCACTGCCTGCAAACTAGTGTCATTAACTTATGAATCACACTTTGTATTCTCTTCTGTCCAGCAAGCACAGCAGACACTGGTCACCAGCATGGGGTAGAATTCCATTTACATGGAGAATAGCAAAGGTCATCATTATGCCAGCCATCAGAAGTAGAAGTTGAAACACATTTGCCCACTGCATCTTGGTATTGGATTCACCAAGAAAACACAACACAATCAAGTACCAGATAAGCAGAGTTTTACTCACATAGAGAAAAGACAAAGCAAGATTAGCTTCAATAGTGAATAACAGTATTCCATGGCCAGTGGTACCCTCCCAACAGCTGATTCAGTACAATCGGCCTAAGTACACCCTTCTCATGCTCTAGAAGAAGGACTCCATCCTCTCACTGCAGGGTCTGGATATAGTAATGGAATTGGCCATGTGTCATATGATACATTCACATAAGCAGAACAAAGGAATATTCAGAGTCTGAAATAGGGCAAGTTATTCCCACATTTGGAAATAAGCCCTTCACAAGACAGTAAGAGCTTTTTACCCCTCGGTAAGGAAGGGTTCCAGGCCCAAGACTCTGATGGGCAAACCTGGGAAGGGCAACCATTGGAGGTCACACCATGGCTATTTTCCAAAAATGTCCTGTTTTGTTTGTGTTTTTATAAACTAAAGGCTAACATTTATTGGGGCCATGTGATTAGCCAGAAACTCTGCTCAGTGAGGGCCTACATCTTTAAACAAGCAGACCATATGTTAATATAACTGAATATACATTCTTTTAGAAAGAAGAATCAGTGGGTAATAATGATAATTTAAAAATAACTAAAAAGAAATGGAGAATATGACCTTATGATGTAGGATAAGATGGGTATTTAACATTAAGAGAAGGTAGTTAGGCAAAACAATTCAAAATATGACCCTTAAGGTGACATCAGAGGGGAGAACACTATGAAATATGTCAACAAAATAATGACCTGGGATAAAGAATAGCTGTTATGAGGGTTCTGAGGTGAAAAAGAATTTGGGGGCACCTGGGTGGCTCAGTGGGTTAAGCTGCTGCCTTCGGCTCAGGTCATGATCTCAGGGTACTGGGATCGAGTCCCGCATCGGGCTCTCTGCTCAGCGGGGAGCCTGCTTCCTCCTCTCTCTCTGCCTGCCTCTCTGCCTACTTGTGATCTCTCTCTGTCGAATAAATAAATAAAATCTTTAAAAAAAAAAAGAAAAAAGAAAAAGAATTTGGTGTATTCAAGAAACTGAAGATAGAGTGACTGAAACCAAGTAAGTTAGGAAGATAGAGTGTGGTTTGAGTTTGGAAATCTAGGCAGATGCTTTATGAACATAATAAGGCAGGGCACCTGGGTGGCTCAGTCATTAAGTGCCTGCTTTCAGCTCAGGTCATGATCCCAGGGTCCTGGGATCAAGCCCTGCATTGAGCCTTTGCATAGAGCCTTTGCATGGAGCCCTGCATTGGGCTCCTTGCTCAGTGGGAAGCCTGCTTTTCCCACTCCCCCTGCTTGTGTTCTCTCTTGCTGTCTCTTGCTCTCTGTCAAATAAATAAATAGATGGGGGGAAAACACAATAGGGCATTTGATTTTACTTTAAATTTTGGGAAACTTTCGAATGGCTTTTCTTTCATTGAAAATACTTGTTGAACACTTATTATGAGTCTCATGTAATGTACTTAAGTTATGTGAAAGTTAAAAATGCTGGTAAGAGAAGAGAGAAAAAATTTTAAATA
Source organism: Mustela putorius furo (assembly GCF_011764305.1). Taxonomy (NCBI): domain Eukaryota; kingdom Metazoa; phylum Chordata; class Mammalia; order Carnivora; family Mustelidae; genus Mustela; species Mustela putorius. The sequence goes on from NW_025421397.1 coordinate 7,707,300, forward strand.
AAGTGTTCGGGATAGGCCTCATTGAAAACAGGAGATCTGAATAAACATTTGAAACTGGGTTGGGGGAAAGCTATATGGATATTGGGGTGGGGGTGTGGGGCATTCTAGCCAATGCAAAAGCTTTCAATTGGGAGGATATAAGTTGCGTCTGGGTCAGACCAAGAAGCCTGTATTCTGGAGTAGAGTGGAATGGGCAATAACAAAGTAAGAGCTCAGAATGTGATGAGAGAAGGAAGGAAGAGGAAGAGCAGATCTTGTAGAGCTTTGTAAGCAATTAGAAAGGCTTAGGCTTTTACTTTGATTGACATGGAGATCTATTAGCAAGGTTAGAAGAGAGAAGTAGAATGATTTGCTTTACCTTTTTAAAAGATTACACTGACTGCTTGGAAAGGGAGCATGGGGAGCAGGGAGAACAGTTAGGAAGTTGTAGCCATCCTCCTGAAAATCAGGTTTCAGCAAAAGAGGTTAGGAGCAGTCCAATTTTTAATGGAACTTGAAAATTGACTCAACAGTATTTTGTATGAATTAGATGTAGAGTATGAGAGAAAGGAAGAAGTTTAGGATCTTAGGTTGAAACTGAAAAAGTCGTTTTCATTAACATAGTTGCATTAGACTATGTAAAGAGGTTGGCAGTACATGCACAATCAGGAGTTCAGGTTTGGGGATGTTAATTTTGAGGGAAATATTAATTATGAGATATCTACTAATATCTTAGGCAAGTGTTAAATGGGCAGATAGATATACAAATTCAGATGATTGCTTTTGTGTAGGTATATAAATCTGAGAGCTGATGACAAATAGATGGTATTGAAAGTTACACAAGGAATGATATGTATCTCTCCAAAGGAGTGATTTCAGAGAAGAAAAGAAGATCCTGGGCACTCTAGAATGAAGGAAAGGAGAACAGCAAAGGAAATTGAAAGGAGTGACCAGGGAAATAAGAAGAAAACTAAAAGGAATTAGGATCATAAATAGGATATAAAAAGCAAATTGAAAGATCAAGTAAATTGAGGATTGGAAACTATCAGATTTCGTAGCATGGAAGACATGCTAGCATGGTGGCCATGACAGAAACTACCTCAATGAAGTAAAGTAGTTGGACTGAAAGTCTGATTGGAATGTGTTCTAAATAATGGGAGGAGAGGCATTTGAAATAACACAGTGAGTAAGTATAATATCTGCAAAGAGTTTTGCTGCAAAGAGATGCAAAAAAAATAAATGGAAAGGTAGCATATGGGAAAAGATGGATCAAGGGAAAATTGCGGTTTGTGTTTGTTTTGTTTCCTTTTATAAAGATGTGAAAACTAATAACAAGTTTGTATGATAGTATAAAGAGATCTAATAGAAAGGAAAAATCTGATGTTATAAAAGAAGCACCAATATTTGAAGCAACGTTTTAGAGGGAGGAGATGAGATTCAGTGTCAATGTTGAGAGTATTTCAAAAGAGTAACAAGTGACATGGCAGATGATATGGGTACAGATCCCGGTAGGTGAATAGATATGACAATGGGAATTTGAGAGAAATTCTGCTAAGTTGCCTGCAATTTTCACAGAGAATCAAAGTCATTAGTAAGAATGAGTCTAATGAAAATGCATTTGACTTAAGATTAAAGAGCTGAAATTAACACTTAGGAAATTAGGAGAGTGAATGGTATAAGTAAGGTATGACTCTGAGTAGCCTTAAAAGTCTACTTGATATTTATAATCATGAGTATAAAGTGAAACCATCAAAATGGTACGTTTTTATGTTATCTATTTTTATCCATATTCATTCAACTTCATTGACATAAATGTGGAAAAAGTGGAAAGATGGATTTTATTGGCTACTCATTCTACCAAAGAGTACAAAAAGCAAGGGAGGAATAAAGAAGTAGAGTGTATATGAAATGTAGTGATTCTAATGATTGATTATGGGACATAATCTAGTAGGAAAGAATGAACATGAAGGGAATGTGGAGAGTGAAAAGTTTCCATAGGGTTTAAAAGATTGTTAAAATATTCAATGAAATGAGCTAGAAAGAGTGTAGTGAGCAGAGAACAGGATACTTCACGTTGAATGAATGAGGTTCTAATAGTATTAGACATTATAGGTAATGGCAAATTCTATTACAGGTAATGACACATTCTAGCATACACTTCGGAGAGTGACTCAGAGTGAAGGATGAGATCAATAGGAGAGAAATTCAGAAACTGAAGTTCCAGGTGTCAGGAAGAGAAACTAGTAAAATCACTGAGAAAACTCACCAGAGTTGTGTTGAGGAGCTCTCAAAGTTAAAAAGATTAAAAAGTGGGAGAATCTACTAAGTCTCGTGTACTTGGTAGTAGACAAGAATAAGAGGTAGCCACTGAGAGACTCAGATTCCATGGATTCCATGCTAGTTTTAAAGAGAGAGAGGGGAGAAGAGTATGGAAATGGAATCAAGGAGTAAGGAGATCAAGGTTGTGAGGAGCTTAAAAAAAAATACCTTCATCAATGGAGAAGGCTATAGCTAAAGTGGTGTCTTTTGTAATGACAAGAAGATGCTTCAAAACAATGACTCAGGGCCTAGAGATTTTTTCTCCAGGAGCATAATGGAAGGTTTTCAAGAGTGATAGCGAGGGGTCCCTGGGTGGCTCAGTGGGTTAAAGCCTCTGCCTTCGGCTCAGGTCATGATCCCAGGGTCCGGGGATCGAGCCCTGCATCCGACTCTTTGCTTGGCAGGGAGCCTGCTTCCCTCTCTCTCTCTGCTTGCCTCTCTGCCTACTTGTGATCTCAGTCAAATGAATAAATAAAATAAAAAAAAAAAAAAAAAGAGGGATAGTGAAGTAGCAATAAGGAAAGATTAGAAGGTAGGAGCTTTGGGATAAATCCAGAGCCAGAAGTTTCAGTCGTGAACCGATTAAAATCAAGTCCTTGTAAAATCAAGGCAGATAAATGTGGCAAAGTCATTACCTGTTAGAGCTTGCTGAAATTTGGGGAGTCTCTCCTGACTTATATCAACGGAAGGGGAATTCTAAGGAAGCATGTTTTAGTCTGAGTGGTAGGGATTTTCTCTGAATGGGTATTCGAGGAAGAGTGGTCTTTTCTTTGTGTGTATGCACACTTCGACCACTGTGAGGATGAAGAATGTGGGAAGAAGTCTCTTGTTATGCCAAACCTGTGGGGCATCCTATTGTCCTTGTAAATGAAGGGAATTTTTGAAGGGAAAAGGATGGTTTTATTCCCAGTGTCACAAAGGTAGTATGAACTGTTTTATTTTTGTCAAAGATCAACTTGTCTACCCTGTTGAGGATGGGTTGGAACCTAGAGAGAAAAAGAAATGTGGAGAAAATTGTTATTACTCCATAACACATAAAAATGTTGGTCAAAACGAAAAAACTCTAATTTCACTTTGCTCTTTGGTTTCGTTTCTTTTAACTTGTAGGAGTTTTGTGAATATTTTGGGTATTAACCCATTATCAGATATATGGCTTGCAATTTTTTCTCCCATAGGCTGGCTTTTTTGTTGTTGTTGTTGATTGCTTCCTTTGATGTGAAGGAGCTTTTAATTTAATGTGATCCCACTTGTTATTTTTGTTTTTGTTGCCTGTGTTTTGGTGTCATGTCCAATAGATCATTGCAAAGATCAGTGTCAGTGAAATTTTTTCCTACGTTTTCTTCTAGGATTTTTGTGGCTTTAGGTCTTACATTTAAGTCTTTAATCCATTTTGAATTGATGGTGTGAGAACAGGGTCCAGTTTCATTCTTTGGTATTTTGACATCCAGTTTTCCAACACCGTTTATTGAAGAAACTACCCTTTCCCCATTGTAAATTCTTGGCACCCTTGCCAAAGAGTCATTGACTATGTATGCTTGGGTTTACTTCTGGGAATTCTATTATGTTCTATTGACCTACATATCAGCTATCTTTAAAAAGTCACAAAAATAAATGAAATAGTTCTTTCCCTTGAGGTACTCTAGAGGGAATTACACACACACACACACACACACACACACACACACACATTTTTTTTTTTTTTTTGGTAACATGATTGTATTTCAGCTATCAACCTATGATAAACTAACTCAAGGATAAGCAGATACTGATTTTTTATATTTCCACCAAGGCTATCCTCCCCTATGAGGCACTGCCTAGACAAATTGAATTCTATAAAGAAGACTGAAAGAACTCCAATAATATAGAAGTCTATAGCATTTTCATATTGTTTAACAGATCAGAAAACCTATAAAAGCCTATAAACACAGTGTATATAGGCAAAATCCTTAAAACTTTCTGACTTCCTGTCACCAGACCAGCCTTCTGAAGCATCATTTTGTTCTCCCTATCCCCAGCTTCAATACTCACTAACATTATCATTTAAGACCACGTGATGAAATGCTATATTAAATTGGCTTTTTAGTCCTTAACATCCTCACTATTAAACATTCATGTGTCTCTGGAGCACCTCCCTTCTCTCCTTGATCCAAACTCTTCACAGCGGGAGTCTTAATTCTTCCAACTCTTTCCTGTGGTGAAGACTTCACATATACTGTTATTCTGTCTGCCTGGAAAACATTTATTTTTCTATTCTTTAAAAAAAAAAATCTCAATTTAAGTGTCACCTCCTCAAATCAATTTATCAGATAGCACCCCAGACTAATTAGTTTTCTCTCTCATACCAATTTGGATTTATTTACATAACCTTGTTTATTTTAAACACTTTGAAGGCAGGGTGGTGTCCATATGTTCTTTGCTAAGTGTCCATTCCGAGCAGAAGAGGGTGAGCACATAGTTTATATGGATATTTATGTAAAGGGGCAGGATAGATAAAAGAAATGGAGAAAAAAAGGGAAAAAGAAAAGAAGCATTTACCATCCTACTTACTACCCTAGGGGATGGTGGGACATCACACTAAAGAATCTGAATGGCAGAGCCTTGGATGGCTCATTCGTTAAGCATCTGCCTTCCACTCAGGTCATGATCCCAGGGTCCTGGGATGGAGTCCCATGTCTCCCTCTGTCAAAAAAAAAAAAAAAAAAAAATCTTAAAAAGCAAAACAAAACAAAAAAGAATCTGAATGGCAATTGAATAGAAACAATGGTTAGACTGTTTTGCCATATGGTCCCATAACATTTCTTTCTACTGCGTTCATAATCATTATATTTGAAATTAATTGTTTATTGTTCATTTTCTCCAATGAATTTTATGGTTCATGTGGAAAAGAACACCATCAATCCCCTTTACAAATTTATTCCCAGGGCCTAGAACTGTGTCTGCCAAAAATTGTGAATTGAATTGACTTATTAATAAAGGATGATTTATAACCTTGTGTTAGTTAGGTGATCAAGTTGCCTACTCAGAACTTAAGCCCTCAGTTAAATTCTATTCTTTAGTTTCTTAATTGAAATGGGCTCTCATGTTTTGTATCAGTTGATTTAATAAATGCTGTGTTTGTATATTCATTCATTTTGATTGTCGGGTCATCATAGACCTTTCACTCACTATTTATCTGCTTCTCTAACTTTCAGAAAAGAGTATGTCCAGAACAGCTTAATCAAGTTTTAGCACAAGAAAAGGGGGATTAACTTGGCATCTTTGTGCATATAAACAAATAAATTTCTTTTAATCTACTATCCCTTCATCTGACATATAAACTTTGATAAGTAGGACAGTAATTTTTGGAGATTATAACATTCATTATCCTTTTTACTTATCTTCAGTAGCAGGGTTTTGTTTTTTTCTCCCCTCTTCTTCTTCTTCTTCTTCTTTTTTTTTTTTTTTTTTTAAGAACGATTTTCCTTTTGGCAAGTCTGTTTATTTCTCACAGAATTCTTTTAAAGCAAATGTCATGTGGGGATATCACCAGGTAACCTTAAAGCAAGGCTTTTTTTTTTTTTTTTTTTTTTAACCACAACTTCATTTTTATGGAGTGCTTTTGGAGGAAAAGCCATCTCAAAGCACTGTCAAAATTGGAAACAAAACAAAAGTCACACAGTCAGAAAAATCAATGATCTTTCACATAATCCAAGATTAAATCAAATCAAACTAGCTTTAAGCTTAAACTTGAAAGCCAGTCAGAATTTGGCTCACCTGAGAGGCCCAGTAAAGACTAAATTCTGGACACTTGTGTTGCAATAGGAGGCATCCTCTGGGTAATAATTAATGATTTGTCCAAAGTCTGAAGGAACATTTAGAATCAGTTCATAAAACAGTGGAAAAAAACAAACAAACAAACAAACAAAAACCCCAGACCAAACTAACAATTCATCTTAGAACCATGTACTTTACTTTATTTTTATTAGTCAATTTTAATAAGAAAATTGGTTTTGAATTTTGACTTGAATCTAACAGTAAATAGGAAAGGATTGCCTCAGTTTTAAAGAGCCAGTCAAAGAGCAAAATTAGTTTACATGTGAAAATGGTAGAAAGGAAAAACATTACTGGAGGGGGCAGATTTGTTCCCATATTCTAGAGGATTCTGGAACTAAGAAGCAAAGGTTTCTAAATCATCTTTCTTTAACCTAAATGTATTTTAACAGAATTAAATAAAATTAAAAATATGTGTTCACAATATGTCTAAAGTACTTTTTTATTATTTACATATGATCAACTTATTTGATCTACTTTAAGCAATCTATGTCATTGATAGTACAATTCCATACATCAGTAGATTAAAAAGACAACTTATAACTGAGAAGTAGCTTGTTTGGAATAATTTTTTCTGCAACATGGTGTGCCTCCCTATAACTTGTTTTGTATATATTAACATAATATCAAAAGATACTCATGAGCATATGCATGAGACATATTTTTATAATAGTTTAGTACCAGCATCAATAATTCTATTCATTTTATTTCATAGATCTGACTTTGTTAGCATCTCTTCAGTTCCTATATTCTCTTTAGTTAGGACTTAAATTTGCAGACCAAAAATTGATTTAGAACCAACTGACATCTTCATAGAGTAAGTTTTATAAAACAGAGACTCACTGTCAAGAAGGAACATTATTGTGATAGGCAAACTAATGGCTCCCCAAATGTGTCTGCATCTTAATCCTTGTGAATATGTTAATTTACCCAGCAAAAGTGATTAAACTGAGAATTTTAGATGGGAGATGACCCTCAGGTTATCCAGGTGGACCCAATTTAATCACAAAAGTCCTTATATAAGGAGAGTCAGAGAAATTGGGAGGCGAAACATTGCTGGTTTTGATGATGAAGGAAGGGGCCATGAGTTAAGGGATGCAGGGAGCTGGCTTCTAGAAGCTGGGATATTCACAGACATGGATTCTTTCCCCCACTCCCCTCCACCCAGTACAGCAGCCCTGCTAACAGTTCCATTTGAACTCAGTGAAACCTGCTTCAGAGTTCTGACATCCAGTGAGATAATAATGAATTTGTATTAATTTTAAGCCACTAGGTTTGTGGTAATTTGGTATAGCACTAATAGAAAACTAATGCAATTGTCTAATAAAAAGAATAAAAGTTTTAAGAATAACACAGTACTAAAAGCATGCTCACTATTTGCTGGGCACTACGTGAAGCACTTCAAGAAATATCTTGTTTTCTTGGGGTGCCTGGGTGGCTCAGTGGGTTAAAGCCTCTGCCTTCGGCTCGGGTCATGATCCCAGCGTCCTGGGATCGAGCCCCACATCGGGCTTTCTGCTCAGCAGGGAGCCTGCTTCCTCCTCTCTCTCTGCCTGCCTCTCTGCTTACTTGTGGTCTCTGTCTGTCAAATAAATAAATAAAATCTTTAAAAAAAAAAAAGAAATATCTTGTTTTGTCTCTATACCTTAACACTATAAGATACTTATTATCAATTGTCATTCCCATTTTATATATGTGGAAATGTGTCTTACTGAGGGAAAAAGCGTATCAAAAGTGTGTAAAACTGATAAGTGGAAGAGGTGCAATTTGAACACCTCTGGATCTGATTTTTCTTTTTCTTTTTTTTTTTTTTAAAGATTTTATTTATTTATTTGACAGAGAGAGATCACAGTAGGAGAGAGGAAGGGAAGCAGGCCCCCTGCTGAGCAGAGAGCCCGATGTGGGACTCGATCCCAGGACCCCGAGATCATGACCTGAGCCGAAGGCAGCGGCTTAACCCACTGAGCCACCCAGGCGCCCTGGATCTGATTTTTCTAATCAAAGAGTATAGTTTGAGGATGAAAGAAAATTCTAGTGGTCTCCTTTAATCTAAATAACTTTAGTTCTTTTATTAATTATGTTCTTCTTAAAATAGCTCGGATACTAAAAATGTCTGGCCGAGTGGAATACATGTATCACTAGAGAAGAACTGAATGTGACTTTCTTTTTATTTGTTTAACACATCCACACAATGAGAACATCCTCTGCAAGCTATTGTTCCTTCCTTTACAAATGTTTGTTCTCTGGGCAGGCACCATGCTGGAGCAATCTGTTGCTACCCCGCAGGCTACGGTTGATGGATCCAGGATTGGGCACCTGTATCAAATTTATTCATACAGTTGCCCTTTCCTGGAAATTCAAACTGGTGCTGCAAAAGGTGCCCTTTATTTCTCCTGGACTGAATGCTCCAGCAATAGGGACACTCAGGAGCATTCAGGAATAGAATGTTTCACCAGGAGGACTAGAGAGAAAAAGAAAGCCATTCTGCAAAGAATGAGGAAAGAATTCAGTACGCATTTAGATACAGTGTTAACATACATTAAGAACATTAAATTTTGGGGGCGCCTGGGTGGCTCAGTGGGTTAAAGCCTCTGCCTTCGGCTCACGTCCGATCTCAGGGTCCTGGGATCCTGGGAACCCCCCATCGGGCTCTCTGCTCAGCGGGGAGCCTGCTTCCCTCTCTCTCTGCCTGCCTCTCTGCCTACTTGTGAACTCTGTCTGTAAATAAATAAATAAAATCTTCAAAAAAAAAAAATGAGCATTAAAGTTTTGCCTGCCCTGGTCCTAGTATATTACTAAATATTTGTTCCTTCCATTTTTTTTTTAAGATTTTATTTATTTATTTGACAGAGAGAAATCACAAGTAGACGGAGAGGCAGACAGAGAGAGAGAGAGAGAGAGGGAAGCAGGCTCCCTGCTGAGCACAGAGCCTGATGCAGGACTCGATCCCAGGACCCTGAGATCATGACCTGAGCGGAAGGCAGCGGCTTAACACACTGAGCCAGCCAGGCGTCCCTGTTCCTTCCATTTTTGAAGATGCCCTCAAGGCCTTCTGACAAATTTTCACTTAAGTTATCTTCAGTGGAGTTATCTTTCTTGCAAGACGACTACATTTTCATCCTGTTCTGCCAGATCCTAGACATAAGAATTTGCCATCCCTTCTTTCAAAGAACCTGTATTCTGATGAAGTTGATTAAAATACAATAAAAAAGTCAACACTTTATGTACCATAAAGAAAATGGCGTTTATAAGTGTATTTTAGACCACTGGTAATAAACCTTGAAATTATCCAGAAAATCAACATTCCGTTCTTGACAACTGTCATTTTTCTATTTTATCTTCCTGAAGGCAGATATTCAGGATTATATTCTGATACTAAACATATAAAAACCTCCTATTCTGTGCCTTAACTTATTACCCATGTAATATAGTCAATCATATTCACTCACCAGTTTTCCAATTATGTTTCCCATATTTGATTAATTTCCTCATTAATGTAATAATTGGTGATCATAAAAAATCATTTTCTTACTTCATTACCATGACATATAATTCCTGCTGCTTTCATATCATCATCTTCCTGTTTAGCCTTTAATCAATTTACCTTGAAAATAACTGTCCTAGAAATATTGACTTCATATACTTAAAAAAAAAAAGATACACAAAAGCCACAGATAATCAATTTGTTCCATTTTTTTCTGATTGTTTTATGGTCAACAGGACACTTGCCTCGGTTTTTTGTCTGCTGGCTTCAGTGTACTGTACCCTTTTCAGTGCACTTATCCCAGGAGGGAGGGTAAAGCTTTAAGGTTGAATTCCAGATTTACACTTTGAAATATTTTTAAAATTTTACAATGTTCTCCATAGTCTAAACCGAGATTTCTTGTCTAGTGGATTAATGATAAAATCCTCTCCTGTTCGATTTTAAGTCTCAGCTGTTCGCGACATAGTTTCCATCAGCACTTTACACATTTTCCCACAAAGCTGCTATAAACCTACTTACAAACAGGCTAGTTGGGTGCTTCCACATTCATTTGTTACCTCCTATCCTTCTGCATTCTGCATCCATTGCACTTGGTCTCTCTCTCTCTCTCTTTTTTTTTTTTTTGGTAAGATTTTATTTTTTAAAAAAGATAAAGAGTGAGAGCGAGAGAAATCACAGAGGGAGGGGGAAAGGGAGAGGAACAAGCCGACTCCACACTGAGCAGGGAGCCTGATGCAGGGGCTCATCCCCAGAGGCTGGCATCATGACCTAAACAGAAAGCAGATGCTTAACAACTGAGCCACCCAGGTGCCCCAGTCCTTCTTTTGTAAAGCGCATCACTTGCTGGGCTTTGGGTGTATGTGTCTGAGCCATTTCCAGTAATGGCTTTCTCCCCGACTGAATTTGCAGCTTTTGTGAGCAGATGATACTTTTATTTGTTAATAAAGTCTACCAATACATAGTCTTGGATGTGGTAGGTGAGCAATAATTGTTTATTCTAATGACACACTATTTTTCTAAGACCCTGTGTCACTTTTCCAGTCTACGCCACCTTCCCGCCTTCTGCTTCATGTGGCCCCACCCTTCCCTCACCTCATCTTCCTTTTACACACCTTGCTAGTTATTTACCGGTGTGGTTATATAAAACATCATATGACTATAGAGGCTATTTTAAACATGTGTTTCTCTCCTTTTGTAAACAAGCACAAGCTGAATCTTTTCCAGGGCTCAGTTACAGAAATACGTCCTGTGTACAAATATGTCTATGTTCTAGGTACAGATGAACCACCTTACTTTTAAAAGAATGCTTCATTATACTTTACAAGAAAGCAATATGGTGCTTCGTTTTCTCAGTTTAGGTTCAAAATATTTCACTTTATTTTTGCTTTTGTGCACAGTTTATTTCCCAACTCTCATTAGAATATAGTTTAGCCTCTGGATTCATATTTATTGTATGTGTATAAGCAGAATGGCTTTTGGTGTAGAGGCAGACTGGATGGGGAGAGATTGGGCTTATCCTGTTTTGGGTCCATATTGTAAACCCCATTTGTAAAAGGAAACATTCAGAAGACTAATTTTGTTTAGGCTAAGTAGTCCCTTGGAAGATAATCCAATATATGGGAATAATTACTTCATTTAGTAAGAAAATTAGAAGTGGAGAGTGAGTGTCAGTCAATACTGATCTTCTGGCCATTTCTGTCCAGATCGTATTACCTCCACAAACTGAGCGTGAACCTGCAGCAAAAGTTCAAATGACTGTGGCCATTTGCATACCTTGTAATGTAGCAGTTCACTCCTACCTATATTTCTAACAGAAACACATACATATATTAACCAGAAAATAAGTACTAAATGTTCATAAAAGCACTACTCTGAATATACCCAAATTTAAAACTACATAAATTCCTATTGAGTGAGACAATGGCAAATAAATTATGGAATAAAATACTACACAATGATAAGAATTAACCATCCATTTCTATACTTAATAATATGGATCAATTTCAAAACCCAAAGGTTGAGTGAAAGAAGCCATACACAAGAATGCATCTTGTTTGATTTCCTTTATGTCAAAGGAAAAAAATAAATGTGAAAACAACCTATGCTAGAAGACTGAATAATGGTACCTTTGAAGAAATGCGTAGTGACTTTGAGGTGTAATGAGAAGGATTCTGGAGGTTTTCTAGAAATGCTCATGATACTCTATTTCTTGATCTGAGTGCTGATTAGACAAGTGTGTTTAGTTAATGAATATTTATCAAGTTGTTCCATGAGGATATATGCATGCTTCTATATAGATTATAAATTTCAGTTAAAATTTTTTAAAACATTAATATTAAGCACCTAAAGATTATATTTCAATTAAATCTTTTCATAGGTTTGTTCTGATTACATGAAACTAAGTTCTATTATAGTATCTTAATTTTGTTTCTGTATATTCAACTAGCATGTCAAGTTTTAGGGCTACTATCTGTGTCATGATGCTAATTCATATAATTCTTATGGGTTCTAAGAAAAACCTATGGGTATTTTTTCCAGATGATTAAGTAAAATGTCACTATATGTTAAGAGGCCCACTTTTTTTTTTCTGCCTATAAAACTCTCACTCATCTTTGATGACTGAAGCTCAGTTCTCACCTCCTCTGTGGAATCTTACCCATTTGCACCACAGGGCAGAAGCTGGTCCCTCCTTTGTGAGCTGCGAATGGTGAATGGCATTAATAACCAACATCTTTTAAGGAATTGTGTGGGGATCACCTCTTCACATTTCTGACTTCCTTACTAGACTGTGAGTTTCTTAAGGGCAAGGACATCCTTTTATGCATTCTAGTTTTACTGGCACCTTAAAAATACACATAATATACATAGATATAACTTAACAGAAAATGCTGGCAACTACATGGAAAAGAAGACAAAACTGCTCTGAATTAAGTGATATCAGCAAGGAACTAAGTACTTACATGAATCACATGTTTTTGGTGGTTCTTTTAGAATTACTTTTATCGATTTTCCCATTGTCATCATATCAGTCTGCAGAGATTGAATTTCTAGAAAGCAGTTGTAAGAAACCTGTTGTGGTATAGAATGAAGGGATGTTGTTGAGGATATTGTCAAATTACGTGCTGTCTTCACATTATGACACCCCTCCCCACCCAAAAAAGAGAAATCTCTGGTCTCCACCATAGCAATACTTACTTGTTTTTCCTGAAAACTGATGTATTCTAACCTTCTGGATATTACTAATCATGTTATTTGTAACTTCATCTGTGCATTTTTAGGTAAAAGGTATAAATTATAATCCCTCTTCACCAAATGTCCAAGATTCATTGTCTTTGCTTTATCTAAAGGATAGCCCCTTGACTGAGTTAGGAAATAGAAGCCTCTTTGCAAGTTAGCTTTACTTCACTCCAAGGAGTAAGAGCTTTGTAATTATCAAGTAAGGTTAAGTGACCATATCTGAAAGGGAATAAAAAATACAAAGACAAAGGGAAACATTTCGAGAAGTAGACAGATAATAATATTAATAGCTAAATTCTATTGATTGTTCCTCCTCTAACATCTTACATTATTGATTTCATTTAATCCTCATACAAGATTTTTAATATCTTAATAGTTTTATGACTTATTATTCCCATGTTATAAATGAGGAAAAGTCTTAGAGAATTAGATATTTTGCTAAAAAATTATAGAACAGTGTACAGTCTGAGTGGGTGTAAAATTCTCCTGAATAATCTAGGGCTTGAATCTTCACTGACTCTACTGTACCCTGTTCAAAAACAACAAATGAGTAAATTTTAAAGATCTAGTTGGCTTTATTAAGCAATTCATGAATTGGGCAGTAACCCTTCTAGCGAGTAGAGAGGAGTTCCAAACAGCTCCAGAAAGGATTTTTAATGGTAGAGGGGACATGCAAAAAAAGGAAATTATTAGCAAATAATCTATTGTTTTAGCCAAGGTAGCCATGGGAGGGTTCTCCAAGAAAATTTTCTAGGGCTGAATGAGAAACGTCTGTGTTGACTGGTTAAAGGTTACATTTCTAGGGGGGTTGAAACTTCAGTTAAGTTAGGTACTAAATCTTGGTTTATTAACTTAAGACCTTAACCTAAGTGACACCATTTTAGGCCTATGGTTTTCTTCTTTAACAACTGCATTGTATTAAGAAAGGTTATATCATAAAGACATGTGATGCATTGAACATGTGGTTCTTTAGACTGAAATGTGTAACTTCTATAATTTTTCCCTTAAAATATTTTATTTCATCTTTGTTGAAAGTATTTATGGATGATATCTTAAATGATTTATAAAACTGGGGTGGAATGGCATGCATGAATATAAAAATACAATGTACACACTATAAGCAAACACAAATACACAGACTCCTTTAGGCATAGAAATGTAAAATGCTTGTTGAGAACGTGAAAAAATGGAAATTATAATAAATTTGTCAGTTATTTCTAAATTATTGCATTCTTTCTTATTATTGCATTATTTCTAAGTTATTGCATTCATAATTTTAATGCAATTACAATTAAATTTTAATGGAAGATTTTTGTGAGAAGACATGGAAAGACTAGTCTGAAGTACATTTAGAAAATATGCTGAAAATAAATGTTTATTAGCATTTATCACATATAATTACAGAAAATTTAAGAAGCAATGAAATAATTCTTTCAAGTAGCAAGCTAGCAAAGCTTTTTTAAATGGCAATCTCAATGTTTTATGAGTACAAATTGGAAGAAATTTTCTAAATACAAATTTAATAATACATAACAAACATCATACCCCAAAACCTAGTGATTCTCCACTTAAGATTAAAACCAAGGAAAAAAAAAATCAATAATTCAAGAAGTTTTCTTCACAGAGATGTACTTTATTATACACATTTTATAAAACAAACAAGATTAAATTTTTGACATGCTAATTTTGAATTTTAGGAGGACATATGCATTCAGTCCATAACAGATGACATGGGGCAAAGTGATTGGAATGACAAGATCTGAACATTGGGAAGAAGTGAAAACAAGATGCAATCAGATTGGGCAAGATTTTGGAGGGAGGGTTAAACCAAACTGAAAATTCCCACGTGGTTCTCAAGATCTGAGTTAGCTACCTCCTATGTAAGAGAGTACAGAGTTTGGGAATTTTCTAATAGGATCAGTGGTTGTTCCTGGAAGGGAAGGTAAAACAGAGAGTAATTTGGCCAGAAAATCCAGAGGTAAAGACTGGAGCAAAAGTTCCAGTAGGGTATATATGACCAGTCACGTCATATATTTAAGAAGATAAGGGCTGTCTTCTTAAACATTAAGTTACATTAAACTTTAAAATAAATAAATAAATAACGTTTAGGCCAAATTACACTTTAATTTTTTTTTTAAATTTTATTGTGTTATGTTAGTCACCATACAACACATCATTAGTTTTTGATGTAGTGGCCAAATTATACTTTAAATAGTTAATGTTTATTTATTTGCCAGGCACAGAACCAGAATATGCTTACTTCATTTTGATCCTCATAGCAATCTCTTGAGACATCCATGTTAGTTGTCTCTCCAGTTAGCAAATAAGTCATCTAATATTTAGAAAGCCTGAAGAACTCAACATAATATCAGCTAAAAGGTAAACCAGAGGGTGCTTGGGTAGTTCATTCTGTTAAGTGTCTGCCTTTGGCTCAGGTCATGATCTAAGGTCTTGGAATCGAGCCCTGTGTCACCACAAAACAGGGCTCCCTGCTCAGTGTGGAGTCTGCTTCTCCCTCTCCCTGTGTCCCTCCCTCCACTCATGCTTTCTCTCAAAAAAAAAAAATCTTTAAAAATAAAAAAAAAATGCAAATCAAGCTCTCAAATCAGGTCTATCTGAGTCCAAAGTCCACCAAAGGCATGCAAAGACATGATTGACAGAGGACAAGTAGGACACAGGTGAAGTATGGATGAGGTCAAAACAGCTGATGAGAAATAAAGAGCAAAAATAATAAAACTAAAGGCCATTACCAGAGAACTATGATAATAAAATTATTTCAGGAAAATGAATCTAAGAGCCAGTCAAATGGATTCAAATGAAATGATAGTTTAGAGGCAAAAACAAACAAACAAACAAAAGAACAACTGGAGCATAACGGCAGGGTTTCAAGTATGACATGATGAAAATCTGAATTAATGTACAAATGACAAAAAGAGACAATCATGACAATAACCAACAGAATAGATAGCTGATTGGATGTGAGGGGGAAAAAATGAGAAAAAGATGGTTAATATTTGAAAACTACTATTTGAGGGGCATCTTGGTGGCTCAGTTGGTTAAGCAGCCAACTTTTTTTTTTATAAACATATATTTTTATCCCTAGGGGTACAGGTCTGTGAATCACCAGGTTTACACACTTCACAGCACCTCACCAAAGCACATACCCTCCCCAATGTCCATAATCCCACCCCCTTCTCCCAAAACACCTCCCCCCAGCAACCCTCAGTTTGTTTTGTGAGATTAAGAGTCACTTGTGGTTTGTCTCCCTCCCAATCCCATCTTGTTTCATTGATTCTTCTCCTACCCACTTAAGCCCCCATGTTGCATCACCACTTCCTCATATCAGGGAGATCATATGATAGTTGTCTTCCTCTGCTTGACTTATTTCGCTAAGCATGATACGCTCTAGTTCAATCCATGTTGTCGAAAATGGCAAGATTTCATTTCTTTTGATGGCTGCATAGTATTCCATTGTGTATATATACCACCTCTTCTTGATCCATTCATCTGTTGATGGACATCTAGGTTCTTTCCATAGTATGGCTATTGTGGACATTGCTGCTATAAACATTCGGGTGCACGTGCCCCTTTGGATCACTACGTTTGTATCTTTAGGGTAGATACCCAATAGTGCAATTGCTGGGTGATAGGGCAGTTCTATTTTCAACATTTTGAGGAACCTCCATGCTGTTTCCCAGAGTGGCTGCACCAGCTTGCATTCCCACCAACAGTGTAGGAGGGTTCCCCTTTCTCCGCATCCTCGCCAGCATCTGTCATTTCCTGACTTGTTGATTTTCGCCATTCTGACTGGTGTGAGGTGATATCTCATTGTGGTTTTGATTTGTATTTCCCTGATGCCGAGTGATATAGAGCACTTTTTCATGTGTCTGTTGGCCATCTGGATGTCTTCTTTGCAGAAATGTCTGTTCATGTCATCTGCCCATTTCTTGATTGGATTATTTGTTCTTTGGGTGTTGAGTTTGCTAAGTTCTTTATAGATTCTGGACACTAGTCCTTTATCTGATATGTCGTTTGCAAATATCTTCTCCCATTCTGTCAGTTGTCTTTTGATTTTGTTAACTGTTTCCTTTGCTGTGCAAAAGCTTTTGATCTTGATGAAATCCCAATAGTTCATTTTTGCCCTTGCTTCACTTGCCTTTGGCGTTGTTCCTAGGAAGATGTTGCCGCGGCAGAGGTCGAAGAGGTTGCTGCCTATGTTCTCCTCGAGGATTTTGATGGATTCCTTTCACACATTGAGGTCCTTCATCCATTTTGAGTCTATTTTTGTGTGTGGTGTAAGGAAGCAGCCAACTTTTTTTTTTTTTTTTTTTTTTTTTTTTATTTATTTTTTTATTTTTATAAACATATATTTTTATCCCCAGGGGTACAGGTCTGTGAATCACCAGGTTTACACACTTCACAGCACTCACCAAATCACATACCCTCCCCAATGTCCATAATCCCACCCCCTTCTCCCAAACCCCCTCCCCCCGGCAACCCTCAGTTTGTTTTGTGAGATTAAGAGTCACTTATGGTTTGTCTCCCTCCCAATCCCATCTTGTTTCATTTATTCTTCTACCCACTTAAGCCTCCATGTTGCAGCCAACTTTTAATTCTGACTCAGGTCCATGATCTCAAGGTCATGGATGGAGTCCCATGTGGTGCTGGACACTCAGCCTGGAGTCTGCTTGCCCTTTTCCCTTCCCCTCTCCTCCTCTCCCTGCTGGAGTTTGTGCTCACTCACTCTCTCTTTCCCTCTAATAAATAAATAAATCTTTAAAAAAAAAAAAAAAGGAGAAGAAAAGTACTATTTGGGTATATTTCATTTATTTTCAAGGTCAGAAATATTGCTTGGGCTACTGTTAATTAATACCAATATTGTCTATATTCTATTCTATTTCACTCTTTTGCATGGATGGTCTTATTTGGCCTCACTATAGTTCTCAAACATGAGTGAAAAAAAAATCTCATTACATTTTATTTAAAAACTGAGCAAAGCTGGGTGAGCTTTTGATATAAGCAAATCACACACAAAATAGAGCCAGCAATGGATTCCTAATGTAATCTGTATTATGGTCATCAAAATGTATTTTTGAGTTTCCTATATTTGTGTGGTTAGTGTTGGTGTTAGCGTATGCTAAAATGTAATTTAGTTAATTTGGTGGATTTTTTACTTCTAAATAAAGTAGAAGTCATTTTTTCTTAAAAGATCCCAAGAAATAAGTACATCTTTAAAAATATTTTTCTTAGTTATTTTTTATAATACATTAACAAAAAAGCATCATGTTGCTTATTTGGGGATTATTTTACATCAGCTTTTCCCCATGAAATAAACTCATTATTTGAATTTCTGCCAGTCAATGTAAACACCTAATTCAAACTGAGATAGAAACGAATTATGTTAGGAGAGGATCATACACATTTGAAGCATTCCAGGAAATCTGGCCCTGGCTGAGAGGAATATAAGGCAAAAACTAGCATTATGAGGCACAGAAGGAGTTTTTATTTCAATAATCTAATTATAAAGAACTGAAATAAGTGAAATAAATTAATACAAATACAAGGTTTTGTTTCTAGATAGCTTAACAAATTCACAAAAGGGAGCACCTGGGTGGCTCAGTGGGTTAAGCTGCTGCCTTTGGCTCAAGTCATGATCTCGGGGCCCTGGGATCAAGCCCTGAATTGGGCTCCCTGGTCAGCGGGGAGACTGCTTCCCTCTCTCTCTCTCTCTCTCTGCCTGCCTCTCTGCCTACTTGTGATCTTTCTCTGTCAAATAAATAAATAAAATCTTTAGGAAAAAAAAATTCAAAAAAGGATGTTAGTGTTGTATTTCTCATAAAATACTAACAAGCATGAACTCAGTCCCTATAATCCTGCTGCTTCCTGGTAAGCTAAAATGTATTACATATTTACAACAGACATTATGAAATCTGTCTTTAAATATTTTATCATTATAGTCTCACAACATCAGGTACTATTTTTACCCTGATTTCACAAATATATAAAATAAATGGCAAAGAGCCATAGGTTTTACCTTGGTCACCCATTTATTTTTATCTCCAAAATTATTTCTTCTAAACAAGATATGTAGAAATGTTCTTAGCTGGTAAGCCCTGTAACTGTCAACATCAACCACAACCTTCTCTATTCAAATAAGACACTTAGATAAACAAATATCCCATTTCATCTTGTCTTAACAGATGACTTGCTTTGACCCAACCACAAATTCTCCCACTGTTAAAAAGAAAACCATGTGTGTGTGTGTGTGTGTGTTGTATCAGGGAGATCATATGATAATTGTCTTTCTCTGAATGACTTATTTCACTCAGCATAATACCCTCTAATTCCATCCACATCATTGAAAAGGCAAGATTTCGCTTCTTTTGATGGCTGCATAGTATTCCATTATATATAGATATGAAGAATTTGAGAAGCAATGTGGGGGTTTGGGGGGTAGGGAAAGAAAAAATGAAACAAAATGGGAGGGAGACAAACCAGAAGAGACTCTTAATCTCACAAAACAAACTGAGGGTTGCTGGGGAAGTGGTGTAGGGAGAGGGTGGTTGGGTTATGGACATTGGGGAGGGTATGTGCTATGGTGAGTGCTGTGAAGTGTATAAACCTGTACCCTTGGGGCTAACAATACATCATATGTTAATTAAAAAAAAGAAAAGAAAAATGAAAAGAAAACCACAGGCCCAAAATAGTTTCACTTAGCCAAGTCATCAAACTGGGGCTTAAGACCCAATCTAACCACAGTTTCAGCCTCCCCCAGAAATGTCTTAACAAGTCATTCAGGAATTTTTTGATCAGCACCAATGAAGTAAACTGCCACATGGGCCCTCTCCATCACCCCTCAACCCCAGGCTCCAAAGGAAAATAAAATCTCCTGCTCTTCTAAAGGAAATTAGACTCACCTGGAATAATCCTCTTCTGCTGCTAGTAAATTTCTTGGCCCACCTTCCTTTGTATAAAAACCCTCCATTTTGTAGAACTCCTTGGAGTTCCCCTTTACTTGATGGATGAAATGCTGCCCATGTCATGAATTATTTAATAAATCCAGTTAGGTCTTTGAATTTACCTGGTTGAATTTTGTTTTTTAACAAGATATTTCCAAATAGCATTTTGGGAAACAAACTCTCTAAAAATATACAGGTACAGTAGAGACTAGAGTAAGGAAGATCAGGGGTTTGGGAGATTTTTTTGTTTTTGTTTTTGTTTTCTTTGCTTTGTTTTTAATTACTTTCAGCAATCGACTTGACTTCTTTCAAATGTATTGATTAAACTGGAAGGGATATGCACATGCTCACCACCTTAGGACTAATTGGCTCTGTGTTAACTGGCATGGTCTGATGAACTTTGCCGCAGAATTTTGAACCAGATTTTGGTCCGGTGTTAAAAAAAAAAAGAAAGAAAGAAAATGACAATAAACCCATGGACCATCTTATGTAATATTGTAATGTAGCTTTGTATAGAAACTAGGGGCTAACAGGAAGATTTGGGTATGCAAAAGTTAAGTCAAGAAAGTCATTAAATCAGAAATGTAGCTATAGTGTTTGGTTTTTTTTTTTTTTTTTTTTTTCCATTTAAATTTATAAACATATATTTTTATCCCCAATATCAAGTAAAAAAAAAAATAAAATAAATAAATTTTTTTTTTTTTGAAAGTCATTAAATCATTACCAAAGATCAGGGAAACTGCCACAGAGGTTAGAGAATACAGTAAAAGAACAAAGCATATAGCATTAAGGTAGGTTCAACTCAGAAGCTTGTAGGGAAAAGGAGAAATCTCTTAATTTCCTGTTATCTGTTTTATTCTAAACAGTAAGGTAGATGGTTCTCAGGAGCTTCGGGGGAAGCCATAAGGAATCTCACATCTGTCTACAATTGATTTCAGGAGAAAATGACGTCTTTTCCACCTTCACAATATAACTCAAGTACCTTTCTTTGGCAAAGTCTATCCTGGAACTGTACAGAAAAATTGATTCTGGGAAATGTACTTACCATGGTCCTCTGCAACTTTAGAAGAAAACAATGATGATAGCAAGTTGCCAACAGGCAATTTGAAGGGGAAGACGTGACACCCTTGGGTCATTGCATCTGTTCCCTTGTGATTTTTCATATCTGTTATAGCTAAATCAAAGCTCCTTTTGATATCTTCTAATTTAAATGTTGAAATATGGTTACAGATTAACACACCTTTTGTAAAGTGTAGGGAAATGGAAGAAAGGAAAATGATTATTTTATACACACACACACACACACACACACACACACACACACACACACACCCCAAAGAAAAAAAATAGATAATTACTACAGTCTTCATTTCTTTAACTTGTCCCGTGACCACAATTGATATTTATAACTTCCTTTTCCTTACTGTTCAACACACTCTTTGTCCTCAGCAAGCACTTAAAATGATCATGGTTATTTAGCTGGTAAGGAGAGAGGAGGTGACCCAAAAAATCATTTCTGGGGAGTTTGTGCCATAGCAGTTTTGTCTGTATTAAATTGCTATAGTTTCTTATTTACACTTATCAATGGATTTGGGAGTACTGGGAAACATTACTGGTTCCATCTATAGTCATCCTTGACCTCATTTTATATTAGCAATCCTATTTCCCCCGGATAATCAGGAGCTATCTGATCAGCTAGTACATTAGATTTTGTATGTGCTGTTAGTTCTAAGATGGCCAAGGCATAAGTAATCCTCCAATTCAGTGGAAATTTGTGTTGGGTTCCCTGCTTAGAAAACTGGTTCCTGGTTTCTGGTTCCTTCTTTGGGAACCAGAAAAACCTAAATTGGCAGGAATGGAAAACAATCATTTTTCCAGTGAATTATTATAGTTACAGTGACAAAGTCACTTCGTTTTCCATGCCTTGACTCTTAGACTTAAGTATTCTGCTCTGAGAGAAATGATACCATATACTGACCATGAATTCAGAACATTTTACAACTTAGAAAAAAATTCAATGTGGAAGATGCTGTCACACAGCCAGCAACATACTTGAGTCTCTGATAGCCATTTCATTGTTCTATAAGGTCAGTGGTCAGATGATAGATATAATTATAACAATAAAAAACTTGATTAATATAAGCCCATTACCAAAGTCCACTCACTTCCAGTGAATTCCCTGATCAGAAGATATGTTATGTCTGATCTATTATATTGGGTGTCACCCATAAGTCCACTAACAGTGCACTGGAATAAACATTGCAGATTGTGAAAGAAATCAATATCCAAACTAAATGTCTTTCCCAGAAGAGAGAAATCACTGTTCCTGCCATGAAAGTTTCAGTTTAATATAAACATTCTCTCTTCTGGAGAAGAGAACACCCCTCCCGGGGTGTCATTTCTTCACTGGGCAATATGGTAGCCTCATCGTCATTAGTAAGCAAAACTCCCATGCTGGGGTCTCATCCCTATGGAATGTCTGGGGAAGCAACCTGGCAGACATCCAAAGAACAGGACATCTTGTCCAACAGATTACTAAGAAACTTTTTCTACAGTGGTTGCCACTTGGTGAATCTTCACATTGAAAAAAAGTATTTTGACACCTTGTTCCAATTATGAAAAGTCTATTCACATACTTTTTCCTCCAATCTTCTTATCATCAATTTAAAACTCATTTCTCTTAAATCCTTAATCACTATTCTCCAGGTCCTTCCATGGGTGATGGTATAGTGCCACTTTCAGATAGTGCCAGCATATTGTGCTGAACTATCAGTTTTCTGGGTCTAATTTTTGTTTTGCTCTATTTTCCACCCACTCCATCAATGGTTTATAGGGAGGTCTCTTTGAGATGGTAGCTGTAGAGAGAGTGAGCAAGATAGCAGAACTAGAAGGCATGGGAGTCAAAGTCACTTGTTCCTGCAATTCACATATGCTTTCAATACCAACCTTAAAGACAGCATTTCCACTTGACGTTAGAGAGTTTCTGTGTATTTCTAGTTCCATGGCTTGAAGGGTAAGATACTACATTCACTATGGGCAGCTCAGTTCATATGGTAAAACAGGGTCTTACGGTTAAGCACTATATCCCTACTAAGTTCTAGTAGTAAACCAAAAACATTACGCACCTTCCTAAATTTAGCAGGTTCCAAATGAAGCAGTTTGTCTTTGACCTTATGGGAAATATCTTGACATGTCCCAAACTAATGAACACTTAGAAATTTCACAGAGATGGTTGATCCAATTTTGTTTCATTCTGCTTTACTTATCCATTCATTAATTCAGTAGTGGAGTTTATTTATCATCTACATATCTTTACTATCATGGTAACCTTTGGCCAATTAATTTTAAAGGATTGCTGATTTTCTTACTATTAAGATATGAAGAAGTATTTATGTATTCTGGATATAAGAACTTTATCTGATATGTGTTTTGCAAATATTTTTGCTAAGTCTTACCTTTTTATTCTCTCACAAAAATCTTAATATTTGTTAAGTCCAATTTCTTAATTACTTTCTCTAAGAATCTTTTCCTTATCTTTATTGTTTCCCATAAATAGCAAATTTATAGATTTTTATAATAGATTGTGCTTTTCCTAATAGGTCTAAGAAATATTTACCTCATCAAATGTCACAGGGATTTCCTCATATGTTTTCTTCTAGTCATTTTATAAATTTAGGTCTACGATCTGTTCTGAGTTAATTTTTGTATAAGATTTTGTGATATGGTTTGAATCTCTATCTGTTGTAGTTTATGAATATCCAATTATTATGACATCATTCATTAAAAAGATTATCCTATATTCATTGAATTGCATAGATACCTTTGTTGAAAATCAGGTAGCCATTTATCTTCAGGTCTACTTCTGGAACTGTATTCTGTAGCTTTTCTTTAAGAATCTTTGGTCAAGATACATTGTCTTTGGGGTGCCTGGTGGCTCAGTCATTAAGCATCTGCCTTTGGCTCAGGTCATGGATCCAGGGTGCTGGGATCAAACCCTGCATCAAGACCCCACATTGGGCTCCCTGCTCAACAGGAAGCCTACTTTTCCCTCTCCCACTCCCCCTACTTGTGTTTCCTCTTTCTCTCAGTCAAAGAAAAAAATATTCCACAGTCTTGATAAACATAACTTTATAATAACCCCTGAAATTCAGTAGTATGTGTACCCTGCCTTATTTTTTAATTGTTTTGGCTATTCTGGTTCCATTGAACATCCATATACATTTTAAAAATAGTTTATAAAGCTCCAAAAAAATCTTAATAGGATTTTAATTCGTTTTACATTTAATGTAAAGATCCATGTGGTAAAATTTATATTCAATATATAATCTTACAATCCACAAATATAACATATATTTCAATTACTTAGGTCTTCTTTGATTTTTTTCATTAATTATTTGTATTTTATAGCATATAATTCCTACATGTACCTTGTTAGATTTATGCCCAAGTATCTAATGTATTTTGTTGCTATTATAAAGGTACATTGCAAAATCTAAATATGTAATCTCCACATACACAAGTAACCAAAAATAGAATTCATTACTTTATGTTGACCTTATGTTCTATAGGTTTCCTTGAAGAACTTACACAAAGAACTTCCTTTAGCATTCCTTTTAGAGCAGGTCTTCTAATAAATTATTTCACTTTTTTAAATAGTGGATTTATTTCACTTAATTCCTGAAGGACTGAAGGGAGAGAGAGAGAGAGAGAGAAACACAAATGCTATACATACAGATATAGATAGATACATATATAGACATAGATAAAGATAAAGAATTCTAGCTTGGCAGATCTTTTCTTTCAGCAACTTAAATATATCATTTAACTGTTCCCTGGTCTCTTGATTTCTGAGGAGAAATCCACAGTTATTTAAGTCATTATTATTCCTCTCTGTGCAGTCTATTTTTCTCTAGCTGCTTTTGATATTTTCTTTATTTTTGGTTTTCAGAGGCTTGATTATGATGTGTGTCTAAGCATGATTTTCTTTAAATATTTCCTTTTTGAGATTTGCTTCTTGAATTAGTCTTCTTTAGTCTTTAAGCTGATGTCTTTCACCATATTTGTGAAGTTTTCCATCTTTATTTCTACCAGTATATTTTTCTGCCCCACTATCTCCTCTCTTCTTAGAACTTCATGACATAAACTTCAAATGCTTAAAAATTATCTTATATGTACCTGAGGTTTTATACAGTTTTTCAATCATCTTATTCTTTGTTCATTTGATTATATTTTCAGTTAATCTTACTGAAGATCACTGTTTCTTTCCTTTGTAATCCCCACTCATCATGTAGTGAAATCTGTATTTTAGCTATTGTAATTTTCATCTAATACTTCATTAGTTCTTTTTTAAAAATTAT
Organism: Mustela putorius furo; assembly: GCF_011764305.1. Taxonomy (NCBI): domain Eukaryota; kingdom Metazoa; phylum Chordata; class Mammalia; order Carnivora; family Mustelidae; genus Mustela; species Mustela putorius. The sequence goes on from NW_025421397.1 coordinate 7,732,445, forward strand.
AGTAAGAATACTTAACATGAGATCTACCTCATAACAACTAACATACATAAACAGTATTGTTAACTGTTGGCACCACATTGTACAATAGATCTCTAGAAATTACTCATCTTGTATAACTGAAACTTCTTACTTGTTGAACATCAACATTCCATTTTCTCTTCCCCCAGCTCCTGGCAACTGCCACTTTATTCTTTGTTTCTATGGCTTTGACTATTTTAGATTCCTAGTGTGTGCTGAATCATGACATATTTGTTCTTCTCTCACTGGTTTATTTCAATTAGCCTAATGTTCTCTAGATATATCCATGTTGTCGCATATCACAGAATATACCTTTTTAAAAGACTGAATAATATTCCTTGGTATATATATATACCATATTTTCTTTATCTATTTATTTGTTGATGGACATTTGGTTTGTTTCCTATCTCAGTTATTGTGAATGATGCTATAATGAACATGGGGCAATATTTCTTTGAGGTCCTGATGTCAATTTATCTTTAAAGTCTTGATGTCTTTGGATATATACCCAGAACTGGGGTTGCTGAATGATATGGTAATTCTATTTTTAATTTCTTGAGGAGCCTCTGTTTTATTTTCCTTATAGTTTTTATATCTCTGCTGAGAACATGTATCTTTTCATTCATTTCATTTGTATTTAACTTTAATTCATGCAGTATAGTTATAACTGCTTTAAAACTTTTTGTGGTAATTCTAGATTTTGAGTCATCTGAGAATTGACATCTGTTGATTGTTTTTTCCTTTCAGAATTGGTCATCTTTTCCTTGTTCTTTGTATGTCAAGAAGTTTTGAATTATATCTTGACATTTCAAACATTAGGTTGCTCGGAATCTGGGTCTTGTTGCAATTTTGTAAAAAATGTTGATTTTGTTTTGTTTCAGTTTCTTCACCAGTTTTAGCAGACAATCAACCAATTTACCTTCAGATTGCAAATTCTGTCTTGCTCTTTGTGAGTAGTGGTTGCTGTCAAGGCTTTGCTATGTCATTTTGGTTCTGTTCAACACATTCTCCACTCAAAAATCTGTCAAAGACTTGGATCATTCTTTAAATATTAGTTCAATTCTGAAGCCTTTTTCTATGACTGATAGGTCTATCCTTGGATACACAGTTCAGAGAGGTGAGTCTGAGGTTTTTGGGAGAACATACAAAACCAGAAAATCTCCTTCTTCAGATTTCTCTTCTCTGAGATTTTCCCCATACTCTCTTGTCCACAAGGCCTACATTTATTGGTACCTCTGTCAAGGAAGTTTAGATTTTTTTAGAATTTTAGTTACCCACATCGTTTTTCTGCCATACAGTCCTAAGATAAGGACCTTAGGCCAGAGCTGTGAGAGGAACAGAGAGAAGCAAAAAAACAAAGGAACCATATCATTTTGCATATTGTTTCTCCAGGTTTTGACATTCTTTCCACCTGTGCAATCCACCTGCTTCTGTTAACTTTTCAGAGAGGAGGGATACAGTCTCTCAATTGCTTGGAAAGAGCCAAGGTGTCCATGGACAGATGAATGGGTAAAGATGTGGTATATATAAACAATGGAATGTAACTCTGCCATCAGAAAGGAGGAATATTTAACCATCTACATCGACGTGGATTCAACTGGAGGGTATTGTGCTGAGCAAAATAGGTCAATCAGAAAAAGACAATTATTACACGGTTTCACTCATATGAGGAATATAAGAAACAGCACAGAGGATCATAGGGGAAGGGAGGGAAAACTGAAAGGGAAGTCATCAGAGAAGGAGAAAAACCATGAGAAATTCTTCACTATAGGAAACAAAATGAGGGTTCCCAGAAGGGAAGTGGTTTGGGGGATCAGGTAATTGGGTGATGGGCATTAAGGAGCGAGTGATGTGATGAATACTGGGTTTTATTCACAGTTAATGAATTATTGAACGCTACATCTGAAACTAATGATGTACTGTATGTAGGTTAATTGAACCTAAATAAAAGAAATCAAATTAAAAAATAAAATAAAAGGACTGAGTAATAGATCAGTAGAATTGGGTAGCTGAAGGCTTGATGATATTGGCAAGAATGATTTCACTGGATGGTAGAGAAGGAAGATTGAGTCAGTTTAACTTTTTATATAAGAATATAATATTTTAAATTACAATAACTTGATGGGGCACCTGGACGGTTCAGTCAATTAAGCATCTGACTTGATTTTGGCTCAGACTATGATCTCAGGGTGGTGAGACGGAGCCCTCCACTGGGCATCATGCTCAGCGGGGAGTCAGCTTGAGATTCCCTCTCTCCCTCTGCCCCAACCCCACTCACATGGTCTTTCTTTCCCTCTAAATAAATAAATTAAAATCTTTAAAACAAATTACAATAACTTGAATGATATCATATCATTTCACATACTGTGCATTTATTTTCATTTTTATTAAACATTCTAAATTTTCATGCTTCTTCATGAATTTCTTACTTTTACTGTTGGGCAGTCCTTTGAGATCCTGAGTCTATAACCTATGACTTTGCAAAGTTTTATCTATGAAAAAACTTCTCATATATATTTTTTCATGTACCTTTAACATTTCAAATGCTCCACAAAAATAGGGAATTTTTTTTTTAATACAGCTTTCCTAAAGTTGTTTGCAGTGTGTAAGAAAAACAATACTAAAAAGCAGTCAAAATTGAGACTTGATCACAAGAAAGCAGTGGTAAAACTTACCTTGATTCTCATATGTTGAAACTCAGCACCACAAATGGAAAATTAAAATCTTATCAACTATTCTTTTTAAATCATCTACATCATCACATTGAAACACTGATTCCTAGGAAGATATCTGAGGACTTCTAGTGCAAATGTAAGAGGTGAAAATTTCCTGAACAAATGTGTCTACTGAGAAGCCTATATCAAGGTTCCTGGAAAATCTATTGGATAAAGCTTATCTCTGTAGTAAGTATGAGTCTCCATAGTAGAGTCATCAACCAGCATATTGAAATCACTTCTTCCATGCCAAGTAACAGTTTTTGCCAAGAAAGAAAACCCTGTGCAGTCATTGTTATCCCCCCTCAAGTCCTTACCTGGTGTGAGTATGGCTCAGAGCAGCTGCTTGTTCTTCCTGAACTCTGCATCTATCAAATCATTCCCGCTATCCATCTGCTCACCTGCTGAACTGATAGCAACAAAAGTTTGTGGATAATGTTGATTATCTGCCAAAAACAAGTAAAGACATAATTTTGCGCTAGGACAAAAATGTAGTTGGGACACAAGTGATTTTTTTCTTTGGAAGGTCTCTAGGTTTCCTCTTTCTTCAGTAATCCTTCCAGCCAGGCTTTTAATAAACCATCATTTTGTTATTGAGAGTGGAAGAAAGAACATAAAGTCCACTGATGAAGCACTTTTTTGATTTGCCACAGTCCTGATTAAAAAAAAAAAAAAAAAAAGGAAAGAAAGAAAGAGTGTTTGGACAGTGTGTGACCAACCGACACAAGAGAGTTCAGTTTGATTAACTTGATGCCCACTTCCTGAAATTACCTGATAGACTGGAGTGATGTAGTAAAATGATATTTTATTTCTTTGTTCCTCTTTGGCAGTCTTTAAACAACATATTTAATTACATTTTACAGTTCTTCCTGGAAACCTCTACTAACAATTTAAAATTAGACGTTTGGGGAAGCAAAACAAGAATGGGTTCATACAAACAAAAGATATAACCCTGAAACTGGGAATTTGGTTGAAAAATGTCTCTATGTTCTCCTGTGTCATTGTAGCTATCTGAAATATACTAATGTCAAAAATCTGGGATATATGAACAAATACTCTGTAGTTTTAAATTACAAAAAAAAAAAAACCCTTTTCTTCTTTTTTTAGTTTTTTTTAGATTTTATTATTTGAGAAAGAAAGAGAATACAACTGTGGGGGTGTGGCAGAGAGTCAAAGAGAGAAGAGAGAAAAAGAGGGAGAAGCAGACTACTCACTGAGCAGGGAGCCCTATGTAGGGCTCTGCATCAGGGCCTGGAGATCACCACCTGAGCTGAAGTCAGACATTTAATCAACTGAGCCATCCATGTGCCCCTGCCTTTATAATTTTAATTAAAACTACCAAAATAATGAAAATCGCTATGTAAACTTTACAGAGTACCTAAGTGTACAGAGTACCTCAGTGTACAGAATAGCATTTGAAATCTTCCTTCAGCATATATATATGTACATATATACACAGACACACACATATACATGGGTTTCAAGTAAAATTCTAATACACATATGTGGGTGAATATATAGGATTGTGTATGTGTATATATATATATATATATGTTTGTGTGTATTTAGTGTATATATGTGTGTGTGTGTGTGTATAGTATATACTTCTACATCAGAGGCAAAGGCAACTAGTACAGCTATGCATGTATCTTCTCATACTTCATACATGTGTCATTGAGAACCTACATATAAATAAGGAATCATACTACAAACTTGTTTTGTGACCTGTTTTGATATTTAATAAAATGTTATAGTGGTTTTCCAATTAAAAAAATGTACATATCTAATTCTTCATGTTAATATGTTTCATTATTTATTTCACTATTTCCATAGTGGTGAATATTTGGTTTCTTGCCAAATATTCAATAGTTTAAATAATATTTACAACTATGCATACAATTATATATGTGCATATACCTTTGATTATATGCTATTTTTATAATATAATATTAAAAATGGAAGTAGAAATAAAAAATGTCAATTTAAATATTAAGAAATATTTATAAATTGCCCTTTGGAAATCTATAATAATTTATACATCTACGAGCACTCTTTGTGTATGTCCTTTGCCAAACATTTCCATATATAGTGAAATGTTTTAATATTTTATTGTTATGATTAATTTACCTTTTCATAGATAGTTTTAAAGTTAGATGTATTATTATAATTGTTTGGACTATTTTCATTCCTTCTGTGACTTGACTGCTCAGATCTTTTGTCTATTGTAATTATTATTATTATATTAGTTTGTAGAAGTATTTTATGCATTCTACATATTCACTTTTCTATGCATGTTATAACTACTATATTTATTGTTAATCTTGTACCTATTATTTTTAACCTTGTCCATGTTAAAAATTTCAAATTATGGATATATAATATACAAAAAAGCCAAATAATATTAGTATATTTCTTTCTAGAACTAGTTTGATAAAAAAATGTCTTCTCCGCCCCAATAGTGTATAAATATTTTATTTGGAATTTTTAGTTGTTTTAAGCTTAAAATTTAGGATTTTAAATTATCTGAAATTTGTGTATTCTTATAGTATGAGAAGGGTTGATATTTTTTAGTATGAAATTCTAATAGCTAGCTGATCATACCAGTATACTAGTAAAATGGTCAGTTTTTTCTTTCTGATTTGAAATGCCACAATTTGATATATAAAATTTTCTATTAATGCACACAAAAATATCTGGACTCCTTCTCTCCTCCAGTAATTAGTTTGCTACTTCCACTTCCCATACCATTGTTTCTGAATGTGTATACTGATAAATGGAAGCCAATTTCCCTCTCATTGTTCTTCTTGTAGATTCTTATTATAATGAATAAGTTATTAGTTGTCTTATAATTTCAATTTTTTATTAGTTTATTGCAGAAATACAAGAAGCCAAATAGCATTTCAAATTCAACATTCAAATTATCTTGAAAACCTTTTTCACTCTCTTTAGAATTGAATTATAAACAACAAAGTGTTTAAATACAATAGTGTATTTTTGGTTTTATAAATGGAAATATTTTTGGTATTCACCATTTTCTGCCTTAGAGAAGGATTGTTTTTTTCCTCAACTGCAGTATTAGTAAAAGATTTGAATAATAATGTCTTTTTGACTAATATTCCTGTATACGTTTAATATAGAGGTATTAAACAAAACTGTTTCATGGTAAATGGCAGTCTTTCCATTCAAACAAATAATTTCTAAATGAATGTTTTCTACATTGTAGGACACAGAACACTGGGTATGGAATGTTTTTATCAAAATGGAGTTCCAGGGTTCTGGAGGGTTGAGAAATTACACAAATTATATTCCTTCTAAATATGGTGACATAAATTAGTGCACTAAAAATTTGGTAATTCTGGCAAGAAATGAATCACTTCCTCACTTATCAAACTTAAGAAGCACTACTATTACTTCTTTTGTATTTTTTAATCCTTTCCTTCCTTTTTTTTCCCCCTTTCTTTTTATGATACTTATTGGAATATTTTGAAAGAGAATTGTGCCAGATCTACTTCGAAAATGTTTTCCAAAGGTCAAGCAAAATTTAAAGTTCTATTAATCTCTGATTAGCTACCTGAAAAAAAAATTTTTGATTACCATCTTTTTGAGAGTAGTTACATTGTCTTAATCACCATGGATGGCATCTTAATTATTTGTAAACTCTCTACACAAAAATTAAGCTCTTTGGGAATAGAGAACATTTCATTTTGCTCTTCATTATGCATTCCCACCATCTACTACAATGCCTACCATTTAAGAAACAGTAAAATATGGAAGATTGAATAAAATAATAAATTCCTAAATTACAGAATGAATGATTCTTCAAAATGATAAAATTATAATTTATGAAAGACAATATAAAAAATATTTCCAGTTGTATTTGATGAAAGAATTCAACCAAAATTTAAAAAGGATGTTTATCAGTAGTATCTCCTCGTTTTAAATAGGGCATCACTTGGAGAATTCTGGTTATTTCTCAGAGGTAACAACTGCTAACATTTTAGGGTATCCTTTCTAGTCTTTTTTCTTAAAACTTTACATTTGGGTATCATAATGGGCATTATAATTTGTAAACTATTTTTAGCTTAATGATGTTGCTATGTTGTTATATTTGTGTGTGCCCCAAATTCATGTGTTCAAATCTTAATGCACAATATGATGGGATTAGAGGTAGAGCCCTTGGGATGTGCCTATATAACAGAATTATTATGAGTTTCCTTCTTTGTGAGCTACAGATAGAAACTACATCAGGTGAAGTTGGCACACAAAGGAAACTGCAGCAAAGAAGGAAACCACAGGGAATAATTTCCAAAGCTGTGACTCCTCAAGTGGGGATGAGGTAGTTTCTTTTTCTTTTTTTTCTTTTTATCTTTTTTTTATTCTGATAAAATATATAACATAAAATTTACCATTTCAACCATTTGTGTGTGTACAGTTCTATGACATTAAATGTATTTACATTGTTTTGCAACCATTACTACCATGTATCCACAGAACTTTTTTCATCTTGCAAAACGGAAACTCTAATTCCTCATTCCCTCTCCCCAAGTCTCTGGAAACCACTACTGTATTTTCTGTAGGAATTTGACTACTCTAGGCACTTCATATTAGTGGAGTTACACTTATATATAATAGTATTTGTTCTTTTATGACTGGCTTATTTCTGTCTGTCTTTTTTTTTTTTTTTTTTTTTAATTTAGGGTTGAGATGAACATTCAGAATGGGGGAATTTTATCATCCCAAGGTGGGGCGGATAAGGTTGCACAGACAAATTTAGAAAAATGCCTCTACAGGCATCCTATGTAGGCATCCTATGTTATGTTAATGAAGTTTATGCTCCTTCTTGAGTGGAGACTTTTAACATTACAACAAAGCAGAGGTAACTGTGGGACAAGAAGTAGAGGCTAATAGCAGGCTCCTAATAATAGCTGGTATAAACTGGATGGGGTCTAGGTCTCTTTATCTCAGGTCAGGAATGCAGGGCCTTTCTAGCTTTTGAAACCACTGGGAGTTTTAACCCTGATTTATCATCTCTGATAGGGTTAGGTTATTTCCTGGCCTGGTGTTGACTGTGAGTTGATGCATTCCCTCTGTCCCTTAAAACTCTTCTGCATTTCTTTATTCTGGTACCTCCTAGGAAGTTCCACAGGAAGTGTGCTAGGGCAAGTAGAACTTGTGAGGCATAGGATCACAGAAAGTAGCTGGAGTTCTGAAATGACTTCTCTTTCTGTTTCTGGTTACCTCTAACTCTTTATTATGCTTGCTTGTATGTATGATAGTGGAACCCTCAGGAATAGGATTAGTGTGATGAAGTTTTAGAATATAGGTGAGGTTCAGTGGGGTGAGATCTGGAGCCTATGACCAAGAAAGAATTCTTGAGACATCTTTGGTGCAAAATGGCGGTTTATTAAAGCACAGGGACAGGACCTATGGGCAGAAAGATCTGCTGCCCGGGTTGTGAGGGGTGGCAGGTTATATACCATGGGGATGGGGAAAGTAAGGAAAAGGGAGATTTCATTAGAACTTTCATATGCTAAAGAGGGCCTATAAGATATTGGATACTAGAGGCCTTGCCATTGCCAAGGTTGTTTTGCCCTTTTTAGCAAGCTATTAAGATAGTCGGGAGATTCCTAAAGAATGTTACATATGTCCCACCCAGGAGTGGGGATAAAGGGGAGTTTGCAAGATGTGAGTCTTTTGCTTTGTTGTCAGCCAGACTTCAGTTCCCTCATCATTGCTCCCTGAACATTTCTGACCCTTAAATCTTTAAGGTTGTTGAAAGTCGAAGGTCTCAACTTCTGTAACATCTTCCTGGTGAACAGGGGCATAGAGTTGTCCCTACCTATTCAGGTCAACACTGGTCAGTTGGGAAATGTGTAGGGGAGTTATGAAAGACAGAGGCAGCTGAATCCAGGGGAGACTGCTCAGGTGATCTTCCCAAATGGAAAGGAACATCTGTGGAAGTTATGGCAGTGAAGGAGTTGGTGCCAGGTGAGGAGACATGGGAGAAAACAGCAAAACATGATTAGTGTAAAAAAAGAAAATGAAGCTCAAATAAGTTTTTTGCTAGTTGACAAAAAAACCCTCTTCCTGTCCAGGAGTTTGATCATTTAAAGGAGAGAGGGACTGTGTAAAGTGCCAACTTGAGTATGTCAGAACCCAGGAAATATTTTGTGATCATCTGGAACATAAACATAGTGTTTTGTTTTTATGATAGCAAAACTTCTACCTTGTGTAGCAGCTAAAACATCCAATGCCATTCTATTTTGTAAAGCTGCTTTACATATTTATATTACCATAGCTTTTTAATAGAGAAATGCTACTTTGAGGGTCCTTTAGGACTGACTGAGTTAGAGCATCCATGTGCCAAACATCCTTCACTTCCAAAGGGAGAACAAAAGTGAATGTTAGTCATCCATACCAATGAGACAGAATGAGTTCTCCACTGTTTTAAGTTTTGGAAGGTTGGCCAGGTTGGTAATGGTTTTAATAATGCATCCATGATTCCAGGCAAAACCTAGAGTACAGTGGCCTATCCCACCTGAGGGAAGTATGAGCACAAGTAGAGCCATATAACCACTGGGTCCCATTAGAAGACAAGTCCTCCAATTTTGAGTTTCTGTAACTGCAGCCAAGATATCAAGGGCTATTCAGTTTTGGAGGGCCATCTTTTTAATGTGTAGTAAAAGGCAGTCCATTTTTACTTTGTAGGGACCAAGGGAGTCCAAACCTAGGAACAATTTTCTTTTCTTTTTCTTTTTTTTTTTTTTACAAAGTTTTTGTCACCTCCATGGCCTTTTTGTCCAAATCAGTGGCCTGGTATAAACCCTATATTACTTTCATTTGTTCCTAAGTTTCTATCCTTTGATGTTCTTTGAAGTGAATTACAGCTATCTCCTTAGGTAGGTGTACAGCCTTAAGAGTAATAATTTTAGGGGCGCCTGGGTGGCTCAGTGGGTTAAGCCGCTGCCTTCGGCTCAGGTCATGATCTCAGGGTCCTGGGATCGAGTCCCGCATCGGGCTCTCTGCTCGGCAGGGAGCCTGCTTCCCTCTCTCTCTCTCTCTGCCTGCCTCTCCATCTACTTGTGATTTCTCTCTGTCAAATAAATAAATAAAATCTTTAAAAAAAAAAAAAAAAGAGTAATAATTTTAGGTCTTAATTTGATTTTGGAGATATGGCTTGATAATAAACCTCTTTTCTTCCAAATTGCTCCATGGACATGTATGACTAGGAAAGCATATTTGGAGTCAGTATTAATATTTATTTTTAAGGGTTTGGCAATTGCAAAGTGCTAGTGAGTACTATGGCATACCCAGCTTTTCTTATTCTTTTTATGAAAACTCTTGTCATCAGTAAACCAGCTGTCATTTGTTTTTTTAATAGGTTCATCTTAAATCTGGCCAACTAGAGAAGCAAAATCAATAACCTCTGAACTGTTTCTGCTCTATAAAGAAAGAAGTACAATGGTCAGGTTTGGGCATATGAGTAATTAGGTTTAAAGTTTGACAAGTTTTAAGTATTATTTCTGGCGTATCTGTAATTGTAGCCCAGTATTTAGTAAGTCAGCCTCCATCATCAATTTGTGGCCTTTTGCTTCTAAGATTTGTTTCTAAGACAAATCTGGATCTGATATGAAGTCATTATAGTCAGGGACTATCCCATAGTGAGCTTTGAGGCTCCTTTTACAAGGAGGGCTGTTCTACGTATAGCTAAAGCCTTTGTTTGCAATTGTACCTCAACAGAGGTGGCTTCTAAGAGAAATATGACTAAAGGATGAAACCATTAAGAAGCCCTTTTTGAGTGGTTCATCCTTAACAATATCCTAATTACAAAGGATCACTGGCAAGTGGGAGAAAAGTTGTCAAGAGATAAGGGGAATCCCACATGCATTATCCAATCCAATCATAAAGAAAGTGGGATCGTCCATTATCTCCACAAGTTTGTAGTTATCCCTGTGGGGTGGGGTATACTCTGGCTTTTACAAACGAGGTCATTTGAACCACACAGAATTGGTCAAGGTGATAAATAAGTTATACAATTGTTGGGGAATCAATCTAATTTTCCAGTTATTTAATCATGTGATATGGGTCCTGTTGTTATCCTCACAGAATAAAAAGCAAGAGGATCATCTAAATGAGCTTTTGTGCAACTTCTCTGAAGTTTACTTCAAGTTGTCTAGCTTAGGTAAACAACAAACATTTAAAGACAATCAAATCTAGAACTTTATCCACAAAAGTGTGTTATTGAAATATAATTTTTCTCTCTAAGATAACCCTCATTTCCAGAAATGGCCAAATTGGGACTAATTTATTTGAAAAACAAGACCAGTTTTAACAAACTTGCTCTAATTATTTACATAAGCTCAGCAAGAACAGTGAGTGATCATACAGATCTTTTATAATCTGCTTTTCTGGAGCTTCTTATAAGGGATCTCTTGGTTAAACTTTTAAGTAGCCTCTCCAGGCCAGAAGCCAAGCCAAGTACTTGCCATCAGACATGCCTGTATAATACCTGTAGATTTGGGCAGATTCCTCTTCATGAGGTCCCCAAAGTATCCTGAGGTTTCTGCACCTGCCAGGAAGTGACATTCTTTACTAACCTAGTGAGGCTGCTGGGAACTCTGTAAGCAAGGTATGAGGCCAAGGGTTCTAAGGGGCTTAATGGCTCTAGGTTTCATAAAGTCAACCTGGTCATATCAGAATCTATGCATGTCTTTCTCAAATATGACATTCCAGTCAAAGCCTTGGTAAAATAATCAATGATTCCAATAGTGTCCTGTTACAAGGAGAAAAGATTCTTATTGAACTTATGCAAATGACTCATTGCCATGGAAGAAGCAATACTACTTACTGAGACCTTTTGAGTTTCAGAGGGTTCACGTAGAGAGAAAAGTTGAATGCTTTGATATGTTTATAAATGAATATTTTTACATTTCTGTACATCACAGATAAGTAAAATTTTTTTTAATCTGGAAGAGTAAACATTAGAAAAGGAGCAATGTATAAAATAAGAGACATAACACTATAATCTTTTAGTTCATTTAGTCCCATGTTACTAATTCTGGTTTAGTTTCAATGCAGCTTTAGTTAGTTCTGGAAATTCGTTACCCATTTCAGTTTTAGGATTTTTAATATATTGAATACCTGTATTTGTCCCGAAAGTCCTTTATATAAATCTCCTTTAAGGTGAAACTCATTTTACAAAAAAAAAAAAAAAAAAAACCCAAAACTCAGAAATGGACATTGTTAATGATCTGATTCGAGAGTTCACTATGATACAATAGACAAGGAAACTCAGTAATTCTGTGACCCATTGACACATAACACTTCAATAATTACAATATCAAGTGATGATCTATCAAAACATTAAAACTTTAGAAAATGCATAGATCCTCTAGAATAGTTATAGCATTTACCCAAATGTAACCCTAGGTTTATTATTTGTTTAGCAGTACTTTCCGAGTAATTTAGCATACCAAGGAAAAGCATAATGAGTTAAAGAGATTTCACTTACAATTTAAATCGTGTCAACACTTATAGAGTTTTAAAGCACATGTCTAAATATAATTAGGGATGTTAAAGACCTAATATAGGCAAAATGTGGTTTTTCTGGACAGGCAAAGAGGAAACAACTGTTTGCATTTTCTTTCTAACAGCAGATTAATTTAAGTAAACTGTCTTTTTGAACAGAGAATTTCAATCTTATACCAGTGCACTTTAAAATCTGTTTGTTTTAATCTTATTCTGTCCTGACCATGCCTAAAATTCCTTTTCTGAAGATTTCCCTTCACAAACCTTCTACTAACTTTCTTTTACATTAGTTTTTGTCCCAAACTGTTTCTTTCCAAACAACCATCTCATTTAGAACAAATTACCTTTTACCTTCAACAAAAAATGGATTTCCATTCCTTGTATCTTTCTTACATATCTTCTACTTTTCCATATACAGAGTTGTTTCCCTTATTTCCATCAGTCTTAGTTACAGTTAGAATTTTGCACTCTTAGAAACACCATAGTCTCTAGTCAGTTAAGTATTAACCAACTAGTGAACTGTCACAACAGAATTCTTTAGATCACAAATTTGTGAATCGGTTAAGCACACAATGTGTTTACTAGCAGATTTAAATATTCTTAATTTCTTTACAGTAAATCAAAAGCACAAACCTATTCCAGTAATTAATGACTTAGCATTTTGTCCTATTTGAAAGACCTAGATATCCAACAAATTTAATTCCATTTATCATCCAAGCAAAACTTATGAACTTTCAGGTTACCCAAGAGTTTGAAAGCTGTCTCAACAATTACCCATGAAAACTTTGAGACAATTGGCCATCAGTTTGGTCATCTTTTTGCTAAAAAATCGCAACAGAGGTAACACGAGGTTATTTGACCTTCAGTAAACCTTGATAGAATAAAAGTTTCACATTTACTGCTGTAACTTCAAAGACATATCTATATTAATTAAACCAACAAACTTATCTTATTTTACATACTGATTTATATTCCACCTGGGCCTACCCCATTTTCAGTGTTTACCTGAGACACAGGTGGGGAAATCTGAAGTGGAGGGTGTTAGGTCCAGGGAGGGTGCTCTTCTTGCTTCTTGATAGTGAAGACAGAAGGAGCCTTGGTGCATGGTCTAGAGGCCAATCATACAGGTCACACCCATATTGGTGCAGAAACAGGAGAAGGGGGAGACAGAAGAAACAAAGTGCTGCCAGAAGGCAGAGAAAGGATTCCCAGTTTTAGAGCTCATCAGCTCCAACAGACACCATGCTTTCCCACCAACAAGGGGGAAGGGGTCAGGCAGTCTACTTCGGGCCAGAGAAGACAGGGAATTTCCCTGAAACAAAAGGAGTTTTGGCAGCTGCTTGGGAATATTCCTTAAAGTCTTCATCCTGAGTTAGACTAACCCCAGTTGGCTCCAGTTATCGCCATTAACATGGGAAATGAATAAGGGAGAAGCTCCCACATCTATTAGGAGGAACAGAGAGAGAGAAATTCAGAGTCCCCTTTGCTAGGGTTGGCCTGTGTATCCTCCAGCAACCTGGGTTTACTAGAAGGCTTATTTACATAATTATCATCCAATGTGTCAGGAGGGAGTTTACCACCTGACTCATTTGGGCAAACAAATTCTACAAAAGGCCTTTAGGTAAGGGTTCTGGTGTACAACAATGGAGGCTTAGGTATGAGCAATGAAGGTATCATAGGTCCATTTGTCCCTATTTCCTGCAGAGGATATCTAACTGATAGATCCCACTGAGGCTGTGCAGTGTTACAGGAGCTCATTCCTTTCCTAAATTTTGCAATCCAAATTATTTCCAGTGGGTTAAAAAGCACCCAAAGGTAGAGTCCTTGGGAACTGAAGAAACCTATTGAAGCCATGCTCAAATGACATTCCAACACATGTGGTCTTTACAGCCAACTTCCCTAGGAAATGGTCCCTGGTTGGATTTTAATTCAGTTGGGTACTGGTTTTGGCCAGCTCCCATTGGAGGTTCCTTAGCCAGAAGTGGCTAGACCAGGGATATGGAGGGGGGTCACATTTGATCAATCAGAAGGAAACCTCACATGGGAGTCTTAAGATTGGCAGGCATCCTAAGGACTTAGGTGGATGTCCTGTGCCCAAGAGAGACAACTTTATATAAGAACAGGAATTAAGAGAGGCCATCAAGTTTCTGGGTCTTATTACCATTCCAGTCTTATTACTGACCCCCAGCCAAAAGGCAGACATTCTCCTCCCCACAGAGTAGCCATGTGCTAGAGAATTGCAACCTGAGCAATCAATATGAAAGTGTTCCAAAAAGACCATACTCCTTGAAAAGCCCCTGAAATGAGACTAAAGGAAAAGGAGAGAAAGTACTCACCAATTTTGCACCAAAAGCTCAGAGTCCAATTGCAAAGACTTGAGCTCCACGTTGGGCACCAAATGATGAAGTTTTAGAATATAGGGGAGGTTCAGTTGGGTGAGGTCCAGAGCCTATGATTAAGAAAGAATTCTTGAGACATCTTTGGTGAAAAATGGTGGTTTATTAAAGCACGGGGACAGGACCCATGGACAGGAAGAGCTGCTGCCCTGGGTTGTGAGGGTGGCAGGTTATGTACCATGGGGGTGGGGGAAATAAGGAAAAGGGAGATTTCACTAGAAATTTTATATGCTAAAGAGGACCTACAAGATACTGGATACCAGAGGCCTTGCTATTGCCAAGGTTGCTTCGCCCTTTTTAGCCCTTTTTAGCAAACTATTAAGATAGTCGGGAGATTCCTAAAGAATGTCACATATGTCCCACCCAGGAATGGGGGTTGGGGGAATTTTGCAAGGGGTCAGCCTTTTGCTTTGTCCTCAGCCATCCTTCTGTTCCCTCATCAAGAGTTCTAAAAGGAGACTTCAAAAAGCTTCCTTCTACCATGTTATGATACAAGCAGCCTGTGACTTGGAGGAGGATCCCCATCAGATGAGGCTGGCACCCTGAACTCAGACTTTCAGCCTCCAGAACTGTGAAAAATATATTTCTACTATTGATCAACCATCCAATCTGTAGTATTTTATTATAAAACTCTGGATAGACTAAGACAAATATCCTGTAAATATTTTCCAAGTATTAAAATAATTATCAACATCATTTTACATAGCTGAAGCATATTTGAAATCAACAGCTTGTAGTAGTTTAAGTAGTCTTCTATTATTGATCAGATTGCTTGTGTCCAATTTTTCCTCATAATAAATAATGCTGTAGTGAACATCCTGTTCAAAAGGAATATTTACAAGCCTATCATTAGTTCCTCAAAAATTATAAATGGAACTGCTACTCAAAGTGTAGAAGTATTTTAGAAATTTTGTTACATGCTGTCAAATTCATTTCTAGAAGGATAATTTCATTATTTCCTTACTTATTAAGTTAATATTTTAAAACTGTCTTGGAACATTATTTCAGAAGTGTGACTATTTCTCAGCAAATGATATTATATGACACAGAGTATAGGTAGGAAACAATTCTAAAGCAAAAATTCTAAAACAAGAAAACTTTTATTCTGGTTATTTTACTTTCCCTTAGGTCCCTATTGTGGATGTTATAGTATTTAAGTGGATTTCAATGTTTAGTGATTGTATGAAAGATAGTAACAGATTCAGATTCTACATTGGCTAATGAGCAAGTTGTACTGTTTATCTTTCACATTAATGAGATTCCACTAACCTCTGAGTATTCTTTCAAACTCTGACTCAGGAGATACCATCTGCTCTAATCCAGTCAATCTTGTCAGTTTCCACCCACAAAAATATACACCTCAACTGCCATCAACAACAACAAAAAATCTCTAAGCTTTTGCCTTTTTAGTCTTCTTATCCTGTTTTAAATTGTTATTTTCAAGTGAGGATTTATAGGCCCTAAACTGTGTTCCTGGTTTATGGTCTTTCAATCTAGGATTTATTCTTCCTGTTTAACTACTCCAACCTTTATTATGAGATTATATCTTGTTCTTGTGCACTAATTTTCCATAACAAATGACCCTGGAATTTGTTCTTAAATTCCCAAGATTTGTACTTTCCTTATATCCTCTAGAAATAAAAAAAGTAACATTTGTCATTAAATGAGGGCTTTGGCTAATAAATTTCTTAATTAAGAAAAGGCTACAATTCTTTAATTTATGTAATCATAATGTCAGAAACAATAGAACATATCAAATGCTGTCAATTTTTGATACTTTTTTCCTTAAAAATAGTTATTTAAAGCACTTATTTATCAGAAGTTTCACTATTGGATTTAAAGAATAATGCAACTTCCAAAAATGTTAACACACTTCCAGGGTATAGCTTACACACTGGGAACATTCTTTTTCATTTCTCTGATGATTTTAGTAGATAATAAAGCGGAACAACTTCCATCAAAATATAACACTATGTCCTTGAATATAACAAAAACAACAACAATGAAAGAAAACTATCCCTTTCAAAATGGTAAATTGGCTTTTAAATATATTTTTAAAATTCACTGAAGTCTCTAAAGTAGACAGAAATAAGATAAACAATGACCTGTAGGGGGAAAATCAAAGACTGACAGACACCACTGCTCCTAATAGGTGCTGCTGCTGTTAACAAACCACCTATATCCATCAAAAGTTGATTCAAAAAGATTGAAGACAAGGTCTCAACCCTGATTGAAATGAAATGTCAGCAAGGATAAGAGAAGAAAGATGGAGATTGTATTAAAAAGAGAAACTATGTTCAGAAATAAGCTTTGGGACATACAAGAATCTAAAATGGCATCTATATCCAGCAGAGCAAATTCATGGGGTCTAGAAAACTAGGTTAGTTTGTCTTTTTGAAGCACTTGTTGAATTCAGAGTTGAATCTGAACATAAATGGATTTAAAAGAGAATCCTTTTTATTGATTTCCAAGGTAAGATGACATATGAGGAAGAGATGTAGAAAGGAATAAAAATTGCTAAGGCTGTAAAAGCTTGTTATTTTCTTTCTTTCTCAAAGTTTTCGGTATAAATATAAATTATATACATTAATCTACTTTAAGAAGTTGTTTGCAGTATGCCATCCTGGGAAAATTGGCCATTAATTTCCTTGATTTTCTTCATATCAGCCCCTGCCTTATTCCACACACCAGAGATTATAAAAGGACTAGGATCCGCACTACCACTGACACCCCGAATTGGACACAAGGACAAGAGATTGCGTGTTTTAAGGAGGCAGTGGGATATGCTGGAAAGAACACTGCATTAGTCCTGAAAGTCTAGGTTTTCATCTCAGCTGTGACGATTCAAGCAGTGTGATCTTGAAAAATTCAAGCAGTGTGATCTTGAAAAATCACCCTCTATGAACCTCACTTTTCTAAGTTATAAAATGGGGACAATAATTCCTAATGTTTCCCAAAATAACTCCAACTACTGGATACAATTTTTAAATTATGTGGGAATATGAAACACTAAACACAGTTGGCCTTTTACTGTTTCTCCACATACAGTTTTAAAAGTCTATCATCTCACTTGAAAGTCCATCATCTGACTATCTCTTAAGTCATCAACCTTCCTTCCATCTTGATGGAAAGGATTGTAAACCATCTAGAATGTAAACCATCCTCGATGTCACTTCCTGGTACGTAATCATACCAACCTTAGCCCTCAGCTCAACTCCAACTGGCACTCATGATAATTCTCCATCCTCTAGATCATTATCTTTGCAGTTATCTTACAATGATCCATTTTCCCTTACATTTTCTTAGATGCCTATGTCCTTTGTTGAATTAATTTGGTACTGCTTTTATAAATATCAAACCAAACTCCTCAAAGTATTTAATTGAATTCATTCTCTCTTACACTCATTCATTCACAGCCCATATCCCCCATCGTAAAAATGACAGTCAAGATAATACGGTTAAAAATCAAATACTCGGGGTGCCTGGGTGGCTCAGTGGGTTAAGCCGCTGCCTTCGGCTCAGGTCATGATCTCAGCGTCCTGGGATCGAGTCCCGCATCCAGCTCTCTGCTTCCTCCTCCTTTCTCTCTCTGCCTGTCTCTCTGCCTACTTGTGATCTCTCTCTGTCAAATAAATAAATAAAAATCTTTAAAAAAATAATAAAAAAATATCAAATACTCTACTGTATGAACCAAAATATTATCTTTTCTTTCAGTTCTATGCCAAATGTACTGAAAGTAGTATCATAAATGATTATGGAATTTACTTATATAAAGCCAAAACAAATTTGCACTAAAGTTACAAAGAAATAGTACAACTAACTCAAAGAATAATTTTAAAAATTAGCTGATTAGTAGTAGTTAGCACACTTTCTTAAACCACAATTTATCATAAAATACATACTTCTAATGTTTAAATTTAGAAAGGAATTGTGTTTGCAAAAAAGCAAAATAAAAGAAACATAATTTCACTTTTTGAAATATTACTAGAAAGTGAAAATACTCTCCAACACTCATATGCAAGATGTTTGGAACTACATTAGGAAATTTAGTGCATACAATTCAATTTTAGGGGTGCCTGGGTGGCTCAGTCAGTTAAGTGTCTGACTCTTGATTTCAACTCAGGTCACATTCTCAGGCTTGTGAGTTGGATCCCGGCATTGGGCTCCATGCAGGGTGTGGAGCCTGCTTAAGATTCTCTTCCTCCCTTTCCCTCCGTAGCCCCCAAATAAATAAAAATAAATAAATAAAACTCAATTTTATAAGTTAAAAATGATGAAATTATCTTTCCAAAGTGCTGTATGTAATGCCATTGTTTATATTTTAAAAAGATGTTAATATAAATAGGCCATTAAAATCATAATAACTAGGGGGTGCCTGGGTGGCTCAGTGGGTTAAGCCTCTGCCTTTGACTCAGGTCATGATCTCAGGGCCCTGGGATCGAGACCCGCATTGGGCTCTCTGCTCAGCAGGTGGCCTGCTTCCCCCACCCCCTGCCTGCTACTCTGCCTACTTGTGACTTTTCTCTCTGTGTCAAATAAGTAAATAAAATCTTTAAAAAAATAATAATAATCACTAAAAATTTTTATGCATTATCATGTCCCAGAAACTGTTCTACTTTCTTTTATGTATATTATCTTAAGTTTTATAAAGTTCCCTAAGCTTTATTATTGCCATTATTCTATGTATATATTCAAACTAGGCGACAAATACATATGCATGTATATAAGCTGTATGAATAAACATATACCTTACATTAGATAAGAAATTGATGATAATCAAACCTTTGGCATTAAAAGGTGATGGCAACCATTACTCTCATTGTCCAGAAATTTTTTCAAAATGCCTTTGTTTCTTTGTTGGCAATAACAGGATGATAGCTACTCAAAATTACTCTTATGGTTTAAGATGGCTCCATCAGTTGATGAAAATTATATCCAGACTCTGCAGGCAGCAATAATGTCTACAGAGATCAGGCATTTGCTATAGTTGTATGGAGACGAACAATAACTCCTAATGGGATTACACTATATACACAAAGGAAATAATGTATCAAAGCTAAGATAACAAGGGCACAATCAAATACACACTGAACATAATAAAATGTTAGCTTTCCTTATCAGTTCCGTACAAGGAGACCCAAACAAAAAGTAATAAAAGATAATAATGTCAAATTAAAACAGTGTGTGCTCATGGATGGTAACATAACTCTACCTTATTGTGTCTAGGTACCTATGGGGTGGGCACTGCAGTGAGTTATAAAGAAATGATGAGATCAGTAAGCTACCACGACATTAAGAGCTGATGGTACTGGAGAAATATCACCATTTTTAAATGTAAACTTAAAACCCATGAACATGCCGTACCATTTATACTAGAGTGAAAAATCTGATTCCCTTTTCTCATAATACAAATCATTGGGTCTTCAAAGATTTCTAGAAGTGTATGCCCATTATAAAAGACAAACTTCAATTTTATTTTTTCCTCAGCATTATTTTTTTTAAGATTTACTTATTTATTTTAGAGAGAGCACAAGCAGGAGAGGCAGAGGGAGAGAGAATTTCAAGCATACTCCCTACAAGCCGGGAGCCTGATGCAGGGTAGAATCTCATGACCCTGAGATCAAGACCTAAGCTAAAACCAGGTCGGAGGCTTAACCAACTGTAACACCTGGGCATCCCTTTCCCCAACATCATTAAAATAATATTTCAACCATAATAAATACAGATCATCATCAAAAACTTTTAGCATCTCGTTGTCATTTCCCTTCCAACTTAAATAAAAGAAAAACTTCTGTAGATTTTTTTTTCCTCTCCCAAGAGATTGAAAACAGTATTTGAAAAGAAGGCTGGTTAAGATGGTATTATTTCAGGGAATGTATAATTAAATTAACAGTTATTGTGACCATCATCCAAGATTCATCAAGCACCTGCATTATGCTATGTGCTACATAAATACACACCTACCACCTCATGGGGCTTTTCTTTGTATTGACAATAAGTGCTCTCTGTGTGTATTTCCATAGGCAAGTAAAAAAACCAATATTCGATCAATAATCCTTTTTAAGCTATTTTTTAAGCATTTCAGTGGTGCTTAGCAAAGGCTATTTTATTGTACTTTGAGAAAATGACCCTTAATCTCAAAATTCATCCAAATATTTCTTCTATCTTTGTGGCCTTCAAAGAGTGGTGAATGCATAAGAGAATAGTTGTATATGATCCACTGGGGAGCAGGAAAGACAGCTAGAACTGTTATTTGTAATCATTTTTAACAAAGGAGGAAATTAAGTTTTGCTAATATTCAAAATTTGGACCACAAATGTTGTTTTTTTATTCCATATATAAAGTGGCTACACATTATAAAATAGGTTATTTTTTTTTTAAGATTTTATTTATTTGACAGAGAGAAATCACAAGTAGGCAGAGAGGCAGGCAGAGAGAGAGGAGGAAGCAGGCTCCCTGCTGAGCAGAGAGCCCGATGTGGGACTCGATCCCAGGACCCCGAGATCATGACCTGAGCAGAAGGCAGCAGCTTAACCCACTGAGCCACCCAGGCACCCCTAAAATAGGTTATATATGCTGAAAAAAGTTGAGTTTTACAGAAGACAACCGCTTAAAACCTCACAACTCTTTTTCATTGTATGGCAATTTGTTGCAGTTTATGTGTTCCCGCTGATGGAGTTTGCAAATTATTCTATTAAACCAAACTAATGGTCACAAAATTGATAAACATCTTAAAAGCCTCTTATCCCTTCTAAAGTGCTGACTGAGATGCAAGCATCCGCTACCAAGAAAGCGATATCATTGACAGTCATTTAAATGTTCAGGTGAAAATGATTACAACTTAATCACATATAAAATGAAGTTTTTTCAAAAATTTCTGAAAACTATTATATAGAACACTATTTGAAATATGTATTTATGTTCACTGTATTTAATAAGGATATTATACTTGAAATTCATTTATTGTGTTATTCATAGTTCATTTATTTCACAGAGAATTCACTGCAAAAATTGCAAAATGTCATTGATGTGCCTAATTATATAAAGTCAATACCTTTAAAATATAGTTAAATCTTTATAGTAATTTGCTAAAAAAGATAAGTATTGACTAAGAAACTACTTTTTTCCCACACAGATATTTACAATTATTTAAGGGGGGAGAGTAAATGGGTTATAGAATTTAAATTTATTGGCTTATCATTGCTGTTCTGATGGACACTAATAAGGGAATGTATTTTCAACAGTATATACTGCCCATCAGTTCTTGAAAAAAGCACATTTAATCTGTATATCTAAGAAAAATGGTACGTTTTAACAAAAAGAAGGTAAGTGCCCTTGGAAAGAAATTTGTGCCATGTGGTATATAAAAAAACAGGCATTTGGAAATATTTACTTTGTTATGCAGTTTGGTTGTTGGTAATGACATATGTGTACCACCCATGAAAAAAATCTTTACATATCTTATATATATATAATATATATGTTTATAAATATATTTATTTATATATATTTTTTACATATCTTTTTTTTTCTTTTATCATATCTATACACTTAAAAAACAGACAGGAGGTTTGAAATAGAAGTTCCTAACTTGTTAAAAATCTTCCAGAAACTATCAGTAGTTCACTAAAACCACCTGTAAAAAATATACAAATGCAAGATGTTGTAATTAGTTTGAAAGAACAACTGATTTGTAACAAGAAATACATAAAGTTTTCAATAAAACTAAAATAAAAATTATTGTGAAATTTCAACTAAACTAAATCTTAGGGAATGCAATTTGAAAATGACTCAAAATATGAGCAAACGCTGAAATGATTCTTACATTTAATGTTTCTATTTGAGTTATTTTTTCAACATTGAGAAATATTCAAAAAAGAATTTAAAAAAACTGAAATTGTTTTTTTTTAAATAAACTGAAATTTTATTTTTTTTTTTTAATAATGAAGACTAGGGGCAGCTGGATGACTTAGTCAGTTATGCATCCCACTCTTGATTTCAGCTTAGGTAATGATCTTAGGATCAAGCGGGGATATCTGGCTCCTAGCAGGGTGGGGAGTTGGCTTGAGCTTCTCTCTCCATTTCCCTCTGCCCTTCCCCCAACTTGCACTTCCTCTTTCTCTTCCCAAAATAAATAAATAAATCTTTAAAATAAAATAAAATTGGGATGCCTGGGTGGGTCACTCAGTTAGGTGACTGCCTACTGCTTAGGTCATGATCCCGGCCAGGGTCCTGGGACAGAGCTCTGCCTCTGGCTCCTTGCTCAGCGGGGAGCCTGTTTCTCCCTCTGCCTGCTGCTCCCTTGCCTTCTCAGTCTCCCTCTCTCTGTCTCTCTCTCTGAGAAATATGATCTTTAAAAAATAATAAAGTAATGAAGCCATTATTTAGAGTGATTCACCCATTTATTTTATAAATAAATAAATAAAGACACATATATTAAGGAGAAATGTTCCCAATCATTGAAAGACAGACTAATCTTTATAATACAGAGATTATTAAACAGGATTCTTAAAAGAAAGGGCAAATAGGATGGGTAGGTTAAGAGAAAGTCCAATTTTAGCGGAGCAGAAACTAAAGCAGAGTCCAAAAGTTCAGTAATTTAAATGAAAATAAACAAATGGAATACAGGTTGAAATTAGAAACTGAATAGAAGAAAGGTTCACAAAAATAGGACATCAGTGTTAACTAAAGCCTTGCTTCATTTAATTCTAATGACTCAGTAGCTGTGTAGCCTGGTAGCATTATCTCCATGTTAAATTTAAGGAAATAGAAGTGTCTAGAGAGCACAGGTAAATTATATAAAGCCACAAGGAAAAAAGCTTTTATTAGAAAATTGATGTCCTAGATATGGACATTTTCCCTCAGAAAAATAGTCAATTAACTGTATAAAGTTTAAACTTCAATTTTATATAAATAGAACTACACAAAATGTACCACCCAGTAAGAACTCAGTGTTAAATTAAGTGTTAAGATACGAAACTAAATATAATGCTCACTAAATGGGATTAAATATAAATAAATAAAATGAAAAGATAAATTATAAAAGTTAAATAATCTGTTGTGGCCATTTCTGGTATACTGATGAGAATTTTTTGAAAGATTTTTCTGAAATGTCTGCTATAACTTCTGTATACATACCTTAGTGAGAATCACTTTGGAGTAAAAATGGCCTGCCCTCTTTTAGTGCCATATTTATTGTTTTTAATACGAATAAAAACAACATACAAAAGATCTCCGCCTTTAGAAATCCATAGTGATTACATTTCATTAATAATTGGTTTCCATATAAATACACCAAAGAAGTCTAAGATCATTTATTTATTTTTAATTAAAAAGCAAATTGGCAGAACATAATTGAACTTTGAAAATACACTTAAATCTGATTTTGATTAGTGAAATCTTTCTCATCAATAATTTAACTACTAAATTGATAAATCCCAAAGTATTTCTTTAAAAATCTCATTAGCATGCCTACATCTTCTTTCCTCTGTAACTCCTGTTTAATTATAACTAAGTCTTTATGCAGATGCAACCCCAGAGAAAATTTTTTAAAAAGTAGTTTCCTAGCAGAGATGAGATCTAACTAAAGGTCAAATGAAATTGTACAAGAAGCCTAGGGAATGTTAGTGGTGGCTTAACACAGAGCAGTTGTTGGGGAAGTGGTCCTTCTCAACTTTATGAGTGCACTGAATCCATCATGCTAGTTCAACTTGCATATGTTTGCTTTAGGAAATAATTTGAAGATTAACTGCCAATCAACTAACGCCTTCTTTCTCTCATTTACTCTGTCAAATTGCAATTTTAATTGCTTTTTATAATTCATTATATAGAAAAATAATTTATCCTATTGTAGTCATTTACATTTTTCCTAAGGATCATCATTTTTATTAAAACTTTGATACACTTCCTGAAATCTAATAAGGAAACATTTCAAAGAAAATAAAAGAAACTGTGAGATAAATGCTCCAGCACTTCTTGAGTTCCCACACAACTGTAAATATCAAATCTTTATCTGACACATCTTAGGTCTTCCTGCTAGTGACCTCTTGTCTTCAAACTTCAGCCTTCTTCTTCTTTTCAGAGAAGTAATAGCCTGGTGTCTGATCAGTGAATGCAATCACCTTTTATTCTTGGATTTGTTCCTTGTTGAGCTGCTGAGTTGTATGTAATCAGCCCAACTTCCCTTATTTCAGTCTGACTAACCCAGGAATTCTAACATAATTTGTTAGACCACTCCTAAATTCAGTCTCTGGGATACCACATCACACTGCAACCTAATCTTTGCTCATTTTTTAAAATAAAGTGATTGAATCCTGGCATTAACCCTGTATTTTCTTCATTTGTATATTAACTTTCTTCATGGCTCCTTGACAAATATTTACATGTTTTTACATGTAACATTCTGAAAAGTATAATTTCTACATTTATTCACTTTTATCGTATAACTTCACCTACTTATTCATGGTAAGCAAGGAGTAAAAATTACCTTATAGAAACAGCATTGTTTACTTTTCTTATGGCATTTCTTTTTCCAGTGTGATAGTTATCATTTAATGGCTTCAATAGGTTGCAAAAAAAGTTTGTATTCAAATTCATTGCTATATATTGAAACTGTTTCCAATATCTGTCCATTAAAATATTAAAATAAAATGAAATGAAATAATGACTAAAAGAGTGCTGATTACTTGCTTTACAGCTCGAATAATTATCAAAGAAAGGAGGTGAAACAATATTAATTAGTATAAACAACATAAAGATGCATACATTTCAAAATAAAATTCCCACATGTAATCACTTTTTATACAAAACTGTGTTTCTTTTATTAAAGCTAGTGAAATATCACAGGTACAGTCTCCCTTAAACAACTCTTAAATTTTCCTGTGTTGGCAATATTTGGAACAGATTATTTACCTATATTTCTTGAATTCATACCTTGATATCCTTTTGCTGAAGCAAAAATCCAAATTCATTCTTCTTTTCCTATTGCTAGTGAAGCTGAAGAAACTTTATAAACTCCTTCCTACTGCCAAACCTGTAGATAATGCCCTGTTTTTACATTACATAAGCTAACACATTCACCATTACCTCTTTTTACAAAGACTGAACTAGTCTGAACTTTTTCTTTCTTTCTCACACTAGGAATAGAATACTGAGTAAAAGTAAATATCAAATTGTTTCACACTTCAGGTCCTTATGTGATGTCTGAGGATGAATTTTCTTAGAAAAATATAGTCTCCTATAGAATACATACAAGACAGAATTCCATTATCACTCAGTAATACCTTGTACAGTAGTACCATGATATGTCAGAGTATGATCTGAATAAGGGTTTGATATTTTGTTTAGACTAGTAATTTTTCTAAAGACCATATTACATTAAAATGTTACATTTGATTCATTGCCTAGTCATAAATCTAAATAGAATAGCAGAACATTAGATGTGGGGAAGACCATGTGGATGATCTAGTACTATTTCCAATGCAAGTAAGATATTATAATGTTTAATGTGACATGATATGATATGATATGATAGTATAATATTCCTTAAGAAGATCTACCCTCTACTTAGGAAACCCAAGTCATTGGGTATAAGCATTTCCAAGAGTGGGCAATGACTTTCTGAAAGTTAAAATTATTTGAGAGTGATTTACCTATTGAACAGATAACATTTCTTTAAAACATTCAAACTTTGGTTCTCTTGGGGGTACAGCTCAGTGGTAAAGCATTTGACTGCAAACGTTGGTTCTCTAATCTCTCTGGAAGTGCTTTTTTTTACCTGTTTCAATATATGGTTCACTCATATACCTTCACAATCTGCACATTTTCTGGGATTCCCTTGAGCTCCTGCTTCACATGATAAAGTCTTTTAACTCATTCTTCAAATTCCAGTGGGTACGAATATGTAGTCTTCTGCCCAGGACTCCTTGCGTGGCCATTTTCCCGAAGGTTCCTAGAATTTCTGTGGCATCCATTATTCCTTCTTATTCAGAAATAACAATAAAACAAAAATTGTAGTCTGTAACTACTGAAATGGATCACAACTTAAGCTAATATTTTGTGGGAACATTTATTTCCTGATTAGGTTCTTTCAGGAAATTAGCAAATGGTCTTATACAGTTGGTGTTTATTGCAAGGTTAACCAAAAATTTTAGAACAGAAAATCATCTCTACACTTTCTCCATTAGTTAGGCTTCAAAGATATCAAGAGATATCTTTTTGGAAATTCAGCAATTTTAAGAACTTATGGCAGTTTATCATACCTTCAGAAGTAGGCATTCTTTGCTTCCTTCTCGAATTCCCCATACTGATGAATTTATTCATCTCTATTTTCTCCTTGCTTTCTATTCCTTCCCAACTCTCTGTGCTTGCTATAGTTAAAAAAAAAAAAAAGGGGAGGGGATATAATTGATTTAGTTAATCACTATTGATCTATTCAATATATAGTTCACTGGCAGGCAGAGTTCTCACATCAGGCTACCGAATAAATCACAGCTGTCAATTTTCAGGATGTATGTTGTGGCTTTTGGAAGGGTCTCAATTCTTGTTTGGGCAACTAGAAGTGAATCATGTGACACAAAGCGTGAAATTATATATGCAATAATTTTGGCTGCTTTCTTCTGGAGAGTGATGGGGGTGTGTGGCACACCAAGTTTCATGTGCTAACAAAACATTTACAACTTTTCTGTTTTTCTTCTGTTATAGACAAAATTAAATAATTATTAACCAATTTAAATTTTTTCCTGCCACCACAGTGGTTCACCTTAATTAAACCTTTTAAGATTGACCATAATTAGTGTAATGGAAGTTTAATATTTAACATAAGCAGAAATAGCCACAATTGCCTATTTCCCTGTTCTCCATCCTAAGATTCAGAATAAAAGTCTATTCAGTCTTAGTATGTATCTGGATGTATCTGACTAAGACATAATAGTAATGGTTCTTTTGATATCTTGGCTCATTATAAGGATGTCCATTCTTCCCCCATTGTTCCTAGGCTGGGGAGAAGAAGAATAGAGCTGCATCTCAATACTTTGTTATAATGGTATGGATATCATGTTAACCACAGTAGTGCCAGTCTGTGTATAGGATTCAGACCATGTAAGTGCTTTCTCCATTTTCTTTTTCCTGTAGGAGCATAGCAATATTAATACTCACTTCTTTTCCTCAAGGGCCAGAAATTAAATTCTTATATAAATTGGCATCCCCCCCCACCACATAGTATTAACAACAGAATGGGGTTAACTAGTCAGTCCAACTAATTTATCTTACTTGGGGAGACAATTTTTAAAAAGGTGAAAATTTGATTCCATCTAGGTTCTGCTGCTGAAGTAGTCTGATCTTTTGACGTATGATTGAGAGACCCAACTATGTAAGGGGAGAAAAACATTAATAGTGAAAACTTGGCTGCACTTCCTACCCTTTTTTCATCTCAGGTGTCAAAATTATTAATCTCACATGGAATTATAAGGGATATACACAATGCTCCATTACTTGATTATGTGCTTTCTCTTCTTAATATTGCCATGATGAAGATAGGTTTTTATAGTAGATATTGATTTAGTCACAGGTAACCTCTTGATCATGGCTGGCCCTTCCAGTTGGCCATGTCAATCCGTAGTTAATCCCTTCAAGTATTCTGCCATCTTTTTGTTGATTCTGGGTTTTGTTTATTTTGTTTTTAATGTTTAATTTATAAAGGGGTATAGAAAGCAAAAAGACAAAGTGATGGACATAAACACAGTGTATATAATGCAAGAAGGTGAACTTTCCTCTCTGCCCAAAACTTGTTTATACCTCATTATGGCCTCTATTACTGCTATTTGCTGGAAACATGTGATCTTAAGTTTAGTCAGATGGGAAGGACAGACAACTCCAGTTCAAATTCCTCACTCAGTTAATGTGGGAGAATCATATACAAATTACTACTACCAAAATATGTAATATATCAAAATGACCCATGCAGAATGTCTGGAACAATGCAGGTTATTTCTTGGTTGCCAGGGAAGTATTCCAAAATCAGGAGGAATAAAAATTGAATAAAAGGTATTACTCAACACCGTCATCTTCATTGTCATTATCATTATGCTAATAAGTTTTCTCCCTCTCATAGGCACAGTTTACACAGTAACAAATAATAGTTTGTCCAACTGACATTATGTAATCACCATGGTTTTTAAATCATAAAAGGTAAAAAAAAAAAATCACACAAGATAATTGAACTATTAAAGAGAATTTAGAAAATTGTTGGGAGGGGCTATCAAGAAAAGATAGTTTTCTGATTATCTCTACCTACTACCTAGACTTTAGGCCAAAGAATGCAGTTTGAAAATCATCAACAATTACTTTATATGTAAAGTGCCAAAACTTGTTTGATTGACTTTATTGGTTTGTTAGTTGTTTGTTTGACTTAACTGACAGATTGTGCCATATTTTTTTTTTTCCTGTAAGTTTAATACACTTGTAAAGGGGCTCTAAATTGGAAAGTGCTTGCTTTGTTGAATTTTTGCTCACTTCTACAAAATGACACAATAGTGACAGTCTGGCCATAAATATAGTGGTGAGTAAATCTGTGTTCCATATGAACTCACCTTTAAAAAATAGATAGTGGGCACTTAAACTCCAACCAGTGCTCATATTAATATTCCTATCAGAGTCCTTTGACTAAATAAAATCTAAAATCTACTTCCACACAATCCCTGAAAGTAAAGTTATTGATTGATATGCCATAGTTTCTTTATAATAGGTCATGATCTGAATATGAAAATTATTTACTAAAATAAATGAAAATCTGAAAGTACTATAACTTATTGAATATTCCTCAAAGGTTACATTGTAATTAACTATCTAATAACCCTAAGTTTATGGCAGAAAATATTTGAGAACCAGCAAATAGAATTATAAGTATGAGTTGGTACTGTAGTTAAATTTTTGTAAAGTATTTATTAAGCTAAAACTTGCTGTCATGGTACTTACTTCTGTAGTATGTAAAGACAAGTGATATATACCCATGCACATAAAATGAAAAAAAAAATCCTTCTGATTTAATAACTCATGAACTTTTCTCAGTCAGGTTTTAATTATATATATGATTTTATAAATTAAAGTGGTTACTTCAAAAAATGTTGGACTGAAGTTCCCTTGAGTTTGAAAATTTTTATCTTTAATAATACACATATCAATGTAATAGCTATAGTTTTAAATACAGAGATCCTAAGTTGAAGGGTAAAATTAATTTAATTTGTTATGAAATAAAAATGTGAAATTCAATGAATTTCTCTGTTTAAAGCTGAGAATTGGTTTGTGTAGACATGTAAGTCATTAACTCCTTCGGCATTTTATTCAGGTTCTCTCAAACCACCCACTGACATTAGATAGCTCTGTGCATACAAAATCATGTTAATATGACTTTTATTAAAAAGGTGAGATGCTTTTCTGGAATTATAATTTTTTTCTAAATAAATGGACAGTCATTCAAGGCTTGTGGTAATATGACCTCCTCAAGGGGAAAGAAATCCTCTCTGGACTCTCTGGCGCCTAAGTTTGTGTCATACACTGCCCTGATGATCTCAAAAAGAGAGTTGTGTTGCAGTTTAAAGATTCTTTGGGACTGTGAGTGGACAAATATCTGGAGTTCTGGTTGCATCGCCTTCACCAAAATGCTTGACTTTCTTTTTTTCAGTTGCTCGTTATGTGTCCTAAGTTTCCTCATCAGCTAATCTGTGTATATTTTGCATGTTTCTAGACTTTAAGAATGTTCTTTGTATGTATGTATTGTTAATTTTTTCTATGCATCGAGAGTATCTCTGAAGAAGATATTGCATAATTATTTGTTTATCCATTGGAGCAAGTGATAATCTAGCTTTGTGTTTTGTTTGGGTACTGATATAAGAAGGATAAAACTTGCACAAAGATTTTACTAAAATAATACCTTGAACATCTCCATAAAGTACCTCTGATTCTTTCTCATGTAGTTGCTGCTGCTTTTGTAGTTTCTGCTTTTGTTAAAGAATTCCATGATTTCAGGATGCCTGAGTGGCTCATTTGTCTAAACGTCTGCCTTCAGCTCAGGTCATGATCCCAGAATCCTGGGATCCAGTTGATCTGGAGGTCCTTTCTCAGCAGGGAGCCTGCTTCTCCCTCTGCCTGCATCTCCCCCTGCTTCTGTTCTCTCTTAACAGATAAATAAATAAAAACTTAAAAAAATAAAGGAAAGAATTCCATGATTTCCTTGTATTATGCCTTTCTGTTATTTACCCCAAAATAAATTTAATAGTTGCACATTTTTAAATTGTAATTAATTTTTCAGCATTTTCTTGTAGCATTTATCTTTCGTCTTTAAGAATACACATACACGAGATCCTAAGTGAATGATAAAACTGATTTTATCATTTTTTAAATTTTTATAATATTTGCTGTATTGGTTATTAAATAAAACCATATTTTATATCATTAAGCTGAGATTAGTGCTCAATGATCTTTGTTTATGGGATTGGTTGCCAAAATTTTGTTTAAATCAATATTCGTACTTACTGTTTAGAATTTAATAGTGTACCCAAGAGTGAAAGCTGAGTTTTTCAGTCACGTGCATGAGAACACAGATTTTTTCCATCTAAAACTTTGAGAATACTTTTAGTTTACTTGTCTTACTTCATATATAAAGTAATAAGATGATCTGATTATTTGTAAACTTCCGTTATGAATTATTTATTTCAGTATGAGAGGCATATACTTAAATATTGCTTTTTAATATAATAACTTTTTATTGCATCTTCGAGTGTAAAGAGTATGTGTGTGAGAGGTGAATGGGGGCCCAATATGTATGTCACATTTAAGAGACAGAAACTGGGGATGCCTGGGTGGCTCAGTTGGTTAAGCAGCTGCCTTCGGCTCAGGTCATGATCCCAGCGTCCTGGGATCGAGTCCCACATTGGGCTCCTTGCTCAGCAGGGAGCCTGCTTCTCTCTCTGCCTCTGCCTGCCATTCTGTCTGCCTGTGCTCGCTCTCTCCCCCTCCCTCTCTCTGATAAATAAATAAAATCTTTAAAAAAAAAAAAAAAAAGAGAGACAGAAACTGGACAGGGAGCTCTAATTAATAGATGGCTCTTTGGTGGTGGGTTAGAAATATAACAATAAATGTAATAATTCTGGAACTGTTTGCACCTGTAACTCCAGAAGGTCCTTTAGAAACAACCTTGGCCTTGAATAGACTGCACTCAAGAGGAGAAGAGATGGTGGGGCCACGTACTCCCCGACCGAGTCAACTACGTTTTGGAGGAGAATGCAGAATCAGTTGTATTTTTGCAAAGCAAGAAGACTTTCGCAATTTTAAATGACACTTGACCTGAGTAATAATCTTGATGATTTTTTAAATCTCACAACAGCAACTCCTAAGTTTTGTTTTGTTTCTTTTTTTCCTTCTTTTCTTAAACATTCTCCTCTATGGAGAAGACTGACTTTGACAACTGAAATATTTTCAACTGTATAAACATAAGCACTTTATATAAACTGTCTTCTGGTGAATAGTATGCCTAGATCTCCAGCAAGGTAGGAAGAGACAAATGTGTCTGGAAATTGCTATCCTCCTTTATCTCTTGAAACCATATTCTTTATCTGACATAGTATGAAGTCTAAGTCAGATACGACGGCAAACCTCAATAAATTGGAGAGAATCTGGATAGTTGGGACAACTTGTTATGGTTGTAGTGCCCTGGCAGTATTACCGTTGCCTTTCAGTTTTAGCATCTACACAAAGAGGAACATCAGAAAAATCATAAAAATGATGGTGAGGCTATAGCATCTTAAGACTGTACAATACATATGCCAATCCTATAAGTAAGAGTTGTTTCAGGGGGATGTCATAACCTACAAAACACACTGTTTTATTAACAAATAATCAAATTTCTTGTGAAAAAATAAGACAGTTATTGCCATAAGTCAGAGTTTGCAATCATCATAGTAGCTACATGTTAGAGCATTTGAATTTGATAAAAAGCAAAGACACTTGGAATTTAACTGTTATGTGCAGCTTCCTCACAGGCACAGAAAACAATCCAATTGACACTTTATTTATTTATATGTATGTATGTATTTATTTATTTATTTGACAGAGAGAGAGAGAGAGAACACAAGGAGGCAGAGAGGCAGGCAGAGAGAGAAGGGGAAGCAGGCTCCCTGCTGAGCAGAGAGCCTGATGTCGGGGCTCGATCCCAGGACCCTGAGATCATGACCTGAGCTGAAGGCAGAGTCTTTAATCCACTGAGCCACCAGGCACCCCTCTAACTGACCCTTTAATACTGAGTTTTAGGTGACAGTCTTCCATTTGCACTTTTCCAATCTGCATTGAGGATTGAGGCCAGAAATTAGGAATTTGGAAACCACCTTCGCAGATGATTACCAGTATACACAGTATATATTTTTAAGAATTCATTTTTATTCCTTTCTTCACAACTAAATAATCAAGCTAGAAAAAGTTTTAATAATCAAAATGGTTATATTATGATACACTAATATATTTTATGGGGTGAGATAAGTTAACATATTTTTGACCTCATGTGTCAAATCTTTGGCCAAGGATAAACTGTGTAATGAGCATATCTCTGGAGGTAATTTTAAAACCTAAAGAGAATATTAGTGCATCTTTATACATTCCAAAAATAAAATTAATATGTAATGTATGCCTATACTAAGTCAAGGTTTTTTTTGCTCTCCTGTAACATTTTAATTTTCTTGTTATGCTGAATGTGTGAAAGAGGCTATACTTTAGAAATACAAAGTCTCTAAATCTGTCCTTAAATTCCAATTATAAAATATGGTGTGCACTTTTTCAACTTTAAATGCTCCTCTTGTTTTGTTTATTGCAGAAACCTAAATTTCAGCGTATGTTACAGGAATTGCACACATATCACTTCACAAGTGCTTATTGCTGGTCCTCTGAAACAAGTTGTAGGTATGATAGATAAGTTGTAGTAACCACGAGTTAATGCTTAATGGTACCCACACCATAAGCCATTTGTATCTAATGATTTGTATCACTGAATCACTCCTAGCCTACCTAAAGTTAAAACATAACTAATTATATATTAGTATCATATTTTGAGCATCAGAACAAAACTACTATTATCATTTTACTAATTTGAAAACATTTATAAAGATACGAGATACTAGTATTTTTACTGTTTCATTAATTTGTGAAATGTTTACAAAAAATTAATTAAGCACTACTATATTACAATGAAGTTGCATGTACTTAAAGGTTGGTAATAATGGCGAGCAGATTGCAGTGCAAAAAATTCATGAATAAGCATACTCATTCCCTTATTCCTGATGGAAGCCTGCCAAGACATCCTTCTTCAATAAATCTCATGAAGAGTGAGGTATCCACAGGACACAGTTACCAAGAACCTAAGGGTTTTCTTCCTTTTATACTAGATGCTGGTAAACTACAGTCCACAAGTAAAATCCAGCCTACAGCCTGTTATTGTAAATAAAGTTTTATTGGAACACAGCCATGCCTGTTCATTTCCATATTGTCTATGCCTGCTTTCACTTTACAACAGTACAGCTTAGCAGTTGCAGTAGAGGCCATATGGTACACAAAACCTAAAATATGTATTATTTAGCTCTTTAAATAAAAAGTTTGCTGACAAACTTTTATCATTAGACTGAGGAAAGGAATATAATAATGCTTAATGGTCTACCTAATACCATCTAAGAGAAGCACTTACTATGTTACAGTTGCATTACTCTATTTCTATTTCATTCTCTGTCATCAGGCCAAGAGCATGCTGGGTGATGACCCCCCCAAAATCCATTCCTGTGGTTGGATCATGGGTATCCATCCCTCATTCCTCAACAATTTCTGAGTCTCAGTGATACATAGAGATGTCACCTTAACGTAGCAACAGCACATCCCCCCCCCCCAAAAAAAAAAGAAAACCCTACAAAATGAAAACAGGTGATATTATCATGGCAATCTTGTTTGGGAAAACCAACAAACTTGACTGAGTTTTGCAGCTCTGGAAGCAATTGAAGAGCTTAATTACTCACTAGTTAATTTTGAGACTAGAACTGCATGACCTGTGCCAGTCAGGCATTTCTCTCATTTTTAATTTAAAATTTCTTCTTTAAATGAAACTCAGCATCAAGGATGATCCAGCATCAAGGTAGATCCATCTACCAAGTTGAAAAAGGTATAGTGAGTATCAAGACAATGATAGTCTATGTACGATCAAGAACATTATCCTCAGGGGCGCCTGGGTGGCTCAGTGGGTTAAAGCCTCTGCCTTTGGCTCAGGTCATGATCCTGGGGTCCTGGGATCGAGCCTGGCATTGGGCTCTCTGCTCAGCAGGGAGCCTGCTTCCCCTCCTCTCTCTGCCTGTCTTACTGCCTACTTGTGATCTGTCAAATAAATAAATAAAATCTTTAAAAAAAAGAAGAAGAAGAAGAAGAGAAGAGATTATCCTCAGGCAACAGTCTCAGTGCCAGATTGAGCTAAAGAGTATGTTTGTAACTTAGATTTCCACCTGGCTATCTCTTAGAGCCCCTGTGCCCAGCTTACTAGTAAACAGAAAAAAGTAGCAAGCAGAGCATGACAACAATATATGATAAACAGAGGCTCAAATACCTCAGTGTTGAGCATCTGGGTTATACCAACAGACAAGTCATATGGACCAGCAAATGTTCTCATCACAGATGAGAGGAATATAGAATGGTGATATAGGAGAGGGTTGATGAGTATCCCCTGTGTCCTTGAGATCAACTCCGTATCAGGGCTGTAGTCTTTCTAAACCTTTCCTTATAAGTTTCCCAAGGTACAAGACCAGTAAGATTCCTGGAGCATCTGTTTCTTAATGGGACAAATTTACATTAAGAAATAGGTTGGTCTTAGCTACATTCACTATAGCAGATAACATGGTGCTATCTCACATCCTCTGCAGAATGCATCTGTATTAGTGTGATAGAGACCAGAGCAGGACCTGGGAAGCAAAGATGCTTTAATTATGATTAAGTAATTTAAAATACATCAAATGTTTAGAATAGCATCTAGCAACTAATAAGCCCTACATACATGTAAGACTGTCATTGAATGGAGGATGGTATAAGCAAATTCGTTAGCTTCATGGAAATGTTGATTTTTACAAAGAGGCTGGGGAAATGACAATCTTAAAGCAGCAAGGGTGAATGAGAATGCTAATCTATTTTCCCACAATGAGGTATATGATATGTGAGGAAGTCAATGGTCCCCACTTTGAAGGACTGTAGGTGAGGAAATATGTTCTAAGAAGAGTCTCTGAGAAGTTGATATGACAATAGGGAAGCCTGGTGATAATGAAGAGGGCCTAGTAGAATGTTGGGGAAGATAGAGAGTGGAGAATTGGGAAGAATAGATCATAATCAGGATGATGGTGTGGAAGTGAATTAGGAGCCTGAACACTTACACTTAGAAATGGATTGATTAATAGGAATAAAAATAGAAGTGATAAGTTTAATCCAAATTGCTTCTTTGAGGAGGGAGGCTATGGGCCTCATGGAGTAGAGCATTTAGGCACACACATGGGTCCATGGAATGGTGGCACCTCCCCCTTAGCTCATTAGGACTGGGATGAGGTGACATAGCAAGTGACTGCAAACTCTGCACTAAATGGGAAAATTTGTATTATAGTATTTAATGTATTCATTCCCAGTCATTCACACAGGGCAAAAATTTAGGTTAAGGATAAGGAAAAGGCCTCTTAGAAAAATGAGAATCTGGATTTTATCTGCCTGTTTTTTTTTTTTTTTTTTTTTTTTTTTTAATTTTTTTATTTTTATAAACATATATTTTTATCCCCAGGGGTACAGGTCTGTGAATCACCAGGTTTACACACTTCACAGCACTCACCAAATCACATACTTCTTTTGTCTCCACAATCTTTATTTCCTAGAATTACATAATCTTTTCTCCCAATGTAAGAAGAGTAAGAAAGAAGATTTTCCTAATGACAAATGAGAAAGTAGATGCTTATCTTCTTTGAAATTTCTTAATTTATCAAATTCATAAAATAACAACACTTGGAAAACAATGTATCTGGTGGTTTTCAGAAATGATCCATTCACTTTAAATTGTTACATCACCATGAATGACAGTGATTAGAACTTTTAAATTTTTTTAACACACAAGAAAACTGGGACTAAAACACAGTGCAAAATGTCTAATATAACAATGGTTGTCTCCCCCCCTCCCCCTGACTTGGCTTCCCCTCTTATAAATACTATGTGACACATCAGTAATGTCCTCTGGAAAAGTTCCATCAATGTTATTTCTCAAATGGCCTTAACCATTGCTCTATTATTATTATTAGCTAGCACTAGCATCTGGATTGCCTGCTAATGTATATCCCATTGCACATTTTTATCCTTCAAAAATTCAAAACCCATTTGAATTCAAATTCAAAATTTAAAACCTCTAACAGTTATCTTATTCTCCCTGAGCTCTTTGTGAGGACAAATGTCAATTCTTTGGACATATTCATTGTCATGTTTCACTTCCAAACCTCTACATAAGTATAACTCCATTTAACTCTTAATAAACCACATCTTCCAAATCTGATTTTATCTAATAATTAAATATGAGTGGGATGACAATTCCTACTTTCCCATTTCATTTCCAGTCCAGTAATAACTGACTCCCTTACTAGGCCAAAGTCCATGGTCAACTAATTTATTCTTGGCCTTCTTTTCAAGGCAAGAACTCTAAAGCAAGGCAAATGTATCTTTTAATCCAAAAAATATCACACAGTATTTAAGAATGTAGTCAAATGATATATATATGAATATATATATGAATATATATATGAATATATATGAATATATATATTCATATATATATATGAATATATATATGAATATATATATGAATATATATATGAATATATATATGAATATATATATGATATATTGAATTTGAATTTATGTAGCCACTCTGTTTTTGAGTTCTCTTAACTATAAAGTGGAGAGAGCTACCTCATAAATTTGTGGTAAAGTGAATAATGAATGTCAAGCACCTTGGAGAACCCAGTACATATGAACCCCCTTTAAGACTCAAGGACTAAATAAGATAATTCTTATGAAGTATTTTCCCAGTGTTGCCACACAGCATTCAACAAATGCTATAATTAAAATAATAATAATAGTATAGTAATAATAATCTGTTTTAAGGGCACAATAACATTTGTCTTACAAAGGGTTCTCAAGGTTGGTGATAAGTTCTCAGAAGCAGGCATCACAGTGCTTGGTTCCTAGTAGGTGCTCAATAATTAGCCACCATTACTAGCACCCTGGACTCTCCTGCCTCTAATTATTTTGTTCACTGATCGATATAGTCCTCATACATACACACACACACCAAAAAAAAAAAAAAAAACCTTCCTTCTTAAGTTTTATTTGGGAATTATAAAAGTGAAAAAAGATACAGATCCCATTCCAAAATAATGTTGCCATAACTTTAATAATTTTTTTATTTTTTATTTTTTTTAAAGATTTATTTATTATTATGATCTCAGGGTCCTGGGATTGAGCCCTGCATCAGGCTCTCTGCTCAACAGGGAGCCTGCTTCCCCCTCTCTCTTTGCCTGCCTCTCTGCCTACTTGTGATCTCTGTCAAATAAATAAATAAAATCTTTAAAAAAAAAAAAGATTTACTTATTTATTTGACAGACAGAGATCACAAGTAGGCAGAGAGGCAGGCAAAGGGTGGGGAGCAGGTTCCCCACTGAGCAGACAGCCTGACGCGGGACTCAGTCCCAGGACACTGAGATCATGACCTGAGCCGAAGGCAGAGGTTTAACCCACTGAGACACCCAGGCAGCCCTATGGTCATAACTTTAATTGGGACTTTGTTGTAGAGTCCTTTTATAAGCCCTGAGACTGAGTCCTTATAATGTTAATGATGATAGCTCCTCAGAAGATCTGCTTTCTCCACGCTTTAATTCATGCCGTTAATTGTAAGGAGATGACATTTTTGTTTTAATAGACTATTTTTAGAGCAGTTTTAAGTTCACAGCAAAACTGAGAGGAAGGTACAAAGAGTCCCTATATACCCCTGCCTTATATACGCGTAACATTTTTTTTAACATTGCTAAAAGATCACGTTTAACTGACATGACTTCTTCCATAATACATCTGCATCATCCAAAAGACTTCAGTCTTTATAAGATTCTTTTTTTCCTTCTTTATGTCCTCAGAAGCATTGAGGTACTGCTCTCTGTTAAGGTAAAGCCTCCTCAGTCCCATTTTCTCCTTCATCCTCTGGGGACCTGCTCCTTCAATTATTCCTGAACACTATAAAATATTTTACCTATCTTTCTCAACTGGTCTCTAACATTTTACCCTCCAATGTCTAAAGATTTGAAATATCTTTATAGGATACTTTGGTTTCTTTCTCCTTTTCTCTCATTTTCACTTCCAAATTTTTTCAACAAGTGCTATGTATTGACTGCCTTTATTTCAACACCAACTCTCAACTTCTTAAGAAACATTTAAAATGTTTTGGCTTCTAAGGAAGCTCTCCTTTTAAAAGCTACCCATGATCTCTTCATCCTCAAACTTAATGTTCTCTCAACCCTTCCTTTCCTCAAACCCTCACTACCATTAAGCCATGTCTTAAAACACTCAGAGAAATGGCATGAGAAAAGGCATAAAAACAGGGAAGCATCTATGTCTTCTGGCAACACATCCAAATTTAGTCCCTAAAGTTACAGAAACCAGAAAAAGGAGGAAAAGGGCATGTAGGAAAGAAGAACAAACACAAAATCAAAATCAGTTAGAGTTACAAAAAGGAGATTCTGCCATGAGATGTCACTGTCTAAATACTTATTGTGTACAAAGCAAGGGATCAAGCTTCCATTTAACCTGGTTATGTGTGTATGTGTGAAATTGACATAATTAGCTCAAATCAACAAAGAGTCGGCAGTCATTACTAGGCTGGCTGTTTTTCCTCTCTGTGACTTCAATATTATTGATTAAAATAACAAATTAAAATGAATGTGAAGAGGCGAGTGAAAGAGGCTCAGCACAGCTGGAAACATGACAGCAATGAGTCATTCGAGGAACAAAACTTTTAAATACTGTTCTTGGAAATATGACTGCATCACATTATCCTTGGCAATAATTGGTTACTACCAATTGAGAATTGTTAATACCATATAAAATCATCCACCTTTAGTGCTTGATTTGGAAAGTTCTTGTCAGATTTATATAGAACTAGAAAAGTATGCATAAGGATGGATTTCAGTAAAATAAGCAGAGATTTCTGAGTTAGAAACAAAGAACTCTTTGCATCAAATATCAATCTCCACATGCTGAACGTAAATACGACCTTTCCTCAGACAGAACATGGAAGAAATGTACTCTGTAAATTCTTACAGAATTTAGTCATACAAAAGTCTTTTTTTAAACACAGGATTTTGAGACCTTTCTAGGCACTGTACAATGTAAGCTAAATAAAGATGTTCTTTACTGTTTGAGAGAGAAGAATTCAGGAAAATAAGCGTTAGTTGTAGAACAGTTTACTTCCTTTACTTTCCCAAAAAGTTGGCTGGAAATTCATCCCAAGCAGAATTTAAAGAAACATAAAATAGGCAGTTTAATTTCAAGGAATATTACACCATTAGTAAGGATTCTGTGCACTTGCATCAGTGACTATAATTAATGATTATTTGTATTTTTTAAGTGGAATTTAAAATAAAAATAAAGAAAATAAAAGGGCAATTTGGAAATTGAATAACGAAATTGTTAATAACTGAGTTGTTATTTTTGCATCATCATCATAATTTTTGTCTATTTTTTCTGATTAAAGTCTACTAATACTAATATTGCTTGATATTTGTAAAATAGGCCTTGAAAGCATTCCAACTTATTTTAATATGAAACCAAAATTCACACGAAGTTATGGTTTTGATGTACACCTATACTTTTCCTAATATATATTAAAGGAACATATGGCTATGAATTTTGAAAAGTACACAATACCTAAAAATGATCTTCTATAGCAACTAGTTGTCAGAGGAGAGGTAAACAATTATTTAGAAACTGATCATCTTAGCTTGGGCTGCTAAAACAAAATGCTATAGATTGGGTGCTATGAACAATAAACATTTGTTTCTCATAGTTCTGGAGGCTGGAAAGTCCCAGATCAAGTTGTTGGCAGATTCCGTTTTTCGGTAACAACCCTCTACCTGGCTTGCAGATGGTTACCTGCTCACTGTGTGCTCACATGGTAGAAAGACCCAGTGCTGGTCTCCCTTCCTCCTCTTAGAAGAATGTTAATCCCAGCATGAGGGCTCACCGTCCGACCTCTTCTAAACCTAATCATCTTCCAAAGCCCCACCTAAAAATACTATCATATTGGAGGTTAGGGATTCAACAAATGAATTTTGTGGAGGACACACACACTGAGTCCATAACTCTTTTTGTTTACTTGAAGAAATGCTCAGTTAAGAGTTTAATTGCAATGAAAACTAGCATTTTCTCATTAAAGCGTCAAAGATGATGTTACATCGTAATTTTAAAATTTATGCCCAATTCTACCTTATTATTTTTGTGCCAGGTGGGATTTGGTGTACTACCCAATTTTCCAATTATTTGTGCCTCACCTTTCATTTTAAACTGGGTTTAACATTCTAACTTCTGCCATCACTCAACAGCATAATACTATTGAACTTACAAATGAATCTTAACATCTAGTAAAGGAATAAAGTCCAAAGGTTCTCCCTGCTTTATGTGATTATCCCAGTAATATCAACTGAAAAGTTCTCCCTACATGGCTCAACTTGTTATTAATGAGTGGTGGTGGAGTGGTGTGAAATGAATCTGGAAAAGTGAGTAATATTAAGCTGCGGAAGTGACTGAGAATGAATGGTGATCATTAAACTCTTCATATACAACCAAAGTATTTCATAAAACGAGATTTTATTTTCAAGTCATCTTATTTTGATATAATTTGCATATAATAAAATTGACCCATTTTAAGTGGAGGTTTTATAAATTCAAACAGATGAATAAACACAGTAACTGCAACTCCAATCATGAAGTATAACGTTTTACCAACCCGAAGTTGTTCCTTCATCCCTTCTTAGTAAACCTCTTACTCTTTACTCTAGATTCTAGATTTTTTTTTGCCTATCTGAGAAGTTCATATAAATGGAATTATATAATATGTACATTTTTATGTCTACTTCTTATTTTCAGCATAATGTTTTTGGTATTCATCCACAGTGCTTTTATAACAGTTCTTTAAAAAAAAAAAAAAAAAGATTTTATTTATTTGAGAGCAAGAGAGCGAGAGAAGAGACAGAAGGAGAGGGAGAAGCAGACTCCCGGCTGAGCAAGGAACCCAGCATGGGTTCTATCCCAGGAGCCTGGGATTATGACCTGAGCCAAAGCTAGACGTTTAACTGACTGAGTTACGCAGTTCCATCAGTTGTTTTTTTTTTGTTTTTGTTTTTTAAATTGATAATTAGCATTCCTTTTTTATAAGTCATAAAATTTGTTTAAGAATTCACTTTTGGGGTCACCTGGCTGGCTCAGTTGGTTAAGAATCTGTCTCTTGATTTTGGCTCAGGTCATGATCTCAGGGTCATAGGATTGGGCTCCAAGTGGGGCTCCACACTCAATGGGGAGTCTACTTGAGATGATTTCCCTCTTCTTCCACCCCTCCTGCTGCTCATCTGCACACTGTCTCTCTCTCTAAAATAAATAAATAAAACTTTAAAAATAGAATTCTTTTTAAAAAGATTTTATTGATTTTTTGATTGATTGTGAGAAAGAGTGAGCAGGGGCAGGGGTGAGTTGAGGGCAGAAGGAGAGGGAGAGAACAGACTTGAGCTGCGTGTGGAGCCCCACATGTGGCTGATCTCATGACCCTGAGATCTAGACCTGAGTCAAAATCAAGAGTCCTACTCTTAACTAACGGAGCCACCCAGGTGCCCCAAGAATTCACTTTTTGTTAGATAATTTGGACTTTTCCAATTCTGAGCTGTGATGAATAAATGAATTCTGAAGCATCATCCTCAAGTTTTTGTGAGAAGGTATGATTTACTTCTTATTATCTTTTTATTGGTTCATAAGAGTTTTTATATATTCCAGATGTAGGTCCTTTCTCAGATACATGAACTGCGATATTTTTGGCCAATCTCTGTTTTGTATTTTCATTTTGTTAATGAAATGGTGAATTTTGAAGAGCATAGTATTTTTTAAATTTTTATAAAGTTTACTTGTAAGTTATTTCTTTCAAATTTGTTGCTTTTAAGTGTACTGTTTAAGCCATTTTTGCCTACCCCACTTTCTTGTGTTTTCTTCTACAAGTTTTATCATTGTTGCTTTGAGTCATTTTGAGTTAATTTTTTTTTTGTATTGTGTGATGTAGGGACTGACATAAATATATGTAGTACTAAAATCATATCACATTGATTCAAAATTATTTCTTGAAATGACTATTCTTCCCCTAGTTAATCATCTTGGCACCTTTTTGAAAATCAATGCATCATATAGGTGTGGCTATATTTCTCTAATCTCTAGCTTTTATGCTCATCCTATTGCCAACACCATAATTTCTTGTTTATTTTGATTTTATGGTAAATTTAAAAACCGAGATATATAAATTCTCCAATTCTGTCCTTTGCATTTAAAATTCTGTTTGCTGTACTATCACGCTTTCAAATACTTACAGATTTTAGAAGAAACTTATAAATTTCTACACAAAAATGAAAAATAAAAAAGCCTGCAGGGATTTCTCTTAGGATTGTACTGAATCTTTAGATCAATTTGGGAGTAGTGATCATGTTTACAGTGTTGAGTTTTCCAATTTATCAACATGGTTATATGTCTTACTGTGACGGATTAAATATATATGTGAACTTGGCTAGGCTATAGTACCCAGTTGTTAGTTAAACTTCAATTTGGATGTTACCATGAAGGTATTTTCAAAATGCTAGTAAAGCAAAATATCCTCTATAATAAGAGTGTAACTTACCTAATCAATTGAAAACCTTAAGAAAAAAAACCTGAGGTCCCCAAAAAGGAAGCATTCAAGAGTGCCCTCAGACTCAATACTGTAACATTAACTCCTGCCAGAAGTTCTAGTATGCTAGCCTGTCCTGCAAATTTTGGATTTACCAGCCCCTACAAACGAGTGAACTGGTTCCTTAAAATAAATCTCTCTCTTTATTTACATGTATCCTATTGGTTCTGTGTTGCTGGAGGAACCTGCCTGATAAATTCTTT
Organism: Mustela putorius furo; assembly: GCF_011764305.1. Classification (NCBI taxonomy): domain Eukaryota; kingdom Metazoa; phylum Chordata; class Mammalia; order Carnivora; family Mustelidae; genus Mustela; species Mustela putorius. The sequence goes on from NW_025421397.1 coordinate 7,776,360, forward strand.
TTTCTTCCTTTTTTGGGGGGGATTTAATTTTTTTCAGAAATTGTTTAAAAATTTCACCATAAAAGTACTGCACATAGGATTTAAAATTTATCCCAAGGCCTCCAAAGCACTATTTTGATTCTACTGTATATCTGGATTCTTAATTTTGGTTGTTTCTTGCTAGTATAAAGAAATGCAACTAAATAGTGTTATTTTCAAGTTGGATTATTCAACTTTTCTAAATTCACTTGTTTCTAGTGAATTCTAGAAAATTCTAGTCCGATTTAGAAGATGACTTAGTATTATCTCTATGTATGATTTTTTTTCCTACAAAAGAAAACAAATTCCTTTCTTTTTTAAGCCTTTAATTGCACCTTCATTTTTCTGCAAGGTATTTCTCCTTCTTACAATTTACCTTTGATAAGTTTGATTGAAATACAGCCACATCCTCTTCTTTATATGTTGTCTATGCCTGCTTTCACACCACCAGGATGGACCTAACTCCTTGGAACAGAAACTATGTGACTTACACTATTTGCTCATTGGTGCTTTACAAAAAAGTTTGCTACCCCTATTTTACAATGTCTAGGAGTTCTTTTATATGGGTTCCAAGTCTCTATTTAAATTCTCCACCTCTTCATTTTGATCATGGACAAATTACTTCTTTATTCCCAAACTGTATACCCTTTATTGCTTTTACTTGTCTAATCTTCAAAGGAAAGCAAGCCTTAGAAAAAATTATCAGTTCCTTATTGTGCTGTGAGAAATGACTCATAAGAATTAAAATAGTGTTGATACTGGGAAGAGAGAAAACTGTATTAAAGAAAAACTTATGGCCATATTTGATTCTACAAACAACTCAGACCTTTTCATGTATCTTTGCATACCTAAAATATAATAGATGAATTCAATAAAACATTTTTGCAATAATTTCAAACTACCTGATTATATTTTTACATATCTTGAAAGATGTATTTTTATCCATATTGGAAATAAAATATTTACCATATATAGACAGGCATTCAAAAAGACTGTGTGCTCTTTTAACTTCTGAGAAGTTTCTAAAAATAATGTATCAGTTCGATAAAAGGCATGAAGAAAGCAACATTTTTTCAGGTGTGATTTATTTTCAAAGTCAATCAGTAATCATCATCATGAAAAAAAAAAAAGGCAGAATACAGTGACACAAATGGGCCAAGATAAAAAGAAAAGAAATAGTGACTTTTTGTACAGCATGATATATTTTGGTCCAGGTGCTGGGTGGTTTAAGTGTCTTGGCATTGGCTACCTTGTCATCAGAGTCAGTATTATGAATCCAGGAGTCAAATCTTTAGGTTCACACTCTTTGTTGACTCTGTGATCACTCTCAATTTCTGTATTTCAGGTTTCTTTTTACGTAAAATGGAGATAATTATTGTAGCGACCTAAGAGTCATTATAAGGCTTGAAGGACTCATTATTTGTAAATGATTTAGAAGAGTGCCAGAAACATACTGAAGTGTGTGTATGTGTGTGTGTGTGTGTGTTAAATATGATTTTAAGTGCATTTTACCTTGGGAAGAAGACATATTATCCATATGCCTTAAGCCAAAAGTATAACAGTTGTCCCAAGAATTATTTCCATTATCTCAATAAGTTATATATTTAATTATAGAAAGATCACAAATTTTACTATACAGAAAAATTTCTGAGTCCATTTTACAGGGTATTAACACAAAGGAAAAAATGTTACTAATATTTTTCATGTATTACCAAAGAGCTAAGATTTTCCATCAGCACCCTATGTCCCTTCTTCCCCTCACTGTTCATTACCTCACAATTTCCTGGTCCTCAGATGGCAGCTTGAATGTGACTTCTCAGGGAAGTCTCTGACACATGTCTTGATGGACCCTACATTTTTGCCTTTATCATACTTATCACAACCGTAATTAACTAATTGTTTTTGTAGTTAATCTTTTTATGTCTTTTTCACAACAGAATTATAAGATGCTCAAATACAGGAATCATTTTTTTTTTTTTAAAAAAAGATTTTATTTATTTATTTGACAGACAGAGATCACAAGTAGACAGAGAAGCAGGCAGAGAGAGAGAGAAGAGGAAGCAGGCTCTCTGCTGAGCAGTGAGCGCAATGTGGGGCTCGATCCCAGGACCCTGAGATCATGACCTGAGCCGAAGGCAGAGGCTTTAACCCACTGAGCCACCCAGGAGCCCCCAGGAATCATTCTTGTTTGCAACTCCATCTCCTGTTTCTATCAGTGTCTGACACAAAGTATACACAAGTTCCCTGAGAGAACGGATCTAGCATGCTCTTTGTCTGTAGCTATTGTGTGTATTAAGGGATGCAATAAATATCTGTTGCATGAATAAAGAACTTAACATAAAAATAAAAAAATATTGTTTTTGATAAATCAAAGATTTTCTGAGAAGTTACAATGTAAATTTTTGGTGCCACTCTTTGAAAACATTGCTTTATTTCACTGTCTAGTTATATAATTCCAGTCAAGTTCTCTGGCATTTACTTGATGTTTTGAGTATGTGTTTGTATTAAGGACCAAGTGAGAGGCAGATATTTGTGATAGTTCCAAAGAGTTTGGCCTCTAGTGTACATATATATTCTTCCAGTAAATCCAATAAAACACTAATCTCGGTGCTGCTATACAGGTATTTTGCAGATGCAATTAAGATTCTAGATCGGTTGACTTTACAATGGGAAAGCTTTCTACTGAAGGGCTTTGTGACCCTTCAAATCTAGGCCTAGAGGTTGGAAACTGGGGGTTGGGGAGAGGTGGTGGAGATATTTGAGTGTGAGAAGAATTCCATGCAGGAGAGATTCTGCACTGCTGGCTTTGAAGAGGAAAAGAGACAAGTGGAAAGGAATACAAGAAGCCTCCAGGAGCTGAGAGTGACACTCAGCCAACAGTCAGCTAAGAAAAAGGAACCCAGTCTTTCAGTTGCAAGGAACTGTATGTTGCTAACAACCTGAATGAGCTAGGCAACAAATTCTTCGACCAGATCCTCAAGAACACAGGTAAGCCAACATCTTGAATTTTAGCCACTGAGACCCTAAGAAGAAAACCAGCTACATTGTTCCCACACTGTTGACCCACAACTTCTGAGCTAAAAAACAGGTGGTCTCTAAAGCTACTTTATAGTGCTTTATTATGCAGCAATAGAAAAAGATTGCATCTATTTATAGAAACAAGTAGATTTGCTGCAAATGCAAAGAAAAGTTGCCCAGGGCTCCGATGAATTAAATCTGTCTGACTGTAACTGTCTCAGACTGAATTTGAACTGTTTAATAATAAAATTTTAAAATACACGATTTTAACTGTGTAATAATAACATTTATTTTAATAAATGAATAAAATGAAACAGTTATGGTTGAGTCTTCAAACAGATGAAAGAAGCAGTTTATTAAATTACTCTGTTACAAACATCCTATAAATTAGCTCCAGTCAACATGACAATGTTAACAGAAATGAAGGTTTTTAAACAATATTTTAAAAACAAACATTGAGTATTTGGCAGGGATTTTGCTATTTACGCTCTGGTATAAAACACATGCTGACTTCATTGTATATGCTAGAGAGATAATCCAGATTTACAGATCTCAAAAGTTTGTTTCCTTCAACACCCGTTGGCTTTCGTCATTTCTGTTTTATGTATTTGTTTGAACCCTGACATTGCATGTGGAAATCACAAAGGACAGAGAACAATTACAACCCCCGTTGTGTTCGAAACCAGATCTGTGCCATTTTTTTCTGTGTCCTCCTATAGAAGAGGTGACTCTGCAACCTCTAGACCATGAGGACAATAATTCCTCTGTGTAAAAGAAACAATCCATATATTCTGAGTCAGGAAACTGCAGGCAGAAGAATCAAGCAGAAGAGGAAGGTGAAGAGGAACTTCTGATTTTCTTCAGCCTTGTGACAGCTGCTACACTAGATTAAGTACAATTCCCAGCCCTTCTTACTTGTTCTTCATCATGTTTTTGGAGCAATACTGAGCATCTCTTGTCTATTCGAGTCCCCAGCATTATTGTCTCATGTTGCTTTATTACCATAATGGGCTTCTGAATCATAGTAACTAACTCAGTAGGGCTCCTATGGTGATTTCATTTTCATAACCTCTTTTGTTGTCACAAATGTGAGCCAAAAGGATGCCAAGTCAGCAGTTCCTCACTGCTTATTAATATAGCACATTACAGAGATTCATTTAAAACTTCAACAGATGTAATATAATGAAACACTCTACTTATAATTATGCTAACACTTAATAATAATTGGGCCTCTGTGCCTATATTTCATTTTGCTCCAAAGACAACTGGATCTTTTCAAAAGTAGCTAACCCCTCAGCAGGTGTTCTGCTTAAAAAGCCTGCATAATTAAGTAAAGAAGGGAAAGTGGTTATGGCATAAGCAACAAGTGTGCAACTGAAAGGTAGAAATTAGAGCGATTGGGGGATCTAAGTTGTTCTTAAAGAGAAAACTAGGTTGCAAAATGAAAATCAGGAGGCTTAATGACACTATATAAACACATGGAAGTTAAGAAGTAGTAAAAATGTGTCTCTTGATTAGCACAGCTTGTTGCCATTAAATTAATATGTAGAATTATATGTCAAGTGTAAACAAGCTCTTCATAAACAGCTCATCCCATCAAACTCTGTTATGAAGGCTCAATAATAGCAGAGACTGTAAGTAGCCATTCTAGCAATGAACATAATACCTATTTTTTAATCATACCCTATTTGCCTCTGTTATAACACCTATCTCCTCTCACAAATAGAGTTGCAATATAGATTAAAACATTAAATACCAATGAACCACTGCATGCAAATTCTCAACAATCTTTTCCAAATGCAAAATATATATTTCGGATCTTTAATGACTCAACAATTCCATATAATGTGACCTCACTGTGGTATCTCAGTGAAACTTGCTGTTTTAAATGGAATTCACTAAATGATGCTATCACCTCCACACGCTTAATTTTAAGTAAATAATTGAATAAATATCACTGAGTTTTAAATTGGTGGTGAAACACAGTGATAAATAATAAGAAGATATTTATAATCTATGTTTTAGGAAAATGTATTTGTAAGTACCCACAATTATGCTTTAATGACCCAAGCTAAGTGAATACTCTAATAGCTGCTGGATATCAGACATTCTTCCTTCCTCTGAGGAATTTATAGTCTAGAAAAAGACATCCAGTAAACATAATGATAAATTGTGACAACTGCTGTGATTACAATTAAAGTAGGATTTTGTAAGAGAATAGCCCTAGGGATCAGTTTAGAACAGATTATCTAGAATGGGAGTTTTCACAAGGAGTCACTATAACTGAGACAAGGTTGTTCAGAGGATAGTTTGGGTTGAAGTGAAGGAGACAAAGTAGTTCTGGGCTGAGAAGAGGCTCCTCAAGTACTGAGAAGCAGATCAAAGTAAATCTGTCCCTGGTCTAGGATAGAGATGGTGATACGGAGTAAGTTTAGTTGATCAAGAATATCTGAGAGCAGGCTGAGGAATTTGGGATTTTACTTTAACTACATTGCAAGGTCATGAAAATATTTTATGCATATGGAAGATGATGACAAATTAATGTTAATCTTTTGAAATCTCACTTTGGATGCTCTGGGAAAAGGGTACTATGAGATCAATTCAAAAGCTACTGCAAATAATCTAGGTGAGTAATGCTGGTTTAAATTAAGCATTAGACATTAGGTCTTTAGGAAATATAGCTATGCATGAGTCTCTAACATTTGGCAAGACACAAGAAAAATTATCCTGTTAGTGATACAAGATTGTATTTATTTGTGTACTTACGAGTCTTTATTGCCTTGCCTTGTTCTATAAGGCTCTAATGTGTAGTTTATTACAGATACTGTTAATTGGGTCTCTGAATGGATCAATGGGTAAAGCCTCTGCCTTCCTCTCACATCATGATCCCAGGGTCCTGGGATGGAGCCCCGCATTGGGCTCTCTGCTCAGCAGGGTGCCTACTTCCTCCTCTCTCTCTGCCTGTCTCCCTGCCTACTTGTGATCTGTCTGTTAAATAAATAAAATCTTTAAAAAAAATACTGTTAATTAAAAATAAATGTGTGGCAAATCATGGTGAAGTAAACACCGAGCAAAAAGATAAAAGGTAAATACCAAAAATGAGGAAAATAGATAAAGTTGTAAGCTATACTATTTTGTATATTAGCTAAAATGAGAGCACAATTTGCTTACAAAATTTCTAGAAACTAATAAAAGTATGAAAACACATTTCTGTTTATGAAATATAAATATTTTGAAAAATCCTAAAAAAATTAAAACTGTTTCTCTGATACAGAATTTCTTTTTTTTAAAAAAAAAAATCTTTATTTCTTTTCAGCATAACAGTATTCATTGTTTTTGCATCACACCCAATGCTCCAGGCAATCTGTGCCCTCCCTTATACCCACCACCTGGTTCCCCCAACCTCCTACCTCTCGCCCCTTCAAAACCCTTAGGTTGTTTTTCAGAGTCCATAGTCTCTCATGGTTCACCTCCCCTTCCAATTTCCCTCAACTCCCTTCTCCTCTCCATCTCCCTATGTCCTCCATGTTATTTGTTATGCTCCACAAATAAGTGAAACCATATGATAATTGACTCTCTCTGCTTGATTTATTTCACTCAGCATAATCTCTTCCAGTCCTGTCCATGTTGCTACAAAAGTTGGGTATTCATCCTTTCTGATTGAGGCATAATACCCCATAGTGTATATGGACCACATCTTCCTTATCCATTCGTCCATTGAAGGGCATCTTGATTCTTTCCACAGTTTGGCAACCATGGCCATTGCTGCTATAAACTTTGGGGTACAGATGGCCCTTCTTTTCACTACATCTGTATCTTTGGGGTAAATATCCAGTAGTGCAATGGCAGGGTCATAGGGAAGTTCTATTTTTAATTTCTTGAGGAATCTCCACACTGTTCTCCAAAGTGGCTGCACCAACTTGCATTCCCACCAACAGTGTAAGAGGGTTCCCCTTTCTCCACATCCTCTCCAACACATGTTGTTTCCTGTCTTCCTAATTTTGGCCATTCTAACTGGTGTAAGGTGGTATCTTAATGTGGTTTTAATTTGAATCTCCCTGATGGCTAGTGATGAACATTTTTTCATGTGTCTGATAGCCATTTGTATGTCTTCATTGGAGAAGTGTCTATTCATATCTTCTGCCCATTTTTTGATATGATTCTCTGTTTTGTGTGTGTTGAGTTTGAGGAGTTCTTTATAGATCCTGGATATCAACCTTTTGTCTGTACTGTCATTTGCAAATATCTTCTCCCATTCCATGGTTGCCTCTTTGTTTTGTTGACTGTTTCCTTTGCTGTGCATAAGCTTTTGATCTTGATGAAGTCCCAAAAGTTCATTTTTGCTTTTGTTTCCTTTGCCTTTGGAGACATATCTTGAAAGAAGTTGCTGTGGCTGATATCAAAGAGGTTACTGCCCATGTTCTCCTCTAGGATTCTGATGTATTCCTGTCTCACGTTGAGGTCTTTTATCCATTTCGAGTTTATCTTTGTGTATGGTGTAAGAGAATGGTAGAGTTTTATTCTTCTACATATAGCTGTCCAGTTTTCCCATCACCATTTATTGAAGAGACTGTCTTTCTTCCACTGTATATTTTTTCCTGTTTTGTCAAAGATTATTTGACCATAGAGTTGAGGGTCCATATCTGGGCTCTCTACTCTGTTCCTCTGCTCTATGTGTCTGTTTTTATGCCAGTACCATGCTGTCTTGGTGACCAAAGCTTTGTAGTAAAGCTTGAAATCAGGTAACATGAGGCCACCAGTTTTATTTTTGTTTTTCAACATTTCCTTAGCGATTCGGGTTCTCTTCTGGTTCCATACAAATTTTAGGATTATTTGGCTCCAGCACTTTAAAAATACCTGTGGAATTTTGATGGAAAAAGTATAGATTGCTCTAGACAGTCTAGATATTTTAACAATGTTTATTTTTCAATCCAAAGCATGGAATGGTCTTCCATCTTTTTTTGTCTTCTTCAATATCTTTCATGAGTGTTCTGTAGTTCCTCGAGTACAGATCCTTTTCCTCTTTGGTTAGGTTTATTCCCAGGTATCTTATGGTTCTTGGTGCTATAGTAAATGGAACTGATTCTCTAATTTTTCTTTCTGTATTTTCATTGTTAGTGTATAAGAAAGCCACTGATTTCTGTACATTGACTTTGTATCCTGCCACATTACTGAATTGCTGTATGAGTTCTAGTAGTTTGGGGGTGGAGTCTTTTGGGCTTTCCATATAAAGAATCATGCCATCTGTGAAGAGAGAGAGTTTGACTTCTTTCTTGCCAATTTGGATACCTTTTATTTCTCTTTGTAGTCTGATTGCTGTTGCTAGGACTTCTAATACTATGTTGAACAAGAGTGGTGCGAGTGGGCATCCTTGTTGTGTTCCTGATCTCAATGGGAAGGCTGCAAGCTTTTTACCATTGAGGATGATATTTGCTGTGGGTCTTTCAGAGATAGATTTTATGAAGTTCAGGAATGTTCCCTCTATCCCTATACTTTGAAGCATTTTAATCAGGAATGGATGCAGGATTTTGTCAAATGCTTTTCCTGCATCAATTGAGAGGATTATGTGGCTCTTCTCTCTTTTCTTATTGATTTGTTCTATCACATTAATTGTTTTGCAAATGTTAAACCATCCTTGTAACCCAGGGATGAATCCCACCTGGTCATGTGGATAATCTTTTTAATGTGCTATTGCATCCAGTTTGCTAGGGTCTTGTTGAGAATCTTAGCATCCATATTCATCAATGATATTGGCCTGAAATTCTCCTTTTGGTAGGGTCTTTGCCTGGTTTGGGGATCAGGGTAATGCTGGCTTCATAAAAAGAGTCTGGAAGTTTTTCTTCTGCTTCAAATTTTTGAAACAACTTTAGGAGAATATGTGTTATTTCTTCTTTGAAAGTTTGGTAGAATTCCCCAGCGAATCCATCAGGTCCTGGGCTCTTGTTTTTTGGGAGGTTTTTGATCACTGCTTCAATCTCATTATTAGATATCAGTCTATTCAGGTTGTCAATTTCTTCCTGGTTCAATTTTGGGAGTTTATAGTTTTCTAGGAATGCATCCATTTCATCTAGGTTGCTTAGCTTATTAGCATATAACTGTCGATAATAACTTCTGATGATTGTTTCTACTTCCTTGGTGTTAGTTGTGATCTCTCCCTTTTCATTCATAATTTTATTAATTTGGGCTTTCTCTCTTTTCTTTTGGATTAGTGTGGCCAATGGTTTATCGGTCTTATTGATTCTTTCAAAAAACCAGCTTCTAGTTTCATTGATATGTTCTACTGTATCTCTGTTTTCTACCTCATTGATCTCTGCTCTAATATTGATTATTTCCCTTCTTATGTGTGGAGTTAGCTTGATTTGTTGTTGATTCTCCAGTTCTTTAAGGTGTAGAGACAGCTGGCGTATTCTGGATTTTTTGATTTTTCTGAGGGAGGCTTGGATGGCTATGTATTTCCCCCTTAGGACCGCCTTTGCTGTATCCCATAGGTTTTGGACAGAAGTGTCTTCATTCTTATTGGTTTCCATGAATTGGTTAGTTCTTCTTTGATCTCCTGGTTGAGCCAAGCATTCTTAAGCAAGATGGTCTTTAGCTTCCAGGTGTTTGAGTTCCTTCCAAACTTTTCCTTGTGATTGAGCTCCAGTTTCAAAGCATTGTGATCTGAGAATATGCAGGGAATAATCTCAGTCTTCTAGTATCGGTTGATTCCTGATTTGTGACCCAGTATGTGGTCTATTCTTGAGAAGGTTCCATGTGCACTTGAGAAAAATGAGTATTCTGTTGTTTTAGGGTGGAATGCTCTGTATGTATCTATGAGGCCCATTTGGTCCAATGTGTCATTCAATGCTTTTATTTCTTTATTGATTTTCTGCTTTAATAATCTGTCTATTTCTGAGCGAGGTGTGTTAAGATCTCCTACTATTAATGTATTCATATCAATATGACTCTTTATCTTGATTAATAGTTTTCTTATGTAATTGGTTGCTCTCATATTGGGGGTGTAGATATTTACAATTGTTAGATCATCTTGATGGATAATCCCTTTAAGAATTATGTAGTATCCTTCTGTATCTCTGACTACAGTCTTTAGTTTAAAATCTAATGTATCTGATATGAGAATCGCTACCTCGGCCTTCTTATAAGGTCCATTGGCATGAAAGATGCTTCTGCATCCCTTCACTTTTAGTCTGGGTATATCTTTAGGTTCAAAACGGGTCTCTTGTAGACAACATATGGATGGGTCCTGTCGTTTTATCCAATCTGCAACTCTGTGTCATTTGATGGGCACATTTAGGCCATTCACATTGAGAGTGACTGTTGATAGCTATGTTTTTATTGACATCGTGTTACCTTTGAAGTCTTTCTTTCTGTTCATTTTCTCTATATTTCTGTTCAATGCTATTCTTAGGATTTTTCCTATTTTATAGAACCCCCCTTAATATTTCCTGCAGTGTCGGCTTGGTGGTTGCATAGTCTTTTAAGCCTTGCCGGTCTTGGAAACTCTTCATCTCTCCATCCATTTTGAATGTCAGTCTTGCTGGATAAAGTATTCTTGGCTGCATGTTCTTCTCATTTAGTTCCCTGAATATATCTTGCCAGCCCATTCTGCCTTGCCAGGTCTCTGTGGACAGGTCTGATGTTATTCTGATGGGCTTTCCTCTGTACGTAAGGAGCTTCATTGTCCTAGCTGCTTTCAAGAGGGTCTGCCTACAATTATAATTCTTCATTATTACTATTAGGTGTCTCGAGGACTTTAGAGAATCTATAATCTTGGGGGAAAACTGTTCTGCCTCTAGTACATGAACGCTGGTTCCATTCGTGAGATTGGGAAAATTTTCATGGACAACTTGTTCCACTATATCTTCTAAACTTCTTTCTTTCTCCTCCTGTTCAGGGATTCCAATAATTCTGCTGTTGGAATGTTTCATGGCATCATTTATTTCCCTGATTCTGTGTTCGTGGCTTCTAAGCTGTTTGTTCCAGGCTTCTTCCTGATCCTTTCTCTCTATCTGTTTGTCATCCAGATCACTAGTTCTATTTTCTGTCTCAGTTACCCTAGCTTTTAGAGAATTTAGATTAGATTGGAACTCATTAAGAGCATTTTGAGCATCATCTTGGTGACTTTCAGTTCTGCCCTAATTAATTCAATTTGGTCATCCATGGCTTTCTCCAACCTACCTATTGCCTGGATAATTGTTAGCCTGAATTCCTTTTCCGATATATTGTCTATGTTGATAGCGATTAGCTCTGTTGCAGAAGGCCCATCCTATGTACTTTTCTTCTGCTGGTCATTCCTCCTCCTTGTCATTTTGGTGAGAGATGACTGAACGGATGTAGCTGGATGTACCAACTGTGGTGCAGTTTCTGAGCAATCAGGATTCCCCACCTGAATGAGAGAAAAAAGAAAAGAAAAAGAAAAAGAGAGAGAGAGACAGGAAAGAAAGGGAAGATAAAAGAGAAGGCTCAGCCCAAATGGGCCCCAATGTAAGATTTATGAAGTATACAAATAAAAACAAACAAAAAGACTGATAAAAATATAAGACAAGAGAAAAAATATATATATATATATGCAAAAAAAGGAACAACCTAGTCAAAAAGAACCCCAGGTATAAGATTTGTATACTATCAGGACAAACACAAATACACAGAAACACTGGCAGAAGAAAAAGATGGGAGAGTGGTTATAAATTCTCAGTGTGGGTGAGGAAGGTTATTTTGATTCTTCCTGAATGTATCTTGATATCTTTGTTAAAGGACTCAACTTTGCTAAGATAAAGGGGGATTAAAAATTGGTTTACCTATAGGGGTAGCAATGATTGGGGAAAGGGGGTTACCTTGAAGTTTAACTCCATATGAATATTAGAAAATAAAAATAAAAAAGGAATAAACTAGACTTAACTAAACAAAAATTTAAAAAAATTTAAAAATAGGGGCGCCTGGGTGGCTCAGTGGATTAACTCGGGGCTCTCTGCTCAGCGGGGAGCCTGCTTCCCTCTCTCTCTCTCTGGCTGCCTCTCTACTTGTGATTTCTCTCTGTCAAATAAATAAATCTTTAAAAAAAAATTTAAAAATAGAAAAGCAAAAGAAAAACACAGGTGTATGTATCAAAAAGTTCAGGTTATAAGGATTATTACAGAATTTGATGTACTGGACATCTCACTGTGATGGTCAATAGGTTAAAAAATTATCTATATATAAAAAAAAATGAGCCAGAATAGTGGGAACAAAGTAAAAATAAAAGTTGTCCTATGAAGTAGTGGTGGTTGTTCTCTTGTCTTCTTCTTTCTTTCTTTCTTTTTTTTTTTTTCTTTCCTGGCTGGTTTTCTGCGGGAGGGGCCTGCTACGTGGGTTTTCAATCAATGAGGTTTCCCAAGTTAAGTCCTCCTGCCCCCCTCAAGGAGGTGGGCTCTGAGGAAAACATATTTTCAGGCTTTTGTTCTCTGGAGGTTTTTATGTTTGTTCACTTCTTTTCTCTTGCCTTGACAGCTTTTGATGGTTTTTCGAGGTTTAGAGGAAAGCAAATTGCACCCCGACCTCCGTCTCAGAGAAAAGTCTCAGTCTGCTCCCCTGTGGGTGCTGCAGAGTCCATGAAATTCCCCCTTGGCCGCTGGTAGAGCAGGTTCTGAGTCACAGTCCCTGGGGACACAGGATCTCCTGCTTGTACCCAAAACCAAGACAGTGGCAGCTGTCTGGGCAGCTCCAGACCACCAGAGAGGCTCCAAGTAGCAATTGCACACTGAGATTTTCCCACTGACCCGGGTTGGGAGTGTCTGGTCTTTCTGGGTCTAATAGCGCCGGAATGGGCCTTTGCGCCCCTCTCTCCAGGGAGAGTGTGGGGCACATGACACAGAATTTCTGATACTAATATTCAATGTGAAATGTTTCCATATGAAACTCTGAAATAAAAATCCTATGTCTACAGAAAAATGACTGCCATAGTACTTATATGGATGTACTCTGGCCAGTCTTATTATTTCTTCTCCAGAATAAATCTTGGGCTTGTCCTGACTGCTGTTTCAAATAAACAGTCTCTAAATTTCAGCACAGACTTAAGTCCAGGGTCTGCATAAACCATTACAAATTCCAAAGAATGGTCCAATACTGAGGAAAGGTCAGAATAAGTATGAACAGAATCCTTATTTCTAACAGCAGTCTCCACGGGGTGCTGAAGAATGTAGGTACTAATCTGTAAGGGAAAAACTCAGTCTAAACCCAGACCTGAATGTCGGAAAGGAGGAACACAGTGGTGAATGGCAGTTGGACACATTAGAGACAGCGAGGACTGTGCTCTCAGAGGGCCTGGCTTTGCATACTGGCTTTACATTCAGCAATGTTTTAAGCTCTCTGAGCCTCACTTACCTGGTTGTAAAATGCTGATAAGACTGGCTGAACATCGCTGTCGTGAGGATTAGAGATGACGCATGTGCATGATCATTAGAGTGCCTGATGCATGATAAGCACTTAATGCATCATGACTATTTTTCTATACTTCTTTTAAACAGAAAATAAAGCTTATTTAATGTTGCCTCCAGAAACTTAATGCTTGCAAAAATAACGCCAATAAAATTGCTGATCTAATGAAATTGGCAAGTGGCAGCACATTTTGTTTTACTGTAAGACACCAGGGACTAGGGAGGTATTTTATGCGGTAAGTTACCATAGTATATAAATACACACTGATCATTCCACCAATTTCTGAGAAGTTGCTCTTGAGACGAGAATGATTGTGTTTTTACCACTCAGGGGAAATTTGGCAGTTATCAGGGTTTTGGGGGGCAGTGTGGAAGACTAAATCAAGGAAGTGGTAAGGAGGGAACCCACATATAAAATAAAATAGCAATACATTACCCACTGTACCATAAAGTACACCCTTAGTTTCATGTGCTGATCTTTAAGCCAAAAAACAAAGAGAATATTACAAATTCATCTTATGACTTCTTTTTCTTTCTCTGTGCTATTTTGATATTGGTTCATTAGTTTTAGAAATGTTGTGAAATTTTTCTAAAATTTTGAGAAATTTTATGAAATCACATATTAATTACATGATTAAGCATTGTACAACAAAACAACCATGTTATCTCAAAAAATATCTTCTGTGCACATTCTCAGTGATCTTGGGTCACGTATGTTTAGTTCTGAAGGACTCAACTGCTTCTGTCCCAAGAGCTGAAGTTCAACTCTGTGTTTCTACTACCATCTAGAATACCTGACAGCAGATTTTACAAGTAGATTTCACCCTTCAGTTACTCTTCAGGATTTATTTACAAATATAAAGACATTAAGGATAATGCGGTATGGAATTCTTAAACTATCTTTCATCATGCTTTTCTGAAATGGCACAAATTTGGAAAATACATAAGGTAGTAGGTATAAGTGCATTTGTGTGCAATGTTCTGCCACTTTTTATGATTCTCTTAGCTATTATGAACATTAAAATATATGTTGCACAATGTTCAGTGGTAAATGTATTCTCAGTTCTTTGGACTTATTTTTTTAGCCACAATAAGTCAGAGAGATATCAAAGGTAATAATAGAACTTAAAAAGTATAAATTGCAATGTTTGTGTTTATAGTAATCTTATAAGAGAAGACTGGGAGCAAGTGTTTCTAAGTAGACACTGTGATAATAAATAGAGTCTGGCTAGCAATTATTGGTGCAATATTTTGAATTTTTAATGAAATACTCATGGAAAGCCAAAAATAAGAGATAGTTTCAGTGCAGAACAGTAAGCTGACAGTCGAATGGTTATGGTGATCCGGGATACATTTTCACAAAATATAAGGCCCATAGGACTGAATTAAAGAATGTAACTTTGGTCAGAGGTTATTTTGCCCGGTCCCCCATCAGTCCTCTGGTTAGGAAGCACAAATTAAAAAGTAACCAAGAAATTAGGCTATCTGTTCTTTGAGGCAATCGTGGTGCTTTCGTTTGCTCAAATCCCATTCCAAAATTGGCATTGTCATATACAATCTGCCAGGACACTCCAGTTGTTGGGAAATGATAGAGGTACATTGAATATGAAAGTTTTATTTTTCAAAAGTAATTTGTTGTTGGTAGTCAGAGTAAGAGCTTTGCTATATCTACACCAGGATCAAAGGGACAAGAAAATGGACAGATGGAAGGAATCGCAGTGTATCAGAGTATTATGCATAAAGTTCTCATATAGAAATTAAGCCATATGCTGGGGCACATTGACCAACTGTCCAAGTCTGGTCCAGAGAAAAGGCTTCAAGAGGCTGACATCTGAGCCCAGTGAACACCGAACATTCATTTGGTAAATAGTAGATTTTGACAGATGACTTTCCATTCAAGAATCAGTAAGTCAAGGATAATTTAGCATTGAAAAACGACTCCCCTTTTTCGCCTGCTACATTTCACAGTATCCTGCTGGAAGGAGTCAATATCTTTGCTGTATTGTCACATTCTCACAGTGCCCTCTACTGCCTTTCTGCCAGGCTTGGGGACAACAGGTTGGTTGACTGCCAAAGGATGAGCTTTCAGGTATGATAGACCAATAAGAAGAAGGAAAAATAATGAGTAGATGTCCTTTTTACATGTTTTTGATTACTTGAACACATTTTAAACCAACCTGGTGCTGATAAGCAGTATTTCTCCAGGGTGAAGCTCCCTCGTGAATACCTCTCAGAATATTCTACACAAGTAAATTAAAAAATTATACTTTCATTGGATGATTATTAATTTATTAACTAAAAGTGCTTTTTAACAAGTTAAAATGGTCTTTTAATTGATAATGAGTTAATAATTTGTTGCTTTACATACTTTCAGCTATGTAAAAATAAAATGTTTATACTGCAGATTATGAACCCAAAAAGGCAATATTCCCTTCCACTAATTGTTGGAACTATCATTTTGCAAGCAATAAATGATGCTAGAATGCCTTTACTGAGAAATTCTGATTTGATATAAGAGATTAAGAATTATCTTATTTAATTCAAATGTTTCGAAAGAGAATAAATTACACAAAAGAAAACTTCCAGAAAATTGCAAAGACAAATGAACAGATGAGAAAGGATTTAGAACAAACTCATAAGGTAGTAGCATAACTTTCTTATTACTATATTTAACACCTTTAAAACACAACTGGTAGGTCTTAGGGGAATCTATAACGACTTAACAAAAACAGTTTAGTGCCCAAAATAAAAAAGTTATTCTGCACAAATTAAAAGGGCATAATGTTTTTAAAGTTTATTTCTTTTAAAGAAATTCTGTAGTAAGTTAATATGGAGTTTAAAAGATATCAACATGTAAATAAAAAGTTGCATCCACAATCACACTCAGTATCACAAGCCAGTTTCATCAAACACAAACACAGACACAGATAATTTGACTCTGAAGTTTGTTTCTTGTCAAATCACATCTTGGTATTTCTTTTTATAGTAAGTAAATGCAAAAACACATGTCAAAATGAAAAATAATGTATTTTATACCTGGTTTGGGTTAATAGTGCAAATTTATCAATGAATATTGAAACTAAAAGTAGGAATAAAACACTACAATTTGTTCTCTTTCCAAAACAGAAACGGTAAATCACACAAACACATAATTTGTTCTGTTATATATTATAAAGGTTATGTTTATACTACAAACTTTGAATGAGATTAATGAGTTTTCTCAGCACAGTAAACCTCCTCCACAGAAACAGAAGCTAAATTGCAATAAATCATGGGTTTATGTTCACGTATTTATGGGATGAGAAAGATTTAGAGTTCCTCTGTACAGAAAGCCATCCCAAAGTAAAAGAGAAAATTATGGCGTCCGTAACATAAAGGTAGACAAACCAGGGCAAGCTGAAAGTTGTGCATTCATACACTTTAAAAATGTCAGTAATTTATTAAAAGTAATTATCATGGCACAGTTTCATGGTTATACTTCACCAGAAGTGACAAAATGCTAGTTCAATATGTTAGTTACCTTCACATGATTATGTATCAAGACAAATTAAATTAAAGCTATCATTTTTCTACATTTCCCTTAAAACTAAATACTTCTTTTGTCCCCCCCCCAAAAAATGTGTCAGCAGTATTACAGGCGACATGGTGGGATTCATCCACTATACAACATCTCATATTATTCTTTATGCTGAAAACTCAGTCTCATATCACTTTCTAATGATAAGGCTTTGTTCTTTGTTTATAAACAAAGAAAAAAAACTGCTAATCATATTTGGTTATCTGGTAAGAGTGTACTCTGAAATTTATTTACATAGAGAGAAGTTTGGGGAATGAATTTTGTGGACAAACATCTTAAAGGAAATCTAATATCATATTTAAGTGAATAATGTCTCTGTAATTTGTAGCATAATCCTGGAAAAATTAACTGAAGCAGAGTGCTAAAATACAATTATAGCAATCCTAACATAGATGCCAGGATCCTGGTAGGTTTCGCTTTGCCCATCTCTAAATGAAAGATTCATTATTGGAAACAGTAGAGTGATCTTTCTACTCAATATCTTGAAAGAAAAAACAAAACAAAACAAAACAAAAAACCAGTAGAATCTTATATATTCTGCTTCTGGGAATGTCATTCAATCTGGTTCAAATAGGACACAATGCTAAGAAAAGAGGAAATCATTTTTCAAAATATATCAGGATTATTTCAAGGGAAAAATTGATAAATAACAAAATTCTTAGGAGAGAATCAATAAAATAATTTCAGTGCTTCCAGTTAATGATGCAGTAATCAATTTGAATAAAATATTGTAAGGCCTCGAATGTCATATTTTAGACATTTTAAATGAGCTGCTTTTATCATCTGTCTTCAGAAAGATCAGACAAAGCACAGAACTAAACTTTGGTCTTCTGTTCTCATAAGTGAATAAAGAGTCTTTGTTAAAATGTATGCAGCCTTAATTTAATCATGGTGTAGGGACTTTCTAATGGAGGAACCAGAAGTTACTCAGATTTGGGGGCAATGTAACCTTTCTAACATAGATTATATTAGGTCTTTTGAGAAATTTGGGTCCGTTAATGCATGAACAGACACTCATATTACCAAAATATTTGAAACAATCAAGTTCAACTATTTCCAAATAACATATATAATGAACACAACTTCAAAGAAAGCCAAAGTACAAAAATTGATGGTGCACAATACTATGTCTAAAGTGGTGAAAAATCCCAGAGTGAAGATAAAATTTATATAATATGAAAGACTTTGATATTTGCTGAAAGGAAAACTTTTCTTTAAGCAACATGCAATCTCAAAAGAAAGCATACTCTATCGATTTCTAGGCAACAATAAATAGCAATTGATGAAAGGTGAACTCTTTCTGATTTGGCACCCTTCCTGACACCGTATTATTAGCCAACATCTCAGTCTATATTTGTACACAAAGTGCTATATGTCACATTGTCACATACGATCTACTTTTACATATTTTTTTATTCTTCTAGTGCATGCTATTTCTTGAAAATAATTGGGAAGTGAGATAAATGCATCATTTTTATTACAGAAACCTTCAAAAGGATCCACCTTATTTCCAGCAAAATTGTTCCCTTTCTATCTGAACACAGAAAGTGATAAAAAGTTAGTAGCATATTTTAGTAGTGTGTTCACACTTATTCAGCATTTTTATATCGGCTTGGTAGGGACCATATTATTAACTAATTATAAAACATCAGACTCAAAAAATAAGCTGATCAGTACACTTATTCTTGTCTTAAAAGTCATACTGTAATAAGATGAGGTCAGAAGTAAGAGCATCTTGGCTTTAGCTTTTTCTTAAAACTTAACTCATTCACAGTCACTTTTATTGAGAAACATTCTCCATCTTCTCATTTCTAAGAACACTATTACGTTAGATTAAAAACATACAAAATTTAATTAATAAATTTAATGAATGAAATTTCATAAAAAAGAATAATGTTATGACTACAGGGAAAGAACATCAAATCTTTCCCCCATTTACACATGACATTGCTATGCTTTATTAGGAATTACTTCCAGAACACAAAAGCGAGGGTTAATTAAAATGCTGTTAATGAAGATTTGGAGTCCAGTGAAGGAATGTTTCACAGATTCAAGGTGAGTTTGAATCTGCACAACATTTAAAGTAAGTAGTTATAACAAGCTTAAAATAAACAAGCAGATAAACCAAACTAGAGCAGATCTGATGGCAGAGGTATTTATTTTCATTCATTCATTCTCAATTGAATTCAAATCTTCATAAAACAAAAATTTTAAGCACAAATAACTTTACTGATGAAATCTATCAAGAAGTAAAGAAGAAATAAAATCAAATTTACACAAATCCTTTTAGGATACAGAGAAAGTAGGTATATGTCCTAGCTTATTTTCTGGTATCTTAATACTTTAACACCGTAACCTTAATACCAAAACCTAATGAAGAGTTATCAAAAAAGTACAAATATCCATCATAAGTATAGATGAAAAAATCTTTGAAAATAAAAGAAAACAAAATTCACCAATATATAATAAAATATAATACAACATGTCCAAGTTATGTTTAACCCAAGAAGGCAGAAATGGTTAACTCATAAAAATTAATCAATCATTACATTAGCAGAAAAAAATAAACACAATTATATGGTCATCTAAATAGATTTTAAAAATTGCATTACAAAATTAAGCAGTTTTTTGTTTAAAAAAACTCAGCAAATTAGAAATGAATAAAAAAAAAACTTTAAAAAATCTGTTTCTAACATAGTTAATCCTAAAGGATTTAGTGACTTTCTCCCAAATATCATAAACAAGGCAAGGAAATACTTTCTCAACACTTCTATTTAAGATTTTACAAGTGATCACAATAAAAGATAAGAAAAATAAATTTTAAAAAATAAAAGAGATTAAAGTCAAAGAAATATAACTGTCCCTATTCACAGGAAGGATAATTTATACCAAATCCAAATACATAAAACCCTAAGGGATCTACAAAACAACAACTAAACTAAAAACAAATCCTGAAAGTTCATGGGATACAAAGTCAATATATAAGAATCAATTTATTTTCTATAATTTAAAACAAAATAGAAAAATATAGCTTAAGATAATCGTAAAATAGTGTTAAAAGATAAATATATTAGAAAAGTTAGACTGCAGGTGAACAAGTGTTATGTATTAAATTCTAGAAAATATTGTTAAGAGGAATTAAAGAGATCCAAAAAGATGAAGAGATATAACAGATTCAAGGATGAGAGAACTCAAAATGTTTAAAATGTCACTTTCTCCAAATTGGTAAGTCTTAATACTAATATCAATGAGGTTTTTGTGTTAGTTTGATTTAATAGCAAATGACAAACAGATCCTAAAATTCATACAGAAATATTGAAGATCTAGAAGATAGAGATAAACCTTTAAGAATAAGTTTGGAGGACTTGAAATCAAGATTCAATATAAAGCTAAAATAAAACAATAAGAAAATAAAACAATGAGAACAATGCAATACATAAATGAAACAGAATACAGAGCCCAGAAATAGACTCAATGTTGTTTTTCTACAGTGGTACCAAAGCAGTTCAGTAAATAAAGGCAAATATTTTTTAACAAATGGTGGTTAAAAAAAACTAAGTGCACATATGGTGGAAAAATTCAGACTGCTATCTCATTCCACACACAAAATTATTTTAATAACATTGCCACCTTGGGTTAAGCAAAGTATTCTTAGATTAGACAAAGAAAAAATAAGAAAAGAAAAAAGAATTAATTAAACCTTACTTCTGTTTGCTAAAAAAAAATACATTTAAGAAAATAGGCAAACCATAGACTGAGAAAAATGGAAAAAATGGAAAGAGTCCCAGAGGTTTGTTAGAAAATTATGTACAAGACGTTCGAGAACAGGAAAAACAAATATATTGTGGGGAATAAAATAATGATTATTGTCTTTTGAGGGTGGATAGAAGTGGCTCACTGTGAAGAAGAATGAAAATATTTTAGAGTTAAGGACTTGTTCTTCATCTTGATCTGGACATAAAATGCAACACTCTATGCATAGCCTGGATCTAATCATCAGAAAATATCTTTACCTCAGTTGAGACACACTCTACAAAATCACAGACCTCTAGCCTAAAAATGTGAGTATCAATAAAGACAAAGACAACATATGCTCCAGATTTCAAGAGCCTAAAAAAACAAGGCAACTAAATACAATGAATGCAACATCTTGAATGGGTTTTTGGAACAGGGTAAATAGTTATAATACATTATTAGAGTGATTGAAAAAAAAATTGAGTATGGATTGGGTTAATGTAATAATGACAACTCTCCAACTTTTTTTTAAATTTATTTTTTTAATTTATTTGACAGACAGAGATCACAAGTAGGCAGAGAGGCAGGCAGAGAGAGAGAGAGAGAGAGAGAGGAGGAAGCAGACTCTCCGCTGAGCAGAGAGCCCAACTCAGGGCTTGATCCCAGGACCCTGGGATCATGACCCGAGCTGAAAGCAGAGCTTTAACCCACTGAGCCATCCAGGTGCCCCCAACTCTCCAGATTTTGATAATGTCCTGTGGTCATGTCAGAGAACTTCTGAGGAAATGTACATTGAAATATTAAAGAAAATATTAGAGAGCTATCAGAGAAAAAAAGAAAATATTAGAGAAATATTAGAAAAGTTAGTAACATCTCCAGCTTATTTAAATGGTCAAGAAAAATGTGTGTGTATATAAGAGAGAATAATAAAGGCAGTGGATGATTTCTGAATTGCATAAAAGATAGACCATAATTTCTTATACTTCTACAAACTTTCTCTAAATTTAATGCATCAAAATAAAAGGCACACACACACAAATCTAGGAGCAATATGAGACAGATTAAAAAAGAGGGTGTTGGAGTAATAGAAGGCTGAGAGATAATACAGTAGGAATTAAGAATTCTCAGCTGTGAGAACACATGATTCCTTTGTTTTAAAAGATACAATTGTTATCCAGATGAAGGAGAGTTGAGGAAAGCTTTGGAGAATATAGTGAGGAAAAAATAACTTGCCATCTGGAGTATGACTGTACTGAGAAGAAGGTGCATTTGCTTATGAATGTTATTTAACAGAACCATGTCTACTACGAGGACAAAAACTAAGGAGAACCTCAAAGTTTCGGCTTTGGAAGGATTTTCCTTAATGTTACATGACTTGCTCAATATACATTGACTGAGATAGGTCAGTATTAGTCCTCAATCTACTAATTAATAGTTGAATATATAATTTAAATTTTATGTGCATGGATTTTCTTATTTGTAAGTAAAGCAACAAGGATATCTGATTCATGGAATTGTTAGGAAAATGTAGTAATTCGTGTAAAAATGATAAAACATTGAGCACGTTAATCACTCAGTAACAATTAATTAACAATTAAATGCTATATGAGGTATCATCATGCATCTGTATAAATATAAAATTAGAGCATCTTCAGATATTAATAGATATAAATTGATAATAAATACTATTAGATTCCACATTATGTGCCATAGACACTTACAAAAAGTAAATATTAATTTGCTAAAGCAAATTTTTATTTAGAGCTTTTGACATAGGGGTGTCTGGGGTCTTAGTTAAGTGGCCAACACTTGATTTCAGCTCAGGTCATAATCTCACAATCCTGAGATCCAGCCCTGTGTCAGGCTCCATGCTCTGGCAGGGAGTGTGCTTGAAGATTCTCTCTTTTCCCTCTCCCTCTGTCCCTTCCCCTGCTGGCTCTCTCAACATCTCAAATAAGTAAGTAAGTAAGTAAATAAGTAAATAAATAAATAAATAAATAAATAAATCTTCAACACTTTTAACATAAAATATGACCTTTGAATATAACACACAATCATGAAGACATATTATCTTAATTTTCCTCCTGCCTTTCAGGGCTATGTTCTGTTTTGAATAATTTGATCTGTGTTCCACTGGCAAATAAAATTTTCAAGACACAAGCCCCTTTGCAGATGTTTCTCAGTTATAGAATATATTTGAGCTGCTATCTTGGGACCCAGGCCATGTTTATACAATGAGTTGCTGCATATACTTTAAATTTCAAGACATGCTCTCAAGACTATCTAGGCTTTTCATGAAGTCTAACTTTAAACCCTGTCACATTTTTAATTCTACATACTGATTTATGAACAATCACAGTAGATTTTCTTGACACTATTTTCTGACTTTTAAAGCTTGACCTAGGATTTCTAGTTAGGTACATTTTCTATTGGCTTCCATGGGATGCTAACAGTGCTAAAACTTTAATAAAAAATATCAGTCATTATATAGATATGCAAAAATCACTTTATGTAAAAATACTAAAATTCAATCATGACATTGAGTATGATAAGCACATCTTTGTATGTATAATCCTACATGCATATATAATGAAATCCACAAATATCATAAAATTTGAGAGGGTTAAGAAAGTCCATAAATCAGTGATGACAATATATGTAGTTACAATATGGGAAGGATCTTTGAAATAAATCACATACATATGTAAATTATGAAAATACTTATGAAAACAAATGTAATATTCTCTATAATTGTGATAAAAATAGTGATCTATAATTTCTGGTTTTAAGTAACTTTGTATAACTTAAGAATTTAGGATGTGACTCTATAACAATCTTTTATATTGTATATTACAATCTCATGGTCTTCTCTTTAGAGCCACGGTGTTTATTGATTTTGGTAGTGAATATGATGATATGACACAAAAATTTACTACAGTTTGTTGCAATTTAAATGGCACATGGGAAATATTTTGACATATGCCTAGGAATTTGTACATCTATCTAATTTTAATGATTAATTAAGTTATTAATCATCCAACCGTGACTTTCTCTACTTCCACTTATTCAAATTTTAAAAGCACAGTCAAACAAAGGATAAAAGGCTGTTTCCAAATCTATACACTCTGCACACTCTACAGCTATACATTACACAGCATAACATGTTCGAATATAAGAGAGATAGGTAAGACAAGGAGAAAAGAAGGAACTGAAATTAAGAATCATCAATGATATGGAGAGTGCACGGAAGGGGCTGCGTAGGATTCCTTACATTTTCACTTGCAGTCCAGGAAGCGACACAGTTATCAGTTATCACAGTTATCAGTTATGTGATCCATAATCATTCATCAAATAAATACAAACTATTTGCTTGGCAGACATTTGACTCTTCTTAGTATTTAAACCAGATATCATCATTGTTTTCTGAAGACATTTTAAAAAGAACTTTGTTGTTCTCCAAAGAGGTCAAGCTGCTAATCTGTGAAGACATGTTAAAAAGCATCTATTTGCTCTCTTGCTCCTGGACCATTCTCTCTCTTTCTGCCTGTCAGAGAGATCTTCCTAAGGTATAAATCAAATCCTTTCTTCCCCAAATCCTCCAATGGTATTTTGCCGCATGTGGAATAAAGTCTGACTTCCTCACTAGGTTCTACAAGTCTGACTTCCTCACTAGGTTCTACAAGGTTCTACCGGTCCTTGCCTGAGTCTTATGTACCATCTTAGAGCTGGCATCTGCTCTGTTCCTCTCACTCACCTTCTTAAATGCTGCCCTTCTTTCTGATTTTCAAATAAGCCCAACTCAGTAGAGTTTAGTGTTGTTGCACTTGCGTTCCCCTCTTCACAGAAGGCTTTCCCTCCAGATCTTCCATTGCCCCACTAACTCCGTTAATTTGGGGCCACTCTCCAAACATTACCTCTCCTGAGAGAACATCCAAAGTGATCCCCTCTGTAACACATACCCTCGATTGAAATACCTCGTTTTTATTACCTTCACAGAATATACAGAAATTACAAATGTGATATATGTATGTGATCATGATTAGTGTACGTTTGTTTTTACTTATTTGTTATTTACCTCCTCTCCTCCCAAATATCATACAGCACAGCCCAAGAAGCTGTTGTATCACTGCCATCCCCAGCACCAAGAACAATGTCTGGCTCATAGCGGGCATTTAATAATGATTTTTGAGTGATTCAAAGAATAGGAAACTAATATAATATAAGCTGAGTACACAGTTCTCTGACTTCCTGGACAATACAAGAGCAGAAACAAACTATCTGAAGGAGTAGGTTTCGATCCTCAAAAATCAGAGGATTCTGCAAGTATGTGGTGGTCCTCACATGCTTCAAACTGAGCAAATTCTTAAAAATCTGTTTCATCTTGAGTTCTGTGTAAGATCTCCTTGGAGAATAATAGTTTTTCCTGTTGAAATGACAACAACACAACAATGTTTAAGAACCAGTGATCTATGCTAAAGGGTGCAATGTTCATAACCTTATGGCAAGCCTCCATCAATTTTTTTTTTTTTTTTTACATTTCAACTAAAATTTAATGGCTATTGGGCAATTTTGGGCTAAATATCCCTGACAAATTCTCTATTTTTTTTTTTTGAAGATTTTACTTATTTATTGGAGAGAGAGCTCACACACACAAGGGGAGAGGCAGAGGGAGAGAGAGAAGCAGACTTCCCACTGAGCTGGGAATCTGACGTGGGGCTTGATCCCAGGACCTGGAGATCATGACCTGAGCCAAAGGCAGATATTCAACCATCTGAGCCAGATAGGCACCCCCTGATAACACCTCTTAGGGAAACTAGTCCATGTAACTGCTCAAGTGTAAAACAGTGTGCTTTCAAATAAAACTGGTAACCTTTTTATAATAATTATAGATCCATATGAGAACTCTTGACTAAACATAAGGTCACCACATGTTGTTGAAAAAGGAGCCAAAGAAGTACATGCTAGTAGAGTTAGTTTCTGCTTACATAGGGAAATCAAAATTTAAGGCCCAGATTTCTCCCCCACAAGATGATATCAGTTAATATTTTTGTTTTCAGACCCTCAGGCAATGGATAATCTTTGACAAGTGTCATTTTGTTTAGTCCTAACAATAGTTCTGTTGAGATACTATTATTTCCCATTTTACAAATAATTCATGTAGTTTGAATGCAGAGACAACTCCTGATCATAGTGTTATGATTTAGTCTAAATTTCTTTTTTTTTTTTTAAAGATTTTATTTATTTATTTGACAGACAGAGATCACAAGTAGGCAGAGAGGCAGGCAGAGAGAGAGAGAGAGAGAGAGAGGGAAGCAGGCTTCCTGCGGAGCA
The DNA here is from genome assembly GCF_011764305.1 of Mustela putorius furo. Lineage (NCBI taxonomy): Eukaryota > Metazoa > Chordata > Mammalia > Carnivora > Mustelidae > Mustela > Mustela putorius. Next base: position 7,802,451 of record NW_025421397.1, read on the forward strand.
GGGAGCCCGATGCTGGGCTCAATCCCAGGACCCTGAGATCATGACCCGAGCTGAAGGCAGCAGCCCAAACCACTGAGCCACCCAGGCGCCCCATAGTCTAAATTTCTTAAAAACAGTTTTAACCAAGATAAACGAAGGAGGAAAATTACTTAGTAATAACTATAATGCTATTAAAAGTTGGGACAGTAGTTTCTTCAAAAAGCATCTTTAATTCTAATGTAGATAAATCACATCTTATATATGAAATTTATTAGTAGGAATATTCACTCAATCCAACTGCTATAATTAAGGGTGTCGCAATATTGACATATGGACATGGACATGTACATACAATATTGTTTTTCAGGACAAACAACATAGACATGGTTCTCAGTGTGTTATTTCAAGTCACCAAGAAATACATTAAGAAGGTCATCAGACTCATAAGTATGAAAAAATTCATCAACAGAGAACTCTGTAGAATCTCCTTCTCATGGCAGCAAAGGAGTACATGATTCCAAAGAAAGTTAATAGCGGGAGACCTGTACCAGCCCAGAACAGGCTGGAAAGGGTCAGTCTAAAGTGTATTCATGGGGTACCTGGGTGACACAGTCAATTAAGTGTTTGCCTTTGCCTCAGGTCATGATTCCATGGTCCTGGAATCCAGCCCTATATCAAGCCCCTTATCCAGCCTCCTGCTTATTGGGAAGCCTCCTTCCTGCCCCTGTTTGTGCTGCTTCCCTCTCTCTCTCAAGTAAGTGGATAAAATCTTTAAAAAAGCAAAATAAAATAAAATAAAGTGTGTTCATTACCAATCTCTCCTTTTAAATAGTAGTATAAGAGACTCAGGGTTTTCTTAAGACCCTAGACTACATTTGTAAAGACATAGTACCATGAAGAAAATGTGTATTTATAGAATACTCGATGATTCCAGTATAACCAATGCATAAGAAGCATGATAGTGAGTGACATGAGATAAAATTGGAAAGGAATCTGGTTGTAAGACAGATCCAGTCATCAATGACATCAGATCAGGAACTCCAGACTGTTTAAGACTAATCAAGCAAGTAGCATTCCCCTATTGATTAAGCTGCCTGTATTCTGATCTTTCTCCAAAACACTTCTATTCTTTCATAGGTGTGAGCTTCCGAAAATATAGACGTAATAATAATAATAGGCACATTGACTTTGTATTTTATTACTTTTGGTCATGAATCATTCTAAAAACTCCCTATCACCTAAGAGACTAGTCAAGCCCCCTTTGGATAGTCCTAAGACACTTCACAAACTGGCTAGGTCAATTTCTCCCACTGATACCCCACTCTTTCTCACACTATACTCTACCCTGAGGGAACTTAGCTGTTCTTGTCCGTGTTTCATCTCAGTCTAATTATCACTTCCTCTTTTCAACTCTTCCCTGTGCCTTTTGGTGGTCAGTCAACCTCTCTGTCTGCTCCCAGGAAAGAAGGTAATTGGCTGCCAGCCACAGAGCTTATGGAGTTTATTCCAGTACTGAGACAGATGCTCGATTAAATAACCACAAAGGTCATTTCCAACTTTTTATCACTTGTCTACAGGCTATTATGTTTGCATAAACATTAGCCACATCAATCAACAAGCCCAAACAACTGAAGGTTTTGCATTTACGTTACATGAATAAAATAAAACTTTGTCTTACTTAGTTGCATTTTTATTTTAGAATTTTTTGTATCTTTCAAAATGATGGCACTACATTTTGTATCAGATAAGTGATATGTATTACTGCAGATATGCTAGTATATTAGATAGATATGTTTTCCATATTATGTAGCATAGTATGTTAGCTTGCTAAGGCCCTTGTAACAAAGTACCTCACACTGGGTGGCTTAAACAAGAGAAATATATTGTCTCACAGTTCTGGAGGCTAATTGTACAAGATCAAAGTGTCAGCAGTGTTGGTTTCTCCCCAGGGCTGTGAAGGGAAATCTGTTCCATGCTTCTTGTGGTTTATTGGAAATCTTTGGCATTACTTGGCTTGTAGAAACATCACTAATCTCTGTCTTCATCTACACATGGTATTTTTCTTGTATGCATATTTGGGTGCAAAATCCCCTCCCTTTTTTTTTTTTTTTTAAGATTTTAGTTACTTATTTGACAGAGAAAGAGGGATAATAAGTAGGCAGAGAGAAAGGAAGAAGCAGGCTCCCCACCAAGCAGAGAGCCTGATGTGGGGCTCGATTCCAGGACCCTGAGATCATGACCTGAGCCGAAGGCAGAGGTTTAACCCCCTGAGCCACCCAGGCGCCCCTCCCCTTTTTATAAAGGCACCAGACATAAAAGATTAGATGCCCATCTTACTCCAATACACTTCATCTTAAATAATTAAATCTGCAATGACCCTATTTCCATATAAGATCACATATAAGATTTAGAATTTCAACATATGAATTTTAAGGGGACACAATTCAACCCATAAACCATAATATAAATATATTATTATTAATACAAGAGTATTTATACCATTAATATGTTACTATATTAGGTAATACCATCTATACAATTACAATAATGTATAGATATTGATATAACACATAATATGTGTCTATACTACTAGCATATTATATTAGAAAATATATAGGTAAATTTTATAGTTTGTAGGTAGATAATAGATGATCGATAGATGATCTATAAGAAACACATTTAATCGGCCTATCAGTCTATTCTAAACAAAATCTATAGCTGACTTATTTATGGGGGTACCCCCAAAAGATTATCGAAAACAATTTTTCCTGCAATTTTCTCTTAATACACTAATTCTTTACAGGAGAAAATGCAAAATACTATTAAGAATTATAAAATATTAATAATGGAGGAAGGTGGAGGGATGGGGTAACTGGGTGATGGACATTGGGGAGGGTATGTATTGTAATGAGCACAGGGTATTTTATAAGACTGATGAATCATAGATCTGTATCCCTGAGACAAATAATATATTATATGTTAATTAATTGAATTTAAATTGAAAAACAAAAATGAAAATTGGGGAAAAATAGTCTGTGTGAATAGCTGTAAGAATACATACAAATTGGAAATATTTGCTAATACATATTTAGATTGTGCTCTCTCCTTTTATACTGGTAAAGTGATTAAATTTTTTTAAACGATTTTTATTTATTTATGTATTTGACAGAGAGACACAGCCAGAGAGGGAACACAAGCAGCAGGAGTGGTAGAGGGAAAAGCAGTCTCCCGCAGAACAGGGAGCCCAATGCAGGACTCGATCCTAGAACACCAGGATCATGACTTGAGCCAAAGGCAGAGGCTTAACAACTGAGCCACCCAGATGTCCTGATTAATGTTTTAATGGCAGTTTAAAATACAAGCAACATGAAGTATTTGATCCTGTATATAAATGTGTGTGTGTGTATTTGCCTTTTGCAAATGCAAAACCTATTTTAGGTAGAAGTCGAAAATAACTAGTTACATGGTATTTAGTGAAGTACTTATCACTATTTAAAACCAATCAAGTGTTACAAAGTGACCACTTTTTTTTTGAACAGTTCTTTTGTTTTCACTTTTCATTCAGAGCCTGGCCCACTCCTCTACTAACATACCCAAATTGTCCCTGGGATCCCATTAAGAGTTTAGAGAAGTATCTAAGCGCAGAATCCATGTTGTTTTTAAAATTACTACTTTCATACAACAACAAAGCCTTAGGTTAGGGTGTTTCATGGACATTTCAATGAGTAGGCATGTTTAATTCAGTGGCTACTGGGGACTAATTCAACCTCAAGCCCCACCCCCATGGGGGGGTAGGTGTAGTGGGAATGAACCCTCCAAGACTTTAATCACATGATCATTGCTCTGCTAATCAGCCCCTCCCATCCTTAGAGGCTTTCCAAAAGTCACTTCATTAACATAAACTCAGGTGTGGTTCAAAAAGGCTTTTTATAAATGACAAAGGATCCATCCTTTTATCTTTATTGCTCCAGAGCTGTTTTTTGTTTTGTTTTGTTTTGTTTTGTTTGTACTCCAGAGCTGTTTTGAGAACTAAGAACAAAACACAAATAAGCTCTAAGGAGCTCCTACTGCTCTTATTACTTAGGAAGCTATAAGAGTTTTAGGGGGTTTGGCCAAGACCTGGAAAAAAGACTAAAATACATATTTATTATTATATCACAAAATCACACACAAGTGTGTGTGTGTGTGTGTGAATGTATATGCATATGTATGTTATTTAAGTATGTATGTATGCTCATGATCGTATACTTCTGGTAAGATGGTTCTAATTCAACAAACCTGTAGTTATTTCTATATTGCAGTGCAGGTTCTAAATGGGAGCTGTATTATATCTGATTGAATTGTTTCTATTCCTGGTTCTGCTTCTTATTAACTTCTCCATGCCTATATAATAGGGATAATAATATCATGTATATTAAAAAATAGAATAGGTATAAAGTAGTCAAATAATCTTTGACATCGTAAGAACTCGGTGAGTCAGTTAAAATCATCATCATCCTTTTTTGAAAGAATACAAACCAAAATATTCACCAGGTTTATCTTTCTATGTTTGAATTAAAACTTATTTTATGTATTTTTAAATATTATCTTTTTCAGGTCTTTAGAAGGATTATGAATTACATTAGCAATACATAAAATAGTGTTTAAAACAAAATGAAAAGAATCCAAAGTATTAATCCAATGATATTAATAAACTAAAATATTTATTAAATAAAATAATGTAACATAAACTCTATCTCAAACCAAACTGCATAAAGTAATTATTGAATCCATTAAATATATTTATTGACAACCCTGAGAAACTGCAAGTGACACAAACATTAGTTGCCACTCATTTTCTTCTATTTGTTGACAATGGCTTAATGGCCATATAATAGTTTTCAATTGGTATTTCTCTTTGGCTTTTATTTTTTAACAATTTACTCTTCTTGAGAAAATACTTGGAAAGGACTCCCTTCCTTTTTAAACTATTTACCTTGCATTCTCATTTATCTGAGGTTAACTTAGCTGTACCAGGATTTATGGAATAATACTTAACTTGTGTATATTTTTTTATCCCTTCATAGCCAACTTTTCTGTGTCCTCTGATTTAGGATTTCTCTAAAAGGAGAATATATCTGAATTTCAGCTTTTACCTGATGAGATATTTCTTTTATCATATAATATGAATTAAGACTTTTTACATTTGTTTCAATTAACTAACAATTTGAACTATTTTGCTCCATTTTCTTTTGACATGATTTGCTATGCTTTTACTGTCTTCTGACCTTTGTTAGATTAATTAGTTTTGTACTTCCCATACTTTTAATCTTCAGAGTAGCTTATTGTAGATTTCCTTCCTAGTTTTTCCTTTAGTTGCTAACATTTATTTTTAAATCTACATTTTTCCCTAATAAGTGCTTAATATTAATCAATGCCTTGCTCTTTATCCAGAACAAGGCAGGTTGAATGGCACACTTTAGTTTCTTACGAACTTGTCCCCTCCAAATGCTCATGTCTCTTTTGCACACTTAGTCCAAATTTATTAACCATAAAACTCTATTAACCTTATCCTATTTTCTTTGTACTTTATTTTTTATTATTAGTACTTAGTAAGTATACTACTATGTTTTACCAATATGTGTTCTCTTTGATTTCTTGTCTTTTTTTTTTTTCCTTCAGCATTCACTTCTTTATTTCCCGAAATGCATCTTTCAGAGTTCTTTTATCAATAGTCTCTGGGAGTAACAGTTCTAAGTAATCATATAGTTTTCTTTTCTCGGCTATTATAGTTGAAGAACACTTTGCTGTCCTGATACCATTCTTCTGTAGATAATCAGAGTTTGTCCTTCCTGGTGGACTCCAGGATTTTCTCTCTATCTTGACACATCAATTTTACTACAATGTGTCTATTCCACACTCAGGGGGCTTTTCCACCTAATGGTTCATACATTTGCTCATTCTGGAATAATCTCAAATTTTATTGTTTCAAATATTTCCTCTCTACCATTCACTTTATTTCCTGCTTATTCTTCTTTTAGAAGTATTCTTATTAACTTCTTACTTCTTATAACTTCATACTTCTTAGAAATATGTTATAGAATTACATGATAATCTCTTTTTCTCCTCATTCCTGTTTCCTATCCACCATCTTTTATCCCTCCATATTGGTTTTTGGGACATTCTCTTGCTCTGCCTTCAAATTCACTAAGTATCTCCACAAAGATTTCAATCTCAGTGTTTCCCAGCTTCCATCTCATCATGGAACTTATAGAAAATACTAATATTGTAAGGCACACTTGAGTAAAAGACAAGTCTGCACATTCTAGTAATCTGCTTTAAATATTTAATGTAAGAATTGAGAGTCTTTCAGTCTCCAAGATTTAAAACTGTTGTTATTCACCAAGCAGAGTCACTAATATCTTAAGGTACTCAAATTGTAGTATAAATATTTTTGACTTAATAATCAGGTTTTGTGGTTTATACCAATTGATAGATCATTATTGTGAGTATTAATCATGTTCTTCAGAAACTAGACCTTTCTATTTTTCTGTTTTATTAAAATCAAATGTTGATAACTGTCATGCAAGCTAATTAAGAGAATTGTTCTGTAACACCTGTGCCATTTGGACTTCAGTTATTAACCGTAAGACATTACAACTAGTGCTGAAATGACTATTCTTGTGATGCCCTCATAAAAGAAGTTTAAAAGTTCAAATCTCTTCCTGCCTATGATGGGTATTTTTGTAGTAATTTGCTAGCATAATTATATAAAGCTAGGCACTATTGCTGGTATAACTACACAACACATGGCATCATTGCTTCATTTGATCAACTTCCGATAAACCATTTAGCTTGAAAGTGAAAAGAATTAGAGTCACACTAAGATACATTTGTGTATTTTAATTTTTGTTACTTCTTATCTCCCTTTTGCTTCCTTTCCTTCTTCTGTCTCTTTCTTCCTCCTCCCCTGCCCTCTCCTTTCTTCCCTTCCTCCCTCCTTCCCTCCCCTTCCCTGTCTCAATTTCTCCCTCTCTCTGTCTCTCCCTTTTTCTTTTTCATTTCTTTGTGTCTTTTCCTTTGATTACTACATTTACTTGTGACTTTGATGATTGAAACTAAAATGTTCATTATGCTTGAAATATAAAGATACATAAAAATTAAATTACTTAAATGTAAAATACTTAAGTAGAAGAATTTTATCTTCAGAAATCAATTTTTAAAAGATAATGTTTAAAAAAATATAAAGATTATCTTGAAAAATGTAGCATAGTTAAAACAAATTTTAAAATATTGAGATAGTAGTTTTGTTTAATTCAGTAAGTGTAATTTTATAAAATCACAAAAAAGTAATGGTGTATTTGTAGATGAGAAAGTACTTAGAAAAATCAATTTTAAGAAGATCATTTTATTTATCAACATAGCTAGGCTTAGAGATAAACATTCTTTTCATTCTAAAAAAAAAAAAAACAGTTTTGAAATTCTACCAAATATCAAGCTTTGGTTAATTTGTGGCTTAGTTTTCATTTCAAAAATTAAGAATGATAAAAAAGGAGCAAATAGAAAACCAGGAAATGAATGTAATTGAGCATGTTTTGTTTTGGAATAATTAAGGTCAGATGATGAGAATAATAATTGTTAGAGCGATTCAATAAAAATTCTAGAATATGAAAAAGTGCAGGATTGAAGAATATATGATTTAAAATACAATACAAAAGAAGAAATGCTAGTAATAAAAATTACAATAAGTAATTACCAAACTAAGTAATATCTGTAATGGGAAGGTAAAGAATGAAACCATGCAGTATGACCAATACAGAACACTCTCAAGTGGCAGGGACTGGACACAGAGTCACATGGACAAAAATATAAACTATGTATTCAAGAATTTTATAGAGGAAGTCACAAACATGTTCTAACATAATTCAGTGGTTGTGAAAGTATTTTAAAATTAAAATTTATGATCATTTATATCTCAGAGTAAACTATAATTTACTCAGAGAACTACACTGGTAGGAAACTCTGCATTTGTTTACTCTTTAACTGTATGTTGATTTTGTTTTTTTAAACTAAAAAAACTCTATTTTTAAAAAAGAACTCTGCTTTTTATTTCCAGATTTTTATAATGTTTTATGCATGTTCATGGGAGATTTCTCATCCCAAAACTCTCTGAATATTACAAATCACTGAAAGTGCCATCAACTTAAAATCTTAGATTCAGGGGCGCCTGGGTGGCTCAGTGGGTTAAAGCCTCTGCCTTCGGCTCAGGTCATGATCCCAAGGTCCTGGGATCGAGCCCCACATCGGGCTCTCTGCTCAGCGGGGGGCCTGCTTCCTCCTCTCTCTCTGCCTGCCTCTCTGCCTACTTGTGATTTCTGTCTGTCAAATAAATAAATAAAATCTTTAAAAAAAAAAAAAAAAAAAAAAAAATCTTAGATTCAACAAAAATCTCTGATCATGGGGCCTGGGTATCTCTTATTGTCAAACATTCTGAGAAAGATTAGGGTTGAAAACCACAATTCTTAATACAGACTTTTCAGTCCTTTTATCCTGTTCTGCTTTCTTTAAACTCTGTTGTGAATCTTCCTGAGTCTGTGGACAACCTTTCATATAGTAATAGTCCCCATATATTCTATAGTTTTTGTTTGTGAGCTCATCTTCAGCAGTAATCTTTCACTGCATCTTTGCAGGGTGCTGCTACTATTACATTTTTCCCAGTAAATACTATAACACTGCTTGCAATTGTTGATTTACTAAAGGTTTAAATATCATTATCAGTTTAGTTGCTATCAACTTTAAATTTTATTTCCATTTTGTTCTTTCTAAAACTGACAGCAAATGAGGTTTATGTTTTTCCTCCTTTAGTAGTTGATTCCCCTCTATTTCAGCCTAGATGGAGAACTGTCTTCAGGTGAGATTCTAGGATAGCAGATAGATACGTTCCTGTCCCTATTTATAGTCAGCATAGCACCGTTCTGGCTTCTGGCTTTATTCAGACCAGTTCTAACCATGGGTCCCCTGTGGACTTTAAATCTTTTACCCATATGCATATTTACTCCTTGTCCTCTGTGGACCATGTGATTTTAACTCCCATTCACATTCTAGAAATCCATTTTCTTTCTGGTCACTTAGGGATTTTCATTTCTTACTTTTGAACATGGTTATCTAGTAAAATTAAACAAATATTTGTTTGAAACAATATTCTGACATGTCATTAATCAGTTATCTTGACTGGAAATCTTGAATACTAATTCTTTAAATATAATGACACTTTGTGTTCTAAAACAATTTTGTTCAGATTAGAAAAATAACTTTGCTTGTTTTGTTCTTGAAAGCCATGGTTTCTCTGGACATATAAACTAAAGACCCAATGTTATCCTAAAATTGGCAAATGATAGTTTTAAAGAAGTTGGCAATAAATTCATTTAAAACATTAACCTATTCATTCACTTAAAAATATATGTTAATATATTGCTGGAAAATTTAGAACACTACAATATTTTCCTGATGTGATCTGACATTTATCTAAAATCCAAAATATAAAGTCACCATTCACATTTTAAGTGCAACTTTTTAGTGGTCTAATAAAGCAATAAGAATTTACTAAGCTTTCAGTACTCTTCTGCATTTAAATATTTAAGTTTATTTTTATAGTACAAATCAGATCCTCAGGTTGTTATAGTAATGTTAAACAACAACTACAGATAATGATATTTTTGAGGTAGGATAATCAAAAAGACTTAGTTTGCTCACAATGATTATATTTCCCCCTTCGTGCTGGTTAGAAGTAAAATCCTAACTACCTTATTCTCTTTTAGGAAATATTAGAATATATTTAATAATTATAAATTACATATTCCCTAAAGATTATTTAAAAAAACCTTATCTGTTGGAAATTGTGTCATCAATCTTAAGTTTAATTCCCATTTTCTTATTGCTAAATAATTCTATGTGGTTTAGATACTTGAATTTATAAAAAATGTAGAACAGTTTAGTCTGTTATATGAATCCTTGTGTTTTATATACATTTCTTACAAGAGTTTTTTGATATTAGCTTTTCTCTCAAAAAGAACTATTGTTTGATAATATGATTGTCCTTAATTTACAAATCATTTTTTTTCCATTGCTTAGCCTTGCTTCTTTACCTTCTATATATAAATTTCTTATGAGGTTATTATTTTTCTCTAACACTACACCTTACTTCTGCCTTCAGTACCTCAGATTCCCAGTAACAGAAAACAGACTTTGTGGGCAACAAAGCACTAACAATTTTTAAAAGCAAGGGTAGTGGTTCAAAAGCCAACGCTTAAGTTGAGGAGTTAAAATTTGGCAAGCATGCTTTGTAAGTTCTGATATTCTATCAAATTTTAATAGTTTTAATTGCCTAATTATCTGCTCCAGTGTGATAATAAAGGCTTTTAATATTTCATTTTCTAGTACAGGAAAAGGTATTCCAGTCTGTGCAAGAGAACCTACTAACCCTCTGTTGAATGTTAAGTTGAAGTTCTTTCGTATAATCTTGCACTTTTGTAAGCCAGCTCCATCTGTCATCTTACTTTTGTCCCCTCCACCTCCCTCCTTACCCAAATGTTACTTGTTTATTCAAGGAACACCTCGTTTTCTTTCCTTTATCTTTGTGTCATTGGCAGCTCTGCTTTTTATATCCATTTTTATACTCTTCAATAAATTCCCCCTCTGTGTGTGTGTGTGTGTGTGTTCTTTAATGCCAGCAATAACTTCCTTTCTAAAAGGTCTATGCCTCCCCGTGCCTCTGAAAATTTTGTGCTCTACCCCTGATCTTGCCGTAACACCTCTCTTAATCTGCAGGTCTGTGCTGCACTGAATAGTTAGGAGAGAATCAATGCTTTTCTTCAGGCACTGACAGGAAGAAGAAGTGCTTTGAGCACATTCAGCAGAACGAGGGACCATGAGGTCAACAACAATAAGAGGATTTAGAGGCAATTCCTAGGCACAGAATCTCTCCTCAGAAAATTCTGTGATCCATTTTGGGTCTCCTTAATTGAACTGATCAATCTATGAGAAATACATAATAATTAAGAAAAAATATTTTATTTATTTACAATCTTGAAAATCTCTTCCTCATATCATAAGTGCACAAGAAATTCCAGAGAAATACTGTCAAGAATTCAAAATACTATTTTTGTATCCTAGATCAGTACTCTCATTTTCTATTTCCCACACTGGGATCAGCCGATCAAGTTATTCAGCCTCATTCTTTATTTAGGTTCTACCTGCTAACTCTAAAATTTTTGACACTTTACAAATGAAAATGAAAATGTTTACTTTCAGTTTCATTATAAGATAGCAAAAGAACTAATCAACAGTAATTAGGGCTTTAAATATTCTTCAGTGATGATGTTCCCATTATAATCAGCTTGAGGAACTATATAAAAATCATTTTCATTTCCTGAGAAAAAGGTAATGTTCAATTGAGAAAATTTGTAAGAAACCAAAGCAGTCACATTTTTTGAAAATCATTTATCTCTAACACTATTTTTTTCTTTAGAAAAAAACTAATGTGTTGCAATTCACAGGGATATATTAAATCTAAGTGAGAGAGTCTTATGAGTAATACAACTACTCACAGCATTAAAACATTTCAATAACACATCTCATTATTAGCTATATTACTATCTTGACTTAGTCAAAATTCTTTATATGACTTAGGGCAGATTAAAACTAGAGAGTAAGACCCACAACTTAAACCCATAACTTGTCTCAAAATTTCATTTGGTTTTACTTATACTAGGAATAAAAAATAGGGGTTATATGTCTCTTCATATAATACACTTCACAAATAAGCAACTAAAGAATCTTCACAAGAAAGTATATTTATATGCTAAAAATATGCTACACCAGGCTTAGCTGTTTTTGCACCATACCTGAATCATTACGTTACACATATGTTGAAAACAACTAAGAATATGCTTCATTTGTTTTTGAAAAAGACTTTAATGATAATTTTTTGTGACAGGAATGTGAAAATTGCTAGCACAAATGCTCCAGAATGGAACACCAATCAAAGGGATTTGGTTAAAAATTAAAGTAGAGCATTTGACAAGAAATTATCACTCTTATGGTTTTAGTGATCGCAACACTTGTTAATCACGTGGAACTCAAGATCTAACAAAATAAAGCATTCACACTACAAAAGAATGTATATTTTAGATTACAGCTCATAAAGTGCTTTACATTTTCTTTGAAAATGTTTTGTTAAGTTGGTAATCTTAACACAAACGAAATGTACATCCTTTATTCGTTTCCAAACCACCTCTCTTCAAAAAAAATCTAAATTAAAATATTTACTTATTTAGCTTGTTTATCAACATTTTTAAAAGTCATTTTATATACATCATATTCCTTAAGCTGAACTTCTTTAAAACAGTGAAGATGAGTCTTAAAAAAAAAAAAAAAAACTGTTAAATAAACAAGTGATCCATTCTAGAATTATGCCCACTTAGCTACATTAGAAGTCAAATTTATAAGAAAGAAAATAGAGCTGATATATTAAAGGAGTTTAACCTGACCAGAAAAGTACCACATGATTTTTGCAGTTTTGTTGTTTTATATTTGTATATTTGCTTGCATTCCTGTAAGTGTTGCAATAGTTAACTTTACACCTAACACAGTGTGAGCTGCAGGGTGGAGTGGTCGCTAAGCAACCTAACCAGAAGAACATTAAGTACCAGATTCTCCTCATTTAAATCTGTGTGAGAGCTAGAGAAGTGAGAGATTTTTATGGGCAGAACTTTTCAAGTTGATTTGGCTAAACTAAGCAGCCTGCAATTTGTATGCCTGAAATCTTGTCAGGTTGGCAAAGGCCAAAACAACAGAAATTGCTTTAGAATATACTATTATTACTGTGAGGAGACTTTTTCTTTAAAGGACAGAATAAGTTTTATTCTGAAGTAAATATATATATATATATATTTTTTTTTTCAAATACTGTAGACATTTCATATTTGGTGTATTTTTACTCCTGTACCACTTGATATTCTGAAAATAATTTTTTAAAGATTTTTTTTATTTTTATTTTTAAGTAATCTCTACACCCAACATGAGACTCGAACTCACAACCCTGAGATCAAGAGTTGCATGCTCTACTGACCAAGTCAGCCAGTTGTCCCTGAAAATAATTCTTTTGAAGGCAATTATTATGCCATTAAAATTAACCCAAACTGATCTTAGATGTAATTAAATGGAAAATCTTTACTCTTTTTTATAGATTTAAGCACAGAAAATATCTATTCTTATTAGTTTCCTCACATTAATAACCCAAATTAAAGGGGTGGATAGCTCTTATTTGAAAAATCTCCAAAATATTTTTATTTTTTAATCCCTATATGAGTTTTAAAAAAACAATTACTTCCGGGTGCCTGGGTGACTCCGTAGATTAAACATCTGCCTTTGGCTCAGTTCATGATCATTGTCGGGTTCCCTGCTCAGAGGGGAGCCTCCCCCTCCCTCTGCCTCTGCCCCTCCCCACTGCTTGTGCATACTCACGTGCTCTCTCTTTCTCTGGCAAATAAATAAACACAATCTTAAAAAAAATGCAATTTTCAGTTTTTCCCTCCCTTGTGTTATGATCCTTTGTACTGTTTCTTATGTTCCACATATGTCGGAACCATATAATTGTTTTTCTCTAAAAGACTTCTTTCACTTAGCATAATACTCTCCAGTTGCATCCATGTTGATGTGAATGATAACTATTTATCCTTTCTAATGACTGAGTAATATTTCATCGTGAATGTATACCATATCCTCTTTATTCATTCATCTGTCCATGTATATCTCAGCTCCTTCCACGGTTTGGCTAATGTGGACATTGCTGCTACAAACACTGGGGGGCAGGTGCCCTTTCACTTCACTACATCTGTATCTTTGGGGTAGATACCTAGTAGTGCAATTGCTGGCTCACAAGGTAGCTAGCTCTATTTTTAACTTATTGAGGAACTGCCATCCTGTTTTCAAGGGTGGCTGCACCAGCTTGCATTCCCACCAACAGTGTAAGAGGGTTTTCCTTTCTCCACATCCTTGCTAACATTTGTTGTTTCCTGTCTTGTTAATTTTGACTGACGTGAGGTAGTATCTCATTGTGGTTTTGGTTTGTATTTCCCTGATGCCAAGTGATATGGAGCATTTTTTCATGTGTCTATTGGCCATTTGCATGTCTTCTCTGGAGAAATGTCTGTTCATATCTTCTGCCCATTTCTTGACAGGATTATTTGTTTTTTGGGTCTTGAGTTTGATAAATTCTTTATAGATCCTGGATACTAGCCCTTAATCTGTAGCGTCATTTGCAAATATCTTCTCCCATTCAATAGCTTCCCTCTTAGTTTTCTTGACTATTTCCTTTGCTGTGCAGAAACTTTTTATCTTTATGAAGTCCCAGTAGTTCATGTTTGCTTACATTTCCTTTGCCTTTGAAAACATGTCTAGCAAGAAGTTGCTGTGGCCAAGCTCGAAGAGGTTGCTGCCTGTATTCTCCTCTAGGATTTTGATGGATTCCTATCCTACATTTAGGTCTTTCATCCATTTTGACTTTATCTTTATGTATGGTGTAAAAGAATGGTCCAGTTTCATCCTTCTGCATGTGGCTATCCAATTTTCCCAACACCATTTGTTGAAGAGACTGTACTTGTTACCATCAGACTTTTTAAAACATTTTTGCCAGCCTGATAAGTCATCTTCATGATTGATCATAAGAATGTTATTTAATATACTTCTCATTCGTGACCTGCCCCATGAGATATTATATGAATATTTAAATCTCCATTCTTACCTGAGGTAGGCTTCCCAGTGGTACTCCTCCCTGTAGCAGGATTAAAGATCTCTGTCCTATTGAATTAGAAGTGAACACAGGGTTGATGGAAACTGTGTGTCATTTCTTTGCCCAGTATTTTAAAAGCCACATGTGATTTCCATAATTTTATTTATCTTCTGTCTTGAGGCCAGTGATATTCCAAATGAGTTTGCTCCAAAAGCAGGGGTCCCTAAGTAAGACCACAGAGGTGGGTCAAAGCCTATCTGAAAGGGACATGTAGTGTAAGAAATTAAGGTTTGCTGTTTTGAACCACTAATGATTCTTGGGAGTTTAAAAATATATATTCTGGACACCAGTCCTTGTTAAATTCAAGCTTTGAAAACATTATTTCCTATATCCTTTGTTTTTAATTCTGTGGTGAAAAATAATCTTAAATAGAATTTTTTGATGAAAAAGTCTTAAATGGAACTTAAGTGAATATATCATTGTTTACCCTTCTAGTAAGTCTAGCTTAAAAATCCTTCTCTTTCCTGAGATAATTATATTTTAAAATAATTTATGTTTATCATTCACATATCAGTAGAACTTCTCTGCAAATATATTAAGCCTTGAGATTTGTTTGTTTGGATTTGTTTGTTTCTTTTGAGAAATGTTTGACTACTATTTTTTTAATGACTATAGAACTGGTTATAGTTTCTACATTTCTTTAAGTTTAAAAGTTCTATTCTTTTAGGAATTTATTAAATTCACTTATATCTTCAAATTTATATGCATAAAGTTTTTCATAATATCATTCAGTCCTTGTGCATGAAATGCCTGTAATGTTCAAATGTATTTTTGCCCTCTAATTTTATATGAATTTAAGTATGTTTTTCAAGTTTATTAGATTTTTGTATAACAAACTGTGCTTTTTTTAATCTTTCTTTTGAATGCTTACTTACTTTTAATTAATTTCTGCTTTTATATTACCATGTCCTCCACTTAAAATTTTGTTTCAATTGATATTTTTTCCAATATGTTGAAATGGATGCTAACTCATTAATTTTTCAACTTTCTTCTCTATTTCAGTAGTTAGGTCTCTAATCACAGGTTTTATGAGTAACATTTTCATTATCATTTTATTTTCAACTTTCAGTTCTTTAATTCTTGGGGTATGTAGAGGTGGGTTTAATTTCTAGCATTCTTTTCAGTATTATTTTCTAGCTTAACTACATTTGGTCACAAAATTTGAGACATTTTGTGTGGACAAGTATATGATTAAATTTTATAAACATTCAAAGTGTGCCTAGGTAAATATTTATTTCACATTTCTGTGCATGGATAATACAGATGGAGAGGTAGATAGGTTTTTGTTAGGTAAATTTTTGTGAGTTTTATTTTAGTTTGTTTTATTTTTAAAATTCTTATTTATTTATGACAGAGAGAGAGTGAGAGCATGAATTGGGGAAGAGCAGAGGGAGCAGGAAAAGAAACTCCCCCCTGAGCAGGGAGCCCAACATGGGGTTCCATCCCAGGACCCTTGGACCTGAGCTGAAGGCAGACATTTAACTGACTGAACCATCCAGGGTCCCCAACTTTTTGAAATATCTCTAACCTTTCTTTTTTTTGCTTGTTTTATCAATTTTGGTTTTTTTGCTTGTTTTATCAATTTATCAATTACTGATAGTGGTACCCATAGTGGTATAATAAATTTCTAACTCTGAATTTCTATTTCTCCCTATATCTTTTCAATTTTAATTTAATTTATATCATTTTTTTTAAAGATTTTATTTATTTCAGAGAGAGAGTGAGGACAGAGGGAAGGCCAGAGATTGAGAGCAGATTCCCTGATGAGCAGAGATTCCCAATGTGGCTCTAGATCCCAGGACCCTGAGATCATGACCAGAGCTGAAGGCAGATGCTTAACCATTTGAGCCACCCAGGTGCCCCTCATTTCATTTATTTAAAAGTTAAATTATTGGCTATGTGGAATTATAAAATATTTTATCTTACTGGTTAATTATGCTATCGTTCACTTAATGTTCTGCCTTAGAATAATAAGTTGTGTCAAATATCTCGGTCCTAATAAGTTATAAAACAATGAAAATTAGTGTAGCAGCAGACTTACCAACAGTAATGAAATAACATTTCCAAAGTACAAAAGGGTAAAATTATCAGCCTGAAATTAAAAGATATGGCAAAACTCTTAAGCATGAATATCATCCCAAAGCTATGAAAATTTACCATCAAGAGACCCTCAGTAAAAGAATTATTATGGCTTTAATTCAGGAGTTAGGAAAATAATCTGAGAAGTTAGATAGTAGGTACAAAAATTGAATAGGTAATAATAAATAACAAGTGTGTAGACCAACTTTATAAATTAGCAATCTCTATCTAATTCATAAAGTTAAACCACGATACTTTTGTTTAAAGTCCAATTGTTATACATATCCCATGTATTTATTATCTCCTACCAACTCACACATAGTAGGAGATCAAAGACTATTGCCTAAATCTATTCAGTAAGAAGGTAACAATATCATTTTTTTCAGCACAGATTTGCTTGTAATATAATCCTTGGTAAATCTTGTTAGCTCTTGAAAAAACTATGTTTTATTTATTTTTTAAAATTTTTAATTGCTTATTTTTACTCTTTGTGTTCCCTATAATTAGACTTTGCCTAACACATAATATTTTCAATGGCTGCTATTTGAATAAATGAGTGATTTAATAAATGAATTTTATAACCCAGTTGATCTCTCAACATCAGACTCCAAACTGTTTAGATTCCCTTCTGTTTTCTAGTGATATTACTCATGAAGTTGACTGTGTGCATTGCTGGCCCAAAACTTGCAGTATCTTCCCTTCAAAATGTCCTTGTTTATAATGTGGTTTCCTATAACCACCCAGGCAGCATGAAACAAGGCTAGAATAGAGTAGCGAGGCTGGAAACCAGGGAATTCACATCATTCAAATAGATAGAAGCTGATGGCATAAGATCAGACAAATGGTAAGTGAGGTGATGTTTTATAATAACTAATGGAATCCTTTGGTGAATGACATAAAAGCCACTCAACAATTTTTTTTTTTTGATAAAAAATCCCATAGTTAAGGTGATCTTTGGTTAAGAACAGAAAAGGAGTCTGAAAATATTAGCCCTGAACAAAAGGGCATAACCATTTCAATACAGGCTGACCTTAGCAAAATAACTCAAAGATAAAAGAAAAACAATAGTATTTCGAAGACTCAGGAGGGAGAGAAGCCAAACCTAGCCAGACAAGAGAGCATTCAGATATTCTAAAATTCTGAAATAAAAATTTCCCAATTTCTAGTGAAATGGTATAAAAAAATCATGAAAAGTTTAGAGATTATTGCTTAACTTAACTCTGGAGAAGTTTTCACTTACCCATTTATTTATTCATTATTAAAATTGTGTTTCTGAGCACTTACTAGTGCCAGGCAGTAAAAACATGGCAAGTTTCTTAATCTCTCATTGTGTCAGTTTTATCACTGGTTAAATAAGGATAATATGCTTTACTCACTGAATTGCCTTAAAGATTAAATGAGTTGCTCCATCTCATTAGGATAGCTCCTTGTACATAGAAAGTGCTCAATAAATGACAGCCAACACTAATGATACATATCTGCCAAATTAGTGAAGTAATAAGGTAAGGAAGACTTAAGAAGAGCAATGGCCATGAACAATTTTCTGCATAAGTCTTCCTTGCCTTTCCAAGCCAAATGAAAGTTAATAAATGAAAAACAATGATAATTATAATACCTATGAACAAAAAAGCAAGGTAAAAAAAAGTATTTTAGAATGTTCTTCCATTCCATCTATTCAAGTGTTTTTCACTCTCCTTCCTTGGGACAGAGTTCCAGTGACTAAAGAAAACGTGTCGGTCTTCTGTAAAGATATCCACCAAGGACCTCTCTAACTGTACTCAAAATATTTTCTGGGGAAATTACAACCCAACACTCCATGTTTAATTAGGTTCAGCTATGGAAAATAACAGAAGATGCTTGAAGAAGACGAGGAATAAGAATTCCAAGAGGACAAATAAGTGCTCCACAACTGAGAGGCACTAAATATGGGATTCTGGTCAGCAGATAACACAAAAAACCCACACTATTGGCTTCAAAACAGAACAACAAAGGTCATGAACTTTTTGAGTGGTCATAAATTTGAACTCATGTCCTTCACAGTTTTAGGTGGTTTTTGTTTTGTTTGCTTTTTATAAAATATTAGGTGCCTGGGAAGAAAAAGGAAATAGTCTGGGTTTCCTTCACCAAGTGTAAGTTCTTGATAATAAGAGCATTAGAATCAAATGTCCCTACTCCCCCAAAAAAGATAGAGAATTTGAAAATACTGAGAGAAATGGTAATAGCACTTGTATAATTATTGTCAGGATTAATGAGGAATTGAGCTGTAGTAATGGAATTTTCAACACTGAAGATTTCATCTTCATAAGAACCTATGTTAGATTATTGTTTAGAACATATTTTTCAAAAGAGAGAAGGTCATATTTATTCTCTTCATTTTGGTATGCATCAATCCACTTATCAGTAAAGGAATTTTATTACATAAGTGCAACAAGTGTTTGATACTGCTCCAGAGAAGATAAGCAACAGTTGTAGTGTTCTTGGCTGACAGTTGCTCTAACTGAGCTTTCAGATTCCTGCCTGGAATAAGGTCACATTTTTGCACTAAGTTCCAACATACATTTTTTAAAAGGTGATGAAAATCTGTAATGTTTCCTGAGTAAATATATCCATAGGCAGGAACTTTGCCAACTATGTCCATTTTTACTGTGACTTAATTCTGTAATTTGTTAAAAGTCATTTAGTCATGCTGGCCGGGAAAAACTAGTTATCTATCAGGCTTAAAGTGACCCTTCCAAATGAAGAGTCAAGGCCAAACTTTAGATATGAGCTATGCTAGGTGCACAGTTTCCAGCCTTGAAGGTACAATGTGAAAGAACTAAGAATTAGGCTGAGACTAGAGTTTGAAAGAAACTGGTTACAAAGCAAGAGATAACAAAGTCTTGGCTGTAATTGGTGGTGGCTCTTGCCATGGAGAGAAGGAAAGGGGTTGGATACCGTAGAATGAATCTGATGATTTTAAAAATTGACCTAAGACGAGTGGAGAGAAAAATGCAAAGATATTATCTGTAGTTCAAGTGTAAAGTTCTAAGAAGAAGGGAACTGGAGCATAAAGAAGAACTAGCAGTAGGGAAAGATCCCGAGCAGAAAGTAGACGTGAACACTTCCTGTTGGCAAAACTCGAGCACATAGAGACTCAATACCTTAAAAAGAACAGAATTTCTTCAGATTGAATGAGAACATGGGAAATAATGAAACTGGAATAAAAAACCCTTTTGGTTACAAAATAATGTGACGCTATCCAGTAATAAAAGTAGTTTTTTTTAAAGTTTTTATTTTATTCTGATGGGTTAACATATTGTTATATTAGTTTCAAATGTATAATATAACAATTACATTATACAGTGGGTTAACCTACTGTTATATTAGTTTCAAATGTATAATATGACAATAGTGACTTAACAATTCCGTTAACAATTCCAGTGCTCATCATAAGTGGCCTCCTTAATCTCCATCATCTATTTAACCCATCTCCCCACCACATTTCCCTCTGGTAACCATCGGTTAGTTTCTCTATAATTAAGATTCTGTTTCTTGATTTGTCTTTCTCTCTTTTTTTTTTTCTGCTTTGTTTGTTTGTTTTGTTTCTTAAATTCCAAATATGAGTGAAATCATACAATATATGTCTCACTCTCACTGACTTATTTCCACTTAGAATTGCACCCTCTAACTCCATCCATGCCATTGCAAATGACAAGGTCTCCCTTTTTTTAGTAGTTGAATAATATGGAAACATACCACATCTTCTTTACCCATTCATCTATTGATGGACACGAGGTTCTTCCATAATTTGGCTATTGTAATAATTCTACAAATGTAAGGGCACATATATCCCTTTGAATTAGTGTTTTTATATTCTTTGGGTAAATACCCAGTAGTGCGATTGCTAGATCACAGGGTAGCTCTATTTTTAACTTTTTGTGGAACCTCCATACTGTTTTCCAGAGTGGCTGCACCAGTTTTTATTCCCACCAAGAGTGCACAGATTTTCCTTTTTCTCCACATCCTCACCAGCACTGGTTGTTTCTTGTGTTTTTCATTTTAGCCATTCTGACAGATATGAGATGATAGCTCATTATCATTTTGATTTGTATTTCCCTGATGGTAAGTGATGATAAACATATTTTCAAGTGTCTTTTGGTGAAAACAGTTATTTTGTAAAACATCTGCAATAGTTTAGAAGATTAATAAGAAATGTTCCACAGAAGTCTTAACCATTGATAGTGTTACTAAAGTAAGTGACAACCTTCCAAAATTATTATTTTGAAGAATTATCATCCAGATGAAGCAGTGGCAGTACATACATTAGAAAAGTAAACTGATTTTTTTTGGCCAATCTTCATATATTATATATGTCTGTAAATCTTAAAAAATGGATATTTTTAGGGGCTCCTAGGTGGCTCAGCCGGTTCAGCATCTGACTTTTGATTTAGGCTTAGGTCATGATCTTAGCATTGTGAGATCAAGCCATGCACTGGGTTCTGCACTCAGTGTGGCGTCTTCTTCAGATTCTCTTCCTTTATTCCCCTTCATACACACACTTGTGCTTGTTCAATCTCTCTCTAAAAAAAAAAAAAAAAAAAAAAAAAGATATTTTTAAGAGAATTCTCAAACTTCAGTGTTTTTCTTTTTCATGATAGTAGATATCACTAAAAGTAATGGCAGTATAATGATATAAATAATTCATGAAGTGAAGAGGGAGTAATAGATAAAGAAATATATTTAATTAAATATATTCGATGCTCAAATTTCTCAGATACTACTGGTATACAAATCTCTAGTAAATCTGGGTGCAAAGAATTACATTTGGAAAAATAAATGAAGAGAGCAACAGTGTTTACATTTGGAGAGCAATGTAATCTAGAAGAAGAGAGAGCTAAAAGAAAGGCATGCCCTATCAATGGGTTGTGAAAAGAGGGTTAACCAGACTAGATAAATAAATAGAAGTAACATCATCTTCAAATTCTCAAATAATATTCATCATGAGATAGAAACAGTACACAGCATGGAAAGAGACCTCCTAGGTTGACTGTTACAGTGAAAACATAAAAGTTTTTCAAAAGCAATTACAGTAATTTCATGCTCACAAAGTGGATCGGGGGAAAAAACAGAAATTCAACCTTCGCACGCCAGCTACACAGGGAAGAGCAAGTTACCCTGTCACCCGTGATCGCAGGTTTTACTCTATTACTGACTGATATATTCGAGCATACCAAATAGGTATAAAATGATAGTAGATGACCTCCTGTGGGATTCTGTGCACAGAAATTGGAGGATGAATCAGTCTGAATTGAATTGTGTTTCTCTCTCCCACAGATAAATATTGCATACTAAATCAGTTTCAGTGTACTCATGTTGCCTTCCATTTAGCTTAATATATGCAGTGTCAAGTTATTTCAAACTGAATACAGTTTGACTCCATGTACATCGTTTGTCTAAGGTAAAATTTGAAACAGTTAAAACAAAGTATAATGACATTCTTTTCCCACTCCCATAATTTTTCAGGGAGTAGTGAGAAAAATCCTAGAACTGGAAGACCAACTTAACTGGTATTTCTAATACTCCTTGAAGACATTTCCTTCAAATTCTAAGAGAACCCACTATATTATTTCATTCAGTGACTTCTGCAAACTAAGATGTTCTTTAGTGACTGTCTCAATTGGGATAAATCAAGTCAGGTCATATTTTCCAACAAGAAGTTTTCAATAGGCTACCATATTCCTGAAAATGTTGCCATCTACACACCTTATATCAGAGACACACTTTTTGTGAAGAACTGTTTCCCTCTCTCCGAAAACTTATAGTAGTAAAAGTGTGTATGTGCATGTGTGTGTATGTGAGTGCGTGTAATAGCTATGCAGTGTAATTTATAAACAAGTAATGGGTACTAGATATAAAGTTCTCAAATAAACTCTTAGTGAACATATAATACCACCTGCTCTGCTTGTTTTTCTCCAGCAGGTATTTTGGCCAACACCTAAAGAAAAGGAGAGGGACAAGCAGGAGGGAAGTTGGTGATAACTAATACAAAACTACACAGTCAATTCAACTCACTTGTATTGGTTAGAACGTTGTACTGCTCTAACAGAGACATAAAATAATAATGGTTTAATACAAAACCAAACAATGGTTTCAGAAAATTGGAGTTTTTTTATTTTTTTAATATAGATTAAGGTTGATATGGAGACTGTGACACATGAATTTATCTATGATTGAGGTGCTTTCTCTTTTCTTATATCATCCTTCTCTGGGTGACCTGACTTTATAGTTTAATACAGCTCAACACATGTATGCAAGCTACATATGGGGATAGGGGAAAGATGAGAGGTCATGTATGACACAATCAAACTTTTTTTTTAAGGGCAAAACCCTAAAGATTTAAAAAAAAAAAAAAAAGAAAGAAAGAAAAAGACTTACGTTTGCATCACTTTGGCCAGAAATTAATCACGGGGCATAGCAGAGTTCAAGAATTCTGGGAAATATAGTCTTCATTCCAGGTAACTTTTGTGCCTGGCTAAAAACTGAGTGTTTTATGACTACAGATTAATTGAATACTAAGAGTCATAGTGATCAATGCTATTATTTTAATAAAAAGTTCTTATGCCACAGTTTTCTATTGTCCTCATTCTACTAAGACTTCTATATCTTATGAGAAGTAGTATGATACAACTTTTTCAAAAATCATCTCTGAAAACATATGCCTATAGATTGCATTCTGATTCTGCTACTTTCTCGCTGGAAGATTTCTTTGTACCTTAGTTTCCTCATCTCTAAAAAATGGAAATATAGTTCCTTAGGTTACTATGAGTATTAGATGTGTTTTTGGATGTTCATACTTAATTCTGGACCATAAAAACTCCATAAACTCAGCATGTAAATTTATGTATCTGTTTTTCTCTAGAATCTTTTTAGAAAAAAAACAAGCTTATCAGTCTTTTATAATTTTTCACTTTTAGGGGTGCCTGGGTGGTTCAGTGGGTTAAGCCGCTGCCTTCAGCTCAGGTCATGATCCCAGGGTCCTGGGATCGAGTCCCGCATCGGGCTCTCTGCTCAGCGGGGGGCCTGCTTCCCTCTCTCTCTGCCTGCCTCTCCATCTACTTGTGATTTCTCTCTGTCAAATAAATAAATAAAATCTTTAAAAAAATTTTTTTCACTTTTAATGCCTAATTATAGATTTCTATTTTATTTTCTTAAAAAGCATGTTGTTTAATAATGCCAACCATAAAGCAAATCGAGACCTTAGAATCACGGGAATTACGGGTAGTTTTTTTTTTTTTTTCTTCTTACGTTGGGGTTGGGGTTTTTATTAACAATTGCTAACAAAAGACATTTTATTTTATTTTATTTTAAAGGTTTTATTTATTTGACAGAGAGAGAGAAATCACAAATAGGAAGAGAGGCAGGCAGAGAGAGAGGGGGAAGCAGGCTCCCCCCTGAGCAGCCTGATGCGGGGCTTGATCCCAGGACCCTGAGATCATGACCTGAGCCAAAGGTAGAGGCTTAACCCACTGAGCCACCCAAGCAACCCAACAAAGGCATTTAAAAAAAAAAATTTTTTTTTTACATCCAAATCTATAAATGCTGTCTTTATTAATGGACGAAATAGGCTTACCAATTAGCTTATTCTTATTTTTAAATGCCTAAAAAATAATATTAACTTTACAAAACTCTGATTATGTTTTAAAAAACAAACAGACTCTTAGACAATGAGAAACTAATAACTCTTTAATCTTCCTTTCCAAACATACGGCAATAATAAAGATTTGTGAGTATTTACCAGAGCACAACACAGCTTGAGGAATACAGCTCAGAATGCTGAAGCCATCCTGCTGAAAGAGAGTCAGATAAAATTTAAGAAATTATGTGGAGTATAAATTATAAGCAAGCATTAAACACAACAAACCCGTGGCAAGTAGCTGCTGTTCTGCATCAGTGCAGGGTTAGGCTGTGGAATAGAGTGTAGGGTTCGTGACTGGGCATGTTGGATATACTAATAGCAAAGGGAAAAAGCATTATTGCCCCATGATGAATCGACAGTGACTGAATTTCGTGTGGCAAGATGAAAGAATCAGAGAAAAGATGTACATTGCAAGAGCAAAGAGAAGGAAACAAAAGAGAAAGAATAAAATGGTACAGGTGATGAATCACATTTGATATAAAAATTGCTGCTATGAAGAGGAAAACACGATTAGAGACAGAAAATCAGAAAAAGTGGGTTCCTGGGTGGCTTGGTCGGTTAAAGGTCTGCCCTTGTTCAGGTCATGATCCCAGGGTTCTGGAATCGAGTCCTGCATCATGCTCCCTGCTCAGCCGAAAGCCTGCCTCTCCCTCTCCCCTGCCTTTCCTCCTGTTTGTGCTTCCCTGCTTTCTCTCAGATAAATAAATTAATTTAATTAAAAAAGAAAAGAAAAGAAAATGGGAGAGAGAGAAATGGAAAAGAGGACAGACACAGAGAGAGAAAGCCAGAGAGCCAGAGAAACAAGGTGATGATGTCAACAAGAAAAAGCAAAATAGGAGATCTCACTCTCAAAAATCAGGCCTGAAAACAGAAGCCAGAATGCAAGGCAGATCTCACACACAAACGACTTACCCTCTGGCTCAGGCCTCAACGGCCATTCTAAGAGTAAATTGGTCTTTTCGAAGTTCCTTCTCATCTGTCTCTCACAAAGTGAGGTCTATGCCAGGTCTCAGCCTTGACCTCTTGCCTCACTCTTCATGCACACGCCAGTACTTTCATGACTACTGCTGCTCAAGAAGCGGATAAACCTCAGGTCATAGTACCTTGGACACATATGTGTGTCCATGGCAAGCAGATCTAAACTGAAGTGAGGTTACTTCAAAAACATTGGCATCGGTAGTCTAGAAATTCACTGGCATTTATAATCAGAGCGATGCTTTCCAGGATGCCAGTCTCCAGTCACATTTGTCTATTAACCCCTCATCCAAATTGAGATGTGTTATAAGTACCAAACACATACTGGACTTAGTACCAAAAATATGTAAGACATTTCATTAATATCTTATATGGGTTACATATTGAAATAATATAGTTTGTTAATATAGAGGTTAAAACATATTAAAATTCAATTCATTTGTTTCTTATTTTTTTAAGTGTGGGTACTAGAAAATGTTGTTACATATGTAGCTAAAATTATATTTCTATTGGATCGAATTGACCTAGAACTGTACCGACCACAAGGCAAAATTATTTGCCTTTCTATAAACTAAAAAAAGGGGCGCGCAGGCTTTGTCCTAAGTAGCCTTAAAAACCTTGTAAGTGCACAGGCTAGCACAGGGTCCACAGTGTAATGGCACGTGGTGGCATTGGCCAAACAGATCACCTGTGCCTCCCCTTCATCTAAAGACTTAGGATACATGCAGCTCAATCTTGTAAAGCCAATTAAACCAATCAGTACTCCTCACACACTCCCAGTCACATTTTACAGATTCTTCCTTATCAGTAATAAATAACATAACAGGCAGAAGGGAAATTATAATTTATGCTATATATATGCTGAGAATAAGAGTAAAGAAATTTTTAAAATATTCATTGAAAAAGTTAAATGGTTGACATGTATTGAAATGAGGCATAGCAACTAATGCATCCTCGTCAACATTAAGTATCTGAGAAGCCAGGGCTTGATGGCCATGTCAGTCAGTGGCAGGGAAGGCCTACAGTAGATAAAGTATTACATTTCATCCATTTATAACTTACTTTTTTTTTCATATTTTAACATCTTTGAAATCAAGATGCATCCTCTGATTGATGGCATTTCATAATTTTTGTCAGGCAGACAGCGTTCACAACACACTCATCACTGATGGTGCATGGCACGCATCATTGTTACTTGTGGCATGATAATACAACTCAAATGTCAACATTTTCATCTCCAACTATTTAAGAATCATCTGGGGAAGGAATACAAGTTCTGTTTATATTTTGAAAACCTTCCACAGACACATTCTAATAAGATAAATAAATCAGCAACCGCAAGTCTTGGTAATATTGGGATCCATAGTTTGTAGAAGAAAATTCTGGAGACCATGCAGAGCAGTCTGGAAAAGCTATCATCAACTATCTTGATGGCCCAGGGGACAAATATTTTTGGAGAAAAAAAGAAAAGGGACATTAGTAAAGCTGAGATGAACAGTGATTCACACTCTTCATAGAAAGAACTTTGAAAATACTTTAACTAATTTATTTTACTTTTATTTCCCATTCATTTATTCAGCAAGGTGATAGGGGATAAAACTCTATATGTAAGTCTGACAGACCTCTTTCAAAAAGCATAAAATTATAATTCTAAATTATACTTTAATTTATACCTCTTTTTCTTAAGGTTTTAAAAAATAATGATACTTTTGATTGGTATCACCATAACTTTAATGAAGTAGGGAACCTTAATTGTAAGATTGAAAGGAGGCCATTCTCAGTGATAAAATATCTAGACTCTTTCTGAGTTCACCAACTTTAACAACTTACATTTTTAGGTCATTTTGTGGTTCTCAAGAAAATACCAAAATACAATGCTTGTATTTTATCTTCTTACTTGATTTTCTTTAGACAGTATTTATCCATTCCCTAACACAAGGAAGGAAAATATTAAAGAATTTGTTTATCTTTTAAAGAATTTCTTTGCTATTAGTCTCCCAGTTTTTGTTAGTGTTCATTGGTTTTAGTCCTTTACCTGAGTATACATGCATAAAACTAACTCTTGATCTATTAATTATAGGCAGTTTTTACTGAAACTCCATAACTTGTCTGTTTATTTAGATTCAATAAATAACTCATTTCTCCTCCTGTCTCCTCTTTTTTTTTTTTTTTTTTCAATTTGAGAGAGAAAGTAGAGTGTGCAGGAAAGTTGCAAAGCACAAGGCGACGGAAGAAAACCTTAAGCAGACTGTGCTGACCATGCTGAGCCTGGAGTCCACAGCGGGACACATGACTGAGCTACTCAGGTGCCCCTTCCACTGTCTCCTCTTGATTTCTGTTCATTATGTGTTTCTTTTAGGTTATCCATGTTCACAATATTTACATTCCTAAACTACAATTCAGTCCACTGTCTTTTGTTGATTGAACAAACTAGAAAACAATATACAAAATTATAATATCATGTTTAAGTAACTGCTTTCTTTTTCAGGATCAAATATGATGACTGAACCCATTTAAGAAAAAAACATAAAAATGTGTCAGTAAAATGTCTGTTGATTGCTTAAAAATCATACTACATTTTTTTTCTGCAGGCATAGATGGAAAAGGCTTTTTTTTTAAATGCTTTTTTCTTTTTGTTTGAATTATAGATTAATTTTTCATCCAGTTTAGAGGGGGAAAAATGTCCTCATAAAATTTTAACTTTCCTTGAATTGAAGTGCAACAACTTTGTGGAGTTTTTTTTTTTATAGATTTCTCTTATTTCTTGCTACCTCTTTATTCAGCGCTTTAAAAAATATTTTACTCCTGGGTTTAGTGTACTGTTTCTTTAATTTCTTGGCTCCCTGCTTTGGATATACTTTGGATATACTAAAAAAAGTTTGAACATCTAGATAGATAGATAGATAGATACAAATTTGTATACATTATAAATATATATATATTCAAACTTTTTTAGTGTATATGCTTATCATTAAGTAATTTTTTTTTCTAGAAGAGTCTATGGAAATTTGATTTTATGAGTTTTTTGTGTGTCTAAACATTTTTAATAATTTTGTCCTTAAACTTAATTTGTTTGGTGTTCCAGAGAGTGTAATTGGCTTATTAACACCCTTTTTCAGTTCCAAGCTCCCTTCTTGTCTTCTATTATAAGGCTTAAGAGAATGAAAATCAGTACTGAATTCTCAGCTTCCTGGCAGTGATGATGGCCAAG
Source organism: Mustela putorius furo (assembly GCF_011764305.1). NCBI lineage: Eukaryota > Metazoa > Chordata > Mammalia > Carnivora > Mustelidae > Mustela > Mustela putorius. The sequence goes on from NW_025421397.1 coordinate 7,831,200, forward strand.
AAACAGTTACATTTGGTGAACCTAAGTGAAATCTGGCCGGCAGAGGGACTTTTCTAAAAAAACTGTTGTTTTCTGAAAACACGGAAAAATCCCGCTGATGCGCGACTCCAGCCCTTTCCTCCCCATTTCCTTGCTTGCATATAGTTAGGAGGAATGGTCAAGAAGGATGACAATTATCTGACCAAATAGTCATCATTAATTTGCAATTGAAATTGAACTAGATGTTCTGTTTGTTTCTGTGTTTGCTAAATCCGACAACTCTAAGGCCACCCAAAGATTAAACACAAACACACACACATTCACATCTGGAAGAGACATCTAGAGAGAAGAAGAGTACCATTGAGCTCCCAGTGCTAATTGGCGCTGACAGACAACGTTTCTAAGTCGTGTAAAATTAGAGGGGATGGACTAAGGAGCTCTGAATGTTCACTTCCATGGTGGGTCAGTTCCAAGAAGCTCTTAAATGCTTGAATTTTAGGAGAAACCGAAGAAGGAGTGTGGTTGAAGAGGAATGGAGAGAATCAAATGACCCACGGATATTCAGTCTTTTAGTTCAACAGTGTGTGGTTCAAAAAAGAAGGGAAAGTTCTCCCCAGGTAAGTTTTCTGGATTAGAAATACATAATACATCCAAAAGGAAATAATCCCTGTGTCCTATACATTTTTTTTAGGTCCTCAATATAAAAGAGAAAGGTTGTTATATACTTGATAAAATAAGGAACATAGGAATAGTAGGAATCAGTAATGTTGAACACAATGAGTAAGAAAACATTCATTTTCCAGAAAAGTAAAAACAAGAACACAAACTCACATATTTCTTGGGCATAGAGAGAAGACACATCTAGTTCATTAGCCAATCCGTTGTTACTGAGTTTTTGAGGTCCATTCAGAGAAAATGGAACCATTAAACTAGTCTTTTCCTCCAGCCAGTTTTAGGGTTTTGTGTATGTATGTCTGACAGTGTGTGTGGAGGGGGCACACATTGTACCCAAGCACATACATGTTTCAGATGGGATAAATCTTTGTTCTATATGGGACAATAAACTGTATCTGTATATATACACTGTATATTCCCAAATTGTAGATAACTTATGTTGGGGTTTTTAAAGAAAGAAAATTTCATTTAACAGTATGTTTATTACCTTAAGCTGTGGAATCTTTTCCTCTTCTAAACAACATTTAAAAACCAGGATATATGAAACATCTTCAGAAGAATGACCCTTTGCTTTTCAGTGAAAGAGAATCTTCTGGGTTACCACCCTTGCTGCAAAATATCACAGAGTCTGTGAAATAAGAAAGTCAATATGTATTAGACAAAGAGGTGAAACGAGTGTATGGAGAGTGAACAGGAAACCAGTGATGAGGAAAACAGCAGGGGGCAGCTTGTTGAGCCCAGTGACCTTTTTCTCTTCTTAAATACACTAAAGATTGTGTAGATCGCGCGCGCACACACACACACACACACACACACACACACACGCACGCACAGAGATTTCTTTAATTTCTTTAGTTTTCAGTATGCAGATAAGGATTTTTCTCTTCTATTTTCCATTTAACTTTTCCCCATTGAGGTTATTATGCTTGTGAATTCAATTCAGTGTAAGCTAAATAGAAGAAAATAATAAGTATCTTGAAGTTTTCCCCACTACTATTTATAAAACTCTCCAAGAACTGAAACTATTCTTCCCCTAACAAGTAATACTATATTCACCAAGGGAAATGAAACAAAGCTTAGAGTAAATCTTGCAGCCTATTAAACATTTAATAAGTAATAAGAACCCATCAAAGTATGGACTATTTTTTAACATTATGACTGCAGACAATCACTTCCCAATTTGATCCATAGAAGCAAGGAGGAAAGCTATTGTGATGGAAGAATCAAATAAAAAGTGACCAAGAATAACTGATTTATTGTATTTGACATTTGTTAATATGAACTTTCAAGGCCTGGGTCATGAATGCAGACAGTTTTGTACCATTGTCTATGTATGTGTCTCTAGCTCAATATCTCAAAATATTGAGATCCTATTTCATTTCCAATGTCTTAATAACCACTTTAATACATTCATTAATCAGATCTCTGGATTGCAATTTGTCTTGTCTTGTGATATCAGAGACTAAGACCAATAGAGGAGACATTAAACATAATTTGATAATTCGGAATGCTTTTCATATTCTGCTTGTCAAGACTGACTAATTTCACTGAACCAAAGTAGAATATTTCAGTGATAGCAGGCTTAGAGTCCTCTTCTACTGGAAGCCTATCACTTGCTTCTTCATTCCACATTCCAAGTCCAGACTACCTTTATGACTTTCTGAGAGTAAGGCATATTTGTCAACATTCTCTACTGTTCAGATCAAATTATCCTCACAAGTTGTGACAGGTAGGCAGGATTCTAAGAAGGCTCCAAGATTCCTGCCCTCAGCTATCATGCCCTATATAATTTCTTCTCTTTGAGTGTGGCTGGGACCTATGACTATGATGAACTATCACTGCCATAATTATGTGATATTTCGTGACAGAGATAAAGGGACTTGGTCTAGGTAGGCCTGTCCTAATGAAAGAACTCTTTAAATACAGTCAAGATTTCTCCTGATCTCAAGGATTCTTTCCACGGCTTTGAAGTAAGCTGCCATGTTGTGAGTGGGCAACATGGTTAAGTATTGACGTGGCCTGTAGTGGCAGAGAGGAATCCTCAGTTGACAACCAGCAAGTAAACAGGGAACTCAGAAAGACAATCATAAAAAATCTAATTCTGCCAACAATCTGAATGAACTAGGAAATGGATTCTTCCCTAGTCAAGCTTTCAGATGAGAACATAGTCTACTGACATCTTCATTTCTGCCTTGATAGACTCTGAGCAGAGGACCCAGTGGAGCCATGCCCAGATTTCTGACCTACAAAAGCTATGAATTACTAAATGGGTGTTGTTTTTAACTGCTAAGTCTGCATTTTTGATACAGCAATAGCAAACTAATACACATGGCTTCTAGGCTAGGGGCATCATAATATAAACTGAGGTTGGCTCATACTGTTTTAAGGGTTCTAAAAGACTTTGAATGCATGATGGGGTTTACATAAGGTCCTAACCCAGTGCTGAACACATAATACATACTGAATAAAAGTTGTGTATGTTTACTAAACAAATGGTTGATTTATAATAAATGCTTTACACTGCAGATTAAAAAGCACTTTGGGATATATTGATTTTTCAATTGATGGGAATGTTAATACTAATACACATTTTAGAAGTGTAGAAAAGTAGTTCACCAAAAGGTGAGGGACTTGACTGAAATCACAGCATTGGTAAGTGACAATATTTTCTACTATAATCTCTCTACCTCTATTGAACAGAAGTATTGAGAAAATAAGCAGATGGAAACACGTTTGAAAAATAAATAGAATTCTGATTAATTCATGAAAGCAAGTAGAAATAGCATCAAGAAAATCATTATTGGGGCATGTTATCTAAAATCTTTGAGTTTCAATTCCTTCATCTATAAAATGGAATTAAAATAGTACCAGATTCATAGAAGGTAGAGCATTCACATAAGCATGTCTCTTGCAGACTGGTAAAAAGAAAATGAAAAATGTGGAGTTTTGACATATAACAGCTTTTATAACCTTGAAATATGTCATCTTTATAGATATCTTCATATATATAAATAATAAAGAAAATCAAATCTCTTATGAATGTAATTTTTGAAATAAATTTACACACTTAGAAGAAAACAGTTTTAGAGGTCATGGGTTAGATGTTTTCTTTTGTTTTTAAATATTTTACTCAAATGTTTAGTAGGGGATTATGTTACTTACAAAAGTGTTTATTAGCTCTAAATTTTTCTATCTACCCCCCAAAAAAATATTAAAAAGTGGGGTTCATTTAGAATAACAGTAAAAGCATAGCACAGTTCTAATGTAACTATCCTCTTTAGAATTTCAAAAGCAATCAAAATCACTCTAAAATATTAAAGAAAGGACTGGGTGATTTCTCAAAAGATCTTTAATTTGAAAGGAGGTCAGATGTATCTTTTCATTAAATATTGGAAAGAAAGCCATTTAGCAAAGGGCTTCTTCAGACACTTTCATTGAAATAAGCTTTTCCTTAAGAATAAAAGAAAAAACAGCATCATATTTGTACCACTTCAAGAAAAATATTAAAATACCTTCACAGAATTTTTCTACCTTTAAATAATTTGATAATTGACAATATAGTTTGAAAATTTACTTATGTTTTTCAAATTACACAAACATTTTTTTTAAAGATTTTATTTATTTATTTGACAGACAGAGATCACAAGTAGGCAGAGAGGCAGACAGAGAGAGAGGAGGAAGCAGGCTCCCTGCTGAGCAGAAAGCCTGATGCAGGGCTCAATCCCAGGACCCTGGGATCATGACCTGAGCTGAAGGCAGAGGCTTAACCCACTGAGCCACCCAGGCGCCCCTACACAAACATTTTTCAAAAGCTAGTAATTACCTTTGATCACTCCAAAAGAATTCATTTCAGTTGTTTGCCCCGAATAATTCCACTGGATCTTGAATAGAACTTCCTGACGGATATGGTTAGATATGAAACACCTTGCAACATGACTGACAGATTCTTATATATATACACTAGAGCTACAATTAGTAGATACCATTTTCTGAAGCTGCAAAAAATTGAGTTTAATGTATCTATTATTAAATTTAACCACCTATTTTCTTTATAGTCCCATAAAACTAATAATCTGATATATTGATTCATAAATGATCACTAACATTGCATTCTATTTAGAGGAGAACAATAAAGTTTACTTTTAAACTTTATTGATGTATGCTTATTTTTTTGTTCCATGAACTGGGAGTATTTGTGAAAAATTTTCACTTTTTAAAGCATTTGGGTGTGTCCCTTTTCAGTAGCAATGTTCAAAATATTTGAAGAGAATTAAAAAATCAAATTCATGTTCTTCTACTATAGCTTTATGATTTATGCTATCTAAATTCTAGCAGTATTTATCTTATATATGAATGTAACAAAATGAGTTATCTACCATCACAGACATTAAATTCTCACGAGATGACTTGACATAAGTTTTCACACAAAGCCATAGTCATTATTCTTCCTATGATTATGGGATCTTCAAACACAAGAAAACTCCTAACTCTACCTGCCCTTACTAAATAACAAAGAAATTATTATTTTTATCGCCTATGTTTTTATATTTGGTAACACAAATATAAAATTAATTATATCAAAAATCAGAGGCAAGGAAATAAAGACATATATGCAAAGTAGGAAAGCTTTAATTTTCAGAAAACATTTGGAAAGAGACTGGAAATGAAGAAGCATCTACATGCCTTTTGTGCCTCCAGACAAAGAATAGCTATGTGTACTCATGGTGGCTTGAAAATAGTAAGTGTTGACTGTATATCTTGACAGACAGCATAGAATTGTAATATTGTTATAAATTACATTAGCAAGTATAAGTGATCAATTGTGTTTACAGATACATATACGTACATCAATAATTAAGCAGCAGCAATAACACAATACTTCAGTATTTCATTAGGTGGCTTTTTAAATGTTGCTGTAACTGCAACACACAGATGAAGATTTCCCATAAATAAAGTTCTAGAAACTAAAAAGAATGCGTTTTTATTCTAACACATGTAAGCATATCGTAAAAAAGCAATAGTAATAAATATTATTGAGAAAGTGAAACATCAGAAAAAAAAAACAGAGCCTTCTATATAAAACTAAGATCTATTACTTAAAAGAAACAGCAATTTCCTACAATTAGCAGATCATTTTTACTGACAAACTGTGACTTTTTAAAAATCTTTTTATTTCTGGGAGAAATTCAATTAGGTGTTTGCAAGTCCCCATTGCCTGAAGAGCAGTTTCATACACCTTGTCCCTGTCATAGTGCTTGATATTATCTAGAGGTGAGTGACAGAAAAGTCCAGAACTAACAAAGGCTCACTCTGTTCCTGTCAGCAAGCTCTGGTACATCTTTCTTATTGGAAGTACCCAGGAGCTTTCTTTGCACAAGTAGAGTCCTCCAGTAGGTAATAGCTGTCTCTTGTTTTAACTATTAATATTCCTGGATAGAAGCACATTTCTGCCTTTATCATGGAAATGCCTGCCCCCTTTTGGCCAAAAATCAGCAATTTAATTTACACTGAGAAAACACAAACCAGAGCATCCTCTCTTCCCCCTATCTGCTTCTGTCTTGAATAACAGAGTGAGCAGTTCTCAGATTAAAGAAGAAACTAATTACCATGATGCAGAATTTGAGTTCAGAGCAGACTCCTATCTTTTGTTGTTTTGCAGAAGTAGGAGTTTGGAAGGAGCACAAGATTTTAGTTTTAGTGTCTGGGTAAAAGAGGAGAAAAGCCTTGTCTGTATAGAAGTTCAAGTTTAAATCTACATGTCTATAGGCATCATATATTTAATACTTTTCCTTGGATTCATATAATTATAATAATAATTAATAGCTGGAAACAGGTTTCATAAGTTGGCAAGTTGAATGTCAAACCTAAAATGTTTTTTTCATTGTAGAACTAATTTTATGTAAAGGCGTCACAAACTACAGCTGCCTAAAAGATAAAGAAAAATACTAAGTTTGTATCAGTTGTTAATTTATTGCTTGATTCTGAAACTGTGATCGGGGAATACTGCTTCATGAAAAATGTAGTATAGAATGTGAAGAGAAAGAAATACCCAAACACAAAAATAGCTGATTCAATCATGAATGGGAATAATCAAGGAAGTAAAAAGAGCTTAAGTTTTGGAAGAAAAAGAGAATGATTTAAAGTGTCAGGTTGGTCAAAAGTTAACCTTTGATTCTGTGATTAAGAATGAGAACTAGGTTGCAGTTCCTGTTGTAGAAAGAAGAAAAAAACAACTAGCACGTCTTATTTTTGTACTGGAAAGGTGATTAGTTGTGTTGTTGTTGTTGTTGTTTTTTAAGATTTTATTTATTTTATTTGAGAGAGAGAGCAAGCATGGGGGCGGGGAGTGCAGACGGAGAGGGAGAAACAGGCTTGCTGCTGAGCAGGGAGTAATGGACCCTGAGCTGAAGTTAGATGCTTAACCAACTAAACCACCCAGGTGCTCTGAAAGATGATTATTTAATCAAGAATGAAGTTGGATTTACTTGCTTCTTTGTGGTATACTCAGTACCTACATTGAGATTGGATGGCATACCATTCCTTTTAGAGACTGTAAGGGCCTATTCAGCCAGAACAGCCCCACCCCAGTTGAACTGCCATTTTGTTGTAAAACTTAAATTGACTCTGCCCCCTTCCCCCATGGGAACTTACTTAAAAACAAGTCCTGGAAACCAGTCCCAGGTAACAAAGCCCAAATACAAGGGTGGGTCAGGCCAGGTGGAGGTATTCAATTAATGGGGGTGCATACTGTCTCCTGGCTACCAAGGAGTATGGGCCCGCCCTTTGGGCACCTTTTGGGCACCAATTCTGAACTAGGTGATAGGCTGGTTCAAATGTCTACTAGGGTAAATTGTAGTTCAGTTGGTCACCTAGCATGACTGTGCAGCTTTCTGTGTGTTACAATTTCATTGACCACCTGTGTTTGGCCAAGCCCAACAACATGGCCTTTGCTCTATAAAAGTTAGTCTGGAAAGCAGGGAGGGGTCGTCCTCTCTGTAAGGGGCAGCCCTGACCTATCTGACAGTTGGTTTGATTCCTGATGCTTAGCACGAAATAAAGCTTTGTTTGAATTTTGCTTTGTATCAGTCTCACTCCTATAGTCACAGACCCATTATTGGGATACCCATTTTGGGGGGGGGGGACCTAACAGAGACAAACCAAAAAAAGAAATGGTAGGTTTTTCAAAAAGATTGTTGGAAAAACCTATACCTACTGACAAAACCATAATCTTTTATTTTTTGTTTAATCAAATGTAGTAAATGTAAAGAAATACTTCTGGAATCTCTCAGCATCTGAAGAACTCATCATTTCAATGGCTGTTTTTTTAATTTGCTGTTATTAACATTCTGATTTGTGTTTATTTGGAAGTAGTGTCCATTAGACCAAAATAACTCTCTCTCTCACTCTCTCCTCCACACATATACCCTTATTCTCAGAAATAGTCTATTTTGTAGGAACATAAACTTGATTCTCTCTCCCTCATTCTACCTTGAAGGAATGATACTGTTATGAGCTACTCAAGATGGAAAGGTGGCCTTCAGGTTTCTCTCAGCTTGACTAGTCTTTAGACCGGCTTATTCCTGACTCTAGGCTCTGAGCTCCCTTTTCTTAGAACATTTACATTAGAAAAATTGTAATTGTCAATTCTTTATTTTCTTCTTTGAAATCTTTTTTAAAGCCTCTTGCAAATTTTACCACCCAGGAATGTTTTTCTCCAGGACCTGGGTCCCTACCTTTGAAATATTTTCATCAAAGAAGATGGTTCCCTTATCTCCCAGTTTCTGTAGCAAGGGAGGACCTAAGTTCAGTAGGCAGCCTTGCTCCAGGTTGTAAAACTACCTCTTGTCAGGAAGGTAAGAGAAAGTTTGCTTTTCTCCTTTTGTTAAGGCCAATAAAAAAAAAAAAAATACAGGTGGCCTAGGAGTCCCTGTAAGCTCTTAAACACTTCCCCAGCCTTTGTTTCCATGGAGTTCTCTGTCTGCCCTGTTACAAACAAGTATCTGAATGATACTTGTTTAACTTTCAGGCAGTTCAATGTTTGCTTTGACAGAGCCAAATTCATGGTGTTAGGACACAATGTTTCTTTGTGTGATGCGGAATGATTCTGCAATCTTTTGTTCAAATTCTGTGTTGACAACCTCTTGCTGAAACCCTTTTTCAGATTGTACCTAGAGATTTTTCTTAATCCCTATCCCTTTTGGGATTTATTCTCTCACGTGGCTCGTGTTCCAAAATACAGCTGATAGTTCTCTTATTTTGAACTGTGCAAATTTTCAGAGATTCTTAGGTAAAGGTTACAAAGACCTAAGAAGGAGTGATTAGATGTCTTCCTTTCACGTTAATTTTTTCTCAGATTGATCTTTCCTTGTCTTTGATCCTTGGCAGTAGCAAAGCTATGAGGACCAAAATTAGGATGTAGGCACAGGGCAAGAGTATTGAAACTTCTTGAGGTCATGAACTTCTTTGACAGTCTGGTGAAACTTACGAACCTCAGAATATTCCATTTATGTCCATAAAATAAAATACTTAGAATTAAAATTAAAGCCAGTCAGTTTAAAATACAGTTATCAAGTATATATATAGTAATATATATATAGTATATATAGTTATATAGTAATACATATGACTTTTCAATACATTAAATAGTAAAATATTTAGCTGGTCTATTATCAACCATAAACTTAAAGCAGTGACAAATGGTATTTCAAGATATCCACAACAACTAGGCAACAAGAAAAAAAGATTTAATTTCATTGGTAAAAATCAACAGATTAGCTGATTCTACTATGTATTTGAAGTCTTTTTCCATCTGTATATTCATAACTGAAGGACGTATTAAATTTCAGTTCATGGTTAGTGAAAAAAAATGTTTTGTTTTGTTTTGTTTTTCCTATTCAACTATAAGGGCCATGTTTTGCCTCCAAATTAGGACTACAAATGAAAACTTATGGCCATACCAACTCTTTGTGGCTTTTTGCCATTAGTGACTATGTGTAGGAGACTGTGGCTGAGTCCCTACAGAGCTAAACTATAAATCCCTTCCAAATATCTTCCTTATAAAACTGAAGCGGTGCTAGAATGAAAATTCAAAAGGTTGGAATTCCAACACAATTTCATCACATCTTATTTTTATTAACCTCTAACTGTGTGAGAGTAAAATGTACTCACTCATCTGACTATGCGAAGTTCCTTGCCTTCGGGACAAGCTGTTCACTTTCAGTAGATATTTTTGTAGTGGGAGATAGGAAAGAGCCCTCTGAGAAAGATTTTTTGAGCAATGGCAGAGATAGAGATCATTCACTTAAAGTATTCTTTAACCTTTTAAACACATGGAGTTTTAGGAAAACTCCTCCCATAACAGCTATATAAAACTGGGTTTGTTTATATATTAGAATGGCATGCATTTCTCTTAAATGCTGGTTTCCTTGCAACTCCCATGTGTGTAGATTTTTGCAATTATAATTTCGAATAGACTTCGAAAAAAATAAACAGAAATATAGCTAATGAAATTTGTAAGAAAGAAGTACTATATTTAATAACCACTGATGGCTGACTGATAAATACCAATTTATGTTTCATTCTGATACCAAGAACTGTGAACCTTATTAAAAGCAAGAGGTCCAGGAATTTGTTTAAAGAGTTATTTATTTATTTATTTTGGAGAGAGAGGATGCAAGGGTGGGGAGAGGGAGGGAGGAGCAGAAGGAGAGGCAGAGAGGGAATCTCAAGCCGACTTCCAGCTAAGTATGGAGCCAGATGCAGGGCTCCATCTCACCACCCTGAGATCATGACTTGAGCAGAAACCAAGAGTCAGATGCTTAAACAACTGAGCCCCACAGGTGCCCCATAGGAATTTTTTAAAAAGGATTCTAGAATTCTCAAACAAGTTTAAGATAGAAAAACTAATTTTTTTAAGATTTTATTTATTTATTTGACAGACAGAGATCACAAATAGGCAGAGAGGCAGACAGAGGAATAAGCAGGCCCCCCACTGAGCAGAGAGCCAGATGCAGGGCTCAATCCCAGGACCCTGGGATCATGACCTGAGCCAAAGGCAGAGGCTCTAACCCGCTGAGCCACCCAGGTGCCCCAGAAATACTAATTCTTGAACAGTGGCTTAATCAATACAAAAGGTAAGGGAGAAATGGTAATTAACTTTAAACCTAATACATTTAAACTTATGTGATTTAAACTCTGCCAAAATTTACTATTGTGAGACTGAATTATTTTTTTCTCTGCAGTATGTTTAGTGTCTCCCTGCTAATTCTTTTGTGTTTTATAAAATGCCAAAGTTTTTAAAATTTCCCTTTGAAATTTAATAAGGATATGTATAGAAACAGAAATAATTCAATCTGCAATTGTGTTTATCAGAGAAATCACATAAGCCCACGCCACTCTTCCCCATCAGATAATACTTAGATTGTTTCCTGAAAAATAGAGTCATTCGAAAAATGAAGACTGTCAAGTTCAGTCATTGATTATTTCCCTGCATCACACCAGCCAACAATAAAAGGGTTGGGCCAGCAGACTACTGGTTTGCCGTCTCGTGTTGATTTACATAAAGCACACCAGAGTTAGAAAGAAAGGAAAATTGAGATGGCATTTTTGGTTCTGCAGCTAGCTCATTGACATAGAACACCTCAGTCCTTGATGTGGAGAGAAAGACCACTGTGTGCATTTTTATTTGATAGCCTCTCAGATGATCTCTTGACCTAACTCCACTCAATCAAATGCCAGGAAGCAAGGGAAAGGAAAGCTATTATAAAGAAAAAGGCAAATCAAAGCTACATCACTGTACTTTCTGTAGACAAGAGGTAGTTCCACCTTGTGACTTTAGTACAACAATAAGAGCTTAATAAAGGGGAAATATTTGAGAAGTGACAACAAGACAGATGCACTTTCAGTATTTTTTTGGTGGAAATCATTCACCTAGGTGCAGCACTGGTCAGGTGCTGTCAGCTTCTAAGATACCCGAAGACATCAATCAGAAGCAGATATATTGGCAATATGCAAGCCAGGAAGCCACGTAAAAATAGGAATAAAGACGGAGTTGTGAGACCTTCCAGGATTTATCAATTGAGCGAGTAAAAAACTGTGGGAGCCCATGATAAGGCTTGAGACGAGAACGAAACCAGGCCCTGACTTGTGCCTCCTTTAAAGGCTGAATAGCTGAACAAAAGGCTTAGGTTGATCAAGTTGAGTAGTACTGAGAAAGGGTCTGTGCTCTGTGTTGGGTGCTCGCCCACGTGACTTCCCACAAGTTTGCTAGTCAGATAGAGACGATTTGGCTGGGGTCAGAAATTCTTGCTGTCCTTGCACGGGCTATAGACTACACCACTGTAAGACTGTGCTGTGCTTACATAAACTATGTCTTCAGTGGCATTGAAGTCAGTACATCTGGCGCTAGAAGGTCTGCTATTGATGTTTAGGAAATAGATAATGGGAAAGCTTGAAGGATTTTCTGTGCTTGTTGCAAACTCTTTAGTAATCAGCTAAAATTAGATACTTTCTTATGATTGTTTCTGTTAGCTATATAATGCCTCACAGCCTTGCGTAGAATGGGCACTATTGGACATCCTCCTCGGTGCTCCTCCTGTCCCCATCTCTTTGTCTCTTAATTTCTTTTCACTATCCTCTTACCCTCACGTTCCTGGTTGATTTGTCACACTGGCCGTGACAAAAAACATGTAAATAGGTGCCAGTTCCAGCAATACAGCTCGTGAGCAGAAGAGCTGGTGGTAGCTGACAGAGTCCTCTTTTTTTTTATGTTGTTTGTCCCTTGATCTGTTATCACCGCCAGGCCACTGGGTTAGGTGAGACCAATTACAACTATGATTAACAGGCGTTTAAGTACTTCCAGTTAAGTGTTCAGACTCAACAATTTAGATAGACCTAAATAATATATCTTCTGCATGGCGAATCATTTATTCAGAAACTAGCATTCATTTTTTGCTTAAGATATCAGTGTGACTCACCAGCCCACAGATGGAGCAGTTTTTGAGTTAATGGTCTATGCAGTATCCACTAGTAGAACTAGAAATTTTTGAAATGTATTAAAACAGTATCTTCCTTCTGAGATATTTAACTTCTGGATAAAATAATTGTAATTCCCATGACTCAGAGAGAAAATTAAAACAAAGTATCTATGTTCTTGATCTGAGAGATAAAATGTAGTAATTTATCATCAAGGGAAATAAATGAACCTACCAATCAAGGTTATAAATCTCCTTATTCATGTTGCCCTATTTGCTCAATCAGGAGAAGATGCATGTTTTTCTACCTATCAGCCTCTTGCACAGTGCCTGAAACACAATCTGTCATCACTAATACAATAACAAAAGGGAAAGGTCATCTCTTAACAGATTTTCCTTAACAGCAATACAAGAAGAAAACTAAAATAAGCCTATTTGTGATACTCAAATATAAGCAAGATAATTAACATCACATCCCTACAATAGTCTCCTAAATGAAGTGTTTATAAATTAAAATGTATGCTAACAATTTCTTTTAAGATTTATTTATTTGTTTCGGATAGAGCCAACAGGGGGGTAGGGAGACAGAGGGAGAAGGAAAGAGAATCCTCAAGCAGACTCCCCACTGAGTACAGAGCTGCACATGGAGCTCAACCCCAGAACTCTGAGATCATGACCTGAGCCAAAATTAAGAGTCAGATGCTTAACCAACTACACGACCCAAGCATCCCATAAGCTAACAGTTTCTAAATGTATCTCTCAAAATTTTTCATCAGACAGTGTAGTACCATTTTTCAGTCTGAGAAAGAGCTTCCTTCTGGCCTTGGCCTGTTTTTGTGGTAATGACATTTGTTCAATTCACTGAAATCTTACTTTAGAAGTGTGCTCTAATGTAAAATAAGTAGACTTTTGCCTATTAAGAAACTCAGAAAATTCAATTGATATTATTTGCTGTGGAAAGACAGAAAAAAGAGGAAAAAAAAGAAAATAGAGAACTGAGAAAGGCTTTTCATCCAAGTTTATTTGTTTAGTTCAATAAGACTATTAAAAAAATTAAAATACTTTAGTGCCATTTTTCAGCTATTGTCTGTCATTCCTTATATACTAACATAGTGTTGTTTTCATATTCTTGCACCTTTTTTTTTAACTAAAGCATATATCATCCAAAAAGGAAAATATATCTCACATTTTATTTTAAATACTTACAGCATCTTTCTTTCACATGGTATCTAGTTAATAATTATCAACTTAAATATATGCCAAGTCTTTTATGCCATTGCCTGAAATATCTGTCTCCTCCAATCTCAATCCAACTGGACACCCATCTGGATACACTTCTTTTATGTTTCAGTGTCACATTTGGATAAAAGTACCGTAAAGATACCTGTTTTCCCCCACTGTAATCCAAAGCCTCTTCATTCATTTCAAACTTTTTTTTTTTTTTTTTTAGATCCAGGCCTATCTTTGTGCCCAGTGGAAGCTGAAAGTTTCTAGCGAGTCTGCAACTCCCCTATCACCCAGGGTGGGGCTGTTTCCAACAGATGTTGAGAGCCTTGGGAACTGACTAATCCTTTAGTTCCCTAGTCAAGTTTCGATTTCATCATCTACTGCTGTTTTTTCAAACATGACCAATCTCTTGAAAACATCCACAGACCTTCCATTTCATAGACAAAACGAAGTGAAGATATCGAAGAGAACTCTCAGCAACTCTTAGCCTTTCTTTTTCAAAAAAGTCTTTCAGTGGATCTGCTATGTCACTTCTTTCGGAGACCTTTCTCAATGTCTCTTCCATTTCTCTCCAAAACGCAGAACAGGTCAAAGGTCCTTTTATTTGTTACTAAGTCATGGACTATGGCTTAGTACCTACCTTCCTAGAATCTTTGACAGTGATTCTATATTTGATGGCTCTCTTCCTCTTGCTCCTGCGGCAGTCACCTCTTCTTCTTCCTATTCTTTTTTTTTTTTTTTTAAGATATTTTATTTATTTATTTGACTGAGAGCAATCACAAGTAGGCAGAGAGGCGGGCAGAGAGAGGGGAAGCAGGCTCCTGCTGAGCAGAGAGCTTGATGCGGGGTTTGATCCCAGAACCCTGAGATCATGACCTGAGCTGAAGACAGAGGCTTAACCCACAGAGCTACCCAGGCGCCCCGACAATGATCTCTTCTGCTTCTTTTTTTTCTCCCACGTCTAGTGTTCCTTTTCAGTTTCTATCCATTTCTTTTATCATAAACATTGGTTTTCCTCAATCAAAAGAAAAGTGATGAACTGCAAAAATATTCATCACATATTTTCCTTCTAATTAGTAGTTGTGCTTAGAACCAATGAGAAGCTCCCACAAATGGTGAATTCTGAAATTCTATAATTTATTTTATATGTACTTCCAAAGTTCTTCATCACCATCATCATCAGAATAATTAACCCAAACTGTCTCCCATCTTACTTGGAATCTTAAGAACTTCCTTCCTATTTTCCATGGATTCTCTGTGGACACCTGTAATCTATTTCATACACAGAACCCAGAGTGAGAGTGGTAAAATACAACCTACATATGCCTTACACACACACACACACACACAGACATACAACCAGCACTTCAAATTCTATTTTTCTAAAGATAAAAACCACCATTCTAAATCTGGCCAGCAAAGTGCTCTATAGTTTTCTTTAATTTCTGCCACTGCCTCACTTCACACGAGTTCCCTGGCTGCTCTCTGGACTCTAGTTACTAGCCTGCATTCAGCTCCTTTAATGAGCCCAACTTTTTTCCAGTCACTCCAAGATTTGGCAATTACTGTTCTACTTCTAGCTATGTGTTCTCCTCCCCTTTGACCTACTTAATTCTAATTTTCCATTCAAATTTGGCTGACTCATCACTTCTTCAAGGCAGCTGTCCTACCCAGACTTCTGACCAACTTGGATTCCTTTACTTACATTGTTTTAGCAGCATCTACCTTTCCTTCTTTGCATAATTATAATTTTAACCATGATTTAGTGGTTTTTTTTTAAAGATTTTATTTATTTACTTGACAGAAAGAAATCACAAGTAGATGGAGAGGCAGGCAGAGAGAGAGAGAGAGAGAGAGGGAAGCAGGCTCCCCGCTGAGCAGAGAGCCCGATGCGGGACTCGATCCCAGGACCCTGAGATCATGACCCGAGCCGAAGGCAGCGGCTTAACCCACTGAGCCACCCAGGCGCCCCACCATGATTTAGTTTTATGGCATCATTTACATATTTGCTCACGCCAGAAACTGAATATCCAACAAGCTATTCCTGCTTCTTCTGCTGCTCCCTTAATTTCCCTCAAATATTGCCAATTCTTTCCATGAAGTTTTACCCAGAGTACCTCTACAAATTAGCAAATAGTTACCCTGTTTCCAGTCACAGATCATTTAATCTAATCTCTACTCCAAATAAAAAATAATCTTTCAAAAACATGATCTGATCTTGTTCCTCTCCTACTTAAATCATTTCAAAGAGCCCCATGTTCTCAGAAAAGAAGTGCAAATTGTTTCATATGGTTTATAAATCCATTGTAGAAAGTCCTTTTAATTTGTTCCCCCCCTATCACTTGATATCAAATGTGTAAAGAGCTCCTCTGCTCCCCTGCCTCTGATTCCATTCATTCTGTTGCCTTATCTGCCTATCATTTAGGCTGCTCCAAGGGGGTATCCTCCATAAGTTCATAGGAGTAATGTAGCCTTTCTTAGTCTGATTTCTCATAGAAGCTGAGCTTTGTTGCTTTTAGTCTAATTCCTTATAATCCTGGATCTTTTATAGCACATCTATCTTTCTATGTATCTTTGTTCCTATGTATCTATCAATCATCTATTTAAACACATGTAACTATGTACATGTATGTGTACATATACATATGTATGTCTACTTTAAAAATTAATTTATATAGCTTTCCTACATCCTACAGAGCCATAAACTCCCAGAGGGCAGGGTATACTTTATTCACTTTTGTCTCCCCAGAGCATATATTACAGACTTCTTAGATATTTACTAATATCTAAGTTTTTAAGATGCTAAGATTCTTAAAAATTAAGATTTTAAGATAATAAATCTAAGAGATCTGAACACCCAGTTCCACTGTTTGGTGGGCAGTTTCCCCAAACCACAAAGCAATTTTCAGATACCAGTTGGATGACCTATAGTTAACTCAGTTTCAACACTAAGATAGTGTTTGATTCCACAGGTTAAAGGCTCATTCCTATGGGACTGTCGGCCCCCTGCATCAGATGCCAATTGCAAGTTTAGGTTGTACTTTTGAATGATTGGCTAGAGATTGGAAGTTCCCTCAAACCCTTCCTTGGGCTCAATTAATTTGCTAGAATGGCTCATAGAAATCAGCAAAACCTTACTGGATCACCAGTTTATTTTAAAAGGAACAGCCAGAGGGAAGTGATAGATAAAGAAAGGTACGGGGAAGGAGTTGGGTTTCCCACACTCTCTCTGAGTGTGTCACTCTCCCATTCAGCAACCTGGAAGCTCTCCAAACCCCAAACTTGTGGGTTTTTATGGAGGCTTCATTATATAGGCATAATTGATGAGATCATTGGCCATTGGAGATTGATTCAACCTCCAGCCCTTCTCCCGTCTCCTGAGATCAGGAGTTTGGACTGAACAGTCCACCTGTATCATCATGTAAGTGGTTCTCCTGGCAATCTGCTGCAATCTTAGGTGTGGTCCCAAAGTCGATCATTAACATAAGCAAGAGACAGCTTTATCTCTCTCATGATTTAGGAAATTCCAAGGGTTTTAAATGCTTCCTGCTACAAATGAAGGCCAAGTACCTATTTCTTATTGTAAACACAATGTCATAAAACTAATGCCTTTTATTGTGATAATATATACACTTGTCTAACCTTCCCTAATGCATTATGAACTTCTTGGAAAATATTGTAATATTAACATTTGTAAAACTTTATCAAATGAAAGAATAATTTAATTTGCAGTATCTCATTTGCTTATCAATATCACTATCCCCATTTTTAAGAATGTATAGTTGAGTCTCAAAGTAGTAAAATAACTTTTTCAAGTCCATACTGTATTAAATTGAAAATCCCCATGCAGTCACAAATCTGTGGATCACTTTAGACTCCCAGAAAAATTAACTAATAGACTACTGATGATCAGAAGCCGTACCCATAACATAACACAGTCGATAGCACATATTTTGTGTTATATGTATTATATGCTGTAATCTTAAAATAAGCTAGCAAAAGGAAAATATTGTTGAAAAATCATAAGGAAGAGAAAATACATTTATAGTACTGAACTCTATTTCTCAAAAAAAAAAATCCCCATATAAGTGGACCCACACGGTTCAAACTCATGTTGTTCAAGGGTCAACTGTATAAGCGATTTACATTTGTTGTAACCTTGTTTTTATAGCAGTGGGAGATGACCATAACCTGTCACTCCTGGTGACCAGAAATGCACATATAGAGCATCATAAAGGGCTCCCCCGACAAAGAGCTTCTCTTCAAACTTAATGAGAGAATAAAAAGGACAATACAATCAACTTTAAACTGTCTCCAGCAACATGGCAAGAATTGCTCACTTTAAAGTGGAAACCACCATTATTAACACTTATCTGTCTGCATGGTGCTCACTGTTGTTGAAATAAAAAGGAGAAGGATGGGTGGGAGGGAAGAAAGGGGAAGGGGGAGGAAGAAGAGGAGAAGGAGAAGGAAAACAAAAAACAAATGGAAGTCTTTCTCGTTCTTAAATTATCCCCTGAGACAGACTCAGTGTAGTCACATTTTTTAAAAAGTAAATGTACTTGATTCAAATGAAAGTGAGGAAGAAAGAACAACAACAACAACAAATAAGCAAGAATTGCTGTGCCTCATTAGTTTACAATAGTCTTTTATTTTAAATTGATTTGATTTAACAGGACAGGACACTTCTTTTAAATGCTCTAACCTACAGATTACATATCTTGGAAAAGCAAAAACCTTCTGATTGTCAGGCATAAGAGTTTTTATTTTGTGCTCTATTATAAAAATGTCTTACAGGATTTGTAATAATTATTTAAAATTACATTACTTAATCTAATTGAATCTACCTCTCAAGAAGTAAGTATCCATTTTATTAAGCTGTGTACAGTGCTGTTCACACAATCAGTTTGAAGACAAGTATATAGGATAAAATGGTTATACATTCATAAGCATTTCAAAAGATAGTAACTCTAAAATAAACAGTTAACAATAGCCCTTAAAATATACTCTGAAGACTTGCATCCCATTGCAAAAACTGCAAATGAAAAGCTTTTCATTCTAAGGCTTAAAGTCCATATTGTGCAGAAAAGTTGCAAATTAGATACACAGTTATAATGTAGCCAAATATACAGTAAGTCAGTTTATGAACAGGGGACTCTGGAAACATGCATACATTGTGCTGTTAAATAATGTAATTTCTATTCCTTTGCTTAGTTCACCCAGGAGGTCACTGAACAGAATTTTTCTTTGTTGTCTATTTTCTGTGGTAAACAAGACCACACCGAGGAAGGATGTAAGTATTCCCAAATGCTATCAGTTAATATGTTTGGCATATTATTCCATTATTTGATGTTAATAATGGGTAACTTCATACCGTATTCTAATTCATGCCTTTAGGAAGTCTACTTCTGCGATAGACTGAACTCTGAGGGATCCACACATTCCTAGTGGGACGACATCAATTTTATGCCAACTTAGCTTCTTTATACGCACACTTGTCCCATTGTATGTAATGCCTATGTACTGGTGATTCCTTTTTTTTAACACCAAGCACAATTAAAAAAAAAAAAAAATCAGTGATTTGAAAGTTTGTTATCAAAAGGTTCCAGTTCAAAAATCCATCCTATAGAACTCAAGGCTTCTAGACATTCACCCATCAGCCTACATGTCCTAACATGACTTTGAGTTTACTATTTCTACCTATATTTGCTCAAATCATAACTAAGAATCCAATTCATAATATTTATACATACAATATATTTTTCTAGTCCTGCCAAGCCAAAATTGTTTGGACAGGAATATAGTTAAGGATTAATAGGCACTGGGGGCACCTGGGTAGTGTCTGCCTTTGGCTCAGATCATGATCCTAAGGGAATGAAAAGCTTTTCTGGGATTGAGTTTCCCGTCAGGCTCCTTGCTCAGCGAGGAGTCTGCTTCTCCCTTGGCCTTCCCCCGACCTCACCCCACTCATGCTCTTTCCCTCACTCCTTTCTTTCTCAAATAAATAAAATCTTTTAAAAAAAATAGAATTACTAGGCATTAACTATAGTTGAATAGCTAAGAACCTAGGAAAAAATACATATCCTGGTTCGCACAGACTTTTGCTAGAGTAAATCCCAGTGGAACAATAATAGCTACCAATGACCCATTATTCCTCTTGACCTGCAGTAATTCATGAATACCACTCTGCATTTTACATATGTAGTTATTCCCAGGTTTACTCATTATTATCCAACTTACCCTGAACTGTTCTTCTCTTGACTCTCTTCACTACTTGCCAACCTATTTGCAACTTTTGGTCAACGTTTTAATCTCATTCCCTCTAATTTGTTTCTGGGTAACTCCTGCTAGACAAAATCATAAGACTCTGCTGAATGGGTCACCTATAATTTTTGCTATCAAACTATAACTGATCCTTTATTTTTCCTCATTAATCATTTTCATTCTTTTTGGGTTCCTTGGAGGCTTATTTATAGTAGCTCTTTTCATGTTTCCAGAAATCCTCCTGTTTTCAATTTTATCCCTGCTTGACTCACTCAGCAGATGATTTTATTATTCATTCTCTAGTAACACTAAAATCTTTGAACATAATTTTCACAACATCCTTTCTCTAGACAAAGCCAACACCTATCAACACATACTTATTTGTACCTTAATATATTATTCTTCTTAGGCCAGAGGTAGTCCTCCACCCCAGACCTCTTCCTTTCTGTTCTAGGAAATATTCCCTCTCTATTCCTCTTCATTCAACAGTAAAAGTATTCTATGATCCCACATAGGAATTAAAATGCTATATCAAAGAGGGAGCTACAAAGAACTTACTAAGATCATGATTTCTGCTCTGGTAACATCTAGTCCAAGATTTTTTTCATCATTTAGAGGTCAACATTTACAGGAAATCCATTCTGGCATTTCCCAGGAACTGCCAAACAAGAATATCTAGCTAGGAAAGTCTGTTACTGAGAATACATAAACAAACAAACAAACAAAAAGCATCTTACAATTCAAATTTTGTTGCAAAGGCAAATGTTTGAAGTTCAATTTGCTATAAATTTGCTATAAATGGCTAATTAAACTTAAAGCTAATTATGGATCTTAATAAATGGTTCTTTTTTTTTTTAAGATTTTATTTATTTATTTGACAGAGAGAGATCACAGCAGGCAGAGAGGCAGGCAGAGAGAGGGGAAGGGAAAGAAGCAGGCCCTTGCTGAACAGAGAGCCCAATGCGGGACTCGATCCCAGGACCCTGAGATCATGACCTGAGCCGAAGGCAGTGGCTTAACCCAATGAGCCACCCAGGCACCCTTAATAAATGGTTCTTAAGGAGCATTTATTATGCGCTTTTAACTTTGGTAATGTTATTTTTCTTTTTTTTTTTTTTTTTGAAAAACAGTTGCAAATACACTCTTACCACTTGAAATTTCCAAGATCTCACTTCTGATTAGATAGAAAATTCAGACTTTGCCCTCTCTTCATGTGAACTCTTCATGTTAACTAACTGTTACTGTCCCTTATTCTTTGTCCCTATTCTCATAGCAGTTCTTTCCCTCTCCCCAGCCATTATCACAAATTTCTAACATAAATCTAAAGTAATTTTTTTTTATTTTTAACAGTCCCAATCCATAATATATTCAAACTAACAGATATGACCCTCTGAGCATCTTTTATGCACATTTACTAATGGCTAGACCTGAGTAAACCCATTATCTCGTTTATTTAATTCTAGCTTTGCTAGAGAAAGTATGGTAATTGCATTAATCGGTCTCTGTACATTTTCAATTTCATTTAGTTTAACAAATACTTATTCATTGCCTATATCGCTCAGTGCCTATCATATGGTTGAGCACTGGGAAATAAAGGCAAAATGAAATAATTCCTCTTTTTGAGAAACATTCCTTGTGCTAGATGTTAGAGCATGAGCCAAAGTAGATATCAATAAAATTGGACAAATGCTAAGAAAGGAAGAAAAAAGCCTGTGCCTGGCCTGATAGGAGCATAGATGAGGACCACTTGAGCCAGCTTGGAGGGGGCATGCGGAATGCCAGGAGAATAAAAGGGTTCCAGGTAGAAAGACGACTGCAACTGGGGGAAATAACCTAGTGCGTTTAAGGAATTATAAATACCTTCAACCTAGTATAAGGGTCCAGGCTGTGCAGGTAAGAAAAAGTTTGGTTATAGGATTTGTCTATATCAGTTTAAGGAAAGCAGTAAAGTGTCAACATTCTTGCTCAAGGGAAGGGGACGGGTTGGGACTTCGGCATGAGAGTTTGATTAAAAACTTCCAAAGGAGGTGCAGGGCCTGCAATAAAATATGCAGTTTTAAAACATAGGATAGATATTTAGGTAGAAAAAAACATATCTGAGAAAGCTTTTATGTAAGTAATAAATGCATGCGCGGTTGTAAATGAGATCACTCGTCTGGCAGAGGTGAAATAAGGGTAGTTCAAAGATAGAACCCAGAGGAATAGCAGCAGAACGTTTAGGAACAGAATGAGGAGGAGAAATCTTGAAGCATCTTAGCAAAGGGCTTGAGAATAAGAATAAAATCAAAAGCTGATTATGCCACAGAAGGCAAGAATGAGATTTCAAGAAGGCTGTGTAGATGACTTCATTAAAAAACAGAGAACAAATGACACTGAATATCCATGTGATCTCTACTTGGAAAGATGTTTTCTAAACATAAAAGAAAGTATGTATATTTCAAAGAAGGATACAAATGTAACTACAAAAAGTTAGAAGAAACATGTACCTCAAAAGAACAAATACATTAACAGTGATCATCAAATCAGGAAAAAAAAATTAGGAACCAATATAGTAGGTGAAAATTATTACTGTATTAGAACTCAATATAAATGAAGGGGGGGGATCATTCCAGTAGAAAAATGGGCAAAAAGCATGAAGAGAAATTTTATAGAAAATGAAGTACTAAAATGAAAAGTATACTAAAATGCTCTGAATTAGCAATGACCAAATAAATTCAAATTGAACTAGGAATAAGGTAGCATTTTTGCCTATAGAATTTATCAGACTACTTCGTTACTGGCTAATGTGTGGTAAGATAGGAAATCTCAAACATCGATAATGGAGAGCAAATTGATTCAAAAACTTTTTAAAAAAGCCATCTGACAAAATCTGTGGGGAGCGTTAAAAATATCCATATCCTCTTACTTATATCAACTCGTAGGGTCACATAATTCCAAATGCTAATAAACAATTAGGAATAAATACATCCACTTCTGGTTTGATAACCAAAATAAAGATTATAAGTAATATGAAATATAAATTAAATGAACGAAATATCACTTCTCAGTCATAATCCCACTAGAAATCATAGAGAAATTTCTATATAACCTAGTCTATGTTCACTTATTCTGTCTGTGGTTTATTTATTTATTTTTTTAATATAATTTTTTATTTTTTATAAACATATATTTTTATCCCCAGGGGTACAGGTCTGTGAATCACCAGGTTTACACACTTCACAGCACTCACCAAAACACATACCCTCCCCAATGTCCATAATCCCACCCCCTTCTCCCTGTCTGTGGTTTATTATATATTCACTAGTTCTCTAGGATTTTTGTTGTCTTCCAGAAATAACAGTTTAGAACCCTTCTAAAATGAGAAATACCAATGTTAGAATACTTCTCAGGGTATTGTTATTTATAACTATCTATTCCTGATGAACTTGTACAAAAAGAGTTAAAATTTTGATCCTCAGTGTGCATGGTAGTAGTACTTACTAAATAAATAACAGAAGTTATTTACATCAGGATATACTACATATTCATTAAGTGTATCCTATGTCTTGGGCAACCTCTCAGAGGTGTAGTGTTTCTAAAAATGCATAGACATTAAAATGTTATTAGAAAACCACAATAATATGTTTTTATTTAAGCCAACAGATTATTAAAGTTAATAAAAAAAAGTTAATAAAAATATAAATATTTCCCTAGATTAATAAAATGTCTCTCCTCCCCATATAGATCAAAACCAGATTATAAATTGCCTTTACATTATGACTACAAGCCTGTCTATAATATGGATATGCAGTAGAATTAAGATTAGTCTTATTTTCAGTATTATAATAGGTAGGTGGAATAATATAATATATTTTAATATAATTTCATATTTCATTTATTTAATTATTTCAATTAAATAATGTTAATGCGTTGGTAGATCTTTTAAAAAAAATCCTAGCTATAGTCAGAAATATTTTTATCAAATACTAAAAATATAAACTCTAGAGCACAGGATGTAATTATTTAGCAGTATCATCACATGCACCATTTGGATATGCCCTTATTCATTTTCTTCCAAAGAAGCTTAAGTGAGATTTTCATTTGTTTGCATCATGGATAAGAGATACTGCTTAAACAGGGAAAAATGCTTAAACTGTTTGGAAAAGGAAGATGCTTATGGCAGAAAGGGTAGTATGCATGCTGGGCAGGTGAATAGGTTTGCATAGTTAAATATTTATATCATTATTTAAGCCCCAGAGAGGTATAAAAATAATTTCTACTTAATTGGCTATGTATCTTAAAGGAAATACTCAAACATATTATAATGCCTTCTACCTTACATAAAAAGTTAATCAATATCTTTGTATAGAATTGGTTAAATTACTCCCCTGCCTGAAGACCTTTGTATTTTATCTAACATAGCACTTAAATAAACAATCGTAAAATCAACAGGAGAATGCACCAAGATTATTGCATTACACCTTTATGTGCTAGGGTACATTGTGGGATATTTCACTGCAAAATCAGCAAATCAACTCAATACTATTCGGTAAAAATGAATGAACAAGATCCAAAGATTTCTTCAATACCAGTGTTCTGGAAATGCGTGGTTGCAATATACTGACAACAGTATAACTTAACTACTTAAAAGAAATCAAAGAACAAATAAAAGCATTGAATCATTTTAATTCTTACAGAATTCTCATCTGCAATTTCCAGGATGTTATTTATTTATTCATTTATAACCCTCAAATACTCAAATTAATACAAATCATTGCCAAAAGTAACTTAATTATTCATATCCCAATTCCTCTGATAGGAAAATATGTATTGCCATGATTCACATCCAGAAGTATAAGAGCTATTGGAGCCATAATTATAAAATCACAGTGTGTATTACTGATGTCACTGACTTACTTATCAGCTCACTACCCCTTTCCTCACATCTACTGAACTGACTTTTGCATTTTAATAATTGATTTTAGAATAGCTAGCATTAAAAGGAATAAAGCTAGCTAAAAATCCAATGGCAGAAAATAGTTGAATAATGTGATTCCTGTGCTTTTTTAGCTTTCAGCGTGTCTGCATGATTCCCCCTAACTCTGTGTATGAAACAAGGGTTTTCTGTGGTCCAAACTCTATATATCCTCCCCCGTTAGACCCTGCAAAAAGGAGGTTCAGAGAAACATTGAACAGGGCCACAGTCAAAATGCAAGTGTCATACATTAATGCTGGTGTTATTTCATCCTAGTTGAATAATTACGCCAAAAGAAATTGCAACTGTTTTTCATTTGGCAATTACAGTTACCTAGGATTTTTTAGAACCAAGTGATGAAGAGAAAAGTAAGAATAAATCATTGCAAATCCAATCAGCACAGAAAAAATATAAATTAGAATTAAATTTTGACCACATGCCTGAAAAGATGCATTTCCACCTCATGCAAAAGTGCTCTTTGACTATCTATTTTCCATTGAAGTCTGCAGTAGCAGAATTGTTAAAGATTCACACAGTGGTCTACTATGTGGTGCTAGGCATGTACCCAATGGGTGTTCAATAAATACTAATTATTGCTGCTATTTCAGTACTCTAAGGCAGCCTCAGAACATTGTATAATCAATGGAAAAAGAGTACAAATTACATTAGTGGGTTTTAAAATTATTATCTGAGGGCAAAGATGGCAAGGAGTAAATAGAGCAGATATCTACTGTCCCAGCATCATTAAGGGGTACTTTCAGGACAGCACAGACAATAGGTCCACCAAAGGCTCTAGATATTGCAATCCTTCCCTGCTCAGCTTTGTCAGAAATATTCTTGACCAATCTGCAGGGACCCTAGGAAAATTCAAGTTCTTATTTTATTTTCTCTGATAATATACAAGGCAATTAAAAATTAAAATAACAATGAATGAAATATGGAATGTTAACTGAAGAGAAAGGAAAAGCTAGATGGATGAAAGGAAGGATAGGAGGAATGAAATGGAGAAGGAGAAAAAAGTGGTTGAAATATCCTTTGGAACCTCAGTGTCTTTAGGGAGAGGTCCTCGACTGGCTGTGGATGAAGGGTAATGGCTTTCACCTGTGGAGAGATTCTTTATGTCCCTGGTTCCCTGTGTTACTATGAAAAACAAAACTGTACTTAAACATTTCCTAATATACTTGGGTGGATGATACCTCCTGGCTTGGGAACCACTGCAGGACTTAATAACTTGTGTGTTTTTGTTTGTTTGTTTGTTTGTTTTAGAGAGAGAACACATGTGCGTGCACGGGTGGGGGTGGGGAGCAGACAGAGAATTTCAAGCAGGTTCCATGCCCAGCATGGAATCCCAAGCAGGGCTCGATCTCATGACCCTGAGATCATGACCTGATGCCCACCGCAAGAGTCGGATGCTCAACAAACTGAGCTGCCCAGGTGCCCCACCACTGCAAAACTTTGAAACTCATGAAGCTCCTGTTAAAGCAAAAGCATACCAGAGATGCATGGCACACTACACCAGTGGTTCTCAACTTTGCATAAAAGAATCATATAGAGAGTTTTTTAAATTCCCAAAGCCAAGGCTCAATTTTTTCAGAGTCTGTGGAGGAGGGACTGACACATCAAATAGTTTTTAAACTTCCCCATCTTCAGGCTAGTGGTTTTAATGTTTTAAACCATTGCAGTGACCCACCCTTCTCCCTAAAACTTTAAAATTGTTAAGTTGGCTTAATAACCAAGTCAACACCATAGCACCCTTCCCACCTCTAAGTCTGGGACTAGGATGTTAATGAGTGACGCAAAAGGCATTAACCATTTACTGATAGCCTACTATGTATCAGAATCCTGCCAACTTCTGTAAAATTTACATATATATATATATCTATCTCAGTCCTCCAAACCAATCTGTAAAGCACAAGTTATGATTCTGGGTTTTTGTTTGTTTGTTTGTTTGTTTGTTTTTTAATGAGGAAACAAGTTGTGATGATTGACTCACTGAACATCATGTGAGTAAAAGATTCCAGTTACAAACCCAAGGCTATCTACCTCTTTCTCTAAAAGAGAAAGGATGAAAGGTGGTGGCTGGCATAGCCAGCTTCTGTCTTTGGATCAACAAGTCCTATAATTAAACTTGGGTTTGCATAGCCAAGTTTCAGTAGTCAAGGGCTAACAGCAGGTGAAACATAAAAATAATGGAACATGAACATGAGCTCTACAGAGTTCATGAAAGGCAGAGGTTGGGAGTAGGTAGGGGTAGAGAGAAAGGCAGTATGATCAAAGTGTACAATTTTAATTTTTAGCACTTTTTGTTTAGATTCGGGGTGTAATATACAAAACATAACTCAAATCTTATCTCAAAGTGAGAGAGACACTTACAGGATGTAAATGTAATGGGTACAGTGGTCAAAAAGATGAGTTGTTAAGGGAATAGCATCACCATAGAAATAAAGTCTCTGGGAAGTGTATAGTTCTGAATACTATAAATATACTTTTCATTTTTTCTTTTCATCCATTTTATTAAAGCAAAAGAGGAAATGATGTACAGAGAGGAGAAATAAAGTCTTGTAACATGCACCTGCATAAAAGAAAGTAAAAATCTGCAGAAAACATTTCATTATAACACCTCACAAAAGGTAATGTGTTCTTCTTCTTTTAATTATAATAGAAAATTAATGCCATATTTTGTTTTTTAAATTATATGTGTTCTAGATTTAAAGGTTGTTTTATTTTTTCCAAACTATATATAATAATTATGGTATACCCCCACAAGTGCAGCATATTCATACCAATCTGTTTGGAATTCATGCATTTTAAGAAGAATGTGATTAAAAATTAAAGTTATTCATATTTTTTAAAGCATAAATCAGAAAAAAATTGTATTTCACTATTTAGCTTTTTTACTCCTTGTTTTGTTTCCTTTCCTAAAAATTATTTGGAGAGTATTATAAACAAAGTATAAAGAGGAATTATGAGTTTAAAGTTTATTTTTATAAATAACATTTATTTAGTATTTTCTTTTTATCATATTATGTATGAGTTGGAGTGATTAAGAGTTTAAAATTTCTAGTTACAAGGGTATTTTGCTTAAATTAAAATATTTTCAAATATTTTAAACAGCATATTCTAAATATCTACAGAAAGGGACTTGGGAAAATAAATGACCTACAAGAACCAGCTACAGGGTTGGTAATCAAATCTGTAATATCGTGCCTTGAAAAGGAATCATGGGGCTGCATACTAAACACATGGCATGATTTTTCCTACTCCCAAAGAGAGTATGACTTTCCCCTGCAAAACATTCAAATTGTAGTTTGTATCCAATGCTCTCAGACTCTCAAATTGTTTAAGACTTTAAAATTTAATCAAGGGATTTCTTAATGGAAGCTAGGAAGAGCAACATCAGAAATACATTTGACAAAAGGGTAACAAATATCTACTTAATTATTTACAATGGCCATATACGGCTACAGAGAGACAGAAAAGTAGTCAGACTCTTGTGCATCAAACTCAGCTGTCTGAAGGAACAAGGGCATCAATTCGTCCTCACACCATGCAAACAGTTTTCAAGATTGCATCTTGTTGATCTTGATGAAATTACAGGACTAGGATCCGAAGCCTTGTGCTGGTAATTTATGGCTACAGGTCACTCGGAATTGAATGTTTTCAGGGTACAGGGAGCCTACTTGTCATTTGCATGCATTTCATTTTGCCACCTAAAACATGTTTTTCATCATTGCTACAAGCCACTACTTTTTAACGTTTTTTCTTTCTCTCTGTTTTTCTCTCCCTTTGTCTTTTTCTCTTTCTCTCTGCCTCTGTCTCTATCGTTAACTCTCTTTCTAGGATAAAATAGGTATGTTCTGCACTGAGTCCAACATTATAATAAACATCCACAGGAAATGATAGATTTTTTTAAAGATTTTATTTATTTATTTGACAGAGAGAGATCACAGGTAGGTAGAGAGGCAGGCAGAGAGAGAGAGAGGGAAGCAGGCTCCTTGCTGAGCAGAGAGCCCAATGTGGGACTCGATCCCAGGACCCTGAGATCATGACCTGAGCCGAAGGCAGCGGTTTAACCCACTGAGCCACCCAGGTGCCCCAAGAAATGATAGATTAAAGCAATTTAATTTACTAAGTTTAAGTCAGAGATTTTCTTGTGATGTCACTGACTGAGCTATAATCATAATGTGAATCAAGTATTTCAGTTGTTTATTGAAAGGGAAACTCCGTGGCTTTCCTACTTTGGATTATGCATTTATTAACATTCTCTCACAAATAGTTGCCTAAATTTTCTGTTACTAGGACACGTAGATTAGATACATTTTCAGACCAATATTTGTTGTCTTTGAAACTTTAGTATGTATTTGTTATCCTTGACATTTTTTTTTTTAAAGATTTTAATTTATTTATTTGTCAGAGAGAGAGCGAGAGCGAGCACAGGCAGACAGAGTGGAAGGCAGAGTCAGAGGCAGAGGGAGAAGCAGGCTCCCTGCGGAGCAAGGAGCCTAATGTGGGACTTGATCCCAGGACGCTGGGATCATGACCTGAGCCGAAGGCAGCTGCTTAACCAACTGAGCCACCCAGGCGTCCCTATCCTTGACATTTTTAAGTTTGAAGTTATACATTAGATCATTTTTAAAACTTAATTTAAAAAAATGAAGAAGGGGGTGTGCCTGGGTGGCACAGTTGGTTAAACCTCTGACTCTTGGTTTTGGCTCAGGTATGTTCTCAAGGTCCTGATCTCAGGCTCATGAGATTGAGCCCTGCCTGGGGCTCAAGGCTCAGCATGGAGTCTGCTTAAGACTCTCTATTTTCCTCTCCCTCTGCCCCTCCCCACCTCTCTCTCTGCTTCTTTCTAAAATAAATAAATAAATCTTTTAAAAAATGAAGTTGGTTGTTTCTTCAAGGAATGTCATTATAGATAAATCCATAGCACTCTGAAAACCTCTATTTCTTGAAGAGGAGATATCAACTTAGTTTTTACAATTAAAAGACACAAAGATCAAGTAAAAGTATATACATTTCTGAGTTATGGGTTTATTTGCATGCATTAAGTTTTCTGAATGCACAAGTTTTTAGGAATTTATATAAAACCAAATGTATATAATACATCAAATGTTCCAGTATATGTTGGGAATGCAAGTTGGTGCAGCCACTTTGGAGAACAGTGTGGAGATTCCTTAAGAAATTAAAAATAGAGCTTCCCTATGACCCTGCCATTGCACTACTGGGTATTTACCCCAAAGATACAGATGTAGTGAAAAGAAGGGCCATCTGTACCCCAATGTTTATAGCAGCAATGGCCATGGTTGCCAAACTGTGGAAAGAACCAAAATGCCCTTCAATGGACAAATGGTTAAGGAAGATGTGGTCCATATACATTATGGAGTATTATGCCTCCATCAGAAAGGATGAATACCCAACTTTTGTAGCAACATGGACGGGACTGGAAGAGATTATGCTGAGTGAAATAAGTCAAACAGAGAGAGTCAATTATCGTATGGTTTCACTTATTTGTGGAGCATAACAAATACATGGAGGACATAGGGAGATGGAGAGGAGAAGGGAGTTGAGGGAAATTGGAAGGGGAGGTGAACCGTAAGAGACTACGGACTCTGAAAAACAATCTGAGGGTTTTGAAGGGGCAAGGAGTGGGAGGTTGGGGGAGCCAGGTGGTGGGTATTAAGGAGGGCACATATTGCATGGAGCACTGGGTGTGGTGGAAAAACAATGAATTCTGTTGCACTGAAAAGAAATTTAAAAAAAGTCCCAGTATATCTTAAAATTTACTTTATTTTTAGCATATATGAGGGATAAAACTGGAGAAGCTTGCGGCACATTAAATACAAGATGATTCCACTAAGAATTAATCTAGTCATGTGTAAAATGTAAACTTGCAATTAGATTGTTAGGAAAAAAATATAATTAGAAATACTTCTGTGGATTTTTAAAAATTTCTAAAAGTTGTAAAATCATTGACTCTTAGAGTTGTTAAGTAATCTTATGAACATAATAGGACGTCTATAGGAAATCCATTTTACAACACCCTGCATAAACATCCAGTCACTTCACTGGATGAGAGACTAAATAGAAAATATAACTTGTATCCATAACTAAACCTCCTTTATTGGATATTATATAGCTTTTATTATTTATAATTTTTAAGAATTTTTATGTGTTTCTTACTAAAGCAAAAGTAAGAAATTTCCCTGGAATCTCTTTATTTCTTGGATAGGGTATACATGTATATGAAGTAGAAATCTCACATTTCTCACAATTAATCTCAAATATTTTATTATTTATCTTGGTCCATTATAAGTTTTTATACTAGATTCAACATCTGGTGTACAAAGAAGATGTAAATCATAACTTTATTGACTGAAGTTAGTTCTAATGGCCATGTTGCAATTCTCTTTATCATACCAGCCATCTCAGAAAATTCTACTTTTAGTTTGAAAGATTTGCCACAATAACAAATTTGAAAGAAACTGGTATAGGATAACTGAGAAATGTTCACACTCAGGATAAATTTTTCTCTAGTTCACAAGAATCCCAAAGCTATTCTATTATTGGAGGACCAATCAAGAGATTCCATAAGAATGAGTAGTAGTGTAGACATAGCATTAACCAAGAAATGATGGTGAAAAAGCATCATTTTATACTCCAGGAACTGTGGCAGATCTAAAGTATTACTCTTTTTGCAAACTAACATATTATTAGCCTACCAATCTTTCATAGATGCTGACAGAAAACATGAGACTCCTGGGTCAGAGATAAAGGACATTATCACTTTATTACACACCAATAAGAGATAGTGTACAATTTCCCCCTACCCCTGTCCCCAGGTTCCATAAAGTTGAAGCAGAGCTGGGCTCAGCTGGATGTTGTACATAGTGTGTTAGTGTCACAGTTAAAGAACCCTGAATTTAGGAAACCCCAGTCTCTTAAAAGGGGCCACTGGCACTGGCAAACTTGTCCACACTTTTCTAGGAGGAAGACATCTTTTTTTTTTTTTTTTTAAGATTTTATTTATTTATTTGACAGAGAGAGACCACAAGCAGGCAGAGAGGCAGGCAGAGAGAGAGGGAGAGAAGGAAGCAGGCTCCCCGCCGAGGAGAGAGCCCGACGTGGGGCTCGATCCCAGGACCCTGGGATCATGACCCAAGCCGAAGGCAGTGGCTTAACCCACTGAGCCACCCAGGCGCCCCGGGAGACATCTTTTTTTAAACTGGTATTCAAACAAACCTGTCTATAACCATGAAGGGGTACGCTATTTCTATCTTCCAAGGCTGTTTGCTGTAGGAACATCCCAAGATTAGTTCAGGACAAAAGTTGATACATGTGCAGGAGTGTCATGGAGAATTTGTCTTCCAGTAATGATATGTGACCTCTTCTTAAACACACTATATACCTCTTCATTTTGACTGTGGGATTTCAAAACTAATACAAGCAGCTAAAATTGACAAAATTGTTACCATAATCCTAAGAAACCTAAATATTTCAAAATGTATTTGTCACCAAGGGTTGTGAAAGCCTTTTCTTGAATTTATCTGAAATTTTGTTATTATGATTTACAATTATTTTTCCTAGTTTAAAACTCTTGGGACAATAACAGGATCAGCATAACTCTTAGATAAATATGCTAATTGAAACATTCATCCATTTTGCATGAAATTCAGCCTTGTTATAATTAAATTTGTTCTAACAGTTTTAGAAATTGGTCGACAGTTTTAGTCTTCAAATGCCCCCTGTCTTTCTCTCTTTCTCATGCTCTTGACTGTAATCATTTATACAATATTAATATAATATAAATAATTCGAATCCACCTAAAGGTTTTTCCCCTTCTGCTGAATCTCAGGAATAGTTGCTATAACCTGAAGTTTAGATCTTTGATCTTCCTGTCCTTCCCCATATCCTGTGGTGCTCAAGTGATCACCACAAAGTGAGGACAATGTCTTTCATGTTCATGCAAGTTAAACTGTTCAGCAATCTACTGACTTGTGTTGCTTTGAACTGCCAAAGCCTTTCAGGAATTTAAAGGAAAAAACCTTTATTTACTTATTTGCAGTTCATGAGATCAAGACTTCTTATATATTTTTTTTACATCTTTTCTTTTCTTTTCTCTTCTTTTCTTTTCTCTTCTTTTCTTTTCTTCTTTTTATTTTTTTAAGTAAGCTCTCTGTCCAATGTGGGGTTTGAACTCATCACCCAAGATCAAGAGTTGCTTGCTCTTACCAACTTAGCCAGCCAGGCAACCCCTTTCAGGACTTATTTTAAAAGTAAGTGTGGGCACCGTAAAGAAGGAAAATAATAATCCATGAGTTAGGAGAAAGTATTTCCTTCACGTCTAATCAACAAAGGATGAGTTGACAGAAAAAAGATACCAAAAACTACTAAGAGAAATACAACCTAATAGAGAAATGGGCAAGAGTTATAAATAAGTACATCATAATTCAAATGGTCAATAAATCTGTGAAACTATGCTCAACCTTAGGTAACACAAAATTTATAATTCAAATTACAATGAAATAATATCCTGTACCACTAATTTGGCAAGAATTCAGATTTGTAAGAATATGAAATGCTGACATATTAGTGCTTTGAAACTCTCATATACTTACTGCCTGTGGGTCAAACCCATTATAATCACCCTAGAAGATAATTTAGTGACATCTTATAAACAAGTAAACCTTGTGTTTTTGTCCCAGAAGCATGAAAAATAACAGCATAGAAGTGTTGTTTTTAATATCGTACAACTGAAAACGTTGCATTATAACAATGGGCATCAAAATGTAAAAATAAAAATATATGTACATTATGAAAACATTTTATAAGACAAAGCCAAAATTGTAATTTTTTAAAATGTGATACATATATAAATAATAAATACATTACAAAAATAAAGGGCATGATAAAACAAACTAATCTGGGAATTGTGTGTTTTCTTTTTCTGAAATAAAAGCAAAAAGATAGACTGGTGAAAACCCATAAAAGAATTGGAAATGTTCCCTTTCTTTAAATTATTTCTTTAATGATTTACTATTATACTTCATAATTTACCCATGTATCTAACACTTTTCATCTACCAACTATTTCATAATAAAAAATGAGGTAAAAGTCAGCCTGAATATGCAAAGGTAGTAAAGGAAGGGAAGATGTCTCACCTCCACCGCCCAACATGCAAGAAAGAGAGAGAGCCAGTGAGAGATGGGGTAAAAAGAGACAGAGAGAGAGAAAGGGAGAGAGATTTTGTTTTACTTTGGTTTTGGTGATAAGGGTAGGTGCATTCCATCTGCTGATGTCATAAATGTTTAAGCAAATATTCCATATTTAATCTTTAGTCCAAAAACCTATGGGGTTTTTAAGATTAATTTTCCTTAACTTTTGAGCCTTAATTCTCTCAAGACATATTCCTCCCCCATCCTTATGAAATTAAAACTTAATACTATGAATCCTTTTTAGTTTTGTCTGAATTCTAGGGAGAAAAAAAATGCACAATTCAGGTTGGCTTGTGGATTTGAAGATAATTTTGTAGATATTGACTTTAGTGGCCATAGAACTACCTTTGAAGCAATTGGCTAGCCGGAAAGTTGGCTTTGATTCCCTCTCCTGTGTGTTTTACTTGCATCATTGTATATTTACCAGTTAAAGATGACTTTTTGTTTTGGATTTATCACATCTTTTCTTTATTTTTCTCTAAGATGTCTCTATGCCGCATTAGGTTTTAATAAAGAAATAGGAGAATGAGCAGAGAGAACTTAGGTTTCGGAATGCATGGGTAAAAGAAGGAGTACTTTACTTATTCTTCCCTTTCCTGTAAAGAAAAAAGAAAAGGTGAGAGGTTAGGTCAAATTTAACTTTTCAAGTAAATTTAATATAGTGTTGATGTTGTTGTGCAATACATCTGTTTTATAGACTCATCAATTATTGATCATTGAATTTTAAAATGACTTGCAAAACTACATTAATATTTCATAAAACGGCTGAATTTTGTGGTATCTAAATACATGTGTTAGACATTCTGTGGGTTCCATTGATGACTGTTTAAAGAAAAACCCCATATGCTCTTGCTTGTATGTATGTTAGTATTGAATATTACTACATTAGATAATTTGGGGCTTATGTCTTCATGTTAGTGACAATTTTCTAAATTGTGGAATTCAATAAACCATTATTACAGACTTTCTTTTTTTTTTTTAAGATTTTATTTATTTATTTGACAGAGAGAGTTCACAGTAGACAGATAGGCAGGCAGAGAGAGAGAGAAGGAAGCAGGCTCCCTGCTGAGCAGGGATCCCGATGCGGGACTCGATCCCAGGATCCTGAGATCATGACCTGAGCCGAAGGCAGCGGCCTAACCCACTGAGCCACCCAGGCGCCCTATTACAGACTTTCTTAAGATCAAGAGAATATGTAATTCTTAATGTCTGCGAAAATGACATTCTCAACATCATCATAAATAATATAAAATACAGAGAATTTTCGTTCGGATTTACTCTTTTATCTCCAGATTTTAAAATAGTGAAAAACTAGATTGGTTATAATGAGACTAGATTTTACATTAACACTATTTTATACCAGTAATTTGTGACTATAGCCTAAATTTTAAGTAAAATCTTATTTAAGTAAATAAGATTTTATTTATTTGACAGAGATTACAAGTAGGCAGAGAGACAGGCAGAGAGAGAGAGAGGAAGGGATGCAGGCTCCCCGCTGAGCAGAGAGTCCAATGCGGGGCTCGATGCCAGGACCCTGGGATCATGACCTGAGCTGAAGGCAGAGGCTTTAACTCACTGAGCCACCCAGGTGCCCCTCAAAATTATATTTTAAAAACCATTTTATAGAGTAAATATGCATGTTTTTTTGCCAAAAGTATATTTAAAGAACATCATAATGAAAATATAATTTTTCTGATAATAAAATGTGTAACATTTGTAGTTTCCAGGTAAAATACATGTGTGTATTTATTAAAGATTCATTAAGTAATAAAATTGTACTTATTCTCTTTTGCTTTTTTTCCAGAATTAGAAAGACAACAGGAAGTAAATTTGAGTACAGAAAAAAAATCACTGACATTTTTCTTTGTTTTTTATTGAAAGATACATATATATTTCACTGAATTTTATCATACATATATAGTAGTTTGTTTGTTTTTTTTAAGATTTTATTTACTTATTTGTCAGAGAGAGAGAACACAAGCAGGGGGAGCAGCAGCCAGAGCAGACAGAGGGAGAAGCAGGCTTCCCGCTGATCAAGGAGCCTGATACCACACTCCACCGAGGACCCTGGGATCATGACCTGAGCCAAAGGCAGCTGCTTAACTGACTGAGCCACCCAGGCATCTATATAATATATATAGTGTTTATTTGTTTTCGTCCAGCACACTAGACAGTACTTACGGTGCAAAAGAAGTATGTGTGTAAATATCTGCATGTTTTATATGTATGGGCATACACAAATATATGTATAAACATGTATATATGTAAGTCTATATGTTTATGTATGTGAATAGATAGTAACATATATGTCAAGGTTTGCATATGATTAACATAATCTAAAGCAGAGATTCCTGAAATAAATTGTTGTTGCATAAAACATGAATATTCTTATAATTATTTAAACTCACTTTTTTTTAATCCCTGCAAGAATTCTGTAAAGACTACCATCAATATGAAAATAAACTGCCTTCCTGGGGCGCCTGGGTGGCTCAGTGGGTTAAGCCGCTGCCTTCGGCTCAGGTCATGATCTCAGGGTCCTGGGATCGAGTCCTGCATCGGGCTCTCTGCTCAGCAGGGAGCCTGCTTCCTTCTCTCTCTCTCTCTGCCTGCCTCTCAGTGTACTTGTAATTTCTCTCTGTCAAATAAATAAATAAAATCTTAATAAATAAATAAATAAATAAATAAACTGCCTTCCATAATCCCTTAAAGAGACAAAAACAGAAAATAAAATGTAAAAACGTGACTTTTATTATGTTTCTTTGTAAGGCCAAACACTATTACCAACTCAAACTTTTCACTCTTTTTCAATTATAGCAAATCCTTTTTAAAGTATAGGAATGGCTTCTTATATCCCTACAACAGGAACAGAACCCCTCAGTATTAGGCTCCAGGTTTTTCAATGAACCCACTATGGTCCCTAGTTGTGCATCCTGTAGTCCACAAGTAGAACTTACTCTCTTTGATTTAAACAAGATGATCCCAAGGTTTTCTATAGCTTTAAATTTCTATGGGTCTCTGATAATAGTCAATTTAATCACTGTGTTTTCTATCAAGCCCTTATATTACCTATATACTTTGTGCATGATCACTTATTTTCATTCTGAAGACCTATGTGTTTTTTCAAATTGAATTGGGGCTGTTTGTATATATCAGCTAAGTTCATTGTATTATAGAATTGTAAAAATCGTGAAAAGATTCCTCTCTTCACCCCCATGATTACTGCAATCCTTCAAGCCCCCGCTTTTTGTTTTCTGAAGTATTAAATGGTCTCTGCCTCCAGTTTCATCATACTGTCACTTAATTGATTTTTTCTAAAACACGGGTCTGATCATATTAGTCTTCTTAAAATCCTGCAATGGTCCCATTGCCTGCAAGCTAATATCCACATATTTCAGCATGATTTAAAGGCACTTCATTGATCAGGTACAAACCTCCCTGCACCTTCCTTTCCAATTATTTCCCAATTACACTCTCTACCTCTGAAGTACATTACACCTCTCTACACTTGTTCATGCTGTTCCCTCCGAATAGAACACCTAACCCAATTTGTTCCTCTTATTTCTTCCAAGCTTTAGCTCAAGCATTACTTCTACAAAATAGCTCTCTGACGTACCTGAGAGGCAGAAGAGACATCACCCTTCTTGTTTTTCTCTAAAACCTCAAATTTACAATATTCATTCAGCCACCACTATGCTATGTTTATTTGTTCATTTGTAAACTTCAATATCCATATTTGTTAAATTATGTGTCTTTATTATTAGATTCAAAATCCCTTTAGGGAAAGTTCTGCGTCTTAGTATTACCAGACTTAGTACAGGGCTGAAACATGATAGACTCTCAGTTGATATTTACCGAAAAACAAAATGAAGCATCTACACCAGAATAAAATATTTGGATTATGCAAATGACTTTATACATTTATGTTAATTTACATATTATACATTTATATGAAAACCAGAGACAGTATAGTGAGCAACAGCAAAATTTTCTGAAGTGCTTATTAAGATATAGATTCCTGGGTCCTGAGAACTAGAAATTTTTATTTCTTAGTTCTTTGGGACCCAGAAATCTGTATTTGGGCTAACCCCCAAGTTGAGTTTTTTGCATACTAAAGTATGAAAATAAATCCTTATGAAATAGTGCAAGAAAAAGT
Source organism: Mustela putorius furo (assembly GCF_011764305.1). Lineage (NCBI taxonomy): Eukaryota > Metazoa > Chordata > Mammalia > Carnivora > Mustelidae > Mustela > Mustela putorius. Next base: position 7,869,639 of record NW_025421397.1, read on the forward strand.
GGGGTAATTTTTAATAGACTTGTTGACATGAAGCAAAGTCTCATCTTTGTTTTGATAACAAGCGGAGTTGAATTGCGGAATTCTAAATCCCTGAGTATTGATCATGGACAAGTTTCTTCATAAGTCAATTTAGCTGTCTCCAAATATCTCAAGATGACATATACAATATTTTTTCTTATAAAAACACAGTTGCTTAATACTTTTTGTAGTCATAGTTGCTTGATGATTTAAGCACTAAATATGCTCAAATGAAATGTTGCTTTAAATTAAATCTCTTTCAGCAGAATTTACTGAAGGACAATAAAAGGTTTACATAATATATGCATTTCTCAAATGTATGTTTACATAGTTTGTTAATATGTTTCAGTAATCAGAAGGTAAGTGATGAAGTTAAAATCTCTCTTAAACTTAAAATATAGTATATGAAATATATAGTATACGTCTTCAGACATATTTACAAAAATATTTATATCTGATCCATGTTCTTAAATGCAATTATTATACAATTAATGGAGTAGGGTAATATAAACCAGAATTATTCTTTTCTGAATATTTAGCCCTTTCTTCTAAGGGACATATATGACTTGCAGAGAAGTTTGTATTTCTGTATGGACACACACACACACACACACACACACACACACACTAGATTGTCGCATACAATCTCTTGTCTTAAGTGCCATATGGTCTCTTTTTAAATCTTTTGTCTTCCAGATTGTATAGACTTTTACTATTGATTTGGCTTATCTAACTCATTTTCAGAAATGAAATGAGTTTTCTGATTAACTTGACTCATTCTTAAATGTATAGATTAAATGCCCCTTAATGTGTCTGCTCACATCTGGTATTCCAGATGTTTGCTATAATAATCATATAAAAATCGACACAGCATTTCCAGGGCCATGAAAAACACTGAAGAATGAATAAAGGCAGAATTGTATCTCTTCCTGTGTATGATTCCCTGGAAATTGGGTATTCTGTACTGCACGACCAAAATCAATTCAAAACCCCAAAACTGAAACAGTTTTAACCCAGACTTAAACAAACTGGAGTCCTAAATAGCATGAAATAAATTTCCCATTCAAAGATTCTTCTGAGTGTGGAAATCTTACCATAATAATACCCTAAAAGGAAGCATCTTGAAATATTTTCTTTATTATGATGAATTAAAAAAAAAAAACAAAAACAGAACTGGTGTTTGGTGGGGTATGGTGCCTTTGGGGCCAGATAGACATAACTAGGAGTTAGCCACACGGAAGTGAATTTTAAGGAAATGTTCAAATTACATATATTAGGAGAGAAGGTAGGGGCACATAGATATCACTTCAGTGGTGGTGCCATCAGACAATAGGTTGGGACACCAAGGGATTGGGCAACATGAATGTTTCTGGGTAAGAAGTAGTTAGATGTTGCAGAATGGGAACGTAGTACAGGGATTCAGAGTGTATCCTGTACTTCAAAAAAAGTAGCTTTCTTGAGGCACAGAAATTTATCTTCAACTTAACCCAAATTAATAATTAAGATTCCCAATATGAATGTTAGCAAGAATTTCTGAGTTCATGCCTCTACACTGGGAGATTTCAATGAATACTGCTAGACAATTTTAAATACTTATTCTTCATTCAATAATGGTCCTTTGCACAAAGCCAGACTAAAGAGTACATAGGTAGGTTGAAATTTTTTAATTTAAGTGCATTCTGACATACTGAAATGATAGGCATAAATAATCAAGATAAAACGAATAATGAATAATGCATACTTCAGTGTAATTAAAACAATTTCAGGGAGATAAGTATTCTCTGTCTATACCAACATAATATCATTTCATGTTTCAAATTCTAATGCAATAAATAATCAATTTTAAAAATTTATGGTTTCTGTGGGCACCTGGATGACTCAGTAGGTTAAGCATCTGCCTTCTGCTCAGTTCTTGATACCAGGGTCCTGGGATGGAGCCCCACGCGTTTGGGGCAGGAAGCCTCCTTCTCCCTTAGCCCCTCCCCCCACCCATGTGTGCACACACACCGGTGTGTGCACACACACTCTTTCTCTCTCTCGCTCAAGTAAATAATCTTTTAAAAAATAAAAGAATTACAGCTTTTAGATAAAGTAGAGCAATATTCTACAATGTTCCACATACCTAGTATTCCATTCTAAACATTTTTGTTACAAAGAACATTGGCAGACAATTACATGTTGAAGAGAGTAGTAAGTTTAATTTCAGTTTATCATGTATCAGCCTGCTGATAAATTGCCAAACACTTTGCTAAATATTATATAGGGTCCAGAAAGCATTATAGGGAATATAACTTGTTAAAGTGAGACTATATGTACCTGGAAAAGCAAAGACTTTGTATGAAGCAGAGTGAGGTTAGAAGGAACACATTACATCTCTTTTGAATGTATAGAAGACCTAGTGCCCAGGAAAATGATACTCACTAAAAATCTTCCTAGAAAGGACACTGAATGGAGTATCTTATAGGGTTGTAACTTTCCTATTGATCTCCTTGTTCAAGCAGAAGACTCATGACAATGTTTAGGTACGCTGAAATAAAGAAGGGGTTACCTATTATATTTAGTGGAAAACTGCTTGCAATTCAAAAAATTTCCCCCCCAGCTATTGTATGGCATGTGCAGAAACAGAACCTAGGGATACTGTCTTTTATTCTTTTCAATATACTTGGAATTATCTGGGTGATATTCACCAACCTGCCTCATTTCCTTCAGCAAGCAGGTAATTCATCATGGCCACTTCATATCAGAAAAAAAAAAAAAATCAGCTGTGAAATGTTGCTCCAAGTATGCACACTATGTCCTGGAGAATAGCAATACAATAGTTTGCTTTTCCAGAAGAATGGAAAATGATATATCTAATGAGTAAGAAGAGAAATTTGGAGAAGGAGGTATTATTTGAAACTTAACTAAAATAGACATTATTTTATTTGTTATTTTTAAAAAATGTTTATGTTTATTTTATTTCTGATGTCTTTAGGTATCATAAATTAGTTTATACCTCTGTTTTCTTACTTATATTGTACTATAAGCATAATTTATTCTTTTTTTATTATAATCTTGCAATTTATTATACTCATTCTTTTTTTTATTAATTTTTTATTTTTTATAAACATATATTTTTATCCCCAGGGGTACAGGTCTGTGAATCACCAGGTTTACACACTTCACAACACTCACCAAAGCACATACCCTCCCCAATGTCCATAATCCCACCCCCTTCTCCCAAACCCCCTCCCCCCAGCAACCCTCAGTTTGTTTTGTGAGATTAAGAGTCACTTATGGTTTTTCTCCATCCCAATCCCATCTTGTTTCATTGATTCTTCTCCTACCCACTTAAGCCCCCATGTTGCATCACCACTTCCTCATATCAGGGAGATCATATGATAGTTGTCTTTCTCTGCTTGACTTATTTCGCTAAGCATGATACGCTCTAGTTCCATCCATGTTGTCGCAAATGGCAAGATTTCATTTCTTTTGATGGCTGTATAGTATTCCATTGTGTATATATACCACCTCTTCTTGATCCATTCATCTGTTGATGGACATCTAGGTTCTTTCCATAGTTTGGCTATTGTGGACATTGCTGCTATAAACATTCGGGTGCACGTGCCCCTTTGGATCACTACGTTTGTATCTTTAGGGTAAATACCCAATAGTGCAATTGCTGGGTCATAGGGCAGTTCTATTTTCAACATTTTGAGGAACCTCCATGCTGTTTTCCAGAGTGACTGCACCAGCTTGCATTCCCACCAACAGTGTAGGAGGGTTCCCCTTTCTCCGCATCCTCGCCAGCATCTGTCATTTCCTGACTTGCTGATTTTAGCCATTCTGACTGGTGTGAGGTGAAATCTCATTGTGGTTTTGATTTGTATTTCCCTGATGCTGAGTGATATGGAGCACTTTTTCATGTGTCTGTTGGCCATCTGGATGTCTTCTTTGCAGAAATGTCTGTTCGTGTCCTCTGCCCATTTCTTGATTGGATTATTTGTTCTTTGGGTGTTGAGTTTGCTAAGTTCTTTATAGATTCTGGACACTAGTCCTTTATCTGATATGTCGTTTGCAAATATCTTCTCCCATTCTGTCAGTTGTCTTTTGATTTTGTTAACTGTTTCCTTTGCTGTGCAAAAGCTTTTGATCTTGATGAAATCTCAATAGTTCATTTTTGCCCTTGCTTCACTTGCCTTTGGCGTTGTTCCTAGGAAGATGTTGCTGCGGCTGAGGTCGAAGAGGTTGCTGCCTGTGTTCTCCTCAAGGATTTTGATGGATTCCTTTCGCACATTGAGGTCCTTCATCCATTTTGAGTCTATTTTTGTGTGTGGTGTAAGGAAATGTCCAATTTCATTTTTCTGCATGTGGCTGTCCAAATTTCCCAGCACCATTTATTGAAGAGGCTGTCTTTTTCCCATTGGACATTCTTTCCTGCTTTGTCGAAGATGAGTTGACCATAGAGTTGAGGGTCTATTTCTGGGCTCTCTATTCTGTTCCATTGATCTATGTGTCTGTTTTTGTGCCAGTACCATGCTGTCTTGATGATGACAGCTTTGTAATAGAGCTTGAAGTCCAGAATTGTGATGCCACCAACTTTGGCTTTCTTTTTCAATATCCCTTTGGCTATTCGAGGTCTTTTCTGGTTCCATATAAATTTTAGCATTATTTGTTCCATTTCTTTGAAAAAGATGGATGGTACTTTGATAGGAATTGCATTAAATGTGTAGATTGCTTTAGGTAGCATAGACATTTTCACAATATTTATTCTTCCAATCCAGGAGCATGGAACATTTTTCCATTTCTTTGTGTCTTCTTCAATTTCTTTCATGAGTACTTTATAGTTTTCTGAGTATAGATTCTATGCCTCTTTGGTTAGGTTTATTCCTCGGTATCTTATGGTTTTGGGTGCAATTGTAAATGGGATTGACTCCTTAATTTCTCTTTCTTCTGTCTTGCTGTTGGTGTAGAGAAATGCAACTGATTTCTGTGCATTGATTTTATATCCTGACACTGTACTGAATTCCTGTATAAGTTCTAGCAGTTTTGAAGTGGAGTCTTTTGGGTTTTCCACATATAGTATCATATCATCTGCGAAGAGTGATAATTTGACTTCTTCTTTGCCGATTTGGATGCCTTTAATTTCCTTTTGTTGTCTGATTGCTGAGGCTAGGACCTCTAGTACTATGTTGAATAGCAGTGGTGATAATGGACATCCCTGCCGTGTTCCTGACCTTAGCGGAAAAGCTTTCAGTTTTTCTCCATTGAGTATGATATTTGCGGTGGGTTTTTCATAGATGCCTTTGATGATATTGAGGTATGTGCCCTTTATCCCTACACTTTGAAGAGTTTTGATCAGGAAGGGATGCTGTACTTTGTCAAATGCTTTTTCAGCATCTATTGAGAGTATCATATGGTTCTTGTTCTTTCTTTTATTGATGTGTTGTATCACATTGACTGATTTGCGGATGTTGAACCAACCTTGCAGCCCTGGAATAAATCCCACTTGGTCGTGGTGAATAATCCTTTTAATGTACTGTTGAATCCTATTGGCTAGTATTTTGTTGAGTATTTTCGCATCTGTGTTCATCAAGGATATTGGTCTATAGCTCTCTTTTTTGATGAGATCCTTGTCTGGTTTTGGGATCAAGGTGATGCTGGCCTCATAAAATGAGTTTGGAAGTTTTCCTTCCATTTCTACTTTTTGGAACAGTTTCAGGAGAATAGGAATTAGTTCTTCTTTAAATGTTTGGTAGAATTCCCCCGGGAAGCCGTCTGGCCCTGGGCTTTTGTTTGTTTGGAGTTTTTAATGACTGTTTCAATCTCCTTACTGGTTATAGGTCTGTTCAGGCTTTCTATTTCTTCCTGGTTCAGTTGTGGTAGTTTATATGGCATAATTTATTCTTTTATTCCTACTGTGATGGGAAGACAGTTTGGGATGAGAATTTAATAAAATGTGTATCCTATTTGCTTCTCAATTGGCTTGAGAACAATGCAGAGTATAAAAACATGAGCAACTCGTGATATACTTATTTCCTTTTGAATAAAATGGGGGCTTACTATGTGCTGGATATGATTCATAATATATCATAGGTATTTTCTCATTTAAGCAAGTTTCAATGACATGATATGACAGTGCTTCCATTGATATTGAAGGAAAAGCTCATTTTCACCTAATGTACATACCATACCAAGCTAATTAGCCATGGTTTACAATCCTAGCAATTTGCAAGGTAATATAGTGTTTCAAAATAACGACTTTTCTTGACACAAGTAGTTTAATATTTTCCCAAGAGACAGATGTTATATCTACGAAGTCGTGTTAACCTTGAGGTATCCTTGAAAGTGACTGCGGTAGAGCAATCCTTTCACTAATTTTCATATAATTACAGAAGACCTGTTTGTTTGTTTGTTTGTTTGTTTGTTTTTAACAAATATCTGGATAATAAAAACAATTTTGAATGTGAAATATTTCAACCATATTGAATGCTGCATTTTCCCTCTATACCAGTTTTCTGTACTTCAGCAGATGTTTTTTATGACAGCTTAGCTAACCCGTAATGTCTTTGTGGAGGAAAGATGTCCTGGCTAGCATCAGTAACTATTTTGTCACAGTACCAAGATGTGAAAATAGCTGCAAAAGAATTCCAAGCAGTTCAAACCTTAGGATACTGGGAACAAAACAGTGAAAAGATGCTCATGTAGCAGAAGTAGTTGGAAGGTTCTGTGCCTCTGCCCACTATGAACCACTTAGGGCATAATCAGTTTTGTAAATGGAAATGGAGTACCATACGTGGCAGACTGCTAATCTGAACAGTTTTCAAGCAGCTTTTCTTTACTTCTGAGCTAACTACACATAAGTCATGGGCTTGGCTCACAGATTATAAAGTGGAAAACTATAGAAATCCAAGCTTAAAAAAGCCAAGATGATCAATGTACAATCAGTTCAAGTCTTGGTGTATGTCATATTTAAAATTAACTTCAAGAAATATTTTGAAAAAACAAAGGCCAAAATCGGCTAATTTATTTTGCTCTAGAATTCATTCTGATATGGGTAGAAAAATATGAAAAGAAAAAACTGTTGGTAATAAGCTAAACTGAACTTCAAAGAGCACAGTTTTCATTAGCGATTTTGAATGCGGACCACAATAGGCATTTTAGGAAATAATTCACACTGACTAAACATATGTCCCCAAGACACATTATGTATTTTTCATTCTTTCTATGAGTAGTGTTTGTTAACATATAACAAAATGAAATACACCAACTTTTTTAGTTAATATAATTATAGCATCTTGTCCAACAAGATTACTTAAAAGTTAAGCAAGTCAGAAAGGAAAATATAGAAATACACCTATGACTTAAATGTAGTAGAAAGAACATTGAAACTTGATCAAAGACTGAGTTTTAACCACACAAGTAAATTAAACATTAGATATTATTACCTTTGCCTGTAATACAGAAAATCATACATACCTTACATAACTCACAATGTTATTGAATGTTGAAAAGTGATTATAAAAATGAAGTTGTTAGAAACCATAGGAAAGCATGTAACTAAGTGATTAATAAATGAACAGAGAAAGGTTGATAAGGTTAGTTTGTTTGAGGTTTATATATTTGCAGTTATCTTAGTTCTGTTTGAGGTGGATGTGCTTCTTAAGGGAGGCTGGTTCCCACAAACTGGTGTCCCCTGGCTTTGGCTCAATCTGATCAAGTTCTCCAACCTTCTGGTGGCTTCCAAGACTTACCATTCTTCCAAAATGTGTTATTTCCTGCATATTAGAGTCAGAGTTGGTTTCTCCTGCTGGCAGTCAAAAACCTGATGGTCATGCAATGAATTCGTCAAGTTTGTTCTGATCCATAGCATGACTAAGTAATATGATTTGTACATTTTTAGAGATTTAAAATATGATTATTGATTTCATGGGTTACTCTTCATTCCTAGAAAACACGCCTTTCTGTCTCTCTTTTTTTTTTTTTTGAAGTTTTTATTTGAATTCCAGTTAGTTAACATACACTAATATTTGTATCAGGTACAATGTAATGACTCTGCACTTCCGTACATCACTTGGTGTTCATCACAAGTGCACTGCCTAATTCCCATCACTCATTTCACACATTCACTCCACCCATCTCCCCTCTGGAAACTATTAGTTTTGTTCTCTGTAGTTAAGAATCTGTCTCTTGGTTTGCTTCCCTCTTTCTCTTTTCTCCCCTTTCTTTGTTTTGTTTCTTAAATTCCATATATGGCAAATATTCATGTTTTCCCTAGCTCTCTGATATTTTAGATATCTGAATATGATGATACTATACTTAATATGATAATATGATACTATACTTAATATGATAATACTAGAAGATATCTTATATGATAAGACCTCTTCTACGGTGTCTTATTACCTGAAAAGGATGAACATGTGGAGACATTCCATATCGCTATCAGAGCTTAAATTATATTATGGTAATTACTATCCTAAAAAGACCCAGTTAGAAGTGGTATATACCAAAATGAGAGGATTGATATATTAGTAATGCATATTTTAGTGTCTATAGTTCTACTTTTCACTGAAATACAGTGTTTCTACCCTTCACTTGTATAATGGAATTGATAGCATATTTCTGAGGACTGATTTATTTGGCCCAGTTTATATGAATTGATTCATTTTGGAGCATTTGACAGAATAGTTGGTATCAAAATAATGCTGTATACAGAGCACATAAACACATTATTGAATGAAGAATGAACTGAAAGATCATAAGTTCTCAAATATGATGCTCACAGCAAGAGGATTAAATTGCATAAAAATCAAGTCACTACTCTGAAATACACGGTGTAATAAAAGCTTGAAAGAAAAATGTGAGATGAACTCAATTTCTCAGCCATTGCCACGAGTGTAGATGTGCTTCCTGCTGTTATGTGAACAATTACCATGCCTGGAGGGAACTGAATGAATGCTGGCACCTATTGGTAGACAGTATAAAAGCCTAAGCTTATTCTCCTATCATGAGGCTCACATGCCATATGCTACGAACTAATACATTAACTTGGGATAATGAGGAAGAGAACACATTTTACCATTGCTTGCTTACACTGCAAAATCTGGAACTCCATTGTATAAATTGCCTGTAAGTCACTGAATTTCTTTTTTTCTTGTGATTCTTAGAAGTTTAGAAGAATACAAGTCATGTAGAAAATATTCCAGTTGATGTACTTGGTTAAGAGCATAAGGTACTTGGAACTTTGTCCCAAATAGTATTCTTTCCATTAACTCTGGGATGTAAAATGTCTAGCATAGTTAAGGCTTTGAAGCAAGAGGTCAGTGAATGCTTGACTAATGACTGACAATTGACACATGGAATACTTGAAATTCTGAAGTTTGTATAACCAAATATTAATATTTCTGAGTATCAAAGTGAGGAGGATGTATTCTGGGAAAATGAGCAATTACCTCAAACAAAGGGGAAACAGGGGCTCTTGGGTGGCTCAGTCAGTTAAGCGGTTGGCTCTTGATTTTGGCTCAGGTCATGATCTCAGGGTCATGAGATTGAGCCCCGCACAGGGCTATATGCTCAACACAGAGTCTGCAGATTCTCTCCCTCTCCATCTGCCTTTCCCCCACGACTTGCACTTCCTCTTCCTCTCTAAAATAAATAAATACAGGTTAAAAAAAAATAAAGAGAAAACAAATTTAATCCTTCTTTCCAATTATTCCTGAAAGAAACCACATGAATTTCTTTGAACAAACAAACAAAAAAGGCAGCATAAGTTGAAGCTATGAAGAGTGAAGAGGAATAACATACACATTATTATCATGTCCCTAGACCACATATCAAATCAGACAGTCAACAATGTTTTTGCATTTGACCATGCCCTGTGGAATATTCAAGGAAGTTAGGACACATTTTTTCTTCTCAGGGATTTCAAATTTCAAATAGTGTACCAACACATACAGAGAAGAATGGTTAACAATAAAAACTCAATAGAGAAAAATGATATATAAGATAAACGGAATAGACCAAACTACTGTAGGACTCCTGAGAAGCTAAGAGTTTAGTGCAGAAGATTGGAGTTGACTGGTTCACGAAGGATGTGAAGGGTATGGATAAGTAAGAAAAGGTGTTCGAGAATGTCATGGAAAGACAGGCTAGAATAAGCAAAGCCATTACAGTAGCAAGGAAGTAGCGTGTTTTGTCTTTAGGAAAAAGGAGTAGTACTGCTTGATGAAATGTCACAGAATAATTTGATATATGTTTGGTTAGGAAGGAGCAGATACCTCATGGAAAATATTGAAGAAGAGCAGATATTTAGCCCCGATCTGCTGGATAATAAGGAAATACTGAAGAAAACACAATTTCACTCAGAACTAATACATATTAATGTAATTCCCAGCTACTGTCTGGCCATTGTGCAGGATGTTATCTTACTAAAATAATTTCCCTTGCTTTATAGTTTCAAAGGACGGGGAAGAGTCCAGGAGTTCTATCATCTAGGATAGCCTAGCTATTATTAATGACATTTATTGGTTAGGTATTCTAGGTGTATCAGCTAGTATCGGTGTGTGGTTTCTTCATCTTGAAAATGTTTTCTGCCTTACTTATAAGTTTATTTTTGACATCAAAAAGAAGAAAAATAAAATATGGAATTTCTGCTTAAGATGACTCTGTACATTGACAAGTTTAAACATTGATTTCTCTGATACCCTACCTCCTACATCAAAATGTGTAGCAATGGTATATAAATACATGAAGAGAGATTTTAAAAGCCCAGCAAAATAAGCATTTCCAAGTATCAGATATAGGATGTAAATGTAAAGCAGTGAGAAAGGTTAAAGCCACATGCTTCCTGGGTTTGGGGTATCAGTGTAAGCTGAAAAAACCTGAAGTTCAGTCTGTTGAAGTAATAAAAATGGAAACCATTTAACTGGGGAGGGGGGTGTCCACAGACAGGCTTGTCTCTTGAAATTAGAGCTGAAGAGGATTTCCACTGATAGTGAAAGGAGCTAAAATAAGTTAAGGCCAAATTGAGCCTAAAATTATGGTTTACTAGAAATGACGAATCTGGGAAGTAGAGGAACAAAAAGCCAACTAAAAAGGAGGAAAATAGTCTACCACTGGTGTGGTGTCTGAATTTACCATATCCCCGGTGTCATTCGAGGATACTCCAAAATGACAGTTTCAGAATGGACTCTGGATTATGGGCCTTGGGGGTTAATTGGAGGCATTTAAATCCAGTCTACAGGATGGGTTATGAGGAAAAGGTAGAGAAAAATAGGGAAAGAATTACTGCTCTAATCACTGCCACATACCACACAAGATGAACCTGAACAATCAAAATTCTAACAAACGCAAAGAATGAAAAGCTAGCAAATTACTCTAAATGAATTTACACTAAATTAAATAAGAATAATGTGATAATATGTAAAAACTTTTACATACTTCAATTTAGTATCATTAAAGAGATAAGTGAGGGATTAAGACTCAAAATGTATTTCTGCAAAAACAGTGCAGAAATGAGACAATATGAGACAACTCTAAAAAAGTCCATTGGAAATATTTGAAAAAAATATGAATATGAAATGAAATGAATATGAATGAAATGAATATGAATATGAAATATGAATACTGAAAACAAAAACTCAGGATAAATTCCAGAATGTCAGAGTTGAGGTCCACCAGGCTATAATTGGACCTTGTGGTAGACAAGTATTCTGGTTGCTTTGGAGATGAGAAATAAAGCCTTCAAAAACTTGGAGGTTGCCATGTCAGTGAAGCATTTAGGGTTTCAGTAATCATTGGTCTGCCAGGATATCCTAGTAAGTCAGTGGTTCTTAAACTTCATTGTTCATTAATATCACCCTCAGAATGTATGATTAGTAGGTCTTGGTTGGAGCTTAAGAATTTATATATCTAACAAGTTCCCTAGCAATGCAAACTCATGTGATCTACAGCAGGATGCAAGATACTATTTAAGAAGCATATCTTTGTAGTCTATTGGGTACCAGCTGAGCCATGAATGAATAGGTATTATTATTCTCAGAGACTCATAACGTTGAGTGCACTGGGAGGCAATTCATCATGCAGTAGAAATGGTATACTTAGGATGGAGGCCTTGAATTTCAAAAAAACTTAAGTAAATTACAGAAACAGTCCAGACTCTCATGTAACCTACCTCTGTCTTGCTGCTACCTCTCCTTCAGCTTTACACCTATAGTCTCCTAAAGTGTTCCCTGAGGCTCATTGACAAAAGTAGATACTAATCCAGCTCTCATTTACAGGTGAATTGTTACTAGAGGAAAATGGACTCCTTCCAAACCACAAACCCTTTTCCCTTTTCAGGGATGGCCCTGGTGGTCGGTGGGAATAAACATCCTTCCAATGGGAAGAGTGGTATGCTGAGCACATTGGTCATTTTGGGGGAAAATGGCATTAAGTACCAATATACATTGACTCCTAGGCAAGCATGAGTGGCCTAAGATTTGCTCCAGATATTTGAAAGACAAATTTGGAAAAATTAAAGTCAAAGAGAGTGAAGAGGAGTTGGACAGGATATTTCTCATCTGTCTACTAGCCTCTCTCCTCATCAACTCTAACTCTTGCACAGTGGGTTCAAGAAGAGATTTTACATGGTAGCATGGCTGTAAACTATATATGGGCTCAAGGACGTATGTTCACTATCGCCACCTATAAACCTGCCAGCAGAAGAAAACAACTCTGAGCCCTTTATCTTATCACCAGTCCTCAAAGAAACCTCTGGTGCCAGGTTGAATATATTGGAACGCTTCCACCCTGGAACATGCAGCAATTCATTCTTACTGGTATTGACATCTAGCTCAGATGGAAGTTTGTCTTCCTTGCCTGCTGTAGAGTCTCTGAGAACATTATCATCTTAAGGCAAAGAGAAAACCTGACTTATTGGTGTGGATGTGTACCACATCGCCTCATACCAAAGGACCAATTTTATGGCAGAAGAGATTGAACAATGAACTCTTAATCATAGCACCCACTGCTTCTACAGCATGTTACGTCATAGAGACATAACTTGACCAACAGAATAATGGAATGGTTGTAAAAGTCACCACTAAGAAACAACTCAGATTAACATATCTTATGAGTTTGAGTTACAATTTTCCAATTTGTTTTGAACTCCCAGGTTACATAGTGATAGGTCCTCAGAAGCTGGAATGCTTGGGTCTAGGAAACATGGCTGGAAGTAGGATCAGCCCCTCACAACATTACTGCAGAACACCTAGTTGGGAAACAAAAGGGCAAGAGGAGTGAAGTAGATTTTGAAGAACAAATTTGGGAAGACACACTCTACCACGTATTAATGCAGTGTATCATTAGTATAGATTGACAAAATAGAATGACAACTTAATGACATGTGAAATGACAGATTTGACTTTACAAAAACAGTGAAGAATGAACTTCCTGTGTAGTGGACTTGGGTGATTGTTTACACAGAAAATATAAATCTGGACTCTTTCCTCCTATCCTGTGACAAAAATCCATTCCAGGTAGATTATAATTTAAATGAGAAAAGCAAACTATTCAAATTTTAAAAGAAAATGTAAGAAAACATGACCTTTTTTAGATTCCACATATATGTGATATCACACAATACTTGTCTTTCTCTGTCTGACTTATTTCACTTAGAAATTAATTTATTCATGCATAAGAAGAAGATATGGCCTCACAATAGGGAAAGGTATCTTAAAGCAGAAATGAAGAGCGGAAAATGTACAGGAAAATATTTATAAATTTGACCATAATTAATTTGCATTTTGTCAAATAGAGACACCAAAAACAAAGTGTAAAGAAAAACTGAAATTAGACACTTAACAAGCATACATAAAAAAACAAAAGTTGAGGGGCACCTGGATGTCTCAGTAGTTAAGCATTTCCCTTTCACTCTCTTTCTCCCAGGGTCCTGGGATGGAGCCCTGCATCTGGCTCCCTGCTCAATGGGAAGCCTGCTTCTCCCTCTCCTCTTCCCCCTGCTTGTGATTTCCTCTCTCACTGTCTGTCTCTCTTTCTGTCAAATAAATAAAATCTTAAAAAAAAAAAGTTGACTTACTTATTGTTAGGAACTTCCCCAATAACAGTAAATCAGTAATAAGATGGCAAATAACCCAATAGGAAAATTGATAACAATAAAAACAATTCACACAGAAGGAAATCTGAAGGAGCAATGAACACAAAAAATCCAATGCCACTAGAGTCCACAGAAATGAAAATTAACACAATTTGATGCCACTCTCATCATTATCATACAGGAAAGAAATTCTAAATACTTGATAATGTCAAGAACTATCAAAGATGTGGAAAAATAAAATTGGGAATTGTCTCATACTCCTGACTGAAGTATCAAGTAACGGCAGCATTTTGAAAAGTAATTTGGCAATATCCAGAAAAGTTTAAGAGGCACTGTGTCATTTAGCGTGATGGTCACATAGAAGTGACCGTAAACCAGATCACAGTGGTTTAATCAAGGAAGAGGTTTGTCTCAAACATTAAAATAAAAATTATCTGGACAGGCATCCCTGGGCTGGGGCAATGGCTAACAATGCCCTGAAGGAACCAGACCCATTTTGTCACTCTGCTTTGCTTAATGTGTGGCTGCTGCACCTCTGGAGATACCACAGTCCCAGGCAAAGGACAGGTTAGAGATGACTGAGTGGGCACAGGCAACTTAGCCTTATGTTGCATTGGCTGGATCTAGCTGGTAACATAGCCACACTCTAGCTGCGAAAGAGATGGGGATCCGGAATGGTTTGCTTTTTCAAACTCTAAAGTTAAGGTGAGGTAGACAAATGTAAAAGGGGTTTGAGTAATGTTGAGTGAGCCAGCTTGCAATACCCACTTCATGGGTGCACACACACACAAGTACACATATACAGGAGATATATATGATATAGGAGATATGTATATAGAGAGAGCAGATACATGTATATAAATATATATCTTAGTGCCTTGCTACTCAAAGTGCTCTGTTCTATTCTCCATGAACAAGCAGCAGAGGCATCGCTTTGGAATTTGTTAGAAATTTATAATCTCAGGCTCCATCCCAGATCTACTGAATCAGTATGTGCATTTTAACAGAAGTCCCAAGTGGATCCACATGCAAATCAACATTTGAGAAGCACCACTCTCGAGAAACCCCCTGCCCGTGTAACCGTACACATTGCATCTCACAGGGGGAAGATGGAAATAAACTAAATGCCTATCAATAACAGAATATTGAATATATCTAGAATACAGAATATCAAAACAAATATTGAGCATAAATTTATTTTTCAATAGAATAATTTACAAGGCAGTTGAAATGAATAACGAGATTGACTGGTATTAATCTGGACAAATACCAAAAGTGTAGTATCAATTTTAAAAGACAGGATGCAAAATTGAATCAATAGCGTGGTGTAATTTGTGTGTGTGTATGTATATATATACATATATATGTTATATATATATATTTTCTTAAATATTTTATTTATTTATTTATTTATTTATTTATCAGAGAGAGAGCGAGCACAATAGGGAAAGCAGCAGGCAGAGCAGACAGAGGGAGAAGCAAAATCCCCTCCCAACTGAGTAAGGAGCCCAATGTGGGACTCAATCCCGGGACCCTGGGATCATGACCTGAGCTGAAGTCAGTATCTTAACCAACTGAGCTACTTAGGCGTCCTTGTGTATATAGTTTTTTAAAATTTATTCATTCATTTTAGAGAGAGAGAGCAAGCATGAGGAGCCGAGAGAGTGGGAGAGAATTCCAAGCAAACCCCCTACCAGGAGCAGAGGCCTATGCGCGGTTCATTCTCGGGACCCTGAGATCATGACCTGAGCCAAAATCAAGAGTCTGTTACTCACCAACCGAACTATCCAGGTACCCTATTTTTTAAAGTGTAAAACAATATTTTATATGGACACACATAATTATTAAAAATATTTTAAAATGCATGGATATAGTTTGCTTAGCAATTTCATGATCCTCATTAACTTGAGGTAAAGATGGAAGAAAATGTGATTGAAAAGAGTAGAACGTGGTTTTGATTGAATCTGTTGTTCATTTCTTAAAAAAACTGAAGCAGTTGTTGCAAAATGTTAGAAAAGTATGTGTATGCTTGCACTAGTGTCTGCAGAATTAGTCTCTAAACTTTTTTTTATATGTTTAAAATATTTCATAAAATATTTTTAAGGATAAAATGAATGTGGATAATTTTTTGAAAGGATAGTAATGGTGTAACTCTTTTCACACTGGCAATTTGTTCTTAAATGATTTAGCAATAGCTGGGTAAAATGAATACATTATTTATGAAGATTAAGTAAGTCAGCATTAGAGCAACATTTGTAACTGATTTTTATGATAGTGAGTCCAGAATATTTCAAGGAATTTGCAGCTCTCTCCTGGTAATAACACAGTTAGGGAACTCAAGACTGTATCTAAATACATGCACACATATTTATAACAAGTATGTTTCAAAACTGCTAAAGATGAATAGAAAAAAAATGTAGTGAAGTTGA